>NC_082711.1:36211378-38722628 GCF_030144855.1 Hypanus sabinus
AGGTATTTCTATGCATTCCTATGTTAAATGGATGGTCTATAAGTTATAAATACTTCCCCTTATTCTAGACTCTCCCATTAGTGCCAACTCAATATACTTAAATATTTAAATGAAGCTCTCTTTGATTTGAACCCTGAAGTAAAATCTGTGCAGCCCAGTTAACGAATATCTCCAGCATCTTTCTAGAGTAGTCCATTATTCCAGTTTGCTTCAACACAACCACCATTATCTCAGTGCCCAAGAGGGTGTCAATAACCTGTCTTAATGAGTGCTTCCAGTGGCACTGGCCTCAACAATAATGAAGTATTTTGAGGGGCTGGTTCTGAATCGCATTAAATCCCACCTTTCTGCTACATTGCACTCTTTCCAGTTTGCTCATCACTCAGATCAGTTCACTGATGATGCCTCTGCCCTCTGCTCCATCCTGTCGCACCTGGAAAATAATTCAATGCTTCATGTGCCAGGATGCTGCTTATTGACCTCAGCTGGCTGTTTAGTATGGTCATTCCCTCAGAAGCTGGTCAGTAAACTGCCCTCATTTTGTCTCCACACCTCTCTAATTGGATCTTGGACTTTATTTTATTTTATTTATTTTTTGAGATACAGTATCCCACCAGCAAACCCGCAATTTAACCATAGCCTAATCACAAGACCATTTACAATGACCAATTAACCTACTAACTGGTACCTCTTTGAACTGTGGGAGGAAACGAAGCTCCCAGAGAAAAACCATGCATTCCATGTGGAAGACGTACGAACGCCTTACAGAGGACGCTGGGATTGAACTCCAAACTCCAACACCCCGAGCATTGTGCTATTTGCGATACAACGGTAGTGCTACTGTGACTTCTTGATAAAAAGACCACAGTCAGTCTGTGTTGGCAGCAGCACCTCTAGCTCCATCATGCTGAGCACCAGTGCTCCCCAGGGCTGTGTGCTTAGCCCGCTGCCGTTCACACATGGCTGTACTGCTAGATTAATTTCCAACTGAATCATCAGGTTCGCGAATGGCACAACCATGGGAGGTCTCACCAAGTACAGTGACGAGACAGTGCACACAGGGGAGGTAGTATGGCTGGTAGGATGGGACAAGCATACAACCTGAGCATTGTGGGCTCGAGGAAGGTGCGCACCTCTCCGCACATAATCAACTCATCCGTGGAGAGAGCTAGGAGCAACAAGTTTCTGGGAGTGCACATAATGGACAATCTCATCTGGTCCCTCAACACTACCCCTTTAGTCAAGAAAGCACAACAGAGTCTCCAGTACCTGAGGAGATTAAGGCCACTGAGGGGCCACAAGCAACTGCTACCCTCCACCCCCCATCCCACTGCCATTCTCACCAATTTTTCCAGAAGCGCCAATACGATTGATTGACCAGCTATATCACCGTTTGGTACAGGAATTGCAAGGCATCTAAACCTCAAGACTCTATAAAGCAGAGGATCCCAACCTGGGGTCCATGGACCCCTCCATTAATGGTAGGGGTCCTTCACATAAAAATGGTTGGGATCCCCTGCTATAGAGGATTGTGAGGACTGCTGAAAGGATAATCAGGGTCTCTCTTCCACCCATTCTAGACACTTACCAGAAGCACTGTGTACTCAGGGCCCTTAGCTTTGTCAATGATATTTTCCATCTATCCAAAATGTTTCTTTGGCACCCTACATCAGGCAGGAAATAGCATAGTATTAGAACCAGCACAGTTAGGATGGGAAACAGCTTCTTCCCCTTTGCTGTGAGTCCATTGAACTACCTGCCACCACCCAGGCTTCACTATATATGAAGTGGCTGTGGTGTTATACTACATACACAAAATGCTGGTAGAACACAGCAGGCCAGGCAGCATCTATAAGGAGAAACACTGTCGACGTTTCGGGCCAAGACCCATCGTCAGGTGTTATACTGTTTATTTTTTTAACTTGTGACATGAATGTACTTTATTATATGTTAATTTATTTGTGTTAGTATTACTTTATGTGTTGTATGTGAGTTGTACGTACTATGTAACTCACACTCCTTGGTCCAGAAGAACATTGTCTCATTTGATAGTATATGTGTACATATTTGAAATTACAATAAACGTGAACTTGAACTCTAGCCCCATAAATGCATGAATTTCAAGTAATTCATGTGTTCTTTATCTTGGTTACAGAGATCAACATAAATTCTTCTCTGTAGCTATTTTATACCAAGTACTGACTCTCAGTCATCACCCTCTTCCAAAGCTAACAATATTAGTACCAGTTTCCCATTCCTCTGAGTAATAGAAAGTTAATGGTGTCAGCTAGCAGAATCCACTTAATCTTTGGAAGCAAGTTGTTTGAACCAGATCTTTGCTATGCATAGAAATCCACATAATTGATACATCAGCTTTGGAACATGC
This sequence comes from Hypanus sabinus, assembly GCF_030144855.1. Classification (NCBI taxonomy): domain Eukaryota; kingdom Metazoa; phylum Chordata; class Chondrichthyes; order Myliobatiformes; family Dasyatidae; genus Hypanus; species Hypanus sabinus. The sequence continues at coordinate 36,213,765 of NC_082711.1, forward strand.
AATCTTGCTCCAAAATTTGTGTTGGTGTGATTTGGATTCAATTCCAGTGGTCTAGACACATAAACTCCATTTAAAATGAATCCAGATTCTCTCCAGAGCAAAACAGCTTAATTGTACTGATATTATTTGGACCTGAGTCAAATAAAGCTAACATATTTATAGTTAAATGGATGTCAATTGGGTTTTTTTTTGATTTGGATAATAATAGCAACAGTGTGAAGATAGAAGGTGTGAAGTATTGATTCATTCACTGCCCTGCATGGGACTTGGACGCGTTCCAAATCAGACTGATGAGCAGAGCTTGCCCTCTTTTCCTTTGCTCCCTCACCTCTGTTACTCTCTCTCTTTCTTCCCAGTTCTCCACTCTCTCTCTCTCTTGCTCCCCATCCTTTTGACTTTTGTTTTGCTCTTTTTCCTCTACCTCTTTTTGCACTTTGTGTTTCCTTCTTTTTCTTTATTCTATTCTTTCTTTTGTCATTGTACTGTGTATGTTAATCAAAATGGCTTCTTCGTTTGTTAAAAGTAAAACTGCTTCTTTGTTATGCTAACTGGTGAGGGAGTGTTTTTCTCGCAGAGCATTCTCGAAGCTTCTCGACGCTTGTTTGGGTTAAAGTTGCTGATAATGGGGATTGTATTCATTTGTTAACCAATGGGGTTGGATGCTATTTTCTCTTGTGGGTCTGGGAGCTGGGATTGCGCGGTCTTTTTGGGAGTCGGGAAGAAGACGACGAGGAAGATGGATGAGTGCGGCACTGATGGTCGATCACCGAGGGTGGTCCCAGGTGTGTGGGTCGTGGAGGTAGGAGATCGAAGAGTGGACAGAAGACATCAATGGTTCAGCTCCAACAATGTGCTCTAGTTGACTGAACTCTGATAAGTTTTGGTGCCTTTTCTTTATTTTCTTTCCCTTCATATATATTGTATCGTTATTAATCACTTAGTTCTAGTAAGATTTATAAAGTGTATTCTGTAAACGTACCTGGTGTGAGCTTGATATTGTATGTGCAAGTTTGTATTAGCATGTATTTCACAGCATCCACGTATACGGGAGGGGCGGTTTGGTGGGTGGACGAATTTTCCCCTCGACATACGCCAGCTGGTCGTGTAAGCATTCCATCATCTTTTCTGCTCTCTTTTTATTTGATCTGATTTTCTCTGGTCTTCTCTTTTTTCCTCTTCTTGTGTTGCCTCGCTTTTTCTTTTTGATCTCTCTCTCTCCTCTTGATTTTTCTTTCCTTGCTCTCCCTTGCATGGTTCTCTCCTTGTCCATTGTCTGCCATCCTATTTCCCTCATTACCTCTATACTATTTCTCTCTCCCACTCTTAGCTCCTACATTTCTTTGTTCCCTCCTAGTTTGGCTCCACTCCTTCTCCCAGCCACCTTTCATTCCCTTCTGTTTCTTTCCACTTTCCTCCATTTCCTTCAGTTCTCTCCCCCCATCCCCTCTGCCAATTGAATATAATTAAACACCAAGTGTCAAAAAATTGAAAGACTCCAGTTGTTGGTAAATTTCTTTTAATAGATGAGGCCATTATGCTACTCAGAGCTGAGGTAACTGTGCTTTATGTTAGCTTTATGTGATTTGGGAACTTGGTAATCAAGTAAGAATCACATCAGATTCAGAACCAGAATCTGGTTTGACATACTGGCATGTGTCAAGAAATTTGTTAATTTAGTAGAAGCAGTACAATGCAATACATGACCATATATAAAGTAAATAAATAAGGAAATAAGTGATAATAAGTATATATATGCATATTGAATAGATTAAAAATTGTGAAAAAACAGAAATAATATATATTTTAAAATGTGAAGTAGTGTTTATGGGTTCAATGTCCATTTATGAATCGTATGATAGAGGGGAAGAGCGTTTTTCTGAATCACTGAGTGTGTGCCTTCAGGCTTCTGTTCCTCCTTCCTTCTTCCTGATGGTAGCAATAAGAAGAGAGCATATCCTAGATGATGGGATCCTTAATAATGAATGTCATCTTTCTGAGGCATCGCTTCTTGAAGATATCTTGGATACTACAGAAACTAGTACCCAAATTGGAGCAGACTAACTTTACTATGTTCTGTAGTATTTTTCGGTTCTGTGCAGTAGCACTCCCTCCTGCACCAGACAGTGATGCAGCCTGTGAGAATGCTTTCCACAGTACACCAATAGAAATTTTCAAGTGTTTTGGGTAACAAACCAAATCTCTTCAAGAAAAGTATATTCCACTCTTAATATTCTTATTGACCAGCTTTATACAATTGAACACTACCACAGCAATTGCCAACTGAAAAACTGCTAGTTGATAGCTTTTGATTTGATTTAAAGATGCTGGTCCAATGGCATGTTCTGTTACACGTTGTCAGTTTTATCCCGAATAATAGAAGGGGTGTAGCATGGAAATGGTGGGTTGCATGAAGAAACTGAATCCCAATGAAGGTTGTCAACCCAAAATATTGACCGTCCATTTCCCTCATGACTGCTGCCTGACACTTTGAGATCTTCCAACATTCTTTAGGCCCAGATTCTAGGTTCTGCTGTCTCTTGTATCTCCGCTGTGGTTTTTGAATCTGACATTTGATAGGTTGATACACAAGTTTGATGATATCCTCTTTGGGGAATCGCAGACATTCTAACTCTGATCCACAGGCTAAACACGAATTTAAATTCCCATTGGGAGTTGGAGGCTTTCTAATATCAAAGAAGTTGATAACTCTTGTCAACAAATATAAGGATGTCAAAGTTTGTCCTGTTGCTTTACATTGTACAATTTAATATAACTGGATTAACATCTATGCCAAAGGAATTTTGCAAGATTACTTCAGGGATCAGAGTTTACAAGGAGCTAAGATTAGATTTGAAGATCTTTACTGACTAAATTCAGTTTTTGTGCATTTACGTTAATTCTGCAAATACTGCAGAGTAAACAGTGTAGGACTTGCCATTACTAGAAACCCTGTGATGCACCAGAAGACGATGTAATACTAGGCTTGGTCATTGGAACACTGCTACAAGAAAGCAGCGTCAATCATCAAGGGCCACAGCTATGCAAGCCATGCTCTCTTCTCACTGCAGTCATCTGGAAGGATTCTTGGGTCTCACACCATCAAGTTCAGGTACAGTTATTAGCCTTCAACCACTAAACTCCTGAACTAGTGTGGATGACAACACTCACCACCACACTGAACAGATTCCACAAGCTAAGGACTCATTTTCAATGACTCTCCAACTTATGGTCTCAGCATTATTTATTGGTTTATGTATTTGTTTATTTATTATTATTTTGTATTTGTACAGTTTGCCATTTATACATTGGTTGCTTGTCAGTCTTTGTGAGTATTATCCTAAACCAACGCTCATTGATTCCATTGTATTTCTTTGTTCTACTGTGAATGCCTGCAAGAAAATGTATCTCAGGGTAGTAATGGAGACATATATATACTTTCATCATAAATCTACTTTGAAATTTGAACACTGGGGCCTTGCTGGAATTGGAAATGTTGAACTTGTTTCTTGGGTAGGCTGAACTCGCTGGCCACTCAAGGCAAGTAAAATGTTTATTATTTAGAAATAAAAAATGCTGGTAATACTTAACAGGTCAAACAGTTTCTAAGCAAAGAAAAACAGACTTAGTGTTTCAGCACTTCATTTTTTTTTTTTGCTTTTGTACTTTTGTCTTTACGGTATTTTCTTGCCTCATATTCCTCCTGGGTACCTTCCAACCTGCTGCCATGAATGTCGATTTCTCTGGTTTCCAGTAATGTTTCTCCCTCCATCCTTACTCTTTTGCCTCCTCTCACCTTATTATTCTGGCTGCCACTCCCTTCTTTTCCAGTTTAGATAAACTATGTCAGCCTCAAACATTGACTGTTTATTCAGCTATATGTACACTCAGTGGCCACTTTATTAGGTACACCTTTCTAGTGCTGGGTAGGACCCCACTTTTCCCCAGAACCACCTGAACTTTTCATGGCATCGATTCCACCAATGTACTGGAAGCATTCCATAGAGATTCTGTTCTGAGGTTTTTTAAGATATTGGAGTATTGTGAGTAGTTTTAGATCCCTTTCCGAAAAAAATATGTGCTGACATTGGAGGGGGTTCAGAGGAGATACACGAGAATGATGACAGGAATGAAAGGGATCATGTTTGAGATGCATTTGAAATCTCTACACATGTACTCACTGGAGAATATGGGATATCTCATTGAAACCTATTGAATATTGAAAGGTCCAGGCAGAGTAGATGTGGAAATGATGTTTCCTATAGATTGTGAGTCTAGAATAGCTTCAAAATAGAGGGACATCCATTTAGAACAGAGATAAGAAGGAATTCATTTTGCCTGAGAGTGGTGATTCTGAGATTTATTTGCCACAGGTGGCTGGGATTTCCAAGTCATTAAATATATTTAAAGCAGAGGTTGATAGGATCTTGGTTAGTCAGGGCATCAAAGGTTACAGGGAGAATGCAGGAAAATGGGATTGAGATGGATAATAATTCAGATGCGTTGGACATGATGAGCCGAGTGGCATAATTCTGCTCCAATTGCATCATGCAATGGCTACTGATTCAGATTTGTTAGCTGCATATTCATGGTGCAAATCTCCCATTCTACCACTTCGTGAAGATGTTCTATTGGGTTGCAATCTGGTGGAGGCCATTGGAGTACATCAATCTCATTGTCATGTTCATGGAACCAGCTTAAGATGATGCCAGCTTTGTGACACAGCACATAATCCTGTTGGAAATTGCCATTTGAAGATGAGTAAACTGTGGCCATAAAGAGATCCACATGATCAGCAACAATACTCAGATAGACTGTGGTACTTAAGCGATGCTCAATCGATGTTAAAGAGTCTAATGTGTGCAATGAAAATATTGCTCATGCCATTACACCACAACCACCAGTCTAAACCATTGACACAAGGCAGAATGTATCCATGGATTCATGTTGTTTACACCAAATTATAACCCTACCATCCGCATGTCGCAACAGAAATCGGGATTCATCAGACCTGGCCAGGTTTTTCCAATTTTCAACTGCCCAGTTTTGGGGAGTCTGTACCAATTGTAGCCTCAGTTTCTTGTTCTTAGCTGACAGGACTGGAATCCATCCACTTCAAGATCCGCTGGTTGTGAATTCAGCAATGTCCTTCTGCACACCACTGTCATAACACATGATTATTTGAGTTACTGTCACCATCCTGTCATCTTGAACCAGTCTGGCCATTCCCCTCTGACCTGTCTCATTAACATGGCATTTTTACCCACAGAACTGCTGCACATTGTCAGTTTATTTGTTTTTCACACCATTCTCTGTAAAATCTAGAAAAACCCAAGAGATCATTAGTTGAGATACTCATACCTCCCCGTCTGGCACCAACAATCATTCCACGGTCAAAGTCACTTAGATCACATTTCTTCCCCATTCTGATGTTTTGCCCGAGTAACAATGGAACCTCTTAATCACGCCTATATACTTCTATGCATTCAGTTGCTGCCACATGATTGGCTGATTATATATTTGCATAAACAACCAGGTGTACACAGGTACCTAATTAAGTGACCACTGAGCACATGTTTTTCCTCTAGTAAATATTGCTTATTTGGTGCTATGTGCCTTTGATGTTGCTGCAATCAAGTTTTTTATTGCACCTGTGCATATAGGTACTTGACCATATGGCAATAAACTTCTCTTTGACTTTGATTGTGAAACCTAACCTTAATTTTGACTAGGACTTTTTCTACAGCACCAGAATTCTGAAGCAACATCAGAAAACTCTTTGGCACCTGGGTTTATTTTTTCCCTGGGTTGTTAATGCCTAAATAGGATCCACCTAACCACAAATTAGTTGGATTAAAGTGTCTATAAGTGTTCCGACATGCATATGGAAAATAGTTTTCACACTGCTCATTTTACCGGTTGGGACAAGCTGATGTGTAAGTCACATTTTACAGTGATTTTATACCTTCTAAAAAGAAGGTACTTTGTTAAGAAACTCACATTGTTATTTTGGCATGCCGGCCTCTGAGATAACTTGCTTGAATTTCACTGCTTTTGTCCGTATGCTATGGATTCTGTGCCAGACATTTAAAAACAAATAATAGAAATTGCTTGCAATAGAATTATGAATGAAATTCTGTTAAACCCATGATTTTACTTCAGTCTGTTTTCTGGTCCAGCTGGACTGCTTTACACAGAGCTGGCACATACTTGAAGAGAAAAATTGCCTCCTTCCATGCTGGTTCCATAGTCCATGGAATTGGCAGCTTGCTGAGAGCAATAATTCGTGGTCAGAGGGCTCAAGCTCTCTCAAAGCTGGCCCTCAGGCTTCAGTGTTTGTCAGCAGACCACTAGTATGTAGGAGATGCCATTAAGATAACACTTATCTTACATGGAGCTGTTGTCTAACTTGTATATAGGAGTTAGGACATTATCTTGTAGTTGGTGAGGCCACACATGGAGTATAGTGTGCAATTCTGGTCATTCTCTTATGAAAAAGTTGAAAAGAGTACAAAGAGGATTTAAAAGTCAAGGTCAAATTTGAGTTTATTGTCATATGCACAAGTTCATGTATACACAAGTGCAATGAAAAACGTGCTTTCAGTAGCATTACTAACACATAGTCCAGGCAGAATTTACAAGAGTGCTGGCAGCACTTCAGGGCTTAAGTGATAAAGAGAGGTTGGGCAGGCTAGGGCTTGATTCCTTGGAGCAGAGGACACAGAAGTGCAACTTCATAGAGATCTATAAAATTGTGTGAGAATCAAGAGGGCGAATGTACACCATTTATTTTTCAGGGAAAGGGAATCAAAAATTGGAGATGTGATGGGAAAGAGTTAAGAGGGATCTGAGGGATAACTCCTTCCCTCAGAGGGTGGTGCATATACGGGATGAGCTGCCAAGTACAAAAACTACATCTAAAAGACATTTGGACAGGTACGTGGAAAGGCTTCAAAGTTGAGTTTAATATCATATACAGAAGTACGTGTACTATAAGTGAAGTGAAAAATATACTTGCAGAACAGACTTGTAGCTTTAGGAACAGCATATGCAGAATAAATAAAACATAATTTAAACATAAGTTATACAAGATCATGTAAGAAGGAAAATTATTAGAACCAAAATGGCGCAACTTGCAGCGGTCACTCCAGAGCTGATTATCTGTTATTTGTGAAGTGGAGTGCCGTGCGCAATCGTAATCGATTGAAAACGGACGTGGGAGCACGGAGGAACATTGGGAAATCTCCAGGAAGACCTTCTTCGTTGCTGCTGCTTCTGTGAGGTCCGAGACTCTGCTGGGAAGAACAGGCCCCCAGTCCTCGGGGTCACGTTGCTGATGGCCATTGGTGGGGCCATCTTAATACGCTCGGCAGAGGATGGTGCTCGGAGAAGCTGTGCCGGAGGGAATGGTCGTCGGCTCAGAGGTTCGACGGACTCGAAGTCTGCTGCGGTCAGGTCGCTTTCGGTGTGTGCTGCGTCTGCGAGGCTGGTTTCGACGGAGCTTTCATTGTCTGCTGCGTCTGCGAGGCTGAGTCGGGCGGCGCCATGGAAGTCCATGGGGGGGGGGGGAGTATTCCCTTCTGCCACCGGCATGGGATGGCGAGTCTGTCGGGACCCTGGGGACTTGTGGAAACTGTGTGGTGATTTCATTTGAACTTATAGTCCTTTAACATCTTAGGACTATTTTTACTGAGCCCATGGTCTGTTTTTTTAATCAATTATGGTATTGTTTGCACTGTTGTAACTATATGTTGTAACTATGTGGTTCTGTGCAGGTCTTGTAGCTTTAGTTTTTGGTCTTGTTTGTCTGGTGGAGTTGGAGCCCCTTTCCGGGGAATGTGCTAAGACGGTAGCGCGATATTAATACGCAGCAGCCTCTCCGGACTCTGGATTGGGGATTGCCAAACGTTATGTGGATTTTCTGGTGTAGTCTGTTTTGTCATATGCTTTTGTGATATCATTCTGGAGGGATGTTGTCTCATTCTTTAACTGCATTGCATTTGCGATTTCTAAATGACAATAAACTGAATCTGAATCTGAAAATAAACAAAGTCCATAGTATTCCGGAGATATGAAAGTTTGAAGGAAAATAACTGGTTTTTGAAGCTGGTAGTGCAGGACTTCAGGCTTCTGAGCTTCTTGCTTGATGCTAGACCAGACAGCATGGCCTGGATAATTGGAATCTTTGATGATAGATGCAATCTTCTTGAAGAACCACCCCATGTAGATACTACCGATGATGTGGAGGGATGTACTGGGCTGAGTCCACTACGTTCCTACATATTAAAATTGCCATACAAGGCCATGATGCAATTGGTCAGGATATCTACAAGAGTATTGCATATCTTGAGTTCTTCTTTAGATATACTGTTCAGAGTTGAGTTTAATGTCATATTCAAATTTCACATGAATCTTCTTTAGATGTGCTGCTGAAAATTGAGTTTGCTGACATGTGCCGTACATATATTCATAACGTTATAATCAAACTTCAACAGTATACCTGAAGAAGTTTGTTACAGTGTTTGATGACAAGCTGAACCTCCTTTGCTGTCTAAGAAAGTGAAGATGCTAACACATCTTCCTCCTGATTGCATCTATGCCCTGGACCTAGGACATGTCATCTGATTTGTTAATGTCTAGGAATTTGCCAAAACGTGGGAAAATAGAATAAGCTTATAAAGAGCATCATGGATGGCTTGGATATGTTGGCCCTGTTTCTGTGCTGTGTTACTCTATGTCACTTTAACACTAACTCTCTTACTGTTATATTAGTCCTGGAAAGCTGCCTCATTCATCTGTAATTCAAAATAGTGAGGTGGTTGCAAGATGAGGGGGAACAGGGTATAGTCTTCAGTGAGGGAGGAGAGCTTAGTAATTATTGCATTCCTGCTCCTGGCTCCACATCAAGAAATCCCATATTCACTAATTTATTTTTTGGGGGTGTGGTGAACTACATATACCTGTCTGGACGCGCCCCCCTGCTAACTGCTCCTGTGGCTCCTCCCACTGACCCCGGTATAAAGGCGATTGGAGACACAGATCCTTCCTCAGTCTCCAGGATGCAGTGTGGTGGTCACTTGCTGCTTGTGCTTTCTTCCAGCCAATAAAAGCCTATATCTCGCCTCACGTCTCCAAGAGTTATTGATGGTGCATCAGGGGGTGAGATCTCCCATTGGTCATTCCTAACTTATAAAATGCAGCAAACCATTTACATATTTTCAACTTACATAATCCTCATTTGAATACATCCTTCTGGAATTATATTGTTCCTTGGTAGATACTTGTTCACTTTGGCGAAGGGCACAGCTCTTTCTCCTCTCTCACCTTAGCACTGGCCTCACAAGTGCAAGGGTGAATCTCTTATAGAGATCCCATTGCTGAAAAATCTTACTGATGACAAAAAATAAGTAGGAGGCTCTATTGTGAGGACGTCAAGAAGAGGCAGTAATGGGATATTACCATAGGCTAAGTGAGACAGATTTTGCAAGTAGTGCATAATTGTTGAAGTTGGCCATGTTAAAGGAAAAGTGAAAAAAATCTAGCACAACGAGTAATTAGAAAAGCAATCAGAATGTCATTGCTTATGTGAGGGAATTTGAATACTAAAGTAAAACAGTTATGTTTCGGTTTCAGTTGACTGGTGAGTCAACATCTTCATTAATGCATTGGAAATGATTCAAAGAAGGTTTATTACAATTCCCAGATTGGGCGTGAAGGCCTACAAGGAAAGGCTGGATGGGAAAGGCTTCCATTCACTGGTCTTTAGAAGAATGAAAAGTAACAATTAAATATGTAAGATGCTGGGTGGCCTTGACAAGTTGGATTTAGAAAGGATATTTCTTCATTAGAATTAGGAATCACAGTTTAGAAATAAATACCCATCCTTCCAATATGTGATGTCTAGAAATAGACGCAATGTTGTTGACAAAAGAGATCTGGAGCAACAAACACTCTGCTGAAGGAACTCATTGGTTTGAGTAGGCTCTGTGGCTAGAAAGAAACTGTCGACATTTTGGTTCAAGTCTGATATGTTTCAATTAAATTTATCGTGACTTTGTGCTCTTTTTTTGTCTACTAATCTCATCTGCATTTTTAAAAGCTTTCTTAAACACTTTCTGAACAGAGAAGTTTGCAGGGCAGTTTAGGAAAGTGTTTAAGTAACATCAGATTTTTAACAGGCTCTTCAGGTGAGACAGAGATTCACATGCACCTTCTCCAACCTCTACTGTCAAGTCAAGTCAAGTCACAACACTTTTTATTGTCATTTTGACCATAGCTGCTGGTACAAGACAACATTTTTCAGGACCATGGTGCTACATGAAACAGTTTAAAAACTACACTGAACTATGTAAGACAACACAAAAACTACACTAGACTACAGACTACCCAGGACTGCATAAAGTGCACTAAATAGTGCAGGGATTACAATGAATAATAAAGAAGACAACAGGCACAGTCAAGGGCAGTAAATTGGTGTCAGTCCAATCTCTGGGTATTGAGGACACTGATAGCTTGGGGGAAGAAACATAGTCTGGTCGTAAGAGCCTGAATGCTCCGGTGCTGGGTTTTCTTTGCTAGGGGCTGGTGTTGAGACTTTTAGTGCTCTTAATGATCTCTACTGAGGAACCATCGATGTTCAGTGGGGGCTGGTCGCGCCGTGCCCTCCTGAAGTCAACCACCATCTTCTTTGTTTTGTTCACATCCAGAGACAGGTTGTTAGCTCTGCACTGCATTTGGTATACTCCATGTTTTCTCTTCCATGTTAGCAAGATCAAGCCAAAAAGGTGATTAAAAAATAAATCACCTCCTAGTTGACCAACTCACAGAGTACCTGCTCTCCTTTCACAATGATCATCCCAAGTTACTATTTGCGTGTCATTGCAACTCCCCTTCTTAGTTTCCCAATGACCTGTTGCAATATATATCTGTATCTGTTCAGATGCAACATTACTGAATTTTGATGCCAATTTTCCTTACAATGCTTGGTGATGTGCTCCAAATAACCCTTAACTCCTTTCTAAACAGTTATTCCACGCAGCCCTGAATGCTAGATTGTACCTCAGGCAAATGAACATTATTAGCAGGCCTGGCAGTTAGCACTGTATCAGCAAGCTACCTGAGAAGTTAGGGACCACAACAGAGCCTAATTCTATCCTTCCTTCCATTGAGGGTAACTTACAGGAGGCTTGAAATTACAATCAGTGTAGGAATCACATATGGTTTCATCATGCTCTGACAATGGGAAATAAATCACCTCCTGGGCTGTGTTGACATTAATCAGGTAAATCGGCACAGATTAGGGTTCATTTTTACACCATACCCAATCCATTTGTCACATCTACTCACTAAACGAGCTCAGTGAACCATTATGTGGCTCCATGTTGACAAGCTTTGAAATTATGATGTGAAAATCTTCAGTGAAATGGTTTCTCTCTCATGCATACAACGTGTTTTATTGAAATTAAGACATCACAATCTAAGTACCCGAGTGACTTTCTCAGAGAAAATAATTCTACTATACTGCACACAGACAGCAAGCCCAACCATTTATCTTCAGATGACATATGGTTTTGCAAAATATTTAATCTGAGCATTGGTTTAAGTAAATAAAGTTGATAGCTGAGCAATTATTTTGTGCCTGTGTTTATGAAAGTCAAAGTAATATATTAAGCCTATGGTTAATCCATCCTTTCTAAGCAGAATTTTTTGGTGTTAAGTCTGAGTGTCATGCATGTTATGGTTGTGTGAATAAGGTGGCCAGACATCATACAATGTGTATGATATCTGTGTGTGAGGATCCTACAGAAAATAAATGGTAGGAACACAGTCTTCCACAAATGTTATTTATTTGTGATATGTTAACCTCTAAACTCTTTAGTTCTAGATTATTTAATTTCTTGAATTTGTCCAGTTATCATGGTGGTACATGAACACTTGCACTCAAACCAGCGGGTTAAGTTGTTGGGTACTGATACAATAACTTTACTACATTGACATAACTAGTGTCTATTTGCGGTGTCAGGTGTAGCCAACCAGTTTTGAATGAGTTACCATCATTATTTCAATCAAAACATCCATGACTTCAAAGGTTGTGTGATTTGTAAAATTAATCCTCTTGCATTATCTTCAGGAAGAAACCAAAACATCAATATGGCAATTTATTGAACATACATTGATTAGTATAAGAAATTAACTGCTCATTCTGTTCCTTTCTTTAACTTGGAGAAACCTCGGCAGCAAGTGAATACTAACTCTCAAGCAACTACTGTAACAGCTGGGCAGGATAATGGGAAATATACGCACAGTGGCCATTTTATTAGGTAGCTCCTACACCTAATGTGCATGTTCAAGGGCTTCTGCTGCTCTCGTCCATCCACCTCAAGGTTCAATGTACTGTGCATTTAGGGATGCTCTTCAGCACCCCACTATTTTACTGCTCTCATTAACAAGGCCTCGTCACCCACAGAACTACCACTCACTTGATTTTTGTTTTGTTTTTTTGCACCATCCTCTGCAAGCTCTAGAGATGTTGAGCGTGGAAATCGCAGGAGATCAGTGGTTTCTGAAATATTGAAACCACCTTGTCTGGTACCACCAATCATTTTGGAGTCCTAGTCATTCTGATCACATTTCTTCCCCATTCTGATATTTGGTCTGAACCACAACCGAAACTCTTCAACATGTCTGCATTGAGTTGCTGCTGTATGATTAGCTAATTAGGCATTTGTATTAATGAGCAGGTATACAGGTGTACCTAATTAAAATGGCCACAGAGCATAAAGGTATAAAGTAGAAGAAGTTAAAGTAATTAAGCTTGGTTAACTAGAGAGTCACATGGCATAGAAATAAATACATTTACACAAATCCCATTTTTATTCTCCCTGCATTTCCATCAACTTCTCTGCGATTTTACAATCTGAAATTCGGTATGTTTGAAACAACAATATATACATTGGGGGGGGGGTGCAGTATTTGAAATCTCAGATGTACATGGAGGAAATATCTATAGCTATGTCGACACATATACAGTAACTGGCTTTGCACAACGGGAAAGGATATTTGTTTAACTTAAAGATAGAAGGCAGAAATGTTCCTATGTAGTCAAGTCATCATTAATGTCATTAATGTTCAGATGTGAAGCTAACCATGAGACTACCCTCCAATTCAGAACAATCACGGGCTTCCTCAGGTGTTATCTTTGTTAACCATAACAACTATTCCTGTATTGTCTCTGTAAGGCTAGCAATTTGCTTTAATTATGTCCAGTTTTATTCTGTGAATGTGTTTCCATTAGAAAATGTCACAGTTACTCAAATTTAATCAGAAAGATTGCTTTCAATCTTTGTCTGAATGAAACTTGAGTCTCCTTGCAGAAGAACAGTGGGATTATTTTTGTACACCTGTATATTGGATGGATTTTTCCCACCCTGTATATCCCAGGAATTAAAGGGAAAAAAAATTGACGATTTCCCTTTTTCTTTCTTTAAATGAATTATGCACTTGGTTGCCCATCCCATTGACTAATCGCTTAAAATGCATGGTAGCTTCATTGTAATACTTATGTAATTAATATAAGTCATACTAATATGGCAAGTAATAAATCCATTAATCTGCACTGCACACTGCTAGTCAATTTACAAAATGTAATATGGTCAGTTCTGTTCAAAGCTGTTGTACACTATTTTTTGTCTGAAAGCTGAACTAGTCTATTTCTTTGTATACCAGAGTTGAGCCGTATATTTTTATTTACAAATAGGAGACCATTCGCTCCAACAAGTCCTTAATGTTTCCATTCACCCAGTTTATTTCCATATAACCTGTTCTCTCATGAAAGGCAAGGATAAAGTGTAGGATATAATTAACGGTAGGGCCCTTAATAACATTGAAGTAGAGAGAGATCTTGTCCAAGTCTATAGTTCACTGAAAGGAAAAGGCGGTAAAGAAGGTATTTCACATGCTTGCCTTCACTGTTAAGGCTGTTGAGTATAAGAGTAAGAAAGTCATGATGCAGCTACTGTATATAAAACTTTTATCAGACCAGACTTGGAGTATTGCTTACAGTTCTGCTTACCCCAAAACAGGAAGGATGTGGAGACTATGTAAAGGATGCAGAAGAGGTTTACCAGGATTGTGCCTGGATTTGACGGTATGAGTTACATGGAAAGGTTGGATAACCTTGGCTTGTTCTCCATATACCATCAGAGACTGATATGAGACCTGATAGAGGTTTTTTAATTCAAGGCATGGGGTAGGCAGAACCTTTTCCCCAAGGTAGAAATGTCAAGCTCCAAAGGTCATGCTTTTAAGGTTAGAGGGGAGGAAGTTTAAAGGTGATGGGAGGGAAAAGGTTTAATGCAGAGCTGTCAGTGCCTGAAATGGGTTACCAGGAGTAGTGCCAGAAGCGGACATTTTGGCCTGATCCTGGACTTTTCTTTCCCCGTCTCTGTGGTGAAGCCTATCATCGCCTAATCCAACCTCATCAGTCAATCTCCAGTCATGTCCCTTTGCACAGAGCCCACTCACTCCCAAGATACCTTGGATGTTGATCCACACGAAAAAGAAGTGTTTTTGGTCTTTTCCCCACCCTGGGACTCTCTCTTCATGATTCAGATAAATACTGCCTTTCTGCCTTCACCAAGCTCTCAGTGGTAGTGTGCAGAAAGGGAAGGCAGACAGCAAGACTCATTCTATGCTGCCCTGTGCTTTGGACCTCTTGCTCCACTGAATTTTGCAGTAGCAGCCTTCTGAACAAAGTGTTTTTTGTTCAGTGTGTCAACCATTTATTCAAGTAACCATGTGCTATACAATTTCCAGGCTTTGGCATCATAAGTAGTCATGAGCTCGGCATGCAATTCGAATTAAGGTCACATTTTGGCCTATTTCCTAGAACAGTTCAATGTTTTCCAACAATACAGTTATACATGTACTTCAGTACAAACTTAATCATCTCAAAGTTCTTTGAGGCCTATTGAAGTTCTAATGATCCAATAGATAATGCAAATCTTCTTTTTCTTCCTATTAAGAAAGTAATGGACATCACTAACACCCGGCATTAGCAGTGTTCAATACTGCTCTTCAAAATGGAACATCCAGCTTATATTTTCCCCAAATGATTTTCCTTTAAGGTGCATGGTGATGTTCTTAATCTATTAGACCTTGCAGATGGAAGAGAGTCACATAATTTGGAAAGCCCCTTTTTGAAACTGACTTCATTTTCCACTAAAGCGATTGGAGTTTATAAAATCCTTAGGAGTGACCATATTTGCAAGTAAGAATATGAGTATCAAAGTTCAAAGTAAATTTTATTATCAAAGTACATATACAACCCTCAGATTCATTTTTTGTAGGCATACTCAGCAAACCCATAGAATAATGACTATATCAGGATCAACAAAAGATCAACCAGATTGGATTGAATATGTTATAAAACTTAGTTTCAACCTTTATTAATTACGGCTTATTTTTATTATTGCCTCTTTTCACAAAATGTATGGTTTCAAAACAAACTTGAACCGTAAAAGAGGTATAGGAATTGATTTACACTTCGCAATTACAGCAAGCTTTCTGTGCTCATGTGCAGATCTGTGTGGTTTAGCCACACTTTGAAGTTAAATGATTTATGGTTCAACTGATTTAGATTCAGATTCATTTATTTATCACATGCACATCTCAACATATAGAAAAGAGTATTGTTTGCATTAACAACCAACACAACGTAAGGATGTCCTGGAGGCATTTCTCAAGTGTTGACATACATTCAGGTGCCAACACAGATTTTACAAGAACTTTTAATAATACTATTACCATCTAATAGGTTTTGTAAGGTTGTTATAGCCGGGGGGGGGGGGGTGATAAAGGGAACAAGCTCCCACTTTCTATTAAATGCTCCCAATGGCGTGCGCTTCAAATAGCCTCTGACAACCAAGTCCGGCCCCTAGCCTTCACACGTAGCTTAGCTACTAAGCCAGGCAGAACCATTTCTACTGACATGAAAAGAGGCAAAGGTAGGTTACTGGTGTCATAAAATCAGTCCCTTCAAGTAGAGGGGGCTCGCTAGCCGTGGTTGGCAGCTCATACCGGAGAAGGAAAACTCTGATCTCAAACCTCCGCTGCCTTGTGGCTACACCCACCAAGGGGAAGTCTTCAGGAGTAAATTCCGAGAGGAAAATTTCAGAGCTGGATTCCCTAAGGCAGTCGCACATTAATTCAATGTTGACTGGCAACTCTCGTGACACTGCTGGTACCAAACAATATTGGTTTCTGCCGTCCCTCTGGGTTCATCAGATGCATGGAGAAGGGGAGCTTGCTACATGGGCAACAGCTGGTCTCCACATCGTACTTTCCAGGCCTGCGTATCTGGACAGCTAGGACACAATATCCATCGTCAACCCTGACCGAAGGAGGTCTCAGTGCAGCATCATCTAATGATAAATAATAAAGTAGAATGTCTATGCTTCCTGCAGAAGTGCTCAGTAACAAAACAACCAGAAGATATGAACTTTATCCCCCTAAGTTAGATTTAGCATAAGAATGTGCACTGCACTCTTAATGTTACTAACCTCACCACCCACCCCCCCCCACCACCATAGGAGGTATTTCCACCACAAAAAAGCCTAATCTTAATTTTATCTATTGCAAATTAATACCTTTTTCAGACCTATTTTTGAAGCACTAACTCTTTCAATGGTTTGAACTAAGTACTTTTGGTCTAACTATACTACAAAGAGAAACCAAAATTAAGCGCACCATATTACTCTGGGAGAGCAGCTATGATTTCAACCAGCTAGATAAATACAGTATATCTGAGAAAAAGAACCAAAATTTTAGTGATATACCAATGAAATACCCTGGATGTTATCAAAGAGTCTATTTACAAGGACCAAGAAATCACACTTGCTTGGATGCTTCTGGTGCAATGGGAAAATAAAACCATAGAATAGAACCATAGAACACTACAGCACAGTACAGGCGCTTCAGTTCTCCATGTTGTGCTGACCCATATAATCCTTAAAAACGTACTAAACCCACACTACCCCATAACCCTCCATTTTTCTTTCATCCATGTGCCTGTCCAAGAGGCTCTTAAATACCCCTAATGTTTTAGCCTCCACCACCATCCCTGGCAAGTCATTCCAGGCACTCACAACGCTCTGTGTAAAAAAAAAAACAACTTACTCCAATGTCTCCCCTAATCTTCCCTCCCTTAATTTTGTACATATGCTCTTTCCTAATCTTTCCTGATTAATCTACTTTGCCTAAAGTTTGAAGTCAAACATGTTTTCCCTAGCCACGTCATCATTGGGCATAGCGTCAACACATGTGACAGGCAGGAGGACTGTCCATTTGGCTTTTAAACTCTCTAACAGTAAGGATCCAACATTTAATAATTAACAAACTAAAAGACTGTAATTGTATTGCCTGGAATGAATGTACAGTTGCTTACAAAGCAGCTATTGAAGCAGTAGATTAAACACTGCAATCATAAATACAATGGTAAATTAATAGGAGGTGTTACTTTAGAACCAGTTAGAGATTTTCATCAAATGCTACCAGTCATTCCATAAGGTCCAAAAGCCTGTACCGAAGCATTATATATTTGTGAAAATGTTGCATGTTACCATTGAAAACCGATGTGCAATCATAGATCAAAGTTCAAAGTAAATTTATTATCAAAGTACACATATGTCACCACATACAACACCACTGTGGTTTCTTTTCTTGTGGGCATACACAGTAAATCTAATTAAAAAACCACACTAAATGCAACAAAATGACCAATGTGCAAAAGACAACAAAATATACAAATGTAGAAATAAAAAAGTAATAATAATAAAAAATAATGAATAAATATTGAGAACATGAGATGAAGAGTCCTTGAAAGTGAGTCCATAGGTTGTGGGAAAATTTCAATGATAGGGGGAATTGAAGTTATCCTCTTTAGTTCAAGAGCCTGGTGGTTGAGGGGTAATAACTGTTCCCAAACCTGGTGGTGTTAGTCTTGAGGCTCTTGTACTTTATTCCTGACGGTAGCAGTAGAACAGAGTGTGCCCTAGGTGTTGGGTGGTGTGGGTCCCTGATGTTGGATGCTACTTTCCTGTGACAATGCTTCATGTAGATATGCTTAATGGTGGGGAGGACTTTACTCATGATAGACTAAGCCATATAACCATATCACCATATAACAATCACAGCACGGAAACAGGCAATCTCGGCTCTCCTAGTCCATGCCGAACTCTTAATCTCACCTAGTCCCACCTACCCGCACTCAGCCCATAACCCTCCACTCCTTTCCTGTCCATATATCTATCCAATTTTACCTTAAATGACACAACTGAACTGGCCTCTACTACTTCTACAGGAAGCTCATTCCACACAGCTATCACTCTCTGAGTAAAGAAATACCCCCTCGTGTTTCCCTTAAACTTCTGCCCCCTACCTCTCAAATCATGTCCTCTCATTTGAACTCCCCTACTCTCAATGGAAACAGCCTATTTACGTCAACTCTATCTATCCCTCTCAAAATTTTAGATACCTCGATCAAATTCCCCCTCAACCTTCTACGCTCCAATGAATAGAGACCTAACTTGTTCAACCTTTCTCTGTAACTTAAGTGCTGAAACCCAGGTAACATCCTAGTAAATCGTCTCTGCACTCTCTCAAAGCCATATCAACTAGCTTTGGTAGAATTTTCTGTTCAGGGACATTGGTGTTTCCATACCAGCTGTAGATGCAGCCAGTCAATATACTCTCCACCACACATCATTGGAAGTTTGTTAAAGTTTTATGTATTATGCTGAATCTCTGCAAACACCTTAAGAAAGTAGAGGCACAGCTGTGCCTTCTTCATACTTGCACTTACATACAAGGTCCTCTGAAATGATAACACTGAGCAAACTAAAGTTGCTGACCCTCTCCACTTCTAATCTCCTGGTTGGGACTGGCTCATGGACCTCTGGTTTCCTCTTCCTGTCAGCTCCTTGGTCTTGCTGACATTAAGTAAGAGGCTGTTGTTGTAGCACCACTACAATATAAAAGAAAAGCACTACTAATAAATAAATAAGCGACAAATATTGAGAACATGAGATGAAGAGTCTTTGACAGAGTGTCCGTAAGTTGTGGGAACAGTTCAGTAATGGGTGAAGTGAAGTTGTATAGCTTTGCCCTCTGGTTCAGGAGCCTGATAGTTGAGGTAGGTGCTTTGTATTTACTCAAATCAAGAAATGAGGAAATTCAGTTTCAAAATCCAACAGGATTGATTTTGACAAAAAGCTTCAGCTGAGTTGCTGTATCAGTTAATGATCCCATACAAATTGTTTTCCAAAGTGTCAATGAACCCCATTTGAACCAGCAGTATCCATGTGAAAGAGCAAATTTACTATGGAAGAGTGACACAGTGAATAATGACTTTCTTTCAAAATTTCCTGGATAACCCGTACAATATAAATCTATTGACAATGTGACAAATATTGATGAGACTGTATATTTTCATATTGAAGTTTTGAACACTCTGCCACCATCTGGTGTGCAATCACATAATCTTAAACTTGAAAGAGGAATTCAAATCATGTTACTCAGGAGTTTGGATCCAGCAATACTGTGCAACTTACTATATATCAGTTCAAAATAACCCTACCACGTGTAGGTCAGATAATAACTGGTAATATTGCTGAGGAAAAAACTTAATCTTTTGGATGCCAATTATCCCATTTACGCTGCTTCCTTAATTCAAATGACTTCTGTTCCCTGTTCAACAAAGCACAAGGACAATCAATTTAAGTTGTTGGTCTTAATCTTGAAGCTCAATATTTTTCCCATGCTCAGTTATGTATTGGTTGCCCATAGTTGAAGATAAAAATAATCCATACATTTTTAGACCTGACTCAAAAGAGAGAAGTACAGATGACCTTGCATTCTTTCAAAGTGGGACTGGGGGTTTGAGGAAGAGAACTGCATTCCTATAAAAATTAGCTTTTAACCCACTGATATAAGACAATTAAATGATTCCCTTGTGTGATATGGTGGACCTTGACTTCATAATCTACCTCATTTTGATTGTGCATCTTATTGTCTACCTGCACTTCACTTTCTCTGTAGCATACTGTTAATTGTTTTACCATGTTACACCTCAGTGCACTGTGTAATGATTTGATCTGTATAAATAGCATAGAAGACAAGCTTCTCATTGTATCTTGGTACATGTGACAATAATAAACCAATTCCAAGTGGTCGACGGTACATTATGATTTTCTGTAATGCAAAGTTGCTTCATCTACTCACATGTCAAGAAATATGGATTGAAAATAAAAATAAATTTTGTGTTTATTTATTTACTTTTCTTCCCATTGCTCACATAAGAGAGAATTTTATTCTAGTATCTAAAAATTGTAGGTAGTGCTTTGAGAAATCTCTCAGGATAAATTTCCATAACCTGACTAGTGGGAAAGCAGTGATCATCTTTTTGTGCATTCTGAAGCATTTCAATATTGCAATAAACTTACACAACGTACAAAGATACACACCCATTTAAAGAGAACTATATTAAATATAATTTTTGTACCCATACTGTATTTATTTCAGTATACAGCATATTCTGGATAAAGGGGCCATCAGTTAATTTGGTCAGCTGTTTATCTGGGCAACTCTCAAACAACAAAAACAAAATCAAGAAAGTAGCTGGGATCACCTTTGTTTGTCTAGGACAACATGACGCTTAATTGTGGCAGGAGACTGCTGCCAAACAGTTTCTAACTAGCATCAGTTGTGTGCAGTTGTGTGACTGTTAGACACAACATTGTGCTCAGAGCACTTGACTTTTTTCTGCCATGAAGCTTCGGCTAATTGGGACAGCCACTGAATTGGGCCAAAATGTACTGGTCCCAATGCGTCCAAATTAACCGGTACTCACTGTATTTTTATCAGCAATTTTAGTTAAACTACATAATTACATTACTCATGGAATAGTTATATTTTTAAGTTAGATCCTGTTTAATTTACCAAGGGTAGTATAAAATCCATCTGCTTGGAAATATATCTAAACATCATGAATGCCAGAATAATAATCACTTCACCCATCGACTCTGCTTCACTATTCAATAAACACTGATATATTACCCCTTTCAAACACGTTCTCCTCCCTTTTCCTTGTAACCTTTGATGAACTAACTAACCAAGAACCTATCAACCTCTGCTTTAAATATACACAATGACTTGGCCTTCACAGCCATCCAATAAATTCCACAGAGTCCCTACCCTGTGGCTAAAGAAATTCCTTCTCATCTCTTTTTTAAATGGACTTCCCCCTATTCTAAGGCTATGCCCTTTAGTCCTACACTCACCTTCAAAAGGAAACATCCCCTCCGCATCTCCTCTATTTCGGCTTTTCAATATTTAACGTGTTTCAATGAGATCACCCTTTCCCATTTTTCTAAACTCCAGTAAGCACAGGGCCAGAGCCATCTGCAGCTCCTCATACATTAACCCTTTAATCTTGTGAACCTCCTCCGGACCCCTCTCCAATGTCAGCACATCTTTTCTTAGACAAGGGGCCCAAAACTGCTCACAATATGATATGAAAAATGCCTTATAAAACTTCACCATTACATCCTTGCTCTTATATTCTAGTCCTCTTGAAATGAATGCTAAGATTGCATGTTCCATGCTTACTGCAACTCAATCTACAAGTTAACTTTAAGGGAATCCTGCACAAGGACCCCCAAGTCTCTTTCCATCTCTGATTTTTGAACTTTCTCCCCATTTATAAAGTAGTCTATGCCCTTATTCTTTCTACTAATGTGCATGACTATTCATTTCCCTACACTACATTCTATCCCCCACTTCTTTGTCCATTCTCACAATCTGTAGACTACCTCCAAGTAGTCTGAAACCTTTTTACAAATGGACACCAATATCTCAGCCACTGAAGTCAGGCTAACTGGCCTATAATTTCCTTTCTTCTGCCTCACTCCCTTCTTAAAGAGTGGAGTGATATTTACAACTTTCCAGTCCTCCAGAATTGGGCCTGCCTTCTTGTAACCAGGGCATGTTTTAACAGAACAGATGCAAAGGACTGAATGGGTTTTCTTGTTTTGTTGCTTAAAGAACATTACTTTGAACAATCAGAGGATGGAATGGATTAGCTGAGGGCTGAGAAAGGAACTGCATTCTTCACAGACCAATGAACTTCAGCAGGTCGATACCCCAATAAACCTTGAAAGAAGGTTCATGAAGGTAAAGTTTGGATCTAGCAATCTAGAAGCAGTAGCTGGTTGAGAACATTGGCCATAGAGGAGGGCTTGACAACTCAAAATCAGTTGATTCAAATGCATCAAAGCAAGCAACAGTACTGTCGGAAAGATGAGACAGAACATACAAATGCCTTACTGACATGAACACACACAAAATGCTGGAGGAACTCAGTAGGTTAGGCAGTATCTTTGGAAAAGAGTTAACAGTCAATGCCTCGGGTCAAGACCCTTCATCAGGACTATCATTACAGAGACTGGTGGATTGAACTGGGTTGCTGACACTGCAGAGCTCTATGTAAAGTGCTAAACTATGATGCAGCCTGCCTGAAGTCACCAAAATCCCACAGCAAGGTAGTCAGTAACTAAGGAAGAACGCTATAAGCACTAGAGAGGAGTTGTGGAAAAAAAATAATTTCAGTTCACTAAGTTTGGAAGTTTAGAACTCTCTTCCTGAAAAGATAGTGAAGGCAATAACTCTTGCAGTATTTAGAGATCCCTGGATAGGCAGCTGCAAAGCTGGGAAGTGAAATTAACATGTGGTCTAGTTTTGACTGCCGAGGACCGGATGGACCACAATCTCTATCGGCAACCTCATTATAATCTTGTACTTTTTTTTTTAACCTGCACTGCTCTTTCGCTGCAGCTGTTATACTTTATTCCAGATTTTTTTCTTCCTTTGTTGCACTTTGTGTAAAGATTTGATGTGTATGAACAGTATGCAAGGCAAAAGCTTTTCACAGTATCTTGCTGCTTGTGACCATGAGAAACCAATTCCAATTCCAATTCAATTTTCAACATGATCTTGGATGACTTTATGGAGCTGATTACTGAATGCTCATGCAATACTGGTATTAAGAAACATTGCTTTCCTGATTTTTATTAGTATTCTTTTAATTTTATATGCTCTTCAAGCTCTTCCACAAGATTCCTTATTGGTCTCAGTGCAGAGTCTGGTGAAGGGAATGCGGAGAGCGTTGTAATTGACATATAAAGATTCTCACCTCACATTTCTCTCAGGTTTAGACAGTGGCTAATAAGAGTCTGGGAGAGAGAGATGAGGTCACTCACAGAGGTTGGCGAGTATGCATTAAGAAGTAGCTCTTCGTGGGAATATCAGCGTTTGAACAGCGGCCAATTGGGAATCAGGATTCATTAGCAGGGAAAATAAAAGTAAGGCAGAGGCAAACCAAGTGGCCTTTGTTGGAGTGGACAGTGTTAGAGTGGGGAATTGAGAGGTGACCTCTTCAAGGCTTCCGAGAAGAGAGGACTGAGTGAAAGAAGACAAAAAACCACAGGCAGATTTTGTTACTTATTGGTTCCTTCTTTATAATTACACAGTTTGAACAGTAAGGAGGTTCTGTGGACAAGATTGACATTCCCGGATAATATGTTGCCTCCCAGTTGCCAGGGTCCAGGACATCTTGGATTGAGTCCTCAGCATTCTTAAGTTGGAGGGTGAGCAGCCAGAAGTCGTGGTCCATATAGGTACCAATGTCAGAGGTAGAAAGAGGAATAAGGTTCTGAAAATTGAGTTCACAGAGAGGTTAAAGGACATGGACTCCAGGGTTGTGATCTCAGGATTACTACCTGTGCCACATGACAGTGAGACCAGGCATAGGAAGATCATACAGTTTAATGTATGGCTAAGGAGTTGGTGTAGCAGAGGGTACTGGATCATTGGGCTCTCTTCCAGAAGTGACAGTTTGCACCCAGTCTGGAGAGGGACTAATATCCTATGGTTGCGTAAATTTCAATGCATGAAGTATTATCGGAAAGGCAGATGAATTCAGGGCGTGGATCAATGCATGGAATTATAATATTGTAGGTATCAGTGAGACTTGATTGCAGGAGGGTCAGGACCAGTGGCTCAAATTTCCAGGGTTCTATTGATTTAGAGTGGGAGGGATTAAAGGAGGAGGGGTGGCATTACTAGTCAGGCTAAATGTCACGGTAGTGGTCAATCAGAACAGACTGGAGAACCTGTCCATTGAGATTTTATGGGTAGAACTGAGGAATAAGAAAGAGATGACATTGTTAATGGGGCTATATCATAGATCACTTAATAATCCACAGGATTTAGAGGAAAAAAATTGTAAAGAGATTGCAGATTGTTGCAACCTTCCACATAATGACTGGGACTCCCATTTTGTAAAATGACCACATGAGATGGAGTTTGTCAAATGTGTTCAGGCATGGTTCGTTAATCAGTACATGGAAGTCACAATGAGAGTGTGTACAATATCTGATCTCTTATTAAGGGATGAGACTGAGTAGGTGACAGAAGTTTGTGTAGGGGAATGCTCTACATCTAGAGATTATATTGCCATTAGTTTTAATGTAATTGCGGAAAAGGGTAGGTCTGGTCTTTGGGATGAGATTCTAAGTTGCCGAAAGCCCAATTTTGATGGTATCAGAAGTGATAGAAACATAGAAATATAGAAAACCTACAGCACCATACAGGCCTAGCCTGCTGCATTCCACCAGCATTTTGTGTGTGTTGCTTGAATTTCCAGCATCTGCAGATTTCCTTGTGTTTGCGTTTTTAAAAAACCCTCATCCTCCATCACTCCAAGGAGAAAAAGCCAAGTTCACTCAACCTATTCTCATAAGGCATGCTGTCCAATCCAGGCAACACCCTTGTAAATCTCCTCTGAACCCTTTCTATGGCTTCCACATCCTTCTTGTAGTGAGGCGACCAGAACTGAGCGCAGTACTCCATGTGGGGTCTGATCAGGGTTCTAAATAGCTGCAACATTACCTTTTCGCCCCTAAATTCAACTCCACGATTGATGAAAGCCAATACACCGTACGCCTTCTTAACCACAGAGTCAACCTGCGCGGCTGCTTTGAGCGTCCTATGGACTCCGACCCCAAGATCCCTCTGATCCTCCACACTGTCAAGAGTCTTACCATTAATATTGTATTCTGCCATCATATTTGACTTACCAAAATTAACTTCACACTTATTTGGGTTGAACTGCATCTGCCACTTCGCAGCCCAGATCTTACATGTGTGGACTGGGACAGGCTTTTACCCCGGCAAAAGTGTACTTAATAAGTGGCAGGCCCTTAAAATTTTGAGAGTAGAGAGCTTGTCTGTGCCTGTCAGGGTAAAGGGCAAGGGTAACAGGTTTAAGGAACCTTATCTTTTGAGAGATATTCAGACCCTGGTTAAGGAGTTGCATAGCAGATATAGGCAGATAGGAAGAAATGAGGTACTTGAGGATTATAAGAAATGCAAGAGAACACTAACAAAAGCAAGGAGGCGGGCTAAAAGGTGTGAGGTTGCTCCAGCAGACAAGGTAAAAGAGAATCCCAAGGGCTTATATAGATATAGCGAAAGAACTGCAAGAGACAAATTTAGTCCTCTAACTGATCAGAATATTAATCTAGGCATGGAACTAAAAGAGATAAGGGAGATCTTAAAAGGATTTTTTGCAACTGTATCTACTCAGGAGACAGACACAAAGTCTATTGAAGTGAAGCAGTTAGATCATGGATCATGTACAGATTACAGAGGAGGAGCTTGCTGTTGAAATGCTTACACATCCGGCTGGTGTATGTCTAGGGGAAAATTCGTCCACCTGCCAAACTGTGCCTCCCGTATACGTGGATGCTGTGAAATACACACTAATACAAATTTGCACACACAATATCAAGCTCACACCAGGTACGCTTACAGAATGCACTTTATAAATCTTACTAGAACTAAGTGATTAATAACAATACAATATATATGAAGGGAAAGAAAATAAAGAAATGGCGCCAAAACTTATCAGAGTTCAGTCAATAAGTGCACATTGTTGGAACTCAATCATCGAGCACTCCGACCACTCTTCGCTCTTTTCCGACCTCCACGACCTGTGCACCTGGGAACATCCTTGATGATCGACCAGCAGTGCCACATCCATCCACCTTCCTCGTCGTCTTCTTCCCGACTCCCAAAAAGACCGCGCAAGCCCAGCTCCCAGACCCACAAGAGAAAATAACATCTAACCCCATTGGTTAACAAATGAATACAATCCCCATTATCAGCAACTTTAACCCAAACAAGCTTTGAGAAGCTTCGAGAGTGCTCTGCAAGAAAAGTACTCTCTCACCAGTTAGCATAACAAAGAAGCAATTTTAATTTTAACAAACAGAGAAGCCATTTTGATTAACATACGCAGTACACTGTCTTGAGGCAAATTAGGGTGGATAAATCCCCAGGGCTTGACAAGGTGTTTTCTCCGATTCTGCGGGAGACAAGTGCGAAAGTTGCTGGGACCCTAGCAGAAATATTTCAATCATTCTTAGTGACAGGTGAGGTACCAGAGGATTGGAGGATTGTTCTGCTGTTTAAGAAAGGCTCTAAGAATAGACCAGGAAATTATAGGCCAGTGTGCCTGACACAAGTAATGGGAAAGTTTTTGGAAGGTATTCAATTCAAGAAGGTTACCAGGAAAGTTAATGAAAGCAAGGCAGTGGATGTTGACCACATGGACTTCAGCAAGGCATTTGACAAGGTCCTGCATGGGAGATTGTTCAAGAGGGTTCAGTCTCTCGGCATTCAGGATGAGATAATACATTGGATTAGACATCGGCTTTGTGAGCGAAACCAGAGAGTAGTAGAAGATAATTGCCTCTCTGACTGGAGGCCTGAAACTATTGAATTGTCCAGGGATCAGTGCTGGGTCTGTTGTTACTTCTCATCTATACCAATGATCTGGTTGATCATGAGGTTCATTCATGAGCAAATTTGCAGATGACACTAAGATAGGGGAGTGGTAGACAGTGAGAAAGACTATTAAAGCTTGCAGCAGAATCTGGATCACCTGGAAAAATGGGCTGAAAATTGGCAGATGGAATTTCATGTCGATAACTGTGGGGTGTCAAACTTAAGGAGCACCAACCAGGGTAGGTCTTACAGAGTGAGCAGTAGGACACTGTGGAGTGCTGTAGACGAAGGGATCTGGGAATACATTGAAAGTGGTGTCACAGGCAGATAGGGACATAACGGAAGCTTTTGGTACATTTGCCTTTATAGATCAAAGTATTGAGTATAGGAGTTGAGATGTTATGTTGAAGTTGTATAAGACATTAATGAGTATTGTGTACAGTTTTGGTCACCTACCTACAGGAAAGATGTAAATAAGATTGAAAGAGTACAAAGAAAATTTACAAAGATGTTGCCGGGACTAGAGGAGCTGAGTTATGATTGAATAGGTTAGAACTTTATTCCTTAGAACTTAGAAGTTTGAGGGGAGGTTTGATAGAAGTACACAGAATTAACAAGAGTACAGAGAGGTTAAATGCACACAGGCTTTTTCCACTGAGATTGGGTGAGAGTACAACTCGAGGTTAGGGGTTAAGGATGAAAGGTGAAATGTTTAAGGGTAACATGAGGGGAAACATCTTCACTCAGAGGGTGGTGAGTGTGTGGAATGAGTTACTAGGACAAATGGTGGATGTGATTTTGATTTTACGTTGAAGAGAAGTTTGGATAGGTACATGGATGGGAGGCATACAGATAGCTATGGTCCAGGTGCAGCTCAGTGGGTCAAGGCAATTTAAATTGATTGGCATGGACTAGATGGGCCAAAGGGTGTATTTCTGTGCTATAGTTTTCTCTGACTCTACAATTATGATACCACCCAAGTAATATTGAACACCCACTTAGTAAACTCGATATTGTAATGCAGTCGTATAATTGGCAGGTTTTGGAACTTAGCTACAAAAAGGTACAGCATTAAACACAGCTTATGAATAATTGTTTGTCAAATTACTGTGTGCATATGCTTAATGTCCCTCTGTTAACAGTGGCATTAAGCTGTTTATTTAGTGAGGTAATATCTTCATTAGAGTGGCACTTGAGGAAATGCCAAATGCGTATGTTTTTTTACATCGTTTATGAAACCATTTTTATGCTCATTTGTTGAAACAATATAATGATGTCATTGGAGAAGTGACAAATTTGGATCTGGGTCTAAGTGACAGAATGGACCAGCACTGACAGCAGAATTATCAGAGTGAGAAAACAGTAGACCTTTTTTACACAGAATTATTTCACAATTACAACAGCCTGTTAATCAGAATCTGGTTTACTATCACTAACCTATAAGACCAAAAGACAAAAGCACAGAATTGGACCATTCAGCCAATTGAGTCTGCTCTGCCATTCCATTATGGCTGATCAATCATCCCTCTCAACCCCCATCCTCCTGCCTTCTCCCTGTTACCTGTGTTATGAAATTTGTCATTTTGTGGCAGCAGCCCAGTGCAGGACAAACGTAAGTATAAGTTAAATGAAATTGTGCAATAGAAGAATAGCGATGGGCTCATGGATTCATGGGCCCTTTAGAGACCTGATGAGAGAAGGAAAGGAGCTTTTCCTAAAACAGTAAGTGTGGGCTTTCTGGCTTCCGTACTTCCTCCCTGATGGTAGTAATGAGAAGAGGGCATATGGCAGGTGGTGAGGTTCCTGAATGATGGATGTTGCCTCTTGAGGCACTATCTTTTGAAGAAATCTTGATGTTGGGAGGCTTGTGCTCATGACAGAACTGGCTGAATCTGTAACCCTCTGCATCCTCTTGTGATCCTAAGCATTTGAGTCACTTCACCAGGTGATGATGCAGCCAGTCAAAATAGTTTCCACCATTCATTTGTATAAATTTAGTAGAGTGTTGTTAGATACAAAAAAATGCAGATATTGCAAATCTAGAATAGCAATAATAAATGCAAGAGACACTCAACAATTTAGACAACACATGGAGAGAGAAACAGGCAGGAAGAGACCGTGTATACCACAGAGACTCTACGTTATGTTTGATATTTTCACTGTCTCCCCTGTTCCGCGTGAGCAACAAATCCCTAAAGTTCAAATACCTGCCTGTCCCAGACTTGAGTATCTTCAATGGCCCTGCTTTTGCTTTTACCTGAAGTAGAAAATTCCAAAAATTTACGACTTTCTGAGGTAAGAAATTTCTCTTCATCTCTCTCTCTCTTAAGTGGGTGAGCCCTTATTCTGAAACTGGTTCTTAGCTCTGGATTACGCCATTCCCTTTGGAGAAAATAACCTATTCAAACCTTTTCACAATTCACAAAATAATGGAGAAACTCTAATTGATGAAGAGTTTCAATCCAAAATGTTGACTGCACAGTTTCCTTCATAGATGCTGCCTGACCCACTGAATTCTTCCAGTCCTTTTGTGTGTTGATCCAAATTCCAGCAACTCTGTACTTTTATGTCTCCTATTAGAATCACTTTGATGATTTCTCATTCTCCTAAAATCCAATGAGTAAAGTCCAACCATTCCTTTATAAGGCATCCACCATATCCCAGGAGTTTCCCTTCCTAGTTATTGCTGTACCAACACATCATCTTCCTGTTTAATGTATCCAGACACCAGGTCTGTTTGTCCAGCAGCAATCTGCAGTGTTCTTTCTTGTTTTTAAATAAAATAATCTATTTTCCTAGTTTACCAAGGAAAGTGCATCATCACACCCTTATAACCTATCTGCCTGGTTTTCAGCAACTAATTTTAACCTAACAGAATCCCGTTGCAGATTCTTCGTGTTCTCAGAATTTAATTCTACATCTGAATACACATGGTCCACCCAGCTGAGTCATTTATGTAGAGCCAAGGAAAAGAAATTCTTCTGCGGATTTGACTCCCTTAGAGATCTGGCTTCCAGCTCCGTATTCATTTGGTAGTAAGTGTGAAATGTTAGCATAGTGATTAGGGTAACACTGGTGACCCAGGTTCAGTTCAAAGGCTATACTGCATACTAAGGGAATGCTGCCAAGATTCAGCAGACTGAGATGGTGGGCCATGCATGTCAAGTGAGATTGATTTTGCTAGGACTCCAGAGAAAAAAGACCAGTGATATCACTGAAATTTAGAAAAATTCTTGCAGGTCTTACCAACAAGGACAGTGAGAAGACACAAACAAGAGGAAATCTGCAGGCGTTGGAAGGCTGAGCAACACACTCACGATGCTGCCGGGCCTGGGGGTTTCCTCCAGGATAGTGAGAAGAATACAGGTAAGGTTGGAATTCTCTTCTCAGGTGATTGAGAGGTAGAAGGTAAGTCTGTTAAAGAAGGAAGATACGAAGGTCCGGTCATTGAAACTGAAGTCAAAGCAGAGAGTGAGAGTAATCTGGATTTTAAAAGATTCATGTGAAATGAGGTGAGGACAGCAAAATGGTGTTTGAAGTCAAATATCAGTCACGATCTCAACCAGTGGCCTCTAAAGTCATTTCAAAGCCCTGGATGGGTTCTCCTGTTCTGATTTCCTCTGTTATGCAAAAAAAGCAGAACAGCGTCTCTTCCATCTCAGGTGACTAAAGAAGTTTGGCATGGGCTCCCAAATCTTCAGAACATTCTACAGGGGCACCATTGAGAGCATATCACTACCTGGTACGGGAACTGCACCAACCTTGATCACTGGGCACTACTGAGAGTGGTATGGACATCCCAGCACATCTGTGGATGTGAACATCCCCCCATTGAGGACATTTACAGCAGCAGGTGCAGAAAGAAGGCCTGGAAGAGCATTGGGGGCACCAGTGATGCCAACCATAAACAGTTTCAACTGCTTCTGTCTGGCAAACAGTACCGCAACATTAAAGCCACGACCAACAGGCTGCACGACAGCTTCTTCCCACAAGTCATTAGACTTTTAAATTCACATGTCTGTACAATGCAATGCTAAGATTTTTACTCCCTCACATTGTAGGATGGATGGATGTATGATTTAAATAAATTCTAAGTTCTATGTTCTTGTTTTGGCTTCAGGAGTTTGGGGACTATGTGGATATAGAAGACATTAGTACAAACAAGAACCATCCCTTTGGAAACTGGTTCTAATAAAAAACTGCAAGAAGCAGTTAGTTTGAAATTAAAAATATACAGCTTTGTAAACAAACAGTACTACAGAGCAGGAGGCCTCTCAAGAGATTGATGCAATCAATTGACTTATTTGTATGCAAGAGCCAAATATTGTACAATGGGCCCATGTTGATCGGCCTATATCAATCCAAGTATCAGACACTAGCTAAACTATTCAATCACTTAGCACATCAAAATTATCATAGGTAAGACCTGCTGTGTTTATCAATAATTGGGATATTATATATATGATCAGGGCTCATTACATGCAGTTTGGATGTCTGAGTTCTCTGTCAACAGAAATGTTAAAACCATCTTTGTAAATTGCTCTTGCCCAGCAAAAGGCGTTTGAGAGGTAGCTCGTCAGCCACAGCATGCTCCTATTGTAAATATGATTTCATAGATTCAAACCTTCTGGCTAAAGAAATTCCTCCTCATCTGAATGGACGTCCTTGTATTCTGAGGCTTTGTCCTTAGGTCCTAGACACCCCAACTATTGGAAAAATCTTTCCATGTCCACTCTATTTAGGCCTTTCAATATTTGATAGCTTTTGATTAGATCCCTCCTCTTTCTTTTAAACTCTAGCGAGTACAAGCCCTGTATCTATATCTAGCACAGAGACTGAATGGTTAAAAGATACTAAGTGCAGGAGCACAATGAAACAATCACACTTGCGTTTACAGTATGACACCAGACAATTTTCAGTAAGGTTATGCTGCATTGTTAGGGCAGAGGATCTTTAGGATACTAGCAATAATTGCAGGGCATCCCCTGCACGGGCAAGTGTGAAGTTCATTGCAGCAGACGTTGCCCTTGGCCACAAGGTATTGAGTTTAGGGTGGAATGTGTATATATCTTTCAGGAAAGTCAGCTGTCCAGTGAACCGACCTGATCAGCAAAAATCAACCCTCATCATCAAAGTGTGACAGATGTTTCAGCCAGATTGCTTTCACGCCCTATTTTAAAGCCGAGCTGGATGCTATTCATCATCCTTATTCATTTTCCCTTACTATGCATTTCTGAGGCTCTCTCAATTCAAGGAGAATTAAAGCCTCTCATGAAAATGAAAGAAGCTCATGGTGCAATATGGCTTTCCGAGATTAACAGAATTTTCAAGAATGTATATTCCGGGCTTGCTTTTTGCCCTTCTCTGTCCTTCACATTTTTGCTCTGAGTTCAACTGAAGGCTCACAGAGCCCAGAGCACTACAGCATAGAAACAGGACTTCTGGCTCAACTGGTCTGTGATGAACCATTGTCCCATTGACCTGCACCTTGACCATAGTCCTCCTTACCCTTCCCATCCATGCATTTAT
The DNA here is from genome assembly GCF_030144855.1 of Hypanus sabinus. NCBI lineage: Eukaryota > Metazoa > Chordata > Chondrichthyes > Myliobatiformes > Dasyatidae > Hypanus > Hypanus sabinus. Next base: position 36,246,192 of record NC_082711.1, read on the forward strand.
CCAAACTTCCCTTCCATGCTTAAATTGAATTTGCACCTTCTGCTTCTGCTAGCAGCTCATTCTACACTCACCACTGCTGAGTAATGGTTCCCCTCATGTTCCCTTTCAATATTTCACCTTTCAGCCTTATTCAATGACCTCTCATTCTAGTTTCACCAAACCTCAGTGTAAAAAGCCTGCTTACATTTATCCCCTGTATACCACCCATAATTTTATATTCCTCTGTCAAATCCCCTTAGAAGTTCTAATCTGTTCAACTCAGATCCTCAAGTTCTGTGAGCATCACTGTAAAGTTTCTCCGTACTCTTTCAATCTTTTTTACATCTTTCCTGTAGGGAGGTGTTCAGAACTACACACAGTACTCCAAATTAGGCTTTTTTACAAATCCAATTTAACATTCCTACTCTTTTACTCAGTACTTTGATTTATGAGAGCCAATGTTCCAGAAACTCTTTGTCCTTATCAATTTGTGACACTACTTTCAAGGAATTATGAATCTTTTTTCCCAGATACCTGTCCACCAACCTCCTCAGTGCCCTACCATTGGCTGTGTAAGTCTTAGTCTGATTTGTCCACCCAAAGTGCAACACCTTACACTTGTCTAAATTAAATTTCATCTACTATTTTTCAGTCTGTTCTTCCAGCTCGTCCAGATTCCGCAGGAAATGCTTTGATATCCTTCCTCACTTTCCACTACTTCCTCGCTGTCAGCCCCAATTTTGGTGTAATCCACAAATTTGATGCTATAGTTAACCACATTATCATTCAGGTTGTTGATATAGATGAAAAACAATGGACACAGCACCAGTCCATGCAGCACACCACTAGTCACTGGTCTCCAGTCCGAGAGGCAACCAGCCTCTGCTACTATCTTGCTTCTCCCACCTCATCCTGAATGTAACGTCACTGAATGGCTTGTCAAAGGGCTTGCTAAAACCAATGTAGATTACATCGCTGACTTTCTCTCATCAACTTTCTGGGTAACCTCCTCAGAAATCTCAATAAGACTGGTTGGACATGACCCTAGTATTCACCAATCCATGATAGCTATCCTAATCAATTTCTCTTAATCCAAGTACTTATGCATCTCATTCTTCAATAGTTTTTTTCCAATACCTTAGCCACTGCTGACATCAGACTCACTGGCTTATAATTTCCTGGATTATTCTTAGGGTCTTTCTTAAACAACAGAACAACATTAGCTATCCTCCAATCCTCTGGGACCTCACCAATGGCTAAGGATGTTTTAAGGATGCCAGAGTCTCTGAAATTCTTGCACTAAACTCTTACCAGGTCTGAGGAAACACCTTCTCAGGCCCAGGGATTTAACCACCCCGAATTTCCCCACAGCGAGCGCCATCTTCTTTGTAATCCATGACTTCACCGTTGCCCCCACAATGCTCTGCTGCAGTAAATATGAGAGTAACAAGCCAAGCTCATTGCAGAGAGAAAAAAAAATGATGCAACATTTTTGTAATTTTCCAGACCACATGTGTAACCCTGTTATATACCACATCTTATCAGAGATTCCTATCTTGCTGGACAGAATTTCTATCCCTAAGAGCAATTTTTTTTTCACTGATAACACAACTTGCTTGGCAGATGGTCAGCTGACAGTAAACAGATCAAATCCAGGGCAATGTTTTTAATTACTTTGAATCCAGATCACAAGCTTGTGACCGAGGTCCTGTTAACACACTTGAGACTGATAAAGGCATGACATACTTTGCCTGGTGATATTCTGGTGTGATAAGAATGCAAAATTGAAAACAGATCATTGTACATTTTTGTTGTCCCAGAAAAGACTCAAATTTCTCTGTGATCTAACATAAGAGAAGAAAATGAGTTTGCTAAATAAAAAATATGGGGTCAAACTTCAATGTGACAGCACCGAAGAAAATTATTGGTAAAATATTACTACGAAAATGACTAATTAAGGAAAGAAATTCACAAACCAAATTGAAGTGATTGTCACAGATATTGCATTGTTTCATTTGGACTCAGATTCTATTGAACTTTGAAAACATCCCAAATGAGTAAACTCTTAGGGAATACAAACGTGCCAATGAAAGAAGAGATGAAAACTTTACTGGGTTATTGTGCGTGATTACTTTTTATAAGTCTATATTTATGAACCAAAATTGCCCATCATTAAGCAGTCCTGAAGTCAATTGTCAAGTTTTATTTTCAGCCTTATTTTGATATCAAGAGACATAGGTGATGACAGGGTTTGCTATCTTCTATGCTCTCTTTGACATTCAAGATATGGAGGAACCTTCATGAACTCCCATAGCCCCCAGTGATCCTGTGGTTTCAGACTCTGAGGCTGACATGAGAGTATTCCTCATGAGTGTGAACCCACAACGAGCATCCAGCCCATATGGGGTACCTGATTGAATACTAAAGATCTGTGCTGATCAACTGGCTAGTGTGTTCACCAGTATCTTTAATCGCTTTCTTTGGCAGTCTGAGGCACCCAGCAGCTTCAAGAGGCATTCAATTATACCAGTGCCTGAGAAGAACATGGCAACCTGCCTCAAAGGGTATTGTACAACAGCACTTACATCCAATACTTCTGAGAGGTTTGTGAGGAAATATATCAACTCCTGCCTGAGAAGCAACTTCGATCCTCTCCCACCTGCCTACCAGCACATCAGGTCCAGAGCAGATGTCATTTAATTGGTTCTTCACTTAATCTTGAAGCATTTGGACAGCAAAGGTGCATACTTCAGGATGGCCTTTATAAAACCACCTCTTGGCAATCAGTGCTATCATCCCCTCAAAACTAGTCAATAAGCTTCAAGACATTGGCCTCAATACCTCCTTGTGCGTCTGGATCCTCAATTTCCTCACCTGCAGACCCCAGTCAGTTCCGATTGGCCACAATATCTCCTCCACGATCTCTATCAGCACAGGTGCACCATAATGCTGTGTGCTTAGCCCCCTGCTCTACTCGCTTTACACTTATGACTGTGAGGCTAAGCTCAGCTCCAATGCACTAGTCACAGCCATGGGCTCTGCTGTAACGTGTACACACCCTTGCAAAGCAGTTGCACAGCAGATTTGGCAATTGAGCTCGTGAACATGCACGTGTCACCTAATTACTATTTCATTTTAGCAGTATTTAACTCCCTTCTTTCCACTGGAGTCTTGTCGAGACTTGAACAAAGCACAGCAACATTACACTGCTTGCTTACATTCAGACTTGCCTGAGAAAGTGGACTATCAAGTAGACTGACGCTGGAGGCTAGTGGTATTCTTCTTAAATTTAGGTATTCCTTTCAGCCACGGAGTTGGCATCTAGTGTTTCATTTGAGAGTTTTTTGTTAACAGCCCTGTTTGGCCTAGCATTTATTGTTTTCTTTTCCCTTAAAATCCTTTTCACATTAAAGTCTCTGAACTATTGACCCACTTCAGTCTCTCTCTCTCTCTCTCTCCGCATTTGGGTCATATCTGAATGCCTTGACAGCCTTATTAAAGTTTGTTGACAACAGAACTGTCATAGGCTGAATCAAAGGTGGTGACAAATCAGCATACAGTATATGAGGAAGATTGAAAATCTGGTTGTGTGATACCACAACAACAACCTCTCACTTAATGTCCACAAGACCAAGGAGTTGACTATTACCTTTAGGAAGAGGAAACTGGAGGTTCATGAGCCAGTCCTTACTGAGGCATCAGAGATGTAGAGGGTCAGCAACTTTACATTCCTTGGTGTTTTCATTTCAGAAGAGCCGTCCTGGGCCTAGCTCATAAGTGTAACAATGACAAAAGCACAACCGTGCCTCTACTTCCTTAGGAGTTTATGAAGATTCTGCATAATATCTAAAACATTGACAAATTTCAAAACAAGTGAAGAGGAGAGTATAGTGACTGGTTATGTCAAGGCCTGGCATGGAAACACCAATGCTCTTGAATGGAAAATCCTTCAAAAAGTAATGGATATGGCGGAGTCCATCACAGATAAATCTTTCCCTAACTTTGACATGGAGCACTGTCACAGGAAAGCCAAATTCATTTTCAAGTGTCCATGCCACCCAGGCTATGCTGCTGTTCAGTTGCTGCCATCAGTAAGATGGTACAGGAGCCTCAGTACTCATGCCACCAGGTTCAGAAACAGTTATTACCCCTCAATCATCAAGCTCTTGAACCAGAGCGGGTAACTTCATTCAACTTTACCCGCCCCATCACTGAAATGTTCCTAAAATCTATAGGCTCACTTTCAAGGACTCAGATCGTAAGACCATGAGATATTGGAGCAGAATTAGTCCTTTTGGCTCACTGAGTCTGCGCCACCATTTTATCCATTTCTCTCTCAACCCCACTCTCCTGTAAGCTTTCACACCCTGTCTAATTGAGAACATATCATCCACTGCCAATGAATGCAAAATTTAGTTATCTTTACTTGAAACAATATGCACTTCCTATAATATGACATTCATCAGCTGAAATTAATACAGAAAGAAAAGGACAAGGATAATTCTAAGTCTTTGAAAGAATTATAAATAATTTTGTTATCCTTCAAAATGTTCACATCAAATGACATACAGTACACTACCAAAGTCTTAGCCACATATACTGTATATAGCTAGGGTGCCTAAGGCTTTTACATTGTACTGTAGTAATTTTATATATTGCACCGTACCACTGCTGCAAAAAAAAATTACATATTCTGATATGGGTCTCTGTTGAGAACTGAGAGTGGGAAGGGGACAAGGAGAGGGAAATCATGGTTGGGAAAAGGGGAAGGGACAGGGGAGGGAGCAGGAAACTGGGAAACACCAGAGAGACATTCTGTAATGATTAATAAACCAATTGTTTGGAATCAATTGTCTTTGTCTGGTGTCTCAGGGCTAGGTGTGTCTGCACTTGCACCACTACCTGCCCCTGGCCACTCCTTCTCTGCCACCTGTCCCACCCACACACATTCCACAGCACTCCACCCTCACTATTCCCAACTATGACCTTTGCTCCTGTCAGATGTGCAAACTCGCTCTCCGCCCCACATTGACAAATGCAATACTGTGCAAAAGTCTTGGACAACATAACTATGTATACGTGCCTGAACTTTTTGCACAGTACTGTACTCTGAGATTATGTTGCAAGGCCAAGCGGTGTGAATTATAAAGGTCAACCTAGAGTTTGGCAATCAAGATTCTGAAAAAAATAATAAGATATTTAAAAAAGGCCACGATCAATGGATCAACAAACCACTTAGAGACAGAATTAACAAAGATAACCTGCTCCTGCTTGTTGAGATACTTTCCATATTTGCCAACTTAGTACAAAGGATTCATCAAGTACTGTTCAGCCCCTACCTAGCATGATCTGCTAATCCTTTACCTTGGTAGTGTCCCTGTAGTCATAGGTCAAGCCATTAAAAATGTCATCTCACTATTTCAAAATGTGGTTCTTTTATTGCCTAACCAAACTTTATTGAGTTCATGCATGTTCTATGACCCAGGGTGTTCTGTGTCTGGAGTTAAAGGAAAATTCTAAGCTGAGCTGACTTAAAGCTTTCCCATTTCATATAAGAATTATGAGACCTCCTTCATCCTTGTTAGGCTTTAGGAACATATACTTGGTAGGTGCAGCAATAAGAAAAATGGTGGGGCTATCAAGTAGTATTTCAAATTTACTGTAGGTTCAGATTCAGATTTATTAATCTCATATATATTGAAACCTACAGTGAAATGCATCATCTTTGTTAGCAGTCAACATACCTATGAATATGCTGAGGACAGTCCACAAGGGTGGTCACATACTTTGATGCCAATTTAACATGTCTACAATGTTTGGCAGAACAAAACAGAACACAACAAACAACAAAACAGCAGCAGCAAAATAAGCCCCTTTCTTCCCTCCCATTCTCATACATATATGGACAGATGATCAACTCCAGGACAGGAGTCCAGCCTCCAATCTGCAAACTTTGAAGTTCACACCTCTGATTAATTTTCAGGTTCTGATCTTCAGTATTGACACCTGAACTAGCTAATGGCGGGACCTTGAACTCCAAGTTCAAATGCTCTGTTGACTGATTAGCCTCGTGCCTCCCCAGGCCTTCTGCTTGCATGGACCCATCTGATCCTGAGGACCTTAGTCTCCATATGGTGAGGCTGTCCGAAGATTTTCAGATCTTCGTATTCCAGAGGACTGAGCCAAGCATAAGGATACCAATTGATCAGATGGCACTCTCTTGGCTGTGAAAGTCAGTAACAACAACATGTTTCCATAGTACCTGCATTGTTCTAAAATAGCATAGATGGTACATTATGAAACAAATTATCGATAAGGAGTAAATCCTGGTGCTTAGGCTTCTACAACTGCCAATGAGCTGCCAAAGTCAGAGTGTAGCAAGTTTGAGGAGAAGCAAAGTCAAGGCATGTCCGAGATGGAGATGGAGTTGGAGCGAATGAATTGGAGACCCAGAGTATATTGTGGCAGTGGGGCCAAGGTCCTAGTACGGGGAATGACCTGGAGTTTAGACAATTTAAACAATGGCCCAGATAGACTGAAGAGGCAGGGTGTCAGTACCAGAGGCGGAGGTCGGGTTGATCTTCTGCAACAATTACTCCTCTCTCCATGGCGCCGAGGCTGTGAGACCTCTTCGGCTGCGCCACGCTCTGTGTCCATGAGCTTCGTGGTGATTTGTTCTGCTGTGTGATGAACTGAGACTGAATTTATGGGCCTACTCCAGCTGTTCCGGGTTCCGGGTCTATGGATTCAATTTGGTTGCGAATACTGTTGCTTGCTTTTATTGTTTGCATGATTTGTGCTTTTTTTCCTCTCGCTCTCTGTGAAATGCGCATCGCATTGGGTTCTTTTGGATTTCTTGCTTTGTAGCTGCAGGAAGCAGAGAAATCGCAAGGCTGTATAATTTATACATACTTTGAAACTTTTAGAAGCAACAAACAAGTGTCCAAGATAGGAGAACAGGAATCCTGCATTCACTGTAGGACCAGATGATATTCTCTTCTGAAATGTCTGCATTATTCTCAGTCTCAAACTATTTCCTGAGCAACACACACAAAATGCTGGAGGCATTACTGAGTAAGGTCTGGCGGAGGAACTTAAGATGTATTTACTGTATTAGGACTGGACCACAAAATGTCATTGCCACTGGGGTGATCTATGCTAACTTGTTTGTTAACCTTTTTTTTAAACTCCTATTATATTATGAGAACTGGTTTACTAGACGAATACTGATGGATTGAAAAATTCAATTATCTTAGATGTTAAATCAGTTTCATATCACCCATCACCCATACACCATCAATTGTAGCTGAAGAGAAACTGTACCCCAGTGGCATAAATAGAATTCAGACACAGCTGAACCTTTGCCATAAATGATTTATGTTCTTGCAAAGTCAAAACATGAATAGGAAAAAATATTGGTGATTTGTTAGAGGAGGTGATTTATTGCTCTGATCTGTTCTGGAAGTAGAATTTTCACCATCTCCAGGACTTATTTTTGATAGTGCCCTGGCAGTAAATCATACTCCAATTGTGAATGTTTATAAGAAATTTGTTATGGGGCATGACGCTTTGCAAAGTCACTTGTCCTAGATGTAAGCAACTTAATTTCTCTCAAATTTATACTTGCGACTCCTGTTAGAATGTTATTTTCCTTATGGAGGGACTCACTGTTTAATGGATTTTTGTATTATGCCGATACCCAGTGTTTGCAGTTATAATGGAGAGAGTCTGACAACAACTTCTGGAGTATGAATAGTTACATACTAACATACTGTTAGTGATTCCTCAATTCACTGCATTCTTTACAAAGGCAGTGAACATAATATTAGTGAACTGCCGGGAACGTTTAATTTTTGATGCACTTTTCTGGCTCGTAAGAGTAATAGTAACAATGAATAATATTGTCTAATGTGAAACAAGGTTCAATCGAGATTTTGGTAACATAATAAACAATTATTACTAGACTACCTCACAAAGCTTTGAAAATGAATAATTACATTAAAATCCTATTGATTATTAAATGAGCATTTAGTTTTATTGTTCTTTAAATGAGTTCTAGATATATTGCTTTCTACTTTAATCATTGTGTATCTATATTCTTCATTTCAGTTAAGAGTCATGGAGGCATACAATATGAAACCTACCCTTTGGCCTGCTAACTATCCATTTATGCACAAGTTATACTATGTCCATACTTTAACCTCTAACTCTATTTTTATATAATTAATTCTTATAATTATTGAATGTTGCTTTATTCTTGCAACACGCCACAGCAAATTCCTACTACATATAATTGTATATAGTGAATGAAGTTGATCCTTGATTCTTGATATTAAGCCTACTTTAATCAAATCTTACTCCCCTGATATCCCCATCAAATCCCCTTAGAGTTCTCCACTTGCCTACACACCAGAGGCAATTTATGGTTGCTGATTCACCTTCCAGCCCCCAAGTCATTCGGATTTGGGAGAACAGAATCCTCGCCATCGCAGGGAAACTCCACACAGACGTTGCCAGTGGTCAGGACTGTACATTAGTCCCTGAAGCTGCATAGAAACAGCTGTAGATGCTGTGTCACTTGCTTTATTATTTCTTTAGCACAACAACCATAATTGCTTTTGCTTCCTGGTTTGATGCCTGATCTGATTGGCTGTACTTACAGCACCTTTGCAGGCACAAGATAAGCTCTGAACCCTGGAAATGGAAGATTCAATGTTAGGTTTCTTCATGGTCAACATTAGGTGCTCTGATTCTTCAAATGGCTACATGCCCCTGGTATGGTGCTGAGGTTAACAATGTGCAAATACTTCTTTTTCCACATTGGATGTTTGCCAATCTTTGTTAAGTATAGTTTTACATAAATTCTATTGTTTATCTTTATTTTCTTGTAAATACTTGAAAGGAAATAAAACTCAAAGGTACTATATAATGACATATACACTCAAAGGCCACACCTGTATATTGAAAGTGGCCACTGAGTGTATGTTCATGGTCTACTGCTGCTGAAGCCCATTCACTTGAAGCACACCACAGCAGGAAAACGTGGTTCATTGAGCTACTGCTGCCTTCCTGTCAGCTTTTCCTGGCCATTTTCCTTTGACCTCTCTCATTAACAAGATGTTTTCGTCCACAGCACTGCTGCTCACTGGAAGCTTTTTGTTTTTCACACCATTCTCTGGAATGCCTAGAGACTGTTGTGTGTGAACATCCCAGGAGATCAGCAGCTTTTGACATACTCAAACCAATCATTCCACAGTCAAAGTCCCATTTCTTCTCCATTCTGATATTTGGTCTGAAAAACTGCTAACCTCTTGACCATGTCTGCAAAAAACACACAAAATGGGAGTGGTCTGTGGAATTGAAGTGTGTGGCCACAGGGAGATCCCACCACTGCTGTAGGACTGAGCACCGGTGTTCGGTGAAACAGTCTCCCAGTCTGCGGCGGGTCTCCCCAATGTATAAATGGCCACATCGGGAGCACCGGATACAGTATATCACCCCAGCTGACTCGCAGGTGAAGTGGTGTCTCACCTGAAAGAACTGTCTGGGGCCTGGGATGGTGGTGAGGGAAGAAGTGTGGGGGCAGGTGTAGCACTCCTTCCGTTTGCAGGGATGAGTGCCCGGAGGGAGGTCGGTGGGGAGGGATGGGGAGGATGAATGGACAAGGGAGCCGCGTAGGGACCGATCACTGCGGAAAGCCATGGTTGGGGGTAGGGGAAGATGTGGCTGGTAGTGGGATCCTGTAGGAGGTGGTGGATCCCTGTGGCCACACACTTCAATTCCACAGACCGCTCCCACTCCGACATGTCTGTCCATGGCCTCCTCTAACGTCAAGATGAGGCCACACGCAGGTCGATGGAGCAATACCTTATCTCCCGCCTAGGTAGCCTCCTGCCTGCCGGCATGAACATTCAACTCACAGACCTCCGTTGATACCCCTGCCCTCCCCTTACCCCCATCCCTATCTACCTATCTATTATTTTAGTCTGGTTCTCTTTCTCTCTCTTTTCCCCCCCTAACTATAATCTCCCCCCCAGTCCTACCTTTCTTTCTCTTTTATTTCCCATAATTCTTCACCTTCCCCCTAGCCCATTTCCCTCCAGCCTATCACTTGCCAGCTCTCCACTTTATCCCTCCCCCCACTTCTTCTCCCCTCTCGACCATCCCATGTTACTTCACTCCTGATGAAGGGTTTTGTCCCAAAACGTCATCACTACCTCCTCCCATAGATGCTGTCTGGCCTGCTGAGTTTTACCAGCATTTTGTGTTTTTTATTTATTTCCAGCATCTGCAGATTCACTCATGTTGTGTGTTGACCATGTCTGCATGCCTTTTATGTATTGAGATGCTGCATGTGACAAGCTGGCATTTACCTTAACGAGCAGGTGTACAGATGTATCTAATAAACTGGCCACTGAGTGTGCACACTATGATAATATATTTAGCTTGAAATTTGAAGTTTGATTATAACACCATTTGTTCACTAATATTAAATAAGAGCTCACATTTCCACATGCGGATCATATTCTGTTCTTAGGCAGAAGAATTTCCAGTTACAAATGGCTTATAATCTTTGTACGATATGATGATATGACCTTTTATTTCCACCTGACCATAACAAGCAGAAATAGAGCTAAAGGTCATACATTTAAATTCTATGAAATAGCCTCTCTTTGTAATAGTGCATTTTGAAAATTACATGAAGTTATGCCAATACATGTATTATTGAAGCCAGGTATATACTTTTAAAGGTAAAAGAAATCTCTGCTCTCAGACAGGAGATATTTTTCATAAATCAATGATGCCTATTGTTAAAGCTTACTCTGAAGTACACTGACTCCTTTGCCACGGGAAGATTTTTACTATTTTTGAAATTGTTTAACATTTTCATTTCTCTTTCTATTAATTAAATTACATTTCAACTCCTCAGGAAGGATCATGAATGAATTGAAGTCATATTTCAATCAATACCTGTAGAAAATTATCACCTAATTTCAGATTAAATTATATCTGTACTCCAGCCATATGAACATATAAAACCTATAAAATGAAATATTAGACAGAGATTTCACTTCTTCTCTTGCAAATAATCTAAAGGCACTAGAAGGGCAGGAAAGTATGACTTTTATGATGCTCATATTTATCCTGCAAGCAATTTCTCCGAGACAGATTATCCAGCAATTTATCTCACTGCTGTTTGTGTAACCTTGCTGTCTATAACTTGGCATTTTCATTCTCCTACTTTATGATCGGGGGACACTTCATATGTACTTTGTTTGCTGTGAAGCCTTTGGGAGGTCCCATGTCTGTGTAAGTCTTAATGTAACTGTAAATCTTTTTATTCGAGGAAATATTGCAGAGAAAAGGAAGTATCAAAAATGTTTATCGCAGGTTGTGGTTGATGCAAATAGTCAAGTGCATGTAAACACGATCAGCAATAGCTAATATTGCTACCTCTGGAAGAGAACAAGTGTTTCCGATCAAGTGGGTTCAAAGTTTTTATTTATGTGTGAGATTCAAATAATTTTCTCTTTTAATTACAAGATCAAAAGCCGTATAGACCCTTTAGAAAAGTAGACCACACTCAAAGGACTTAAGTGATATAAATTCACTTATCTTTAGATGTTAGTGTGCTTAAGGTCCAGTAGTTTAGGAGTTGGTATGTATTAGGTTTCAGAATGTAGAATTGGTGGCTGAATTTTTGGAAGAGATGTTTCCTGTGTGATTTAATGTTAATTTAATATTAATGTAATTAATATATGTAAGTTTTAATGTACTGGGAGTTGGAGTCTGTGAGATTAGGCTGGCTGGTAATGGATTAGCATTTGTTATTTAATAGATTAGTGATCAATATTGGTTGATTTAATGGTGACCATACCCCATACAGACCAGCAATGCAAGGTGAAGGAGATGGGCAGCAAACTAATATAGATCCCTACCCCTAATATATTCTTTGTAGCTATAAAATCATAGGGTCATGCAGCACAGGAAAAATCCCTTTGGTCCATCTGGTCACTGCTGACCATCTAAACTAATCCCACTTACCCGATTCATCAACTTATACAAGTGCCTTTTAAATTTTGCAAACGTACCTACCCAAACCATGCCCTCTGGGACCTCATTCCAACATCTGAGTGAACAAATCACCCCTCAAGTTACTATTAAATCTCCACCTTGTCACCGTAAGCCCAAAGCCTCTAATTCTTGATTCCCTAAGCCTGGGGAAAAGATTGTGCACACTGGCCACACTGTGCCTATGCTCCTCACAGTTTTACAAATTTCCCTCATTTTCTGATGCTCCATTGAAAGCAGTCCCAACCTTCTTAAACTCTTCCTGTAGCTCTACCCCTCATGTCCAGCCTAGCCACAGTGCTGATCTGGCTTTGTGGCTGTGGCCTGCCCCAAGCTGGCTATGTGGCTGTGGATTCACTCTGGGGGACTTTGCAGTTCATGTTCTGTGTTCTATTTGTTTACTTTTTTATTGTTTACACAATTTGTTCTTTCTTTTAGCCTGCTGGGTGTTTGGCAGTCCATGTATGTGGGTTTCTCTTTTCGTGGATTCTCCTGTGTTTCTTTCTTTTGTGACCGCCTGCAAGGAGATGAGTCTCAAGGTTGTTCATGTTATACATATTTTGATAATAAATGTACTTTGAGCTTTGATCCTCATAAATTGCCTTAGCACTCTTTCCATTTTAATGACAGCTTTCCTATAGCAGAGTGACCAAAACTGAACACAATATTCCAAGCACACATAACTTCATTGAAATCCTGTTCAAGGGCCTCAGCCTGGAACAACAAATCCTTATTCCCCACCAACATACACAAAACACTGAATGAATTCAGGTGTATTTTCTGTGTTTCCAGCATCTGCAGAATCTCTGGTGTTTACAATATACCAAATACTGCTTCACCAATGTCCTGTATAACTGCAACAAGATATCTCAATATCTGTACTTAGTGACCTGACTGATACAAGCCAGCATAGCAAAAGCCTTCTTCATTAGCCTGTCTACCTCTGATGTTGCTGTTGCATCTAAGCTCTTCAACTCTATGTTAGGATTGTGGCCAAATATTAAAGCTAATCACACTCCAGGGATTTGTTTATATTTGCTGAAGATCAGAGGAAGGACTATAGGCTAAAGGCTAATCAAAAATTTTCATCTTCACTTGCAACATTTAGAGGGAGGTCCAAATTAGGTCATCTGAGGTTTGCTTGTGCTCTGCCACCAGGCATATACAGACAGAAAATAGTTCCTTGTGTGTGGCAGCATCACATATTCTGGGTCTGTATATCATTGGATAGAGGCATCATTTTGTTTTCCACTAATTCTCTTCTTCTTATCTCTGTGTGTTCTGCCTACCATTTTACAAGCTTAGGTAAACAGAGGTGAGAGCCCCTGGCACTTGAAACGTAATAATTGCCTTTGACATTCAGAAATATTGAAAAACTATTGAACTCGACTTAGCAAATTAAAACAAAATAATGAATACAGTCTTCAGTATAAAAACCAAATATGCACATTTTTAAATAATTAAAGGCACGGGTCAATCCCTAAACTACTATTATTATTATTTAATTATTTATGGTTTTATATTGCTATATATCTTCACTATTCTTGGTTGGTGCGGCTGTAATGAAACCCAATTTCCCTCGGGATCAATAAAGTATGTCTGTCTGTCTGTCTAGATAAAGGAATCTATGTTCCTCTTTCCTCCCCACAACCCTGTCGTCAACATTGGACCAATATCTAACTCAGCAATGAACCCAAGAATAGATTTCACCGTGATGCAAAGCTCCATGGAGGATCCCCTGGTGGAGCATATTGAAAGATAAAATGGTAACTAGCAGTGAATAAGTTCAGGGCTTTCATGTTTTACTGCACATTTGCAGACACATTGAATCTGCTGGCATTCAGAGAGGTTAATGTCAGCTGTTTTCTTTGAAACCATCAACCAAAATCTAAGCCAGGTTTTTTTTTATTTGGCTTGATATCAAATATTGTCTGAAAATATTGGCAGAGGGATGGGAAACAGAGCAGCAGGTCAGAAAGTAGAGTGATGGAAAGGAAAGAAGATTACAGAGCCAATAAAAACAGGTAGGAGCAAAGTAATAGATACTGTAGGACAGATAGCTTCAAGTGTGGGTGTTTTACTGCTAGGAGTATTAAGAGTAAAGGTGATGAACTTGGAACATGGGTCAGTACATGGAACAATAATACTGTGGCTATTAGAGAGGTTGAGGGAGACATAGGAATGAGTGCTTAATGCTCCAGAGTTTTGATGTTTTAAAAAAGCCTGAAGAGAGCTAAAAGAGGAGGGTGGGGAGTTGCACTGCTAATCAGAGACAGTATTACAGCTGCACTCAGAAACAACATAATGGAGGGTTTGCCAACTGAGTCAATATAGGTAGAACACAGAAATAGGAAGAATACATAGTCTAAACTTAAACGATACATAATTTTTATCTTCTGTAGTGCAAATTTGTCAAAGTGCTCAGAAGACAGCATTGTACATTAGGTACAGTTTAATAGAAAACGTCAGCATTTCAGTTCTGAGTCTAATGTCAATCTCTTTGTGTCCCAGTCATTCCTCTGCCTGCCCAACATAATGAGTCACTCTAGAATTTTATTTTGTTTTCCTCAGATTATAGCATCTGCAGTCCCCTCTGAATCGTTATGCATGATTTGGAGATCTGTCGCCGAATGCCTGCAAATGCAATGTTAGAATGTATACTGCAGCTCAGTAGAGACCCTTATTGTTTCGTGCCAGCATTGTAGGCTAAAATGGTTCATGCTCGTGTAACACCTGCCCAGCTGACTGGCATACGTCTAGGGGAAGAACTCCAGCCACTCTCCAACCCCACCTCCCGTATACGCAGGTGCTGTGGAAAACAAGTTAACGCAGCGACACACACACACAATATCAAACTCACACCAGACACTGTTACAGAATATAATTTAAAGATTTTACTAGAACTAAAAGGTTAGTAACAATACAGTATATATGAAGGAAAATAAAATAAAATTAAAAGGCGCCAAAACTGATCAGAGTTCAGTCAGTTTAGTTCACATCTTTGGAGCTCAACCATCGAACCACTCGACCCTTCATCGCTTTCTGCCAACCTCCACGTCCTTGCGCCTGGGACCTCCCGGGTGGTCGACCGAGCAGTGCCGCACACGTCCACCTTCCTCGGCATCCTCTTCCCCGACTCCTCTGAAAAGACCTCGAAAACTCCCCCAGCTCCCAGACCCACAAGACAAAATAACATTTCCCCATTGAATAATGAATAAATACAATCCCGATATCAGCAAGTCTAAAGCTAAACAACCGCAAGAGAAAGCACTTATCATAACAAAGAAGCATTCCTACTCTTAACAAAACAAAGAAGCCATTTTGATTAACATACACAGTACGTTGTACACTCGTCCTGAATATTATTTCTATTGCACTAGAAAAACACTGAAAGTATAGCATCGCAGCAAGATAGATCAAAGAAAATTGTTGGGACAATAATGCAGCCTTATTTGATATTTCTGATATTGCCTCAGTTGTGGACCCATTTATTGGGATTATGTGTCTTGGGTAGGTAGCATTTGGATGGATACATGGAGAAATGGGTTCAGGCCAAAGGAGCAATATCTGGTTCAGTATTGTTCTACAACTCCATTTACAAACGATTTTAAATTGATAGAATTTTGAACCTCTAGATTTCGACCTTGAAGAAGTAAAATTCCTTCTGATTTTTGCCTGTATCATCACTCTTATTTATGACTCCAACTATAAACATGCTAACTAATACCTGATGGCCATGATTCATCTCCAAAGTTATCATCATCAAGTCAAGTCAAGTTTATTGTCATTTTGACCATAAGCTGCTGGTACA
This sequence comes from Hypanus sabinus, assembly GCF_030144855.1. Taxonomy (NCBI): domain Eukaryota; kingdom Metazoa; phylum Chordata; class Chondrichthyes; order Myliobatiformes; family Dasyatidae; genus Hypanus; species Hypanus sabinus. The sequence continues at coordinate 36,262,054 of NC_082711.1, forward strand.
GTACACAGTAAAAACAAAACAGCGTTCCTCCGGGACCCTGGTGCTACATGAAACAACACAAAACTACACAAGACTATGTGAGACAGCACAAGACTAAACTAGACTATGTAAAACAACATAAAAACTGCACTAGACTACAGATCTACACAGGACTACATAAAGTGCACAAAACAGTGTAGGGCAGTACAATAATTAATAAACAAGACAATAAGCACAGTAGAGGACAAATTACAATATACTAATAAATGATGTAGATGTCAGTCTAGACTGTATTTGAGGAGTCTGATGGCTTTGGGGGAAGAAACTTCTGCACAGTCTGGTCGTAAGAGCCCGAATGCTTCGGTATCTTTTGTCGTGTGGTACATTTAAGCGATATTTAAGACTTGCATGTGAAATCTGGTTTAGAACTGGGGAAAAAAATGATAAAGTGAAGATGATCTGCAACTTTTTTTCATACAGATGATCAAGGTGATCAAGGACATCTTCCAGGAGCAGTGTCTCAGAAAGGCAGCGTCCATTATTAAGGACGTCCAGCACCCAGGCCATGTCCTTTTCTCACTGTTGTTGTCAGGTAAGAGGTACAGAAGCCTGAAGGCACACAGTCAGTGAGTCAGGAACAACTTCTTCCCCTCTGGTTTCCGATCCCTAAATAGACATTGAACCCATGGACACTACTTTACTTTTTTCATATATATTATTTCTGTTTTTTGCATGATTTTTAATCTATTCAACATACGTATACAGCTATTTATTTATTTATTCATTTTTTATATTATGTCTTACATTGAACTGCTGCTACTAAATTAACAAATTTCATGACACATGGTGATAATAAACCTGATTCTGATTCTGATTCTGAAATCTGAGCAAAAATAAGAAATATTTAGGTCAACACTTGGTTATGGCTACAACCACTCTGGAAAAACAAGCAAGCTATGGGTGTAGAGAGCTACAGAGCAAGCTTCCTATGTGACAATTGGATGAGTGAATGGGGCTTGATTTTCATTCCAACCATGACCTTTTTTTTAACTTCACTCGTGTCAAAGACTTTGAACAAGAAGCAGATGGTAGCTGACTCATCTGCAATGCAGCTCAAGAAGCGCAGATTTTGTATACAATGGAGCTTGATTGTGTAAATTGAGCCAGAGAAAGGGCAGGCTGTTCTATAGCTAAAGGTTACTTGTGATCGCAGGAGAATCCCAAACTAACATTGGCATTACCGATGTTATAAAAAGAATCTGTGAAATATGAATCAATGTTCAATCTGATGAAGTAAGTGACTGGTGCTTTATTTCCTTACAGGGATGGTGACAAGTTAAACAAAGAAAATTTAATCCAGTTGTATGGTTTTACAACTCAGCCACACTGGGACATTTAAGCGATGGATTAATGGTTCTAATATGATCCAGTGGAAAATCTTAATCTATCAATTGTTCAATTCAATAGAAAAATGTAATGCCTCGTGATTCACCAACCCATCAGCATTTGGTTTCTGTGAATAGCATATTTAATATTCTCTCCTAGAAAAAAGCAATTTTAAATCCAAAAATTATTTTGTGTCTCAGCACTAGTCGTGCTGACTGGTCTGCTTATATGAATGTGATACCATAGTGTTTAAACTGTATTCATATACAGTACAGAGGCCCAAATTGTTGACCAAGGGAACAGGAATTTGAAAACTAGCATGGAGTCGTTGAATTTGAGTTCAGGTAATGGAATAAATTCAGGGCTTAAAAAATCTTCTATCAATATTATTAAGTGAGAAGTCATGGGTTGTTGTTAATAGCCTGTCTAATTCATTGACATCTTTGAGGGAAGGAAATCCTTTTGCAGGTGTAAACCGGACCTACTGAAATGATTGATTTTTAACATCCTTCAGAGCTGGCAAGATGAATCGTTTGGGGGAGGGGTGGGTAATTAGGGATGGATGGTAAATGCTGGCTTTGCCAATGACAGCCATGTTGAATAAATAGGTTTAAAATCACATACTCAATCTGCAGAGGAGTGTTGAGCTGATGGAAGTCCTTAGGTTTCATTTTGTCAGGTGCTAACTTTAGAGTTTTTTTGACAATGAATGGGCAATCAATTTGCTAGCTGGGAGACCAGAACTGCACAAATTTTCTGCAAATATCTTCCAACTAATTGTGTTTTAGGTCAGTTAGATCTCACTGTGCTGTATCCACACACAGCTTGAATTCTGTTGTCTGATCCTATTGATGATCCTGACTTCATCTGCAAGAAATCTGACCACATCTTCTGATCCAAGATAGTTGCCCTAATATCTGTGCCCATAATTCAACATAATTCCTTTAACAATCAATGATTTTAGGTATAGCCCCACTATAAGGGGGATTATAATAGGTAAGAATAATGCAGCAGGTACACTGGAGTTGGAGTAGAACAGTGCATAAGCAATGTTAAGGTGTTTTAATTTAAAGATAAGGATTAGCTTTAGTTGCATGTACATTAAAACATGTAGTGAAATACGTCATTTTGCATCACTAACCAACACAATCTGAGGATACACTGGGCCCCCCGTAAGTGTTCCCAGGCTTCTGGTGCCAACTTAGCATGTCCATAACTTACTAACCAGATCTCATGTGAGAGGAAACCCACAAGGTCACAAACTTCATACAGAGTATAGCAGGAATTGAACTTTGAAGGCTAGTGCTGTAAAGCATTACGCTAATCGCTAGCTACTGTGCTGCTGCAATTACAAGCTGAAACACATTCCAAGTGAATCATTCAAAGTATGAGTATGGAGATGGTATGGTATGGTACAGTGTTAAATTTACCAGACTAGTAATCCTGAGTTTAATCCCCAGTATGGCAGCTGATGAATTTAAATTCAATTATAAATAGTTGTTCTGTTTGTTCTTGATATAAGATGAACTTTGCATGGGTTGAAAGGCTAACGCATTTATCAACAGAAGACAGTCATGGCTTCTCCCTCCATACTTTAGCGTGTGCTCCCAGATCATCCCAGCGTCACTTCCTTTTCCCGGAGAACCACCTGCATTGCACACTGGGAACTGAAGTTCTTTATTAGGTACACACATAATAACACACTAGTCATTAGCAGCATTGATTACAGGACAGTGAAATGTTGTTGTGAAATCTCATTTGATTGACCGATGTCCCTCAGCAGAGGAAATCTAACACCCAAACGTCATCTGGCCTAGACTAAAGTTACAGTTTTATAGCAAAATATTGGCTTGGCTTTTGCAGCATGTGTGGCTTATTCATTAAAAAGCATTATGTTGGAACTGACAAAGACTGGAAAGTATATAATTAAAGCATTTTCACTGCACAGAAGTTTGCATTTCAGCCTATTGGGGTTATGTTTGCTTCCTCTACAACTATCTATTTGGTTCCAATCCGATGTCCTTTCCTCTTTGCCTTGTAAATTGAGCACTACACATGACCTTCTCCTGGTTATCTGAGGCTTGTGTAAATAGGGAAAGTAACTGTGAGTCTCCTAAAGTTAAAATGAAGCTTTCTTTCAGAGCTAAGCAGAGGAATGTCAGCTGATACCACACTCAGTAGCTGCTTTATTAGGTCCCTCATTTTGTACATTAAGAGTGGCCAATGAGTGCATGTCCGTGGTCTTTCTTCTGGTGTAGCCATCCACTTCAAGGTTTGGAGTGTGGCGTGTTCAGAGGTGTTCTTCTGCACACACTGTTGCACACTCTGTTAGTCTCGATAGGCCATGGATTTGCCCCTTGGTAAGTTTCCAGGGCGTAAGCCCGGGCAAGGTTTTTTTTATGGAAGACCGGCAGTTGCCCAAGCTGCAAGTCTCCCCTCTCCATGCCACCGATGTTGTCCAAGGGAAGGGCATTAGACCCATACAGCTTGGCACCGGTGTCGTCGCAGAGCAATGTGTGGTTAAGTGCCTTGCTCAAGGACACACATGCAGCCTCAGCCAAGGCTCGAACAAGCGACCTTCAGATCAGTAGATGAATGCCTTAACCACATGGCCATGCGCCAGCACACCACTGTTGTAACAGACGGTTATTTGAATTACTGTCACCTTCCAGTCAGCTTGAATCAGTCTTGGCCATTCTCTTCTGACCTCTCTCATTAGCTAAGTACTTTTTTTTGTTTTTCGCCCCATTCTCTGTAAGCTCTAGGGACTGTTGTGCATGAAAATCCCAGGATATCAGCAGTTTCTGAGATACTCAGGCAACACTGTCAGGCACCAACATTTATACCATGATCAAAGTCTGCTTAGGCCACATTTCTTTCGCATTCTGATGTTTGGTGTGAATAACCAACCTTGACCATGTCTGCATGTCTTTATTAATTGAATAGCTGCCATGTGGTTGACTAATTAGGTACATTAGTGAGCTCATGTACAGATGCACCTAATAAAGTGGCCACTGAGTGTCAATTATGTGCACAAAATGATGTAGAAGGAAAATAAGAAAGAACTTAGAGAGTAATGTGACAGAAACCAAAGAAAACTATTTATAGTGTTCTTCATTTATTTAAAAGTTATGCTAATTAAAATAAAAAGGAATAAGATCACACTTTTAAGAGACATCTATTTCAGATTAATATTAGGGACCTTAATAAATGAATCTTAAAACTTTACTCACTCTTGAATGGACAGTCTCAATTTGTTGTTGAGCTTAATGGATTGTATCATGCCATTTCACATATTTTAATGCTAATTCTCTCCATCCTCATGCAACAAGACCATTACAACAGGGGCTATCTAATTTCCATATTTCATCTCAGCAGATGCAGCCATTTGAGACTGCTCTCTGATTTCCATTTGAGTAACAGTGAACATTGAGGTGCGGTCTAAAAGTGCTTTTGAATGCGCATCCAAACACTTGTGTATATCGCAGAGGACGTGGCTCTATCCAGATTAACACAGTTCTGCCCATTGTTTGAAACTCCCAAAAAAAAATCAAAATAGAGAAGTTAACCTAACCTCCAAACAATTCAAATTGTGTGTGATTAAGGGTCAAAGCTTGATACAGATGTGTAAAAGAAGAGGTTCACACTTTTAATTAGCAGCTGGTATACTCATGAGGAAACATAGGCTTCTGACTACCGATTTGTGCACAATTTGTGAGCAATTAATATATATCCCATTTCCCACTGATCCAGTGATGGATGCCCATCAACTTCAGACTTTTATTTGGGGTCTTTGGTGGCATGATAATTGGTCTGCATCGAGTCCCACTGGAGCTATATTCTGCCATCAGCCACAACGCCAAGGCAAGCAAAACAATTTGTCAGTAATTTTCTCATTTGAAAGATGGAAGCTGTTTTCACACATGAATTATAAACAAGGAATGTATTAATGCTCAGTAGTATGGTGAATTCATTTTCTATATTGCATTTTGATTGATTGCCTGGTTGTGAACCTTTTCCCGATGATCTACTATATATAGTTGCAGTGTGATGCATTAGTCCTCCTTCATCTTTAGTAAAGATCCCTGCAATGCCACTGGACCTCACTATTAACTCCACAAATAGCTGTAATTTTAATCTTGGAAAGCAAAATTCAGGGCACCTTCAGGTATGAAAGTACACACAGTCGAATAGCCTGCCAGATCTACTGTCCAAATCCCACCCATTTTGAAAAATGTTTTTATTAACCCCCTTTAAAATTTATACTCAAGTCTCTTTGCATATCAGTAAAGACATGTCTGCCTTGAGCCATTGCAGTCAGGAAATCTTTCAAAACCTGTTTTTTTTATGTTTATTTCTTAAAGCATTCTTTGATGTATTTAATGATGCAGAGTCATGGAGTTGTACAATGTGTAAACAGGCTCTTCGGCCTAAATACCCATCTATGCTAGCCTTTGTTTGAACTCTGTATAGCCCCCTAAAACTTTTCTGCCCCGATGTTTCTTAAATTACTGAAAATTAATCTAAAATATGCCAGGACTTTCATAAGGTGCATTGTAATGCAGTATTCAGTTCCTTAAAAAACCTCAAAAATGATACATTCAAAAGATTTTAAAATGCTCCAATTAAAGTCCTAATGCTCAGAAGAGCAGTGGAGGCTTCCAGTACAATGGGTTTAGAATAATTACAAAAAGGATTTGAATTTGATTGAATGCAAGTTGCATTTGGAATTGTGAGATCCTTGACGCGTGTCGGGCCAATTCTGACTGAATTGCGCCTAGAGAATACAGGACAGTGGAGTGGAAACCCTATCCATTGATTCTAAATGATATGATTATGCTCATATTGTTTGTGTCTCTATTTGCTGCCAAGATATGAATCAAATACAGCTCCCCAATGTTGGCTTGACTTTGTACTTTATTTGGCTTTCTTGTTTTAGCATTGGACTATTTTTACAATTTTCTCTTTAAACTGAAATGCAGGATTGTTCATTTAATGGATAAAGGAGAAATTAGATAAGGTTTTTTACTGTACACAAATTAGAATCAAAGACGTTACAAGGCCATTCATTTTATCATGTTCCTTCAGATCCATCTGACTAAAATAAATCTTACTTTCCTGCAAAGTTCCCATGTTCGTATACTCTGAATGCTAACCTCTAATGGTCCTTCTCAAAGATGCACAGATCTTTGCCTCAGTGATGTTCTCCGTAATGTTGTCTTTCACGTGTCAGATAACCTTCTATATGAAGAAACTTCTCTCATCATTTCCGACCTTTTACAATGCAGGTTGCATTACTGCAGGGAGCTAGGGATGGAGATGGTCGCTTCATTAAAAAAATGATATGAAACAGAATGGACAGGGAGACAGGATTAGACCACATGAAGAATGAACTGAATGAAGGTTCCTTCTGCTTCAGAGCTCATCAACAGCTTTCTGGGTTTAGGTCATTAGCACATAGCATATGAACATAGCAGGACATTTAAATTGCTCCTAAGGCAGACATGGACCTGACATTTAATGGAAACTTGCATTATAGCTACTGAATTTGACAATGAAACAAAGGAATAAGTGTAATTTTTAACTATTTTTTTCTGATCACCAAAGGGTGTGAAGGACTGTGTACAGCTGTAAAATATATTCCTCTGAGCAACATGCATTCTTCTTGCCTTTGCAGTTCTGCTCAAGAATGTGTTATTCGTTTATTTCCTTGCTCTTGCTTTGAACATCAATGAACGCATGGTGCAGTTTCACGTTTCACACATGGCGCTTCAGATTGTTTATTGGGCTAACAGGATACAGCTGAGCTGTTGACTGTGGGACAAACTTGATCTTATCAGAAATCAATAACAAAAGAAGCAATTAGTTGTGCTGCATCAGAGCTTTTCCTTTGGAATTTGCTGCATCTGAAAAAAATTGTTTGACAGAAGATCATAAAAATGTGTGCACTGACGCAATAAGGTGGTGTTATGCTTTTCTGTGTTATGCTGTATGAGATAGCTGGCAAAGAAAGAGCACACATCTGCTGCTTTTCAGGTCATGCAGATTAATTTAACACCCTCTGAGTAAGACCTTTGGCATAGGAGGAGCTCCAGATCTATAAACATATTTTCTTTATTAATACATATTTTTTCTGGTTTCATTGCATCTTTATTTTATCATTTTAATGCTTTGATTACTATCTTTCTGTTTCCTCCACATTCAGGTCTTCTTACTTTCCCTTTTTCTGTATTTTTTAAAAATTTTCACTGTTAGGGCATTTTTGGGGTTAGGGCATAAAGCACATATTGACTTCAGCGACCAACCTTCAGATATGAATTATGCAATGAAGATTAAATCTAAAGTGCAACTTTGAATAATGTGTTTGTAGGACTTGTGAACCAAGCTAATTGGAAGACACAACAATTAATTGGAAGACTTGACAATGCTGATTTAAATTTGTATGTGAAGGAGGGAGGTGTGAAAGGGGTGCATAGTTCAAAGAAGATACTGTAAATATGGATTTGTTTGAATTGTCCTGAATTTTCTTTGATCTGTAGTATATAAAATACTGTGTAGAGCTGGGCCAAGCAAACGTTCCTCTACCAAAAAGAGTCTCAATTTAATAACCTATCAGAATGGGAATGGGACGTGGAACTAAAATGTGTGAGCACTGGGAGATCCTGCTTTCTCTGGCCGACAGAGCGTAGTGTTCAGCAATACGGTCTCCTAGTCTGCGTCGGGTCTCATCAATATATAGAAGGCTGCACAGGGAATACTGGATGCAGTATATCACACCTGCCAACTCAGAGGTGAAATGTTGCCTCACCTGGAAGGACTGTCTTGGGCCCTGAATGGTGGTGAGGGAGGAAGTGTAAGGGCTATCCATGGCCTCTTCTACTGTCAAGATGAAGCCACACTCAGGTTGGAGGAACAACACCTTATATTCCTTTCTGGTAGCCTCCAACCTGATGGCATGAACATTGATTTCTCTAACTTCTGTTAATGCCCCTCCTCCCCTTCTTACCCTATCCCTCATTTATCTAATTATTATTCCCCCTTTTTTCCCCCTCTCTTTTTTCTCTCTCTGCCCCTCTCAATCACTCCTTGCCTGCTCTCCCCTCCCCCTTTCTTTCTCCCTAGGCCTCCCATCCCATGATCCTTTCCCTCTTCCAGCAGTGTATCCCTTTTAACAATCAGCTTTCAAGCTCTTGGCTTCATCCCTCCCCCTCCTGTCTTCTCCTATCATTTTGGATCTCCCCCTCCCCTCCCACTTTCAAATCTCTTACTATCTTTTCTTTCAGTTAGTCCTGATGAAGGGTCTCACCCCGAAACGTTGACTGTACTTCTCCCTATAGATGCTGCCTGGCCTGCTGCGTTCCACCAGCATTTTGTTGTGTTGCTTGAATTTCCAGCATCTGCAGATTTCCTCGTGTTTGTGTCAATTTAATGTCTGCTGTACCTCACTGTGTCAACTAAAGCAGCTGCTTCGCAGCTACCAGTACTTCTCTCCATGACTACATTCACGCTAAAAACATGTCATGTCAGGAGTTGCAACCATCATGTGACCAGCCAGCTTAGCAGTCTAAGTGTGTGAGTATTTTTAAAGTTAGCACTTACACTTGGACATATTCGTGTCGGTGTTGCACAGGAACGCGAGGTAGCATGAACACGGAGAGATGAACTGGTAGATATAAAAGTAGCGTTTGTGTAAGAGGCAAAACTTTGTGTGGTAATTTGGTGAGATGGAGCCACCAGTTGCAAAGGATTGTTCTTGAAGGTTCAGGATGCCAGTAACCTCATTTCAGGAGCTGCATTTTAGCATATATGTCTTGTAAGTGTGTACGTGTATCTTCGTGTAACAATGAGATGCAAAAGAATACAGCAGCCACCATGAGCTCAGGTGTTCAAAAGTGGCTGATCGTGGAGTACATACTCTGCGGTTTTACGTTTGCATTGTTTAACTAATACCCATCATTTATGTTTTGCATAGTGTGGGAATTAGTATGATGATATTTCGGGGAGAAGTTTTATCCATCTGTCAAGGTGGCATCTATTGAGGTCAGACAACATCCCGATGATCTGAGGCATCCTTTGACCCTGATTACGACCATTCATAAGCCTTTTACCCTCGGGGAATCCAAGCATTTTGTCAAAGTGTCCCCACTTAAAGCTGTATGTGGGAATTTGGAATTTTAGTGCAAGCTTGAGGAAATGGTTGAAATCCACCAGACAACCTAGCCAGCTTAGCTGCAGCTGCCTTGATTGTCAGAGACTGGAGCCTGAATGGTGTTTATGGGTTACTTTGACAGCAGTTCCCAGCAGTGTGGGCTAGACACAAAATGGTGGTCGAGTAGAGATAAACCCAGCTAAAATAGAGGGAGGCCTGCTTAAACCCCATAAGCAGTATCTGATAAAAACAGGCGCACTGATCACTGTTCAGGGTATAGTGAAGGAACTAAAACACCAGGAGATACTCAGACAGACTGCGGCAACTAGTAACTCAACTATATGGCCAGTAAAGAATAGACTATGCCGCCCTTGATAAGACCACGCCAAGATCACATCCTATTGTGGTGTGTCCTGCAACAATCCTGAATGGTCTGTCTCCAGAATATTTCAGTTCTTTCGGTCCTGGATATCACGAATGGATCTTAGAGGTTCCCCTTAGCACCTAGGTCCCAAGGCCAATTTGCCTTCCCCCTGGGAGGGCGGCAGTACACATGGACCAGACTCCTTCCGGGATTAGCCCAGCAAGTTTTTCATAAGATCATTGCTCAAACTTTGGTAAAGCTCAATCTAACACCCTACCCAGTCGACCATCTTGCAATATGAAGATGATCTACTAATTGCTTCGGAAGATGAAGCAGGTCATTTAGGAGCAATAGCCAATGTTTTAGAGATACTGTGAGACTAGGGGCTTAAAATCAGACCACATAAGGCCCAGATAGGAAAGAAAACTGTACAGTATCAAGGCTCCACCATTCCCCAGGGGAGGAAGGACATGTCAGATGGCAGATGTTCCGCAGTCAGCTTCAAGTCCCACCCAGTAAATGTAAGGGGAGTGAGGAAGGTAATGGGTCTATTCAATTACTGCTGTAAGTTCATACCAGGGTTCTCAGGACAAGTGGCCCTGATACAGACCTTGATTAAAAGAGGAAAACCTCCTCTGGAGGAAGTAAGATGATGACACAGCTGAGGAAAAGACTTCTACTGATATCAAGAAAACCCTGATCTCTGAACTTGTGCTGGGATGAACAGGTGGAGCTCACCCCTTTCACCTGTACTGCAGCAATGAGGGAGGATGTTATAACTCAGTACTAGAGCAGGACCATGGGGACACAAGAAGGCTTGTGCCATATTATTCAACAACACAGATGCCCATTGCAGCAGGACTTCCTTTCTTGTTTTCCTCCTTTCTTTGAGGTACTGAAGCCATGATGTCCAATTTCATGGGTGGCAATACTCTGGTACCTTGGAATGATGAACTGTTGAAAGTTTCCCAGCTGGTTGCATCGTGGCCTGATGCAGAATTCAAATTTGCAAGAATGCAAATTGCCGCAGAGAACAGTGGACTCTGCCCAAAACATCACTGGCACATTTCTCCCCACCATCTGTAGTATCAGCAGGAGGTGTTGCTCAGAAGACAACGTCCATCATCAAAGATCCTCACCAGTGAGCATTGGAGGTACCACTGGGCAGGAGGTAGAGATGCCTCAAGCCCCACAACACCAGGTTCAAAAATGGCTACTTCCCTTCAACTATTTAGTTCTTGAACCAGCTGGCACCACCTTAATCATTAAAGTTTATACTATAATTGCTTTGATAACTTTGCACTAAAATTTACTACTTTTTGCTTTAACTTTGCTCTTTCTTGTAAGAAGTGCATAACTTATGCTTCTTTGTGATTGCTGCTTACATGATACTATGTGCTGCAAGTAAGTTTTGCATCTCATCTGTACATATCTGAATGAGGTGGGGGATGGATCTTGTTGAAACCTTTCAGGTATTGAAAGGCCTAAATAGAGTGGATGTAGAGAGGATGTTGGGGAGTCTAGGACCAGAGGGACATCCATTTAGTTTGGAGATGAGGAGGAATTTCTATCGTCAGACGATAGTAAATCTGTGGAATTTATTGCCATGCATAGCTATGGAGGCCCCATCATTTGGGTATATCTAATGCTGAGGTTGATAAGTTCTTGATTAGCAAGAATGTTAAAGGGAGAAGGCAAGTTAATGGGATTGAGTGGGATATTAAATCAACCATGATGAAATGGCAGAGCAGACTCGATGGGCCAAATGGCCTAATTCTTCTCTTATGGTTCTTATGGTCTTTTTGGCTTACAATGGAGGGTTGCAAGGCATCTGCGCCATAGGGTACATGATGGCCTCCATCAACATTTGTTGGATTCCTGGAGGAGTTGTCAGTATGGATCTGGGAACCATATGGATCTTCATCTCTCTTTTACTGGAGAAATAAAGCCACTTTAATATATATCATGGGATTATCTGCTCCAAATTATGTCCAAGGTGTATCAATTCTTCATGGGAAATGCAGAGTCACCTTAACAAAAATACTTAAATAAACAATAGGTTTCAATGGCACATTTAATGTCAGAGAAATGTATCCAATATACATCCTGAAATTCTTCTTCGGGAACATTTAAAGGTTCAACAATACTACGTGCTTCCTGTTTGCTGTCCCTTCAATAATATCATATCTGATTTACATAGAACCATAGAGTCATGCAGCTCAGAAACAGGACACTTGGCCCATCAATTCTAATACTATTTACCAGCACTTGAGATCATGTTTATTTAAGTATCTCTTAAATGTTGCCTCCCCCACTCACTCATGTAGTGTGTTCCAGATTCCAGCACCAAGAAAACTCTTCTTCAGACACATTCTAAACTTCCTAGTCCTTAACTTAGACTGTGTATTCTAGTTTTAGACACCTCTGCTGTAGAGAAAAGATTCTTATTATTTATCCTACCTAATTATGTGTTCCTCATTTATGACCCCCTTCAGAATCCTTCACTCCGTAGGATTCAAATACAGCCTATTCAGTCCCATCTCACAAGTGAATTATTCTTGGTCGATCTTGACATTCCTAAATAACCAAAGCAATTGACCTCAGTCTTGAATATTGAACTCCTGACTCAAAAATTCTCAAGTAACCAAGTATTCTGTTTAAGATATTTAACATGTTTCATTATCCACAGTAAGAGAGGAATTTATTTCCTGATCAGCAGTCCAGACCTCTGGCTGTTTTCAAACTCATTTTGACACAGGCATCCACTACCACACTGGTAGCATAACTTCTTGACTTCAATATCATACTAAAATGGAACAATGACAACATAACAATGCCTTGACTTTTTTGTTGGCTTGTGTGGATTTATAATGAAAACTATAAGCTGAGCTGCACAAAATTTTTGCTTAACTGTAAATGGAGAGAAGGTAGAAAATCAGATTAAAATAACAGCTAAGGGGAAGAAGGAAAAATAAGATAAAGTAGCATATATATTTTGGAAAGCAAACTCAAAACAGATCCACGAAGTGTCTTTATAAGAATGCCACAGTTATACAGAAGCAGAAATTGGCTATTTGCCTCATCGAGACATTTAATAAGATCATGGCTGATCCTCTGCCTTGTCCTCTTTTTCACCCAATCCCCATGAGTGCCTTAGTATCCAAAGAATCTATTGATTCATACCTTATATATAGTCTATGAGTGAGCCTTCAGAGTCACAAGGGTAGAAAAATCCAAAGATTTACAACCCTGCCTAAAGAACTATCTCCTCCTATTAGTCCTAAATGGCTGACACTTTATCATGAGCCTGTTTCCCCTAATTCCAGATTTACCAGCGAAAGGAGAAAAAAAGCTTCTGAGCATGTTTTTCTATCAATCCCCTTTCAAAATACATGTTTGACTGAGATCATATTTCATTCATCATTATTTCTGTGAATATAGGGCAGTCTTGCTTAACATCTCCACATAACATGTTACCCAGCAAATAATGAAATCATCTGAGTACGAGAAGCTTTCATAAAAGGAACATTTAGGAAAAAAAATCTCCTATTACATTATTGGAGCAATTCATTCCCTTATTTGGAATCAAGGCAGCTATGAAAAATGTGAAGTTTGCAAACATGCAGATTTAAATGAGCATATTAAACCAATATATCAGATCTCTTAATCCCAGTGATTGCTAAAACAGAGCTGGAAGATTTGAAGGGCAAATATCATAGGATTAAGAAGTGATCTGAAATAAATTATTTTGTATATATTGCTGGAAAAACAGAAGTTTTTAAATATCGTGAAACGTTTTCAAGATTAACATAATTAATTGAAGCCCAGGACGATTCACAGAATGAAATGAAAATGAGTGCACCTAAGCAGAATCAGCATGGTTCAGTTCTGTACGACTCTTCTGAGTTGAAGATTATGTTTAAATTCCACTTGACCACAAGAATCCAAGCTGATAATTCAGTGCAATACAGAGGAAATGTTGTCTTTCAGACATGTGTAATCAATGCACTGTCTGTTCTCTCAGATAAGAGTTCAACTAGTTGCTTAATTTGAAAGGAATACAAATAATTTTGTAGAGTAAGGAAGTTACCTCTGGTGTCCTGGACAATAGTTTTTTCTTGAAGGAATGTCACAGAAACATGTTAACTGGTCATTAAAACAGTATAGTTTGTGATGGAAGTTTGCTGTAAACATGCTACAAAGTTCTTCTTTGGTTTTAAAGTATTTGGGAATCTGAAAGGTTCTTCAACACTGCAAAATTTTATTAGCATATTATAGAGGGGAGAGAGAAAGAAAACTTTAATGTGCTTAAGCAGATCCGGAAGTGGGATTTTGGGATGAAAAATTACCTTTGGCTTATGACAAAATTGCTGTCAACTGTGGTTCTGTTTTTAAATAGTGTTTAGTGAAAGCCAATGTTAACAGAGAAGCTACTTTCACTAATTCCTGTTGTGTGCTGCTAAGGAAGAGAATTTTGAACCCAAGATGTTTAAGGTTAAAATTCAATTGCATTGAATAATGTGAATCTCTGCATGTCTGGAATCTTACAGACTTAGGACCTAAGAGTAGGGGTGAATGGAGAGAGAAATTTGCAAAGGTCCATTCAGAATGTTGGAAATTTATTCTAAAGTGTCAATGGAGGGTTATCTGATGTGAACCAGAAAGACTCAGTTTTGGAAGTAGAGTCATCACTTTAACTTATTTATAAATAATACAAAAAATATGCAGCGGAACTTCTGACACAAAGCAATTGAATTTTCAGTAAGTCTTAGACAATGTTCCTGTCACGTTCTCCTTCGGGTGTAACGAAACGCCGAATTTAACGTTCGGATAAACCACAGTTAATAAGAACCAGATCGCAGTAAGATTAACCATTTACTGTTCACTCTTCACATTAACATATGGTGAAAACTGTTGATAAAACAATACAAGATTGATACAGTATTTGTTCCTTCCTTAATATCACATTTCAAGTGTAAATACTTGCAAAGGTGACTATAACTACATTACACTAAGGTGCAGTATACAGGGAGAGTTTACCTGCTCCATTGACTACTTTAAATACACTTCCATGCAAACTATCCGCGACTCTTTAACTAACGAAAGCATAAACATTATCTACCGACGTTACCTCTAACAGGATCACTATTAACATCTTAGTTCAATATATCGATTATCTATTAACTTACAGCGTTGCTCTCACTGTGATTTCTCATGCCTGCAAAACTGCTTGTGCTCAGGTGAGCCTCGTGGAAAGCCCCCACCCTCGCGCTAATTTCAAACCGGTGTTTTCCCACAAGACGCGGCGAAACCGGATGTGACGTCATCGCATGCCGATATATTTTACATGCAATGAATATACTTTAAACACTTCTAATTCTAACTAGAAAATACTATTGAATGAATTACTAAGCGAAAATATTATAAACTAAATAACTGTCGTAAAGACAGCACAGTTCCACATGAATAAATTTTATTTAAAATAAAGGTCACTAAATGCTACCATTAGTGCTGGTGTGGAACTGATGCTTCAAGAAGCAGTGCAGGAACAATCTGAGGAAAGTCAGAATTTATGTGCAGAAATTCATAACTATAATTCAGTTATTTTCAGCAACATGCAGCTAAAAATATAATGGCTGTCAGTTTCTCCAGATACAAGAGGATGACATAATTCCCTGTGCAAAATTCCCTTTGGAGCATGACAAAGGAACCTTGTTGATGTTATCTGTTGTTGGACACTTGAGGGACAACTTCTTCTTCCTAGCAGTCTAGGATGTCAGCCAGGTAAGTCTGTTCATCTTTTAGGGTTCCATAAGACCGTAAGACATAGGAGTAGATTTAGGTCATTTGGCCCATCGAGTCTGCTCTGACATTCAATCATGGCTGATCATTTTTTTCCCCTCCTCAGCCCACTCCCTGGCCCTCTCCCTGGAACCTTTGATGCCATATCCACTCAAGAACCTATCAAGCTCTGCCTTAAATACACCCAACAAACCTGGTCTCCACAGCTGCCTGGGGTAATAAATTCTGCAAATTCACCACCCTCTGGCTAAAGAAATTTTTCCGCATTTCTGTTTTAAATAGACGTTTGTCCCTGTACCCTGAGGCTGTGCCCTATTGTCCTTGACTCCCCCACCATGGGTAACATCCTTTCTACATCTACTCTGTCTAGCGCTTTCGAAAAGTTTCAATGAAATTCTCCCCTCACCCTTCTGAATTCCAGTGAGTACAGACCCAGAGCTATCAAACATTCCTTGCATGATAACCCATTCATTCCTGGAATCATCCTTGTGAACTTCCTCTGAACCCTCTCCAAAGCTAGCACATCTTTTCTTAGATGAGGAACCCACAACATTTCACAGTACTCAAGGTGAAGCCTCACCAGTGCCATATAATGCTTCAGCATCACATCCCTGCTCTTGTATTCTAGCCTTTCTGAAATAAATTCTAACATTGCACTTGCCTCCCTCACCACAGACTCAGCCTGCAAGTTAACCTTTAGGGTGTTCTGCACAAGGATTCCAAAGTCCTTTTGCATCTCTGATGTTTGGATTTTCTCCCCATTTAATTCATCTGCCATCTTCTTGGCCTCTGTTATTATTTCTCCAGCTTCATTTTCTAGTGATTCTATATGCACTCTCATTTCTCTTTCATTCTTTACATACTTGAATAACTTTTACTATCCACTTTGATATTGCTTGCCACCTTGCTTTCATATTTAATATTTTCCCTCATAATAATTCTTTTAGTTGCACCCTGTAGGGTTTTAAAAGTTTCTCAATCCTCTGTCTTCCCATTAATTTTGCTTTGTTGTATGTCCTCTCTTTTGCTTTTACATTTGCTTTGACTTCCCTTATCAGCCACGGTTGTACTATTTTGCCATTTGAGTATTTCTTTGTTTATGGAATACACACATTCGGTACCTTCCTCATTTTCCCCAGAAACACACACCATTGCTGCTCTGCTGTCATCCCTGCCAGCAGCTCCTTCCAATTTACTTTGGTCAACTCCTCTCTCTATGCCACTGTAATTTTGATTTCTTCACTGAAATAATGCCATGTCAGACTTTATTTTCTCCCTATCAAGTTTCAAGTTGAACTTAATCATATTGCAATCACTGCCTCCGAAGAGTTCATTTACCTTAAGCTCCCTAATCACATATGTTTCATTACATAACAACAATCCAGCATAGCTGATCCCTGAAGCCCTAGCAGCACCATACCAATTCCCCGCCATGCCTTAATGTCCCGTGGTCTATCTGACTCTGGCATCCAGCCCCCAAATTTACAGCTTTAACCCTGTGGTCACCTTATTCAAAGGCTATGATCTGCCACATCTAACATTACAACCACATTCAATCTACTCGTCTGAACAATTCCTTCGCTCCAGTATCTTCCTCACTGCCAGACAATTCCCTTTCTGACAATAACAGCACAGATCCAACCAGACCCATTCTGCATGCAGAGCACTGCTCAGTGCACTTTGCAGTTTGAAATGTTGAATTTTATGATCAAAAAGTTCAGAAATACTCTCCTGTGGTGCCCATCTACTCACCAATTCAGGTACACCACTAGAATGTTTAGGATTTTTCTTATCAAACCCCACCTGGAGTACTATGCTCAGGTCTGGTCACCTCACTAAAGGAAGGATGTGGAAACCACAGAAAGGGTTTCCAAGGATTTACAAGAATGTTGCCTGGATTTGGAAGCATGTCTTACGAGATTAGGATGAGAGAACTCGGACTCTTCTTGGAGTGACAAAGGATGAGAGATGATCTGATAGAGGTGTACAAGATGATGAGAGGCATTGATCATGAGGAGAGTCAGAGGCTTTTTCCCAGGGCTGAGATGTCTAGTGAGAGAGGGCACAGTTTTAAGGTGCTTGGAAGTAGGTACAGAGGAGATGTCAGGGTTAAATTTTTTATGCCCAGAGTGGTGAGTGCATGGAATGGGCTGCTGGCAATGGTTATGGAGGCGGAAAAGATAGGACCTTTTGAGAGACTCCTGGATGGATACATGGAGCTCAGAAAAATAGAGGGCTATGGGTAAGCCTAGGTAATTTCCAAGGTAAGGACATATTTGGAGAGCAAACACGAGGAAATCTGCAGATGCTGGAAATTCAAACAACACACAAAATGCTGGCCACAAAAAATATGTTTGGCACAGTTTTGTGGGCTGAAAGGCCTATATTGTGCTGTTGGTTTTCTATGTTTCTATCACTTGCTGCTTCAGTTAATTGAGAAGGAAGCTAACTGCAAGTTAATTATGCTGCCTCTGAAAAAGGAAGAACATTTGTGAATGGTTCACAGAAAGGTTAAGTTCCAGGCAAATTGAAGGCAAAATAATTAATGTTCAGAGACTGCACTGAAAAACAACAAAAAAATGCATTTTCTGTTTTTACTCAGGAATTGCATACTGAATCATAGAGTCATAGAGTACTATGCACAAAAACAGGCCCTTCAGCCCAGCTAGTCAATGCCAAGTTGATCATCTGCCTGATCTATGCACATCCAGACCATAGCTCTCCATACCCCTCCCCTCCTATCCATGAACCTATCCCAACTTCTCAAACCTTGCAATTGAGCCTGCATCTACCGCTTCCACTGGTATCTCATCTACATTTGCAACACTCTCTGCATTAAGAAGTTTCCCCTAGAATTCCCCTTAAATAATTCAGCTTTCACCCTAAACTTATGGCCTTTAGTTTTAATCTCATTTAACCTGAGAGGAAAAACAATGTGTTGTATTCACCCTCCATCTATACACCTCATGATTTTGTATATCTCTATAACAACTCCTCCCATTCTCCTGTGAAGGGACATAGTAAGTCAATTAACAATCACATGTGAAACTAAAAATCAATGGCTGGAATTAGTCGACTGGTTAAACAGCATTTGTGGAGTCAAAGGAGTGGATCAAGATCTTCCATCAGAACGTGTCAATTATCCTTTTGCTTCCACAGATGCTGCTTGACCTATTGTGTTCTCCTATCAGTTTCGTGTTTGATCCTACTTCTGGCAGAAGTCTCCAACGCCACATGAAGTTTCTCAAAGTACAGCAAAAATAACTTCAAATCTTCCACCTTTCTTTTATTCAAATCTTTGGGAAGAGGGTGTGGAAGTGGCACTGGATGTAGATCATTTATGAACTTGTAGAATGGCACTGTAAACTCAGAGGTATTAATGGCCTACTTCTGCCCCTATTCTTCTCCATTCTTATGTTTCTTCCTGAAATGATAGCTGAACTGTTAACAATAGCGCTAGAACTTGATTCATTTATTACTAGTTGATAAATACTGGAGGCATAGAGCAAGGCTGATGAGAACATTTTGTTCTTAAATAAATTCAATCTCATTGTCTCTTGGGTTCAGTCTGCATTCCACCCATCTCTCAACTGAAAATCACTTTTTCTCTGCACTGCTCAGCTGTCTTCAATTACTGACAACAGATGGAGCCAAATAGAAATCATGAACTGGGATGGGAAGTTCTTGTTTAAATATAAAGTCATGGAATGATGCAGCAGACAAAGAGGCTTTTTGGCCCATCATGTGGATGCAAACTCTTTGGCAGCTGGATTGCTAGTGACTGAATAAACGTGAAGGTTTCTTCTTTTAAATGTAAACTCATTGTCGGGTTACATTATACAGAAACAAGCCCTTTGACCCAATTTGTCCATGTCGACCAAAGTGTCTAGCTGAGCTAGTTCCATTTGCCTGCATTTAGCCTACACCCTCAAAAGGCTGTCTGCACTGTAGTGAGCCAGATCACAAATAACAGTGAGATGGAGTACAGGAAGGAGAAAGAGAGCCTTGTGTTGTGATGTCATAACAACAATTTTTTGCCTCAGTGCAAGCAAAACAAAAGAGTTGGTCATTGTTCAAGTTGAATTATCATTCAACCACACATGAATGAAACAGCCTTCCTCCAGGGCCAAGGTGTGAAACATAGCACCAGCAGACATACACAGCACAAGGTACATACAGTACGTATACAATAGCAATAAACATACGCTCACTTAAAAAGTATCTAGCCCAAGTCACTGAGTGACATATCTCATAAACTGATGGTGCATGGGTAAGGTCAGGCAGTTCTCAGCAGTCCGCAGATGAACTTACGCACATATGCAATGCTGCTTGTTTTCCGTTGAGCAAACAGTGGAGGATCGCACTGACGGGCGGGGCCAGCATGAATGCCACACCACTCCAGTATCTCCCCTCCTGGATAGCTGCGACAGGTAAGGTTGTCACATAAAGCCCATTTCTCACTACCACCAAGGCAATGCAGCCGCCCGGCTGTCAGTCTCGCGAATAAACCACTGAACCGTACTTGCAGTATTTTGCATTACCAATGTCTAACGGGGTCTGCAATCGCAAGAAAAACGTCCAAGACAATCCCTTGCTGTTGGACTGCACATCACCTTCACGCACCAACTCCAATGCCTTTCTGTGGCAGGCCATCACAGTCCATGCCAAGTCCAGCTCCTCCAGTCCCTCCGCCAACGAGCAACTTGCTGCTGGGGTGGATCTGCAGTACCAGAAGTTCTTAACATCTAGCATTATTTTGTGGTAGTAAAAAACACGAAAAGAAACCACTTTGGTCGGCCCCAGGAAGGCCGCTGCATCTGAGCGGGCTGCCATTTTACTGGAAGACACACCCTCTCATCTTAAATCTAAGTCCTGTAGTCAGTCACTTCCCAGGCTAGGGAAAAAGCCAGTGGCCACTCACCTTATCTCCTCCCTTCATGTTTTGAAAAATTTTTGCAAGATTAATCCGCGATTTCTTATGCTACAGGGGAAAATGAATAGCTCACTGCTTGGCACAATTTGTAACACTCCAGTCTCTGAACCAAACATTGAAGTATCATTCTTGAGGTCTGGAAGATCAATGCGATTCATGTAACCAGTAAATCTCACTACTAGTGAGAGGTAGTTCTCCTACTTCTCACTTCCCTGGGGGGAGGGTTAATTTACAGGAACTATGTGGAATGATTTCCAAGTTGTTGTTAGGGGAGAAAACAGCATAGATTGAGTGTAAATTTCCCGCTTTTGGATAGTTGTTTTACTTCACAGTAACTCATTGGTGGTAAGAAGGTTCCAGGTAGCCAAAGACCCTGGATGCCTTTTTTAAGATTCCTTTGCAGGATGTCACAGGAGAGCAGCAGACTGCCTCTTCAATTGGGATTTAATTTGGTATCTGCATGGTTAACTAGAGTACACTTCAGCTAATTTAAGTTTATTAAACTAAAATGTTATTGCTGCTTCTTCATTGCTGTTACCTGATCTGCTGACCATTTCCAGCATTTTCTTTATTCGTTTCTGATTTCCAGTGTATGTGCAATTTTGCTTTTCCAACAGTTGAACTTCATTTCTTACACAACCTCCTCCTCAGTTTCATGCTTTGCCTTCCTGTGCATCCTCTACCAAAGACTGATCTGCAAGACAGGAAGATAGAAAGTGAGAAGGGCAAATTGCCCACAGCTGCATCAAAGTTGCCCTTCTGCTTTTCAAGGCATCGGGCTGTCTTCGTTTTGCAGCATTGTGCTGCAAATGTGCAGATAATCAACTGGTCATTAATCTTGACAATCTCCTGGGGAGCGAAGGATCAGCATTCTGTTTTCCTGTCCTGTGAGGGTCCTGTTAAAATCAGATAGTGCTTAGATGGGAGACCACCTGGTACATTAGCTAGACTAATGCAACAGGCAGTCTGAATACAAATCTCAGTCTCATTGCATTTGCAACTAGCTATGAAATGAGTGTGAATGAGAGAAATGACAGGGCATTGGAAAAATGTAAAATTCATTTCTCTTCTTTCACAGCTTTGATTCTTAAATCTCATTAATCTTCTCCGTGTCATTCATTTGGAAAACACACATTGTAAACGCGTATAGTTGGAGACCCAAACAGTCATTGATACTTGAAACCAGCATTTGACAAAATCTCCCAATTTCTTGTTCATACTTGGGTTTTATCCATCCCTGTCAGAAATCAAATCTCCATGGAAAATGGTTGCTGTGTTTGCCACTCAAGGACTAGCGGTCAAGATGAAGCCTAGCTGCATCGAGGTTGAGGCTTGCTCTTAGTTGCTTTTTAAATTCATAGGGATGGTCTGGAGGCTGGAGGCCCCGATGCCCGGATGCAGCCTGTGTGCTGTTGGACTGTATTTGAATGGGTGTGTGGACGGAAGGGAGGATATTTTCCTGTTATTGTGTTGCAGTTGTCCTTCCACTGAAACTGGTGGGCATGCTATGCTGGTGCCAGGTTCTGTGGTGACTCTTGTGGGCGGCCTGCAGCACATCCTTAGGTTGTGTTGGTTGTTAATGCAAGTGACACATTTCACTGTACGTTTCAATAAATATCTGAGTCTGAATCTGAAACTTGACATTTGCCGTAAAGTGTTTGAAGCGATTCTCAGTCATGAAATGGAGTCATACTGTAGAATTGTGATCTATGTCTATGCTGTGTGAATCATTCTGTAGGCACAGGTCCTTCATCTCAACTCACACATGCCAATCAAGGTGCCTTTTTGACCTAGTCCCATCTGTCCCTGTCGGCCTCTTTTCCCTCTAAAACTTTCCAATCCATGTACGTGTCTAACTACCTTTTAAATGTTGTAATTGTCTCCACTTCTACTACTTACTCCAGCACTGCATTCCACATACCCACTACCCCCCCCCCATGTGATAAGCTTGTCCCTCAAAGTTCCTTTAAAAATTTCCCTCTCACCATAAACCATTGTCTTCTAGTTTTAGTCTCCACCATTCCAGGAAAAAGACTGGGATCATCTACTGTATGCATTACCCTCATAATTTTATACACCATCGTCCCTCAGCATCCGACACTCCAGAAAAATATAGTCTTGTCCAGTTTCTGTTTAGAATTCAATCTGATAAGTCCCAGTAAATCTCTGAAAATCTTTCCTGCACCTACTGTAGCTTAACAACATCTCTTCCACAGCTGTGCACCCAGAACTGCATACAGGACTCTGTGTGGCCGGAACATGACATCCCAACCCAGTGCTCTGAACAAAGAAGGCCAGTGTGAAGACACTATTATAAATACAATTTGTTTTTATCCCCCAAAAAAGTCTCTCTTTCAGAGAGGTAATATCTAAAATCAGCTTGTGTAAATGATAGGGTGATTATAAGTTCGAGTTTATTGCCATTTGCACATCAACAGTATGTAGAAATACAATGAAAATTTTACTTTGCAGTAGCATCACAGGCACATAGCATCATATAAGCAGCATTCACTAAAAACACAAATTATGCACAATTTTTATAAGGGAGAACACAATTAGAACAAAAAAAATCTTCATTGTAATGCAGATAAATCAAAGTAGTCAGTGTTGCTAAACTGTATTGATTAGGGTTTTACTGGTTGGTTCAAGAACTGAATGGTTGAAGGGAAGTAGCTATTCTTGAACATGGAGCTGTGGGTCTTCAGGTTTTGTATCTCCTTCCCAGTGATAGCTGCGAAAAGATGGCCTGGCCCTTTAGATGCGAGATGTGGCCTTGTTGCCTTCTTGAGATAGCGCCTCCTGTAGATATTACTAATGGTGGGGATGGATGTGTCCTGATCTATTGGGCCAAGTCCACTGTTCTCTTATGATCACGTGCACTTGAATTTCTATACAAGGCCATGATGCAACTCATCATGATATGTTTAATACTTCACTTATAAAATACTTCCAGAATGATATTTTGTGATTCAAAACATTACCACTCAAAAGAAATCAATCTATAGTTTTTTCCCTAATGATCACTGGTGACATCATGGTCCTTGCTGTGTGTTATAATTTATTAGGGTCCTTTTACCACCAATATAGCTTGTATTTGAATGCACCTGTTGAGAGATAAAATGATCTCACTTGAGCATTGTTAATACCCTTGGCTGTAAATCAATGTTGGGTCCAAATTAACAGCTGTTCTCCATTTTCTAGCAGAACATTTTGGCTCTCTACTTTCCCCTTTGGTTTGAAGCAGGATATGTACAAAAATTAAATTAAATTAAATTTTTAAGGGTCTACTGAACATCTGCATCCACTGTACATATATACAAACATACACATATATCCAAATATGATTGGTAATTATTAATGGCTGTGTGTGTCCCTGCTGAGAAAGAAATATAACAGGTTGGTTGTAGGAAATGAAAAGTTCTCCCTGTTGCCGAGTGCTCCAATATCCTCCTGCATGTCAAAGGCATGAGCAGGCTACTTACCCAAAGTAGAATTGCACATAGTGCAGATGGTAGAATTGATGGGAATGTGGTATGGGTAAGTGTGGATTTTATGGAAAATCAGAGTGCAAATGGACTTTTTCTACACATATAGCCATAGAGACAACAATTTATAAAGAAAGACAAGAGAAAATCTGCAGATGCTGGAAATCCAGGAACACACACAAAATGCTGGACGAACTCAGCAGGCCAGGCAGCATCTTTGGAAAAGGGTGAACGGTTGATGTTTCTGGCCAAGGCCCTTCAACAGAACTGGAGAAAACAGATGTCAAGCCAGAGGAAGAAGGTGGGGGGAGGGGAAGAAGCAGTAGAAGGTAGCAGGTCATGGGAGAAACCAGGAGGGGGGTGGAGTTGTAAAGTAAAGAGCTGGGAAGTTGATTGGTGAAAGAGATAAAGGGCTGGAGAAGGGGGCATCTGATAGGAGATGACGGAAGGATATGAAAGAAAGGGAAAGAAGTGGAGCACCAGAGGGAGGTGATGAGCAGGTAAGAAGAAAAGGTAAGAAAGGGAAATGGGAATGGGGAGTGGTGAAGGGGGTGGAGGACCATTACTGAAAGGCTAAGAAATTGATATTCATGGCATCAGGTTGGAGGCTACCCAGACAGAATATAAGGTGTTGATACTCCAATCTCAGTGTTTCTTCATCCCAACAGTAGAAGAGGCCATAGACTGACATGTCCAAATGGGAATGGGAAGTGGAATTAAAATGGATGATCACTGAGAGATCCTGCTTTTTTTTGGTGGATGGAGCATAGGTGCTCGGCGAAGTGGTCTTCTAATCTATGCTGGATCTCAGTGATAAACAGCAGCTTGCTCCAGGAGCACCGGGCACAGTATATGAGCCCAACAGCTCACTTGCGAAATGTCACCTCACCTGGTAGGACTGCTTGGGGTCCTGAATGGTAGTGAGGGAGGAAGCGTAGGGGCAAGCATAGCACTTGTTCATCTTGCGAGGATAAGTGCCGGGAGAGAGATCAGTGGGGAGGAACGAATGGACAAGGCAGAAGTTACAGCGAATTATGTGCTGGAAGTGGAGGCTGGTGGGGTGGTAGGTGAGGACAAGAGCAACCCTATCGCTGGTAGGATGGTGGGAGGATGGGGTGAGGGCCAACATGCTCAAAGTGGAAGAGATGCAGTTGGGGACAGAGTTGACAGTAAAGGAAAAGAAGCCCCTTTCGCTGAAGAAGGAGCACATTTCTGTCATTCTAGAATGAAAAGACACATCCTGAGACTAGATGGAGGAATTGAGAGAAGGGATGGAATTTCTACAAATAACAAGGTGAAAAGAGGTATAGACCAGGTAGCTGTGAGAGTTAGTGGATTTATAAAAGATTAGATCAGTGTCTCTGTCTCCAGAGACAGAGACAGTGACACCAAGAAAGGAGAGGGATGGATTAGAGATGGGTCATAAATGGAAATATGCCAATGGAAATGGACTCATAAAGACATGCTGTAAGTAAATACAGAAATATAATACAGTAACCTTTGAATCCTCTTCTTAATGAACTAATACTTACACTCTAAAGATCTAGGAATACAAGTATGTGGTTCTCTGTAAGTGGTATCATGGGTAAACATAGTGATGAAAAAGTTTTTTGGAATGCTGGCCTTCATCAGTCAGATTCTGAGCACAGAAGTTGGGAAATTATTTTGCAGTTACACAAGATATTGTTTAGACCACATTTGGAATATTGTTTTCAGTTTTTGTCATCCTGCTCAAGGAATGATGTAATTAAACAGGAAAAAGTGCAGAGGAGATTTAAGAGGATGTTGCTGGGACTCAAAGGACTGGGTTATGGAGGGAGCCTTGGTGGGTTGGAATTGTTTTCATTAGAGCAAAAGAGAATGAGAGGTGAGTTTACAGTGTTGTATAACATTGTGAGGGGCAAAGATAGAGTCACGGTGTATAGCCTTTTCCCCAGGGCTATGGAAACAAGAATCAGGGGACACACATTTAAGGTGGGGAGGGTGATTTAATAGAAATCTGAAGAGCAAATCTTCCATCCAGTCAATGTGTGGAATGAGCTGTGACAGAAAGTGGTTAAGACAAGTACATTAAAAGCACTCAAAATCTATTTGGACAGGTACATAGATAGGAAAGGTTTAGAGAGAAATATTGGCAAATGGGCATCTTGATCAACTTTATGATATGATTCCATGACTCTACACTCATTCTTTTTAGGGTCTATGGTCATAGTATTCCCAATAGAATAACGTGGGCAGAACAAACTTAAACACCTACACGTTGGGTACATATAAATTTATTTGTCTGGATTTTTAAACATTTATTCTTTTGATGTAGTTGTCACCATCAGTATCTGTACTTATTTCCCATTTATCACTACCTTCAAACTGAATTTGTTGCTAGTTTATGTTAAATTGTTGTTAAGCGTGAACAACATTGCTGTGTGGCTGGAGTCACATGTAGACTAGACTGGTTAAGGAAAGTTAATTTTTTATCCCAGTTGGAACAAATGTTTTTTTGAAATATGACCTTGCCATTCCATGATTAGAATTCCCATATATTTCATTGCAGCAATTTAATAATATGAATTTAACTTCCGTTGCTGTCCTGGTGGGAGCTGAATTCATGCCTCTATATCAGTATTCCAGATCTCCAGTTTACTGGATTTGAATCATAACCACTAAGCTATAATACTTAGTGTGCAATAAATTTTCTTATAGAAATTTCTTTTCTCAGTGCCAAAAAATATAGATAGAAATAAAATGTTGGCCACCCTCCAACACAGTGCAAGATAGTTAGCTATGGAGTAACGAATCAATTTATTATGGTGTCAACTTAAGCTTTATTCTCTGCAGTACCATTTCAACTGTAATTCAATGGAATGAAATAATGCTGATAAGAACAGATCTCTCACCCTCCTGCCCATGATACTTGATTATATCACTGGTTTCCATAAAGCTAGGCTAGAAATGATGCTTTCAGCCCAGTGACGTCCAAAATCACTTTCAGCCTACAAAATGCTTCAGTGTTCTATGGTAGGAAGCATGACAGCCAATCTGTATGGACCATTCTTAAAAATAAGCTATAAGATAAAGGCCAAACCATCTATTGTTGATCATGGGATAGATGTCAGTCAGGATAATGGAAACGTGTTCCTCTTCTTCAAAATATGCTTGTAGAGACTGTACATCTATTGGGTGGGCAGGCACAACTTTGTCATTAAAAATCAGTTCTTTTGACAGTTCAGATCTCCCTCAGTGTTTTCTTGTCTCTGAATTAAGACTTTACCTCACTGACTCTCTGCCCATAGGCATGAATAGTATCCAGTATATTAGTTCCGAGCACAAATAATTCCAAAGTATACAGTTACATGTGAGTGTAAGAAATCAAAGTCAAAGTTGAAAGTCGAACTTGTTATCATATGCACAAGCACCTGTATGCACATCTGTGGTGAAAAACTTACTTGTAGCAGTATCACAGGCACATCAAAAAAAATTAACAACATATATTATGCAAAATTGAGCAAATAAAGCCAGAATTAGAGCAAAAGAAAAAGAAAAGGTCTATTTAAGTGCAAATAGGAGTGTACTAAACCATTTGGATTCCTTGGACCTGCTCCAGCATTCAATAAGACTGTACTGATCTCAATCAGCACCACGTTGCTGTCCATCCTCACATTTCTCAATTCCTTTATCACTCAGAAATTAATGGTATGGATTCAATTAATGTCAGACCCCTATAGCCCTCAGAGCTTAAGAATTCCAAGCATTCACTACCACCTGTAAACACAAAATTCTAATTTCATTTTAAGTGGTCTTAGATCAAGATGGTGAACTCTAGTTCTATTCTCCTTAGCCAAAGGGAACATCTTCCCTATTTCTGAGCACTCAGAGAACTTTCTATGTGTCAATAAGGTCCCCATTCAGTCTAGTAAACACTGGAGAATAGTGTTTAGTATTTCTAATCTGCTATTTCTGGAAATGGTCTATGAATTTTCACTATCTTCCCTGTACTGCAAGTATACCTTTGTGTAGGAAACAAGACCAAATGCTACACAATACTTAAGGTGTGGTTTCACTTCAGATTTGTTATGGCACCTCAACACTTGTCCTGAAATTTTCTTGCAATTAAAGCCAACACACTTCTTGCCCTCCAAGCTGCCATCTGGACTTGCTTGTTAACATTCAGTAATTTGTACACTATGTTAACCAAATCCTTTGAACATCAGAAACACAATAATCTACATGTCAGAATCAGAATCAGGTGTATTGTCACTGAAAATAGTTGAGAAATCTGTTTTTTCGTGGCAGCATTACAGCGCAGGCATTGCAATGCTATAAGTTTCAATAATGAATAAACAATACCAAAGAGGAAGAGCACATTGGTTCATGACCTGTTCATAAATCTGATGGCAGAGAGGAAGAAGATATTCCTAAAGCGTTGATTGTTTGTCCTTAAGCTCCTATAAGATCCAAGATGCTGATACATGGTGACAGTTTGCAGGCTGCACAAAAAAAAATCTTGATATACCTCTTCTGATCTACTATTGCTACAATCTACAGCCTGCAATTTTCCTTTAAGCAATATACTTTTAAACCAATTTTAAAAAATCTAGTAAATTTACGATCTCTGAAGAATGCATATACGGCACCTTTATATGGACAAAGGCACATCACCACAGATGGAAGACAGAGGAGAGGAGGACAAGCAGACTGAAATGCCTGGGTATGAAATTTCCCCTACCCAGTACAGTATCTTGCTGGCAAATGTACAGTCTCTGAAGAACAAGATTCATGACCAAAGGACAAGATTGTTGTATCAAACGGAAAGGAGGGATTGCTGAGTCTGTGTTTCACTGAGGCATGGCTAACTCAAGACACGTGGATTCAGTGATTGGACCTGAGGGTTTATCAATACACTGGATGGACTAGACTACAGATTCAGAGAAAGTAACATGTGGAGGTCTGTGTTTCATGATAAATTCTTTGTTAAGCTCAGACACAGCAGTCTTGTTGCACTCTTAATCACACAATCTGGAACATCTAATGATTAATAGATTATAGACAATAGACAGTAGGCGCAGAAGTAGGCCATTCGGCCCTTCTAGCCAGCACCGCCATTCACTGTGATCATGGCTGATCATACGCAATCAGTACCCCATTCCTGCCCTCTCCCCATATCCCTTGACCCCGCTATCTATAAGAGCTCTATCTAACTCTCTCTTGAATGCATCCAGAGACTTGGCCTCCACTGCCTTCTGGGGCAGAGCATTCTACATATCCACCACTCTCTGGGTGAAAAAGTTTTTCCGCATCTTTCAATCATTCCACTTATCAAGAAAGTTCTCCTCTGTAATCCACAGATTAAATGCCACCAAAGGCGAATGTTAAGCAGGTACTCAAAGTACTGAGTGTTGTCATCAGCAAAGAAGAGTCAGCCCAGCACCTTACCCCGACACCTTGCAAATCAATGTTAGCAACTTCAGTCAGGCTTGCTTGTACAAATCTCTGCCCAATTATCATCAACATGAGTTGGACAATCCACACCACAGGTGTGTGGAAAGAGCTACTTTTTAATCAGGGTAGCGATCGAGATGTCAAAGGCAGAAATTTGCCGGCAGTTTTTCAGAGTTGAGGAGCGCCCAATCAGCAAGAGGCATTGTGTAAAAAGAGTTGCCTTTCAGTCAGGTCCATGTTCAAGATTTAAGAAGCAGAGCTTCATGCCAGATTTATCTGCGTCGGACAATCCACACCAGGGGTGCTTGACAAGTGTTGTTTTTTAATCAGGGCGGCGATCAAGATTTCAAAGGCAGAGTTTCACAACAGTTTCTCTGAGGTAGGGAGTGCCCAATCAGCAAGAAGGATTCATTAGAAAGGGGGCTTATAAGTAATGCAGCTACAAGTAGAGGGACCATTCTTTGAGCAGCCAATCTTTAGAGTGGCTTTGGCTCATCAGGCTTGGGTATGGTAGATTTTCGTGTAAGTTACTCTGTCTGTATTCTTCTTTATTATTCATTCCTGTCCTGTTAGTTAGTGCATAGTATATGTGGTGAACTACATATACCTGTCTGGACACTCCCCCTGTTGACTGCTCCTGTGGCTCCTCCCACAGACCCCTGTATAAAGGCAATCAAGGCCTGAGCCCGGCCTCTCAGTCTCCAGGATGTAGTATGGTGGTCACTCACTGTTTGTTCCTTCTTCCAGTCAATAAAAGCCGATATCTCGCCTTTTGTCTCAGAGTGAGTTATTGATGGTGCATCAGTATAGTCAGAATGAATCCAGAGGCAGTATTTTGTACCGCATGTGGGATGTGGGAAGTCTGGGAGACTGGAGGTCTCCTAGATAAACACATATGCACCAGCTGTACCGAGCTACGGGTCCTGAGAGAATGTATTAAGGAACTGGAGCTGCAGCTTGACGACCTTCAATTCATACGGGAGAATGAGGAAGTAATAGACAAGAGCTACAGGGAGTTAGTCACGCCTAGGTTGCTGGAGTGAGTGACTGTGTGACTGTCGGGAGAAGTAGGGGAATGCACAGCCAGTGCAGAGTACACCTGTGGCCGGTCCCCTCGATATTAAGTATATAACTTTGGGTACTATTGAAGGTGATGACCTACAAGGGGGTAGCAACAGTGACTGAGTCATTGGCACCGAGTCTGGTGCTGTGTCTCAGAAGAGTAGAGAGGTGAAGAGGAGTGCAGTGTTGATAGGAGATTCCTTAGTCAGAGGAACAGAGACAAGGTGAGGAGGTCCTGAAGAGAGATTTTAGGGAGCTAGGTGGAAAGGTGAGAAGCAGAGCCTCCAGGATAGTAATCTCTGGATTTCTGCCTGTGCAATGTTCCGGTGAGGGTACGAATAGGATGATTAGGCAGGGGAATCCATGGCTGACAAAGTGGTTCAGGGGTTAGGGGTTTAGATTTATGGATCATTGGGATCTCTTCTGGGGAAGGTAAGATCCATGCAAAAATTACATGTGAATTGGAGGAGGTCCAATATCCTTGCGGGCAGGACGTTCGAGTGGGTTTAAACTAATTTGGCAAGGGGGTGAGAATTGGGCTGGCAGTGAATAAACAGAGACAATGTATATTGAGACTCCTGCAAGGAGCGGGTGATAATAGGGCAAAATTACAGTCAACAGGATGAGTTGCAACATAAAAGGTGGACAAAATTGAAAAGTGTGAACACAGGACTGAAGATGTTCTATTTGAATATGCGCGGTATTCGGAATAAGGTCCATAAACATGAGGCGCAGTTACAATTTGGCAAGTATGATGTCGTAGACATAACTGAATCATAGATAAAAGAAGATTCTGGCAGCATAATGTTCAAGCCAGAGGCACCTGCTCTTATTCCAAGCAAGACCCACAGGACCAGAGCTGGGTGGCTCAACTGACTCACTATGTTGGTTTTGATGAATTCTGGACGGGCCTGTGTAGGATAATGTAATGGGTGATGATGATACATATTGTTCATTTTAGAAACTGTTCTACATTATTCACAAACCCTGTCATTGAGTTGTTGTGCTCACTTTAAGAAACAGTGTCTGATGTAATGACACCAGCATAAAGTGACTGTATTTTTGCTTTTCTCATAATGGAAGAAAAGGGCTGTGGCTTTTGTTAAGCACATAAAACAACTCAGGCTTTATTCACAAAATCCTACATTGTTAGTATTATCACAAACAGGAGAAAACCTGCAGATGCTGGAATTCTAAGCAACACACACGAATGATGGAGGTACTCAGCAGGCCAGGCAGCATCAATAGAAAAAATTACAGTCGACGTTTCGGGCTGAGACCCTTTGGCAGGACTGGAGAAAAAAAATGTTAAGGAGTAGATTTAAAGAAGTGGATGAGGGGAGAGAAAAACACAAGGTGGTAGGTGAAACTGGTAATTGGAGGGATGATATAAAGAACTTGGAAGTTGATTGGTGAAAGAGAAACAGGGTTGGAGAAGGGGGAGTCCGATAGGAGAGAACAGAGAGCATGGAAGAAAGAAAAGGGGGGAGGAGCACCAGAGAGAGGTGATGGACAGGCAAGGAGATAAGGTGAGAGAGGGAAAAGGGAATGGGGAATGATGGTGGGGAGAGGGCCATTACTGAACGTTCAAGAAATCGATGTTCATGCCATCAGGTTGGAGGTACCCAGATGGAATACAAGGTGTTGTTCCTCCAACCTGAGTGTGGCCTCATCGTGACAGTAGAGGAGGCCATGGACTGAAATATCGGAAATGGAATGAGAAGTGGAATTAAAAAGGGTGGCCCCTAGGAGACCCTGCTTCTTCTTCTAGCATTGGTGCTCAGCAAAGTGGTCTCCCAATCTACGTCGAGTCTCACAGGGGCCACACTGGGCGCACCAGACACAATATATCACCCCAACAGATCCATGGGTGAAGCATTGCCTCACCTGGAAGGACTGTTGGGCATCCAGCACAGAATTGTCTGGAATCTCTGCCACATCCAACGGGATCCCACCACTAAGCACATATTTCCCTCCTCCCTACTTTCTACTTTCCACAGGGACTCCCTGGTCCATTTGTCTCTCCCCACTGATCTCCCTCCTGTAACTTATCCTTGCAAGCAGAGCAAGTGCTACACTTGCCCCTTCACCTCCTCCCTCACTTCCTGTCCCTCTACCCTGATAGAATTAATGAGAATAAAGCACTTCTTCTGTGGAATTGCCTTTTGGAGAAGTGCTGAGTGTGGAGTGGCATATGCCAATATTGGAACTAGCTGAATCTTACCCTTTGAAGTCTCTTATGATTCTGTGGATTATCGGCTCCATTCCAGATGCTGGTGCAACCAGTCAGAATACTCTCCATGGTACATCTATAGAAATTTGCAAGAGCCTATGGTGAAATACCAAATTTCCTCAAACTCCTAATCAAGTAGAGTTGCTAGTGGGCCTGCATCATGATTGCATTAATATGGTGTCCCCAGGTAGATCGACTGAGATTTTGATGCCCAGGAACTTGGAACCTGCTCGCCCTTTCGACTGCTGGCCACTTCTTGATGATTGGTTGGTGTGTGTTCTATCATTTTCCACTTCCTGAAGTCCACAACCAGTTCCTAGGTCTTCTTGACATTGAGTGAAAAATTGCTGTGACACCAATAAACCAGACAACTTTTTCATGCAGAATGCTGGAGGAACTCAACAGGTCAACAGTTTATTCCCCTCCATAGATACTGCCTGACCTGCTAAGTTACTCCAGCAATTTGTGTGGAGCTCTAGATTTCCAGCATCTGCAAATCTGTCTTATCTATTTCATCCTATATGCCTCCTCATTGCCAGTTAAGGTTATTGTGAGAACAGTAGTGTCAACAGCCAATATGTAGAACCACACAGGTATGAGTGCAGACAGAGTAGAGCAGTAGACAAAGCTCACATCGTAGAGATACGCCTGTGATTGTTGCCAGAAGGGAACTGTTATTAACAATCCATACCGAGTGTAGTCTCCCAATGAGGAAGTCAGGAATTCAACTGCAGATGGAGGTACAGAGGTCCAGGTTTTGAAACTATTTGATTAGTACTGAGGGGATGATGGTAGTGAATATCAAGCTGTAGTTGAAAGCAGCAGCCTGATATGAGTATTCCTGTTATCCAGGGAGTCCAAGGCCGAGTGGAGAGCCAGTGCAATTGCGCCTATTGTGGTAGTAGGCAAACTGCAGCTGGTCCATTGCTGTTGAGGCAGCTCAATCTACTTTTCTCGGACACCGGTATGATAGTTGCCCTTTTAAAGCAGGTGGAGACCTCCGATTGCAGCAGTGACCATTTGAGGATGTCCGTGAACACTCCTGCCAATTGGTTGGCACAAGGTTTCAGTACGCTGCCAGGTGTACCCTCTTGAAGGATGTTTTGACATCAACCTCTTTGACAGAGTATCCAGGGCTTCCAGATGCTGTGGGGATTTGCACAGGTGTGATTTTATTCTTTCTTTTAAAACATCCATCAAAGCCATTGAGATCCTCAGGGAATGAAGCATTACTGCCAATCATGCTGTTATATTGCAGTTTACAGGAAGTAATGCCATGCAAACCTTGCCACAGCTGATGTGCATCCAATTGTGTCTCTAACCTCAAACAGGATTGACTTTTCACCCTCAAGATGGCTTTCCGTGTGAGGTGAAAGACTGGAACCTACAGTTTGCATGGCTAAATGTTGGTGGTCACCTACAACAAAATTAGCCAGGATCATCACGTTTCTGGTCATTCAGTAATAAGAGAAAGAAGGTTAGGTTTAGTGAAGTAATTTCCTCCAGATGGAGCTGCCTAGCTGATGCATTATAAGTTGCTGCAAACCGCATTCATGTAAAGCAAGTATAATCATCTGCAGACACGTCGGTGTTTTGAATTACACCTGGGTGGTGGTTGGAGAATTGCCTCCAGATTGGTGAGTCGATTTGCTCACGGGATGCAGACATCACTGGGAATGCCAGAATTTATTACCCACTCCCAATGGCCTGAATTCAGGAGACAGTAAGGAGTCAATCGCATAGGTGGGTCTGGATCAAATATTAGTCAGAACAGATAAGTAAAACAGATTTCCTTTCCCAGAGGACATTATGAACCAGATGGGGTTTTCAACAGTCTGATGGTTTCATGATTTTTGTTTGCTTTTTATTTTTTCGAAATTCTTATTATTAAATCACTTCTAATTACCTTTTAATTCTTTTTCTTCATTTGAGGGATGTGGGCTTCACAAGCCGAAGCAATACTTAATTGCCCATTCTTAATTAGAACAGAGATAAAGAGGAATTTCTTCAACCAGAAGGTATGGAATTTGTGGAATTCATCACCACAGATGGCTCCCGATGCTAAGTCATTGGGTATATTTAAAGCAGAGGTTGATAGGTCCTTGATTAGTAAGGGGGTCAAAAGTCACATTGAGAAGGTAAGAGAATAAGACTGAGAGTTCAAAGTTCAAAGTAAATGCATTATCAGGAAACATCTATATCACTATATAAAGCCCTGAGATTCATTTCTGTGGGCATTCACAGTAAATACAAGGTAGCACAAAAGAATCAGTGGAATACCACATCCAACGAGATGGACAAAGATCAATGTGCATGAGGCAACAAACTGTCTAAATACAAAATAATAATAATAATAAATAAGCAATAAATGTTGAGAACATGAGATGAAGAATCCTTGAAAGTGGGTACATCGGTTATGGGAACAGTTCAGTGATGGGGTGACTGAAGTTGAGTGAAGTTATCCTCTCCAGTTCAAGGGCCTGATAGTTGAGAGGTAATAACTGTTCCTGATCCTATTGGTATGAGTCCTGAGGCTCCTTTACCTTCAGCAAAGGAAGCAGCGAGAAGTGAGCATGACATGGATGGTGGGGGTCCGTGACAGTGGATGCTGCTTAACTGAAACTGTGCTCCATGTATACGTGCTCAGTGATGGGGGAAGCTTTGCCCATGATGGACTGGGCAGTATCCACTACTTTCTGTAGGACTTTTTATTCAAGGGCATTGGTATTTTCATGCCAGGCCATGATGCAACCATCAATATACAGTCCACTGCATGCCTATAGAAGTTGGTCAAAGTTTTAGATGAAGCACTGAATCTTTGCAAACTTCTAAGAAAGTAGACGTGCTGGTGTGCTTTCTTTGTAATGGCAATTACGTGAGGGACAAGGACAGATCCCCTGAAATGATAGCACTGAGGAATTTAAAGCTTCTGACCCTTGCCACTTCTGATTCTCTGATGAGGACTGGCTCTAGTTTTCTCCTCCTGAAGTCAATAATCAGATCTTGGTCTTGTTGACATTGAGTGAGAAATTGGCATTGTGGTGCTATTCAGCCAGATTCTCAATCTCTCTCCTATATGCTGATTAATTACTGCTTTGTTTTGGCCAACAACAGCAATAAGCAAACTGTAATATGGTGTTGGAGCTGTGTTTAGCCTTACAGTTATAAGTGTAATGATGTTAAGTGAGTGAGTGATAATATATCAGCCATGATGGAACAGCAGAGCAGACTCAATGGGCTGAATGGCCTAATTTTGCCACTTTGTCTTTTGGTCTATGGTCTAATTACCTTCAAGTCAGCTCTGGTGGGCTGCGTGGATGAGATCTACAGTGAGATCCAACAGCCACGAGGTAGTGTCAAAGCACTCCATGGAGAACAAGGGGCATGATGAGGCACAGATAAAGGTATGGTCATCCACTGCAAGCATGGAAGACCCCAGTTGTTACTATTACTCTTACCACTGGACACAGACCTCCAAGGCTGAGAGAGTGCAACAGCTTTTCCACTTTACAAACTCTTCTGCCATCATTTCGTCAGGTATGACAGGCAGCCATCACCTCGAGAACGTGCTGTTGTGTTGAACCTCTTCCGTCCACGAGTCTCAGGTATACCCACAATGCTTTGAAGAAGGGAGCTCCTGGATCTTAACCTGGCAATGGTGAAGGAACAGTGATAGATTTCCGAGTTAGGATAGTATGTGACTTGGAGGGCAACTTCCAGATGCTGGATCTCCCATGCTTTTGTTGACTTGTCTCTCCAGCTGAAAGAGGTTATGGAAGGTGTTGTCCAGTGAGTCTTGGTGAGCTGTTGCAATTCATCCTGTAGATGGTACAAACTGCTGACACTGTGCATCGGCGGTGGTTAGGAATGGGCGTTCTCTCAACTAGGCCGCTTTGTCCTGTTTGATGTATAATTTAATGAGTGTTGTTGAAAAGGAATTCACCCAGGCAAGTAGGGAGCATTCCATCTTCTGAAATGACAGGCTGAGGAGAGTTAGGAAGTGTGTTATTCACCACAGCATTCCTAGTCTCTGACTTGTTTTTGTACATACATTGTGTTGTGTTGATATGCTTCAAAGACTAGCTTAGTTCCCTGTCTAGTCTCTATGGTGAGGCCTAGCTGCCAATATCCACTATTTGAGTGTTGGGTCCTCCCTTCCTGAGGGAGCAGATGCTTCCAGCTAACAAAGCATTTTAAATGCAGTTTCTTTTATCTTTAATGCTGCACACTGAAATTTAGATAAATAGTTCTTACACTTAAAACTCACAGAAGATTTCTGATTTATGAAAGATTTAAGAATTACAAAAGACTTATAGACTACAAGGATTTCCAAATGCAGGTACTATTCCTTACTAACTAAAAGAACATACCAATGAGTTGCTGATGAGTGGGTCATACATTGCAGAAATCATTTGAGGAATGAA
Source organism: Hypanus sabinus (assembly GCF_030144855.1). Taxonomy (NCBI): domain Eukaryota; kingdom Metazoa; phylum Chordata; class Chondrichthyes; order Myliobatiformes; family Dasyatidae; genus Hypanus; species Hypanus sabinus. The sequence continues at coordinate 36,299,307 of NC_082711.1, forward strand.
TTCTATTTCCTCTTTCTATCACACTGTCTTTCTGTCATTCTTAACAATCCCCAAAGATTTCCAACGTTTATACTGTTTTGCGACTGGTTGACATTATATGCAGATGTTGATTAGAATCAGCAAGCTCCAAAACTTGGCCCTCTGTACCTCGTTCTGCAACTGGATGTTAGATTTCTTCACCATGAGACCACAGTGCCTGTGGATCGGAAACAACATCCCCTCATCACTGTCATTCAGCACTGATGCACCTCAAGGATGTGTGCTCAGTCCACTGCTCTATTCTCTCTACACTCACGCTTGTGCGGCTAGGCATAACTCGAGCACCTTATTTAAGTTTGCCGAAGGCACAACTATTATTGGCAGAATTTCAGATGGTAATGAGGAGGTATACAGGAGCAAGATGGATCAGCTTCACTACAAGGAATTGATTGTGTTCTTCAGGAAGGGGAAGTCGAGGGAACACACACCAGTCCTAATCGTGGGATCAGAAGTAGAAAGGGTGAACAGTTTCAAGTTCCAGGGTGTCAATATCACTGAGGATCTATCCTGGGCCTAATATGTTGATGCAATTACAAGGAAGGCGACAATATTTCATTAGGAGTTTGAGGAGATTTGGTACAGTATGTCACAAAAGACACTTACAAATTTCATTTTCTTGTGGGCACATGAAGTAAATCCAAGAAGCAATAGAATCAATGAAAGAAATGCACCCAATGGGGTGGACAACCAGTGCTCAAAAGCAACAAACTGTGCAAATACAAAGTAAAAAATAATAAATAATAATAATAATAATAATAATAATAATAATAATAATAATAATAATAATAATAATAATAATAATAATAAATAAGCAATAAATACCGAGAACATGAAATGAGGAGTCCTTGAGAGTGAGTCAATAGGATATGGGACCAGTTCGGTGATGGGGTAACCAAAGTTGAGTGAAGTAATCCCCTCTTGCACTCTGATTCAGGACACTGATGGTTGAGGGGTAATAATTGTTCCTGAGCCTGGTGGTGTGAGTCCTGATTCTCCTGTACGTTCTTTCTGATGGCAGCAGCAAGAAGAGAGCATGACCTGGGTGGTGGGGGTCCTTAAATAATGGATGTTGCCTTCCTGCAACAATGTTCTTTGTAAATGTTTTCAATGGTGGGGAGACTTTACCCATGATGCATGGGGCTGTATCCAATAGGTTAGTGGTTCCATTTAATATCAGAGAATGTTACAATATGCAACTTGAGATTCTTGCTCTTCACAGACATCCACAAAAACAGAAGAGAACCCACAGAAGCAATGACAGTAAAACATTATAATCCAAAAGCCCCCTCTCCCTCTTCCCCCCCATTTACAAGCATCAGCAAAGCATCAACGCTCCCATTCTTATTTCAGCAGGAAACATCAGCACCCACTGCCCACCAGGCAAGCAATAACAAAGCCCCCAAAGGGAGACCATGATCTACAGTCCATCAAAAATTAATTGTTCACCCAACAACTCGACATGCCACAAGCTCCCTCTCTCTCTCTCTCTCTCTCTCACTCCCTAACAAGGGATAGAGAGGTATCACCTTTTCCATTACTTTTTGTAGGCCTTCCATTAAAGGTCTTGGCTGTTTTCATACCAGGCCACAAACCAATGATTTAACAATGAAAACACCATAAGGATGGAAATTGGAGCTTAATTATTTGTTATCTTATTTTATTTCACCAGATTTCACCAATATCTACAGCATGACTTCCTGGGATAGGGTTCAATGTAGCCTTCACTACTTCCGCCAGATTATGTAACCCACCGCTAAGCTTTGATCGGTGTCAGTGGGTTGCATGAGGCGAGCAGAACTGAACCCAGCATAGCACACCAAAAAGCGCAAACCACAGCAATCAAATACCAAGAGCAAGTTTCTGACAAGGGTCACCCATCATTTCCACTGGACAAATAATGGGATTGTTTCTATCCAGACAGACAATTTGGATCAGAGCAAAGGCCCAAACAGCAGTCAGCATTAAAGAAAATTCCCTTCTATGTACAAAGAATTGGACGCAGTCAAAGTAAATGCATTATCAAAATGTAGTATGTCACCGTATACTACAATGACTGCAATGTTAGCATTCATTTCAAGAGAACTAGAGTATAAAAAAACAACCATATATTGCTGTGACTTCATAAGGCAGTGGTCAGACCACATTTGGAATATTGTGAGCAGTTTTTAGCCCCTTATTTAAAAGATGTGCTGTTATTGGGGAAAATCCAGAGAAGGTTCACGAGAATGTTGTTAGGAATGAAAAGGTTAGCGTATGAAAAGTGTTTGATGGCTCTGGACCTATACTCACTGGAATTTAGAAGAATGGGGAGGAGGATCTCATTGAGACACATTGAATATTGAAAGGCCTAGATAGAGTGGATATTCAGAGGACGCTTCCTATAGTGGGAGAGACTAGGACCAGACACTATTCATGCTGGTTCAGGAACCTAATGATTGAAGGGTAATAACTGTTTCTGAACCTGGTGGTGTGGGACCTAAGGCTTCTGTTTCCTCTGCTTGATGGTAGAGATGAGAAGAGGGCATGGTCTTTATGGTGGGGACAATGATCTGGATGACAGATGCTGCTTTCTTGTGGAAGCGCTCTCTGTACATATGCTCAATGGTGCTGAGAGTTTTGTCTGTAATAGACTGTTCTGTATTCAGCACGTTCTGCAGACTTTTCCCTTCCTGGACATTGGTATTTCCATACCAGGCCATGATACAACCAGTCAGGATACTCCTTGCTGCGAATCTATAGAAGTTTGTCAAAACTTTAGGTAATATGCCAAATCTGTAAACACATATACACACACATGTATGAACAGTATACACACGAGCAAGATGATGAATCAGGCCTCTCACTGATATCACGTAACAGTACTATTCTGTAAAGTCCACCACACAAGTCAAAATTGACTACTGTACCTTTACATGGACTTTGAAACAGTACTTTCTTGGATGCCATTATCCATTTCTCTTCCTCCTGTTAAGAAACTTGAGAAGAATTTCTAGATTTTCACATATGTGGAAACATATCATTTTTGCCCTGATCCTTGTCATTGCTCCGAGACAATATCCTTTTCAATACAATCCCCTTAGTGTTGTAGTAACCTCGTGTCATATCATCTGGCATCTGTTGTTTATGTTATAGCAACGTGCAAGTTATTTTAAAGAAAGTAAAATATTGCCAAATGTTTTCATGTTATTGTTTGAATTAATTTATTCATGAGTAAGAGAAGTCATTTATTCATGAATAAGTAGACAAAATGTTGTAAACTACTATTTTGGTGTAAAATCAAGTCAGTGCAGTGGCTTTGTATAGAAACAGTCAGATTCTACCTGTTCCAACCAGTGGAATGCAGATCGGGTGATTTCTACAATAGTTAGCCATTATGTCATCTCAGTTTCTAGCTCCTACCTAGGCACTGAGTCGCAAACCTGCTCTGGGTATTTCTTTGACAGTTTGTTTTCAATGTAGAATATTTCTCAGAGCAAATGATAATTTCAGTCTCTAAATTGTCAGGAAATTAATGGGCCCTAGGCTACCAGGTCACACACAGCCAATGCTTTCTCCTTTCAATCCTTTTTATTTTAATTTTATGCTGTCTCTTTAATAAACTTTAACCTACTGGCATTCATTTGCACAATATTTTCTTTATGGTGCAGTGGATTATTGCCTTTATATCACTAAATTCCTGTAACCTAGTGTCATGTTGTGTGGTCCAACATCAACTGGTATCTGTTAAAGTCACAGTATCAAAAGTGTTATTTTTTTAAAGGCAGATATGTTTATTTTATTGCAATACTTTAATCGAATACATTGTTTATTGGTTCACACCCTGGTGATGGTTTGCTCTCTGATCATCTAGTTCAAGTTCAAGTTTATTGTCTTCAACTAAACACATCATTACAGCTAAACGAGACATCGTTCCTGTGGGGCTAAGGTACATATGTGTAGTCACACACAGCACAATATAGTTACAATCCGGCACATAGTGTCACAGAATAATATTAGCACAAGTCCCTGAGTGGCATGGCCTGAAGATTGACAGGCTGACATAAAGTGAGAGGTACACGTTTATGTATAGCAGTTTTATGTTGTTGTGCTTGCATGAGATTGTCGCTGCCTGTGAGCAGCGCCAGTTTCATGCCAAGGGGTGTGGTATCCCCGACGTCCCGTGTACTCTGCTGCTTCTGCAGTGAGGGTGGTGAGTGGCAAAGCTGGGACACAGGATACAGTCCAAAATTAGATTTGCTGTCTTTGAAGGGTTATGTTGCAACACCACACCCAAATTCCCTACTCACCATGGAAATAAGTATGGTCATTTCTCTGTGCCTCCCACGATGATGTATGGCATGAAATCAAAATAAAACAGAAGTATTTGTTGAAGCAGTGGAACTTGAGAGGAGGCTTGACAGAGCTTTGCGAGATTATGACTGTTTTAAGGAAGCTGTTTCCATTAGTGTTTAGTTCCAGGAGTGGGGGACATACACTTACATCTAAAATGTAGATAGGAGAAAATATGACGAGGAACTCAGAGTAGATATGACGAGGAACTCATTGCTTAAAAATGTGACTGAAGCAAAGTCCTTCAGGGCTTGAACAGGAAATTGGATGTGTACCTAAGGAAAGTAACTTGTGAGACTATGGGCAGGGTTGGAGTGATTCAAGAAGCTGACACAGGACTGAATGACGTAAGTCTGTGCCATAATAATTCAATGATTGTTATTGCCTCATATCCCACCACTACATCACACAGCCTGCTTGTGACTAACATCACAAAAGCTTTCATGTCATAGTTATAGACTCTTTATGAAGATTTCAAGCTCTTTCATATAAATAGCACTGTCCATGTTATACTAAAGGTCACCAGTGCCAATGAGATGCTGTTTTAATAATACTGATCGAGGAATAAATAGGCCAGACCACATACTCTTGGTTTGCACTTCAGTGCAATATTGAGCTTTTGCTTTATGCAGAAGCACCAGTGAATGATCTGCTAATCTGTGGGTCAGTATTTGCTCAGATATATACAGATTGATTCTAGACCAGCACAGGGTAGGCCATTTGGCTCATGATGTCTATGCCAAACATACTACTAAATTATTCTATTTCCTTTAACCTGAACATGATCTAATAACTTCATTCTTTGTATTACCCAATTGTCTATCTAAAAGACACACCAATGGAAACACCAAAGCCCTTGAAAAGAAAATCCTACATAAAGCAGTGGATACCTCCCGGTGCATCATGGGTAAAGCCCTCCCCACCATTGAGAACATGAAGCATCACAGGAAAGCAGCATTCATCATCAGGGACCCCTCCCATCCAGAACATGTTCTCTTCATGCTGCTGACATCAGGAAGAAAGTAATTAGGACTCACACCACCAGTTCAGGAACAGTTATTACCACTCAGGCTCTTGAACCAGAGGAATAACTTCACTCAACTTCACTTGCCCCATCATTGAAATATTCTCACAACCTATGGACTGACTTTCAAGGACTCATGATCTCATATTCTCAATATTTATTGCTTATTTATTATTATATATTTTTTTGTATTTGTGCAGTGTGTTGTCTTTTGCACACTGGTGCAGTCTTTCATTGATTTATTATACCTATTATTCTATTCTGGATTTGTTGAGCATGCCCACAAATAAATGAATCTCAGGGTTGTATATGGTGACCTATATGTACTTTGATAATAAATTTACTTTGAACCTTAAAAGATTTCATGTCTGCCTCCACCACCATCCCTGGTAATACATTGCAAGCATCTACCACTTTCTCTGTAAAATACTTCATCCACACATCTTCTTTAAACTTTTCTTCTGCCACCTTTCAGCTATACCCTCTAGCATTTGAAATTATTAACCTGGAGGAGAAAGGTTCTGACTGCTGGTGCATTAATGTTTCTCATACTTTTATATGCCCCTATCAGGTCTCCCCTCAGCTTCCAATGCTCCAGGGATAACAATCAAAATTTCACCTCTCCTTTTAGCTATTACCTTCTAACCCAGGGGCGATCCCAGTGAAACCCTTCTGCACCTGGGTAACCAAAACTGTACACAGTACTCTAAGTGTGGCCCAGCCGAAGTTTAATACTGTTGCAAAATCACTTCCTGACTCGTACACTTACAGCTGATCAAGACAAACATTCCATTTGCCTTCTTTGCCATTCTACTTACTTTTGTTGTCACTCCCATGGAGCTATGGATTTGCACCTCAAATCAAATCAAATCAAGTTTAATTATCACTCAAACCCTACATAGATACAGCTGAACAAGACAGTGTTCATCTGGGGCCAAGGTGCAAAACATTCAAAACAGCAAGCAAACATTGAACAATATTGAGCAAAGAAGTATATTCACTTTAAAAAAAGACATATATAGTCCAAGATCCTGAGTGGCAATGTCCAGCAATCGATGGTAGGGTCCCTCAGCAGTGTACAGATGCATTTAGACCAACCTGCCATGCCAGCGCTCGAACACAGGAAGGTAGCACCAACAGGCGAGGCCAGGTCCCAGCTGAGCTCAACCACACTGTAGCACTTCCGCATCAATCACCTGATCTACTGCAGCAGGCAAGCCCCAGCTCGAAGCCTAGCTCTTGCTACAACTGAGGCTACACAGCTCCCAAGTCAACTGTGTCTCCTTCTGCAGATCAATGCTGTTAAGGGTCTTGCCATTTACTGTATACTTGCTCCTTTGGTTAATATCTAATTTGTGCACTGTTATAATTGTTCACAATACTTTAGAAGAAGGCCTCATAATTGTGTACTAAAGCAAAAAAAGATATGGTAATTTACAACAACCTTTTAAACTATATACAACAGATGTTGTTATGAATAGCGTAGAAAGTTCTCGTTGGTTGCAAAGGCACATTGATAGGATGTAGAGCTGAGCTGAGAGGTGGCAGATGGAGTTGAATCCGAAGAATTATGAAGTAATATACCTTGGAACATCGAACTTAAAGGCAGAGTACAATTAATAGCAACTTTCTTGACAATGTGGAGGAACAGAGTGATTATGGGGTTCATATCCATAAAATCCCTCAAAGTTGCTGCACAAATTGATAGTGCAGCTAAGAAGGCATTCGGTGTATTACCCTTCATTAGTTATAAAATTGAGTGCAGGAGACATGAGGTAATGTTGCAGTTCTATAAAACTGATTTGACCACACTTGGAGTATTGATTTCTGTTCTGGTTGTTCATTATACGAAGTATAGAAACATAGAAAACCTACAGCACAATACAAGCACTTCAGCCCACAATGATGAGCCGAACACGTACTTACCTTAGAAATTATTTAGGGTTACCTATAGCCCTCCATATTTCTGAGTTTCATGTATGAGGAAGCTTTCAAGAAGGTGCAGAAAAGATTTACCAGGATGCTGCCCAGATTAAAGATCAAGTCTTTGGAGGAAAAGTTGAGTGACCTGGAGCTTATTTTCTTAGGAGCGAAGGAGAATGACAGATAATCCAATAGGGCTGTAGAAGATGATAAGAGATATTGAAAGAGTGGACAACCAGTAGCATTTTCCCAGAACAGCAATGACTAATTTGAGAGGACATAACTTTGAAGTGATTGGAGGAAAGTATGGAGGGGAATGTCAAAGTTAGGTTTTTTACACAGAGAATGGGAAGTGCATGCAACATTGTGCAAGGAGTAGTGGGAGAGGCAGATAAATTAAGCATATTTAAAAAATATTAGCATAGCAGATGGATGAAAGGAAAATGGAGCACTATGTGGGTGAAAAAAATTAGGTTGATCTTGGTGTAGGGTTAAACAGTTGGCACAACATCTTGGGTGAAGGGCTTGTGCTGTACTATATTAGTCTAGGTTTTATGTTCCAATATCACAGTTAATGCTAGAAATTTATAATAAAACACAAACTATTGGAACCACTTGAGTGTTGCTCTGATAGATGAAGATGAAATCACTTTTCCTCCTATCTACTGACATTACTGCAACACTGGAGACATTATCTAATGGCAGAAACATAAAACCATTGGAATATGTGTGATTTACCTCTTTTGCAGTCAATACTTATTTTCATTTCACACACACGCAAACTTTGAACAAGCTATCAATATGGGTGAGATAGATGTTGCAAGAATTCTAGCAGAGCACAACACTATTCTAGTGAGAGGTCCTCAGATTTAGATAAAAACAAGATTTTTTAAGAATAAGCTTATTTTTGAAGCTATGAGTACTTTGTGTCAGTATTTACTGAGGAGAAAAGTGAAGGCAAAGTGGGGAATGTTAATGCTTTGGGACATTTTGAGATTAAGGAGGAGGTAATGATTGGTTTTCTGAAAACCATTAAGGTGGATAAGTCCCCATGATTTGATAGCATACTTTTATATCCAAGAATATTTTAGAAAAGCAAGTGATAAGATTGCTGGGGCTTTGACATATGAGGGGTGATTGATAAGTTCGTGGCCTAGGGTAGAAGGATCTGCACGCGCAGTATGAGCTGTATAACTCATCTCCTTCTACCTTAGGCCACAAACTTATCAATCACCCCTACTGTGGACCACCTGGAGGTCCAAGACACTCTTGTTACATGCGCGTGTAGTTTAACTCTTTGAGTGAAATGCAGAAAGTTTGAAGTTAATAACTCACCTCCTTCTACCTTAGGCCAGGAACTTAACAATCACCCTTGCTGTGGACCACTTCTACAAAGAAGGGATCCGTATGCTCCACGACCGTTGGACTAAGTGTGTACATGCAGGAGGGGACTATGTTGAAAAATAAATGTGCTAGGTTTTCTAAAATTGACTCCTTCTACCTTAGGCCATGAACTTATCAATCACCCCTCATAGATCTTTGTGTCCTCGCTAGCAACAGGCAGTCCCAGAGGACTGGAGTGAAGAAGATGAGCTGAATTGCCTTTGCTCAAGAAGCGAAATGGGGATAATCAAGGCAAATTCAGGCCACGGAGCCTTGTGTCAGTGATAGGGAAGCAGTTGTAGAAGATACTGAGGGACAAAAATTATATGTATTTGGAAAGGCATGGCCTGCTTTGGAACAGTAAAGATGGCATTTTGTGGGGCAGACACATGCCTTACAAACTTGATTAAGGTTCATGAGGAGATAACAAGGGTGCTTGATCAGGATAAGGCAGTGGATTTTAGTAAGGCATTTGATAAGGTCCGTCATGGCAGGTTGACTTAACAGAATAAAGATCCATAGGACTTTTTAAATTATGGAAGGCATAGATAGAGTAGTCAGTAAGAATCTTTTCCCTGAAGCAGAAGTGTCAAAAACCAGAGGTCACGTTTTATAAGACCAGAGGAGAAGAAGTTTAAAGGTGATGGGAGGGGAAGTTTTTACACAGAGATACCTGAATTGGGTTACCAGGTGTAGTAACGGAAGCTGCCATTTCAGTGGAGTTTAAGAGACTTTTAGATAGACACATGAATATGAAGGAAATGGAGGGATATGGATGATACACAGGAGGAAGACATTTAGCATATATTGGTGTCGAGATTGATGCAATACCATCAGCTGAATGGCCTGTCTAGTACTGTACTGTGTTCTAAGTTTGTTATCCTTTCAGAATCCTGCCAATAAGCTGGACAGAACTGAGAATGAATTAGTTCCAGCTATAGGAATTATACAAAAAATAACTAAAAGTGCAATATTGATAAGGACATAAGCATGGAAAACGGACTACCTTAGACACAATTTTTATTTGCAAGGTGTGCATCAGGATAGTTTCAGCGAGGAAAATAACCCCAGGCATTTCATTACACAACTTACATTTGTATTCCTGTAACTATTTGAAGGGTACCAGCCAATTCTCCTTCGATTCCTGCTTATATTCCTCAAATGTATCGAACCAACATAACAAAATTTAAATAATTTATCTCTTTTACATGAGTGAAAGTAGGTTCCTTCATGATCCTAGATAACCATGCTGTTTTAACAGAGAGATCTACTCATTCAGGTATTGCCTTGGGGGTGTAGTTAGATGCCAAAGAAACATAATGTCTTTGACTACAACATAAAGCCAATAGATTGTGATCTCACTGTAACATTATGTAATATATCTGAAGAGGTAGATTCTGTTCAACCTGTATTGTTCCTGAACTCATGGTAATTTACATTCAGTATTATGCCTCTGATATATTGCCACAATAATAACAATTTATTATGAATTTGACTTTGAATTTATTGTTTGAAGACAAGATTACCGATGTTGCCAAATTTGAGATTAGGAGTCAATTTGAGCTAAAAAATGCAAATGCAGCAAAGTTAATTGAAATTGAAATTAATCCAAATCCCCACTCAGGGCTCCTTTATATTTTGAACTTAGCTTGTGTTTCCCTACCAATATACCACACACATTTATTGAAATTCTCCAAGTTCTCCCAGTTGTTTTCACATCCACATTTATCATCCTGAACAGCCCGAGTGGATTGTTATTATTGGCATTATTCAAAGCCTCAAGTATTTGTGTTTTTGAAATATGTTTTAAAAGGTTACAGCCGACTTTAACCTCTCTTTTTATTTTGAAAAGATTCTATGTCAGTAAAAGGCGCACCCACCTGTGTCTGAGTCTCAGCTTGACCTCGTAGTGACCTGCTATTGCATTTGAAGACTGCTTTCAATCAATAGCCAACCTGGAGCGGATCCCCTGCAGAAAGTTGAAATGAGTTAGGGACAAAGGACTGAAAGTCTGGCTGTGCATCATTAAGGGTCTGCTTGCACCATGATCATTTGGTTTGGGTCAGCGTCTCCCAGATTTGATGCACTTGCACAGCATTACCATCACCTCTGACCTGGTTCAATTTATGATGTACGTTGAAGCAGGATGACATTACCAGCTTCAAACACCCTGAAGTGTATGTGGTAACTTCAACCACACATATTAGATGAATGAAGATGAGAGCCTAAAAGATAGCATTTAAGAAATAGGGATAAATATATGACTAGTAAATAGCATTCAAGCTCACAGAAAATGTCTTCACATATTAGATTTGATGTTCCCAGTGATGTAACCTCTTCATCAAATGGATTTCAAATCCACATTATTAAGTACCTCTTCAAAACCTTGATATGAAATTGCCTAGAATGCACTTTCTTCATCATATGTTTGCTACCTGCTCCAATGGTCATCTCTGGTAACTTTTTCCATTTGACTGCCTTTGCTACAAATTTTAGATTCATAAAGTTATACATATCAAAAACTAGACCTTTGGCTCAATTCATCCAAGTGAACTAGGATGTCTATCTGAGCTTCTCTCATTTCCTCAAATTTCTGCAAGTGAGTACCATGGTATATGAGAACTCAGTCTTGAGAAAAAATAGTAAAGATTTTTGTACCTATACTTTCTGCTAGCTAAATGATATAGAACATGGAACAGAACGGCACAAGGTCAGGCACTTTGATCTATGATGTCTGAACTGACCAGAATGCCAATCTGACTAATCTCATCTGCCCACTCATGGTCTATATCCTTCTATTCCCTGCTTAGTTACATCTCTGTGTAAGTGTCTCTTGAATGTCATTGTCTTCTTCTACCACCTCTCCAGGCAGTGTGTTCCAGGAACCTATCACTCCCTGTTTGAACAAATTCTCCTTTAAACTCTTCTGTCTTCTTTTAGTTTCTCTTTCCTCTCAGTTTAAACCTATGCCCTTTAGTATTTCAAATTTCCACCCTGGACTAAAAACGACTATCTACTTAATTTATGACTTTCATAAATTTTTATACTTCTTTCAGGTCACTCATCAGCCACCAATGCTCCAGAGAACTTAATACAAATTACTTCAGACTCTCCTTATAGCTAATGAAATTCCAATCCAGGCCACATCCCGGTTTATCTCTTCTGCATCCATCCAAAGCTTCTACATCTTTCTGAGAGTATGCTGACGGAAACTACACAATACTCCAAATGTGGTTGAACCAAAGTTTTATACAATTGCAGCATAACCTGTTGACTTTTATATTTAATACCCCAACCAATGAAAGTGAGAATTCTTTATCATTGCTGTTTCTTGGTTTCTCACCTTTAAGGAACTGTGGACATGTACGCCAAGATACTACCATGCTGTTGAGAATCCTGCTATACATTATATACTTTCCTTGTGCATTTGATATTTCAATCCTTCACCTCACACTTGCCTAGAATTGAACTCCATCTTCCATTTATCTTCTACTTTTCCAGCTGATATATATCCTGCCTCCTTTTGACAACCATCCTTAGTACTCACAACCCTGCCAATTTTAAAGCCATCCATAAATTTACTGGTCAAAGTCTTGGGCACATATTTATAGTTAGCAGTAATTTTATGTATTGCACTGTACTGCTGCATCAAAAAAGAACAAATTTCATGACATGTGAGTAATGATAAACCTGATTCTGATATGGGTTTCTATTGTGGACTGAGAGTGGGGAGGGAGCAGGAAGAGGGGAATCATGTTTGGGAAAAGGGAAGAGAGAGGAGAGGGAGCAGGAAGCACCAAAGAGACATTCTGTAATAATCAATAAACCAATTGTTTGCAATCAAATGACCTTGCTGGGTGTCTCAGGGCTGGACATGCCTGCATCTGCGTTAATCTCACCCTGGTACTCCTTCACTGTCAGCTGTCCCACACCCTCCCTGTGTAAGCCTAAGACTAATTTCAGCCAAATTAGAGATCCCAGTACTGCTCCTTGCAGAATACCTTGCGTCACAGATCTCAACAGAAAATTTGTGAAGCATGACAGTGCTCAGTGCACTGCTGTTCACTCTGCTGACCCACAACTGTGCTGCAACACACAGCTCGAACCACATCATCAAGTTCGCCGATGACACGACCGTGGTGGGTCTCATCAGCAAGAACGACGAGTCAGCTTACAGAGAGGTGGTGCAGCGGCTAACGGACTGGTGCAGAGCCAACAACCTGTCTCTGAATGTGAACAAATGAAAAGAGATGGTTGTTGACTTCAGGAGGACACGGAGCGACCACTCCCCACTGAACATCGACGGCTCCTCAGTAGAGATCGTTAAGAGCACCAAATTTCTTGGTGTTCACCTGATGGAGAATCTCACCTGATCCCTCAACACCAGCTCCACAGCAAAGAAAGCCCAGCAGCGTCTCTACTTTCTGCGAAGGCTGAGGAAAGTCCATCTCCCACCCCCTATCCTCATCACATTCTACAGGGGTTGTATTGAGAGCATCCTGAGCAGCTGCACCACTGCCCGGTTCAGAAATTGCACCATCTCAGATCGCAAGACCCTGCAGCAGATAGTGAGGACAGCTGAGAAGATCATCGGGGTTTCTCTTCCTGCCATTACTGACATTTACACTACACGCCGCATCCACAAAGCAAACAGCATTATGAAGGACCCCACGCACCCCTCATATTCTTCTCCCTCCTACCATCTGGGCACTGGAGCATTCGGGCTCTCACAACCAGACTATGTAACAGTTTCTTCCCCCAAGCCATCAGACTCCTCAATACCCAGAGCCTGGACTGACACCAGCTGACTGCCCTCTACTGTGCCTATTGTCCTGTTTATTATTTATTGTAATGCCTGCACTGTTTTGTGCACTTTATGCAGTCCTGGGTAGTTCTGTAGTCTAATGTAATTTTCTTCTGTGCTGTTTTCACATAGTTCAGTGTAGTTATACTGTTTTGTGTAGCACCATGATCCTGAAAAACGTTGTCTCGTTTTTACTGTGTACTGTACCAGCAGTTATGGTCGAAATGACAATGAAAAGTGACTTGGTTTGACATACCTCGCAATCCTTGTACAATACTCCTTATAAGTCTACACTATACATTGAGGGTCCAGTGCAATCACACATTTTCTGTGAATTCTGCTCTGCTCTTGACCTGACCCTGACTCTAGAAAGCACAGGCCCTTCTCTGCAGCTATGGGTTATCCTTATGGGTGGTTATGCAGCTTTGCTTCGCTTGGTTCTGAAAGCAGTCAGAAGAAGGCAGAAGAAGTGATTAATCCACAAGCTACGAATTTGTCAGGTGCTTGGAAAACAAACAGATCTGACTTTGTAGATATGCACTGTTGATTTCCAAAATGTTTGTTGTTTTTCAGCACAATAGCAGAAAATGTCCAAGCTTTGCTTGTTGATAACACATTAGCTTAGACTTCTAATTTGTACCCTTCTGCCCATCTACTTTGTATAGTTAAAGAAAGCTTACTAACTATGTTGACCTGATTAGGATGACGATGTCTCACTCACTTGAACTGATCAGGAAATATACCACAAAACATAATCACAGATGAGGTTTACACTCGATGACTAGTAAAGAAAAATATATTAATAAGTGAAAAAATTAGAAAACAGTTACGGTTGTTAGGAATTACAGAGAAGAGGACATAACACCCACTTCTCAACCTTAAACCTCTTCTTAGAGCCTTCTTCCTGTGAGGGGTAACTTACTCATCTGCTACGCAGTGGTGTGCTCTTTCTGTTATGTAACAATTGTACTTGCGTTTTAAAACTCATTTGTAAAATCAGAATTCTGTTAGCATTTGTTCTCCAAAATAAAATATGGTTAATTTAAAACTGTACTTCACCTGTTTCAGTAGCTTCAAGTATCCTATATGTGGTCAAGCGGAGGTCCACTGCTCAAAATAATGATTTTCATTAGAAAGTGTCTGAAGAGTTAGGCAAGTAGTAAGTTCAGTGGCCCTTTATTAGGTATCTCCTGTACCTAATAATTTGGCCACTGATTGTATGCTGATACCTTATGCTGCCATAACCCATTAACATTCGACATGTTGTGCATTCAGAGATTCTCTTCTGTACACCGCTGTTGTAATGCATGGTTATTTAAGCTACTGTTTCTGGCCTGTCAGCATGAGCCAGTCCGGCTATTTTCCTGCGACCTCTTTCATTAACAAGGCATCTTCACCCACTGAACTGCCACTCACTGGATGTATTTTTTTGTCTTTTGCTCCATTCTCCTTAAACTCCAGAGACTGCCGTGCATGAAATTCCCGTGGAAAGAGCAGTTTCTGAGATACTCAAACCACCCCATCTTGCACCAACAGTCATTCCACAGTCAGAGTCTCTTAGATCTCATTTCTTCCCCATTCTGATGTTTGGCCTAAAAACAAATGAACCTCTTGATCATGTCTGCATGTGTTCTCTTCTGACCTCTTTTGCATGTCTGCATTGAGTTGATCCAGCATGATTGGTTTATTAGATATTTGCTTTAACAAGCTGGTGGATAGGAGTACCTCATGAAGTGGTGACAATACAATACAGATGATATAATATAGTCACTCGAAATTGAGAGCATCAGTAGTTACTTCTAAAAGAAAAGACTTAGGGTGTTGACTTAAGTTTAGTGCTCTAAATATCTCCACACTGACCTCTGCCTCAACTTTTGTTTCTTTTGACAAGGTTGTAACTTCACAGCAGAGATTTTGCTGTACTTTTAATTGTACTTCTTCAAAGACTTTAAATCTTAGATTCTGATCTCTAGCTCTCCTTCATCCTAGCTCTCATCTCTTACAGTCCAGTGCCCAGGTTTCCTTATGTTTATAAGGGGATTGTCAAGGTCTTCAAAAGTAAATAATATAAAACAATTATCACTCAGTTCCTCGTGCGAATGTTTTGTAAACCTGACGTTCAGAGCAATAGCAATATTTACAGTCCCTACAATTCTGAGCACTCTGTGACTGCTATACATATGAAGATGACTTTAAATGTCAACATGTATACAACCTGCACTCCACACTGAAAGGCATCATTCTATGTTAATCACAATTTCTGCAGTTTAGAATAAGCGGAATGGTGAAAGTATTTCCACTGACACTATGACCATTTTTGTGGTTTACCAGTGTCGTAGTGTAACCTGGGTCCACTCCAGTAGGCACTGGGGTACAAAGTTACGAAGAACTTCGGACAGCAGTGAGAAGAAAGTCGGGGAAGTAGATCTTGAAATGGCAATAGTTCACTTCAGTTCCACAATAAACAGAACTCAGTGGCCAAAGGCCACACGAGTGGAATATATTGTGTATATAGAGTAGATTCCTGTTTTGGTCACACAGTACACCTTCCCAAAAAACTGCAGCTATTAGCGTGAAGATGCAATAACAATTGTCACACCATTGTTCCATGATTTTCTTCAAAGAAACATTTGAGAACAGCCATTTCATAATAAATCAAGCATTCAATTTATGTTTGTGGATTGAAGTTTTAAGTTAAAACAGTAAAGGCAACAGCAAGAACTGTATGTAGGAGAACAGATTGAGTGCCAGGTCAATCCTGACACTGGCTTGACTCTCCTATTCTCAGTTGTTGGCATGAGTTCAAACATTATTTTTTCTACTTTCATTTCAGATATCCAGGCTTTTAATATGAAAATATATTGAAAGTGATTGTGAATGCAAGAGACATTTAAAAAACAAGTATGAAGTTAAAAGAAAGACTTTTCCGAATCAATTTACAGTCACAAACTACTTTTGAAGTAAGCTAATTGTTACAATTCCTTATTCATGCACAGGAAGCTCTTGTCACCAGTATTTTGATAATGAACAGACAATCTGTTATTTAGTGTTGAATGAGGGTATTCCCGCTTGCCAATCTATACTTAGCCTCTACAGTTTTTGCAGTTGTCCTTTCCCTCTCTCCAGTATCACTGCCTCTTTGACCTCTACTGCACAATCTTTCTCGCAGGTCTCCAGAGACGGACTCCAGCTAGCCAGCCTCCCACTTCTGATGAATGGCCAGACACTGGATCGCTAGGAGTTTGTGCACTAGCCAAGAGAAACACAACTGCTAAGGTTGTTCAGGCATTTCCAGTGATTTTTGGCTGCATTGTTCATCCTAAAAAAACCCAGGGATCTGTAACAAGAGAGAAAGAAGGTGGAAACTCAAGAGGAAATCAGGAAAATGCAGGTTTCCCTCATTGAACGTAAAATCCTATACTTCTCCCATATGTCTAATGCATCAAATGAGACAGAAATTTACCCACCAGTCTTTATTGGATGAATTATATATATATAGTCTTTGCCAGACATATAAAAGGAAAGAAAAGCCTTAGGCTCTATCCCAAGCCAGTTAAGGCAGATGCTCTGATGGTGATAGAGTCATACAGCACAGAAACAGGCCATACGATACAACTCATTCATGCTGACTGTGTTGCACATTGAGCTGGTCCCAACTGCTCATGTTTGGCCCATGGCCATCTTAACCTCTCCTCGCCATGTAATTATCTAGATGGCTTTAAAATGCTGCTAATGTGCCAACCTCAACAACTATTTATGGCAGTTCATTGCAAATACATGCCATGTTTACTGTGAAGAAGCTGCCTGTAATGTCCCCTTAAAATCGCTTCCTTCTGATCTTAAGATACTCACTGTGAAGAAGAGGGCAGAGTTTGCCATTGAAACATTGGTTATAATTGGTACCTGTACCTGACTGCAAGCCTGAGAAATCTTTATTTGTTAAGCTCCCTTGTTTTAAGCATCCCCATCCTTGGAGAAAAAGACTATGTGCTTTCACCGTGTCTTTATCAAACCACCTGGCTCTTTTACCTCTGTCAGGCCATCCTACAATCTCCTACGTTTCAGGGAATAAAGTCCTAGTCAATGGTATCTTTTCTTTAACTTGGGCCCTCAAGTCCAGGCAATGTACTGGTATATCTTTGCTGCTCCCTTTACCGTTTGATAACTTCTTTCCTATAACAGGAGACCAAAACTCTACACAATACTCCTTACCAATGTCTTATAAACCTGCAAAATAACTTCCCATCTCTACATTCAATGCCCCAATTGATGAAGGCCAGTGTGCCAAATACTTTCACCACCCCATCCACTTGCACCCCTGGACATCTCAGTTCCATAACACTCTTCATGGACCTATCATTCACTGTTTAAATCCTACCCAAGTTTGTTCTCCCGAAGTACAATACCTCACATTTATCTATATTAAAATCCATTTGCCAGACCTTACCCCACACCATTAGCTGATCGAGATCCCCCCTTTAGTTGTTAATAACCTTCTACACTGATACTAAAATAGGTAGTATCATCATGGTAGTGTAGTGGTAAGATAGATAGATAGATAGATAGATAGATAGATAGATAGATACTTTATTCATCCCCAAGGGGAAATTCAACATTTTTCCAGTGTCCCATAACAATGCTTTACAATACAAGCGACCCATTATCAAATCCTGGCACTGCCTGTAAGAAGTTTGTACTGTAGGGTAATGTAGTGCATAATTCTCAACCACCAACATTGAGTTGGTGTTCACTCTAAGAGGCTGCTCTGACATAATGACGTGAAGTTTTTTACCATGCTGTTCTGTGTTTGGTGGACAATAAAGGAGTTGTTACTGTTTCCCTTAAACTTAAAACACCTATGCCATTTTACTTATGAAAACTTACATTGGTGACCCCGATGTTCTAGGACAAGGGTCAGCAACCCACGGCTCCGGAGCCGCATGCGCCTCTTTAATCTCTGTGCTGCGGCTCCCCGTAGTTTGTTAGTTTTTGAAATGTAATTCGAAATTTGAAGATTATGGTGATCTTGTACAATCTAAAAACGTTGTGGAGACCCCATTTCCTGGCACATCCGAACCGGCTCACAATTAGCCACCGTTCTGGCTAAGGGAGATAGCCTACGGGGGTTTGTGAGTACGTGTCTTTTGGAGCATCCGCACCCACGGGGACGGGTTGAGGGAGGCTTTAAAGCAAGGCTGTTTAGTTTGAATAAAGTTACCTTTGACTGCAGTGTCTTTATTTTAGCGCTGCGTGTAGCACACCGCTACAACGTGTTTTTTATCGCTATTAATATACATCACCACTGCCAATGCCTCACACCCGCCAGTGCGCGCTTTCTTTTAATTCTTCGATCCAAGGTAGGCTACCTATGGAGTAACCTTCAACCCAACGTCTTTTTTTCGGAGTTCAAAATGTTTTTGTTGCATGCAGAAATGTAATTTCGTTTTCTCTGCAGGAGTTCATCAATTTCATAAATGCAACACATTATAGTTTGTTTATACATAGCATAAAGGCAAAAAAAACCCATTGCATGCAGTGTTATTTCATTTTAAACGTCAAACGGGTTTTGTGGCTCCCAGTGTTTTCTTTTCTGTGGGAAATGGGTCCATATTGGCTCTTTCAGTGGTAAACGTTGCCGACCCCTGTTCTAGGACAATCTCAGAGTTATTTTAAATCCCTTTGAAGCTGATGGAGTTTTGGGAGCAAGAAGCCGTCGCTGGGCTTGTACCAGATCTTGCTACATTGTTCCACAGCACTGACAGTGTTGAGTCTGTTTGAACACCTGCCTGAATGCCACAAGTACAGCATGTTGGAAACTCACCTACTACAGACACTTGGACTATTGAAATCTGAGTGCAGCAAACAGTTGCTCTCCTTGCCGGGCCTGGGGGATGCTAGGCCTTCGAAGCTCATGGATCACATCCCGTCTCTCCTGGGATATCACCATCTTTGCTTTATTTTTAAAAGAACTCTCTATGCAGTAAATGCCTGATCAAGCTCACATAGCCGTCACTAATGCACCTGTGAAGGACTGCAGACAGCTTGCTAAAACAGCTGATAGCCTATACTCAGCCAGGCAGAGATGCATCATTCTTCCTTCTTTCCCTGTATCAATAAGCCCAGTAGCAGGATCTCCAACACATGCACTCAGGTGGTTGTGAAACAGACAATGCTGGGTCTGTGCTATTACCAGGCTTTCTTTGTTACAAATACCATTAAGTGCCAACTGCCTTTCAGCTTTGACAGTGCCAGCACATCGGGGCATCAGAGGTCTATGAACAATGTGGGTTCCTGCTGCTAGGATGGTCTACTGTTCATTACGGACACCCTTTCTGGGTAAACATGAGGAAATCTGCAGATGCTGGAAATTCAAGCAACACACACAAAATGCTGGTGGAACGCAGCAGGTCGGGCAGCATCCACAGGGAGAAGCACTGTCGACAGCGCTTCTCCCTATAGATGTTGCCTGACCTGCTGCGTTCCACCAGCATTTTGTGCGTGTTACCCTTTCTGGGTGATGCTTCTTAGGTGACACAGGTCCTCAGGTGAGTGTGCTGCCTGCATCGGCTATTGATGGGAAGTGACAAAACCTCACTGGCGGCCACCAATGCCAGCGGGATCCGAACTTACGGGACACAATGAGTGACGCTCTGCTTCGGTGGGTGATGTTACAGATGGGATCTCATCCTGGCAAAAATGGCTTTGTCCTCTACTAAGTGCAGATCTCCTGTGTGCACAAGGACTGTTGGGTGATCTTACGAACTGCCCACTTGTGGATGTCAAGCACTTGGGGTCATTACCCTGCTCCCCAGTAAGTTCCCCACAATGACTCTGACAAGTGCATACACCACCACGTGTGAATGCTAGGTGAAATTCAAAATCTTCACTACAGTCGCAAAACATGGGGTTGAGCACGACATTTCCACTGACCCATCAGTCCCTGTCCAACTCATTGACTGGACCCAGAAAAGCTGGCAACCGTGAACAATGAGTTTGCCAACATGGAAAGTCTTGGTATTGTACACAGGTTGAATAGCCCCTGGGTTCACCACTCCACACAGTCCCTAAGTCTGATGGTGGTTGCTGTCCATATGGTGATTACCAATGCCTTACCATGGTCACCATCCCCGATCATTACCTTGTCCCACATAGCCAAGACTTTTCAGTGTGTTTAGCTGGTAAGTTAATTTTTCTGAAGCTGGCTTAGTTCTAGCTACCATCAGCTGCCTGTGTGCCTGGAGGATGTTCCCAGGATGGCTGTGATAACCCCATTTAGCCTCATTGAGTTGCTGCTCCTGGCATCTGGGGTGAAAAATGTGGCACAGACTTTGGCTGATGGACTCTGTCTGAAAAGACTTCGATTTTCTTGTTTAGCTGAAAGACATGCTTGTCCAAGCACATATCACACACATCACAGCACAATTTTCACACATTTAAACCAACATGGGTTGATTATTAATCCTGCTAAATGCCAGTTTGGGTTGACGATCATTAACGTTTGCAGCTATCACATCTCCACAGAAGGTGCAAAACCCCGCTGCTGTTATGGATTTCCCACTGCCCCGTGTTATTAAAAAACCACAAGAGTTATCGTTTAGGTACAGTGAACTTCCATCTGCAAAACTTATGCTCCCCTTGTATCGTGGCCTTAAAGGCAATGCCTCAATCGTAAGCTTGACTGGTCTGCGGACATGACTAGAGTATTTGATGACACCAGATGAGCTCTTTCTAATGTGTCTCCACTGGTACACCCATCTCCCAATGCAACCATAACAATGACCACTGATGCTTGAGACTGCGTGATGGGTTGGTGTGGTGAACTACATATACCTGTATGGACGCGCCCCCTGCTGACTGCTCCTGTGGCTCCTCCCACAGACCCCTGTATAACGGCGATCAAGGCCTGAGCCCAGCCTCTCAGTCTCCAGGATGTAGTATGGTGGTCACTCACTGCTCGTTCCTTCTTCCAGTCAATAAAAGCCGATATCTCGCCTTTACGTCTCAGAGTACGTCTCAGTTGGTCAGAGGCCTGTTGCAGCTACTCGCCTTCTTTAACTGGCAGCTTCAGCACCAGACTACGTGCACTTGGTTGACAACATGGTTCAAGCATACAAAAACCATAAAGTGCAACATGTCACTAAAGATTCCTTTTCTCTTTCAATATTTTTATTAATTTCTACATAGAAGAATAGAGTACAAGAAGATATATATTATAAGTCAAAAAAAGGATAAAATATTATCAAATACATAATATTTGAATCATACTTGGAATCATATTCGAATCTCAGTACCCTATATTCATGTAAATTAAATTAAATCACAATAGTGAAAGGTGATAATTTTATTATACAAATAAAGGAATCTAAGCCCACTACCAAGATTGAAGCTGTTTGGTAAAGAAAGAAAAAAGAAAAAAAATCCTTATCATATAGTGAAATATGTTATTAGCCAACATCTGTACTTTAAGAGCAAATAAAGGATTTTGAAAATAGTTCAAAAATGGTTCCCACAATGTTTGAAAGCCTGGACTAGATTCAGAAATTGAACAACGGATCTTCTCTAAATTTAAGCATGATATAACATCACGTAACCATTGAGCATGAGTAGGTGGAATGACATCCTTCCATTTAAGCAAGAGTGCCCTCCTAGCTATAAGAGAAATAAAAGCCAAAATGTGCAAATCAGATGTCTCCAAAATGATATCTTTTCCTCCAACAATACTGAATAAGGCATCAAAGGGTTAGGCTTAAAATTTACTTTGAAAAGTACAGAGAAAGTTTGGAATACTTCCTTCCAGTATCTTTCAAGATGCATTTTCTGCATTTCCATTTAGAATTCTTCCCTGCAAATCTTGGCGCTGTCAGTGACGAGCATGGTGAAAGGTTTCACCAGGATGTTGCGGTCATGGAGAAAAGTTATTTGGGCAACTGGAAGCCATCAATGCTGGCTGTTCATTGTTGGACACTTAGGTGAGAAGCTTCAGACACTGAGTGCAAAAGAAAATCAGCTATAAAACACATTTAGCTTCGTTGAACTATTGCAAAGCATCAGCAGTGTAATGCAGTTAAATGCATTATATTCACTGAAAGCTTGTTTCTTGTTTCTCCAAATTCCTATGTGATACAAGTAGCTTGAAATTATACTTCTATTCAGCTTCAAGTGTTCTATAATAAGCAAAAAAGAAATTTCCGAGGAAGCAACACTTATAAAAAAAAATTGTTGTCCAGTGTTATGAATCGTATCCAGTATCTCCCACGTACATCTTGGGAAATGGAAACAGGCAAGGTTACAGGGATAATATACAAAGTTCAATTCAGCATCAGCTGATCAATTCCTCTTTGGCCTGCTAATATTTTCCAAGTAGCGGTTTAGTCCTTTACTGATGTAAATGGAGGAATTCCAGAGACAGACTGATTATTACAATGGACTAGAATGTGGGCATTGATATGGTGAATGCTAACAGTCTTTTCCCCAGAGTAAGGGAATTCAAAACCAAGCGACATAGGTTTAGAGGGAGACGGGAAAGATTTAAAAGTGACCTGAGGGTCAACACTTTCACACAGAAGGTTATCCTTATGAGGAATGAATTGCCAGAGGAAGTGGTTGAGGCAGCTTCAGTAGTATCATTTAACAGGTACATAGACAGGTGGGGATTAGAGGGGTATAGAAGGAAAACAGGAATTTAGGCCTAGCTGGGTGGGCACTGTGATTGGCATGGATTCACTGGGTCAAAGAGCCCGTACCTGTGTTGTATTTTCTCTATGGCTCCATGTGAAGCCAATTGGACATGCCCTAGCACCACAGAATCTTTCATTTTTAGCAGATGCATGGATTACCCTCAAAATATCAGCCAACACAAATTTAAAAACTCGTTAGCTGGGTGATCTTTATTTGTACAGATCAGAGCATTCCTCGTTGGTCACGGCAGGGTGCATGCAGAGCAAGCAACTGTATGGCTGACAATAGACACATTGTTTTAGAAAAGCGGGCCAGGCCTTCTTGTTGTTTTACCTGTTGCCACGTGAACCACATTAACCAGTCTCACCCGAGGTAGGTTGCATGCAATGAAACCTGTGATTCTACCAAGGCAAACCAAAATGTGGACATCAAGCAGAACTAAAAACAAGAAGCAAGAGAATGAGTGGTGACCTTATAGAATACTTAAAAATCATAAGAGGCGTGGATAGGGTGGATGGTAAGTTTTTTTCCTTGTGTAGGGGAGTCAAAACTTAGGGTTCATAAGTTTAGGGTGGGAGGGAAAAGATTTAAAAGGGTCCTGAAGGACAACTATTCCAGTAAGATGGCATTTCGTTAGGACACAACAGGTTCTCCGGGGCCAAACAAAAGTGTTTTTGTCTTTTTTAAACATCTAATCCATCAGCCAATTGCTCGATAGCGGGAGACCTTGCGGAGCTGGAATTGTTGCTGACTACGTTGCCGCCTGGTACAGAAGGATGTCGGAGACAGTACAGGAAGACGGTGTACTTCCTAATAGTGACTGATTGTCTTGGACATTTTTCCCGTGATCTCGAGATATTAGTTAAGTAGAATTTTACAAGTTCGGTTCACTGATTTATTGGCAAGACCAATGGAAGGGAAGCTCCTTGGCCTCAGTCGTAGAGTGGACTAGGCTTCATGCCACGGGCTCGCCTGGGAGATGAGATGCCACAGGCCGTGTGGCATCACGCCCATGCTGGCCAGGGGGAATGCCCCACCTGTTGGTGCTGCCTCCAGAGTTTGCTGAGTGAAAGTCAAGGTGGATTGTGCGTGCATGTGTGTGTGTGTATGATGCTGACTTCTTGTACTTGCTAACAATTATCCACACACCATCAATCTACAGAGCATGTAACTCAGGAACTTGGGCTATATTATGTTTCTTTGCATGACTGTATGTTTACTACTATCTTATATGTGCCATATCTGCTTTGTGCTGTGTGCGAAGATTGGTATTGTATTTTGAACCTTTCCTTCAGACGAATGCTGTTTTGTTTGGCTGTATTCATAGGTACTTATGTATGGTTAAACAATAATTAAAGTTGAACATTTTTCTTGCACATTGGGTGTGCAACGGTCTTTTTAAAATGGGTTCTACCAGCATTAGAAACATAGAAACAGAAAACCTACAGCATAATACAGGCCCTTCAGCCTACAAAGTTGTGCCGAACATGTCCTTGCTTTAGAAATTATCTGGGGTTATCTGGGAGCTCCGTGTACCTGCCCAGCAGTCTCTAAAAAGACCTTATCTTATCCGACTCCACCACCGTTGCCGGAAGCCCATTCCACACACTCACCACTCTCTCAGTACAAAATTTACCCCTGACATCTCCTCTATAGCTACGTAAGCATCTTAAAACTGTTCCATCTCATGCTAGCCATTCCAGCCCTGGGAAAAAGCCTCTGACTATCCGCACGATCAATCCCTCTCATCATTTTATACACCTCTATCAGGTCACCTCTCATCCTCCGTCGCTCCAAGGAGAAAAGGCCAAGTTCACTCAACCTATTCTCATAAGGCATGCTCTCCAATCCAGGCAACATCTTTGTAAATCTCCTCTGCACCCTTTCTATGGCTTCCACATCCTTCCTTAGTGAGGCAACCACAAATGCTCCAAGTGGGGTCTGACCAGTGTCCGATATAACATTACCTCTCTGCTCCTAAACTCAATCCCACGATTGATAAAGGACAATGCACCGCATGCTTTCTTAAACACAGAGTCAACCTGCGCAGCACCTTTGAGTGTCCTATGGACTTAGACCCTAAGATCCCTCTGATCCTCCACAATGCCAAGAGACTTACATTAATACTATATACTTCCATCATATTTGACTACCAAAATGAACCACCTCACATTTATCTGGGTTGAACTCCATCTGCCACTTCTCAGCCCAGTATTGCATCCTATCAATGTCCCACTGTAACCTCTAACAGCCCTCCATACTATCCACAACACCCCAACCTTTGTGTCATCAGCAAATTTACTAACACACCCCTCCACTTCTTCATCTAGTTCATTTATAAACGAAGAGTAGGGGTCCCAGAACAGATCCCTGGGGTACACCACTGGTGCCTGACCTCTTTGCAGAATATGACCTGTCTACAACCACTCTGTGGGCAAGCTAGTTCTGGCTCCACAAAACAATGTCCCCTTGGATCCCATGCCTCCTTACTTTTTTAATAAGCCTTGCATGGGGTACTTTATCAAATGCCTTGCTGAAATCCATATACGCTACATCTACTGCTCTTCCTTCATCAATGTGTTTAGTCAGATCCTCAAAAAATTCAGTCAAGCTCATAAGGCATGACCTGCCTTTCACAAAGTCATGCTGACTATTCTTTGTTTTGTGGCTACCTGTAAGGAGACAATTCTCAAGTTCCATATAGTATACATAACTTGATAATTAATGCACCTTGAACTTTAAACTTTTTTTTCACAGGAGATGGTAGTTATATGGCAAGAGTGGCCAGAAGAAGTGGATGAGACAGTTAAGCTAGAAGAAGCACATGGATAGCTCATGGAGTTGTAGAACTTAAAGGGATATGGATGGGATGCAGGAAATTATGACTAGTTGATTGGCTTTGTGGTTGGCAAGGATTAGTTGGACCAAAGGGCCTGTACTAATGCTATATGATTCCATGAACCTGTGATTCCATTAGTCATAGAGCAAGTAAGCTCCATTCAAGTAATCCAGAGAATTATTGTTCTGCCTGTAAATGAGTAATAGAATCATAAAGCATGGAAATAAGCTACTGTCTCCAACGACACTCCTCCCCCCAAACCACCCCTCCCCTACCTGGAACAGCCTTTCATTTATCACCCTCGTCTGTCCATTAATCACCTCGGACCACCATCTCACCATTCTCCGTCTCCTCATTAAACTGGCCATCAGTCCTCATGCAAGTTTTCAACCTGAAATGTTGATGGTTTCTATCCTTCCACAAATGCTGTCAACCCACTGATTCCTCCAGCATATCGTTGCTCCAGGTTCCAGCATCTGTTGTCACTTGCATCTCCAAGGAAACAGGCCCTTTGACTTACCAAATTTGCACTAATTATCAAGGGCCAATTTACATCAAATCTGCTCTAATTAGATTTTGACATTCTTATCAACTTTCCTCAGTCTCTTGCACTCAGCTACACTCTCAGAATAAGTTACAAAGGCAAATTAGTCCAACAAGCTGAGGGCCTTTGGGATCTGTGAGGAAATCGGGGTACACAGATGCAGTCATAGGGAGCACATGTGAACTCCACACACTTATTACTTGAGTTCAGAACTGCATCCAAGTCACTAAACACAAGAGATTGTATAGATGCTGGAAATCCAGAGTCACTGGAGCTCTATTTCCTGCACCATTTATAATGCAGGATTGATCAAACGATGAGACAAGCAAAAGGTTGATGTTTGTTGCAGTATCTATGGTCACAGCAGTTCAACACAGGACCAGACATGCTACTCATGCCCACTGTGGGTGCC
Source organism: Hypanus sabinus (assembly GCF_030144855.1). Classification (NCBI taxonomy): domain Eukaryota; kingdom Metazoa; phylum Chordata; class Chondrichthyes; order Myliobatiformes; family Dasyatidae; genus Hypanus; species Hypanus sabinus. The sequence goes on from NC_082711.1 coordinate 36,326,282, forward strand.
ATTATCATAAAGTATCTGAGCCACAAATTACGACAGGAGCAGCAGCTGCTTGTCTAACATATCAACAAGTGTTAGAAAGTAATGATATCTCAACTTCTTTCTAGTCTTATTCACAGGATGTGTATATAATAGACAATGCTAACAGATATCGGCTGTCACTGCCCACTGTGGAGCAGAGGCACTGAAGCATCAAAAATATGGTGGATTTGCAGTTACTTGTGGAATAAAATGGCAGATGTCAATAGTAGGTAAGTTTTCACAACAAACCAACAGTTTCATATTTGTTTTTTACCAAGAGATCAGGTTTTCATTTTAAAATCTTTTTATTAAATATTATTGAAGATTAACAAAAAAAAATACATTGTCAATATGTCATTATATACGATAAGGAATTAAATTAGCAAATAACTAATTAACAAGGCTGAGCAATATATCAATAATAATAAGAGAAAATAAAGTGTTAAGTATTTTTTTTGAAAGAAAAAGAAGGAAAAAAAAAGAACCCTTACTAACTGAAAAAAAAACAAACAAAAAAACCCATTGGGAGCACAACCCCGGAGCAATACATCATACAGGCTTCCATTAGAAAAAAAACATCAATCTGCCAACTCAAATCCATTTAAAGGAAAATCGGAAGGAAACCATATTAATTAACTCAAATCAAATGGTAGTTTAGGGCGAATGAACCCCACTTTTTCTCAAAATCAAACTGAGGATCGAAAGTTCAACTTTTGATTTTCTCCAAACTAAGACATAACATCACATGAGTAAACCATTGTATCAAAGTAGGATCAGAAGCATCTTTCCATTTCAACAAAATAGCCCTTCTGGCCAATAATGTAACAAATGCAATTACATGTTGGTCTGATGGAGAAATACCATGAATATATTGAGGGACTATACCAAATAATCTCCTTTAAGATTAGGTTTTATTGAAACTCCAGATTTATTTAATTACTAATTGATTAATTTTAAGTTCCACTGTTGTTGAAGTACCCACATCATTCAATAGCCTTAACCTTTATATACTGGTTCCATAACTGATTCACACTATGCTTCATTCAATAAAACAGAATAAACGTCATTATAGTTGAAATTCCCTCTTATGAAAGTGATTTTCAATACCAGCATTTCCTGCATTAGGCCATTTCTGCTTTGTTTTTCCAATAAATTGGCTGAGAAAATGAAAATAAGATCATGAGGTAATGGAAGGACACTGTTAACTCTGAGAGTTAATTTTCCACACTGAAAGAGTGAAGTTTTGACTTTCATGTTTTTAGCAAAAAAAAACAGAACTGTTGCGCTTATAAGAAAATGAATTAAATTGTTATGATGCTCAGACAAGAAAAAAATTCACCTGAGTAAAAGGGAGGAGGTCGTTGCTCCAAGAACAGCAAGAGGCAATTCACCCATGTTGTTCCTCAACTGCATCATTGATAATCTTCAGATATTTATTCAATTTTGCTCTTTTCCCCTTAATTACTTACCCAATAAAATCTATGAGACAGCAAAACCATAGCTCATCGGAGCAGAAATAGGCCATTTGGCCCATCAAGTCCTTTCTGTTATTTGAGCATGGCTGATCTATTTTTCCTCTTAATACTATACTCCTGCCTTCTCCCTGTAATCTTTGACACCCTTATTCAGATTATTCTTCTTCCACAGTAATAAGTTCACCTCACCTACGTCATCCCTTTAGTTCTTCTCTTCCTTGGGTAAGATCAGTTTAGTTTTTAGATGTCTGATTAATACTCCTGTCACCACATGTAACAAAGAGTTTAATAATCTTGCTAGTAATACGTAAATAAATGCTTCCCCAATCTGCTCTTTGCTCAGTTTGGGCATATGATTCCAAATTCCAAGTAAATTTCAATTTATTATCAAAGTACATATATGTCAACGTATACAACCCTGAGATTCATTTTGATGTGGGCATACACAGAAAATGCAAGGAACACAACAGAATCAATGAAAGACCACATCCTGTGTACAGTCGCCCAGGAGAAAGGCACCAAAGTTGGTGCAGAGCATTGCCCAGCTGTAGTCAGTGCTGCCCCCAGTATTCGCTCGGCAGAAGACACGTTGCATTGTGTTCGACTGCATACTGCTGCAATATTCATGGATTCAGGGTCTTGGACTGTATTTTTTGTGTGGCTGTATTTTATTGTATCATGCTTGCTATCTTATACGTGCTATGTGTGCTTTGTGCTGCGTGTGACTGTTAGTATTGTGTTTTGCACATTGACTCTGCAGTAACACTGTTCCATTTGGCTGTATTCTTGGGTATTCATGTATGGTTGAATGATAATTAAACTTGATATTGAACTTGAATTTCACAGACAAACAACTAATGAGCAAAATACAACAAACTGCAAATACAAAAACAAAGAGATAAAAGAAAAAATAATACTGTACTATTAATAAATCAGTAAGTAATAAATGTTGAGAACATGAGATGAAGAGTCCTTGAAAGAGAGTCCATAGCTTGTGGGAACAGTTCAGCGTGGGGTGAGTAAAGTTATCCCCTCTGGTTCAAGAGCCTGATGGTTGACAGGTAATAACCGTTCCTGAACCTGCTGATGTGGGTCCTGAGGTTCCTGTACCTTCTTCTTGATGGCAGCAGCAATTAAAGAGCATGGGTGATGGGGATCCTTGATGATAGGTGTTCCATCCCTGTGACAGCGCTCCATGTAGATGTGTATGTATGCTTACTTACTATGGATATGGTGGGAAAAAATGGGGCAGAAATTCACTGTGTAAGTGAAATTCCCTCTTGAATTTGTTTCCAAAATTTGCTTCTATTCACTTTCAAGGAATCTCAGAAGCAGAGTTCAGAGTATATATGCCTCATATCCCACATTTAGCAACTATGACCAAGGAGGTTCCATCCTAATGCATCCACATCAAATCACCTGAAGCCCTTTGTCAGAACTCTTTGTCAGAGGCCTATCACCCAGCACATGCCCTCTTCTTATTACCACCATCAAAGAGGAGGTACAGGAGCCTGAAGACACACACTCAGAGTTTTAGGAACAGCTTCGTCTCAATCACCAGATTCCTGAATGCACAATGAACCAACCCATTTTTGCTCTCTTTTTGTGCTAGTTACTGTATATAATTTAATTATATATATATGGTGCAATTTAGAGTATTTTTAATGTATTGCACTGTACTGCAAAACAACATATTTCATGACATTTATCAATTATATTAAACATGATTCTGACTCAGATTCCGAGAAAAGAACTCAATTTAAATCAATCTTACCTGATAGTTGCTCCCTCTCAATTCTGGTAGCACACTAATTATTGTCTTATTTTGGGTGTGGTAACTTTATTTCATTATGGTGGTCAGAAATAGAGTGCCCAATTTAGTTTCTGTATGAATTTAACAGTATCTCATTGCTTGTGTACTATGTTCATCTGCATATAAAACTCAAGATTTTGCTTTAGATACCTTACAGCCTTGGCAACCTGTTCTGCTACCTTTAATACTCAGGTATCTCTGTTCTCATATACCTTTCCTTCTCTTTTCTGTTTAGTATTTTATCTTCCAAGGAACACATGGCCTCTTTACCCCCCAACAAAAATTGTGCTAGTTACTGATTAGGTTGCTCACAGTGAAATTCATTTAACATTTATCCATACTTTGCAAGCCTTTTTATGTGTCATGTATTTTGCTGTATTCCTCTTTGTGATTAGCTACAACCTGCCACCTTATCCCCACCTCTCCGATTTGGCATTAATTACATATTCCAACACCAAATTTCCCATATCTCTGTGCATATTTAAGCATTGGGGTATGTTAGGGTGTATTCTGGAGTTATGGTATATAGCAAATACTAATTTCAACAGCAACAATTCATCATAGATTAATGTGGATTGTAGATTGAGTTTAAAATGCACCCAGAATCATGGTGTTCTTAGAGCTGCCGGTTGAAGTCAATTACTAACAAAGGAACTCTCCATTTGACCTCAGATGCCTGAATGCAGCTTAGAGTCAGTTGGGATTAACATTCATTTTGGGAGTCTGGAATGTTGGTGTGAAGATGGAAGTGTTAGAAAATTATATATAATTCAACAGAAGCATTGTGGAAGCGTTGTAACTATAGAATTGTCCTGCTGTTACCTTTCATCGTCAGCACATAAAAATGTCATGTAATATTGAATGAGGGAGCTTCTTCTTCCAGGAGTGTCTCAAGTATGATGCCTATTGTTTTGCTGTTTAAAGACTTCTTTGTCCACCAGCTTCAGTGTCTTTCTGGTCACTTCATTAACAGTCACAATAGGATATTTTGTCTTTAGGTCATAAGCTTTTTATGAAACAAATGAGTAATAAATCTGTGCCATGAAAGAAAGCAGTGGGAACACTGAGGGGAGATGTGATTGACATAATAGTGTCAGAAGCCTGTGCAGCAAGGACCACTCTTCCTGGCAGAGTGGAAAATATCAACAGACATAGATGTGCAGTTATTGATTGGGTGATAAAAAGGAGTTATAGAAAATATGTTTCACTTCACAGGTACTGGGGGCATGGGATTCATTGCCTGAAGGGGAAAAATATCATTGCATCTATAATGAACAATTGAAAAACCATCATCGACATTACTGTGGACCAAGTGGTAAGAAGTGGCTGAAGTTCAAATGCATAGTTAGCGTTGATGGACATGGTAGGCTGCAAGGTCCTCTCCTCTGCCATGAACTTCTAGGACTGTATGATTTAATGACCTCTTTCCAGGATGACTCCTGTTTGCACCATGCTGGCTCATCCTTACCATTGGCATCAGCGCATTTCCCTTTCATATGAACATGATATAATTCTCCTGGCTTTATCATAGCAATAAAAACTAATGCTACAGACAAGCTTTTTACATGCAAGGATCCTCAGCGCATTAAAATCACATGACCAGACCTTACTCTGTTTGGTTGTATGAGTCACCCTGCTAGGGAACAACTTGTTCCTGTTAGTAGTCTTACTTCAGATCAGATTATTTTCTAATGTGGTTACAAGCCGTCTCAAACATCCAGACAAAACCAATGTGAATTCTTTGGAATTCAGGCCTAATGTAACCATCAGTACCATTTGAGATTTAAATTAACAAAAGCATTAACTCCTTATCATTAATTTGGCAGGATATTTCTGTCAAGGAAATAGCTTCATAAGTAATGTGGCTGGTCAGAAATTATTGTGGAGACAGGATTCTTTGTGATGCATTCACAGTTCCATACCATTGCCAGCAATGGTTTATAATTTGGGGAGCGTGGCATCAGTTGTTCAACAGACCAGCCCCTCTTGCTGTGACATTTCCTGTTGTGACGCACAGGGGTGGAGGTGTTGGAGGCAGTGTGGGAGCGAGCAGAGGTGAGGCATGCATGCTGGAGTCCGTGTGGGGTTAGCGGCTGCTCCTTCCTGTCTGTGCCATCTCCAGTGTTTGCCCAGTGGAAGACAAGCTGGTTGTGTTTGTCGGCAGCAGTTCTAACGCACGATGAAGGACTGCCACGTGCTTATTCTTGCAGAAACGTGGCTCCCGGACAACATCCCATGCACCATCAGTCTACAGGTCATGCCACTCAAGAACTTTGGCGACATTACTTCTTGGTGACAGTATGTTTTTCTGCTATTGTAACCATATGTGCCATATGTGGTTTGTGTTTTGTGTGACTCTTAGTACTGTATTTTGCACCTTTGACCCAGAGAAATGCTGTTTTCCTTGGCTATATTCATGTGTATGGTTAAATGACAATTACACTTGAACTTGAACTTGAATTAGTGCAACAGAATTGGGGTCCAGCAGGGATCATCACACATCCAATCCACAATGTCCAAAGAGGTTATGCATTTGCATATAAATGGTCATTATGGACAATAGACAGTAGGTGCAGGAGTAGGCAGAAGACAGATCCAAATCCAAATCCAGATCCAGATACCTTTAAAAATCAATTTAAATCCCTCCTCTTAGCCTGGTTCCTATTACAAGGTGAATCTCCCTGTCGTGGAGATAATCATCTCAGGAACTAATTCCTCTTTGTGCCCCTGGAGGTAACAATGTAATTTGGCCTCAAAGATCCAATTTCCAGTAGCCAGACAGTAGCCTGATTCATTTTCCCATTGTAACTACAGTGCAAAATTAACTGTTGATGCTGCATCTTACAGGTGGGTATTTTCTGTGACATAAACGGAGGACTTTAGGGACTTCAATTCTATGATAGCTCTCAGAGCAATTCCATCAATCAATTTTCTTCCCTGTAATCTAACTTTTCATCCTTGCTCAATAACAGAGCTGCTCCACCCTTCCCCCGCCATTCTCCCAGTTGCCAGCTATGTAATTTAACCTAAAAATTGCACAACATCATGGCGCACGGAGGAAACCGACCAGGTTGTAGGAAGAATCCACAAACTCTAATTCAGCATCACATGTCAGAACTGAACCAGGTCATTCAAAAAATGTGTCATCACTTTCAAGTTTGCTTCACACGTGCCCTTTCTCCGGATGTACTGGGTGGAAGTATCTCTACCTTACAGGGTTCAACTTATCAGCCAACAGACTTAAGCCTCAAAATCAAAATCAATACACACAAGGTTGTGTTCATGGAGTTTTTTACTGTCAGGAATGGAGATGTGTTCAATATTTGAAAACTGCAGAGCAAAGAAGAATCGAAACAAGGTTCAGTGGATCTACCTTTAAAATAAAAAGCCGAAGTTACCAAATGATATTACAAACAACTGTGCAACAAACCAACATTGGAGAGGATCCAAAGGATGTTTACAAATGAAAGGTTTCCTGTATGAGGAGCCTTTCATAGCTCTGGGCCTATACTCACTAAAGTTCAGAAAAGTGAAGAGGAATCTCTTTGAAACCTATCGATTATTGAAAGGCCTAGACCAGGGGTCAGCAACCTTTACCACTGAAAGAGCCACTTGGACCCGTTTCCCACAGAAAAGAAAACACTGGGAGCCGCAAAACCCGTTTGACATTTAAAATGAAATAACACTGCATACAACGTTTTTTTTGCCTTTATGCTATGTATAAACAAACTATAATGTGTTGCATTTATGAAATTGATGAACTCCTGCAGAGAAAACGAAATTACATTTCTGCATGCAACAAAAACATTTTGAACTCCGAAAAAAAGACGTTGGGTTGAAAGTTACTTTTAAGTAAAATACTCAATGTCTATTTGAGTCCTTCTTGTATTTATGAAAAACGCCGAACTTAAATTTTCCGCCAGCAGCAAACCAAAAATAACATCAGCCAGCTGTCAGCCTGAAAAATAAAAGGACTATTTCACTGAACAATGAAAAAATATGAATATACATAAAATAATAGGCAATTAAAATATTTATCATACTTGGTTAATGGGATTTCTGCTCCTGGACCTCAGCGCACAGCGTCTGCACATCAGGGCTGTATGACGTCACCTTCATCTTTACACAGGATCGCAAGCTGTCATCTGTGAAGCATGCGCGATGTTTGTTTTTAATAAAGTTCATGTTGGAGAACACCTGCTCACATACATATGTGGATCCAAAGATCGACAGGACTCCAAGCGCATACTTTTTCATGTTTACATAAATGTCGGGCACAGCATTCCATGTTTCAAACACAAGTTGGTCCGGATTTGGAAGGTTTTCAATATCACTCCATTTGTGATTCTGAGCAAGAACGGCCTTCTGACGGGCAACATCTTCAAGGTCTGCTGTCAAGCGTCTAAACTTGGACACCCATATGTCTTTGTCGGCTATGTCGGCCAGTTCCATCTCAAGATCAGGTTGACTCACACCTGCCAATGCAGTCGTATTCAGTAGGGAAGGATCGATGCTTAAGGGAGTGACCGGGAAGGATCATGTGTTTTTTTCCTCTCTGAACTCACAGAAGCGTTTCCCAAACGATGTTTGCATTGCGATGATTGCAGAATGTAAATACTCCGAAATTATCATGTCGTGACCTTGTTTGAACTCTCTCAAATTGGGGAAGTGAGACAAAGTGCCTTTCTGTAAATCTCTGGCAAGCACTGTCAACTTGCGCTCGAATGCCAAGACATCCTCCAACATGTGCAGGGCTGTGCGTCCTTTCCCCTGAAGAGCTGTGTTCAGCGTGTTCAGGTGCGCTGTCATGTCTACCATGAAGTGTAGCTTTTCCAGCCACTCTGGCTGTTCCAGCTCAGGAAAGTTGAGCCCTTTGCTGCCCAGGAAAGTTTTCACTTCTTCCAGACACGCGACAAAGCGTTTCAGCACCTCCCCTTTGGACAGCCACCGGACTTTGTTGTGCAGCAGGAGATCAGAATATGCGCTTTCCATCTCGTCCAGTAACAAACGGAATTGACGGTGATTTAAACTTTTTGCCATTATTTTATTGACAATCTGAATGACAACATCCATTACTTCTGTGCATTCCGGAGGAAATGTTTGAGCGCACAGTGCCTCTTGGTGCAAGATGCAGTGAAAAGTCAGCAGCTTTCTGTCCAGCGACTTCTGCAGTAAAGCCACAAATCCCTTGTGCGTTCCCGTCATATTCGGAGCCCCATCAGTAGCTACTGACACCAGATGGGTGGTCTTTATTCCTTTGGCTCTTAAACAATTCAAGACAGCCTCACAGATGTCCTCCCCCCGTGTTTGGTCTTTTAGAGGTATCAACTCAATCAGTTCTTCCTGTGGCCCAGCAGAGTTTACATACCGGCAGAACAACGCTATTTGTTCAATATCGCCTTTGTCTTTAGACTCGTCACAGGCAATCGAGTAGGCCACAGCTGAATTGATGTCTTTAATTTGCTGTCTTGTGATGTCTTCTGCCATTTTTATGGTTCTGTCTTTGACAGTCTTTGCAGAGAGGGGCATATCCCTGATTTTCTGCACAATTTCACTCTTGTTTTTAAAGTCCGTGAATAGATGTTCTGAAATCTTAATGAAAGATTCTTTTATATATTCACCATCTGTAAACTGCTTCCCGTGCCTGACTATTTCCTGAGCGGCAATATAACTGGCGTATGTCGTTGATTTTCCTGACTTCATCCATTTCTGGAAATGATTTTTGCTCAGATCAACCTTCCGCATCAGTTCCGAAACGGCTTTTTTTCTCTCATCTCCATCCGGATATTTTTGAGCAAAGGCTGCGTGTTTACTCTGGAAATGCCTTGCGACATTTGACTTTTTGTTGTTTGCTAGTTTCTCATTGCATATTAAGCATACCGGTAAACCAGTCTCGTCAACAGTGAAAGCAAATGAATCTGTCCACGTATCATTAAACGTTCTGTTTTCTTCAGTCACTTTTCTTTTTTTAGAATTCTCCATAGTTGGCTTACCTTGGATCGAAAAATTAAAGAAATCGCGCACTGGCGGGTGTCAGGTATTGGCAGTGGTGACGTATATTAATAGCGATAAAAACACGTTGCAGCGGTGTGTTCAGGCAGTCAGTAAACTGCAGTCGAATAACTTTATTCGAACTAAACAGCCTTGCTTCTAAGCCTCCCTCAACCCAGCCCCCATGGACGCAGATGCTGCAAAAGACACGTACTCACAAACCCCCGTAGGCAATCTCCCTTAGCCGGAATGCTGGCTAATTGAGAGCCGTTTCGGATGTGTCAGAAAATGTGTCGCCACACTTACATTGTACAAGATCACCATAATCTTCAAATTTAGAATTACATTTCAAAAGCTAACAAACTAACATAAAATACATTTTAATTAAATACTGACCAATTATTTCCCAAAGCCACAGGGAGCCGCAGCACAGAGGTGAAAGAGCCACAAATGGCTCGGGAGCCGCAGGTTGCCGACCCCCGGCCTAGACAGAGAAGGCATGGAAAGAATGCTTCCTATTATAGGGGAGCCAAGAACCAGAGGGAATAACCTCAGAATAGAGGGACATCCCTTTAGAAAAGAGATGAGGAGGAATTTCTTTAGTCAGAGGGAGGTGAAACTGCAGAGTTCATTGCCATAGATTGCTGTGGAGGCTGTCATTGGATATATTTAAAGTGAAGGTTGATAAGTTCTTGTATGCAGATCAAAGGTTACAGGGAGAATGCAGGAGAATTGGTTTGAGAGGGATAATAAATCAGCGATGATGGAAAGGCAGATCAGACTTGATGGGCTGAATAGTTCAATTCTGTTCCTGCACCTTACAGTCTTATTATCTGATCAGTATTTGAGGGGTGAAGGGTGAGGGGAGACCTGGGTGGCCAGCTTTCCATGCAGTCAGTTCTGAATATCTGGAATGAGCCATCAGAGAAAGTGACAGAGGCAGATGCAAAAGGTATTGTACAGGTAGTTGAATAGGAAAGGCTGGGGGGATACAGGCTCAATGTGGGCAAATATGATTAGTGTTGATAGCCATTATGGTGAGCATGGATGGGATGGTTTGAAAGGCTCATTTTACGCTGTGTGGTTCTATGATTCCATGATCTATGAAGGTAAGATGATGAGCTAGCTCCTAGACGTTCACCTCATGACTTTAAGGATGTCAATGTGTACCATTTCCAAAAAGTGTGGGCTATGTGATGGATGTTCACTGTCCAGGGCCCAAAAGGCCTCTTTGCCAAGCTCAGCTTTCTAACACAGCATCTGATACTTCTCGAGATCAAATTGTTTTGAATAGGTTAAATTTCCAACCAATATTCTTCGTTCAGCTTCTTGTCATAAATGGAAACCAGTCTCCAATTCTTAATGTAAATTGTAAGCAATATCAGTCTAATGTTAAAAGGACAGCTTTACAAACAGACAGCTGTGTGTTGAGCATGGACTGCGGGCCCACAGTACAAGGCTGACTGCTCAGGAGATGCAGTGCAAGGCATTTAGGTATGTTATCATCAAACCAGACAACACTGGCTAAGTTATTCCGTTCAAGGAAGCTTGCAGACCAGACTGATACCATCATATAGCACATCAAAAAGCTGATCTATCAATAGTTGCAAAATTAGTGTATTCAGCCTTCACAAAATTAAATTTAGGTGTCTGAGATATATGACCCCTGAAGCTTTTAGAACATCTGTGTGAAAAGGTATCTGAAAATATATCACTTGCATGTGAAGTCACACAGGTGGCAATAAAACAATATAAATTAAGAGAGCAGTCAGGCTTCATAAAAATGGTTAAGGATGACAAGAAGAATACAAGAAGATGGAGTAAACTAGAATCTATTTCTCTGCCTTTGGTTTCTTCAATGGGTGACTCATTTGTCTGCAGCTTATAGAGTCACAAAGAGAAGTACAGTACAACCATCTAGTCCATACCAAAATCCATACAAACTGCCTACTCTTAATGACCTGCACCATGATATTGAAATCAAGCTCACATGGATCACTTGCGCTGGCAGCTCAATCCACACTCTCACAATACTATGAGTGAAGAAGTTTCCCCTCATGTTCCCTTAAACTTTTCATCTTTCACCTTTAACACATAACCTGTGGTTTTAGTCCTATCCAACCTCAGTGGAAATAGCCTGCTTGCATTTAACCTATCTATACTGCTCATAAATACCTATACCTTTATCAAATCTCCTCTCAGTCTTCTGTGTTCTAAAGAATACAGTCCTAACCTGTTGAATCTTTCCTTTAACTCAGGTCCTTCAGATCTGGTAACATCGTTCTAAATTCTCTCCGTATTCTTTCAACCTTGTTTGCATCTTTCCAGTAGGCCGATGATGAAAATTGCACACAATATTGCAAGTTAGACTTCACCAACATCTTATACAACTTCAACATAGCATCCCTCTTCTGTACTCAATACACTGATTTATGAAAGCCAATTTCCCAAAAGACTTTGTTCGCAGTCCTATCTACTTGAGTTGCCACTCTCAATGAATTATGTACCTGTATTCCCAGATCCCTTTGTTCTACTACACTCCTCTGTGCCCTACCATTCCCTGCGTAAGAACTACACTGGTTGGTCCTACCAAACTGCAAAACCTCGCTCTTGTCTGCATTAAATTCCATCTGCCATTTTCAGTCAATTTTTCCAGTTGATGCAAATCCCTCTGCTAGCCATGATAGGCCTCATCAATGTCCTCTGTCACTCTCTGGTTTCTCCCATAAAGCCAATGTTAATCCAATTTACTAACCGAATGCCAGGTGACTGAACCTTCCTGACCTACCTCCAAGTGCAGGACCATGTTAAAAGCCTTATGTTAAATGTCCATGTAGACATCATTCACTGCCTTGCCTTCGTCCACTTTCCTGACAACTTGGACCATAAGACCATAAGACGGAGGAGCAGAATTAGGCCATTCAGCCCATTCGTCATGGCTGATTCAGATTCCATTCAACCCCATATATTTGCCTTCTCATCATAACCTTTGAAGCCCTGACTGATCAGGGAACAATCACCTTTTGCCTTAAATATAGGCACGGATATGGGCTCCACTGCAGACTGTGGCAGAGCATTCCACAGATTTACTGCTCTCTGGCTAAAACAATCCCTCCTCACCTCTGCTCCAAAGGGTTGCCCCTCAGTTTTGAGGCTGTACCTTCCAGCTCTGGATACCCCCACCACAGGAAACATCCTCCCCACATTCACCCTATCTAGTCCTTTCAATATTCAGTACATTTCAATGAGATGCCTTCACATTTTTCTGAATTCCAGTGAGTACGGGCCCAAAGCTGCCAAACACTCCTCATATGTTAACCCCTTCATACCTGGAATCATCCTGGTGAACCTCCTCTGGATTCTCTCCAATGATAACAAAAATTTTCTGAAATATGGGGTCCAAAACAGTTGACAATACTCTAAATGTGGCCTGACTAGTGTCTTATAAAACTTCAGCATTATATCCTTGCTTTTATATTCTATTCCTCTTGAATTAAATGCCAACATTGCATTTGCCATTTTTACCACAGACTCATCCAGTAAATTAACCTTTTGGGATCTTGCATGAGGACTCCTATGTCCCTTTGCACCTCTGATGTTTGAACCTTCTCCCCTTTTAGATAATAGTGTACACTATTCTTCTTTTTACCAAAATGCCTTATCATACATTTCCCAACCCTGTATTCCATCTGCCACTTTTTTGCCCATTCCTCCAATTTGTTTAAGTCTTACTGCAATTGCATTGCTTCCTCAGCACTACCTACCCCTCCACCTATCTTTGTATCATCCACAAATGTTGCCACAAAGGCATCAATTCCATTATCTAAAATTCTAAATCATTGACAAACAACATGAAAAGCTATTGTCCCAATACTGACCCCTGAGGAACACAACTGGTCACTGGCAGTCAACTAGAAAATACCCCTTTATTCCAACTTGCTGCCTCCAGCCATTTCGCTATCCATGCCAGTATCTTTCATGTAGCCATTGGTGCCCACCTCTGTCATTTGAGAACTTCTTCCACTGTAGGACATATCTATTACACCTTGTGAACTATTCCTAGAAACCTAAGCCATCTCGTCTCAGCCATCAATCCCCCCCCAGTATCCTGGTACAATCCACCTGGGCAAGCTCCTCTGTCACACCTCTGCAATTCCTTTTATTCCATTGTGATATAGATACATGTGAGTTATGCTTTCAAATTGCAATATGAATTTAATCATACAGCCAATCTAAGATAGCCTTTCCCTGAGCAGGCTCAAGCACAAGCTGCTCTAAAAATCCATCTCATAGACATTCAACAAATGCCCTCCCTTGCGATCCAACACCAACCTGATTTTTCCCAATCCCCTTGCATATTGAAGTCCCCCTTTGCAATTGTGTGATTGCATGCCTTTTCCAGCTCCCATTGCAATCTCAACCCCACATCTTGGCCACTATTTGCAGGCCTATATATGAATTCCAGTTAAGTTTTTTTTAACCTTGCAGTTTATTAACTCCACCCACAAAGATACAACGCTCTCTGACCCTATGTCACCACTCTCTAAAAATGTAATTCCATCTCTTACCAACAGAACCACACCACTGCCTATGCCCTCCTGCCTGTCCTTTTGATACCAAGTATATTAAACTGCCAACAATGGCCTTCTTTCAACCACGACTCAGTGATGCCCACAATGTCATACTGACCAATCTCTAAATGCACCACGAGAAACTCTAAAAATTCTATAAGATTGGTTAGCCATGACCTACCACACAGAAAGCCATGCCAACTATCCTTAATCAGTCCATGTCTATCGAAATACCTATATATTTGATCCCTTAGAATACTTTCCAATAAGTTTTCCGTAACTGATTTCAGACTCACCGGCCTATAATTCCCTGGTTTCTGTTTAGAGATTTTTTTAAACAGTGGAACAACATTGGCTATCCTCTGGTACCTCTCCTGTCACTAAGGAAGTTTTACTTTGCTTGGGCCCTGGCAATTTCTGCGCTTGCCTCCTGTAGGATCTGAGACAACACCTTGTCAGGCCTAAAGGATTTATCCACCCTAATTTGCCTCTAGGTAGCAAACACCTCCTCCTCTGTAATTTGTACAGGGTACATGCAGACTCTGTATCCATCTCCCAAGTAAATACACATGTGAAGAATGCATTTGCGAACTCCCCCATCTGTTGTGATTCCAATATTGTCTTCCAGAAGACTAATTTTGTCCCTAGCAATCCTTTTGCTTTTAACATACCTGTAGAATTCCTTTGGATTCTGCTTCACATTGTCCGCTAGAGCAACTTCATGCCTTCTTGATTTCTTTCTCAGTGTTTTCTTGTGTTTCTTGTACTCCATAAGCACCCCATTTGTTCTTACTTCCTGTTATGCACTTCCTATGGTCTCTTAACCAAGCCTCTGTATCTCTTGAAAACCAAGGTTCCCAACACTTGTTATCTTTATCTTTTACCTTGATGGGCACATACAAACTTTGTACTCTCAAAATTTTATTTCCAAGTACACCTTTACCAGAAAGCAGCCTGTCCCAATCCACACTTTCCAGATCATTTCTGGTACCATCAGAACTAGCCATTCTCTATAGTACAGTTGACGTTTTGGGCTGAAGCCCTTCGGCAGGACTAGAGAAAAAACCGAGGAGTGGATTTCAAAGGTGGGGGAAGGAAGAGAGAAACACAAGGTGATAGGTGAAAACTGAAGGGAGAGGGATGATGTAATCAGCTAGGAAGTTGCTTGGTGAATGGGATAGAAGACCATGGAAGAAAGAAAAGGAGGGAAGAGCACCAGAGGAAGGTGATGGGCGGGCAAGAAGAGAATAAGATAAGAGGATAAAAAAGGGGATGGGGAATGGTGAAGGAGAGGAGGGTGGGGGGTATTACTGGAAGTTTGAGAAATCAATGTAATACCATCAGGCTGCAAGCTACCACACCAAAATTTAAGTTGTTCCTGCAGCCTAATGTGGCCTTATCACAACTGTGGAGGAGGCCATGGATGGACATATCAGAATTGTAATGGGAAGTGAAATTAAAATGGGTGGCCACTGGGAGATCCCGCTTTCTCTGGCAGACAGAGCGTAGGAGTTTAGGGGTTTTAAAGTTTAGGGGTAACAGGAGGGGAAACTTCTTTACTCAGAGATTGGTAGCTGTGTGGAACGAGCTGCCAGTAGAAGTGATAGAGGCAGATTTGATTTTGTCATTTAAAAAAAAATTGGATAGGTATATGGACAGGAAAGGAATGGGCTGAGTGCAGGTAGGTGGGACTAGGTGAGAGTAAGCATTCGGCATGGACTAGAAGGGCCTAGATGACCTGTTTCCATGCTGTAATTGTTATATGGTTATATAGGTGCTCGGCCAAGCAGTGCTTTGGAAATCTTTTGTGTTTTAGAAATGATTTTATAATTTGGAAATCTTTAGTAACAGAGAAATCCTCTAAAATTGCCATAGAGGATAAACAGCGAAGGGATTGAGGCCTTGAAGAATAGGAGGCTACAGTATAATCTCCCTCTAGTGAGAGTGCCCATAGCTTAAGATTTTCATTTGAGTTCAGAACATTATAGACAGCAACCCAAACACCTATCTGCCTACCATTATGGGTGCCGTGGTAATGTAGCCAATAGCATGATGCTATTACAGCTCAGGGTGTCAGAGTCTGGAGTTCAATTCTGATTTCATATGAAAGGGGTTTGTTCTTCCTCACTGTGGAATGCATGGGTTTTCCCCAGATACCCCAGTTTCCTTCTACAGTCCAAGGACAAAAGGTTAATTGATCATTGTAAATTGTCCCATGATTAGGCAAGGGTTGAATCAGGGGTTGCTGGGATGGCATGTCTCGATGAGCCAGAACAGCCTATTTTGTGCTCTATCTCTAAATAAAATAAATAAAAATAAAATTCTAATGCTTTAATACTCTGATTGTAAACCATTACCAGACAATTCGTTGATCAATATCCTGAGTGGAAGAGGAAGTGAGATCACCACACAGTCTAACAATGGGAGGTATCTGTTTACTTTATATCTTCACTCATTCCTTATTCCAGATTTTCACAAAGCCTGAACCAGCCTCCGATCCAGGCTCACCCATGTTTTCCGGAAATGGGAGTGCTTATCACAGTGCTTTGTCTCATTGTCCATTAGTGAAGTGGAATGCAATCCATAATGTCATTGCAGAGATGTTTTCACATATGTGTGATTGCTGATTAATTCTAAGGAATGGTTCTTTATGCAAAGAAAATCTTCACTGACTCGTGCTTCATCTTTTGATGTTTTTTTGGAAGTTTCATCTGCTGAAGCTAATTATATTATATTCCATTAATAAACTGTCAATTTTTGATGCCCTGATCTAGTCACTGAATATTAACCTGACGGACTACTGAGATCATTCATTCATCACATACACAGAGGTAACAAAATAAATTGAAGAGGTAACAAAAGAAATTGAAGAGGTTAGGGCAGTGGATGTGGTCTACATGGACTTTAGCAAAGCATTTGACAAGGTCCCTCATGAGAGACTCATCCAGAAAGTCATGAGGCATGGGTAAGTGGAACCTTGGCTGTTTGGATAAAAAATTGGCTTAAAGGAAGAAAGCAGAGGGTAGTTGTGGAAGGGAAGTATTCTGCCTGGAGGTTGGTGACTACTGGAGTGCCGCAGGGATCTGTCCTGGGACCCCTGCTATTTGAGATTTTTATAAATGACCTGAATGTAGAGGTGGAAGGATGGGTAAGTAAGTTTGCGGATGACTCGAAGATTGGAGGAGCTGTGGATGGAGCTGTAGGTGGTCGAAAGTTACAAGAAGATATAGACAGGCTGCAGAGTTGGGCAGAAAAATGGCAGATGGAGCTCAATCCAGACAAGTGTGAGGTGATGCATTTTGGAAGGACAAACCAGAAGACTGAGTACAGGATTAATGGTCAGTTACTTAAGAGTGTGGATTAACAAAGGGACTTTGGGGTTCAAATCCATACATCCCTCAAGGTCGCTGCACAGGTTGATAGGGTAATTAAGAAGGCCTATGGGATGCTAGGCTTCATTAACAGGGGGATTGAGTTCAAGAGTAGAGAGGTCATGTTGCAGCTCTACAAATCTCTGGTGAGACCGCACTTAGAGTATTGTGTTCAATTCTGGTCACCTCATTATAGGAAGGATGTGGAAGCTATGGAGGGGGTGCAGAGGAGATTTACCAGGATGTTGCCTGGGTTGGAGAACAAGTCATATGAAGCAAGGTTGGCAGAGCTGGGACTTTTGTCTTTGAAGTGTAGAAGAATCAGAGGGGACTTGATAGAGGTCTACAAGATTATGAGAGGCATAGATAGGGTGGACAGTCAACACCTGTTTCCCAGGGCACCAATGCAAACACCAGAGAGCATATGTACAAAATTAAGGGAGGGAAGTTTATGGGAGACATCAGGGGTAAGTTTTTTTACACAGAGGGTTGTGAGTGCCTGGAATGACTTGCCAGGGATGGTGGTGGAGGCTAAAACATTAGGGGTATTAAAGAGCCTCTTGGACAGGTACATGGAAAAATGCAAGGTTATAGGGTAGTATGGGTTTAGCACTTTTTTTTAAAGGATTATATGGGTCGGCACAACATGGAGGGCTGAAGGGCCTGTATTATGCTGTAGTGTTCTATGGTTCTATACAGAGGTTAATGATGAGCAGGAACAAAACTCTGAGACATTGTTTTTCCACTGTCATTAGTTCGGAAATGTAAAGATCAATTATAATGTCTCTACCAATACTGTAATCCACAAAGCAACAGATGGTGGATTAAATTAACCTGGGTCCTTTCTGATCTGTACCTAATAAGTATGGTTCAATTGAGATAGTATAATAATAAGGAAAATGCAATCATCATCAATGTTGAATCTAATAGTATGAAAACAAACAGATATCAAAGTCTAAGTTGAGTTCATTGCCATGAGCACACGGATATCTACGCACAGCTGCAGGGAAAAACTTACTTGCAGCACCATCACAGCCACATGGTATCTTATCCGGAGCATTCACTAGAAAAACATAAAATTAAGCATATTTTTTTTGCAAGAAAGAACACAATTTGAACAAAGAAAGTTTGTTCACAATTTGAACAGTCCTGAAAAAGAGTGTTGAGTTGAAACATCCACTGTTTATTCATTTCCGTAGATGGTGCCCGACCTGCTGAGTTCCTCCAGCATCCTCAGTGTGTTGTTCTAGATTTACAGCATCTGCAGAATCTGTTGAGTTAAAGAAAAAATGTGTAGTTTAGTACAATGTGATTATAGTAGGCATCGTGCTTGGAAACTCCAGCAATTTGGGTTGTGCCGGTTGGTTCAAGGACTGAATGGTGGAAGGGAAGTAGCTGTCTTGAACTTGGTGATGTGGGACCTTAGGCTTCTGTATCTTCTACTCAATGACAGGTGTGAAAAGATTGCATGGACTAACTATGTGTTGGGGATATTTGATGGACATTGTCTTCTTAAGGTAGCATGAGTTGTAGATACTACCGATTATAGGGATGCAAGTTTCCGTGACATATTGTGCAGAGTCCACTACTCTGTGTCACTACTTATGTCCTTGCATATTTGATTATTATCTCAGATTATGATGCAGCCAGTCAGAACACTTACAACAGTATATCTGGAGAAGTTAGATTGTTCTGTGTCAAGCCAAACACCCTTAACTTTCTAGGAAAGTAAAGCAGTTTGCATGTTTTTCTTTGATCGCACGTATATTCAGGGCCCAGGACAGGTCACTTGATTTTTAAACCCAAGGATTTTAAAGCTGCTGACTCTCTCCACCTCAATATAGACTGGTGTATTTTCACCCTCTTTCTCTTCCTGGAGGCAACCATCAGCTCTTTAGTTTTACTGATGCTGAGTGAAAAAAAGATGCAATTCATGTTCAACAACAATTCATAAGATCATCAGACAGAGGAGCAGAAATAGGCCATTCGGTCCATTGAGTCTTCTGCAGCATTCCATCATGAATGATACATTACCCCCCTTAACTCCATTCTCCTGCCTTCTCCCTGTAACCCTTGACACCCTGACTAATCAGGAACCTATCAATCTCAACTTTGAGTATACTCAAATGGCTCGGCTTCCACTACCATCTGTGGCAATGCATTCCACAGATTCACCACCCTCTGGCTAAAGAACTTCCACCTCATCTCTATTCGAAATAGATATCTCTCTATTCTGAGGCTGTGCCTTTTGGTCTTATGCTCATCCACTATAGGAAATATCCTTTCCACATCCACTCTATCTAGACCTTTAAATATTCATTGGGTTTCAATGAGATCTCACCCCCCCCCAACAATTCTTATAACCACCAGTGAGGCTCAGAGCCATCAAACACTCCTCATATGTTAACCTTTTCATTCCCAGAATCATTCTTGTAAACCTCCTTTGGACCACCTCCAATGCCAGCACATTTTTTAGATAAGGGGCCAAAAATTGCTCACAATACCCCCTGTGCAGTCTGACCAATGTCTTATAAAGCCTCAGCTTTATTTCCTTGATCCTATATTCTTGTCCTCTCAGAACAAATGCTAACATTGCACCTGACTCAACCTGCAAGTTAACCTTTAGGGAATCCTGCCAGTGAGCCAAACTTCTCTCCATGCCAATATCTTTCCTGTATTACAATGGGGTCTTATTGTGTTAAGCAGCCTCATGTGTGGCACCCCATCAAAGGCCTTCAGAAAATCCAAGTAAATAATATTCACTGCATTTCCTTTGTCTATCCTAGCCATCATTTCCTCAAAGAATTCCAACAGCTTTCAAGCAAGATTACCCTTGAAGTAAACCATGCTGTTCTTGGCCTATATTATCATGTGCATTCAAGTACCCCAAAACTTTTATCTTTAATAATTGACCCCAACATCTTCCCAAGCACTGAAGCCATACTAAGTGGCCTATAATTTCCTTTCTTATGACTTCCTCCCTTAAAGAGTCATATGACATCTGCAATTTTCCAATCCTCCAGAGCCATTCCAGAATCTAGTGATTCTTGAAAGATCATTACTGATGCCTTCACAATCTTTTCATCTAGCTCTTTCAGAACCCTGGTCCAGGTGATTTATCTACCTTCAGAATTTTCAGCTTTCTAAGCACCTTCTCTTTAGTAATAGTAACTATGCTCACTCTGTCCCCTGACACTCTGGAATTTCTGGCAAACTGCTAATGAAACAGAATTAGATTGGCCTTCATATTTCACCTTTTCTCTCCATATGGCTTTTGCAGTTGCTTTCTCTTGGTTTCCAAATCCTCTCACTTCCCATTAATTTTTGCTATATTATATGTCTTCACTTTTCCTTTTATGCTATCTTTGACTTCCCTTCTCAGCCATAGTTGCTTCATCCTCCCTTTAGAATATATATTAATTTTGGGGATGTATCTACTCTTTGCCTTCTGAATTGCTGCCAGAAACTACAGCCATTGATGTTCTGCCATCATCCCTGCTAGTGTCCCCTTCCAATCAACTTAGGCCAGCTTCTCTCTTATGTCTCTGTAATTACCTTTGCTCCAGTGTAGTACCAATACACCTGATTTTATCTTCACCTTCATAGATTGCAGGGTGAATTCTATCATATTATGATCACAGTCTCCTTAGGATTCCTTTTCTTTAAGCTCCTTAATCAAATCAGGTTCAAGACATAATATCCAATCCAGAATTACTCATAGCTGTTTTAAAAAAAATCTCTTAGGCATTCTAAAAAGTCCTTCTCTTGCGATCTAGTGCTAACCTGATTTTCTCAGTCTACCTACGTATTGAAATCCTTTGACTATCCTAATATTTCCCCTTTTACATGCCTTTTCTATCACCCGATGTAACTTAATTTCCACATCCTTTCAACTATTCAAACGCCTGTATATAACTCCCCCCAAGGTCTTTTTTACCCTTGTAATTTCTTAACTCTACTCACAAGGATTGTACATCTTCCAATCCTATGCCACCAGACTTATTATCTGGTGACATAGGATTGGAATTCAGATAGATATTCTGCACTAACAACGCAAAAATGGGAATCACAGAATAACATTGCAATGTTTCTGCTGGCTTTCTATAATAAATCACCTATTTTTCAGCTCTTTCTGCATTGTTCTTTATTTTTTAAATTTACATCCAATTTGCAATGAACATCAAGGAATTGCAGTCCGTATCCTAACTCATTATGTCAATAAAGTTTTGCTTCCTGGAGAAATTCAAAGACAAGTTTTTTGTTACAGAGAGGGCAGCGGGTATGTGATATCTGGAAAAAGCAGGCAGAGATTGGTAAAATTACATTTAAAATACTTTTTGACAGGTACATCACAAATCGGCTGTCTCCATTTAGCAAAAGCAAGAACAAAAGTCAAAGTTCATATTGCATTTATTATTGAAGTCTGTATAAACGGAACAACTTTGAGACTCGATACTCCTCGAAATCCAACAGCTTCCACAAGTCAGTGTGCACCCCCGAATCTGCCAACACACCCAACTCTGAGCAAATCAGTGTGAGCCCACAAACCTGTGCTCACTGGTAAACGTGCATTCGACCCTGAAGAAAAAACTTTTTCCCAGGGTGATTACATCCAATTCCAGGGGACATCTATTTCAGGTGAGTAGAGGAAAGTTTTGTGGGAAATGTCAGAGGCAGGCTTTTTACACAGACAGTACTGGGTGCTTGGAATGTACTAGTGAGTGATGATAGAGACTGATGCAATAGGGAGGCTTAAGTGACTCTGATATGGCACATGGATGTAAGTAAAATGGATGGTTATGGGTTGTGTAGGAGGCAAAGGCTAGATTGACAGTAGAATAAATTGATACTGTTAAGCACAATATCATTGGCTGAAGCCCCAGCATTATACTGTACTGTTCTCTGTTTCATATTCAATGAAAGGTTCAAAGGTTCATTTAGTATCGCAGTGTATATCCATATACAACTCTGAAATTTGCCTTCTCCAGATAGCCATGAAACAAAGAAAGAACATGAAAGTCATTCAGCGAGAACCATCCAACCCACCCTCCATGCACAAAAAAGAGCATCTTGATCATCAGCCCCAAAACCCCTCTCCCGCACAAAATGAAACAAGAACATTGATCCCCAAACATCTCCTCCCCCCACACAAATAACTAACAGAACATCGAATCCCAAACATCTCTTCCCCCCACACAAGGAATGAAGGGAACACAACAAAACATCACCAGTTTAGATAGATATAGGGAAAAATGCAGGCATGTTGCTTTAGCTCAGGTAGACACCATGATCAGCATGAACAAGTTGAGACAAAGGGCCTGATTCTGTGTCCCATAACTCTACGATTCTATGATTTTTTTTTCAATTTATTTATATCTATTTTCTAGATTGATGGCCCTTCTAGCAGGTAAAATTTTCCACTATTAACACTAGCAAAAAAAGTCTTGATTCTGAATGCCTCTATTTTTCATGGGTCATCTTTTTTTTTAAATAGGAGCATTTGCAGTCTCTTTCCATGACTCACCCTGTAATCCCAACAAATTTCTGCAAGCAAGGACCTGACATCCTTCCTGTTGTGTGCTGGTTGTAACTGTAGAAAATGCATCAACTGGTGCTTAACCCATGATTGATAAGTCTATAACAGCCTTGCTTTTGTCCTCCACACTAAAGCCCTTCTCTATGGGAAACCCCATGCTGGTATTCCCATGTTCCCGGAGATTTCCTGTTTTAACTTACAAAAGATGGTGCCATCTAATCAACGGCCAGTAGCCATAACATAACAAGAAACAAATGAAAGATTTTACAGAACTGTGAGAAATAGGAATCTGTTCCCATCAGTGGTATCTCAGTATTCAGGGAAATAAGCTTAAGCAATCAACTTGGATTTTCCCAGCTGTTCTCATTTCTCAGCATAGCTGAGCATATGTGTAGAGGAAGACAGAAAATTATGGGGCAAGACTTCCATAGGGAGAAGACAGGTTAAATTAAGTGACATAGGGAAAAGTGAGAAAGGTTGATAAAAGGAGAAGTGCAGGAGGTACTTAATAAAGTGGTCACTGAGAGTATTTTCAATGTCTTCTGCTGCTATAGTCCGTCCAGTTCAGGTTTCAAAGTGCTGTGCATTCAGAGAAGCTCCTCTGCACATCATTGTTGTAACAAGAGGATCTTTAAGTTACTGTCACCTTCCTGTCAGCTTGAGCTAGTCTGACCATTTTCATCTGACCTCTCCCATTAACAAGGTTTTCTCACCCACAGAACTGCTGCTCACTGAATGTCTTATGATTTTTTGCACCATTTTCTGTAAATGCTAGAGATGGTTGTTCACCCAGATAGAGCTGTCCTTGCAGAACACTGAAAGAGGAAGAAAGGATGTGATATTTCTGGTGGTGCTATCATTCATAGGTGTTGGAAATTGTGGAGAGTAACCCACTGAACGTGAAAATTGTTTGGGTGAAAGCTGTAGGAAATTTTCAGCTTTGTATTCAAATCTTAAACCCAGTTGGTTTGTAACGATTCTTATTAGGCTAAGCATTTTTGCCACAATGTTTGGGATTTAGCTCACTGGAAATGGGACTTGTGTATAAAAATTAGTTCATTTATGCTTTATTCAAAATTCTCTACAGGTCCACAGACTAGCTTTGAGCCCTTTGGAGGGACAAGTAAATGAACACAAGAGATCTTGTAGATGCTGGAGATCGAACGTAACAAGACCTAAATGCTGAGGAGCTCAGTAGCCCAAGCAGCATCTATGAAGAGGAACAAAGGAAACCTAATGAAGGGTCTTGGCCCGAAATGTCGGCTCTTTATTCTTCTCCATACCTGCTGCCTCACCAGCAGAGTTCCTCCGGCATTTTGTACATCCTCAGCTAATTCCAGTTGAGTTTGTTGTTGAGTTACAGTGTCTGGAGCTCTGGTGAGCTCTGATATATTTGTCAGGAGTTACGATAGACTTATTCCAAAATGTGTCTACATTTCTCTGAGTAAAAATCACACTGAATAATATAATTATTGAAATGCAACTGATATTTTGTTAAACCTAATTAATTAGCATGAATCTGGGTTTTGGCTCAGGTTAATAATAAAAAGCAAATCCCGTGATACTTGACGAGCAGTCTTTTAATCCGACTGGAAAACTTGGAAAAAAAAATTAAAAGTGATCACATGAAATCTGTACTTAAGTCATGTTGGGACAAGATTGAATATGCTCAGCCCATGTGATTCTGAGTTATGACTAATCATGGGGTTGACACAGCAGTTCATGGCTTTTGTTGTAGCTACATTTTGTAAATGTATCTCAGACTCTGAAAGCTGCGAAATTACAATATTAACCTATATGCACCACAATAACATTGTAATTACTAGTGTGCCATGTTAGTATAAGACAGGTAACGTAGCTAAATACATGTTTGGAACATTGTTTGCTATTTAAAATCACCTTCACTTATTCCGATTCATCAAAAGCAATATGCGGAAGAAAACACAATTGATCCCAATAGTCTTGCACGTGTTTACCAGAACAATTGAAAGCCAATTCTCTCCCAATTTTACATTACACTTATTGTTCACATTATTAGGCGCACCTTCATATTAATGAAAACATCTAAAATTAATCATTCATTCATGTGGCAACAACTCAGTTTGTAAAATCATGCAGACATGATCAGACCAAACTTGTCATTCAGACCAAACAGCAGAATGGGAGAGGAAAGTCATCTGAATGGCTTTGTCTGTGGAATGATTGTTGGTGTCAGGAGAGTTGATTTGAGTATCTCAGAGATTGTTGATCTTCTGGGATTTTTACACTCAACCGTCTCTGTACTTTACAGAGAATGGTCCGACAAACAAAAAAGCATCCTGCGAGCAACAGTTCTGTGCGCAAACAAAAAGCACCTTGTTAATGAGAGAAGTCAAAGGAGAATGATCAGACTTGTTCAGACTGGCAAGAAAGCAGCAGTAACTCAAATCACCTGCATTACAACAGCGGTGTGCAGAAGAGCATCTCTGAATGCACAACACATCGAACCTTGAAGTGGATAGGCCACAGAAGCAGAAGACCACAAAGTGCAATCAGTGTGTACTTAACTAAGCACAGGAAGAACCTAATAAAGTGGCCATTGAGCACAGATATATACAATGAACAAAATATAAATTGCACATAAATTATACATAAAACTGACAAGTGAAAATAAGACTGTGCATCTTGTGATAAAGAAAGATGCAAATGAAGACATGTCTATGGAAGTGCCAGAGGTGGTTAATACTATTCTGTTGCTGAAATCGGGTTAAGGTTGTGCAGTAACATTCAAGATCCTGAAGACTGTAGAAAGTAGTTTTTCCTAAACTTGGTGGTGTGGGACTTCAGGATTCAGTAATCCAGCCAGCATAATCAAAGTTCCCAACCAATCCTGACATTCTTTGGGCTATTGACCTCACAACCGACCTCATTATGACTTTAAGATATAGGAGCAGAATTAGGCCATTTGGACCATCGAGTCTGCTCCGACATTCCATCGTGGCTGATTTATTATCTGTCTCAACCCCATTCTTTCTGTAACTTTTGATGGCCTTACTAATCAGGAACTTATCAACCTTCTCCTTAAATATACCCAATGACTTGGCCTCCACTGCTGTCTGTGACAATAAATTCCACAAATTTACTTGCTTCTGGCTAAAGAAATTTCACTTCTTCTCTCTTCTAAAAGGATACCTTTGTATTATGAGGCCATCCCTTCTGATCTTAGACTCCCCCACTATAGGAAACATTCTCTCCACATCCACTTGATTTATGACTTTCAATATTCAATAGATTTCATTCAGATCCCCTCTCACTCTTATAAACTCTGGTGAGCACAGGCCCAGAGTCACTAAAACACTCTTCATGCCATAAGCCTTTCATTCCTGGTTTCACTCTCATGAACTTCCTCTGGATCCTCTCCTATGCCAGCATCGTTTCTTAGACAAGTGACACAAATCTGCTCACATACTTCAACAGTTGTCTGACCAGTGCCATAAAAAGCCTCATCTTTCACTTTATTGTCTGCCTGCACTGCACTTTTTCTGTAGCCTTTACAACTTATTTTGCATTATTATTATTATTGTTTTACCTTATTGTACCTCAATATACTGTGTTAAGAGTTGATCTGTATGAAGGGCACACAAGACAAGCTTTTCACTGTATCTTGATACATTGGACACAAATTAACCAATACCAATGCACCTGCCTGATGATGGGAAAGAGAATAGGGCATGACCAAGGTGGCAGGGATCCTTAATGACAGTGCAAGCTTGAACTTTGAGATGCCATGAGGCATCATGAGTCAGTGCTTCCTGAAGTTGCGATCAATGATGTGGAGTGCTGAGTCCACAATTCTCTTCAGACCCTTGTATTTTCATGCGTTTCTCTGTTCCTGTGCATAGGAACAGTCTACAGCTTATAACTTAGTTTGTCTGGGTTTTTATCCTCATCAAAATTAGTTTCCATGAATCAACAAAGTAGATAGGTAGAGTTTCACCTCTGCCACAGTCAATAAGCTGAGCAAGTATTTCATGCAAAATGGCACAGTATTTAAGAATTCTTTCCCCATATTCCATTGAATTTTGCTTGCCTGTGGATGTATCCAAATATCTGTCATGAAACAGCAGAATTCTACAAAATTTTAGAATACAATTAAGGGAGCAAACTTCTCCCTAAAGCTTGTTTAACATGTTTAAAAGTTGTGATTTGGTGCAATTTGATTAATAAAACTGAAAATAGGATTTTCACACTACAAACTCATGTTAACCAGTACCCACCATCTGTGATTAACTTGGTTTTTAAACAAATGAAACTGATTTAGACACTATACAGAATCATTTACTGATAATAGATCATGATGATTAATTCATTCATTAAAAATAAATTTAACCAAAATGCATGAGCTCACTTTTCTACACCGAAAAATACTTACAACTTTGGATTCCTCTTGAAGCCCAGCAAATAGAAAAAAACAAAAAAACTTAATTCATATCGGGTTGCAATAGGTTGAACAAAAATATACTAGTGTCTTTGAACAAAATTTGTATTTAAAATTTTATGATATTTGAAGATAATTTGGAAAATTCAGGGCAAAATGTAGGCTGCAATATTTACTTATGCAACTTATTTTAATCGCAGTCAGCCATATCATGAGACATATCTCCCAATAAATTTATATCTGGAATTTGAGTTTGTCTAATTTCCAACTGATGCTTTGCAGAAATCTAAAACACTAAATGCATTCTTAACATTCTAGATAATTGGAATGGGAGTAGATGGAGTGAACAGTAAAATTAAACATTTTGGAAACTATTCAAATCCAAGTTGGATGGGACTTAATATTAGAAAATGTATTGTCATACGTAACTACTATTTATGAAAAGAACCAATTACTAAAACAAAAATGATTTCTCTTAACATGTTCCTTTTTGAATGGACTTAAATACTAATGTTAGACACCAAGTAACACCCTCAACTCAATAATGTACTCAGGAGGATTTGGCCTACCAGGCACATTTTCACATTGAATAACACCAGCTGTTACAGTTATCACTTTTTCACACCTCCATTCATCTTGTGTTTCATGGCAGAACATTCAGAAAACCATCTGTTCACACCTCCAATTCAGTTTTATTTTTAATAGATTTATATATTCTGGATCTTCTTTTTTTCCTTCTGAAACACTCCATGTTGTATTCTTAATAATCAAAATTCTAAGAGTGTAAATTAATATCACAATATTTAAATGCAAGTTTATTAGCAAGATTTTATTTGCCTGCAATAATGTTGCTATTAACCCAAGTATGATTTTACAAAGGTTTTAGAAACATGTGACTCAGTTGGCATGATTCTACTCACAAGTGATAATGTCAACAAGGAAAAGTATCAGGGTTGGATATAATTCATTATTCTACATTCATCACTCCCAACCAGCATTGCATTACACCAGCCTCTCCTCCAGCCACTTGCATAAAGCCAACAACCCTTCTTCCTCTTCTGTGTTAAACTGTTGGTCAAAACTCAGCAGCCTCGTCTCACAGATGGGTGAGCAACTGGCCCCCGAGGAACTCTTCTGTACCAATGAGTCAAGTTCCATTCAGCAGAAGAAGCAAAGAGGAATTGATGAAGTTTCTTTTTTTGAAAAAATAGAACGGTTTTGTTTAAGTATTAGTAGATTTGCTCCCATTATGTTAGCATGTAGTCCTTAAATTATATTAAGAAAATTAACTTCAGGGTTGTATATAGTGACATTTATGTACTTTGATAATAAATTTACTTTGAACCTTGATCTAAAATCATAAGCATGAATCTTTAATACATACAATACAAAATATAGAACTCTAGTTTATTCACAGCTCTCTGTAGTCAAACATTACCTGATGCAATAACTGAACCCAGGAAATGTTTAACAGGACCAAAGATGACTCTGGGGAAATGGGATTGTTGTGAAGAACCCTAAAGCTCTACCTGGTAGCCATCTCACAATAGTATGATTTTGAAAATCAGAAAAAGAGCATGTAACTCACAAAGAGGTCATAGTAAAATCACGAATGGCAAATTGACAATCCCTTCCCACTTACATCCCCAGCAATTATAATACCAACCTCCCCTGACAATCATGTATTTCAGTCAGATCATCATAACCATAGAATCCCAATCCTTCCAAATCTCTATTTCATTTCAGCATTTTCTAAGGGCTCTTCATTTCTTCTTTGAACAGAGGCACAACCTGCCCCTCACTCTACCACCCCCATTAACCCAGCTAAACTTGTTCTGACATTGAAGAACTCCATTAATTCAACTAATTTTCTCCAAGTCAGAGTTGTAGCTATGGACACTCACATAGCCCAGGCTGTGCCCGTCTCAGCGTGTGACAAATGTAGAACAGTTGCTATTTCAGTTCTATTCAGGTCTCCTCCTTTAACTCTTTCCTATTATAGCAATGATGCATTGCTGCTGCTCTTGTTTTCATACCGAATTCAATCTTCCCATTATCTCTGCTATTAATTTCCACCATGCTCTGCTGGACCATATCAGATTCCTCCTTCCTATTTCTTGACATCTCTATCTCCACCTCAAGTTGTAAGTCAGCTGCCAACATTCACTGCAGGCCCACATGTTCCTGCAGCTATCTTGATTCTGTTGCCTCGCAATCTGCTCCACTCTCTCAATTTCTTCAGCTCCACTCTAACTGGTTTTATAATGAGACCTTCCATCTCAATACTTCTGAAATGCTTTTCCTTTTCATTAACGATTGGATTTCTGATAGCCGGCTCTTTCTTAATTTATTTACAGATACAGCACAGTAACAGGCCCTCAAGTCTAACAAGCCTGCACAGCCCAATAACATCCATGTGACCAATTTAGCTGCCAACCTTTACAACTTTGGAATGTGGGAGGAAACTGGAAAACCCGGAGGGAACCCAACCGGTCACTGAGACAAAGTACAAACTTCTTACAGACACCAGTGGGAATTGGACTCAGGTCACTGACACTGTAAAGGATTACAATATCCACTACGCTACCCCTTGTTTGCAACAAACAAGTAGCATTATTTTATTCTCTCTGATCTAAGGAGTTCCAGCATTTTCCTTTCTGATTCATAGAATTTGTATCTTTTGTACTGGTATGATTATTTTCTCTCTGTTTCCCTCATTTACCTTACTCTATTTTCATGTTTCCAAACAGATGAATATTAATTTCATTACGTATGTACCTTAGCAACATTAGTAACACCTGGATTTTCTTGTTCGCCAGTCGATCACAGGAACTTCCGCGACATCTCTGCAGTTTAAGACATACTAGTTTTCCAGATTTGTTAGTGCTGACGAGAATTTATCAACCTGAAACATTAACTCTCTCCTGTTCTCCATGCTGGCCAGCCTGTGGAACGTCTCCAACATTTTCAGTTGCAACTTTAAGATAGGTTTCAACTATCAACTTTAGATACTTCTTTGAAGTTGGAACCATTAAGAAAAAATAACCCAAGATAATAATGTGGCCTAAATTCCTAAGGAATATTGATAAAGAAACATAGGAAAGACATCTTTATGAACCAATTGCATATTATATGTTCATATTCATGGATATGTAATTGGTTAAGGAAAATAAAGTAAGCTGAGTGACAAAAGTGAGTTAGATTGTATTTGTTAGAATGTTTTGAATCCAGGACTATGTTGGACTACAGTTGTGCCTGGTGTGTGGAAATACCCTGGGATTTTTGTCTCAAAAGCCATAAATGTGACAGCAATTTACAGATTGATTCAGTGCCCGACAAATTTGTGTTTCTTTCCATTGGTTTCTTTAGAGAATCTATAGGAACTGCTGACCTGCTAACTTAACACAACAAAATGAAACAGGTATACTCTAAACAAACCCCTCTCGGCTCCTTTACCATTCAACAAAACCACTGATTCTCCTTTAATTTACTTGCATTCCTGACAGAATGTAAAACTCTCTGATCCCCTTCATAAACAAAAGTCCATGTATTTCAGATTTGAATATGTTTGATGACCTAGTATTCACAGCCCAAAAGTTCTCCTCCCCTTGCTAAATTGGGCAGGGTCTGACATATTTGGGATTCCCTGATTTGATCTATCGTCACTTCCTGCTCCTCATCCCAGTTTATCTTCCTATGCAAACAGACGAGATGCAATGCCTTCCTGAACAGAAAACCCCACCTCTTCCATCTCCATCTCTCACCATCATTTTCACAGTCCTGATTGATAAGCTTCAAAACCTGGGCCTCTGTACCTCCTTTTGTAATTGGACTCTCAATTTCCTAACTGGAAGACCAAAGTCTATGCAGATTGGTGATAATATCTCCTCCTCACCGACGATCAATGCTGGCGTACTTCCATGGTGTGTGCTTAGCCCACTGCTCTACTTCCTCTATACCCATGACTGTGCGCTCAGTATAGCTCAAATACCATCTATAAATTTGCCGATGTTGTAACCATTGCTGGCAAAATCTCAGATGGAGATGAAAGGGTGTAAAATTGTGAGATATACCAGCTGGTTGAGTGGTGTCACAGCAACAACCTTGCACTCAATGTTGGTAGACAAAAGAACTGATTGTGGACTTCATGAAAGATAAGATGAGGGAACACAAACCAGTCCTCATGCAGGGATCAGAAGTGGAAAAAGTGAGCAATTTTAAGTTCCTTGGTATCAAGGTCTCTGAGTATCTAACCTGCAACCAACATATAAATGCAGCTATAAAGAAGGCTAGACAGTGGCTATATTTCATTCAGAGTTTGAAGAGATTTGGATTTTCAACTAAAACACTCAAAAACCTCTATAGATGTACTGTGGAGAGCATTCTGACAGGCTGCATCACCATCTGGTATGGTGGTGGGCGGGGTAGAGGGGCTGCCCTACTGTACAGGACCAAAAGAATCTACAAAAACTTGTAAAATTAGTCAGCTCCATCTTGGGCATCAGCTTCCAAACTACCCAAGACATGTTCAAGGAGTGGTTCCTCAGAAAGGCAACGCTCATTATCAAGGACCCCCATCACCCAGGGCATGCCCTCTTCTCATTGCTACCATTAGGAAGGAAGTACAGAATCCTGAAGGCACATGATTCAGGAGTGGCTTCTTCACCTCTGCCACACATCCCTAAAGGGACATTGAACCTATGATCACTACCTCACTTTTTTTGAATATATATTATTTCTGTTTTTGCTCAGTTTTTAATTTATTCAGTTTACATATGTAAACTTACTGTAATCGATTTGCTTATTTTCTTCTTTCTGTATTCACACGTATTGTATTGTTGCACTGCAGCTAAGCTTACAAATTTCACAACACATGCCAGTGATAATAAACCGGATTCCTATTCTCTTCCCTTCCTTCTATCCAGGAAATCAACAATCATTCAATGTGAAGCAGGATTCATTCAACGTGAAGAACATGATTCTTCTAACCTAGGGTATTTTATGTTCACCCTGGGCCTCCTCAACACTGAAGAAGCTAATTGCAGATTAGGTGATTGCTTCTAGAGCACTTGCACTCAGTTTGAGGGATGATCCTCAGCTTGCTTATCAAGTTCAAGTTTAATTGTCATTCAACCATACACATGAATAGAGCCAAATGAAACAGCGTTCCTCTGGGGCCTACATGCAAAACACAGAGCCAACAGTCAGACCAGCACACAGCGCATGATAGCACCTTTAATTATAATAGAAGAATAACAAAACAATTAAAAAGTAATATTTGCATGCCACTTTAATTCTCAATCTCACTCCCATTTGAAGGGATTCTGAGGTATTTTTCTCTCACAAAGGGTTATAGGTATATAAAATGAGTTGCAAAATGAAGTGGTAGAGGTAAGTACAGTTACAATATTTAAAAGACATTTGATAGGTACATAAACAGGAAAGGTTTATAGGAATATGATACAGGCAAATGGGACTAGCTGGATTTGGTTGGTTTGGACAGATTGGGACGAAGGACCTGTTCTGTGGCTCCTTGACTCTATTATCTATTTTAGAATTTCACCAGCTTCCATAAAATCCCTGCTCATCCATTTAACTTAAATAAGAAGAATCTAGGAATCACTCCCATCAACTTATTTCCTTCCTTTAGTATAAAGTCCAAACCTGTACATAGAATTTGGGTGTGATCTCAACAAAGGAATACATATAAATCTCACACTAATATATTTTGGTTCTTTGGTTGCAAGTGGCGTTTATGAAAGCTGCTATTTAAATATTATTTATTCAATTAATACTTCAAAATAAGAAGAGGGTCTTTTAGGAGAAATTTCTTCATTCAGAGTGGTGTCTGGAGTTTCAACTCATGGATTGCATTCAAAGCTGAGACTGATAGATTTCTGGGTATCATAGAACTGAAGGAATACGAGGATAGAGTAGGAAAATGGTGTCTGAAGTAGAACAGCCGATGATCTCGTTGGATTGCAGAGCAGGTGCAAGGGGCCAAATGGCCTCTCCTGCTCTTTCACTCATATACTGCAAGTTATCATTTTCCATAACCATCACTTAGGACATTAAAAATGCATGAAGTCAATTTCTAGGATATACGATTTATCAGAATTAGAATCAGAATCTGGTTTATTATCACTGACATTTGTCATAAAGTTTGTTGTTTGGTGGCAGCTGTACAGTGCAAAGACATAAAAGTTACTAAATGTTTCAATCAGTCAATCAGTAAATAACTAGAGCGAAAGAGGAATAATTTTCATGGGTTCATGGACAATTCAGAAATCAGATGGCAGAGTGTAAAAAGCTATTCCTACAGCACTCTGCATGGATCTTCAAGCTCTTGTACCTCTTCCTGATGTAGTAACGAGAAGAGGACAATGAGATGATCCAATCTTGCAATGGTATTTGATGCTTGAAGAAGCAGATATATCAGCCTATAGAACAACACTTCAATAAATGACAGAGGGAAAGAAAAAAAGACCTAGGCTTTGGGTAATTATCAGACATTTCTTCCCACAGGGGTTGATCACTGTCAGAGTCAAGGTCATAGGAATAGTCTATGAAATATGACATGGATATTATTTAAGAAATTTAAAAAACTGTAGAGCTAATAGCTGATGTTTTAATTACATAGCCCAAAGTTCTTCACACAAACTTACATACTCTGATCTACCAATAAAAATAAGACATCAAAATATCACAAATATCCAACATTTGCTGATTTATAATGAAGACACAAGAGATACTTCACAGACTGAAAATCTTGAGCATCGTACACAAAATACTAGAGGAACTCAGCAGGATAGGCAGCATCAATGGTGGGAAATAAACAGCTGATGTTTCAAGCAGAGACCCTGATGCACCATCAATAACTCACTCTGAGACGTAAAGGTGAGATATCGGCTTTTATTGACTGGAAGAAGGAACCAGCAGTGAGTGGCCACCATACTACATCCTGGAGACTGAGAGGCCGGGCCCAGGCTCCGATCGCCGTTATACAGGGGTCTGTGGGAGGAGCCACAGGAGCAGTCAGCAGGGGGCATGTCCAGACAGGCACACTTAGTTCACCACAGACCCTTCATCAGAATATGATTTTATTATGTTCTTGTAGCTGTTGCCCCTGTAACTGTTGTCATCCAAGCTTTCCTTTCCAAAATGAATGTAGTTTTCTGTTCAAGTGTCTAATCGCTACCAAAAATAAAATGCAGAGCACAATGATAGACTGGATTCAGTCCTGATAAGCAACATAATGCTTGTTATTTCCACTTATAAGCATGTGAAACTTTGAGAGGGTCATTTGGCTTTAGTTTTGTTTTATAGCAGTGCTTTCTCCAGAAGTCATACTAGTGTGTTGGCAGATGAGGTTTCTCAGTTTGATAATGGCTGTTGGACAGAAAAACGTTGTCTTCACTCAGATCTACGACAGCAATATTCTAAACAGGCTTTGTCTGATATGATAGAGTTAGAATTCAGAAAATATTGGAACATAAGTAAATGGTGCAAGGAGAGGTCATAGCCCGTGGAGATCTTCAACCTTTTAATACAATCATGTCTCATCCACTTTAATACTCAGTGCCCTGCTCTCTTAATTCCCTTAGTATTCAGAAATCAATCTATTTCAGCCTTGTACAAACTGGAAAATGGAGTATTCAGAGCCCTGTGAAGTAGAGAATTCTAATGATTTACAATCTCTGGAGAACAGAAAATCCTCTTCTTCTCAGTTCTAAGTGGCAATCCCTTTAACAACTCCCATTTTGGAGGAAATTGTCTTTCAGCATCCACCAATCAACCTAGGTTAATGATGGTGTAATTTAAGAGTTGAACATTTGATTTTTTTTCATGACTATGGCTAGGATTATTAGGTTTTTATCACATCTCAGTTTCTTGGATAAGAATCTTACTTGTCTGAATCAGGCTGAGGTGATAGTATTAGGTACGGCTTTACATTCGGATAAACTGATCCTAGCAGAATCAATTAAACCATTTTCATGGAACATTCCCTTAGAGATTCATTTCTGTTCAATGGTGCTAAAACAGTCACATCAACAGGATGATCTCTGGTTCTTAAATTCATTCCATTGACTGTAGGTTTCACCAGGAGAGAGAACAGGTAAAATCTTTGGCCCAAGGGTTGATTTTTTCATCCGCAATCGAAGCCGGGAGGTTGATTGGAAGACTAGAAGTAGAGGCCTGATAGCCAGAGCCACAAGTTCATGAATCACTGAGAGTCTGCTGGGGAAGTCGGAGCCCTGTGTCTCCGAATCCATGAGTCCGCTGGAGGCTGAGAACAACCCGTCTTGGGCATAAGGGGCTGTGGATGTGCATGAGGGGACAGGTGGAGCAGGACTTGATTTGCTGTTGTTGCTTGGCTGCTTGTTGTGTTCTGCATTGTTCTGCCAAGAATTACAGACACAATATGCTGGCACCAGAATGTGTGACAACTCTTGCAGAGACCTTGGCCTTCACCCTGCCTTGTGTAACTGGATCCTGGACTTCCTGCCAGCTTGCTGGCAGATGGGAAGAGTGGGCTCCCTCACCTCTGTTCCTTCTGACTCTCAAAATAGGTGCCCTTCAGGACTGTGTACTAAGCCCCCTCCTTTACTCTCTGTATACCAAAAACCTGTGTTGCCACCCACAGCTCCAATCCACTAAATAAATTTGCTGATGACACTTCACTGACTGGGTTAATCTCAAATAATAATGAGGCAGCCTACAGAGAGGAAGACATCACCCTGACACAGTGGTGTCAAGAAAACAACCTCTCCCTCAACATCGCAAAAACAAAGGAGCTGGTTGTGGATTACAGGAGGAATGGAGTCAGGCTCACCCCTATTGACATCAATGGATCTGGGGTTGAGTGGGTGAAAAGCTTCAATTTCCTCAGTGTAATCATCAACAAGGATCTCACATGATCTGTACATACCGGCTATGTGGTGAAAAAGGCATAACAACACCTCTTATACCTCAGGCGGTTGAAGAAGTTTGGTATGGCCCCCTAAATTCTAGGTACTTTCTATAGGGGCACGATTGAAAGCATCCTGACTGGCTGCATTACTTCTTGTATGGGAACTGTACTTCCCTCAATCTGCTGAGGGTGGTGCGGACAGTTTAGTGCATCTGTAGATGTGAACTTCCCACTATTCAGAACATTTACAAAGAGAGGTGTGTAAAAATGGCCCGAAGGATCATTGGAGACCCAAGTCACTCCAGCCACAAACTGTTCCATCTGCCACCATCCAGGAAACGGTATCACACAATAAAAGCCAGGACAACAGGCTCCGGGACAGCTTCTTCCACCAGGCCATCAGACTGATTAATTCATGCTGACACAACTGTATTTTAATGTTATATTGACAATCCTATTGTAGATAATATTTATTATATATTACTATAATTAAAAATTGCACATTTGAACAGTGATGTAACGTAAAGATTTTTACTCCTCATGTTTATGAAGGATGTAAGTAATAAAATCAATTCAATTCAATTCAATCATTGAAAGATGCCAAGTTTGAATACCTTCAGGTGCAATTTTCTCTTATTAATAGAAAACAGAAAACACACCCACACACACTGCCTACAATTGTGAGATAATTCTTCAAGACTGATTGGTGAGGGCATCTGGACAATATTTTTCAAGAAATGATTATAATGTATTTAAACAAGCACATGCACATGCAGGAAATGAAGGGATATAGATAATCAGGATTGGTTTAGTCTGATGTCATGGCCTGTACAGGAATCATGGATCATGTTCCATTGTTGTACTGTACTCTGTTCGAATAGCCAATCTTTTATCCAATTCCTACCAAGCAGGCTGTGCCATTGTACTAATGGCTGTTGAGAACTCCCACGTGAATTGATGAACACTACTTCCTTATTCCTTCTTTTGCACTATTTATTTGTAATTTATTGTAATTCTATGTCTTTGCATTGTACAGCTACCGTAAGACAAGAAATTTCATGTAACTTAAGTCAGTGATGATAAGAACGATTCTGTTATTTGAGAATATAGTTTAAAAGTACAAAAGTAAGGAAGCTGATTTTGGACTTTCACCTTGATGGAGGGATAGGTTTCAAAGGATTCACCGTAAGTCCTCTTGGGTAAACTGATGCCACCGTACCACTGTTGGCCTAGTAATAGGTTCTCAATTTTCCTTAATGTTTGGCAAAGTGTCTTCCTGTTTATCATCTGGAATGCCTAGCAACAATATGTTTCCCCTTGGATATTTACACATCTTTCTAATTCCACCTAGGAAGCTCAAAATAAATATAATGTTCTGAGAACATCAGCAGTTCATGAAGCAAACCTGTTACGTGTCAACCACATGTCAATTTTAAAAAATGCTTGACTAAGGCCAAGTTTACACTATCTGACATCATTGTGGCTTTTGGCCGAAGAATCACATGACATGCTCTGCGAAAGTTTAAGGATGTTTCTGTGTAACCTGAAACTGTGGAAGAATAAGACAAGAACCCGACAGATTTGACAGCTGTCTCACTCAGGATGTGGAAGTTGCAGTTTATTTTTCAACAAAATAAAACTCAGCTAAAACATTTGAATCGAAGGGAAGCTGAATTGGATCAATGTGGTACAGAGACAAAATTGCACAGCAGGGACACTCACGTCAAACAGCTGGAAGATCTTCAGCCTTGCTTTATAAAGAGACAGAGTTCTTCGTCTTGGTCATTAGCTAGTGACCTGCACTGGAAAACATTTATGGGATGTCAGCTGAGAATTGGAACAAGCAACAAAAATAAATGGCTAAATACAAAATGTGCCTTGTGAGTAGAATCTAATCAGATGAGGTAAAGCAACAACTTCCCTTTCCTGACAGCCATTAATAAAGCTGATACATTTTTCTGATAAACTATTTTCATAGGCCTCATGACAAGTTCGTTTTTTTTAAATTCCACTTTATTAACTGAATTCAAATAATTTTCGTCTACTATGGAGAGATTTGAACAATTCTTTCCCCTGTACATCCAGGCTATCAGTTACTTCAGCGGCTTATCTATCCTGCCAGATATCCAGCACAGCATCTCTTCAACACACAGCCAGCTGTTACTACATGGTTGGCACAGAGTTGAACTGAGCTTAACCTGACCTAGTACAGCCTAACTTATTGCTTCAACAGGGTGGCATTCCAATTACTCAGCAGCACTGTGCAAAACATTCATGGTATCGGGTGCTCTTTGTTGTTCATCCCACTTGCCAGTAACTGCATTCCATTTGTGGGATCCATTGGCAGGACTTACCACTCGGTTAGAGGTGACTTGCTTTTCTCAGATGATTTTAAATACCCATCCCAGAGAGGTGCAGGTGCTGAGTCATTGAATGCCGCTCACCTTTAGGTTGAGCTTAAATACAGGAAATTATGAAAGGACATATTGTGAAATTCTCTAACATTGTCAGTTGAGCAAGAAGGAAGTAAGGGAAATAGATTAATAACTGTGAGAAGCTTCTGAAGCTTCTGACCTTGACTAAGCATATCTGCAATATTATCACCAATTAAACAAAACATATTCTTATTTTTCCTATAGGAGCGTAATATAATAGTGCCCTGCAGCATTACACATCTGAGATGGACAGATAGCCCACAGGAAAATCAAGCATTATTGGATAGTAGAGCAAGAGTCATTGACCCAGAGGAAACCCATGTGGTTACAGGGAAAATGTACAAATTCCTTACAGACACCACAGGGGAAATTAAACCCAAATTTCTGGTGCTGTAAAGCATTACACTAACTGCTATGCTACCACGCTACCTTCTGAGGAAGTAGAGGCACTGGTGTGCTTTCTTGACCCTGGCATCCATGTAGCTGGACTAAGACAATTATCGATGATATTTACACCGGGAAACTTGAAGCTCTCAGCCATCTCCAATTCAACACCATTGATACAGACAGGTGTGTGTCCTCAATCCTGTTTTCTGGATTCAATGGCTATCTCTTTTGTCTTGCTAACCAAGGTTTGATAAAGTTGGAGCATAATCTCTTTACTTTTGCATTCAATACCTAAATGAATGAAGCATAGTATCCTATATGCCTTACTTACCACTATATCAACACATGTTGC
Organism: Hypanus sabinus; assembly: GCF_030144855.1. Classification (NCBI taxonomy): domain Eukaryota; kingdom Metazoa; phylum Chordata; class Chondrichthyes; order Myliobatiformes; family Dasyatidae; genus Hypanus; species Hypanus sabinus. Next base: position 36,365,559 of record NC_082711.1, read on the forward strand.
AACCTCAAGGATCAATGTGCTTGTACTTCAAACTCCCTTTGTTCCTCTGTTCTCTAAGATTCTACCACTCGTGGTATATTTCCTAGCCTCATTAGTGATGCACCATCAATAACTCTTGGAGACGTAAGACGAGATATAGGCTTTTATTGGCTGGAAGAAAGAACAAGCAGCAAGTGACCACCACACTACATCCTGGAGACTGAGGCCGGGGCTATGCCTCCAATCGCCTTTATACCGGGGTCTATGGGAGGGGCCACGGACTGTGGGAGGAGCCACAGGAGCAGTCAGCGGTGAGGGGGGGGGGGGGTGCGTCCAGACAGATATAGGTAGTTCACCACAATTAGTACTCCAAAGTACATCACCTCAATGCTGTATTTAACTTCATCTGCCATCTTCACCTATTTCAGCAGTACATCAATATTACTTAGAAGTCTAAGATTATCTTTCATATCATTAATGTACATTATAAACAGCAAGGGTCTCAGCACCAATGCTTGTGGGACACTGCTAGTTACAAGTGACTAATCTCATATGTAATCTTCTACTAGCACCCTCTGACTCCTGTTGCCAAACAAGTTTTGGATTCAGCTTGCCAACTGTTTCTAAATTTCAAGGGCCCTAACCTTTTGAACCAGTCTCCCATTGTGGGGCATTACTAAAATATGTTTACGTCATATCTGTTGCACTTGGCTACCTCTTCAAATAATTTTTAAAAACTGATCAGAGTGAATCTGCTTTCAACAAAGAAATATCTGCCTTTTGAATTAATCAATAGCCCTATCCCTCACACTTTTACCAGCATATTCCCCATCACTGATATTAGGCTTACATCTCCATTATTTCTAGGCTGACTTTCTTGAAAAGTGGCCCATGGTGTTGATCTCTACTCATCTGGCAATTGTGATGAGTGAAGACATAAAAATCTCAGCCAACGCCCCAGCAATCCTTTTCCCCGTCTCCTGTAGCATCCTGGGATAACTGACTGTCCAGTCTTAGGGATTCATCCAGCTTTAAACCTGAAAGCATGAGTAGATCCACTTTGATTGCGGAGATAAGCACTAGGTATTTACCTCCCTGTTATCTGAATTCTCCAACTACAATGCCAGTTTCCTATGTGAATACCAATGCAAATATTAACTTAGCACCTTACTCATACCTTCTGGCTTCATACACAAATTTCTGATGTCACCTTAATGGACCCTAGTTATTTATTCCCTAGCAATTACACTTATATTCTTCTAGAACCCCTTTAGATTTACTTTAACCCTGTCTGTTGGTGTTTTCTCTTTACCCCTATTAGATTTCCTAATTTCCATTTTAAGTATCTCCCTACACTTCTTATATTCTTGAGTGTCCACTCCATCATTAATTCCCAACAAATAACATATACTTCCTTTTTTCTCTTTACTGAACGCTCAATATCCCTCAACACACAGTATTTCCAATACTTAATAATCTTGGCTTTTACCCTTAATCAAATATGGTGGCCTTGAATTCATCCTTCTTTCCTTTAGATGGCAAATATACACTTACAGGCAACTCGATTCCTCTAATCTACCTTTGACAAGTCATCCTTGAAGTTAGTGGAATTGCCCTTCCCTCAATTTAAGACCTTAATTACTAGTTTATCCAATTCTTTTTCCAGAGCCACTTTAAAGTTTACAGTTATGTTTACTGTCTCAAAATAGTCTCTTGCTGACCCTCCTTGCATTTGATCAGATATATTCACCAAAATAAGGTAATGTTCCTTTCTTTGCTGGTCCATCTCCACACGGCATCAAAAATCTCTCGTGGACACGCCTTAAAAATTCTAGTCACTTTGAGTCTTTAACATCAGAGTTAATGTTTGGAAAATTGAAATCTCTCAGTACATTAACCCTATTTTTATTACATCTCTCTGCAATTTGCATGTCTGCCTGAGTTGAGGCTAAATCAACCATGATGTCTTGTAAAGGCCATATCGACTGCTGCTGCTCCAGGTTTCTTATTCTTCTCAAGTCATTGGGACCACAGCGGGGGGTTTCACATCACAGTCCTGGATCCTGGATGTCATTTTTGTCTGTTTGTCCTGCTGTTATTGTTCAACAAATAATCCAGTGCCCACCACTGAGGAATTCATGACTATAATGACGGATGGTGAAAAGAAGGGTAATTTCACAAATTTGCCATTTCCAATGAGGTCATCGAAGGGAAATATGTACTCAATTCCTCTCTACACAGATGCTGTTTGAACTGTTGAATGCCTCCAATCTTTATTTATGATTTTCACATTGGTTTGAAGGAATTGTACTTCATATTTCCTAACAAGATGGGAAATCATTGTAGCGTGTCAAGTTCAAATCACCTCAAAGAACTCTTTCCTCCTATAACATTCCCATCGGTTTCAAAGTCAAAGTCGAGTTTATTGTCATATACATGTACGCACAGGTGTAATGGAAAACTCACTTGCAGCAGCATCACAGGCACATACCATCATATAAGCAGCATTCTCAAGAATGAGAAGAAACGTAAAAACATAGAAAAGCTACAGCACAATATAGGCCCTTCGGCCCACAACGTTCTGCAGAACATGTTCTTTCCTTAGAAATTGTTAGACTTCCCCATAGCCCTCTATTTTTCTAAGCTCCATGTACTATCTAAAAGTCTCTTAAAAGGCCTCATCGTACCCGCCTCCACCACCGTTGCCAGCAGCCCATTCCACACACTCACCACTCTCTGAGTAAAAAAACTTACCCCTGACATCACCTCTGTACCTACTGCTCAGCGCCTTAAATTTGTGTACTCTTGTGGCAACCATTTCAGCCCTGGGGAAAAGCCTCTGACTATTCACATGATCAATGCCTCTCATCATCTTATACACCTCTATCAGGTCACCTTTCATCCTCCGTCGCTCCAAGGAGAAAAGGCCAAGTTCACTCAACCTGTTTTCATAAGGCATGCTCCTCGATCCATGCAACATCCTTGTAAATCTCCTCTGCACCCTTTCTATACTTTCCACGTCCTTCCTGTAGTGAGGCGACCAGAACTGAGCACAGTACTCCATGCAGGATCTGACCAGGGCCCTATATAGCTGTAACATTACTTCTCAGCTCCTGAATTCAATTCCACGATTGATGAAGGCCAATATAATACCATATGCCTTCTTAACCACAGTGTTAACCTGTGCAGCTGCTTTGAGCATCCTCTGGACTCAGACCCCAAGATCCCTCTGATCCTCCACAATGCCAAGAGTCATACCATTAATACTATATTCTGCCATCATATTTGACCTACCAAAATGAACCACTTCACACTTACAACACACACAAAATGCTGGTGGAACACAGCAGGCCAGGCAGCATCTATAAGGAGAAGCACTGTCGATGTTTCGGGCTGAGACCCTTTATCAGGACTAACTGAAAGGAAAGATTTGAAAGTAGTGGGGGGAGAGGGGGAAATGCGAAATGAAAGGAGAAGACCGGAGGGGGTGAGATGAAGCTAAGAGCTGGAAAGGTTATTTGGGTTGAACTCCATCTGCCACTTCTCAGCCCAGTTTTGCATCCTATCACTGTCCCGCTGTAACCTCTGACAGCCCTCCACACTATCTACAACACCTCCAACTTTTGTGTCATCAGCAAACTTACTAACCCAACCCTCCACTTCCTCATCCAGGTCATTTATAAAAATCACAAAGCGTAAGGGTCCCAGAACAGAGCCCTGAGGCACCCCACTGGTCATGGACCTCCATGCAGATTGAATTGCATTGAACTATTGTAAAAAGAAAGACATTATTTATAATATATCTTTCATGTCAGATTCACCCAGAGCTTTAGGATTCGTATTACAAATGTCTTCATTACTTTGTAAATTTCAGAACACTGCCAATAATAATGATCAGGCTAGAAGTCTGATTGCGTGGTAGGTGCAGGAATGAAAATCCACGAATGAGAACTGAAACTTACATTATGTGTTGTGGAGTGATGTTCCACCATGTGCAGCCACAGGTCTCATCTGGAAAACCTCGACTTGATCACTTGCAGCTCAAAAGTGCTAAACTGGATCTTGCCCCGCTCATCTCTAAAATGTCATGTGGATACCACAATGTTTTGACACAGAGGTGAATATTCCATGCTCTGAGTTGTGGCTGATGCTGAAGACATGAGACGTAACAGAATAGGGGGACGTTGTGGTAACAAAACCATCCTATTCAAGGTTCACGACACCTTTATGTCGGACATTGTCTACAATAGCTAGATCCTAGATCCAAATCAAATAAGTTGTATTTGCTTTGTTTTATTTTTGTTCAGTTGGTTTAATGTCTAATGTCATTTCCAATACTCACATGTAAAGGAGAACGAAATAATTGTTACTCCAGATTCTATGCTGCACAAGAAAACACAATAAAGTTAAAAATTCAAATTCAGAGTAAATTTATTATTGAAGTACATATATATCACTATATTCATTTTCTTGCAGGGATTCACAGTAAATACAAAGAAACATAATAGAATCAATGAAAAACTGCCCACAACAAGATGGGCAAACAACCAATGTGCATATCAACAAATTTGCAAAATAAAACAAACTAAATAATAATAAATAAATATGCAATAAATAGCAAGAACATGAAATGAAGAGTCCTTGAAAGTGAGTCCGTAGGTTATGGGAACAGTTCAGTTTTGGGATGACTGAAGTTATGTCCTCTGGTTCAAAAGCCCAACGGTTGACGGGTAATAGCTGTTCCTGAGCCTGGCGGTGAGGGGCCTCAGGTTCATGTACCTTCTTCTGAATGGCAGCAGCGAGAAGAGAGAGAACACAATGGAAAAACACAATAAGTATAAATACATAAGATTGTTTATACATGTAGATTGATTTTATGTACATAAATTATTCAAGGTTATTTAATATCATTTCTAGTACGCAAGTGTAAAGGCGAATGAAATAGTTGTTACTCTGGATCTGACGCAGCACAAAAATAGAACACAATACGATAAATAATGCTGAACTAAATATTCTGCGTTTGCTCAAGAGCTTTCCCCACTTTCTTAACCGAGACAGACAGGTAACTCCAGTCCAGTCATAGCCGTAGTTGAACATGGTTTTGTTACAGTACACAAGCAGCTGATGTAAAAAGACAGTACTTCTCAGCATTCTAACAAAACGCAGTTACAAATATTGACTAAAATTCCTTTGACTTCTAACAAGTGCTTCTAACTGCTAAATGAAATGTATAAATGATATAAAATGGCCGCCCTGATGATGAAATCTAATTATTAACAATGCGATAATGAGCAGTCAACAACAGCAGTAAACCCACAAGTAGGCAGTGTGATCTAGTAATTAGAAATAGAACAACAATCCAAATCAGGAAAGGAATAAAACTTTAAAAAAACACAAAAAATATAAATATATAAGATAGCTTATATACATTGACTGTATGTCCATTAAGTGATGCTAGGCATAGGATTTTCTGTACATAAGGCAACTCTGACAGAAAATGATAAGGTTGTGATGCTGGTGGGTGTGGAGGGATGGGTTAATAGGTGAGGGTGTTAATCAGTCTTACTGTTTGGAAAAAGTAGATGTTTCTGAGTCTGGTGATCCTGGCATGGTGTTATATTGCCTCCTCCCCAGTGGGAGTGAGACAAAATGTTTATGAACAATGTGGGTGGGATCTTTCATGATACTGCTGGACTCTTTTTTCGCTACATTTTTGAATATACATCCCTGATGGCAAACACCAGAATTAATATTAGAGCAGTAGCCTGGATTTGAGTTGTTCAAGAATTGGTTCGGTGGTGGGAATGGTTGCTTGCCTCTGGGCCAGATGCTTTCCATGGGATCTCAATCATTAAAGCAATCGACTTAATCAAAGACCCCCTCCTACTCCACATATTCTCCCTTCTGCCCACTCCCATTCAGCAGAAGATAGAAAATCCTGAAAGCATGTGCAACCAGGCTCAAAGTCAGCTTCTATACACCTATTGAATGGCCCCTTGGCACAATAAGATAGACTCTTGACTTCAGAATCAACTTTGCTACGGCCTTGCACCCCATTGTCCACCTACACTGCACTTTGTCTGTAATACTTTGTTCTGCAGTCTTACTCTTTTCCTTTGTACTATTGTAATGAAATGGTCTGTTTGGATGACATGCAAAAGAATGCTTTTCACTGTACAGGTGACAAAATACTCTACACCAACTGACCATTTTACCAAAATTATCAATTTACCAGTTTGCCTCTGCAGTTTCCAAGAGCCTAAATCAACAACTAACTAGAGATTTTGTTAACCTGATATATAAACAGACAATGCTGGGAATACTCAACAGTTCAGGCAGCTTGCTTGTCTGGAGGGAGAAAGAGTTCCAGATTCAGCTTGATGAACTTCCATTAGAGTGATCTGTTCAAATGAAGGATCACTGAGCTGAAACCTTATCTCTATTTCCCTTGCTACAGATACTGCCTCACCTGAGTTCCGAGAATTGCTAGCATTTCCTGTTTTTGGTCTAAGGATTGTAATGTCTTTAATGACACCTTCCATCCAATAAATTATTCTCACATTTTAAAAAAAATGCACCTTCATCAGTTTTCGTTTCAACTTTGATTCAGTTGCTGACAATTTCAATTGTGATTCAGTAATCCATATCAGCCTCTAGAAGTAAGCGTCAGTGCATTAAAAATTATGTAAACCTGATTAGTGTTCAGCCATAGGCCGTCTGTTTTCAAGAGCTTAACTCTCTTAATGATCCTGCTCCAATGAGCTTCCCTGTTGCAGAATTTATAGAACAAATTGAACTTCCTCAACAAAAACCTCTTGTAACTGAAGATTACTCACAAAATAAGCATACTATTGCCTCTATATTTATCTGATAGAGTAAGCCTTTTAACGCAGGCTATCCTACAATTTTTTTATTACAGCTGATGAGGGATTCTTATAAAGAGTCTCAGCTTTAAAGGTCAACTATTTATTCCTCTCTATCAATGCTGCCTGAATTCTGAGATCCTCCAATATTTTGGGTGTGTTTCTCTGGATTTCCAGCATCAGCAGTATCTTCTGTGTTTTTATTATAGCTTACCATTTTAAAAGGAAATCTATAAAGGTCAAGAGAGTTATGTATTTTCATATTTTGAGGCATCGTGTGTCTGAAATTCTTTTGGTTTTTCTTGTTGCTTTGAGCACATAAGGATCGACTGAAATAACACTTACAGGTGTGCAATTTTGGTGTAAAATGACTCTCATTGCCTTCTGTCCATGCACGCCAGAGGTACTGATAGGTGCAATGAAGTGGAGGAAGGGCCCTTGGGGTCATTTTCCAATCTTGCTGACCAGCATCATGCATCTGAAATTAAAGAGCTGTCTCGTCTGAATGATCAGAATGTGTGCAGATTCAGTATTTTCATCTCCAACAGCAATGCAAGCAAAACTTCCCACTGGCAGTGTGAAATTGGAAAATATGCCTGTTAGGTGCCAGGAATGCATTAGACAGCTAATTAATATCAGGTAATGGTGATGAATTCCAAGTTGTTGATGAGAACTGTAGAATTCTTCTTGGCTTGAAGCCAACAATTTTAACTATGTCTTTATATGCATGGCCAACAACTTCCAACTATTCCATGTGCAGATGGTGCAGCAGATTGCCAAACACTTTTGTGTTTCACCTGGTTCTGCCACACGTGAAGATGAGAAACACTGAACCTCGGGTCTGCAGGCCTGCCACAAGATGCACAATGTGATGGTTGGGAAAAGACCTGCTGCTCTTCAAGCTGGTTTCTTCATCATAATGTCTGGAGTATCAAGACTGGACTCTTCTTTGCCTTCCAAGTGGTTTTGTGATTGGCTGAAAGAAGGGATGGTGATGAGGTGGCAGCTGAGAGTTGGCATTGGTCATGTTGAAGGGAGCATGAAGAAAAAAAGCTCATATCCAAATTTGGACAATGAATGAGCAGCAATTAGTTTATCCGCACTCCAATCCTGACTTCCACCACCATCTTGTGATGTTTGACCCATGGCTGTATGGGCTTCCCCCCACATACTGAAGATACTCTGGCTGGGAGGTTCATTAGCTGCTGTAAAATAACCCTAAAGCAGGGGGATGATAGGACAATCAGGGGTATCAATGGGCATGGTGTAATAAGTTGAGGAAGAGGGATCAGAAGTGGAGAGAGTGAGCAGCTTCAAGTTCCTGGGTGTCAAGATGTCCGAGGATCTAACCTGGTCCCAACATATCAACATAGTCATAAAGAAGGCAAAATAGCAGCTATACATTATTGGGAGGTTGAAGAGATTTTGCATGTTGACAAATACACTCAAAAACATCTATAGTTGCACCATGGAGAGCATTCTGACAGACTGCATCACTGGCTGGTATGGAAGGGCTACTGCACAAGACCGAAAGAAGCTGCAGAAGGTTGTAAATCTAGTCAGCTGCATCTTGATACTAAGCTACAAAGTACCCAGGGCATCTTCAGGGAGCGTTGTCTCAGAAAGGAAGTGTCTATTATTAAAGAGCTCCTGCACCCAGGGCATGCCCTTTTCTTACTGTTACCAGAAGATAGGAGGTATAGAAGCCAAAAGGCACACACTCAGAGATTCAGGAACAGCTTCTTCCCCTCTGCCATTTGATTCCTGAATGGACATTGAGGCTTTGGACACAACCTCACTTCTAATATACAGTATTTCTGTTTTTGCATGTTTTTAAACTCTATTCAATATATGTAATTGATTTACTTGTTTATTGATTAATATCATTTTTATTTAGTTTATTATTTTTTTCTCTGCTAGATTATGTATTGCATTGAACTGCTGCTGCTGCTAAGTTAACAAATTTCACAACACATGCTGGTGATAATAAACCTGATTCTGTTCTGAGAGCTGGAATGGATTTCATAGCTTCTACTAAATGTAACTTGCATCTCCAAAATATAAATATAAGAAATTAGGACTAAATTTGGAAACTTCACTGTCATCACCCAGACATAAATCAATCTATGATCTCAAGATATCATCTTACAATGAGGAGAATTGTCCATTGTGCTCCAGAGTCAACAAGTGAAACAAAAGGTGATTCATACTGAAGCGTACAAGATTCTGAGATAGTTTTAACACTGTGAAAGCAGTGAGAATGCTTTCCTTTTGAAACCGCAAACACGAGGAAATCTGTAGATGCTGGAAATTCAAGCAACACGCACAAAATGCTGGTGGAAAGCAGTAAGCCAGGCAGCATCTACAGGAAGAAGCACTGTCGCCGAAGGGTCTTGGCCTGAAATGTCGACTGTGCTTCTTCCTATAGGTGCTGCCTGGCCTGCTGCGTTCCACCACATTTTGTGTGTGTTGCTAGAATGCTTTACTTAATGGGCATGATCAGAGTCAGAGGAATTAACAGAGGATAAGGTGTGATACTTGGAATTTCTTTACTGCTGAAAAGTGAGTTTGCTGAGCCAAGGATGTGATAGGCAGGTTTTACACTCAAAACAAGATACTGTAGATAAGGGAATTATGAAATAGAAAATACTGAAAGTGTTCAGTTGATTAAGGAGCAAAATAGATATCGATTTAGGTCACAATGTGTCTAGTTCAGTTTGCTACACTACAAGAAGTATTCTGAGGCTTTGGAGAGGATGTAGAAGAGATTCAACGGGATGTTGCCTGGATTGGAAAGTACTGGCTACAAGGAGAGTTTGGACAAATTTGAGTTGTGTTTGCTGGAGTTTTGGAGGCTGCTGGGGGTTGAGGGTGCAAAGAGTCCTGCTAGAAGTATATTGAATTAAGAGAGGATGAGAGTTATGCATGGTGTTCCAGGATGGAAAAGTCAAATATTGGAGCACATAGCTGTAAGGTGAGGCAGGTAAAGCTTAAAATATATTTACAAAGCAAGTCTTTATAAAACAGAGGATGGCAGGTGCCTGGAACATACTGACAAGAAAGTGATTGAAGCAGAAACAACAGCAACATTGAAGAATCTTTAACACAGACATGGGAACAGGCAGGGAAGAGAGAGATACGGACCGTGAGCAGGAGATGAGATTAATTTAGATTGACTATTTAGGTTGACACTTAAGGCCTTAGTACACTGCTGTGAAGTTAACCAGGATGCCCTCAGTAACCGGAGACACAGAGTGCTATAGTACAGAAACAGGCCGTCAGTCCACCACGTCCATGCTGAGGATTGAGTATCTGTCTATAGCAATCTCTATGATTACACTGAGTGTGAAGCCTTCTGTCTGTTGGTGTTTTAATGGTTTCTCTAAATGCTTAAATGTTACAAGAGCAACTCTCTGCACCCCTCACTCAGGCAGTGTGTACGAGATTCCAGCCACCGTCTGCATGTAAAAATTCTTCCTTGGGTTCCCTCTAAATTTTTAGCTCTTACCCTAAACCTCTTAAATTAGGCAATCTTCTTAGGTTATCTACTCTATCTATGCCCTGATAACTTTGTATACATCAATTTGTTTCCACTTTTATATTCCTTGTCTCCAAAGAAAACAGACTAAACATATCAGGCTTTCTCATGTCTGAAATGCAACACTCCAATTTCCTCTGCTCCCTCTCCAGTGCAATCATGTCCTTCCAAAAGTACAGCAACCAGACCTGTGCCCTGCGCTCTAGCTGTAGTCTAAACATTAAAGTTGTCCTTATACCTCACTACTTTCATATTCTATAACCTGACCAATGAAGGTAAGTATACTGTGTGTTTTGTTCAACACCTTAACTAACTGTGTGACTGTCAGGGATTCGTAGACTTGTACACTGAGTTCCAAATGTTCTTCAGGAATCTCTAGGGCCTGACCATTCATGCTGTCAGTTCCACCCTTATTAGCCCTGACAAAGTGCATAAATCCCACAATTGTTGCAATTAAGTGCTCCTGGCTATTTCTTTGCCTATCTGCCAATGGGATTTCTCAGCCAAATATCATCCCAGCAGAATTATTTATTTTCAAAGGACCCTAATCTCAGTGGTCATTTTGTTAGGTATCTTCTCTACCTAATAAGGTGGCCACTGACTGTATATTCATAGTCTTCCACTGCTGTAGCCCATCCACTTCAACGTTTGACATGTTGTGTACTCAGAGATGTTCTTCGGCACACCACTGTTATAATGCATGGCTATTTGACTTATTGTCTCCTTCCTGTCATTCTGAATCGGTCTAGTCATTCTCCTCTGACCTCTCTCATTAACAAGGTGTTTTAAAACACAGAACTGATGTCACTGGATTTTTTTTTTTGTTTGATTTTTTGCACCGTTCTCTGTAAACCCTGGAGAAAGTTGTGCATGAAAATCCCAGGAGATCAGCAGTTTCTGAGCTACTTAAACCGCCCTTTCAGGCACCAATAATAATCCTGCATCAAGTCACTTCGATCTTCCTCATTCTGATGTCTGGTCTGAACAACATTGACCCTCTTGACCATGTCTGCATGCTTTTATGCATTGAGTTGTTCCGACCAGGTCTGATTAACCAGGTCTAACTGGCTGATTAGATATTTGCATTAATGAGCAGGTGCATACATTTACCTAATAAAATGGCCACTAAGTGCTTATGTAAATTGGTTAGTCATTGACAATATTACAAGAGACTACACTTCAAAACTAATTAGCTGCCAATAATGTACATTTTGACATAGTAGGAATATGAAACATGTTTGAGAAACACAAACTCCTTTCTCTAATCACAGAAAAAGAGTATTATTGAAAAGCTGTGCTAGCCAAACCTCAAATTTGTCATTGTTTTCTCTAAAGGAGCAAAGCAAATAAATGAAACAAAACAGCCAGTAAAAGGCATTATCCACTTAACTATCTCTAGTGTTACGAACCCCGTAACTGGGTCACTTACCAGCAAAGATAGAGAGGTCTGTTGAAGTCTGATGGTACTATTTTTAACAGTAGTTATTGGTAAAAATACACAAAAATAATATCAATGCAAACATACAGATAATATACATTGTCAATACTAAATCTAAAAGTGTGGGTATAATAATAATCAATAAGAAATAAGCTCTATCGTTGTCTGGAAGATAATGTATTGTCCGATGGAAATATCAAAGTCACTTAGTTCATTTGGGCTGCAGCCTTTGGCTGGAGTCAAGAGACAGATTTTTAAAACTTGCCAGCTTTTCCTTTTTATGATGTCGATCCTTCGAGAGTTCCGTTTTTGTAGTCGGTCCTTTAGCTAAGCCGTTCCGTGGAAGCCCGCCAGTTCCTAGGCAAAGGAAAAGGACGCATGCGAGCCCCACCGGCTGTCGCTAGTAAATGCTGTCACGGGATTTCTAGCGTTTCTCCTGGTGCGTCTAAAGGGGTTGTTCCCCAGACCCTCTTTTATCCTTACTCACGGGGTATCAGATGTCAATCAGGTTGGGATGATGCAATCCCTCAACCTGCCCCCTCTGTTCATTCCCTGAGTGCTTCAATGAATAGTACGGTACTCAATACACAATTCCGTCTCCAAGAGACAATGGCCTTTATCCATGGCTTTGTCTCTCGGAGGCCCAGGACACATTCCAAACCTTGAGGATTCTGCATGTCTCTCTCTCATTTCCTGGGTCCCAGACCCGAATTAATAGCGATCATGCGATTTTCAAAAAGGAGGGGGCTATTTTGTACCCTTCGGCCCCTCAGAGTTGTGGCACATTCGTAACACTAGAAACACTCATATCTCCAGATGAAAATATAACATTTTGCGCCTCACTGTCAAAAATACTTTCATTCCAGTTGTTGCTTTGGTGTTGTCAAGATAAGGTAGATAAATACTGAATGTATAACATTATTTAAATGTTAATTTTGAAGACAGGTAGTTCCATAGAGATAGTATCACTTTCCAGAATCATCTCTGAAGGTAGGAGTCTGATGAATATTGAAGAGGCATCAAATAACCCAGGAGTGAAGAGAACTGAATTATGTCTCAAATCTACTGACAGCCTTCTAGCCATGTTCTTCCCTACACAGGCTGTTATGTTTTAATAAATAAAATAAATAGCTTGCTTTTCCAATGCATGATTCACAATGTCAAACTGTTTCAAGATAACCATATAACCCTCTTTTATCCTTACTCACGGGGTATCAGATGTCAATCAGGTTGGGATGATGCAATATTACAGCATGGAAACAGCCCATCTCGGCCCTTCTCGTCCATGCCAAATGCTCACTCTTACCTAGTCCCACCAACCAGCACTCAGCCCATAACCCTCCATTCCTTTCCTGTCTATTTACCTATCCAATTTTACTTTAAATGACAATATCAAACCTGCCTCTACCACTTCTACTGGAAGATCGTTCCACGCAATTACCACTCTCTGAGTAAAGAAGTTCCCCCTTGTGTTACCCCTAAACTTTTGCTCCCTAACTCTCAACTCATGTCCACTTGTTTGAATCTCCCCTACTCTCAATGGAAAAAGCCTATCCACGTCAACTCTATCTATCCCCCTCATTAATTTAAATACCTCTATCAAGTCCCCCCTCAACCTTCTACGCTCCAAAGAATAAAGACCTAACTTGTTCAACCTTTCTCTGTAACTTAGGTGCTGAAACCCAGGTAACATTCTAGTAAATCTTCTCTGTACTCTCTCTATTTTGTTGACATCTTTCCTATAATTCGGTGACCAGGGCTGTACACAATACTCCAAATTTGGCCTCACCAATGCTTTGTACAATTTTAACATTATATCCCAACTCCTATACTCATAGGTATGCTGGCCTCTATATTTATAGAGGCCAGCATACCAAAAGCTTTCTTCACCACCCTATCCACATGAGATTCTACCTTAAAGGAACTATGCACCATTATTCCTTGATCACTCTGTTCTACTGCATTCTTCAATGCCCTACCATTTATCATGTATGTCCTATTTTGATTTGTCCTACCAAAAAGTAGCACCTCACACTTATCAGCATTAAACTCCATCTGCCATCTTTCAGCTCACTCTTCGAACTGGCCTAAATCTCTCTGCAAGCTTTGAAAACCTACTTCATTATCTACAACACCACCTATCTTAGTATTACCTGCATACTTACTAATCCAATTTACCACCCCATCATCCAGATCATTAATGGATATGACAAACAACATTGGACTCAGTACAGATCCCTGAGGCACACCACTAGTCACCGGCCTTCAACCTGACAAACAGTTATCCACCACTACTCTCTGTCATCTCCCATCCAGCCACTGTTGAATCCATTTTACTACTTCAATATTAATACCTAACGATTGAACCTTCCTAACTAACCTTCCATGCGGAACCTTGTCAAAGGCCTTACTAAAGTCCATATAGACAACATCCACTGCTTTACCCTTGTCAACTTTCCTAGTAACCTCTTCAAAAAATTCAATAAGATTTGTCAAACATGACCTTCCACGCACAAGTCCATGTTGACTGTTCCTATTCAGACCCTGTCCAGATAATTATATATACCATCTCTAAGAATACTTTTCATTAATTTACCCACCACTGACATCAAACTGACAGGCCTATAATTGCTAGGTTTACTCTTAGAACCCTTTTTAAACAATGGAACAACATGCCAATCCTCCGACACTATCTCCGTTTCTAATGGCATTTGAAATATTTCTGTCAGAGCCCCTGCTATTTCTACACTAATTTCCCTCAAGGTCCTAGGGAATATCCTGTCAGGACCCGGCAATTTATTAACTTTTATATTCCTTAAAAGCACCAGTACTTCCTCCTCTTTAATCGTCATAGTTTCCATAACTTCCCTACTTGATTCCCTTACCTTACATAATTCAATATCCTTATCCTCAGTGAATAACGAAGAAAAGAAATTGTTCAAAATCTCCCCCATCTCTTTGGGCTCCACACATAACTGTCCATTCTGATTCTCTAAGGGACCAATTTTATCCCTCATTACCCTTTTGCTATTAATATAACTGTAGAAACCCTTTGGATTTATTCTCACCTTACTTGCCAAAGCAACCTCGTATCTTCTTTAAGCTTTTCTAATTTCTTTCTTAAGATTTTTTACATTCTTAATATTCCTCGAGCACCTCATTTACTCCATGCTGCCTATATTTATTGTAGATATCTCTCTTTGTCCGAACCAAGTTTCCAATATCCCTTGAAAACCATGGCTCTCTCAAAACAAGATGGTTAACTATTTTTGAGATATAAGCAGTTAAAATGAAACATGGCACCCAGTGCAAGTGGATAAAGTTCCATGAACAGCAATGAAGGAAAGAGCACTTTGTCTATTTTGATGATGTTAGCTGAGGGACTAATATTGATCAGATTATTAAAGAGATCTCCTTGCTCATTTTTTTTGCAACTCATATAGACTGTAGCTACTTGAAGGTGATGTTGATCTTTCTCTTTTTGGATTATGGGTAATATATTAGGATACACAAGGACTGGTTAATCAATAGGAAAACACACAGCCAATATAAATGTATCACCTTTAGGTCAGCAAACTTTAACCAGTATTGTCCTGCAGGGAGTACTATTGTGTCTCAACTTCTTAGAATCTATAATAGTTGACTAAAATAAAGTTCATTACAGCTACAATTGCTAGTATTGGTGGGAAGGTAACTTCTGAACCTTCAAAGTTGAAAAGAACAGATATACAAGGTAATTATTATAGTAGCCAACCCTGCTTATCTTGGGCACTAGTACGATTGCTGTCCTTTTGAAGAAGGTGGAAATCATTGACTACTGTCGTGAGAGATTGAAGATGGACTTGAACACTCCAGCCAGCTAGTTGGCCCAGGTTTTCAGCACTCGGCCAGGTTCACCTTCCGGACCTAATTTCTTGCAATGGTATACCCACTTGAAGGAAATTCTGCCATCAATGTTGGAGACACTAAACATTACATTAGCTGATGTGGGGATCATCACAAGTGTAGTGTTATCTTCCCTTTCAAAGTGTGCATACAAGGAGTTGAGCTCATCACTGCATGAAACATCACAGCCATTTATACTGTTAAGGTTCTCCTTAAAGGAAGTAATGGCATACAAACGCTGCCACAGCTGATGTACATTCAATTGTGCCTTTAACGTCATACCGAATTGCTGTTTCTCTCTCATGATGAGCTTCCATAGGTCACATCTGAATTTCTTGTATGATCCTGATTTACAGGTCTTGACCATCACAAATCAAGCCTGAAGCAGACTGTTAATTTCCCTGATTTATCCAAGGCTTCTAGTTTGGGAAAACTCACTCACGTTCTCAAAGACACAAACTCATCCATACAATTGTAAAGATGAATCCTTGAATGTGATTTAGTCCAGCTATTCAAAGCAGTCCTGTAAATGCTGCTCCTCCACCCTTGACGGGAGTAGAAGTACAACCAGGTGATCGAACTTTCCAAAGTGCAGGCATTGGATGGCATGATAAGTGTCAGAGTGATCAACTGTGTTTGTTCTTCTGGTTCTGCAGATGACATGTTGTTGGTAGTTTGCCAAAGACTTCTTCAGGCTGGCCTGGATGAAGTGATAATTTGGAAGGCATCAGGTGCATTATCTCATGACTGTTCATCATAGTACTCAGCTCCTCCAGTGACATAGCCACATGCGATGATTTAGGAACAGTTTCATTCCCATCATGCTTTGATTTTCTAGAATCCACAAAAAGTATTTTGTTATTCCTTTTATTTGCCCTGTTCATTTATTCTGTAATTTATAGTAATTTTATGACCTTGCAGTATACTGCTGCTGCAAAACAACAAATTTCATGTCATATAAGTCAGTGATAATAAACCTGATTCTCATTTTGATTCTATTCTCTTTTTGCTTCCTCTTTACGCATGTGAGAGGAATAAGCATCAGATACAGCAAGATATTGGGAAGGCAAATGAATGGCTGGCCTAAATCACAAACCAGATTGAATACAACACAATGGCAGTCATGACAGTGGTGTACATTTCATAGGTGAAGTGACACTGGTTTATTATATATAGCTTTAGGCTCTTACTCAGCAGTTCTATAGTTAAGTTGAAGGTAGTGCAGAAAACATTCACCATGAATAATGGGAATTCAGACAAATGAAAGATGATGTTATTGAAATTCAGATTATCAGGTATTTAGCTGGGTAGATGCTGAAATGGCTGGCAAGGTGAAGACGTATCACTACCAAAGAACTTGTAAGACACTTTTTCCCTCAGCTAGCCTGCAGCTCACCTTTGGACAAGGTGTAGCACCTGCTTAGTCCTCCAGTCAGGGTTATGTGAAGCCATGGGACCAGGAGATGGATGGTCGCATGAGTAGCTGATGCGTATCTCAAGTCCTGGTTTTGCGACCACTGATGCCAGACAATCTCTGAAGAGTATTGATAATTGCTAGGGTCACTTGTCTTGTATAGACACTGCCCAGAAGAAAACAATGGCAAACCACTTCTGTAGAAAAATTTGCCAAGAACAATCATGGTCAAGAAAAGAACATGATCACCCACACATATGACACAGCATACAAAGAACAAATGAGATGCTGAAGCAATGCTTCACCTTGTAAGGGAACCTTGAATTTCAGCATAAAGCATCACCAATTGATGAAAGAGTTGTAAAAGAGTTTCTTCTCTCATAGAGCTATGGAACTCAGCCCTAGAGCCATGCAAAGGCTAAATCACTGAATATATTTAAAGCCAATATTAACAGCTTTTTGCTTTTGAGAGTGCTGATAGTTACAAGGAAATATCAGTAAAATAGAGCTGTCAAGATCAAATCAACCATCATACTTTTGAATGGCAGAGCAGGCTCAAGAGACTTTTTGACCTATTCATGCTCCAATTTCTCATGTTCTTTATGCCCTTTTCTAATGGCACCTCTGTACCATAGTGTTAGCCGAGATTCCATAATTCATAAATTACCGACTAAAGTAATGTCAGTGAGCCATGATTGACATCCTTCAGGATTTTCAGTGATCATCCAGTTCACCTGATTGGCAGAACACTGGTTGGTAGTTTCATTGATTTGTGGAGTCTTGATGTTATTCAAGGATACCTAATTTTAATGGGTTTTGAAGGGTTGAAGGCGTAATATTTCCTTACCTGGTATACTCCAGATCTGTAGTTCATAGATCAGAGCAAGGAGTCATTCATTCAAGACTATGCTAAGGAGAAATTACACCAACCAGAGGGCAGTAAATCTTTAGAATTCCCTACCCTAGAAGGCTATTGAAGGCTGAATATTATTCATATTCAAACAGAAGATATTAAGGAATGGAAGGCTTTGGGATTGATGCAGGGAAGTGTCATAAGGTAATAAATTAGCTATAATTTTAATCAAATGCCACAGCCCTACTTGGAGAATTGTGCCCATTTCAGGTCACCTCACTATAAGAAGGATGTGAAAGTTTTAGAGAAGATGAGAAGGAGATTTACAAGATGCTGTCTGGATTGGAGAGCATGTCTTATGAGGAAAGGTTGAGTAAGATAAGGTTTTTCTCATAGGAGCGAAAGACAATGAGAGGTGACTTGAAAGAGGTGTTGAGACGTAGAAGATGATGAAGGGTGTAGATAGAGTGAACAGCCAGCACTTATTTCCAGAGAACATCCTTTTAAGGTGAGTGGAGGAAAGCTTAGGGCTAGCTTTTTACACAGAGTTGTAAATGTCTGGAGCACACTGCCAGGGGTGGTGATAGAGGATGATATATTAGGATATTTAAGAAACCCTTAGGCACATGGACAAAAGACAAATGGAAGATTATGGGCTGTGTAGAATGGAAGGGTTAAATTGATTGTGAAGTACATTACATATCACTACAACATCAAAGGCCCATTCTTTGCTGTGCTCTATGTTCAGACGCAAGGGGCCAAATAGTCTACTCTTTTATTACTTCCATGTACGATGATGAATACATCGAGTTTCAATCCTCCACTCATTCTTCATGAAAGAGCCTTAAGTTACCTCTGGTAAAATTATGGTCGCGATCTTGTCTTTCCCTTGGACAAATTATATCAAGACTAATTTGAAGTAAGAATATCTTAATGGTACATCAAAGCTTCTGTAAGGCACTTCAAACTGATGAGAAGCCAGCTGATGGATGTGGGTATAAGCATGTGTTAGTGTCTGCAGACAGGTTACTTGATGTCTGCATCAAATTGTTTGCATCTTTTTCTCATGTGTTAATGGTTAATTACTATGGGATATATGCGAATAACAGTTAATGGACAGTCTGTGTCAACACTGGGGAATCTACTCTCCCGTCAACCGCTTTCATCTGAATGGGGATTGTGGGGGCACAGGGAAGAAAACGTAGAAATTGGAACCATTTATGATACACAGAAGTGGTCTTACAAGTTATATTGAGCCAGTGGCCAACTTTCCAAAGCATTTCTAGGTGCACTTCCTTTCACCATACTGATGTTTGTTTATGCACCTAATGAGAGTGCACATTTTTCAACTGCCATCAAAAGTTGAAGCTTCTGAAGGAGACTTCTTCTTTGTTCACTCACATGTCAGCTC
Source organism: Hypanus sabinus (assembly GCF_030144855.1). Lineage (NCBI taxonomy): Eukaryota > Metazoa > Chordata > Chondrichthyes > Myliobatiformes > Dasyatidae > Hypanus > Hypanus sabinus. The sequence continues at coordinate 36,384,940 of NC_082711.1, forward strand.
AGTGAACATTGCATAGGTTCAAGAATGAGGTGACAACTAAAGAATTTGTACTTCCACATTGACGTTCTGCACACAGCTCCTGCTTATCCACAGAATTATGTAGCATTAGTCGGTGGTGATCTAATCTCAGTTATTTGTTTGTAATTTGTTTCTGAGCTGAGAGGAGTGATCACTGATCCTGTGATTCTCTGCTGTGGAAACTTAGTTACCATGGAGAAGTGTTCTTTAGGAGTCAAAATATTCCTAATTGTCATTATGGCAATAACATGACTAGAGCAATCTCTGCATACAGCTCCTGATGGAAATAGTATATCTCCTGTTTTAGCACCTGAATCAATGTGCAAAATATCTTGAACCCACTTTTAATATATTTTGTCCAATTTTGAGATTTATTTTCAATAGGTCAGAGTGACAATAGACAATAGACAATAGATGCAGGAGTAGGCCATTCAGCCCTTCTAGCCAGCACCGCCATTAACTGTGATCATGGCTGATCATACACATTCAGCCCCGTTCCTGCCCTCACCCCATATCAAAGATGAGCTTTATTTGTCATTGTACATTGTAACATTAAAAAAATACTGTGAAATGCATTGCTTGCGTCAACAACCAACACAGTCTGAGCATAAGATTGGAGCAGCCCGTAAGTGTCATTATGCATCTAACATCAACATAGTATGCCCACAACTTGCTAACCCTAACTAAAGCATATGCCTTTGAAATGTGGGAAGAAACCAGAGCACCGAAAGGTAAAATTACAGGTACAGTTACAGGTAAAATGTAAGAACTCCTTACAGACAGCAGTGGGAATTGAACACTAATCACTGGCATGGTAAAGGTATTTGCTAACCACCATGCTACTGTGCCACTTACAAAAATATAGCGCACCAAAAAAGTGAGCTCAAACTTCTGGGCAAAGGTATTTTTTTAATTATGGTATTTGGTTTATTGGTCTTAATTACATGAAAGTATTTTTAAGTGTCTTGGTTGATTCTTGTATTGTTTATTTTACTTCTTTAATTTTAGTGGATTTGGGATATTCAGAAACATTGTAAAGCCTTGTCAAAAGGGAAACACGCATTTTTTCACCCCAGTGATCTCAAACATGCATCTTGACTGTTTAGCCCATGAAGATTAATAATGCAGTCATTTTCAGCTTCCACACCTCAGCATCAATTTAGGCTATTGGTACTGACTGCTGTTTACTGCAACAGCTCACAGTTTGTTCACTCCTGCATTAAGGAGGTCACACAAGCACCCTAGTCAAGGAGAGGAGATTTATGCTTTTCCTTCTGATCAAAGATGAAGACGAAGTAGACATGTGCATTAGGCTTCCTCTAAGTACAGACATTCACTGCATGCATTCTTGTCTTGACACAAACATCCTTGGCAAACTCCTGCTGGGAGTTACTGCTGGAACTTGCAAAACAACAATATGGAACGTTGTATCGAAGCTAGTAGTGCCAACCTGAGTGCAATGTTACACAGAAATCCGGATTGTGCTTTTACTCGTGAAACTTCACAATGTAACCTTTCCTCTTTCGGAAAGAACAGTGTGACTGTGACACACCACAATGACAAAGTGTAAGCTGAGAGCAATTTCTAGACATGGGTCTGGGGGAAGCCCAGTAACCACTCAAACTGGTTTCTCTATTCAGTTAGATCATGTGTGATTTGTGACCCAACCCCATGTTTTTTTTTCCTTACTCCTTATTCTCTTGATAAAAATGTGCCGATCTCAACTTTATATTGAACAACTAACTAGACATCAATTGCTGTATGACGGGGAAAGATGTAAATTTCGGCAGCCCTTTCCATGTAGAAGATTTTCCAGTTTGTCACCCCTAAAAAATTGCCTCTACTATTTTTATTTCAAATCCCTATTGGAATTCTCCAACAAGCTGAGATACAGTGGAAACTGATGCAAGAGTCCATGTTCGGTAAGTTTCTGGAAGGGCTTAACAGCCAGTGAATCAGCAACTCTACTTGTTCACATTGTCCATATTTTATCAAACTTAATCTTCCCAAACTGTTTCCTTTTCTCGCAGGCATTTCCATTGGCGCGGATGTGGTTGATAATGGGTAACAGCTGTGTTCATTTCTTATTGCAGAAACTTATGTACAAGTGGGAAGTACATGGGCAGCTGTCCAGTCCTAAGCAGAGTGGGTGTATCTGGGAAAGAGGAACAAGGTCATATTTTAGGAATTATTTTTGTATGCTTTGCGGACAAGAGCAGACCATTTCTAGTATCTCAAGCTGTTTCTTTCTAACAACAAGCCACTGGAGGCCAATGAACTGGGTGGAGATGGGTGAGCGAGGATATTAGTTGGAATGCCAGAGTATCCACTAAGGGAAGGAGATGATTAATCATTTTGCTCTAACAAAGAACACATTTCAGACAGGACCAGTAAATACAACCTTAGAACCTCAGAGGATACATTGGAAATTCCAGTACAAGAGCAAGCCCATTTGGGCTGAGTTATTTTTGCTCTGGGTTGAATTATTTCTGGCTTCTATTTGTCCAGAATAAAGACCAGAGCTCCTATTATTTCATCTGTTTACTTTCCCTCCATGTTACAAATATACTCCCAGATCTATATTAAATTTGTATAATTACCAACCCCAGTTTAACAACAAGTATGTCTTATTACAGAAAATAGGCTAACATTAGAACTACCGTAAGTATTTCAAGGCAAAGAGCCCAGCCAACATATCTAGAATTGTATCAGTCTGAAATAAGTTCTTCAGTTATGGAATTCTTTCCTCACTGAGAAAAAACAAAACAAACTTTTCTTTACATTACACTAGATTGCATGCTTGATCTTATTCATACTTGCTCATTTATTTTAAGAATCCTCGAGACTCCCTTAATTAAAACAGGCTTCTGCAATAGCATTTGATATCAGAGAACAAGGGTCATGAGAGACTTAATAGAAGGGATGAAAAAAGTAGAGAGGCAAGAAATACTGAGAAATGCAATAATAGAAACTGTGCAAAACCATAGGAGGACCTTCAGCCCATTGCTGCTGTGTTGGTTGAGAATGAGCTACTCAGTGTCTTTCTAGATTCAAGCACTTGGTCCATATCCTCCAGGTCACAGCTCTTTCCCTCAATACTAAGCTTCTTCTTGGGGCTTCATAATCCAGTGGAACATCAGCCATTGATGACCTTCCATCTCCATCACCCAAAGTCAATGGTATTGTTGAAGTTCTTCAATATTTCTGTAATCCATTGTATCCACAGTACAGGGGATTTGCCTATACAGCTTCACCAGAGCCCTGTTGACTGGCCTTGCCCCTTTCCACCTCTCACAACGGAAACATATCATGGCACTTTGAGACACCCCAGTACTAATCACCAATCACCAAGCTTCAAATACTGGGTCTCTGTGCCTCCCTCTGCAACTGGATCCTTGACTTCCTCATCGGGAGACCACAGTCAGTGTGGACTGGAAATAACACTCCTCGTCACTTCAATCAACACAGGTGCACATAAAGAATGTGTGCCCAGTCCACTGTTATAACACCATCTATAAATATGCCAACAACATCTGTTGTCATCAGAATCTCATATGGTGGTGAGGAGCCATACAGGACTGAGATAGATCGGCTGGTTGAGTGGGTTTGCAACAACAGCCTTCCACTCAACATCAACAAGGTCAGGGAATTGAATAAGGGCTTCAGAAAGGGGAGGTCAAGAGAACATACCCCAAGCTTCATCAAGGGGTCAGCAATGAAAACATAAGCAGTTTCACGTTCCTGGGTGTCAGAATCTCAGAAGATCTATCCCAGGCCCAACATACTGATTCAATTATGAAGAAGTTCCACCAGCAGTTGTATTTCATTATGAGTTTGAGGAGATTTAGCATGTTTCCAATGACTCTAGCAAATTTCCACAGATGGACCCTGGAGAAAATCCTGAGTGGTTGCTTCACTGCCTGATATGTCGGGGCAAATGCAGAGGATCAGAAAAAGCCGCAGAGGGTTGTGAACTCAGCCAGCTCCATTGCTGGAACTAGCCTCCCCAGCAACAAAGACATCTTCAAAAGGCAACATCCAATATGAAGAACCACCACCAGCCAGGACATGTTCTCATTACTACCATCAGGGAGGAGGTACAGGAGCCTGAATTGAATTGAATTGACTTCAGCACTTACATCCTTTATATACATGAGGAGTAAAAATCTTTATGTTACATCTTCGTCTAAATGTGCAATTTATATTAATTTGTAATAAATAATATGTACAACAGGACAGTCAATATAACACACTCAATGTTTTAGGAATAGTTTCTTCCCCTCTGCCCTCAGATTTTTGAATGGTCCATGAACACGTAAACACTGCCTCATTATTTTTGTTCTTTTTTCCCACTACTTATTCATTTTATATATTTACTATATTTCTTATTGCAACAAATATATATATATATAGTGCGTTGCACTCTACTGCTGCCACAAAACAAGAAATTCCATGACATTATATCAGTGATAATAAACCTGATTCTGAGTCTGATTCAAGAAGACACTTTAAACATGATGGTGTTTCAGGCACTGACTCCACACCACCAGCTTTTTTAACTACACTCCTAATCTGCGGAACCAAATCTACAAGGAATCCAGACTCAGTTGACATTTAAATACCAGCTCAAAACCTATTTATTTAATCTTGCTTTTAACTAATATCATTTTTTTATTTTATATGTTTGCACTCTATCCAATTGTAGACTACTTTGAACTACATCATTTGTATGAAAAATGCTCCACAGATAATTTTATTATTATTATTACAAGTTATACATTACAATGAAATCTTCCCTCAGCCTCCCCCTTTTCAAAGAAAGTACCCTTCATGGGCAAGAAAGCTCATGCAGACCTTTACTCCGCCCAGGAAAGCTCACCGCTGTTTGGACTTACACTTCAGGGTGAATTAAACTTGGCATGTCCCTTTCATCGCATCATTTTTTTATCAATGCATCATAGAAAGCATCCTCTCTGGATGCATCAAGACTTCATAGGGCAATTGCTTTGCCCGTGACCACAAGCACCCTTAGAGAGCTATGGACTCAGCTCAGCACATAATAGAAAACAGCCTCCTCTCCATGGACACTTACTGCAATTCTTGCTTCTTCTGGCAACACAGCCAACATAATCAAAGAACTCACGCAGCCCTGGAATTTCTCCCTTTCCCTCTCTTGCATTCTGCAGAAAATTCAAAGGCCTGAAACGTGGACCAGCAGGCTTAATTACAGCTTCTGCTCCACCACGATACAACCATCGAATGGTTCCCAGTATGATAGATGGACTCTAGACCTCACGATCTACCTCATTATGGTATTACATATTATTGTTTACATGCACAGTACTTTTTCTGAAGCCGTAATACTTTATTCTGCATTCTGTTATTGTTTTACCCTTTTCCAGCTGAATGCACTCTGTAATGATTTGATCTGTATGAAAAGTATGCAAGACAAGCTTTTCATTGTATCTTGGTGCCTGTGACAATAATAAACCAATTTCAGTTCCAATTCAAACTCAATATCAATTTCAATTCCAACATTTTTTCAGTGCTGGCAACAGAAGGTAAAATCTATAGTCAGCCAGTAAAAAGTTTGTTGAAAGATTCTAAACACTAATGTTTCTGTAGGTGTTGAAAATCTTGAACAACACACACAAAATCTTGAAGGAATTGAGCAAGTCAGGCAGCATCAATGGTGGGGAGAATAGAGGCAATGTTTTGGGCTAAGGCACTTCATTAGGACTGATAAGGAAGGGGCGGAAACCAGAATCAGAAGGTGGGGAGAGTAAGTAATACAAGCTGAGGTGATAGGTGAAATCAGATGGGTGAGTGGGGGAAGGAGAGATGACATAAGAAGCTATGAGGTGATGGGTGGAAAAATTATAAATTCAGATTTCAGAATCAGGTCTATTATCATCAGCATGTGTCGTGAAATTTGTTAACTTAGCAGCTGCCGTTCAGTAGAATACATCATAATATAGAAAGAAAAATAAGGAGGATGAGAGGTGACCTGATAGAAGTGTATAAGATGATGAGAGACATTGATCCGGTGGATAGTCAGAGACTTTTTCCCCCGGGCTGAAATGATTGCCACAAGAGGACACAGGTTTAAGGTGCTGGGGGGTAGGTACAGAGGAGATGTCAGGAGTAAGATTTTTACTCAGAGTGGTGAGTGTGTGGAATGGCTTGCTGGAAACGGTGGTGGAGGTGGATACAATAGGATCTTTTAAGAGGCTTTTAGATAGGTACATGGAGCTTAGTAAAATAGAGAGTTATGGGTAAGCCTAGTAATTTCTAACGTAGGGACGTATTTGGCACAACTTGTGGGCCGAAGGACCTATATTGTGCTGTAGGTTTTCTATGTTTCTATATGAATAAATAAATTACAATTTTATATATATATACTGAGTAGATTTTAAATAGTGCAAAAACAGAAATAATATATTTTCGAAAGAAAGTGAGATAGTGTTCATGGTTTCAGTGTCTATTTAGGAATCGGATGTCAGAGGGGAAGAAGTTGTTCCTGAATTCCTGAGGTTCAGGCTTCTCTACCTACTTCCTGTTGGTGACAATGAAAAAAGGGCATTTCATGACTTTCTGTAGCTTCTTTTGGACTTGTGCAGTAGCCCCCTCACCAAACAGTGACACAGCCTGTCAGATTGCTCTCCACAGTACATCTATAGAAGTTTCTGTGTTTATTTGACAAACCTCAGGCTCCAAATGAAACATAACCACTCCTTGCCTTCTTTATAGCTGCATCGATATGTTCGGGCCAGGTTAGAGCCTCAGAGATCTTGACACCCAGGAACCTGAAATTGCTCACTCTCTCCACTTCTGATCCCACTATGAGGATTGGTCCATGTTCCATCATCTTACCCTTCCTGAAGTCCACAATCAGCTCTTTCATCTTACTGGCATTGAGTGCAAGGTTGTTAAGGGAGTGCAAGGTGCAATTATGGTGACAGATAATAGGGAAGCTGCTTCCTAGTTATACAAAATAAAGACAAAATGGTCAGAATGCTTAAGCTTGGCTTTATCTACTCCAAGAAATCATAATTTCATTTCCACCGACCCCAGACACCCAAGGATATTTCAAAATGATTTAATACAATGACCCTTCAATAGGACTTAGGTTCTGCTGAAGGGTCTCAGCTTGAAACTTCGGCTGTACTCTTTTCCATAGATGCTGCCTGGTCTGCTGAGTTCCTCCAGCATTTTGTATGTGTTGCTTGCATTTCCAGCATCTGCAGATTTTCTCATGCTTCTTAGTGCCATGAAGTGCTTTTAAAGTGTAGCTACTATTGTTAAAGTCAGCAAACAGTAACGAGTAGATAAACTTTCCTTTTAAGATATAGAAACATAGAATGCTGGAAATATTCAAATTGTTTGGCAGTGGCTGCGGAATGCAAGAGAAACAATGTCTTACCTTGATTAGACAAAGTGTAGGGTGCTCAGTGACACAGTAATCAGCATTGCACTCTCACAGCTCTAACATGTCAGGTTCAATTCCAAACTCCAGCTCTGTCCGTGTGGAACTTGTACATCTGTGATTGTGTGTTCTTCCTCTCCATTTTCCTCTCAGATCCTGAGGGCGGGTAGATTAATTAATCACTGTAAATGGCTCCTCGGGTGCATGTGAGTAGAGGAAACTGGAGGCAGTTGATGGGAATGCAGAAAACGTAAACAAGTAAGATTTGCATAAAAAGGTGTTTGATTTTTGGCATAAACACTGTAATCTGAAGGACCTACTACTGTGATTTCTCAATAAATTTTGTCATTCCAATATGTATTTGTAAATTAATAGTAACACAAACACAATGCCGGAAGAGCTCAGCAGGTCAGGAAACATCTAAAGAAAGGAATACAGAGACAATGTTTCAGGCTGAGACCCTTCATTAGGCCTGAAAAGTATGCTTCTCTGGGCTGAGAAATCAAGAACCGGATGGTCATAGCCTTAGAAAATTAGTTAACCATTGAAAATGGAAATCAGGAAAAAGGTATTCATACTGATCAAGTCATAGTCATTGTCAAAGTAAAATGTATTACCAGAGTACATACGTGTCACCACATACAATCCTAAGATTCTTTCTCTGCAGGCATCCTTAGCTAATCTGTAGAACAGTAATTGTAAACAGGATCAATGGACAAACTACACACAAAATGCTGGTGGAACACAGCAGGCCAGACAGCATCTATTGGGAGAAGCGCTGTCGACGTTTCAGGCTGAGACCCTTCGTCAGGACTAACTGAAAGGAAAGATAGTAAGAGATTTGAAAGTAGGAGGGGGAGGGGAAAATGTGAAATGTTAGGAGAAGACCGGAGGGGGTGGGGTGGAGCTGAGAGCCGGAAAGGTGATCGGCAAAAGGGATACAGAGCTGGAGAACGGAAAGGATCATGGGATGGGAGGCCTCGGGAGAAAGAAAGGGGGAGGGGAGCACCAGAGGGAGATGGAGAACAGGCAGAGTGATGGGCAGAAAGAGAGAGAAAAAAAGGAAGAGGGAGGAAAAAAACTAAATATATCAGGGATGGGGTAAGAAGGGGAGGAGGGGCATTAACGGAAGTCAGAGAAGTCAATGTTCATGCCATCAGGTTGGAGGCTACCCAGCCGGTATATAAGGTGTTGTTCCTCCAACCTGAGTGTGACTTCATCTTGAGGAGGCCATGGATAGGAATATTAGAATGGGAATGGGATGTGGAATTAAAATGTGTGGCCACTGGGAGATGCTGCTTTCTCTGACGGACAGAGCGTAGGTGTTCAGTGTAACGATCTCCCAGTCTGCGTCGGGTCTCACCAATAAATAAAAGGCCACACCGGGAGCACCGGACGCAGTATACCACACCAGCTGACTCACAGTTGAAGTGTCGCCTCACCTGGAAGGACTGTCTGGGGCCCTGAATGGTGGTGAGCAAGGAAGTGTAAGGGCAGGTGTAGCACTTGTTCCACTTACATGGATAAGTGCCAGGAGGGAGATCGGTGGGAAGGGATGGGGTGGACAAATGAAGAAGGGAGTCGCATAGGGAGAGATCCCTGCAGAAAGCAGAATGAGTGGGGAGGGAAAGATGTGCTTGGCAGTGGGATCCCGTTGGAGATGGCGGAAGTTACGGAGAATTATATGTTGGACCCAGAGGCTAGTGAGGTGGTAGGTGAGGACAAGGGGAACCCTATCCCGAGTGGGGTGGTGGGTAGATGGGGTGAGGGCAGATGTGCGGGAAATGGGAGAGATGTGTTTGAGAGCAGAGTTGATGGTGGAAGAAGGGAAACCCCTTTGTTTTTATCAATGGACAACTAACTGTAAGTTAGCAGAATTAAATAAATAGCAATAAATAATGAGCATGAAATAACAAAATAAAAGAGTCCTTAAGTGAGTGTACTTATCCCCTTTTGTTCAAGAGCCAGATGATTTGAGGGGTAGTAACTGTTCTTGAACCTGGTGGTCTGGGTCCTGAGGCACTTGTACCTTTGGCCTTTGATAATGGATGCTGCTTTCCTATGGCACTGTTTTGTGTAGATGTGATCAATGATTGGGAGGGTTCCACCCGTGATGGACCGAGCCAAATCCACCACTTTTGTAGGATTTTCCCCTCAAAGGTTTTGGTGTTCCCATACCAGGCCATAATGCAGCCAGTCAGCACCCTTCCACCAAGTTTGTCAATGTTTTTGATGACATGCCAAATCTTTGCAGACTCCTGAGGAAATAGAGGTGCTGTTGAGTTTTCTTTGCAATTATATTTGTATGATGGGGACAGGACAGGTCTTCTGGGGTAGTGACATCCGGGAATTTAAAGTTACTGATCCTCCCCACCTCTGATCCTTCAATGATTACTGGCTCATGGACCTCTGGTTTCCCTCTCCTGAAGTCTATAATCAGCTCCTTGGTCTTATTGGCAATGAGTGAGATGCTGCAGAATCTCTGGAATTCTCTGCATCCATCAACAGTAAGGGATCAGTCATTGAGTTAATTAAAAATAGTAGTCAGTGGATATCTGGATATTAAAGGAATAGCAAAATAAAGGGAAAGGGCAGAAAACTGTTGCTGAGGTTAAAAACAGCTGTGATCTTCATGAATGGTGAAACAGACATGGACACCAGAATAAAAGAGTGCTGGGTGTGAGAGTTGGCAGTTTTAAGCTCATTCATGTCAGACTATTTCTTTGACTGATTCCTTCCAGGGTCAGTGGGGAAGCAGATGAAGCCATGCCCTGCTTTGCATCCACCTATGGTGAAAATGTGTGCTTTGACACATATATGGCAACGTTGTCAATATGCCATTAGAGTTCTGTACACTGCTGTTGGGAGTCAAGCCTCTGACCTTATCCATCCACTTTAAATGCAACATCAGGCTGAAATGGTGAAAGTACATTTTAATGAAATGGATTGGAATTCGCTCAGATTATTCTGTGTAAATAAGGCTTCAGTAAGTCATTCAAAACAAATTGTTGCCTCGAGGAAGTTGATGGCCAACATTTGCATGGCAGAACCTTTGTGGTCTAGAGTCACATCTGGCATTAATTAAAACATTTCAGGGCATCCTGAGAGACTGACAGAAATGGATCCAAAACGAATTTTGTAAACGCAAAATATGATTTAGTTATATGCTGAGTTTGTTTTGGCACAGTTTGGATTTGAGTAAGATTTCAATGAACTGCATCCTTTAAGAAAATAGCAGAGTGCATCTGCAGTGAATCAGTTTGATGTTTTATTTCTCTGCTATACGTGTTCCAGTCACTGAAGAATACCCTGTGATGCTTCCTGCGCTCCTGTCAGCATGTGGTCAGCATCTGTAAAGTTTGCGCTGTCCAACATGTTCCATAATGGCCGAGTATCAAAGGAGACAACTTGTTAGCTGAAGAACGGCTCCCAAGACAGCAAGGATTACAGATGAAGGTGCAGATAGTCATTCTCTTAAAGTTTTTGACTGAATGTGAATTAATTTTCAGCTATTAAAAGTCTTCAGGTTATGGACACCTGGGTTATATTGTTTATAGGATATGGAGAATTACTCTGATACTTGAAACAAGGTGTGCTACACAAGAAAACACAAAGTACTCTGCAGATGCTGGGGTCAATTCAACATGGACAACATGCTGGAGGAACTCAGCAGGTCAGGCAGCATCCATGAAAACGAGCAGTCAACATCTCGGGCCAAGACCCTTCATCAGGACTGAAGAAGGAGGGGGCAGGGGCCCTATAAAGAAGGTGGGGGAGGGTGGGAAGGAGAAGGCTGGTAGGTGCCAGACGAAAAACCAATCAGAGGAAAGATCAAAGGGTGAGGGAGGGGAAGCAGGGAGGGGATAGGCAGGAAAGGTGACGAAGGAATCTAAGGGGAAAGCACTATGGGTAGTAGAAGAAGACAGAATCATGAGAGAGGTGATAGGCAGCTGGAAGAGGAGGCAGAGTGGAAGTGGGATGGGGGAAGGGAGGGGGAGTGAACTACCGGAAGTTGGAGAATTCGATGTTCATACAAGGAGCTGGAGACTACCCAGACGGTTTATGAGGTGTTGCTCCTCCAGCCTGAGCTTGGCCTCATCATGGCAGTAGAGGAGGCCATGTATGGACATATCCGAATGGGAATGTGAAGCAGAGTTGAAGTGGGTGGCAACTGGGAGACTGTCTGTTGTGGCGGACGCAGCGGAAGTGCTTGACGAAGCGGTCCCCCCCATATGCGTCGGGTCTTGCCAATGTAGAGGAGGCCGCACCAGGAGCACTGGATGTAATAGATGACCCAACAGACTCACAAGTGAAGTGCTGCCTCACCTGGAAGGACTGTTTGGGGCTCTGAATGGTGATTAGAGAGGAGGTGTAGGGACAGGGGTAGCACTTACACTTACAGGGATAAGTATCAAGTGGAAGACCTGTGGGGAGGGACAAGTGCACCAGGCAGTCGCGGAAGGAAAGATCCCTGTGAAAAGTGGAGAGGGGTAGAGAAGGAAAGATGTGCTTAGTGGTGGGGTCCTGTTGAAGTTGCAGAGGATAATATGCTGGATGACTGTCCTTGACTATCCTGGTAGGCCCATAGTTTTGGCCTGCTCCTGCCCAACCAAACTTGCATCTGCCTACCTGGACTCCGTTACATCCGGGATACATCCCATGCCCTCCACCTCTTAAATAATTTTCAGTTCCCCGGTCCCGATGGCTTCATTTTCACCATGGATGTCCAATCCTTATACACTTCAATTCCCCATCAAGAAGGCCTCAAAGCCCTTCGCTACTTTCTTGACAATAGACCTCACCAGTTCCCCAACACCACCACACTCCTCCGGTTGGCAGAACTGGTACTCACACTTAATAACTTCTCTTTTGGCTCTTCCCACTTGCTTCAGACCAAGGGTGCAGCCATGGGCACTCGCTTGGGCCCCAGCTATGCCTGCCTCTTCGTGGGTTATGTGGAACAGTCTATGCTCCAAATCTATACTGGTACTACTCCCCAACTTTTCCTTCGCTACATTGACCACTACATTGGTGCTGCTTCCTGTACCCATGCTGAGTTCGTCAATTTCATTGACTTTGCCACTAACTTCCACCCAGTCCTCAAATTCACTTGGTCCATTTTGGACCAAGTCCATCTTGGTCCACCTCCACTTCTGTCCCTGTCTTGATCACTCGGTCTCCATCTCTGGAGACAGACTGTCCATTGACATCTTCTATAAACCCACTGACTCTCATAACTACCTCGACTATACCTCTTCCCACCCTGCCAAATTAAAAATGCTATTCCCTATTCCCAGTTCCTCTGTCTCTGCCGCATCTGCTCCCAGGATGAGCCTTTCCATTCCAGGACACCTCAAATGTCCTCTTTCTTTAAGAATTGTGGTTTCCCTTCTGCTATCATCAATGATGCCCTCACCCGCTTCTCCTCCATTTCCCGCACTTCGACCCTCACCCCATCCTCCCGTCACCACAACAGGGACTGTGTTCCCCTTGTCCTCACCTACCACCCCACCAGCCTCCGGATCCAGCATATTACCCTCCGCAACTTACCCCACCTTCAACAGGACCCCACCACTAAGCACATCGTTCCCACTCTACCCCTCTCCGCTTTTTGCAGGGATCATTCCCTCCGCAACTGCCTGGTCCACACGTCCCTCCCCACAGATCTCTTCATCGAACAACAGACAGGATCTACCAGTTGCTACCCACTTCAACTCTGCTTCACATTCCCATTCGGCTATGTCCATACATGGCCTCCACTACTGCTATGATGAGGACAAACTCAGGTTGGAGGAGCAACACCTCATATACCGTCTGGGTAGTCTCCAGCCCCTTGGTATGAACATCAAATTCTCCAACTTCCGGTAATTCCTTCCCTCTCCCTTCCCCCATTCCACTTCCACTCTGCCTCCTCTTCCAGCTGCCTATCACCTCTCTCATGATTCTGCCTTCTTCTGCTACCCATAGTGCTTTCCCCTTAAATTCTTTCTTCACCTGTCCTGCCTATCCCCTCCCTGCTTCCCCTCCCTCACCCTTTGATCTTCCCTCTGATTGTCTTTTCACCTGGCACCTACCAGCTTTCTCCTTCCCACCCTCCCCCCAACCTTCTTTATAGTGCTCCTGCCCCCCTCCTTCTTCAGTCCTGAATAAGGGTCTCAGCCCAAAACATTGACTGCTCGTTTCCACGGATGCTGCCTGACCTGCTGAGCTCCTCCAGTGTGTTGTCCGTACTCCGCAAGTATGTACACGGCACAATGGTTTTGTTAAAATTGCTACACAGATACTTAGAACAAAGACAGTCATGCTAAAGCTTTGGACCATATGTCACCGCCAATGACACAACAGTGGTGCGGCTCAAAACCAACAATGAGACAGGAGGCGGAACAGTTCAAGGTCTGGTACCAGGTAATTAACCTCTTCCTCAATGACAACAAGACAAAGGAGAATGGTTATTGACATCAGAAGAACTAGCTCCTCTCACACTCCTCTTTACAACAACGGCACAGCAGTGAAAACTACAAGTGGCTTAAAATCTCTGGGAGAGCACACCTCACAGAAACTCTTATGGTCCCAGAACACACCTTCCACAATCAAGAAAGCTCAACCACACCTCTGCTTTCTGAGGAGGCTGAAGAAAGGTGGACTATGCACGTTAATATGCTTGAGCTTCTACGGTTGAGCAGTTGAGAGCATCCTAACACACTACTTTACTCTGTAAACTGTGGTGGGCAGGAAGGCTCTACAATGGGTAGCTAAAGCAGGCCAGTGAATCACTGGCACCAGCCTACCCACCATCAAGGGCATATGTACAGAAAGGAGCTGAAAAAAAGGCCAGCAATATTATGACAGATCCCACCCACCCTGCCCATGGACTATTTGTCCCACTCAGGGAAGATGACATACACCATCCACACCAGACTGAAAACAGTTACTTCCCACAAATTATCAGACTGACCAACAACTCCACCCATTAACCCATCCCACCACAACTCAAGGTAAAGGAGCCATAAGGAGGTAGTAACCATAATATAAATTTTAATCTACAACTTGAGAGGGAGAAGGGAAAATCGGAAGTGTCAGTATTAGAGTTGAACAAAGGGGATTATGGAGCCATGAGGGAGGAGCTGGCCAAAGTTGACTGGAAGGATACCCCTGCAGGGATGACAGTGGAACAACGCTGACAGGTATTTCTGGGAATAATACAGAAGGTGCAGGATCTGTTCATTCCAAAGAGGAAAGAAGATTCTAAGGGGAGTAAGGGGTGACTGTGGCTGATAAGGGAAGTCAAGGACAGTACAAAATTTAAAGAGAAGTATAACATAGCAAAGATGAGTGGGAAGCCAGAGGATTGGGAAACTTTTAAAGAGCAACAGAAGATAACTAAAAAGGCAATACAGGGAGAATGATGAGGTGCGAAGGTAAGCTAGCCAAGAATATAAAGGAGGATAGTAAAAGCTTCTTTAGGTATGTGAAGAGGAAAATATTAGTTAAGACCAAAGTTGCGCACTTGAAGACAGAAATGGGTGAATTTATTATGGGGAACAAGGAAATGGCAGATGAGTTGAACAGGTACTTTGGATCTGCCTTCACTAGGGAAGACACAAACAATCTCCCAGATGTAATAGTGGCCAGAGGACCTAGGGTAACGGCGGAACTGAAGGAAATTCACATTAGGCAGAAAATGGTGTTGGGTAGAATGATGGGACTGAAGACTGATAAATCCCCAGGGCCTGATGGTCTGCATCCCAGGGTACCTAAGGAGGTGGCTCTAGAAATCGTGGACTCATTGATAATCATTTTCCAATGATTCGGGATCCATTCCTGAGGATTGAAGGGTCGCTAATGTTATCCCACTTTTTAAGAAAGGATGGAGAGAGAAAACAGGGGATTATAGACCAGTTAGCTTGACATCAGTGGTGGGGAAGATGCTGGAGCCAATTATAAAAGATGAAATAGCGGCACATTTGGATAACAGTAACAGGATCAGTCCGAGTCAGCATGGATCTATGAAGGGGAAATCATGCTTGACTAATCTTCTGGAATTTTTTGAGAATGTAACTATGAAAATGGATTAGTGAGAGCCAGTGGATGTAGTGTACCTGGACTCTCAGAGGGCCTTTGATAGGGTCCCACATAGGAGATTAGTGGGCAAAATTAGAGCACATGATATTGGGGGTAGCGTACTGACATGGAGACATGGATAGAAAATTGGTTGGCAGACAGGAAACAAAGAGTAGGGATTAATGGGTCCCCTTTCAGAATGGCAGGCAGTGACTAGTGGGTTTCCACAAGGCCCGGTGCTGTAACCGCAGCTGTTTACAATATAGTTTAATGATTTAGATGAAGGAATTAAAAGTAACATTAGCAAATTTGCTGATGACACAAAGCTGAGTGACAGTGTGAAATGTGAAGAGGATGCTATGAGAATACAGGGTGACTTGGACAGGTTTGGTGAGTGGGCAGATGCATGGCAGATGAAGTTTAATGTGGATAAATGTGAGGTTATCCACTTTGGTGGCAAGAACAGGAAGGCAGATTACTATCTGAATGGTGTCAGTTTAGGAAAAGGGGAAGTACAACAAGATCTAGGTGTCCTTGTTCATCAGTCACTAAAAGTAAGCAGGCAGTGAAGAAAGCTAATGGCATGTTGGCCTTCATAACAAGGGAAGTTGAGTATAGGAGCAAAGAGGTCCTTCTACAGTTGTACAAGGCCCTGGTGAGATCACACCTGGAGTATTGTGTGCAGTTTTGGTCTCCAAATTTGAGGAAGGATATTCTTGCTACAGAGGGAGTGCAGTGTAGGTTTACAAGGTTAATTCCCAGAATGGTAGGTCTGTCAAATGCTGAAAGATTGGAGCGACTGGAATTCCAGCTTGTATACACTGGAATTTAGAAGGATGACAGAGGATCTGATCGAAACATATAAGATTATTAAGGGATTGGACGCGCTAGAGACAGGGAACATGTCCCCGATGTTGGGGGAGTCCAGAACTAGAGGCCACAGTTGAAGAACAAGGGGAAGGCCATTTAGAACAGAGTTGAGGAAAAAATTTTCATCCAGAGAGTTGTGGATCTGTGGAATGCTCTGCCTCAGAAGGCAGTGGAGGCCAATTCTCTAGATGCTTTCAAGAAAGAGTTAGATAGAGCTCTTAAAGATAGTGGAGTCAAGGGATATGGGGAGAAGGCAGGAACGGGATACTGATTGTGGATAATCAGCCATGTTCACAGTGAATGGTGGTGCTGGTTCGAAGGGCCAAATGGCCTACTCCTGCGCCTATTGTCTATTGTCTATATTTCCTGTCAGACTCATCTCATGTACAGTTACTCCTGTACCTAGCGTCACTTTATTGACCAACAGTCTATGTATATAAGGTATTCTTATGTATTAATATTTATTGAGTTTAATTGTGTTCTTTATGTTTATTGTGTTTCTTATGCTACATTGGATCCAGAGTATCAATTATTTCATTCTCCTTAATACTGTGTACTGATGACTAACAATACACAATCTAGAATTGTGAATCATGTCAATAGTTATACTGGTGCTTTGACAATGGTTACGCTGTTGTTATTGACAGCAGTGACACTAATATTTAAGACAAAGGTTACATTGGTGCAAGGGGTAGTGGCTACTTTGGTTCTTGAGACAATAGTGTTTTGGTGTTGAGCTACACTTGTGCTTGGAAAAAATAGAGTTACACTGGTTCCTGGAAGAAAGATTACAGTTCTGCTTGGGACAATGTTTACTCAAATACCCTCCAGCACCAGCCACATTAGAGACTACACGGTGACTGGGTTAATGGATAACTTGTCTTTGAAAGGCCACCACAGTCTCCACATTGAGTTTCACCCAGTGCCTGCCAAATAAATGTGATTAATCAAAGCCAATGGCTTCCCTTCCTTTCAGGGAGATAAGATTTCAGCCATTGTCCTACTAAATGTGATATCAACTCTTACAGATCCTTTTTCTGAGGGAGGCTGTCAAAACTATTTAGAAATAGTGATATATCTTTCTTCAGATTTTCATATTTATTCCAGATTGTACCTTTGCTTCTGACTGGGATTTTCCTCTTAGAAAATTACTCTTGCTCCAGTGACTATTTCTAGGCTTAATTTTGGCCACCTCCTGTTATCCAACTTTGACCAATTCAAAACCTATTCATTGATTGTTCTTTAGGCCGAGAACTTCAGCTCATCTGAACATGTCAACTCCACCTTCCGAATGGACCTTGATGCTTCTGGAGCTCTTTATCCTTAGTTGGAATGTCTTGTGTTCAGATTATACCCAAAGACTGTAATAAGTAATTTATGCTAACATTCCAACACAATCCAACTTCAGATTTGAAACCAAGCCCCTGTCTAACCTCTCAGGCACCATTACAAAGAAGGTCAGGAGAGTTCGTCCTGTTCAATGTTTATCTCTCATCCTAAACCATCAACAGAGATTTCCTGGTCTTTATCACTAAGTCATCTGTGGGAAACTGTGCACAAATTGATGACAGCAGTTCTTGCACTGAAGTTAGAGAATACATTCTTCAGGGCATTTCATTGGACACTCACAAACAGATGCAGGAAAAGGGAATCATTGAGGGGTTTCTGGGCAAAGGATGAGCAGCTTCAAGTTCCTAATCATTAACATCTCAGAGTATTTATCCTGGGCTCAACACATTACTGTAATCACAAAGGAAGCATGCCAGCAGTGTTGTTTCATAAGAGTTTACAGAAATTTGGTATGTCACCAAAAACCCTTGCAAGTTTCTACAGATGTGCCATGGAGGACGTTCATTCTGATTGGTTGAATCACAGCCCGGTACGGGATCTCAATACATAGGATCAGAAGAGGCTGCAGAGAGTTGAAGACTCAGCCAGCTCCGTCATGGGCCACCCCCCACTATGAAGAATGTCTTCAAGAGGTGTTGCCTCGAGAAGAATGAATCCATTATTAAAGACTCTCATCATCTGGGACATGTGCTTTTCACCTTACTGCCATCAGGGTGAAGGTACAGAACTTTAAAATCCACACTCAATATTTTACAAGCTGCTTCTCCCCTCCAACATCAGATTTCTGAATGGTCCACGAGTGCTACCTCATTATTCATCTTTGCACTATATTTGCAACTTGTACTAATTCTTGGTCTTGCACTGTACTGCTGCCACAAAATAACAAATATCCAGATTCTGATTCTGATTATTTATTTAGTTTATTGTATTGTGTATTGTCTTAATATTTTTCAATAGAGGCAATAAGCTTTGCTTTTTTCTATCATCAGTGACTGTAATTCACTGATGGTTACTGTTTTGGCTTGTACATTCAAAACTAACGTTTTACGTTGTTTTAAAGTATGGTGAACATTTTGTTGTAGCCTTTTGCACACAAGCAAATCTTATTTCTGGAAAAGAAGAAAAAAATTCTCTGTTGTCTGTTTTACAACCTCTGGAATGTGGGAGGAGCCCAGCTGGTCGTCAGTCAAAATGATTAACCAATGATGTGTTGCCATAACAACCCCATGCCTTACTGAGCTTCTGAATGAACTGGAGTGAAAACAAAAAGCTATCTCCCTACAGGAAGCTCTCTTCTTACGGTGGAACACCCCCCCTCCCCACTTACTAATGTAATTTAATCATCTATCACTTTAAGCATCCAACCTTCTAGTGTTAATATATATTTGTTTATAAGAATGGGGGATCTCATTGAAACCTATTGAATAATAAAAATCCTAGATAATGTAGATGTGGAGAGGTTGTTTCCAATTGTGGGGGAGTAAAGGACCAGAGGGCATGATATCAGAAGAGAGGGACATCCCTTTAGACAGAGATGAGGAGCAATTTCTTTCGCCAGAGGGTGGTAAATCAATCAAATTCACTGTCAAAAATGGCTGTGGAGGCCAAGTCATTTGGTATATTTGAAGCAGCGGTTGATAGGTTCTTAGTTAACCAGAGTGTCAGAGGGTCAAAGCCTACTCAGCCTACTGGGCCTGAACACATCCCTCTGCAACTGGATCCTAGACTTCCTGACTGGGAGACCTCAGTCAGTCTGGATCGGGGGCAGCATCTCCAACACCATCACACTGAGCACGGAGGCTCCCCAGGGTTGTGTGCTCAGTCCACTGTTGTTCACTTTGCTGACCCACGACTGTGCTGCAACACACAGCTCGAACCACATCATTAAGTTGCCGATGACACGACCGTGGTGGGTCTCATCAACAAGAACAATGAGTCAGCTTACAGAGAGGAGGTGCAGCAGCTAATAGACTGGTGCAGAGCCAACAACCTGTCTCTGAATGTGAACAAAACAAAAGAGGTGGTTGTTGACTCAGGAGGGCACGGAGCGATCATTCCCCGCTGAACATCGACAGCTCCTCGGTAGAGATCATTAAGAGCACCAAATTTCTTGGTGTTCACCTGGCGGAGAATCTCACCTGGTCCCTCACCACCAGCTCCATAGTAAATAAAGTGCAGCAGCGTCTCTACTTTCTGTGAAGGCTGAGGAAAGTCCGTCTCCCACCCTCCATCCTCATCACATTCTACAGGGGTTGTACTGAGAGCATCCTGAGCAGCTGCATCACTGCCTGGTTCAGAAATTGCACCATTTCAGATCGCAAGACCCTGCAGCGGATAGTGAGGTCAGCTGAGAAGATCATCGGGGTTTCTCTTCTTGCCATTACAGACATTTACACTACACACTGCATCTGCAAAGGAAACAGCATTATGAAGGATCCCACGCACCCCTCATACAATCTCTTCTTCCTCCTGCCGTCTAGGAAAAGACAACAAAGCATTCGAGCTCTCACGACCAGACTATGTAACAGTTTCTTCCCCCAAGCCATCAGACTCCTCAATACCCAAAGCCTGGACAGACACCTTACTGCCCTATCGACCTGTTTATCATTTATTGTAATGCCTGCGCTGTTTTGTGCACTTTATGCAGTCCTGGGTAGGTCTGTAGTCTAGTGTAATCTTTTTCTGTGTTATTTTTTACGTAGTTGAGTCCAGTTTTTGTACTGTGTCATGTAACACCATGGTCCTGAAAAAACATTGTCTCATTTTTACTGTGTACTGTACCAGCAGTTATGGTCGAAATGACAATAAAAAGTGACTTGACTTGATTACAGGGAGAAGGCAAGAGAATGTGTTTGAGAGGGATAATAAATCAGCCACGATGGAATGATGGTGCATATGTTATAGACAGAAAGTCCTAATTCTGCTCCTGTCTTCTGATCTTATGATTACTGATGTGCATTTGTTTACTAAGGCTTCATCTGCAGCACATCGCAAATCTCGAATCTTCAAAATCTTGGACAACAAATGCAGTAGTTGAGATATTCCCTTCCATGTCACACATTATCCTTACTTAGAAATGTATTACTGTTTCTTCACTTTTACTGGAAATCTTGAAATGCCTTTCCCAACAGTGCTGTGGGAGCACTTTCACTTTATGAATTACAGTAGCTGTACACACTTTCCTTTCATCCTCTTCCAGTCAGCTCAGTGAAAGGTAATGGCTTTGTTAGTGCTTTATTTACCCTCAGGCCAAAATACTATAAAATAGGAAATATTAGGTATTAATTCTTTAGGGAACTTATAATGATGACTAGCACAGATGAAGGCTGCGGTCTTACTAGTGAAAAATCAATGCTGCATTTAGATTTATGGAATTATAATGTTCAAACTCTAGTTCAGAAAACATAGGATATACCAGTTAGTTACAAGTTTACAAGTTGATTGCTGTATTTTCCTCCTCCCAGAACCCCCCCCCCCGAAGACATTGAAGATGATCTCACCAACTATCTGCATCATCAGATTTACATGTTGATACTCAGTGATACAATATTTCACCCAGTGGAAGAGGTTTCTCAGCAAGATTTTGGGATGTCCAAGGCTATTTCGAATTCAGACTTCTGAATCAGGTTTGTTATAACTGATATATGGATGAGATTTGTTGTTTTGTGGCAGCAGTACAGTGTTCGACTATAATTGTTGTAAGTTACAAGAAGAAGTAAGTAAATAATGCAGAAAGAGAGCAAAGTAATGAGGCAGTGTTCCCAAGTTCATGGACCCTCAGGAATCTGATGGCAGAGGGGAAGTAGGTGCACCTAAAATATTTAGTGTGTAGTTTCAGGCTCTTGTAAATCCTCCCTGATGGCTGTGATGAGGAGAAGCAATGTCCTGGATCGTGAGGGTCATAAATGATAGGTGCCACATTCTTAAGGCACTGCCTTTCAAAGATATTCCCAATAGATAATAGACAATAGACAACAGGTGCAGAAGTAGACCATTCGGCCCTTTGAGCCTGCATCGCCATTCTGAGATCATGGCTGATCACCTACTATCAATACCCAGTTCCTGCCTTATCCCCATATCCCTTGATTCCCCTATCCATAAGATATCTAGCTCCTTCTTGAAAGCATCCAGAGAATTGGCCTCCACTGCCTTCCGAGGCAGTGCATTCCAGACCCCCACAACTCTCTGGAAGAAGAAATTTTTCCTTAACTCTGTCCTAAATGACCTACCCCTTATTCTCAAACCATGCCCTCTGGTACTGGACTCTCCCAGCATCTGGAACATATTTCCTACCTATAATGTGGAGACCAAAGGTTCAATGGTTAATTTTATTATCAAAGCATGTACCTGGAATCCAACTCTTAAGATTTATCTTCTCCAGATAGCCATGAAATACAGAGAAGACATGAAAATCTTTGAAAGAAAATACATCAGCCCCCAACCCCCCCTCCCCCACCCCACAAAGAAGAAATAGATTGCCCACATGGGAAAATACCAATGAGAACATCAGACCCCAAATCCCAACCCCTCCCTCATACAAAAACTAACATGTTGCCCACCCAAAAATGGCAGCAAGAAGTAAATCACAGAAAACTGGAGACCATATAAACTTCAGTTCACACCAATAATCACATAAGTCTCAGAATTTTGAAAACCAACATCAAAGAGAGCAATAGCTCAAACTCAATCCTTCCGTGGCAAGTGACCATTGACCGATGGCCTTCCGACCACTAGCCCAACATGGCCCTTGAGGAGAGCATCTATCAACCCAGCCTCCTCCACGTTCATTTCAATGTTTTGATCTTCCTTAACACTTTGATCGGCAAGAAATGGAGTCGATCTCTATTTTTCTGCTGGAGGCAGCTTGTGCTCACGGTTCTCTCCTGGAATTTTCTTGGGGACATCTGAGCACTAGATCACTCAATCAAACTCCAAACTGTATGTTGCAGAACAGTTTCCCAAACAGAATTAAGATAAAAAATATAAGTAGAAGGCAGAGAAAAAGTGAAAAAATTAACTATCTGGAAGAAGTTGCTTGAGGAATCACTGTTCACTAGTGCCATCTTGAGCAGAGCTTGTAAGAGACCAATGCATATGATGGAGGTTTCTGATCTTGTGCATTCGACCTTCTATGCCAGATGGTGAACTTAAGGTGTTCTCCATGGTGCATCTACAGAAATTTGTTAGGATCTTCGATGGCATACCAAATCTCCTCAACTTGATATCCTTTCTGTATGATTGATCCAGAATAGATCCTATGAGATGTTGACTGTTTTATTTGAAATAAAATGCCTGGCAAAACCACATCTACAATCTACAACATGGCCAAATTGGAAATGGAGGAGAATATGATTGCATCAGGTTATGAAGTTTCTTTAAGGATCCCCAGCCCATTCGAGGAGAAGAGGACATCTCTGTCCAATTGTTTGGGGGCTAGGTGCCAAATTTCATTCACCTAAGGATCTCTTGCTTGACCTTACAGATAACTAATTGAAAACTAACATGCAGATATAGCAGTCAGTTAGGAAGGCCAGTGGGACATTGACCTTCTTTGCAAGAGGATTTGACGACAGAACTAAATTTGTCTTACAAGAATGCTCATAAATGCAGTAACTGAAGCAAAAGTGTGCATCTGTTGGACCCTGAAACAGAAGGAGAAAATGTTGGAAACATACAGCAGATCAGGTAGCATCTGCAGAGATGAACAGAATTAATGTTCCACTTTTGAAGTTGCATTAACTTGAAACTTTGATTGTTTCTCGCTCCATGGAAGCTTATTGAAGTGCTGAGCTTTTTGTCTTTATTCTGCTCTAGATACAACTGTGCAGCGCCTTAGTCACTTGAGGAATTGTACTAAATGATGGTGCCATAAGTGATAAGAGGAGAGATTGATTAGGCTATTTCTCTATTCTCAGTTTGTAAGTATGAGAGGTGAAATCACTGAAATGTTCAAATTATGTAGTGGACCCATACCACTAGGTTCAAAGAACAGTCAAGAGTCTCAACCATCAGGCTCATGAAACACAGGGATAACTTCACTCAACCCAAACACCTCAACACTGATATGTTCCCACAACCTATGGACTCACTCTCAAGGATTCTTCATCTTATGTTCTTGATATTTATTGTTTATATATTTATTATTATTATCATTTTGTTTGCTTTTTTTTTCTTTTTGCATTTGTACAGCATGGTGTCTTTTGCACATCGGTTGTTTGCCCGTCTTGTTTGTGGTTTTCACTGATTCTATTGGGTTTCTTTGTATTTACTGTGAATGCTTGTCAGAAAATGAATCTGAAGGTAGAATATGGTGACATATGTGCACTTTGATCATAAATTGACATTCCTAAGCCAGCGATTGTGGGTTCGTGTCCCATCTGGGGTAATGAAATTTTTGTAAAGTTGACAAATTTCACGGCATATGCCGGTATTATTAAACATGATTCTGATTTTGAACTTTGAATTCTTCTGGCTGAGGATGCTAGGGATCACTGCCTCAATCTCTACTCTGAAGATTTGAGGAAACTCAGTGATTGATTTTTTTTGGGTATTTGAGGAATTAAATAATATTGAAATGAAGCTGGAAAAGGCCTGTTGAATGCTGTAGCGTGGTTGAGAGGGCTGAATGGCCTATTCCTGCCTCTATCTTTCGTATTCTCTCATTTTTCCCCTTTTGCCTCCTCTTTTAAGATGCCCCTATCTCTTTTAGCCAAATGTTTGGCTTAATTTCTCCTAATGCTTCCTCTGGATAGGACTGCTGCCATTTACGCTTGACATGGGGAGGCTTTTTTCTTCACAGAGAGGTTTTCAAATACTTTTCAGAATCAGAATCAGTTTTACTACCACAAGCATATGTCATGAAATGTGTTGCTATGCAGCAGTAGTACGTTGCAATACAAAATAATAAAAACTGTGAATTACTGTAAGAAGTGCGTGTAAACAAAGCAGATGAGTTTAGAGTGTAGATCAGTACTTGGAGTCATGATGTTGTGGCCATTACAGAGACTTGGATGGCTCAGGGACAGGAATGGTTACTTCAAGTGCCAGGCTTTAGTTGTTTCAGAAAGGACAGGGAGGGAGCCAAAAGAGGTGGGGGCATGGCACTGTTGATCAGAGATAGTGTCATGGCTACAGAAAGGGAGGAAGACATGGAGGAAATGTCTACTGAGTCTCGGTGGGTAGAAGTTTGGAACAGGAAGGGGTCAATAACTCTACAGCATGTTTTTTATAGACCACCTAATAGTAACAGGGACTAGATCGGGAGACAGTACTAGAAATGCATAATAACAACAGGGTTGTTGTAGCAGGAGATTTTAATTTCCCAAATATCAATTGGCATGTCCCTAGAGTGAGGTGTTTAGATGGGTGGAGTTTGTTAGGTGTGTTCAAGAAGGTTGCTTGAAACAATATGTAGATAAGCCTACAAGAGGAGAGGCTGTACTTGATCTGGTATTGGGAAATGAACCTGGTCAGGTGTCAGGTCTCTCAATGGGAGAGCATTTTGGAGACAGTGATCACAATTCTATCTCCTTTACCATCGCATTGGAGAGGGATCGGAATAGACAAGTTAGGAAAGTGCTTAATTGGAGTAAGGGGAAATATGAGGCTATCAGGCAGGAACTTGGAAGCATAAATTGGAAGCAGATGTTCTCAGGGAAATGTATGCAAGAAATGTGGCAAACGTTCAGGGGATATTTGCATTGAGTTCTGCATAGGTTCGTTCCAATGAGACAGGGAAAGGATGGTACAGTACAGGAGCCATGGTATACGAAGGAAGTTGTAAATCTAGTCAAGAAGAAAACATTACGCAAGATTCAAAAAACTAGGTAATGATAGAAATCTATAAGATTATAAGGCTAGCAGGGAGGAGCTTAAGAAAGAAATTAGGAGAGCCAGAAGGGGTCATGAGCTATGGTCCCTCTAAGCTGTGCCCATGTGCGCACGCACACACTTTTTTCAACCAGCGCACAAAAGAAATTAATGTGTGCACAAAAGTTTAGTTACCTAAAATAATGTAGTAATTAGTAATTATATTTATTGAAAATAATCTTTTGGCTAAATGTTTCTGTTAACTAGTTAGTTGGTTTTTCAAATATCACAATACATGTTACTAATTTGCATCACCTCACCTTTCCTGTTCCGGTTTGTACAGCTGCATCAGGGCAGCAGCCATCTTTGGCAGACAGTGTTCTTATTGTAAAGTTTACAAAGTTCTGTTTCAAATCCTGTGGATAGCTTACCAAGTTTCTAGCTGAAAATACTGTAATAGTTAGACAGTTTAATGATTTCAAATTTTTTGTGCAAGAAAAAATTAAATCCAAACTAATTTCAAACTTTGCCCAAATGGTGTTATTTGTACTTCAAAATGAACAGTTTTGCGACCTTGCACAGTTAATTGATGTCGAGGACCCTTTCTTATATCTAGTGCGGACTGTGAGCGAGGTTTGAGCCTAATGAACCAACTCAAAAACAAGCTGAGAAACCGTTTAGGTGAATGTCATTTGAATATGTTAATGAAAATCAAAAGCTATCAATTGGATGGAAAGTCTATTAGTCTAGACAGATTTTACAAAGAATGAGTAAATATCAAAGACAGAAGAGAGAAAAAAACTGAGTGACTTAAATATGCATGTTATTTTGTTGTTATTCTGTGCAGTTTTATGTCAAATATTTTGTAAACCTACATAAACTGTGCCATGTATGCATTCAGTACGCACATACTTCTGTCGCAAGAAAAAAATTTGAACAACATAAGGTTTTTGCGCACACTGACTACTAAAAATTAGAGGGGACATTGGCCATTAGAAGGCTTTGGTGGAGAGGATTAAGGAAAACCCCAAGGCATTCTACAAGTATATGAAGAGCAAGAGAATAAGACGTGAGAGAATAGGACCAATCAAGTGTGACAGTGGAAAAGTGTGTATGGAACCGGAGGAGATGGCAGAGGTACTTAATGAGTGCTTTGTTTCAGTATTCACTATGGAAGAGGATCTTGGTGATGTAGGGATGACTTACAACAGACTGCAAAGCTTGAGGATGTAGATATTAAGGGAAAGGATGTGCTGGAGCTTTTAGGAAGCATCAAGTTGGATAAGTCCCAGGGACCAGATGAGATGTACCCCAGGCTACTGTAGGAGGAGAGATAGGAGATTGCTGAGCCTCTGGCAATGATCTTTGAATCATCAATGGGGATGGGAGAGGTTCCAGAGGATTGGAGGGTTGCGGATGTTGTTCCTTGATTCAAGAAAGAGCGCAGGGATAGCCCAGAAGATTATAGACCAGTGAGTCTTACTTCAGTGGTTGGCAAGTTGATGGGGAAGATCCTGAGAGACAGGATTTATAAACATTTGGAGAGCCATAGTATGATTAGGAATAGGCAGCAGGTGAGAGTGTCCAATCTTAGCAACAAGAGATTGAAAATGTCTTTGAATGCACCTGCCAGTTGGTTGGCACATGTTTTCAGAACCCTACCAGGTACCCCATTGGGGCCTGTCACCAGGGGAGGGTTCACCCTCTTAAAAGACAGTCTTATGTCGGCCTTTGAGACAGGGATCACAGTGTCACTGCGTGCTGCAGGGATCCTCATCACCGTAGTTTTATTCTCCCTTTCAAAGCATGTATAAAAGGTGTTTAGCTTATCTGGGAGTGAAGCATTACTGACATTCATGATGTTAGGTTTTGCTTTGTAGGAGGTAGTGGCCCTCAAACACTGCCAAAGTTGATGTGCATCTGACTCCAAACACCATTTGGAATTGTTCTTTTTGCTCTTGAGGTAGCCCTCCATATGTTGTACCTGGCCTTGTCTCGTCCTTGATCCCGAGACTTGAATGCCGTAGACCTCACCCTCAACAGACTATAAATCTCCTGGTTCATCTATGGCATTTGATTTGGGTATGTGCAGTATATGCTTGTAGGCACACAGGTTTTTATAAAGTCAGTGACAAACTGTGACATACTCATTCAGACTCGAAGATGAATCCCTGAACACAATCCAGTCCGATGACTCAAAGCAGTCAATAAATGCTTCACTGCCTCCCTTGAGCATACCTTCGTGGCCCTCACCACTGATCAGACTTTCCAAAGTGTGGGTGAGAGATGGCACAGCAACCTCTCTTGATGGTGGTACATCAGTTGTCCAGTGTATTGGGTCCTCTGGTTCCACAAGTGATACATTAGTAAATAATTATTTAGAGATGTTTTCAAGCTGGCCCCCCCCCCCAAATCACACAGAAAGGTGTGCTGTTTCATGTCTGCTGAATATGGTGCTCATTTCATCTAATTTGACACAGGTCTCAGGTGGAATGAATATGCACCACTGCCAAGATGACAGCTGATAATTCCTGCAACAGAAAAAAATGGATGACACCTGATTGCAAGATGTCCCAGGTCTGGTGAGTAGGACTGGCATGGCACCATACTTGTACACCACAAAGACATGATCATAAAGCACACTCCACTTCCCCTGGCTTTGAAAGACTCAGCGGTCCTATCTTGGCGGTTAGTTATGAAGTCTGCTAGCTGTATCACTGCGCCTGAAATGGCGGGAGATAGCCAAAGCTCTGTGAAACAAAAAAACACAACAGGTTCTAATGTCCGTATGCTACGGCAATCCTGCTCTTAGAGAATCTATTATATTTACCACGGACAGATAGACAGTATGTTTGCCAGCAGGATAGTTGGTAGCACTAGCTGGAACCGTCATCTCCTTAAATGATCCTTTAAACCGGCAAAGCGTCCTCTCTTCCACTGTCTTAAAGGAGAGCCACACCAGTGACCAGAGGCCATCTGAGATTTGTCAGCCTTGAATAGCAATAGATTTTCTTATCACCTTGAAACGATGCCATTTACTGTATTGTCTATGGCTGTAGCTGTCTAAATGGTAATTTTTGATCATTTTCAACAGAGCTGCTTGCACGAGTCCCCGGAAGTTCTGTTTGGAAGGCTGGTATTCTAAAGCGTAAAATGTCTGAAGCTGGAGTTGAGAGAGTTTGGACAATTAAGGACCTGGGAAATCAGTCCAAATATAAACCTGGAGTTAGCAAAATGTTAAGAATGATAAAGCAGACTATGGGACTTACGGGACTTTGGAAGGGTCTCAGCCCGAAACGTTGACAGCGCTTCTCACTATAGATGCTGCCTGGCCTGCTGTGTTCCACCAGCATTTTGCGTGTGTTGTTTTTTATGGGACTTATGCTTTCTTCTAGGTCTTTTACCCTTCAAAGTAGAAGGATAAAAGTACTGCATAAACACTGCTATTTCAAGTATGCAAGTACATTCTTCAGCATTTTACCAGTGCAAATATCAAGTGATGGCAGGTCAGGCTAAATGACATAATTGAGGACTGATTTTAATACAATTATCCAGGAAGCTCATGGTGCTTCTGGCAATATGTAAGGATGTTGAGTGTTCTGTAATTTCTGGTTTGTCCCAGTTACCACAGTTTGTATTTGGTTGTGACCAATTGTAAGATGTACCCTCCCCTAACCAGGCAAGTGGGCAAAGAGAACTCTAATGAAGCCGGCACCCTGTGGTTGGTTCTCGGCTCAGTTACACCATTTCATTCAATGCTACCGGACCATTAGTGACGGCCAATGGTGCTCCTAAATGTACATTATTTATATCAGAATTCAAATACTTTCCTCAATTATTTTTTCACCAAATATATAGCCTGGTGCAGGATAACACCCAGGCTCTTTATTGTCTGTATACTTGGGGACTGAGTTGGCCACTGAATTGGCAGTAAGTTCAGTGCTCTTGGCTGAGAAACCTGCGTAACGCAATGTGTAATTTAAGGACGGAACATAGTGTTTTTCTCTTGTGTGTTGCGATCCTATTGGCCTCCTGGTTTTGGAGTGATGATGGCATAGTGATTTAAAATCACTGGCCAGGTAATTCAGAGAACCCGCTTCACATCCTACAGTGATGGAATGCGAATTCAATTCATAATCTAGGACTGCTTCTTTGTTAAGAGGCTGTTGTAGTCATTACTGGATTGGTGTAAGTACACTTCTTCCATCGTTCGGAAGGGGAGGAAGTCTGACCAGCTTTGGACTCCAGACCAAGCAAGCGGTTGACACTGAAATGGCTTGGCAAGCCACTTTGTTCAGGGGCAGTTAGGGGGGTGAACAAAAATGCTGAGCTGGTCAGTGCTGGTTGCTTCCTGAA
The DNA here is from genome assembly GCF_030144855.1 of Hypanus sabinus. Taxonomy (NCBI): domain Eukaryota; kingdom Metazoa; phylum Chordata; class Chondrichthyes; order Myliobatiformes; family Dasyatidae; genus Hypanus; species Hypanus sabinus. The sequence continues at coordinate 36,414,830 of NC_082711.1, forward strand.
AAACAAACTATTAACAGAACACTGTTTCTTGAACAGCAGATCAATTTCACAAACATGAAATCTCTTGGACAGCACCTTTCAAAATCATTTGCAGCTGGTTTTAAAGGTACCGTCCTGTATAAACCTTTACTTTAGAGATGCACTTATGCCCGAATTCATTCTGAAGACATGATATGTGAAGTGACAGATGGGTGAACAATCCAGCCAGTGATCTGCTCCTGACTGATATCTAGCGACACCTGCTGACCAGTCTGTAACTCTGCAAAATAACCATCGAGAACTTGGTTGAGTCAGTAGCAGTACCAAGTATGTTTAAATTGCCTGAACAGCACAGTGTCTTGCACAGAACAGAAGACAAAAACTGGGAGCTGAAAACATCAAGAATTAAATTCTTCTGCCAACATTTCTTACCGTAAAACAGTTACTACCCTCAGAATATTTATGGGTGACCAGCATTTTGTGAGAGATGTTTATTAATGCTAGCCTTTCATTCTCTGGCATAAGAAATGCATTGTGCTTAGACTTGTCACTGTTGAATTGTTTGAGATGGTCTGACTCTGAATTCTGTGATCTGAGGTGGTTCAGTGCCTATCCATTTATCGCCAATCTTCTTTTGAAAAGAGTTGAAACAGTGAATAATCCTTTATAGAATTTAAAGGAAAAAAATGTGTATTGAAAATCTTTGATTGACAGTAGAATTATAAAGATCGCAGCAAATTATGTACTGGCTACTGTCTGATCATAGAAGACAGAACATTGTTTCTAATTGATAAGCCAGGGTGAAAGGTCATCACCATGGTTAAAAGGAAGCGATAAAATAATTCAAAAAAAAGACAGGGAATGAAAATGTGCTTTATTAAAGAAATCTTCCAGGTTGGCAGATTTAGGAAAAATGTAATAAATTTCATAACTAAGATTAGATATGTTTAAGTTAGGACAGCACAATTTCAACGTAGTGAGTCAACGGAGATAGTTAACCTGAAGAACTGTAAATATATAACGATTTTCTTTTTCTTTTGTTCTCTCAGCTTTCTATCTCATTTAACGTGGAGTTGGTTAGTGGACTGAGAATGAAAAATGCCTTCCTTATTACTCAGTGCAGTTTCTGCAGTGACTAACACACCAGGTATGATTCCAAGTAATTTGCATTTGGGTGACTCAGGAAGCTAGAAGAAACAGAGAAGCCTAATAAAATTCTATATTAGCTAACCAAATGTCTTTAGATTTTAACGGCATGAGGTCAGAACTCCTGACAACTCATCTAAATAGTTAATGTACCTGTAAAATGTGAAGGATATTGGGGGTGGGGGGGAGGAAGGAAGGTAAAGGAATAAGGGTCAGTTGGTGAGAGGAGGATTTTAACTTGCATCACAGTCTCAGAATTGATTTGCTCTACAGATATGTTACAGTTTTAGTTCTATATATCACACGGCTCTTAGAACTCACACCAGCCAGCTATTTCTGCATCATTAGTAGAAATCAGCTGTCTCATGGCAGTAAGGATATTTTTAGCAAGTCACATGTCAGGCCTAAATTTAGCTGCTGCACAAGGATATCCTCACTGGCATGAGTCGGGCAGCAAAGAGCAGTTCCTCTGGGCAGGCTGGAGAACTGCAAAACCTATTTGCATAGCTGGGCTTAACAGATAGTGTTTCAGTTGATCCAAACCCTGTCACATGCTGACAAAGAATACTAATGTCTCCTCAAAGAACATTTTTTTTTCTGGTCAGCCTAACACTTAAGATATTTTATAAGTAAGCCATACAGTTTGGAAGAAATAACAGCCCTCCACTTGAATGCCATGGTGAATTTTCCATAGCAACAGCACTTCATGCTTCTCTTTTTGTGAAATTAAGAATTAAAGAAATATCCAAGTAAATACACGCTAACTCACAAGATTCAATAGACCAATCTTAGATATACTGATAATATTGCAATAGCAATATGCCATATTATCAGCCTGCTCACTGAGTCAGATTTATTTCCTTCAAATAAGTAACTATGGTAACGCATATCCTTTTGTGCAGTGCAAGTAATGCTAACCAATACATATTGTGGAATACTCAATTTGCTGTGATTCATTGTAGGGTATGCATAATACACCACAGTTCAGCTGAGCAAATATTTAAATGTTTTAAACTAAATCATTGTTTCAGATTGCTTTTTAGCTCAAAAGAGATGGTCTTATTGACTCTGGACATCAATAATATCTGGGCCCTCTGATGTGCATGGGAGCTGAACTAACCCATTGCTGTTGAAGCAGCTTGTGAAACACTGAGTCGATCATGTGGATTTTAACTGGTTATTGTCTCACTGCTGGTGTTTACAAATTCCAGAAATATCCCTGTTCAAAGACTAATTTAACATTTTGATATGATAATTTTTTTCCTTCACTAGCCAACTACACCATAATATTTTATGCACTTATGAAAATTTAAAAAGTAGCATCATTTGTCTTAGAGCTGTAAGTTTATAATCCAAGTGGAGCTGACTTGTCTTTCACATCTCAATCACAGGGAAAATATTCAAAACAGCAACACACAACAAAATTAAATTATGAGGGGCATGGATAGGGTATGCTGCAGGAGACATATTCACATCTGAGGTAGAAGACATAGATTTAGGGTAAGGAGAAAGAGGATTGGAGGAGATATGAAGGAGTCTTTCCTCATCCAGAGAGTGATGAGTACCAGGAATACATTGCCTGAGAGAGTGATTGAGAGTTACTGACAGTGTTTGATACATATCTAGATGAGTATTGAATCACCCAGACAAAGAAAACTATGGGTTGTGCTGGGAGACAGGGTGAATACAGAAGGACGCTCAATAGTTGCCGGGGATGAGTTGAACCAGATGGTCTGTTTCCAGGTTATACCACCCTATGACTTTCTGAGAGGAGATTAAAAATGCCAAATGGAATACATCACGGAGTTTCCGTGCTCTAAGCATTACTATCATCCAGGACTCCAACTTGACCTCCCTTCCTCAAATTCCATCACTTCTTTCTACACCCCCTGCCCATCCACATTCACACCCCTCCCCAAATCCTACAGCATTGTTATCTAACTCCTCCTCCCCTCGTCCTGCCCAGCCCTCTACCCCACTCTCAAATACCCTTCCCGTTTCCTCGTAAGTCCACTGAGGCTTCCTCCGTGCTGTTGTTGAGTCAGGTAGTGAGCGATACAAACGGGAAATCCGACCTGAGCTCATTCTCAGGTTTCAGATTCAGATTTATTTATCACATCCACATTGAAATAGACAGAGAAGTGCATTGTTTGCACGAGCAGTCAACAAATTGAAGGATGTGCTGGGGGCTGCCCCCAAGTGGTACCAACAGGGTCTGTCGACAATGCAGAGCAGAACAAGAAGCAACAAACAAACAAGCCCCTTTCCTCTTTCTCAGTCTCCCCCCCCCCCTCCCATCCCCACACAGAGACAGAGCTCCAACTCCAAGACAGGCCTCCAGGCCACCAGACTACCAGGCTCCGGCCATGGGGCAGCTACCACTAGATTTCCGATTAACCTTCAGCCTTCAATATTCAGCTATGATCCCTGGACCAGCAGATGAAGGGATTCTGCAGCTCAATGTCTGAGCACACCAACTGACTGCCCCTCATGCCTCCTGCTCACATGGACATACACCCTGGGCAGATCAGCAGCCACAGAAGTCCTTTGTCCCCATGCTTACATTGCAGGACTTTCAAATCAAATCAAGCTTAATTATCATTCAAACCACACATAGACACAGCTGAATGAGACAGCGTTCCTCTGGAGCCAAGGTGGAAAACATTCAAAATAGCAAACAAGCATCCAAAATAGCAAGTAACAGAACTCAAAATAGTGAACAAGGAGACATATTCACTCAAAAAAAACACACATATATATATATATATATATATATAGTCCAAGACCCTGAGCGACAATGCTTGGTAATCAATGGTGCAGTCTTCCGGCAGTATGCAAACGCACACAATCCAACCTGTCATTTCACACAGGGGAACAGGGGAGGGCAGCACTGATGGGATAGGCCAGGTCCCAGCCAATGGTTCCCACATCGTCCTCGTGGATACACAGTCCTTTCCTTATAGCATGGATATTCTCCCTTGTTACATGTTCTTCTACAATCATGTTAAATAGGAAAAAACTCAGAATAGACCTCGCAGCTCAAAACCGGGCACTGTGGACCATCAGTAGCTAGGGAAATGTACACAACAATCTGTAATTGCATGACCCAGCATTTCCCTCATTCTATCATCAGCCTCCCCCTCTCTCCCTCTCTTTCTCCCTCACTCCCTCTCCTTCTCTATCCCTCTCCCTCTGTCACCCTCCCTCTCTCTCTCTCAGCCTTCTCCTCTGCATGGTTGAGACCAGTCACATACTCAGCAATCACTTTGACCATCTGAAGGTCCTGATTGGTGGCTATTTTAATTGTCCTCCCTAATCCTACACTCGCATGTCAGTTCTTGGACTCCTCCATTGCCAGGGTAAAGTTAAACATACACTAGAAGATCAATGGCTCCTATTCTACTTGGGTAACCTACATCCTAATGATATAAACACTGAATTCTCCAACATTCAATAACCTGCTCTGCCTTTGTCCTTTTTCTCTCTCCTCGTGATCTACCCAGTTTTTCCCTGCACGCACCTCAGCCCCCATCTCCTCCTTCATTCACTCCATCTGCCCTTCACCTGAACACTCTTCTCACTGGTTCCCCTACTTTACTCTTTCCATTCCGCCTTCAAGTTCAAGTTTAATTATCATTCAACCATACCTCAATATAGCCAAACAAATTAGTGCCAAGGTGCAAAACACATTACCAGCAGCACACAGCACATGGTACTAAACACATACAGTATAGCACATATGGTACCAAAAGCAGAAAGCATAAAAGCACACAAAAAATATATAGCTCAAGCGTGGCCTGTAGATTGATGGTACATGGGATGTTGTCCTGATCCAGCTTGTTCTTTGACTAAGTAAACACAGGAGGGCAACTCTGGGTGAACACTGGAGAGCAGCAGCAATGGGAGGGGCCAGTACCATCTGCCTATCACTCCTCCTCTCCAACATTTGTCTATCACTTACCAGCTCTTGTTCCACCATCTTATAGATAGCACAAGAGAACAGAGTTACAGGGCTTCATGAACCATTCAGAAATCTGATAGTGAAGGGGAAAAAGCTGTCCCTAACTCACTGAGTCCTTTGGCTCCTGGACCTCCTCCCTGATGGTAATAGTAAGAAGAGGGCACATCCCAGATGGTGAGGTCCTTGATGATAGATGGCCCTTCTTAAGGTATCACTTCAAGATGGCCTCGATTGTGAGGAGGGAGCTCATGATGGAGCTGGCTGAGTGTATAACTTTCTGCAAACTCTTATAGCTTGCAGCCGCCATATACGCCCATTGATGAACCAGGCTGACTGCTCTCCACTACAGAAATTTGGAAGAGTCCTTGTGACATACCAAATCAGCTCGAACTCCTAACGAAGTAGAGCAACAGGCATGCCTTCTTGCTGGGTGCATCACTATGTTGTGCCTGAGGCAGAAAGCAGGAGGAGAAGGCGACAGAAGAGTTTACCAGGATGCTGCCTCATTCAGAGGGCGTGAGCTATCGTGAGAGGCTGTATAAACTTGGGCTGTTTTCTCTGGAGCGCCGGAGGCTGAGGAGAGATCTGATAGATGTTTACAAGATCGTGGGAGGCATAGATAGTGTGGACAGAGTTTCTCAGTTTCCCAGGGTTGTAGTGTCTAAAACCAGAGGGCATGCATTGAAGGTGAGGGGGGGATAGGTTCAAGGGGGTTGTGAGGGGCGTGTTTTTTATTCAGAGAATTGTGGATCCCTAAAACATGATGCCTGGTATGGTGGTAGAAGCAAATATATTAGAGGCTTCTAAGAGGGGTTTGGATAGGCACTTGGACGTAAGGAAGATGGAGGGATATTGAAATGGTGTAGGTAGGTGGAATTAGTGTTTGGGTCTTAGCTGGTTCAGCACAACACTGTGGGACAAACACTGTGCTGCACTATTCTATCCTAGCTTTCCTTTTCTAAAGCCAATTAACATATAAACAGCATGTTACAAGCCTTCAAAATAACTACTCAAATATTTGTCCAAAATCTGAATCAGAACTAAACATTTGTCTTTCACACTTGAGTCGTTTTTCATGCAGTGCAGCTAAAGAGATGTTTTCATCTGCAGTATCGAGTGTTTCTTGCACTTGCTTACAGGAATTAGAGCAAATCATTTTCCCCTCAGAAATTTTAAACATTTGGCTTTATATGAGGTGAAATGGGTTACAGCTGTTTTCTTCCTAATTGTCTCACTATGAGGGTGCAGTTTTCCTAGAAAAGTAATTTCATCACTTTGCAATGGATGAACATAAAGGCACAGGAGACCGATAAATGCATTGAGCTTGAATTAGGCAGGTCACCACAAGCAGGCCTTGGGTTCAATTCCTGTGCCAATAATTGTGTATCAGGTCTTGTTTCCATCTAGTGAACTAAACGTATCTTGCTGACTCCTGGTTAGGCTGAAAGTAAACCCTATTTCCTAGATGATGAAAAGGCAAATCAAATTTTTTAGGAAGCATTATGACACTTTTTCATTGACAGGAAAGATTCAATTCCCATTTCCAGCCTGGAATTGGACTAGTTTTCAACAAGGTATATTTTGGCAGGTCACTCCTCATGCACATATATCACCCACTATATTAGTTTACATACCATTTGTATAAATATACGACAATAAAGAAAATCCATGAAATCCTAAGTCTTTGAACAAAAATTGTTGACTATCTATCTTAAAATGTAAGTAGACAGAACTTGATCTTATGAAACTGGTGCTTGATAACCTAGTCTGTTCCCTGCTCAAAATCTATTTCAGTTGACTATGTTGTGTTTTTAAGTGTCTAATGTTCAAATATTATTGCAAAATTTTTCCACGCTATTTCAAGCCAAAGTGTTGTTAGTTGATGTTTTTGCCTGTTTTTCTTCTTGTTATTTGCAATGATCAGCTGCTTTTCTGTTTGTTGTTCAATTGACCAGCTTCACCTACAAGCCACGTGGAAGTGAAGAAAGGGAAGTGGTCCAGCGTAATTCCTCTTTCCTAACCCAATTAAACTGGCTCCAATTCCCTCTTAGCTATTGATAACTGTGAACAGATTTGAATTCACCTGTGAATTAGTGTCTTCAACTTTAACTCCCTTTACGCTTTCAGGGGTGATTAAAATAGGGTGAGGTCCCGCATGACTTATTAAAAGCAAGTCCTGACCTATTCTTTCAACCCAAATCCTGGCAGGTGATTTTACTTTGTTTGTACCAAAGGTGATAGCTTAGGCTGGAAGAGCTTCAGCAAGTCTTCCTAACTCTAATAGGCTCTTTTCAACAGGTTTTGATTGCAAAGGCAGCAAGCTCCAACCTGGGGACCATTAGGATCATTCAAACCCTTCTATCCCCAACAATTCCTTGGATTGTTGACCTCTTATGAGCTCCTGAATCAGCCAAGGGTGACAGAGTGCAACCTTCAGAAACTTAAGAAGCTTGAGCCCAGTTTACTGACAAGCACCACAAGTTACATTCCAACTATTGCAGGACGTTGGCATGACTCACACTGCAGTCATTCACTCATCTGATTACACATTAACCACAAGAGGTGCTAGCCGACCATTCGGGAGTGATGTGCTACGTGGCTGGATGTGTCATTGGGAGTGTTTATTTGCACAGCACTTTGAACACTGAGGCAGGGTGATATCATTCTGCTCAGTCAAATGAGGAGCTCAATGCAAATAAGGGTGACTGAGCTCATCTGTCCTTCCTTGCAATGTCATTGGGTAGGTTGTGGAATGACTGTGCCCTCATATCTTTAACAAATCAGCATGAACTCACTCCTGTTGCTAGGGCATGGTTTCAACAGGTATCAGCCAGATTCCTGCTGGAGAAATGTACTCATGGGAGCCTAGTTCAACCATGTTTTCCAGCACAGATCACTGTATAATAATGATGCCCAGCTTTTCACCCTTCAACAGCATCTTCCACACCTCAAGTCACCAAAGATTTGATATGTAGCCAATGCCGTGGGTGACTTGTTCACTGAAGCACACAAGGCATGGGCCTTAGTGACCCCAGACAAAGGTCCCTCCCACTCTGCTATTACTGGATAACACTGTTCCTTGGCAATAAATGTCAATGATGAAATCTTAGGAAATTCCAATATCTCTTGAGCCATCTCTCAGACCCTTCATCGTTATCCTGAAAAAGAATGCTGGACATTTATTCCCCTCTGTAGACACTGTCTGACTTGCTAAGTTCCTCCAAAATTTTGGGCATATTGTTCAAGATTTCAGCATCTACAGAATTTCTTGTGTCTCCCCTTGGAGTGAAGATCCCCCTCAGATTCCCCTTAAATATTTCACCTTTCACCCTAAACCTATGACCTCTAGTTATAGTCTAACCCAAGCTGCAGGGGATTCATCTAATCTACACACCTCATAATTTTGTATACCCCTGTAACATCTCCCTTCAGTCAGACTCGCAATACAAGAAGAAATATTCTAAACATGGTTGAATAAACTACAGAAGCCAGGTCCATGCTGGTCCAGGGTTTGGTATGCTCTAGTTTCTAGAGCAGGTTGATAACTGCTTTATGAACAATTGTATTCTTTACATTGTTGAAGTTCTTGTCAGCTAGGGACATTATGCCTCATCAACATTGAACCAGCTACAGGCAAAAGAAACGATACATCCAGGCATCTCCTCTTTCCGCCAGTTACCTCAAGTGAGCCCTAAAGACAGTACAACAAGGGACCAGTTGAAAGCAGTCAGAAGGATTGGGCTGGTGAATGCTAATCTGGGGTCAGATTAAAGTGATAGAAGGTTTGGATAGACTGTGGCATTTTTTGCTGGGACAATGAATAGCATTAGCCTGTGTACTCTTTACAGGTCTACCTCAAGGTAAGTATTTTCCCAAATCTTGCCTCTCAGCAGTAACTGGCTACATCCAGTCATTGTCCTTACTGTCTATGAATAAGACTTAATGCCTAGTTTGGGAATCTGCTCAGGAGCCTATTTTTTAAACCATTTTTCCCAAAATGGTAGATGGATCTCAGATCAAATTGGGTCTCAGACTCAGAATCAGAAAGAGAATCGGGTTTATTATTATTGTATTATGTTATGTGAAATCTGTTGTCCTGCAACAGCCCACGGTGCAAAGGGATAAAATTACAAAATAAATGAATAGTGCAACAAGAGGAATAATGTAGCAGTGTTCATGGGGTCATGGACCACTCAGTAATCTGATGGATGGAAGGGAAAAAGATGTCCCTGAATATCTCGGTGTGGTCTTCAGCCTCTTGTACATCCTCCTTGATGGTAGTAATGAGAACAGGGCATGTCACAGCTGGTGACAGTACTTCTGGTTTAAAATGGCGCTACCAAAGATGTGTGAAGGGTTACTGGTAGTTCAGAAAGGAAGAGATTCGACTGAGAACATTATTTATAAGATATTTTCTGAAGCAAACTGTGTTAAACTATCTCCTCAGACAATCAAGAGGCAGACAGAGGAGAGGCCGGTTCAGGAGATGAACCATGCTGGGGTATTGCGAGGTGCAATGTGTTCGAACTGGGGTTGCAGATGCAGTTGGTATCACTACCAGAGAAGGAGAGAGCGATTTGGACAGGAGTAAGCGCTGAAGAGTTTTGAGGCCTGACCACCTAAGCTAGGTGCGAGATTGGATTGTTCCAAGCTCTGAACTGATTTCGTGAGATCGAGAATGGGTTCGAGTTGGGCAGCCCAAGCGTATCAGGGCATTGGGGTCTGGGGCCTACCCAATGTTTGAACAATTTAAACACTAGCACAGATAGACTGAAAGCCTGGGTATTGGGAATGGAGGTGAGGGATGGACTAACTTCACTGATCTCCAGTGAATGTTCATTCTATCCTCATGGTGCTGAGGCTGTGAACTGATCCAGCTGTTGTGTGTTTTTGTCCCACTGGTGTGATGATCTGAGATCGAGGCCTGGGCCTACTCTGGCTGCTCTGGGAGCAGATCTGGGGACTCAGACTGATTTGGAATGCTGTTGGTTTGCTTCTGTTGTTTGTATGACTTGTGCTTTTTCTCTTTATCTGCACAGTGGCTTTTGGTCATTCTTTTTTTTCAATTGGGTTATTCAGGTTTCTTACTTTGTGGCTGCCTGTAAGCAGACAAATCTCAAGGTTGTATAATTTATACACTGATAATAGATGTATTTCCACTTTGATGGCACCTTCTTGAGGCAGCACCTCTTTGAAGATGTCCTCAGTGGTGGGGAGGGTTGTGACCATGATTGAGCTGGCAGAGTTTACAATCATCTACTGCTTTATATGATCCTGTACATTGAAGGCCCCATCCCAGGGATGATGCAACCTGTCAGAATCGTCTCCACCATACATCAATCGCAATTTATAAGTGTCTTTGATGACATGGTGAACCTGCTCAAGCTCCTAATTAAGTCGAGCTTCTGGTATGCCTTCTACATGACTGCATCAATATGTTGGGCCCAGGAGAGATCCTCCAAGATGTTGATTCCCAGCTGTTCACACTCTCCACCACTTAATGAAGATTATGTGTATTCTCACAACTTCCCCTTCCTGAAATGCACTATCAATTCCTTTGTCTTGCTAATGTTGAATAGTTGAATTGATGTTGTGGCATCACACAACCAGCCAATCTCTCTCACTCCTGCACACTTCCTTGTTGCCATCTGAGATTTTACTGATAACAGTGGTGTCATCTGCAAACTTATAGAAAGCATTTTATCCTTCTCTCCACCATTTAAGAATATTAGACATCCAAATATCAACTAAAAACACTGAACCTACTAAAATCTATTATTTGAACAATAAGCACATAAATGTGGTAGCTTTATTTGGTTCCATATAGGACAGTAACATACATTTACTCGTTTCAGTCAAGGATGGGAATGGTAATGAGTACTGAATTGCTACAGAGATTTTGATATTTTTATCAACTAGGAAAGGAGGCAAAATTTCTTCCTACAGTCTTGATCGATAATGCATCAGCATAAAACTCCAGCAAAAACCTTAAAAAAATAAATGAATGTGCTAATAATTCAATTGAAATAGCAAAGAATAGGAAATTCCATACTAGAATGTGAACATTCTGCATTAAGCTTCACGGAGTAGAATCCCGTGTCCGTTCGAGCTGCTGTGCAAATATTTATGCCTTTGTGCTGAATTCCTGTGTTGGCTATTTTTACACCAAAACTCACCTGTCATTAAAATAATCCACATAGGAATGTGGCAGATGATCTCAGCCAAGTCAGATGGTTTACCATGCCATTCCTATTTATGCCACTTCTATTTTTTTTCTTTGTGTTTCTATTCACTTTCCTCCCAGCCTTCAGGAGTAAACAACTTGAGTACTTCCCCAAGGCTGCTTTCTGTTTCGCTTGACTGAGTTAGCATTTGCCCACATTTCTAGCCTCAGGTGGGATGCCCCACCTAGTGGCATGGTTAAGAACAACAGTTCAGTTCCACATGTCGCTCACTTTCTTTGCACGCCATCTGCTTTTAATGGAGCCGTTTGTCTTAATCTGGTTTGTTCACCATGGGATGGCTAATAGTGGGATTATATTACTAACAATTTGTCAATTGAAAGAATGGTGGATTTTGTTAATAGATTGATTTTGTGACCAGTATCTCAAGGTACACCACAGAGCAATTATTTTAAACATTACTACGATACTGTAAAATAAACCCAAGCTGAATTTCATATATAGAGAACTATTTTTGACTCTTAAAACAGATTGGAAGTAGGTAGAGTATATCAAAATAATAAATGTGCCAGATTATCCATTTTATAATAACTATCCTCCAAGGGATTTATTAATAGATATAATAAAACAGAGTTATACAGTTAAACAGTATGGAAACAGGCCCTTTGGATCAACTTGTCCATGCCGACCAAGTTCAAAGTTCAAAGTAGCTTTATTATCAAAGTACATACAGTACCATCTTGGGCACATACAGTATATATAGCTAGGATGACTAAGACTTCTGCACATTTTTCAATGTGGTATGGAGAGCAAGTTTGTAAATCTGGTGGGAACAAAGGATGTTGAGAATAGCAAGATTGGAACACTGTAGGAGGGACTGAGAAAGACTGGTGCGGGTGCAGAGACCAGACGTGCCCTGATACACCAGGCAAGTTCATTTGATTCCAGAAGATTTGTTGTTGATCATTACAGAATGTCTCTCTGGTGCTCTGCCATTCAGACTGTTCCCTCTCCACTCAGTTCCCCTTTTCCCAACTACGATTGACTCTCCCTGGCCTCCTTCCCACTCTAAGTCCATAACAATTTCAGCAATGCTAATATATATTCATTCTTCTACTCTTTCCTTGTAGCCCATCACATTATTTTCCCTGAAGTGAACCAAAAATTATCCTCTATCTTCAGTTATGCAGCACGACGTGAAGGATCATTCACAAATACCATTTCCCGTCTTTTTCACCAAATAATTACATACAAATATACTCATTGGCTGAGAACAGTGTGACAACGTAAAGTGCACAATCTAAACCTGGGTCCTTCCTTTGATTTAAGAGATGCTTCAGCTGATACCTGCTAAGGTGCAGATGCTGCAGAGTTGAGGCTTTTAACTAGACTGGCTCAGTGAATTCAGTTTTAAGCACCAGATTTGTTCTCTATTAACTTCAATGTCGACAGTGTTATCAATATTAACCCCATGCCGCGCACCCTGATTTCTTACTTGTTTTGGATAATGAAATAAGATTGCAAGTTCAAGAGAATTAAAGGCAATATGATAGCATTTCCCCAAAAAAATACAGATTCACCGCAGACTTCGAACAATGGCAAAAATAATATAGCGGTTGCCTCACAGCTTCGGAAACCCAAGTTCAATCCTAAATGTAGAGCTTACAACTTCTCCCTGGGACCACGTGAGTCTCCTCGGGCACTCCAATGTCCGTTCTCACCCCAAATACATTTTGGAATCTCAGGGAAGTAAATTGGTGAGTTGATTCATTATTGCTGTATTTTCTGGGGTACAGTGAAAAGCATTGTCTTGCATGCCATCTATAAATAATTTGATTACAACAGCGCAAAGAGGGAAACGCAGAATGAAGTGTTCCATTTACAGGAGACAGTGCATTGCAGCAAGACACTCCAGGACAGGCTATTGGTGATGTCCACGCCTGGGAATTTGAAGCTTTCAACCCACTCGGCAACAGAAACAATGATGAGAACATAAACATGTGCACCACCCTTTTCCTGAAGTCAATGAAGAGCTCTTTTGTTTCAATGACAGTAAGGAAAAGAGTGTTTTCATGACATCATGTCTCTAGGCTCTCTATCGCCTTCCTGTACTCCAACTCATCGTTGTTTGAGATAAGGTCCACTCTGGTAGTGTCATCTACACACCTGTAGATGCAGTTCAAGCAGGATCAGGCCATGCAGTCATGAGTGTATACATAGTAAAGCAGGGGGTTGAAGATGTATTCTTGTGATGCTAAGGTCAAATATCAGCCATGATTTTACTGAATGGTGGAGCAAGCATGCGGCCTATTTCTGCTTTGTTATCTTAGATTCTTACACTCCATGGCCGCATTATTAGATACCTCCTATACTTAATAAAATCCACCAAGAGTGTGGATATGACCTTCTGCTGCTGTAGCTCACCCATTTCAAGATTCAACACGTATCGTCTTGTGCACTCAAATGTTGTAAAACGTAGCCCACCACCTTATCAACCTGAACCAATCTGACCATTCTCTCCTCTGACCTCCCTCATTAACAAGGCATTTTCACCCACAAAACTGCGGCTCATTAGATGTATTTTTTGGTACCATCCTCTCTGGGAACTGTTGTGCGTGAAAATCCCAGCAGTTTCTGAGATATTCAAACCACCTCTCCTGGCACCAACAATCAATCCATGCTCACTTGGATCACATTTCTTCACCATTTTGATGTTTGGTCTGAACAACAACCAACGTCCTGACTGTGGCTGTATGGTTTAATGCACTGAGTTGCTGCCACATGATCGGCTGATTAGATATTTGCATTAATGAGCAGGTGTACAAATGCACCTAATAAAGTGGCCACTGAGTGTATATTCAGCTGTTCAAAAGTAAGAAGGGGGTAAATCAGTGTTCACAAATAGTCTGTGTCTTGCTCATCATATCCCAACATAAGTTCACATTCAGAATTTAAGATGAGTGTAAATTTTGACTTCAAGAGGAACAGAGACAGTAATCTGGTTCAATTTGTGCTGCTCTTGTCTCTGAGGCAGAAGGTCTGAATATTTTCTGGGAGTAACCCTGGCTGACAATTTAATGCAGTACTGAAGGAGAATCCCATGTTCAGGAACTGCTCTTCAGAACAGACATTAAATCAACACCTTTTCAGATTTACGATAAAGGTCCCATCATACTTTCATAAGCAACATTCCCCCCTCAATGAAAATGTGGTCATTCATTTTCATGATCCCTGTGATCTTGCTTCATGTAAGTTGAGATGAGGCAGAAAGAAAAGTCGGTCCCTGATAGAATGAATACCACATTCTGGCAGCAACCTAAGTGCTTCACTAAAAATTAATTAATTCAGTATTGACAAATGTGCCAGCCATTCTGTACGCAGCTGGATCCTACAAATAATCCTGGCCAATTAGTGTCTGTTGCATAAGAGAAGAATATCCTTCAGCACAAATATAGATCCATCCACGCTTTCAATGATTATTCGCTTGGCTTAAGTAACCCACTCCAGGAGATTTCTACCAGATGGGATCTACTTCGATATAAATCTGAATCTTTCTGTTATGAAAGTTTGACTTAACTTTCAATAGGTTTGGCACAGAACAAGAAGGTTGCGTGTTCAAACCCTACTCCAGGATTTTTTCTCGTAATCCACATTGGCAAATAATTGGAGTGTTAAAAGTATTGAGAGAGATTATATAGTCTGGACAGTTGAACATTAAACCAAAGCCCCAACATGTGCCCAGGTGAATACAAAAGAACCCAGTAGGAGTTAAACATATAGTATAGGCTTGTTCATATAAATGTTTTTTTCGCAATGGTGTGTTTCATTTTGATGTCTGTTTTTTGCTTCATTAATACAGTTGCTACACTTCAAAAACACTGTAAACCCTTCAGAAAGTTTTGGACAGCTAAAAGCAACATTGAAAGGAAAGACGACATTTAGAGGAAAGACGTTATGTTTCTTTAGAATGTAATATTTCACAGCTGGAGTGTTACAGCCATCAGGGAAGGCTAGTCAATGTTATGGGTGTGATTTATTACATTATAAGAACCATACTGTTACCATGATCATTACAAGAAGAAATGCAGCCAAGCAGAAATAGGACAGGCTCAAAGCACAGAGCTCAATATGCAAAGACTAAAATTTAAATTACAGAGAGATTCTTCCAGATAGTACTCTTTGCAAATCAGTCCAGTGCATTAAGCTGTTAATTGTTACTCAAAATATCAATGGATGTTTATCCAAACACTGAACGTAAAATGATAAGGAATAATTTTTTAAAAGAGTTCTATTTCTTCAACAAAGGGCTACTAAACATAGGCAAACCAACCCAGTTAGTGTGTGACCTATTTTCCAGCTTGCACTGGGACTACCTTACGGCAGAGAACAAATTAAAGGACTGCCAACAGAATGGGCTTCAGAGATCAGCACCAGCATCAGCAACAGATATAAATAGGATTCTCTGAAGTGTCTGCACAGAATATTGCATTGCTAGCTGGGTTCATAGCCCAGTTGTTTCAGAAATATGAAATTAATTGGAATGAATATCATTAGTAAAGGGATTAGGGGCAGTCTGGTGTTAGTGTCAGTGGGAAAAGCCCAAAACAATTTGCTGCTGACTTGGACATCCGCTGTCTTCCAGCCAGAACCAGCTTTAAAGTCAATGCAATGAGAGAAAGGTGATCTCATTTGTTTTTCAGAGAAGTTGTGTCATTTCTACCATAGCAGGGTGGGGCTGGAGTCCTCGTTGTCTTCTTTGTCTAATTACCTTGAAATGATGTGATCTAATTGCACACAATGCCAGACTTCAGGGTGTTAGTACCTCTTCCAGCAGAGTGCATGTTTGAACCAGTAAGTGCATACAGTCTGGGCCGTGAATGCAAGATTAAGTCATGGTGTCTCTGAATATGCTGCTGATTGAGAACTCCAATGTACTGGGGAAATAAAGAAATAAGACTTGGGTTGTGATAAGCAGAGAGGAGCATCAAACAAATTGAGCAATTGTAAGCCATTCAGCCCTTATTCCTGATCAGCCTTGCAATAAGATGCTGTCTGATCTTTTATCTCAGCCCCATTTCCCTTCATGCCACATGCCTTTCATATGCTTGTTTGCCTTTACTTGGCATTGAGTTCAAGAGTTTAGAAGTTATGTAGCAGCTCTATAAAACTAGAGTCATGCTGCCTCCAGAATATTGCAGTCAGTTCTGGTAAAGGTATGCAGCCTTTGAAGTGGGTGCAGAAGAGGATTATCAGGATGCAGCCTGGTACGTGTTATAAGGAGATGTTGGACAAGCCTGGGTAGTGTCCTCTGGAGTGTTGGAGGCTGAAGGGAGGCCTGATAGAGGGTTTTTAAGATTATGAGAGGCATAGTCAGACAGCTGGTATCTTTGTCCCAGGGTCGAAATGTCCAATACCAGGAGCATACATTTAAGGTGAGAAGGTTTACGCTCAAAGGAGGTATGGGTGGGAAAGCTCGTTTTTAACCACAGAGTGATGGGCACCTGGAGTGCACTTCCAGGGGTGGCAGTGGAGCCAAATATAAGAAAGGCATTTAAGAGACTCGCAGACAGGCTGATGAAAGTGCAGGAAAATGGACATTGTGAAGGCAGAAGGGATTAGTTTAGTTCAGCATATAATTACTAGTTTATGTTCAGCACAGCATTGTGGGCTGAAGGGCCTGTTCCTGTACTATACTGTACAATGATGCCTTTGACACAGCATATTTCCATCATTAACCTATTAAGTAATTATTCTGCCCTTTTGTTTTGTTTTCCAAAATGGAAGACCTTGCATTTTCCACACTTGGCTTGTTCATCTCTCTTAGAATCCTCTCCATATCCTCCTCTCAGCTCACACTTCCAACCAACTTTGCATCTTCAGCAAATGTGGATATAGAATAATTCCAAATTATTTATACTGATGGCAAACAGCTGGGATATGCAGCACTGATACCAATGCTCCTCATAATTCACACCCTCTAATCCTGAAGATGATGTTTTTATTCCTACTGACTGTCTTCTCTTCATTAACTGATCAATAATCCACACCCACCATTATCTCCTAAGTGTCATGTTAAATCTTCCTTAACAGTAGATTATTGCATTTTTGCTGTAGCTAATGTCAGTCTTTAATTCTCATCTTACTCACTCCCTTCTTCCTTAAACAGATATGTTACTCTTGCTACATTCCACTCTGAGAGAGCTGGTTGATTATATATGGAACCTTCAAAGGTAACAATTATGCTGCCCATTATTTCCATTGTCCTCTTCTTCAAAAGCCTAGATCCAGGTTACTTTCTTACTTATTGTCCATTATGCCACTGACATTTAGGGCAGTAATGAAGGTCCTCCATCTCTGGTGGTGTTCAGGGCTTCTTTCATCATGTCAGTAGCTTCCTCTCAGTTTTCACTCCTGTCAGTCACAGAAGTCCCAAATGGGAATACTGTCACACTCAGATGTAGAAAGGTTGCTGTTTCCATAACAATTTACCAGTCAGAGTTGTTAGCCCTGAGCTGAACACCTAAACCTGGAGGAACGGTGGACTACTTTAGTCTGGTCTCAACCTTTTGATCTGTTTGGCATGGGTGACCCTACCAAGAGCCAAAGCATAAAGCCCTGACTCCAGGCAACATTGCTCTATTGCTGTCTGGGTTATTGAGGCAAGCAAGCCTCCAAACACAATGAAAAGACTGTGGTCCTCTTGGAGGTGGGATACAGGATATCAGGTTTCAGGCATCTTTTGCCTTTCAATTCCATTAATTTCTCCAATATTTATTCATCCATACATTTATTTATTTGTTTGTTTGTTTGTTTGTTTGTTTGTTTATTTATTCTCAATTCACTTATCCATTTACTTAATTACTTGTTTATCTGTTACTTTGAACTTAGTTCTAGGAAATGTTTTGGTGTTATCTTCTATGAAGCCCAATACAAAATATTTGCCTAATTTCAACAGTATTTTCTCATTGCTCATTTTTACTTTTTCCTGAATATTCTGTGAGGAACCCATATTAACCTTTAGAAACATAGAAATATAGAATTTGTGGACACAATAGGGTCTTTTAAGAGACTCTTATGTAGGTACATGGAACTGCGAGAAATAAAGGACAATGTAGTAGGGCAGTTCTAGGCAGTTCTAGGCAGTTTCTAGAGTAGGTCACATGGTTGGCACAGCATTGTGTTGTAGATCTCTATGTTCTACATATGTAAAGGAGTAAAGGAATGACAAAGGGGGGAAAAGCCAGAATAAGAAGTGGGGGAGAGGGAATGGAGTACAAGCTAGAAGGTGATAGGTGAAGTCAAATGGGAGGTGATAGGTAATAAATGCAAGGGCTGAAGAAGAAGGAGCCTGATTGTAGAGGAAGGTGGACCATGGGAGAAAGGGAAGGAGAAGGGGAATCAGAGGAAGGTGACAGGCAGCTGAGGAGAAGAAGAGAGGTAAGAGGAGGGGCGGAATGGGGATTGAAAGAGAGAAGGGGGAGGAAGGAGAAATTACCAGAAGTCAGAGAAATCAGTGTTCATAACATCAGATTGGAGGCTATTCAGAGAGAAGGCAAAGAGTGGTGGTAGACGTGTCATATTCTACATGGAAGTCGGTGACCAGTGATGTGCCTCAGGAATCTGTTCTGGGACCCCCGCTCTTTGTGATTTTTATAAATGACCTGGATGAAAAAGTGGAGGGATGGGTTATTAAATTTGCTAATAACACAAAGGTTGAAGTACTTGTGGATAGTGTGAAGGGCTGTTAAAGGTTACAGCGGGACATTGATAGGATACAAAACTGGTTGGAGAAGTGGCAGATGGACTTCAACCCAGATAAGTGTGAGGTGGTTCAGTTTGGTAGGTCAAATGTGATGCCAGAATATAGTATTAATGGTAAAGCTCTCAGCTGTGTGAAGGATCAGTG
Source organism: Hypanus sabinus (assembly GCF_030144855.1). Lineage (NCBI taxonomy): Eukaryota > Metazoa > Chordata > Chondrichthyes > Myliobatiformes > Dasyatidae > Hypanus > Hypanus sabinus. Next base: position 36,434,004 of record NC_082711.1, read on the forward strand.
TGATCTTGGGGTCTGAGACCACAGGATACTCAAAGCTGTTGTGCAGGTTGACTCTGTGGTTAAGAAAGCATACTGTCCATTGGCCTTCATCAATCATGGAATTGAGTTTAGGAGCCAAGAGGTAATGTTGCAGCTATATAAGACCCTAGTTAGACCCCACTTGGAGTACTGTGCTCAGTTCTGGTCACCTCACTACAGTAAGGATGTGGAAGCCATAGAAAGGGTGCAGAGGAGATTTACAAGGATGTTGCCTGGATTGGGTTAGCATGCCTTGTGAGAAAAGGTTGAGTGAACTCGGCCTTTTCTCCTTGGAGCAACTGAGGATGAGAGGTGACCTGATAGAAGTGTATAAGATGATGAGAGGCATTGATTATGTGAATAGTCAGAGGCTTTTTCCCAGGGCTGAAATGGCTAACACAAGAGGGCACAGGTTTAAGATGCTTGGGAGTAGGTACAGAGGAGATGTCAGAGGTAAGTTTTTTATGCAGAGAGTGGTGAGTGTGTGGAATGGGCTGCCGGCGACAGTGGTGGATGCGGATATGATAGGGTCTTTTAAGAGACTCCTGGACAGGTATATGGAGCTCAGAAAAATAGTGGGCCATGGGTAACCGTAGGAATTTCTCAGGTAAGGAGATGTTTGGCGCAGCTTTGTGGGCCGAAGGGCCTGTATTGTAGGTTTTCCATGCTTCTATGTTCTATGTTTCTAATTGCTCCTCCAACTTGAGAGTAGTTCATCATGGCAGTAAAGGAAACCATGGACCAACATATCGGAAATGGAATGGAGATAGGAATTGAATTGGTTGGCCAATGGGAAGTCCGGCTTATTGCGGATAGAGCCACAATGCTCACTAAAGTGGTCCCCGCTATACATTGGGTCTCACCAATGTAGAGAAGGTTATATTGGGTGCACCCAATATAGTAGCTGACATTGAAAGACTTGCAGGTGAAGTGTTGCCTTACCTGGAAGGACTGCTTGGGGCCCTGAATGGAGGTGAATGGGCAGATGTAGCACTTCTTCTGCTTGCAAGAATAATTGCTAGGAGGGAGATCAGTGGGTAGGGACAAATGGACAAGGGAATCGCAGAGAGAGAGTAATCACTGCAGAAGGAGGAGAGTTTGGGAGAGGTAATGATGTGTTTAGTGGTAGGATCCCATTGCAGGCAGCGGAAATTGTGCAGATTAATATGCTGGATATAGAGGCTCGTGTGGTGGTGGGTAAAAGTTGTTTCCTGTTGATTTATCCTGTATTTTACTTCCCCTTATCAATGAAAAAGGATCTAGTGCTTTCCCGGTGTATATGACAAATAAACTCTTCTTGAGCTTCTAGCCAGGTATAGATATTGATTTTAACTGATATTTTGATGACAAACTGCTATCTTCATTGGGGATGAAGATGACAGAAATTATCATTAAAAATTATCATTAAAACATTGGTTAAAATTGATACGTGTACCCAGCTGGAAGCCCAAGAAGAGTTAATTTTTCTCCTTATCAATGTTTTTGACTTTATTGAATATTGAATTTTTTTTTAGGTTTCCTAATTTTTTTGCAACATTTTAAGCCTTTTCTGTAACTTTCACTTTCTCTTATTAACTGCGCTTGGAACAACTGTTCCTGAGCTTTTTATGTGCATTAATGGGATGTATTGTGTACAGGAGTTTCAGGACTCACACCACGAGTTTCAAGAACACTTATTCCCCTCAACCATCAGGCTCTTGAACAAAAAGGGATAACTTCACAAGAACATAAGAAATAGGAGCAGGAGTAGGCTATCTGGCCAATTGAGCCTGATCCGCCATTCCGTAAGATCATGACTACTCTGGCCATGAACTCATCTGCTTCTATCTGCCTTTTCCTTATAACCCTTAATTCCCCTACTATGCAAAAATCTATCCAAATTTGTCTTAAATGTATTTACTGAGGTAGCCTCCACTGCTTCACTGGGCAGAGAATTCCACAGATTCATCACCCTCTGGGAAAAGCAATTCCTCCTCATCGACATCCTAAAAATACTCCCCTGTATCTTGTGGCTGTGTCCCCTAGTTCTAGTCTCACCTACCAGTGGAAACTTTCCTGCCTCTATCTTATCTATCCCTTTCTTACTTTAAGTTTCTATAAGATCTCTTCTCAATATTCTGAATTCCAGCATGTTTGAATCAATCTCTCCTCATAGTCTAACACTTACATCTTTGAACTCAACTGGGTGAACCTCCTCTGCACCGCCTACAAAATCTGTAAATCCTTCCTCAAGGAAGGAGACCAGAACTGCACACAGTACTCCAGGTGTGACCTCATCAGCACCCTGTACAGTTGCAGCATAACTTACCTGCTCTTAGATTCAATCCCTCTAGCAATGAAGGTCAATATTCCATTTGCCTTCTTGATAGCCTGCTGTACCTGCAAACCAACCTTTTGTAATTCATTCACAAGCACTCCCACGTCCCTCTGTACAGCAGCATGTTGCAATCTTTTACTATTTAAATAATAACCTTCTCTTCCATTTTTTCTTCTAAAGTGGATGACCTCGCATTATCCAAGATTGTACTCCATCTGCCAGACCCTTGCCCACTCACTTAACCTATCTATATCTCTCTGCAGACTCTCCATATCTTCTGCACAATTTGCTTTTCCACTCAATTTAGTATCATCAACAAACTTACATACACTACACCCAGTCCTCTTTTCTAGAATGTTAATGTATATCATGAATGGTTGTGGGCCCAGCACGGATCCCTGTGGTGCACTGCTCACCACAGATTTCCAATCAGAGTAATACCCATGTATCCCAACTCTCTACTTTCTATTAGCTAACCAAATTTCTATCCTTGCTAATACATCATCATCAATTCTATGCATCCTTATGTCATGGATAAATCCTTTATGGGCACCTTATCGAACACCTTCTGGAAATCAGAATAAATAACATCCATCTGTTCCCCTCTATCTACTGCACTCATTATGTCCTCAAAGAACTCCAGTAAGTTTGTCAAACAGGACCTGCCTTTGCTGGATCCATGCTGCATTTGCATAATGGATCCATTTCTTTCTAGATGTCTCGCTATTTCTTCTTTAATGATAGCTTCAAGCATTTTCCCATCTACAGATGTTAAACTAACTGGCCTATAGTTACCTGCCTTTTGCCTACATCCTCTTTTTGAACAGTGGTGTGACATTCACTTGCCCCATCTTTGAAATGTTCCCACAACCTATTGACTTACTTTCAAGGACTCTTCATCTTACATTCTCGATATTTATAGCTATTTGTTTTTATTAATATTTCTTTCCTTTTGTATTTGCATAGTTTGTTGTCTTCAGCACACTGGCTGAATGCACAATTTGGTGGTGTAGTTTCAATTACTCTATTTTGGTTATTATTCTATGGAATTAATGAATTTGAATTTGAAATTGAATCAAATTGAAGAAATTGAATCTCATAGTTGTATATGTTGACATATACCTATTTTGATAATAAACTTGCTTTGAATTTGAACTTCCTTTGAATTACATTTCTACAGTGACAGACACCTCTAAGTAAAAAGGTTCAAATACCTTTGCTGGAGTAAAATAATTCACCCAAATAATCTAAAACCCCCTGGGGACAGGGACACTCAAAAGTGTTGATAAATCAACTACTTGATGTGCTAAGTCATAACATCAATTTGGTGTGCAAATTTAGCCATGTTGTCTGGCTTGAAGCAAGCCCAATTAACATAACCCCATTGTCTTACATTTCATCTCTTGAACAGCCAGCCTCTTGTTGTGGGCAAGCCAGTGCTCCACAGCCAGTATCACAAACAAGAAAAAATCTGCAGATGCTGAAAATCCAAGCTACTCACACACAAAATGCTGGAGGAACTCAGCAGGCCAGGCAGCATCTGTGGAAAAACGTAAACAGCTAAGGTTTCAGCCCGAAACATCAACTGTTTACTCTTTTCCATAGGTGCTGCCTGGTCTGCTGATTTCCTCCAGCATTTCCTGTTTGTTGCTCAGACAGTATTGTTTATTTGTAATGATGTGCTTTTAACTTCAATTTACTGCTTCCAAATTACAATTTACATTAAGAGCTGAAAACTGACTCTTGTTTGAATTAATATTGGCTATATTCACATAACTCCAGAATACTCCATTACAGATTTGTTGTAGATTATATATTGATTCATTAAATCTTAGCCATAGCTATCTTACCATTGAATATAATTCCCCAAGCCACCATTGTCAACATACACCTCATGCATTCCAATTTGCTTCATTTAGATTTAAGGTCCTTGATACAGAGTGCATAAAATAAATTTCAATCTCCATGTAAAAATCTATCATATTATGATCATTTCTCCTTAAGTGCCTCTAAACATTATAAATTAATGCTTTCTCACCGTATACTATTAAATTCAGTATTTCTTGGTCCTTGCTCTTTTCTCAATCTACTGGCCTAAAAATCCACCTCATATGTACCCAATAAATTAATCATCCACTCTTCTATTCACCACCTATTCTGCTCTGACTGGCCAATTTATTAGGTACCTCTTGTACCTACTGGTATAGTGGCTACTGAGTGTAGGGTCATGGTCCTCTGCTGCTGTAGCCCATCCACTTCAGAGATGCTCTTCTACACACTAGTGTTGTAATGTGTGGTTTTTGAGATACTGTCGCCTTCTTGTCAGCTTGAGCCAGTCTAGCCATTTGCATCTGACCTCTCTCAAAAAGGCATTTTTGAACACAGAACTGCCACTCACTGGATTTTTGTAACAGTTCTGAAAATTCTAGAGCTGTTGTGTATGAAAATCCCAGAAGATCAGCAGTTTCTGAGATACTCAAACCGTATGTCTGACACCAACAATCATTTCACTGTCAAAGTCACATTTCTTCCCCATCCTGATGTTTGGGCTAAACAACGACGTAACCTCTTGACCATGTCTGCATGTTTTTATGCATTGAGTTGCTGCCACATGATTGGCTGATTAGTTATTTGCATTAACAAGCTGGTGTACAGGTGTACCTAATAAAGTGGCCACTGAGTGTATATGGAATAATCTGTGCAGGTGGCACGCAGACAGTATTTCAGTACATGTAACAATAATTAACCAATTACAAATTACTAATTCTACTTCTTTTCCTGGTCCTAGTTCTTGATTTTCTGATCTAAATTCCCTTACCTCTGTGGTCTCTATTATCAGCAGTTTGAATGACAAATCCAGAGCCTGTATTTGAAGACCACCATGAAAGTTGGAGAGTTTAACTTCAAGGAATATAAAGGCTTATCATAATGGTGACCAAAAACACATACTCCCTCTAAGGAAATCTTCCATCGTGGCCCATTCTGGGCTATTGGTGAACCTACTTACCTGAGCTGACCTTAGAAATGGCCCAGCATGTCACTCAGTTCAGGGGAAATTAGAGATAGACAACAAATGTGAACAAGTCACAAGCAAGAGAAAATCTGCAGATGCTGGAAATCCGAGCAGCACACTCAAAATGCTGGAGGAACTCAGCAGGCCAGGGAGCATCAATAGAAAAAAGCACAGTCGACGTTTCAGGCCGAAACCTTTTGGCAGAACCAATAGGACTATTCTGAATTAATTTACCACAATCACATCCCTTGAAGAAACTTTAAAAAGGAGGAGCAAGAAGTGGGAAGTAGAAGATCAAATGAGAATTAGAGTGACAGATAGCCTTAGCATTGACCCTCACAGCCCTTCCCTTCATCATTGAGGGCCTTGGTGATTCACCTTACTGTGAGGGCTTCCACTAGTCCCTCTCCAGTTCATTCCTGAACAGGTTTTATGCACTATTCTATATAAAAAAAGATTAGTGTGTTCAATATATTTAGATCAAATTTCTGCCGTGATTGAACTGTTGAAGTAGGTATGAGGCGAGAGTTATGAGTTCAGAACTGGTGTCAATGTTCAAGCTGTAGGTATAATCAAGGCTATGGGAATTAAAGATTAGAAACATAGAAACATAGAAAATAGTGCAGGAGTAGGCCATTCGGCCCTTCAAGCCTGCACCGCCATTCAGTATGATCATGGCTGATCATCCAACTCAGAACCCTGTATCTGCTTTCTCTCCATACCCCCTGATCCCTTTAGCCACAAGGGCCATATCTAACTTCCTCTTAAATATAGCCAATGAACTGGCCTCAACTGTTTCCTGTGGCAGAGAATTCCACAGATTCACCACTCTCTGTGTGAAGAAGTTTTTCCTCATCTCGGTCCCAAAAGGCTTCCCCTTTATCCTTAAACTGTGACCCCTCGTTCTGGACTTCCCTAACATCGGAAACAATCTTCCTGCATCTAGCCTGTCCACTCCCTTTAGAATTTCATACGTTTCAATAAGATCCCCTCTCATTCTTCTAAATTCCAGTGAATATAAGCCTAGTCGATCCAGTCTTTCTTCATATGAAAGTCCTGCCATCCCAGGAATCAATCTTGTGAACCTTCTCTGTACTCCCTCTGTCTTTCCTCAGATTAGGGGACCAAAACTGCACACAATATTCCAGGTGCGGTCTCACCAAGGCCTTGTACAACTGCAGTAGAACCTCCCTGCTCCTGTACTCAAATTCTTTTGCTATGAATGCCAACGTACCATTTGCCTTTTTCTCCGCCTGCTGTATCTGCATACCCACCTTCAATGACTGGTGTACAATGACACCAAGGTCTCGTTGCATCTCCCCTTTTCCTAATCGGCCACCGTTCAGATAATAATCTGTTTTCCTGTTCTTGCAACCAAAGTGGATAACCTCACTTTTATCCACATTAAATTGCCGTGAATTTGCCCACTCACCTAACCTATCCAAGTCACCCTGCATCCTCTTAGCATCCTCCTCACAGCTAACACCGCCGCCCAGCTTCGTGTCATCCGCAAACTTGGAGATGCTGCATTTAATTTCCTCATCTAAATCATTAATATATATTGTAAACAACTGGGGTCCCAGCACTGAGCCTTGCGGTACCCCACTAGTCACTGCCTGCCATTCTGAAAAGGTCCCATTTACTCCCACTCTTTGCTTCCTGTCTGCCAACCAATTCTCTATCCACATCAATACCATACCCCCAATACCGTGTGCTTTAAGTTTGTACACTAATCTCCTATGTGGGACCTCGTCAAAAGCCTTTTGAAAATCTAAATATGCCACATCCACTGGCTCTCCCCTATCCACTCTACGAGTTATATCTTCAAAAAATTCTATAAGGTTCGTCAGACATGATTTTCCTTTCATAAATCCATGCTGACTTTGTCCGATGATTTCACCTCTTTCCAGATGTGCTGTTATCACATCTTTGATAACCGACTCTAGTGTTTTCCCCACCACCGATGTCAGACTCACAGGTCTATAATTCCCCAGTTTTTCTCTCCCTCCTTTTTTAAAAAGTGGGGTTACATTAGCCACCTTCCAATCCTCAGGAACTAATCCAGAATCTAAGGAGTTTTGAAAAATTATCACTAATGCATCCACTATTTCTTGGGCTACTTCCTTAAGCACTCTGGGATGCAGACCATCTGGCCCTGGGGATTTATCTGCCTTTAATCCCTTCAATTTACCTAACACCACTTCCCTACTAACATGTATTTCCCTCAGTTCCTCCATCTCACTAGACATTCGGTCCCTTATTGAATGTGATTGATGAAGATATTGGTAACTTGGTGGAGGAGGTATAGAGAATTGAGCATTGAATGAAGTTAGTGCTGCTGTAGATGAGAATTGTTATTTGAAGATGAGGCCACTCACATTGATAACTTCTGTAAAGTTTTTTAAAACTTCTTTTTTCCCTGCACTGCATACTTGCACTTGGAGCAGTTCCACCTCTACAGTCCACTAACTCCAGTGGATGTGGTCTGAGTTACCGAAAGCAAGGATACAAAGGGTATCTCCCTGACTCAACCTCTTCCACCAAATCTTCCTATGGAGAATCTGAAACACCTGATCTTGGCTACTCATGAAGAGATCTCCCATGCTTTCATTGCCCCCATCCTAGCTCAATTCAAACACGATATAGCTGACATTAAAAGATCCAACAGCACTAACTCAAACCCTATGTCTATTTTCATCTAGTTTCTGCTTTCTTACAATTGGCTTTAATCAGTATCTAAGAAGATTTGCTATTATAAGCAAACTGATCTGTCTATATACAGTACTGTGCAAATGTCTTAGGTACATATATACAGCTAAGGGTGCCTAAGACTTTCGCACGGTACTGAATTTGTCAACATGGGGTGGAGAGCAAGTTTGTGAACCTGGCAGATGTAAAGGATGTGGGGAATGGTGAGGATGGAGAACTGTGCGATTGGTGTGCAACAGGCGGCAGAGAAGGTGTGCCAAGTGCCTGGGGTGACACAAGTGCTGACACACCTAACAAAGTCATTTGATTCCAAAACAAACGGTTTATTGATCATTACAGAATGTCTCCCTGGTGCTTCCTACTCCCTCCCCTCTCACTTCCCCTCTACCAACAATGATTCCCCACTCCCTGCCGCGTTCCCACTCTCAACCCACAATCGAAACCTATATCAGAATCAGGTTTATCATCATTCACATATGTCATGACATTTGTTTTTTTGTGTGTGGCCTCAGTACAATGCAATACATAAAATTACTACAGTCCTGTGCAAAAGTCTTAGGCACCATAACTATAAACACATGCCTAAAACTTTCGCACCTGACTATAGTAATTTATAATGATTGTTTTTCTCACAGTAACACAACTGGTAGAACTGTTGCCTCACGGAACCAGAGGCCCAGATTCAGTCCTAACCTTGAGTGATGTCTGATTGGAGCCTCCACATTCACCTTGTGATGATGTGGATTTCCTTCGGGTGCTCCAGTGTCTGACATGCAGATTGGTAGGTTAATTAGTCACTATAAATCTCCCCTAAATGCGTAGGCTTGTGGTAGGATCTGGGGAGGGGTTTGCTAAGGAATGGGTGGTAAAATCTGTATAGACTTGGTGGGCCAAAGGCCTGTTTCCTCAACGCAGCATCAGATTTGTACACAGCTTAGTGAAATTCAGACTATTGAAGCACCCCACATTATCTCCGGTATTGCTTAACTTTTCCACATCTTAAGCCTGGCAATATTCATGCCTCTTAATCGCTTCCTCCAGTGGTTCATATAATTTGTATTTCGGTTTCAGCATTTTATTGGAAATTACATGTTAGTGCAGTAAATTACACATTAAATGGGATTAATGGCCAGGCATAGGAACTTGGTAGCAATCATATGGAGAGAAATAGATCCTAATTTCAGTAATAAAAATGAATTATTATGTATGTTATTAACTGAATCATATTTATACAAGCAATGAAGCATTCTCCTTAATTGTTCAGTTAATATATGATATTACTAGTTGTCCATTGTTAACAAACTCTGAAGTGGTTCAATTATTAGTAAGTTTATCTGGATACAAATCTTTAAGGCTTAACACAGCCATGCTTGGAAAAGAGTGATATTTTTCTAGCTTCCTTCGCATTACTGGAATGTTTCAAAACAGATTTCTTTCAGAACCTGTTGGAGTGCTGTTACATCGGCAACACGGCAGCTAATTATCACATAATGTAATTGAGGAGTCGGTTTTGGAAAACACAGATTTTTGCAAGCGAGAATTTCTTATCCCCCCCCCCATTTGTTGTTTTTTTTTTGCCAATTTAATTTCAAGTATCCAAACTGTACCTTGTTGCTAAGTTTTGTGCCATGAATTCTGTTGCCTCTCTCCTTCCACACCTGTTTTCAATTTTATAAACAGCAAATAGTGCTGTCCATTGGAAGGAACAAAAACAGGAAACAGTAAGTTTAAAGAAAAAAATATGTATCACTGCCAGGATCTGCTTCAACTCCTTGAGATTATAGCTTCCACTTTGTCGAAGTATGGCTTTTTGCTGACTGTGTTTCCTATATAGTAACAATGACCAACACAATTGACTGTAAAGTACTTGTCAATTATGTGGTCTTGAAGACATACAAATGCGAGGATCACAATTGTACTTAATTAAACACACACATTGTATGCTTCCAGTTTACCAGGTCAAAATAGTGCTGATGGGATGAAAATTGTCAACTAGTGCAGTGCAAAACCATTCTGCCAATCATGCTGGAGATCTATGGGACAAGTGTGTCAGCTGCATTCCTACATCAAACTCGATCCCAACAGAACCGCAATGATTTCAGTTTTACCGAAAATGAATCACCGTGGTAGGTCAGGAGGGGTCTGCAGATGGCCATTCAGCTTTCGGGACATGCGTCCATTTTCACAGCTCTTCTTAATACAATTGACTTTGGCCAGGCAGAAGTCTTTATATTTTGGAATGGGCTTGATAAGATAGATGACGAGGGAATGACTTTAGGGATATTTAAAATAGCGAGACGTGGATTAGGGAAAAATCATTCCACTCAGCGGGTGGCTGAAATGTGGAATAGCACTGATCTGCTCCAGGAGAATGTGCGGGAGTAAAGTAAAGGAAGCTGATACAGTGAGTGATATAGAGATCTATCAGTGAGTGAATCATCAACACAAGAGGTTATGCAGATGACGGAAATCCAGAACCATACACACAAAATTCCAGAGGAACTCAGCAAGTCGGCCAATATCTATGGAAATGAATGAACAGTCGACACTTCAGGTTGAGACCCTTCTTCAGGACTGGAAAGGGAGAACCTTCCAGGATAAGGGAGTGGAAGAAGTACTAGCTAGAAGATGATGTGAGCATGTACTTTTGAGCCAAATGACCTTCTCCCTTGCTAAATGTAATGTAATATATTTCTATATAGGTTTATTATTTTACTGATATCTCTCTTCAGACAAATCATAAAGCCTCCAAGACTTCCTCAATGGAAAACCAGAATTACTCCATCTTTACCACCTCAATAATTCAGCAAGGAAAATTGTGTTGCCAATGACCTTGTGGTCAGCCCTCAAGACATTTTGATTCTTTTGCACATCACAGCCTCATTACACAGTCTCAGCAACCAGTTATTCTTCATTCAGTTCGCATCATTAAAGATTGCATCCACTATGGCTAATTATTTAATTGGCTGTGAATTATCCAGCATTTTGGCTTATTTAGTAGACATTACTGTCTTTTAGCTTCTGTACCTCTGTTAAACTGTGCATGCAGCAGTAGAGTAGCATTTGTGGCCACTAAATTTAATTCAATCAGAGGAAAGAGAGTTCCTGGAAGAATGAGTCAAAGTGGTTTTTATTTAATAAGCTAACATAGTCCAAAATAAAAATCTGAATTTCACTGCCTGTCAGATTGCTTCATTTCAGCCAAGTACTTAGCTAATTTCCTGATAACCTGAAATAACTTCCTCTGACAAAGCAGACAAATAAATTAAGGCCATATGTGGATTCCACACTTAGTTTATTTTCAATCATCTTTGTTCCATTTATACAGCCACTTTGCCTGGAATTCCTTAACTTTGAATTACCATGAAATCCCGACGTAAACATTTTAGTGTCCCGGCTCAGATGACTTGATATTAGATTTACTTGATCCCTCTGAAGGCCAGTGGAATGGAAAATCATGGATTAGAGCAGGGGTTCCCAAACTTCTTTATGCCTTGGACCAATACCATTAAGCAAGGGGACCGTGGACCCCAGGTTGGGAACCCCTGGATTGGGGGAACAGAATCTTTTTGAAAATTGAGAGGTGAAACTTCAAAAAAGGGAAAGAATTACCTTTCTTTCATGGACAGTTATTTTTTTAAATAGAACACACACAACACAGAAACAGGCACATCAGCCCGTATGTCCATGCTGATCATTGGAGTAACTTTCCGCACAAATCCAATTTTGTTAGGGTAACAATACGTAGCCTACACTCACCGGCCACTTTATTAGGTACACTGGTACACATGCTTATTAATGCAAATATCAAATCAGCCAATCATGTGGCAGCAACTCAATGCACAAAAGCATGTTGGCATTGTCAAGAGGTTTAGTTGCTGTTCAGATCAAGCATCAGAATGGGGAAGAAGTGTGATCTAAGTGACCTTGACTGCGGAATGATTGTTGATGCCAGATGGGGGTGGCTTGAATATCTTAGAAACTACAGATCTCCTAGGAGTTTCACATACTACAATCTCTAGCATTCGAAGAGAATTGTAAAATAAAAACAAACCAAAAAAAATCCAGTGAGTGGCATTTCTGTGTGCAAAATTGCCTTTATAATAACTGTGGTAAACTATGTATACCTGTCTGGACACGTCCCTCTGCTGACTGCTCCTGTGGCTCCTCCCACAGACCCCTGTATAAAGGCGATTGGGGCACTGCTCCTCCCTCAGTCTTCGAGATGTCGTGCTCCCTTTTGCTGTTAATAAAAGCCTATCATTCACTTCCAGTCTCCGAGAGTTATTGATGGTGCATCAATAAGGAAGATCAGAAAAAAAATTGCAACACTGTTTCAAGCTGACAAGATGGTAACTCAAATAACCACGCATTACAACAGTGGTGTGCAGAAGAGCATATCTGAATGCACAAATACATTAGATATTTGTATTGAGGAGCATTCCTGTGGCAGCACTCCTTGTAGATGTGTTCAATGGTGGTGTGGCCTTTTCCTGTGATGGACTAGCCAGTATACGCCACTTTTTGTGGAAAACTTCCTTTCTTTTAGCTAAAACAGTGCATTGGAAGCTTTTGCCATCACCTGAGAGAACATACTGGACATCAGAACAGCACTTACAGCTCCCATATTCCCATCTAGAAAAGGTGAACTTAATTTTTTTTTGCTTCCACACAATGGGCAACAGAAACCAGTGCCAAAGAATGTTTTGAGATGAGGAAGGTTTCCTTTGATCAATATTTGTTCATAAAGTTGGAAATATAATCGACGGTTTCTCTTAATCATTATTTTAAGATTTACAGGGATGTTGCCTGAATTGGAGAGCACACCTAATGAGAATAGGTTGAGTGAACTTGACCTTTCTCCTTGGAGCGATGGAGGATGAGAGGAGACCTGATGGAGAGATGATGAGAGGCATTGATTGTGTGGATGGTCAGAGGCTTTTTCCCAGGGCTGAAATGGCTAACATGTGGGGGCATAGTTTTAAGGTGCTTGGCAGTAGGTACAGAGGGGATATCGGAGGTCCAGAGAGTGGTGGGTGCATGGAATGCACTGCCGGTAGTGGTGGTGGAGGCGAAAACAATAGGGTCTTTTAAGAGACTCTTAAATAGGTACATGGAGCATAGAAAAATAGAGGGCTATGTGGTAGGGAACTTCTAGGCAGTCTCTAGAGTAGGTTACATGGTCGGCATAACACTGTAGGCCAAAGGGCCTGTAATGTACTGTAGATCTCTATGTTCTATGTTTTCCAATAACACTGCGATGAACACCAGCCTGGATTTCCATGCTCATATTTCTGAGCATGAATCAGAAGAACTATTTCAGTCTAACTGAGGAGAACATCCTGGCATTCACACCCTTTTACTGGGGAGACAACAGCTCAAAACTATTGTGGTTCCACCCTTAATAACACACTGAGTCATAGTATCCACTAGGTGAACTTTGGTCTGTGGCATAGATAAATATATGTATTTGTAGATTCATTTAGCACAGAAGCAGGTCTTTCAGCCCAAATGGTGCTTTCCAACCAAGATGACACAAGCAAGCTAATCCCGTCTGGCCCCATAACCTTCTAAACTTTTCTAATCCATGTACCTATTATTGTACCTGTCTCAACTACTTCTGCGAGCTCATTCCAAATGCATACTACACTTTGTTACTCCTCAGGTTGCTTTAAAATCTCTCCCCTTTCACCTGTAATTTAAAATAATTGTAACGTTTACTCTGTCTATGCCCCTTGTGATTTTACACACTCTGTACGATTACTACTCAGTCCACTGCCACACTACAAGGAATAAAAGTCCGAGCTTGTCCAACCTCTCCAAATAACTCAGTCCCTCATATCCTGGGAACATCCCTGTAAATCTTTTCCACACTCTTTTCAGTTTAATAACATTTTCCTATAGCTGGCTGGCCAAACTGAATATAATACTCCTAGTGTGATGTAACCAGTGTCTTGCACAAAAGGGTTATGACCTCTCAGCTTTTATACTCAATTCTTTGATTACGAGCAGCATGCCAAAATATTAGGAGAAGTAACACGATTGTCATTTTTTTTTTAGCATTCAGCACATCCAAGTCCACTGGGTTGACAAAGCCGCCCATTTTGCTATCATTTGGATAAATCTTTGGGATCCCAGAAACAGTTACGGTTACAGTTGAATATTGATCTTTCCTTCACTTGTGTGCATACTGTGCAGTCAACTTGCTTGTGAAACTCTTCTGTCAAATGTTCCCTTTGACAAGTTGGAAGGTAAAAACAGGGATAGGGAAAGTTTTGGTGGTTTTGCAATTATTATACCCTGTTGGCCAACTACCTTCCTGCTGCCTGATGTGGTTTCGTGTTGCAAGCAATGACAAGCCTGCTTGAAAAAGAAACTGTAACCATCGTCAGGGCATACAGTATTCTGGACATATAGAATATAGCAAATATTAATTGCAACAACAACCTGTCATCAGATTTAACACCATCATTCCCACAATCTTGATTGAGAAGTTGCAGAACATGGGCCTCTGTATCTCCCTCTGCAATTAGATCCTCAACTTCCTAACTGGAAGATCACAATCTGTGCGGATTGGTGATAACAGATCCTCCTTGCTGACGATCAACACTGGTGCACCTCAGGGGTGTGTGCTTAGCCCACTGCTCTACTCTCTCTCTATACTCATGACTGTGTGGCTAGGCGTAATTCAAATACCATCTATAAATTCGCTGATGATACAACCATTGTTGGTAGAATATCAGATGGTGACGAGAGGGCGTGCAGGAGTGAGATGTGCCAACTAGTGGAGTGGTGTCGCAGCAACTACCTGCCACTCAATGTCAGTAAGACGAAAGAGCTGATTGGGGACTTCAGGAAGGGTAAGATGAAGGAACACATACCAATCCTCATAGGGGGATCAGAAGTGGAGAGAGTGAGCAGCTTCAAGTTCCTGGGTGTCAAGATCTCTAAGGACCTAACCTGGTCCCAACATATTGACTCAGTTATAAATAAGGCAAGACAGCGGCTATACATTAGAGTCTGAAGAGATTTGGTATGTCAACAAATACACTCAAAAATTTCTATAGATGTACCATGGAGAGCATTCAGACAGGCTGCATCACTATCTGGTATGGGGGGGGGGGGGATGGGGGAAGGGCCTACTGCACAGGACCAAAAGAGGCTACTGCAGGTTGTAAATTCAGTCAGTTCTATCTTGTCTACTAGCCTACAAAGTACCCAGGACATATTCAAGGAGCAGTGTCTCAGAAAGGCAGTGTCCATTATTAAGGACCTCTGGCACCCAAGGGATGCCCCTTTCTCACTGTTACCATCAGGAAGAAGGTACAGAAGCCTGAAGGCACACACTCAGTGATTCAGGAACAGCTTCTTCCCCTCTGCCATCCAATTCCTTAATGGACATTGAAACTTGGACACTACCTCATTTTTTAAATATATATTATTTCTGTTTTTTGTACTAATTTTAATTTATTTGGTGTACATATACTGTAATTGGTTTACCTATTTATTTATTATTATTATTATTTTATTTTATTATTTTCCTTCTATATTTTGTATTGTATTGAAATGCTGCTTCCAAGTTAACAAATTTCATGGCACACGCCAATGTTAATAAACCTGATTTTGATTCTGATTCTGATTCTGATTTGAATGTGGATTGTGAATTGAATTTAAAATGCAGCTCAGTAAAAGGGTTTTCCTGGAACTGCGGACTGGGGTTCATTCCAAACTAAGAAACACCCATTCATCTGAGATATCTGCATATGCATGAATGCAGCTCAGAGACGGTGGAGAGTAACACACATTTTGGGTGTGTTGGTGTGAAGATCGAGGTGTTTGAAAATCATATGTAACTCAAAGGAAGCATTGTGAATGTATTGGAATTATAGAAACTATTCTGTTGTTACCGTTGTTCTTTAACATATAAAATGTAATGTAATATTGAGTGAAGGAGCCTCTACCAAGAGTGTCTCCAAGAATAGTGGCTGCTTGATGTGCAGGCTAAAGACTTCAATATCACCGGCTTCACTACCTCTCTGGTGACTTCATTCACAGTCACAACAACCACCAAAACTTGCCCTGTGCCTGTTTTTATCTTCCAACTTGTCAAAGGGAACACTTGACAAAAGAGCTTCACAAGCAAAGCGACTGTAATAGATGCACACAGGTGAAGGGAAATATCAAAATTCAACTGTACAGGCTAAGTTTGGAACCTCTGTGCCTTTGAAGTTGTTTCTATCTAAGAAAAGGGTATGTGTGTGTGTGTGTGTGTGTGTGTGTGTGTGTGTGTGTGTGTGTGTGCGCACGCGCGCGTGTGTGTGTGTGTGTGCGTGTGTGTGCGCGCGTGTGTGTGCGCGTGTGTGTGTGCGTGCGTGTGTGTGTGTGTGTGTGTGTGTGTGTGTGTGTGTGTGTGTGTGTGTGTGTGTGTGTGTGTGTCCAATCAGTCAAGTTTTCCGCAATGTGATTGACATCTTCTTCTTGGAAGTCACAGTTCTTTTCAAGTTCATCAAATTTAATGGCTCTCATCTTGTTGGTAATTCTATATTCAAGTGTAGTGCTCACTTCCCAGAACTCCAATATGATTATCAGGTACTGTGAAATAGCTGCTGTAACCTCAGGGTGTCAAACTAACATCACTTCAGAAATAGAATAAAATGTGTTGAGTGGAAGATTGCAGTTTACTTTGAGATATAATTATACCCTATGCTTGTTTTACACTGTCTGTCATGTTTAATACAGCATGATCCTTTCACTCCTTCAATTAATTTTTCTGCTTCCATATGTTAATGTTTTTATGACATTGACTGAACCTTTCACACCGTTGATTAAAGCTACTTTCACTTCTATGTTAACATCCTCATTATTTGAGTCTACATATGCTTGGTTTCTTTCTGATCTATGCATTTCCAAGTCAAATGGCTTAAAGGTTCTTTGGCTTGGGTCAGATTTGGATTGGCCACCTTCAGTTTGGATTCAGATTGGCTGCCACCTATGTCTTTGCATTGGCTGTGAACTGGAGGGGTTCTAATTGGTTGTGTTGGCATCAGATGGGCACTTATCTTCTCTCTACATCAATCAATCCTAATCAGACACTTTCTCAGGCAATCATGGGAGAAATAATTCTTGACCTTGCACCTTATCCCATCATTCATTACTTATCTGTGTGATTATTTTGGGTGACTGCTATGCAGAAAACTTCAGTTCAGTCCTTGAGGCCAAACCTTAGCTTCCTGAAACCCTTTATTTCTCTGTCCCATTCTCAATCAGATCCCTCTTTTGATCTCCTCTATTGCTCCAAAGAAGCCCAATATAAGGTCAGTGAACAACTCATCTCTCAACTGAGCATATTACAATCCTCCCAACTTAAAAATGAGCCTAATAATTTCAGATTACCGTGACATTTTTTTTCTCAATATGACTATAACTTCATTTCAGATTGTTATTGTCAATGTGTATTTGTATTTTTTTTGTTAATGCCATATTTTGTTACCCTAGCAACCTGACTTTGTGTACAACATACACAGTCTCTCTGTGCCATTTCACTCACACACTTTCCCCCAAGCGATGTAAAGCACAAGTATATGGTCATGGTTCTATTTCTAATAAAAGGTCATATCTCCATTTATGCTTTCTGACTTGCTGAGTACTTCCAGCATTTTTCATTTATGCTCGGTATAGTGAAGGATGTGCTTTCCCAGGTCCATCACGAGCAAGAGCTGCAAACTTAGTTGGCTCCATCATGGGCACTAGCCTCCATAGTATCCAGGATGCCTTCAAGGAAAAGGTGCCTCAAAAAGGTGCAGCCATTATGAAGGACCTCCATCACCTAGGTCATGCCCTGTTCTCATTGCTACCATTAGGAAGGAGGTACAAAAGCCTGAAGGCACACACTCAATAATTCAGGAACAGCTTCCCTTCTACCATCTGATTTCTGAATGGACACTGAACCCATGAACACTACCTCACTACATTTTTTAAATTTATATTTTTGCACTTCTTATTTTATATAACTACAAATGTATTATATTTACTTTAATTCACAGTTTTTTCTATCACTATCTATTGCATTTTAATGCTGCCACAAATTCAATAAATTTCACAACGTATGTCGCTGATAATAAACCTGATGCTGATTCTATTTTTTTCATTTCCCTGTCCACTTGAATGGAGTCTTTTGACATTGACATTCCTTCAAAACTGAACCACATCACTGCAGAACTATACATATCTTGAAGCCAGGAAGCATAATGCCTTAAGTGGAGTGTGGACTTCTCTGGGAAGATGTCGCATCCATCACCATGCTCCAATGGATAACTCTACAGCAAAACAGTCAGGAGTTCATGCACTCACTGAGATTAAATCAATGGGAAAGACTGGAAATACTCAGGTAGCACATGTGGACAGAGGAACGGATTTAATGTTCCAGATTGATTACTTTCCATCAGAATGATTGATGTTTGTATTGCGTCGCTGAGATTCAGAAGCGAGTGGGGAAAGATGTGGAGGCAAGGAACGATCAGGTGTCATCTTGGGAATTTTCTTTTAACTATGACTTTTTGGCAATGGGTTTATAAGTGAATGGGTGTGGGAGCACGGATGGATGAGTATTTTGTGAAAGGAACAATATTATCAGACCATGAGGAGAGTAGGGCAAGCTAGACTACTCTTACTTTGAGCCAGCACAGATTTAGTCGGCTGAATGGCCTCCTTCAGTGGTGTACAGCCTCCCTCAGAGATAGTAGAAAATTCCTGAGTTGATCCTTAATGATGGTGGAGAGAACTGTTGTTTGGGGGGTGGGGGGCAACTTGGAATTCGGGGTAATTGCTGGAAAACTATATAACATATATAACCATATAACAATTACAGCATGGAAACAGGCCATCTCAGCCCTTCTAGTCCATGCCGAACGCTTGCACTTACCTAGTCCCACTAACCCACACTCAGCCCATAATCCTCCATTCCATTCCTGTCCATATACCTATCCAATTTTACTTTAAATGATAATACCAAACCTGCCTCTACCACTTCTACTGGAAGCTCATTCCACACAGCTACCACTCTCTGAGTAAAGAAATTCCCCTTCGTGTTACCCTTAAACTTTTGCTCCCTAACTCTCAAATCATGTCCTCTTGTTTGAATCTCCCCTACTCTCAATGGAAAAAGCCTATCCACGTCAACTCAATCTATCCCCCTCATTGTTTTAAATACCTCTATCAAGTCCCCCCTCAACCTTCTACACTTCAAAGAATAAAGACTATATGGGCCAAACTTTTACCATTTGATCCGAGCACTAAATGAGCATGAAAATGCCAACTAGTGGTTACACTCATACCTGCTCATCTGGTTCTAAATAATAGAACAGAGAACATAAAATAGTACAGCATATTACAGGCCCTTCGGTCCACAATGTTGTGCTGACCCTCAAACCCTGCCTCCCATATAACCCCCCCCCACCTTAAATTCCTCCATATACCTGTCTAGTAGTCTCTTAAACTTCACTAGTGTATCTGCCTCCACCACTGACTCAGGCAGTGCATTCCACGCACCAACCACTCCCAGAGTGAAAAACCTTCCTCTAATATCCCCCTTGAACTTCCCACCCCTTACCTTAAAGCCATGTCCTCTTGTACTGAGCAGTGGGAAGAGGTGCTGGCTGTCCACTCTATCTATTCCTCTTAATATCTTGTACACCTCTATCATGCCTCCTCTCATCCTCCTTCTCTCCAAAGAGTAAAGCCCTAGCTCCCTTAATCTCTGAGCATAATCCATACTCTCTAAACCAGGCAGCATCCTGGTAAATCTCCTCTGTACCCTTTCCAATGCTTCCACATCCTTTCTATACTGAGGTGACCAGAACTGGATAGACAAGTGTGGCCTAACTAGAGTTTTATAGAGCTGCATCATTACATTGCATCTCTTAAACTCTATCCCTCGACTTATGATAACACCCCATAAGCTTTCTTAACTACCCTATCCACCTGTGGGGCAACTTACAGGGATCTGTGGACATGTACCCCCTGATCCCTCTGCTCCTCCACACTACCAAGTATCCTACCATTCACTTTGTACTCTGCCTTGGAGTTTGTCCTTCCAAAGTGTACCACCTCACACTTCTCTGGGTTGAACTCCATCTGCCACTTCTCAGCCCACTTCTGCAACCTATCAATGTCTCTCTGCAATCTTCGACAATCCTCTACGCTACCCACAACACCACCAACCTTTGTGTCATTTGCAAACTTGCCAACCCATCCTTCTACCCCCTCATCTAGGTTGTTAATAAAAATCACAAAAAGTAGAGGTCCCAGAACAGATCCTTGTGGGACACCACTAGTCACAACCCTCCAATCTGAATGTACTCCCTCCACCACGACCCTCTGCCTTCTGCAAGCAAGCCAATTCTGAATCCACCTGGCCAAACTTCCCTGGATCCCATGCCTTCTGACTTTCTGAATAAGCCTACCATGTGGAACCTTGTCAAATGCCTTACTAAAATCCATCTAGGTCACATCCACTGCACTACCCTCATCTATATGCCTGGTCACCTCCTCAAAGAACTCTATCAGGCTCGTTAGGCATGATCTGCCCTTCACAAAGCCATGCTGACTGTCCCTGATCAGACCATGATTCTCTAAATGCCCATAGATCCTATCTCTAAGAATCTTTTCCAACATCTTTCCCAACACAGACATGAGGCTCACTGGTCTATAATTACCCGGACTATCCTTACTACCTTTTTTGAACAAGTGGACAACATTTGCCTCCCTCCAATCCTCTGGTACCATTCCCGTGGACAACGAGGATATAAAGATCCTAGCCAGAGGTTTAGCAATCTCTTCCCTTGACTCATGTAGCAGCCTGGGGAATATTCCGTCAGGCCCCGGGGACTTATCCATCCTAATGTATTTTAACAATTCCAACACCTCCTCTCCCTTAATATCAACATGCTCCAGAACATGAACCTCACTCATATTGTCCTCACCGTCATCAAGTTCCCTCTCAGTGGTGAATACCGAAGAGAAGTATTCATTGAGGACCTTGCTCACTTCCATAGCCTCCAGGCACATCTTCCCACTTTTATCTCTAATCGGTCCTACCTTCACCCCTGTCATCCTTTGTTCTTCACATAATTGAAGAATGCCTTGGGGTTTTCCTTTACCCTACTCGCTAAGGCCTTCTCATGCCCCCTTCTTGCTCTTCTCAGCCGCTTCTTAAGCTCCTTTCTTGCTACCCTATATTCCTCAATAGACCCATCTGATTCTTGCTTCCTAAACCTCATGGATGCTGCTTTCTTCCACCTGACTAGATTTTCCACTTCACTTGTCACCCATGGTTCCTTCACTCTACCATTCTTTATCTTCCTCACCGGGACAAATTTATCCCTAACATCCTGCAAGAGATCCTTAAACATCGACCACATGTCCATAGTAAAAACTTTTGTACATTTCCCTGCAAAAACATCATCCCAATTTACACCCGCAAGTTCTAGCCATATAGCCTCATAATTTGCCCTTCCCCAATTAAAAATTTTCCTGTACTCTCTGATTCTATCCTCTTCCATGATAATGCTAAAGGTCAGGGAGCGGTGATCACTGTTCCCCAGATGCTCACCCACTGGCAGATCTGTGACCTGACCCGGTTCATTACCTAATAATAGATCTAGTATGGCATACCCCCTAGTTGGCCTGTCAACATACTGTGACAGGAATCCATCCTGGACACACTTGACAAACTCTCCCCCATCTAAACCATTGGAACTAATCAAGTGCCAATCAATATTAGGAAAGTTAAAGTCACCCATGATAACAACCCTGGTATTTTTGCACCTTTCCAAAATCTGCCTCCCAATCTGCTCCTCGGTATCTCTGCTGCTACCAGGGGGCCTATAAAATACCACCAGTAGAGTAACTGCTCCCTTCCTGTTCCTGACTTCCACCCATACTGACTCAAAAGAGGATCCTGCTACATTACCCACCCTTTCTGCAGCTATAATAGTATCCCTGACCAGCAATGCCACCCCTTCTCACCCTTTCCCCACTCTCTATCCCTTTTAAAGCACTGAAATCCAGGAATATTGAGAATCCATTCCTGCCCTGGTGCCAGCCAAGTCTCTGTAATGGCCACTACATCATAATTCCATGTATGTATCCAAGCTCTCAGTTCATCGCCTTTGTTCCTGATGCTTCTTGCATTGAAGTACACACACTTTAGCCCTTCTACCTTACCACCTTTATACCCTTTATTCTATATCTAATCTACAAGTGATGATGTACACTGGCAGATACTATTTCTCCTGCTCTTTCAGAAACAGCCAGCAAAGAGGAATAAGCTGAGGAATTGTCTCCTTCCAATCAACCAGCCACCATAGTATTTGACACATCTTCAAGGAACGGTGCCTCAGAAAGGTAATGTCCATCATTAAGGACCCGCATCACCCAGGACATTCTCTCTTCTCATTGTTACTGTCAGTAAGGAGGTACAGAAGCTTGAAGGCACACACTCATCAATTCAGGAATAGCTTCTTCCCCTCTGCCATACAATTCCTAAATGTGCATTGAACCCATGAATATTACCTCACTTTTGTTTTAAATGTATTATTTCTGTTTTGCACTTTTAAAAAATCTAACTACTTTATATATATATATATATATATATATATATATACCTACTGTAATTGATTGATTTTTTTCTTTCTATATTATCATGTATTACATTGTATGGCTGCTGCTAATTTAACAAATTTCATGAAACATGCTGGTGATAATAAACCTGATTCTGATTCAATACTCCCGCCCATGCCCCTTAGCATCATAGTGCAGGATGAATCTATTCCAGTAAAGTTACTGAGCACTTATCAGTCCATAGGTTTCTACTGAGTCCGAAACAAATACGTCGCAAAAATACTGACCATTCAGGTCTAACATTCCAGGTTAGTATGTATTCACCATTCAAACCATTTTTATTGCTTTTTAAATGTACGTATGGGTCATAATCATTATTGTTAAGACCAACATCCGTTGTCCTCCTCTATGCCCCCTGTGGATAGTACTGTCTTTTTCATTGTTTGGCAGATGCCAATGTTGTAATTGTAGTGGATTAACTTGGCTGGAGGAGAGTTAGGGGCTTTGGAAAGATTATGTGCGTCTTTCCTTGGTAAATCTGTGTGCACATTCATAACCCCACTTTATACACGCTTCGTTTGGAAGTTCTTCAAGGTAGTCCTCCCATCTTCTTATTTCTTGCACACCAATCTGGCAAAATTGCTGGAGTGCAAGTCTTCATTGCTGCAGTCAAGATATTATCTACTTTTGTTGTATTCACTGCTTTCAGCTGGCTCTTGACTTCACACAGTATGATCTGAATTAGCTGCAGCACCAGCAGAGAACTCGGGAAGAAGCTGAAATCATTTGCAAATTTATCAGTGCATAATTACTGTGAGTCTGATTAGATGGGAAGATAGATAATATTCTGTTTCTCTTTTCAATGTGTTTTCACTGCCAACCCCTCTTTTTACTACAAAGCTGTTTAGCTATTTTAGGTTGATTATTGAATCCATGTTTTCAATTCCTTTAATAAAGTGCACTGCACCTTAACATAGGGCAGCACAGTAGCATAGTAGTGAGCACAATGATTTACAGTACAGGTGGCCCAGGTTCAATTCCTGCCGCTGCCTTTGGGGAGTTTGCACCTTGTCCCTGTGACCACATGGGATTCCTCCAGGTGCTCTGGTTTCCTCCCACAGTCTAGAGACGTGTTGATTGGTAGGTAAATTGTCCCATGATTAGGATTAGATTAAATCGGGGGATTGCAGGGCAGCATGGCTTGAAGGGCCGGAATGGCCTACTTCGTGCTGTATCTCAATAATATATACGAATAAAAATCATCAGACAGAACCTTAAGTGGCAATTTTTATAAATCCATATAGAGTACATCTTTATCAGACTGTTCTAAAATCGGCCTATCATATTCACCGGAAATGACTTGTGTTACAAAAACTCATGCAGGCTGGCCTTAATTGTCATTCTCAAAGTGCTTTAGCTTGAGCTTATCCTGCAGCTTACTGACTTCTGTCAGATTGACCAGCTTGCTTACACATCTGCCTTTGTGAATGGAGGCACTACTTTGGCAGCCATCCAGCCTTTTGGTACAAACTGCATATCCAGGGATATTTCAAAGATTGCGTTATTTCCTTTCTGACTTCCTCCACCATTCCAGAATACATGCCACTAAAGCCCCATGGCTTATCACTCAGAGCTTGTGTATCCATGTCAGCATTGCTTCATTACATCTAGTTATACCGGGTTGTTCTGGCTCCTCTCCTGCCAGGCTTTTGTTCCCACCATCAATCTCTTTTGGACAAACTGACAAAATGCTTATAGAGTTTCAGCTATTTCCTCATCTCTCACCAGATGATGGCCATCCATTAACTATTCCCTCACCTCATGGACTGAAGTGGAGCTAGTGTGGTCTATAATTCTTTGAAGGCAGGAAGTTGAAGGGCAATTGATCACAACTAGGATCCTGAAAATTTTAAGAAGCTTTTTTTTTGGGGGGGGGGAGGGTTAGAAATTTATTCTAACCTCATATACTTGCTCGGAAGTGAAATAAGCCGCTAGGCCCCTCAAGCCAGTTCAACCATTTAGAGTCATAGCGTCGTAGAACACATCAACACAGATACAGACCCTTCATCCCATCTAGTCCATGCTAAACTATTAATCTACCTAGTCCAATACACCTGCACCCAGACCATGGTCCTCCATACCCCTCCCATCCATGTACCTATCCCTTTTTCTCTTAAATGTTAAAAGTGAACCGGCATCCACCATTTCCACTGGCAGCCCATTCCACCCTCTGAGTGAAGAAATCTCCCCTCATGTTCCCCTTAAACTTTACACCTTTCACCCTTAACCCATGATCTTCAGTTCTTGTCTCATCCAACCTCATTGGAAAAAAGTCTGCTTGCCTTTACTCTCTCTATGCCTCTCATAATTTTGCATGCATTTATCAAATCCTCCCTCAATCTTCTCTGTTCCAGGGAATAAAGTTCTAACCTATTCAACAGTTCCCTGTGCCTCAGGATCTCAAGTCCTGGCAGCATCCTTGTAAATTTTATCTGCACTCTTTCAATCTTATTGATATCTTTCCTATAGGTAACCAAAACTGCAAATTAAGCCTCACCAACATTTTATACAACTTCAACATAAGGTGTATAAGATGATGAGAGGCATCGATCGTGTGGATAGTCAGATGCTTTTTCCCAGGGCTGAAATGGCTGGCATGAGAAGGCATAGTTTTAAGGTGCTTGGAAGTAGATGTCAGAGGTAAGTTTTTTACGCAGAGACTGGTGAGTGTATGGAATGGGCTGCCACCGATGGTGGTGGAGGTGGATACAATAGGGTATTTTAAAGGACTCCTGGACAGGTACATAGAGCTTAGAAAAATAGAGGGATATGGGTAACCCTGGGTAATTTCTAAAGTAAGTACCTGTTCAGCACAGCATTGTGGGCCGAAGGGCCTGTATTTTGCAGTAGGTTCTCTAAGTTTCTATGTTTCTATAACATCCCAACTCCTGTACTCAATACAGGAGCTGGGATGTTATAGAAACCTAGAAAGCAATCTTTACAACCCTCCCTACCTGTGATGCCACTTTTGAAGAACTATGACCTTTCAAAGATCCCACTGTTCTAGCATACTCTCAGTGCCCTACTGGTCACTGTGTAAGTCTGACCCTGGATTGTCCTCCCAAAGTGCAACACCTCACACTTGTCTGCATTAAATTCCATCTGCCATTTTTCAGTTTATATTCCAGCTGACCCAGGTTTTGCTGCGACTTTAATTGTCTTCTTTGCTGTCCACTACACTTTGAATTTAGCTGTTGTCTGCAATAAGTCCAAGGCTGATCTGACTACTCACTCCTACCAACCCCTGGTAAATTATCACCCCTTTGCCTATGAAGCATTTATCCATCTGTTTCCACTGCTCTTTGAGGAAGAAGTTCCAAACATTAACAACACTTTAGGAACTGCTTCTTGCCCACTGCCATCAATTGCTGAATGGTCTGTAAACTCATGAATGCTGCCTGTTTTGAACTATTTATCTATTTTTGTAATTTATTGTAACTTTATATGTCTTACTTTGTATTGCTGCCACAAAACTTCCTGATCCTAATGCTGATCTTGCGAGAAAACCTCCACTGGGTTCAGGAACCATTATTATCCCTCAGCCATCAGGTTCTTGAACCAAAGGAGATAACTATACTCAGCTTCATCACAGAAATGATTCCACGACCTATGGACTCGCTTCCAAGGTCTCTTCAACTTGATATATATTGCTTATTTATTTAGTATTATTATTTCTATCTTTTTGTATTTGCACTTTCTTGTCTTTTGCACTCTGGTTGAACACCCAAGTTGATGCAGTCTTTTATTGATCCTAATGTGGTTGTTATTCCATTATGGATTTATTGAGTATGCCCACAAGAAAATGAATCTCACAAGAAAATGAGATATGGTGACATATCTCGTATGTACTTTGATAATAAATTTGCATTGTACTTTGAACTTTGAATGGGAATCATCTGTTTTGAAGATTAACTCTTATTTTTAAATAATAGCCTCAGTTCTAGATTCTCCCACATAAAGAAGTTCTTCACATCCTCTGTCAAGAGCTTTCATCATTTTAGCTGTTCCAAATAAGTTGCCTCTCATTCTTCTGAACTTCACTGGATACAAGCCAAGATTGTCCATCCTCTCCTCATTAGGCAGCTAATTCATTCCAGGTAATGGCCGAATAAATGTTTGATTAACTGCTTCCAGTGCATTTATATTCTGTCTTAAATAGCAAGATCAGTACTATACATCATCCCGACATGTGGTTTCAACAATATATTTGGTGGTGACTTCACATTGCTCTCCTCTTTCCTTTGATAATAGAGACTCACGAAAATCTACACAGGTAGCACAAGTAACTAGCTGCCCTAGTTCTCAAAGTATGAGAGCAGAGAAGTTTCATTAGACCTTAATAAACATCAGTTAAGCCTTAGTTTCTGCCTAAGTTTAAACTCAGTTAACAAATAATACAACATGGAGACATACCCTTCATCTGTACTCATCAATGCCAACCATAGCACTGACCAAGCGAATCCCAATTGCCCATATCTTGCACATATCCCTGTCAACCGTTCCATACGTATACATTTCCATTTATGAGGGGTGATTGATAAGTTTGTGGCCTAAGGTAGAAGGAGATGAGTTATTAACTTCAAACTTTCTGCATAATCACTCAAAAGTGTGTATGGAACCAGAGAAGATGGCAGAGGTACCTAATGAATACTTTGCTTCAGTATTGCCTAAAGAAAATGATCTTGGTAATTGTAGGGATGACTTGCAGCAGACTGAAAAGCTTGAGCATATAGGTATTAAGGAAGAGGATGTACTGGACCTTTTGGAAAGCATCAAGTTGGGTAAATCACCGGGACCGGATGAGATGTATCCCAGGCTACGGTGGGAAGCGAGAGGAGAGATTGCTGAGACTCGGGTGATGATCTTTACATCATGAATGAGGATTGTAGAGGTTCCGGAGGATTGGAGGGTTGTGATGTTGTTCCCTTATTCAAGAAAAAGAGTAGAGATAGCCCAGGAAATTATAGACCAGTGAGTCTTACTTCAGTGCTTGGTAAGTTGGTGGAGAAGATCCTGAGAGGCAGGATTTATGAACATTTGGAGAGGCATAATATGATTAGGAATAGTCAGCATGGCTTTGTCAAAGGCAGGTCGTGCCTTACAAGCCTGATTGAATTTTTTGGGAATTTTACTAAACACATTGATGAAGCTAGAGCTGTAGATGCAGTGTGTATGGATTTTAGCAAGGCATTTGATAAGGTACCCCGTACAAGGCTTATTGAGAAAGTAAGGAGGCATGGGATCCAAGGGGACATTGCTTTGTGGATCCAGAACTGGCTTGCCCACAGAAAGCAAAGAGTGGTTTTAGACAGGTCATATTTTGCACGGAAGCCGGTGACCAGTGGTGTGCCTCAGGGATCTGTTCTGGGACCCCTACTCTTTGTGATTTTTATAAATGACCTGGATGAGCAAGTGGAGGGATGGGTTAGTAAATTTGCTGATGACACAAAGGTTGGGGGTATTGTGGATAGTGCGGAGGGCTGTCAGAGATTACAGCCAGACATTGATAGGAAGCAAAATTGGGCTGATGGAGTTCAACCCAGATAAGTGTGAGGTGGTTCATGTTGGTAGATCAAATATGAGGGCAAAATATGAGGGGTGATTGATAACTTCATGGCCTAAGGTAGAAGGAGTCAATTTTAGAAAACCTAGTACGTTTATTTTTCCTACATTTACACACATTTCCCTTCTTGTGCATGTGCATGTAATGAGAGCTGTATAATTCATCTCCTCCTACGTTAGACCACAAACTTATCAATCACCTCTGCTGTGGACCACCTGGAGGTCCAAGATGGTTTCATTACATGCATGTGCAGTTCAACTGTTTGAGTGAAAATGCAGAAGGTTTGAGTGATGCAGGTGGATGCTTCCCTGGTGTCATGGATTATTGATTACTTGACTGGCAGACCACAGTACATGCACTTGCAACGCTGTGTGTCAGACAGA
Organism: Hypanus sabinus; assembly: GCF_030144855.1. Taxonomy (NCBI): domain Eukaryota; kingdom Metazoa; phylum Chordata; class Chondrichthyes; order Myliobatiformes; family Dasyatidae; genus Hypanus; species Hypanus sabinus. The sequence continues at coordinate 36,462,686 of NC_082711.1, forward strand.
GTGGTCAGCAGCACTGGGGCTCCACAGGGGACTGTCCTGTCTCCCTTTCTCTTCACCATCTACACCTCGGACTTCAACTTCTGCACAGAGACTTGCCATCTTCAGAAGTTTTCTGATGACTCTGCCATAGTTGGATGCATCAGCAAGGGAGATGAGGCTGAGTACAGGGCTACGGTGGGAAACTTTGTCACACGGTGTGAGCAGAATCATCTGCAGCTTAATGTGAAAAAGTCTAAGGGGCTGGTAGTGGACCTAAGGAGGGCTAAGGCACTGGTGACCCCTGTTTCCATCAAAGGGCTCAGTGTGGACATGGTGGAGGATTACAAATACCTGGCGATATGAATTGACAATAAACTGGACTGGTCAAAGAACACTGAGGCTGTCTACAAGAAGGATGAGAGCCATCTCTACTTCCTGAGGAGACTGAGGTACTTTAACATCTCCCGGACGATGCTGAGGATGTTCTACGAGTCTGTGGTGGCCAGTGATATCATGTTTGCTGTTGTGTGCTGGGGCAGCAGGCTGAGCGTAGCAGACACCAACAGAATCAACAAACTCATTCGTAAGGCCAATGATGTTGTGGGGGTGGAACTGGACTCTCTGACAGTGGTGTCTGAAAAGAGGGTGCTGTCCAAGTTGCATGCCATCTTGGACAATGTCTCCCATCCACTCCATAATGTACTGGTTAGGCACAGGAGTACATTCAGCCAGAGACTCATTCCACCGAGATGCAACACTGAGCGTCATAGGAAGTCATTCCTGCCTGTGGCCATCAAACTTTACAGCTCCTCCCTCGGAGTGTCAGACACTCTGAGCCAATAGGCCGGTCCTGGACTCATCTCCACTTGGCATAACTTACTTATTATTATTTAATTATTTATGGGTTTATATTGCTAGATTTCTATACTATTGGTTGGTGTGACTGTAACAAAACCCAATTTCCCTCAGGATCAATAAAGTATGTCTGTCTGTCTGTCTGTCTGTCCACCATCAGGTTTCTGAAATGCCCATGAATCAATGAATTATTCTCCTCTTTCCCCTCGTTCCCAATAAAACTCTCTCTCCCCCACCCTAAACCTTTATCTTTTGGTTCTTGACTCCTGGACTTAGGAAAAAGGCTGTGAGCATCAATCCTCTCTATGATCATTAAGATTTTACGCTCCTCCGGTTTAAGATGGCACTACCAAAAGCGTTCGACAGCTCACTGGTAGTTCAAAAGGCAAGAAATTTGACTAAATGTGTTACTAATAACAGCTTTTGTGAAGTAAACTGTGTAAATTATCACCAGAAACATTGAAGAGTCGAGCGAAGATGAAGCGAATTCAACGGATGAACCGCATTGAGATGTTGCAGAATCAACGCAGATGGAGTGAGCCATTTGGAAGGAAGAATTTGAGGCAGAGGAGTTCCGATCCCCATACGACTGGCCCAGGTGCGAGTTTGGATCAATTTGGGCACCAAGCTAATTTGGAGAAATCGAGAATGGCTCCAGGCTGGACAGTGAATTCTGGAGCCGGAGTGGGCCACTGGACGGTATGATCTCAGCCTGGAGCATTTCATTGCTCCAGGGCCTGGGTCCTAGTATGAGGTACAATATTCTGTTTGGACAATTTAAACACCAGCCCAAATAGACTGGAAAGAAATCACTCGCTCTCCAGCGGGGGCGACAACTCTCTCAATGATGCTGTGGCTATGAAGACTGCCCCTAGCTGCAGTGCTCTGTGCTCGCTAATATGATGGACTGAAACCGAGGCGTTGGGCCTACTCTGGGCTGCTCCGGGGTTCGGACCTAAGGACTCACCATGGTTCAAAATGTTGTTGCTCGCTTCTGCTGTTTGCAAGACCTGTGTTTTCTCCCCCTTTCTCTGCGCATTGGGTGCTGGCATTGATTTTTTGTTAATTGGGTTATTTCGGGTTTCTTTTGCTTTGTGGCTGCCTGTAAGCAAACAAATCTCAAAATTGTATAATTTATACATTCTTTGATAATAAACGTACTTTGAAACCTCTATCAGCTCACTCCTCATGCTCAGGCACTCTGCTTAACTTGCACAATACTTGTTTAGAGATACAGCACAGAAATAGCCCTATCAGCCCAATGAGCTGTGCTGCCCAGCAACCCACCTATTTAGCCCTAGCCTAATCACAGGACAATTTGCAATGACCAGTTAATTTACTCACTGATACGACTTTGGACTGTGGGAGGAAACCAGTGCACTTGCGGAATTAAAACTATTTTACAGAGAACATCGGAATTGAACTCTGATTTCCGATGCCCTGAGCTCTGTGGAATATGTGGAATGCTCTGCCCTAGAAGGCAGTGGAGGCCAAGTCTCTGGATGCATTCAAGAGAGAGTTAGATAGAGCTCTTATAGATAGCGGGGTCAAGGGATATGGGGAGAGGGCAGGAACGGGGTTCTGTGTATGATCAGCCATGATCACAGTGAATGGTGGTGCTGGCTAGAAGGGCCGAATGGCCTACTCCTGCAACTACTGTCTATTGTCTGTTGAGCTGTTGGGTGGTAACTGATACATGTCCCCACAACACAATAAAAATGATGCTAATAAATTTGGTAGGAAAAAAATAGAAACAAAATATTTTTAAATGATGAGATAATGGGAAGTGTTATTGGATCTTGGTGGCGTGGTATTCAACGTGTAATAGTTATAGCATCTGCAGGATGACATGCGGACACTAAAAACTATTATGGCAGCAAATAGAGTGCTAACCTTTTTGAGAAAGGATTGGTGAACAAGAATAAATCATAAATATATGAGGTATTTGACTGGCCACGTGTAGAAAACTGAGAGTTGTTTCCTTGTTTTCAACAAGGGAAATAGTTTTACTAAGGAAGTACAGCGAAAAATCACCATTTTTCTGGGATGGCAGGTCTGTATTACTAAGGGACACCTAGTGGAATAGAGGGTATAATCTAGATTTTAGAAGTATGAGTGCTGACCTCAATGACGTGTTCCAAAACTCTTGGAAACTTGACAGCGTGGAATCAGGGCAAATGTTTCCCGTAACTGAGGAGTTTAGAACTAGAGGTCGCAGTATCAAAATAAAGGGTTGGGAATTTGGAACTTAAAGGAGACATTTTCTCACTGGAAGAGTGGTGATTCTTTGAAATTCTGTAAGTGAAGAAGGTAGCGAAGGCTCACTCATTGGTTGTGTGAAACAGATATTGATGGATTTCTTGATTTTACAGGAATCAAGTGGTTTGAGAACAGGCTGGAAAAGTAGGATGGAGAGTAAAGGATAAACCTGTTCATAAATTACGTGGATCCTCTATTTCCTCACTTGCAGACTCCAGTCAGTTCAGATTGGCAAAAAGATCTCCTCCACAATCTCGCTCTGTGCAGGTGCACCATAAGGCTGTGTGCTTATACTCCTGCTCAGGGTTGTCTATGGTGACATATAGTATATGTACTGTGAGTATCAATTTACTTTGAACAGTCCAGCTCAATACAGGCTCTTTATCATATGATATTTTGCTGACCTTTTAACTTACTCCAAAGTCAGTCTACAATCTTCTCTCCCACATAGGTCTCCATTTTTCTTTTACCTACATATGTGCCTTGCGAAGTCTTTTAAGTCTTCCTACGTGTATCTGCATCTACCACAACCTCTGGTAGTGCATTCTAAACACCCACAAAAAAACCTAGCTGTGATGTCCACCCTAAGGGATTTCAGAGGGTGTCAGAGGCTGTGCCAGTTGCTTCAAAGTCTGAATAGCTGAAGAGAAGTAGATGTTCATGATATCAGAAACAAGGGAAAATGTGCAGAATGCTGGAAATCAAAGTAACATACACAAAATGCTGAAGGAACTCAGCTAGCCGGGCAGCTTCGATGGAAAAGAGAGAACAGTCGACATTTCGGACTGAGACCCTTCATCAGGACAGGGATGAAGCTGTTCTTGAATCTGGTGGGGAGGGATTTCAGGGTTCTGTACCGCCTGCCTGATGGTAACTGTGGGCTTCTTTCGCTAGTTTCTTGTGTTGTGTGTTCCCAGCTCCTTTGTTGAAATACAAGGATATGTGTGAAATCAGACTTCACTGAGGAAGCAACTCTATCCAGACAGAAGAATATTACTGAGGAGCAGGCTCTCAGTGATAACCTCCAGGGATTATGAATGACAGAGTAGAAGGAAAGTAGGTCAGTTATTAAAAGAGTGGGGAGAGATGGTGGGAGGGATTTATTGCCAGAAGTCCATTATTGGAGCATCATTCTGGTTTAATTCTGTCTCCTTTGAACATGAGATGCTCTCGAGCTTTCATGTTCACAGAACCTGAGGTGAAAAATATCAGAGGTCTGTTCAACACTTCGGGTGTTTTTTTAAGCTTCATTAAAATATTCTGCAGAACGAGATTACATCCTGAAGTTTCTATAGAAACAAAGGTGAGAGAAAAAACACCACGCTTGGGTAGTGCTCATTTCTGACAAATTCACTGCAATTATCACCATCTGTGGAACAGCTGATCTATCCTGAGGGAATTGTGCTAATATCAGCTCAGAACATAGTGCATGGGGAAAAGCAGGTTGCAGCGAGTGCACTGGGTCAGGGAAATGATACTGTACTTTTGCATCCGCATTAAACTGCGGGCCTTGTTTTGCAGGCATGTGTAGTCTTTCCTGTTACTGCTCCTGAGTCCATGCTGTGGTCCCTTAGAGGCTCCTCCTCATAGGCATTGATTGCAGCACCAATCAATCAAATTAAAACTTAGTCCAAGTAACACCAGGGTGGTGGGATTGGGGGGCAATCTTTCGCATGATGGATGTACTGATACCAAAGGAATATTCCACAATCTATGGACTTACTTTCAAAGATGTTACAAATCAATATTATTTATTATTTAATTATTATTATTATTTGTTTTCTTTGTAATTCAGAATCAGAATCAGATTTAACATCCCCAACAATATGTCGTGGCTTTTGTCATCTTTGCGGCAGCAGTAGATTACAATACACAGTAACAAACTATGAATTGGATTAAGTGTATATACATACATACATGTATATATATAATAGTTCAAATAAATAAGAGTACAAAAAGAAGTAGTGAACTAGTGTTCGTTCAAGGTCCATTCAGAAATTGGATGGCAGAGGGGAAGAAAATGTTCCTGAATCATTGAGTGTTTGCCTTCAGGCTTCTGTACCTCCTCCCCAGTGGTAAAAATGAGAACACAGTTTGTCTTTTATTTATTTATTTATTTAGATACTGTGCGAAACAAGCACTTCTGGCCCTTTGAGTTATACCATCCAACAATTCCCTGATTTAACCCTGGCCTAATCACAGGATGATTTACAAGGACCAATTGACCTACCAACTGGTATGTCTTTGAACTGTGGGAGGAAACCAGAGCACCCGGAGGAAACCCATACTGTCTCAGATAGAAAGCACAAGCTCCATAAGGACGGCGGCAGGAATTGAACCTGGGTCACTGGTACTGTTAAGCATTGTGCTACCCACTACTCTACCGTGTTACCCCATGTTCCTATGCACATTGGTTGTTTGTCCACCTTTGTTTATGTGTAGTTTTCATTGAGTCTGGTGTGTTTCTTTGTACTTACTATGCATACCCACATGAAAATGGATCTCAGGGTAGTATGTGGTGACAAACTACCCTGTGTATGTACTTTGATAATAAATTTACTTTGAACTTTGATCTTTAATACAATAACTAGAGTAGACACGGGGGACTGCAACTTCTTGAATCTAGGACAACAAGCGGCATCTGTAGAGTACAAGAGGAATTGTCAACGGTTCGGGTCAAAACTCAGAGTCCCGGCACAATGCAGGGTTTTGATCTGAAATGTCAACAGTTCCTTTCCTCCCACAGCTCTGCTCTGCCACTGATTCCATCCAGCAGTTTTTTAATTGTTAATAATTAGTGGAGTCTCTCAGCTTTCTGCCTCAACCCTGTTAATATTCAGGGGGAATTATGTAGTAATGTTCAGTAGTGAATATGAAAGAGAGGGCATACAATACAGTAAAAATCACTGGGAAGTTAGTGGGTTCGGAAGCTTTTAAAAACCAACAGAAGACAATGAAAAAGCCATAAGGGGAGAAAAGACAAAATACAATGGTAAGCTGGGCAATAATATAAAAGAGGACATCAAAGGTGTTTTCATATATATAAAGAGTACAAGAGAGGTGAGACTGGATATCAGACTGCTGGAAATGATGCCAGAGAGGTAGTAATGAGGAATAGAGAAATGAATATTTTGCATCAGTCTTCACTGGGGAAGACATTAGCAGTATGCCAGAAATTCAATAGTGTCAGGGGGCAGAAGTGAGTGAAATTGCTAATACTAATGAGAAGGTGCTTGGAAGCTGAAAGGTCTCAAAGTAGGTTAGTCACCTGGGCCAGATGGAATATGTCCTAGGATCCTGACAGAGGTGGCTGAAGAGATTGTCGAGGCATTGGTAATGATCTTTTAAGAATCACTATATTCTGGAATGGTTCCAAAAGACTGGAAAATTGAAAATGTCACTCCACTCTTTAAGAAGGGAAGGAGGCAGGAAGAAGGAAATTATAGGCCAGTTAGCCTGCTTTCAGTGGTTGGGAAAATGGTGGAGTCCATTATTAAGGATGAGTTTGGAGTACTTGGAGGCACATGATAAAATAGGCCAAAGTCAATATGGTTTCCCTCAGGGGCAATCTTGCCTGACAACTCCGTTGGAATTCTTTGAGGAAATAACAGGTAGAATAGAGAAAGGAGTATCAGTGGAAGCTCTTTATTTGGATGTTCAGAAGGCCTTTGTCAAGGTGCTGCACAAGAAACTGCGTAACAAGATAAAAGCCACTGGTATCACATGAAAGATATTAGCATGGATAGAATATTGGCCGAATGGCAGGAGGCAAAGAGTGGGAATAAAGGGGGCCTATTCTGAGTGGCTGTCGCTGAGGAGTGGTGTTCTGCATTGGACTGCTTCTTTACACATTATACGTTAACGAGGTGGACAGAATTGATGGCTTTGTAGCCACGTCTGCAGATGATATAAAGACAGTTGGAGGGGCAGGTAGTACTGAGGAAGAAGTGAATCTGCAAAAGAGACAGATTTGGAGAATGAGCAAAGAAGTGCCGGATGGAAAGTAGTGTAAGGGAAGTGCATGATCATATACTTTCGTAGAAGGAATGAAGGTGCAGACAATTTACTAGGTATGGAGAAAACTCAAAAATCAGAGGTGCAAAGACAGTTGGTACAAGAATCCCACGGGGTTAAATTGCAGATTAATTTGGTCGTAAGGAAGGTGACTGCAATGTTACCATTCACCCTGAGTGGACCAGAATATAGGAGCAAGAATATAATGCTAAGGTTTTATAATGCTGGAGCAGGCCCTGCAGCATCTATGGAAAAGAGTAAACAGTCGACATTTCAGGCCAAGATGCTTCAACAGGACTGGAGAAAAAAGATGAGAAGCAGAGGAAGAAGGTATGGGGCAGGAAGCAAGAAATACAAGGTGAAAGGTGAGAGGTGAAACTGGGAAAGGGGGAATAGTGGGGTAAAGTACTGGGAGGTTGATTGGTGAAAAAAAGAAAGGACTGGAGAAGAATAGGAGAGGACAGGAGGCAATGGAAGAAGGGGAAGGAGGAGGAGCATCACAGGGAGGTGATGGGCAGATAAGGAGATAAGGGGGGGAAATGGGGAATGGGGAATGATAAAGGAGGGGGGAGGGTAAAGTTCAATGTCAGTGTTCATGCCATCAGTTTGGAGTGCAGGCCACCCAGATGGAATGAGATGTTGCTCCTCCAACCTGCGTGTAGCCTCATTGTGGCAGTAGTCTGACGTGTTGGAATGGGACTGGGAAGAAGTAGGAATGAAGTGGGTGGCTACTGGGAGATGGTGCTTTTTCAGGTGTATGAAACGTAGGTGCTTGGTGAAGTGGTCTCCCAATATACATTGGGTCCTACTGCTATTCAAGAAGCCACATCAGGAGCAACGATTGTAGTAGATGAACCAAAAGACTCACAGATGAAATATCGCCTCACCTGGAAAGACTGTTTGAGGCCCTGAATGTTAGTCACAAGGGAGTTGCGCTGTGAGCGATCCCTGCGGAAAGTAGAAAGTGGGGGGAAGGGAATGATGTGCTTGGTGGTGGGATCCTGTTGGAGAGGACGGAAATTACGAAGAATCATGTGCTGGATGCCAGGGCTGGTGAGGTCAGTAGGAACTCTATATTCAGTGAGGTACAGGACGGTGGGATGAGGGCAAACATGCGAGAAATGGAAGAGATGCGGGTGACGGCAGCATTGATGGTGTAGGAAGGGAAGCCCTTTTCTTTGAAGAAAGAGGACATCTTAGTTTTGGAGTGAAAAGCCTCAGCCTGAGAGCAGATGTGGTGGAGATGGAAGAATTGAGAGAAGGGCATGGCATTTTTATAAGTAACAGGGTGAGAAGAGGTACAGAGCAGGTACCATGAGAATCAGTGGATTTATAAAATATATCAGTAGATAGGCTGTCTCCAGGGACGGAGACAGAGAGATCAAGAAAAGGGAGGGAGGTGTCAGAAATGGACCAGGTAAATTTGAGGGCAGTGTGGAAGGTGGAGGCAAACTTGATGCAGTCGATGAGCTTCGCATGGCTGCAGGAAGCAGCACCAATGCAGTCGTTGATGTAGCGTAGGAAAAATTGGGGAGTGATACAATTGTAGGCTTAAAACATAGACTGCTCCACCTGGTCAACAAAAAGGCAAACACAGCCGGGACATTTGTTTGAAGTAAGTAGGAGTAGCTAAAGGTGAAATTATTGTGAGTGAGGACCATTTCTGCCAGAAGGAAGAGAGGAGTGGTGGAGGGGAACTGAATGGGTCTAGCGTCCCAAAAGAAACACAGAGCTTTGAGTCCTTCCTGGTGGGGGAAGGAGGAGCATAGGAACATCCTTAGTGAAAATACGATGACTGGGGCCAGGGAACTTGAAAGCATTGAAAAGCTCAGGAATGTGTGAAGTGTCATTGATATCCAGTAGATAGGAAGGGACTGAACCGGGGGGTGGGTGGGGGGGCAAAACTGAGTCGAGGTTTGCAGATATAGGTTCAATAGGGCAAAAACAAGCAGAAATAATGGGCCTACCTGGACAGGCAGATTTGTAGATCTTGGGTAGAAGATAGAAACTGGAGGTACAGGCTAAGGGAGCGATGAGGTTGGTGGCAGTGGATGTGAGATCCCCTGAGTTAGTAAGGTCAGTGATAAGGTCAGTTAATAAGGTTCACAAGAATGATTCCAGAAATGAAAAGGTTAATGTATGGCAGTCATTTGATGGCCGTGGACCTGTACTTGCTAGAGTTAGAAGAATGAGGAAGTGATTTCATTGAACCTTATCGAACATCGAATGGTCTAGATAAAGTGGATAGAGTGGAGGAGGAAATGTTTTCTATAGTGAATGAGTCTAGAACCAGAGGGCACAACATGAAAATAGAAGGATGTCCCTTCAGAACCGAAAGGAGGAGGAATTTCTTTAGCCTGAGGCTGGTGAATCTATGGAATGAATTCCACAGACAGTTGTGGATGCTAAGTCATTGAGTATATTTAAAGCAGTGTTTGATAGGTTCTTGATTAGTCAGGTTATGAGGAGGAGGCAGGAGAATGTGATTGAGAGAAATAATTGAAATGGTGGAGCAATCTCGATGGACCAAATGCCCTAATTCTGCTCCTGTACCTTATGACTTGCTTCCACTTTGCCCCTCCTAGTCAGTTTAAGCATTTTCACTTCATGCATCTGAAAAGGACAGTGGAAGAAGTTGCAGGCTAGACTCTATAATACAGCATCAATTATTCAAACTTTAGCTTCCATTCGAGTAGGAGAAGCATCACTGAAGACTTCAGTGAGACACACCATTTTCTTTGAGGATTGGTTCAGTACCCCATTGTAAGCACACTTGCAGTTTGGGTAAGGTGAAGAGTCAGCAGGAGCAGGAAAATAATGGTGCTTCAATGCAAAATCTTTTGTCTTGCTGCTTGGCAAATATCCATTTCTAGTACCAGACAATGCCACTGGTTATCTGTACATCAGAGCCATTTGCAGTTCAAATGCCTCTTGGCATAATGCTGCCACCTGGTGGTCATTGAGACCAAATACTTGTGAGCAGATTACTTGAAACAAACCTTTGAAAATGTAAATTTTCCAAAATTTTTTCCAACAGCAACTATAAATTTCCAACTTCCTGTTTATCACATTCTTGCTACGTTGGCATGAAAAGAGATTCGGCTTTCAATTTTAATTAATCACATTAGTTTTGGTTAATTTGTCCAAATTGTCACCTTTACTAGAATTTGCTTTTACTCTTGGCTGTAGTTTCACCCCTGAACAATATTTCCCCCCGGGTAAATTTTAGATATAATTCTCAATTCAAAAAATACATTCTGAATCAACATATAGCCTCCTATTCCTTTGACATGCTCAAGATAGAGAGAGGTACATTGGGAGTGGTATTCCTCACCACCAGTCTGCTTATCAATGGTTACTGCTATCCTGGGTCTCAGGCCAAAACTTCAACTGTTTATTTCCATTCATAGGTGCTGACTGACCTGCTGAGCTCCTCTAGCACATTGTGTGTATTTCTGCTGTCCCTCTCTCTCTCCTCTAAACCATAGAGTAAGGGTTCCCAACCTTTTTTATGCCGTGGACCAACACCACTCAGGGGTCTGTGGACCCCAGGCTGGGAATCTTTGTCACCGAGCTACTTCCAGTGGTTTTCAGAGATTGGGTAGTGCTGCCAAAGGGTCTCGGCCTGAAAAGTCGACTATACTTTTTTCCATAGATGCTGCCTGGCTTGCTGAGTTCCTCCAGCATTTTGAGTGTGTTGACAGATTAGGTAGATTCCTTAAGAGGAAATTTCAAAAAGAAGTTGTTCACAGAAGGATCAGTGCCCTACACTGCCCTATGGGTCCAGCAATCTTGCTTTTGTCCTTACTTCAGGTAATGTGGGAGGTGATAGTGTCCATGTTTCCCTTGTGATTATGCGGTTTTCATGTAGGTCCTCCCATTCCCACTTCTGTGTGGAGTGTTAAGCTAATGGGTCTCTACAAATTGCCCCTAGTTGAAAGGAATGTGGGAGGCAACTATCTGAATTTTCAGAAGGCATTTGACAAGAGTAGCACAAGAAAGAGGGCAGCAAAATTGATGTCTACTTGATAAAGATGTCAGTGTTAGAGTGGATAAAAACTGGAAAAGGCACAGACACAACAGATTCTACAGATGATGGAAATTTGGACCAACACACAAAATGCTGGATGAATTCAGCAGGTCAGGTTGCGGCTATGGAGCAAATATAAACAGATAACATTTTGGCTGAGACCCTTCATCAGAACTGGAAAGAAAAGGGGCAGAAGCCAAAATGAAAGGGTAGGAAGAGGGGAAGGGGCACAAGCTGGGAGGTGAGAGGGGGAAAGCAGAAGGGAGGAGGAGGTGGCTTTGATAGAAGTGATTCTAGGTGTTAATAGCACAAGTTCATTTAATGTATATCGTCCTGACTTACTATCCTTGTATCCGTGTATTATATTGTGAATTACTGAGAGTGTTGGTAAATGTAGCCCCTTTTTCCAGAGCCCTCTGCTGTGACATCCAGTGTATTCTGTTTGATGTCTTTTGCAGTTAATAGTGTGAGATCTGAGCTGGGATTGGGAACACTGAGGGTTATGAACAAATCATAATACAAAAAAAATTTTTTAGATGCTAGAAATCTAGAACAACACATAAAAATACTGGAGGAATTCAAGTCAACTTTCTCTAGTTACCCCTCGTTTCCTTGCTTCCATGGTCCTCTGTCCTCTCCTATCAGATCCCTCTTCTTCAGCCCTTTACCTCTATCACCTATCACCTCACAGCTTCTGACCTCATCCCCCCTCCCCAGGGAACCTTCTCCTTCACTTGGTCTCACCTATGAACTGCCAGCTTGCTCTCCTCTCCCTCCTCCCACCTTCTTATTCGGGCTTGCCTTCCCACCCGCGTCCTTTCCAGTCGCTGCCTGAAACGTTGACTGTTCATTCCTCTCCGTAGATGCTACCCCCGACTCGCCGAGTTCCTCCAGCATTTTGTGCGTGTGTGGCTCAGGAGCAACAGTAGGTTTAGAACAGGAGCCGGATTCCCGAATGTTTCAGTTTGTTTTCAAAGTCAAAGTTGGGTTTATCATCATAGGCACAAGTTCAAGTTCATGAAAAAAATTGCTTGCAGCAGCATCACAGCACCAGAGGTGAAAGCAGAATTCACAAGTAAAAGATAAATAATACACAATTTTTACAAGGAAGAATACAGGTAGAACAAAACAAAAGCCAATCTTAGTCAAGTTGATCAAAGTAGTCATAGTGTAGCTGAATTCTGTGAATAAGGTTGTGCCAGTTAGGTGAAGAACTGAATGTTTGGGGGGGAAGTAGTTCAGATTCAGAGTTAGATTTATTTATCACTTATATATCATAAAGAGACCTGTGTCATTTACATTAATAATCAACACCCCTGGGCATGTGCTGGGGGCAATCCACATGTGTTGCCACACATTCCAGCACCCTCATTGCTCAGCAAACATACACAGGACACAACACAACACTGAAAAAGAAAACAGCAAAACAAGCCCCTATCCTCCCTCCCACCTTATTTCCCCCGAAACACACACACACACACACACACACACACTCCTTGTGTCTCTGCTCGCAAAGCACTTGGGACAGCCCAGCATCCTCAGATGTGCTACATCACCCATCAATGTCACTGGCTTCCAAGCGTGGAGCAGAGGCTTCAACTCTGGATGTCCTTCATTGCTCTTAAACCAGGTGGTGTGGGACTTTAGGCTTCTGTACCTCATGCCAGAGCAGATAGAATAGCATGGATATTGGAATCTTTCACTATGGATGTTGCCTTCTTGAATTAGCATCTCCTGTAGATTTTACTGATGGTGAAAAGGAATACTTCTGGGACATATTGGGCAGAGTACTAAATTACTAGCATTTAGTGAACCAGCATTTAATGACTTGGATGAGAATGCGTGTGGCAGCATCTCCAAATTTGCATTTGATGCCTACCATGGCAGTGTGGGAGGATATTAATGGACATCACCTAGCAGACAAGCTTCCTTGCTGCAGAGCTGTCAAGGACAAGTAAACTTTCATACAGCAAAGTCATTTCTTCCGATGGTTTGTTCTGCCCAATTTTACAATGAATTACAAGGGTAGGAATAATACCTAATTATCAATCAGGAGGTTAAGAAAGAAAGCTATAATTTGCCTCAATATCTCCAACTAAGTTCTCAGAGAAATAAAGTTGACCAGACAGTATTCACAGTCTAGATTTGCACACACTCTCTGTTGTATTGTATGGTTTAATCGGAAGCATTAAAAACTATTGTAACCATTGTAAAAATGTAAATAAATAAAAGCAAAAAGCATCATAAGCTTTAATAGAACCGATTTAAATGGGAATAATAAAAAAGTTAATTCTATTATTAAATAAATTCATTTATGAGAAACCTCGTAATGTAGCATTAGGACAAAAACTGTTCGGAATGGAATCAGCTTCTTTCCCCTAGGGCTTAAGACTTCTGAACTCCCTGCCACAGTCCAGGTCTCATCACGCATGAAGCGGCAACTTTAAAATTTACTTTAAGTTTACTTTAAAATTTGTATCGCAAATGCAGCTTACTATTTGTTTATTTACCAGTGGCGATATTATTTTATGCGGGTGAGTAGTATGTACTATGTTGTGCACCTTGATCAAGAGGTACATTGTCCTCTGTCAGCTAGGGAACACATGCTGAAAAGCAATGATATTTTATTGTAGAAGACCAACCATAGATTCAATATCAATTATTTACTTCAATTATTTAATAATGATGCCAAAGTAATAAACCAACATTAAGAGTACAATTAAAATTTTTCCGAGCCAGGAAAAGCAGGAAAGAACCATTAGTCGGGTAGTGAGGTCTGGCAGGCTGCCTGGTATCCACTTCAGCCATTTTACTTGGTGCTCCATACATACTGCATCATTTATGGAACTAGCCTCAGGATGTGTTTCCAGGTCAGGATAAGATGAAAAGGCAATGGAAAGAGGCAGAGGGTGGGAGAAACACAAAAATGTCTCTTGCTAATTATGTTGAAAGGATACATACCACAATTATAAAATGAAAGTGGAATCATGAAGAAAATGTGATCAACGTTGATATTCTAGTACTTTTTGATTGAGGCCGAAGTTTCATGTTATTAACTTCCCTTAAGGAATATAAGAAAATATAGGTAACCACCATAACCTCCCCCACCCCACCTCCACCCAAAGCCCTCTGTGGTATCCATCCAATCTATTTTTGCTCTCTTCTTTACCATAAACTGTCTTCCCAGATATGTCTGAAGAAATCCCACTTCCCCTTGATTTAAAACCCCTCAGTCACTCCACAGGGTATTGTGAACAGTTCTAGACCCTTATCTAAGAAATGATGTTCTGGCATTGCAGAGAGTTCAGCAGAGGCTTAGAGAAAGATCCCGGGAATGAAATAGTTAATGTGTGAGGAGCATTTGATAGCTCTGGGCCTGTACTTGCTGGGTTTAGAAGAATAAGTGGGGGAAACTCATTGAAACCTTCGAATATGGAGTGGACATCGAAAGGATGTTTCCAATAATGAGGAAGTTTAGGACAGAGAACACAGCCTCAGAATAGTAGGACATTTCTTTAGAACAGAGATGAGAATGAAGTGCTTCACTGCCACAGACAACTGTGGAGACCAAGTTATTGGGTATATTAAAGCAGAGATTAATAGAATTTTGATTAGTAAGGGTGTCAAATGTTACGAGGAGAAAGCAGAACAATGGGGTTGAGAGGGGTAATAAATTAGCCATGATGGAATAGCAGACCAGACTCAATAGGCTGAATATGTTCTTATGGTTAGCAGTATGCAGTTCTTAACTGGAACTCAGGTGATGTCTGATAATTATTTTACTCTAGAATCTGCAATCCTTGTTCAATTGTTTCTTCTTTCCAGTGCTAATCGTCAGAATCCATTCCTATCCCATTCTTCCTGCTGACGTATGAACACTTGCATCCTCTTGTCTCCACCATCTTTATGACCATCAACATTTTCTACAATTTACCTTTGCAATCTTTCTGTTGAATGGGTAACTGATTCCATTGAAAGTTATTGTCACACATTAACAAATAAGTGTTTACATATCACCACATTTCTGCAGCAACTTACTGGGGTAATTGCAAAGCAAAAGATCCTTATCTCAGTTAACAGAAAATCTAGAACACTTATTAACTGCATAAATGAGTTAATCTTCCTATACTTATTATTTTACAATAATTCACAAATAAACAGTGGGTATGATATGACACCACCTGCTTATAAATTTAAATTTTGAAATATATACAGTCAAATTCTACTCCATGATCAAAATCAGAATCCTCAATATTGTTTAGATGTGCTTCTGTTGCTGTTCTTCAGCAATCGCACCCTCCAGGATATCCACATTCTCCTTTCCTTCTCTTTTGTTCACTCTCTTAGTTAATCAACTATTGGTGACCATACTTCAGTTGTCCTCCCCATAATTTTTTACTTTTGTACTTCTTTTTTTTTCCTTTAAAGCACTCCTTAAAACCTGTCTATCTGACCACTCTTGTGGTTACCCATCCTATTATCTTCAAACATTGCTGAGGCTCAGATTTACACACACTTCTGTTACAGAAATGGGACATGAGGCAGGCATTACATTGTTGTTGCAGGGGGGCTACAAAGGGAGGGGTTGTGCTGTCCAGAACGCTGTCAGATATGACATCAAAATCAGAATTTTCATTGAGCACATATACCATGGTGCTAGAGGCTTCACAAAGTTTCAGGCACGGACAAAACCCTGATTTAAAATATGAAAGCTGAGAAGTTAGCAAAGGATATGTGTGTTATTAAACAGAAGGGGAAGGGAAATAATAAGAGGGGACTACTGTTATTCAGGATTCTGGATTCCGGATGGTCACCAGTGCTGAGAAAAGAGTGATTATGTGTAGAAATGAAGATACTGAGGCTTTGGCCTGGAATGTTGGGAAGAGAGGGGTGGAGAGGGAGACAGCTATATGGGGAAGGTAGATAAGGTTTAACAAAAATGGGTGTCAAGTTTAAAATTTTAAAAAAACGAGTGGAACTTGGTACAGTTCTGGTCACCAAATTATAGGAAAGATGTCAATAAGATAGAGAGAGTACAGAGAAGATTTACTAGAATGTTACCTGGATTTCAGCACCTAAATTACAGAGAAAGGTTGAACAAGTTAAGTCTTTATTCTTCGGAGTGTAGAAGGCTGAGGGGGGACTTGATGGAGGTATTTAAAATTATGAGGGGGATAGATAGATTTGACGTGGATAGGCTTTTTCCATTGAGAGTAGAGGAGGGTCAAACAAGAGGACATGAGTTGAGAGATAGGGGGCAAAAGTTTAGGGGTAACACGAGGTGGAACTTCTTTACTCAGAGAGTGGTAGCTGTGTGGAACGAGCTTCCGGTAGAAGTGGTAGAGACCAGTTCGATATTGTTATTTAAGGTAAAATTGGATAGGTATATGGACAGGAAAGGAATGGAGGGTTATGGCTGAGTGCAGGTCGGTGGGTCTAGGCAAGAGTAAGCGTTTGGTACAGATTAGAAGGGCCGAGATGGCCTATTTCCATGCTGTAATTGTTATATGGTTATATGGAGGAATTCAATGGGTTAGGCAGCATCTGTGAAGGGAAGTGAACAGTTAACATTTCAGATTGAGACACTTCAGCTGAAATGGCTACTGTCTATTTCCCTTCACAGATATTATTGACCCATGGATTTCCTCTTGGCATTTGCATTTTTTTGCTCTGGATTCTAGCATCTGAAGTTTCTTTTAAAAGAAGTTAATTTTAAAATAAGTGATGTTGGAGAATGAAGAGCCAATGCAGACTGGTAAAGCTTAGGACACAAAGGCACAGAGTTCAGCAGATGCTATTATCTGGAACAACAAAAAAAAACTGCTGGAGAAATTCTGTGGGTTGAGCTGTATCTGCGGGGATAATTGTCAACATTCCAGGTCGAGACCCTGTGGAGAAGGAAGGTCGGACAATTAAAGAGGACATGGGGAGGGATGAGACGAAGGCCGATAGGTGATTGGTGGATTGAGGAGGGGCGAAGGATGGTGGTGGGGAGGAGTTGGATCAATGATGCTGGGAGGCAGAGTCAGGTGGGTGACAAATGAAACAGGATAAATTGGAAGATTTCAATGCCCTGGAACTTTCAGACATTGTAGGGTTGGAAGCCAGTCAGGAGAACCTAGAGTATTTAGGTCCAAATGAAGAAGAATAGATGGGGAGATGAGTAGCCAGTGTACTGATCTAGGCGCTGAAATGAATAATGTGAAGGTATGTCTATGTGGGCCTGTGATGGAGTGGATAAGAGACTCATAAGCTCATTTCTGCATATATATGTATAAAAAATAATTTCCCTGCCAGGGTTTCCTGCTGGGTGAGAGAGAGGCATCTTGGCAAGGCAGGAGCCATTTGAATAGAACCATTCTTGTCAGGAGTGAGTTATAATTGAGCCAGTATAAAGAAGGAAGGTGTAAGCAGAACTGCCGTTGTCATAACAACAGGCTTGGGTATGCACAGGTGGGGGTTCTAAGGAGGTTTCTAGTATTTAACCACTTTCTTTATCTACAAACATTGAGACTGAGTCCAGAGGTATTGCTATGTCCTTTATGCCAGATAACAAAGACAGAGTATATAACACAGGAAGAACTAGTGGGAAAAGCAACATAAAGCAACTGTAAAAATCCATAAGAAGGTAAATCTGAATCCAAAAGTAAGCTTAACAATAATATTAAAGAGGATACCAAAAGTTCCTTCAGATTCATAAAGTGTAAAAGAGAGTTGAGAGTGGATATTGGACCATTGGAAAATGATGGTGGAGAGGTAGCAAAAGAGGACAACAAAACAACGGTTGAACTGAATAAGAATTTTGCATCAGCCTTCACAGAGAAAGACACTAGCACTATAGTGGAAGTTCGAGGTTTCAGGCCGCATGAAGTGAGTTAAATTACATAGAAACACAGAAAACCTATAGCATAATACAGGCCCTTTGGCCCACAAAGCTGTGCCGCACATGTCCTTACCTGAGAAATTACCTAGGCTTACCCAAAGTCCTCTATTTTTCTAAGCTCCATGTACCTGTCCAGGAGTCTCTTAAAAGACCCTATTGTATCCACATCCACCACTGTCGCCAGCAGCCCATTCCATGCACTCACCACTCTCTGCGTAAAAACTTACCCCTGACATCTCCTCAGAACCTACTTCCAAAACACCTTAGAACTGTGCCCTCTCATGCTAGCTATTCCAGCCCCAGGTAAAAGCCTCTGACTATCCACATGATCAATGCCTCTCATCATCTTATACACCTCTATTAGGTCACCTCTCATCCTCCGTCGCTCCAAGGAGAAAAGGCCAAGTTCACTCAACCTATTCTCATAAAGCATGCTCCCCAATCCAGGCAACATCCTTGTAAATCTCCTCTGCACCCTTTCTATGGCTTCCACATCCTTTCTGTAGTGAGGTGACCAGAACTGAGCCCAGTACTCCAGGTGGGTCCTATATAGCTGTAACATTACTCAATCTCACAATTGATGAAGGCCAGTGCACTGTATGCTTTCTTAACCACAGAGTCAACCTGTGCAGCAGCTTTGAGTGTCCTATAAACTCAGACCCCAAGATTCCTCTGATCTTCCACGCCACACGAGTCTTACCATTAATACTATATTCTGTCGTTATATTTGACCTATCAAAATGAACCACCTGACACTTGTCTGGGTTGAACTATCTAGTTATCATATCTAGAAAAAAGTTTCTTGGGAAGTTG
Source organism: Hypanus sabinus (assembly GCF_030144855.1). Classification (NCBI taxonomy): domain Eukaryota; kingdom Metazoa; phylum Chordata; class Chondrichthyes; order Myliobatiformes; family Dasyatidae; genus Hypanus; species Hypanus sabinus. The sequence continues at coordinate 36,481,519 of NC_082711.1, forward strand.
AAAGGTCTGAAGGTAGAGAGTCACCTGGACCAGATACTGTACACCCCAGGGTTCTGAAAGAGATGGTTGAAGAAATTGTTAAGGCATTAGTAATGATCTTTCAAGAATCACTAGATTCTGGAATGGTACCAGAAGACTGGAAAATTGCAAATGTCACTCCACTCTTCAAGAAGCGAGAGAGGCAGAAGAAAGGAAACGATAGGCCAGTTAGTCTGACCTCAGTGGCTGAGAAAATGTTAGATTTGATTATTAAGGATGAGGTCTCAGGGTACTTGGAAGCACATGATAAAACAGGGTGTAGTCGGTATGGTTTCCTCAAGGGGAAGTCTTCCCTGACAAACCTGTTGGAATTCTTTGAAGAAATTACAAGCAGGATAGACAAAGGAGAATTGGTTAATGTTGTGTACTTGAGGCTTGAAACCCAAGAAAGAGATGACATAGGATCGGAAGGTGTAGAATCTCTGTGGGTAGAGTTAAAAAGCTGCAAGAGTATAAAGACAGTGACCGGAAATATGTAAAAGCCTCTGAGTAGTAGCTAGGATGTGGGATGCAAATTGCAATGGGAGATACAAAAGGAATGTGAAAAAGGTAATGTTCCAATAGTGATGGAGGATATCAATTTGTGAGGCAGATTAGGGAAAATCAAGTTGGCATTGGATCGCAAGAGAAGGGATTTGTAGGATGCCTATGAGATGGCTTTACAGAGCAGCTTGTGGCTGAGCCCACTAGGGGAAAGGCAATTCTGGATTAGGTGTTGTGTAACGAATCAGATTTGATTAGGGAGCTTAAGGTAAAGGAAAACTTAGGATGCAGTGATTATAATATGATAGAGTTCACCCTGCAATTGAGCAGGAGAAGATAAAGTCTGATATATCAGTATTCCAGTGGAGTAAAGGGAATTAAAGAGGCATGAGAGCGGAGCTGGCCAAAGTTGATTGGAAAGGGTCTCTATCGATGATGATACAGAACAGCAATGGCTACAGTTACAGGGGACAATCGGGGGGGGGGGGCGGGGGCAGAGGATACACACATCCCAAAGACGAAGAAGTATTCCAAAGGGAGGATGAGGCCTCTGTGGCTGAAAAGGATAATCAAAGGCAGCTCAAAACCAAATGAAAGGGGATTTAAGAAACAAAAATTAGTGGAAAGTTAGAGGATTGGGAAGCTTTTAAAAGTCAGGAGAAGGAAATTTTAAAAAGCTATAAGGAGAGAAAAGATGAAATACGAAGCTAAGCAGGCCAATAACTTAGAGTACACAAAAAGTTTATTTTTCAAATATTTTAAGAGTAAGAGACATGAGAACTAATACTGCACCATTGGAAAATGATGCTGAGGAGGAAGTGATGGGGAACAAAGAAATGGTGGGTGAATTTAATAAGTATATTGTTTCAGTCTTCACTGTGGAAGACATTAGCAATATGTCAGACCTTTGAGAGTGTTAGGGGGCAGATGTGTAGTTTCTATTACTAAAGGAAAGATGCTTGGAAAGCTGAAAGGTCTGAAGGTGGTTAAGTCACCCGGACCAGATGTATTAGATCCCATGGTTCTGAAAGAAGTAGCTGAAGAGATTGTGGAGACAATCTATTAATATTTCATGAATCACTAGATTCTGGAATCCTTCTGGAAGAGTGGAAATTTGAAAAAGTCACTCCACTCCGCTCCACTCCACAGGGAGTAAGGCAGAAGAAAGGAAATTGTAGGTCAGTTAGTCTGAATGCAGTGGTTGGGAAGATGCTGGAGTCCATTATTTAGGATGAGGTTTTGGGGTACTTGGAGGACATGATAAAATAGGCCAGAGTCAGCACAGTTTCCTCAAGAGGAAATTTTGCCAGACAAATCTGTTGCAGTTCTTTGTGGAAATAGCAGACAGGATAAACAAAGGAGAGTCAGTGGATATTGTGTACTTGGATTTTCAGAAGGCAATTGACAAGGTACCACACATGAGGCTGCATAACAGGATAAGAGCCTATGGTATTATGGGAACTATATTTGCGTGGATGGAAGATTGGCTGATTGGCTGGAAGCAAGGGGTGAGAATAAAGGGGACTGCCAGTGACTAGTGGTGTTCTACAGTGTTCAGTGATGGCAGATTATATATCGATGATTTGAATAATAAAATTGATGCCTTTGCGGCCATGTTTCCTGATGATACAAAGATAGGTGAAAGGGCAGGCAGTGCTGTAGAAGCAGGGAAGCTGCAGGACTTAGATAGACTGGGAGAATGGGCAAAGAAGTGGCTAATGAAATGAATTGTAGGGAAGTGTATGGTCATACACTTTTGTCGAAGAATTAAAGGCATAGTCTGTTTTCTAAATGGGGAGAAAATTCAAAAATCAGAGATGCAATGGGACGTGAGAGTCCTTGTCTTAGAAAGGTACAGCACAGGAACAGTCCCTTTGGGCGATTTGTACATGCCAAATCATTCAAACTGCCTGCTCCTATTGACCTGCATCGGGACCATATTCCTCCATAAATCTCCTCCATAGTCTCCATCAGCACAGGTGCACCACAAGGTTCTGTGCTTAGCCCCATGCTCTGCTCACTTTACCCTTATGACTGTAATGCTATGCTCAGCTCCAACACCATACTTAAGATTACTGATGAATTCAATATTGTTGGCCAGATCAAAGGTGGTGACAAATTGGCACTTAAGTGGGAGATTGAAAATCTGGTTGAATTAGTGCAACAACATCAGCCTCTCACTCAAGACCAAGGAGCTGATTATTGACTTCAAATTTTGCAAATTCAAAAGAAAGAAAAATAATAAATAAATAAGCAATAAATATCGAGAACATGAAATGAAGTCCTTGATAGTGAGTCATCCATACTTTATGGGAACAGGTCAGTGTCAGAGCAAGTGAATTTATCCCCTCTGATTCAAGAGCTTGATGGTTGAAGAGTTGTATGAGTCCTGAGTCTCTTGTACCTTCTTTCTGATGGCAGCAGTGAGAAGAGAGCATGTCCTGGGTGGCGGACGTCCCAGGTATTGGATACTGCTTTCCTGCGACAAATTTCAGTATTGATGTGCTCAATGATCGGGAGAGCTTTACCCATGATGGAGTGGTCCCTATCCATTACTTTTTGTGGGGTATTCCATTCAAGGGCAATGGTGTTTCCATACCAGGCTGTGATACAGCCAGTTAATATACTCTCCACAACACATGTACAGAAGTTTGTCAAAGATTTAGATGTCATGCCAGATCTTTGCAAACCACTAAGGAAATAGAGCCACTGTCGTACTTCTGTTTCATTATTGCACTAACATACAGGACCCAAGACAGGTCCTCTGAAATTAAGACACCAACAAATTTAAAGTTGCTTGCCCTCTCCTTGTGAGGACTAGCTCATGGATCTCCGATTTCCTCCTCCTGAAATCAATAATCAGCTCATTGGTCTTGCTGGGTCTGAGTAAGAGGCTGAGCAACATGAATGTGACTCACACCACCAGGTTCAGGAAGAGTTATTACCTCTCAGTCATCAGGCTCTTGAAGCAAAAATTATAACTTCACTCACTCCATCACTGAACAGTTACCATAAGTTTTGGACTCACTTCCAAGGACTCGTGATTTTGATTAATTATTGATTAATTATTTATTTGCTTTTTGCTTTTGTATTTTTGCAGTTTCTTGCCTTTCCCACATTGGTTATTTATTTGTCCCACTGGGTGCAGTTTATTCTATTGTGTTTCTTGGATTTACTGTGTATGCCCACAAGAAAACAAATCTCAGGGTTGTATATGGTGACGTATATGTACTTTAATAATAAATTTACTTGAAGCTTTTAACTTTTTAGTTAAAACAGAGTTTGATAGGAGAAGGCAGGAGAATTGATTTGGGAAAGTTAATAAATCAGTCATGATGGAATGACAGGACAGACTTGGTGGGTTCAATGGCCTAATTCTGCTCCTATGTCTTATGATCTTGTGGCTTATCCCAAAGTAAATGGTTAAGTTAATGCTGCTTCATTGGCAAAGTTAAGTACAGAGGGCACTTAAATAAATTGCAGTTTTGCACCGAGGCTTCATTATTTTTAATTATTTGTATCTGGGACAACTGTTACTCCCAACATTATAAATAGTGTGAGCACATCTATTTTGTTAATGATACAGTATGTAGAATAGATCATTTCTCAACTTGATTCCCCTGCAAAATGCAATTTCAGCACTGGCTTATGGTCATTTATTTAACTGATTAACCAAGAGCATCGTGGCTGATGTGTGCATCGTTTACAAATGCACTTCAGTTACTTGCTAAACTATTCAAACAGGGCCTCCCAAGCCAAGCTTCTACCACCAAGAAGCACAAGGGCACCTACACTTTATAATTCACACAATAACTTGAGTTGGAAATATAGTCATATGACCATATAACCACATAACAATTACAGCATGGAAACAGGCTATCTCGGCCCTTCTAGTCCGTGCCAAACGCTTACTCTTGCCTAGTCCCACCGACCTGCACTCAGCCCATACCCCTCCATTCATTTCCTGTCCGTATACCTACCCAACTTCTTTTAAATGACAAAATCGAACCTGCCTGTACGACTTCTACTGTAAACTCCTTCATCGTCACTGGATGAAAACTCAGAAACTTTCTGCCCGGCACCACTGCAAAACCTCAGTGAGCATTTCCAAAGGTAATGCTAGAGCACTCCTCAAAGGCAGCTAGGATATCAGCTACATTTATTTCCCAGATCCGGATAATGCAATCTTGATCTAGTATTTCAATATTAACATGGACACATTGGACTCTATACAGCAAAAGGCACAACAAAGACACCTGCTGTTTGCCCACCACCAGAAGAGTTCCACACAGACATCATCTTTTTGCCCCTCCACTCATCGGGACAGTAAAGACATCTACCTCAGAATATTATTTATTGACTATAGCTCTGTCTTCAATACTATAACACTGTACAATCAAACTCATCACCTAGATCTGGGACTCAGAATCTCCCTTTGCAACTTGATCGTTGACTTCCTGACCAACTCACAATCGGTAAGTATAGGCAGCAACAACTCTGTTATGATTATTCCCAACATTGGAGCCTCACAAGGTTGCATCCTCAGCCCTCTATTTCCTAAACACTCTGACTGGTGTGGCCTAATTCTGCTCCAACTATATCTACAAGTTTGCAAATGATACCACCATAGTTGTTCACTTTTCAGATAAAGATGAGTCAGAGTACAGGAAGGAGATAGAACAACTAGTTTTCCCTCCCCCTCTTGTCTTCCCCTATCATTTCAGATCTCTCCCTCCCCCTCCCACTTTCAAATCTCTTATTATCTCATCTTTCAGTTAGTCCTGACAAAAAGTCTTGGCCCAAAACGTCGACTGTACTTCTTCCTATAGATGCTGCCTGGCCTGTTGCATTCCACCAGCATTTTGTGTGTGTTATTCTGATATGTCTATCCATGGTCTCCTCTACTGTCAAGATGAAGTCACATGCAGGTTGGAGGAACAACACCTTATATTCCGTCTGGGTAGCCTCCAACCTGATGGCATGAACATTGATTTCTCTAACTTCCATTAATGCCCCTCATCCCCTTCTTACCCCATCCCTTATTCATTTATCCATTTATTTATTTCCCCCTTTTTTCTCTCTCTGTCCCTCTCACAATCACTCCTTGCCTGTTTTCCATCTTCTTCTTGTGCTCCCCTCCCCCTTTCTTTCTCCCTCGGCCTCCTGTCGCATGATCCTCTCCCCTCTCCAGCTCTTATCCCTTTTGCCAATCAACTTTTTACCTCTTAGCTTCATCCCTCCCCTCCTGACTTCTCCTATCATTTCAGATCTCCCCCCCACCTTCAAATTTCTTACTATCTCTTCCTTCAGTTAGTCTTGACGAAGGGTCTCAGCCCAAAATGTCGACTGCACTTTTTCCTATAGATGCTGCCTGACCTGCTGTGTTCCACCAGCATTTCATGCATACTGCATGACTAGTGTCATAGTATCTTGACAACTATTCCCTCAAAGTCTGCAAAACTACAGAGCTGGTCATTGTCTTTAGGAATGGAGATGGTGTAATTGCTCCTGTTTATTTCAACAGTACAGAGGTTAGAGTATTAAAGGGCTCACGTTCCTAGGAGTAAACGTCACCAATAACCCTTCGTTGTTCCAACTGCACTGAAGAAATAGCCAAGGAACTCACCAATTTTTATCGATGTACCATAGAAAGCTTCACATGCAGATGCATCGTGACTTGGTATAGAGACAGATCTGCTAAAAGTGCAAGAAACTGCAGATTTATGGACTCTTCGCAGCACATTATGGAAACCAGCCTTCGTCTATGGACTCTGCACTTTTTACTACCTTGTTAAAGTAGCTGCCATAATCAAAGAACCCACCAACACCAGACATCCTCTCTGTATTCCCTTTCCCATCAGGCAAAAGATACAAGTGCCTGAAAGTACATACCATCAACCTCACAAACAGTTTCTACCCAACTGTTATAAAACTAATGAACAGTTCCTTAGTACGATAAGATGGATTCTTGGTCTCATAATCTATCTCATTATTACCATGTAGCTTATTGTCTACCTGCAATGCATCTTCTCTGTAACTCTAACACTTTATTCTGCACACTATTACATTATTGTTTTGCCTTGTACTACCTCAACACACTGTTGTAAAGCATTTTGTATCAACAGTTTGCAACAGAAGTTTTTCACGGTACCTGGATGTATGAGACAACAATAAACCAGTTTAGTCTTCATGATGTGTTCATCCCTTGCAATTGTTTGAGTCATCTTAATCCAGCACTATTCAAAACACTTTCAGCTTTTCAAGGCCATTCCATTGACATGCTGGAAACTTTCTTTTATTCAAGGTTTGCATAGCTCTGTTTGGTTGGGGATTCAGCTAGAATTAGCATGTTGTTCATCTCTCCTGTAATCTATCCTCCCAGGGAGTGAGTTCTGATGCAGTTGAGAATGTCAGAGACTACAGATGATTTGCAGATGGTATGCCTGTGGACATTTATTATTGATGCCTTCTGCTGCCCAACCTCAGTGTTGGTTTAAGAAACTTAGCTTGCAGCTGGTTTTCATGTTATTTAAATGAATTTGATTTCTTGTCAGATACATGGTTTTGAGATCGTCTCTAAGGCTTAATTTCTGCTGTTTATCTCTGTGACTCTGTCATGAATGGTGCCCTTTCCTATCTTCATAAATATTTATTTCCAGATGGCCTTTATTTACATAGGACTTATTTTCGTGCAGCTCCTCTTTCACAGTTACAAATGTCATTGGAAAGGTGTTCAACATCGAGCAGACTTTTAAAAATCCACATCTTACCAATCCCTTCCAATGCACTTCATACTTTCTACACAGGTTCATGCATCTGTTTCCACCACACACCTGTAAGTCATTCAATGAATGTAAAGGGACATTAGTATTTTTCTGTGAGAATTGTTGATATGCTATACAGTAAGTCTTTCCATTTTTCAGTCCATTGCTAAAATCCTGTGCACGACTTCATCATTGTGAGCACTGATTTTTGCAATGGTAATTTCTGTGTCTTTCCCACCTCTACTGAATGGGATTGAATCCAGCAATCTGCAGCCTGGCATTCTTCCCATGCAAAATCACACAAAACCATCAGCTTCACATCCTCCTCAAACTCTGTTGGCTTTCTGCAGCTCAGTAAGTGAATGCTAGGGATTATATCAAGCCTAAAGCAAAATCCTGTGAATGGACAGCATCTAAACCAAATGCAAGAAATGCTGGGCATTCTTTGGTGTCATTGATTTACTCTTTACTGAAAATAAGTTGAGTCATTATTCCTTATTTAATATTAGGATGTCTAGGATATTACCCTTTTGTAAATACTAAGGCAAAGTAACTATTCAATGTCCCAAGGAACTCAGTAAGTCAGGCAGCATCAATAGAAAGGAATAAACAGTTGATATTTCAGGCTAAGACCCTTTATCAGAACAGGAAAAGAAAGGGGAAGAAGCCAGATTATCAGTTTTACAGGAACCATATGCCTCCTGATTCCACACTCTTTCTTCTAATAAAAGTGTAATTCCTGATTTGAGCTTGTTCATTTTCACAGTCTCTTGTTATAGCTGTTTTATCATGTTGTTCAAAATGTCTCTCTCAGTTGCCAGAATCTGTGCTTGCCCTTTTTTTTTATGTATTTTTCGATTTTATTCCTTTAGTTGTATCCTGTCCTTCACCATTCTGTCTCTCCTTTGTTACTTACTAATTGGCAAGTGGAACTCTTTCCTTTCAGCAGAGTCAGTTGGTTCTGTGTCATATTAAGTTCTTTGCTGATCTGCTTCCAAAAAAAACCTATTTTTACCTTTGACAAATTTGACAGCTTTACAATGGTTTGTACTTATCTCATAACATTGAAGTCAAATCTTTTACTGAAATCTAGACTCTTGGAAATAGAGTTGATTTCTTCCTTTAAAATATTAAATTACACTTACATATTTTATTATTATCCTTTGATAATTTTTCCCTTATCATAGGGCTTACCAATCTATTCATTAAAATAAATGTAATATGGCCTACCCCTTTGTTGGATGTGGGCCATTGATTAGCTGAAGACTATACTGAACTCAGTTGGAAACTTCACTACCTTACTGATGTGACCCAGTCTGCTTATCCAAGATTAATGAAAATTAAAATCTATTAAATCCATTCTGCTTTCATAATGTTTTTTGCCCAGTTTCTATATCGATATTCTTTTACCACTTTAGAATTGCTGTCAGGGGGCTGATATACAATTCAAGCTACCATTGTAATCAGCTTTCTTTTCCTCATCTCTATTTCTAAAGTCTCCACTGACCGCCTATCACGTACCATCTATTTTTCAGATTCCCTTTTTGCTTGGCTTGTTATGTCTTTGTGGAATCATTATTTTTTGCCATTTGCACACTTTAACTTGTACTCTGCATTGGCCCATTACCCCACTTGATAGAAATATTCAATAGGAACTCAATGCAGTGTTTCAAACTAAAGTTACGTGAGAGGGTAAAGCATAAACTGTCTTATACTTATAATGAAGGACAACATTTGCCCCATTGTCTCCATTTTGGTTCTCTGGCTACCCCTTTAGTCTCATTTCCCACTTTGCTTATTTCCCTTTACAAGTTATTCTCTCCTACCATACCATCCTCCCCATTGGTTCCCTGTTCGGTTATAAACTTGCTGACTCCCACAGCTATCTTGACTATACCTCCTCCTATCAATCTCCTTTAAGGACACTGCCCCATCTCTGTTTCTTTTCCTCCACAGCACTAGGATGGCATGGTAGTGTAATGGTTTGCAAAATGCTTTACAGTACAGGCGACCCAGGTTCAATTCCTACCATTGCCTGTAAGGAATTTATACATTCTCCCCATGTCTGTGTGGGTTTCCTTCAGGTACTCCGATTTCCACCCATAGATTAATTGGTTACTGTAAATTGTCCCAGGTTAGGCTAGGGATAAATTGGGGGATTGCTGGGCCAGAAGGGCCTACTTCAGACTGTATCTCAATAATTAATTAATTAAATACCTGCTTTCAAAATGAAGCTTCATCTTTTCTGGGATGTTCTTCTTGAGGAAGCATGGCTTCCACTCTGCCATAGTTGAAGGACCCCTCACATGTATTTCTTCCATTTCTCTCATATCTGCCTCAGGATTCACACCACTGGATTCAGGAACAGTTATTACAGCTCAGCCAACAGGTTCCAGAACCAGAGGAGGATAACTTCACTTGCCCTGCCATTGAAATGTTCCCATAATCTATGGATTCTTCATCTCATGTTCTTGATATTTATTGTTTTTTTATATTATTTATTTTGTTTTGCATTTTGCACGGTTTATTGTCATTTGCACACTGGTTAAGTACCCAAGTTGGTGGAGTATTTCATTGATTCTATTATAGTTATTGTTCTATTATGGATTTATTGAATATGCCCGCAAGAAAATGAATCTCAGAGTTGTATATGGTGACATATCTGTACTTTGATCATAAATTTACTTTGAACTTTAAACACAGAACAAACACCAACTTTCCCTGGTCCTCATCTTCATCTCCACTAGTCTCTGCATCTAGCGCACCTTTACTCACAAACTCCAATGAGATCCAACCAACAGCCACATATTCCTCTCTCCCTCCCTTTCTGCTATCCACAGCAACCACTCTCTCCACGACTCCCTGGTTTTCCTATCCCTCCCTACTAACTGCTATCTGTCCCTTGGAACCCCCCCCCCCCCCCCCAAAACCATAGAAATGCAGTAACTGCCCCTACATGGCTTCCCTCCCTTCCTTGTGGAACTTAAAACCCTTCCAGCTGAGACAGATTTACATACCCTTCCTCCAATCTCCTCTAGAGCAGTCAGTCTTGTGATGTGGCCTTCTCTACATTAGAAAGACCAAGTGTAGACATGGCAACCATTGTAAAGAGCTCCTGTACTCTGACTGAAGTGATCATCCTGAGTTTCCAGTTGCAGGTCTTTTCAATTCCCCTTCTCATTGCTAAGTTGATATATTTTTTATTGAAGACAGTTTAATGTAGCAATGAGATAAGGAAAAAGCCTTTTCCACTGTCATGGTGAGGTCAAACAAACTCCAAGGGCAGTAGTTCATATTCATTTGGGTTAGCCTACAGCCCTATAGCAGGAACATAGAATTTTCCAGTTTCAGGAAACCTAATGCCCTCTCATGCTCAATGAAGATACCTAGTTTAGTATCTATACTAAGGGAATTTTGAATAGTTAATTAAAGATTACATTGCTAAATATCAATCCAAAGGGGAATAACTGGAAGCAAACAAAGGAAGATTATGCATAACAAAGCTGATCATGTTTTTAATGGAAGTAGAAGGTATGAAGGATGGGTGAAATATAATAGATAAAGTATACGGAATTTTCAGGGCAGTATCTCAGAAAACTTCAAACCAGCATTCCCAACGGAACTCCAAAATGAAGAGCATAATAAGACCATACATAGGGACAAACTCCCTTTCCTCAAAAGTTACAATCAGGTTAATTGGAGATTAATCCAACCTTTGAAGTTCATTAAACAAGATTTTTTTTTGTTTATTTATCATTGCACTACTGCTGCAAAATCAACAAATTTCATGACATAAGCTGATGATATTAAACCTGATTCTGCCTGATTCTGACAATCACAGAGGAGTTTACCAATCATCTCCATCTCCATCTCTCTCTCTCTCACACACACACACACACACACACACACACACACACACACACACACACACACACACTCTGCCCCCTCCCCTTTATGCTGGCTGTCTCCTCTCTACATTCTTATTTCTGATGTAGAGTTTTGATGCAAAATGTTAACCATCTCTTTGTCTCCACAAATGCTGCCTGACTGAGTAACTTGAGCATATTTTTTAATTGGCTAGCAACAAAATAATGATTCAATTCTTGGTGTTCAAATATCATAATCCTTGAGAAGAGAAATGTAAACTTTTTAAAACTGTCTTTGAAATTTGATGACAGTAGGGGAATTAAGGGTTATGGCGGAAAAGGCAGGGAGGTAGAGATGAGTCCATAGGCAGATCAGCCATGCCCTGATTAAATGGCTGAGCAGGATCAACAAGCTAGATGGTCTACTCCTGCTCCTTTTTCTTATCTTCTTATGTTCTTATTTTAAATTGGTGTCGCAAAGTTCCTCCTGAAGGCTTGAGTTATCTGTCATGGGATCTCATCTGATGTTTGGAGTTGAATAAATTTGCAAGTCTGTTAGTGCAGTTTCAATTGCTGAGAGTTCCGAAGAGAATGGCCAGACCAGTTCAAGTTAACAGTAAGGCAACAGTAACTGAAATAATCACACGTTATAACATTGCTTTGCAGAAGAGCATCTCCAGACTCCTAAGTCACAGGATCAAAGTAAGCTGCAGAGAGTTATAAAATTAGTTATCTCCATCATGAGCCCCTAGTATCCAAGACATCTTCAAGGAGCGATATCTCAAAAATGCAGTATCCATCATTAAGGACCCTTACTACCCAGGACACGCCCTCTTCTCATTGTTACCATCAAGGAGAAGGTACAGAAGCCGGAAGGCACACACTAAATGATTTAGGAACAGTTTCCTTCCCCTCTGCTATCCGATTGCTGAATAGACATTGAACCCATAAACACTACCTCACTGCTTTTTATTTCTGTTTTTGCACTATTTATTTAATTTAACTATTTAACACACGTACCTAGTTAATTATCAAGAAATATATAATACATTCATTATAATATTGAAATGTACACTCAGTGGCCACTTTAATAGGTACACCTGTACACCTGCTTGTTAATACAAATATCTAATCAGCCAATCATGTGGCAGCAACTCAATGCATACAAGCATGCAGATATGGTTGATGTTTAAATGCTGTTTGGAATGGGAAAGAAATGAGACGGGGTGGTTTGAGTATCTCAGAAACTGCTGAGCTCCAGGGATTTTCACACACAACACTCTCTAGAGTTTATAGAAAATGGTGTGAGAAACAAAAAAAATCCATCAAATGGTCATTCTGTGGGTGAAAATGCCTTATTACTGAGAGAGGTCAGAGGAGAATGGCCAGACAGGTGCAAGCTGACTGGAAGGCAACAATAAATTAAATAGAACATCAGACCGTAAGACCATAAGATATAGGAGCAGGATTAAGCCATTTGGCCCATCAAGTCTGCTCTGCCATTTCATCATGGCTGACCCAACTTTCCTCTCAGTCCCAACCTCCTGTCTTCTCCATGCTCTGACCAATCAAGAATCTATCAACCTCTGCCTTAAATATACATAAAGACTTGGCTTCCACAGATTCACCACTCTCTGGCTAAAGAAATTCCTCCTCATCTCCTTTCTAAGAGGATGCCTCTCTATTCTGAGGCTCTGTCTTCTGGTCTTAGACTTTCCCACCATAGGAAACATTAGGTTTCAATTAGGTCAACTCTCATTCTTCTGAATTCTAGTGAATACAGTCCCTGAGCCATCAAATGTTTTTCATATGACGAGCCATTCAATCCTGGAATCATTTTCATGAACCTTCTTTGAAACCTGTCCACCTTTTCTAAGAGAAAGGGCCCAAAGCTGCTCAGTATACTCCAAGTGAGGCCTCATCAGTGCTGTATAAAATTTCAAGATTATATCCTAGCTTTTATATTCTAACTCTTTTATATTCATAAACAAAGGCATATTATAACTTTGCTGTGCAGAAGAGCATCTCTAGACACATAGCATGTTGAATCTTGAAGTGGATGGGCTACAGCAGCAAAAGATCATGAGCTTACTCTCAGTGGCCTCCTTATTAGGTGCAGGAGGTATCTAATAAAGTTACCACTGTATGTATACTTAACACCTTTGGAGATTAGTATTTTATTGGATCTTATCTCAGAAAAGTTGAAAACTTGCAGATAAACCTTTATTTGCACTTTTCTCTGTAAATGATCATCTCTGTATTATTAATATGTTGACTATACAGTGACAAAGTGTCCACAGCCCTCTATTAACATATAATCATATAACAATTACAGCACGGAAACAGGCCATCTCGGCCATTCTAGTCCGTGATGAATGCTTACTCTCACCTAGTCCCACCTACCTGCACTTGGCCCATAACCCTCCATTCCTTTCCTGTCCATATACCTATCCAATTTATTTTTAAATGACCAAATCAAACCTAGGTAGAGAATTCCAAAGAATTATCATCTGAGTCCCAAATAACTAAACCTTTTTCTAAGATTGTGACCATTGATTTCTGAGAGCACAATCAGTGGAACTTTATCTACCCTGCCCTGGTTCATAAAAGCATTGCATGTGCATGTAGCAATGTTGTCACCATCGCGGGATCTTGGTTGCGAGTAATGTAGGACAAGCATCCCAACGTCCAATGTTATACTTCAAGCACAATAGAGAAGGTGTAAGAGGAGTGGTTGAGTAGAGTTGCTGACCGGGCAGAACATCACAGTAGCATGGACCTCCTAAATTCTACCCATATGTAGAATTCAATAACAAGAAAAGTTCAATTACTATGATCTACTCTAGGACATCCACTAGCCAGCAGGATCTAGAGCAGGGATCCCCAAATTGGGGCCCACAGACCCCTGCTTAATGGTATTGTTCCATGGCATAAAAAAGATTGGGACCCCCTGATCCAGAGATCACTGAAAAATGTAAAACAAAAACAGCACCTTTGTAGTGCGTGATTTTCACTTCCACAGTATTAATTAGTCTCCTTCAGTGATAGGGCTTCAATGAGCTAGCTGCTTCTAGAAAGGTTTCTTGAGACATTACTCCACTAAAAATGGAGCTGTACTAAGACTTTGTATTGCAGAATGAGCCCAATGTGATGGTCAAAGTTTCAGTTGGGTAAATTTTTATCTTAAATTTGCAAACAGTGAACTTAATTCTACAAATTACTCTTGCGCTATGTTAACCAATAATCCTCAGTCTCACTCCACAGATGTTATCTGATCTGCTAAGAATTTTAGGTTTCTAGCATCTCAGTGTTTTGTATATCTTACAGTTCAACTATTTTAGAAACATAGAAACATAGAAATCCTACAGCACAATACAAGCCCTTCGGCCCACAAAGTTGTGCTGAACATGTCCCTATCTTAGAAATTACTAGACTTCCCCATTTCCCTCTATTTTCCTAAGCTCCATGTACCTGTCTCTTAATGTCTCTAAAAGTCTCTTAAAAAACCCTATCACATCCACTTCCATCACTGTTGCCGGCAGCCCATTCCACGCACTCACCACTTTCTGAGTAATAAACTTACCCCTGTCATCTCTTCTGTACCTATTCCCCAGCACCTTAAAACTGTGTCTTCTTGTGGCAAACATTTTAGCCTTGAGAAAAAGCTTCTGACTATCCACACGATCAATGCCTCTCATCATCTTATACACCTTTATCGGGTCACCTCTCATCCAGCCACCTCTCATTCTCTGTCGCTCCAAGGAGAGAAGGCTGAGTTCACTAAACCTGTTCTCATAAAACATGCTCCCCAGTCCAGGCTACATCCTTGTAAATCTCCAATGCACCCTTTCTATGGCTTCCACATCCTTCCTGCAGTGAGGCAACCGGAACTGAGCACAGTGTTCCAAGTGGAGTCTGACCAGGGTCCATATAGCTGCAACATTACCTCTCGGCTCCTAAATTTATTTCCCCGATTAATTAAGGCCAATACACCGTATGCCTTCTTAACCACAGAGTCAACCTGCGCAGCTGCTTTGAGCGTCCTATGTACTCGGACCCCAAGATCCCTCTGATCCTCCACACTGCCAAGAGTCTTTCCATTAATGCTATATTCTGCCATCATGTTTGACTTACCAAAATGAACCACCTCACACTTATCTGGGTTGAACTCCAATTGCCACTTCTCAGCCCAGTTTTGCATCCTATCAATGTCTGGCTGTAACCTCTGACAGCCCTCCACACTATCCAGAGCACCCTCAACCTTTGTGTCATCAGCAAATTTACTAACCCATCCCTTCACTTCTTCATCTAGTTCTCTTTAGATGAAAGAGACTTCCCCAGTCTCTTTAGTTCGGTTCCCACCTCCAACAATTCTAGTTTAAACTCTCCCCAGTAGCCTTAACAAACCTTCCTGCCAGGATATTGGTCTCCCTGGGATTCAAGTGCAAACTGTCCTTTTTGTACAGGTCACTCCTGCCCCAAAAGAGGTCGCATTGACCCAGAAACTGATTCCCTGCCCCCTGCTCCAATCCCTCAGCCACGCATTTATCCTCTACCTCACTCTGTTCCTATTCTCACTGTTGCGTGGCACAGACAGTAATCCCAAGATTACTACCTTTGTGTCCCTGTTTCTCAACTTCCTCCCAAACTCTCTGTTGTCTTTTTTCAGGACCTCTTCCCTTTTCCTACCTATGACATTGGTACTGTAACCCCCTGGATCACCTCAGGCTCGCTCAGCTCGTTCTCGTCTAGGGGGAGCAGCCTTCGGCCCCGCCAACTAGGTAATCAGCTGATGTGGATGCTGTGTGATGTCCCCGCCTCGCCCAAAAACAGACAGTACACCATAAGCAATTAAATGAGTACAATTTATAAAGGTTACTATAACTAAGTGATTAATAACGATACAGTATATATGAAGAGAAAAAAATAAAGAAAAGGTGCCAAACTTATCAAAGTCCAAACCACTTCGTGCACAACCGTTGGAGCTCAATTAACGAAGTCTTCTGGCCACCATTCAATCCCCTCCAAACTCCTCGACTCGCAGCTCAGGACCCTCCAAACTCCTCGACTCACAGCTCAGGACCCTCTGAAGTGGTCAACCAAGCACTTCTAGCTTCATCCCCCCTCCTCAGAGTACCTCCTGGCCTCGGACCCCCGCTCGGGGTCCGTTCCTCGCCCAGCTTACAGTGCGTCCTCTCTCTCGACCCCCTCGCACTGATCTGCCCAAAAGCCCGTCAACAAAAGCTTACAGACTCAGAAGAAAGAACATTGATCCCCAATTGGTTTACAAAGGAATACAATTCTCCCAGCACTCTCTCGCAACAAAGAAGCATTCCTGCTAGTTAACAAAACAAAAGAAGCCCTTTTGATTACATACACAGTAACAAAGAGAAAAAAAAGAAACCCCCTTTACAGTACCAATATGTACCACAACCTCTGGCTGTGCTCCCACCACAGGATATCTTGGACGCGATCTGAAACATCCTGAACCCTGGCACCTGGGAGGCAAACTACGATCCAAATTCCTTTCCTGCATCCACAGAGTCGCCTATCTGACCCCTAACTATAGAGTCCCCTATCACTACTGCCATCCTCTTCCCTTCCCGACCCTTCTGAGCCACAGGGCCAAACTCTGTGCCAGAGACACGGCCACTGCTGCTTCCCCCAGGTAGCCTGTCCCTCACCCACCAACAGTACTCAAACAAGAGTACTTATTGTCAAAGGGTACAGCCACAGGGGTACTCTCTAGTACCTGACTCTTCCCCTTCCCTCTCCTGACTGTGACCCACTTGTCTGTCACCCATGGCCTCAGTGTGACCACCTGCCTATAACTCCTTTCTATCACCTCCTCACTCTCCCTGACCAGGCAAAGGTCATCGAGCTGCAACTCCAGTTCCCTAACTCAGTCCCTCAGGAGCTGCAGTTCGACACACCAGGTGCAGATATGGCCCTTCGGGAGGATGGGAGACTCCAGGACCTCCCACATCTGACACCCAGCATGGAAAACCAGCCCCACACACATTCTTCCTTTCTGTAATTAACACAGATAAATCTACCTCGCTTCATTATTGCCAAAGCCCGGTGAACCAAAGCCCTATCAATCTACTACATTCTCACTCCACTACCTGCTCCGAACGCTGCCCGCTGGATCGGTCTTCTTTTTAAACTTTTCCCGTTCTGCTGGCTGACGTCACACGCCTGCGCAGTCTTGCCTCTCTTTTACCCCGAATAGTTAGATACCTTCGCTTTGGAAATCCTTAGCCATTCCTCATGCATGCTTCTTGCTCAGAATCCAGTTTTAATTCTTGTTTTTCCCCTCTTTTTTCAGGAAATAAATGAAAATAGATATGGACATCACTCAGAAGCAGAGACTTCAATAGGGAAGCCTTATGACCTTCGTATCTGATTTTTAAATGTCTCCAATTCAAATAACCTGAAAGGGTGAATCAGTTTTTGCTTCTGTGGATGCTGCCTGACTGGCCTATTCTTTTTTATCTTAACTCAGATTTCCAATATCAGCAGCTTTCTACTTCTTGATATATCAGCAAAGAAAAGAGTTTTTTATGGTTGTTCATAAAATATTAATCTGATGTCATTTTTTCTGGTAATACTGATGTCCAGCACTTTCTGGTTTTACTCCATTAATCGAATCTAGTCATAATATAACAACATGTAGCAATGACAATGCGCCATAACAACAAGCCTTCGCCTCAATGTCAGCCAAACAAAAAGGCTGGTCATGGACTTCAGAAGGGGAGAAATGTGCGCACTTATGTTTATATCAATGGTACTGAAACTGAGAGGGTTGAGAGCTTCAAGCTCCTAGGAGTGAATATCATGAACAGACTGTCTTGGTCTAGCGCATAGACACTATAGCCAAGAAAGCACACCAGCACTTCGAAGTGCTCAGGAGGCTAAACAAATCTAGCATTTCCTCATTGGCACTAACCAATTTTTATAGAACACATAAAATGTATCTTATCCAGATCTGTCCAAGACCACAGATTCTGCACAGAGTTGTTCACACAGCTCGAGGCATCGAGTAAATCAACCTCCCCCGTGGACAGGCTCCACTTCTTGCTGTCCCAGTAAAACAGCCAACATAATCAAAGACCTGTCCCATCCCAGACATTCTGACTTCTTCCCCCTCCCATTAGAAGAGGACACAAAAGCCTGTAGGCATGGAGAACCAGGCTCCAGGATAGTTTCTATCCCACTGTTGTAAGCCTATTGAATGGACCTCTTGTCTGATAAGTTGAACACTTGACCTCACAATCTATCTCATCATTGCTTTGCACATTATTTCCAGCCTGCTTTGCATTTTCTTTGTAAGGGCGGCTCTTTATATATGAAAATGAATCTCAGGACTGTCCTGGTATACATATTGATAATGACTTTACTTTGACTTTGAATTTTTTACATTCTGTAATTTTTAGTGCTTTTACTACTTTGATGCACTGTCATGATGAAGTGATCTGTATGGATGGCAGGTAAAATGAAATTCTCACTGTATATTGGTATGTATGACAATAACAAACCAATTTAACCAATATGTGAGTGTTTGGCAATATGGAGTAAGTGACCAAGACAGTTACTTTTCAGAGTGTCATTGAGATAATTACAAATATTTTTTTTTAAAAGGACAACATTGAAAGATTGCAATTATTTTATTATAGCTGGGTAGAGCCTGTCTCTGAATCCAAACACATTATGCATATGAATGAGATTCGAGGGACATGAACAGGCAGTGCTGCATGAGAAATGCCAGTGTTAAAATCTTTAGCCCTGGCTCAACAATTATGTTGCATTAAAATCATAAAATATAATGAGATTTGAAGTATTCACCAAACAATTACTGCTGAAACACAAAAAAACTATTGTATTGCTACATTTATCATATCCAGTTATAATTAAAAAGATTAGCTTCAAAATAAAGAGGCTGGGGAGGATTTTGGAGCTTAGCGTCAGGGGTTATTTCATTCACTTACCTGTGTGTGAATATGTGTAAAGTTGTTGTATTGTGCTAAATATATAGACGAATGGTAACCAAAGGCCTGGACTGTTCAAAGAAAATGCAACCAAGAGCAATACAGCACAGAAACAAGCCCTCAGCCCGCATTGTTAAGCCAGACTGATTAAACCAGTAATTAAAAGCCTACTAAACTACTCCCTTTGGCCTACACCAGTTCATATCCTTCCATTCTCTGTATATTCATGAGCCTACCTAAAAGCCACTTAAACTACTGATGTGTTAATTTGGTGACTGCAGAAAGATGTGCACCTATTCCTTATCCCTATTGCCCCCCTGAAGTTGGACATAAGCCATCTTCCTTCTAACGTACTCCTAATAAAGGGCTCTCATAAATCTGTGGAATTGTGAGTTCTAGATTATTACCCAGTGACAATAAAATGCCAGTATTTTCAACCTGGGATGGTATATGACTTGGAACTGAATTTTCAAGTGGCAGTCATCTGTTGCCCTTGTTCTTCATGGAGTCTTGCAGAATAGCCTAAGTGAGTTACAGCAGTGCATTTTGCAGGTGGTGATGGAGGACTAAATATTTTGGGTGGGGTGTCAAAACAAGCAGTCTCCTTGATTTTGGACGCTGTAGAGTTTCTGAAAAGTTGCTGGCATTACCCTTATCCAGGCAAGGTTATGTTTTTTTAAAATTTTGCATTGTTTAGTTCTTTTTGCAATTTATAGTCACGTTTTTGTCTTTGCGCAGTACTGCTTCTGTAAAACAAAAAACAAAGTTCTTCTAATTCATTCACAAAATATCTAGCTCTGATTCTGATTTTGATTATGGCAAGAGGAGAATGTTCTATTGGACACCTGATTTGTGACTTTTGGATGGCAGGAGGGCCTTGGGAGTGTCAGGAGGACATCCATCTGCTGTTGGGTACCTAGTCTCTGTTCCAACCAAATATATTGATATAGCTGATCCAGTAAATACACAATCCATTGGATCGGTCATATAAATACTATAGATATAAAACAGTGAATACTCAGTGATGGCAATGAATTTGACGATTAACTTCTCTCTTTTTCAAGATAGTAATTCTTTGCACTGATCTGACATGGATGATACTTGTCAGCTCATACTTAAATGATATCTGCCTCCTACAGTATACAGGCGTAAGTTGCTTTATTTGCAACAGAGTTATGAGTTTCCAGACAGATCAGCCAGATCTTATTGAATGGCAGGGCAGGCTCGATGGGCCGGATGACCTACTCCTGCTCCTTATTCCTTATTTTCTCATGAGCGGAATTGAGAATTGAGCAATCATCACCAAATATCCTACTTCTGAGCTTGTGTGAGGAACTCCTACAGCAAAATACTGAATCTAGGATTATTGACCTTTGACTACAGTCACCTTCCTTTGTGCAACCTATAACTCCAGACAATAAAATATTACCTTTTTAATCCCAGGTTAACTTCAAATTAACCAATGGAGTGATTGCTTACCAGGTCAAGTGTTACCTTGACGCCAAGGGCAGTCACTTTCATATCACCTCTGGAATGCAACTCCTCAGTCCATTTTAGGGCCAAGGTTGAAATGAGTTCTGGATGCGAGTGATCCAGGCAAAGCCCAAACTGTGCAACCGCCAGCAGGTTACCGATGGTAAGTGCACTTGGTAGCGCAATTGACGACAGCTTTCATTGTCTTGCTGATAACTGGGAGTGAACTGGGGAGGGGGGAAATTAACCAGATTGGGTCTGTCCAGCTTTTTGAGAACAGGCATACTTGTGCAGTTTTCCACACTGCTGATTAGATGCCAGTGCTGTAACTGCATGGAGCAGCTTGGCTGAGAGCTGAGCATTGAAGTCTGGATGCACAGTCTGTTGAGTGGTAAGTGAGGACTTGGAGAAACTTAATCCCTAATGTATGTGGGGTGGAGCTTTTAGGGTTGGGACAGAAGTATGGAAAATAGAGGAAATGCGGCGGAAGCCTTTATTTATAGCAATGTGGAAGAAAACAATTGATGGATATCTTAGATGCCCTGGAGTGGCTGGCCTCAACACAAGCACAGGCACAGTGGAGACAGAGAAATTGAGAAGAGGGAATGACAATCCTTGTAAATGACAGGGTGGAAGGAGGTGTAGTCAAGGCAATTTTTGGAGTCAGAGGGTCACAACTTGAAACGTTAACTATCCATTTCCTCCAAAGATGCTGCCTGACCTGCTGAATTCCTCCAGCGTTTTGTCCATTATGCAGACGCACGGATCGTTCTGAAGTGCAGGGATGTTGTCTGACCTTGTAACTTTTGCTCTTTCCTGTGTTCTTAGCCGCTTCCTGATTTAACATGGAGAAAACTGAAATGGTCAAAGACAATGATGAAGGAAGTTGAGTTGGATCTTCCACTTGGAACCAAAACATGATTGTGGATGCTTCACCATTTTGTTCAGGTTCTGGCACGCTGGGCTCCACCACCGTTGAAAGTGGGGATATTTTCAGATCACTTTCTTCCCACTAACTGCTGAGTTGCCCACCACCATTCAGGACTCGACGTGGTGGGATTGCCAAGTTTCAATCTATCTGCCGATTGCCTGGTCATTTACCTTTCCCTACTGCGGGATCTTTTTGCTCATAATGATGTGCAGCTTCACTGGATAAGTAAATTTAAATCTTGCTATGGTGTTGGGGAAAATTTCAATTCAAGTGATGAAATAAATCTTACCTCAGATGGCCTTCATGTGATTCCAGGTGTGGTACACTCTTAACTGCACCCTGAAATTACTCACATACTATTTAGTTTGGGGGTATTTAAGGATGATAGGAAATGTAAACCTTTCCCAATAGCATCAAATTCCCCTGAATAAAGAAACATCAGATAAAAGATCATATTATGTTTGTTATAACCAAGGAAATCAAGGTAGCTGATCAACCTATCTCCTCACTTGCTTCCCATAGCATTCTGGGGTGGATTTCAATTGGCCTTGGGGATTTATCAATCTGTCTGCATCCCATGACCTTCTCCTTAATAAAGACTTGCCCCAGATTATCCACATACCTCTCCCAAACTCACTAGCTTCCACATTGTTTTCCTTGGTGTATACAGATGAGAAGTATTCATTTAAAACCATACCCAAACTGTCGAGTCCACACATCAATTACCCCTTTAGTCCCTAAGGGAACAAGGTGTTCTTTGCTTCTGATATTCTTATAGAATAACTTGGGATTGACCTTAATCTTACTTACTTTTCCATTACATCCTTTGATCTCCTAATTCATTTTACAAGTCCTCTCCTACACTATATTCTTCGAAGGACTACTTCAATCCCAATTGTTTATACCTGCTTGTTTTATTCCCTGATCAAACTTTCAATATGGTTTGAATCCAAGATTCTGTAATCTTACCAGCTTTGCCTTCGTCCTTACTAGAGCATGCTTCTCTTCAGATCTGAAGAATCTCTGGACTGGAACAATAGTTCAGAAGCGAAAGTCAAGGTTGAAGTAGCTTTACTAGGCTAAGCACAAGAATCACAAAGACTGCTTACTAGCAGTGTGCAGTCAAATCATTATCAGTATTCCTCATGCTTGACAGAATTTTCAACCTTTGACCTAGTAACCACTGAAAAAATTATTCCAAAAGTTGAAGATTTACATTTTTTTTGCATTTGTCCAAAACTCTCCCTTTGTCTATGGTTGATCTGTTTTGGATTGGTTAGGATTCTCCAACCAGAGGTGGTTGGAAAGTAATCACCTGAGTGGAGAATTTCTATGGCAGACTTCTTGCTTTATTACGAGAGAGAAGGAGGGGGCGCTATGATCACAAATAATCATTGAGACAGCATTTACTTAACAAAGATCAGTTATGAATAAACCAATATAAATTAAAATCTCACATAGTTCAATCAGTGCATTCATTCTGTTCAACAATTAGGAGTTTGATTTCAGCTTCTCATGAAAGTATGCCTTGTCTTCACACACCGGATGGCTTAAGGTTCCAAGCCTCTGGTGCTTTTTAATTGTAGGATGTTTGTATTAATTATTCTAAAGAGTTCAAATTAAGGACTGTTTTTCACTAATCACAGACCACGAAAACCTGAAACTACCAGGTGTCCTCAAGTTGAATCTACAAAACTAAAACTAAATAAAAAACTAAGCCTGTTTTTCAAACTTGAACTTTTCTTCTCCAGCAACGGCGAAGACTTTCACTAATTTGACAGGGAAGATGATTAAATTCTATTCTGAAGTTATAATTGAACAAAAACCATTGGCAGATTCTTAGAGAAATTCTTTTAAAACTTTGAAACAGAACATAGGAGAAAGATTCCATTCATATTTTCCAATCAGTTGGTTGAGACTCACATGAAAGAAGTTACTGTCCAGTGAAAATCTGTTTCCTTTTTCCAAACAAGTTACTTAATGTCAAGACATCTTTGCTTGTTCAGTCATAACCCTTCCTAATCATTTCAAAATGATGAAATGTGTACAGTATTTTATCAAGGATGAATAATCGAAGTGCTGTACATGTTTTAACAAATATGGTAATATGCATCCACTTACTGACCTGCCAAGTTGGAAATAAAGACCTTGTAAAGGATTACTCATTAGCAGTGAATTCATTGCCAGTAAATAGCTGCATTGTTCCTGAAACAAGGAAAAAAATGAAAGGTGATAGGTAATTTTCTCCATCTAATTTCTTATTTCCCTTCTGCACATCAAAGAAGTGTTGAATGTGGAATCCACTCAGAAATCTGAACTCACCTAAACAACTTTGGTTTCAAATAATTGGCAAAGGATGTGCCCCGTTTCGATTCAGTTCCACGCCAAAGGTCTTTTAAGTTGCTTGAGATGGATGTTGTTCAAAATCAGGATGGCTTACGATAGGTTCAGAGGAAATCATTTGAAGTGGGACAGTGGCTGCTCATCAGAAGATATAGTGATCAGGAAAAGAAGCTCAGAAGAGGTTAGGGAAGACTCACAAAATACTGAAGGATCTCGGCAGGCCAGGCAGCATCTATGGAAAAGAGTACAGTCAACATTTCAACCCAAGACCCTTCATCAGGACTAAGCCTAATCTGTACCCTTTTCCATAAATCCTGCTTGGCCCTTGAATTTCGTCAGCTTTTCGTGTGTATTGCTTGGATGCCCAGCATCTGCAGATTTTCCCCTGTTTGTCAGAAAAGGTCAGGGTTTATTATAGACATATTAGGGAATTTTGACATGAAATACGCAGTCTGAAAGTGTAAAGGGTGCATGGTCTATGATGACATTCATAGAACAAAGAACAGTACAATATAGGAGTAGACCCTTTGGCACACAAAATCCTGCTGAACCAAATAAAAAAGTAATCAAATGTCCAAATAAACTAATCCCCTCTACCTACACAATCTCCATATCTGTCTATTTTCCTCATATTCATGTGCTTATCCAGAAGTACTTAGTTATTGAGATACAGCATGGAGTTGGCCCTTCCAGCCCTTTGAGCTGCGCTGCCGAGCAATTCCTTGATTTAATCCTGGCTTAATCACAGGACAATTTACAATGATCAATTAACCCACCAACCAGAATGTCTTTAAACTGTGGGAGGGAAGCAGAGCACCAGGAGGAAACTCATGTGGTCCATTCTATTTCCCTTGGTTCAGTCCTTTCCTGCCTGCATCCACAATACTTCACGTGCTCTCTATCTCCTCAATAACTTTCAATTCCCTTGGCCTGACTTTCTCATTTTCACCATGAATGTCCAGTCTCTATTTGCTTTTTATCCTCCATGGAGAAGGCCTTAAAGTTCTCTGCTTCCTTCTTGACAACAGTCCTGATCATTCCTCCTCTTCACCACTCTCTTTGGTCTGTTAGAACTGGTCCTTAACATCAACAATTTCACTTTTGGTTCCTCCCACTTTCTTCAAGCTCAGGAAGTAGCCATGGGCCCCAGCTATGCTTGCCTATTTGTTGGTTGCATGGGATAGTAGCATGTTCCAAGCTTTCCTTGATAATGTTCTCCATTGCTTTGTATGCTACATTGGCAACTGCATTGATGCTGCTTCCTACACCAATGCTGAGATTATCAATTCATTAACTTTGCCTCCAACTTCCACCCTAGTCGTAAATGCACTTGGTCTATTTCTGACACCTCTCCCCACTTCCCCCACCCCCCTTTCTCGATCTCTCTGTCTCCATCTCTGGAGACAAACTGTCTAACTCATCGTCATGGCTATCCCTCGAGTTTGAGGATGATGGTCTTCGTTGCGTTGATCTATCACAGTGTGAAGATGCCTGTGCATGTATTTGTTTAACATATACTTGAAGTTGCACTCCAAGAGCACATGATACTTCACAAATCAACCAACTGATTCCAATGGCATGGAAACCACGATGATTGGAGGTGATGTATTTGCTGCAGCCTTCATCTGCCTTCACAGCCATTGAGTTCGAAATATTTTCGTCTGCCTGTTCCACAATTGAGGTCTTGGTTGAATTGTTCTTTGTCAGGGACCTCATCCCTGACCTTACCACCATGTGTGACCCTATCAGGAGCATAGCTCCAGACGGCAAAGCTCTCGGGATCTCAGGACCACACAAGCTTCTCCACCATGCCAAAGTGACAATCCACGGAGAAGACTGTCCAACTACATCTTTTATAAACCCACTGATTATCTTGTCTACACCTCTTTCCATCCTGTCTCCTGTCAAAATAACTATCCTCTTAAGTCTCTGCTGCATTTGTTTTCAGGATTTTCAGGATTTCTGCATTTGTTTTACTTTACAGGACTTCAGAACTGTCCTCCTTCTCCAAGGAACGATGCTGCCCTCACCAACATAATCTCCATTCCCTGCACATCCACACTCACCCATCTTCCTGCTGCCTTAACAAGAATAGAGTTCCACTCACCTACCACTCCATGATCCTCTGTATCGATACATCATTCTCTGGAACTTCCACCATCCTCAATGGGATCTACCAGCAAACACATCAATACCTTCCTTCCCCACCCACCCACCCCCATACTCCACTTACTGCAGAGATCTTCTTCCATGATTCCCTTATCCAATCATCCGTCCTCACTGATCTCCCTCCTGGCAAGTGACAGACGTGCTATTCCTGCCTGATCACCTCCTCCTTCATTCCATTCAGGACCCCCAAACAGTACCTCCTGGTGAGACAACACTTCACCTACGAATCTGTTGGGGTCATTTATTGTATCCAGTGCAGCCTCCTCTAAATTGATGAGAGCTGATGTAAATAGTGAACCACTTTTTTGGGTATTTCTACTCCATCTGCAAAAAAACCCAAAATTTCCTAGTGCCAACCATTTTACTTCCTATCTCCATTCCTATTCTGACATGTTGGTCCATGGCCTCCTCTATTGCCATGGTGAGACCACTCTCAGGGTGGAGGAGAAACACTCAGTAGCTTCGAACCTGATGCATGAACATCAATTTCTCCTTCTGGTATTTTTTGTTCTTTTCTTTTCCCTTCCTCTTTCCTTCTTCTATTCCCCACTCTGGCCCCTTACCACTTCTCTTCACCTGCTTATCAATTCTTCATGGTGCCTCTCTTTCTTCCCTTTTTCCCATGGCCTATTCTCCCCTTCTTTTCCATCCCCTTTTCTTTTCTCATTTCCCACTCACCTGTCCCCTTCTAGCTTGTCCTCTTCCCCCTCCCCCACCTTTTTATTCTGACATCTTGCTCCTTCCTTTCTAGTCCTGATGAAAAGTCTTGCCCCAAAACATTGACTGTTTATTTATTTTTATAGATTATGCCTGACCTGCTGAGTTATTCTAGTATTTGGTGTGTGTTGTTCTATGAGAATCATTTCTGTTGAGGTACAGACTGGCAGTGGTCAAAGTGCAGGTGAAGATAGGAGAAGAAACAGCTGACCCCTCAACTAAGCATCGGTGGAACTTGCATAGCAACCACTAGGAATTGACTACAGAAGGCAGTGGAGGGAGGTACATGGATAAGAAGGTTTAGCTTAGTGAGATATTGTCTGAACTGGCTGATGGGCTCACTCAGGTAGGTAGCTTCATTAAGGTGGATGAGTTGGTCAAAAGGATTTCATTCTGTATTGGATAACTCTCTAACTATAAATAGTCCCAAGAATAATAATGATCACATTTCTTGCTATTCAAAGTTCACCCAATATCAGACAGCTGAAGTAAAATAATTATGATCCATGCTGCTGAGCTTTGAACATGGAACATAGAACAATCAGCCTTTGATTGCATTTTTCTGGGAATCTGGGGCTAGAGCTGTGTCACAGGCTCTGAGAAGGGTCAGAATTAATTGTCTTGGGCTATTTTTAAAGCCCAGCAAAATTGCACACAGAGAGCTGTCTCCTGGCAACAACCAAGGCTAGCAGAAGGGACTGGAATGTGAGAAACTATCACAGGATTCATGCCAGATGAATCACTGGAACTGAGCCTCTTCCTGTTGATGGAGATCAAGGGATTGAAACATGCAAGAACCTGAAGGGTCATGACAGGTGGATGTGAAGAGTACGTTTCCTCTGGTGGGAGAATGTAAAACAAGGGTCTCTGTGCAAAACTGGGGGCTCCCTATTTAAACAGACTTGAGTCAAAAACTATTTCTCAGAGAGTCCTTTGGAGGGAGGTGGAAGTGGTGTCTTCCTTTTTTAAAGGTGGGGTTAAATAGATGCTTGACAAGCGCTGAAAGAACAGGCTTGAGTGCTAAATAGGCTAAACCCTGTTCTCAATTCATTTATCCTACTCCAAAATATAAAATAAATAGAAATTGTCCTCATTCTTTGGCCTGCTTGGGAGGCTTAATAGCTATCTAGAACTTCCTCTTAATTTATTATCACTTTTGGTCTTATTTTTTATCTTTACGGAAGTGATGTACAGTACTTGTTCATGACAGCAGAAAATCATCTTTAGTAATACAATAAGGTATATAATTCTAAAACAATTGGCAATGTAAACAGAATGATTTTATACAGACCGCTGATGAAATTTGCAGGTCATTGGTTTCTAACGATGCCTATTTTCAGTGATTGGGGCCATCTGCTTTTGACTGTAGAGCCAGCTTATGATTCAATTTGATTATTTCCCCCTAATTCCTCTTTAGTACCATTATTTGTTGTATCCTCTTCAAATAGCATCTGTGAGTCCAGTTGAAATTATATTTGCTTTATTGACCTTGTCAACTGATTACGTTTCCACCACAAAACATCTTATCTTCCTTTTTGAGCTACAAGTTGTTATATTAAATCCACGCTGGCTAATTTCTAGATTTCAGACTCCTTCAAAAAACGGAACTATTGTGGGCTAAAATTCTTTCAAATATTCTGCTATCTATCTCCAATATCTAGGACCTGCCCTCTTCTGCCATCAAGGGAAAATACAGGAGCCTGAAGATCCACACTCCGTGATTCAGAAACATCCATCATCAAATTTCGAATGGTCCATGGACCCATAAACACCACCTCCTAATTCCTTTTTGTTGCACTATTTATTTAAGTTTATAATTTATAGTATTTTTATGACTTTGCATCGTACTGCTGCCACAGAACAGCAGATTTCACATAATCTAAGTCAATGACAATAAACCTGATCCTACTTCATCCTATAAGGGCGTACCTTATGAGAATAGGTTGAGTGAACTTGGCCTTTTCTCCTTGGGGCGACGGAGGATGAGAGGTGACCTGATCAAGGTGTACAAGATGATGAGGGACATTGATCGTGTGGATAGCCAGAGGCTTTTTCCCAGGGCTGAAATGGCTACCACGAGGGGGCACAGTTTTAAGATGCTGGGAAATAGGTACCAAGGGGACGTAAGGGGTAAGTTTTTCAGAGTGGTGGGTGCATGGAATGCACTGCCAGCAGCGGTGATGGAAGCAGATTCAATAGGGTCTTTTAAGAGCCTCTTAGATAGGTACATGGAGCTTAGACGAATAGAGAGTTACGTGCTAGGGAAATTCTAGGCAGTCTCTAGAGTAGGTTACATGGTCAGGACAACATTGTGGGCCGAAGGGCTTGTAATGTGCTGTAAATTTCTATGTTCTATGTTCTATTCTGACCTCTGGCTTCTCGGTAGCTCCTCCTCCATTGCCTTTTCAATCACAGTGTTCAACTGCGTATGCTCCTAACCTGAATTTCTGAAAAAAATAGCTGAAGAGCTTGCAGAGGCATTAGTAATGATCTTTCAAGAATCACTAGATTCTGGAATGGTTCTGGAGGACTGGAAAATTGCAAATTTCACTCTCCATTTTAAAAAGGGAAGGAGACGGAAGAAAGAAAATGATAGGCCAGTTAGCCTGACTTCAGTGGTTAGGAAGATGTTTGAATCCTTATTAAGAATTAGGTTTCTGGGTACTTGGAGGCACACAATAACATAAACTGGTTAACATAGTACTCTAAAGGGGAAATCTGGTCTGAAAAATCTGTTGGAATTATTTGAGGAAATAACAAACATCACAGGCAAAGTCAGTGGATATTGTATCCTTGGATTTTCAGAAGGCCTTTGATAAGGTGCCAGACATGAGGTGCTTAACAAGATTATGGGAAAGATACCAGCATATAAAGATTAACTCACCAACAAAGAAATTCTGCAGATGCTGGAAATCCGAGTAACACGCACAAAATGCTGGAGGAACTCAGCAAGCCAGGCAGCATACATAGAAAAAGTACAGTTGTCGCTTTGAGCCGAAACCCTTTGGCAGGAGACAAAGAATTGGAAGAAAGAGGGTCAGTGTTGGGACAGCTTATTTCATGTTATATGTCAATAATTTGGATGATGGAACTAGTGGCTTTGTGGCCAAGTTTGCGAGCAATACAAAGGGGAGGGTTTGGTTGTGTTATGTCTGCAAAAGGACATATACAGATTGGGAGAGTGGGCAGAGAAGTGGTGGATGGAATATAATGTGGTATGATCATGTATTTTGGTAGAAGGAATAAAGGCATACACCATTTTCATAATGGGGAAAATATTCAAAAATCAGAGGTGAAGTGGGACTTAGAATTATAATGAGCCCTGCAGGCCTCTGCGACTTGTCATAGACCATTGGACTGCAAGGCTTTTTGAGCACCTCTATTTACTAATTGTTAAACCTGTTAAGCCCTGGTGTTCCTGTTTAATCTTGTCAAGTTAATTGTGACTGGCACAGGTTTCCCACATTCTATGATTATTTAAAGGGGACTCTGATATAAGATTGACTGGAGTCCATGTGTGTTTTTGGAGAACGATTTGTCTCAAGGTGGCACTCGGTCATGTTCCAATGCTCTGTTGATAATCCTATGTCCAACATCTTGTTTCCTTCTCTGCATGGAAAGTCTGCCATTCCTCCACTCCTGGATCAAGACATTGTCAGCATCCACTGTGACAGTCTGCTGATCCTCCACACTTGGGTCCAGCTCTGAGACTGACCATCATGCCAGAATGACTCCAACAACAATGGACTTAGCGGAAGGACAGCAGCGACTTGGATATCAGTTGGCTGGAGGCAAGGATGTCTTCTTTACTCAATTCATGTCACAAAAGCTGCATTTTAAGTGTTCCAAAGGCTGCATTCTGTGCATCTCCAGTCTACGTTCAAAACTTTTTCCAAGGTTTCCTGGGTTGACAAGTTTCATAAGGTTACCCATGTTAAGACAGATAGATATTGATTCCCAAAAGAAATTACAGTGTCACAGTAGCATTGCAAGTGTACAGATAGAACATGGAACATAGAATAGTATAGCACAGTACAGGCCCTTTGGCCCACAATGTTATGCTGACCCTCAAACCCTGCCTCCCATATAACCCCCCACCTTAAATTCCTCCATATACCTGTCTAGTAGTCTCTTAAACTTCACTAGTGTATCTACCTCCACCACTGACTCAGGAAGATATACAATGTTAGAAGAGAAGTAAGAAGAGTCATTTAAAACAGAATACCTTAAACAGGGAGGGGGTCATCTCTTCCCTGTATAGGTTGACTCAGTTTAGAGCCTAATGGCTGAGGTTAAGAATGACTTCATATAGCACTCTTTGGAACAGTGTAGTTGTCTTAGTCTATTACTAAAAGTGCTCCTCTGTTCAGCCAAAATGGCATGTAGAGGGTGAGAAACATTAGCCAGAATTTCCAAGATTTTCCATCATGTCCTTCGTTTTACCACAGCCTCCAGTGTGTCCAGTTTGACTCCTATAACAAAGCTAGCCTGCCTAATTGAGCCTGTTGGAATCACCCACATTTATGCCATTGCCCAAGTGCACCACTGCATAGAAGATTCTACTGGTGATGACAGACTGGTAGAACATGTGAAAGGGAGGCCTGCATACTGCAAAGGACCTCAGTCTTCAGGAAGTAGAGGCTGCTCTGGCCCTTCCTGTACATGGCCTCTGAGTTGGTGCTCCACTCAAGTCCATCACCCAGTGAACCCACAGGTACTTGTTGGTCCTCACCACTTCCATGTCCTCACCATCAATAATAACAGGAAGCAGTGCACGTTTAGTTTTCCTAAAGTCCATTACCATCTCCTGATGATTTTGCTTGCACCATATGACAAAGTTCTCCACCAGGGCCCTGTATTCATCCTCATGTCCTCTTTTCATACGCCCAACTATTGCTGAGTCATCAGAGAATTTCTGCAGATCCCAGGACTCAGTATTGTATCAAAAGTCCGAGGTATACGGAGTAAACAAGAAAGGAGACCATAGAGTCCCATGTGGGGCCCCAGTGCTACTTATGGCCATGCCTGACTGCATGGGTAGTCTGGCATTCCTCTGCTCCTGGGTGGAGTCATTGCCAGCATCCACCGTGACAGACTCTGCCATTCCTCCAAACTTGGGTCCAGTCCAGTGATCAACCATGGTGACACAGAAAAGCTGGATACCCATTTAGAACAGAGATGAGTAGGAACTTTTAGTCATAGGGTAGTGTCAAAGAAGAGCAGGGTGAGGTCCCTTAATGACGATTGTCCAGTAGCACTCACAACTACGGTGATGAAGTGTTCTGATGGCTGGTTATGGTTAGAATTAGCTCCTATCTCATCAAAGACCTGCATCCTCGGCAATTTGCCTATTACCACAATAGAACTATGGCAGATGTAATATCATTGGCTCTTCATGTGGCATTGGATCACCTGGAAAATACGAATACCTACGTCAGGATGCTTTTTATTGACTATAGTTCAAGTGTTTAACACCATCATTCCTGATCAAAAAGTTTCAGATCCTGACTCTGTACCTCCCTCTGCAAATGGATCCTTGACTTTCTGACTGGAAGACCACAGTCTGTGTGTATCGGAAGTAACATTTCCACCTCACTGAGAATCAACACTGGCTCACCCCAGGGATTTGTGCTTAGCCCTCTGCTCTACTTTATCTACGCCCATGACTGTGTGGCTAGGCATAGCTCAAAAGCCATTTATAATCTGCTGACACTTCAACTATTGCTGGCAGAATTTCAGATGGTGATGAGGAGGCATACAGGAGTGAGATGTATCAGCTACTTGAGTGGTGTCACCACAACAACCTTGCACTCAACGTCAGTAACACCAAAGAACTGATTCAGGACTTCAGAAAGGGTAAGGTAAGGGAATGCACACCAGTCCTCATAGAGGGATCAGAAGTAGAAAGAGTGAGAAATTTCAAGTTCCTGGATGTCAAGATCTCTGAAGACCTAACCTGGTCCCAACCTCTCGATGCAGCCACAAAGAAGGCAAGACAGCAACTATACTTCTTTAGGAGTTTGAAGAGATTTGGTATGTCAACAAAAATACTCAAAAACTTCTACGATGTACCAGGTGTCATAGAAACATAGGACACAGACATCTATGACACATTACAGGCCCTTCAGCCCACAATATTGTACCGACCATGTAACCTACTCTGGAAACTACCTAGAATTACACTACCGCGTAGCCCTCTATTTTTCTAAGCTCTATGTACCTGTCTAAGAGTTTCTTAAAAGACCCGATTGTATCCACTTCCACAACCATCACCAGCATTGCATTCCACACACCCACCACTCTCTGTAT
Source organism: Hypanus sabinus (assembly GCF_030144855.1). Classification (NCBI taxonomy): domain Eukaryota; kingdom Metazoa; phylum Chordata; class Chondrichthyes; order Myliobatiformes; family Dasyatidae; genus Hypanus; species Hypanus sabinus. Next base: position 36,514,601 of record NC_082711.1, read on the forward strand.
GAAAAGTTTAGCCCTGTCTTCCCCTGTATCTACTTCCAAGCACCTTAAAACTATGCCCTCTCGTGCTAGCCATTTCAGCCCTGGGATAAAAGCCTCTGGCTATCCACACGATCAATGCCTCCCATCATCTTCTGCACCTCTATCAGTTCACCTCTTATCTTTTGTCGCTCCAAAGAGAAAAGGTTGAGTTCACTCAACTTGGATATTCATGTCAATATATCTGAGGATCTAACCTAGGCCCAAAATATCAATGCAGCTACAAAGAAAGCAGAACACTGGATATACTTCATTAGGAGTTTGAGGAGATTTGGTATGCCTCCAACGACAGTCATAAATTTCTACAGATGTACAGTGGAGAGCTTTCTAACTGGTGGCATCCCTAACTGGTATGCAGGGTGTCACACAGGATCAAATCAGATTTGCCAATTTAATCTGGACCATTATGGGCACTCGCCCCCATAGTATCCAGGATATCCTCAAAAAAGGTGGCATCTATTAACAGGAGCCCCATCACCCAGGTCATGTTCTCATTACAACCCACCAGGAAGGAGGTACAGAAACCTGAAGGAGCAGGTTCAATGATTCAGCAGCAGCTTCTTCCCCTCTGCCATCCAATTTCTGAATGGACGTTGAACCTATAAACACTACCTCTCTGCTTTTTTAAAATTTTTATTTCTGTACTACTTACTTAAACATTAGATTTTTTTTATTATTATGTATTGCTGCCGCATAACAATAAATCTCATGGCATATGCCAATGATGTTAATCCTGGTTCTGATTCTGAATCTGTGGAATTTATTTCACAGATGGTTGTGGTGGCCAAGTCATTGAGTATATTTAAAGCTGAGGTTGAAAGTTTCTTGATTAGTCAGGGTGCCAAAGGTTATGGAGAGAAGGCAGGAGAATGGAGTTGAGAGGGATAATAAATCAGCCATGATGGAATGACAGAGCAGACTCGATGGGCTGAATGGCCTAATTCTGCTGCTGTGTCTTATGGCCTTGTCATCTTAAATTATAGAATCTCCCCTTTCTCAAGTGGTTGGGATCTTTCCCAAGGAATCCTTGTTTCGGTCTTTGTTACTGATGATCCCTCCTGTCTGTTAGCTCATTAATGTGTGCAGCTAATGCTCAGAAGTCAAACATACCTGGTTCTGCTGATTTCGTTAGACATCACAAAATAGAGAAAATCTGCAGATGCTGGAAATCAAAGCAACATGCAAAAAACGCTGGAGGAACCCAGCAGATCAGGCAGCATGTATAGAAGAAAGCACAGTTGACGTTTCTGGCTGACGAATCCTGCCGAAGGGCCTTGTCCTGAAACTTGCACTGTGCTTTTTTCCAGGATTCTCCCTGGCCTGCTGAGCTCCTCCAGCATTTTGTGTGTGTTGCTTTCATCAGATATGTTGGCCTTCCACTTATTTGACCGATATCTTCAACAGGAACTTGAACAATTGAGAGTAAGGGAGATTCAATCAAGAGGACATGAGCTGAGAGCTGAGGGGCAAAAGTTTAGGGGTAACACGAGGGGGAACTTCTTTACTCAGAGAGCGGTAGCTGTGTGGAACAAGCTTCCAGCAGAAGTGTTAGAGGCAGGTTTGATTTTATCATTAAAAAAAATTGGATAAGTATATGGACAGGAAAGGAATAAAGGATTATGGGCTGAGTGCAAATCCCTGGGACTAGGTGAGAGTAAGCGTTCGGCACAGACTAGAAGGGCTGAGATGGCCTGTTTCCGTGCTGTAATTGTTATACGGTTATATAATTTGAAGCAAGTGTAATATAATCAATGACAACAGGAAGAAGGCTGAATATGCATTCCAAATTCAGAGAAGATCTTCTTATTTTAGTCTATACAGAGATACACAGCAGGGTTGTCCTCTTAGTCTGCTGTTATTCAACCTGCCTTTAGAACCTCTTGCTATTGCTCTTCAGGACTCCAACAATGTTCAAGGTATTAAGAGTGGAGATAAACTGCATGAGGTTTCGTTGTATACAGATGACCTGTTAATTTATATTTCAGATCCTAAGAAATCTATTCCTGCTATGTTATCTATATTTTCTGAATTTAGTAGTTATTCTGGATAATTTACACAAAAGTGAGTTATTTCATATTAATAACTACTTGGATCAATATGATCAAATTCCTTTTAGCATTGCTAAAAATAACTTTACTTGTCTTGGTATTAAAATTACCAAAAATTTTAAGGACCTGTATAAATATAACTGTCTTCCATTAATTAAATACAAGCAACAAATATTTTCTAAATGGCCTCCATAGAGCTCTTAAAGATAGTGGAGTCAAGGGATATGAGGAGAAGGCAGGAACGGGGTAATGGTTGTGGATGATCAGCCATGATCACATTGAATGGCGGTGCTGGCACGAAGGGCTGAATGGCCTACTCCTGCATCTATTGTCTATCCACATTAACATTATTTAGTCGAATTAATGCTATTAAAATGATAGTGTTACCAAAGTTCTTACATGTATTCCAAACAATCCCTTCTTTTGTTCCTAAACTGTTTTTTAATAGAATAGACTCTAAAATACTATCTTATATTTGGAATACAATAAAAATGATAGATTGAGTAAACCTTTATTGCAGAAATTAAAAAAGTATGGTGGTATGGCTTTGCTAAATTTTAGAATGTATTACTGGGCAATTAATATTTGATATATTTCTTTTTAGATTCATTACTCAGACATACATGACTGTCCTTTATGGGTGAATTTGGAGAAAAACTCAGTGAAGGGGTATTCTTTGGCCTCCTTACTGGGAGCTCCTCTTCCTTTTTTGCTTTCTACGATTGGTAGTCAAGACCTCAATCCCATTATTAAACATACATTAAGAATATGGTTTCAGTTTCATAGATTTTTGAGTTTAATAACTTTGTTCTTTCTAGTAAAGTCCATCTTAACTATTTCTTTAAACCATCAATTTCCAATCAGACCTATTTAATTTGGAAAACCAAAGGAATAATAATTTTCTTAGACTTGTTTATGGGGGATTGTTTAATGTCTTTCACTCAGTTAGTGGGCAAATATGACTTATCTAATGCACACTTTTTTAGATATTTACAAATTAGGAATTCTCTAAGTAGTTTACTTCTAAATTATCCCTCTGTTTATTCACCTAATATAGTAGATACTCTTTCGCAGGTTAAACCTTTTCAAAAAGGACTGATAGCTGTAATTTATAAATGGTTATTGAATTTGTGAATGGTATCTAACAATAAAATTAAAGCTGCGTAGGAATTGGAATTTCGAAAGTCATTTTAAGATAATCAATGGGATAAAATTTTTCATTTGGTAAATACTTCATCTATTTGTGCCCGTCATTCCTTGGTACAGTTCAAGGTAGTACATCGGGCGCATATGTCAAAGGACAAATTAGCCCGTATCTTTTCCAATATTAATCCTATTTATAGCAGATGTAATACTGAGGTGCTACTTTAACACATATATTTTGGTCTTGTATCAAGATAAATAATATTTGGAAAGATGTTTTTACAACTTTATCAAAAGTCTTGAATTTGGACCTACAACTGAATTTATTTACATCACTCCACCGGAAGCAGGATATATTCCTGTTTCCACTCAATGGATGATAGCTTTTACAACTTTATTGGCTAGGAGAGCCATTTTGCTTAAACGGAAGGACTCTAATCCACCTACTGCTCTTTATTGGCTTACTTCCATTACGTCCTGTCTAAGTTTAGAGAAAACAAGAAGTCGGACATTTGATACATCCTTTAAATTTGAAAAAACCTGGCAACCTTTTATTCATTATTTTCATATGGTTTGATTTATTGCTCTTCCAGTTACTTTCTCGAAACTTTGGATTTGATCAGAAAGCTTCTCATTTTTCTTCCTTTTACTCTCAGTATGAGCTGCCCAGTTCCTTTTTTCCTTTTTTTTGTTTAGCAGGTTTTTTATGTATATAAAAATTATAGAAGTTTTTTTTATCTTTTTTTCTTCTTTTCATGGACTGATAAGAGGAGAATTGATTATCTTATTTTATTATATACCATTAGATTAATGCTATGTGTGATCTTGATAATGTTTATTTTACCTTTTATATGAATTGTTAACAATATAGGTATTTGAAATAATTCTCTTGTTTATGTATATGTACTTTTTTAGTTAATAAAAAAATTGATAAAGAAAGAAAATTAAGAGAAGATACGGAAGAAATCTTATACAGGTGAAGAGTGTTATGAGGCTAGGGATGGGAAGACTTGCTAAATTTAAAACTGCGTTTCATATCAGTTGTAGTTAGGGCGATGAATAGGGTCATCCATCAATGGTCACAAATTATGCATTACATGCTAATTAAATAAAATCAGGGATTTGTTTCCTGCCTTGTGCCCACCAAGAGAAGTAGTTTGACTTAAGGCCAGAAGGAAAGTACTTCTATAAGAGCCTAGACAAGGAAGCGGTCTTAGCAATTGTTGAAGCAGAAATTGGGAGATACTGAAGCATAGGTTGACAAAGAGGAACCCTTCCCAATTCCTTCGATCTCTTATGCTTCATTAAGATTAAGGTAAGATCTTCAATACTGCATTGACATGCACAGCTTTTATTTATAATTTACATTTTGATTCTTTCACCTTTCAGAGCTACAAATATGCAACAAAGAAGGTCTAACAAGTAACGTCTGAGCTCGTGTTCATGTGGAGAATCTACCTCTGTTGCTAGTGGGTGTGCCAAGGTGACTCATTTTTACACAACAACTGGGTTAGTCTACTCTAGGGCTTTACTTAACCAAGGCAGAGATGGAAATTTAAAAAAAAATCTGTAAAGAAAACCAGAGTTAAGCACAGTAAGATGCAGATGAAGAGAAGAAACACAACTGGTAGAGAATCACTGGTCCATTCAGATAAACAGCTGTCTCCACAAGTCAATAGAGGAGTAACTGAAGGAAAAGTTCTTTACTACAGATATCCCGCAGGTAATTGTTTAAACTTCTCAAATACCAACTCCAAAATCAATGTCTCATGACATATTCAATGTAGTTACTTGTTTTTCACACCATTTATTCCCCATGATAAAAGGATCAGCCATGATTGAATAGCGGAGCAAACTCAATGGGCCAAATGGCCTAATTCTGCTCATATGTCTTAGCGTTATACGGTCTTAAGTCATCTTGATCAGTTTTCACTCCAATCCAGATGTTACTTTCATTCTATTCCTTAAGCTGTCAAAGATAATTTAGAATATTTTTGTCCTGTTTGTACAGTCATAATCCACTGCCCAGTGTCCAGAGTTGTTCAGTGCTTCCTGTGTCATGGGCCTTGTTGAGTCCACTGGGAATTTCATGTAGCAAATATTTTTTCATACTCTGTTAGTAGAAAATGCCTTCCCATGTTGGATAGAGAGACGAGGAAACTAAAAATCCAACTTACCCAATAGTGATAACTACTCTAAGGTGCTTAACTTCAAGTGGTTAAGTATCATTTAATAAATAAGTAAATAAATGTGTGTGTGTGGGGAGGGGGGGGGTGAACAGCATCGTAACAGTTAATGCAACCGGATCAGGGGCTCAGTTCCCGTCGCTGTCTATAAGGAGTTTGTGGGACTCTTCTGGGTGGTCCAGTTTGCTCCCACACTCCAAAGGTATGGAGTTAGGTTTAGTGTATTGTGGACATACTATGTTGGCGTCAGAAGTGTGGAGACACTAGCGGGATGCCCAGCACAATGTTCACTCATTTGATTTGCCGCACAAAGATGAATGTTTCAATCTTTATCTTTTTATCTTTATAACTACTCTGGATAAATAATAAGTACACACTAAGCTTTGGAATATTGACCAAAATGATTTATTCTTATTAATGTGTTTATTTACTAATGCAATAATGGATCATGCATAATGCAACAATGCATCAATGAGCCAAAACTGCAAAGATGCTGAAAGCAGGTGCAAGGTTAACCTACATCCACTGAGTAGAATGTAAACCATGTGGCAATTTTGAGTTGCATGGTCTTTTCCACTTTGTAATGTCCTGCCAATGCTATACACATTTATTGGCAAGGAACTTCAATAGGGGAAGACAACATAAGTATATTAAACTATCTAAATCTAGACTTCTTGACTAGCATGGACAAGATGGGCTGAATCGCCTGTTTCCATGCTGTATAACTCTCCAACAATGCATTGTAGCTAATCTGTTGCTGGTAGCCATTATCCAATAACGTATGACAAGGAAGACAATGGCACAGAAGGGCAGGAAGTCGATTCCAAGATGCATGGATGGATGGGATGAAACATAGGAGAGAGGTCTTTTACCCACAGTGGATTAGGAATTCCTCAGGCATTTGTCAGAAAGACAGTGAGAGCAGACACCGCAGGAAGCTCAGTCGCCTCAAACAATTAAGTGCTTTATCTTTCCAGCGGCAATACCAGCCTCAGCTCCTTCACCATCACAATAAGAGTCTGGAGAATATCCAGTATGTCAACTGAACAAAATGCTTTGTTAAAAAGAAGACACTACATGAGAGGGCCAAAGCATTTCTTTCCTTTGGTCCTTCCCCAGACTGAAAGCCAGTTCCAGCCTGTTCATAACTAATGAGGTAAGAATAAATTTGCGTTCATGTGATTTGATTCTTAAAAGGGCAGGCACCTTATGTGTATGACATAAGCAAATTTTTGCATCCCTTCTATCATGATGATAAAATGGGAGGAAAACAAATATGCAAAATAATTGTCCAGTCAACAGCTGCTTTATTTTGACGCTTAGACCTTCAGAAACTATGGTCAATGGACTGCCCTTTCAGATCTAACCCAGTGCTAAACTGTCCAATATGAGAGGTCTCCTTCCAGTATGACCTTGTGTGATCTGTACTATAGTGTATGTCAATTTGCCACCATGCTCTCCTCACTCACTGCTGGTCCACTGTCATGGTGTCTCCAGCTCTCAGTGAGAAGGGAATCCTTGGCTGATCTGTTCTCCCGTGCTGTAGCATTCATGATGTATTTAAATAGATATATCAGACTCTAACTACTGGACTGCAGTACTACTTGTATGAGGGTTGACATCTTTATGGCCTACTACAATGAAATCCACCTCAATTAACTCTGGATCCTTCAGGTTCCTCATCTTTTGACAGTATCTCCCAGCCAGTTTGACCGCAGAAAGTGGCAATGCAAGTTGATAGGGTGGTTAAGGAAGTATGTGGTGTGTTGCCCTTCATTAGTCAGAGGAATAAGGTCAAGAACCAAGAAGTGATGATGCCCCTCTTTAAAACTCTAGTTGGACCACACTTGGACTATGGTGCTCAGTTCTGGTCGTCTCATTACAGGAAGGGTATGGAAGCTTTAGAGAGGATGTAGAGGAGGTTTATCAAGATGCTACATGGATTGAAGAGAATGTCTTATGAGGATGGGTTGAGCGAGCTAGAGCTTTTCTCTTTGGAGCAAAGGAGGATGAGAGGTGACTTGATAGAGATGTACAAGGTGATAAGTGGCATAGATAGAGAATTTTTCCCCAGGGCAGGAAGTGCTAATACAAGAGGGCATAATTTTAAGGTGGGTGAAGAAAAGCATAGGGGTGATTTCAGAGGTAAGGTTTTTACACAGAGAGTGGTGGGTGTGTGGAGTACCCTGCCAGGGATGGTGGCAGAGGCAGATACTTTAGGGGCATTCAAGAAACTCTTAGACTGGCACATGGATGATTGAAACGGATAGGGAGGAAGGAAGGGATAGATTGATCTTGGAGTAGATTATAAGTTCAGCATGACATTGTAGGATGGAGGCCCTGTACTGTGCTATATTGTTCTATGTTCTACATCAACATCATTGGTTTCTACTGCACTGCCTTGAGATTGATGGTTTACTTCAGATGGACATTGCTGCTGAGTCATGTTGCAAAGTCATTAGTTGCCCTTGCACCGATTCCCTGGCATAGAAACAGCCAACAGATGTTCCTTCCACAGATATGACTTTGTTTAGCATTAGGTACGTTATATTCATCTGGTACTCTGAAACTATTTCATTGCATGGCTCATCTGATCTACTTTATGAACTTCATTGTGCACTATCTGTTGAAATGATTTTCTAATCTATATCGTGCATACTTTTCCCAAAGGCAGAGCAATTTTTCTAACAGCTGCTCATGCTGCTGCCAGCAACATTTGCAACAAACTGACTTGGCAACTCCTCTTAACTGCTTTTATTGTTCACGTTACTGCGTGTACTGCCTCCTGCTGGCCATCTGGCATTTCTATCCTGGCTTTGGATAGCTCTCAGTCTTTACACGTCTACTTACGTTTTTCAGGAGCTTGCTCTTCCTCATGAGATTATCGTTCGCTTGAGCTGATCAGCCACATTCAACTATAATCAACCTCTGCTAAGTAAGTCGAGCAGATCTACAAAACTGCAATTATGTTCTCTGGCGGTCAGCCCTTTCATTGCTTAGTAGCTTATAATGTGCTCGTGATGCTTCTAATGCATTCTCCAGGTTCACATTGAAGTGCTTGATGAAATGGTACAATTCTCTGCCCTTGTGACCAATGAGAGATAATATTATTTAAGTCTGTTCTGGTTTATCTCATATTGCCAGTTCAACATAAGGTGAAAACTTTTCCTTCCAGCATTTGTCCCATGTAAATGGTTTATGTGACTGGAAATCCAGTGACTTAAGTGCTTTTATTTATTCCACGGCTTGGTATCTCACCTGAATCACATACCCTACTGCCTCTCAATACAAATCAATCTGCTATCTTAATTATCAGCCATTTAATCTAAATACTATATTTTCACTAACCAGCAGGCTGACACCATTTACCAGCATCTTTCTTCAAGGCAGTAGAAAATTGCTGGTATGTTGAAGTGCTTTATTAAACAGCTGTACCTACAGAGAGGCATGAAATATTTTATTACAGGCCTTTCTGACTGGCAATCAGTTCCAGTTTGTTCAATGCTAGCAATATATTTATAGTTACAAAGTGCAATTCTGAAAGGGGAACACATTCAATATTCCATAAAGCATATATACTACATCAGCCACTACTCAATTCACCAACCACCTACAAAAACCTTTTATCAGTCAAAGCTGATACCTAAAATTCTTATTCTCTACTTCATCCTCATAACATATTACAAGGCTTGTACTCACACCTCACAGTTTGCATTTTATGTTGTCAGAGTATGAATGTTGCTGGCAAAATCATCATTTCTTGTCTTTCCCTTAGTTCCTCTGAGCTAAGGAAGCCAATCAGATTCTGGATTCAAATGGAGTCAAATGTCAAATATCCACATAGAATATTACTGGTAGAAGTTTTATGGTTAATATGATTGAAGCCAGCTTTTTAAGAATTTCATTAATTTCATTTTTATTAATTCATTTTATTTTAATTTCCCAGTTACTAAGGTGAAGTCCAATCTTCCTTGGATGAATCGTCCAAAACAGTGGCAGCTCATCCAGGAATTTAACCACAAGTGTAATCCGTACTTCCACTCCATTGATAACAGCCTTAACAGCATTGATGGTCTTGGGTCCAAGTCCATAGCTCCCTGAAAGTGGCCACACAAATAGACAGGCTACAAAAGAGGGTGTATGGCATGCTTACCTTCATTAGTATAGAAGTCATGCTGCAGCTTATTACACTTTTGCTAAATTTGGTTAGATCAAGATATTGTGGAGTATTGTGGTCAATTCTGATCAACCCAACCCCCTAATTAGCAGAACCATGTGGATATTTTGGAAAGTGTGCAGGAGAGTTTTACAAGGATGCTTCTTGGATTAGAGGGGATAAGTTACAAGTGAAGGCTGGACAAATTTGGGTTGTTTTCTCTTTTGTGAAGAAGGCTGAGAGGAGGCCTTGTTGGAGTTTGTAAAATCCCAAGAGGCATTGATGAAGTGGACAATCAGAATCTTTTTCCTAGGAAATATCAAGTACCAGAGGACATGCGTTTAAGTTGAGAGTGGGCAAATTTAAGGGGGTTGTGCGGAACAGGTGTTTTTACACAGGAAATGTATGTGCCTGGATACAATAGGGGTACCTCAGAGACTATTAGGCAAATGAATATTGCAGGGATAGAGGGGTATGGATCACATACAGGCAGGAGAGTTTAAGTCAGACTTCTGTTTGATGCAGATCCTGTGGGCCAAAAGGTTTGTTCCTGTGCTACACTGTTCTGTGTTCTGGCAGTACAACAGTGAAAGGCCATCACAAATAGAATTTACTACATATTCACTGAATATTTTATTGTGTGACATAATGAACAGAGGAAAGTGACATCATAGCTGCAGGGAGCAGGAATAAGCTAAATGTTTTAACCTTCCATGTAGGAGTTGGTGCTGGCCATCATGTGAACAACTATAGCTGACTCTCAGGCCAGTGATAAGACTAACACCAGTGGAGATTATGCATTATACCAGTGGTTCCCAAACCTTTTGGGGTTACCTTTTCCTTCGCTCCCAGCTCCCATCCCCTCTCCAGCCATTATATAAAAACTATAAAGAATGGTGATTTACGATGCACAATGAAAGAAAACATGAACTGTACATTCAAAGCAGTGACAAATAATTGTAAAAATTATTCAAATCTAATTAAAGCTACAAGTAAAACAATTTATTTAATTACAGTGAAAATAATTTCCCTCAACAATTTTGGAGTGTACAGTAGTGGTCCAACAATTCACTACCTCATTGCTTTTTCACCTTTCAATGATTTGGAAAGGCTTCAAACGGTGATGTCAGCTTCTCAACATCAGGCTGAGTGTCACTCAGAAGGAGATCTAGATCTCCATGTTCAGTAATTCGCAGGCTGTTTTGTTGCTTTGAAAGAGCTTGGGTAACTGCACTGAAGTTATGCTCCAATAAATATCATGTTTGAAAGGCAATAAGGAACATTGTAACCTTTTTCCACACTGCAGGATAGCATTCATGAATTTCTATATGCAACCAAAACTATTGTTATGATTTTTTAACTTCAGTTTCATCTCAAAATCATTTTTTAGCAAGATCAGTTCTTCTTCCATCCTTCCTGTTAATTCATCATTACAAGTGTTTAGGAATGGATTTGGTTTGAGAGAAGATCCGTAAATCTCCTTAACATGTCTTTCTGCAGCTCACCCAGGTAGGTATATTTGAAGATCATCATCTGGTATTCTTTTATTCTCTTCCAACTCAGAAAGCTTTAGAAACTGGAAAAGGTTGCAATGGCCAATGTTACACTTCAATAGGGGTAACCTGGACTGAAATGCGGAGACGACTGATTTGACTTTGACGTGATTCTTATAATTTCCTTGCAATAGAAGATTGATTAAACTTGGCAAGTAATTTTGACAAATAACCAATTTCATGTCTAATATTCACAAAATGCTGGTGGAACACAGCAGGCCAGGCAGCATCAATAGGGAGAAGCGCTGTCGACGTTTCAGACTATCTCTCCTTTCGGTTAGTCCTGACGAAGGGTCTCGGCCCAAAACATCGACAGCGCTTCTCCCTATAGATGCTGCCTGGCCTGCTGTGTTCCACCAGCATTTTGTGTGTGTTGCTGTTTGAATTTCCAGTGTCTGCAGATTTCCTCGTGTTTGCTCATGTCTAATATTATTGAGTTGATTACTGAATGAAGCATTTAACTCTTCAAAGAGATTTATCAATGTTTCAAAAAGGACATATAAGCATCCCAGACAGTTTTCTTTTGAGAGCCATCTGAATACTGTGTGCAACAGCAAGCATTCAAACTGTTCATCAGTCTCAATGCAAAGCTCTCAAAATAGTTGAGAATTGAAAGCATGGGACTTGATTATATTGGCCACTGTGATAGCAGTATTTAGTGATCTGTGCAGACAAACACTTTGTCTTGTTTTGTGACAAGATGTTGCCTGTGAATTACACTGTGACTGGTAAATATGTTAGATACAGACTTTCTCAAAAAAGCAATAACACGATGGTGGAATCCTACTATTCAAGGTGTCCTATCTGTTGCTCAAGCAACAATGCTGGTGTGCAGAACATCTTTCTCTCTGAAAAATTGCTCAATAGCCTGAAATATCGACCTCCTCTCCATAACTGTTTCTAGTCCCCTGCATTTAACAACTCTTGAACCATATTTAAATCTTTATGAAGCAAACATAATCAAGAAGCAAAGGTCTGTTGTCTGGCAAAGTTGAGTCATCCAACTACAGAGCAAATTCTATTGTCCAGAATATGTTACATGGTGTGTCTTCCACATTCTCATATATTTCATTTATTTGTCTTTGAACAGAGTGGTTGCTGAGGTGTCACATTAATTATTTGGTCTAGTGTTTTATAGAAAACGATACTCAGAACCTCATTTACTGCTGGCAAAATTAGTTCTTACCCAATTGTATGAGGCTCTCCGGATTTAGCAATGAATAATGAAATGTATGAAGTAAGCAAGCCATCAATGTATTGTAAGTGTGGGCAAACATGTTTTGAAGTGAACATCAATTTCTCCTTCTTGTAATTTTTGTTCCCACCACCTTCCCACTTCTTCTACTCACTTTGGTTTCTTATCTCTTCTCTTCACCTACTTTTCACCTCCCCATGGTGCCCTTCCATCTTCCCTTTTTCCCATGGTCCACTCTCCTCAACTATCTATTTCTTTCTTCTCCAGCCCTTTACCTTTCCCATCCACTTGTCTTCACCTAACATCTTCTAGCTAGTCTTCATTCCCTTCTCCCCACCTTTTTATTCTGGTATCTTTCCCTTTTATTTCCAGCCCTGAATAAAGGTCTCAACCCAAAACATTAGATGTTTATTTATATACATAAATGCTGTCTGACCTGCTGAGTTCCTTCAGTATTTTGTGTGTGTTCCTCTGGATTTCCAGCGTCTGAAGAATCTCTTGTTTATGTTTTGAAGTGTTTCAATTTCTGTAAGATTTAACAAAGTGACTGAAATAAAAGCAACATTCTACATAACTATTGGAAGGACATATTTGCTACCATTTCCTCAATTTGGAATATCGATTTACAACCTCATTTTATTGCTGCAATTTTTGGTATACCAAATGAGGATGGTAATCAGTTTTCCCCTTCAATTAGACGAATGATCGCTTTTGTAACATTAATGGCCAGAAGGTCTATATTACAAAACTGGAAAGAAGTAAATCCTCCTACCACGTTTCAGTGGCTCTCTCAAACTATTTCTTATCTGAGCTTGGAAGAAATTAGAAGCACTGTTTTTGACTCATCAATTAAATTTGAAGAAACTTGGGGACCGTTCATTTGACATTTTCATATGAATTAATTTGACCTCTTCCAGACCTTTTCTCTGTTTATTCTTGTTCTGGTATGGAGTTCCGGAGTTTTTGACACTATCATATACATATAAACTGTTACTATTGCCCATGTTAGTTTAGTTTAGTGTTTTTTTTTTCAATATATATTTTTTCTTGTATTTTTTAATTTTTTCTTCTTCTTTTGATGATTATTTTTATTTTTTTCATATATATAATTATTATAGGCTTGATTGATTAATATACTATTTTTTTTTGTTGTTGATATTTAATAGGATATTGTTATCTTATTATTAATGAAATTTCAAGACTATTGCACTTATAACCTATTCATTATTATGTTATGTTTTCTTTATATATGAAATTCAATAAAAAGATTGAAAAAGAAAGAAATAAAAGCAACATTCTTGTTTGCTTTATCAGACTGTATTCTCTTTAAATGTTCAAGGAGCCAGGATTTTTCATTGTCTCATTTGAAAAAGCTTTACCACGCAACAGGCAAATTGGCTGCTGTAGGTTGCATGGTACTGGTATAAATCCATATTTCAGATACTCCACAAAATATTGTCTATACTTTTTTTCTTGGACTGCTTCTGCCATTTTTCTCATGGAGTAATAGCTACAGTAAATCACCTGTTGTTTAAGTCCAGCCTCAAATGCTGCAATCAGTAAAGAGGAAAATCATAATATTGTTACAACTCTGGCAAAACCTGATTCTCCACCTGAAGGCATAGCATGAGACAACGATATCTCGGTTATGCCATGGGGTAGAGAGATGAGGTAAGAGTGTTTGAAAGGATTGATTCTGACCTTTACCCTATTGAACACCATACCCTAATTTACTGGATTGCGTCACTGTGCAATTAAAGCATGGGAATCATACTAGCTAACAATGTTTTACAGTAGTGAATGACAATAACACGCAGGCCAGGCCCAGAAATAACACAATTTCTTCAGTCCAGATTTCTCATCATGTGCCGAACACAGCAGAGTCACATTGCTTTTCAAAATATATAATGTGCTTCAAGCAAAAATAAGAGAATGGTTGGCTAGCAAGAGATGAGGAAATTACATGATCATTATTATCAATTATGAGGCACTGAGGATCAAATGCTTATGTATAATTAATTTCATAAATTAAGCCTGTATCCCTCATTGCCCCTTTGCTACCAAATGACCTTCCCACTATCCACTTGGTCTTTATCACCCTCTTCAAAACTCCCACCACTCCTGGGGAGGGGTGATATCACCTTCATTGGGAATATTGAATATACCATTAGACATCCTCAGGCATCCATGTAGGGGCATCAGCTATGTAAAATCCAAATGTGATTTAAAAAAGGGACTGTGTGTAATGTAAAAACACAAAATCCTGGCAGAACTCTGCAGGCCAGACAGCATCTATGGGAGAAGGTAGAGACGACATTTCGGGCTAAAACTCTTCATCGGGAGGGAAATAACATGGGATGGTTGAGGGGGGATAAGAAGTGGGGGGAGGGATAAAGTAGAGAGCTAGGAAGTGATAGGCTGGAGGGAAATGGGCTAGAGGGAAGGTGGAGAATTATGGGAAATAAAAGAGAAAAAAGGTAGCGCTGGGGGGAGATAATAGTGAGGGGGGAAAAGAGAGAATGAGAACCAGACTAAAATAATAGATAGGAGATAACCTTATCTCCCGCCTAGGTAGCCTCCTACCTGCCAGCATGAACATCCAACTCACAGACCTCCATTGATACCCCTCCCCCCCCCTTACCCCCATCCCTGTCTATTATTCTAGTTTGGTTCTCTTTCTCTCTCTGTTTTCCCACCTCACTATTATCTCCCCCCCAGCCCTACTTTTCTTTCTCTTTTATTTCCCATAATTCTCCACCTTTCCTCTAGCCCATTTCGCTCCAGCCTATCACTTCCCAGCTCTCTACTTTATCCCTCCCCCCACTTACTATCCCCCCTCGACCATCCCATGTTACTTCACTCCTGATGAAGGGTTTCAGCCCAAAACGTCGTCACTACCTCCTCCCATAGATGCTGTCTGGCCTGCAGAGTTCTGCCAGCATTTTGTATTTTTATTTATCTCCAGCATCTGCAGATTCACTCATGTTGACTGTGTGTAATGTACCCCAGAGTACTGTTGCTTCAATGATAGATAGAAAATTATGCCTATTTAAAAATATTGGTCATTTAAATGAGTGTGGAAAAAACATTGAAATATAATGTTAGTGAAGACAAGTTTACCTATCGTGGCAGGAGTAATAGAAAAATAGAATATCATTTAAATGGAGTCATGCTTTGACTGTTGCTTCTGGCATAAAAGGCAAAAAGCTAGCAGGTACTGGAAACAATTAGAAAAGAAAATGTAGTGTTACTCTTTGTTGGAAAGCAGATGAAGGGGAAAAATAAGGAAATGTTGTAGGTCATCGGTGTGATCTCACCTGGGGTACTGCTTATGTTTCTGGTTATCTTGCACAATGACACAAATACATACGACTGGTTGCAGCAAATGTCAACTCATCTGATTTCTGGGGAGGGCTATGTTATGAGGACAGATTGAGCAAACCGGTCTATACTTCCTTAATGAGAAGTGGTCGCAACCAAACCTATAAAAGTTACAGAGGAGAAGATGTTTGCAGGCCAAGGGCAAATTAGGGTGGATAAATCCCCAGAGCCTGGTGAGGTGTTTCCTAGGACCCTGCAAGAAGCAAGTGAAGAACCTGCCTGGGTCCTAACTGAGGTATTTAAATCATGCTTAGCTGCAGGTGAGGTGCCAAAGGATAGCTAATGTTGTTCCACTGTTTAAGAAAGGCTCTAAAAATAAACCAGGAAATTATAGACCGGTGAGCCTGAGGAAGTTATTTGAAGGTATTTTAAGGCTCTGGATTTATGAGTATTTGCATTAGATATGGACGGATTAAGGACAATTAGCACGGCTTTGTGTGTAGTAGCATGTCTAAACAATCTGAGTTTTTTGAGGAAGGGAGCAGGAAAGTTGATGAAGGCAAGGCAGTGGAAGTTGTCTACATGGACTATAGCAGGCATTTGGCAAGGTCCCGAATGGGAGGTTGGTCAAGAAGGTTCAGTGGCTTGACATTCAAGATGAGATAGTAAATTGGATTAAACATTGGCTTCGTGGGAGAAACCATGGAGTGGTACCCTCTCTGACTGGAGACCTGTGACTAGTGGAGTGCCGCAGGGATCAGTGCTGAATCCATTGTTGTTTGTCATCTGTATCAGTTACCTGGATGATAATGTGGTTAAACGGATCAGGAAATTTGTGGATGACACCAAGATTGGGCTATAGTGGACAGCGAGGAAGGCTATCATTGCTTGAAGAGGGATCTTTATCAGCTGGGAAAATGGCAGATGGAGCATAATGCAGTCAAGTGTGAGGTTTTGTACTTTGGTAGGGCCAGCCGGTGTAGGTTTTACACAGTGAACAGTAGAGCACTGGGGAGTGTGGTAGAACAAAGGGATCTGTGAATACCGGCCCATAGCTTATTGAAAGTGGTATCACAGGTAGATAAGGTTGTAAAGAAAGCTTTTAGCAGATTGGCCTTCACAAAGCAAAGTATTGCGTTCAGGAAGTGAGACATTATGTTGAAGTAGTATAAGACATTGGTAAAGCCTAATTTGGAGTACTCTGTGCAGGTGTGGTCACATAGAAGATTAAGAGGAGATTTGATAGAGAAATACAAAATTATGAGGGGCATGAATAGGGTAAATGCAAGCAGGCTTTTTCCACTGAGGTTGGGTGGGACTACAACCAGAGGTCATGGGTTAAGGGTGAAAGGTGAAAAGTTTAAGGGGAACATAAGGAGCAAGTTCTTCATTCAGAAAGTCATGAGAGTGTGGAGTGAGCTGTCAGCACAATTGATTCAGGCAAGTTCAATTTCAATGCTTATGAGAAGTTTGGATAGGTAAATGTATGGTAGATGTATGGACATCTATGTTCCTAGTGCTGGTCAACAGGAGTAGGCAGTTTAAATGGTTCAGCACAGACCAGGTAAGTCAAAGGGCCTGCTTTCGTGCTGTACTTTTCTATGACTCTATGACTCAAAACACACAGAATTCTGAGAAGATTTGCCATGCAGCGAAATTACCCCCAATGTGTCAGGAAATTGAGGCTAATGTCTCAGGATAAGAGGTTGAAAATTAAAAGAAGGATGAATTTCCTCACAGAAACAGGTATTTTGCTCCATCAAGTCCATGCTGGCCATGCTTCTGCCATCATCCTATTTTCCAGAGTCTGGTCTGCAGCCTTCTATGTACTGGTAATTGCAGTGCTTAGTCTAGGTAAAAGAGATTGTAAATTTTCATAGCAACACACAAGATGCTTGAGGAACTCAGTAGGTCAGGCAGCATCTATGGAAGGAAATAAACAGTCACTGTTTGGGCTTCTGAGCTCTTCCTGCCTTTGTGTGTTGCTCTGGATATCCAGCCTTTGCAGAATCTCTTACATTGGTGAATTTAAAAAATTTTTAATTTTTTAAAAAATTTTAAAAATTCCCTGTCCCAGGAATCTGAGTCATTAGATGTAGAAGAAGAAGATATTGGAGAAGCTTTTTTGTGTGCCAGTGGTGTTGTCTTTGGCTGTTCGAACACCCATGGCTATTTCTATTAAACAATTAAAACATCAATTTGAAGTCACAGTGGGATGAAATTGTTAACATTGTCCAGCGTGAGTAATTCAACCAGTTTGGAATAACAAAATACCCTAGGCACTCTTAAACTGGAACTGCTGGGAAGTTCATATTACTCCATTGTTTGTGATGGCATTGGGTTCTAAACTCAAAAGAAGGCCTTAAGCCCTATCTGATATCACTGAAGGGAACTTTTACAATTATTGGAGCAACACATACAAAATGCTGGAGGAACTCAGCAAGTCAGGAAGCACTTATGGAAATGAATAAACATTTGATGTTTCAGGGTGAGACACTTCATCAGGACCGGAAAGGAAAGGTGAAGAAGCAAGAATAAGAGGGTGTGGGTCGAGGAAGGAGTATATGCTATAAGGTGATAGGTGAAGCCAGGTGGGTAGGGGAGGTGGATGAGATAAGAAGCTGGGAGGTGATAGGTGGAAAAGACAAGGGGCTGGAGAAGAAGGAATATGTTACGAGAGGACAGTTGGTTATGAAAAAAAGGGAAGGAGGAGGGTCACCAGGGGGAGATAACAGGCAGGTGAGGAGAAGAGGTGAGAGGCCAGAGTGGGGAAATGAAGTAGAGTGAAGTGGAAAATTACTAGAAGGTGAAGAAATCAGTTCATGCCATAGCTTGGAGGCTACATAGATGGAATATGAGTATTTCTCCTGCAGCCTGAGAGTGAGCTCATCGTGGCAAAAGAGGAGGTCATGGACTGAATAGTTGGACTACTTTGGGGCCCTGAATAGAGGTGATGTAGTAGGTGTAGCATTTCTTCTTCTTTCAGGGATAAGTGCAAGGAGGGAGATTAGAGGGAGGGATGAATGGACAAAGGAATCATACAGGGATCAATCCCTACAGAAACTGGAGAGTGGAGGGTGGGGTGGAGATAAAGATGTGTTTGGTTGTAGAGTCCTGTTGATTGGATATTGAATTTGAAGATTGGGTAACTACCCAATCTTTAAAGACTTGTTCACTTCCCTTTTCATCCTCCATGGCGAGTTCAGCTGCCCATGCCCACTATTTGAGTGGTGGGTCCCCCATCCCTACCAAGGAGGACATACTTCCAGCCAACAAAGTAGTTTAAACACTGCTTATTTATTTTCAATGATATATGCTTAAATTCAAACAACATTCTTAAAATGCAACTAAAACTCACAGAGGATTTACATCTCACAAAAGACTTCAAAATTGCAAACCATTTTTAAAGCGTAAAGGATTTTCAAAACACAGGTGGCATTCCCAGAAGCTAAAGAAATATACCCAAAGAGCCGCAGATGAACCAATCATCCCTCACAGAAATTGAAGGCAGAGGAACAGATTCTAATTCATCCCATGTTTCTGTCATTTTTTCTTGATGTTCCTGAGACAAGTCTGATAACCCTGAAATGCTTTATGCATGTATACTGCCTTTCAGCCACCTGGGTGGCTTCATACACAGGTGATAGTTTTTCAGATACACGAACAGTCTAAAAGCTTCTGGAGACAGAGAACACAGGTACCCTCAATTCATGCTGTGAAGCTGACTCACTGAGTACATAAACTTTCCAACTATTATCACATCAACCACTTGAAATGCAAAATGAAAATATCAATCTGCTCTGCATTTTCCTTGAATTAAATAACTTAGCCAGCATTATGTATTTTGAAACAAGCTGAAATAACATACTCCATTGTCTTACTCTGCACCTCTTCTACGGTTAGCTTCTCACTGTAGGCCGGTATGTCTGTGGCTCTGCAGGTAGTGCTTACTTGCAAAGCTGCTTTTTTTTAACTTCAAACTTTTAACTTGAAAATTGCTTGCCATTTACATTGAGAATGGAAGTCTTGCTCCTGTTTACGACTAGAAGCTAAACAAAGAATAATTGTTGGTAGTTCAACTTACTTAAAAACAACACTTTGATCTTTAGAAGTGTCAGCTGCTAGTGTTTAGAAAGCTGAGCTTGGAGAAAGGAAAAGAGACCCCCAGTATAGTGAGTATCCATCACATGTTGCATTAAAGTAACATTTCAACATTAAACATAATACATATACATCATGCCACCATTTAAGGCACTGCATGTTCTTGCTTCAAACTAATTATATCAAACCGCATCTATGTTCTTTTCTGCTGTATCACCAGCTCAATCAGCAATTCCAGTGATTATACAAAACATTCAGACCTGGTCTCTGGACAGTGTTATTAACAGAGTTACTCTTCCAATGACACAGAGAGAGGGATCTGGCAATGTGGTACACTGATGCTAAGTAACAGAATCATAAATAGAATACCAGGAATTAAAATATAATCAAAGAGCAGAACTTTCTACAAATTTCTCTCTACAAAACAAAAAAAAACTGTTCTTTTTGTCAAATTTTAAGAGGAAAATTACCTACAAATACCCCTGGCCAGCAATTTATTTAGCCTTACATACTCTCTAATGTAATTCAGTGTTATTAAGCCCATTCATAATGGCTGTTGTTAACATGTAAAATCCTTGTTCAGCTTTTTACAGGGTAGCAAAAACAGCTCCAATGGATCAATCAAATCAGATTAAAACTACATTCATGTAGCATACAGTTAGTTGCAATCTATTTTGACATAAACTGAACTTTACATTTCCTGGAACACAGGCTTTATTTTGTGAATGAAAAGTAACCTATCATGATCTCTTAGCATATTTGTTATTGAAATAAGGCAGACCCTTTGCCTCTGATTTGTCCTACTAAAACCAGCAACTTGTGGTATAGTCACAAACATGAGAAAATCTGCAAATGCTGGGAATTCAAAGCAACACAACACACACAACATGCTGGAGGAACTCAGCTGGTCAGACAGTATCTATTGAAAAGAGTAAGCAGTCGACATTTCTCAGCCTAAATCCTTGTCTGTTTATTCTTTTTAATAGATGCTGCCTGGCAATAGACAATAGACAACAGACAATAGGTGCAGGAGTAGGCCATTCGGCCCCTCAAGCCAGCACCACCTTTCAATTTGATCATGGCTGATCATCCACAATCAGTACCACGTTCCTGCCTTCTCCCCATTTCCCTTGACTCTGCTATCTTTAAGAGCTCTATCTAACTCTTCCTTGAAAGCATCCAGAGAATTGGCCTCTACTGCCTTCTGAGGCAGAGCATTCCACAGATCCACAACTCTCTAGGTGAAAATATCTGGGACCATATTGTAGAGACCCCTCCCACCCTGGCCATTCTATCCTCCTGCTGCTCCTGTTGGGTAGAAAGATCAAAATCTTGAAAGCAAGTTCCACCAGGTACAAGGTCAGTTTCTAACCTGCCATAGACTCTTGAATGGACCTTTCACTCTTGATCTCATCATGACACGTGCACTTTATTTGTTTACATGCACTGTGCTTTCTCTGTAGCTGTGACACCTCACTTAACTTCTATTTTCTTTTTGCTAACTCAATGCACTGATGTACGGCATGATCTTCCTGGAAGCATACAGCCAAACATTTCACCATATCTTGGTATATGTGACAATAATAAACCAATACCAACACGGTTTTTGAAGTTCTATGAATATTCTTATATTAATTAATTATTAACCTAAGAAAACCAAATCTAATGAAGAGTACCTATGATCTGAATTCCACACTGCCTGTGTCAAATGTTCTTACCAAATAACCTCAATGTCATGGAATATTCCGTTTGAACAAAAATTGCTGTTTGTAATTAACATGCATCATTGTTTTGAAAATTAAAGAAATCTATTAATCACATTTGCTGATTACAGGCCTGTGCTTTAAACAATTCACAAGTCTGAAAATATACCATAATTAACACACACAAAGTGCTGGAGGGTCTCAGCAGGCCAGAAAGTAAGCAGCAGGTACAGCAGGCAGTGAAGAAAGCTAATGGCATGTTGGCCTTCATAACAAGGGGAGTTGAGTATAGGAGCAAAGAGGTCCTTCTGCAGTTGTACAGGGCCCTGGTGAGACCACACCTGGAGTATTGTGTGGAGTTTTTGTCTCCAAATTTGAGGAAGGACATTCTTGCAATTGAGGGAGTGCAGCATAGGTTCACGAGATTGATTCTCAGGATGGCGGGACTGTCATATGTTGAAAGATTGGAGCGACTGGGCTTGTATACACTGGAATTTAGAAGAATGAGAGGAGATTTAATTGAAACATATAAGATTATTAAGGGATTGGACACACTAGAGGCAGGAAACATGTTCCCAATGTTGGGGGAGTCCAGAATCAGAGGCCACAGTTTAAGAATAAGGGGTAGGCCATTTAGAACAGAGTTGAGGAAAAACTTTTTTACGCAGAGAGTTCTGGATCTGTGGAATGCTCTGCCTCAGAAGGCAGTAGAGGCCAATTCTCTGGATGCTTTCAAGAAAGAGTTAGATAGAGCTCTTAAAGATAGCAGAGTCAAGGGATATGGGGAGAAGGCAGGAACGGGGTACTGATTGTGGATGATCAGCCATGATTACAGTGAATGGCGGTGCTGGATCGAGGGGCCGTATGGCCTACTCCTGCACCTATTGTCTATTGTCTCTTTGCCCGAGCAGACATTGTCATTTTATTTATTGCAGTCACACTACTCTTCATGTTGGGTAGCAGAGTGGAGATATGTCTCTACCAAAGAAAGTGTATGGTGCTCCTTCCCCTGACCCTTAGGAAAAACGTAGTACTTGGTTAGCCACCCGATCAGGGTTACGTGAAGCCATGGGAGCAGGTGGTGGATGGTCATATGGCAGCTGGTGAATATCACACATCCCAATAATGCAACCTCTGATGCCAGGTAGACAATCTCTAAAGAGTATTGATAATGGCTTGGGTCATCCCTCCTGTATAGACTCTGCCCAGAAGTGGGCAATGGCAAACCACTTCTGTAGAAAATATTGCCAAGAACATTAAGGTCATGAGACCATGATCGCCCACATACTACACAGCTCATAACGAATGAATAAACTCTTTATACTGATTAAGCAACATGTCAGCGGGAATATTGGTCAAACACTTACCAGAAGAATGCAGAGCCTGATGACACCAACCCTAGCTTTTTAGAGCTTAATATTCCAGTTAATGTTATCTAGTAGCAAGGACCAACACCCCTCTCCAGTAACTTCACATTCCAACCCTGTTTAAAATGATCATGAGTTCTCTGCCAGCTGATTTCTTCTCCTGTTGCTTTGATTTTGGTGCTTTCTGAAGGTGTTTTTGGTTGCAAAAGTCCACATTGACAGGAAGGATTGGTACTGTAGGACTTATTGATCATTTTAAAAATTCTACACCAATCAAGTTGCCCATGTTTGTATGTATTAGTAAGTATTCCAGTTGCAGTAGACTTCATTGAGAAAATTAAGAGATTGTACATAGGCTAGTCAGGATAAGCTGTTTGTACAGAGAGGAGTGGTGTGGTGAGGGGATGGGTTGTTTCAAGGGTTCATTTCAAGTCAAGTCACTTTTTATTGTCATCTTGACCATAACTGCTGATACAGTACACAGTAAAAACGAGACAACGGTTTTCAGGACGATGGTGCTACATGAACAATACAAAAATTACACTAAACTACGTAAACCAACACAAAACCTGCACTAGAATATAGACTGCATAAAGTACACAGAACAGTGCAGGCATTACAATAAATAATAAACAAGACAATAGGCACAGCAGAGGGCAGTAGGTTGATAGTCCAAAATCTGTTACATAAATAAACAGCTGAATGGCAGTGTCTGGGATTCCCTCTGTTTCTGTACTCCCGCCGAGTATTTTGTTGCAACTTATTTTGTATTTAGTATTTTGTCCAATTTAATGTCCATTGGGGAGCAGAATGGATGGGAGAGCTGGCCGGCCAGGGCTTGCTTTTTTCCTGGCACGGACTCCTGCCTGCTTGCCTCGCTTACGCTTCCTCGCACACTGCTTACGACGTCCCCACCTCCAGCCACCGGCATCAGGCAACTCCGAGGACTGCAGGCCTGATTCCCTCAGCAAGATGAGGTCACGCAATCTGACCAGCAGATTTTCATAACAGAGTGTTCAGGGAATAATCCTTCTGTGCAAGCTCCTGTGAAGGAAGTTAATGAGATCTCTTCATTTCATTAAGAATATGCTTGCTGAAATCCTGAAGCCTCAAGGACTGCATCCCAAAGGAAGTTGTTGGCCATCCTCACAGCTTGCCATCCATTGTTGCACACAGTGGTCGCTGAGGGTCTATTACAAACAAACTGACAATCATTCCTCTTCCTGGTTAGAGATTAGTAGCAGAGAGAGCACGGGACACTCTTTGACGAAGGGGATTCAACTTGAATTGTTTCTCTTCTCACAAGTGTAGCCTAACCTGCTGAGTATTTCCAACATTCCCTGATGTGGTTTTAGATTTCCTGAATCTATGAGTCTTTTTTGTGTGATTTTCACAAGCAGGTGACTTTGTTAGGATTACAGTCAAGGTGAGGACACGATTTGGCACAATAAGCACACCATACACTCCCTCTGTATCAAGCTCCATTAGTGCAAAGTTCCCTCAGTATCACACCCACATGAGAACCTAATCAACGTTCTTTTTGCTGCAATCATGACTCTATATTGTATCAATGTCAAAGACCAGTTTATTGACATGTATACACCGGTGCAATGAAATTATCAGCATTACATAGTATCAAAGACACTATTCACAGAGAAAAACAAATCAAATAGAAATTATACAAACTTTTACAAGAAATCACACAGTTGAACAAAGTAAAAAAAAAGTCCATCCCTGTAGCGCAACATGCTGTTTTAATGAGGTGGTGATCAGGGTGCTGTCATTCGTTCAAGAACTGAATGCTTGAAGGCAGATGGCAGTTCTTGAATCTGATGGTGTGGGACTTCAGGCTTCTGAACATCCTGCCTCATAGTAGCTGTGAGAAGATGGCATGGCCTGGATAGTTGGAATTATTGATAATAGATGTTTCCTTCTTGAGACTAACTTCGTACATAGGTATAGACAATTCCTATGTGTGAACATAGATCATCATGCAAAAAGTGGCCAATGTGGACATCTGAAGTTTTGAGAGGAAGGGTCCACTAACTGAGTACAAAAGCCAGCAGCGCTTTGCTACAGGAGATAGAAAATGCATGCCAAAAGAGCAATGTTACCTTAGTCATTGGGGATTAAAATATGCAGGTAAATTGGGAACATCAGGTTGGTGCTAGATTACAGGAGGGTGAATTTCTAGAGTGCATACAAAATGGCTGTTTAGAGCAGCTCATGATTGAACCTACCCAGGGATCAGTTAATCTGGATTGGATGTTGTGCAATGAATCAGAATTGATTAGCGAACTTAAGATTACAAAAAAAAACACATAGGGGAAAGTGATCATAATATGATTAAATTAATCCTGGAATTTGAAAGGGGAAGCAAAGTCAGATGTATAAGTATTACAGTGGAGTGAAGAGAATTAGAGGCATGAGAGAGAAGTTGGCCAGAATTGTTGGAGTCAGTTTTTAAGGAAGAGGTCTCAGGATACTTGGAGGCACATGATAAAATAGGCCGTAGTCAGCATGGTTTCCTCAAGGGAAAATCTTGTCTGACTAATATGTTGGAATTATTTGAAGACATAACAGACAGGATAGACAAAGGAGAATCGGTTGATGTTGTGTAATTGGATTTCCAGAATGCTTTTGACAAGGTGCCACGCATGAGCCTCCTTAACAAGCTATGAGCTCATGGTAATACAGGAAATATTCTAGCATGGATAAAGCAGTGGCTGATTGGCAGGAGGCGAAGTGTGGGAATAAAGAGAGCCTTTTCTGATTGGCTGCCGGTGACTAGTGGTGTTCTACAGGGGTCTTTTTTGGGACTGATTCTTTCTACATTATATATCAATGAGCTGGATGATGGAATTGATGGCTTTATTGCAAAGTTTGCATTAGGGTTAGGAGGAGGTAGTTCTGAGGAAGTAGAGAGGCTATAGAAGGATTTAGACAGATTAGAAGAACAAGCAAAGAAAAGGGAAGTGGAATATAGTGTCAGGAATTGTATGGTCATGCACTTTGGTAGAAGAAAAGGTTAAATATTTTCTAAATGGAGAGAAAATTCAAAAAACTGAGGCACAACAGGTGTTGGGATTCATTGTGCAGGATTCCCTAGAGGTTAATTTGTGGTTGAGTCTATGGTGAGGAAGATAAATGTGATGTTAGCATTCATTTCAAGAGGACCCGAATATAAAAGTAAGGATGTAATATAGAGACTTTATAAAGCACTGATGAGACCTTGCTTAGAGTATTGTGAGCAGTTTTGGGACCCTCGTCTTAGAAAGGATGTGCTGAAACTGGAGAGGGTTCAAAGGTGGTTCATGATAATGATTCCAAGATTGAATGGCTTGTCACGTGAAAAGGGTTTAAGGGCTCTGGGCCTGTATTCACTAGAATTCAGAAGATCGAGGGGTGACCTCATTGAAACCTATTAAATGGTGAAAGGCCTCATGGATGTGGAAAAGATGTTTCCTATGATGCAAGAGTCTAAGAGTAACGGACACAACTTCAGAATAGAGGGGCATCCTTTTGGAGTGGAGATGAGGAGGAATTTCTTTAGCTGGATGTGTGGAATTCTTTGCCACATGCAGCTGTGGAGGTTAAGTCCTTATATATACTTAAAGCAGAGTTTAATAGGTTCATGATTGGTCAGAGCTTGAAGGGATATGGGGAGAAGGCAGGAGATTGGGGCTGAGAGGAAAATTGGATCAGCCATGATGAAATGGCAGAGCAGACTCAATGGGCCAAATGGCCTAATACTGCTCCTGTATCTAATGGTCTTATCATCTGTGTGCACATTCACTGTCTATAGATGCACAATTGTGTGTAAACTGAAACACAACAGTTTCTCAACATTATAATGATTTTAATCACTATGCACTGAAATAGAATTTGTTCTCTTTGCCCTAATTGGGTTCTTTCTTGTAAAAATTGTGTATGATTTATGTTAATTTATATTTTTATTGTGAATGCAGGTCATATAATGTTATGTGCTTACAATGATCCTGCAAATGTTTTCATCGCACCTGTGCATACATCTACTTGTGCATTTGACAATAAACTTGACTTAGACTTTTGACAAATGACTACTGTGCATTTTGTGGAAGGTATATGCGCACTGGTGGTGGACTTAATTAATGTTTATGTCGTCAGTCTATCAGCTGTTTTGTACTGGATGTTGTCAAGCTCTCAGAGAGAGACTGGGGCTGCAATTGGGCAAGTGGAGAGTATTCCCAGTAAGAATCTTGACCAGAAACATCGACTGTTTATTCCTCTGAAGAGTCTTGGCTCAAAACTGTTACAAGACTCTCCCAAACATGCCAGCTTCTGAGATTATAATACACCAACTCTCCAGAGTACAGAAAGCTATTATGACCTCTTTAAGGGCTTTGGACATTCCCGTTAATTGAGAATCATGAAGTGGGCACCATACATTAAGTATTTGAGGAACACCTGAACATAGGTTCAGTGTTCAATTGTAGGCCTTACGAGTGATTTTGTCCAGCATTTATTTTTGCTCAGTTCTCGATCCAGTTTGGTACTGTATCTCGATCCTTGTTTCGGATACTCCAGCGTTTGGGTCCAAACCATCCTCATCAAGGACTCTTGTCACAAAAACATGAACTGTTTATTCCTCTTCATAGATTTTGAGCAGAGTTTCTGCAGCATTTTGTGTGTATTGCTCTGAATTTCCAAGATCGACAAAACCTTCTAAGTATGTGTAGAGTATTCCTGACTTGCGGCTTATAGATAAATGCAATGAATTAGTAGAGTTAGGGAGTCGGTCACTGTAGAATATCTAGTATATGTAGCCTCTAATCTGTTCTCATAGCCACAGTATTTACTGTATGTGGCTGGTCCAGATGAGTCTGTGTCCCCAGGATGTTGACGGGGAGAACAGTGTTCAAAGATAGGCCGTAAGAATCTTGGATGTATATATTATGGAACTTGATATCATATAAATAAGTTATGGTAATTTCATTCTAAATTTTGTAGGTCGATGGGAAGATTTTGGGTGATCAGAAGATGAGTCAATCACAGAAGGAAAAACATACTGCAAATGTTAAGGTGAATAGTAGCAAGGATTAGATGGATACAGACTATGTGCAGGTAAATTAGTTTTTTTGGATGATTGTCAGCAATGACATGGGGGGAGTAGAACTTATTTCTGTTTTGTACATTTCTATGCTTTTATAATATATGTTAGTGGAATACAATACTGTACAACAGTCTTAGGCACATATACAGTATAGCTAGGATGCCTAAGACTTTTGCACAGTACTGTAGTGAGTTTATGTATTGCATTGTACTGCTGCCTCAAAAAAAAAACACATTCCATGACATATGTGATAAACCTGATTCTGATATGGGTCTCTATTGTGGACTGAGGTGGGAACTGGACAAAGAGGGAAGACATGGTTGGGAGAAGGGGAAGGGAGCAGGGATAGAGCATGAAGTTCCAGAGAGATGTTCTGTAAAGATCAACAAACCTTTTGTTTGGAATCAAATGACCTTGCCTCCTGTCTCAGGGTTGTGTGTGTCTGCTCCAGTGACAATCCTTGCCCCTGGCAGTTCTTGTCTGTCACCTGTCCCATTCACCTCCACCCTCACTATTCCCAACATCCTTTGCTTCCACCAGATTTACAAAGTTGCACTGCGAATACAGTACTCTGCAAAAGTCTTAGGCACCCTAACTATTATTTATTATATCCCTAATATTTTAGCACAGTACTGTATAATTTACATAATGTCAATATTTTAGCACAGTTCTGTATAATTTACATAATTTCAATATATTTTGTCTAACTGCTGTGATTAGCAGTACAGAGTGGTTGAGGCAGAGAAAAGACAGAGATCAATTAATCGATGCCATCCCCTCTGTATACCTCACCTGTGCTTTACCAAATTTGGCAGTTGGGCAGCTTCCAAAAGTCTGCCATTGACTTTACAAATGATGTTGTTACATATTTTAGAACAAAATACCAGGAGCCTGTGAGCTACATCTAGAATCCAATTATCATAGTGATCAGAAAGCTGAAACTGTTTGCATTGACTTTCAATATTCAGTGCAAAGTATACTGAGCTTCTTTAAAATTCTGTTGACATGTTCATTCAAGTCATGGCACCAATAACAACATATGCAATAAAGTATCCAAAGAGACACTGAACAATATTTCTTTGAAAGCAGAACACAAATTAAAGGTGATGAATAAAATAATAGAAGAGTTTGTGGAGAAGGGCTAGAGGGAATCCTCTCGACTTTGACTGGCATATGAAAATAGCAGAGGTGATTTTATTTCAACTACCAGCCCCTACCCCCATACAAATAGTTGACAACTTTCCTTATCCTACATCTCATGGATGCCAGACTTTTGGGGACTACCTTCAGCATGGTGAGTCTCACTCAGATTGGTCTCTACAGACAGCTTCAAGGCTTTGAGAAACAAAAACAGGAATAACAGTTCTAGTGTTCCTTTTGCTTGTCCTTACCTCCTATTTTCTGTTGGTTATTCTTGGACAGAACATGAAAGAAAAAGGGGGACATACAAATGTCATATAGCATGCTAGCTTTCATAAGGTGAAATAGGGTGGCGAAGTGAGTTTTTGGTATGCTGGCCTTTATAAATCAGAGCATTGATTATAGGAGTTGGGATGCAATGTTAAAATTGTACAAGGCATTGGTGAGGCCGAATTTGGAGTATTGTGTACAGTTCTGGTCAACGAGTTATAGGAAAGATGTCAACAAAATAGAGAGAGTACAGAGGAGATTTACTAGAATGTTACCTGGGTTTCAGCACCCTAAGTTACAGGGAAAGGTTGAACAAGTTAGGACTTTATTCTTTGGAGTGTAGAAGGTTGAGGGGGACTTGATAGAGGTATTTAAAATAATGATGGGGATAGATATAGTTGACGTGGATAGGCTTTTTCCATTGAGAGTAGGGGAGATTCAAACAAGAGGACATGAGTTGAGAGTTAGGGGCAAAAGTTTAAGGGTAACACGAGGGGGAATTTCTTTACTCAGAGAGTGGTAGCTGTGTGGAACGAGCTTCCAGTAGAAGTGGTAGAGGCAGGTTCGATATTGTCATTTAAAGTAAAATTGGATAGGTATACGGACAGGAAAGGAATGGAGGGTTATGGGCTGAGTGTGGGCCAGTGGGACTAGGTGAGAGTAAGCATTCGGACTAGAAGGGCCGAGATGGCCTGTTTCTGTGCTGTAATTGTTATATGGTTATAAGACCATATGATATAGGAGCAGAATTAGGCCATTTGGCCCATTGAGTCTGTTCCACCATTTCATCATGGCTGATCCAATTTTCCTCTCAGCCGCAATCTCCTGCCTTCTCCCCGTACCCCTTCATGCCCCGACCTATCAAGAATCTATCAACTTCTGCCTTAAGTATACATAAAGACTTGGCCTCCACAGCTGCCTGTTGCAAAGAACTCCACAGATTCACCACTCTCCAGGTAAAGAAGTTCTTCCTCATCTCTGTTCTAAAAGAATGCCCCTTTATTCTGAGGCTGTGTCTTCTGGTTTTAGACTCATCCACCATATGAAACATCCTCTCCACATCCACTTTATCAAACCTTTCACCATTCAATAGCTTTCACTGAGGTCACCTCTCATTCTCATGAATTCTGGTGAGTATAGCCTCCAATCCTGGAATCATTTTTGTGAACCTCTTACGAACCCTCTCCAAGTTTTAGCACATCCTTTCTATGATAAGGGATTCAAAACTCCTCTCATTTTTCTAAGTGAGGCCTTACCAGTGGTTTATGAAGTTTCAACATTACACCTTTGCTTTTATATTTCAGTCCTCTTGAAATGAATGCTAACGTTGCATTTGCCTTCCTCACCACTGACTCAACCTGCAAATTAACCTTCAGGGAATCCTGAACAAGGACTCCCAAGTCCCTTTGCACATCAGACTTTTGTATTTTCTCTCCATTTAGAAAACAGTCAACCCTTTTGTTTCTACTACCATGCATTTGCCAACACTGTATTCCATCTGCCATTTCTTTCCCCATTCTCCTGATCTGTCTAAGTCTTTTGCAGCCTCTCTACTTCCTCAAAACAATCTGCTCCTCACCCATCTTCATATCATCTGCAAACTTTACAACAAAGTTATCAATTCCACCATCCATATTATTGACATATAATGTAAAAAGAAACAGTGGAACACCACTAGTCACCTGCAGCCACTCAGAAAAGGCTCCCTTTATTCCCACTCGTTGCCTCCTGCCAATCAGCTGCTGCTTTATCCATGCTAGAATCTTTCCTGTATTACCATAGGCTTAAGTTTGTTAAGCAGCCTCATTTGTGGCACCTTGTCAACAGTCTTCTGAAAATACAAGTACACAACATCAATCTATTCTCCTTTGTCTATCCTGCTTGTTATTTCTTCAAAAAATCCCAACAGATTTGTCAGGCATAGTCTTCCTAGTTCTAGCCTCACTGGCATGCAGCATGGGTAACATTCCTGAATTCACAGCCCTGGAAGTCTAACCTTTTAGCACTTAACACCCTGAACTCCCTATACAGAACCTCATCGTTCATCCTACCCATGTCATTGGTACCTACATGAACCACAACTCTGTCTGTTCAACACCCCACTTAAGAATGCTGACAACTTGATCTAAGATATACTGGATCCTGGCACCCGGGAGGCAATATACCATCCGGGACACTCATTCTTTCCCACAGAACCTCCTGTTCATTCCTCTGACAAATCCTCTATCACCACAACATGCCTCTTCTCCCCACTTCCCTTCTGAGTCACAGAGGCAACCTGAGACCCGACCACTGTGTTAGGTCAACCCCCATCCCATTAATATCCACAATGATATACCTGTTGTTGAGGGGTATGACTGCAGGGGCACTCTGCACTGGCTCCTTAACCCCTTTCCCCCTTCCTGACTGTCACTCAGTTTCCTGCGTCCTGCACCGTGGGTGTAACTACCTCTCTATACGCCCTATGTATCACCCCTTCAGTCTCCTGAATGATCCAGAGTTTATCCAATTCCAGCTCCGAATCTTTAATGCAGTTTGTTAAAAGCTGCAGCTGAATGCACGTCTCGCTGTTGTAGTTGTTGTCAGGTACACTGGAGGTCTCCCTGCAGCTCGACGCACTTCTCGCTGTTGTAGTTGTTGTCAGGTACACTGGAGTTCTCCCTGCCTTTCCACATCTAATGGGAGGAGCACTTCACTATCCTGCCTGGCATCTCTGCTGTACTAGCCGAGCAGGTATAAAGAGAAAACTTGAGCTTTTCTTTCCTTTCCTTTCTCTGAGTGAAGCCTCGAAGAGTGAAGGCCTTATGATCACTTCTCTGTGATGATAGCCATTGCATTTTCCCCCTGCCTTCTTTTAACTTGTTCTTGCTAATCAATCCCAAATGTCGACTGATTGCTGGTCAAAGCTCTATTACCCTACCATGACCCACTCCTGCCTTTCATACTTGGGCAGTGGACCTGATTGAAGTCCCCTCCTCTCCAAACTTCTGATGTGTGGATTGGCCGCTGGTCGAAGCTCTGTTACCAGGGAACTCATTTGGCAGGGCATTGAGCATATAAAAGTTATGAAGCCATGGGGCTATATAAAAATATGGTCAGGTTTGCATTTGGAGTATTGTGTTCATTTCTAGTAGACCTATTACAGGAAACATGATGAAGTTTTGGAAAGGGTGCAAAAATGTTTACCAGCATGCTACCTGGATTGGAACATATGAGTTATAAGAAGTGCATAGACAAACTTAGGTTGTTTTCTCGGGAGCATCTGCAGCCAAGCGCAAACCTGGTGAAAGCATATCTAGAGTGGACCTTCTTCTCGTTGTAGAAATGTCAAAAAAAAACAAGAGGGCACATATCTAAGGTGAGGGGGAAAATTTAAAGGAGACGTGTGAGGCAAGTTTTTTTTTACACAGAGTTGTAGTTGCCTGGGACAGGCTGCTAGGGGTAGTGGTAGAACATTATATATATTCAGGAAGCTTCCGGGTAGGTGCATGATTATGCAGAGAATGGAGAGTTATGAATCGTGTGGAGGCAGAAGAGATTTAGTTAAGTTTGCAATCATGTTCAGCACAAACATGGTCAGCTGACGGGCCTGTTCCATCACCTGTTCTATGTCTGATGTTGTAACACCACAGGTAAGGAAAAGGTTCAACTCTAAATGATATCTCCCAGATTTAATAGGCTCAACTGTAGTCAAGGTTCCTACATGAAGTATGGCAATTTGGATGTTGCTACTTTCTTCTTTTAATGAGAGAGTGTTAGAAAGTTGTACATGATCTATCTAATTATTATCATTTATAACTTTAGAGGTCCTGTCATGGACCCAGCATGAAGAAAGCACAGAAAGCTACTTCCTTAGAGGATTGAGAAGATTTGCCATGAAATCTAAAACTTTGACAAACTTCTACAGAAGTGTGGTAGAGAGTATATTAACCAGCGGCATCAAGTCAAGTTGCTTGTTATTGTCATTTCGACCATAACTGCTGGTACAGTACATAGTAAAAATGAGACATAGTAAAAGAGTTTTTCAGGACCATGGTGCTAAATGAAACAGTACAAAAACTACACTGAACTATGTAAAAACAACACAGAAAAAACTACACTAGACTACAGACCTACCCAGGACTGCATAAAGTGCACAAAACAGTGTAGACATTACAATAAATAATAAACAAGACAACAGGCACAGTAGAGGTCAGTAAGTTGGTGTCAGTCCAGGCTCTGGGTATTGAGGAGTCTGATGGCTTGGGGGAAGAAACTGTCACATAGTCTGGTCGTGAAAGCCCAAATGCTTCGGAGCCTTTTCCCAGATGGCAAGAGGGAGAAGAGTTTGTATGAGGGGTGCATGGGGTCCTTCATAATGCTGTTTGCTTTGTGGATGCAGCGTGTAGTGTAAATGTCTGTAATAGTGGGAAGAGAGAACCAGATGATCTTCTCAGCTGGCCTCACTATCCACTGCAGGGTCTTGGGATCTGAGATGGTGCAATTTCCGAACCAGGCAGTGATCTCTGAATCAGATCCGGACTGACTGAGGTCTCCCAGTCAGGAAGTCTAGTATCAAGTTGCAGAGGGAGGTGTTCAGGCCCAGCAGGGTCAGCATTCCAGTCAATTTCTGAGGGTTGATTGTGTTGAATGCTGAACTAAAGTCTATGAACAGCATTCGAACGTACGTGTCTTTTTTGTCCAGGTGGGTTAGGGCCAAGTGGAGGGTGATGGCAATGGCATTGTCTGTTAAACATTTGGGACGGTACGCAAACTGCAGGGGGTCCAGTGAGGGGGGCAGCAGGTGCCTCATAATGAGCCTCTCAAAATACTTCATGATGATGGATGTGAGTGCAACGGGATGGTAGTCATTGAGGCAGGACTCTGAAGAATTCTTTGGCACGGGGACGATGGTGGCAGCCTTGAAGCACATTGGAACAATGGCGCTGTTCAGGGAGATGTTGAAGATGTCAGTGAAAACATTTGCTAGCTGGTCTGCGCATCCTCTAAGCACTCTACCAAGGATATTGTCTGGTCCAGCAACCTTCCATGGGTTGATCCTGCACAGGGTTCTCCTCACATCGGCCACGGTGAGACACAACACCTGGTCACAGCCTGGTATGGAAAAGCCAATACCCTTGAATAGAAAATCCTAGAAAAAGTAGCGGATATGATAGAGTCCATCATGGGTAAAGTCCTCGCAACCACTCAGCACATCTATACAAAGTGTTGTCTCAGGAAAGCAGAGTCTAACATTAGGAACCCCCACCACCCAGATCATGCTCTCTTTTCACTGTTGCCATCAGGAAGACAGTACAGAGCCTCAGGGCTCACACACCTAGTTTACCCCTCAACCATCAGAGGAGATAACATCACTCAACTTCACTTGCCCCATATCTGCACTGTTCCCACAACTTATAGACACACTTTCAAGGACTTCATCTCATGTTCTCAATATTTATTGCTTGTTTATTAATTATCATTATTATTATTTCTTTCTCTTTGTATTTGTAATTTGTTGGGGTTTTTTTTGCAGACTCGTTGTCCGTCCTACTGGTATGATCTTTCATTGATTTTTTTCATTGAGATACAGTGCAGAATAGGTCCTTTCGGCCCTTCAAGCCAAGGCACCCAGCAGTCCCCTAATTTTCAGTGAGTGAGTGAGGCCTCTGTTGGTGAGGGTGGCCTATGGATGTTGCGTCCTAGCTGTCTAGATACACAAGCCTGAGCAGTAGGATATGGAGAGCAAGCCATTGCCCATGTAGCAAGATCCCCCCTCCACGCATCTGATGAACCCAAATGTACGGCAGAGACCAAAATAGTTTGGTACTAGCAGCATCACAGGAGTTGCCAGTTGTTACAATATGGCAACAATGAATATATAATTGAAACAGGTTTTTTATAACAAATAAAACATTTATTAAACACTGCTAAAAAAACCCAAAAGTAAACAAACGACTAACTTAACCGGAAGTGGACTGCTATTTGGCAGCTCGAACAGTTCTTAAAGCGAGAAATGCGAACTCAGTTCTTTAAAGTAGTATTGCAAAAAGTCCAAAATGACTTACAGTCAGTTAAGAGAGTCTTCCCTTGAAGTGATAAATTCTCTTACATGATGTTACTGCTGATCCCAGCCGAAGTATGCCTTGCCCAAAGGATTTACGATGAAGGAAATAAAACAGCTTAAAGGCACAGACCTTTTCGTTGGCGAAACCCTGCATCCAGCTCTTTTTGCTCTTTTAGCAGGAGCTATCTTGGATTGCAGGTTACTAATTCCTTCCGAAAGAGGGTCAAATAAGGTCGAACCTGTTTCACCACCAACAACACTAACTTCCCTTGATCCTTCAGCTTCCCAAACTTTGATAAGTCTTCACTCTCCGACTGAACTTTAACTGGCAGTGACTTTCAGAACTGCCGGCACAACAATTCTTACAGTGGAAATTAAAACTCCACTTTTAAAATGAAACTGCGTCATAAAATCAAATACGCAGCAGAATGGAGTCACTGACGAATTAAACCACGAACTGACCTGCGTCACAGGGAGGTATTCTCCTTTTATACCCTGTTGAAACAGGCCATCACATGACCTCTCACTGGCTGGAAAATTACATCTCTCCACCATCACAAGACCATTACATCATGCCCAGCAGAGCCTCAATTACATCCTGGTCATGTGACAGTCACAAGATACCCACAGGTACGTAACACATTCAACATTGAACTCAATGTAGGACTGTCTTAGGGACTCCAGCTCCAGATTTGCCCTCTAAGGATTACTCCCGAAGACTTCTTCATGAGCGGGTACAGCCACAAGGCAGCGAAGGTTTGAGATCAGAGTTTTCCTTCTCCTTGATGAGCTGCCATCCACGGCTGATGAGCCCCATCTGCCTAAAGCGACTGGTTTTAAGGTGGCAGTAACCCACCCATGCCCCTTCTCCCGTCAGCAGAAATGGTTCCGCTGGGCCTAGTAGCTAAGTCACATGTGAAGGCCAGGAGATGGACATGGCAGAGGTTATTTGAGGCTCACACCATTGGGAGCATTTCATAGGTAGCAGGAGCTTATCCCCCTGATCCTAGCCTAAAACAGGACAATTTACAATGACCAGTTCACCTACCAACAGGGATGTCTTTGTAATGTGGAAAGAAACCGGAGCACTCAGAGGAAACTCATGCAGTCACGGGTAGAATGTACAGACTCCTTATTGGCAGCAGTGGGAATTGAACCTGCGTCACCTGTACTATTGTGCTAACCTCGATGCTACTGTGCTGCCCTATTATGGTTATTATTCTGATACAGATTTATTGAGTATGTCCACTTGAAAATGAATCTCAGCATTGTATATGGAGACATATATGCACTTTTATAATAAATTTACTTTAAACTTTAAATTTATTACAAAACTAGTTTGAACTCATGAAAGTCCATTACATCAGCAATCACTCACAAGGCCCTCTGTAGTTATGGAGTCAGACAGATGTTAACATTGAAAGAGATGTTCAGATTGATGACTTAAACATTGGGCAAGGAAATAGATTTTATAATGTTTCTTAAAGTAAAGAGTCATCATGAGGCTTAAAATGTTGTATTTAATCGTCACTCAGCCAATGCCTGCAAGCCTTTCTTTAACCCATTCGTTTGAACGAACTTTAAGCTGCTATCAGATTGAATGCTCAACCCACACTGAATCTCCGGCTATTCTTCCCAGAGCAATAGTAACACAATCACCTCAGTGTATTGAATGGGTGTTTTTCACTGTATATTGTAATTTCCTGCAGACAGATTTATATTGACTTATTGGGTTAGAAGACTGGAACTCTTTGTCTGTGAACTTCTCAGACATTACAATTGGTTTGTTATTTAGGGTTAAGTCTGTACAGAAGAGTCCATTGCTTTTATTTTAAATTACTATTATTTGAAACAGAGAATAATGAATAGATTGTGCAAAAATGGAAGCAATTTTTCCAAAAGTTTAATGATAATTTACTATGTTTCTGAGCCTTGTGCACTGTTGGTAGATTATTTCTGATATATGTTGACACAGATTTTTTGAGCTTGAAATTGGGAAACTCATGCTCCCAGTATGTATTTTAGCTACAAAATCCTACAAAAGGTAGTGGATTTGACTCAAAACATTATGGGTAAAGCCCTGCCAACTTCTGAGCACATCTACATGAAACGTTGCCATTGAAAATCAGCATCCATCTTTAAAGATCCTCACCAGCCAGGCCATGCTCTTTTCTCTCTGCTGCCATCAGGTAGAAGGTACAAGAGCCTCAGGACTCACACCACCAGGTTCGGGAACGGTTACTACACCTCAACCATCAGGCTCTGGAACATAAGAGGATAACTAGACTCATTCTACTTCTGGTGTTCCCACAACCAATGGTCTCGCTTTAAGGACTCTTTATCTTGTTATTTCATGCTCTCCTTATTTAATGCTACTTATTTATATTTGACATTTGCACAGCTTGTTGCTCATTGATCCTGCTTATAGTTCTTGTTCTATAGATTTACTAAGTAAGCCCGCAGCATAAAGAATCTCAGGGTTGTTGGCAGTTACATTTATGTAATCTGATAATAAATTTTACTTTGAACTTTTTTTTAACCTTGAAAGGCATGAAGATTCAGGATCGGCAGATGAGACCAACACTGAGGCCAAGAAATAAGGATTGTATTCAATTTAATGTTGACTTTGTTTTCTAATTAAGATGAACCAACTCAGTAAATATAATTTTATTAGGCACAAAGCTTGCATATGCACGTATTTATTTTAACTAAGCAATTCTTTATTGATGGGAGAGGCAAGTGAGTGCCGGTGATGGAATCCAGAGCGAAAACCACAGCTGAAAAAACTGTTGGGTGAGGTTGGTGTGTGGAGGGATTTTGGAACCTGTCACACCACCTCTCACTCCCCATCACCCACCTTCATATTGCTTAACTTCCCTCTCTTAGTCCTGAATCGAGATCGTTACATTTTAAACTGACTTGGAGCTTTTTTCCTGCTCCCCACCAATATGGAAGTCTGACAAGCGAAATATTAAGGGCAGTTGAAAACAGGAATTTTCTAACAAACCCCTTCTGTGTGAAGCTGTGTGATGTCTCAGGACAAAAGAATTTTAACTTTCAGAAAGGACCATTCTGGCACTCTGGAAGGATGAAATATAAAATGCACTGCTGAGTACCTTGAAGTGGAAGCTACTGTAGGAGAACAGGACCTTCATCTATCCAGCCATAAAAGGTCTTCTCTGGTCAAGATTATACAATGCATTTCGAACCCTTTAAATACTTGCTCCAGAACAAATAAATCCGTGCTATTCTCACTGCAGAAAAGCTGCCTCATGTAAAATGAGAGAAAATTATTTGTGAGCAAGTGACTTAACTTGACATGTTAATTATTGGGGTCATTGGTCTTTAGAAAGGTGGCCATCTCCTTTGAGTTCAATTCCCTGCCAAAGACTGCGAACGTATAGGAGAGTCCATTCTGTCACCTTCCTTCGAATTGTCAGAAACTGGTTCCCAAAAGGACAGCTAGAGAAGTACCATTTGAAGAATTGGGCACTATGGAAGACTGTTCCTGCAGCAAATGTTTCCCATTACTATCGAAAGCTGAAATCATCCCCACAATAATTTACTCTTGTATACATTTGCCAGTTGTTATATGAATTAGGTGCCTTTGTAGAATCGAACATAATTGGTAAACTACCATTCTGGTAAGAATTAACTCAATTCCCCTTCACTTACACTCCTCCTCCATTTTAAGTGCCACTCCTCATATCAGTGGAGAACTTTATCCCAAAGAAAACTCATCCCTTCCATGCCCCACCTATTCCCACACAGTTGTTTCTGCTTCTTGTGCAGAGTCATTGCCCCCATGCTCTCTGACTTTCATCCAATCATCCATCACAGTCCTTGGCCTCAGGTCCTCATTTCTCTGCTTCTTTCTGTCTTTACCACTCCATTCAATGTACATGCCCTAATCCTTATTTCCCCACTCCCTTCCACCACACACACCCTTGAATAAGGCACAAGCTCCATTCAGGTGTGTGGCCACTTTAATTCCCAAACACAACCCAGGAGCTGACTGTCATGCCAAACTGAACCAGTATCTAAGACATAAATATATTTGATGTCCTATGTTCAAATCACCCTTCCTGCCTTTGATGGCTTGCTACATTAAAGTCTTTTGATAATTTTAAATGTCACTGACAATTGGTTTTCACTGTTAATCTTGTCATCAAATCAACTCCAAGTGTTTATCTCAGCAATGCAATGAACTTACGGAATTCCCCACTTCAATTTACTTCTAAGGACTTTAAACTTCTGACTCTCCATGTACAATGAATCCAGTGTTATAAGATATGAAATGCTGAATCATGTGACCCATCACAACCAGTCAGGTTGCAACTTGTTTGCCTTGTTGGATTCATACAGAATGTGACATACTTCATGAGAAAGTGTATTGATTTATTGAGTTACAGTGCAGAACAGGCCTTTCCAACCCTTCGAGCCCCACTGCCCAGCAATCCCCTGATTTAATCCTAGTTTAATCATGGAACAATTTACAATGAGCAATTAACTTACCAACCGGTATGTCTTTGGACTGTGGGAGGAAAGCAAGTCACCCAGAGGAAGCCCACACAGTCACGGGGAGAACGCACAAATTAATTACAGGCCACAACGTACATTGTGTTCGAATAGGATTGGCAGTCGCTTAATGCACTTGAGGTCATTCCAGAGGTGAGCATAGCCCACTCGAGCTTCATGCTCAATATTAGTGGTGCAATTTGAACCTCCCAATGGGATTTGAGTCTCAAAATCTCTCCTGGGAATCCAGTAAGCTGCCTGTAATTCTCCTTAGTATTCCGTTTCCTTTGTTTGTTTTCCGCCACTTGCTTGTATTATTTTCTGTGGAAGAGCTTAATCATGCTGTGTATCAGTTACCTCACACAAACCCACTGCATCAAGCTCCACAAGCAGCATATGATCGTGGCCAATCTTTTCTTGAAATTGGAGAATCTGTGTTCCTCGCGGGGGGGGGGGGGGGGACCTGCAGATGCCCTCTTAACCTGAGTGTCAAGATGGTTTGGAAACCATTTAAAGGGTGCGTTGTAAGTCCTCGAGAAATAACTTAGATATATAGTTTTTTTTAAATAGAAATGGAGAAAATAATGAAAAAAGAACAGAGAATCATTCTTAGCATTATTTGGGATGGACTCTGAACACAGAAAACTGTACCGACAGCTATAACATGACTGTCTCCATAACGACACCCAGAGTGAAAGCCAGGTTGCATGCATTGATGAAAGCCAACAACTTCAACTGTTGACTTCTGAGCATTTCCAGCTTTTTCAATTCTGAAGGTTGTGTATTTCTTTTGACCTGTTCATGTAAATAGCGGGATAATAAAGTTGATTAATGTGTTGACACTTTAAATTGGGGGGGATTGGTCAGACCAATGTTAGAGCTGTTAGTGTTGGATTTTCAGTCTGGCAAAGGGTAAACTGCCAAAGAATTATGATGAGCAAGTGCCATGTAATGGTGTTCTTCTTCACGATGAAACCACACTTATTCAGGTGATGTTTCAACCTATTTGGATCTCACAGCAGCTATGACCATGTAACCATATAACCATATAACAATCACAGCATGGAAACAGGCCATCTCGGCCCTCCTAGTCCGTGCCGAACTCTTAATCTCACCTGGTCCCACCTACCCGCACTCAGCCCATAACCCTCCACTCCTTTCCTGTCCATATACCTATCCAATTTTACCTTAAATGACACAACTGAACTGGCCTCTACTACTTCTACAGGAAGCTCATTCCACACAGCTATCACTCTCTGAGTAAAGAAATACCCCCTCGTGTTTCCCTTAAACCTCTGCCCCATAACTCTCAAATCATGTCCTCTCGTTTGAATCTCCCCTACTCTCAATGGAAACAGCCTATTCACGTCAACTCTATCTATCCCTCTCAAAATTTTAAATACCTCGATCAAATCCCCCCTCAACCTTCTACGCTCCAATGAATAGAGACCTAACTTGTTCAACCTTTCTCTGTAAAGAGAAATCACTCTTTTCTTTAAACAAAAATGCTGACATTGCATTATTGCAGTCAGAATAACATACATCAGGAACAAAAATAAAGTAAGCAGATTGACAGAAATCAGCCTTCCATCCTCACAGAAAGAGAAGAGCTTGCAATAAATGGCCTGAGTTTTTTAGATGATCCCTATCAATGTACTTGCCTGTGTATCTTTAACACATGTATATTTATCAGAAATGGTTCAGTTGGTAACACTTTTAACTCAGAATCAGAGGTATAAGTTACACCCGAGGGATTTGAGCATTACGGCTGCCGATAAGGATAAACACACTGACTTTAAGATGAGATGTTACAGTGACAGGTTGTCTACTTCTCAAGTGTAGAAATAAATGTAAAAGAGTGCATCGTGTTGCTGTGCAATTTGCTAGTGTCCTGGTTCAGCAGGTATGCAAGGCCTAACTATTAACCTAGAGGCAGGAGTTTGAATCCCACCAAAGTAGTTGAATTTACATAGAGATTTAGGAATAAAATACATCTGTTACTGAGTGCAAAAACCAACAGTTTACAAACATTCTCCAGACAAGAAATCTGCCATTTTACTTATTGATAGGCACTGTCTTGGCATTGAGGATGACTTATACTCATTCCAGTATAGTGGATATTGAGGTAGGTGATGAAACTGATAAGCAGACTGCAGAGTGTTTCATAGATGTGGTAGCTGGTGGTGGTGGTTTCATGTAAGATGGTCCCTCGAGATGTGAGAAACAGAAGAGAGTTTGCAGATGCTGGAAATCCAGAGAAACACACACAAAGTGCTGGAGGATCTCAGCAGGTCAGGCAGCATCTATGGAGAGGAATAAAGAGCTGACGTTTCAGGCTGAGACCCTTCAACAGGATTGGAAAGGAAGGGTCAGAAGAAGCCAGAGTAAGTTGGTGGAGGCAGGGACGTGGCATAAGCTGGAAGGTGCTAAGGGAAGCCAGATAAGGTTCATCCAGTCCAGATGAAAGATCTCAGCCCAAAATGTTGACTATTTCTCTCCCTAGATGCAGTGATCTTCCAGCATTTTGTATGTGTGATGCACCATCAATAACTCTCCGAGACGTGAGGCGAGATATAGGCTTTTATTGGCTGGAAGAAAGAACAAGCAGCAATTGAGCACCACACTACATCCTGGAGACTGAGGCCGGGGCTATGCCTCCAATCGCCTTTATACCAGGGTCCATGGGAGGAGCCACGGTCAGTGGGAGGAGCCACAGGAGCAGTCAGCAGGGGAGGCATGTCCAGACAGGTGTACATAATTCACCACAATGTGTTAGTTCCAAAATGTGAGGAGTGGTCCACCTTTCGCATCTATGTCTTGTGGATATTAGGTGAAAGACCTTGTACAGAACATAGAATAGTACAGCACAGTACAGGCCCTTCGGCCCACAATGTTATTCTGACACTTAAACCCTGCCTCCCATATAACCCCTCACCTTAAATTCCTCCATATACCTGTCTAGTAGTCTCTTAAATTTCACTAGTGTACCTACCTCCACCATTGACTCAGGCAGTGCATTCCACGCACCAACCATTCTCTGTGTAAAAAACCTTCCTCTAAAATCCCCCTTGAACTTCCCTCCCCTTACCTTAAAGCCATGTCCTCTTGTACTGAGCAGTGGTGCCCTGGGGAAGAGGTGCTGGCTGTCCACTCTATCTATTCCTCTTAATATTTTGTATACCTCTATCATGTCTCCTCTCATCCTCCTTCTCTCCAAAGATTAAAGCCCTAGCTCCCTTAATCTCTGATCATAATCCATGCTCTCTAAACCAGGCAGCATCCTGGTAAATCTCCTCTGTACCCTTTCCAATGCTTCCACATCCTTCCTATAGTAAGGTAACCAGAACTGGACACAGAACTCCAAGTGTGGCCTAACTAGAGTTTTATAGAGCTGCATCATTACCTCCTGACTCTTAAACTCTTTCCCTCGAATAATGAAAGCTAACACCCCATAAGCTTTCTTAACCTACCTGTGAGGCAACTTTAAGCGATTTGCAGACATGTACCCCCAGATCCCTCTGCTCCTCCACACTACCAAGTATCCTGCCATTTACTTTGTACTCTGCCTTGGAGTTTGTCCTTCCAAAGTGTACCACCTCACACTTCTCTGGGTTGAACTCCATCTGCCACTTCTCAACCCACTTCTGCATCCTATCAATGTCTCTCTGCAATCTTCGACAATCCTCTACGCTATCCACAACACCACCAACCTTTGTGTCATCTGCAAACTTGCCAACCCACCCTTCTACCCCTACATCCAGGTCATTAATAAAAATCACAAAAAGTAGAGGTCCCAGAACAGATCCTTGTGGGACACCACTAGTCACAACCCTCCAATCTGAATGTACTCCCTCCACCACAACCCTCTGCTTTCTGCAGGCAAGCCAATTCTGAATCCACCTGGCCAAACTTCTGAATAAGCCTATCGTGTGGAACCGTATGCTGTGTATGACTTGGAGATCACCACATGATTTTGCTCAGTGCAAGAGTCATTTGTTAACTATAACATTCTTACACGGGTTTGATAGACTTCAGTTCTGGAGCAAAGTTACTATAGGTTAAATAGCTTCCCATTATTTCTGAAAAGAGCCTCCATTCCCTTATTTGTTAGAGAGAAATAGAATAAGATTTTTAAAAAGTGTTGGGCCAATGACACAGCTTTCCTTTATAGCAGTCTGTGGTATATCCATTCATTAATATCATAGATTGAAACTAATACAAGATGCAAACCTGGTCAGGTGTACGTTCAGCTCCAGCTCCAGCTCCAACACAGCTGATTCTGAACTTATATTAACTGAATGGCCCAACAGGAACATAGTTAAGTGGAAAGTTGGAGTGGGCAATAAATACACAGTGGATGGTGCCCACATATTAGAAACAAATTTTAAATGCCATTTGCAGTCACACAACAGTACAATGCACTCATTTCAATTTATTTCTAATATTTAAATCTCAATTATCATCGCCAAATTAGATAATCTATAGGAAATTTGCTTTTAGGAACTTATCATATTCTGAGTGACATGATTCCTAAATTAAATCTGTAGCCAAACTTCAAATGTATGGAAGTAGTTATAAAAAGCTTTTAAGACAGGCTGAGATACTTTTCAAAAGCGGATTACCTAGTGCTTTTGATCTGCTTGATTCTGTTAAACAAGACGAGCAAGAACTTTGGGAGTAAGAACAGGAAGGCAGATTATTATCTGAACGGTGTAGAGTTAAGTAGGGGAGAAATACAAAGAGATCTAGGAGTCCTTGTTCATCAGTCACTGAAGGTGAATGAGCAAGTGAAGAAGGCTGATGGAATGTTGGCCTTTATTACAAAGGGAATTGAGTACAAGAGCAAGGAAATCCTTTTGCATTTGTACAGAGCGCTGGTGAGACCACACCTGGAGTATTGTGTACAGTTTTGGTCTCCAGGGTTAAGGAAGGACATCCTGGCTGTA
This sequence comes from Hypanus sabinus, assembly GCF_030144855.1. Taxonomy (NCBI): domain Eukaryota; kingdom Metazoa; phylum Chordata; class Chondrichthyes; order Myliobatiformes; family Dasyatidae; genus Hypanus; species Hypanus sabinus. The sequence continues at coordinate 36,559,422 of NC_082711.1, forward strand.
GAGGAAGTGCAGTGTAGATTCACGAGGTTAATTCCTGGGATGTCTGGACTGTCTTATGCAGAAAGGTTAGAGAGACTGGGCTTGTACACACTGGAATTAAGGAGATTGAGAGGGGATCTGATTGAAACATATAAGATTATTAAGGGATTGGACAAGATAGAGGCAGGAAATATGTTCCAGATGCTGGGAGAGTCCAGTACCAGAGGGCATGGTTTGAGAATAAGGGGTAGGTCATTTAGGACAGAGTTAAGGAAAAACTTCTTCTCCCCGAGAGTTGTAGGGGTCTGGAATGCACTGCCTCAGAAGGTAGTGGAGGCCAGTTCTCTGGATGCTTTCAAGAAGGAGTTAGATAGGTATCTTATGGATAGGGGAATCAGAGGATATGCGGACAAGGCAGGAACCGGGTATTGATAGTAGTTGATCAGCCATGATCTCAAAATGGCGGTGCAGGCTCGAAGGGCCGAATGGTCTACTTCTGCACCTATTGTCTATTGTCTATCATCAGGCTGTGAATTTCTGGCATACAGACACAACTATATATGAATTAAAATAGGAAAGTGTAATATATGTACTGTACATATGTTCATTCCGACCATGGCACAGATTATCTCCTTTCTTTCCACCTTGTGATTGTCACTTCTTATCAGCTTTATGTGCTTTTATACCATTCATTAAAAAATTGTGAAGGTATCATCATTATGTGCTGTGTTGAATGACATGGATGATCATAAGCTTGACCATGATTGTTCTTGGCAAAGTTACCTACACAAGTCATTTGCCATTGCCTACCTCTGGGCAGTGTCTTTACAAGACGGGTGACCTAAGCCATTATCAATACTCTTCACTGCCTGATGTCAGTGATCACATAACCTGGACTTGTGATATGCACCAGCTGCCCTGATCTGGGGTGGGGGGGGGGGGTGCTAAACAGGTGCTGTATCTTGCCCGAGAGTGACCTATAGGTCAGCTGAGGGAAGAAGCGTCTTACACATACTTTGGTAGAGACATATTTCCATCCTGCCACCTAGAGAAGGCATGTTTACCATATTGAGTAATTTTTGTGTATTTTCAGGCTTATAGACAAACTAAGTTGATCATTTGGCTTATTACTATCACATTTCTGACATTCAATGAAAAATTTTGTCTTGCGTGTTATCCTGACAGTGTTCCAAGGATGAGGCTGCGGACAAACCCAAAGTGCAGGACACAGGCGCAGAGGCAGAGTCACGAGGCGTTAGCACCATCGCGAAAAGGGAACTGGTATCCAGGAGAATCTTTACACGGAGACAAGGCTTACATAGATTATCCAGGAACTGATGCAGAGCTTAGAACTGACAGTCCTGAGGAATCAGGAAACAAGGTTTAATCACACTAGAGTCGACCAATGAACTGGCAAAGCGTGGCTGTGATGCCCGAGTTTTATCCTGTGTTCGCTAATGGGAACCAGGTACGTGGTAATTAATGGGACTAACAATAATAGGGAATCAGCCGACAGGAATTAAGGCACAATCAATGAGATAATTGCAAGATGGGGAATTACCATTCGGGACCATGACAGACAGATCATTTCATTGCATCAGTGTATTGAAGTCATACAAGCTAAAGCAATAATAGAAACAAAATAAAGTGGAGGCCGATAGTGATATTGAAGGCATTTCACTGTGAGGTCAGTAGTCTAGTTTACTGAGTTAGGGGACCATTCAATCATTCCATAATTGTGGGGTAGAAGCTGCTCTTGAGCTTGGTGGTATGTAATTTTAAGCGTTTGTATCATCTACCTAACAGAAGAGGGGAGAAGAGAAAATGTCCAGAGTGGTTTGGGTCTTTGATTATGCTAATTGATATACTGAGGTAGCAAGAAGTGTAATCAGAGTCCATGGAGGAGAGGCTGATTGAGGAGCTGTGTCCAAAGCTCTCTGCAATTTCTTGCAGTCATAGGTAAGGCAGTTGCCATACTAATCTTAAGGATGTCTATAAGAATGGAACCACTTCATTACCCTGGGATAGACTATAATTCTAATAGTATGAACCATCTGTGAAACCGATCTGCCAGGCAAAGAACCTCTTCCTCAATGTCAACAAGATGAAGGAGATTGTTATTGACTATTGTTATTGTTATTACGTCGGCAGACAGCATGAAACACAGGATTGCACATCTCGCAACACTTCTCATGATCCCAGACCACATCCTACGTGGTCAGGAAAGCACACCAACTCCCTTACTCTCTGAGGAGGCTGAAGAGAGCTGAGCGCTGCACATTCATACTCATGTCATTGTGCAGATGTGCAGTAGAGGACAACCTAACAAGCTCCTTCACTGTATAGTGCAGAAACCTCACTGTAGCGGACTGGAGATCTCTACAATGGGTAATCAAACTGCCCCGCGCATCACCTGCACCAGCCTACCCACCGACAAGGACTTTACTACAGACAGGTGCTTGACAAAAGCCAGTAACATCCTAAAAGATCCCACCCACCCTGCTTACGAACTGGTTGTCACACCCCCATCAGGGAGGAGGCTACATAGAATGCAACACCCACCAGACTCAAAAATAGTTACTTTCCCCAAGCAACAAAGCAGATCAATTCCTCTACCCACTAACCCACCCCTCTACACCCCCAACCACCACCAATTTATCAGTTCCTGTCAGTCACCTAACGTACAGACACTCCTGTGCCTTGCGCCACTTTATGGACAAACAATCTATCTATGTATATGAGCTATCTTATGTATTTTTATTTATTTTGTTTTATTATTATTATTATTGTGTTATTTATCTTATTTTTATAAGTAACAATTAGTTTGTTCCGCTTTACACTTGTGTGCTGGAAATGATATTAAGCAATTGAATCTTGAGGAACTGCATATACCCAGTCATATGCATGGCAAACGATTTTGCTCAATGACCCCTAGGTGGCGCTATACAACAACATTTCACGTGCCCCTTCCTTTCCTTCAGAGACTTTTATGTGCTATCTGCTTAAACCTGTTTCACTGCAGTAAGAGAAAACAGCAGCAACATCACAAAAAAAGACAAACAAATAAATGTTAAATCTACGCTGAGTTTATATTAATCTACTTGAGAGTTAATGTGGCAAGTGCATAACAACAGGCAGAACAATACAAAAACTAGTCATAAAGCCACACAGCATGTAGTCAAACCCTTACAATCACCACCAAGCACCCAGCTACACTCATCTTCTAATATAAGTAAAAGAATTGCAATCTAGAGGGATGAAAGATTATGGCTGAAACTCTAATCACAGAACCAAGTTTTAACAAAGAAAATTCAAAGAAAACTTCAACTATTGGAAAAGAAACAGAAAATGCTGGACTCATCCCACAGATCAGGCAGCATCTGTGAAAAGATGTTGAGACCCTTCGTTGGAACCAGGAACATAAGTGGAGAACAATTTTTTTTTTTCGGTAGGGGAGAAGATGGTGAAAGCATTGGAAATATCTTTAATGAGATGAGTCCAGTTGAGTCAATTGGGGCAGTAATGAACTCATTCAGTCTGTATAATGTGTTGTAAATGGAAAAGCTGCAGAACGTGGAGACTAGATCCATGAACAGAAGAAGAGAAACTGAAAGAAGTTGATGACAGACAGATATAACCATTGCAGCTAACTGTCCCAGTTAGGAAGGTGTGAGGCGGAGGATCACCTGACTTACACAACGATCAGAATTCCATTCATCACCCACACTGCTTCTTTAATGTGCATCTAATCTCCAGTACAGCAGTAGTGATACCACAAACAAGTGCATAATGATCGATATCACTGTAGCCGCACTCTGTCCAAAGAAGTGGGCAAGCCGATGTTTCAGCGTGTACTGTCCACATTCATATTCACATTTACCATGCACTGAAAAAGCACTGACCTGCAGAGCTACAAATTACTGCTGGAAGGATTGGGTTGCTATATCATTTTAAGCCTGCGGGAATGTGATGGGCTGAAAGGTCTCCTATAGCTCAATCATACTTAAACACTTAGTTGGTTAACTTAGAGATAATGAATCTGCAGTATCCCACATTTTATTTGAATAATGAAATAACATTTGAGTACACTATTCTTTCCTTCAACATCTTCTTCTCCCTTCACCATCAGGCAGAAGATACAAAAGACAGACAGCACAAGCTAATAGACTCAAGTTCAGCTTTTTATCTTATTGCTTTCAGAATCGACCTCTCTTATGCTAAAAGATAAACTCTTGAACTATTGGTCTCCCAATATACCTCAAATTTGTCCTAATACTTTACTTACATATCTGAACTGCTCATTGCTTGCCTATAATTCAGTATTTTGTTTCATTTTCATGTTCCTGATGGAATTAGGTATGGCATAGATTGTCTGAATGACATGCAAAACAAAAGCTTTTCACTGTACCTGAGTACATGTGACAATAATAAACCAATACATAGACCAAATTTTATTTGGGTAATTTGATCGAACAAAATTCTTGTTGTTATCTTTCCATCATGTGCTTTTCTCCATGTCCGATCTTTCACTGTACATAGGCATCATTAACAATTACCCCAAAATGAAAGAAAGTACCTACAGCAGCTTTCTTCCACTTGAGCTTGCACATTGCAGCATAATAATTCATTTACTATCCATCCTTCACCTATGTGCATCATATATAAATTGTGGTGTATTTTCCAGTCCTTCAGAAACTGCATGCAAAACAGGCCAAGAGCTCATCAAATCTGAATTTTAGACAAAGCGTGTCTCAAAACAGAGAAAGGATTTGAGATACTGAGTTAGCATCTTACTGCAGCTTCCTGCCAAGCACGGTTACCTCAGGCTTGCTAACAGAGATGGGTAGGATTTTCCTGACAGCAATTATATGGCTCATTAGAACTAAACAGTACAAGGATCCTGCTGGCAGTTTCCATGCGTGAAGTAAACCTTTGGAAAGTTGTCGCAACCTTCACAGCTGGCAAGTCAACAGGAGGATGGAGACTGCCAATGGACGGTTATGCCTCTGAATGAGACGTGTTCTAACTCTCCATTTGACTGGTACTGAAGTGTCTTCAATAATTAAGCATGGAGCGTTAGTTTATGTGATAATCTGAGCATAAAAAGGAGTTTGTTTATCTGCATTATTGCAGATCAACTTACATAAATTATTTAATTAAAGTGAATGCTTGAAATCATTGCGTCATTCAATAAAAAGCAATGATTTTTATCTTTGCAATATATTTGCAAATATTGAATATTTGCAACTCACAAATATTCTATCAGCATAAATGTATTTTACATGATTTTGGAATGGAGCTGTGAACTTAGTCAGCTCCACCATGGGCACTAGCCTCCATAGCATCCAGGACAGCTTCAAGGAAGAGGCAGCATCCATCATTAAGGACCCCTTCATCCAGGACAGGCCATTAGCGAGCAGGTATAAGAGCATGACAGCACACTCTCAACAATTCAGGAACAACTTCTTCCCCACTGCCATCCAATTTCTGATTGGACATTGAACACATGAATATTACCTCATGACTTTTAATTTCTATTTTTCACTACTTACTTGATTTAACAGTTTAATATATATATTAATTTAGAATTGCAATTCTTGCTTTTTTATTATGTATTGCATTGTACTGTTGCCACAAAGAAACAAATTTCATGATGTAAGCTGGCGATATGAAACCTGATCCTGATTCTGATTCTATTGGAGAAATCCAATAATAGACAGCCTACATAAAACCCATAAACCAAAGCAGGGCTATTGCAGTGCCCAGGATATTCTGTTAATACAGTTCCTCTAAAATATATTTGATTTTGAATCTCCCATTGGCAGTTACCAATGTTAAACTCATGTCATCTGAATACAATTAAATAATATGACTATCTGACCTATTTTCTATGTTTTTCTTTCTTGGTCTGAACAGTAATGTTATCATCATCAGGTGCCACTTGTGATTACAGATTTATTATGTTCGCCTGAAACTTCTTGGGAAACGCCAATAATTTGATATGAAACTGTTGGTATCTAGCTCCTGAACCTCTTCATGACTCAAAGCAAAGTTACCCCTTTAGGTCAATGTTGGATTGAAAAGTCAGAGCAGGCGTGGCCTCCTCTGCAGGCATGAGACTCTCCTCGATTGAGGGACTGCTTTGCCAAGCACTTTCACTCCATCTGCAACTAGCAGGATTTCCCAGTGACCAACCATTTTAATTCCAATCCCCATTCCCATTCCAGCAAGTCAGTCCATGGTCTCCTCTACTGCTACAATGAGGTAACCCTCAGGGTGGAGGAGCAACTCCTCATATTCCATTTGGGTACCATCCAAACTAATGAGATGAACACTGACTTTTCTAGCTTCTAGTAATTTCTTCTCCCCCCCCCCCCCCAACTTTTTGTCATTTCCCCATTTTGGCTCCCCTCTTATCTCTTCTCTTCTCCACACCTCCCTATCACCTGCTTCTGATGCCCCTTCTCCTTCTCTTTTTTCCATAGCCCACTCTCCTCTTCTGTCCATTCTCAGCCTGTTATCTTTTCCACCTATCACCTCCCAGCTTCTCACTTCATTTCCCCTCTCTCACCCAGCTTCACCTATCATCTTCTAGCATGTAAGTGAAGTCAAGCTTATTATCATTTCACTATATACGCGTACACCATCATGACAACGTTTCTCCGAACCAGGGTGCAAAGCACTGGTGTATGCAGTATATAACCCTCGTAACACATAATGCTTATGAAGTAAGGATGAAATCTACAAATGAACTACACATAAATAAACAAACTGAAGCTCAAGAATTAAATATTGAAAGGTACAGAACAGATTAACAAGTGACACTTTGAACACAATGCGGCAGGGAATTCAGAAGCGTAATGGCCCAAGGGAAGAAACTGTTTCTCACCCTGACCATCCTTGTTTTTATTCATTAGAGTCTTCTACCTGATGGTAGAAAGTCAAAGAGGATGTTGGATGGATGGGTGGGATCTTTAATAATTCTAAGGGCCCTGCATATGTAGCATTCCTGATGAATAGTAGGGAGATCCCTATGATCCTCTCAGCCATTGTCACAGTCCTTTGTAGCAACTTCCAGTCCAATGCTTGGCTGCTCCTATACCAGGCAGAAAAGCAACTTGTCAGGGCCCTCTCGGTGCTGCTCCTATAGAATGCAGTTAAGTTGGCGGGGGAGCCTCACCTTCCTCAGTCTACTTTGGAAGTGGAGATGCTGCCGTACCTTCTTGATCAGGGAGGTGATATCAGTGATGTGAACTCCCAGGAACTTGGTGCACTTTACTCTCTCTCTATGGAGAAGACATATATTTGCAAAGGGGTATGGCTCGTCTGCACCTTCCTGAAGTCCACAATGATTTCTCCGTCATGTCCAAACTTAGGTAGTTCTTCTTGCACGAGTCCACCTGCCACTCTGTTTTCTCGCTGTACTTCGGCTGATGATCGTTGTTGATGAGACAAACCGCTGTTGTGCCATCCACAAACTTGATGACACGGTTTGAGCTGGATCCTGCGACACAGTCATGCATCAGCAGTGTGAACAGCAGTGGGCTGAGCACACAGCCTTGAGGAGTGCCAATGCTCAGCATAATGGGATGAGAGACATTGCCACGCATATGGACTGACTGATGCCTTTCTGTTAAGAAGTCCAAAATCCAGTTGCAGTGGGAGGTGTTGAGGCCTAGTGAGGACATTTTCCCCACTGGTTTCTGGGGTATGATGGTATTAAATGCTGAGATGAGGTCTGTAAACGGGAGGATGGCATATGAGACGCTATTTCCTAGATGGGCCAGGACAGAGTGGAGGGCAGAGGCTATTGCAACATCAGTGGATCAATTTGAGTGATACGTGATTGAAAAGGGTCCAATGTAGCAAGAAGAGAGGTTTTAATGTGCTCCATGACCAGCTCAAAGCATTTTATAATGGTTGATGTTAATGCCACCAGACAATAGTCAATTATGCAGGTTACTGTTGCCTTCCTTGGTACTGGAATGATGGTTGCCGTCTTGAAAACTGAGGCAACAGTAAACTGTTCCAGAAAGATGTTCCATATATCTGTCATCACTTCAGTTAGCTAGGCTGCGCTGACTTTCAGAACTGAACCTGGAATATTATTGGGCCCCGCAGCTTTGCAAGGGTTTAGACGGGCCAGGGCAGGCATGGGCAAACTACGGCCCGCGGGCCATATGCTAAGCTTTTTAATCCGGCCCGCAGAACTTGATGAAATTATATTAATAAACCTTGTTAACGTTTTTTCCCCGTAATTCTGGCATTTTCCCAATAGATGACGCACTCTATATACATTTGTGGCGACCCATTTCCTGGCACATCCGAACCGGCTCACAATTAGCCAGCGTTCCGGCTACGGGAGATAGCCTGCAGGGATTCACGAGCACAGAGCTTTGGAGCCTCTGCACAAGGGGGCAGGTTGAGGGAGGCTTAAAAGTGAGGCTGGGGATTTCGAATAAAGTTTTTTTCTTTGACTGCAGTTACCGACTCCGTGTCGTAATTTTAGCGCTGCATGTAGCACACCGCTACACATTGACCTTTGTTGAGGTGCAGCATATTACTCCACATTTGCGCTTTACTCTTTGTTCGGCTCGACCTATTTGTGTGAATAGGCGTTCAGCGTCATGAACATCAACAAAGCCAGCCACAGATCCAAGTTAACTGACCAACACCTCAGATCCATCCTGAGAATCGCCACAACAAAACTAAATCCAGACTTTGATGCGCTGGCTAAAAAGGGAGACCAACAACACTGTTCCCACTGAAAGTAAAAATAAGTTTCTTCATTGTATTATGTAAAAAATGCATTTGAAAATATTTTTTTCAATAAGCCTTACATGTTACATGTCATTTCTGTTAAGTGATGGACATGAGTAGTGCGCAGGTGCACGTACATTCTCAAAATAAAAAATGCGCTCCGGATCAAATAACGTGCTCCGCATACTGGCGCGCTCTCACTGTTCTGTCATTGTGCGGGTCGTTGTTGAGTTTTGGCACAGGGGACAATTGAATAAGAAGGAGCAGGACAAGTAGACCTGCATCTCCTACCGTTTTTGAAATAAAGACAGTCAGGAGGGGAGTGATGATGATAATATCTTGAAGGATAACAGAATTTTCAGTGCTTTAAAATAATAACTGTTACTATTAAAAAAATCTGTATTTTATTCATTTAATTTTCAGTGTTTTAAAAGTCATTTCAATAAATAGCTAAATACCATGGGACTTCAAAGACAGATATTTTGTTGTAATGCATTTGTTCATTTTCAATTGAAATTAAAGCACATGTTTTCTACATATCCCATGATATTTTATTTTCTCTTATGAGGTGTATTACCAAAACACTCCATCCATCTGCTCCTGGTCCGGCCCCCCTGTCAGATTTTAGAACCCTTTGTGGCCCTCAAGTAAAAAAGTTTGCCCACCCCTGGGCCAGGGTCTTCCACACCTCAGCTTCAGCCAGACGGGATGCCTGTGTTCCTTGGGGGAGGGTGCCTTTCTCACCAGCACTTTGTTCTGTGCATCAGACTGGGCATAAAAGCCATTCAGCCCTCCAGGGAGTAAGGCATCCTGGTCACGTGTAGTCTATAATCCTCTGAATACTCTGCAACATGAACCTCATGTTCCTGGTATCGCAGAAGTTGTATATCCTCAGAGAATGCTCCTGTTTTGCCTTCATACAGAGTGGAAAAGCACAGCCTTCAGAGCTATCACATTCCCCGATCTAAGGACAGCATCACAATCCCTCAGCTGTGCTTGGACCTCTACATTGACCCATGATTCCTGATTTGCCCTCACCCCATGTGTTTCATGATGGTAACATCTTCAGTTCACTTCCCTATGTCGCTGGTCACAAAATCCACATATTCCTCGATGTTAATATGGTTGCCATAGGTAGCAGCCCTCCCTAAAGTTTTTCCAGTGTGCATCTTCATTCTTTCTTTCTAAATCTTTTTATTAATATTATTTATACATCTTCAAAGCAGTGCAAAAATGCTGAGATTGCTCCTTCAGTCCAGGTTTCCACCGCCTTTAGGACTGTTTGACCTGTTTGATCAATGGTTTGTAAACTGAAATTAGCATTACAGATCAGTGATCTGAGGTCCCAACGTAGGGTCAAGGGATCTCTTTACGTGCACCTGGTACAGTATGTCTGTATAAACCAGGTCTAGTGTATTTTCACCTCTGGCTGCAAAGCCAGCATGCTGGTGGAATTTAAACAGGACAATGTTTACGTTAGCATGGTTAAAATCACCAGCAGCAATGAAGATTTCATCAAGGTGTTTGGTTTGATGGTGTTGTACAGCTCATGCAGTGCTTTGCCAGCATGTACTCCTTCCCCTCTCCCCGCCTTCTGATTCCGGCTTCCTCCCCCTTCCTTTCCAGTCCTGTTGAAGTGTCTTGGCCCAAAACTCTCCATTTCTTTCCATAGATGCTGTTTGACCTTCTAAGTTCCTCCAACATTTTGTGTGTGCGTTGCTCTGGATTTCCAGTATCAGAAGATTCTCTTGTGTTTATTATGTGTCTGAAAAGTGAATTCTGTCTCTCTTTTTACCGATGCTGTTTGCATGCTGATTATCTCCATCATTTTATATTTCTATTTCCTCCACTCTTCGTTGATTTACTTCCCATCTTGAACTAACCTTAATTATGCACTCATCAGTTAAAATTCCTCATTTGTCCGTGCTCTGGCTTCTGAAACTATGGCTTCACTCACACTACCAACAGCCGAGCTGGCTCCCTATTGTCCAAAGCACTGATCTCAATATCACTACACTTAAGACTGTTCCTTCCACTTTGACATAGGTTTGCAACCTGGGGTCCATGGACCCCTCAATTAATGGCATAAAAAAGGTTGGGAACCCCTGCTTTATGATTTATCCGCACCCCAAATTCAGCCTTAAAACTCTTTGGTCAACCTTTTCAGAAATCAGCCAGTGAGGGTGAATAATTGTCTCATGGCTAGTGGGGATACTGCCTGATTTTTCTAGTCAGCAGGGTTCAATCCTGACATGTTGTGCATGTATATTGTAAAATTTTATTGTGACTTCATCAGTTTCATCTGGGTGTTCTGATTTCCAGTATACATAAAGATCAGTCTACATTGCCCCTAAAGTAGGTGGGAAATGAGGGAAATGTGGGGAAAATAGAATGGGATTATTGTTAATGGAATGGATGTTCAGTTTTTCAGTAAAGTTTCAGTGGGCTGAAGGGCCTTTCCCACATGTATCACTCTATGCCTCTTCTGAAACACTATGCATAGCAGAATAGAGGGGTGCCCTTTTAGAATGGCGATGAGGGGAATTTCTTTAGCCAGGTGGTGGTGAATCTAAGGAAGTGGTTGCCAAAGGAGGCCAAGTCATTAGGCATGCTTAAGGTAGAGGTTGATAAATCCTTGGTTAGTCAGGGCATGAAGGGACATGGAGAGAAGGCAGGAGACCGGGCCGGAGAGGATAATTGGATCAGCCATGATGAAATGGTGGAGCAGACTCGATAGGACAAATGGCCTAATTCTGCTCCTGTATCTTATGGTCTTATTTTGAATCGCTGCTTTGAAATTCCTAGATTAAAACATTATTGGTTGATTCCTCTCTGTTTTTCAAAATATCTATTTATTTATTTATTTATTTATTTATCTATTTATCTATCTATTTATTTATCTATTTATTTATCTATCTGTTTATCTATTTATTTATCTATCTATCTATTTATTTATTTATCTATTTATCTATCTATTTATCTATCTATTTATTTATTTATTTATTTATCTATCTATCTGTTTATTTATTTATTTATCTATCTATTTATTTATCTATCTATCTATCTATCTATCTATCTATCTATTTATTTATTTATTTATCTATCTATTTATCTATTTATTTATTTATTTATCTATTTATTTATTTATTTATTTATTTATTTATTTATTTATTTATTTATTTATTTATTTATTTATTTATTTATTTATTTATTTGCCGCTACAGCATGCAGAAGGCCCCTCTGGACCTTTGAACTATGCTGCCCCAGGAACCCCTAACAAATCCAATTAACCCTAACCTGGTCATGGCACAATTTACAATGACCAATCAACCTATCTGGTATGTCTTTGGACAATGGGATGAAAAGAGAGGACCCAGAGAACACCAATGCATTCCAAGAAGAGGACATACAGAGAGATCTTACTGAACAGTACCAGAAATGAACACCAGAACATACTGAGCTGTAATAGCATCACGTTAACTAATACCTTTTTTTTACCTTCTCCATCTGTGGTGATCTTTTCTCCTCACAAAATACGCAGTTTCTATTTCTTATTTTAAGGAAAATTTGATCTATGAATGCAAAATGATTCACCCTTCTCAAGATAAGTGGCCAGTGAAATATACAGTCAATGGCCAATTGATTAGGTACACCTGTACACCTACTCGTTAATGCAAATGTCTACTCAGCCAATCATGTGGCAACAACTCAATGCATAAAAGCATGCAGACATGGTGAAAAGGTTCAGCTGTTCAAACCAAACATCAGAATGAGGAAGATATGTGATCAATGTGACTTTAACTGTGGAATGATTGTTGGTACCACATAGAGTGTTTTATGTATCTGAGAAACTGCTGATCAACTGGGATCTTCACACACAACAGTCTCCAGAGTTTACAGAGGATGGTACAAAAACAGAAAAAAAAAATCAGTGAGTAGCAGTTCTGTGGGTAAAAACGTCTTGTTAGTGAGAGAGGTCAGAGGAAAATGGCCAGGCTGTTGCAAACTGACAGGTATGTAACAAAACTCAAATCACAACCCTTTACGATAACAATGGTGTGCAGAAGAGCAAATCTCTAGATGCACATCATGTCAAGCCCTGAAGTGAATGGGCTACAGCAGCAGAAGACCACAAGCATACACTCAGTGGCCACTTTGTTAGGTACATGAGGTATCTAAAGAAGTGGTCCCTGAGTGTTCTTTTGCAGGCTGATGAACACCAAGGGATAGTCAACACCGATAGTCATGTAATTGAAGGATGTGAGGATTGGGAAGGAAGTAAATCAGCTTTTATCTTGAGGTTGAAGTTTGCAGATAGTTTTTTTCCTTCTCTTAAATTTAATGCTCTGAAAATCCAAATTAATTGGCTGAGAAATAATGAGAGGAATCAGAGGAATTTCTTTCACAGTGAAGTACTGTTAGAAAATAAACACTCAAAAATTCCCCAACACAGATTCTCCCAACTACACCCTTCAATAGTTAGCAATACACATTCTGCACAAATTAGCAGTTTCGGATCAGCAAAGACTAGGTCCTACCTATTTTAACTATTACATATTCCTATCCTCGTTGATCAGGGAAGAGTTAGAATTGTTCCTTAAGTGCTGAGCACATTCTTAAACAAGTTACAATATAAGCATTGGAATGTCAACTGTTCTTCTATTTGCTGTTATATCCAATTTCGCTTTCTATTGAAAATGTTTAAGTTCACTGGATTTTCACCAGTTAAAAGATAATTACTTCTTTAGCGATTGTGTATGATTTTAAAAATGTACTGAGAGAGATACAGAACAGAAATAGGCCTATCTGTCTGTCACAACTGCACTGACCAACTGACACCCATTTACACTAATCCTATAAGAATCCAATTATTTTTCTTTCCAAGTTCTCGTCAACTCTCCTAGATTCCACCACTCACCTAAGCACTAGGGGCAATTTACACTGGCCATTTAACTTACCAACCTGCATATCTTTAGGATGCACAAGGAAACTGAAGCACTCAGATGAAACCACATAGTCATAAGAAGAGTGTGCAAACTCCACCTAGATAGCACCCAAGATTAGGGTTAAACCTGAGTCTCTAGCACTGTGAGGCAGTGACTCTACTAAATGCACAACCGTGTCACTCCTAATTTGTCTGAAGCATGGAGTAAGTTTAGGATCTTATTCTAAAACATTGGAGGGATCTTTACTCTCCAAACTCTCCTTGTAATAGTTAATTTTTGCTTGTGGTTTGCACTATTTTGTTCTAAGTAACATTCTTTCATGAACAAAAAATAAGTGTCCAAAACAATTCTTAACTTCACATCATATATAGAAAGTGCTGGAAGCACTTAACAGGTTGGGCTGCATCTGTAGAGAGGTTTAAGTCTCGCGCAAAATGATCTTCACTAGAACTGCTGTTTCTAGCATAATGTATTTTTTTTCATATTTCCAGTCTTTTTTTGTTTTGTTAATTTAAGATATTGTTTTTGCTATTAAGGATATAATCCTGTCCCAGCTGTGCTTAATGACCATAGAAGTCTGCAAGAAATCTAGCAGACATTGTGTGCTCCTCCCTGAAGACCCTAGATACAAAAATAATCTCAGAAAAATGGCAACACAATTGGATGGGTTTGTGAAGAAGGCAAATGGCATGCTTGCATCCATAAGTCAGGATATAAGAATCAATATGTTATAATGCAACTTTACCAAAACACTAGTCAGCCCTCACGCGGTCAGCTCTAGCTGCCACACTATAAGAGGGATGTGACTGCACCGGAGAAAACACACAAGACTGAAGAAAATATGAGCATGACTAGGACATCAAGCCTGTGCCATTATTTCAAATGCAAAGCTGACCTCTCACTTTCTGATATTTAACTCAATTTATGAGTCTTTTACCTAAATCTATTCCTATCCTATTGCAGAATCACAGCAACCCTATCATAACATGTTTTTCCACCTATTTTCATATCATCAGCAAATTTGAAAAACTTACATACTGTCCCTTTCTTCAGGTCATTAATGTAAATAGTGATCAGCTGTAAGCTAAGAATTGATTCCTGAGGTACTCCATTAATTACCCCCTTCCAGTCTGAAAATAACCCATTTAGTATAATCCTCTCTTTCCTATGCAGGTAGAATAAGGCAGAATGACAACCCAATGTTTTTCTGGAGTGCATTTTCCTGTATATTTCGAGCATTGCTGAGGCATAGTTCTATTCTCTGAAAATGGCAGGGTCTGAAACTGTCACAGAGCCATCACTTTCACAATGTCGCCATTTACTTATGGCCAGGATGTAGCCTTTGGGACTTCACCACAAAAACAGTTTCCTTCTATCATTGTTATGGAGTCATGAAGTTATACAGCACATGAACAGGTCCTTTGGCCACCATGTCCAAGCTGTCCATTATACCTAACCATACTAATCCCATTTTTCCACAACAGGTCTTTTGCCTTCTTGCCTTGCTGAGTCATGTACTTGTCTGCAAGATTTTTAAAGAGTATCTCTGTGTCTACCATCTCTTCAGGCAATGCATTCCACACTTCAGCCCACTCTCTGTTGCAAAATAAAACTCCCCCTTGGAACCTCCCTATACCTCCTACCTCTCACATGAAATTTATGTCCATTTACCTTAGACACTATCTACTATCTACTATCTACCCCATCTACAGGGGGTCTTCCTCATTGTTTAATATATCTCCATCAAGTCACACCTCAACCTCTTCTGCGCCTGGGAAAAGAAGTCCAGTCAACACAATCTGAAACTGGAATTGATTTATTATTGTCACATGTGCCGAGACACAATGACAAACTTCCATTTGTATGCCATCCTTGTATCTGAAATTCTCAAATCCAGTCAACATCTGATGAAACTTCTCTGCTCCCTCTCCAGTACAATCACATCCTTAAAAGTATTGACAGCAATAATTGCCCCTAGATCTTCACATAATCAGGTTATCTGCAGCCCTGAATAATTACATCCTGTCAATAGCAGGGATTCCTAACCTTTATAATGCCATGGACCACTACCACTCATTGAGGGGTCTTTGGACCCCAGGTTGCGAACCCCTGGTCTATGGTAGACCATAGACGTTCCAGGTGCCTCATTATTGGTTACCAAACATCAGTTATGAATGGGCTTTGCTGGGTTATCTGGGAGATTTGTTAGGGGATAGGAAAGCATGTTGTAAGTTTATAAAAATTTCTTCTTCTCAAAGGTCAGATTGACCTTTTCTCTGGAAGTCGCAGGTTCCAATATTTAGAGTTTAGATCCCAGCTAGGCTGGTATCTTTCCTTACTCTGTCGGTAAGGCTCTCACCTTTTGAGTTAGGAGGTTCTGTATCTGAGTCTCAATCCAGAGATTTGAATTGAAATGCTAGGCTGATTCTTCAGTGCAGTAGGACCATATGCTGCACTATCAGGAGAGCTGGGGCATTAGACTGAGGCCCTGTCTGAGGTGTGATTCGGTGCAGTTTTTTTTTCCCCCTGTAGAATGTAGGAGTGTTTGCCTTGGTGCCTCCACTCTTGCCTTTATTCCTCACTCAACAGAGTGGCACAACTGTGGTATCTGTACCTAACATTGCTAAACAGCACTTATAGTGTTCTGGTAGCCACATTTGGGTTAATATTCACTGAGAGATAGGAGGCTAATGAGTGACCTTACAGAGGCTGATGGAATTGTGAGGGGCTTAGGTGTGATGTCATTGGGTGGTGAATATCAGCAACAACTTGCCAGAGGTGGAGGCAGATACAATCCATCATCATCATTATGAGTCATATCATAAAACACAACGATCATAGTCTCCTGACCATGACTGTTCTTGGCAAATTTTTCTACAGAAGTGGTTTGTCATTGCCTCCTCCTGGGTAGTGTCTTCACAAGATGGGTGAGCACAGCCATTATCAATATTCTTCAGAGATTGCCTGCCTGGCTTCAGTGATCTCATAACCAGGGCTTGAGATATGCTCCAGCTGCTCATACGACTATCCGCCTCCTGATCCCTTGGCTTCAGGTGATCCTGATCAGGGGTGGGGGGGTTTGCTAAGTAGGTGCTACACCTTACCCAAGGGTAACCTGCAGGCTGGCAGAGGGAAGGGGTGTCTTACACCTACTTTGGCAAAGATGTATCTCTACTTCACCACCTTTACAAGGGATTTAGACAGGTACTTTGAAAAGAAAGGTGTGGAGGGATATTGACTTAATGCAGCAAATGGGATTGGTGTAGATAGCATCACAACCAGCATTTTAAAAAATGGGTGGATAGGGCCAGTTTTTGTGTGTGTGATTCTTTGATTCAATAAAAACTTGTGATAACCTGTGGTGATTTCATTGCTGACTGTGGCCCCTGAAGTGCACAAACTGTCTGCAATACAATAGCGACTTTGCTTCAGAAATACTTCATTGGCTGCAATGTGCTGTGGGACTTCCTGAGGTTATAAAAGGCACAATATAAATCTTTTTATTCTTTTGGACTGCTTGGCTCCCTCATGGATAATAATTCATCTGTTCTCTTCAGATAAAGCTTTGTGCATACTTCCTACATGCACAGGCAGAGTTCTCTATCAAGTTAGACACATAAATATTGGCATCTCTGCAATGGGAGAAGGTATGTTCTCTAGACATTGCACTGAGATCAGTTAAGTTCACAGAGTTCAATAGACAGGCAGAGCATTGCATTTACGATCTATGCCAAGTGAAATTAAACTGTAATGAAACTACCCCATCAAGCGCGTACTCCGTGGTTAGATCTACAACTGAAATAGGATTAGTGATGGCAGAGAGCTGCAGTCAGGCAAGCTGCAGCCTCACAGGTCCAGCTCTTGTATGTATGGAGTTTGCATGTTCTCCCTGTGATTCCTCTGGACTTGTTTCCGCTGGGTCCTCCTCTTTTCTCTCACATTCCAAAAACACGGACACAAGAGACTTTAGATGGTATTGGTATTGCTGCAGTGTCCTGTCAAGTTGCACCTCTATCCGGTGTGGGAGCAGCCAAGCATCAGTGAGAATGACTGAGATGATCATAGGAGTCACCCTAACATCTACCAGGGACGCTTACCAGAAGCACTGCATAGATCTGCACCCTTAGTATTATCAAGGATCACACCCATTCATCCAGCATCCTATTTAACATTCTACCAGTTAGCAGGAGACTCTGATGCATAAAGGCAAGAATGGTCAGGATGGAAAACAGATTCTTCCCTCGGGCCATTTGGCTTTTGAACTCCCAGCCACATCGCATTTGAAGTGTCACCAGTTAATTTGTCCTGTACCTTACAATATTTAATTTATGCACTTTACTTTGTAATATTTATATGTAATTCATTTGCAGATTTTATTCTTACTTCCCTAAGTTATTATGTGTTCTATGTGTATTGTGTGTACTATTGTGCTTTACACCCTGTTCCAGCGAAATGTTGTCTTGTTTGGCGGTATACATTTATATAGTTCAATGACAATAAACTTGACTTGATTTATTATTGTCACATGTACCAAAATACAATGAAAACCTTTCGTTTACTTACCATTTACAGAGATCATTCCCCACATTAGCACATTAAGGTCGTAAAAAGGATAACAGAATGCATAATATTATGTTACAGTTACAGGGGAAATGTAGTGCGGGCAGACAAATAAAGAGCAAGGGCCATAACGAGATAGATTGAGAGATCAAGAATTCCCTTTTTAGCGTGTCAAAGATCTGTTCATTTGGAGCAACAGAAAGAATCTGCTGGAGGAACTCAGCAGGTTGAGCAGCGTCTTTTGGGGAAAACAAACTGCTGCTGTTTTGGGCCGAGAGGGTTTCAACCTGAGACATTGACAATTTGTCTCCGTCCCTGCAGAAGTTGCTCGACCTGGTGAGTTCCTTCAGTAACTTGTTTGTTGCTCCAGGTCATTACATTAGTTGGGCACTGTAAATTGTTAGAATCATTGGGAAGAAAATAGGTATGTGAGAAGAATAAAATATACAAATTGGCAACAACATCTCCTCCACAATCTCCATAAGCACAGGTGCATGAGGTTGTGTGTTTAGCGCCCTGCTCTACTCGCTTTACACTTATGATTGTGTGGCTAAGCACAGCTCCAATGCCATATTCAAATTTGTTGACTACACCACTGTCATTGGCTGAACCAAAGGTGGTGACGATTCAGCATATAGGAGCGAGACTGAAAATGTGGCTGAGTGGTGCCTTAACAATGACCTCTCACTCAATGTCAGCAAGACATGGAACTGAATATTGACTGTGGGATGAGGAAACTGGAGGTCCATGAGCCAGCTCTCATCAGAGGATCAGAGGTGGAGAGGGTCAGAACCTTTAAATTCCTCAGTGTTATTTCAGAGGAACTGTCCTAAGTGCCATTACAAAGAAATGGTATTGCCTCCACTTCCTTAGAAGTCCACAAAGATTTGGCATGATATCTGAAACTTCGACAAGCTTCTATAGATGTGTGATGGAGACTGGTTGATTCATGGCCGGATATTAACTGAAGCATCGCTGGAGTTCAGAACATCAAGACAGCAGTGTACACTGCTATCAAAATAAGCAAAGCTGTAGATTATAACATCGAAACAGCGGGCTGTTGGCCTTCCCTCTCTCGCTGTGTCAGGAGTGACACCTTTCTCTGCCTCGTTACTGAGATGGAGAGGCTATGGGATGGTGAAGTGTTGGGGTGAGCAGTGTGTATTTTTAATGGACTCTGGATCATGCTCTCTGGGGGTTTTGATATTGCTTGCATGGCGGGCGATGGGGAGCTGACGCTTTTGCTGGAGCAAGTGGGGTTTCGATGATGCTTTGCTGCTGCTTGTGTGTTGGAGGGGGAGGAGGGCTAAGGGTTTCTTATGTTTTACTGTCATTCATCCTGTGGGTTTTTTCTTCCATTTTGTGGATGTCTGTGAAGAGTAAGAATTTCGGGTTATATACTATATACATCCTCTGATATTAAATGGAAACATTGAACCAAAGCTCTGGAATGGAAAATCTTACAAAAAGTAGTGGATACAGCCCAGTCCGTCACTGATAAAGCCTCACATGCCATTGTTCACGTTTGCACAGAGCACTGCTGCAGGACAACAACATCCATCATCAGGGACCTCACCATCCAGGTCATTCTCCCTTCTCGTTGCCGCCATCTGAAAGAAGGTACAGGAGCCTCAGGACTCACACCACCAGAATCAGAAACTATTATCACCATCAGACTCTTGAAGCAGCAGGGCAACTTCACTCAATGTCACGTGCCCCATCACTGAAATGTTCCCACAAACCATGGTCTCACTTTCAAGGACTCTTCATCTCATGTTCTTGATATTTGTTCCTTATTTATTATTATTATTATTATTATTATTATTATTCCTTTACTTTCTTTGGTAGTTGCACAATTTGTTGTCTTTTGCATATTGGCTGCTTGTCCATCTTGTTGGCCGCGATTTTTAATTGCTTCTATTATGCTTCTAGATTTACTGAGTATGCCTGCAAGAAAACAAATCTCAGGGTTTTATATGGTGACATATACTGTATGTACTTTGATAACACATTTACTTTGGACTTTGAATTGGTATAAGATCAGTGTAAATGTGTGTTTATGATCAAACTGGATTTGATGGACTGAGGGGCCTATATTCTTGATTTATAACTCCATCAGTACAATATTGATGTGGGATGGAAACATTAACCTACTGAGTTCAAATGCACTCCTTGTTTCATTTAGCAAACCACTTCCAGCATCCTTCAGTAACAGCTGCATGGTAAGTACGCATGATGTGAAAGGGGGGGAAGAAAACCCTGCACGAATCTGTTAAAATATTTGTGAAGCCAACCACATGTTTTGATGACTGGGTTTATACAGCTCTCCTTGGTGAGTTACAGGTCAATGCCCTTTCAGGCACTTGCAGAATTGAGGGAGGTGGGAAGCAAGATCTATAGAAGGGAATACGCAGTAGTATTACAGCAATGCAACATGAATAAAGTGCCCTGACTAGCAAATTTATAAGCTGAGGCAGTAAAAGAATAGAGAGATGAAGATTAAGTCATTCTTGCTCTCAATCATCTTGGGTGTTAGCTGGCAAATAAACATCATACTATAATGTTCAGTTATGAGGACAATAGACATCTGGACTACATTCCTTGGCCTGTGCTCTATCATTCAAAGTTTTGCAACTCATTTTCGAACTTGCATGGAATATTTTTTCACCCTGTGCTTGCTGAGAGATATACATGGATTTACAGGTAACTAAAATACACAGCATTTACTTCCCTAGCCTATGCCAGGAGTACATTTCAAGCCCATGAACTCTATCGTTCAGAAGCACAAAGGCAGCACGTTCTTGAGAGCATCACCAGCTAGATATAACCATACCATATAACCATATAACAATCACAGCAAGTTTCATAATGTCTTCAAACAAAAGAAGGGGGAAGTGGTTGTTGGAATTCAATCATCTTAGCCCCTGGATGTCATTCCATGAATTCCTCAGGGTGGGTGTTCTTGACTCAGAATTCTCTTTTTTTTGAAGCTTATTTTTTATATTGAAGTTCATCATCAAACAAACACTTCCATAAGATGTATTTCAGACATTGTACATATATATCATATAATCATATATGTCACAAATCTCCACAAAGTATTTATCTGGGGTATACACTTATAGAAAAGAGTGGAAAGAAAAAACAAGCAAAAGGAAAAACTATGTACAAGTAGGGAGTGATTACAACAGATTCATTGATTTGTGAGAATAAAATCAGGCCTATGAGGCATTATGTAGTTAAACCATTTTTCCCAGTATGAATCAAATTGTTCCAGCTTATGATTAACAGATGCTATTATCTTCTCCATTTTGTAAATGTCCATTGTAATTTCCATCCATGTATTTAAAGTTGGGCTCTCCTGTGATAACCATTTCATAGTAAGAGTCTTTTTACCAGCCACCAATAGTATATTCATTAAATATTTATCTCTTTTCAACCATGTAACCACCCAGGTCAGAGGTACAGATATTCATTGATGATCGTACAATGTCCAGTTCCATTTGTAACCACCCCTGAAATGAAATCAACCATTTTTGCATGCAACACCCAGACAGCATTAAGCCACAGGCTGGCAAATGGCATTGCAAAATGCCAGGCTGTGACCATTTCCAACAAAGAGGGATTCCAACAGC
Source organism: Hypanus sabinus (assembly GCF_030144855.1). Taxonomy (NCBI): domain Eukaryota; kingdom Metazoa; phylum Chordata; class Chondrichthyes; order Myliobatiformes; family Dasyatidae; genus Hypanus; species Hypanus sabinus. The sequence continues at coordinate 36,581,302 of NC_082711.1, forward strand.
TGCTCTTACCATTCAATGGCAATGGATCACCAAATCAGCTACATCAGTATCTTGGGAGGTTATCATTAACCAAAAACTCTTGCTGCATCAGCTACAAGTTGAATTCAGAGACTGGGTATCCAATGGTGAGTCACTCAGGACCTGACACCCCATACCTTTACATCATAAACAAGGTACAAGTTTTCACCTAGGAGAGGGGCATGGAGAATGATGAGATCATAGTGAGCATGTTAATATGTAGGGCATTTTGAGATAGACAAGGAGATGATATTGAGTTTCTTGAACAATGTTAACACCATATGACCATAAGACATAAGATATAGGAGCAAAATTAGGCCATCCAGCCCATCAAGTCTGCTCTGCTATTCCACCATGGCTGATCATGGATCCCACTCAACGCCATACACCTGCCTTCTCATCATATCCTTTGATGCCCTGACTGATCAGAAAACTAACCACATCTGCTTTAAGTATAGCCACAATCCTGGCCCCCACTGTAGTCTGTGGCAGAACATTCCACAGATTCACTACTCTCTAGCTAAAAAAAAAAATCCTCCTTATCTATGTTCTAAAAGGTCTTCACCTCAATTCGGAGTCTGTGCGCTCTTGTTCTGGATACCCCCACCATAGGAAACAGCTTCTGCATAGCCATACCTATATAGTCCTTTAAACATTCAGTAGACTTCAGTGAGATTCCTCACACATTCTTCTAATTTCCAGTGAGTACAGGCCCAAAGCTGCCAAACTCTCCTCATATGTTAACGGCTTCATTCCCAGAATCATCCTTGTGATCCTCCTCTGGACTTTCTCCAATGACAATACTTCGTTTCTGAGATAAGGGCCCAAAACTGTTGACTATACTTTAAGTACGGTCTGACCAGTGTCTTATAAAGCCTTCTTGCTTTTAAATTCTATTCCCCTGGAAATAAATGCCAAAATTGCACTTGTCTTCTTTACCACTGACTCAACCTGTAAATTAATCTTCTGGGAGTCTTGCACAAGGACCCTTTGCACCTCTGATGTTTGAACCTTCTCCACACTTAGATAAAAGTCTGCACTATTATTCCTTTCACCAAAATGCATGATCATACATTTCCCAACACTGCATTCGATCTGCCACTTTTTGCCCATTCCTCCAATTTATCTAAGTCTTGCTGCAATTTAATTGCTTCCTCAACACTACCTACCCCTCCACCTATCTTCATATCATCCACAAACTTTGCTGCAAAGCCACCAATTCCATTGTCCAAATCACTGACAAACAATATAAAAAGTAGTGGTCCCAATCCAATATTGACCCATGAGGAACACCACTAATCACAGGCAGCCAACCAGAAAAGGCCCCATTTATTCCCACTCACTGCCATTCCTCTATCCATGCCAATATCTTTCCTGTAATGCCATGAGATTTTATCTTGTTAAGCAGCTTCATGTGTGGCACCTGATCAAATGCCTTCTGAAAATCCAAGTAAATGACACCCACTGCCTTTCCTTTGTCCACCCTGCTTGTTACTTCCTCAAAGAACTCTCACAGATCTGTCAGGCAAGATTTCTCTTTACAGAAACAATGCTGACTTTGACTTATTTTATCATTAGTCCCCAAGTACCCTGAAACCTCATCCTTGATAATAGACGCCAACACTTTCCCAGCTACTGAGGTTAAGTTAACTGGCATATAATTTCCTTTCTTTTGCCTTCCTCCCTTCTTAAATAATGGATAGGTCTTCAAAACCAAAGATATTGAAAGAGGTGAGACATGAGACTACTGGGATCTTGATCAAGATCTTCGTGTCCTCTCTCACCACCGATGAGATCCAGAAGGACTAGCAAGTAGCAAATTTGTTTGTATGTTCAAGAATGCAAATAGGGATACTGTTGAAAATTATAGACTGGTGGGTCTCACATTAGTGGTAAGAAAACTATTCGAGAGAATTCTGAGGAATATGATCTATGAACATTTAGAAAAACATGGCCTATTTAGCAACAGTTAGCATGGCTTTGTGCTTGACAGATCATGTTTTGACAGATCGCTGTCAAACAATAATGAGGCAGCCTACAGAGAAAAAGTCATCACCCTGACACAGTGGTGTCAAGAAAATAACCTCTCCCTCAACGTCACAAAAACAAATGAGCTGGTTGAGGACTACAGGAGGAATGGAGATAGGCATCTCCCTAGAGCATCAATGGATCTGGGGCTGAGAAGATGAACGTCTTTAAGGTCCTTGGCATAAACATCACAGAGGATCTCACATGGTCTGTACATACTGCCTATGTGGTGAAAAGGGCACAACAGCATCTCTTTCGCCTCAGATGGCTGAAGATGTTTGGTATAGCCCCCGTATCCTAAGAACTTTCTACAGGGGCACAATTGAGAGCATCCCAACTGGCTGCATCACTGCCTGGTATGGGAACTGTACTTCCCTCAATCGCAGGACTCTGCAGAGAGTGATGCAGACAGCCCAGCACATCTGTAGATGTGAATTTCCCACTATTCAGGTCATTTAGAATCAGAATCAGGATCAGGTTTATTATCACTGGCATGTGACATGAAATTTGTTAACTTAGCAGCAGCAGTTCAATGCAATACATAATTTAGCAGAGAGAGAAAAAATAATGATAATAACAATAATAAATAAAATAAAACATAATAATAAATAAACAAGTGAATCAATTACATATATTGAATAGATTTTTTAAAAATCTACAAAAACAGAAATACTGTATATTAAAAAAAGTGATGTAGTGTCCAAAGCTTCAATATCCAATCAGGAATTGGATGGCAGAGGGGAGGAATCTGTTCCTGAATTGCTGAGTGTGTGCCTTCAGGCTTCTGTACCTCCTACCTGATGGTAACAGTGAGAAAAGGGCATGCCCTGGGTGCTGTAGGTCCTTAATAATGGACACTGCCTTTCTGAGACACTGGTTCCTAAAGATATCCTAGGTAATTTTGTAGGCTAGTGCCCAAAATGGAGCTGACTAGATTTACTAAGTCAGGTATGTAAAAAGGGCCCAACCATAAACCAATTGCTACCATCCAGGAAACAGTACTGCAGCATGAAATCCAGGACCAACAGGCTCCAGGACAGCTTCTTCCACCAGACCATCAGACTGATTAATTCATGCTGAAACAACCATATTTCTATGTTATATTGACTATCCAGTTGTACATAATATTTATTTTAAGTTACTATAATTGAACATTGTACATTTAGACGGAGACGTAATGTAAAGATTTTACTCCTCATGAAGGATGTAAGTAATAAAGTCAATTCAATTTTAAAATTTGATGTTCTCAAAGAGGCTATGAAAATGAGCATTGAATGTTATCGGTATGAATTTTGGCAAGTTATTTGACAAAGTCCCTTATTCTACCCTCATCCAGAAGATTAAAATGCATCAATGCATGGTGACTTGGCCGAGTAGATTCAGAATTGTCATTCCCTTGGAGGATAAGAGGGAGGTTGTGTATGGGTCTTATCCAGGTTGGTAGATCTGATTAGGGACGTCCCACAGAGATCTGTATTAGACCTATATAAATGAACTGGATAAAATGTGGATAGATGGTCTAGAAAGTTTGAATATGACTTTAGGATTGGAACTGTTGAGAATAGCATAGAAGGATGCCAAAGGATGTTATCATTTTCAGACATGGGCAGAGAAATGGCAAATGAGCTTAATGCAACCAATGTAACATTACTTCTTTAGTTAGTTAGTTATTTTTAAGGCCCTTCCAGCCCAATGAGATCCACCAACCAGCAACCCACCTATTTAACACCAGCTTAATCACAGGACCATTTACAATGACCAATTAACCTAACAGCAGTAAGTCTTTGGACTGTGGGAGGGAACTGGATCTCCTGAAGGAAACCCATGTCATCACAGGGAGAATGTACAGACTCCCTACAGATGGTGCTGGAATTGTACTCTAAATTCCCTCGCCCCGAGCTGTAAAGGTATTGCGCTACGGTCGTGACCCACATTATCATGGTGACCCAAACTCTACTGTAAAGTACTGCAATTTCCACATTGGGAGTTTGAATGTAAAGGGAATGAAGTTAAATATGGCCCTTGTGGCTAAAGGGATCGGGGGAATGGAGAGAAAGCAGGTACATGGTTCTGAGTTGGATAATCAGCCATGATCATACTGAATGGTGGTGCAGGCTCGAAGGGCTGAATGGCCTACTCCTGCACCTATTTTCTATGTTTCTATGCTGTTAATGGTGGGAATCTGAACAACATCGTACTGTGGGATCTTGGAGTCCATTTCTACCTGAAACTGGCTGTATACTTGATAGGACGATGAAGAAGGCACATAGCACGCCTGCCTTTATTAGTCAAAGCATTGGGTTCAAGAATCGGGAAGTTATGATGCAGCTCTAAAAGTCCTCACCTGGAGTACTACATTGGAAATGATATAAGAAGCTGGAAGGTGATAGGTGGAAGTAACATAGTGCTGAAGAAGGTACAATCTGATAGGAGAGGACAGTAGGGATAGGAATAAAGGGAAGGAGGTGACATGGGTAATATGTATCAAGAAAGATATTTGAATCATGAAGGCATAGAAGACTTCGGGCCTAACATAACTAATCTGGACGGATACAAAGGGTAGCTTGATCAGGTTGGGCTGAATGGCCTGTTTCTGCACTGTATGATCTACAACTTCATGACTCTAAGCCTTTATGTTCCATTATTTTGTCTGACAATATACCCGTTAAATGCTTAAGCATACCTTAATTGATATTCATCTGAAGTATACTATTTATTCAGGATACAAGCAGCAGTTTGTGTTTTTTTAATAAAAAAAAGCTGGGCCAGAAGAGCATCAGAATCGTCAGACATGGAGGATATAAAAATATAAATGAGAATTTCAGCAACAGAGAGACAAGGACATTAAAAACATTGGAGGATGGGACATGGAATTAGAAGGTCAGATTGGAATTACTAATACCACAAGCAATCGTGTTCAATGGCTTAACTACAAGATCTGAGAAGAAAATCTGAAGGCCTGTGTTCAAATCCAACAACAGCAACTAGAAAACTTAAATTCAAATAGTTAAATAAAGTTGGAGTTTTATTTTAATGGACTGGTATAGTGATGATGAAACTACCAGATTGTTCTAAAAACCATCTGGTTCACTAATGTCCTTACACCGCCCCCCCCCCCACCACCAATATAACCTGTACGTGACTCTCAACCCACGCACCTCTAAACTGCCTCCTGAAAAAGAGGCAGCTGGGGATGAATAATAAAGGTTTCCATATCCTGTGAATAAATGAAAAAGGGAAGTTGAACTGGGTAACAAGAACACTTCTATTAATAAAGACAGTCATGATGATTTTCCCAGTTTTTTTTTTGCAGCAGAGGATTGTAGTTACTCCAAGATTACACCAAAGATGATCAATCATTTAAAACCCAATGGAGACCTCAAAAAGTGTGTCAGATAAATAGAGCTGTGTTTCTTGATACCTGACACTATGTGTCCTGATTATCAAATAGAACTTGCAGGTGAAAAAGAAGCTAAGAGGGAATGACAGCAGTACCAAAGGAATATTTTCCATGAATAATCCACATAACCTGGACTGTAAGATCAGATACACAAGAGATTCTAAGCATGCTGGAAGTCCAGGGGAAATTTATAAAACTCTGGTATGCTACACACATCTGGAGTGTTGCATACAGTTGTGGTCGCCCTCTAGAGAAAGGATGTTGAGGCTTTACAGAGGGTACAAAAGAGGCTTACCAGGATGCTACCTAGTTTAGAGGGCATGTCCTTTCATGAGAGGCATTATTGATTTACGTTTTAGCTGGTTTGGCACAACATCGTGGGCTGAAAGGCCTGTTCCTGTGCTATACTGTTGTATGCAGAGAAAATCAGCAGATCAGGCAGCATCTATAGAAATGAATAGGCAGTTGACATTTTGGGCTCAGACAGTTTACTAATTTCCATAGATGCTGCCAGACCTGCTGAGTTCCTCCAATTTTTTTATGCGTATTGCCCAGTACAATCAGATAACTGTTTTCGCAAGTGTGATACTTAATGTTCACCGGTTCATAAATCTTCACCTATGACAATTTTTCCTATCTCTGTGGTGACTCTTTCTTCAAACTTCAATGTTAAAGTGAGGAGTAAACCCTATATGATGAAGAATATTCTTTATAATATGAAAGGAACATACATTCTGTTTGCCCAATGCAGATCTGCCCTCAGCATTTACCTGTCAAGAAAAGTTTGACTCGGTATTTTATTCTTCTAATTGTTCTGCTGGAGTCAGCAAACATTTTCAGAGAACTGGTGGATAGCAGTGAACTGAGTAATCTTGACATATCCATTTGAACAGTGATGGATGTTCATACCCTTTGAATTAATTTATGAGGATTATGTTGATTTACAACGAGCATTCCCCACAGTGTCATGTACTGAACAGTGGCCTGTATCAGCCTGATAGTTAAACATCTGAGTATCACTTTTTTGGATTGCCTCCAACATCGGTCAAACTGTTGAGTATTTTATTCTCGTTAAGCAGTTGCTTCCTTGTGGCTGTAGGAAACTGTACATCTGCTGGACATATTTCTGTAACACTGGTACGTATCTTTTCCCTGAAAGAGATGGTTGAAGAGAATGTTGACAAAGCAGTTACTCTGGATGCCAGGCCATAGATCTGGAAACACCATTAGGTGGATTCCCAGTGGAATTCCCCACACATGCCCTGAGAGGCACAAAGCAGCTGTAAGTCTTGATGAGTAATCTAAATAGCCCAGCAAACTAAATCACAGTGCAGTGAATCTTCAGCTCTCCGCGGTAATGATCCAAAGCCCCTCATAAGTAGCCATTTGTTAGTTCCGCCCTTGTCTATTCGAATTACCCTCAATGTCATGTCAGGCTCCCCATCTCATCCGTTTAGAATTCCTACCCTTGGTTTTGAGGTTATGCTCCAGTGCTTAGCTTTATAAATGGATATTTTGTCTTGCTGAAAGATGTAACACATGTCAGTTAAATATTCCATTTCCTGTCCTCATGTAAAAGGGCATTTATAACATCAGGCCATAAAAAAAACTGTCAGGGATAATGTAACTAGCCTAAAACAAATGCAGATGCTGGATATATTCAGCAGGTTGGACCACGCCTGTGGGAAGAGAGAGTCAATTTTTCAGGTGAGAAACTGTTTAATCAGAACAGTCTATTACACTGAACAAAAAAAATTGCTTCCTGTATTCTTTTGGATGTATCTTATGGATTTTGGATTGCTGATTATGAAAATCACCATGAGATTTCCCCATCACGCACCAATTTTTTTGATCTCACCTGAATTAGTTACTTCAATTCAAAATTCAACTCAATTGAAATGTTGCCCACAATGCAAGCTGCGAAGTTTTCTGTCTTGTCCAGGCGTGCCTGGGCATGCTCAGGCAGGACAGGTTTCAGAAAGGCTATAGAAGCACCACGCACGCACCATTCAATGCATTACGTTTACGGGTGTATTGGTTTATAATTATGTTGATGTGCATGCTCTCTGCGCATAACATATTTGTGATAGCAAAATGTCTCACCAATGTTGCAACAGCCACAATTCTTTCTGTTATACTACTGTGAGCATATGCTTAAATCTCATAGACGGAACATGACTCCTCTTATGAAGAAAGCCGATGAGCTCTACCTGGGGTATAAAATTGGTGATCACGACAAAGCCTGGCCTCCTCATATTTGTTGCAGAACATACACTGTTGATCTTAGAGCTTGGCTCAGAGGTACTCAGAAGCCAGCGCTGTCCTGATGATATGGCGAGAACAGAAGGATCATGTGACAGACTGCTACTTCTGTCTGATCAGTGCATCTGGTTTCTCGGCTAAAATTCACTGAGTACCTCAAATCTCCCTTGAGCTATGAGACCTGTGCTGCTTGACAACAGTTTTCCAGTACCAAAGCCACCAGCGATATGGAATGTAAGAGACAGGCAAACATGCCATGATGCACAAGTCAGGAATGGAAAACAAAACTGTTACTGATACAGATTTTGAACCCTTTTGCTGACTGAGCCTCGTCTGATAACTCAGTCTGAGTCAAATGACTTTGTCAGAGATGTGGGTTTATCACAGGGAGAAGCAGAATTACTGGATTCAAAATGGCAAAGATGAAATCTGCTGTGACCAGAAACAAAATTTCCATGAAGAATTCCAATATTGGAGACAGGTGTTTCCAGGAATAGCTGAAGGCACTTTTGTTGGTCCTCAAATCAAACAGGTCATCAATGACAGGCAATTTGGAGAACTTCTCATTGGACCGGAGAAAATCGTGTGAAAGCCATGCAAAGATGTTGGTGCAAGTTTTCTTGGAAACTACAGAGCACCAAACTACATATAACTGGTTGACAACATGCTTCAAGCAAATGAAAATATGAAGATCAACATGTCCCTGAAGATTCATTTTCTGCATTCTCACTTAAACTTCTTCCCTGCAAATCTTCGTGCTGTCAGTGATGAGTGTGGTGAAAGGTTTCACCAGGGTATTGTATTTATGGAGAAAGGGTATCAAGACAAATGGAATCTATCAATGCTGGTTGATTATTGTTGGACAGATAAGCGAGAAATTTCTAACACTGAGTATAAACAAAAACCATCATCAAAACATGTTTAGCAAAGCATCATCACCATTATAAAACCGTAAGACCATTTGGTGCATCAAGCCTGCTCTGCCATTCCATCATGGCTGATCCAATTTTCTGCTCAGCCCCAATCTCCTGCCTTCTCCCTATTTCTCTCCATACCCTGACAAATCAAGAATCTATCAACTTCTACCTTAAATATACATAAAGACTTGCCCTCCACAGCTGCTTGTGGCAAAGAATTCCACAGATTCACCATCTCTGGTTAATGAATTCCTCCTCATCTCCATTCTAAAAGGACTCACCTCTATTCTGAGTGTGTCCTCTGGTCTTAGTCTCTCCCATCTTAGTTTCTCCACATCCACTCTGTCAAGACCTTTCACCTTTCAATAGGTTTCAATGAGATCACCCCTCATTCTTCTGAATTCCAGTGAATACAGACCCTGAGCCATCAAACACTCTTCAAACGACAAGCAATTCAATCCTGGAATAATTTTCATGAAACTCCTTTGAAACCTCTCCAGTTTCACCTCCTCCTTTCTAAGATAAGCAGCCCAAAACTGCTCACAATACTCCAAGTGAGTCCTCACCAGTGCTTTATAAAGTTTCAATATTACATCCTTGCTCTTATATTCTCATCCTCTTGACATGAATTCTAACATCACATTTACCTTCCTTACCACAGACACAACCTGCAAATTAACCTTCAGGCAATCCTGCACAAGGGCTCCTAAGTCCCTTCGCACCTCCGTTTTTTGTACACCATGCGTTTCCCGAAATTGTATTCCATCTGCCATTTCTTTTCCCATTCTCCTAATCTGTCTAAGTCCTTTTGTAGCCTTTCTACTTCCTCAAAACTACCTGCACCTCCACCTATCTACATATCGTTTGCAAACTTTGCAACAAAGCCATCAATTCCATCATCCAAATCATTGACATATAATGTAAAAAGAATTGATCCCAACACAGACCCCTGTGAAAAACCAAGTACACTGCAGATGCTGTAGTCAAATCAAGACGTACAAAAAAGCTGGATGAACTCAGCAGGTCGGGCAGCATCCATTGAAATGAGCAGTCCTGTGAAACACCACTCATCACACGCAGTCAGGCAGAAAAGGCTCCCTTTATTCCCACTCTTGGCTTTCTGCCACTCAGCTCCAGTTTCCTCCATGCTAAAATCTTTCCCATAATACCGTGGGCTCGTAGCATGTTTGGTATCGTGTCAAAAGTCCTCTGAAAATCCAAGTACACAGCATCAACCATTTCTCCTTGTCTATTCTGCTTGTTGTTTCTTCAAAGAATGCTATCAGATTTGTCAGGCAAGATTTTCCCTTAAGGAAACCATGCTGACTATGGCCTATTTTATCATGTGCCTCCAAGTACCCTGAGACCTCCTCCTTGATAATTGACTCCAACATCTTCCCATCCACTGAGGTCAGATTAACTGGCCTATAGTTTCCTTTCTTCTGCCTCTCTTGAAGAGTGGAGTGACACTTGCAATTCCGGAACAATCCAAAATTTAGTGCATCTTGAAGGATCATTACTAATGTCTCCACAATCTCTTCAGCCACATCTTTCAGAACCCTGGGGTGCACACCATCTGGTTCAGGTGACTTAACGACCTTCAGACTCTTCAGTTTCCCAAGAACATTCTCTGTAGTAATGATAACTTCACACACTTCATTCTCCCTGACATATGGAACTTCCACCATGCTGCTAGTGTCTTACACAATGAAAACTGATGCAAAATATTTGTTTATTCCATCAACCATTTCCTTTTTGCCCATTATGACATCTCCAGCTTTGTTTTCCCCAGCAGTCCAATATTAACTCTTGCCTCTCTTTTATACTTTATGTATCTGGAGAAACCTCTCATATTATGCAATTAAATGCATTATATTTAATAAATTTTAATTTCTTGGTTCTCCAAATTCCCCCATGATACAAGCAGTCTGAAATTTTGTGTACAGCTTGAAGCAGTGTATCAATAACAGAAAAAAATCTGAGGAAGCAATACTTTCAAAAAAGTTTGCAGTCCAGTAATTTCCAGTAATACCAGCATTTAGTTTTTTTAAAATTTTTACCTCAATGACATAAGTCTGTTTATTCATTGATTCAGATTCAGCCCATTATGTTTCCATTTCAAACTTGCAGAATTTTGAATAACTTCAATCTGTTTTTCTCTAAAAGCATTTGAGCCTAGAAATTCAATTTCACTTAAGTGAACTGCATGCAGTGAACAATCTGTAACCATTTTGTAGGTCAATTGTGCAATGTTCAGTGGTCTTCACTGTCAGTTTAAAACTCTTGCACATTCAGGCTTAATGCCTGCCTCTCCAAAATCTCCTGAGAGCATCTGGGCAATGCAGTATGCATACAGTAGGAGCATATGGTCTACAGGTAGTTTATCAAAACTAATTCAATGGTTCCATATTATTCATACTGCACAACTGAATTCTAGTCATGCTGTATACCAAATAAGCCATCAAACTCCTCTACAAGGTAATGGGTAGGTTTACCCATTGAAAAGAAATTCAAAGTGCTTGAGAAACTGTAATAAAGGGACTAATATAAAAATAATTCAATATGATGTGTTATGAATGTACCACAGCTCTGAGGGGCCGAAGGAGTGGGAGCAGCCCCTTCCTTCCGGAGAATCGCAAGATCGCTATTAATTCGGGTCTCGGAAGTGAGAGACAATGCAACAGTTTTGGCCATTGTTCTTAGGGGCACCTATGTGACGTGCATGTCCCTGCTACGTGACAGCTACCATGGATATGGACACCCTCAGGCAATGTGGGGGTGGGGATTGCATCACCCTACTTTGATGGACATCTACAACTCTGCAAGTCAAGATAAAAGGGGACTGCAGGAGGCAGTACCCCAGAGAGACGCACCAGAAGGACACCCTCACTCAGTGCACCCGTGGCTGGAAGCCACTCAATGCCACGTGCGCTCCTAACTCCTTTGCCTGGGGAGCAGGTGGCTGATAATACCGAGAAGGACTTCGAACTAACAACGGGGAAACAACGCTCCCCTGATTTAACAGAGTGACTTCATAAAGACCCGGGCAAGTTTTTCCGTTTTTCACCGATCCCTCTAAAACACGTGAAACCCAACGATCTGAATGTTTGTAATAACCTTACTTTTGTGCCCCTTTATAAATAAAAACGTTTGAAAATAGTGACATCAGACTTCAACAGACCTCTCTATCTTTGCTGGTAAGTTATCCAGGTACGGGATACGTAACAGATGCATAAGAGTATCTTCCAAATAACTTTGCATATAATTTGAAAGTGATTGGAGAAAAGTATAAAGGAAATGTCAGAGGTACTTCTTTAACACATTTTTAAAAAAAACATATAATCTCTCAGTTATCCTGATATCCACATTACAATATTTTAATTCTGAACCACTCTGTCAAGGTCTTGACAGCTGTGTAATCTGTGTTTAGCAATACCGATATCCCAGTGAATTTATTGCAAGGAGCATCTGTGATTATTATAACTCAATATTATCTTCAGTGTACTTGTCAGCAGAAAAAAAATCCCCAAAAAATATGAACTAGTAAATGTCATTCAAATCATTTACTGCAATTTCTGCATCATGGCAGCTAACACATGTTGCTCCACATGTACGTGCACTGTACACATGTAATCTATTATTTCAGAGAAGCAATTCTAAATTCAACAAAGGATTGGAGTCTACTTTCAACTGAGATGCATTTTGTGTCAGAATATGATCTTCATTTTAATCATAGGGTGCTATTGGGCGATACACAGCATACAAAAAGCAAGAAATCCCCCAGAGTTTAAATAACTTGTTTCCCCTCGTGCTAGACCATACAAATATTGAAACCTAGTAAAGAATTTGAAATGAAACTTTATAATGGCACATCTGGGAGATGTATGTTCGAAAGGTAACTTATTTAAATGAGAGGAGACATCAATGCAGAAAGCCATGTAATGAATTAGGTTTGCAAACATTTTCAGTTGATAAAAAGACTCTGGGAGTCTGAAGGGAAGAGCTGTGAAAGTGTCATTTCTAAAATATATATAGCAGAAATATAGGATTTTAATGGATTATGCAGGCATGGTTTATCTGCAGTCAACATAAACGTTGGCTGAATGAGCTCCAGAGTTTAGAAACATAGAACACCTACAGCACAATACAGGCCCTTCGGCCCACGAAGTTGTGCCAAACATGTCCCTACTTTAGAAATTACTAGGCTTACCTATAGCCCTCTATTTTTCTAAGCTCCTTGTACCTATCCAAAAGTCTCTTAAAAACCCTATAGTCTCCACCTCCACCACTGTTGCAGGCAGCCTATTCCATGCACACCACTCTCTGAGTAAAAAACACCTCCTCTGTACCTACTCCCCAGCACATAAAAACTTTATCCTTTTATGGCAACCATATCAGCTTTGGGAAAAAGCCACTGACTATCCACATGATCAATATCTCTCATCATGTTCTACACCTCTATCAGGTCACCTCTCATCCTCCGTCTCACCAAAGAGAAAAGGCCAAGTTCACTCAACCTATTCTCATTAGGCATGCTCCCCAATCCAGGCAACATCCATTTAAATCTCCGCTGCACCCTTTCTATGGTTTCCACATCCTTCCTGCAGTGTGGTGACCAGAACTGAGCACAGTACTCCAAGTGGGATCTTACCAGGGTCCTATATAGCTGCAACATTACCTCTCAGCTCCTAAATTCAATTCCATGATTGACGAAGTCCAATAAACCATACACCTTCTTAACCACAGAGTCGACCTGCGCAGCTGCTTTGGGCGTCCTATGGACTCAGACCCCACAATCCCTCTGATCCTTCACAATGCCAAGAGGCTTACTTTTAATACTATAATCTACCATCATATTTGACCTACCAAAATGAACCACTTCACACTTATCTGGGTTGAACTTCATCTGCCACATCTTAGCCCAGTTTTGCATCCTATCAATGTCCTGCTGTAACCTCTGACAGCCCTCCACACTATCTACAACATCTCCAACCTTTGTGACATCAGCAAACTTACTAACCCGTCCTTCGACTTCCTCATCTGGGTCATTTATAAAAATCACAAAGAGTAAGGGCCCCAGGACAGATCCCTCAGGCGCTCCGTTTGTGACTGACCTCCATGCAGAATATGACCCGTCTTCAACTACTCTTTGTCTTCTGTGGCAAACCAGTTCTGGATCCACAAAGCAATGTCCCCTTGGATCCCATGCCTCCTTACTTTCTCAATAAGCCTTGCAAGCGGTACTTTATCAAATGCCTTGCTGACATCCATATAGACTACACCTACTGCTCTTCCCTCATCAATGTGTTTAGTCACATCCTCAAAAAATTCAATCAGGCTTGTAAGGCATGACCTGCCCTTGACAAAGCCATGCTGACTATTCCTAACCATATTATGCCTCTCCAAATGTTCATAAATCCTGCCTCTCAGGGTCTTTTCCATCAACTTACCAACCACTGAGGTAAGACTCAATGGTCTACAATTTCCTGGACTATCTCTACTTCCTTTCTTGAAGAAAGGAACAACATCTGCAACCCTCCAGTCCTCCAGAACCTCTCCCGTCCCCATTGATGATGCAAAGATCATTGCCAGTGGCTCAGCAATCTCCTCCGTCACCTCCCACAGTAGTCTGGGGTACACCTTATCCAGTCCTGGCAACTTATCCAACTTGATGCTTTCCAAAAGCTCCAGCACATCCTCTTTCTTAATATATTCATGCTCAAGCTTTTCAGTCTGCCGCAAATCATCACTACAATCACCAGGATCCTTTTACATAGTGAATGCTGAAGTAAAGTATTCATTAGGTACCTCCGCTATTTCCTCCAGTTCCATGCACACTTTCCCACTGTCACACTTGATAGGTCCTATTCTTTCACGTCTTACTTATCCTTTTGCTCCTCACATACGTGTAGACTGCCTTGGGGTTTTCCTTAATTCTCCCTGCCAAGGCCTTCTCAAGGCCCCTTCTAACTCTCCTAATTTCCTTCTTAAGCTCCTTCCTATCAGCCTTATAATCTTCTAGATCTCTAACATTACCTAGCTCTCTGAAACTTTGTAAGCTTTTCTTTTCTTCTCGACTAGATTTATTGCAGCCTTTGTACACCACGGTTCTTGTAACCTACCAAAACTTCCCTGTCTCATTGGAACGTAACTATACAGAACTCCACACAAATATCACCTGAACATTTGCCACATTTCTTCTGTACTTTTCCTTGAGAACATCTCTTTCCAATTTTAGCTTACAATTTCCTGTCTGATAGCCTCATAATTCCCCTTACTCCAATTAAATACTTTTCTAACTTGTCTGTTCCTATCTCTCTCCATGTCTATTGTAAAGGAGATAGAATTATGATCACTATCTTTAAAATGCTCTCTCACTGAGAGATCTGACACTTGACCAGGTTCATTTCCCAATACCAAGTCAAGTACAGCCTCTCCTCTTGTAGGCTTAACTACATATTGTGTCAAGAAACCTTCCTGAACACACCTAACAAACTCCACCCCATCTGAACCCCTTGCTCTAGGGAGATGCCAGTCGATATTTGGGAAATTAAAATCTCCCATCACAACAACTCTGTTATTATTACATCTTTCCAGGATCTGTTTCCCTATATGCTTCTCGATATCCCTGTTACTATTGGGCATTTACCATTACATTCTCTGTATGTTTACCAATACATTCTCTGCAACAACTGTCTTCTTAAAATAGCTGTTGCTGTTATGAGATAGTGAACAGATTGACACTAAACTGGATGTAGTTTCTGTGCTAACATTGTTGTTGATTTATTTTTATTTATGGAGATTCCCGAGTATTATTTGAGTTCTAATGATGGATCCTTAACCTGAAATATCAATTATGCTTCTTTCTTCAAAGGCACTGCCTGGTCTGCTAGGTGTTTCCGAACTTTCTGTCTTTATCATTTTAACCAGGAAGAAAACAAATGGCTGGTGTGGGACAATAAATGTGCAAATGTTAACTTATCACCAAGGTAACCAACCTTGATTTTTGCTGGCTCCACCACTTTTGAGTTTGAGTTTGCTCACCACCATTGTAGGTGATATTTGGCTCACTGGAAAATTCCTAGAAATGTTTTACCATTTGTTTGTGGGCTCTGCTTCATACCCCCGATAGTACTGACTGAGTCTATGTTCCACTACTTCACAATACAAGTCAAGTTAAGTCAAGTCAAGTCAAGTCACTTTTCATTGTCATTTTGACCATAACTGCTGGTACAGTACACAGTAAAAATGAGGCAATGTATTTCAGGACCATGGTGCTACATGACACAGTACAAAAACTACACTGAACTACGCAAAAACAACACAGAAAAAAACTACGCTGGACTACAGACCTACCCAGGACTGCATGAAGTGCACAAAACAGTGCAGGCATTACAATAAATAATAAACAAGACAATAGGGTAGTAAGGTGTCAGTCCAGGCTCTGGGTATTGAGGAGTCTGATAGCTTGGGGGAAGAAACTGTTACATAGTCTGGTCGTAAGATCCCGAATGCTCCGGTGCCTTTTCTCAGATGGCAGGAGGGAGAAGAGTTTGTATGGGGGGTGCGTGGAGTCCTTTATAATGCTGTTTGCTTTGCAGATGCAGCATGTAGTGTAAATGTCCGTATTGGCAGGAAGAGAGACCCCAATGATCTTCTCAGCTGACCTCACTATCCACTGCAGGGTTTTGCGATCTGAGATGGTGCAATTTCCGAACCAGGCAGTGATGCAGCTGCTCAGGACGCTCTCAATACAACCCCTGTAGAATGTGATGAGGGTGGGAGGGGGGAGATGGACTTTCCTCAGCCTTCGCAGAAAGTAGAGATGCTGCTGGGTTTTCTTTGCTATGGAGCTGGTATTGAGGGACCAGGTGAGATTCTCCGCCAGGTGAACACCAAGAAATTTGGTGCATACACATGAGAGTAAAGTGAGATGAAGGAAGATCTGTCTATGATGAAGCCAAGATTGGTGAATTCGTCTGGAGAAAGGCATATTGGTGAGGAAATTGACAGAAACTCTTGAAGCACATTGATGATAAGTATTTCCAGAGGAAGGTCTTTAGTTCTTCTTTCCAATCTGCCAGTGACTAGGAAACAGGGAAGAGGGACTCTCAGCTGAACAATGTTTTAAATTAGTTGGGTGAGATAGTTTATTGCTTCTTCACTGGAGCTGCTCAGCTTTTGAAAACTAATTGTTAAGGACTCTCTGAGTGAACATTTGCTCCATTTGACTGGGTGTGGCCACACGTCAGATTGGTGAAAGACTTAGAAATATCATAAATCATTGCTGTAAGCAACCCAGTCAGTCTTGGATTTAGGCAAATTGTGAGGTTTGACAGAGGAATTTTTGAATTAGTTGCCAAAAACCACAGAATATGGAGCAAATGAAAAGTTAACTTCAGTTTTGTGTTTACTCTGGAAGAGCAAGTGAACACTGTTTTGGGTGAAGCCATAATGAAATAATGCTGGGTTTCATATAAGTGCTGTGGAAATGAAGCAAATTTAGCATGTGGAAAGGTGGAAGGAAGGACTCAGAAGAAGTTCTTGCATTAACTTCACTTCCTTTATGATCTCAACACATTCTTTATGTGTATTATAATTAAAGAAATATTTCTTGAAGTCTAGATGCTGTTGCACTGCAGGGATGAATGTGGCGGGATAAGGACCGAAAAGCAGTAAAGGTCTGGATGGAGCTTCTCTTCCGTAAAAATTTA
This sequence comes from Hypanus sabinus, assembly GCF_030144855.1. Lineage (NCBI taxonomy): Eukaryota > Metazoa > Chordata > Chondrichthyes > Myliobatiformes > Dasyatidae > Hypanus > Hypanus sabinus. The sequence goes on from NC_082711.1 coordinate 36,598,641, forward strand.
CAAAGAAAACTATACAATCAGACACTAACACATTGTGAACCTCAGTACATTTGCAACAGAACACAGAAAACGAATTTCAGCTGACAGTCAGGTACTGGTACATCTAATCTCTGGTTCTGAATATCAGCAGACTTAGGAAAGCATCCATACATACCTCACTGACCCACTATGTCCCGAGCAGGTCTCTAAGTGCAGGCAAGTTCTGAGAGCCCTGAGTTCAGACAACAATGTAAAACCAGGAGGATCAAGACCTCAGTGACAAATGTTTTAAAAGAGAGTCAGCTACATGAGGAGAGACTGAGTAGACAAGATCCCTGTTCTCTGGAGTTAACAAGAATGGTAGGGAAACTCAATTAAAATGCAAAATACCAATAGATGTGAAATGATGAATGCAGAAAAAAATGTTTGAGGTACCTTATACCAGAAATACGTGGTTGGCCAGTTTGAACTGAAATGAGGGAAAACCTCACCACTGAGTTGGTGGTGTATCGTGGGAACACACTATGACAGAAAACTGTGGGACTCAGTTATTGATTACACTCAAAGCAGAAGTCTACTTATAGATATTTTAGGAAGAACATTATTGAGCTGTCATCTTCTCACAGCTAGCACCAGGCAGAAAGTACAGAAGCCTGAAGACTCACACCACAAGCTACAACAACAATTACTTCCCTTCAAACATTCAGTTCTTAAACCAAACTGTACAACCGCTGTAGAGAAACATGATGTCTATTTTGACCACTTTGTACCGCTATTAACAATTCTTTTGTTCTAATTAGTCATAGAGCAATGCAGCATGGATAAAGACCCTTTGGTGTCTATGCTGTCTTTCTTGTATAATTTTGGATAATTAATGTTTAATTTATGATTTTCTTGTGTCTCAAACCCATGCCAATGATGTCGCTGCAAATTTTTCATTGCACCTATGCATTCATATCAGTGTGCATATGACAATAAATTCAACTTTGACCTTCATTCTGTTGTTCCTCTTCCCACAGATGTAGCCTGACTTGCTGAGTATTTTCAGCACTTTCCGTTTTTGTTTCAAATTTCCAGCACCTGCTGTTTAGTGATTTTCACATATGAGGTAAATAGATTTTTGAGAAAGTATACAACAAGTTTACAGGAAGGCAGAGGTGAGGTTACAAATCAGGCCAGCCATGATCTTATTAAATAGCAGTGCAGATTCAATGGGCTGAGTGGACGATTCCTGCTCCTAAGTGAATTTTTTATATAATCAATTTCTAGATATGAGCAGAATCATGGAACATAGGGAGAAGGGCAGGAAAAGGGTGTTTCATTTACTGTAAAGAATAAGCCATGAACTTATTAAATAGTGAAGCAGGCTAGAAGAGCCAAGTGGTCTAGTTTAACTCCTGTTCATGGGGAGACTGTCCTGGCTTTTCTTTGCAATGACTACAGGATAGATTTTATGCTTAACAGTACCTTAGTTCCTGTGTTGTAGCAAGCTGCAGTTTCATTATATGCTTCATTTAGATCAACTGATCCTCCTAATGTTTGACCTTGGCTGACTTGTCATCTGCCTTGACGCTCCCATGCACTCGACTGCCCTCCCACACTGTAAAAATAAAGCAAAATAACTCTCTCAACTGTTACTGCTTGAGTGCTTCCAGTATTTTCCACTTGTAACACAATTTTTTATGTTATTTAATGGCACAACAATTTTCCTCAACATTTATTGCAGAAGGGCTTTTTTTCAACTAACTCAGGGTGATGCCATCATTCTTATAGATTTAAGAAGTGTTTATTCCCTGTGCAGACACTTTGGTGTGGTGTCATAGTCATGCACCATAAGGGAACGCAGCCAAGCAGGCTACAGGAACAGTAAGTTCTGTTCCATAGTTATATCTTGGGCTGGAAATTGACTGGTTCCTGCAGACGCAAGCTAACAGGCTGATTCAACCACCATTTTGGATGAGAGCCTACCACTGATGTCACAAGTTGTTAGATCACTGACCCGAGGGTAAGGCTGCATCAGGGCTGAGAACATGAACAGAAACAGGACAGATCACTAAAAGATGAACTCTTGAACTCTTCATCTCTCAATTCACCCCATTGTGGCTCTTGTACTTTGTTTGGCCACTGCACTTTCTCAGTAACTGCAATACCACCCCAGGAACCATATGAGTGGCAGCAGAAATAGAACAGTACAGAAAGCATTGACTTTGAATGTAAAGAAAGAAAAGGCATGGTTTCTTCTTGTGACATCTTTCAGTATGATTAAAGTTTCTTTTATTAAAAATCTGCAATATTATATTCTACTTGCTGTTTTTCTTTTCTTTCACTGCCTAGTGATCTGTCTGGATGGTATGCAGAACAATTTGTGTCTCTTGGTATATGCGACAGTAACCTAAACCAAGACCAATCAACCTCAGAGATGAATCTGGCCCTGACTGTCCTGTGGAACTTTGTGCAGTTTGAAAAGCAGAGCGGGTGGGGGACAGTGTGGTGAGTGAAGGAGTATGGGGAAAGGAAAGAGATGTAGAGGCTGAACTTGGATAAGTTATAATCCAATGAGTCAGAAAGCTGTGATCAATGATCGGGAAGGGTGCAGTCTGCGTGCTTGATGAGTTGATGGTCTGCGGTTGGTAATCAGAGAGATGTGGGTTCAGCCAGAATGGGGCCTGCTGTCAAAGATGTAACATGAGGTGGTTCCATGAGTTTAGACCCATTAATGGGATTAGGAAATAGGCTACTTCAGGGCCTGATGAATCTGGGCCCTGTGATTAGTAGTCAGAAGTTGTGAGGTGTGAAGTGTGAATATGGAGACTACAAATCAGAGTTTAGGGATATCTGTGGGGGGCTATGAGAGCTCATTCATGTAACCCTGGCCCTGAAGTCAAAATATTGATGCTAAAATGTTTGGCTTAGTGATTGGGAGATCTACAGACTGTTGGGAGGGGTCGGTCAGATGAAGATTGTGAGATTGGGGAGGACAAGTGTGTCGTGATGGTAGTAAGGGTCAATATTCTCAGATTTTTGCGAGTTGAGGATGGAAACTAAATAATTTGATGTATTAAAGAACCTAACAAAAGATTTGTTTCAACTCAGAGACTCCCTCTTGTAAAATTGAAGCATGCAACACTATAAAAGCGGGTTGGACTGAGAATGCCCAATGGCTGGTGCATATGAGAGCAAAATGTACTGTAATTGGACATGCTGTGGAACGGCATGCACTGGCATGACATGTTGTTCAGATCTGCACCTGTCACTGGGCATTCTTCATACTAAAACAGGGCTGAAAGGTAAATGACATCATCGTGCATACAGCTGAAGCAGAATATGACTTGAGAATCCTTACAGGGTGTACCTCTGGAATGGGACAAAAGGCCTGGAGATCTTTCCAAGAATACTAGACTATCATAAGCATGGAGCTGAACAAGATAACACAAGCTAAACAAATTTCTTGGCACCCTATGCTCTCTGCATTTCTCTGAACACAAACTGAAGCATTCTGTGACTGTTTAACTGAAATGTAAGTAGTGTTTCTTCAGCACCTTTTATACTCATGCAACATTCCAAACCAGGCCCTTTTTTAAAAGGAAATGAGCAACAGATAAAATATGTCTGCAAATTTGCCCAAGATCTGGCTCCATGTTTAAGGCTTCAAATGTTCAATTTCAAATTTGAGTTTACTGTTGTGGGCATATGTACAGAATATAAACGGCATGACAATTAGCATTTTGCAGCAGCACAGTGCATTACAAGCATGACAAACATAAACAAACACACACAAAATACTGGAGGAACTCAGCAGGTCAGGCAGCATCTACGGAAATGAAAAACCAGCCAGCATTTTGGATGACAGCCTTTATTAGAATCTGATCTGCTGAGTTGTATATATATATATATATATACATAAAATATTAAATAGTTAAGTAAGTAGTGCAACAAAAAGGAAATAAAAAAGAAATAAGGTGCTGTTCATGGTTTCAATGTCCATTCAGAAATCAGATGGCAGAGGGGAAGAATCTGTTCCTGACTCATTGAGGGTGTACCTTCAGGCTTCTGTACCTCCTTTCTGATGGAAACAATGAGAAGAGGGCATGTCCTATGTGGTTGGGATACTTAGATGGATGCCACTTTTCAGAGGCAAGACTCCTTGACGATGTCCTGGATACTGTGGAAGCTAGTGCCCATGGTGGAGCTGACTAATTTTAAATTCATTGCAGTTTATTTTGATCCTGTGCAGTAGCAGCCACCACATACCAGGTGATGATGCAGAAAATCAGAATTGCTCTCCATGGTACATCAGTAAAAATTTGTCAGTGTTTTGGCAATATACCAAATCTCCTCTGTTAAGTGTCAACTTTTTTTTACTACGAGCATCATTTTAGGTGCCTGTACAAGGTGGGTGGGTGACATCATTATAACAAAATGTGGGCAGGTTTCTGGGACGTTAATTAGAGAAGGAACAGCGGACTGCGAGTTACCAGCAGGAGAGTTCGCTATGGCAGCGGACGAGTCTCATCCTTCTCCGTGTCCAGAAGATTGTGATAATTAGTGCATACTGGATACGTGACTCTCACTTTACATGATCCATACTTGGATTTCTGGAGTATTCCTGTGGAGACCACTTTTTGTTAACCCATACATGGATTTGGGTGTGTTAGGTGGTGACCACTTGTGTTAAGGAATATTTTGTGACTGTTACCTTGTAATATCCCTCGGTGGATTTTGGAACATTACTTAATGTCTGGAATCTGCTGTAACTGCTATCTTGTTTTCCCAGCGTGGATCCTCTGGAATTTTTCGTGATCACTACCTCCTGTCATCTTAGTGTGGATTTACAAGATTCTTTCCCTCACCTGTTTCCATGGATTTCTGGAATCATCTGGATTGCCATTTCTGGGACTGTAAGATTTGAGAAGAACTGTTCCCAAACCTTACACTGTTTGTGAGCTACAAATGCATAGCACTGTTAATTTTTGTTTATGGGAGTAATTTGTTTAATTGTAAGTATTTTGGGTAGATACTGAAAATATAGTTGTTTAACATTAAAACTGCTGCTGGCACATAACATAAAGTGGGGGCTCATCTGGGATCTTAAATTGGGGCTTATTGATTGATTGATTGATTGATTGATTGATTGATTTGATTGATTACTTCCCTTTTGATTGAATTGTGTGTGGAAACCAGCACTGACGTTGCTGGTCTTACTGACATTGAGTGCAAGGTTATTCCTGCGACACCATTCAACTAGCTGATATCTCTTGCTCATATATGCCCTCTTATCACCATCTGAGATTCTGACAACAATGGCTGTATCATCAGCAAGCTCATAGTTTGTATTTGAGCTGTGCCCAGCCACGCAGTTATGGGTATAGAGAGAGAAGAGCAGAGGGTCAAGCTTACATCCCTGAGGTGCGCCAGTGTTGATTGTCAGCGAGGTGGGGGTGTTAAATTATGGTCTTCCATTTAGGAAGTTGAGGATCCAGTTGCAGAGATTCACTCAGGAAAATATGAAGGAGCTGGTGCTGGGATAGCGGCCTGAAGGGATGTCCTTTATGTTGGGGAGGGTAGCATGGGAGGTGGAGGTCAGAGGAGTTGTCCAGTGTGTCAGAGTGGGGCCAGGAGATGGATGCCATGATGGATGCCCTGTGTGTCCAGGCAGAGCCAGGAGAATGGTGACTAGGAGAGTTGTTGGTGTGCCATTGTGGAGCCTAGAGATGCAAGCCGAGGTAGATGTCCCATGTGTCAGAGTGGGGCTAAACAGGAAGAGTACTAAGAGTAAAACTTAAACCAGTTTGCTGATTTGACTAGACAGATTAAGTTCAGTAGGCCTGGCTTGCCTAACTCAGGTATAAGTAGCAGAACTGTAGTTTGGTAACTGCAGTCAACATTATCAAGGCTAATGTTTTCCCAGAACAGGATATATACCTAATCATTATATAACTCTGTCTTAGCCTGCATCAACATCAATTAGAGCTCAGAGCTCCACATCAACCACCACTGTGTAACAGTTGCAGGAAAACCAAGGACGGCAATGTAGCATAGTGGTTAGAACAACACTTTACAGTACCAGTAACCCAGGTTCAATAACCACCACTGTCCTGTAAGGAGTTTGTATGTTCTCCCCATGTGCGTGTGGGTTTCCTCCGGGTGCTCTGGTTTCTTCATACATTGCAAAGGCCTACCAATTGGAAGGTTAATTGGTCATTGTAAATTGTCCCTTGATTAGCCTGGGGTTAAATCGGGGCTTGCTAGGCGTCACAGCTCAAAGAGACTATTCCATGCTGCATCTTATTAAAGACAAAATAAACAAATATCGCTATTGCTAACATATATGCAGAAGGCTCTACACATTGTCAATATGATTTTTTAATCTTTATATAAAATTTAGCCAAATTCCAGTTTTTAAATAAAGGAACTGATGTTGTTGAAACCAAAGCATGGAAATTCTCAATCAAGAATGATTTTTTAAAATTTATCCATTCATATTGATAATAATAACTTGCAGAGTTGGTGCGTGGCCAAGTGGTTAAGGTGTTTGTCTAGTGATCTGAAGGTCCCTAGTTCGAGCCTTGGCTGAAGCTGCGTGTGTGTCCTTTAGCAAGGCACTTAACCACACATTGCTCTGCGACACCACCAGTGCCAAGCTGTACAGGTGCTAATACCCTTCCCTTGGACAACATCAGTGGCGTGGAGAGGGGAGACTTGCAGCATGGGCAACTGCCAGTCTTCCATACAACATTGCCCAGGCTTGCACCCTGGAAACTTTCCAAGGTGCAAATCCATGGTCTATCGAGACTAACGGAGGCCTACACAATAACTTGCAGGTGTGTGCTCCCAGAAGAATCGGTAATTTTGAAATTATATTTTGTATTTCATCAGAAGTATTACCTTTACTGTAAAGGAATTGATGCTATTTTTAAATCAGTGACATAGTGATATGTTGTTCAGGGTCAATTCTACATGTTGGTGTTGAACTCAACATGTGCTAATGTTACACAGACTGTAATGTAGATTAAACACCAACAGTGACCAAAACTTTTCATATCCTGCGTCAACAGTTGGACTCCCGGTATAGAGGTGGATGGAAACTATTCCATCTGTTTACATTTACCCACAGCCTGGGTCATAATGCTGCATTACTTCAGTTTTACCTGTCAAGTAGTTATGTTGCATGAAAGAATTTCTGCACTTAATCAGAACTACTCACTGTACAGTCCTGCAACTGAAATTTTTTTTTTATCAAACTGCATTATATCCAGATTAGGTACTGATTACGTTCTGATATTCTTTTATTGTTTGGGATGTTCTTATTGCTAAAGGGGAACAAATTTGAAGTGCTTGTGCTCTTTGTATAGAGTTTAGCTGCAATGGTGCACATAACGGACTCTGTGATAGTTTGGTGACTGGGTCGGCAAGAATTAGCTGCTATCGGCTGCCAACAAGGAAATGAAAAAGACTTTTTCCAGTCACATTTAGTTTTGCACCCTCTGTGCTGCTTTTTAAAAACTCAAACATCTCCATGTGCTTCCACTGGTATGTAGTCATCTCAGGTTCATTTTAGAAACACCTCATCGCCAGTGTTATGTTTTGTAACTCCAAAATATTTAAGCTCATTAAAGGGAAAAGACGGGAATCTGAAATCAGAGGCTAACTTGTTTCTACTTTAAGCGAGGCATAGCCGTATCACATGGTAGTGTCATGATGTATGCAATTTATTTATTTTTACACCTAACCCAGGATTAATTTTTATGCAAAGAATACTAAATCAAAAACATAATTACAAGATTACTTAGATATTAATATTAAATGCATAACAGTGATAATGACCATTTTCTATATATTTGCAGTCACTTAAGAACTTCAACTGGGTATTTCCTGGCAGGAATCAATGCTTGGTATCTAACACACTCTCTACATCAGATGTGCATGAGTTGACCCAATTTCCTGTGCAATATCCTTCTGGAGCTTTGCTAGATAAAATGTTTTGAACAGAGGTCAGATCACTGAGTGAAAGCATGAAAAGATGTAACTCACTCGCGTTTGCTGACTGAGTACATGAGGCATCAATTAGCAGCAGCTTGGTTTTTGAACAGTAGCCAATCAGCGATCACAATTGATTGGCAAAAGCAAATAAAGACAAGACAGGGGAATGCAGGGCAGCAATTGTTGGAGTGAACAGTGCTGGAGTGATTATTTCACCGTTTAGCTCTTTGAGGCTTCAGTGAGGAGAGAAGGCGAAAAAGCTGTAGGTAGATTATTTAATCGGTTTATTTATTGTTTCCTTCTTTTTGTTTGCACAGTTAGAGCGGTAAGGATGCCGGGCAAGGTAGCTGAATGCTCCTCTTACAGGATGTAGGAAGGCAGGGAGACTTCCAGTGTCCCTGATGACTTCATCTGCAAGAAATACATCCAGCTGCAGTTTTGAACACTCCGCATTAAGGAGTTGGAGCTGTAACTGGATGAACTCCAAACCATTCAGGAGGCTGAGGGGATGATAGATAGGACATAGAGAGAGGTAATTGCACCCAAGGTGCAGGACACAAGAGACCGGATGGCAGTCAGGAAGGGGAAAGGGTTAAACAGCCAGTGCAGAGTACCCCTGTGGCCATCCCCCTTAACAGCTGGTATACCACTTTGGATACGATTGGAGATGGGGAGATAACCCAGCAGAGGAAAGACACAGCGGTCAGATCTCTGGCACTGAATATGGCTCTGTGACTCAGTAGAGATGGGGGGAGAAGAGGTGAGCTGTGGTGATAGGGGATTCATTTGTAAGGGGAATAGGAAGGAGGTTCTGTGGACAGGAACAAGAATCCTGGATGATGGTCTCCCAGGTATCAGGCTTCGGGACATCTCAGATCGAGTCCGCAGCATTCTTAGATGGGAAGGTGAGCAGCCAGATGTTGTGGTCCATGCAGTGACATAGGGAGGAATAGTGATGAGGTTCTGCAAAGTGAGTTCAAGGATTTAGGTGCTGAGTTAAAGGACAAGACCTCAAAGGTTGTGATCTAAGAATTGCTACCTGTGCCACACACCAGTGAGGTCAGAACTAGCAAGATTATACAGTTTTACACATGGCTAAGGAGTTGGTGTAGGAAGAGTCATAAGATTTTTGGAATATTGGGCTCTCTTCCAGGGAGGGTGGGACCTGTACAGAAGAAACATTTTGCACCTGAACCAGTGGGGATTAATATCCTAGTGGGTAGGTTTGATAGTACTGCACAGTGGTGGGGTGGGGGGGGGGGGGCAAGTAGGGTTTCAACTAGAGTTGGATTAGTGAGACTTGCTTGCAGGAGAGGCAGATCTGGCAGCCCATTATTCCAGGGTTCTGTTGTTTTAGACATGACAGAGCAGGAGGGATTGAAAAGGGAGAGGTTGTGTTACTAGTCAGGGAAATTTTTACAGCTGTGCTCAGTCAAGACTGACTGGAAAACTCGTCTCGTGGGGGCTTTATGGGAGGAACTCAGGAATAAGCAAGGTAAGAAAATATTAATGGGGCTATATTAAAAGCCACCCAACAGGCTTCAGGATTTAGAGGAACGAATTTGTAGAGAGCTCGCAGACTGTTGCAAGAAACATAAGGTTGTTATAGTAGGTGACTTTAACTTTCCACATATTGACTGGGTCTCCCATACTGTAAAAGGACTAGATGGGACAGAGTTTGTCAAATGTGTTCAGGAAACTTTCCTTAATCAGTACATAGAAGTCCCAGTGCGCAATACTGTATCTTCTATTAGAGAATGAGACATGGCAGGTGACAGAAGTTTGTGTAGGGGGAACACTTTGCATCCGGTGATCACAATGCCATTAGTTTCAAAGTAAATATCCAAAAAAGTAGGTCTGGGACACAGTTTGAGATTCTAAATTGGAGAAAGGTCAATGTTGATGATATCAGAAATGATTTGGCAAGTGTGGATTCAAACAGGTTATTTTCTGACAAAGGTGTACTTGGTAAGCAGGTGGCCTTCAAAAGTGGAAGCTTAAGAGCATAAAAATTGTATGTGTCTGTCAGAAAAAGAGTTAAAGGTAACTGCTTAAGGAAACCTTGGCTTTCAAGAGATATTGAGGTCCTGGTGAAGAAAAGGAAGAAGATACATAGCAGGTATAGGCAGGTAGAAACAAATTAACTACTTAAGGAGTATAAGACATGCAAGAGGACACTTAAGAAAGAAATCAGGAGGGCTAATAGAAGGCATGAGGATGCCCTTGAAGGAAAGATGAAGGAGAAATCCTAAGGGATTCTACAGAAATGTTAAGAGTAATAGGATTGCAAGGGACAAAATTTGCCCTTTGGAAGATCAGAATGGTTATGTATGCATGGAGCCAAAAGAGATGGGGAGAAGTTAAATTGATATTTTGCATCTGTATTTTCTCAGGAGACAGACACAGAGACTATAGATTGAGGCAAATTAGCAGCAAGGTCATGGACCCTATACATCCTGTGGCAAAATATGGTGTATAAATGCCCAGGACCTGACAAGGTGTTTCCTTGAACCCTGTGGGAGGCAAGTGCAGAAGTTATGGAGGCCCTAACAGAGGTATTTAAATCATCCTAAGCGATAGGTTAAGTACCAAAGGTTTGGGACAGGGGGATTGTTCCACTGTTTAACAAGGGCTCTAAAAATAAACCAGGAAATTATTGGTCAGTGAGCCTGACATCAATAGTGAGAAAATTATTGGAAGGTATTCTAAGGGACCAGATATATCTGTAAAGACAACAACTGATTAGAGATTGCCAGTATGGCTTTGCCTGTGGTAGGTCATGTCTAGTCAATCTTATAGAGTTTTTCAAGGAAGTTACCAGGAAAGTTGATGAAGTAAGGCATTTGACAAGGTCCTGCTTGGGAGGTTGGTTAAGAAGGTCCAATCATTTGGCATTCAAGATGAGGTAGTAAATTGGATTAGACCTTGGCTTTGTGGGAGAAGCCAGCAAGTGTTTGTAATTGGTTGCCTCTCTGACTGGAGGCCACTGAACTATATATGCTCTTAGTACAGAGTTGTGCTGTTATTGTGCAGAGAGCAGACTCTGCTACAGCCTAGTGACTGGATCAGTGAAATGAAGAGGACTTTTACCAATCACATTTAGTTTTTCACTCGCTGGTTTATCCAAGCATGCTGTTTAAATCTGAAGCCACCATAATTAAAAAGGCAGATCTGCAGTCTGGAAGTTCAATTATGTGGCGATGCCCTTTTCAAATGATACATGAGTGAACCCAGATCTTCCCCAGAGTGGAACGTGATAACATATTTATTCGCCATCACTTAAGCATTTCAACTGAGTGCTTCCAAGCAGGAGTCAATGCTTGGTATCTAACACACTGTCTCCATCAGATGTACATAAGTTGACCCAAATTCCACTGTAATATTCATTTTGGAACTTCGCTGGAAAAATTAGATTTTTTTTTCAAAGTGAGACCTTTCAAAGGTTCAAAGGTTCATTCTTTATTGTCAAAGTATGCATGTAGAATACAACTCTGATATTTGTCTACTCCAGATAGCCATTAAATACAGAAAGACCATGGGTATTGATGAAAGAAAAGACATCAACTCCCCCACTGGCACGAAAAAGAAAAGAAACAAAGCTCACAGACCACAAAATCCCCTTCGCCTGAAGCAAAAAAAAACAGCCACAATAACAACCAATGACTCCCCGACTCCCTACACGTAACAAATCACAACCCTCTCACTCGCAGAAAAGAACAGCAACAGTAGCACCAAACCCCCAACCCCCCAAACCTATACACAAAAAATTAACAGATCACCCACCCACCAGTCACCCACAAAACTGAAGGAAACCTACATAAAGACAGTCCAATAACCACATAAATCTCAGAATATGGGAAACACCTTTTCATCTACCCATGAGGAGAGTGGCTGCACAAACTCAGTCCTTCTGTTTAGAGGGACTGCTGACCCAGGTCTGAGCACTGCCAATCCAGTTTGAACGCCACCAGTCCAGGACCGAATGCACAGATCCGGCTGCTGACCATCTCTGTTGGGAGCCATCGCTGACCCCTTTCGTATTCACCTCAGTGCTTCAAGATGGAGACATTCATGGCCCCGCACCTCGTCTCTGGTCTTTTCCATGAGTCAGACCTTTCTGGCCCTCCATCTCTGATGTCCACGAGGCAGCTCTCCGGACACAGCATAGCGCTGGATCCTTCAATCCAGATTCAAACTGCACATCACAGGCTCCAACTGTTTCCATAACACAAACAAGACAGAAAGAACAAGCAGAAGGCATAGAAAAAGCATAATGATTGGAAAGATTTGCCATCTGGAAGATGTCTCCTGAGGAATCATCGTTCGCTGGCACCATTTTGACCAGAAGATGCTTTCATCTCCCTTGTCAAAACTGGGATCCCAATAATAAATGTACCATTACTTTCCTTCTATTCATTAGCATTAAAAATCCCCCTCACTAATATCACCTCGCCAGTTAGCTAGGTCCTGATCTTAGCCCAGGCATACCAATTGCCAACCCTTAACTTCACAAACGCTCCATTGGCCTCTGAAATTTGCCAGCCCTTGGGAAAGCAAAGCAGCCAGCATAGTCAAGAACTGCACCCCCCCCCCCCACACACACACACCCCAGTCATTCTCTCTTCAGGCAGAAGATACAAAAATGTTAAGGCCGCTTGTCACCAGACTCATGGATAGCTTCTATCCTGCCATTAGCAGACTTTTAAACACAGCTGTCATGCAGAGAAACTGAAAGCTTGTTTTCCAAATCTATCTTGTGGCCCTTGCACTCTATTTGTTTACCAGCACTTTATCTGCAGTACTACATTCTGCTTTCTGCTCTTGACTGAGGGAATCAGTGAATTGGAAGTTCCTTTCCCCTCGCAGATGCTGCTCTGGACCGCTGAGTTCCTCTACCAGATTTTCTGTAGCTGTATTCATCTCTATGCATCACCGGCTATGCTTTCAATATATCATGCAACTTGCGAATATGAACTCCCATGCCTCATTGTTCCTGTATGCTATTTAGATTTGTTCTGTCAAGTCTCTTCCCATCTTCCGACAAGCGAATCACCTTATGTTCCTCTGTAATTTCTTCAAGAGGCAGTGCCTCAGCAAGGTAGCATCGATGATTAAGGGCCCTCACCATCTGGGGCAAGTCCTCTTCTCATTAGTACGGTTGGGGAAGAGGCAAAGGAGACGGAACACATATGCACTCAATGTTTTAAGAATAGCTTCTTCTCCTCCACCATTAGATTTCTGAATGGTCCATTACCCATGAGCATTATTCACCTTTTGCACTATTTATATATTTCTGTAAATTGTAGTAATTATTATATATTGATTTCTCCACAGAACAATGTCTTCACAGAACATATTTCTTCATGACATATGTCAGTGATAATAAATCTGATTCTGATTCTGTTTCTGAGAGTGAAGTGCAGAAACAAAGGCTGGAGTCAAATGGTTGAACTTTGACTATGTTTCAAATCAATTTCTCTCCCCACAGATGCATCGGAACTTGCTCCGCTTACCTGCAGTTCCTTTTATTTCAGATTGGCAGCATTTGTTGGATCTTGCTTTTGCAATGTTGTTGATCTGTCCTTTGGGGTGTATAAGCAGTGTTGCCCAGCAGATGGCAGCACAGTACTCCATGTCAAATAAATACATAGAAGGGAAGGAAGAGTAGCATCTCACTGGTGAATCACAACAGTATTCTGGATGACCTCAAGCTCTCGCCCACATAATACAAGTAAATTCAGGACTTCAGATTGTGTGTCCAAACAGGGATAGAATAAGGCAGGCATTGGAGGGCATGCTCTAACTTGCCTGATTGAGTACAGTTGCAAAAGTACTCAAGAAGCCTAACACCAGCTCTAGTCATTGAATCATAGAGTCATACATTATGGAAACAAGCCCTTTGGCCCAACTCACCGAAGCCCATCAAGATGCCCATCTAAGCTGGTTCCATTTGCCTGGTCCATATCCGTCTCAAGCAGAGGTTCCCAGCCTGGGGTCCACAGACCGTGTGCTTAATGGTATTGGTCCATGGCATAATAAAGGATGGGAACCCCTGCTCCAAAGTTTTCTTATGCATGTACCTGTCTAAATAGCTGTTAAATGTTGTGGGTGTACCTGTCTTTGGCAGATTATTCCATGTATGTACCAATAACTATGTGAAAATATTATCCTTCTGGTTCCTGTAAAAATGTTTCCTCTCTCACTTTAAACCCATGCTCTTTAGTTCTTGTTTCACCATCCCTGTGAAAGGAAGTGTGTACCATCTACACCCCTGAGGATTTCATACACCTCTATAAGATGAGTCCTCCACTTCTCCTGGATATCCCCTCCCCATTACCCAGTCAATCAAGTCCAGGCAGCACCCGCATAAATCCTTTCTGCACTCTTTCCAGCTTTAACAGCATCATTTCTACAGCAGAAGGAACAGCACTGAACCTAATATTCCAAGTATGACCTCACCAACATCTTGGGCAAATGCAACATAATCTCCCAACTGCTGTACCCACTGCTCTGACTACTACAAGGCCATCACGCCAAAATGATAGAATGGCTCTCTTGGTAGTAATCTATCCACTTCCCTGAGTATTTATTTTTTCTGTCAGAATGTCTACTGTGTGTATTGTAGGGTAACATAATTGGGAGATGTGTATATAATTCACAACCACTGACATTGAGTTGGGGTTTCGCTTCAAGAAACTGGTCTGACTTGATGATGTCATTACCTAAGGATTTTTAGCATGTTTTTGTGTTTAGATTTGGGAGTTCAATAACACGGGTTTCTGGTTTCATGAAACACAAAATGCCTCACTTTGTTTTATTTGCAAAAAACTACATTGGTGAACCCAATGCTCTAGGATGATTGCAGAGTTAATTAATATGTCAGCCAACACAGTCACTTCGAAACTGTCGGAGTTTTGGAAGCAAAATGCCACCTCTTGTTTTGTGCAAACTGAGGCCAGGTTTGCTCTGCAAGAAATCTCCACTGACGACACCAAATTCTACGATGTGGTAGTTCACTCAGGAACTCCACAGCTGCGAAAGTGGCGAGTCTGCTTGAGTACCCACCTGAACATGACAAATACCGATCACTGAAAACGCACCTTTTGCAGGCTTTTGGACTATAGGAATCTGAGCATGCCTCTCATTGTAAATCACTGTGCTTTGTTTCATTTTTAAAGAACCCTTCATGTAGCAAATGCCTAATCAAGCTCACATGGCCCTTGCTAATGCACCCGTGATGAACTGCAGGGTGCATGCTAAAATGGCCAATAGTCTACACTCAGCCAGCCAACAATGCATCATTCCTCCTCAATTTTCCTGGTCAGCAAGGCCCTTAACATAAGGATGCTCGAAATGCAAAACAGATGATGCAGAGCTTGTGTTTTTACCAAGAGCACTTTGGCATGAATGCTAGAAAGTGCCGACCGCCTTGCAGCTTCAACAGTTCCAGCTCATCGAGACATCAGAGGTCTGCGAACATCGTGGGTTTCAGCTACCAGTGTCATCTACTGTTCACTGCAGGCACTCTTTCAGGGTGACGCTTCTGGTGCTCAAACGAGTCTGCTGCTGGCGTTGCCTGTTGATGAGAAGGAGAAGAGTAACAAAACCTCGCTGGAGACTGCCAGCAGCTGTAACATGCAGACTTACGGGACATGATGGGTGACACTCTGCCTCAGTGGGCGATGTTACACGTGGGACTTCGTCCTGGCGAAAGTGACTGGATCTCTGCTCGGTGCAGATTTCCTGTGTGTCCAAGGACAGTTAGTCAATCTTAAGAACTGCTGGCTTGTGGCTGTCAAGGACTTTGGGCCATTACCCTGCTCCCCCAAAGTGTTCTCCACAACGACACTGTCAAGGGTATGCACCACTGGATGTGAGTTTGATTGTCTCCCATGGGTCCTGCTCAGGCTCAGAACTGCTCCAAAAGAGGACCTGCAGTTGTCCATGGCTGAGTAGGTACACAGGCAGCCATTATGAGTGCTAGGTGATTTCAATCCTGATGCCACAACTACCTGGTCGGCCTCTCAGAGGTGTTCCACCCTCCTTAGTAAATTCAATTCCTCTTCACCTATCCTTACCTCCCATCATAGTGTACAGCACTTTCGGTACCTCTCTGGTTCCACTTCATTTGCTTTTGTCCGCCAACGTCCCATCAGGCCCCTTTACAATGGCCTTTCTGCATTTTCGAACAGGGAGAAGAGACTTTTATCATAGATAAGAGGGATAAACCTGAACATATTTCAGTGGATCGCCTTAAACTGGCCCATCAAGATCTTGAGTATTCTGCTACCATGCCCCCAGAGTCACAACATGACCATGAGTGTGTAAACACTTCTGTGGACGAGCCGGAGGCACCTGTGGTTCCTCTACCCATGCAACACAGGGCCCAAGCTGGGTGACTTGTTCAAGCTCCAAACAATGCTGGTTTTAGTGAATTCTGGAGGGGCTGTGTAAGGTAATGTAGTTTGGAGAAACGTACATAATTCACCACCACCGACATTGAGTTGGGGTTTCGCTTTAAGAGGCTGGTCTGACTTGATGATACTGTTACATAAGGATTTTTAGTGTATTATTGTGTTTAGATTTTGGAGTTCAATAAAATGTGTTATGGGTTTCATTAAACATAAAACACCTTACTTTGTTTTACTTGCGAAGATCTATAGTATCATCTAAAAGATGCACCATTCCAGGTTACTCCAAGAGAACAAGCAACTTCTCTTACCAAGAGGAACAGGGGTTCAGGCACACGTGAACACTACATATTTACCACAAGTTGTGTATTATCCCGAATTGGAAGCACTCCACCTATCCTCATTGTTACAGAGTCTAAGTCCTGGAACTACCCATTCAGCAGCACTGAGGGGGTGCCTTCACCAGAAGGACAAGGGCAGACACTTAGAAGTATTCCAGAACTGTGGCAGATTTGATCGACAGAAAATATGGAGTCTTATTATCTGTCATGGGTTGTGGACTGTGCTTTTCCTGATCTGCCCACGTGACCTAATTACATTACTCTAGTCCTTGGAATACCCCAGGACCTCTCTGACTGGGTTCAGGGTGCCTTTGACCAATAAGCCTGTCCCGTGGATCAGACGCAAAACTGTGACAATGAGGGATCTGAGCAGTGTGCAACCCATTGTCTCCAAATAACTGATCCCACCAAAGCCCGTTAATTTACAGGAGCATTTGATTCTGCAGGTTCAGCCGGTGGATGCAGAACTATAGTTCAGCCCTTTGTCATGCAACTACACCTGTGAGCTGCCAGCAGTGATTTCCTAAGACTAGGTGTTCGCAAAATGCTGGAAATATTCAGATGTCAGGCAGCATTTTTAGTGAGAGAAACATCGGCAAGGCTTCAGTTTGTTGATGCTTCAGTTCATTTTATATCCAATTCTAATAAATTATCATTGACTTTAAATCACCATTTCAAATTGTGCAACAATGCCTGCCTTGCTGAGCATTTCTGGCATTTTTCAATTTTGTCTTATTTTTGTTTCTATTTAATCTCTTAAAGCATGACTTCAGAAAGATATTTGGCAGGGTGCTTCAATAGCATTTAATTCCATAGTGACAGCAGTCCATCCCTCCCTATCACCATTCCTCACTAGATGCAGCTGCCATTAACCTTGTAAATGATTAGGTAAGAGATGGAAGGAAAGAGGCTTATCTTTCATGAGTACATCATCTTCTTGCCTGCAAGCAATAACCTGTAACTTATCCAGACATCGGAGCTATTATTTCACTACCTACTCAAAGCTATTAGTGGTTAAGGAAGATTGAATTAAATAAGTGAAGCACTTGGCCTCTTTTTAACAAATTGATTCCCATCCAGTCTCGATTGCTGCTATTTCAGGAACAATACAGCCCTTGTGTATCTTGGCAAAGTGCTCTGCTAACCTTGTCAAGGATTTAAAGCACGAATATAATATTAGTTTAGTCCCCATCAGACTCTTTCCACCCATCACAGTCACTCTGCTCCCTTGGGCTGGTGGACATAAATATACCATCTGCCCTCTCAGGAGAATAAAAAATATAGTTTAGCTGTATTTTTTAACCTATTTAAATCTATCTGAATGTTTTAGATGTTTCTGACTATCAGATGTTGTTTTGAAAGCCTGCGATGGCATAATCTGCCCAAGGCTGTTGGTGAAATATTTACAGTGTTTAAAAATCATTTGGATAGGGACTCAGACGAAAGACAAAGAGGAATACAACCCTTTCAGGTACTTCACACAAAATGCTAGAGGAACTCAGCAAGTCTGGGAGTATCAATGGAAAGGAATAGAGAGTTAACATTTCAGGCCAAGACCCTTCATTACGACCTTACAGATACCTATCCAGTTCCTTTTTGAATGACACAATTGAATCTGCCTTCACCACTCTTCACCCTTCTCTCCTCCCATCTCTCTTTGCCTCCACTGGTAATGCTATCAACAAAAGCAGTTTTTAGTGTTGTTATTTCTGTTTTTTTTTTCAAGCAATTGTTTTCATTCTGTGAATGCTCCTGCAAAAAGAACATCTTCTCATTTATCCTGTCTGTCCGGTTAAACAGACAACTCTGTTCCCGCAAGGGAAAAGTCGGCTCTTCTGTGTTAACTTCTTCCTCGTGGTCAGGATCTGAGATTATGGACTCATTCCTGGTGTCTATTGGTACATCACTGATTGAAGCTTGCACAAAGCTAGTCACTTGCACATGAATCTGATTTTTTGTCTTTTCATTAACATGATTCCATCCCTTATGTATAATATCATGAGGGACTCAGACAGGGTGGACACAGTCAGTATTTTTCCCAGGGCTGAAGAATCAAGAGCTCCAGAGCATAGATTTATGGTGAGAGAAAAAAATTAAGAAGAACTGAAGGGAAACCTTTTAGCACAGAGGCTGGTTTGCACGTGGAATGAGCTGCCTGAGGAAATGGTTGAGGCAGGTACAATAACAACTTCTACAATACAGGTGGATAGGTACATGGGATAGGAAAGGTTTAGATGATTATGGGCCAAAAGCTGTCAAATCGACTGGCTTAGATGCATATCTTGGGCTGAAGGGTCTGTTTCTGTACTGCATGTCTCTATGACTCTTTTGTTATTTATTTACAGGAAAAGTCCTTAGTTATTTCAAGTAATATAGTTCTGCTACGTTCTTTGCTTTAATGGATTAGTCTCCCTTCCTGTGTCCAATATAAAATAAGAAGTGGGAGCCATTTTCATCCCATGATAGATCTATCATCAAACAGCCGACTGTAGCACCTTCCTCCCCCTCACACAGTGCCTGGAGGAAGAAACAGTTTACATTGCTGATGCCAGAGAGGACAGAAGACTGTCACATGTAACATAAAGTTTACAAATATTAGTTCTGCATACAGATCTCATATTTTGGAGAAATCTCACCATAACATATTGGCTCACCTTACAGCAAAGAATCCCTTTCAGAAAAGCAAAGTGAAGGCAGATGTAGACAGAAGAATGGCTGGGTGTGATGATAACGGTTGAGTGGCCATGAATGCAGGGATTGGTGTATAACTTGCTGACAATTTGTGCAGGGCTGATTACACGGGGATGAGATTACAAGTTAATTGAAAGAGTCGCCTGTGAGTGACTGATGCACTAATTCTTCCTGGCTGCAAGTCTGCTTTTACCCACTTGTCCCCCTCTTTCTTACAATGGGCTGTCCTCCTCCTTCTTCTGCTGCAAGTACCCTCTGTTTGTCTGACAAATCAATGCTGAAGGCACACACTACAGTATTGGCATATTTAACACTAATCTGATTACAGCATGTGTTTTGTTGTCATGATGAACAGGGCTGAAATGAGTATCTCTTAATTGATTTAATGAGGAGATCTCTAACATCTGTCAACACTGAGAAGTACTTGGAACAGAACTCATCGGAGCTCTGTCATGGGATCCAAATGAACTCAGCTGCCCTCTGCAATCCACATGGTCTTGTCAATATTTCCTCAGAAGGTTCACACTGTTGAACGGATAGCAGAGTCAATAAGTGAGAGACTTTGATTACAGAAGTGTCAGATTGAGTCTGGGCCAGTCAGAGAATTATAACCTAGGCTTTCCATTGACTGGTGAACTATTGTGCTCTTAGGTCATTTCCCCTCAGCACCTTCAGAAACAGGGTGTTGTGAATGCAGCCCAGCCCATCACACAAACCAGTCTCCCCTCCACTGGCATTATCTATACTTCCTCCTGCCTCGGGAAAGATGCCAACGTAATCAAGTACCCTTCCCACTGTAGTTATTCCCTCTTCTTCCCCCTCACCCCACCATCCTTGTCAAGTAGAAGATACAAAAGCTTGAGAACAAGTGCCAGCTCAAGTACCACCAAACTCAAGCACTGGGTTTATCAGGAAACTTGAGAGATTGTCAATGCTAGAATCTAGGGAAACAAAAAAGCTCAACAGGTCAGGCAGTATCTATGTCGGGAAGTCACAGCTGACATTTTTGGTTGAGCTGATGGACCTCAGGTAAAGTGTCTTGCCCTTAAAAGTCTATACTCCATCTTGGTAGTTTCCAACCTGACAGCATGAATATAGATTTTTCTAGTTTCCAGTAACCAGTCCGCTCTATCCTTAATTTTTCCTTATCCCACCAGCCCCCATTGCCATATCTCTTTTCCCTCTTCCCCCTCCCACCTTCTTGATCTGTCCATCCCCCACACATTCTTCCCTCCAGTCTCCCTCCTCGATTCCTTCCCTTTAATCCATGGTGCACTGTCCCTTCCTATCAAATTCCATCTTCTTCGGCAATTTATTACCTCCACCTGTCATCTTTCAACTTCTTCCATCACTTCCACCTCAACCCTTACCTTCTACTCACCCCCTCCCAAAACTTGTTCCACCTGCATAGTGATTACACCCCCTCTTTCTTTCCTGAAGAAGGGTCTCAATCCAGGTCATCCCTCTAGAGATGCTGCCTGACTTGCTGAGATCCTCCAGCATCTTTGGGTGTTTCTACTGTGATTTTATGTTCATTTTTGAGATCTGGACATTGGTGGCTAGGCTATTATTTGTTTCCCACTCATAACTGCCTTTGTGAATGTGGTGGTGAGCTATCTACTTAAATTCCCACATTCAAAGACCCCACCCACCCATTTTCTCTTCCTCCTCCTCCCACCAGGCAGAAGATACAAAAACTTGAAAGCACATATCACCAGGTTCAAGGACAACCTCTATAATGCTGTTATAAGACTAATAAATAGATTCTTAATATGATAAGTTGGACTATTGACTTCATAATCTATTTGTTATGATCTTGCATCTTAACATTTAGCTGCACATCCTATGTAGTTATTACACTTTATTCTACATTATTATTGTTTTATCTTGTTCTGCCTTGATGCACTGTGTATTCATGTCTTTTTTTAGGACATCACAGTAGGATAGTGGTTAGTGTAATGCTTCAGAGCACTAGCTATCTGGGTTCAATTCCTGCCGCTGTCTGTAAGAAGTTTGTGCATTCCCGATGACCATGTGGATTTCCTACACATGCTCTGGTTTCCTCCCACATTCTGAAATGTTCCAGACCCAGGAAGTAATACTTCTGCTCTGTAAAACCCTGGTTAGACTATATTTGGAGGATTGTGTTCGATACTGGTCACCTCATTGTAGGAAGTGGCTAACTGAACTGGCTAACACAAGAGAGCACAGTTTTAAGGTGCTTGGAAGTAGGTACAGAGGAAATGTCAGGGGTAAGTTTTGTACACAGAGAGCGGTGAGTGCATGGAATGGGCTGCTAGTGATGGTAGTGGAGGCGGATACGATAGGGTCTTTTAAGAGACTTCTGTACAGGTGTATGGAGCTCAGAAAAATAGACTAGGGGTAACCTTAGGTAAGTTCTAAAGTAAGCACAAGTTCAGCACAGCATTGTGGGCTAAGGGCCTATATTGTGCTGTAGCATTTCTATGTTTCTATGAAGGACGTGGAAGCTTTAGGGAGAGTGCAGAGGATATTTATCAGGATGCTGCCTGGATTAGAGAGCATGCCTTATGTGGATAGGTTAGAAGAGGTGAAATGAGATAGAGTTGTACAAGATGATAAGAGCTATAGATCAAGTGGATAACCAGGGACTTTTTCCCAAGGCAGAAATGGCTAATACCAAGGGTCATAATTTTAAAGTGATTGCAGGAAAGTATATGGGGAATGTCAGAGATAAGTTCTTTACAGAGTGTGCTAGATGTGTGCCATGCCCTGCTACTGGTGATGGTAGAGGGTGATACATCGGGTGCATTTAAGAAACTTTGAGATTAAGCTCTTCGATCACATGGATAATCAAAAAATGGAGGGAAGTGTGAGATTGACCTTAGACTAGGTTAGTAGTTCAGCGTACCATTGTATTATCTGCTGTAGTCTTCTGTGTTTCACATTCTCGACCTTATGTTATCTTTATCAGCAGTGAATATTTCCCACTTCCAAGTACCTGCAATATGTTCAAAAGTTTGATTTCGGATTAGTTTGCAGGGTACATTGTCCATCCCGAAAAAGCAGCCTTCTGAAATGTACAAAGAGAGAACTGGCACGTGATGGTGATTTTCTCAGAGGTGCAGTATGTCAGGATGTAAAGGCAATCTCTTTGAAATAGGGCAGTCAAGAGCTATTCTTTCCTTGCAGCACTCACTGTGAAGCTCTGCGCTTCCATGCAGTATGATGCTGTATTTAAGGCATGATTTTAATTGGAAGTAGGCACAACTACTCTGTGTGGAACAGTGGACAGATAATCAGTATGCATCTGTGATTGTTCTCTTCATCATAATAACTATATCTATTCTTTTAATAATAACTACTTCAGTTTAATCTAATTCTGAAAATTGCTATACAGTGCAACTATTTCCTTTCTTTTTAACTGTGGTTTAATCATCTCTAATGAATGGTGCTGAGGTTTCCCAAACCACCTTTAATGATCATTTCACAACTGTTTTGGTTTTGAGAAATTTGAAACATTTTGGCAGCAGCTCCGGGATTTTGTCTGCAAGTATTAGCATTCATCTCTTTGAACCACTCTCTGAACCTTCCTGCACTGCAGGCAAGATCGTTTCCTTTACAATTATTCCAACAAAATTATAATGTATCCAGGAATGCATCGAGATACCACAAACGTACATCCAAAGAGGTAGAGGTTCATTTACAGGACACTACTCTATGTACATGTTAAGATTATATGTCCAAATTGAATCTCTGTTACCCTATTACATTGCTGGAAAGCAGGGACACCATGTGATTCTGGTGACCAATAAGATCACAGTGCAAACCCATACAGATAGAAATGGAGAAAACAGCAGGCTCAGTGCTCAAAGGCACATGACAAGAATGGCTTTTACGAGGAGTTGTTTTTCATTAACAATCAATGGCACCTTCAAATCAACTTCTCTATAGAGGTCTGTTGTATTTCAGAATTAATCATTATTCTCTGGGGTAGAATTGAGTTCTTTGTTGTTATATTTGGGTAGGTATATCAGCTGGTCATCTGACATAAAAATTTTAAAAAGTAGTTTGAAACATGAACTCTGTTTCTTTTTTTTCATATGTGGTGCCTTATCTGCTAGGTATTTCCAGCACTTTAGTCTTCATTGCATGAAGCATTTGTGTGGGCATGTTAAAGTCTGCCTCTGAAGTTCAGTATCAATAACCTGTTGAGTTCAATGTACATATATGCATGACAGTTTTGCATATTTAGCGTCTCCAGTTGGAGTTGAATTTCTACCCCACTAGGTTTATTGGGACTGATAGTCCAAAATTTTTCAGATTCTTAATCATTCTGCTTGGATTGGCAAGTTACAACTGTAACATCACTGCTGAAGGAAGAATGAAATAAGAACCACAAGATGGCTGGCCTGGGACTGGTTGTCAAGAAAGTAATGGAATTCATTGTTAAGGAAGTAGCAACAGGGTGTTGAAGAATTCATAGCATGATTTTCTGAGAGGCTAATTCATATCTTCAGGGGTTGTGGTGAACAGGATAGAGCATATGTATCATATTTGGATTTTCAAAAGGCATTTGGCAAGCTATTATAAAAATATTGTTATACAAAATAACTTCTCGAGTTAAAATAGCCGTGGAAAGGGAAAAATGGATCAACGCACACAAAATTCTGGAGGAACTCAACAGGCCAGGCAGCATCTAGGGAATAAAAAATACAGTTGACATTTCAGGCCAAAAACTGGTGTGGCCTCCTGTATGTCGGTGAGACCTGACATAGATGGGAGGCTGCTTTGCCGAGTACCTACACTCCATCCGCCAGAAAAAGTGGTATCTCCCAATGGCCACCCACTTTAATTCCACTTCCCCTTCCCATTCCGATATGTCTATCCATGGCCTCCTTCACTGTCATGATGAGGCCACACTCAGGTTGGAGGAACAACACCTTATATTCCGTTTGGGTAGCCTCCAACCTGATGGCATGAACATCAATTTCTCAAACCCCCAGTAATGCCTTCCCACCCCATTCCCCCTTCACTATTCCCCATCCCCTTTTCCCTCTTTCACATCTTCTTGCCCACCCATCGTCTCCCTCTGTGCTCCTGCCTCCTTTTCTTTCTTCTGCGGCCTTCTTCCCAGCTCTTTACTTCATCCTTCCTCCTCCAGATTTCACCTATCACCTTGTCTTTCTCCCCACCCCCCCCCCCCCACCCCCACCTTTTAAATCTACTCCTCTGCTTTTTTTCTCCAGACTTCCCGAAAGGTTTCAGCCCAAAAACATCAACTGTACTCTTTTCCTGAATGCTGCCTGGCCTGCTGTGTTCCTCCAGCATTTTGTGTGTGTTGCTCGGATTTCCAGCATCTGCAGATATTCTATTGCTTGTGAAAGGAGAAATGGATAATTGGAATAAATATGGTATTTTTAGGCTTTTAGACCACTGTGCCAGTATATCATTTGGTTAATTGAGAAGGACGTCAGTGTTGGCACAAAGCTTCTTATCCATGGTACAGCATTGATCCTTGTCCCTCTATACATTCCTGAGATCTGATTACTTACAGCAGACTTGTAAAAGCATTGCAAAAATGCCACCATCAAAGCCTTTGAGAATTCCTCCAAATTCACTAGAAGGACAGGCGAACCCCTAATATCAGTTCTTGTACTTGTTTGCTGTTTTTTAAAGTTTATTTAGTTACAATAGGCCTTTCTGGCCCTTCGAGCTACGCTGTCCAGTAAGCCCCAATTTAATCCTAGCCTAATCACGAGAAAATTTACAATGACCAATTAACCTGCCATTTATATGTCTTTGGACTGTGGGAGGAAACCAGAGAACCCAGAGGAAATTCACGGGGAAAACGCACAACCTTCTTACAGGCTGCGGCAGAAATTGAAGCCAGGTCGCTGGTACTTTAAAACATTGTGCTAACCATGACGCTATCGTGGAGACGTGTCCAGTATTGAGTCTCCAATCACTCTCAGTCATTTGTGCTGGCCAGGTTACAACCTGCACAATCCTGGTCTCAGACGCCCACAGCAAACTAGCTCAATTTCAATCTCTGTGATGGAAAGAGATTTCCATATTTCCATATAAAAAGGCCATTCAGCTTATCAAGTTTGTGCCACCGAATAGAGCAATCAAATTCCTCTATTAATTTTCCTGTAATAAATTATTTTCACATTCCCAATAAGTTACCAGCCATCTGCACTAGGCACAATTTATAGTGGCCGCAGTCCGCAGGTGTTTGGGAAGCGGGAGGAGACCAGAACAGTCACAGGGGTCACAGGGAGAACGTGCACACTTCACACAGATAACACCTGAGGCTGGAGCTCTGCTGACCCTGCTACTGTGTCTGCCCAAGTTGGCAGAAGGTTCACAAACAAACTCTAAGCCTCCTCAAACCGACTCTGGGAACCGCTAGACTATGAATTTTCAGGGTGCAAGGGAACAGTTTGGGTGGAACGCCTCAGGAGCACACCGATGTTCCATTGTGAATAGTGAATAGGATTTCACAAAGTACCCTGCACTCACTGCACCAGTCATCACCTGCCCCATCTGCAGGAGAGCCTGGTGTCCATACATTGTTCTAATTAGTTACCACAAAACCGGAATGGTAAGTCAACCTCAATCATGAGGGACAGTTTAAATTAAAAGAAAACTAGTATGGCACCACAAAGGACCCTACTCAAGCTACAACCTTCTACAGAGTATATTCATGACAAATGTAATGTATCCAAGTTTGCTGACAATACAAAGCTCTGTGGTATAAAAGCTGTGAGGCAGGTGCCATATGCAGTATATACTGTAGAGAGGCTAAGGGTCTGAGCAAGAATGTGGCAGATAGTGTACAATATAGGGAAATATGAGGTTTACACTGTTGTTAGAACAGTTTGAGGAGTAAACATTTTTAAATGGTGAAGGATTAATTCAAAATTGTTTCCTTACCCTCTGAACAAAAGTGAAAATTACATGTTATATCCTTGTACAAGAAAAGAGTTAAGGGATAAATTCAATAGCAATAGAGCAGTCAATTTAACAATTATGCCTACCTAGTTTGTCAGAGATTTTTGATTCGGGTCACAATCAGGTTTATTATGACTACCTTATCAGTCCAGCTCTTGGCTTTCATGTGTGGCTTAGCTACTAGGCCCAGCGGAACCATTTCCACTGACGGGAGAAGGGGCATGGGTGGGTTACTGACACCTTAAAACCGATCGTTTCAGGCAGATGGGGCTCATCAGTCGTGATTGGCAGCTCACCTAGGAGAAGGAAAACTCTGATCTCAAATCTCCGCTGCCTTGTGGCTGTACCCGCTCATGAGGAAGGCTTCGGGAGTAAACCCCGAGGGAAAAATCCAGAGCTGGAGTCCCTAAGGCAGTCCTACATTCAGTTCAATGCTGACCGGCAGCTCTTGTGATGCTGCTGGTGCCCAGCTCTATCGTTCTCTGCCGTTCATTTGGGTTCATCAGATGCGTGGAGCGGGGAGCTTGCTACATGGGCAACAACTTGTTCTCCATATTGTACTATCCAGGTTTGCGTATCTAGGCAGCTAGGACGCAATATTCACGGTCAGCTCTGACAGAGGGGACCTCAGATTCAGACATATGCCATGAGAAATTTATTGTTTTAATATTGTTATATATTACAAAATAAGAACAGAAAAATTTTGGCAGAACTTTAATAAAACATTGTCTCGGCCCTAGCTGGGGTATTGTGAGCATTTCTGGTCAGCACTCTGAAGGAAAGTCGTGACTGCGCTGGAGAGAGTGCAGCAGAGATGTCGTTTGGATAGAGCATTTCAGATAAAAGATGAGAACAGATTGATGGGGTTTGCTTCCTTTGGAATGGAAGATACTGAGAGGATTCCTGGATTAAGTATGCAAAATTATCAGAGGTGTAGATAAGGAGGATAGAGGGAAACTTTCCCTATAATAGAGACATCAAAACCAGAACACAAGTTTAAGGTGAGGAGTAAGAGAGCACGAGAGGGGATGCAAGATTTTTTTTTGTACAGAGGTTGGTTGCAATTTGACATGCACAGCCTGAGAAGGTGATCGAAACAGGTACTCTCTCAACATTTAATATGTATCAGGATGAACTCGTGAATCTCTATAGCATCAGAAGCTATGGACCAGTTACTGGAAAAGGGCTTAGTATAGAGTCACAGAGTCATAGAGTTATACAATGCAGGCCTTAATGAGCTAATCTCATTTGCCTGTGTTTGCCCCATATCCCTCTAAACCTTTCATGTCCATGTACCTGTCCAAAAGTCTTTTTTATGTTGTTTACTGTATCTGCTTCTACCATTTCCTTTGGCAGGTATTTCCATATACCACCCACCCTCTGTGTGGAAATACCTGTGAATTATTTTCCCCTTGGCTTTACACTTCTTTACCCTGGATAAAGACCAATTTTTCACCTTATCTATGCCACTTATGATTTTATAATCTTCCATAAGGTCATTTATGACTCTCCTTCATTGCAGAGAAACCATCCCAGTGCTCATTCTGTCGGGCTTCTTGCACTAAAGCAAATGCAGTTTAGCCAATCAGACCTACCCCACTCCCTGTCCTGCCCACTTGTGTCCTGTCTACTGGTCTTGCTCATTATAATTTATATATTTTCCTCAACCTTCTCGTTGGCAGCACTACTACTTTATGGTCTCATATGAAATGTTTAAACTCTACTGACCAGCTCTAGCAAATCCCCCTACCAGGATATTGGTTTTCCTCCAGTTCAAGTGCAACCATTCGCTTTTACACTGAAGCATTGCCAATGTTCCAAACAACTGAATTTCTCCCCCTCAGCTGCCTATTCCTGCTCTTCCTACCCTCTTCAGCAAATTGCATTGAAAGTAATCCAGAGATTACAACCCCAGAGGTTCTGCTTTTAATGTTATAAATGACCTGGATGAAGAAGGGGAGGGATGGGTTAGTAAGTTTGCTGATGACACAAAGATTGGGGGTGTTGTGGATAGTGTGGAGGGCTGTCAGAGATTACAGCAGGACATTGATAAGATGCAAAACTAGGGACAGAAGTGGCAGATGGAATTCAACCCAGATAAGTGTGAGGTGGTTCATTTTGGTAGGTCAGGTTTGATGGCAGAATATAGCATTAATGGTAAGACTCTTGGCAGTGTGGAGGATCAGAGGGATCTTGGGGTCCGAGTCCATAGGACACTCAAAGCTGCTGCGCAGGTTGACTCTGTGGTTTAGAAAGCATACGGTGTATTGGACTTCATGAATCGTGGGGTTGAGTTTAGGAGCCAAGAGGTAATGTTGCAGATACATAGGACCCTGGTCAGACCCCACTTGGAGTACTGTGCTCCGTTCTGGTCGCCCCACTACTGGAAGGATGAGGAAACCATGGAAAGGGTGCAGAGGAGATTTACAAGGATGTTGCCTGGATTGGGAAGCATGCTTTATGAGAATAGGTTGAGGCCTATAACATGATGAGAGGCATTGATCATATGGATAGTCAGAGGCTTTTTCCCAGGGCTGGAATGTCTAGCAAAAGACGGCACAGATTTAAGGTGCTTGGAAGTAGATACAGAGGAGATGTCAGGGGTAAGTTTTTTACGCAGAGTGGTGAATGTGTGGAATAGGCTGCCAGCGACGGTGGTGGAGACAGATATGATAGGGTCTTTTAAGAGACGTCTGGACAGGTGTATATAGCTCAGAAAAATAGAGGGCTATGGGTAACCCCAGGTAGCTTCTCAGGTAAGGACGTGTTTGACACAGCTTTGTGGACTGAATGGCCTGTATTGTGCTGTAGGTTTTCTATGTTTCTATGTTTTTATGTTATGCCTGTCTCCCTCTGTGCCACTTCATCCCTTTTCTACCTGTATTGCTGGTAACAATGTGTTCCTTATATACACAGGTAGCTGATAGTATAGATACGATGGGATGAAGTGCCTTTTAATGTGCTGGATGACTTTTTCACTCCATATCTCTATAAACAGCCCAGTACCTTATTCAGTGCAAGGACCAAGAATTTGCCCTCACTCTGCCACTCTCAACTGGTGAACAGATAAGGAAAATAGTTTCTATGTTTGCATTTTAACTTCAGTGGAACCGCATATCAGGAGGAAAGTTATGACGTCATCCAATACTCTTGCTTCCATTCAAACCTAATGGCCAAACTCAAATTTCTATTCCAAAACCAGTACCTATTAGGCAATGTTAAGCAATGTTTCAAAGTCCAGTGGATGCATAGCCTAGACATTTATTCATTCTGAACCACTGCTCCAATCATCATATGGCTTTGATTTGCATTTCAAGAGAATAAATGCTTGGGAATGTAAGATGGAAAATGGAAAATAATTAAATATATTCAGATAATTTACCTGATTTGTTAATGCACCTAGTACTCTCTCCCCAACCCAAGTGTATTTTGTTCTAATGTTTTTCTAAAGAGCCATGTAGGTTTCATCTCAATTGTTGGAGAAAATCAACTGAGGCAAAAGGAAGGGAATAGAGAAAAAAAACATCAGAGCTGTTTGTTAATTGTCTTTTCCGGCTGTAGCCATAGCAATCCGAGCTGCCAGACACCGCTTTGTGGCAGACAAACCGTGCACACACTACAGCCTTTCAGTCACAGCAAAAGAAAGAGGACAGAAAGCATTCAGGCAACTCGTGATGTTGACTCAGTGCAGTACTTTTCAGCTGCATTTTAGAAATAGCTGTTAATTTAATTCGAAACAAAAGACAAGGGGGTAGGAGTAGCAGTCGGGGAAGTGAGGATTAAGGAATGGGCAATTTGAACCAAAAACAACTGGGGTTCTGACAGAGTCATTGGAGCCAATTTGTTCCTCCAACAGACTTGCCATGAGTTCAGTCGTTCTCATCTTACTTGCTTTTCTAGCCTTGCAAGCAAAGGGTTATGACAAACTTACATCACTGTGTGACGTCACTGTTGAGCACCGAAATCTTAACACTGACTTACATGAAGAAAGTCAAGCATTTAATGGTCCTGAGTGACAGGAGTGCAGACTAGACCTTAGACCCACCATTCTGTTCTAAGACTGCGCTCCTCTCCAAAACCACTGGCAATATGGCAAAGGAAGGAGGAGGCTGACTCAAAACATCGATGGTCTGCAAGCAGGAGGGAATAGAAGGAATGAAGAGTTAATGCAGGAAGATTAAGAACAGGGTCAAATTTCGAGGAAAGTTGGAAGAGATGTAGCAGCATCTCTGGAATTCCTGTCCTGTGAGCTGAATCCGTTAGGACTTTCAAAAGGGAATTGGGCAGGCACTTGAGAGAATTTGAGCTTTTGTGAAAGTTCAGGGGAAGAGGGCTTTGGTAGTAGTGGGCATAAATGCAAATAATTATGCCCTCCTTCTGTGCTGTAATTTTATGGTGTGGGGGGAAATATAGGCGGAGGAGAGGCGACTAGTGCTGGCACGAGTCACTTGTAGGTGTGGAGGAGAAAGCACATAGTCTGTTCACTAATTTGGTCTGTTCCTTTTAAACACATACCAATTTTTATAGATGCACTAAAGAAAACATCCTATCCGAATGCACCTTGGCCTGTATGACCATAAAAAACAACAGAGAGTTGAGGATACAGCTCATCACTTTACGGAAAGCATCCTCTCATCCTTGGAGAAGAAAAGAGAGAATGTCTGAGAGGAGCTGGATCTTTCATTATGCTTGCTGTCTCAGCAAAGCAGTAAGCTTTAGATGGTGATGAGCAAAAACCCCACCTACTCCAGACGTTCTCTGCTCTCCACACTCCAATCAAGCAGAAGATAAGAAAGCCTGAAATCATGTATCACCAGGGTCAAGGACATAGAAACATAGAAAACCTACAGCACAATACAGGTCCTTCGGCCCACAAAGTTGTGCCAAACATGTCCCTACCTTAGAAATTACTAGGCTTACCCATAGCCCTCTATTTTTCTAACTCCATGTACCTATTCAAAAGACTCTTAAAAGACTCTATCGTATCCGCCTCCACCGCCGTTGCTGGCAGCCCATTCCACACACTCACCACTCTCTGAGTGAAAAACTTATACCTGACACCTCCTCTGTACCTACTCCCCAGCACCTTAAACCTGTGTCCTCTTGTGGCAACCATTTCAGCCCTGGGAAAAAGCCTCTGACTATCCACACGATCAATGTAGACAGCTTCTACCCCATTGTTATAAGATTATTGAATGGCTCCCTAGTATGATAAGCTGGACTCATGACATCACAATCACTCTCATTGTGACCTTGCACCTTATTGTCTCCACAGTTCAGCTGCAGAAAGTCGAGTGCCCTTGATGACATGCCAATTCTCCTCAAACTCTTAATTTAATATGGTCGCTGTTGCACATTCTTTGTAATTGCATCAATATGTTGGGCCCAAGACCATAAAAAACAACAGAGAGTTGAGGATACAGCTCAGCACTTTACAGAAAGCATCCTCTCATCCTTGGAGAAGAAAAGAGAATGTCTGAGAGGAGCTGGATCTTTCATTGTGCTTGCTGTCTCAGTAAAGCCCTGAGCAAAATCAAAGACCCCGCCTACCCCAGACATCCTCTGCTCTCCACACTCCAATCAAGCAGGAGATAAGAAAGCCAGGGTCAAGGACATAGAAACATAGAAAACCTCAGAATATACCTTCAAGATGTTAACACCCAGGAACTTGAAATTGCTGATCCACTGCTGAACCCTTAGTGAGGACTGACGTGTGTTTCCTCGATTTCCCCTTTCTGAAGTCCATGATCAATTCCTTGGACTTACTGACTTTGAATGCCACTCAACCAGCTGTCCTATCTCGCTCTTGTATGCTCCCTCATCACCATCTGAAATTCTGCCAACAATAGTTGTATTGCTGACAAATTTATAGATGATATTTGAACTCTGCTTAGTGGCAATCGTGGGTGTAGAGAAAGTAGAGCAATGGGCGAAGCACACATCCTTGAGATGTGGTAGTGTTGATTGTCAACAAGGAGGAGATGTTACTTCCAATCCACACAGATTGAGGTCTCCTGGTGAGAAAGTCAAGGATCCAGTTACAAAAGGAGGTACAGCAACCCAGGTTTTGGAGCTTTTTCTTTAGAACTAAGGGTATTTTTGTGTTAAATTCTGAACTATATTCAATAAACAGCAGCCTGACATAGGTATTACTGTTGTACAGGTGATCCAAGTCCAAGTGGAGAGCCAGTGGAATTGTATCCTCTGTAAACCTATTGTGGCAAAAGACAATTTGCAGTGGGTTCGGAACCTTGCTTAGGCTGCAGTTGATTTTAACTATGGCCAACCTCTCAAGTCACTTCATCACTGTAGATTGAAGTGCCACTGGGCGATAGTCAATTAGGCAACTCACCCTTCTCTTCTTGGGCACTGGTATGATTGTCCCCTTTTCAAAGCAACTTGGAACCATTGACTGCAGCCATGAAATTGAAGATATCCTTAAACACTCCCATCAGTTGGTTAGCACAGGTTTTCAGAACCCTACTGGGTATACCATCAGGACACGATGCAGTACAAGGGTTCATCGTCTTGGAAAATGTTCTGATGTCAGTCTCCGAGGTAGAGAACACAGGGTCATCAGATGCTGCAGGGATTTGCACAGGTGTAGCTTTGTTCTTTATTTCAAAGTGTGCAGAAAAGGAGTTAAGCTTATCTAGGAGCGAAGCATCACTGCCACTCATGATGTTAGGTTTTGCTTTGTAGGAAATAATGGCCTGCAAAACCAGCCAGAGCCAACGTGCATCCAATTCCATCTCCAATCAAAATTATTCTTTTGCTCTTAAAGTAGCCCTCCTCAGGCCCTACCTAGATTTCTTGTATAGTTCTGGATTACCAGTCTTGAATGCCACAGATCTAGCCCTCAGCAGACTATGAATCTCCTGGTTCATCCATGGCTTTTGGTTTGGGTATGTCTGGCATGATCTTGAAGGCACACACTCATCCAGAGGTCTTGGGGAGGTTTACGACAACTGTGGCCTATTGTTACAAACCCCGTAACTGGGTCACTTACCAGCAAAGGTAGAGAGGCCCGTTGAAGTCTGATGGTACTATTTTTTAAAGTATTTATTGAAAAAGGGGCACAAAAGTAAGATTAATGCAAACATACAGATAACATACGTCATCAATACTAAATCTAAAAGCGCGGGTATAATAATAACCAATAAGAAATAGCTCAATCGTTGTCTAGGGGATAATGTATTGTCTGATGGAAATATAAAAGTCACTGTTAATTCGTTCAAGCTGCAGCGTTTTGGGTTTAAGAGAGACAGTTTAAACTTGCCCAGGTCTTTTATGATGCCAATCCGTTGAGTCGGGAGAGTTGGTTTCCCCGTTGTTAGCTAAAAGCCGTTTTCCGTGGTACTAGCCACCAGTCCCAGGCAACGGAACTGAACACACGTGTCCTCCTTCAAATGGCTTCCCGCTATTACAGGATTGCTAGGTTTCTTCTGGTGCGTCTGAGGGGCTGTTCCCACAGACCCTCTTTTATTCTGACTCGCAGGGTCTCAGATGTCAATCAGGTTGGGGGTGATGCAATCTCTCCCTCAACCAGCCCACTTTGCCTGAGGGCTTCCACGTAGCACAGTCTCCAAACCACAAATTCGCCTTCCGGAGACAATGGCCATGTCCCGTAGCTTTACATCGCCAGGGGAACGAGACATTCCGCACGTCTCTCTCTCATTTCTTGGGCCCCCTGACCCAACCCAACAGTGATCTTGCAATTCTCACAAAGGAGGGGGCTGCAGGCATAGCACTATTCATTCAGACTCAAAGATGAATCCATAAATATTGTTCAATCCACCAAATGAAAGCAGTTCTATAAGAGCTCCTCCACCTCCTCTGACCATATCCTCTCAGCTCTCACCACTGGTGGCACAGTGGTTGCTCTCTCCCTGTACACTGGGAATAGAAGTTTAGCTGGGTGAATGGATTTTCCGAAGTGTGGATGTGGGATGGCCAGTAAGCATTCTTGATGGTGATATACCAGTGGTCAAGAGTGTTGACTTCCCTGTTTCCACAGGTGATATGTTGGTGGTAGTTTCCCAGAGCCTTCCTCAAGCTGGTCTGGTTGAAACCTCCCGCAATGATAGGGAAGGCATCAGGGAGCATGGTTTTGGGACTACTGATCACATTGCTCAGCTCCTCCAGTGTCTGCTTGACATTGGCCTGAGGTGGAATGTACCCCACTACCAGGATGATGGCAGAAGACTCCCTTGGCAGACAAAATGGACAACATTTGACCACTAGATGTTCCAGGTCGAGTAAGCAGAACTGAGACACAACTGCCATGTTTGTGCACTATGAGAGTTAATCATAAAGCATGCTCCACATCTTCTGCCTTTAAAAGACTGAGCTGTCCTGAATTGCAGAGCAAGCTGAAACTATTGGGCTGCAACACTGTGTCTGAAATTGCAAGTGTGAGCCATATTTCCTTATAGCAAAGTTCACAGCAGTCCCTCAGGTCCCTCTGGTGCAGCAATCTTGCTCTGAGGTCATCAGTTTCATTTTCCAGAGATCGAACAGGCTACTCAGGAGTGGAACTATAAGGCCTCTGCATTTCAGTCATACCTCTAGACTAGCATGGAGTCCACGCTTCTGCTTTCTTAAAGGGAGCCGCTCTTGCAACTGTAGTTTTCACTATGAGGCTCAACGATTTTGAATATCGATAGATTTTTTATATATCTTAAAACAACTGATGTATTCATGTCTATGACTGCAGATTTCAGCTGTATAGGCCTAAACAGAAATATTTGATGATTTACTTCAAAGCTGCATGCAAAGAGAAGCCAATTAATGCCACCATCTTACTGGAAGACTTTATTCACACTTTATCCTGCATTCTGTTATTTTCCCTTGTACTACCTATATAACCATATAACAATTACAGCACGGAGACAGGCCATCTCGGCCCTTCTAGTCCATGCCAAACGCTTACTCTCACCTAGTTCCACCGACCTGCACTCAGTCCATAACCCTCCATTCCTTTCCTGTCCATATACCTATCCAACTTTACTTGAAATGACAATATCGAACCTGCTTCTACCACTTCTACTGGAAGCTCGTTCCACACAGCTACCACTCCCTGAGTAAAGAAATTCCCCCTCATGTGACGCCTAAACTTTTTCCCCCTAAATCTCAACTCATGTCCTCTGGTTTGAATCTCCCCTACTCTCAATGGAAAAAGATTATCCACGTCAACTCTATCTATCCCCCTCATAATTTTAAATACCTCTATCAAGTACCCCCTCAACCTTCTATGCTCCAAATGCGTAGTTGTACAGTCAACCTCAATGCACAGTTGTAATGAAATGTTCTGGATGGCATGGAAAAAGCAATTTTCACTATACTTCAATACATGTGACAATAACAAACAAATTTCCCAATTTTCTGGGTGGACATGAGTCAGTTGAATATGTGGAGGAACAAGAACGTGGCTTATTAATAGGAATTCTAAAGAATGTAAGTTCTGTACTGTCGGGTAAAGCTCCACACTTGCTTACAAAGTCCAGGCGGCCAAAGGAGTAGGTAATGGATCCCAGCATGAAAATGTCTTTCTGCAGTTACAGTGGACCCCAGTTAACTGAGCCATTGGTTAAGTGGAGCAGCCGCTTATTTGGGACAACTTTTAAAGACCAAAAGCTTGCATGCATCTCTTGTGCTGGTAACTCATTCCACACTCTCACTATCCTCTGAATTAAGAACTTCTCATTTTTCACCCTTAACCCATGACCTCTGGTTGTAGTCCCACCTAACCTCAATGGAAAAAAACCTGCTTGCATTTACCTTATTTATACTGTCATAATTTTGTATGCCTCTATCAAATTTCCCCTCAATCTTCTACATTCTAAGGAATAACCTTTCCTTATAACTCAGGTCCTTCAGCCCTGACAACATCCTTGTAAATTTTTTCTGTACTCTTTCAATCTTATTTACATCTTGTAGGTAGGTGACCAAAACTACACAGAATACTGTCCAAATTAGGACTCACCAATGTCAATATTTCGGACTGACAACCTTCATCGGGATTAGAGAAGATTTAAACTTCTTCAGGGTAGGCATCCTTTGCAGTGTAGTAGTAGAATCACAAATATGAGAAGATCTGCAGATGTTAGAATTCCATGGTTTTGGCCCGAAATGTCAGCTGTTTATTCATTTCCATAGATGCTCCCTGATCTGCTGGGTTCCTCCAGCATTTTGTGTGTGTTGCCTTGGATCTCCAGCATTTGCAGATTTTCTTGTGTTTGTGACACATTCCAACCAAGTTGCCTGAAACTTCATCATTGATTGATTTTCTGCAGTTCAATCAACCCATTCAATAAATGTAGAATTGTGTCTTTGTAGCTGACTCCCTTTGATATAGAAACCAAAAGATTAATCATAGCTGGTTTATAATGATGACACATCAGATGCAATTGATGACACTGCTTTTGCAGATTTCTCCCTTATTTTAGAACTCCCCACATGCTCAGTTAAGTATTGGAGAGGAGTAAGGTGAGGGGACAGGGGATGATCTAAAGCCAGAGGTATTTGAACATCTACCTGTTCAGATACTCAGCCCTCTTTTGCTAATGAGATAAAATGGATACCAAGTAATCCGTAAGACTCAAGATGTTGTGCAGATGCTAGAAATTTAAGGCTTACAAACATCTCCAAAATTTGTGCTATATGAATGCTTGGGCAACACGCGCAAAATGCAGAAAGAATCAGCAAGTCAGGCAGCATCTAAAAAATGATGATTTGGGCCTGATGAATTCCTCCAGCATTTTGTGTGTGTTGCTTGGGTCTCCAGAGTAGGCAGATTTTCTCTTGTTTCTGATACAAATATTGGAGATGTTGGTAGGCCTTTAATATTTGTCACACCTTGAGAATGCTTAGTTTGGTAATTTCTAAATGCTTTCTTGGTCATTATTAATACTAAGATACCTGAGCAGCATGTATTACATTTTAGGAGAGTATGACAAGCAAGACAAGTGGGGGATCAGGGACGGCTCTGTGTTAGTGATGTGTAGGCTGAATTATTCACATTTTACTTAATAAAATCCAGAAGTCCTTCGTGCATGCAATTGTTGCTGACTCATTCTTTAAGCATAGTTAGGCATTGCACTAATGTCTAGTGTAGCAGTAAGGTAAGTTAAATTACAGAGGCAATTCTTGTCATTAGATGTGCATTAATACTTCTTACCTCAGTCTTTGAATCCTCTGAAGATCGCCTTCTGATTCCTTCTTCCACAGTTAATCATCAGGCGGAGGTACAGTTATTTTTGTGTATTTTCTGACTTATGGACAACATGGACTTATGGCATCTGTAAAAGTGGAACCCAATCATTACACCAGGATAGCCTGTGTATGACCTGCAAAGCTGGACAACTTCGTCAGCAATTTTAAAGTCTAGATACAGAACTGTGCAAAATTTTTAGGCACATGATGCTTTCAAAAATA
This sequence comes from Hypanus sabinus, assembly GCF_030144855.1. Taxonomy (NCBI): domain Eukaryota; kingdom Metazoa; phylum Chordata; class Chondrichthyes; order Myliobatiformes; family Dasyatidae; genus Hypanus; species Hypanus sabinus. The sequence goes on from NC_082711.1 coordinate 36,636,415, forward strand.
ACGAAATGAATAGTTTCTAAATATCAAAACATAATGATAAAGAGCAGTAACCAGTAAAAAGAAATCTGAATCAACTCAATATTTGGTGCAGCCACTCATTGCCTTTAAAACTACATCAATTCTCTTAGGTACACTGTTGTGCAGTTTTTATAAGAAGATTTGCTGGTAAGTTGTTAGCATCTTGGAGAACTTGCCAAAGTTCTTCTTCAGACGTTGGCTGTCTCATGTATGTCTGTTGTTCCAGGTAATCCCAGACAGCCTCAATGATGTACAAATCAGGGTTTTGTGGAGGCTATAACATAGGAAACCATACAAAAATCTAGGGTGCATAAAACCTTGCAGAGTTCTGTATGTCTGAATTAGTCTCGCATGAGCTGGAAATACAGTATATGACCACATCAAGCCAAGGAGCCTACTGTGGACACTCCAAGATCCTGACAACCCTCTCTACCATGTTGACATTTTCAATTAACCTAAACTCCAGTTTTCAGGGGGAGTGAGCTCCAAATTTCATTTTTCCTGTGTATGTACGATTACTTTTAATTTTGTTCCTAAACTAACTTATTCCATTCTAAAGATATGCCCTATCAATTCCCTTAAATATACTCTAACTATGTAAGAAATAGAATTAGGAACAGGCCATTCAGACTCTGGTGCTTGCTACATCTTTCAATACACAGCTAATCTCTTATCTTAGAGACCTTTCCTGCACCACATTTATTTCAGCTTATTCCCTCTCAGTCTGTGTCTTAATTTTACTTCACAGTAGCTTGAAGTATGAATTCTGATGATTAACTGCTGAGCGTTTGGATAATTTTGCCTTCAAGTCCGGAGACAAGACAGCACTCAGAGCAGCCAGGAGTAACTTCACCTTAGACATGAAGAGGACAAAGACCGCTGACACACTAAGTTCAGGAACACCTGTCCGATAATGATCCCCAGCACACGCAGCTGGGCATCAAGGGCATTACTGAATATGCAAGGAGAACAGCATCCTATACTCCCTCCCTAACACTCTACGTAACTTCTGTGCACGCTCGAGACATGCAACACAACCCCAGCAATGAAAGCTACCTCCCTTCCCAGGTGAGCATCTACTGTCTGTAACAGCTACAGACATGAGAAGGACTACGCAGAGAGTGAAGCACCAAAAAGTTGCCAGGCCAGACAACACTGCAGGCTGCACACCAACTCACTGACATCTTCATCTTCAATACTTCACTCATCCAGGCTGCTGTCCCCGCATCTCTCAAATCAGCCACCATCAATTCTGTACCAAAGAACTCTACAGCTTCAGAACTTAAAGAATCCCTATTGCGTGGTCAGGTTCACAGATTCAGAGAGTTTGGACAGAAGACACTCACTAGTTGTAGAGTTATAGATGTGTACAGCAAAGAAATAGGCCCTTCAGCCCATCAAACCTGTATCAAACCATTTAAACTGCCTATTCCCATTGACCTGCACTGGGACCATAGCCTCCACACCCCTGTTGAAAATTCTCTTAAGCACTGAAATCAAGCTCGCATCAAGCTTGGCCTGGCAGCTCATTCCACACTCTCATGACCCTTTGAGTGAAGCAGTTCCCCCTTATGTTCTCCTTTGACTTTTCAACGTTCACCCTTAACCTATGACCTCTATTTGTAGTCTCATCCTACCTCAGTGGAAGAAACCTGCTTGCATTCACACTAACTATATCCCTCATAATTTCTTCTCAATCATCTATGTTCCAAGGAATAGAGTCCTAACCTATTCAGTCTTTCCTTAGAACTCAGGTCCTCCAGACTCAGCAACATCCTTGTAAATTTTCTCTGTACTCTTTCAACTTTATTCACATCTTTCCTGTAGGTAGTGACCAAAACTGCACATGATATTCCATTTTAGGCCTCATAAATGTCTTCTGCAACTTCAACATAACATCTCATTTCCTGTACTCAATACTTTGAATTATGAAGGCCAATGTGCTAAAAGCTTTCGTTATGACACTAAAAACCTGTGACACCACTTTCAATGACCTGCATTCCCAGCTCTCTTTGTTCTACCGCACTCCTCAGTGCCCTACTGTTCACTGCGTAGGACCTACCCTGGCTGGTCCTACTGCACTACAACACCTCACACTTGTCTGCATTAAATTCCATCTGCCATTTTTCAGCCCATTTTTCCAGCTGGTCCAGATCCTGCTGCAAGCCATGATAGCCTTCCTCACTCGCTGTCCACTACATGCCCAATCTTGATATCGTCTGCAGACTTACTGATCCATTTAACCACGTTATCATCCTGATCATTGATATAGATGACAAACAACAATGGACCCAACACTTATCCTTGTGGCATTCCACTAGTCATAGGCCTCCAGTCACATATATCCAATCCCATAGAACACCTTCCAATAATTTTCCCACTACTCACCAGCCTATAATTTCCTGGCTTGTTCTAGAGCCTTTCTTAAACAGTGGAACAACATTGGCTATCCACCAATCCTCAGATACTTCACCTGTCGCTAAGGATGATTTAAATATTTCTACTAGGACCCTAGCAGTTTCTGCACTTGCCTCCCACAAGGTCCAAGGGAACTTGTCAGATCCTGGAGCCTACTGTTAGGTAAGCTAACTTTTTCTTTTCAGATCTTTTTATTATTGGTATTATTCAAAAATACACAGGTACATCGAAGTAACAACACTTACAATGCCTCAAAAAAATTATCTTAAAGATTGAAAATTTTTGTGAACAAAAAAAACCCTACTAAGCAAGAAAAGTGAGAGAAAAAAAGAACCCATTGAGGGCACAACCCTGGAGCCATGCATCATATAGAAAGCATCTAAAAATAAACATCAAATCACCAACAAGAAGAAAAAAAGTATATCAAAACGAAATTTACACTGAGATCGTGGAGGAAATCTATCAGTTAACTGAAATGATAATAACGAGCAAATGAGCCCCATCTCTCCTCAAAATCAAATAAAAGTTCAAAGATTTGACTTCTAATTTTCTCCAAACTGAGACACAGCATCACTTGAGAGAACCATTGTGACAAAGTAGGAGCAGATATCTCCTTCCATTTCAACAAAATGGCCCTCCTCGCTATCAATGCAACAAACACAATAACATGTTGGATTCTGAAGTTGGTTAACTCTTCCTCGGCCTGTGCTAGTCATTCACTGATTCAATTTTAATTTGTACATCATTACCAATGGATGAAAGAGAGACTTTCTGAAATATTTCCCAATGTTGACAAGTATTGTGATAGATGTAAAACTGAGATGGCCACACTGACACATATGTTCTGGTCATGTCCTATATTAAAACCGTTCTGGAAGTCAGTCATTTCGACAATTTCTAAAGCACTTAGAATCAATTTACAACCTAATAAATTGACTGTGCTTTTTGGAATAATTCCTCAAAATATTCATGGTATTTCTCTGTCTGACCAACGTGGTAGTAAGCTAACTATTTAGTTATAGAACAAGGCAGACACTAAACCTTCAGGAAACTCTTCAAATTTCAACTAGATTCAGATATTTATCTAAAGTGAGCACTTGGGCCCCTCTCACTGCAGCACACTTGCACTGTTCCCATGCCACCGGTCAGAAGCCAGTCCGCCACTGAGATTCTGAAGCAGAAAGAGAAGCCTGGTGTTCAGCATACTAGATTTATATCCTATAAACAAGATTACATCAACAGCCTTTCAAGAAACAGGTAAGACCGACGCTTGCAGCAACAACAGCAGCCAGTGGCATTAACACCAATCATGATAAAGTGACTTGAATTGCTGGTAGTATCACATTAAAAAAAAACTCTATTCCTATCACATTGGATATTCACCAATATGCTTACCAAGGTAATGCACCTGTTCTTGACACACCTGGAAAATAAGCACACTTATGTCAGAGTTCTCCTGGATTTCAGCTTGGCATTCAACATGATTGCCCAACAGGCCTTGGGAAATAAACTCCTACTCGAATAAACTCTTCTCGTCTTTCCAGCTGGGTCAGGTATCAATTTTAACTGATGTTTCAATGACAAACTCGGCCATCTTCATCAGGGATGATGTCTGGGCAAGTCTAGTTTGGTGGTATTTATACCCCTGCTGTCTGCCCCTCCTGATTGGTTAGTCCTCATCCAATCAGGTTTCTGCTGTCCCGCCTTGTTTACAATCAAATTCCAATTCTTCCTTACAGCATCTTTGTTAAGCTCCTGCTCCTCGACTTAAATACACCACTGAGGAACTGTGTGTTGGACTTCCTAACTAACAGACTTATAGTATTGATGCACAACCGCTCCTCCCTCCTCAGCAACCCAGGGCTGTGTACTGAGCCCATTGCTGTACACTCTGCTAATCCATAACTGCATGGCAAACTCCGGAATGAACACATTGCCAAGTGCACCGATGACATGACAGTAATGGGGCTCATCATCAACAAAGATGAGAAGGCCCCAGAGGGAGGAGGTTGGAGTGCTTGAGGCGTGCACTCTCTACCTCAATGTCAACATAGTAAAGAAGATGGTTATCAACTTCAGGAGGACTTGCACCACCCACACTCCTCTTTACATCCGCGGCATGGCAGTGGAAATTGCTAGCTTCAAGCTCCTAGGTGTGCACATCTCACATGACCTCTCATAGTCCCAGAACATATCCTACACAGTCAGGAAAGCTCACCAATGCCTCTATTTTCTGAGGAGGCAGAAGAAAGCTGGAAAATGCACCTCAATACTCAGAACCTTCTATAGATGTGAAGTTGAGAGCATCCTAACATACTGCATCACTCTGTGGTGGACAGGAAGGGTCTACAAAACTATCCAATGCATCACCGGCACCAATCTTTCCACCATCAAAGACATTTATACAGTAAGGTGCTGGAAGAAGGCCTGTAACATCATGAAGGATCACACTCACTCTGCACACGGACTGCTTGTCCCACTCCCATCAGGGAGGAGACTACGAAGCATCCATGTCAGGACTGTTACGAACCTCGTAACTGGGTGTCTTACCAGCAAAGGTAGAAGTGTCCGTTGAAGTCTGGTGATACTATTTTCAACAATACTTATTAGTAGAAACATACAAAAATAATATCAATGCAAATATACAGATAATATATGTCATCAATACTAAACCTAAAAGTGCGGGTATAATAATAATCAATAAGAAACAAGCTCTATCATTGTCTAGGGGAGTTCATGCAGGCTGCGGTAGTTGTTGGTCGCTGTGTTGCAATTGTGAGAGAGAGAGAGAGAGAGAGAGAGAGAGAGAAAACGTGTGAACAGTAACAGTTATTATCTTGCCAACCTTCCTTTACAATTTTGATCCGTCGATGTGTTGTTGTTGTGGCCATTCACATATGACCCCTCCCTCCTTTAGCTAGACCATTCTTCCGTGGGGAACTCGTCACCCAGGCAAGGGTGGACACACACACACAAGCCCCCACCGGTCCCGCTAGAGAACACTGTAAGTTAAAATTTACTGACCCTTCGTTCGGTCTTCGATGTCCCACCCTGTCTCGTGGGTTTCTGATGCTCACTAGCATTTCTCCTGGTGTGTCTGAGGAGTGTTATTTTATCCCCACTCATGGGGTCTCAGGTGTCAATCAGGTTGGGATGATGTAATCCATCAAACCAGCCCACTCTGGCTGTCCCCTGAGGGGTTTCAATGAATAGAACAGTACCAAGTAAACAATCCTTCTCCAAAAGACAATAGCAGTAAATCAATGGCTTTTGTCAATAGGAGACATTCCATCTTGTGTATCTCTGAGCTGTCTCTCTCTCCCTCATTAACTTTCATGAGCTCTTATCAATTACAACTGCCCTGGCAGATTTCCTTTTGTCTCTCTCACTTCCTTGTTAGCAGCATCGAAATAGTAGTGATTTGCGATTCTCCAAAAGCGGGGGGGGGGGGGGGGGCACTCTGCACACTTCTGCCCATCAGAGTTGTTCATTCTTCGTAACACCCCCATCCTTCTAAGAATTTTCACCAAAGGGGAATATTAACTAATACAGAGTCTTACAGAATTACAGAATCTAACACAATACAAAAGAGTTTTTAACTACAGAGTAATACGGATATACATTCAACAGCATCTAGATAAGCAGTCATCGAGTACATTATCACTTCCTTTAATATGTTGTATCTTAATAAATTCCTGTAGCATCAGACTCCAATTTAATAACCATCTATTTTTATTCCTTTTCTTCAGCAAAACAAAACTAAAGAGCTGTGACCTTAGCTTAAGTGTGTATTACAAAATGTGAACCAATACGTGTGATTATTGTGTAGTACATTACAAAAGTTTATGCAAATACTAATCTTTATTTTACTTTTAAACTCAACAGTCAATCTTCCATGGTGTTGTCTTTATTATTTACATGCTTTGTCGAAATCCCTCAAAACCAGTTCCTGTTATTTAAAGTGGCATTTTGTCAACCTTTGCCTCTTTCCATTTAACTCTCACCTGGTTAGCTTGCTCACCAGTGTGGAATAGGCCTTTGCATTCTCCTTTCATAGGAGTTATCTTATCAACAATGTTTTCCAAACTTAGCCCATTTCCTGAACTTCCACACAATTCTTTATTTTTAAGCAAGTCATTAATTTTATCTTCAGGACCCTTCATTCTATTAGTTTCCAGTTTAACATCTGAAAGTTATTTACCTTTAAATTCCAAAACAAAGGGTGATTTTAAAGGCACCTTGTTAACAAGCCATTGTTCCTTCAGCCTGGTTACTGCTTCTGAAACCAATCCAGACTTTAAATTTTCTTTATTCAATTTAGGAACTACACTTTTCCCTTCTCCTTCAATAATAATATTCACATCACCAGTTCCCATCTCCTCACTAACTTTTAACACACTTTCTAACATAAACAACTGAGAGTTCTCACTTCCCACTGGTACCAAGGTTAACCCTTTCTTCACTGAACCAAGTCCATCTGACCCAAAAGGACTGCATTCCTTTTCAACTAAATCAGATACCTCAGACTTTTCCTGAGTTTCATTACTAGGTTCAGTACCATGTGCATCCACATCTTGAACACACTCAAACGGGACATCTACCTCTTCCAGGCTTTCTATGCCAGTCCCTTTTTCAAATTCTAAGCTCCCCTGATCCTCCCAGTTACTCTCTGGGCAACTCCCATCCAGAGTAAACTCAACCCTGCGGGTTAAAACAACTTCATCTGCTAACCCAGCAGACTCCTTCAAGGTAACGGCATCCTTTTCATCTAGGACTGCCCTTATATCATTACTGGGAACACATTTCAATTTTTCAACTTCTTCAAACGGTTCTATCAAGCCAGACAGATCACCAATGTCCAACCCTGGATCTTCTAACTGCCTTATCTGTTTCTCATCTTTACTCTGTGCCTCTATAAATTCCCTCTTGGCTAAGGGTAGGTCTACCTCCTCTCCTTTACTCTCTTTCACCTCCCTATTCTCCGTTTTTCCATCCCCTAACCCCTCTTGGTACAGGGTCGGTAAAAACATCTCAGCCAAACCGACACTGGACTGATTTAAACTGGTCTCTTTCTCAGCTGCCTTTCTTGACATGCTGCGAGTGATTGCGCATGCGGGATAGATCTTGGAATCTAGGGGAGGGTCCTCAACACTTACAGGCTTGCTCGTCAGCCTCACTGCTGAACACACCTCACCACCTGCTAAATCATTACCAAGAAGGACGTCCACGCCGTCTCTCGGTAATTCTGACCGCACCCCTATTTCAACTGGTCCAGATACAAGATCACAATTTATAATGATCCCTTGCAAAGGTACAGCTTCTGTCCCCTTTCGATACCTCTTAAAACTACCTCTCCAGTCTCAGGACCAAAATCTAGTACCTTACTTAGAATCAATGACTGCTCAGCTCCAGTGTCTCTCCAGATCCTTACTGGAACTGGGGTTTCTCCCTCTTTCACAGACACGGTTTTTCGAAAATAGATTTCTCAGGCCCCTCTCGAATTTTATCTACCTGGGCCTTTCTTGTCGATTTGCTGATCGACACAATACACCCTGTAGGGCCTGCCCCGTTCCCTTTTCCTGTCTCCTTCCTTGGAGCAAAGCACTTAGATGCAATATGACCAACCTTTCCACAATTAAAACAGGTCAAGCCAGGAACCCTCCTGCCAGCCTGCCTTTCTTCCTCCTTACTTTTATCACTAGCTCCCGGCCTATTTTCTACCTCCGCCGGTGGGCTTTCTCTACCGTCCCTACAGTCTTTCTGGTAACTCTTATTCGAGGAAAACTTTGTCTTGTGGGTTGGGGCATATTCATCTGCGAACCAGGCAAATTCTGATATAGACTTATACGGCTTCTCGTTCAAATACATCCGGATATCATCCGAAACACAACCTTTAACTTCCTCAATCAGAATTAATTCTCTGAAACGATGGAAATCCTCCTCCACCATTTCTGCCGCACACCAACGATCCAAGAGCACACCCTTCTCATAGACAAACTCTACATACGTCTGATTCCACACTTTCTTTAAATCTGTGAACTTTTGTCTATATGCTTCAGGGATTAACTCATAGGTCCGAAGGATGGCCCGCTTTATTTCCTCATAATCCGCAGACGTGTCCATGGACAATGCCGCATATGCCCGTTGAGCTTTCCCTTTTAACACACTTTGTAACAGTGCCACCCACTGATCTCTGGGCCACTTCTGATTCACTACCACCTTTTCAAAATGCAAGAAGTAACTATCAACATCTGTCTCCTCGAACGGAGGTACTAACCTAAACTCCCTACTAACATTAAACCTCTCCTCTCGGTCTGCCCCGGGACTCTTCTCTCTTGCTTTAACTTCTCCATTTCCAGCTCATGCTGCCTCTGTTTCTCCTTCTTCTCATACTCCCTCTGTTTTTCAGCTCTTTCCTTCTCCTTTTCCTCTGCTTCCAGCTGTTTTAACCTAAGTTCATGCTCCCTCTGTTTCTCTTTCTCCTGTAACTGGAGCTCATACTCCCTTTTCTTCTGTTCCAACCTTACTTCTTCCAACTCTAACTGAGCCGTCCCAATAGCTGGTACCTTTTCAGGGATATGTTCCAATACCTCAGCCAAAAACACATCCTTCTCAATATAATACTGAGTTATGGCCCTCTGCATCTCCCACTTTTTCATTGACGACTTCACCTCTGTGAGATTTAATCCTTTCGCAATATTTACCAAGTCCGTCTTTGTGGCATCCTCCAGCGCCTTCAAAGTCGGGTTTTGTGTAAATTCATCTACGTCCATCTTTGCTGGTTTCCCGTCTGGTTACCCGCGCAACCAGATCCAAGTCTGGACTTATAGCCCGATTCACTGGCTCTCCAATTTGGTATCAAATCTCGAGATGAGGTCCCAATTTGTTACGAACCCCGTAACTGGGTGTCTTACCAGCAAAGATAGAAGTGTCCGTTGGAGTCTGGTGATACTATTTTCAACAATATTTATTAGTAAAAACATACAAAAATAATATCAATGCAAATATACAGATAATATACATCAGCAATACTAAACCTAAAAGTGCGGGTATAATAGTAATCAATAAGAAACAAACTTTATCGTTGTCTAGGGGATAATGAATTGTCAGAGGGAAATATAAAGTTCAGTTCAATTCATGCAGTAGTTGTTGGTCGCTGTATTGCAATTGTTAGAGAGAGAGAGAGAGAGAGAGAGAGAAGCATGAACAGTAACAGTTATTATCTTGCCAACCTTCCTTTACAATTTTGATCCGTCGATGCGTTGTTGTTGTGGCCATTCACGTATGACCACTCTGTCCTTTAGCTAGACCGTTCTTCCGTGCGGGACTCATCACCCAGGCAAGGGTGGACACACACACAAGCCCCCACCGGTCTCGCTAGAGAACACTGTAAGTTAAAATTTACCGACCCTTCGTTCGGTCTTCGATGTCCCACACTGTCTCGTGGGTTTCTGATGCTCACTAGCATTTCTCCTGGTGTGTCTGAGGGGTGTTACCGCAGACCTCACTTTTATCCCCACCCACGGGGTCTCAGGTGTCAATCAGGTTGGGATGATGTAATCCATCAAACCAGCCCACTCTGGTTGCCCCCTGAGGGGTTTCAATGAATAGAACAGAACCAAGTAAACAAACCTTCTCCAAGAGACAATAGCAGTAAATCAAAGGCTTTTGTCAGTAGGAGACATTCCATCTTGTGTATCTCTGAGCTGTCTCTCTCTCTCATTAACTTTCATGAGCTCTTATCAATTACAACTGCCCTGGCAGATTTCCTTTTGTCTCTCTTACTTTCTTGTTAGCAGCATCGAAATAGTAGTGATTTGCAATTCTCCAAAAGTGGGGGGGGGGGGCACTCTGCACCCTTCTGCCCATCAGAGTTGTTCATCCTTCGTAACAGGACCACCAGGCTTTCACAAAGCAGTGAGGCTGATAAACACTTCCACACCCAGCCCCTCCACACCCTCTATCATCACTACCACCATTTCCCATCAGTCACCTAATGTGCAGATGTTCCTGTGCCTAGCTTCGCTTTATGGACATACAAACAATCTATGTATCTAAGTTATCTTGCATAATTAAATATATTTATTATGTTTTTAATTATTGTTTCCTTGATCTTATTGTGCTTCTTTTGTGCTGCATTGGATCCAGAGTACATCTATGTCATTCTCTTTATATTTACAAAATGGAAATGACATCAAACAATCTTGAATCTTAAATCTAATTTTAGAACAAAATGGCCAACTGTATTTTAAGTCTGTGACCACCATTATCTGATCCAAGAAAACATTTCTTCCACATTTGTCCTATCAAGTCCTGAAAAGATTTTATGTTTATATTTCTCTCATTCTTTTAACTTTCTGGAGGACAGGCACAATCAATTTAACCTCTCCTCACAGAACAATACTCCCATCGCAGGAATTAATCTTGTGTACTTCATCACAAGTATGTCTTTCCTTATCATAAATATTACAATCTTTTCAACTCATGCATACATACCAAGTTTATGCAGCCATAATCCAACCTTGTTAAGCTTTTCCAATATTCTGATGAATCTGAGATACAGCTCTTTCTTGCAGATATATTTTTCATAAGATGCTTTCTGAATATGTAAGATTTGATCATAGCTCTCTCATCAAAAGCATATCCATTCATTTCATTTTTCAATCTTTTTTATTGATTTTCAAATAAAGAATATACAAATACAAATTGAAAGAGGAGTTTAACAAGTAGATAATATAAAAGACCTATCTACAGCAATCTTAAAGACAAAAAGCATGTAACATCAAACTCAAATAGGTAATATATTATGCTGTTATATATACAATGGTCAGAGAGAAATTACAACTCCTCATAGCAATCGTAAAAAAAAGATTGGAAATTTTATTGATAGAGAAAGAAAAACCCCACTAACTAAAACAAAAAAGAGAGAAAGAAAAAAAAAGAAAGACAAAGAAAGATTGGGCAGTCCAAATGAGGATAAACTTTAAAAAGAAAGAGAGAAAAAAAAACACATCCTTCCAGTCATCTCTAAACCTTCATGGAGGTTCAGAGATGACTGCAAAAGCATATCCTGAATAGATTACTATTATAATGACAAATACAGAAGCTAAGATGAGATGAATAGTATATCTTCACCTGTATCGTATAAATATGCTAATCTGGTGACAGGATTCAGCTGGATCTTGTCTAACAGTATGGCAAAAATATGAGAAAAATCCTCTCAAATATTTGTCACAACCGTATCATAAAAAGTTGAGAGCATATAAATATTTGGAGTGAAGAGAGGCAATGATGGTTTTAGTAATGTGAAACTGACTGTGAAAAAAAAAGAAAGAAAATGTTGTAAATTTTCCTTGGAAAATATTAATCAGGCTGCAAAAACATTTTTTTAAATATAAGGTAATTTTGAAAAATGTGAGATCATCTTCATAAACTGGACTAGTCAAAACATTTGCTATGTGAACAATTACACCAATAAAAAAGCAAGAGATACTATATATCTGAATATATAATATATACAATATAAATTATATTATGAAGGGGTGTGTGTGTGTGTGTGTGTGTGTGTGTGTGTGTGTGCGCGTGTATGTTTCTGTATGTCTGTATATTGTATTTAAGTTAATGACTTATGTATATGACAACTTGCCAAACCAATTGTTAAGCATTCAATGGAAAGTTCGAACTAGAATTTCTTCTCCACAAGAAGGGAGGTCTCTTGATTGATTCATAATTAATCTGCATTGCAGTATGCTTTAACCTCAGTACAGAACATCATGCTCTGATGGTCTTTTGAGAAATATGTCATGAAGGCCACCTCCACAGTTAAAATCCAGATTTGCAAATGTGGGAGATGTTTTCTCTCAGTGACCTCACTCGCAGAGGTATTTGGTGAAATATGATTCACTATTCAATCCACTACAGTCATCAGGTTATCTTTTCATAAATGCATCATATTAATGGACTGTAATGTGAAAATGGATTGTTTGACAGCAGAGAGCATTTGTATTTTATTTTAAGAAAGCCAAGTAACTTGTATTTTTGCCAAAAAGCTAGAATATCAAGAGGCAATGTGGTGTGAGGAGAGGCTGTTGATAGGCCAAAATTGAGTTAATAGGATGAGTTGCAATGTCAAAGGGGGACAAAACTGAAAAGGGTGAATACAGGACTGAAGGTGTTGTACCTGAATACACACATTATATGGAATAAGGGTGACGATCTTGCAACACATTTGCAAATTGGCAGTTATAATGTTGTATGTATCACAGAATCAAAGCGGAAAGATTATAGCTGGAAGCTTAATGTCCAAGGATACATCTTGTATTGAAAGGACAGGCAGAAAAGCAGAGCGAGGGGCATGGAGTTGGGAAAAAAGAAAATCAAATCATTAGAAAAGGGGGACATAGAGTCAGAAAGTGTTGAATTATTGTGGTTAGAGCTAAGGAACTGCAAGGCTAAAAAGACTTTGATGGGAGTTATATACAGAACTCCAAAGAGTAGTAAGCATGTTGCCAACAAGTTACAGTGGGAAATAGAAAATGCATGCTAAAAGGGCAATGTTACAACCGTCATGGGGAGCATCATTACAAAGGTAGATTGGGAAAATCAAGTTGGTGCTGGATTCCAGGAGCGGGAATTTCTAGAGTGCCTGTGAGATGGCCTTTCAGAGCAGTTCATGGTTGAGCACATAAGGGGATCAGATTTTCTGGACTGGGTGTTGTGCAATGAACCAGAATTGATTTGAGAGCTTAAGGTAAAAGAACCCTTAGGGGTCGGTGATCATAATATGATGAAATTCACCCTGAAAATTGTGAAGGAGAAGGTAAAGTAAGATGTATCAGTATTCCCGTGGAGTAAAGGAAATTACAGAGGCATGAAAGAGGAGTTGGCCAGAATTGATTGGAAAAGAACACTGGCTGGGATGACTGCAGAGAAGCAATGACTGGAATTTTTCGAAGCAATTCGGAAAGCACAGGATATCCCGAAGTCCCGAAGAGTATTGCACAGGAAAGATGAAGCAACCATGGCTGACAAGAGAAGTCAAAGCCAGCATAAAAGCTAAAGAGATGGCATATAATAGAGCAAAAATTAATAGCAAGTTAGAAGATTGGTAAGCTTTTAAAAACCAACAAAAGGTAACTTAAGAAGTTATTAGAAAGGTAAAGAGGCGACATAAAAGTAAGCTAACTAATAATATTAAAGAGGATACCAAATGATTCTTCATATACATAAAGTGTAAAAGGAGAGGTGAGAGTGGATATTGGACCTCTGGGAAATGACGCTGGAGAGGTAGTAATGGGCGACAATGAAATAGTGGAAGAACTGAGTAGGTATTTTGAATCAATTTTCACTGTGGAAGACATTAGCAGTATGTTGGAAGTTCCAGATGTTAGGGGTCATTAAATGTATGAAGTTACCATTACTAAGGAAAGGTTCTTGGGAAACTGAAAGGTCTGAAGTAGATAAGTCAACTGTATCAAATGTTGTATATCCCAGAACTCTGACAGAGGTGGCTAAAGAGATCGAGGAGGCATTAGTAAAAATCTTTCAAGAATCATTAGATTCTGGAATGGTTCTGGAAGATGAGAAAAATGCAAATGCCACTCCACTCTTCAAGAAGGGAGAGAGGCAGATGAAAGGCAACTATTGGTCAGTTAGTCTGACTTCAATGGTTGAGAAAATGTTGGAGTCAATTATTAAGGCTGATGTCTCAGGGTAATGGAGCACATGATAAAACAAGCTGTGTTCAGCATGGTTTCCTCAAAGGAAAATATTGCCTGGCAAACATGTTGGAAATCTTTGTAAAAGTAGCAAGCAGGATAGACAGAAGAGAATCAGTTGATGTTGTGTACAAGGTGTTGTGTACAATGGGGCTTTGGTGATAAAGGGCCGAGGCCAGGTAGGTTATCTGTTTAAAATAAAGACAGGGAACATGTGTGTGAGGCCGGTTTTCTGTGCTCGGTGTCAGATGTGGGAAGTCCTAGAGACTCCCAGCCTCCTGGACGACAACATCTGCACCAGGTGCATTCGAGCTGCAGCTCCTTAGAGACTGCGTTAGGGAACTGGAGATGCAGCTCGATGACCTTCGTCTGGTCAGGGAGAGTGAGGAGGTGATAGAGAGAAGTTATAGGCAGGTAGTCACCCCGGGACCACAGGAGACAGAGAAGTGGGTAACAGTCAGGAGAGGGAAGGGCAAGGAGCAGGTACCAGAGAGTACCCCACTGGCTGTCCCCCTTAGTAATAAGTATTCCTGCTTGAGTACTGTTGGGGGGTATGGTCTACCTGGGGGAAGCAAGTGTGGTCATGCCTCTGGCTGCGCCTTTGGAACAGAGTGGCCCTGTGGCTAAGAAGGGTAGGGAAAGGAAGATAATGGCAGCAGTGATAGGGGACTCTATAGTTAGGGGGTCAGATAGGCGATTCTGTGACGCAGGAAAGAAATGCGGATGGTAGTTTCTCCCAGGTGCCAGGGTCCGTGTTTCTGATCACGTCCACGATATCTTGAAGTGGGAAGGAGAGCAGCCAGAGGTTGTGGTACAGATTGGTACAAACGACATAGGTAGGAAAAGGGAGGAGGTCCTGAAAAAGACTACAGGGAGTTAGGAAAGAAGTTGAGAAGCAGGACCTCAAAGGTAGTAATCTCAGGATTACTGCTTGTGCCATGTGACAGTGAGTATAGGAATAGAATGAGGTGGAGGATAAATGCATGGCTGAGGGATTGGAGCAGGGAGAAGTGATTCAGATTTCTGGATCATTGGGACCTCTTCTGGGGTAGGTGTGACCTGTTCAAAAAGGATGGGTTGCACTTGAATCCGAGGGGACCAATATCCTGGCAGGAAGGTTTGCTAAGGCTATTGGGGAGAGTTTAAACTAGAATTGCCAGGGGGTGGGAACTGACCTGAGGTGACAGAGGAAAGGGAAGTTGCTCACAAATAGAGAAAGTTTGGAGACAGTGCGAAAGGGAGGATAGGCAGGTGATAGAGAAGGGACGCGCAGAGTCGGATGGCTTGAGATGAGTCTATTTTAATGTGAGGATTATCATGAATAAAGCGGATGAGCTTAGAGCGTGGATCAGCACTTGGAGCTATGATGTTGTAGCCATTACAGAGACTTGGATGGTGCAGGGGCAGGAATGGCTACTTCAAGTGCCAGGCTTTAGATGTTTCAGAAAGGATAGGGAGAGAGGCAAAAGAGGTGGGGGCATGGCACTGTTGATCAGAGATAGTGTCATGGCTGCAGAAAAGGAGGAAGTCACGGAGAGGTTGTCTATGGAGTCTCTGTGGGTGGAAGTTAGGAAAAGGAAGGGGTCAATAATTCTACTGGGTGTTTTTTATAGACCACCCAATAGTAACAGGGACATCAAGGAGCAGATAGGGAGACAGATTCTGGGAAGGAGTAATAATAACAGGGTTGTTGTGGTGGGAGATTTTAATTTCCCAAATATTGCTTTGCATCTCCCTAGAATGAGGGGTTTCGTTGGGGTGGAGTTTGTTAGGTGCGTTCAGGAAGGTTTCTCGACACAATATGTAGATAAGCCTATAGAAGGAGAGGCTGCACTTGATCTGGTATTGGGAAATGAACCTGGTCAGGTGTTAGGTCGCTCAGCGGGAAAGCCTTTTGGAGATAATGATCACAATTCCAGAGTTCCACACTGTATGCTTATTCAGAAAGTCAGAAGGCATGGGATCCAGGGAGGTTTGGCCAGGTGGATTCAGAATTGGCTTGCCTGCAGAAGGCAGAGGGTCATGGTGGAGGGAGTACATTTGGATTGGAGGGTTGTGACTAGTGGTGTCCCACAAGAATCGGTTCTCGGACCTCTATTTTTCATGATTTTTATTAACGACCTGGATGTGGGGTAGAAGGGTGGGTTGGCAAGTTTGCAGATGACACAAAGGTTGGTGGTATTGTGGGTAGCGTAGAGGATTGTCGAAGATTGCAGAGAGACATTGATAGGATGTAGAAGTGGGCTGAGAAGTGGCAGATGGAGTTCAACACAGAAAAGTGTGAGGTGGTACACTTTGGAAGGACAAACTCCAAGGCAGAGTACAAAGTAAATGGTAGTGTGGAGGAGCAGAGAGATCTAGGGGTACATGTCCACAGATCCCTGAAAGTTGCCTCACAGGTAGATAGGGTAGTTAAGAAAGCTTATGGGGTGTTAGCTTTCCTAAGTCAAGGAATAGAGTTTAAGAGTCGTGAGGTAATAATGCAGTGCTGTAAAACTCTAGTTATGCCACACTTGGAGTACTGTGTACATTTCTGGTTGCCTCACTATAGGAAGGATGTGGAAGCATTAGAAAAGGTACAGAGGAGATTTACCAGGATGCTGCCTGGTTTAGAGTGTATGCATTATGATCAGAGATTAAGGGAGCTAGGGCTTTACTCTTTGGAGAGAAGGAGGATGAGAAGAGACATGATAGAGGTATACAAGATATTAAGAGGAATAGATAGAGTAGACAGCCAGCACCTCTTCCCCAGGGCACCACTGCTCAATACAAGAGGACATGGCTTTATGGTAAGGGGTGGGAAGTTCAAGGGTGATATTAGAGGAAGGTTTTTTACTCAGGGAGTGGTTGGTGTGTGGAATGCACTGCCTGAGTCAATGGTGGAGGCAGATACACTAGTGAAATTTAAGAGACTACTAGACAGGTATATGGAGGAATTTAAGGTGGGGGGTTATATAGGAGCCAGGGTTTAAAGGTCGACACAACATTGTGGGCTGAATGGCCTGTACTGTGCTGTACTATTCTATGTTCTATGTTAAAATTCTATCTCCTTTACGATAGCATTGGAGAGGGATAGGAACAGACAAGTTAGGAAAACGTTTAATTGGAGTAAGGGGAACTATGAGGCTATTAGACAGGAACTTGGAAGCATAAATTGGTAACAGATGTTCTCAAGGAAACACACTGAAGAAATGTAGCAAATGTTCAGAGGATATTTGTGTGGGGTTCTGCGTAGGTACGTTCCAATGAGACATGGAAAGGATGGCAGGGTACAAGATCCATGGTGCACAAAGGCTGTTGTAAATTTAGTCAAAGAGAAATGGAGAGCTTATGAAAGGTTCAAAAAACTAGGTAAAGATAGGAATCTAGAAGATTATAAGGCTAGCAGGAAGGAGCTTAAGAATGAAATTAGGAGAGCCAGAAGGGACCATGAGAAGGCCTTGGTGGACAGGATTAAGGAAAACCCCAAGGCACTCTACAAATATGTGAAGAACAAGAGGATAAGACATGGGAGAATAGGACCAATCATGTGTGACAATTGAAAAGTGTGTATGGAATCAGAGGAAATAGCAGAGGTACTTAATGATGTGTTGGCACGTGGCATGATTGGTCCTATTCTCCCACGTCTTACCTCTTGCTCTTCACATATTTGTAGAGTGCCTTGGGGTTTTCCTTAATCCTGTAAGTTGATGGAGAAGACCTTGAGAGGCAGGGTTTATGAACATTTGGAGAGGCATAATATGATTAGGAATAGTCAATATGGCTTTGTCAAAGGCAGGTCGTGCCTTACAAGCCTGATTGAATTTTTTGAGGATGTAACTAAGCACATTGATGAAGGTAGAGCAGTTGATATAGTGTATATGGATTTTAGCAAGGCATTTGATAAGGTACCCCATGCAAGGCTTATTGAGAAAGTAAAGAGGCATGGGATCTAAGGGGATATTGCTTTGTGGATCCAGAACTGGCTTGCCCACAGAGGGCAAAGAGTGGTTATAGATGGGTCATACTCTGCATGGAGGTCGGTGACCAGTGATGTGCCTCAGGGATCTGTTCTGGGACCCCCTACTCTTTGTGATTTTTACAAATTACCTGGATGAGGAAGTGGAGGGATGGGTTAGTAAGTTTGCTGATGACACACAGGTTGGAGGTATTGTGGATAGTGTGGAGGACTGTCAAGGGTTACAGCAGGACATTGATAGGATACAAAACTGGGCTGGGAAGTGGCAGATGGAGTTCAACCCAGAAAAGTGTGAGGTGGTTCATTCTGGTAGGACAAATATAATGGCAGAATAAAGTATTAATGGTAAGAATCCTGGCAGTGTATCCTGGGGTCCGAGTCCATAGGACACTCAAAGCTGCAATGCAGGTTGACTCTGTGGTTAAGAAGGCATATGGTTCATTGTCCTTCATCAGTCGTGGGATTGAGTTTAAGAGTTGAGAGGTAATGTTGCAGCTATGTAGGACCCTGGTCAAACCCCACTTGGAGTACTGTGCTCAGTTCTGGTCACCTCTCTATAGGAAGAACGTGGAAACCATAGAAAGGGTGCAGAGGAGATTTCCAAGGATATTGCCTGGTTTAGGGAGCATGCTTTATGAGAACAGGTTGAATGAACTCGGCCTTTTCTCCTTGGAGCAACGGAGGATGAGAGGTGAGATGATAGAGGTGTATAAGATAATGGGAGACATTGATCATGTGGATAGTCAGAAGCTTTTCCACAGGGCTGAAATGGCTAGCACGAAAGGGCATAGCTTTTAAGGTGCTTGGGAGCTGGTACAGAGGAGATGTCAGGGTAAGTTTTTTACGCAGAGAGTGGTGAGTGCGTGGAATGGGCGGAAACGATAGGGTCTTTTAAGAGACTCCTGGATGGCTATATGGTGCTTAGAAAAATATAGGGAAATGGGTAAAGCCTAGATAGTTCTAAGGTAAGGACATGTTCAGCACAGCTTTGTGGGCTGAAGAGCCTGTATTGTGCTCTATGTTTTCTATGTTTCTATGTTTCTCTGTTTCTAAGGTGCTAAGCATAAGGCTACCTAGCAAGCTACAAGCCCATGCTATTACAGGAAAGATTCTATCATGGGTAAAGCAGTGGCTGATTGACAGGAGGCAAATAATGGAATAAAGGAGCCCTTTATGGGTGCCTGCCAGTGACTAGTGGTGTTCCATGAGGGTCTGTGTTGGGACTGATGCTTTTTACGTTTTATTTCAACGATTTGGGTGATAGAATTGATGGCATTGTTGCAAAGCTTGCAGATGATATGAAGATAAGTGGAGGGGCAGGTAGTTTTTAGGAAGTAGAGAGGCTAGAGAAGGACTTAGACAGATTAGGAGAATGGACAAAGAAATGGCAGATGGAATACAGTGTCAGGAAATGTATGGTCATGCACTTTGGTAGAAGAAATGAAAGGCTGACTATTTTCTAAATGGAGAGAAAATACAAAAAGCTGAGTTTTTAAAGGGACTTGGGAGTCCTTGTGCAGGATTCCCTGAAGGTTAATTTGCCAGTTGAGTCTGTGGTGAGGAAGGCAAATTCAATATTAGCATTGATTTCAAGAGGACTTGAATATAAAAGCAAGGATGTAATGTTGAAAGTTTATAAAACACAGGTGAGGCTTTACTTGGAGTTTTGTGAGCAGGATAGGACCCCTTATCTTAGAAAGGATATTCTGGAACTGCAGAGAGATCAATGGAGGTGCACGAAAATTATTCCAGCATAAATAGCTTGTCATATGAAGAGTGTTTGATGGCTTTTCAATAGAATTCAGAAGAATGAGGGTGACTTCTTTGAACTCTATTGAATGGTGAAAAACCTTGACAGAGTGGATGTGGAGAGGATGATTCCTATGGTGGGAGAGTCTAAGACCAGAGAACATAGCCTCAGAATAGTGGGATGTCCTTTTGGAACAGAGATGAGGAGGAAATTCTTTACCCAGAGAACGGTGAATTTGTGGAATTCTTTGCCACAGGCAGCTGTGGCAGAGGTGGATAGACTCTTGATTGGTCAGGGCATGAAAGGGTATGTGGAGAAGGCAGGAGATTGGGGCTGAAAGGAAAATTGGATCAGCCATGATGAAATGGTGTCTCCTGCCATGTCCTCCTCTGTGAACATGTGGAAGAAGACGTTGTGTGAAAATACTCTGTGCCAAGGTTTAGCATCATTAGGAGGCGGAGCTAAATAGTTATGGTGCCCAATGGTGACTCCTTTGCTTACATCTTCAAAAACAGTTCTATTACCATCTTTAATATCTCCCCTTCAGGGCTCTTTTGAAGACCCTGACCTGAAGTTACATGTTGACTACGGTTCTTTGCGGGAATGGCACCTACTCGCGGGGTTCCACAATCGGCCACTATTCGGGATGCCATTGGCTTGGATTCGGAAGCCTGGAATCTCGAGGAACTGGAGATGGGCAGATCAAGGGTCGCTGTTTCCACAGGAGACCTGTGTGTCGTTGGGGGAGTCGGAACATCTACTGTGTACCTGGGGACCCGAGATCTTTGCGATCTTCAGGCACAGAGCTCAAAAAAGTGACTTCATGGACTTTTAACATCGTAAACCAGCAAGTTGTTTGTTAAGTCTCCCCACTTGTTGGAAAATGGAGTCACCTCTTTCTCCCTTATTCGGAGAGAGAGAGCCTGCAGCATGTCGAACTATCGGGTGAACAATGTAATCTTCGGGGTAACTGCAAGTCTGTGTCTTTGCTCTTGCTTTGCTCACGCTTGAGTGCTAGTACTGGGTGTGCTTTATTTTTGCAGGTGGGGGGAGGGAGATTGTTGTTCGCTGCCACTTACGCGAGGGAGGGGGGAGCTGGGGGGTACTTTGGGGTTCTAATATTTAACTGTCGTTCATTCTTGGGGCACTCTCTGTTTGCATGGATGGTTACAAAGTAAAATCATTTCAGGATGTATATTGTATACATTTCTCTGACATTCAATTGTGCCTTTGAACCTTCTTGTAGACACAATCTGTTCCAGACACCATATTGTTCCTTGGCTGGTATACAACTTTTCAAAGAACTATTTGATGGGGTGAGATTGGACCAGGTTGCCCAATATCAGATGGAGTTATGGAAATTTGCATCAAAGACACCCAGTTGAGGATTTTGTCAAAGTGGTCTCTCACTCTTATTACTAAATAGGATTGCCTTCATGCACTGGAACAGAAAGTTCTATTTTGATAGAAGTAACTTTATTTAAGACAGTAACTCAGTTGAGCATTGAAGTAATTCCAAATCCGACTCAACTGAAACTATCTAGCCAGAGCATTGAACAAGTTTGGTCTGGTACACTGGCTCAAGCCCTGTCCATCTGAGGCATTTACTGGATGAGTCATCTGCACTCCCTCTCCAAGTGTGAAACCACCTGTCCAGCTCTCTCTGATACCTACTAGAACTATCATTTTCCATTCTTGTTGGCTCTGATATATTTTCGACTGTTTTCTTTGAATGTGGTTACTGACATACCAATAACTTGGACACAAGGAGACCACAGGTTGAGGCTGGTCTGAACGAGCCATCAGGCACGTTTGATTCACTGGCATATGATACCTGAAAGACTGGCTTCATTCTTTATAACAATCAAAACAATTTTGAAGCTACTTCCTTTCGTCTAACTTTCTCCAAACAGGGCTCTCCCATCTCCCATCTGTTCACAGGAAGAAATAATTGGAAGCGTTATTTCAAATTATAACAATTTATTTTTGTGCTACATGGTATTAAGAGCCATTGAACCGAGGCAGGAGAATGAAATTTAGATACAGATCAGACACGAGCCAATTGGCTTAAGGGGCTGGCAACTCACAATACAATTTTCTCACAAGATAATTAAACATGTAATGAGCAAATTAAACAAAATTTAGATCAATTTCTACATGTTACTTATTAAATGTGGGCAGAACGACTGAAGTGTATAAAATACAAAGAAGTTATTCGGAAGGAGTTGATGGGAGGTAAACATCAAGGAGCAGTTCAACCATAGCAACTGAGTTAAGATTAGGGAGCAACATTTGATGCATACAAAGAACTTTAGGTTCTAATTGTACTTACTTGACATTTTTTTTAATTTTTAGAACAAGCCAATGGATGTTTAATTTTTATATTGTCAGTTGGCAGAAACTCCAAGGGATATTCTGGAATCTTAGTTTCTCCACATTTTCCTTGTAAAAGTGTGTGAGTGTGTGTGGAGGGTATATGGGAAATGCCAGTGGGGTAGGTAATGGGGTTTAACTGAGGGATGCCTCCCTCCTGGCAGAGTGGTGAACTTCATAAGAACTATCAGTCCCATTCTACTGTACTACAGCTAGGTATAAGGAATCAATTTTTTTTTAAACTGATCTCATATTGAACACATTTTATAGCCTTTTATTTGGTTCTTCCATTTGGATTTCTTTTTATATATTGTGACAGTTTACTACAACAGCACCAGGGTAGGGAGTTTGCTTTTACTTTGCCTCCTGTTCCAAGATTTTGTGGATGACAGCATTTAAAGCTCAGTTTTGCATTCAATTTGAAGGAGACAAAATTCAACTGTATTGAAATTTGGTGAAGTAACTTATGTAAGCCTGTGGGGATACTGAGTAAGGTAGATTAGAAAGTTTGGATGAAAGGTTTGCCTGGAGATAGACAATGGCAAATATTAAGTTAAAATTATTTATCAAAAATAATATAAATTCCATTATTAAATAAAACTCAACAGAAGAATGTGTTCCATTTATGTTTAACTCAAGGGGTATTGAATAGTTAAAGACAAGTTTAGCATGTTGTTAAGAAGGTTAATAAGATTGGAGACTGGCAGTGGTACAGGAAACATTAAAAAATCATCTTAACCTAGCATGAATATTACATTACAAGAATAAGTAAAACATGATCCTAAACTAACAAGAAATACACAAACAGAAGAAGTTGTGCAGATGTTGGAAATGCAGATTAACACACGCAAATTACTGGAGGAACTCAGCAGGTCAGGCAGCATCTATGGGAAGGAATAAATAGTCAATGTTTTGGGATGAGAAACACATAAGAAGGTTGTAAAACTGTGAGTATGGTTAAGGAAGAGAGTACCAATGTAAATATGGGTTTCTTCTTTCAAAGTGACGAAGAATTATAATGCAGAATGAATGGTCATGGATTTAAACAAATACTCGATACTTTGCATTTTGTCTTTACTGTGTGATACACAACAAAGGATAAAAGGTAAAATGGAAAATCAAGGGCTAAATGAGAGTGAGGAAAGCTTAAGTGATTAATATTAGGAAAAGTAAATGTTAGAAAAGTTAATGAGACTAAAACATTCAGCATGTTCTGTTACTTGGCATTCTAAAGTTCTAGAGGAAGTGAGTGCAGTGGAAATGCATTCATTTCAGGTGTCTTTTCAAATATTCAAGCAGACTATAAAGTAGCAAAAGTAACATTATTCCAACAAGAGAAAACAAATACCTGGAAAATATAAACTAACTTTCCTAACATCAACTTTTAATAAAATGTTGGAATCTATTATTAAGAAGCAGGTCACAACCATCTAAGAAAGATCACATGATTAGGCAGAATTAGGAAAAAATTATGAAGTGTGTTTCTGAAGACGATGCAATTGCAGGTCTGAGAAAGGTGGCCACTATTGGATGAAATACAGCAGGACTTCCAAAGGGTTAAATTGTAAAATATTGTTGATTTAAATACAGACAATGTCCTGTTCTTAACATTACCATCTGGTAGGAGGTACAAAAGCCATATATCCCATATTACCAGGTTCAAGAACAGTTATTACCCTACAACCATTGGCCTCCAGGACCAATATGGATAAAATAACTTCAGTCACCACTATTCTGAACTGATTCTACAACCTATGAACTCACTTTGAAGAACTCTTTACAACTCATGCTCTCAGTAATATTGAAAGGCCTTGATAGAGTGGATGTAGAGAGGATGTTTTCTATAGTAGGGGAGTTTAGGGCCAGAAAGAACAGCCTCAGAATAGAAGGGCATCCCTTTAGAACAGAGATGAGGAGGAATTTATTTGTCCAAAGGTTGGTGAATCTATGGAATTCATTACTGCAGACAGCTGTAGAGGCCAGCTCATTAGGTATATTTGAAGCACAGTTTGATAGGCTCTTGAGTAGAAAGCGTGTCAATGGTTATGGGGAGAAGGCAGGTGAAAGGGGTTGAGAGGGATAACAAATGAAGTCTCGTTAGGAGTGAGTCATAATTTGAGTAAGAGAGACATCGTTGCAAGGCGGGAGTCACTTGAAAAGAACAATTCAAGTCTCATCGGGAGTGAATTTTATTTGAACCAATAAAGAGAATGGAGATGCAAGCAGAGCAGCCATAATGAGAGTGGGCAAGTGTTAGAGTGTGAGGCTTTGGCTCAACAGGCTTTAGCCTATTCAAATTAGAGGAGTTTCAAATTAAGTTTCTAGTTAGTTTTTATTCTTTTTCTTTGTCTGCTAGTACATAGCTAGTGCACAGAGAATGGGTTCAGAGTTAGTTGTATGTCCTTTGTGTGACATGTGGAAACTTTGGGAGACTCCAGTCTCCCTGATAACTACAACTGCATGAAGTACGTTGAGGAATGTGTTAAGGAACTAGAGCTATAGCTCGACGACCTTTGGCTCATATGGCAGACTGAAGAGGTGATAGGTAGGAGCTACAGTGAGAAAGTCACATAAATTGCAGGGGGTAAGGGAATAGCAGGCAGTGCAGTATATCCCTGTGACCGATCCCCTCAATAATGTGTACTGCTTTGTATACTGCCTGGAGGGGAGGGTGCGACTGTGCATTCTGGTAACACTGTATTGCAGCTTGTGCCTTGTGCCATGTGCCAGTGAGGGTAAGAATAAGATGATTCAGCAAGTGAATACATAGCCTAGGAATTGGTTCAGGGGGCAGATTTATGGATCATTGGGATCTATTCTGAGAAAGGTATGACCTGTACAAAAAGCACACACAAAATGCTGGTGGAATGCAGCAGGCCAGGCAGCATCTACAGGAAGAAGCACTGTAGACATTTCGGGCCGAGACCCTTTGTCAGGACTAACTGAAAGAAGAGATAGTAAGAGATTTGAAAGTGGTGGGGGGGGGGGGGGAATCCGAAATGATAGGAGAAGATGGGAGGGGGTGGGGTGAAGCTAAGAGCTGGAAAGGTGATTGGCAAAAGGCATACAGAGCTGGAGAAGGGAGAGGATCATGGGACGGGAGGCCTGGGGAGAAAGAAAGGGGGAGGAGAACACCAGAGGGAGATGGAGAACAGGCAAAGAGTGATGGACAGAGAGAGAAAAAAAGGAGGGGAAAATAAATAAATAAATCATGGATGGGGTAAGAAGGGGAGGAGGAGCATTAACAGAAGTTAGAGAAATCAATGTTCATGCCATCAGGTTGGAGGCTACCCAGACGGTATATAAGGTGTTGTTCCTCCAACCTGAGTTTGGATTCATTTTGACAGTAGAGGAGGCCATGGATAGACATATCAGAATGGGAATGGGACGTAGAATTAAAATGTGTGGCCACTGGGAGATCCTGCTTATTCTGACAGACAGAGCATAGATGTTCAGCGAAACAGTCTCCTAGTCTGTGCTGGGTCTCACCAATATATAAAAGACCACACCGGGAGCACTGGACGCAGTATACCACACCAACCGACTCACACGTGAAGTGTTGCCTCACATGGAAGGACTGTCAGGGGCCCTGAATGGTTTTGAGGGAGGAAGTGTAAGGGTAGGTGTAGCACTTGTTCTGCTTTTTTCTCTCTCTCTGCCCATCTTTCTGCCTGTTCTCCATCTCCCTCTGGTGCTCCCCTCCCCCTTTCAGTGGGATAAGTTATACTTCAAAGTTATGGCAAAATTGAAAAGAGTGAAATTGAAAAATAAAGGATAGAAGGTGTTATATTTGAATGCACACTATACAGAATAAGGTAGATGATATTATAGTGCAGTCAGAGATTGACAGAAATGACGTGGGCATCACTGAAAGAAGATCATATTTGGGAGCTTAACACATTGCATTGAAAGGACAGGCAGGTAGGCAAAGGGGGAGAGGTGGCTATGTTATTAAAAAGTGAAATTGAATCCTTAGAAAGAAGTGCCACAGGATCGGAAAATGTAGCATACTTGTGGATAGATTTAAGAAATTGCAAGGGTAAAAAGACACTGAAGGGGGTTGTTACATTATCTGAACAGTAGTCAGGATGTGGGATACAAACTGCAATGGGAAACAGAAAAGGTGTATAAAAAGGGCAATGGCCTTGGGGGATTTCAAAGTGCAAGTAGATTAGAAAAATCAGGATGGTGATGGATCTTGATGGTGAATACTTATGAGTTGGCTTTCCAGAGAAGGTTGTGGCTGAACCTACTAGGGAAAAGCAATTCCGGATTGGTTGTTGTGTAATGAATTGGATTTGATTAGGATGCTTAAGGTAACAGAAACCTTAGTAGACAGTGATCATAATATGATAGAATTCATCCTGCAGTTTGTGAGGGAGAAGATAAGGTCAAAAGTATCAGTATTACAGAAGTAAAGGGCATCTTGGAGGAATAAGAGATTAGCTGGCCAAAGTTGGTTGGAAGGGGACACTTGCAGGGATGATGGCAGAACAGAGAGGGCTAGAGTTTCGGGAGAAATTTGGAGTGTACAAGATAGATCCATCACAAAGGTGAGGAAGTACTCCAAAGGGAGGATGAGCTAACCATGGTGGACAAGAGAGGTCAAAGACAGCATAAAAGGAAAAGCGAGGGTGTATAACATAGCAAGCATTAGTTTGAAGTTAGGGGATTGGGTAGATTTTAAAGACCAACAGATGGAAAATAAGAAGACGTAAGGAGAGAAAAGATGAAATATAAAGGAAAGTTAACCAATAAAATAAGAGAGGACAATAAACGTTTTTCAGATATACAGTAGAAAAAGTAAGAGGTGCGGGTAGGTATCGGACCAGTGGAAAATGATGCTGTAAAGGTAGTAATGAAAGACAAAAAACAGGTGGACAAACTTAATAAGTATCTTGCATCAGTCTTCACTGTAGATGACACCAATAATGTGACAGAAATCCGTAAGAGTTAGGGGGCAAAAGTGAGTGTAGTTGCTATTATTCAGGAAAAGGTACTTGGGGAATCTGAAAGGTCTGAAGGCAGGTAATTCACATGGACAAGATTGATGATACCTCCCAGCTTCTGAAAGAGGTGGCTGAAGAGATTGTGGAGGCATTAGTAATGATCTTTTGAGAATCATACATTTTGGAATGTTTCGGAGGACTGGAAAATTGTAAATGTCACTCCACCTTTTAAGAAGGGAGTGAGGCAAAAGCAGAAGGAAATTGTAGGTCATTTCGCCTGATTTCAATAGCTTGGAAGGTGTTGGAGTCCATTACTAAGGTTTTGAGGCTCAAGGAGGCACATGATAAAATAGGCCGAAGTCTGTATGGTTTTCTTAAAGGCCAATTTTGCCTGACAGAATGAAAGTGATACTAGATCTCCTATTAGGAAATGAGACAGGGCGGGTCACAGAACTTTCAGTGGGGACCATTTTACTTCTTAATGCCATTAGTTTCAAGGTAATTATGGAAAAGGATAGGTCTGGCCCTCAGTTTAAAATTCCAAATTGGAGAAGAGCCATTTTGGGTGCGGGGACGGGGGGGGATCAGGAAGATCTGGCAAGTGTGAATTAGGGTAGTGTGTTTTCTGGCAAAGGGGTACTTGGTAAATGTGAAGAGAGTATCAGAGAGTATGTTCCTGTGAGAATAAAATAAAAGGGTAAAAGGTTTAGGGAATCTTGGTTTTCCAGAGGTATGAAGCTCTGGTTAACAAAAAGGAGGTTCACAGCAGGTCCAGGTAGACAGGAACAAATGAGGTACTTGAGGAGTATAAGAAATGCAAGAGAACACTTAAGAAGAAAATCAATAGAGCTAAAAGGTGACATGAGGTTGCTCTACCAGACAAGGTGAAGAAGAATCCTATGGGCTCTAAAGATATTCTAAGAGGAAAAGGATAGCAAGATCTTCTGGAAAATCAGAGCAGTGATCTATGCAGAGGGATAGGAGAAATATTAAATGGATTTTTTTTGCATTTGTATTTACTCAGAAGATGGACACAGAGTCTATAGATGTGAGGATGTGAAAAAGCAAGTTCATGGACCCTATACAGATTACAGAGGAAGAAGTGTTTGCTGCCTTGAAGCAAACTAGGATGGATAAATCCCCAGGCCCTCACAACGTCTTTGCTAGGATCCTGTGGAAGGCTAGTGCAGACATTGCAGAGGCCTTATCAGAGATATTTGAGACATCCTTAGGCACGTATGAGGTACCAGAGGATTAGAGGGTAGTTGATGTTGTTCTGTTGTTTCAGATAGCCTCCTAGAATGAGATAGGAAATTTATAGGCTGGTGAGTCTGACATTAGTAGTAGGAAAGTTATAGGAAAGTATTCCAAAGGACCAGATATGTATGTACTTGGATAGACAGGGACTGATTAGGGCTAGTCAATACGCTTTTGTGCTTTGTAGGTAGTGTCTAACCAAACTTCTAGAGCTTTTCAATGAAGTTACCAGGAAAGCTGATGAAAGCAAAGCAGTGGATGTTGTCCACATGGACTTTAGCAAGGCTAAAATGTTGCTTTAGCAAAGCAAGGGAGGTTTGTCAAGAAGTCTGAGTTACTTGCCATTCAAGATGAGGTAGCAAATTGGATGAGACATTGGCTTCATGGAAGAAGCTAGAGAGTGGTTGGAGACTGTTGCTCCTCTGACTGGAGGCTTGCGACTATTTGTGTGATGCAGGGATCAGTGCTGGGTCCATAGTTGTTTTTATCTATATCAATAATCTGGATGATAATATGGTAAAGTAAAACAGCAAACTGGCAGATGTCACAATATTGGGAGTGTAGTAGAGAGCGAGGGAGGCTATCAAACTGGAAAAATGGGCTAAAGAATGGCAGAGGGAATTTAATGCAGATGAGTGTGAGGTGTTGCACTTTGATAGGACCAACTAGGGTAGATCTTAGTGAATGGTAGGGCTCTGAGGAGTGTAATAAAACAGAGGGATCTGGGAATTAAGATCCATAATTAATTGAAAGGGGCATCACAGTTGGATAGAGTCGTAAAGAAAGCTTTTCACCCATTGGCCTACATTTATCAATATATTGAGTACAGGAGTTGGGATGTTATATTGAAATTGTACAGAATGTTGATCAGGACTCATTTGGAGTATTGTGTGCAGTTTTGGTCACCTACCTATGGGAAAGATGTAAGTAAGATTGAATGAGTGCTGAGAAAATTTACAAGAAGCTGCCAGGACTTAAGGACCTGAGTTATAGGGAAAGGTTGAATAGTTTCAAACTTTATTCCTAGAGTTTAGAAAATTGAAGGGACATTTGATAGTGGTATACAAAATGATGAGGAGGTTAAGTAGGGTTGATGCAAGAAGCCTTCTTCCTCTGAGGGTGGGTGAGACTAGAACTAGAGGTTAAGGGTGAAAGATGAAATGGTTAAGGGGAACATGAGGAGAAAATTCTTCACTCAGAGGACAGTGAGAGTATGGGATGAACTGCCAACACCAATGGTGCATGTAGGGTTGACTTCAACAGTTTACAAAAATTTGAATAGTACATGAATGAAAAGGCAATGGAGGGTTATGGTTTGGGGTCAGGTCAATGGAACTAGGCAGATTCATGGTTCAGCACATAGTAGGTGGGTGAAGGACCTGTTTCTGTGCTGTAGTGTTCTATGACTCTGTGACTCTAAATCTGTTGAAATCCTTTGATAAAATAACAGGCGGGATTGGCAAAGGAGAATTAGTGGATGTTGTTTAATTAGATTTTCAGAAGGCCTTTGACAAGGTGCAACAAGGTAAAAGACCAGGAAAGATACTAGCATAGATAGAAAATTGGCTGACTGACAGGAGGCAAACAGTAGCAATAGGAGTGGACTTCTCTGATGGGATGCAGGTGACTAGTGGTGTTCTGTAGAGACTGGTGTTGGAACTGGTTCTTTTCACTTTGTATGTTAATAATTTGGATGATGGAATTAATGTCTTTGTGGCCCAGTTTGCAGATAATACAAAGATAGGTGGAGGGGCAGGTAGTGTTGAGGAAGCAGGGAGTTTGCAGCAGGACTTAGATAGCTTGGGAGAATTGGCAAGAAGTGGCAGATAGAATATAATGTAAGGAAGTCTATAGTCATGTACTTCGGCAGAAGGAATAATGGCATAGTCTATTTTCTAAATGGGGAGAAAATTCAGAAATCAGAGGTGCAAAGGGACTTGGGAGTCCTAGTGTAGGATTCCCTAAATATTAACTTGCAGGGTTGAATTGGTTGTCAGGAAGGCAAATGTAACATTACCATTCATTTCAAAAGGACGAGAATATAGCAACAAGGATGTCATTCTAAGGCTTTTTAAGGCACTGTTCAGACTGCACTTGGAGTATTGTGAGCAGTTTTGGGCTCCTTATCTAAGAAAATATATGCTGGCATTGGAGAAGATCCAGAGGAGGTTCATGAGAATGATTCCAGAAATGAAAGGGTTAACATATATGGCTCTGGGCCTGTACTTGCTGGAGTTTTGAAGAATGAAGGGGATTTCTAATTGAAACCTATAGAATTAGTGAATAGAGTGGATATGGAGAGGATGTTTTGTATAGTGGGTGAGTCTAGATCCATAGAGCACTGTCCCAGAATAGAGAGATGTCCATTTAAAACTGAGATGGGGTGGAATTTCTTTAGCCAGAGTGTAGTGAATCTATGGGATTAATTGCCACAGATGGCTGTGTAAGCAAAGTCATTGAGTATATTTGAAGTGAAGGTACTTGATTAGTCAGGTTGTCAAGGGCTACGGGAGAAGGCAAGAGAATAGAGGGATAATAAATCAGCATTCATGGTATGTCAGAGTAGACTCAATGGGCTGAATGTCCTAATTCTGCTCCTGTGCCTTATGGTCTTACAGTCACAATTTCATTTGCACAGTGTGTCTTCTTTTGGTCAGTAGTTGTTTGTCAATCTTTGTCAAAAAGGCAATAGTAAACCAGCAGATAAAAATTTTGGCATTAAAATATAATGTAGTAAATTGTGAGGTTAGAAAACCAGAATATTTTTAAATGATGGCAAATTAGTAGTGCGAAGTCTGCATTTGCAAATTCACAAAATAAAAGATGTAAGTACCAAAAGTATAACAACCAATTTGGAGATATGTCATATGTTGGTCTTATGGTAAAGGAGCTGGATTATAGGTCCAAGTGCTTGGAACATAAGAGCACAGAGCTCATTGTGAAATTTTATAACACTTCGGTTAAACCATAGTTAAAACATTGTGCTACCCACACAAAATGCTGGCCAAGTGGGTGGGGGACTCAGGTTGAAGTAGAAAGATAGGAGGTGATCGGTAGACAATGTAAAATACTGGAGAAGAAAGAATCTGATTGGAGAAGAGAGTCAACCACAGGAAAAAGGGAAGGAGGAAGGGCACCAGGGGGATATGATAGGCAGGTGAAGGGGAGAGAAGTAAGAGGGACACAGTGGGGAATTTAAGATGAAAAGTGGTGGGGGAAAATTACCGGAAGTTTGAGAATTCGATCATGATTCAGGTTCGAAGCTACCCAGACCAAATATGAGAACGACCTCATCATGACAGTAGAGATGGACCGACATGTTGGAATGGAAATTGCCCACCAGGAATTCCTGCCTTTTGCAGGTGGAGCAAAGGTGCTGAACAAAGCGGTCCCCAATCTACATCAGGTCTCACTAGTCCAGTTGAGGCTGCATCAGGTACCCCAGATACAGAAGGTAGTCCCGACAGATTGGCAGGTGAGGTGTTGCTTCACCTGAGCAGACTGTTTTGGGCAGGAGAAGTGCTTCTTCCACTTGCATTGTGTGCAGTTCTGACCACTATATTATCATAAGAAGAATATAATTACTCTGCAGATAGTGAGGAGAATACTTACCAGCATGCTGCCTGAGATGGAAAATTTCAGCTATGAGGAGAGACTGGATAGACTGGGTTCCCCTGGAGCAGAGGAGGCCAAATTCAGACTTGAGAGAAGTTTCCTAAATCTAAGAGGCCGTAGATAAGATGGATAATGATTAACATTCCCTCATAAACTAGGACACCTAAAACCCTAGAGAATAGATGTAAGGTGAGACATAAAGAGGGTAGAGGGGATCTAAGAATGATTCTTCACCCCGAGAATGGCTGCTATCTTGAATGTACTGCTTGAAAAGGTGATGGGGCAAGGGCTCTCAAAACAGTTAAAAAGTATTTGGACGAGCTCATGAATCGCTGTTGCAAAGGTTGTGAACCAAGTACTGATAAATGGGATTAGCATAGAGGGGCATTTTATGTTTGGCATGAACGTGGTCATTATCTGCAGCTTAATGTGATAAAGACTAAGGAGCTGGTGGTGGACCTGAGGAGGGCTAAGGCACCTGTGACCCCTGTTTCCATCCAAGGGGTCAGTGTGGACATAGTGGAGGATTACAAATACCTGGAGATACGAATGGACAATAAACTGGACTGGTCAAAGAACACTGAGGCTGTCTACAAGAAGAATCAGAGCCGTCTCTATTTCCTGAGGAGACTGAGGTCCTTTAACATCTGCCGGACGATGCTGAGGATGTTCTATGAGGCTGTGGTGGCCAGTGCTATCATGTTTGCTGTTGTGTGCTGGGGCAACAGGCTGAGGGTAGCAGACACCAACAGAATCAACAAACTCATTCGTAAGGCCAGTGATGTTGTGGGGGTGGAACTGGACTCTCTGACAGTGGTGTCTGAAAAGAGGATGCTGTCCAAGTTGCATGCCATCTTGGACAATGACTCCCATCCCCTCCATAATGTACTGGTTAGGCACAGGAGTACATTCAGCCAGAGACTCATTCCACCGAGATATAACACTGAGCGTCATAGGAAGTCATTCCTACCTGTGGCCATCAAACTTTACAACTCCTCCCTTGGAGTGTCAGACACCCTGAGCCAATAGGCTGGTCCTGGACTTATTTCCACTTGGCATGATTAACTTATTATTATTTAATTATTTATGGTTTTATATTGCTATATTTCTACACTATTCTTGGTTGGTGCGGCTGTAACGAAACCCAATTTCCCTCAGGATCAATAAAGTCTGTCTGTCTGTCGGGTAAGGTAAAGGTTTGCTTGCACTATGATTCAATAACTTTCGCTTCAAACCTCTGAAAACCGCACAATATTTTACAAGCTGGAGGAAATCTAATAACAACTCCCGTGTTTCTTGCTTGTTTCGATAAAATCTCCTCACATTCAAACAAACAGAAGAAACATACCATTGAGATTTGTTTTAAAATGTATATATTTCTTGGGCATTACTGATAAGGGCAACATTTATACACCAAACTTAATTACCCTTGAGAAGGTGGTGTTCAGTTGTCACGTGACTTCCCAATTTCTAAAGTTAATCAACAATTAAAACGAGTTACTGTTTCTCCTTTGCCCATCAGATGGGCTGAAAAGTTGTTACAGTTTGAGCAGCCAACAATATCAAGACTGCAGGACCAAGATCAATAGCTTGTTAAATAAACTGTTAACTTCATTCTATTCACTGATTCATCATGTTATTAAATTTTGGAATAATCCTGTGAGCCAGACTAAAGCAGTTGACTCCATCTTATCTCAGCTTTTCTGTCCAGGGATAAATACATAGGCATTCTCAGCCACAGCAGCAGAATCTTTCTTTATATTGATTAGTTCATCCTTAAGGGGATTTTAGAAGCACTGTCATGAACTACCATAAAAATGCACCAAGGTTAAGATCTTCTTCATCTGAAGAGAATGTGATAGTAGTTGCCCCTTGATTCTGAGTCTTTTAACAAATTCAAGCAAAGGGTTTTTTTAAGGTTGCCCCAATATCTCACAGGGGTCTCAGACTCATGGTGTTCTTGGGCTCTGTTCGGAGTCTGTTCTAATAGCTGATCTCAGAATCAGAATGAGGTACATCACTGGCATATGTCATGCAATCTGTTGTTCTGCAGCAGCGGTACAGTACATTAAAAAAGACTTACATTACATTAAGAAATATATACAGGTGTATAATTAAATAAGTTGTGCAAAAAGAGAGCCAGAAATAGTGGTGTTCTGTAGTGCTTGTGGGTTGATTCATTGTCTGTTCAGAATCCTGATGGCAGAATGTCAAGTGTCTTCAGGGTATTTGTACAAATTGTACACCATTTCTCACTGCTGTGAGTTAAAAGAGGAAAAATTTGTCTAAGCGTCAATGTATTGAAAGATAGGTGTGAGCCAATGCAATGCATGCAAGAGTTCAGTCCAAATGAATGATGTTTCTGAAAAAAAGCATCGACACCCTCCACAGATGTTGTCCAACCTAATGAGTTCAACTATTATTTTGTGTTATTGCATACAATGGATCAGTACAACATGAGCCGATGAGCATAGAATAGTTTTTGCCTATTTCCATCGTGGGACGAAAACCTGTTGTTTGAACATTGGATTTGCTGCCTAAACGTTCAGTTGCTTTTAGAACTAAAAATCCAAGGATACACACTGAATCAAAAGGACATGCAGATAGGCGGAAGGGGTGTGATGGATCTGTTGGTTAATAAAATTAATTCAGTCCTTAGAAGGAGGTGGGATAGGATTGGAAGTTGTACAATCCTTGTGGATAGAGTTCAGAAACTGTAAGGGTTTTAAAAAAAAACCCTGACTGGAATTATATATAGGTCTCTGAACAGCAGCCAGGCTGTGGGATACAAATTACAATGAAAGATAGAAAAGGCATATAAAAAGAGCAATGTTATGAAAGTCATGGGGATTTCAAAATGCAGGTAGATTTGAAAAATCAGGTTGGTGCTGGATCCCAATAGAGGGAATACTTATGAAATGGCTTTTTACAGCAGCTTGTGGTTGAAACCATGAGAGGAAAGGCAATTCTGGATTGGGTGATGTGTAATGTACCAGATTTGTTTAGGAAGTTTAAAATAAAGGTACCCAGAGGAGACAGAGAATTCACCCTGCAGTTTGAGAGGGAGAAGTTGAAGTCAGAAGTATCATTATTGTAGTGGAGTAAAGGGAATTAAAGCGGCATGACAGAGGGTCTGGCTGAAGTTGATTGGTAGGGGACATTAGCAGGGATGATGGCAGAACAGCAACAGCTGGAGTTTCTGGCAGCAATTTAGAAGGCACAGGAGAGATACATCCCAAAGATGAAGTATATTAAAGGGAGGATGAGGCAACCATGGGTGACAAGGGAAGCACAACAGTATAAAAGCAAAAAAGAAAGCATATAATATAGCAAAATCTAATAGGAAGTTAGAGGATTGGGAAAAATTTAAGAACCAATAGAAGGCAACTACAAAGCCATAAGAAGGGAAAGGATGAAATATGAAAGTAAGCTAGCGAAGAGTATAAAAAACTGATATAAAAGTGTTATAAAGTGTTATAAAAGGCAATAGAGGCAAGAGTAGATATCAGACTGCTGGAAAATGATGTTGGAGAGGTAGTAATGGGAGACAAATTTATTACGTATTTTGCATCAGTCTGGAAGGTGCTAGCAGTATGTCAGACATTTGAGAGTGTCAGCAGGCAGAATTGACTGTAGGTGTTGTTAATAAGAGGAAGTCACTTGGGAAACTAAAAGGTCTGAAGGCAGATAAGTCACCGGGACCAGACGGACCACACCCCATGGTTCTGAAGAGATTCCATAGCTGAAGAGATTGTAGAGGTATTAGTAATGATCTTTCAAGAATCACTAGATACTGGAATAGTTCCGGAAGACTGGAAATTTGAAAATGTCACTCCATTCTTTAAGAAGTGAATGAGGCAGAAAAAGGGAAATTATGGGTCAGACAGCTTGACTTCATTGGTTTGGAAGATATTGAAGTCCATTATTTAGGATAAGGTTTGGGGGTACTTGGAGGCACATGATAAAATAAGCGAAAGTCAGTACTGTTTCCCTAGGTGGAAATCTTGTCTGACAAATCTATTGGAATTCCTTGAGGAAATAGCAAGTAAGGTAGATGCAGGAGAGTCAGTGGATGTTGTTTACTTGGATTTTCAGAAGGCCTTTGACAAGTGCTGCCCATGAGGCTGTTTAGGAAGATAAAAGCCATGGATTATAGGAAATATCCTAGCATAAGGTCTGAAAGTGAGGAAATTGAGGATCCAATTGCACATGGAGTTCTCAAGGCCAAGATTTTGATGCTGATGCCAATGCCGATCCTTCACGTCGTCCTCCTGCTCCCGAAACTTACAGTCACTGACTGTGACCACAAAAAGAAGACACTGTCTTCTGTGGTGGAGTTATCAACCCCAGACCAGGGTTAAACACACCGATAGCTCCCCACCCACCACAAAAAGAAGACACTGTCTTCTGTGGTGGAGTTATCAACCCCAGACCAGGATTAAACACACCGCTAGCTCCCCACCCTTGTCGTGGGTACACAAAGATCACCCGTGACCTCCTTGCCTCTGGCGTCGTGTTCTCTTGTGTGTCTCGTGTATCTGATTAAAAAGTCAACTGACATTGCATATATCTCTAAGTGCTGAACACGAGCTGTCCATCATATAACTCCGCCATTCAGTTTCCAAGGCAACTCACAGACTTTCTCTCTCTCCCTGCTGCTGAATTAGCACACAAGCTGTCCACTCCCTCTCTCTCTCTCTCTCTCTCTCTTTTAAAGGAACAGTCCACCTTAGAATAATCGTTCAGATCTCATCACATTAGGCAATGGTATAATTGTAGGCTGTTTGAATTGGTTGTGTACTTCAGACTGCCCAAGTGAAAGGTTAATGATATTGTAGAACACTTCAGCCAATAGATCAGCACAGATCATTAATACTCAGCCAGGTACCCCATCTGGGCCAGCTGCTTTCTGTGGGTTCACCCTTTGAAGGATGGTCTCACATCCACCTAAGAAGGAATATAGATGTGGACTATTTTCTCAACGGGAAGAAAATTGATAATCAGTGGTGCAAAAGGACTCATGCAAGATTCCTTAAATATTATCTTGCTGGTTAAGTCTGTGGCAAGGAAGGCAATACTGGCTTTTATATGCCAGGATGTAATGCCGAGGCCTTATACAGTATTGGTCAGACTGCACTTAGTGTATTGTGAGTAGTTTTGGTCCCCTTATCTAGACTTGTCTATGAAAAGATGTGCTGACACTGGAGTGGGTCCAGTGGAGGATCAAGAGAATAATTCTGGGGATGAAACTTATGAGGTCCGTTTGATGGCCCTGGGCCTGTACTGCTGGAGTTTAGAAGAATGAAGAAGGATCTCACTGTCGAATATTCAAAAGCCTAGATAGAGTGCATGTGCAGAGGATGTTTCCTTTAGTGAGGGAGCCTAGGACCAGAGGGCACAGCCTCAGAACAGAGGGGTTATGTATTTAGAACTGATATGAGGATGAATGTCTTTAGGCAAAGTGTAGTGAATCTGGAATTTAATGCACAGACAGCTGTAGTGGCCAGGTTATTGGATATCTTTAAAGAGGATGTCGATATGTTCTTGATTAGTCAGGGTGTCAATGATTACAGGACGAAGGCAGGAGAATGGGGTTGAGAAGAGTAATAAATCTGCCATGGTGGAATGGCAGAGCAAACACGATGGGCTAAATGGCCTAATTCTGCTCCTATGTTTTATGGTGTTATGGCTTTATGTTCTGATGATGTTAACTTTAAATTGATTATTGTTAATTTCACAAACTTTAAAACTGACAGATCTATGAGATTCTGACAGGAACATCTATTATGCTACACTAGCATCAGCTCATGTTTCTGTGAACTAATCAATGAAAACTTTAAGAGCTTAAATGAATTTCTGTTCTCTCCTTTGTACTGATGAGCTTACATTAGAAATTGCTCCAAATCTAGACTAACATTGCGGGGGAGAGAGACAGACGGGAATCTTCCTCCATCTTAACTCCAATTTGGTAAGAAAAGCACCATTCTTCATCTGGAGAAGTGTCATCAGCCACAATTCCATCCATCGCACTGTCAGCACCAATTAGCAATAACTGTTAGCAGATTTGCACAGAATGCTGCAGCATGGCTGAACCATCTGAGTACTGTCAGATATTTGCTTCAGGGAAAGAGACCAAATCTAAGAATGTAACAGTAGCACTTGAGGAGCTTTTCTTGAATTTGAACGATACTGCGCTCAAAATAAAATTTTGCTGCTGTTGCATAGTTCAAAGTGTTCAATCCTCCCTCACATTGCTTATCTTAATAAAAGAACACAGTGAAAGATTTATTCAAACCGAAAACTAAAAATTAATTTACAAGTTATATGGGTGTTAATTGCTTGACTGAGCACTTATATCTAATTAGGAAAACTATGTCACATACTGATAAAAATATAACTGTGTTGCTGAAAGGCTATTTTTTTATTAGAGCGTGGAGACTAGAAAATAATAGATCAAAGGCTTGAGGCAAAATATTGGTTGGTATGCTTATCTTGGAAAGTATAAGGTCAGTTTCCACACGCCTCCTTGAAAGAAGTTTGAGACAGTAAATTCAGACATTTTGCACAATCTTTTACAATTATCTTTTAAATTCTTGTGTCCTATTCACCTGAAAAGAATATTACAGTAAATAAGCAAGCGAAGAAAGATTACCGAATATCTCAAGTCTCTTTCTCCAATCTTGGCTACTGGTCGTCAGATTTGTAGTCATCATTATTCATCCCTTAATCAGGGGATATCTATTTTTTATGTACTCCCTTGTACTGATGCTGCAAAACAATAGATTTCAGAACAAATGTCAGTAATACTAAACCTGATTCTGATTCTGATCTAGGTACGTGACAGCAAGTACAGATGAGGAGGTGAAGAAGGAAATAAGTAAGGGGAAGAGACAATAAGAGAACATTTCGGTTCCCTTTCAGTTAGTCCTGACGAAGGGTCTCGGCCCGAAACGTTGACAGCGCTTCTCCCTATAGATGCTGCCTGGCCTGCTGTGTTCCACCAGCATTTTGTGTGTGTTGTTGTTAAGAGAACATTTCAGTGTCATGCTTCCACATTCATGTTATCTTAACAGGGTTGTAATCAAGAGGGTAAGAACAATCAGAAACCTGAAAGGAGGAAAAAATATACCTGCTGACAAAGGGTGTGTCTGAAGGACTAAATGAAAGAAGGTGCTGTCGACTCTCAACAAAAAAGAAGCAGTTGAGATTCTGGTTGGGCTAAACATTTATAGGTAACATTGCTTATCTTAATAATCCTCACTCATTCCAATCTCACCTCCCACACACTCACACCTGTCTTCATATGAGATATATTCAAAGTCACTGAAGGAATTATAGAAGAAATTACAGAGACAGTCGTAGCAGTTACTTTGGGCAACTGTAAATTGATCAGAAAAAATCCAGCAGCGATGTATTAAAGGCAAGTTGGGTCTATCTAATTTAATTGAGTTTGTTGATGAAGTAACTGTGAGGATCAATATGGAAAATATGATTGACGTGTATGCATGTTGGGGTGGGTATTCTTCACAAAGGCATTTAATTAAGTGTCACAAAATTAAAGCCCACCGAGTAAAAAACCCAGAGCAGCGCAGATAGAAAATTACTGCAGAGAAAACAGAGTCATAATAAAATGGATTCACAATAAACCTGTGAGTAAATGTGTTAACTCACATTTTCACATATGCTGGCTGACCTGCTCAGCAATTGTAGTATTTTCTATCTTTTTAATAATTCATATCTTTTTGCTTTCCCAGGGAAAAGGTTAGGCCCAAGGATTTCTTTCCATTCTGATTTGTTCTATGCCTCTATGCCTTATTTCATGGTTTGTTCTCAGGTATGAGGCCATTCAGCCCATCAAGTCTATGCCAGTACTCAGGGCAGTTCCATCTATCTAATTTCCCAATTTCTTTTGCTTTAATCTATTCTCTCTCACTGGCCCATCAACTCTCTTCTTCATTCTCCTGCCATCCATCTACACTAGGGGCAACTTACTGTAACCGATTAAGCTAGCAGCTGTTTTGGGGATATGGAAGGAAACAAACCCCAGGGAAAACCCACAAAGTCACAGGGAAGATTTGCAAGCTGCACACAGACAGCGTCTCTGGTCAGGATTAAAGCTGGATTGCTCGCCAAACTAGTACCACCATCTGCAGAGTCACTTGCTATACCATCTTGATTTAGGTTGATAGCATCTACAGTTTCTTTCTGAATGTCAGTAGCACTGAATACTGGTTTATCGGGCTAGAGAGAAATGTATACTAGAGCTCACTGGGGTTTAGTGCTCTTCCTGATATATATTTCTGGCTTGAATTTACATTTAAGGACCCCAAATATACAGGTCCATACTGGGGAGGTG
Source organism: Hypanus sabinus (assembly GCF_030144855.1). Taxonomy (NCBI): domain Eukaryota; kingdom Metazoa; phylum Chordata; class Chondrichthyes; order Myliobatiformes; family Dasyatidae; genus Hypanus; species Hypanus sabinus. The sequence continues at coordinate 36,676,826 of NC_082711.1, forward strand.
GAAACGAGCGTCAATGAGACTCATTTAGGTTATTAGAGCTGTCGGATAGTTTACTGATGAAATTTATAACTGAGAAACATGAACCGTTTCCTTTTTTTTGTCAGAAGAACAATAAGATAAACAAAAGGCCACAGTTTTGGTACAAAAAGGAAGATAATTGGAAAATCATAAAATCATCAAGGAATACAGCACAGAAACTGGCCCAACAGCTCATCAGATTTGTGTTAACCATCAAACATCCATTAACACACTAATACAACATTAATTCAATTCAATTCAAGTTTAATTGTCATTCAACCATACCATGAACACCAATGAATACAGTCAAACAAAATAGTGTTACTTAGCAGTCGAGGTGCAAAACACAGTACCAACAGTCACACAGCACGAAGCACACATTGCACATACAAGATAGCAAGAACATAAGATACAGCCATGTAAAAAAAGTAGTCCAGACCTAAGCCACGAATGCTGCCGAAATCTGCAGTCAAACACAATACAGCTTGACTTCTGTTGAGCGAACACTGGGGGGCAGCACCAACCCCAGCCTGGACACCATGCCACCACACCTCCGGAGGAGTGCAACAGCTCCGAAAACTCTGAGACTATAACTGAGGCCAGCATTGATCCTGGATCTCTGGTGCTGTGAGGCATTGGTTCTACTAATTGCACTGCTGAGCCACCCGATTTGGGGTTAACCTCAGATATCCGCGGGTACATGTACAGCTCAGTGAAAATAGCAGAGTGGTTTAAGAAAGGAGTTCTAATTTTGGATGTATTTTTTATGTAACTGCATGTAATGCTTAGGGCTATCGCCTTGTATCCTTCCACCCGCCAAACCGTGTCTCCAGTTTGCATAGATGCTGTGTAATGCGCACTGGTACAAACAAGCACATACACTGTGTGCTGTCTGATATTGTACATTTTACAGATTACACTTTATAAACCTTACTGGCACTAGGTAATTAATAGCGATACAATATAAAAAGAAAGAAAAGGGCGCCAAAACTTGTCAGAGGTCAATCAGTTCATGCACAACCATTGGAGCTCAATTATCGAAGCCTTCAGTTCACCATTCGATCTTCTCCAATCCTCTCGACCCGCCTCCTGGGACCAACCTCGGTGGTCGAACAGAGCACATCCAGCACATCCTTCCTCTTCGGTTCTCCTCCCGAAAACCCCGCCTCTCACTCCAGGTTCCCACACATACGGATAGAACAACATCACTTCCATTGGTTAGTCTATCCGTTATCAATAATTATAACCCAAGCATTCCTCATCAGTTACCCACAAAGAAGCCATTTCATTATAACTCTACAGAGAAGCCATTTTATATATGCAGTTAACAGTTAACATTACAGTTAATAATCTGAGAACCCTGCATGCATATTATATTTGTATTAACATTTTTGGAAAGACCATAAGGCCATAAGTCATAGGAGCAGAATTAAACCATTCGGCCCATCGAGTCCACTCAGCCACTTCACCATGGCAGATCCTGGATCCCATTCAACCCCATACACCTTCCCTCTCACCATCTGCCTTGTTGCCCTGATCAATCAGTAACCTATCAACTTCTGCTTTGAATTTACCCATAGGCTTGGCCTCCACTGTAGTCTGTGGCAGAGCATTCCACAGATTCACCACTCTTTGACTAAAAAAATTACTCCTTACCTCTGTTCTAAAAGGTCATGCCTCAGTTTTGAGGCTGTGCCCTCTAGTTGTTCATGCCTCCACCATAGAAAACACCCTCTCCACATCCACCTTACCTAGTCCTTTCAACATTCAGGTTTCAATGGGATCCCCCCCGTCCCATTCTTCCCAATTCTAGTGAGTACAGGAACAAATCTGCCAAATGCTCCTCATATGTTAACCCCTTCGTTCCTGGAATCATCCTCATGAACGTCCTTTGGACTCTGTCCAGTGACAATGCATCCTTTCTGAGATAAGGGCCTAAACTGTTGACAATACTCCAAGAGCGGCCTGGCAAGTGTCTTATAAAGCTTCAACATTATCTCCATGTTTTTATATTCAACATTGCATTTGCCTTCTTTACCACAGACTCAACCTGTGAGTTAACCTTTTGGGAGTCATACACAAGGACTCCTAAGTTGCTTAGCATCTCTGATGTTTGAATTTTCTCCCCATTTAGTTAATACTCTGCACTATTGTTCCTTTAACCATAATGCATTTTCATACATTTCCCAACACTATTTTTCGTCTGCTATTGTTTGCCCATTCTTCCAATTTGTCTGTCCTGCCGCAATCCCATTGCTTCTTCAGCACTACCGACCCCTCCACCTATCTTTGTATTATCCACAAACTTTATCACAATTCCACGATCTAAGTAATTTACAAACACTGTGAAAAGTATTGGTCCCAATGCTGACCCCTGAGGAATGCCACTTATCACCGGCAGTGAACCAGAAAGGCCCCTTTTATCCCCACTCACTGCCTCCTGCCTTTCAGCCATTCCCCTATCCATGCAAGTGATTTTCCTGTAACATCATAGGACTTTATCTTGTTAAGCAGCCTCATGTGAGGCTCTTTATCAAATGCTTTCTGGAAATCTAAGTAATTGACATCTACTGCTTCTCCTCTGTACACCCTGCTTGTTACTTTCTGGAAGAATTCCAACAGATTTGTCAGGCAGGATCTTCCTTCACAGACTTTGACCTATTTTATCATTAGTCTCCAAGTACTCCGAAACCTCGTACTTAATAATAGACTCCAACACTTTCCCAAACACTGAGGTCAGGCTAACTGGACTCCCTTTTGTCTTCCTCCCTTCCTAAAGAGTGGAATGATGTTTGCAATCTTCCAGTCCTCTGGGACCATGCCAAAATCAAGAGATTCTTGAAAGATTATGACCAATCCATCTGTTATTACTTCAGCAACCTCTCTCAGAACTCTAGGATGTAATCCATCTGGTCCAGATGACTTATCCACCTTAAGACCTTTCGGTTTGCTTAGCCCTTTTTCCTTTGTAATAGCAATGGCACACACTCCTGCTCCTTGACACTTACAGATCTCTGTCGTGCAGTTAGTGTCTTCTACAGTAAAGACTGAAGCAAAGTACTTATTAAGATCATCTACCATTCCTTCGTCCCCCAGCACTACCTCACCAGCATCATTTTCCAGTGGTCCAATATCAACTCTCACCTCCCTTTTATTCTTTATATAACTGAAAAAAAACTTTTTGTATCCTGCTTTATATTATCAGCTGGTATGCCCACATATTTAATCTTTTCCCTTCTTATAGCTTATATAGTTGTCTTTTATTGGATTTTAAAAGCTTCCCAATCATTCAACTTCCCACTTACTTTTGCTACATTATATACCATTCCCTTGGCTTTCATGCAGTCTTTAACTTCCCTTGTCAGCCATGGTTGCCTACCCCTGCCAGTTGAGAACTGCTTTTGTGGGACGTATCTATCCTGCACCTTGTGAACTATCCCCAGAAACTTTGGCCTCCTCTGCTCTGCTGTCATCCCTGCCAGTGTCCCCCTCCAATCCACCGGGGCAAGCTCCCCTCTCGTGCCTCTGTAATTCCCTTTATTCCATTGCGATACTGATCCATGTGACTTAGGCTTCTCCCTCTCAAATTACAGTATGAATGCAATCATGTTATGATCACTGCTCCTTAGGGTTCCTTTATGTTAAGCTGACTTACAATATCTGGATGACTACACAATTACCCAATCTAAAAAAGACTTTCCCCGGGTAGGCTCAAGCACAAGCTGCTCTAAAAAGCCTTCTCACAGGCATTCAAAAAAATTCCCTCTCTATGAGATCTGACACTGACCTGATTTTCCCAATCCCCTTGCATATTGAAGACCAACATTACAATTGTGACTCTAACCTTACTACATGCTCTTTCCAGCTCCCTTTATAATCTCAACCCCAAATCTTGACTATTATTTGGAGGCCTATATATGATTCCCATAATGTTTTTTCCCCTTGCAGTTAATTAACTCCACCCACAAAATTTGACATTCTCTGACGCTACGTCACCTCTTTTGAAAGTTGTAACTCCATCTCTAACCAATAGAGCCACACCACCGTGTTTGCTTTCCTGCCTACGCTTTTGACTCCAGGTATATCCTTTGAGGTTAAACTCTCAACTTCGACCTTCTTACAGTCATGACTCAGTGATGCCCACAACATCATACCAACCAGTCTCTAATTGTGCCACAAGTTCGTCCATCTTATTCCGCATGCTAGGTGCCTTTAAATATAGCACTTTCGGTCCTGCATTCTTCGTCCTTAGGAATTTTGCCTCTGTGGTGCAGTTTAACTCTTTGCTCTCTCTGCAGTTGTACCCAATCATTGGCTTGTCCTTCCTTACATTACAAACTAGTATGTATTTTATTGAGCAACACACACAAAAGCTGGAGGAAACAAACAATTGTTTATTTCCTTCCATAGATGCTGTCTGACCCACTGAGTTCCTCCAGCATTTTGTATGTGTTAATCAAGATTTCCAGCATCTGTAAAATCTCATACGTCCATGAATTTCAATGGTTATTTTAAGTAAATATTGTAAATTATGAGTTAATTTGTGGTCAACACCTTGAAATTTTCAGCGTTCCCTCCTATTTCTTTTCAAAGGAAATTTTATCCAGCATTTTACACCCTCATTTGCTTAGTCCAAGTTTCACTGCAATGAGCAGGAGAAACATTGTCTCAACTCCTTCATGCTATGCTGCTAAACGATATACAACACTGCTCTGGATGTTGAACAGATGACTGATACAATCCTTAGCCAACAGGAGGAGCCAACATCAAAGCATGCAGATATTTCCTTCAATCAGTTGTTAATCACTGTCTCTAACAATTCCTTTAGCATTACGACTATCTTTTGCAAGGACTATTTATATTCATTATGGAAATTTTTAATTATTAATCTTCCTAAATTTTGAAAGATGAATGGAAACATTAGGAAAATGTCAATTAAAAATAAAGCGATTGCAGTCATGATGGTAGTTTAGACAATTATATCAATAAATGTGGAGTGGAGGGAGACACAAATATTTCTAAAAGTTCAACATGAAATTATAACCAGTGTAAAAGGTCCCACTAAACAGATGAGGATTGCACTTGGATTGTTAATGCAATGAGCAGATCCAGAGGCAGCATCATAGGAGCTAAATCAATAATGTGCCTTGAAACGATTTTATTGACTCATTTCATTAAAAAAAATGTTGGCTTGAAACCAAATTAAGCAAAGGGATTCCTTTCCACAGAAATCTTTATCTGTTGGTTTAAGTATAGTATCTTGAAATGAATACTGGAGATTCAAGCCTAAGTCTGCTTATCTGTTGTTGCTAGAGTCATAAATGTCTCCATATTGATTGCTGGAATGAATATACTAGGATTTTTTAAGGTTTTAAAGTGTACTGGGTCTTAGAATCATGGAAGATTTATGACGCAAAAGAAGGTCACTTGGCTCATCGCATCTATGCTTGTCAAAAACGTCACCCAACCTAATCCCATTTTCCAGTACTTGGACTGCAGCTCTGCATTTCTTCAAGTAACTCACGTTATGGTGAGTTACTTTGTCTCTCACATCCTTCCAGGTAGTGAATTCCTCAATTTTACCACCACCTGAATACAAAGACTTTTCCTGTTCTCCCTGCAGTGCTTGCATTTGCCCTATTTATACTGCTCTAGTTATATTGATATAGATGAAAAACACACTCAGCACCAATCCCTGCGGCACACCTCTAGTCACAGGCCTCCAGTCAAAGAGGCAGCCATCTACAATCACACTTTGGCTTCTCCCTCGAAGCCAATGTCTAATCCAACGTACAAACTCACCTTAAATACCAAGCGACTGAACCTTCTTGACCAACCTCCCATGCGGGACCTTGTTAAAAGACTTGCTGAAGTTCATGTAGACAATATCTGCTGCCATGCCTTCATAAATTTTCCTGGTAACATCTTCAGAAAGCTGTATAAGATTTGTTAGACACATCCTAACATGCACAAAGCTAAGTTAACCATCCCTAATCAGTCTCAGTATCCAAATAGTTATATATCTGGGTCCTTGGGATACCTTCCAATAACTTTTGCACTATTAATGTCAGGCCCACCAGCTTATAACTTCCTAGTTTATTCTTAGAGCATTTCTTAAACAATGGAATAATATTAGCTATCCTCCAATTCTCAGGCATCTCACCCAAGGCTAAAATGGTTTTAAATATCTCTACTAGGGCCCCTGCAATTTCTTCGCTACCCTCTCACAGAGTCCAAGGGAACACATTGTTAGGCCCTAGGGATTTATCCACCCTATTTTGCCTCATCCACCTCCTACTCTGTAAATGGAATAGGGTCCATGACCTCATTGCTATTTAGCTGCATTTCTATAGGCTCTGTGTCCATCTCCTGAGTAAATGCAGATGCAACAATCCATTTAAGATCTCCCCCATCTCTTTCGGCTTAACGCATAGATTTCCACTCAAGGAAATTCAAGAGATTCAAGAGAGCCCAACATTTTTGAGTGTGTATTACTGTCAAAACCTTTCACTAACATTCAACTTCAGCGTCAGACTTGACAGGCAGTAAATCTGGAACAGGGTCTCATTGACAATCGAGTCAAACCAGATGGAGGAGCACATCAGCTACACTCAAAATGGCACTGCAGTATGCTGGGTCTCTGATCCATAGAACCATAGAACATTACAGCACAGAAACGGGCCTTTTGGCCCTTCTTGGCTGTGCCGAACCATTTTTCTGCCTAGTCCCACTGACCTGCACCTGGACCATATCCCTCCATACACCTCTCATCCATGTACCTGTCCAAGTTTTTCTTAAATGTTAAAAGTGAGCCTGCATTTACCATTTCATCTGGCAGCTCATTCCACACTCACACCACTCTCTGTGTGAAGAAGCCCCCCCCCTTCCCAGTGTTCCCTTTAAACTTTTCCCCCTTCACCCTTAACCCATGTCCTCTGTTTTTTTTCTCCCCTAGCCTCAGTGGAAAAAAGCCATTGGCAATGAAAGGCAGTGTTTATGATTTTTATTCCTGGGGCATATTTCTCAATCATTCGTCCAATCTGGCAAAGTAGTGATCCTGTTACTGTCACGCTTTTCTTTTTTTAAATGATAATATTAGTATTTTATAGAGCAACAGGATATTTTCCTTAAATGAATATCTGTCAACAGATTTGCACTACTACTGAAAACATACAATCATATTAAATTGGAACAGGGTCATCCTATGCATTGCAAACATACAAGGTGTGGGAGGGGAAAAATAATGGAAGCTAGTAACTAGTAAATAGGGGTGTGGATTGTACTAATATGGTAACAGGGAACCGCAGACAAAGCCTAGAAATGGAAACATGGAATGCAGTGACTATGTCCAAGGTTCAGGACTTTCATTGATTGTTTTATGGTGTGCACCCATTGTTGTAATTGAAAATTGAATTTACTGTTAGACCTGAAGACAATCAGTTTATTCTCTAATCAGGACCTAATCCGTTACTTAACTAAGTTTTTCTGTAGCCACCATTCTGTCATGAAAATGTAATTTTACTGGTAATCTCATCAACTGAGAAGTAAAAGCTCTACAAAATCCATACTGAGGTAGATCAGCTTTGATTGGTTTCCTAGTCCGCACCAGTTTTTAATAAATTGCCTGTTGCTTTGAACGCCAACTCTGTGTGTTCGTTCAGTTTGCCCCTACACAAGGTAGGATTTTTGTTTCTGCATTGTCTGGCTCTTCACCAACCATTGTGTATGCACAGACAAAACATGAACTAAAAATTCCTCTGCATTGGGGAGTGGGAGATTGATGGGCTTTTTTCCGTGATCAATGCACAAGTAACAAATAATCATTCTCACAGAAGCATTATTGACCTTGGCTGACTCGTTACATTCATTTTTATGCCTTGAATTAAACCAAATATTTTATGGAAGCAGTGTCATTCTACCTAAAAAAAAATTGTTGCTGTATATTTTCATCATCCCTGATTACTGATGTCATGGTATGCTCTGGCAAATGTCGGGACCCAAGTGCAGAGGAAAACTAGACCCCAATGTAGAGACGGCAACCAAGGTTTATTCATAAGAACTCCAACAGAACATCTGTGGCTCGGCCAAGTTACATCGAGTGATGTAACATTCTCAAAACTGGGTCCCCGCAATTAGCACTAAATGGGCGTCCGCTTAAGTAAGACAAGGAACACAGGATCCCCGAGCCATCAAGATAAATTTAACAAGTTTAAACAGAAAGCAATAGGATACTGCATTACAAAGAGTGAGTCACTCAAGAAAAACGCAAGGAAATCTAAACAATTAATGACTCTGATAACAACAAGTAAACAATTCAGGTGTCCTAAAACACTTGGAGCCCAACACTCTCCAGCTTCCTTCACAGCCTGATGAGCTCACTGTAACAGAAGTGGCAACAGAGGATTGGAAGATTGTTAATGGTGTAGTAAAAACAAAGAATACTGGGAATTCCCAGCAGGTCAGGCAGCAAAGTGAAATAGTTAATGTTTCTATTCTAGGATACTTTATCAGAATTGGGAAAGAGGGGGAAAATCAAGTTAGTTGTAACAGAGAAGGTGGGGTTGAGTGAAGGGCAGAACAAAGATAGGATGAAACCAAATGACCTAATGTGACATTTAATGAGCAGTTAATGTATGTCTAATGTTTGTTGCTGGTAATAATTCTGTGGGCCTTGACCCGTTGTCAAGACCACATAGACAAAAACAAAACTGAGCCAAATTTCAGGCTGAAATGATGACTATTTACTCACCTCCATAGATGCTGCCTGACATGCTGAGTTTCTCCAGCATTTTGTGCGTTCCTCTATATTTCCAACATTAACAACATCTCTCTGGTTTACCAAATTGATAGTCAGGTCTGGTACAAACAGAAAAAAGGTGTGTATTATCTAATTACAAGCAAGGGAAAATTTGCAGATGCTAGAAATCCAAGCAATACATACAACATGCTGGAGGAACTCAGCAGGCCAGCATTTTGAGATCCCCCAGCATTCTGTGTGTGATTGCTGTGAATGATCTAAGTTGGAGAAGTTGTATGAGCTGCATTACAAAGTAAGGTGAGATACTGTTCCTCAAGCTTGCATTGGGCATCTCTGTAACAGTGCAGATACAACAGATAGAGATCTCAGAGTATGAGTGAAATTAAAGAGACAGCCGAAAGCTCAGGGTCACTCCTGCAGTCTGAATGCATGTTCTCTGCAAAGTAGGTGTGGTAAACTATGTGTATACCTGTCTGGACACGCCCCTCTGCTGACTGCTCCTGTGGCTCCTCCCACAGACCACTGTATAAAGGCGATTGGAGGCACTGCTCCTCCCTCAGTCTCCAGGATGTTGCGGTCACTTTTGCAGCTAATAAAAGCCTATCGTTTGCCTCCCGTCCCCGAGAGTTATTGATGGTGCATCAGTAGGCATCCTTGTTTTTGGTTTCTTCGGTGTCAAGGAGGCCAGATTGTGAACATTGCATGCAGTGTACGGTACTGTATTGGAAGAAGTGCAAGTGAATCTCTACTTCACCTGGAAAGATGCTTAGCTCCCTACATGATGGAAGGGAAGAGGTGAAAGAACAAATGCTGTGCCACCTATGATCACTTGGGTAGGCGCTCCAAATGGGAAATGGTGGGTAGGAAATCAAGACTGAGTCAGGGAATCACAAAACGTTGGGGTGGGGGGGGAGGGAGGGGGACGGTGGTGGTGATCAAATTGAAATCCTGAATGGGAAGAGGATGAGAGGGTGTGTTACGTGGTGGAACCTTGTTGGAGAAAGTTTCAATTCTGGGTGCATGTTCGCTGGGCCAAAATTTCAGCTTTTCTTAAGCTCCAGGAAGCCACTATTTCTGATCTTTTTCAGCTCTTCACTCCTATATTCCCTCAAATTTAAAACTGTCCAGATCTCTATATCCATCTTTTAAACTATTCTACAGCTCTCTCTTCCCCCCTTTACCAGAAAGCTAGTTTAACTTCAACAGCGATTCAGCTGGAGAGAGTGCAGTACTAGCATTCATATTAGGAAATGAGACAGGGCAGGTGACAAAAGTTTGTGTTGGGGAACTCTTTTCATCTAGTGCTCACAATCCCATGAGTTTCAAGGTAAGTACAAAAAAGGATAGGCCTGCTCATTAGACTGAAATTCTAAACTGGAGGAAGGCCAAGTTTCATGGTATCAGAAAGGATCTGGAAAGCATGGATTGGGTCACGTTTTATCTGGCAAAGGTGTGCTTGGTAAATGCAATTCTGAGAGCACAGAGTTTGATCGGTCCTGTCAGAATAACAGGTTTATTGAACCTTGGTTTTCGAGAAATATTGAGGCCCTAGTTAAGGAAAAGAAGGAGCTGCATAGCAGGTATAGGCAGGTAGGAACAAATGAGGAGTATGAAAAATGCAAGACAACACTTAAGAAGGAAATCAGGAGTGCTAAAAGAAGGCATGAGGTTGCAGAAAAGGTGGAAGAGAATCTTAAGGGCTAAGATATTAAGAGGAAAAGAATAGCCCAACATTTCTTGAATTTCTTGAAAATTCTCTTGACATGAAGGTTGTTGTTTTGCAGAAGCAGTATTTAATAAAATTGCTATAAATTACAAAATGAAAAACGAGGCAGTATTCAGGGGTTAATAGCCCATTCAGAAATCTGATGGCTGAGGGAAAGAAGCTGTTTGAGTCATTGGTTGAATCTTCAGGCTCCTATATTTTTTCTCCCGATGGTAGTAACAAGAAGAGGGCATATCCGAAGGTGAAGGTCCTTTGTGATAGAAGCTGTTTTTTTGGAGATGTACTCGATGGTGGGAAAAGTTTGTGCCCTTGACGGACCTGGATGAGTCTAGAACCTTCTGCAAACTTTTGCAATCCCATGCTTTGGAGCTTCTATACCAGTCAGTAGGTATCCTCCCCGCCGTACATCTTTATAAGTCTGTAAGAGTCCTTTGGTGACATACCAAATCTCATCAAACTCCTAACGAAGCAAAGTTGTTGGCCCTAAATATTTTTGAAGTTTTAAGTTTTAACAAAATTGAAAACATGTAGAATTATTTTACCCTTTAGTGTATTTTACAATGTTGCAATTCTTAAAACAAATAAACACAATTAAATCAAATACAAAGGAAAAGAACTTGTGCTTCTCATTGACTCACTAGTCATTTTCTCCTTTTACATTTGATGGGACAGATGAGCTTGAGCCAGGTTAACCTGGTACAGGCTTCATGGGTGCACTTTCTAGTCCAAGGGATGACACTTCTGAAGATATCAGTGCTCCTTGGATTAACACAGGTGTCCTGGAATCAAAGTTTAGCCGACAAAAGGATGTACTTCTGCTTGCTTGTAAGGAAGCTCAACCTTCCCATCAGTTAACAGGGTAAGAGCCAACAGAACAAAATGCTTCAGTCTTTTGCCCATCTTCTTCAGAGCTCCCAATTCTTTGTAGGGTTTTAAAGGCAATTCCTGATAATTAAATCATTCATCCGTCACTCCTGTAACTACCTTTGCCCTTGTTACATTGATGTTATCATTGAACCTAGGCCTTCCCAATAAAACCAACAATAGGGAAAGAGACTATAGGTGCGATGAATGAGTAACTCAATTGGCCATGTGGTCTTAGCTCACTGCTCCCTTCCTCAAGTAATTGCAACCCACTTGAAAACTGTTCAGACCACCTGGTGAGGGAAGTGGTCCAGGCTCACCTGCGTTTACAGATTTTCCCTGTCCCTCAGCCCTGAGTAACTTAACTTACAAAACTGTTGGGTTCACTGCCTGAGCTTGGGGGATGTGTGATGAGAACTGCCTGATGATAATCTTACAAGATATTTGCCTGCTGCCTTTTTAACCACATACCACACCTATAAGAAATTTGTGCTTCACTTACTGAGAAGAAATTCACTTACTTTGAACGTTGAACTTTAAAGAATGTAGACATTAATTTGGCTGTCCTGTTATCCTTTCTACAAGGATATGCTTTTGCAAAAGATATTGCGAAATGGCACTAAATCAAGCAGCCAATGTTTTTGTTTTTTCTGGTCATGTTATTTTTACTAGAATCAAAGGAAAGGAATACTGACTTCCTGCAGGATTAGCAGTCTTTGTTGAATTCTAAAGATCTCTAGTCGTGTTTTAACAGCATGAATCGCCTTCATAATTTAGACAGCCATTCACACACCTGTCTGTAGCTGTGCAATTCAACAGGTGTGTGGGTTTTGTCACTGCCTTGAAATTGAAAGGAGCCTATCAGCAGCACCTCATCGGTGGTATAATTTTACTTAATCTAACATGTTCCCCACACCCAATTTGTGATGGAAAGTCAAACAAAACACAAAAGAAAAGTGGTATAATCTTAGCGGATACTGCATCCGTAACCTGACTAGCTTTTCACTGAGCAGCTCATTGTCTGTTTTTATGTCAACGTACTTGAAGGGAGCTAATTATCTGAATAATTCCGGGCGGGAGGGGGATCAGCAAATATTAAGATTATTCGTGAAAGATGGTATAACTGTTTCATTGTGACAAGGCTAATTACGTAAAAACACAAATTCTTTGAGTGTGAGAGTGGACAGCATTGTGTGATGTAAGAATGGATTCTCAAAACAAGTAAAACTAAAGGACTTTTACTTGTTTGACATACTAGTTGTTCTCTGTACTTTCTGAAGTGATTTACATTCAAAAGTGATTTTTTTTCGTATTCATTCCTGGGACATGAGATTCATTGGTTTTGATAGCAATAACAACACGTCCTTAATTATCATCAAGGAAGCGAAGGTGCGCCACCTTGAACTACTGTTCCCATAAATTCACGGATTTCAATCACTCAGATGGTGGAGGTCACGGGTTTTGGAAACACCATCGACTGAAGTTGAACAAATTACTTCAGCGTATCCTGTTCACAGCGTACCCTCTAGACAAGTTATTCTGATGACTGGGGCGGGGTGGGGGGGTGAACAATTAGTCTTGGATTTCATTGAGCTTGCTGAGTGATCTTCAGACTGATTCCCCAACCCAAGGAGTGACAGAAGCTTTGGAAAGTTAACAGGTGTAACTTACTGCTCAGAATATCTAGCCTCTGGCCTGTTCCAATGTCACTACTGACCCCTATTAACCTCTGTCTAGTGGTGGCTACCAGAATTACAATCTTGTGGTGCTCAGCTACTTTCAGACCACTAAATGTGAGTAGGTGATAACTAACTTCTTAAATATTGGAAATGGTAATTGTTTAGTAACTGGGCAGTGTGTTACTTGCATTGTCAGCCAAACCAGAATATTACTTACTCTTGCTGGAAGTGAACGTATGCAAAGATGATCAAACTTGGAAGTGAAGTTTTAGTGTACAGTTCCCAGTTATCAAAATCTATGCACAAAGCAAAAGAATTAGCAGGGATAGGATTGAGCCTTGGATAGTGCTGCAGAAGCTTCTTATGGTAAATATTCTAGATTTGAGATCGCTCACTTCCAACAACCAGAACATCACCCACTGTGCTAGATACAGTTCCCATCACTGGAAACAAGGAAGGCTCCAGGGATTCTAGCCAGATCATAGGTTGGTAATTTTCCTATGTGCTTTACAAAGGCAAATGTTCAGCCATTGGTTTGTAAGTGGCAAGCTACATTTGTGCCACGAAGTTCATGTCAATAGTCATCTCCCTGAAAAAATGCATCTAATCATCTTCTCTTGACATTATCAGATCTCCACTGGCACCTATAACCTCACTTTAACTCCACTGAAATTTTCCTGGGCATCCTTCAGCCCAGTTCTTCCATACCAAAGTGCCTTCATGCACTTGTCCCATTTACCTGCATTTGGCCCATATCCATCTAAATCTTTCCAATCCAAGTAGCGGTTCGTATGCTATGTGTAGCAATTTTACCTGCATCTATCACTTACTTCGCAGCTTGTGCCATATACCCATCTGCTACTGTGTGAACTTGTCCCTCAGACCCCTTTTAAATCTGTCCACTCTCACCTTAAACCTATTGTATGCCTTTAGCTTTAGACTCTTACCTGGGGATAAAGCTGTGACTATCTATCATATCTATGTCCCTTATAATCTTATAAAACTCTATAAGGTCACTCACCTCACTACACCAGGAAAAACAGTCCCAGCCTATCCAATCAGTCCTTATAACTCATGCCCTTGGTCAAATAAATATTCTTTTGAATATTTTTGCTCTCTCTCTTGTTTAATTATATCCTTTCTTTAGTGGAACAACTAGAACTGCACACAATACTCCAAATGTAGTCTGACTATCATTGTAGTATAATGTGATATCACAGTACTTTCTCTCAGTGCCATTGTCAGGAAATGTAGAGGAAGCTTGATCCAAAAGCAAAACTGCTGAGACTATTTAGCTGCACACAATAATCTTTAATAATAGACCACAAATATCAAGCCCAGAAGGGCCACAAAGCAAGAGACAACAGAAACTAACGTAACAGACAACAAGGTAAACCTCTGTTGGGGAGAGTGGGAGCTCAGAGCGACTAGTTGTGTCCAGCTAGTTCAATGAGTGATCAAGGACTGTGGATGAGAACTGGGTTAAATAGGCTGCAGGAGACGAGTCTGGAATGAGCAGCAGGTGAATCCTGTTAGATGGGTGGAGACTGGAAGGTGCCTGACAGCCATGGTATAACAAGACAAGTGTGCCATACACTACCGGCCTACCCATGTCACCACTTTCTGGGAGCTACCGGAACTTCTCAGTCTCTTGGTCCAAGTAAACCCCTCAGGGTTCTTCCATTCATTCTAAGTGCCATGTCCTGTTGTAACTAAAGGACACAATTTTAAGAAAGCAATGTGAGTGGAGAGAGCTCCAAGTGATACATTCAATGAAGATGGCTTTGTTGCCAAGTTTTCAGATGATGCAAAGATTGTAGGAGTGGCAGGTAGTGTTGAAGTAACAGGTGAGCTGCAGAAGGACTTAGTCAGATTGAGAGGATGGGCAAGAAAGTGGTAAATATACTTTTGAAATACAATGTTGGAAAATGCATGGTCATGCACTTTGGTAGTAGGAATAAATGTGCAGACTATTTTCTAAAAGGGGAGAAAATCCAAAAATCAGAGATGCAAAGGGACTTGGGAGTCCTTGTGCAGAACACCCTAAAGGTTAACTGGCAGGTTGAGACAGTGGTGAGGAAGACAAATGCAATTTTAGTGTTCATTTCAAGAGGTCCAGAATACAAGAGCAGGGATGTGATGCTGAGGTTTTATAAGGCACTGGTGAGGCCTCACCTTGAGTATTGTAAATGGTTTTAGGCTCCTTATCTAAGAAAACATGTGCTTGCATTGGAGAGGGTTCAGAGGAGTTTTGCAAGAATGATTCCAAGAATGAAAGGGTTATCATACAAGGAACATCTGATAGCTCTGGATCTGTACTCACTGGCATTCGGAAGAATGAGGGGGAATCTCACTGAAACTTTTCAAATGTTGTAAGGCCTAGACACAGTAGATGTGAAAAGGATGTTTCCCATTGTCTAGGACAAGAAGGCACAGACTCTGGATAGAGGGGCACCCACTTAAAACAAAGATGTGGAGAAAGATGCTGGGTGTATTTAAGGCAAAGATTGATAGGTTCTTGATTAGACACAGAATGAAAGGTTGCAGGGAGCAGGCTGGGGAGCAGGGCTATGGAGGGGAAAAAAGGATCAGCCATGATGAATGGTGGAGCAGTCTCAATGGGCCAAATGGTCTAATTCTGCTCCTGTGTCTAATAGTCTTACGGTCTTGTGGTAAATAATTTATTGAAAGTAGCAGGGCAGGTTGAAAAAATGGTTAAGAAAGAAGACCAGATCTTAGGTGTTATAAATTGAAGCAGAGAATACAAGGGCAAGAAAAGCTTTAAAAATCACTTAGGCAGACAGTGTCACAAAATTTAGAAGAACAGAAGCGCAGACCTTACTTGCCAAGGCATTAAAAGCTGCAATGCAAGTGTTGGTAACTGATTTTAATATAGAAAGGTGCTTCATGCTCAATGTGGATGGGGTGGGCCGGAAAATCTTTTTCTGTGCTGTATGACTCTTTGATTCTATGACTTGTCCTGCGACCAAAGCAAGTCAGAGGCTCTGATGAGTAAGTTACCTCTTAACACCCCAGAGGATTTCAACAACCAGCAGTGTGATGGAGTGCTCTAAATTTGCCTTGAATAATTCCGCTCCAACAGGAACATCAGCCCACTCAGCTACTCCACCATTCTAAGCAAATCATTCCCACCCCTGATGTATGACTCTAGACATACGTAATCCACAAAAACATACTGGCATTTCTCATCACTGCATCGAAATCCCAGAACTCCCTCCCCAAAAACTGTACATTCACCAGAAGAATTACAGAACTTCAAAAATATGAATCACTGCCAAATTCTCAAGAGCAGTAAGGTTTCGTATTAAATATTCACCTTGCCAGTGATGCCTAGATCCTGAATAATGAAATAAAGCTAACAGTGCAATAAGAATAGAACTGGAGGAGCCATTTAAAGTTCCACAAGTTTATAGAATACAATCAAGATTTGTATGTAATCAGCATGGTCTTATCGAACGCATGGAATACAGGCAAATCATAGACTCACATTTTCCATAAAATCACCCCATTTATTTTGTTAACTAAATTCTACCAATCCTAAATTCAAAATTAAGAATTAATAGATCAATTGCTTCTTGAAAAAATTAGCTTCTGTCAATCCAATGGATAGTGAAATTGGATGGCATAAACAATTTCTTACTACTGTCTCAAATGGGTCTTAGACCTGTTAGGGTTCTGAACCTCTGGATGAAAATGAGGTCCCTGGAGAGTGATCAATCTGGATCCTAGATGGAGTTTGCCAGAAGAATTATGGAATGGTAGGCTGCAACTTATTTTCTTCATTTTATTTTAGAACAGGGATTCCTAACCTGTGGTTCACAGATCCTCGCAGTTAAGGGTAGGGGTGTATATCATAAGAAAGATTGGGAAGTTTTTGAACATGGAGGTGTTGGTGAGCTGCCTCCTTGAACTTGTATGAAGGGAGTCTCACTGAGTTGTTGGGTAGAGTACTCCAGGATGTGAATGTGGATATATTTCAGTAGAATTATTCAGGGCATGTCTGGCTCAAGGGTTGTGAGAGTCCATGCTAATATCTGTACATATAGGTATATAAGCTAATACGTGTAAAAGATGATTAGAGGTATTGATAGGTGTATAAGATGATGAGTGGCATTAATCATGTGGATAATCAGAGGCTTTTTCCCAGGGCTGAAATGACTAGCACAAGAGGGCATGGTTTTAAGGTGCTCGGAAGTAGGTACAGAAGAGATATCGGGGTAAGTCTTTTACGCAGAGAGTGGTGAGTGCATGGAATGGGCTGCCAGCAACGGTGGTGGAGGCGGATACAATAGGGTCTTTTAAGAGACTCCTGTACAGGTACATGGAGCTCAGAAAAATAGAGGGCTATGAGTAACCCTAGGTAATTTCTAAGGTAAGGACATGTTCGGCACAGCTTTGGGGGCCAAAGGGCCTGTATTGTGCTGTAGGTTTTCTATGTTTCTATGTTTCTATCAACTGTCAAACCCTGCATTTGTTGAATCAGGGGACATGTGAAATGTCCATGGCTGTAAAAGTCAGTTCTGCTTGAATTTCAGATGTCAGAGATTACCAACCCAGACCCAAGCAAATCTTTTGCATCAAAGACAATAACTTATTGTCACTGAATAACAATAAGTTATTCAGTAGAGATTTCAAGCAATGGATTAGGACAAATAATTTCTCATCTAGATTTCCTTCCAGAGACCCTGAGTATCAACTGATCCGAATATTTGATCTCTCCAGTAGGTGATAAATTTAGACCAAGAAACTGTATATAAACAATATTGAAATAAGGTACTGCATATGGAGATGAGAGTCAAGAACTTATGCTCCACTATTCTTTGTTTTACAATGATTTTTATGGCATTTGGTTGATATTTATGGATTTTCCTGTCATATTTTGGTCAATTGTTATGATAACAAGTTGCTTTGGGGGAACTCAGTTGTAATACACATTATTTTGAAGCTGGGTATTAACAAGTTGCTTTTGAAGTGAACTGTGTCATTGATCTGCTTCAAGCCCTATGAGAGCCAAGATTCAGGGCAAGGAATAAAAGGCCGAAAGGAGATCTGCATGTATTGTATTTATCAAAGAATGAATGAACAAGAGCAAATTCATAATTTCAAGATGCAGCATTTAATAATTGAAAGTCAGCAAGTCTTATCATGATAATATCTGAAACCTAGTTTGGCTGGACTTGGGAAAGGGTGGTTTAGCTACTGTTGAATTTGAATTTGTTAAAGAACGGAGGCAAGTCTGTCATCTCCATCTTGGGTACTAGCCTCCGTAGTATCCAAGACATCTTCAAGGAGTGGTGCCTCAGAAAGGTAGCGACCATCATTAAGGATCCCCTCCATCCAGGGCATGCCCTCTTCTCACTGTTACCATCAGGAAGGAGGTACAGAAGAAGCCTAAAGACACACACTCAGTGATTCAGGAACAGCTTCTTCCCCACCCCCCCCCCCCCGCCAACTGATTTCTAAATGGACATCAAAACCATGAACACTACCTTACTACTTTTTTTTCTGTTTTTGCACTAATTTAACTATTTAATACACATATATAATACATATATACCTAATGTAATTCAGGGTTTTGTATTATACTGCTGCCACAAAGTTAACAAAGTTCATGATAGAGCTGATAATATTAAGCCTGATTCTGATTTCAGTTTGAACTTCGATTGGAATGGATTTGCTCTTTTGGGAAACGGAATAGGTCTAGTGGGTCATAAATGTTGCAGCAAGGAGAGATTGGATAAGCAGGGACTGTTTATCCTGGAGTGAAGGTGATCTTAGGGAGGCAATTAAAATTAAGGAGTAGATAGTCATGGACTTTTTCCTGGGTTAGAGGAAACAGAATTGGAAAGTAGGGGGCGTAAGTTCAGGGTGAGAAAGGAAAGATTTAAGGGGGACATTCATACAGTGGTGGTGAGTATATGGAACAAGCTACAGAGCAGCTGAATAAAGCAAGTACAATTACAACATTTAGAAGGCATTTGGACAAGTATATGGAAAGAAGGATATGTGCCAAGTACAGCCAAATGAGATTAATTTAAATATGTATTTGGATCAGCATCGACAAATTAGGATGAAATGCCAGTTTCTGTGTCGGATAGCACTATGAATCTATAAGCATCCTGCCTAAGATTCTCTTCACTTCATTGATTACAAATTGAATAAGAGAGCACTGTGTCCAGCTGAGCTTTAAGCATGATTCCATAAAACAAGTAGCACAGCACCATGGAGGTGATGGAGGAACCCGGCGGGTTGAGCAGCATCTGTAGGAGGAATAAAACTGTCTTGGTTTTGGATTGAAACTCTGCATCAGGATTGAAAGTGGAGAGGCTAGCATGAGGAGTGGGTGGAAAGAAAGGAATCCGAGATGATTGGTGGATAAAAAAAATTATAATGACCCTTCACTAAATGTTTGAAGAGTGATGACAATGATCACGTTTCTCAGCTGGTCCTATTTTAAAGTTGAAACAAGTTGCCGCTGCTTGCCACCCAGACTTGCTCTCTGCAACCCCCTCCCACCCACACTTAACCTGCTTGGAGGTAGAGGGTTGGTCAAACTGTCAGAATCTTACAATATGGATACCAGATGTCAAGGCAATGAGTAGGTCTCAGACCGTGCACCATGAAGATCCTGCTCCCCAGAGCTCCCTTCAGCCTTTAGCAGGAAACAAGGTGGAACTTTGCCTTCTATCAAAGCAATTTTAAAAATTTAATTGTCTCTGATATTGAACAATTATTTATGAACATTTGAAATAATTTAAAAAACTTAAAAGGATTAAAATAAATTTAAGCAATTAATAACTCAACTAAGCACAAATCAATTAAAAGATTAATCTAAAAATAAAAGTGTATCAATTAAAAATAATTGAATTTGTTGAGCTTTTCCCCAGCATTTCTTCTGTCTTTGCTTGAGAATTTCCAGCATCTGCAGTTATTTTTCTCTTGTCTGACAATTCACATTCAAATGATTAGAATTTCTGACCCTACACCAGGTCTGTACATTCAGAGAAGAGGATTGCCCAGCACACTATAGGTTTGATGTTAAGCTCTTCACCCACCTTATGTTTCATATCTGGGAATCTCAGAGAGACTGGTCTCCTCGATTGGAATCCACATGATATCGAGAAATGGATTGGAGGTACAGATATATTGGCACCTCTCACTGAGTTCCATACCTAGGATGTATTCACATAAATTCAGTAACTGAAAATGGAATTGCAAGTACAGGGACTTAGATTAAATGAGATTAGTTTAATGACATTTACACTATGTTGCATCGAAATTACTTGTTCACATGAAACTCACTGAGAGAAAAATTAAATGGTAAAGAGTTTATATATTATAAATACAAAACAACAGAATGGTGCAAAGTTTGTAGTGCTAAAAGAAGTGCTGAAGTGACAATAATGGAATAACTGAGAAGTTATGAGAATGTGGCAGCACCTCTGGGAAAGGGATGTGAAAGTGGTGATTGGCTCAGAAGTCTGATAGCAGAAGGTATCTGAAACAGAAGCAGAAAATGCTGGAAACATTCAGCAGATCAGAAGTGGCTGAAGAAGGAGAAACAGCCCGAATGTTTCAAGTTAAGGATCTTCCTTCAGGACAGGGTATGATTATTATTTTTTTCATTGTCTGCGCTTCAGTAAAATGCATCAGGAGTTGTGATGAAATGTCATTGGCCTAAACTGTTACCTGTGTTCCCTTTCCATAGCTGCTGCTTTATGTGCTGCAAGTTTCTAGCAATTTTTGTTCAGATCCTGCATAGGGTTGCAGTTTGAGTGAGATAACTGAAGACTGGTGGTTCTCGTTGAATTTGTGGACATAATAAGGAAGCTTAGGGCATGAAGGCTGCTAAATAACACAGAGCTGTAAGAAAGCTTCTCACCTATTCCCAGATTGTGTGAAAAACTCTCCAGGCAGTTTAAAAGTGAAACACCAGAATTCTTCAGTGTTGCATATATTCTTCTCTCAATCTGCCTCTGTACATCTGGGATAAGATCAACCTCATGCATGGCATTTAAGTGATTGTATAGCCCATGTTCAACAATAATAATGAAGAGCAATTAATTAGTCGCCATGACTGTCGAACCACATGGATTAATTTGGAAAAGTAATCATGTCAATATGAAATGAGAAAATAAACAAAATTTTCAATGGTTATGTCCAATTTTATTTCTTCGAGTGAACATTGTACAAGTTTTTATAAAATTTAATGCATTCACAGAGTCACAGTCATAAAGTAACACAGCATGGAAACGGGCCCTTTAGCCTAACTCAAACCTGGCGAACAAGATGCCCATCAAAGACAAAATAACTTGTCCATGTTTGGTCCATATTCACCTAGACCAGGCATGGGCAAACTACGGCCCGGGGGCCATATGCGGCCCGTTAAGCTTTTTAATACGGCCCACAGAACTTGATGAAATTATATTAATAAACCTTGTTAACATTTTATCCCTGCAATTCTGGCGTTTTCCCAATAGATGACGCACTCTATATACATTGACCTTTGTTGAGGTGCAGCGTATTACTCCACATTTGTGCTTTACTCTTTGTTCGGCTCTACCTATTTGTGTGAACAGGCGTTCAGCGTCATGAACATCAACAAAGCCAGCCACAGATCCAAATTAACTGACCAACACCTCAGATCCATCCTGAGAATCGCCACAACAAAACTAAATGCAGATTTTGATACGCTGGCTAAAAAGGGAGACCAACAACACTGTTCCCACTGAAATTAAAAATAAGTTTCTTCGTTGTGTTATGTAAAAAATGCATTTGAAAATATTTTTTTCAATAAGCCTTACATATTATATGTCATTTCTGTTAAGTGATGGACATGAGTAGTGCGCAGGTGCACGTACGTTCTCAAAATAAAAAATGCGCTCCTGATCAAATAACGCGCTCCGCATACTGGCGCGCTGTCACTGTTCTGTCCTTGTGCTGGTCGTTGTTGAGTTTTGGAACAGGGGACAATTGAATAAGAAGGAGCAGGACAAGTAGACCTGCATCTCCTACCGTTTTTGAAATAAAGACAGTCAGGAGGAGAGTGATGATGATAATATCTTGAAGGATAACAGAATTTTCAGTGCTTTAAAATAATAACTGTTACTATTTAAAAAAGCTGTATTTTATTCATTTAATTATCAGTGTTTTAAAAGTCATTTCAATAAATAGCTAAATACCATGGGACTTCAAAGACAGATATTTTGTTGTAATGCTTTTGTTCATTTTCAATTGAAATTAAAGCACATGTTTTCTACATATCCCATGATATTTTATTTTCTCTTATGAGGTGTATTACCAAAACACTCCGTCCATCTGCTCCTGGTCCGGCCCCCTGTCAAATTTTAGAACCCTTTGTGGCCCACAAGTCAAAAAGTTTGCCCACCCCTGACCTAGACTTTTCCTATCCATGTACCTGTCCAAATGCCTTTTAAACATTATACCTGCCTCAGCCACTTCCTCTGGAAGCTCATTTCATATATACAGATACTGTACATCATCCTCTGCATGAAGAAGTTCCCCACACAAGTCACCATTCAATATTTCCCCTTTTAGCTTAAACCCTCTAGGTCAAGGGAATACGACTGCACTCACCCATCATGATTTGATGCTCGTTGATTTTAACTGTAGTATGTTTTTTTTTGGAACTGACGTCAAGTTAATCACAAGCCAGAATAAGATGCGGTTAGGATGTGAGTTTGGAGTCACATCTGGACTATTTCATAGAATCGTAGAGCACTACAGCACAGTAACTGGCCCTTCAGTCCATCTAGCCCATGTCAGACCCTTTTTCAGCCTAATCCCATCAATCCGCCCATGGTACATAACCCTCCCAAATGTGTTCCTTTCCTAATTTCTCCCCAATTTTAAAATCAAACCCGAATCCACCATGTTCGCTGACATCTCATTCCACATTCTCAGCACCCTCTGAGTGAAAAAGTTCCACCTCAGGTCTTGTTTAAATATTTCACCTTGCACCCTAAATCTAAGACCTCAAATTCCAGTCTCACCCAACATAAGTGGAAAAAGCCTGCTTACGTTTACCCTTTCTATTATCTGTCAGAACAGGGATCACAATGTGGAATGCAAGTCGTTTCTCAACCAGAGCCAGGTAAAATTGGGGTAATAATGGAGAACAAGAGTTGCCCTTCGAACAATGGAAGTTAAAATTATAGTGATGGCATAAGGCTGGATTTGCATTCATGCAGAACCTTGCTAGTTGATGTGATTGTTTTACTAAAGGCCATGCGTAAACATGCTCTGATGTTAGTACCACAGGTTATGAGATTTAATTCCATTTCACAGTATTCAGTATCAGGATTTAAACATTTGTCATTTGGGTAAATTATTACTGTACTAATTTGAAACTGTGTGTGCCATGTGGGACTATATACTGTGTTTTGCACCTTGACCCTGGAGGAAAAATGTTTCATTTAGCTGTATACATGCATTTGGTTGATTGACAATTAAACTTGAACTTGGTTTGATATCTCAGTGTTGAAATACTGTTCTGTCTGTGTGCTTCTTAACATTGTGTTCTCCAAGGATTGTCACCTTGTCATGGTGGAGAGGATTGTAAGGTCCCAAGATCCCAACAGTGACGCCGTCTGGAGTTTAGCCTTCTGGCACTTAGTTCCTAGTAGGGTCACCCATGGTGGTAAGGTCAAGAGGGAGGTTCTAGATGAACAGTGATCCAACCAAGACCTCAACAATGAAGCTGTCAGATGATGATGCCACCACATAATGGCAGTGAGCATGGAGGAAGGCTGCAGCAGTCATCTTACATTCCATGCCACTGGATCCTGTATCAGCCTCCCCATATTAAACTAAGTCACGCAAAGGCGTTCTCCATCAAGGGAATTCACCCTAACATCCCAGATTAAATCCCATAAGAGAACCGATACACTGTCGTTCCAGGGGAAAGCATCAAACAACTAGTGGAGAGCAAACTCCTTCAAACACCAATTACTAAATAAGCTGTTTACTTACTGTTAAAAAATTACTAAATTAACATCAACATGGATGTTGATTGGGGGATACTTATTGCTCAATCCAATAGGGATAACTCTTTAAGTATACTCTTTAATATATTGTTTGGACTATCACCAGGTTCAAGCACAGCTTCTTCCCTTCGACCATTTGGTTCTCGAACCAACTGGTAAAACCCCATTCACTACAGTTTAGCAACACTCTGGCCACCTTGACCACTTTGCAGTAAAATGGACTTTTTGATTTTAATTGTGTCTTCTTATAAAAATTGCATATAATTTATGTTTATCATGTGAATGCTGCTGATATTATGTTATGTGCCCATGATGCTGCTGCCATAACTTTTTCTTTGCATCTGTTCATATATATGTGCATGGGACAATAAACTTGACTTTTGATGTTGACATTCCATGAGTTTTACCTCAGCGAATCTGCCTTAAGTTTCTGTGCTTATTGGAAATAAACATTGACCTGACACTCAGTATACCTTTATGCCTATTTTTCATGGTTCTTTGGAGAAGACAAGGAATACCTCAGAGCACCAATAGCTTGTGGCATGTTCTACAAATGAGCAGTTTGCAACTTTTATGTTCCTTTGTTTATTATGCTCTCTAGCTGCCTTCATTTTGTATTTTTAAAAGTTCCTTCGATCATCTTTTCTCTCTCAAACTGCTCTCATTAACCCATTGACTAGATGATTTTGATTACATCTTATCCCCACGGAATTGTGGACTCACCTTAGCAGAGACAGCCTCTTTTCTCATCCATTCATCCCTACCCTTTCTGAAAACTTCAAACCAGCTGCTTTCTCTTGTTACCTGTTATAATGAAGGATCTCTGAAATGAAACAATAACTCTGTTTCTCTTTCCACAGAGGCTGCCTGTCCTGTTGAGCGTTGCTATTAAAGAAAACTGTAACATTTGCCTGATTCTGTCTATTGGGGTAGCTAGCTTCTGGTAGTTAACACAATGAAGGACAAGGTCCGTTATCCCTCTGTCATATATCTTTGTTTAACAGTGAACCTGGATTATGCATCCTCCTCATTGTTACTTTTGATTAATTCTCGCCATGTGACTACGTAAACAGGTGCACAGTGGAGCTTCTGTGCTTTGGTATGGCTGAGGAGAATAACTCAGAAAAACTAAGCTTCATTCTGTATAATGGTATTGGATCCTTTCTTCTACAGAATGCAGCGTTAAAGGCTCATACTGTTAACTATGTTTCTTTTACAGTTTGAGGCCCAGTGTTTGCTGATGTCCAATCATAGCAGAACTGCACACAATGCAGGAGAAAACAGTCAAGAATAACCTTAGGTAGAATCTCACCCTGCTTTGTATTGGAGAGGTGGAAAACACCACGGAAGGACACAGGTTTTCCTCTGGTAATGCCAGCCCCACATTAACAGACCACAAGATTAACTCAGAAAACATTCAGTATTTTAAATGGGCCCATATGGAGAGAAATTAAAATTTCAGGCAGAATTAATTAGTCGATGTCTTCCTTGTGCAGAGGTTACTAACATTTTCTAGTGTCTTTTGAGCACTTCAGAGTCAGAATTAGGCTTATTAGCATGGACACATGTTGTAAAATATGTTGTTTTGCAGAGGCATTACAGTGCAACACATAAGGAATTTCATAAGTTACAATAAGAAATATAGAAGAAGCAGTGCAAAAAAAGAACAAAAAGTGAGGTAGTGTTCTTAAGATTGTGGCCCATTCAGAAATCTGAATGTGGAGGGGAAGAAGATGTCCCTACAGCATTGAATGTGTGTCTTCAGGCTCCTATATTTCCTCCCTGTAACGAGAAGATGACATGTCCTGGATGGAGAGGGTACTTAACAATGGGTGCTTCCGTTTGGAGGCATCACCTTTTGATGATGTCCTAGATGGTGGGGAGGTTAGTGCCCTTGATAGAACTGACTGAGCTTGCAACCCTCTGTGGCTTTTAAACACCCCATGGCACTATTCGAAGAACAAAATTTTACCCTGGTCCTCAGTTAATAACTAATATTTTACTAACCAATCACTATTTTGTTGTTATTGGCAGAACGTTGTCTGTCCTTTTTTCAAGGTGCTTTAATAGATTATAAAGCAGGTTCTTTACTTGTAAACTTTACATTGGGACATCTGTGGGAGAAATCGACAGGTTGAACATAGCTGATCAAATGGTGAAAAATAATTGCAAAATACAAAAGGCTATTTGTCTCCTCAAATCTGAGCCATTTGAAAAGTTGCTATCCACCCTCGTAATCCTTTGTTCAGGTGCCGTAACATCTTCTAGCTTCTTGGGAGTGAATTCTAGATTCCTACGATCCCAAAGCAAAAGAAGTATTTCCTTTCTCTTCTTCAATGCTTCTGTCAATTATTTCAAATATATGCCCACTGGTTTGTGACCCCTATTTAATAAAACAATTATATAGTGAGGAATGAAGCAGTAAAGAGGGATAGATCAAATATTTTTGTATATCATTATTTGCAGTTATATACCATATGCTCTGTTTATATTTGGAAATCATAAGCAAAGAATTTTGACATTATAGTGAGCAACAGCATTGGTCTACATGCTTGAAGATATGAAGGGTTACATTACTTTGATCATTCTCCTATATTGTCTTCTCTGTTGTGTTTTGTCTGTGAGCACACCTTAGGCAGGAAGCCACTGTAAATAGGCTCTCAAGTTTAAACTTGGATATCCTGCATAAATACTTTAATATGCCAATCAGCGTGTCAGCAAACAGGAAAAAGCCTACAGCTGTCTGAAAAGAACTATTACATCAGGCATATCTTTGCATTCCAATAACAATATTTGTTTGCAGAAGTACTTTACACTCTTTTTCTCAGGGAAGTCTCACATCAATTTAGTGGCCATTTAAAGATTTTGCTGAATGGTACTAAAAGAAATGTGTTGATAGAGAGCTTCTCTGTGAGCTTTGCAAAAAGAGGGCATTTGAAACTGTACTGTAAACTTTGAACAATAACATCCTGGATAAGAAGCCAAGCCTTAAAACATCTTAATGCAATTCAATAAAGTACTTTTGTCTGCCTATTTTGCAGAATATCCATGCATTATCTATTTAGAGATACAGCACAGTAACAGGTCTTTCCAGCCCAATGAGCAAGTGCTACCAAATTACACCCATGTGACCAATTAACCTATTAACCCATACGCCTTTGGGATGTGGGAGGGAACCAGAGTATCCGAAGGAAACCCACATGGTCACTGGGAGTACAAACTCTCTACAAACAGCTGTGGAAATTGAACCTGGATCTCTGGCACTGTAATAGTGTGGCACTAACTGCTACACTATCGTGCCACCCAAGTTTCTGTTATCTACCCTGAGAACAATAGTGTATAGTATTTCAGCAAATAAATATTGTTATTGGAATGCAGTTCATTTTTGGCTAAATGAATGGGCACAAATACTGATTTCACAATGATAGTTTGTTAATTTAAATGAAGCTGTACAGGAAAACAAGTTAGACTACGAGCAGATGGTGCAGTGAATTTGTTCCATAAACATAAATATTACTTTAATATTAATCTTTCTTCTATAAAAGGGCCAATTAAAGTGTTCCATTTTAATTCCAACGTCAAAAACACTTTGCACTAGTTTTTCTGGATTTCTCCTGACCAATACATGGTGCAATGATGAGTGTTATTTTTAAATTAGCTTTGCTCAACCATGATGTTGAACTGTTAAGAAGAGTAATTGTTCCACGTCATGTGGTTGTGCTACCATGAGATGTATATATAGTACTCATGGAAACAGGGAGCACTGCCTTAAAAAAGCTTACAATAGAATAAGAAGTGACTCTGGGAAGGTTTGGTTATTCATCTGTTGACAACTGACAGTAAAAAGTGTGAAGGTTGGAAATTTTGTGAGGCTCTTTCTGATTTTATGCTTTAGCTTTAGTTGTAGTCCTACAGTAGTTCTGGTGCGATGTTGTTTCACTTCTTTTCCTTAGGGTTTCTATTAAACTTGTATTGAGAACACAACACAATTGTAAGTACAGTACATTTAACTTGCTTATTTACTGTAAATGTGGGTTTATGTTAGAAGGACTTTGCTTTGTCTGAGTCAGTAGACAGAGGATTCAAGTCATACAGCACTGAGTCTAGATCCTTGCCAATTAGCCAAATATCAAGTCATATTCTGAAGGTTCGAACACAAATTCATACAAATCCTGTTGAATCATTTCATCCTTAGGCTGCAGCCTTTCAGATGAGACCTCAGACTAGGTCTCCATCTGTCTTCTGAGGTTAATGGGAAAAAATGGAAAAAGTCACATGGAACCAATTATGAAGAACTGAGAAATTCCCCTTCTGCACACTGACACTTAACTCTCACTTGGCTGCCTTGAACCTACATTACAACAGTAACTGGGCCTTACAGCATAAGATACCCTGGTTCAGTCCTAACTTACGTGCGGACTCTTCACATTCTCCCTGTGATCAGATGAGCTTCTTCCATGTTCCCCAGTTCCCTTCCATATCTCAATGGAGACATGGGAGAAAGCACTGGTGAGGCCTCACTTGGAGTATTGTAGTGGTTTTGGACCCCATATCTTAGAAAGGATGTACTGAGACTGGAGAGGGTTCAAAAGAGGTTCACACAAAAAAGAAATTCCAGGATTGAATGGCTTGTCATATAAAAAGTGTTTGATGGCTCTGGGCCTGTATTCATTGGAATTCAGAAGAATGAGGGGTGACTTCATTGAAACCTATTGAATGGTGAAAGACCTAGATAGAGTGGATGTGGCGAGGACATTTCCTATGGTGGGACAGTCTAAGACCAAAGGACACAGTCTTAGAATAGAGGGCTGTCCTTTTAGAACGGAGATGAGGAGGAATTACTTTAATCAGTGAGTGGTAAATCTGTGTAATCCTTTGCCACAAGCAGCTGTGGAAGCCAAGTGTTTATGTAAAGGATATTTAAGGCAGAAGTTAATAGATTCTTGATTGGCCAGGGCATGAAGAGATATGGGAAGAAAGCAGGAGACTGCGACTGGGAGGAAAATTGGATCAGCCATGATGAAATAGCAGAGCAAACTTGATGGGCTATTACTGCTGCTATACCTTATGGTCTTAAATACAGGCAATGGTTAGGTTATTGACTACTGTAAGTTGCCCCCAGACAAAGTAAGCAAGTGATAAAATCTAAAGATAGATGAGGGGACATTTGTGTGCATTTGGGGAGAAAAAAAAATAGATTAGGTTTTGGTTAGAGTAAATGTGTGTTTGATGATTGGTCGGGACCCAATGGGCTGAAGGGGCTCTTACTATACTTTCTGTCACTTTATTGCAAAGTGCTTTGACGTGTTCTGAGATGCTGAAATTTATTTCATATGCACAGATTATTTTTGTATATCAAAATTGTTTAGGATATTATTGAGTGGCATGAGGTTCTAAAGTTGATAATGTGAGGAAACTTATAGGTGACATTTTAAAGTAGATGAATATATCTTCTAATGTTAACTATTTTCTCACAATATGCCTTGGTCAATTGGCCAAGCTAAATCCCTGCTATAAGGAATAAAATTATTTGAAATGATAACCAAATCATAAAGGCAGCATTCTGAACTAGTCTCCCCTTATTTGGGAAAGGATGTAATAGTGTTAGAAGCCATACAGAACAAATCTAATGAAAGCACAAAATGCTGGCAGAGCAGGCCAGACAGCATCTATGGGAGGAGGTAGTGACGATGTTTCAGGCTGAAACCCTTCGGTCCGAAACGTCATCACTACCTCCTCCCATAGATGCTGTCTGGCCTGCTGAATTCTGCCAGCATTTTGAGTTTTTATTTATTTCCAGCATCTGCAGATTCACTCATGCTACCAGAGAAAATCTACTAGTTTTATACCTGGAATGAATTGATTGCCAAAAGCAGAAAGTCTGAACAGATTAGGCCTGTAAGCAATGGTGTTTAGAAAAGTGAGAGGGGACTTCATTGAAAGATGTAAGATTCTAAGGTACTTTGGCAAGATGAATGTAGGGTAGATACCATGTCAGAAAATTCTATATCTAAATCCAGGATTCACCGTTCAACAGTGCACAGTTTCCATTTATATCAAAGCATGATAGCATAGCGGTTATTACAATTGCAATACATTGGTCAGAGTTCAATTCCCATTGTTGTCTATAAGGAATTTATATGTTCTCATCCTGACTACATGGGTTTCCTCTGGGTGCTGCTGTTTTCTCCCACATTCCGAAGACTTTTGGAGTTCGTGCTTGTGGGCATACAATGCCGGCACCAGAAACGTGGCAAAACATATGGGTTGCCCAGCACAACTCTTCGACTGTGTTAGTCATCGATGCAAAAACAACATATTTCATGACATGTTTTGATGTTTCAACGTACAAACGACAAATAAAGCTAATCTTTAAATCCTTACAGATGCGGTAAATATTTTTCTTTCAGTCACGAGGTTTGTAATTCTCTTCCTCATTGAGAAGTGGAAGCAGTGTTTGAATATGTTTACGCCAAAGATAAATAGATACTTAAGAAACAAGAGGAAGGAAGTTTATTACAGGCAGACAAGAATGCTGAGTTTAGATAATAATCAAATTAGACATGACTTTATTAAACAGCAGAGCAGGCTTGATGGGCCAAATAAGCTCGTCTTGCTCATAAATTCCACAATGCCCATATGACTATTCACTTAGTTTATGTTGTACTGCAGCAAAAAATACAACAGTCCCTGAAATTTCCCAACAAATTGAGAACTCAATGAGTTCATGTCCTTAGAAAATTATTCCAGTAAAATTAAGTTAAATCTTTATTACTTTGCTGGCATGATGGAGAAAGCTGATGGTAATGTTTATGGAATTCTGACAAGTGAACAATATTTCTCAGATCATTTTGACAAAACAACACAATCCTCAACCCATGAAAGGGCTTTCTGAATTTCTTGGATATCTAGCAGTGTTTCTATGAAGGAGACCTTCAATTACCTTTCAATATTTCCATTATCAGCATTCTCAGGTATCTTTGCTGAATTGCCAGCTATTCACAGAAATGAGCGGTAGTTTTCTATTGATGCAATGAATACCTTGTGCATAAACGTAAATGAAGCCCACTGTCACTCACTCCATTGCACCCTTCAATGCTATCTTTCCCACGTACAAAGGCAAAACGCACCAGCAGTCACATATTCTTCTTGGAATTTGATCTAACCCAGTGACCCAATGTTCCAGAAGCCAATAGGGTATTGTTAGGGTAGCTAACTTGAAAGTTCATAGGCAGCTAATGTTTTATCTGAGAATTCTGTTAATAATAACTTAACAGTTTTAGAAATTATAACTAATTCTAATACTGTTATTGATTGATTTGATAAATTAAGATAAAGCATTTGGCAATTTGTGCCTGCCATGAACCAAATCTCTCAAACTGTAAAATTATGGTTTTCCATTGTCTGCTGGCATATAATTAGGAACAAAAGATCTAAGAGTGTGTACTTCGATCTCTCAAACCTAGTTCAACATTCAATGAGATCAGAAATGATTTGGACTTAGTCTCAGCTCTATTTTCTTGCCTATTCGCAATAGACCTTGGTGCCTTTATACAGCAAAATTCTGTCTGCCTAAGCCTGAAGTATACAGTGGCTATAGAAAATATTCAATCCTCTTGGAAGTTTTCATTTTTTTTTGTTTTAT
The DNA here is from genome assembly GCF_030144855.1 of Hypanus sabinus. Classification (NCBI taxonomy): domain Eukaryota; kingdom Metazoa; phylum Chordata; class Chondrichthyes; order Myliobatiformes; family Dasyatidae; genus Hypanus; species Hypanus sabinus. The sequence continues at coordinate 36,708,543 of NC_082711.1, forward strand.
AATATTGATTCACAGTAGATTTAATTTGGCTTTTTTTGATACTGCTCAACAGAAAAAGACTTATCGTGTCAAAGTGAAAACAGATCATTACAAAGTGATCTAAATTAATTACAAATATAAAGCACAAAAAATTGTGTAAGTATTCACCTCCTTCAATATGACACACCAAATCATCACTGGTGCTGCCAATTGGTTTTAGAAACATAGAAACATAGAAAACCTACAGCACAATACAGGCCCTTCAGTCCACAAAGTTGTGCCAAACATGTCCTTACCTTAGAAATTACCTAGGGTTACCCATAGCCCTCTATTTTTCTGAGCTCCGTGTACTTGTCCAGGAGTCTCTTAAAAGACCCTATCGTATCCGCCTCCATCACTGTCGCCAGCAGCCCATTCCTCATTTTTGAAGTCACATAATTAGTTAAATGAAGATCACCTTGTACAATCAAGCTGTTTCAATTGATTGGAGTTAAAATACACCTGTACCTGGAAGGTCCAACTGCTGGTAAGTCAGTATCCTGGCAAAAACTATACAATGAAGACAAAAGAACACTTCAAACAACTCCACGAAAAGGTTATTGAAAAGCACAGGTCAGAAGATGGATACAAGAACATTTTCAAATCAGAATATCCCTTGAAGTACAGTTAAGTCAATCATCAAAAACTGGAAAGAATATGGCACAGCTATAAATCTGTCTGGAGCAGGCCATCCTTAAAAACTGAGTGACCGTGCAAGAAGAGGACTCGTGAGGGAGGCCACCAATGACAACTCTGGAGGAGTTACAAGCTTCAGTGGTTGAGATGGGAGAGACTATGCATAAACCAACTGCTGCCTGAGTATCTATGGGAGAGTGGCAAAGAGAGAGCCACTGTTTAAAAAAAAAATACATAGGAATAGCTTTAAAACAACCAAGTCCTGGAATGGCCAAGCCAGATTCCAGACCTCAATCCAATTCCGAATTTGTGGCTGGACTTGAAAACGGCTGTTCACTTATGATCTCCATGGAATCTGACAGAGCTTGAGCAGTTTTGTAAAGAAGAATGGGGAACAATTGTAGTGTCCAGATGTGCAAATCTGGTAGAGACCTATCCACACAGACTCAAGGCTGCCAAACTTGCAGCTACTAAATACTGACTTGAAAGTGCTGAATGCTTAAGCAATCAATTATTTTGTGTCTTATATTTGGAATTAATTTAGATCACTTTGACATAAAAAGAAACTTTTTCTGTCGATCAGTGTCAAAAACGCCAAATTAAATCCACTGCGATTCAATGTTGTAAAACAATAAAATATGAAAACTTCCGGGGGGGGGGGTGAATACTTTTTATAGGCACTGTATTCAGGATATCATTCTCCAAAGTTCTCCACAGAGGTGAGGAATTCCAAAGATTGATATTCCTCTGAAAGAAGAGATTTCTCCTTGCGCTTTAAATTGGTGAATCCTGACTCTCAATTACTTCATGAGAGGAAATGTCTTCTCAACATTTGCAGAATCCAGTTCCTTCAGAATTGTTGGTGTTTCAATAACATCACCTATGCTTCTAAACTTCAATGAGTGTAGGCACACCCTGCTCATCCTTTCCTCATAGGTAAAGCAGGTCATATGACAGAAGCTTAGAAACAAAAAGTTGTCAGTAGCCTAGGGAGTTCCAAAGTTTAACAATTATTGGTATGTGGGTAACTTACAGAAAAGTATAAACTTTACAGTGTAATAGGCATAGGGGATTTCAGCTTTTCCAGGACTGGATGTCTTGAGTTACAAGGAGGAGACTGCAGAGGCGGGGACTAATTTCCTTATAGAGATACTGTATATACAATCATGTGGAGCACATGTAAAGTGAATGTCACAAAATTATCCCCAGGGAAGGGGAATATATAACTAGAGGGTATAAGTTTACGATGTGAAGGAAAGATAAGAAAGATGCAATATCATTGAATCAAAGAACTATACAGCACAGAAATACACCCTTTGGCCCAAATCATCATTGCTGACCAACGTTTTCTGTTTCAGCTGGTTCCACTATGATGGGGGAATAGTCAGAGGCTTTTTCCAAGGACTGAAGGTTACAGCTGTGAAGATCCCTGCTGCACCTGCTGACCCTGTGATCTCTGTCTCAGAGGCCGATGTTCGGCTGTCTTTAAAGAGAGTGAACCTTTGCAAGGCGGAAAGTCCCAACGGATTACCTGTGAAGGCTCTGAAAACCAGTGCCAACCAACTAGTGGGAGTATTCCGAGACATTTTCAAACTCTCACTGCTATGGGCGGAGGTTCCCACTTGCTTCAAAAAGGCAACAATTATACCAGTGCCTAAGAAGAATAATGTGAACTGCCTTAATGACTATCACCCGGTAGCACTTATATCTACAGTGATGAAATGCTTTGAGAGATTGGTTATGACTAGACTGAACTCTTGCCTCCGCAAGGACCTGGAACCACTTCAATTTGCCTATTGCCACAATAGGGCAACAGCAGATGCAATCTCAATGGCTCTCCACACGGCTTTAGGCCACCTGGACAACACAAACACCTATGTCAGGATGCTGTTCATCGATTATAGCTCAGCATTTAATGCCATCATTCCCAAAATTCAATAGATAGGAAGAACATTAAATGAAGAGCCTTTGAAAGTGAGTCCATAGATTGTAGGAACATTTCAAGAGAAATACAGAAACACAGAAAACCTACAGCACAATACAGGCCTTTCCGCTCACAATGCTGTGCTGAACAGGTCCTTACTTTAGAAATTACCTAAGGTTACACATAGCCCTCTATTTTTCTAAACTCCATGTACCTGTCCAGGAATCTCTTAATGACTTACCATTCTTACCATTAATACTATATTCTGCCATCATATTTGACCTACCAAAATGAACCACTTCACGCCTAACTGGGTTGAACTCCATCTGACATTTGTCAGTCCAGTTTTGCATCCTATCAATGTTCTGCTGTAACCTCTAACAACCCTCCACACAATCCACAACACCTCCAACCTTTGTGTCATTAGCAAACTTTCTAACTCATCCCTCTACTTCCTCATCCAGGTCATTTATAAAAATCACAAAGAGCTAGGGTCCCAGAACAGATCCCTGAGGCACACCACTGGTCACTAACCTCCATGCAGAATATGTCTACAACCTCTCTTTGCCTTCTGTGGGCAAACCAATTCTGGATCCACAAAGCAAGGTCCCCTTTGATCCCATGCCTCCTTACTTTCTCAACAAGCCTGGCATGCGGTACTTTAAGAAATACTTTGCTGAAATCCATATACACTACATGTACTGCTCTACCTTAATCAACGTATTTAGTCACATCCTCAAAAAATTCAGTCAGGCTTGTAAGGCACGACATGCCTTTGACAAAGCCACGCTGACTATTCCTAATCACATTATGCCTCTCCAAATGTTCATAAATCCTACCAACCACTGAAGAAAGACTCACTGGTCTATAATTTCCTGGGCTATCTCTACTGCCTTTCTTGAATAAGGGAACAAAATCTGCAACCCTCCAATCCTCTGGAACCTCTCCCGTCCCCATTGATGATGCAAAGATCATCGACAGAGGCTCAGCAATCTCCTTCCTCACCTCCCACAGTAGCCTAGGGTGCATCTTATTCGGTCCCGGTGACTTATCAAACTTGATGTTTTCCAAAAGCTCCAGCACATCGTATTTCTTAATGTCTATATATGCTCAAACTTTTCAGTCCGCTGTAAGTCATTCCTACAATCACCAAGCTCCTTTTCCGTAGTGAATACTGAAGCAAAGTATTCATTAAATACCTCTGCCATCTTCTCCGGTTCATTACACACTTTTCCACTGTCACACTTGATTAGTCCTATTCTTTCACGTCTTATCCTCTTGCTCTTCACATACTTGTAGAATGCCTTGGGGATTTCCTTAATCCCGTCCGCCAAGGCCTTCTCATGGCCCCTTCTGGCTCTCCTAGATTCATTCTTAACTTACTTCCTGCTAGCCTTATAATCTTCAAGATCTCTATCACTACCTAGTTTTCTGAACCACGTAAGCTTTTCATTTCTTCTTGACAAGATTTACAACAGCCTTTGTACACCACAGTTCCTGCACCCTACCATAACTTCTCTGTCTCTTTGGAACGTACCTGTGCAGAATTTCACACAAATATTCCCTGAACATTTTCTGCATTTCTTCCCTCTATGATTTCCTCCTTTTCTGCAGCCGTGACACTATCTCTGATCAGCAGTGCCACACCCCTCTCTTTTGCCTCCCTCCCTGTCTTTTCTGAAACATCTGAAACCTGGCACTCTAAGTAACCATTCCTACCCCTGAACCGTTCAAGTCTCTGTAGTGGCCACAACATCACAGCTCCAAGTACTGATCCACAATCTAAGCTCTTTCACTTTGTTCATGAAACTCCTTCCGCTGCCATACTTTCTTCGTAATTCAACATATGTGCTGGGCCCAGGACAGTCCTCTGCAATACTATCATCGAGGATCGTAATGTTGCTAACATTCTCTATCTCTGATCCCCCGATGAGGACTGGTGCTTTCTACCCTGTTTTCCTCCTCCTGAAGTCAGTAATCAGCTCCTAGGTCCTGCTGACATTGATTAAGAGATTGTTATTCTCACCCGTAGAACCTCCTGTCCATTCCCCTAACTAACAAATCCCCTATCACCACTGCCTGCCTCTTCTCCCCATTCCTTCTGAGTCACAGAGGCAGAATCAATGTACTGTGATTGTGATTGAAATCACCAGAGAGACACTGAACCTGGTGATACGGAAAATTTTAGTTCATCACGGCAAGCAGGTGTTCTTCTGAAGACTCTCTTGGTAGAATTCCCCAAATTCAAAATAGATCAAATTTTTATATCTTTTAGATCAATGGTAACAGTTGGTGATTCAATACAGTTTCAATACTTACAATGATATTGTTTACTTCAATACTTTGGATTGGCAATACTTCCCTGGAAATGCATATCTACTGTGGAAAACACCTCTAAATGTTCAAATACCCTTGCTGAGACAAACTAATTTCAAACTTCCCTGAACTTATACAATGTTCACAATGTTACAATGGTGCAAATTTTTTATACCCATAGTTGATGCAGGACAGTTAATACAAACCCATTGTCTTAACATTTGGCTGATGCTTATGAGTCTTTGACTGCGCTTTTAACTTCAATTTACTGCTTGCAATTTAAATAAAAACTGAAGACTTATTTGAATTAATATCTATAATATTGACATAGCTCCAGAGTACTCCTGAACAGAATCATTGGTGTTGGCTGTTTAATCCTTCAGCGTACTCCATTAAAAATCCTGCTGTCCTGGATCTTACATTTGCTATGATTACTTTAAGCAAGCAGCACTGGAATTACATTCCATTCCGATTAAATTAAAATCCTCTTACCTCAAAAGATGTCTTTGAAAGACTGACATTAATTTCAGGAATAACAAATCAAGAGTTGTCCAAATGATAAAAGAACACTTCAGCTTTAAAACAAAGCTCATGATTTTCACAGTTTATCCAAAGCTCATCTCTGAAAACAGCGTTCCATTGCTTTAACCATAGCATGCTCACAATAACCTCACAGGGAACTAAACTTCAGAAAGCGGAAGTTGGGAGAATACACACATAACCGCATTAAGGGTCAATGTTGGAAAAGGTGAGCAGCTGGAAGTTCCTGCACATCAGCATCTGAGGGGATTGGTGCAGTCATGAAGAAGGCATACCAGTGACTCTAACTCATTAAGACTTGAGGAAACCTGGTATGTCACCAAAGACTTCTACAAATATCTATAGAAGTCTGTGGTGTAATGTAGCAGAGAGCAACCCAACTGCTTGCATGACAGCCTGGTATCGACACAGGATCGAAAGAGATTTCAGAGTGGAGTAACCTCAGCCAGTTGCTTCACAAACACAACTCTCCCCACCACTGAGGACTTCATCAAGATGTGGTGCAACTGGAAGACAGCATTCATTACAAAGTATCCTCACTATCAATGTAAGAGGATTCTAATTTAATCAGAATGGAATGTAATTCCATTGCTGCTTGCTTAAAGTAACCATAGCAAATGAAAGATTCAGGACAGCAGGATTTTTAATGGAGTACACTGAAAGATTAATGTATGACATCTTCTCATTAATCAAGGAGGTGCGGGAGCATGAAGATCCTCACACAATGATAAGTAAACGGTTTCTTCCCCTCTGCCATCAGACTTCTGAATGGTCCGTAAATCCATGAACACTACTTTGTATTTACTTTTATTTATTTATGTAATTTATAGATTTTCTATCTCTTTTCATTGTACTGCTACTACAAAACAATAAAAGAATGATAGAAAAATTTGATTCTGATTCAGGATAATTTTGAACTTAGACAGTAATAATCAAAGCCCTTAGTTTTAATATATTAATTCACAGGAATGTAGAGGTTATTGATACTGCTCTCATTTATAGTTCATCCCCTCCACTGCCTGAGTTGAGGCGACTGTTAGGAGTCATTGAGGTTGTTGGGTCTGGAGTCACATGTAGACCAGACCAACTATAGATTGCTTACGGTTTTCACCTCCAGTGACTTTAACTCCTTGTGAACATTAATCCCAACTCAAAACTTGATCTATTTGGCAATAATCTTGAAAGGTTGGAAAGATATGAGGAGCAGTATATGGACACTTTTGTGTTGGTGGATTTCTAAGAGTATGCTTAAGGTAAATTTGGAAAGCCTTCTATAACACAGTAATTTTAACAAGCAAAATTGATAATACTTGATGTGAGATATTTTGTAAAAGGTATAGAAGAGTTATTTAGCTGGCAAACATAGTTTATACTGTACAGATACTTACAGAGGACATACAAATGAGGAGGGCCGTTAAGTTCCTTGGGTATGAGAAAGAGCGAGAGAGCAAGAGAAAGTGAAAAGGATGCAGACAGCCTTGGCAGATTGTAAATACTAACTGGTAACAACATATTCCACAAAGGAGCTGATATCAGAGTCAAGCCAAGTGTTCTCAAAATCTAAAAGGGCACTTTACTACACATGCAGCACCAGACAGCGCAGCAGACTTAACGACTCAACATGTGTTTTTAATGACCACATATGCATTCATGTGAAACATTCAAGGTATAGCTTACAAACTTTTCTCAATCAATATGTCATGTCATGGACATCAATAGATACACAGTGGTGAAATGGAAAATTCTTACTGCAGTGAACCCTTAACTTATTATGTTTGTGTGGCTTCATGCCCCTTTTTATTATATAACCTTTGCTTCTCAATGAGAAAATCTCTTCAGAACTTGACATAGGCTGTACAGCAGGAGGTATGTAGCCTGGATTCAAATTTTGACATATTTAATTTTTCTGCCAATATGCCCATTCCCAGTACTCTTTAGAACCAATGTACTGAAAGGTTGTAGAGGTTTGATGCCAGGACTCTGTTTTTAAAAAGTCACATGATTCTTACAGACTTCAGCTGAACTAGTTCTTGTCAAATATTTGGTCTTGAAGCAGAATTGATTTTTCTTGCTGAAGTTAGTGATGGAAAATCTCATTTGTCATCTGTTCAATTGCTACCTTTGTAGTTTCTCAAAGGAGTTTTCATACTGCTTACTTCAAACCATGTAGAAAAATTATTTTTAAGAAGTCAGTATTTCATTTTGTGATATGAACCTTCTTTTTTATATAGCTTTATTTGATCAAAGGTCAGTCGATTAACATTAAGAAATGAGAGCAAGGAACAGAAGTGGGCCATATTGAGCCCACTAAGCACGCTGTCATTCAATAACATTATGGCTAATCTCAGCGCTATTTTCCTGCCAGATCCTATGAATATATGAGTGTTTATTCGTTATTCATTCACTGATAAATACACTGCTTTCTGACCCCCTTTTTTTTGGTACTTTATTATATTTAGCTTCATATTTTGCTTAGTCATTAATTCAGAATCTCATAGGATATAAGTCAAGTTGAGGTCCAGCCTTTTTGCATCAGGTCAAATGGCAAGAAATTTGGCAGGGAGAAAGGGTCCACTTGGCCTTGTTGGTATTTGCCACATGAAAGCAACAACTTGGGAGTGGAAGAGGGGGGCTTGGAGGGGAGGGAGCAAGTAATAGAGAATGGCCAGCTGTGTTAAATCTAAATACGGAGTTTATCATTTACTCCCAATCACCGGCTTTCTGCCCAAGTGCAGTTGGAGCTGTGGACCTCCTATCCAAGTTCAGCAATAACGTTATTTCTTCCTTCTTCAGAATGATGTGGTGGAGGCGCTAAAGCATCTTTTTAATAACTAGTATCACTGAAACATGCTATCAGAAGGAATATGCTTTCAGACCAGACCTACAGTAGCTGAACAGTGTTGACACTTATCCAGGAAACAGTAGAACAAGGCGAGGTTCTGCAGATGCTGGAAATCCAGAATAAGATGCATACAACACTGGAGGAACTCTGCAGATCAGGCAATCTCTATGAATAAAGAGGCAGCATTAGCTTTTGAGCCGAGACACTTCATCAGTACTGGAAAGGAGGGGAAAGAAGCCAGAATAAGAAGGTAGGAGGAGGAGTTCAGTTTAGAAGGTAATAGGTGGAAGAATGAAGAAAGAAGCTGGAAGGTGATAGATGGAAAAGGTAAAGGGCTAAAGAAGAATGAATCTGATAGGAGAGGGCAGAGGACCATGGGAGAAAGGGATGGAGGAGGGGCATCAGAGGGATGTGACAGGTAGGTGAGAGATAGAGAAGGAGTGAGAGGGGAGACATTATGGGAAATGGAGAAAGTGAAAAGGGGGAGGGGTGGAGAAATTACCGGAAGTTAGATAATTTCGATGTTCATGCCATTAGTTTACAGGCTATCTAGACAGAATATGAGGTGTTGTTCCTCCAACCTGAGAATGGCCTCAGTGGAGAAGGCAAAAGTCATGAGCCTTAAGGCGTGAATATTTTTAGGACACATGTGTTGAGTGACTTACTCTTAGTAGCCCAAGGCTAAAGGGAGAGGGGTGAAATTACATTGTGTGTTTAACAAAATAATCATACTTCAGAAGAAGTGACAGGAGAAAAGCATCAAAGTGCAAAAATGAGCTACTGTAAACAAAGCTGATTGATTAGCCCAAAACCTAGACATTTCACATCATTGTAGGAGAGGAGAGCAGCCAGGTGAAAATGCTTTGAAAATCAGAGGAACATTCATAAGCACACTTAGCCTTTCATCTTTGCAGATTTTCAAACAAATCGTCTTAGTCAATCGCAAGAGGTTGCAAATGGATAGCCGGACAGAATTGCTTAATTTGCATCAGCAACTACCAAAGTAAAATGTAACCTCATACAGAGGATTTACAATGACTGCGCCCCTCAACAAACACACACAAAACACAAAATGCTTACACTCTCCCTACTGATTCAACATGTTTCATCAGTCAGAAGAGGCATGTTCCTACATGTTTAATCGGTAGGAAGAGTACAGACAGTGTGTGCTGCATGTGTTCTGCTGTAAAACTCCAACAAAAACTGTAAATTCTAGAAATATTCAATAAGATATACTGCAGCTGTGGCAAGAGAAATAAAGTCCATGTGTCAGTTTAGAATATGTTGTGAAATTAGTTGTCCTGCAGCAGCAGTACAGCACAAGTTACTAAGTCATAATAAAAAGAAAATAAATGGCTTGTGCCCTCCACGGAAGTTTCCCTTCCTCCACCATTGATGCTGTCCTCTGCCGCATCTTCTCCATTTCCCTGATAGCAATGCTCTTCCTGCTGCCTTTACAGAGATAGAGTTCCTCTTGTCCTCACCTACCACACCATGAGCCTCTACATCCAAGACATCATTCTCATGAATTTTTGACATCTTTCACCAAACTCAACTTTACCTCTCCCTGTACACTCCGCTTTCCACAGGGATGTCTCACTCTATTATTCCCTTGTCCATTTGTTCCCCACAACTAGTCTGCCACCTGGTACACATCACTGCAAGCGACAGAAATATTATACCTGCCCATTGACCTCCTCCATTACCTCCATACAGGGCCCCCAAGTAGTCCTTGCAGGTGAGGTGACACTTCACCTGTGACTCTGTTGGGGTCGTCTATTGTATCTGGTGTTCCCATTACAGCCTCTTCTTGTCATGGTCCGGTCCATGCAATCCGCATTTCGGTTCATGTTCCTTATTCCAGGTTTTCTGGGTTTCCCCAGTTTCTGTCGATGCAGCTGATTCTTGCTTGGGCTGGCTTCATAAATAGCTTCAGGATTCAGCCTCTGGCTGCTGAATTGTTCCTGTCCAAGCCCCCTGTCTGTATCCCTTCCCTTCACCTTCCTGCCTGGAGACTCATCCTGTTTGGAACTGTCTGTCTGTGTCCACACCTTCGCTAGGTAGGTCTGGCCGTTTTGCCGCTACCTAGCGTTGGGATCTGCCTCATTGTGTTCAGCATTCTGTGTAATGAGTTCCCGCCCTACGTCCTGTATCCAAGGAGGGGTCCCGGCTCTGTGTTCTGTTTAATCAGTCCCGGCCCTATGTCCTGTTCTTCCTCGACCCAGGGCTCTGTGTCCTGTGTTCCTGTTCTCCCTCAACCAGGGCTCTGTGTTCTTGTCTTGTCGGTGTGCCTCGCCCAGCCCGCTGCTGGGATTCCCTCATCCTGTGCTGGGGTTCCTTTGTGCTGTCCAGGTGTCTCTCATCCAGTCCTGTGCCTCTCCTCATCCTGTAGCCATGTCTTGTCCTCGCCTGGTTCTGAAGTCTGAACCCAAGTCAAGACCCAGGTTCTGGGTCCTTCTCCAGTCTCTGGCTCGGAGTCCAAACCCAGGCTCCTAATTCCCAGTTCCATGTCCTAGTTCCGCTGTCCACGTCAAATCCTAGCCCAGGCCCGGAGTCCTTGTCTCATCCGGGGCCTGTGTCATGTCCAGCATCCTTTCTTCCTCACTTCGCTTGCTTCCTTCTCACGCCTAGTCCTGTTCCTGGTAGTTCAGTGTCTGTGTCTTGCATTTGGGTCTGCTCCCAACGCCCCCGTTATGACACTTCTACCTTGGTGAGATCCGACTTAAATTGAGGAACTACTTTGTCAAGTACCTTTTCTCCATCCACCAAAAGCAGATTTCCCGGTGGGCAGCCATTTTAATTCTAATCCCCATTCTGGTTCCAACATGTTGGTCCATGGCTTCTTCTTTTGCCACAATGAGGCCACCCTCAGGGTGGAGGAGCAATATCTCACATTATCTCATGGTAGCCTTCAATCTAATGGCATGAATATTGGTTTCTCCTTCCGGTAATTTTTCCCCTTCTCTCTTCTTCCACTCCCCACACTTCTCCTCACCTTCCTACCCTACTCCTCTCCTATCAGATTCCTTCTTCTCCAGCCCTTTACCTTTCCCACCAACTTGGCTTCAAAGTGCATCAGAGCACAGAAGAGCATACTGAAAATTGGAAGTCAGCTGGGACATGGAGTTTGCTCCACCATTTGATTTGATTCAAGCTGAACCTTTTCCTCAGCTATGCTTTCCTACAGTGTCTATATAACCCTTGATTTCTTAATATCCAGCTAAATAAAAGACTAAGGAGCTGCTGGTGGACCTGAGGAGGGCTATGGCACCGTTGACCTCTGTTTCCATCCAAGGGGTCAGTGTGGACATGGTGGAGGATTACAAATACCTGGGGATACGAATTGACAATAAACTGGACTGGTCAAAGAACACTGAGGCTGTCTACAAGAAGGGTCAGAGCCGTCTCTACTTCCTGAGGAGACTGAGGTCCTTTAACATCAGCCGGACGATGCTGAGGATGTTCTACGAGTCTGTGCTATCATGTTTGCTGTTGTTTGCTGGGGCAACAGGCTGAGGGTAGCAGACACCAACAGAATCAACAAACTCATTCGTAAGGCCAGTGATGTTGTGGGGTTGGAACTGGACTCTCTGACGGTGGTGTCTGAAAAGAGGATGCTGTCCAAGTTGCATGCCATCTTGGACAATGTCTCCCATCCACTCCATAACGTACTGGTTAGGCACAGGAATACATTCAGCAGAGACTCATTCCACCGAGATGTAACACTGAGCATCATAGGAAGTCATTCCTGCCTGTGGCCATCAAACTTTACAACTCCTCCCTCAAAGTGTCAGACACCCTGAGCCAATAGGCTGGTCCTGGACTTATTTCCACTTGGCATAATTTACTTATTATTATTTAATTATTTATGGTTTTATATTGCTATAACAACTGTAACAAAACCCAATTTCCCTCGGGATCAATAAAGTATGTCTGTCCGTCTGTTAAATAAATTCAATCCAGAAAATTTAGTTAAAAATCCAGATTTTTAAATAAATTCAAGGAGTGTGCTTTCAACTCAATCTGGAATAGAAAATTCCAAAGAATTATCATTCTCTGAGGAGAGAGAACTTGCTTCATCTCAGCCCTCAACACCCTTTTCCTAATTCTGAATCTGTGAACTCTGTTTCTATATTTGTAAGCTATCTGCATCCACCTGTTGAACATAATAATTTTCATTGGATCACCATAGAGAATACCGTATGTTCAGTCTCTCTGCATTGCAAACTAGCCACCTCATAAATCAGTCTAGTGAAACTTTATTAGAAAAAGTAGAAAAAGACTGCTCACAATGTTGCAGGTTCTTTCTCACCAAGACCTATATAAGACATCCTTTTTAACTCTAGACGATAGTGCAGATGCCCCAAACACTTGTCACTTGGTGATTATGGCCACTGTGCCTTATGACTGGGATTCAGAGAGCTGTATTTTGACCAATTATCATCAAATGATGGAGAACTCTGGCAATGAAATGCCCTGTGACAGACAGGGGGGAGACCATTTTGTGGCTACCACTGTTGGACTTCTCTTCTTTCAAGAAGATGGTCACCTAGTTTCCTGATATGCATGATGAGATTCAGGGCTTGTAATCAAAGATCTTCACCATTGATCTTTAGAACTTCAGTGGTATACAGCCTGCTTTCAAGCCTTTATTTTTTTTTAGATGGAATGTGACTTTCTTACCTTCTTGTCAACCAGGAGTTTTTATGAACTTGGCTGTCACTCCTGGTTGTCAATAGGTTTTTTCAAGGCCATATTCATCAAAAACCAAGTCATGGATTGGATCTTCAAAGTTTTTTCCCCAGTGGATAGTAAATTCCTTTCTATCCCTGATGGGTTCTTGACTTCTGGTGTGCTGAAGAACTGATGCGCATTATGGCTGTCTGTAGTTATTGAGTCACGTGAGTTGTTTCCCCCATCATAATGTCTTTAGGCCATCAATTTTCTGTTGACCTTCTGCTTTTACATAGCTATAGATTTGTTTCTTTTTTCTTGAGGAATAGTAGAGCTTTCAATCCAGAAATACTTTACTTCTGTAGGTAATTAGGTCCTTGTTCTCCTTGTCATTCTAATAAAACCCGTCCTGATTCCTAGCAGAGAAGCCAACAGTCTCTTCACTAAGGAATCCAGGGTTGTTCATAAGCTTAGGTACTGTTTTGCTTGCTTGTGGCAGATCTGGAGAGGGGAGAGGTTGGAATTAGTTTGTCTCTCTGTATGATGTGGACCAAAATTTTTTCTGAGGTCACTTTAGTTAAAACCTCCAGGACTGGTTCATCTGTGCTAATGACCTTAACATGTCGTTTCCACATTAGAAAAAGTTGGCAGGTCATAAAGTGTTCACTGCTTTTGAATGGTGAGTGTTTGGGTTAGGTAGCCATTCTTGATGGCAAAGCTCACTCCATGTACAGAGTGCCTCTCTTTTTGTCTGTCCTTTCAGAAGAGTGTGTGTTCACCACTTTATTTTTTAGCCTGCGAATGTCCTGTCCTGTCCTGTCTCACTCATGATGCCCGTATTAGTGACAGTGCTTCTAAGTTCCTGATTTATGTTGACAAGAGTGGCATTCAGGAATGCACTGTCAGGTACATGAGGTTTCACCTGAACTTCATATTCTGCTGTGTAAGTCATGTACTCATGTACTCACGTGGGTCTAGGAACCACTGTCCACTGCCTCCGTTCTCGCTTCTTCTCATGCAGATCCTGAGTATCTGAAATAAAAATAATTAAGGGTGAAGCATTCAGCAGGTGAGAAAGCATCCTTGACAATAGAAACTAAATTAACATTTCAGTTCAATGGCCTACCAATTCTGGGCATTATCAACCTGAAATGTTCACTCTACTTCTCTCAGCATGATTACTATCTGTCCTGATGAGTACTTTCAGCACTTTTAAGTAGTCATACTTACATAGTTGTCAGACTTGCATTGTTATATTTAAGTAATTGTTCAGGAGAATGATCCCTGGGTTGAAAGGGTTAATGTATGAGGAGTGTTTGATGGTTCCGGGCCTGCATGCACAGGAGCTCAGAGGATGGAGGTAGATCTCGTTGAAATCTACCAAATATTGAAAGGCCTGGATAGAGGGGACGTGGACAGGATGTTTCCAGTAGAGGGTAAGTCTCAGAAAAAGAGGATGTCCTTTTGGACCAGATATGAGGAGGAACATTAGCTAGAGCATGATGAATCTGTGGAGAATGGGGATGAGAGGGAAAAATAAACCAGCATTTCAGAACTGATGGGCCAAATGGCCTAATTCTGCATCAGTTTTTTAATAGCCTCCTGTTCATGCAGCTTAGTCTACATTGCTTTTATATAAAAAAAATTGTGAATATATTGTGTACATATAAGTGGCTCTTTTAATGGTCAAAGTTCATATTTCAAAAAAGTTTTATTGGCCTGTCATACCTTTTCCCTATCTTGAACACTTGATAAGAGATTACATGAATCTATATAATCTCTTTATCTATCGTAACAAGGTCAGGAGCACATTCATATCAAAATGCTATTCCCACCATGATGCTAATCTGAACCAACAAACCTAGACCAGGGTCCATAATGGAAAAGTAGGCTGCCTTTGTGACCACCTTCTCTTGGGAGAGAATGCCTAGTTTATCACAGTTGATAGCCTCAGAAGCTGATCCAGCTGCCTAAACAATGAGCAATTTTCCATCATTCCTCTCCAGATTTATTGTCTACTTGGGTTTCAATGAACACTGCTAGAGAAACAAGTCCTGGTTTCTCTAACGGAAGATTGAGTAAATTTCCAATTCCTCTCACTATCTTCTCATATAAGCCAGCAGGAATTAAAATTGGATCACGAGTGTGTTACTAATAGCAGGATTGGGATTTTTTAATCCATTGAAACAAGTTATTTTTAAATCAACAAGATTTTTTTCTGCAAGAAAATCCTTATTGACTCACACTCCACGTGCTTTGCACTTGAGGCAGCTTCTGCATTAAGGAAGTTCCAGTCAATACTGGAGAAGTGAAGGTCCTCCACTATAGCAACCCTGTTCTTTCTGCACCTTTAGCTGTCTTTCTATCTGTCCCTCAGTTGCTTTTGGGAGACCTACATTATAATTCATCAGTGTAATTGCACGTGTCCATGCATTGCTTGTGTGGATAAGTTCTCTCTGAGTATCACTGTGACATTCTCCCTTATTAGTAGTGTAACCATCCACCTCTTTTACTCTGTTTCTTTTTATCACATCTGAAACAAGGATATTGAGCTGCCAATCTGTTCCCTCATACAACCTGAATCTGTCGTGACAATATTGCAATTTTATACACTCTACCTAATTCCATATAGTCATTGTGAGATGGAGGAAGGCCCGTACTATCTGCTGTATGTTCTTATTTTGGCTGTTGTACCTATTTTCCTTCTCAAGACAAGAAACACAAATTTTCTGATGCTGAATCCCGAGTAATTCTAAAACAAGTGACTGGCCCCAAGGGGGCAGCACGTAACCTTGGCAGGCTCTCATCCCTGTTCCATGTTGCTTAGCAGAGCATTCCCTTTATCCAAATGTTCCTGTCAAACAAACAATATACACAGTGTGTGATGAATGAACTAGTGCAGAGCAGATGTTCCCCTTTAAAATGATAGTTCCCATCACTAGGCTTCTGCTGCATTAGAAAACAATAGGCTCGACCTTCGGGCAAAGGAGTGCACATCAAGTTACATATCAGGTCACTCAGATAACTAAATTGTCAGCAACTCGGGAAGTGGCTCCAGATGGCTATGTGTCATTGCAGCCTATTCAAAATGTGTCAAGACGAGCGTAAGGTTTGAGTCTGACTGCATCACCTTAAAGTTCCTGCTAGACAAACCAGTTAGGGCTCAAAATTTGGATGTATATTTTACTATATATATATATATATATATCTTTATATTAAACATATATTTATAAATGAGGATTCCCCCAGGGCAGTACACTAGCATAGTGGTTAGCACAACACCTTACAGTACCGGTAACAAAGGTTCAATTCCTGCCACTGCCTATAAGGAGTTTGTATGTTCTCCCCTTGACAGAGTGAGCTTTCTCCTGATGCTCTAGTTTCCTCCTAAGGGCCAAAGGCGTACCAGCTAGTAGTTAATTAATCATTGTAAATTGTCCCGTGATTAGGCTCCGGTTAAATCAGGGGTTGCTGGGCGGCCAGAAGGATCTATTCCACACAGCATCTCAATAAATAAAATGTCAGAGTGTGAAGTGAATATTGAGTGACTGAGTGGAAATCTGGCAAATGGAGATTACTGTGGGCAAACCTGAGGTCATGTCTTTGGTAAGAGAAATCAAAAGGAAGATAATTATCTAAACGAAGATAGACTGTAGCTGAATGAAGATCAGAAGAACCTAGTAAGTGTACTAGAGCATGAACCACGAAATGTTGGCAGGCGGGTCCAACAAGTAATTAAGAAGGCAACAGCACAAAGTAAATGGGATGGAGTTTAAGAATGGAGAGGTTTAGTTACAGTTGTACAGGGTGCTGGTGAGGTCACACCTGGAATACTGTAAACAGTCTTGGTCCCCATGCCTAAGAAAAAATATACAGTAGTAACTTTGGCAGTCCAAGGAAATTCACCCAGGCTAATTCCAAGGCTGAAAGCATTGTCCCATCAAGAGAAGTTAGACAGTTGGGTCAGTATTCCATGGAGTCCAGAAGACCTTATTCAAACACCGAAGAACCTAAGGAGGCTCGACTGAGCTCATGTTGGAATGTGGGAGAGTCATGAACAAGGGGGACTCAACTACAGAGTAAGGAACTGGTTATTAAAAACTGAGGTGCATAGAAATTACTTCATTTAGAGGCAATCAGTCTCTGGAATTCTCTGCCCGCAAAGTCAGTGGAGCCCAGATCTTTGAACGATCTAAAAAATTTTTTAAATTAAAAAATTGTGATTTATAGGGAACTGGCACAGAAGATGAGCTGAGATCAGTGTGGATCTGCCATGCTTACTTTAAATGTCAGGGCAGGTTTAAGGGGCCTGGTGCCTACCCCTGCTCCTATTTTCTACTATTGGTAATCTCACAGAGGCTGTCACATTGCATTGATGCACTTCCACTCTGTTCCAGTATGTTTATAATTAAGGTTTTGAAACCAATCTGTTTCATTGTGTGAGTAAACACGGTGTGTGTTTCCTGCAGTATATCCTTCTAGAATAAACCAGCGTTGATGAATAGTAGTAATTAATCACAATCACTGCTCAGAACAGAACCTTTATATATACCAGCTACAGACGATCACCAGTAAATAATGGCCAGTCAGTGTTAAATTAGATTGATTCCATCTTGAATGTGTATGGTGATTATTGAACTGCTGTTGTAATTGGTATCTGATCTAAGCTGTCACTAAGTTGCATGACTTTTAACTTTGTTGAGCACCTTACAGATTTTAACCACTCCGAATATTGACACACTCCTGTGAACTTGCAGCTAATACTGATACTTTCCTGTCTGCTTTCTACTAATATTTGCTCTCTCCCATGATTCTCTGCTATTCTTGACACACTTTTGTAAACCTTCTTCTACTGTTGACAAATCAATGCAAATTATCAGTGTGGATAATCTCCTGTGAAACCTGCTAATATTCACACTTAGTGAACTCCTTGCTGTCATTGGCACTCTACTCTGCACTCCAATAATTACCAATGATGCTGACCCACTCTCAATACTGACAGAATCTGGTAAAGCATACTTCTAATATTCACACTTTAGGAAATCCCACTAAGAGTGTCACAGACTTCTGTGAGGGACATGGACTAAGACGGGAGCAGCTCAGGAAGGCACCTTGATCAGCTTCAGCTGAAGGGTCTGATTCGGTGCTGTACAACTTCATGACTTTATGATCAATTTTCCCATTTCTGCGACCACCCCACCTAATTTTACACATTCTTACAAAACAATCTACTAATATTCACAGTGCCATGAATCCCTGCTAATATTATAACCATATAACCATATAACAATTACAGCAAGGAAACAGGCCATCTTGGCCCTTCTAGTCCATGCTGAACGCTTACTCTCACCTAGTCCCACTGACCCGCGCTCAGCCCATAACCCTCCGTTCCTTTCCTGTCCATATACCTATCCAATTTTTTTTAAATGACAATATCAAACCTGCCTCTACCACTTCTACTGGAAGCTCGTTCCACACAGGTAACATTCTAGTAAAACTCCTGTGTACTCTCTCTATTTTGTTGACATCTTTCCTATAATTCGGTGACCAGAACGGTACACAATACTCCAAATTTGGCCTCACCAATGCCTTATACAATTTTAACATTATATCCCAACTCCTATACTCAATGCTCTGATTTATAAAGGCTAGCATACCAAAAGCTTGCTTCACCACCCTATCAACATGAGATTCCACGTTCAGGGAACTATGCACCATTATTCCTAGATCATTCTATTCTACTGCATTTCTCAATGCCCTACCATTTACCATGTATGTCCTATTTTGATTAGTCCTACCAAAACATAGCACCTCATACATATCAGCATTAAACTCCATCTGCCATCATTCAGCCCACTCTTCTAACTGGCCTAAATATCTCTGCAAGCTTTGAAAACCTACTTCATTATCCACAACACCTCCTATCTTAGTATCAGCTGCATACTTACTAATCCAATTTACCACCCCATTAATATTGACATTGGTTGATTGATATTTTTGGATTATTATTGTCATGTGTACCAAAATACGGTGAAAAACTTGCCATTCTTATAGTTCTTATAGACCACGTCATTATAGAATGCATTGAGATAGAACAAGGGAAAACAAAAGGCCACAGAGCGACCATTCCCCGCTGAACATCGACAGCTCCTCGGTAGAGATCATAAAGAACACAAAATTTCTTGGTGTTCACCAGACAGAGAATCTCACCTGGTCCCTCAACACCAGCTCCATAGCAAAGAAAGCCCAGCAGCGTCTCTACTTTCTGCGAAGGCTGAGGAAAGTCCATCTCCCACCCCCCATCCTCAACACATTCTACGGGGGTTGTATTGAGAGCGTCCTGAGCAGCTGCATCACTGCCTGGTTCGGAAATTGCACCATCTCGGATCGCAAGACCCTGCAGTGGATAGTGAGGTCAGCTGAGAAGATCATTGGGGTCTCTCTTCCTGCCAATACGGACATTTACACTACATGCTGCATCTGCAAAGCAAACAGCATTATAAAGGACTCCACGCACCCCCCATACAAACTCTTCTCCCTCCTGCCATCTGAGAAAAGGCGCCGGAGCATTCGGGATCTTACGACCAGACTATGTAACAGTTTCTTCCCCCAAGCTATCAGACTCCTCAATACCCAGAGCCTGGACTGACACCTTACTACCCTATTGTCTTGTTTATTATTTATTGTAATGCCTGCTCTGTTTTTGTGCACTTTATGCAGTCCTGTGTAGGTCTGTAGTCTAGTGTAGCTTTCTCTGTGTTGTTTTTTTTTGTGTAGTTCAGTCCAGTTTTTGTACTGTGTCATGTAACACCATGATCCTGAAAAACGTTGTCTCATTTTTACTATGTACTGTACCAACAGTTATGGTCAAAATGACAATAAAAGTGACTTGACTTGACTTGACTTGAATAATGCAGAATAAAGAGTGAAACGTACAGAGAAAGTACAATGCAGGTAAACAATAAAGTGCAAGATCATAATAAGGTAGATTTTGAGGTCAAACGTCCATCTGTTGATCTCACAATCTATCTACAAAGGTCCATTCAAAGTCTGATAAGAGTGAAATGGAAGCTGTCCTTGAGCTTAGCGGTACGTTTGTTCAGGATTTTGTAACCTTTGCCCTGAGGGAGGAGGGAGAAGAGAGAATGTCCAGGGTGGCTGGGGTCTTTGATTATTCTGGCTGTTTTACTGAGGCAGCGAGAAGTGTAGACAAAGTCCATAATGGAGGGGCTGGTTTCTGTGGCGTCCTGAGCTGTGTCCAGAACTCTCGGCCGTTTCGTGTGGTGATGTGAAGAATAGATGCCATACCAGACAGGATGCTTTCAACAGTGCATTGATAAAAATTGGTAAGGTCCAATGGGGACAAGCCAAACTTCCTTAACCTCCTGAAGAAATAGAGCTGCTGGTGAGATCCTTGACCACGTAATCAATGTGGTTGAACCAGGACAGGCGACTGGTGATGTTCACTGCTCAGAACTTGAAGCCCTCAATCTCAGCACTGTTAATGCAGAGAGGAGCACTGCACCCCGTTCTTGTTTTGACCTCTATTCAAGTATTGACATGCCAAAAATCCACATTAATTTTTACATTTGTGATCTGCTGCTAATATTGAACCCACTCCTATCAGCTCTGTACTACTACAATCATACACCTGTGAGCACCGTGCTAATTTCCACACAATTCCATGTACTCAGCGCAAATATTGACTTATTCCTGTGAACTCTCTGCTAACACTTGCACACTTCTTGGCCCATTTTAATCTTAACTTAACCTTGTAAACCCCCAAACTCGTCTGAATCCACTACTTACACTAATATGGCATGTTTTTGAGCTAAAGATAAGCAACTTTATTGTTCAACTTAGGAATGTGGTGTCAGCTGATCAGGATAGTGGAATTGGGAGCAGGTTCTAGAGGATGCTGGGTGGAGAGATTTTGTGAAGGGCACTGGTGTGGATTGAGGTGGGAGCTGGTGGGAGCTGGGTGAAGACAGGAGGGAAGATGTCTGAAGATGTCATCCCTGTTGCACAAGGTGCTTTGTGTGGATGCTTAGCTTCAAGGAGGAACGATCTATACTCCCATGGGGGAGCCTGTTTGGCCGAGATGGATTTCGAGCAACATGCGGAAGGCAGAGTGTGCTTTCTCACAGACCGAGGGTCCAGCATGTGAGTTTCAGACAAGTTCAAACTGGCTCCAACTTAGTGCACATTTGACTATTTCATTATAATGGGCCCTGTTTTGCTTTTTAACTTTTTCTTCAATAATTCTTTGGTTAACGTTCATAAATATACTTTCTTTATAATTGTATTTAATGTATGATCTGTTATTTCTTGCCAACGGGCAATTGCAGGGGCTAATAATTGATACAGCATTCACACAAACTGGGGTTTGGGTGGACAAGACATCCCAACCTCACGGGTTTGGTGGGACCAGTGATATACACCCTAGACGTATAGAGCCTAAGAAAGGTGGGTTTCTCGCTGCAGAGTCCAGTGGCTGTTAGCGAAAGGCTAATGAGCCTCATTTCCGGAGACACCCAGGCTACATCCACACTAGACCAGATAATTTTGAAAACGCCGGTTTCGCGTAAAAACGATAGGTGTCCACACTATGCATTTTTAAAAATATCTCTATCCACATTGAAACGGATATTTTGGCGAATTTCTTCCTACTGTGCATGTGCAGGACACATCTGCCGAAAACAAGAGACATGTTTGGTGTCGAATCTCGCTGTGAAAGTGCGCGTTTGTGTAGTTACAGACTAAAAAAACTTAAGACGACGGACAGCTGTTGGCTCTCGCGCAGGAGAACTTCAAAGTAAAAAAAAAACAAATACTGGAGCATACGGAGGCAATCAACAGGGAGTTCACGGACAGATTGACCCGGCTGACGACGAACCTTGAAAAACTGACTAACTCTGTTGTATTAATAAAGCACCTTGTTAAATGTTTAAAAAATGTCTGCATCAGTGTTATCTTGTATTTCCATACAATGTTAATTAGGCTGTTACACATCTATTGTCAGAGAAGTACTTGCATAAATAGGTAAACCACCTTCATATGAGCAAGGACAGAAAACAGGGCAAAGTGAGTAAACTTATTTATTCAGTAAGTTATGGGTCAAAGTATTTGATGAGTACATTTCTAACTCTTCTGGCTTCAGTCTTGTTGCCACCTGTTCTGAAATTGTTAGCTTGCGTTCAAGAAAACAATGAAATAGCGTGTTGCCATCTGACAGCGTTTCCAGATTTCTCCGGTTACCACATCCACACTGCTCCAGCCCATCTGGCATTTTCAAAATTACACACTTTGGAGAGTTTCTGAAAAGCTCTGGTTTCAAGGGATGAAAACACCGTTTTAGTGTGGACGGACGGTAAAAACGAAGAGATAACGTTTCAGTTACGTATTTATCCAGTGTAGTGTGGACGTAGCCCCAGTAAAAAGGAGTTTCACACTTTTGTGCGAATTCCTGTAAATATTGACATATTCCTTTATTCCACTCAGGGAGCCCACAATTTATATTCACATACTTCTAATCCCCTTGTAATATTGACGCCTAATCCAATCTCTCGAGAAAACTGACATTTGTGTCAACCCCTCAACAATTTTGAAACATTATTGGAAAATACCAGCTATTATTGACAAATTCCAATTATGCCTCTAGAAATACTAAGGCATGCATGTGAGCCCCCAATTTATATTCACTCTGAAGTGTACCCACTACATATTCATAAAGCTCTCACTTCAGATGACTTCAAGAAGTCCAGCTAATACAAGAACACTCCTATGAATTTCCTGCCAATGCTTACTCCTCTGTGATCTCTCTGCTAATAGTGACCTTCTCCTAACTATCTTCTGTTAATGCCCTGCTAATGTTGACATATTATCATGAAACAACTGTTAATCCACAATCTAATAAAAATGTCTAAATTTCCCACTCCAGTGAAGTTACTGATGTTCACACTCTTGTGAACTTTATACTAACAATGTCGCTAGTTTGAGTTCTCAGCTAATAGTGATACACCCAGAAAACTCACTACCAATAATGATACTTTCCTGAGAACTTCCCGGCTATTGACACCAAGACCTCTAGTAGTAGTGACAGAATTTTCAATCCATCTTGCTATTATTGGCACTTTTCTAAGAGTTCTTTATAAATATTGCTCTACTGCACAAAACTCCTTCAAACAGGACTTCAAGCCTGAGAGCTTTTTTCCAGCTCTATCACCTTAATCTTTGACCTGTTTTAATAAGTTTCAAAGAACTCCCTACCACTTCCGGGCTGCATGAAAATCACCCAAGGGATATTGGTTGACTCAGCTATTAACATGAGGTGAAAATTGGGTCACATGCCATGAAAATAGACATACTGTCCAATAAAATTATCTTTCTATCAATCTAAATTATTATATATTATTATAATTTATTATTTTATAATAAATAATTTTTATAACCACAGTAAAATCAGAAACAGATTTATTATTACTGACATATGTCGTGAAGTTTGTTGTTTTACAAGTGCAAAGACATAAAAGTTACTCTAAGATGCAACAAACAAACAAATAAATAAGTAGAGGCAAGGCATTGCTCATGGGTTCATGATCTGTTCAGAAATGTGATAGCAGATAGGAAAAAAATTAGTCCTAAAACAAGAATTGTGTGCTTTCCGGTTCTGATAATCCAGGACTTCAGTGATTTGGGGCTTGCAAATTTTCTGTTCTGTTGGATGTTGCTCTTACTAATACCACACCATATTTGTAATTCACCTTTTTTTCCAGATGCTACACAGTATTGTAATAAAGCAACCAGTGAAGTAGCTAAGTTCAAAAGCAGAAACCGGAACCCCAGTGGGTAAGAAGGGTGTGCAAAAAATATCACCTGCTGATCCAGATATCAAACTGTTGGGATTTCTGACTAGGTGGGGAGTAAAGGGTCGGAATTTTACTGTAGGTTTGTAACTGAATATTTTCAGATTGTTAAGTAGGAAATATTTTTTAATACATCTGACTCCTGCCCTCACAAGAACAGCATCAATAATTAAGGTAAATAATGACAACAATAATTCTGGTCTTTCCCCCAAACCATTCTGCCATTTGAGAAGGTTCTGTGCCTACGGGGAATTTATGAATTCTACCTCTGAATTTGAACAAGAATCAAATAAATGCACATCTTCAAAAGGTGACTCATCATTAAGGATCCTCACTGTATGGGACATGCACCCTTCTCACTACTATCATCAGGGAGAGTTACAGGAGCCTGAAGACACACTCAACAGCTTCCTCTCTTCTACCAACAGATTTCTGAACACTTCATGAGCCCATGAACACTACCTCGCTATTCCTCTTTCACACTATTTACTTAGTTTTGTTACTTGTAGTAATATGTACTGCAGCTGCAAAATGACAGATTTCACAACAATAAATCCGATCCTGAATTGTAATAATTATAGTTTTAATCGAGTTGGCATCTCAGGTGGAGATTGGAAGAAAAAAAAATCATCCAGGTGAACCTCTGGAATTTGTTACCCAAGAGGATAACGAAAGCTTAAATGGTTCATATATTCAAGACTGACATGAATGGATTTTTTTAGATATTAAGGGAACAAAAGGATATTCAGGAAAGTCACAGCAAGGTAGAAGATCACTGTGTTATGAATGAGGAGCAAGTCTGATGGGTAGAAGGGTACAGAATTGCCAATACCCGCCCCCCCTTTTGAGAATCGCAAGATCGATATTATTTTGGGTCTGATACCCAGGAAATGAGAGAGATACACATCATGTCAGTAATGAGAGAGAGACGCAGGATCACAGAAAAGGCAGTTGTTATAGACAACGCAGAATACACAACAAGGTGGAATGTCTCCTATTGACAAAGAGATTACTGCTATTGTCCCTTGAAGGAGGAATTGTGTATTGAGTACTGTACTATTCATTGAAACCCCTCGGGGCAGCCAGAGTGGTCTGGTTGAGGGATTGCATCATCCCAACCTGATTGACATCTGAGACCCAGTGAGCAGGGATAAAAGAAGGGTCTGGGGAACAATCCCTTTAGACGCACCAGGAGAAAAGCTATGAGATCGGTGAGGGGGCTTGTGTGTGTGTCCACCCTTGCCTGGGTGACAAGTCCTCCACGGAACGGTCTCGCTAAAGGACGGATACGGATCAAGATCGTAACAAGGAAAGTCGGCAAGTTAATAGCTGTTACTGCTTTCTCTCTCTCTCTCTCTCTCTCTCTCTCTCTCTCTCTCTCTCTCCAACAATTGCAACACAGCAATCAACAATGACTGCAGCGTGTATGAACTGAACTGAACTTTATATTTCCATCAGACAATTCATTTTTCCCTAGACAACGATAGAGCTTATTTCTTATTGATTATTATTATACCCGCACTTTTAGGTTTAGTATTGATGACGTATATTTTCTGTATATTTGCATTGATACTATTTTTGTGTATTTTTACTAATAAATACTGTTAAAAATAGTACCATCAGACTTCAACGGATACTCCTATCTTTGCTGGTAAGACACCCAGTTACGGGGTTCATAACAACTGTAAGCATGCATGAGAAGCCATATGGTCAGCTCCTGCTTCTATTTCTAATGTCTTCGTTGTCTTCAATATTGTCCTTTACAATATCAACAATGCCAGAAGGAAAATTGTCCAGTCATTACCTCTTTGCTCTTTGAGGGAGCTTGTTGTGTGTAAACTGGCCGTTGTTTCTCATGGATATTATAATGTGTTCTTTTAGGGTCACAAAACACGACAGTGAACAAACTATTTTTTGCTGTCACCACAAGAAGCTTTACAGATGCTGGAAATCCAGAGCAACACACACAAAATGCTGGAGGAACTCAACAGGTCAGGCAGCATCTGTTGAGGGGAAACACAGTCGACGTTTCAGTCTAAGACCTTTCATCAGGACTGGAACCCTTTTCCTTATATTTTTGTTAAAGCCAGAACTAAAACAAATTACCAGTGCCACCATCACATTCTGATCTCTCTTACCTTCCCGGTACAGGAGCATAGGATGCTGAAATCCACCTCATACAATTTTGACACCTGCATCCCAGTCTGTCTGCACAATTACTTAGGAAAGATTTGAGAGAAAAGTTGAAGCTGGAGATTTCTTTTCAAACCACGGGGTAGGTTCAATCCTGCAGCTATCTGTAAAGAGTTTATACATCCTCTCCTTGACCACATGGGTTTCCTCCAGGTGCTCCGGTTTCCTCCTACATTCCAAAGACGGGCAGGTTAGGGTTAAAATGTTATAGGCCTGCTATGTTGGCTCCAGAGATGTGGTGATACTCGCAGGCTTCCCCCAGCGCATACCTGGACTGTGTTGGTTGCTGACACAAACAATAACTTTCACTGTATTTTTCAATGCTTCAATGTACTTGTGACAAATAATGGTAATCTTTAACAATCTTTATTTCCTTTTTATTTAAACTTCAAAAGAAGACACTTTCCTTTGAGTAAATTATAAACTTGCCTGAGATGAACATGGCACCAACCCAATGCAAAACACAAGGAGAGATTACCTCTCTTGAATTACAGTTCCTGCAATGAAGTTTTATTCTGAATTGTAGAATTATTGCATCAATATGGTATAAATTAGAAAAACTAAAATTTACTCATTGACCTTCTACATAAAACCACACCCTATCATGTGGAAGTGATCTTAGAATCATTAATGTGAAGTTCCATTTCCTTTATTGCACTACTCTGAAGTGCCTTGGAATAGTTTCTACTTTTCCCTGAATTAAAGTTGTTTTCTAAATGCAGAGTACTGTGAAACGGTCTGAGACACCCTAGCTATTAACATGTGTCTAAAACCTTTGGACAGTACTGTATTTGTCAATGTGGAGAACGAGTTCGTAAATCTACAGGAGCAAAAGATTTTCGGATTGACGAGGGCAGAGCACTGCAGAAGGGGTGTGGGGCAGCCGGCGGAGAAAAAGTGCCAAGGGCAAGGGGTGGCACGGGCCAGACATACCCGGCCCGGAGACACCAGGCAAGGTCATTTGATACTATACAATTGATTCATTAATCATTACAATATGTCTCTCTGGTGCTTCCATTTCTCTTTCCCTTTTCCCAACCATGATTCCCCTCTCCCTGCCCCCTTCCCACTTTTGATCCACAACAGAGACCCATATGTGAATCATGTTTATCATCCCTCACATAAGTCATTAAATTAGATTTTTTTGAGGCAACAGTACTGCACAATATATAAAATTACTACAGTACAGTGGGAAAGTCTTAGGCACTCTACCTATATATATATATGCGCCTAAGATTTTCGCACCGTACTGTAGATGTTGTTGTTGATTTACTGCGACTAGCCAACAGTTGCACACGCTTCTCCACACAAAGGCATGGACACAGAGGCTCCTCTCTACACTGGGTGTCACTCACAGTGAAACCACTATATGCAGCTGCATCGGGCTTTCTGTTAGGCATTAAGATCAATTGACGTGGGATCCTGCAGACTGCCAAGGTTGGCAACATAAATCATTACTGTTCTAACCTCCACAAGCCAAAAAGGTCCACCTCTATTTAATTCATATGAGCCTCCACATTCCATTAGCACTGTCAGTCACTAATGTTTCTTTCTTGATAGTTTTACCAGAGCTTTTTTTTAAGTTTATAATTTTGCAATGTTCTGTTTTTCTGTCCAAACCCTCTCACTGCTTGCCTCTCCTCCAGCAGAAACAAGGGAGAAGGGAACCTCAGCTCTTGCATATTCCTGACAGTTTTTAATGTTTTTCCATGGTAATCCTGTGGGTACTGTAAATCCAGTAAAGTCAAATTGTTTCCTCAATCCTCAGCCCTTTCCATTACTGAAGAGCTCATTTCTGAGACTGCACTATGACCTAACTGGAATTGGCAAATTAAAATAATCACAGAATGGTAAACACATAAAGAGGCATTCAACCTATGAATAAGTGTTTGCAGTTTGAACTGACTGTCCAATTACAGAAAATGCTGGACACATTTTAGGTGTCAGGTAGCGTAGGTAGAATGAATTCTCTAGCTTCAAATTAGATTAGATTAGATTATTGTTATATACACCAGGCTGCAAAGAAGGGCCTTGCTTGCATGAAGTTTATAATGTAAAGAGTGGACATGTTAATAGTAGATACAACAATAAATATAGTGATGAGCATAGAACAACAGAATGGCTCAACGATTATAGTACAATCACTAACATTTCTTTAGGTAACACACAGCAAACACTGGAGGGACTCAGCAGGGCAGGCAGCATCTATGGAAATGAATAGAAAGTTGACGTTCCGGGCTGAGATCCTTCTTCAGGACTGAGAAGGAAGGGGGAAGATGCCAGAATTAAAAAGGTGGTCGGAGGAGAAGGAGGCGAGCTGGAAGGCGATAAATGAAGCCAGCTGGGTAGGAAAGGTCAAGGGCTGGAGAGGAAGGAAGTGAGGTAGCTTGCTTACTCCTTTTGCATCAGAACTGGTCATTTCTGCTGTAAGTGTAATATGGGTTTAGTTTTCTCCCAGTACTAGTGGAATTGCATTTGCATAGCAGATTCCATAGCCCTGCTATTAGCTCAACACAGACAAAGATGTTTAACCCGTTAAGCTGGCAAGTGATAGGTGGATTCATGTGAGGAGGGGTAATAGGCAGTTGGAATGGGTAGCAGCAACAGCGGCCGTGGGGTGGAAGCAACAAAGGGCCACAGATGATGGAATGTGATAGGAGAAGAAGGTGAAGCATGCAATCAAATAAGGGAGCTGGGGTGGGCAGTTCGGAATGGTAGGAGAAGGGAACTCTGTAGGAGGAGTATGTGGCTACTGGGCAGATGGGTGTGTGGAGGAGGGGAGAGAAAACAAGATGATGAGGGTCTGGGCTGTGTGTATGAGGAGCTGGGTAGATAAGGAGGAAAGGGAAAACTGAGGGAGAGCAATTTAAATGGTGTCCCACAAATGAGAACCAGATAGATACTTAAGGATCTATAAGAATGCTGAGCCAGTGGAAAAGGTCAAGGGGGCAAGACTAATTGAAAAATAATACAAAAAAAAACTGCTGCTGCTGCTGTAAATATGAAAAATATCCTGAAATTGCTGGAAGTACACAACAGGTTGGGTAACGTGTGGAAAGAGAAACAGAGTTGGGGAAAAGCAGGGCAGGTGTATAATCAGGTTGTATATGCCGGGCAAGTGTCGCAAGAAAAATCTCACCAGGCCAGTCATCACACAATCACATCTTCCACTTACAATGCCTCCCTCAAACATGAAAATAATCTTATGCTAATAATGATTGGTTTCCCCCTATTTAAAAACAAAACTCTGAAAAGATAGGATACTGTAGTCTGGAAAGTACTACCTTTAATGGCTTGCTTTTCAAACTTCTGGAAAAGAATCAGGAACTCCTAGTCTCGGCTTAGAGGAAAGAACCAGTGGAGCAACACAATACAACATGATCTCATTGGAGAGAGATAGAAATGGTCCTAAGGTCATTCTTCCAGCATGCAAACTAAAACTACTTTAGTCTGTCAATCAGCAGGAAGAAACAGGAGGAAATGCTCCTGTCCCCATACTGTACCTCGTACTGACTTTTGCAGTACGCTAGGGGAAAAGTTATACTTAGAACCTGATTTTATAAACAAGCTACTTAAATCAAGTTTTCTTTCCCCCAGTTGAAAGGAAGGCCTGGGAATGGAACAACAACAACAACAAAAAACAGATGCAGGAGCATGAATACTTCCGGATTTGGCTGTTGAATGCCTCCTTGCGAAAGAAGTGAACTTGAGGCCAGATGCTCCTGGAAACAGCAATAGAAAAGTGCAGTGGAAGTTATATCTGTGCTTAAAAAAATCTTCATTTTCCATATCATAACAAAACTCGCCACCATCCCTCAGAGCTTTTGTCTTCCAGGCAGGAATCTGCTTTCAACGACAAGGAAATTTAACAACAAAGACAATAATTCTTTTCTCTTTGCTTAAGGCTTTTTTTTGGACACCTGGTTGTGCAGTGGGAGGCTCCCAGTCCTGGACACACTATTCTGACTAGGTTTGGCAATGCCCTTATTGAAATCAGCCAAAGCAGTGCATGTTGATGAATGCACGTCCATGTGTACTGACA
The DNA here is from genome assembly GCF_030144855.1 of Hypanus sabinus. Taxonomy (NCBI): domain Eukaryota; kingdom Metazoa; phylum Chordata; class Chondrichthyes; order Myliobatiformes; family Dasyatidae; genus Hypanus; species Hypanus sabinus. The sequence continues at coordinate 36,738,593 of NC_082711.1, forward strand.
TTAAAAATGCTGTGCAGGAAATTGAGTTCAAGAGCCATGAGGTAGTGTTGGAGATCTATAAGCTGTGGTTTGACCACAACTGGAGCATTGTGTTCCATTCTGGTCACCTCATTATAGGAAGAGCAAGGAATCAGTTGAAAAGGTACAGAAAAGAGTTACCAGGATACTGTCTGGATAAAAGTGCATGTCTTACGATGATGGGTGTGTGAGCTGGGAATCGACTCTTTGAAGAGAAGGAGGATAAAATTTGACTTAATAAGTGTATAAGATTATAAGAGGCGTGGATAGAGTGAACAGTCAGTGCCTTTTTCCCAGGGTGGGAATGGCTAATAGCTTTCTTATTTTTAATACTCTATTTTCAAAATTTTCAAAAAAAAAAGCGAGAACATACCAGCTCAGACAGGTGTAAAAATGAAATAAACAAAAAAAAGAACATAACATTAGAGGGATACCTATTGTACAAAGTGTCCAAAAATACTATACATTAAACCGCAAATGAGGTCCGTGAGAAATCAGGTGGGGGGAAATTGCTCGACCGCCCCCTGGCCTCGTCCAGGTAGGCAAGAAATGGATCCCAGTTAGCTGAAAAATTTTTAATTGAATTGGTTCTCAGGAACCTAAGTTTCTCCATCTGTATGAGATCATATCAGCCATCCATCTCTGAAAGGAAGGGGGAGAGGGTGATTTTCATTCCCTCAAGATAAGTCTTTTGGCAACAATCATCCCCAGCATCAGAGACTGTTGTATGGCTGTGGAGAAACAAATAGTAGATTGCAAGCAGCCAAAGATGGTGAGACCATCTTCCAAGGAGAAGGATCTTTTATAGGCCAATCGAGTACCAATCGAATATTTTGGACCAAAATCCAGTCAGTAATGGGCAAAACCAAAAGGTGTGTGACAACGTGGCCTCTGTCCCTTGGCATCTATCACACATTGGCGAGGCAGAAGGGTAAGTGCTGTGCAATCTAAATTTAGAGTAGTGGAGACAGTGAACAACTTTAAACTGGATCAGTTGTTGTCTGCTGTTAACAGAGTGCTAATAGCATTCTTTTAAGGTGAATGGAGGAAGGTTTAGGGCAGATGCCAAAGTGTGGCAATTTTCTCAAATACACTGCCAGTGTCGTTGATACAACAGGGACATTTAAGATATCCTTAGATGAAGGAGACGCGGAGGGTGGAATGTTGAAAGGAAAGATTAGATTGCTCATGGAGTAAGTTAAAGGGTCAGCAGAACACTGTGGGCTGAAAGGCCTGTACTGTTCCATGAATGTAGGAGTCAGTTCACCAAAAATGCCACAGGCAAGCAGTGGTAATGTCTCCAGAGAAGATCAAAGTTGCTGAAACCCCAACCCATCTTGTTACTCCGATCTGACATCCACATTGTTCTTCCAGCCGCCTACACTTAGTTATTTTCTCCAGATGTGGAGGTGCAAACAACATGATCCTGCACACCTAGGAGGAGTCCATGAAACAGACTTCCCCTGAGAGGTGTACAATCTGCAACATTGTACTCGGAGGCTTTGTCAGCAGAACCCCATGTCAGATTTGACAGGTTTTCTCAAAGTTGGATTAAATATTTTTACACAAGTCTGAAAAAAACATCTGCAAACTTCTAAAATTGATATTATTTTTAAATGTTTGATGTTTTTAAATACAAATGTATTAAAGTGCAAGTTAATGAATCAAAGCAGATAATTCAATCTTGAAGAAGGGTCTCAGCATGAAACGTCGACTATCTATTCATTTCCATAGATGCTGCCTGACCTGCTGAATTCCTCCAGCATTTTGTCTGTGTTCCTTTGGATTTCCAACATCTGCAGACTTTCTCATATTTAAAAGGCTCTTATAAATACTTAACCTTCATCAGCAAAACTCCGTTCATTCAACAGCATCCCTGGCATGAAGCTGGAGTCGAGCTGAGGGCAAGATCCAAAGTGCATCAGAATCAGCTGTCCATGCCATTGGGCTCAACAGTGAGCCAACAAGTGGAATGGAAAGTCATACATGGTGTCTAACTTTTGGCCAGACTCAGACTTCTGCATTTGGCCAAGCATGTATGGAAGTCCCAGACAGGCTGAATTACAAATGGGGAATAATCAGCAGCATCCTTGGGAACTCAGCTACATGTCAGCACAGTTTGGTTTAGTAGCTCTATGACTGTGTGTCCGTAAACTGCCACAGTTTAATGATAGAATTTAAGACTGTAATAAATCCCTCCAAATTCATTGATTTTTTAAGGGATTCCTCATTTTTAAGAGGAAGCAAATCTGAGAAAGCACAGAAATGTAGCTCACACATGATGCGTGTTTGGACGCAATCTTTGGATTCAGGACACAGAGACCAAATAGCATCTGCATAGAGACTGCTTAAGTCTCGGTCAGTATTGACCCCCTCAACCAACAGCACTAAATAGCTGAAATAGAATCAGAATCAGGTTTAGTATCACTAGCATACGTCATGAAATTTGTTAACTTTGCGGCATCAGTACCATGATCAGTACATGACAAACATAGATAAAAAATGAATTACAGTAGTTGTGCATATGTATACTAAATAGTTAAGTTAAAATGAGTAGTGCAAAAACAGACATTAAAAAGTAGTGAGGAAGTGTTCATGGGTTCAATGTCCATTTAGAAATTGGATGGCAGAGGAGAAGACACCATTCCTGAATTGTTTAGTGTGTGTCTTCAGGCTCCTGTTCCTCATTCTGGATTTGTAAAGTATTAGCCCCTTTCTCAATCAAGAACCTATCAATTTGTGCCTTAACTACACACAATTATGTGGTCTCCACTGCTGTCTGTTGATGAATTCCACAGATTTTCCAACCTCTGGCTGAAGAAATTCATCCTAGTAATAGAATGGAGTCATATAACAAAAAAAAACAGAAACAGACCTCTTGGCTCATCTAGTCCATATTGAATGATTGTTCTGCTTTGTCCCATCGACCTGCACCCAGACCATAGCCATCCATACTCCTCCCATCCACGTACTTACCCAAATTTCTCTTAAATGTTGAAATCGAACCTCCATCCGCCGCTTCCTCAGGCAGCTTGTTCTCCACTCCCACCATCCTCTGAGGGAAGAAATTCTCCCTCACATTCCTCCTAAACATTTCGCCTTTTACTCTTAACCCGTGACCTCTAGTCGGAGTCTCACCTCAGTTTTAAAGGGACGTCCCTCTGTTCTGAAGCTATGCCTTTTGATCTTAGACTTTGTTCATTATGTGCCTAATATCAATGGATGATCATGGTCTTTCCCTGACCATGATACTTCTTGGCAAATTTTTCTACAGAGACGGTTTACTGTTGCCTTCTTCTGGGCAGTATCTTTACAAGACAGATGACTCCAGCTACAATCAATACACTTCAGAGACTGTCTGCCTGCAATCAGTGGTCGCATAACCAAGATTTGTGATATGCACCAACAGCTCATATGACCATCCACCACCTGCTCCCATGGCTCCCTGAATGGGGTGTGGGGCTCTAAGCAAGTGCTACACCTTGCTTAAGGGTGACCTGGAGGCTAGCGGGGGGCAGGAGCACCTTACAGCTCCTTTGTAGAAACGTATCTCCACAGTGCCACATAAAGACTACAGGTCTAAGCATTAAAAAACACTTCGTTGCTTGTAAAAGATGTTCTGAGCTCGTAAAAGATGCTATCAAAATGCAGGCGTTACTTTCTCTTGATGTCATTTGGCTGCCAAAACTATAGTTAGGACTGAATTAATGAGTCCTCGGAGATTACTTGACGCAAATGAATAAAAAGAGGAAATGAGGGTTGCATTTAGGTGAAAGTTATTCTGGTGAAACAATGGTATTTATATCACCAGAAGGGTGGAGAATTCCACGTGGTGTTACTCTATTTCTGAGAAAACAATAAGAAGCTAGTTATTTCCAGCTATAGCGCATTACTCTTTACGGATGCCAATTTGCAACTATTTAAAATTTTAAAACTTTTTTGATGTTAGCACACTGAGTCCTGAAGAAAGCTTTAATTACTTTTTATTCTCCTTCCCTGTCTCATTGCTTTTCGAGTTGTAACTGGCGACGATTTACTCTCCTGATTGCTGGAACTCGGAGTCGGTGATCACTGGGACTGTTTCCCCAGGGAGTAGAAGGCTGAGGGATGAACGTAGTGAGGTTTAGAAAATCATGGATAATCACAACCTTTTTCCCAGAGTAGAGAAGTCTGAAAGTAGGAATTTAAGGTAAGAAGGAAAGGATTTAATTGGGAGCTAACGAGTAAGTATTTTTACACAGAGCTTGGTGGGTATATGGAATGGGGCAAGTAGAATTACGATGTTTTAAATAATTCTGAACAGGAGGGATAAAGACTAAATGAAGCAAATGGGATTAGAGCAGATCGGTATCTTGGTAGGCATGAATGAGTTGTGCTGAAGTTCTAATTTCCATACTTTTTACTCAATGCATCTATGAATCAAATCATCCAATAACCTAGTCATGGTTTTCAGTCAGTGCTGGGATTTCAAATTATGATCCCTAATCCAAAACAGAATTGGGTCAAGCGAAGTGTATTAAAAAGATCCTAATTTTCTACCACTCTTCTTGCAATACTACACAATGTCAAACATGGAATCCAACATTTTCTAACATACAGATGTTGTGCACCTTCAGAGAATTTGCTCTGCATAGATTGGAAGTTGATGTGTTGACACCACCAAGGCAATTCTTTAGTTCTGATGTGTTTGGGCTGACCTGTGGCTGGGAAACAAACAACACATATATATGTTTTGTTATACAGTAGCTGACAAGAGTTGGAATTAGACTGCACAGTATGCCAATGTATATCAACCTGATATTAGGTCAGAACAATTTTTCAGTTTTACTTTGGCTTTTGAAATCACTGCTTCCTTGAAAAATGTTTCCTAGTTTCTGGCAATTATGGAAGTGGTCGGTGCTGTACTTATACATAATTTACAGATTTGTTCTTCCCTCTTGTTCCTACCACACACCTCCTACTCTCTATCCTTTCCATCTCTTCCATTTCTTCTCTTCCTTTTCACACATCTCCTTCTCCTTTCCCCTTATCTTTTTACCTCTCCTTCGCCTTCACTCCTTCTCACTCTCTGCCTTTCTCTCTCCAGCACCTGCTAGCTCCTTTGACTCCCTTCCACTCCTCGAACCCATCTGTGATTATAGATCAATGATTCATTTTTCTAGATCAAAGGGCATCCAAAACTACCCATTTTCTAAACGAAACTTCTCAGAAACTTAGCTGGAGATTTTCCCAAGTGTTTTTTTTTGCATAGCACAGCTGTATAAATGAAGTTTATATTGATTTAGTGGCAACTGAATGATGTGAGAAATACCAATAATGGATTTTGTTTGGCCAGTTTTATTTATCTCTGCGCTTCATCTGAAGTGCACAAACTCATCTGTAACAAAATTGTCAGTCTTAACTTGCATTTGTTAAATGTACCCTGTCAAAAGAAATTAATCCTTTATTGCAAAGTGAAGGAAATATAACCTTTGAATTCCATCAGCATTGCCTGATGGCACTGGTAGCACTTGAAGCAGCAGTAAACAGTGACCAAATAGCCTGACATCTATTACAAATAGACAAATGTGCTGTCCCTCCTTTAACTTAAAGCTGGATTGATTATATTGAGTCCTAATAAGGGTTTCTCCATGTAGTTAAATAAAAGACACAATATGCTACAGAATGTAAAAAGAAAGCCCGAAGATTCAGGTTCCCCTGACACATTGTATTTCAGTCAGAGGAACAGTTGTAGTGAGAATTTAAAAACATGCACCACAGTTAACAAGTTTAAAAAGTATTTAAAAATAATTTAATGAACAAGCATAAAATACATGATTTAAAATGAATGGGAGTAATGTAAATAAATGATACTTGGAATTGGATTTTGTGTTAAAGGATTATGACATTTTTTGTTTTGATGTGATGACTGACGCCAAATATGTTTTTGTATAAGTAAGAGGGGTAGGCGTAATAAGCTGTAGCTTCAGCCTACACTCTTTCGGTCTGCTTTAAAGATTTTTATTATTTAATTTTGTCTTATGAAATCTTAGTTGAAAATGATGCTTTTTGTTATGTTTGTACTGACCAAAATAAAATTTCATTCATTCATTACTACATTATAAAGAACGTCATATCAAACTAGACCAAACTGAATTGGTCTCTGCTGTTCCTTTGGGTTCATCAGAAAGGGAAAGCTTGCTATGTGAGCAACAGCTTGCCCTCCATATTGTATTGTGCAGGCTTGTGTACCTTTACAGCTAGGACGCAACATACATGGTCGACCCAGACCGATAGAGCCATCACTCACTCACTCATACTGAGCAAACATTCAAATTTCAATCAAACCTCTTCTCTCTCGCTTTCATGATCTTTTCATATTTCCAATCCCTCAACTCATTCCAATCCAACAATATGCCATAATTTGACAATGGTATTCCTTTTATTTCCCTGAAAATATATTCATTTGGCCTTAACATAAGATGGTCTAAATTATGCCTCATTATCCTTTGATAAAGGCCACAGGAAACAGGAAATGGAAAGAGATACAAGAGACTGCAGATGATGGGATTTGGAGCAAACTGATGGTGAAACTCAACAGGTCAGGCAGAGTGGTGAACTACATATACCTGTCTGGACGCGCCCCCTGCTGACTGCTCCTGTGGCTCCTCCCACAGACCCCTGTATAAAGGCGATCAAGGCCTGAGCCTGGCCTCTCAATCTCCAGGATGTAGTATGGTGGTCACTCACTGCTTGCTCAATAAAAGCCGATATCTCGCCTTACGTCTCAGAATGAGTTATTGATGGTGCATCAGGCAGGATGTGTGGAGGGTGGTGGGTTGAAATAGGCAGATGGAGAAGGGAAGAATGGAAATAGCAACAGAGGCTGGGAGGTAATATGTAGAGGCAACCAGGGGCTGTAATATGACAGGAAAGGAAGATGGAGAATAGAACCAAATGGGGAGCTGGCTTGGGCAGGTGGTAACAATAGTTCCAATGGACCCAGTGGGAGATGTGTGTAGGTGATAGCCAACTGGAGGAGATGGGAAAGATACAGGGTGATAGGAGGTCAGACAGTGTGTGTGTGTGTGTGTGTGTGTGGATTAGGAGAGGGAAGAAGGGGAGCAGTTTACCTGAAATTGGAGAATGCAACGTGCAATGTGCATTCCGTCTGGTTGTAGACTTTCGGGTGGAATATGAGAGGCTGCTCTCCAGTTTGCATTCAGCCAAAAGGTGCAGCTTCCCAAGGACAGATAGGTCCATGTGGGAATGGGAAAAGAATTAGATGACTGGCAACCAGGAACTCCAAATGGTCATGATAGAAAACATCCGGGGAGGGAGAGGATGAGGGATGAGTGAGGAGGGATAACCGAGCCAGGAAGTCACAGACAGAATGGTCCCTGCAGACAGCAGAAATGGTTAGGGAGGGGACTATGAGGCTAGTAATGAGATCATGCTGTTGCTGGCAGAAATAGAAAAGAATTATGGTCAGCTGATGGAGTGAAAGTTAAGGACAAAGGGGACTCCATCTTGGCTGTGTCAGTGGTGATGTGTACGTGTAAGAGAAATAAAAATAATGAAGGAGATGCAGGTGAAAGCTCGATTGTTCAGAGTGCGAGTGGCCCCCAATTTATGATAAAATGGGACATCTCAGATGTCCTGGATGCCCTCATCTTGAGAACAGATGTGGCAGGAACAGAGAAACTGAGGGAAAAGAACAATGTCTGCATGTAACAATAGGCTCGTGCTTAATAGGAACTAACTTTCTTAATAAATACAGAAGTTTTAAGTTCATAATTATCCAATTTGCTCTTAAATCCCAGAGTGAAAATTATAACTACTGCGTTACCCAAAGACCTTAACATTTGTACATTCTTCCGCCAATCTATTCTTTTAATGTCACAGCATAGTGATTTATGTTTAAATTTGTAAATGAAATAATAATAAATTATTTTGTGATTTTTAGAATATGCAAAATAACATCTGTAGGTAAGTATGTCTATAATCAAAATGGTTTCAGCAAGGCAAATAGTTATTTAAAATAAATTAGGTCTCATCATTTATTTGACATGTATTTGTGATGTGCTCCATTTTGGTGCATTAGACTATCTACAATCTTGGTTAACAGTACTAGAGAATGCTTTTCACTCCATTGGGTGAGCCCTTGATTCCGGTCACTGTTTACTCCAAGTTCCATTTGCCCATAGTTCTTGAAGATCCCAGTGCATGATCTGTTCATTAATTACTGGTGACAAAGGCTCATTCACTTCTCACGGAAAAAAAAAACGAAACTCCAGCAAACTCCAAATGTTACCCTCCATGTCTTGTTTGAATTTATTTTTGCTTCAGGATAAACTGTTTGACTTACAAAATGATAGATCAGGGTTCCAGTAAGCTTTGTAGTGCTCGCACAAATGCTTCGATTTACAGCTGCATTTGAGATGTGTTAGCTACAGTTTACTGCATACTTTGAAGTCATCTTGTATATTAATCTTAATTATAGTTAAAGCTTTGATAGAATGCATTCACAAATATTTCCAAATACCATCTTCTGTAATTATATTAAGATAGAGCTCTTTCTTGGAATAAGTTGTAAAAAATTATGACTTAACAAGTTCAATTCTCAAAAATCTGTGTAATAGACTACTCCTAAATGCCTGAAAAAAACATTAACAAAAGATGCATTCTAATATTCTGTCATGATTGCTCATATATCTCAGGAGAGCGATATAAGAGCAATTTGTTTTGATTTAGTCTAGGTACTGTTTGATAAGGCAAAGATTGAATTCTGTGTCAAAAGGGAACTCAAGAAAATGTGTGGGTGCAGGAAATCTGGATCAACAGACACCAAATGCTCGAGGAACTCAGCAGGTCAGGAAGAAAATATGATGGTTTCAGATTGGCCTTCATCAGGACTGGAAAGGAAGACGCAGAAACAGAAATAGAAGGGTACGAAGAGGTAGATAATGGGTGAACATGGGTGAGATGGAGAAGGCAGGGGGTGGAGTAGGGGGAGAAGGGGAGTAATGTGAGAAGTTCAGAGGTTAAAGGTGGGGCAGGGAAAGGACTGAAGAAGAAACCTGATCAGAGAGGACAGTGTACCATGGAATACAGGGAAGGAAGTAGGAAACCAGAGGGCGGAAGGTTATGCAGTCATAGAACAGGCTTTTTACAGCACAGTGACAGGCCTTTCAGCCCATCTAGTTTCAGTTGAATTATTGATCTGCCTAGTCTCATTGATCTGCACCTGGAACACAGCCCTCCATGCCGCTCCCATTCGTGTACCTAAGTAAATTTCTTTTAAACATTGAAATCAAACCCATGCCCACCACTTCTGCTGGCAGCTTGTTCCACACTCTCACCACCCTCTGAGTGAAGAAGCTCCCCCCTCATGTTCCGTTAAACATTTCACCTTTCACCCTAAACCCATGGCCTCTAGTTCTTGTCTCAGTCAACCTCAATGGAAAAAGCCTGTTTACTTTTACCCAATCTATATCCCTCATAAGTTTGTATGACTCTATCAGATCTCTCCTCATTCTCCCACACTCTAGGAATAAGGTCCTAACCTATTCACTTTTCCCTATAATTCAAGTCCTGGGAATATGCTTGTAAATTTTCTCTACATTCTTTCAATCTTACCTTTCCATAAGACTATAAGACGTAGGAGCAGAATTAGTCCATCTGGCCAATCGAGTCTGCTCCGTCATTCAATCATGGCTAATCCTTTTTTCTATCTCCTCCTCAATCCCATTTCCCAGACTTCTTCCTGTAACCTTTGATGCCATGTCCAATCAAAAACCTATCAATCTCTGCCTTAAATAAACCCAACGACCTGACCTCCACAGCTGGATGTGGCAACAAATTCCATAGATTCACCACCCCTTGGTGAAAAAAATTTCTCTGCATCTCTGTTTAGAAAGGACGCCCCTCTAGCATGAGGTTGTGTCCTCTTGGCCTTGAATCTCCCACCATGGGAAACATCCTTTCCACATCTGCTCTTTTTGGCCTTTCAAAATTCGGAAGGTTTCAATGAGATCCCCCCCCTCCCCCCCATTCTTCTGAAATCCAGCAAGTACTGACACAGAGCTATCAAACTTTCCTCTTTTATGATAACCCTTTCATACCTGGAGTTGTCCTTGTGAACCTCGTCTGGACCCTCTCCAATGCCAGCACGTCTTTTCTAATATAATGGGGCCAAGACTGTTCACAATGCTCAAGGTGAGGCCTCACCAGTGTCTTGTAAAGCCTCAGCATCACATCCTTGCTCTTGTACTCTAGACCTCTTGAAGTGAATATTAACATGGCATTTACCTTCCTCACCACCAACTCAACCTGCAAGTTAACCTTCAGGGCGTTCTGCACAAGGACTCACAAGTCCCTTTGCATCTCAGGTTCCTGTATTTTCTTCCCATTTAGTTAATAGTCCACATATTTATTTCTACTACCAAAAAGCATGACCATGCATTTTCCAACATTGTATTTCATTTGCCACTTTCTTGCCCATTCTCCTAATCTGTCTAAGCCCTTCTGCATCCTACCTGTTTCCTCAACACTACCTGCCACTCCACCAGTCTTTGTATCATCTGCAAACGTGGCAACAAAGCCATCTATTCCATCATCTAGATCATTTATATACAGTATAAAAAGAAGAGGTCCCAACACCGACCCCTGCGGAATACCACTAGTCACTGGCAGCCAACCAGACAAGGATCCTGCCTCCTACCAATCAGCCAGTGCTCTAACCATGTTAGTTTCCTATAGACAGGTGACCAGAACTGCCACAATACTCCAAATTAGATCTCACCAATGTCTGATACAATATAGTCATAACATCCCAACTCCTGTACTCAATACTCTGATTTATAAGGGCCAATGTGCCAAAAGCTTCACTTTTGACAGGTGAACGCGATGGGCAGATTGTCAGGTTAGGGGAGGAAAAAGAGAAAGGTAAAGGGGCCACAGAGGTAAAGGAACATGAGAGCAGGAAGGAGGTGTTGGTGGTGGTGGGAATGGTTACTGGAAGTTAGTGTAATCAATGTTCATGTCACCAGGTTGGAGACAACCATGATGGAACATGAGGTGTTGCTTCTCCAATCTGCATCTCTCTTCAGCATGGGCAAACATATCATTTGGAATTAGGAAGTGGAATTAAAACGGTTGACCACTGGGAGATGCTGGCTGTTGCAGCAGACTGAGCAAAGGTGCCATTTCCTTCATCCTTGTGGCCTCATTACTCCCTGAGTTTGTTCATACAACTTTGGCAAATATTACATTTGCTCAGCAATGATTCAAAATGAGAGCCAGTAAACAATTTTGAAATTAAAAAAGGATCCAATGCTTTCCTGGTGTATATAATGAATAAACTCTTCTTGGGCCTCCAGCCCGGTACAGGTATCAGTTATAACCAATGTTTTGATGACAAACTTTGTTACCAACATTTTGATGCGACAAACGCCCTAAACCGACTATCTTGCTGCCAAACATGCAGACTCTGGTGAATAAAACCGATGATCTCAGAGCTAGGGTGCTGAATCCGAGGGACATTAGGACCATGTATGTCCTTTGTTTCATGGAATCCTGGTTAACCCTTCCTGTACCAGATGCAGCAATCCAAATTGATGGGTTTACTTTTCACCGCCAGGATAGATCTATAGAGTCTCTCCAAAGCAGAGGTGGAGGAGGATGCCTCATGATCAACTCCTCTTGGTGCACAAATATATCAGTGCTGTCCCAATTCTGCTCACCAGACCTGGAATATCTAGCAGTAAATTGCCGTCCTTTTTACCTACCACGGGAGTTCTCTGGGGTCATTTTGGTAGCAGTTTACATTCCACCTCAGGCCAATGTCGAACAGGCTTTAGATGATCTGAGAAATGGAATCAACATGCATGAAACAGTGCACCCTAACACCTTCACCATCATTTTGGGGATTTTAACCAGGCCAGTCTGATTAAGCAACTACCATCAACAGATCACTTGCAATATTAGAGGAAACAACACACTGGACCATTGTTACACCACCATCAAGAATGCCTACCGTGATATTCCACACCCTCACTTTGGGAAGTCTGATCACCTGGCTGTACTTCTACTCCCTGAGTATAGGCAGAGACTGAAGACTGCAGCACCAGCAGTGAGGACCAAGAAGGTCTGGACAAGGAAAGCATAGGAGCGTGTACAGGACTGCTTTGAATTGGTGGACTGGACAGTATTCAAGGATTCATCTTCGAATCTGGATGAGTATGCTGCAGTTGTTACCGACTTCATTAAAACCTGTGTGGATGAGTGTGTGCCCACAAAGACTTGCTGTACATTCCCAAACCAAAAGCCGTGGATGAACCAGGAGGAACGTCGTCTGCTGAAGACTAGATCTGCGGCTTTCAAGTCTGGCAACCCAGGCCTGTACCAGAAAACCAGGTATGATTTGCGGAGGGCTATTTCAAGGGTGAAGAGACAATTTCAAACGAGGTTGGAGGCAACATTGGATGCACAATAACTCTGGCGGGGTCTGCAAGTCATTACTTCCCACGAACTGAAACCCAATAGCATGAATCGCAGTGATGCTTCACTACCAGATGAACTTAACACCTTCTATGCCCATTTTGAAAGGGAGAACACAACTACAGCTGTGAAGATCCCTGCTGCACCTGATGACCCTGTGATCTCCATCTCAGAGGCCAATGTTAGACTGTCTTTAAAGAGGGTGAACCCTTGCAAGGCAGAAGGTCCCGATGGAGTACCTGGTAAGGCTCTGAAAACCTATGGCAACCAACTAGCGGAAGTATTCAGGGACAGTTTCAACCTCTCACTGCTACGGGCAGAAGTTCCCATTTGCTTCAAAAAGACAACAATTATACCAGTACTTAAGAAGGATAAAGTGAGCTGCCTCGATGACCATCACCCAGTAGCACTCATATCGACAGAGATGAAATGCTGTGAGAGGTTGGTCATGACGAGACTGAACTCCTGCCTCAGCAAAGACCTGGACCCATTGCTATTTACCTATCGTCACAATAGATCACTAGCAGACGCAATCTCAGTGGCTCTCCACACAGCTTTAGACCACCTGGTGAGCACAAACACCTACACCAGGATGCTGTTCATCGACAATAGCTCAAAACTTAATACCATCATTCCCACAATCCTGATTGAGAAGCTACAGAACCTGTACCTCCCTCTGCAATTGGATCCTTGATGTCTTCACCAAGAGGGTGTACAGGAGTGAGATATGCCAACTAGTGGAGTGGTGCCGCAGCAACAACCTGGCACTCAACATCAGTAAGATGAAAGAGCTGATTGTGGACTTCAGGAAGGATAAGATGAAGGAAAAGATACCAACCCTCATAGAGGGATCAGAAGTGGAGAGAGTGAGCAGCTTCAAATTACTGGGTGTGAAGATCTCTGAGGATCTAACCTGGTCCCAACATATCGATGTAGTTCTAAAGAAGGCAAGACAGTGGCTATACTTTATTGGGAGTTTGAAGAGATTTTGCATGTCACACAAATACACTCAAAAACTTCTATTGTTGTACCATGGACAGCATTCTGAAAGGTTGCATCGCTGTCTGATATGGAGGGCCACTGCACAGGACTAAAAGAAGCTGCAGAAGGTCGTAAATCTAGTCAGCTCCATCTTGGGTACTAGCCTACAATGTACCCAGGACATCTTTAGGGAGCAGTGTCTCCGAAAGGCAGTGTCCATTATTAAGGACCTCTGGCACCCTGTGCATGCTGTTTTCTCACTATTACCATCAGGTAGGAGTTACAGAAGCCTGAAGGCACACACTCAGCGATTCAGGAACAGATTCCTCCCCTCTGCCATCCGATTCCTAAATGGACGTTGAAGTTTTGGACACTACCTCACTTTTTTAAAATATATAGTATTTCTGTACCTGCATGTTTTTCTAAAATCTATTCAATATATGTAATTGATTTACTTGTTTATTTATTACTATTTTTTTCTCCCTGCTAAATTATGTATTGCATTGAACTGAAGCTGCTAAGTTAACAAATTTCATGTCACATGTCAGTGATTCTGATTCTGAAACATCAGAAATAATCAATGCCTGAGCCCCAAGAAGAGTTTATCTGTCAGTTTTGAAATTGTTTCACATTGGCCATTCCTATGTGTTTTTTAAATAGTAGATTCGCTCACCCCATGATCTTTTTTGGTTCAATGGCAATGATGCCTACTTGTTCTTTTAATAAATAAACCTAATTGACAACAGCCTTCAAAAACAAGGTACCATGCTCCCGTTGCAAAGAAGGAACTTTGCTTCACTTCATCGCATTCATGTATCCTCTTCAGGAAGTTTTCTTCACTATCAGTCAAGTAAAGATCAATTATCTCACTTTTTCCTGTACATGATTGAGTCCATAGCAACACAAAGAAAATACTGGAGAACTCAGCAGGGCAGGCAGCACTTATGGAAATGAATAAACAGTTGACGTTTCAGGCCGAGGCCCTTCATCAGGACTAGAAAGTTAGGGGAAAGACTCCAGAATAAAAAGGTGGGAGCAAGGGAAAGATAAACTGCTGGAAGGTGATAAGTGAAGCCAGTTCAAGAGCTAGAGAAGAGGGAATGTTATAAGAGAGGACCACAGGAGAAAGATAATAAGGAAGGCACCAGTGGGAGGTGACAGGCAGGTGAGGAGTGGAGTTAAGAGGCCAGCGTAGGGAATAGCAAAGAAGAGAAAGCAGAGGTGTAGGGTAATGTAATGGGTAACAGATAACATATATTGTTCATAATAGAAACTGTTCTACAGCATTCATAAACACTGTCAATGAGTTGTGTGCACTTCAAGAGACAGTGTCTGATGTAATGCTGCTAATGCAGGGCGACTGATTTTATTTTGATTGTAATGGAACTAAAGGGGTGCATCCTTTGTTAAGCACATAAAGCTACTCATGCATGTTTTATTCCAAAATCCTACACTAGGATCCCGATGCTCTTGTAGAAATCCAGAGTTACTCAACAGCATGTTGACCAATGTAGTCGCTTTGAAGCTGCTGGAGCTTTGGGAGCAGAATGTTACCACGTGGTTTGCACAGGCAGAAGCCTAGTTCATACTGTGAGAAATCACCATGGACAACAGCAAATTTTACTCTGTCATAGCTTCGCTAAGTAATTCCAGTGCAGCCAGAGTGGTGAGTCTACTGGAAGATGTGTCTGCATGTGATGGAGGTGTCACTCTGAAAACTCACCTCTTGCAGATGTTTGGACTGTCTGAGTCTGAGCACGTCAAACCGTTGCTCTCCTTGCCTGGTCTGGATGACACTAGGCCTTCAGAGCTCATGGACCACAATGCTATCTCTCCTGGGCAATCACCATCCTCGTTTTATTTTTAAAGAACTCTTTATGCAGCAAACGTCTAATGAAGTTCTCACAGCCCTCGTTAATATACTTGTGTAGGACTACAGGGAGCTTGCTAAGATGGCCGATGATCTACACTCAGCATCATTCCTCCTCCAGTCCCTATCTCGATAAGCCCTGTCAACAGAGCCACCGGCAGACTCGCACCCGCGCCTCCGAAGCAGACAACGTTGGTTCTATATTTTCACCGTACACGCTTTGGCATGAACACCAGCACTTCGGGACATCAGAGTTCTGAGAACACCATAACTTCCAGCTTCCAGGATTGTCTGTTGTTCATTAGGGACACACACATTCAGGTTGATGCTTCCTATGTGACACTGGTGCTCAGGTTAGTGTGCTGCCGGAGAGCAATGGATCCCCATTGGAGGCCAGCAATATCAGCAGGATCTGGACAATGCTACGCATGTAACATAGTCTTGGCCCACTCCTTCTATTTCACCATTCCCCATCTCCTTTTCCCTGCCTGCCCATCGCCGCCCTCTGGTTATCCTTTCCACTTTCCTTCCTTCCATGGCCTTCTACCCTCTCTTGTTAGTTTCTCCCCTTTCCAGCCCTGTATCTTTTTTTGCCAATCAAATTCCCAGCTCTTTACTTCACCCCTCCCACTCCCGATTTCACCTGTCACTGTGTGTTTCTCTCTCCCCTCTGCCCACCTTTTAACTCTACTCCTTATCTCTTTTTCTCTCCAGTCCTGATGAAGGGTCTCGGCCTGAAACTTTGACTGGGCTCTTCTCCATTGATGTTTCCTGGCCTGCTGAGTTCCTCCGGCATGTTACGTGCTTTGCTCACATGCACCGTCATTGAGTTGTGTTCACTTTAGGAGATGGTATCTGACATAATGACCTCAGTGTGAGGTGGCTGCTTTGTTGTTGTTTGTAATGGATCTAAAGGGCTGCTGCTTTTGTTAAGCACATAAAATGATTCTCACATGTTTTATTCAAAAATCAGAGGGGAAATACAGCAGAATGAACAAAAAGTACTGGAAGGAGAAGCCGATGCTCCTGCCATCAGGTTGCAGGTTGTTTCGATGGAATATGAGGTGTTGCTCCTCCATCTTGAGAGTAGCTTCCTTGCTACAGAAGTGGAGGCCATAGACCAATATGTTGAAACGGGAATGGGGAAAAGATTTAACATGTTTGGCCTCCGGGAATTCCGCTTTAGGCAGATGGAGTGGAGGTGCTTAACAAAGCAGTCCCCCAATTTACATCGGGTCTCACCATTTTAGAGCAGGCTGCATCAGAAATGCCAGATACAATAGACAAGCCCAATAAATTATGTTTATGATTTAGTCCTGCAAACATTTGCTTATCATGGCTTGGAATATCTTGAGTGAAGACTTGACTCCATGTAAGCCGAACACTTTCTACATGTTAATGGCCAGGTAGTATAGATTATTTTTTATTGGCATTCAGTTGTGCATAGCTTTGCCCTGCCAACTCAGTGTATCAATCTTGCAAAGCGTGTAGCAGATATTGTTTGCCATCTGTGGCTTGATTTAAAGTGACTTTGCTGTATTCACTTAATCGCATGATTTAGGTTTGACCACTAATGGCATAGTCCAGTCACTCCACTCAGTTTTCACCAACGCCCTGTTTTGAGCTGTCCCAGTCCAGTTCCTCCCCTCCATGATTCTTCAGAGCAAACGGAGCTGGTCTCGGCTTGCCACAAACAGCCTTTGCATCTGTCCTTTTGTGAATGTGCCCATTGTACCAGCTATGCCTGAGCAGCTGTCTCCAAATAATGTGTCAAAATGTGGCTTTCAAACATTAGTGCTGAAACATTCTACCAAGCTAGCATGAGTCCCCCGAGCCAGCACTTCCCCGTAACGTTAGCCTGTGTTTTCGTCATTAGCTGTACTTACTGTCCATCATGTTGCATTGTGCATTCTGTTTTCCCTATTGTTTATAAAGACAGGTTTTTAGTTTTGAGAGCACCTTTCATGAAAGGCATCTGTTTGAACCTCCTAGGGTTAACCTCTTCACTCTTTGTTGAACAATTACGATGGTATCAATGGCAAGAAAACGCATTGGCTGTTCATGAACACTTTCTATCAAAAGTCTGCATACTTGCTACCATTTGTGTTAGTGGATAAACATTGTACAACCACAGTTCTTCATTGGAATTTGGAATTTGCAGTTCCAGTGTACTATTCCAGGGAGCATTGAAGGGAAAGATTTGAAGATAAAAGATATTAAAGAGTAGCTTTATTTGTTACATGTATATTGAAACATTGAAACATACAGTGAAATGTGTCTTTTGTGTTAAGGACCAAAACAAGATGTGCTGGGGCAGTCACCACACTTCAGTACTAACATAGAACAACTTACTAATCCGTATGGCTTTGGAATATGAGAAGAAGCTGGGGTGACCGAGGGAAGCCAGTCTGGCTCCAGGGAGGATCTACAAACTCTTTGAGTTGAACACAGACTGGTGATCTCTGGAGCTGAAAAGCATTAAACTAACCATTACACTATCATGCTGCCCCATGGGATGGGGATCTGAAGGACAGCATTTTCACATTGAGGGTGGGTTGTTATATGAAATGAACTGCCAGATGAAGTGGCAGAGGCAGGATCAATTGCAATGCTTAAACAATATTTTTGCATGTCTGTGGACAGGAAAGATTTAGAGCAGGATCTCCCAACCTTTTTTACGACATGGACCAATACCATTTAGCAAGAAATCCATGGAGCCCGGGTTGGGAACCCCTGGTTTCAAGGGATATGAGCTAACACAAACGAATTGAACTAGTACGGGCAGGCAGCTTGATTGCGTAGCTCTATGGCTTGACATTGAAGTGTGGGAGGAAGGGAGGATCAGAAGTTTAGATTCAGAAAATTGACGGTCAAAGGAGATTGTGGAAGTCCTGAAAACACACAAAAAAGTATCGTTCGTTAGAGAAAAAGTAGCACACGCAAAATGCTGGAGAAACTCTAGCATTTTTTGTGTGTTGCTTGGATTTCCAGCATCTGCAGATTTACTCTTGTCTGTGAAGAGAAAGAAGTACATTAAGCAGAAGGGGAATAAAAAGAGAAGAGTGCTTAGAGGTTGATACATCTCCAAATATTGTATTAGATACCATTTCTTTATATAATGAAAAAGAGAAATAAATTATTTGATGAAGAAATCAATGAATTCAAGGCCAATGTGAAACGGTATCAGAGTAGGAGTGAATCAATAAAGCAGGAGTTAAGCAGAAGTGTTTTGCATAAGATGCAAGGGACAGTGTTGTGGGACATAGAATATAACCAGGACAACTGAAAATATGAGTAAATTGGAAAAGGGAAAGATGAATTTCTACATAAATCCATTGGGGTTGAGTTAGTGCTGCAAGGGATTCTGAACAAAGGAATGTGATTTTGCCCATTGCATGTTCAAAGTAAGGAAAGGATAATCTTCTTCCAAGGCAATCCAACTTGATCCACTCCAGTTCGAAGGGGTGGAAGTTGCCTGTATATATTTTCATTTAACATGGGATGGTTGTTGTACACCAGCTACCACTTGGTAAATTGGTCAATTGGTTTATTACTGTCGTATGCAACAGGATGAAGTGAAAAGCTTTGTTTTGCATGCCATCCATGTTGTAACATGAACAAAGCCTCCAGGGAAACACTGAAGCTAGTGGATACAGAAGTGTTTTGTTCAACAAAAATGAGCAGCAGGCATCATATTGAGACAATTTTGGAGGAAAAGGCCTCCCGACCCAACATTACACGACATTTTTATATGCAAAAATTCAAAGGTAACAGCAGGACAATTCTATTGTTACAATATATATACAATACTTCCTTTGAAATACATATAGTTATCATACACTTTGCACCCACACTCCAAACACCTAAAATGAATGTTAATCAGCATTGTCTGGTTTGCAATAAAATCCAGTGCACAGCTCCAGGAAAACAATTGTTCAGGGCTGCATTTTAAATTCAATCTACAATCTATGTTCATGTCTGAAGATTGGGTGCTGGTTAAATTTATATTTGCTGTATATGCTAACTCCAGAAAAAGCCCTAATGATCTGAATGGTCAGATCATTTCATCCCGTCGGTGCAGCAAGGTAGTACAGGGGAAAAGCAATAACAGAATGCAGAATATAGAGTTACAGTTACACAGAAAGGGCAGTGCAGGCAGGTAATAAGGAATAGGACCATGACAAGCTAGATTGGGAAGGCAAGAGTCCATCTTATTACAGGGGGATAGGCACTGCCCTTCAGCCTGGCAGTATGGGCGTTAAGGCTTTTGGATCTTCTGCTCAATGGAAAGAGGAAGAAGTGAGAATATCTGGGGTGGGAGAGGTCTTTGATTGTGTTGCAAATGCTTGTGTGCACACACACACATACACACACACCTGAATATGAATATTCTTCATTTTTGACTCCCCCTCCTTCATAAATAGCCGTCCACCAACAATTCCCCTTGAACCCTGTTCAACTTTTGTCTCCTTACCACACAGCACTGTCCTGGTTCAATTCTATCACTCCCCATCAATTCTGATCACCTCACCTCCCATAATCCCACCCCACTTCCAGTAGGAATGCTGCCCAAAGTCTGTGGCCTAGTCTGGGATCCCTGCACCTCTCCCAGGAGAACTTGGAAAGAATGTTAATGAAAGATAAAGTAAGAGGGATGACAATAAGGAGATGAGGTGGTTCCATGCAAACAGATGTGAATTTACAGGATGAATAACAAATTGACTTTGTATGTACCTGAAATAAATAAAAGAAAATGTTGGAAAAATTAAACAGGATCCACCAGCAATGAAAAAGGAACAACTAACTTTTTAAATGTTAATATTCTCTTTATGATTTGGAGGAATTTACTGTGAGGATGGGATTGACAGAAAGAACAGGAACGTGGTGAAATTCAGTAACATCACGTGCTTTTCCCATGGAAGATCTTTATTCAAGAAACTTTTTTTTGTTTTATTGAGTGCTGACAGAAATGATGCATAATTAAGTTATTATTTTTATCTATTATTTATTGAAAAATCCTTGGCCCTTGATCTGCTTGGCAACTGTAGAAAATAAATATATCGTGGACAGCAAGTACACACATCTCTTATGTGTATAACACAACTCCTGAGGGTATTCTTCTGCTTTTGTTCATACACAATTC
Organism: Hypanus sabinus; assembly: GCF_030144855.1. Lineage (NCBI taxonomy): Eukaryota > Metazoa > Chordata > Chondrichthyes > Myliobatiformes > Dasyatidae > Hypanus > Hypanus sabinus. The sequence continues at coordinate 36,759,085 of NC_082711.1, forward strand.
ATGAGCAGTTGTTTGTGGTAACTTAAGCAAGGAAGAGTTAAGTGTTCAGTACTTATCGGTTGTCAGGCATTTGACGAGTGTGGTAAGGCAGAACTGTCAGCCCAATCTGGTTTTAATTCACAGGCAAATATCTATCTATTGGTGGTAAGTGTAATTTATGCAACAAGAGGAAAATGCCCCTGTTGAAGCATATTTGTGAGGAGTTGAACCACACGCACAATTACAGCTCTTCTGGAGCTCATTATTAAAGGCTTCCTTTGTTTGGTTTTGTTCCAAATTAGTTGCATGTGTGAATGTTTTTGCTGAAATATCACCCACAGCTGTTGGATAATAAGGCCACATCATTGTATTAACCTTACAATTAACCCTTGTTAGGCGTGTTACCCAGCGCAGGTGCAGTGACATAGACAGTGTTGTTTCCTTGTAATGGAGCTACAGAATCCATATTACCCAACTCATAAAAAGCCTCTGTCACTGGAAGTGGCATTTGCCTGTGAGCATGCCTTGTGTCATGCTTTAAACTCTTCGCTGTCCAGTTCAGAAGCATTCCTGCCATCTGCATATTTCAAGCATCTAAAGATCAGAAATATGTGGTGAATGCTTGAAAGGCACTCAATGTTTTAACTAAGTTTTCTAATTCAGTGTTGTCTTTCTTTTACACCCCCCCCCCACGATAACACAATAACAAAATAAAGTATTACAACATGCATGAAGTCCAAAGTGTATACGTTCGTACAATTAATGACAGTTCATCAAGAAGATACAATGAAAGGGAATGCTGGTGACTGAAACAAAATCAAACATTGTGTCCTTATCTCTTTCAGCAGCAACCTTCTCCTTTCCTCCAACTCCATCTTCATTTCTTAGAGGTATCCTGTTATTATTCACTCATTTAGCTGCTTTTGAATCTTGATATCAATAGAGATTCATTCATTTATTTATTTATCAGATGTACATCAAAACATATAGTGTAATGTGCTATTTGCATTCACGTCCGACACAATCAAAGATAAACTGGGAGGCAGACTGCAAGTGTTGCCCACAGAACACACGAGCAACAATAACAGAACAACAGTAACAAAATAACATAATCCAAAAAAAACTCTTTACCTCCTTCTCTTCCACAGACACATGCACACACATATAGACTGTCTTCTAACCACAGGATAGACCATCTCTGTCACTACAGCCACCAGTAGACTTGAGGATGGGACAAAGGGTCTTCAACTTCCCAGGCAGACTCATAGACCTGGGCTGTCATCGGGCCTTGACTTCCAAACTTATGTTCGATCTTTGGGCTTTGATACTTGGTTTCAACACTAGGACTTGCTGATGACATCGATTGTGGACCCAACATACATCCCAGCATCAGGCAACATTCACAATACAGCCATTAGAGTAACAGAAATTCACCTTTATGGAATTCATGAATCTCCACCCAAAAAATATGAGATACAGAATAAAATTGCTCTTTTGAGGGTAAAATATATAAACCAGCACAGAAATGCAACAAATCTTATCTATTTTTATTCAACTGATGTTTCTTGACTCAGACTCATTTTAAAGTGGTGAATTGATTTTCTATCTAGCAGTTTCCTTTCAAGTATTTTCCTTATTACTTACCTTCAAGATGTCTGAAATAGTGCAAATTCTAAACCTAAATGGCTGCTGTTATTTGTGATTTGGTTAGCATTAAATTACCTTATCTATTAAAGGAGCGTGTTTCCTTTCAGCTGAAGGCTGGAAGGTGATAAATATCTACAGATGCTTGTCTCCGAATGCAGCTGCTGGCCACCTAAAAGATTGACATGTCAGTTTCCAAAACAAGTCTCTTTAGTAGCTGCCGACAACGAGAAGCAGCAAATGCATTGATTATTACTGTTGAGTGATAAACGTCCCATAGGAACCCATCTCCACTTATATTCAATGGGAAATAGAGTTTCACATCATGGAAATTTGCAATACAAATGGTTTTCTAGGAATACAATCCTTTCATAACACCTCTGTAGTTCTACTCTGCTTCTGGAAGCACTGTTCCATTAGAGACAATGGAACCAAATTCCAATGCACAGTGAGTGGAAGTTTTGAATAAGAACATATTTCTTCAGCCCCCAGCCCCCCCCCCCCCCCAGTGAGTCTTATACAAAGCATTTGATCACTAAATCAGAGGGGTGGAATAAAAATAAATATGACATAATAATCAATGGAACACACACAAAATGCTTTAGGAACTCAGCAGGTCAGGTGGCCTCTATGAAAATGAATAAAGTGTCAGTGTTTCGGGCTGAGACAGGACAATCAATCAATGTGATACTTGGTGCTTTGTTGCCATCTACTGTGATAAAGTGCTTTGACAGCTTGGTCATGGTCAGATTCAACTCCTACCTAAAGAAGGACATGGACCTGATGCAATTTGTCTATCATCACAATAGATCGACCGCAAATGCAATCTCACTGGCTCTCCACTAGACCCTGGATTAGCTGGACAATAGCAATACCTACAGTACGTCAGGTTGCTGTTTATTGATTACAGCTCAATGTTCAAAACAATCATACCCTCAGTTCTAACCAGCAAGTTCCAAGCCCTGGGCCTCTCTACTCCCTCTGCAACTGGATCTTTGACTTCCTCACTGGGAAAACACAATCAGTTCAGCTTGGAAATAACATCTGCTTCTCGCTGACAATCAACAGAATCTTACCTCAAGGATGCATAATTAGACCTCTGTTCTATTCTCTCTACGCCCATGACTGTGTGGCTAGGCACAGGTCAAATGCCAACTGTACATTTGCTAATGAGACAACTATTGTTGGCAGAATTTAAGTTGGTGATGAAGAGATGTACAGGAGCAAGAAAGATGTTGCAACAACAACCTTGTACTCAATATCAGTAATACCAAAGAATTGATTATGGACTTCAAGAAGGGGAATTTGAAGAAAAATGCACCTGTCCTCATCGAGGGATCAGCAGTGGAAAGCGTGAGCAGTTTCAAAATCATGAAGTCAACTTCTCTGAAGATCTAACCTGGGTCCAATATATTGATACAATTGCAAACAAGGCACAACAATGGCTATATTTCATGAGGAGTTTGAGGAGATATTTGCAAATTTGTGGACGGCATTTTAACTGGTTGCATCCCCATCTTGTATTGGGGGTTGGCGGTAGGGAACTACTTCACAGGACCATTAAAAGGCTGCAGAAAGTTGTAAACTCAGCCAGCTCCATCATGGCCACTAGCCTCCCCAGCATCAGGAACACCTTCAAAAGGCAATACCTCAAGAAGTTCAGCATCCATCATTAAGAATTCCCATCACCCAGGACATATCCTCTTTTCAATGCTGCAATCAAAGAGGAGGTTTAAGAGCCTGAAGACACACACTCAATGTTTCAGGAACAGATTTTTCCTCTCCGCCACCAGATTTCTGAATGGACAATGAATCCATGAACACTAACTCATGATTTTTTTTGCTCTCTCTATTCATTGCTTACTTAATTTAACTTTTAGACATAATTTTATTGTCGTTTATAGTTTTGTTATACTTATGCATTGTAATGTACTGCTGCCACAAGACAACAAGTTTCGTGACATATATTAGTGATTTTTCACCTGAATCTGATTCTGATTTTAAATTAATCTTACTCTCTTGCAGCTCTTTACGTGTCTGCTGTTTTCTTGATAGCTTTCACTTGCCTTCAGTCTAGGCTCTGAAATCCCCACCTGTCTCTGTCATCTCCACATTTCTCTCCTTCTTTAAACTTCTTCATAATACACCCTGCTTGACCCATCCATCGTCACATCTGCTATTGTAATTCATGATCTTTTTTTCTGTAATGATTTCATGATTTATTAATGATAGGGTGATTTACAAGGTAAGAAAAAGCCCTATTGAAATTTGAGTGTTATGTATAAAGTGCATTTGGTTGGAGTATTGATTGTAAGTTTTTGGAGTTAGGGATGAATACACTTTTATTTGAGCTCAGAGGGTATTAAGCTGTGGTGATACACTCGTCTCAGCAAAGCACAGGTTTTTTGACACAGTTTCATTTCAGTGTGACTGTTCTATGTAGCAGGGTTTTTTCAAGAGTGTTCCGTATTATTTATCTTCAAGATGAGTGAAACATTGTATGGAGGCATGCTACATTAGCACCAGAAATGTGATGACATTTGCAGGCTGGGGGAATGCTGGGGGAACTCAGCAGGCCAGGCAGCATCTATGGAAAAAAGTACAGTCGATATTTCAGGCCGAGACCCTTCATAAGGACTGGAGATAAAAAGTTGAGGAGTCAGAGTCAGAAGGTAGGTTGAAGGAGAGGAAGAAACACAAGGGTGATAGATGAAACTGGGAGAGGGGGAGAGGGGTGAAGTAAAGACCTGGGAAGCTGATTAGTGAAAGAGATACAGGGCTGGAGAAGGGGTAATCTGATAGGCAAGGACAGAGGGGCATAGAAGAAAGACAAAGGAGAGGAGCACCAGAGGGAGTCAATGGGCAGGCAAGGAAATAAAGGAGATGGGGGCATTACCAGAAGTCTGAGCAATCAATGTTCCTGCCATCAGGTTGGAGGCTACCCAGATGGAATATAAGGTGTTGGTCCTCCAACCTGAGTGTGGCCTCATCATGAATGTAGAGGAGGCCATGGACTGGCGTGTCGGAATTGAAATAGGAAGTGGAATTAAAATGGGTGGCCACTGGGAGATCCTGCTTGTTCTGGCAGATGGAGCGTAGATGCTCGATGAAGTGGTCCCTATCTACACTGCTTCTCACCGATATACAGGTGGCCATTTCGGGAGCGCCAAACCCCAACAGACTCACAGGTGAATTGTCGCCTCACCTGGAAGGATTGTTTGGGGCCCTGAATGGTAGTGAGGGAAGAGGTGTAAGGGCAGGTGTAGAACTTGCTCTGCTTGCAAGGATTAGTGCTAGGAGGGAGATCAGTGGGGAGGGATGAATGGACAAGGGAGTTGCATAGGCAACGATCCCTGTAGAAAGTGGGGGTGGGGGGGGCGGAGGGAAAGGTGCTTGGTGGTGTGATCCTGTTGGAGATGGCACGAGAACTATTTACTGGTCCTTGGTTTTTACCCATTAGTGTTTGGCAGTCCAAATGCTTACTCAGATATTTGTTAAGTGTTTTCACCACCCATCCAGGCAGAGTTCCAGACTGCACTCATCCTTGGGGCGAAAACAAAATCTTCATTACCCTTTAACCTTTAAAGTGCTTCAAACATCTACCTTCAATTCCAGATGCTGAAAGTTATAGGGAGAAGCTCTCCATTATATATCCGATTTATGCCCCTCTAATTCTGTAAACCTCTATCAGATCTCTCTTTGGCTCTTCTGTGCCATGGGCAGTAAAAACAAACCAGAGATTCTCTTATTATAATTGAAACTTTCCATTCCAGGCAACACCTTAGGAACAGTGACCATAATTCTGTACATTTTGAGAAAGTTATGGATAAAAATATAACTAGTCCTTGGGTGTGAGTTCCAGACTGGAGGGGCTAATTATAATGGTATTAAGCAGCAACCGGGAGAATAGACTGGAACCGATGGTTTGTTGGGGGGGTGGGGTCAATGACATGTGGGAGTCCTTCAAATACCAGCAGGTTAGAATCCAGGACCAACGTGATCTTGTGAGAATGGAAGATAAGGATGGCAAAGTGCAGACACCCTAGATGACAGGAGACACAGTAAGTTTAGTTGAAAAGAAAAGGACATGTAAAGTTTGGGAAATTGAAATCAGACAAGATCCATGAGGAATATAAAGGAAGCAGGAAATAATTTAAACAAGGAATTAGGAGGACTAAAATAAGCCATGAAATGTCATTATCAAATTTGATTAAGGAGAATTCCAAAACATTTTATGTATATATATTTAAAGTAAGAGCCTAGCTGGGAAAATTTTAGGTCAACTTGAGGACAAGGGAGAGAGCCTATGCCTGCAGTCAGAGTTAGTGGGCAAGGCCCTAAATATCTACTTTGCTTCAATGAGCAGAATGACACAATGATGATGTGAATAGTGGGAGGGGCATATGTTGATAATAAAAAAGTAGGTGGTGTTGCGTATTTTGAAAAACATTAAGGTGGATAATTCAACTTTAATAATAAGGATCCAATGGCAACTATCCCAGGGTGCTGAGCAAAACAAGGTATGAGATTTCCATACTCTAGTCGGAGACCTTTGTATCCTCATTAGCCACAAGCAAGGCAGAAGACTGAGGAGTAAGAAAGGTAACAGGGGCAAAAACAGGAAATTATAAGCGAGAGATGCCTATTATCAGCAGGATATAGTTAATTTGGAAAGTTGGGTGGAGAATTGACAGGTGAAGTTTAATGCTGACAAGTGTAATGTGTTACATTTTGGAAGGTGAATTGTAGAAGGCAGGATTCTTGACAGAACTGAGTTGCAGAGGAAACTTGGAATTCAATTCCACAGCTTCCTAGAAAGTGGCAACATACTGTAAGTGGAGAGGGTGATAAAGAAGACATACGGCTTGCTTGCCTTCATCTGTTGGAGCACTGAGTCGAAATGCCAGGAAGTCATTTTGCAACTAGTATATAAAACTTCAGTTAAACCACATATGGAGTACTGTGGTCTTCTCACTACAGGAAGGAGGTGGAGTCTATGCAGAGGGTACAGAACGTTCACCAGGATGTTGACTGGAGAGTAATAAGAATAAGGAGAAGATGTACAAACTTAGATTGTTTACTCTGGAGTGTCATAAGACCATATGACCATAAAACGTAGAAACAGAATTAGGCCATTCGGCCCATTTTGTCCACTCTATCATTCCATCCTGGCTGATTTATTATCCCTCTCAACCCCATCATCCTGCCTTTTCACTGTAACCTTTGATGTCCTGACTACTGAAGAACCTGTCAACCTTCACATTAAATAGAACCAATGACTTGGCCTCCTCAGTTATCTGTGGCAATGAGTTCCACCACCCTCTGGCTAAAGAAATTTCTCCTCATTTCTGTTCTCAAGGGATGTCCTTCTATTCTGAGGCTGTCCCCTCTGGTCCTAAACTCCCCTCTAAAGGAAACATCCTCTCCATGTCCTCCCTATCTGGGTCTTTTAATATTCAAGCTGTTTCAATAAGATCCTCCATCATTCTTCTAAACTCCAGCAAGTACAGGCCCAAAACAATCAAACGCTCCTCATACATGAATCCTTTCAGATCCTTTCAGAAGATCATTCTTCTGAACCACCTCTGGAGCCAGGTCTATGCCACCACATTCTTTCTTAGAGAAGGGATCTAAAACTGCTCACTATACGCCAGGTGTAGTCTGACAAATTCCTCATAAAGCCTCAGTGGTGCCCAGATCGTCACTGAACTGGATCTACAGAATGCATACAACCTGGTCCGCATCTGCCGGGGGGTGAGTGGAAGACAGCATGCCTAACAAGCACTTGCCACTTTGAATACTTGCAGATGCTCTTTGGACATTCCAACAGTCCAGCCCTTTATCCGAGCCTTCTTTAGTGAGATCCTCCAAGACATTCTTCACAGGTATGTGTTCATCTACCTTCGAAAACATCCTTATATTCTTCAAGGAACCCCAAGACTATGTCCATAATGTCCTTTTGGTCCTTCAGTGTCTCCTTGAAAACCAACTCTACTGCAAGTCAGAAAAACGTCAGTTCCACACCCGAGTCATTTCCTTCCTGGGTTACATGCTTTCATCCCAAGGCACAACCATGGAACCTAAGAAAGAGTGTATCATCACTGAATGGCCCCGACTGTACTCCCTCAAATAGTTACAGATCTTCTTGGCCTTTTCCAACTTCTACTGCTGTTTCATCAGAAAGTACAGCCAAATTGCCACTCCTCTCACCTGCCTCACCAAATCACCTGCCTCACGGATAACTTGGTCAGCTGCTGTGGATCATGCTTTTGAGGAGCTCAAGAGAAACTTCACAATAGCTCTCATTCTCTGCCATCCAAACCCCTCCAGACCTTTTGTTTTAGAGGTAGACACATCTGTCTTAGGCACCAGGGCCATCCTCTCCCAGCGAGACAAACCCTTGCACCTTCTGGCCAGCGATGCCCAGTCTTGGAAATGTGTCTGGCTGTCCAGCTGAGATCTGCCCCTGCACAATAACTCCTGCAAGCTCTCACACCAGTTCATTGATCCCTTCAAGATCACCCATCACCTCAATCCAATCACTTAACATCTCCAGCTTCCACTGTCCCTCATAATCACACCTACTTTCCGCCTGTCCTGCCTCAAGCCCGTTGTTCATGAATCAATCAACTCACCTGAGCCTGCACTTCCAGAAACTAAGAGGGCGAAAGGCAGTCCAGAGTACATGGTCCACTGGTTGATAGATTCACATCATCATGGATGGGGTTGTGTAGTACTGGGAACAGTACTGCCCTGAGAAGTGGTCTTGGATGCTGTCGAGTTTTATTTTGGATCCATTACTCATCAAAGAGTTTCAGTAGACCCTTTCAAAATACCCTGGACCTTTGGGTGACAGCCACAGGAGGGGAGCTTCTAGCAGACTCACAAAGGCAGGAACCTCCTGTCATCCACAGTTCTTCTTCACTGATCGAACCAGCCAGCCTCAACCAGTTGCTCTTAGCCTTCAGTTACCTATTGCCAGTTGTGTTTAGTATCTGTAAAGTAGGCTTAGAATGTATTCCTCATCACTTGGCTCCCTGAACATCATGCTTCCAGGTCATCATATTGAACAACTTTTGAGAGATGTAGAAGGTTTAGCAATTTCATTTTCTTTTCACTTGCAGGGAACTTCTTTTGTCCAGAATGCACAGTGAGTTGCCTTCCTGGTAAAGCTTTAGTGAACAAAACAGAAGCAGAACTCATGGCAATGTAGTCTAGCAGTCATTCAGAATAAAACTGAGACAGACTGCTGGCAGTCAACTAATGCAGTTTTAAAGTGGTTTTAATTAAATCATCTGTGAACACACAGAACTGTCAATTCCAAAATACAGAGCCAACACCTTAATGATTTTAATGTATTCTATGTCTCAAGATTTCCTCATTTCCTGCAAGAAAAAATGGTGGGGGTGGGGGAGGGGGGTTGATGCTCATCTTCATATGTCGCTCTACTAAAAGCTATAAAATTCTCAGGGAGAGGCAATGAGATTAAACTATGCCCTTTGGAAGTCATTAACATTTTATGTATGTAAAAATCTGCAGATCTGTGGCAACTTTAACATATATGTCTGTGATCTCCTGTCAATAAAATTAATGAACCCTGTTAAGAGGCTCTAATAGAGTCGACAGCTAGCACCTTTTTCCACAGGGCAACATTTAAGAGGAATAAGTTAAAGTGATTAGGGGAAAGCATAGGGGCGATATCAGAACTAGGATTCCTAGTGTGCGTGGAAAGTTCTGCCAGGAATGGTGATAGAGGCAGCTACATTAGAAACATTTAAAAGTTTCTCAGATGAGCACATGGTTGACAGAAAGATGGAGGGCGATATGAGTGGGAGGAGGTAGTTTGGTCTTGTAGTATGCGCAGCGTCATGGGCCTGCACTGTGCTGTAGCGTTCTGTCTTCTCGCACCATGGACAGAAATTAAGGGAACAAGAACAAGTTGCTCAGGCACCTCTTGCACTGTAATGGATCTCTGACGTATTTTCTGTCCCTTATTTTCCTGGTACATTAATCAAGTCACCTTCAACATAGGCTGAGGGCAATCACCATGAGTCAGTCAGGTCCTTGTGCCGGTGCTGGTGGCCAAGGACAAATGAGCAGAGTAACATTGTTCGGCTGCATACCATTGGATACGTCAGGTAACGGGTAAAATTTTACCCTTCATCTGTCCCTCTGCAAGACTTGCCAAATGTGTGCCTGCTTTAACAGCAATGGCAGCCAGACTCTGAATGGCAAAATGCTGATTCGCAGGCTTGAGGGTGCCCATGCTGAGCTTGTGCTGCCTGTCCTTCCACTTCTTCTTGGAGTCCTCAGCAATCCCAGCCGCACAGTCGATCCTGGAACGCCCTCCAAACAGGACTTTGGAATGCAATAGATCTCAAAAATAGCAATTGAAAAGGATCTCTAACATAGATTTTCTGATGATCCAATCCCATTTGTCAGACCTTTCTTCATGAAAATAGGTTGTTATGTTAACTTCATTGCAGAAGTGAATAGAACAAATCAATTGACTAGCTGGGATTATAGAGAAAACATTCAGTGAATACCAGTTTTCCCATTTATTACTCTATGGGGGATACAGTTGTACAGGATAGAATCATATCAAAGTCACTCCAATTTCCTTCTAAAGGTTGTTCACGACACCGTCACAAAATTTAAATTTCAAAATATGAAGCTGTTAATCAATGTGCATGCAATTCAAGAACTCTCATTACATAGATATTCTGTCTTTGTAGTAATTGATTTCTCTCACACATGGTTAATTTAAATTAAATGGACCTGACATGTGCATGAGGCATTGAGCTTCGTCTGAAGATGTCTGGTGATTGGAGGATACTGATCAGCTGACCCACAGGAATTTCCTCTTTATAAGTTCATCCTCAGAGCACTTTCTGCAACTTGTCAAAGTGAAAGAGATCCACATTAGGGATGGAACAATTCTCCACCTTTGGCACCAAATGTCATCGTCCTAAGGGTAAACATAAGCATGACAAAATGCAGCATGCAGATTCCTACAGCCCTTGTGATGAGCTCCCTGCAGCAGCTTGAAGACTGTCAAATATCAGCAGTTCACAAGAGCTATTTTAAATATACCTTGAGTCAACAACTGCCCTATGCTTGTCTCCACAACTGCAGATAGGAAGGCAAGGAAGTGGATTGCACAGTGCTACACAGCTTTTCAGCTCAACGTGATAATAAAGGAGTAACTTCTCACTGAGGTATTGAAAGGACCAGGGGATGTGCACCTGTGACCGATAGGGGAACTCTGTACCATTGGATTATAATGTTTTTGGAGGAGGCCATTGTACCAACATATCTTACTGACTCAAAATGTCATACTTGACTATGCTGACCATTGTGTCCACCCAACTGGCCTCAAATTCCTGCTTTCAGCCCATGTCCCTCTCGGGTCTACCCCTCCATGTATACAGTATTATGCAAAAGAGTTTTGCGTAGTCCTGTAGTAAATTTATGTATCGGGCTGTACTACTGCCACAAGAAAGAACTAATTTTGTAACATATAATGACAGGCCTGATTCTAATATGGGTCTCCATTAAAGATTGAGAGTGAGAAGGGGGCAGGGCGAGGGGAATAATGATTGGGGGAAAGAAAGGGGGGAGAGAGGAGAGGGTGCAGAAAGCACAAGAGAGGCATTCTGTAATGACCAATAAGCCAATCCTTTGGAATTAAATGAGCTTTCCTGGTGCCTTAGGGCTAGGTGTGTCTGTGCCCACGCCACCCACTGCCCTGGCACTCCTTCTCTGACACCTGTCCCACAGCCCTTGCACAACACTCCACCCTTGCCCTTCCCAACACCCTTTGCTCCGCCAGATTTGCAAGCTTCCTCTCTGGTCCACATTGACGAATACACTACTGTGCAAAGGTCTTCCCCACCCTGGCTATATATATATATATATATATATATATATATATACAGTATGTGCCTAAGACTGTTGTACAGTACTGTATCTATCCAAGTGCTTCTAAAATGATACTGTTGTACCTGCCTTAACAACTTTTGCTGCAGCTTGTTCCATGTACTCACCATCCTCCATCCTCTGTATAAATAAGTTTCTTCTCCCTCTCAGGTTGCTAATGAACCTTTACCCTCTCACCCTCAGTCAATGCCCCATAGTTTTGAACTCCACATCCCTGGGGAAAAGACTGTACCATCCACCTTATTATGCCTCTCATTACTTCAAATGTTTCCATTAGATCTCCCCTCATTTACAAAAGACAGGATTAAATATATAGATGCTTTGAAGATGAAACAATTGGTTATTAGGGGAAAGAAATAAATATACATATTAAAATTATTACGAATTCCATGGAGCATGTGGAGATCTTCCAACAACCAGGCATTCTTTCTTTCTTTCTTTCTTTCTTTCTTTCTTTTTTTTTCTATAGGGCAGTTAGGGGGGAGGGGTTAAGGGGAGGGGGTATGGGTTATATACATTGTTTTTTCATACTTTGTAATCATTTAAAAATGCAATAAAAAAAAGTTTAAAAAAAAAAGATCTCCCCTCATTCTTCTTTGTTCCAAGGAATAAAGATCTAGCTTGGCTGAACTCTCCCTATAACTGCTCCTCCTAATTCTTTTCTGGATTCTTTCCATTTAAACTCATCTTTCCTACAACTGCGTGAGCAAGCTGTATGAGTACAGTACTCCTAGTGCAGCTTGGTCAACAACTTACATAACAGCAACATACTCTCAACTCCTATACTCAGTAGCCTGACTGATCAAGACCAGCGTGTTAAATGCCTTTTCACCAAGTGCCACAATTCTCTCTGTAGTATTTATTTCATTCCCTATTGGAAGTTTCTGTTGATCCAGTTTTCACTAGCGCATTTGAAATTATATTGATTTATTTACCTATTTATTTAAAGACACAGCATGGTAACAGTACCTTCTGGCCAAAGAGCCCATACCACTCAAATACACCCAAGTGACCAATTAACCTACTGACTTGTACATCATTGGAATGAAGATCTCCCGAATCTCTTTTGGCTCCACTACCACTCTGACCATCCAGAGGACCAATTTTGTCCCTTGCTTTCATTTTACTCTTAATATATCTGTAGAAGCCCTTGGAATTCTCCTTAACCTTGTCTATTAGAGCAACCTGATCTCTTCAGTTTGCTCTCCTGATTTTCTTCTTAAATGTTTTCTTGCATTTCTTATACTTCTCAGGTACCTCATTTGTTCCTGCCTGCCTATTTCTACTCTGCACCTCTTTCTTTTTCATAACCGGGACCTCAATATCTCTCGAAAACCAAGGGACTAAAACCTATTATCCTTGCCTTTATTTCTTACAGGATCATATAAACTGTACTCTCAAAATTTCAGGCCTTTTCTGGTTGGCTGCCAGTGATTAGTAGTGTTCCACAGGGGTTGGTGCTGGGATTGCCTTTTTTATATTATATGTCAGTTATTTGGATAATGGAATTGGTGGCTTTGTGACCAAGTTTGGAAATGGTATGAACATAGGTGGAGGAACAGTGCTGTTGAAGAAGTAAGGATCTTAGTCAGATTGGGAGAATGGGAAATATGGAATACAGTGCAGGGAAGTGTGTGGTCATACACTTGGGTGGAAAGAATAAAGGCGCAGACTATTTTATAAACTATGAGAAAATTCAAAATGAGAAGTGCGAAGGGACTTGTGTGTCTTTGTGCAGGATACACTAAAGATAAACTTGCAAGTTCAGACAGTTGAGGAAGGTAAATGTAATGTTAGCATTCATTTCGAGAAGATGCAATGTTGAGGCTTTATAAATCATTGGTAAGACCACATGGAGTACTGTGAGTAGTTTTTGGTCCCTTATCTAAGAAAAGATGAACTATAATTGGAGAGCGTCCAGAGGAGGTTCATGAGAATGATTCCAGGAATGAAAGGGGGATAATTTATGAGAAGAATTTGATAGCTCTGGGCCTATACTCGCTGCAGTTTCGAAGAATCAAGCAGGATCTCTTTGAAACCTGTTGAATGTTGGAAGTCCTAGAGACACTGTGGATATGGAGAAGCTGTTTCAAAGAATCAGGCAGGATCTCTTTGGAACCTATTGAATATTGAAAGTCCTAGACAATGTGGATATGGAGAAGAAGGGAGAGTCTAGAACCTTAGGGCACAGCCTCAGAATAGAGAGAGATCCATTTAGAACAGAGATGAAGAGGAACTTCTTTCACAAGACAGTTGTGAAATTCATTGTCACAGTCGGCTATGGAGGCCAAGTACTTGGGTATATTTAAAGTGGAGATTGATAGGCTCTTGATTAGTAAGGGTGTCAGAGGTTACAGGGATAAAGCAGGAGAATGGGATTGAGAGAGATAACAAATCAGCCACGATGGAGCAGAAGGACAGACGCAACGGAATGAATTGCCCAATTCTGCTCCTATGTCTTAGGGTCTAAAAATTTTGCAAAAATAGTCATAGAATATAATGGCACAGAGGATGCCATTCAGTCTGTCATATCCATGCTGGTCAAAAATGGGTTTTAAGTTAACCCTCCCCCCTTTCTAGCTCCTAGTCCATAGTCCTCACAAAGGTACTTATAAAGTCTTTTTACTCTAACCTGTACTGACAATTTCTTCCTTCATCTCACCATCAAGCTGTGTATTCCATGCCCCCAAAGAGGAAAACAACTTTTTCTATATGTCCATCTCATCCTTCTAACAATTAACCCTCTATCGCCCATCCCAACCCATCCCCCCACCATGACCAACCTTTCTGTTTAGCAGCAGTGTCTTCACAGTACCTATCTCATCTCACCTCACCAACAATACCAGGGGAGTTCATCATGAAACTCATAAAACAGCAGATGATGGAAAAGTGGAATAAAAACAGGGAAAAAACAGAATGGGGTCACCAGAAACAGGGAGAAGGGAATTAAAAAAATAAATCAAACATGATAGAATAATGGACCAAACATTAAATTTTACTCCTACATCTTAGACCATAAGACTTGGAGTAGAATTAGACTATTGTTATGTTTGTTATATTTTCTTTTTTCTTGCACTACATATTTATTTTCAGAATAATGTTATGCCTCTGCACGGTACTGCTACCACAAAAAAACAAAGGTCACATCATATAAGACAGTAATAATAAACCAGATTCTAATACAAAGAGACCATGAGTAAGCACAAGGGTCTAGCTAGGCAATGAATAAAGCTTTTGCCTTTATAAGTACCATTGGTGATTCTGTGGTTCTAGGGTCTTAATTGAATTCGCAACTGCTAATCATTGTTCTGCATTTCACAAGGAACTTCAATGGAACTTGTCAAAATTTCCTTGTCAAATTTTGGAGCAGAATGTGACTGGCATGTATACAGTATTATGCATTTGATATCACTGAGTTCAAGTTCAAAATTATTGGCAAAGGGATTTGGTTTGTGACACAAACCCTGCCCAATTGTCCACGTATGTCCACTTGATACCAGATACCATCCTAATGTAATGTCTGATCCAAAAGACATCCTCCAGTCATATCATACTGTATTACGAACAAAGCAAAAATGCACTACTTCCTTGAGAATGGGGTTGAACTTATAACCTGTCTTGGAAACTAGAATGCTACCTTTAAGCCAAGACAGGAAGCTGTCCCTATGCTAACTGCCAGGGTGATGAATATCTCCCCTAAACTCACAAAAGCAGAGCATGCAGATAAAAATATGTGCAAATTTGAATGGTCTAATGCTTTAAACATGAGGAATATTTAGTTCAATCTTTTACTGGAATCAATGCCAATGCAAAGTTATAGTTCTGCTCATACGTCTTTTCAAGTCACTCACAGAAAAACAGCTGGAATCTGGTAAAAATTTGTCAGCCATGTTCAGGACAACAGGAAGTGTTTTGCAAGAACTGAGTGAAACATTTGTCCTGGTGTCACCATGAGAAGTTTTATTTTAGGGAAAACTAGACATTTGAATCAGCTGATTTTGAAGGCAAAAGGAAGTTTACATGTCAGTAGAGATACATTATACAAAATAAGGAGTGTCCTTGTCAATTTACTTGTCTGACATCCATTTGGTATCAGTGTATCAGCACAAATTGAGGACAGGCCTGTGGGATGATACCAGAGGAATATGATTTGTGAGCTATGCATATGAGTTTTGGAGGGCTGAATTGATACTGGATGGGAAGACTAACCCAACACTGCCAATCTATGCTTCAATGGACTTTGAATAGATACCATATGATTTATCTTATCTACTCAATTTAACCCGAGTAAGTTGGTTACACTGGCTAAGCAGCAAGTTTGTTGTTGAATTACAGGGTAAATGTGGAAGTGCTCTGGAGGTGTCATGTGGAAGGGAGGAACATAAAGTGGGTGTTTGAGGGGTGGTGTGTGAGCCAGGCATCAGTTGCAGGGACATTGGGACTTTGAGAGTCTTTTATTGGGAGCTTGAGTTAGATTAATGACTGGCTGCTAGAGACTGAAAGGAGACATGGGGCAAGGGTCTGTACGAAAGGTTAGTAACGGGGATCATGCAAGAGAAAGCTTGACATTGAGAAGATGATGTGTCAGCTGTGGGACATTCAGATGGAAGAGCAACTGGCAGGAAGTGCAGTGGCAGAATATCTGTGGTGGGCATGTGTCAGACAAAGGTAGTTAGCTGTGGGAGTAGGGGTTGCAAAAGACGTCTAAAAGAGGAGTAAGGTGGAGGGTCCTAAGGGAGATCCTCAAAAGTGGAGGTGTTTTATTCAAAAAAAACTATCCTGAGGTACATTCACTTACACAAACAACAGACCTATTCCCCACCAATTCCCCACAATTCCCCACCATCACCACCCTTCTCCATCTGGTGGAGCTGGTCCTCACCCTCAACAATTTCTCTTTCAGCTCCTCAACAATTTCTCCAAGCTCAAGGTGTAGCCATGAGCACTCACCTGGGTCCCATCTATGCCTACCACTTTTTTGGCTGTGTAAGTCAGTCCATGTTCCAAGCCTTCCCTGGTAATACTCCTCAAATGTTTATGTGCTACATTAACCACTGCTTCATGCACCATTGCTGAGCTCAGCAATTTCATTAACTTTGTCTCCAACATCCACCCTGCCCTCAAATGCAGATGGTCCATTTCTGATACCTCTCTCCTCTTTCTCAATCTCTGTCTCCATCTCTGGAGATTGCTTGATATTGTATCAAGCAATACATACAATATTCTGGAGGAGCTCAGCAGGTCTGGCAGCAAATATGGATGGCAATAAACAGTGAACATCTTGGCCTGAGATGTAGACAGTTTATTCCCATCCATAGATACTGCCTGTCCTGCTGAGCAGCTCCAACACATTGTGTGTATTGCTCTAGATTTTCAGCATCTGCAGTACCTCTCACATCTGTGAAACTGTCTACAAATATCTTTTATAAACCTACCAATTCCCATTGCTATCTTGAATATACCTCTTCCCACCTTGTCTCCTATAAAAAGAGCCATTCCCTTTTCTCAGTTTCTTCATCTTCGGTGCATCTGTTCCAATGATGAGGCTTGTCTTTCCAGGACAATATTTCCTTTCCAGGAAGAGAAACTCCATCCTTTGAAGAAGGAGGACATCAGAGGAGCCAATCCTCCTTCCCTTTCTCCTGTGGACCATTCTTCTCTCTTATCCGGTTACTTCTTCGCCACCCATTTACCTTTTCTACTTCTCGCCTTTCAGCTTCTTACTTTATGCCCTTCCACCAAGCACCTGACTTCATCTATCCCTTCTAGCTTGTCCTTCTTCCCCTTCCCCCACCTTCTTATTCTGGCTTTCTCCCCCTTCCTAGCCAGTCCTGATAAAGGGTCTCATCCTGAAACATTGACTGTTTATTCATATCCATAGGTGCTTCCTGACCTCCTGAGCTCCTCCAGCATTTTGTGTGTGTTGCTGAGGTGGCTTCACTGCCATGGAATGCTTGGTTTGGGACGTGTTCATATGACAAGTGCTATCAAGACTTCTTTGCATGTTGTTGGCCAGAAAGAACTACAGTCAACTAATCAGGGAATTTGGATGAGTCAAGGACAGTGGACATATAAAAACAACTTGTCTTTCTCTTACCACGAGGCTGAAGAAATGGAGCTGCCATTTTGTGAAGCTGCTCTGTAGCTTCCATTTTGTGAACTGTCTTGTGAACTAGTTTAGCTTAGGAATAGCTGTATCAAAGTGCTTTAAAGTAGGCACAACAATGCTTCTGATAATCTGCTAGAGCAGAAATCATTTCCAAATAAGAAGTTATTTATGAGGTGTTCTTTGGTAGATGGAATATACAGATTTATGAGGTCTGTGTCTCCCCTGATAATCTGGCTGTTCATTTAGAATAAAGAGACATTAATTACCAGTTGTTACTCACCAAAGAGGGCAATTAGTTGTTGCTGGCTTTGAATAGAACCAATGGGAAGCTGACATACAGGATTGAAACACAACATTTGAACTGATAAGAATTGTGAAAAAGTAAGGAGCTTCAAATACAAAGCTGCAGCAAATTGAATTGAAACCTTTCAGATGGTGAAAGGCCTTGATAGAGTGGATGTGAAGAGGATGTTTCCTATGGTGGGAGAGAACACAGCCTCAGAATAGAGCAGCGTCCTTTTAGAACAGAGAAGAGAAGGAACTCCTTTAGCCAGAGAGTGGTGAATATGAGGAAACCTTTGCCACAGGTGGCTGTGGAGACCAAGTCTTTATGTATACTTAATACAGAAATTGATGGATTCTTAATTGGTCATGGCATGAAGGGATATGGGGAGAAGGCAGGAGATTGGGGCTGTGAGGGAAAATTGGATCAGCCATGGTGAAATGACATAGCAGACTCAATGGGCCAAATGGCCTAATATATCTTATGTTCTTATGGACAACTCTGGAGACCAAAACCATCGTAGATGTAAAGGACCCCATGTCAGACCTATGGAGATCATATCACAACCATGAGGAATGCCTGGCCTAGACTCTTTTCCTGGGTATTATCTTCTTTATTCTTTGCCTATTCATGGAGTGTCATGGAAACCTAGGAGTTTAATCAGTTTGTGAATTTACATGCTTGTTAGTTGAGACAATAAAGGTACTTTGTCAGTAAATACAGATTCTCTTGTCTAAATGATCATTGTTACTCAGGGGTAATCCTTAAAACAATGTGCACACCATTCATGAGCCATACATGGATCAAAATCTTGATAGGCACAGCAAATATTAGATATCGTTATATTGGTCATCCCTTCATGTTTTAATGCTTCAGTCACCAGGGAGACCCAAAAGAAAATCACAAACTTGAGACTTGACACGAGGAAATCTGCAGATGCTGGAAATTCAAACAACAACACACACAAAATGCTGGTGGAACACAGCAGGCCAGGCAGCATCTATAGGGAGAAGCACTGTCGACATTTCGGGCCAAGACCCTTCATCAGGACTAACCAAAAGGAAAGCTAGTAAGAGGTTTGAAAGTAGTGGGGGGAGGGGGAAATGCAAAATGATAGGAGAAGACCAGAGGGGGTGGGATGAAGCTAAGAGCTGGAAAGGTGATTGGTGAAAGTGATACAGAGCTGGAGAAGGGAAAAGATCATGGGACGGGAGGCCTCAGGAGAAAGAAATGTGGGGGGAGCACCAGCGGGAGATGGAGAACAGGCAAACAACTAACTATGTCAGGGATGGGGTAAGAAGGGGAGGAGGGGCATTAATGAAGTTAGAGAAGTCAATGTTCATGCCATCAGGTTGGAGGCTACCCAGCCAGCTTATAAGGTGTTGTTCCTCCAACCTGAGTTTGGATTCATTTTGACAATAGAGGAGGCCATGGATAGATATATCAGAATGGGAATGGGACGTGGAATTAAAATGTGTGGCCACTGGGAGATCCTGCTTTTTCTGGCGGACCGAGCATAGGTGTTCAGCGAAATGGTCTCCCAGTCTCCCAGTCTATGGCGGGTCTCACCAATATATAAAAGGCCACACCGGGAGCACCGGACACAGTATACCACACCAGCCGACTCACAGGTGAATTGTCGCCTCACCTAGAAGGACTGTCTGGGGCCCTGAATGGTGGTGAGGGAGGAAGTGTAAGGGCAGGTGTAGCACTTGTTCTGTTTACAAGGATAAGTGCCAGGAGGGAGATCAGTGGGAAGGGATGGTGGGGATGAGTGGACAAGGGAGTCGCGTAGGGAGCGATCCCTGTGAAAAGCAGAAAGTGGGGGAGGGGAAAATGTGTTTGGTAGTTGGATCCCGTTGGAGGTGGTGGAAGTTACGGAGAATTATACGTTGGACCTGGAGGCTGGTGGGGTGGTAGGTAAGGACAAGGGGAACCCTATCCCGAGTGGAGTGATGGGTGGATGGGTTGAGGGCAGATGTGCAGGAAATGGGAGAGATGCGTTTGAGAGCAGAGTTGATGGTGGGAGAAGGGAAGCCCCTTTGTTTAAAAAAGGAAGACATCTCCTTTGTCCTGGAATGAAAAGCCTCATCTTGAGAGCAAATGCGGCGGAGACGGAGGAATTGTGAGAAGGGGATAGCCTTTTTGCAAGAGACAGGGTGGGAAGAGGAATAGTCCAGAAATAATCCAACTTGAGACTTGTTCTGCATCCATTATTTTCTTTACAAGATTAATATCTATTACTGAAAATTAAACAATAGATAAATATGCCCCAATCTTGAGGATGTGACAAATGGCATACACTCAAAACAGCATATGGGATGGAAATAGCTGTTAGTTCTTGCATTTCTGGAATGATGTTGATGGATAAGTCAAAGAGAGACAGAATAATGGCATCAGCTGAGAGTGAATTATTATTATTCTTGCTTTCGACTCAGTAAACTGTAGCTACTCAGTCTCACTGTGGAGATCTGAGTACAAATGCTGGCACTAGAGTGCAGTGCTTGGGAAGTACAGAAATATGCTGAAAAGTTAAAGTGAGGCCACATTCATCACTCAAATAGACATGAAGAAATTAATTATTTTGACAAAAGTCAGAGGACATCTCCCGGGAGTTCTGGCCAATATTTATCCCTCAGTCAATGTCATGGGAAAAAACCCAAATGATCTGGTGATTAACACATTGCTCTTTATGGAATCCTGTTATTTAATATTTTCTATTTGCAGCAGTGAAGGAACTTCAAAAATAGGTCTGCAAAGTGCATTGGGGTTTCTTGCGATCATGAAATGAGGTCAATAAACCCACCTTCTATATTGATGTTTTCTTTTGTGCAGTTTTTCTACTGAGTTTGCTCTTCTTCTTAGGTGAACCCTGAGACATGAGAAGAATTTAACCTTACTGCAGAGAAAGGAGAGCCTGTAGAAATTGCTCCCCTTCCAACCTCTCCCCCCACCCCCACACTACCACAGCTTACTCAATCTCCGAGAGAAAAGTATAGGGCAGCTTGGTGGAGCAGCAGTTATTATGCCTGCCTCACATTCCAGGAAGTCAGATTTGATATGCACCTTGGATACTGACTGCATGGAGTTTATATGTTATTTTTCCAAGTGCTTCTGTTTCCATCCACATCGCAAAGTTGTGCTGAGGTTTATTCACTTAATGTAAATTATCCCCAGTGTGTGCATGAATGGAAAATAAATCAAACAGAACAACTCAGATGAGGTTGAAGCTGCAGGATTTCAATGTTCTGGAAAAGGTGAGGGAGAATGAGACAAACGCTAATTCTATCCTAGGAGCCTGCATAGATTTGAAGGCTTCCTTCTGAGTTTTCATAAGGCTACTGATCGGACATCTGCTGATTCCAGTGTGCTGATTTGACTGGCGTCTGTGAAAAAGTATATAGAAAAAAGTCGTTCATTTTGACATTACAGTTTTGTTCTTTTGTAATATCACAAAAGTCAATTGTCAGGAGCTAGAACAGAGCTGGTGATGCAGTCCCTCATCCCCTACTATCCAAGTGTTCACCATCCCTCAGAAAATCAGTGCTGATCTTTGCCTCATGCACAAAATCCTGGAGGAGCTCAACAGGCCAGGCAGCATCCACGGAACAGAGTAAACAGTCCATATTGCGGGCCAAGACCCTTCAAAGGGTTTTTCACATCGTGGTCACTTTCCAACTTTATCCTCAAAGTCTCTGATTATTTTAGTGTCTGTAAATCTATGGAATTCAAATATAAATATATTTAATGACTAAGCATTGGCATGTTTCTAAAGAGGAGGGTTTCAAATGTACATTATCATCTAAAGGAAACAATCTTTTCTATATTGTCAGATGTTGTCACAATCACGCAGATATCAAAGAGATCAACTTTTCTTAATTTTAATTAGTAAAAGTTAGTTTTGGTAACTTTCTGCTTATTGGACAAATACCTCATCCTAGGAATCAGTGTTGTGAATCCATGCAGCAAATGTCGACACAACAAAGAAAGATGGGAGAGTTTATAGAGTTGTAAAAAGAAGATCCCATGTTGAATATGCTGGAATACATCATGGATAAGACCAGAATCTGAGACTCCAACATCATTATATTCTACATCTGCCTTCCTTCCTAATTCATGGTCACAATCTTTTCTTCTTGACCACCATCTGAAGCAAAACTAAAACCTAACTCTGAGATGCCTTCTGGCATAAAAGCTTTGTCTTCCTCTCCCTGATCATTGAACTGAGCCAAACTAGTTAAAAATGCAGATGGCTTTGTTGAGAAAAACATCAACTGTTTATTCATTTCCATTGCTGCTGCCTGACCTGCTGAGTTTCTCCAGCATTTTGTGTGTGTTACTCTGGATTTCCAGCATCTGCAGAATCTCTTCTGTTTTTTTTACTTGTTGGGTCTCTTTAACAACTCACCGTCTTCAGCTACAACGTATAACTCAGCTTGACACAGAGGACGGTGGACACTGGAATCAGGATCAAAACATATGACACTGGAGGAGCTCAGTAGGTCAGGCAGCATCTATGGAGGGAAATGGACAGTTGATGTTTTGGATTGAGACCCCTTCATCTTATGTTGACCCAAAATGTCAACCATGCATTTCCCTCCATTGATACCACCTGACCTACTGAATTCCTCTGCATTGTGTATGTTGCAACATACCCTTCCCTGACTGACACAGCCCAATTATGCTGAAGTCCCTATTCAGTGATAGTGAGTCACACCTCATGATGACTCAGCAGCAATTACTTCCTTTGTTACATACCCCATGGGTATCTTGTGACTGTCTCATGACCATGATGTAATTGAGTATCTGGTGAGCATGATGTAATGGTCTTGTGACGGTGGGGTGATGCAATTTCCCACCAGAGTGAGGTCACATGATGTTATTTTCCCATCAGTGAGAGGTCATGTGATGGCCTGTTCCAACAGGTATAAAACGGGAAAGCCTTACTGTTACGCAGGTTAGTTCGCTGTTTAAATCATTTGTTACTCCGTTATTCTGCGTGTTCGTCTCATGATGCCATTTTGTTTTAAAGTGGAGTTTTAATTTCTATCGTAAGTCTCAAAGGTTATTGCCGGCAGCTTCACCACAACACTGCCTGTTTTGGTTCCTACCTTTGCAGTCCAGTCGGAGAGTGAAGAATTTACCGAAGTACGGAAAACCCGAAGGATCGAGTAAAGCTGGTGTTGTCGGCGGTAAAACAGGATCGACTTTATTGAACCCTCGTTCAAAGAGATAGTAACCTGCATCTGAGATAATCCCTGGTATAAGAGCAGAAGGGATTGGGGCAGTGCTATTCGCCAGGGAAAAGATCAGTTCCTTTAAGCCGTTTTTATTTCCTTCGTTGTAAATCCTTTGGGCAAGGCATATTTCAGCTAGGATCAGCAGTAACATCACGTTGTCGAGGAATTTGTTACTTCAGGAAAGTCTCTCCTAATTGACTGACTAAATCACTTGGACTTTTGCATTTATCGCTTTAAGACTGGTCGCATTTATCGCTTTAAGAACTGTTTGAGTTGTCGTATAGCAGTTAATTTCTGGTTAATTTAGTCGTTTGTTTACTTTTCATTTGTTGTTGATCTGAGTTTAAATAAATGTTTCTTTGTTTATTAAAACCTGTCTCAATTCTATTTTCATTGTTGCTGTACCATAACACCTTACTCAGCAACGTTTTTCAAGCTTTTACTTTTAAAGTAGGCAAATAAACTTAAAAAAGGCACAGGTCTGATTCCTGGTAGAAACTACCAGCATCATATGTTTTCGGTCCTTCAGATCTATTGACCCAGATGGTGCCAATGTGAGTTGGCACTTATATGGTTGCAATCGGGGACAGAACATTTCATTGTCAGTTTATTTTAAATGTATTAATGCCTCAGATGAGTGAGTGGACAAACTATATCACATGACTGATGGAATAACAACATCAGTTACTTCAAAACTATAGCTTGTTGCTCCCTTTCGACTTACACAGCCTAAAGTTACATTTTCATAATAAATGAGGGTGAAGGTTATCATGCATTGATAATTCTACTAGATCTGACATGACCTTACTTTCCCAGAGAGGGGTTAAGGTGCAGGTGAACACCTGTACACAGCTGGACAAACGAGCCTTTGTACCAGTACTGAGAGAAACCATGATGGATGAGACAGCCACTAATGGATCCAGGAGACCCAGGTAAAAGTTCTAAAAATA
The DNA here is from genome assembly GCF_030144855.1 of Hypanus sabinus. Classification (NCBI taxonomy): domain Eukaryota; kingdom Metazoa; phylum Chordata; class Chondrichthyes; order Myliobatiformes; family Dasyatidae; genus Hypanus; species Hypanus sabinus. The sequence continues at coordinate 36,783,229 of NC_082711.1, forward strand.
CATAAAGCCGTTAGCTATGCGGTAAAGTTTCTCATGCTACTCTTGAGGCTGTGGAACATATTACAATCCCCGAGGCCTAAAATATAACCTAAATTTGAGATTATCTTTCTTCCTTAACTTCTTTGTAAATTACAATTTCTGCTTTCTTTCGATGAAGGGATCAAAAAGTGGTCAGTGAAAAAGGGAAGGGAGAAGAATTCAGGTTATACATCATAACTTTTGGATGTTTTGACGCACTGCATAGAGATAGTGAAAGCTATTAAGTTGGATAAAAGATGGCATAGGATAAATGTATAAAATTACTGGGAGGTTGCAGACAGGAAGGCCCTATAACACATAGCTCAGCAGGTATGGGATTAGATTTACATTAATTATTAAAAAAGGTTAAAGGTAAAAAATAAACACCTGTGTGAAGTGATGGTTCCTAGAACACATTGTAGGAAAATGTAGTGCTGGCAAAGGGGAACAAAAATCAGAAAAACAGAAAGGTAAAAAGAATAGGACTGGTTATGGATTTACAGAAAGATAAAGGTCCTTTGGAGAATATGACTGCCTGGGTGTACCATGAACTTTAGTCTGCACTGCATGGTATGGCTTTTAACATATTCTCATACCAGCCACAGCTTTTGGAGAGTGTTGACTGTTTTCAATAAAGGATGTTTTGTTTGTATCTCTAGTAATTTGTAATTTGCTTGTGATTTTCCTTGGATAATAGTAACACAATGAAGTTCTGGCCATGAGAGCCCTAGGGGATTTTAAAGGCAATGGTGAAGATTGTAATAGGCAGGGTTGATCAGACCCAAGCGATCCAAACCAATTTGCATGTCCAGGAGTTGTGATAACAAGTGTACAAGCACGACAAAGTAACTTAAGCCTAGTTTATTATCATAAACTAGAAAGTACAAATAAACAACGGTAAGGACAACGAAGTAAGTTATAAAGATTTCAGGGCTTATGATTCATAGTCTCCACTTACTTGTTGAAGTCATCAGGGGATTTGATTGTCACTTTTATCAGGGGAGCTCTGAATTCCGACTCATGAAATCACCCAGGGTCCATCCCAAGCACTGATGATTGTGATTTCTTGGTCGAGGTGAAGTCCCGAGAACTGAGTGAAAGGTGCCTCAATAAATTGGGGTTCAACCCGCAAGCATAGCGAGACACAGAGACAGACAAGCTATCTGGACTTTCGTTCTCATACCACTGGTGCCTTGAGGTCAAGGAAAAAAATCCAGCCACTATTAGCAAACAATTAACATCTTACATGCTGTGAATTCACAAAGAGTTAAAGTGTCATTTTGAATTGTTCAGAGTTTCATCTAATATTTTTACAAAATTTGACATACCACAACACAAAGACACAAGAACCTATGTTCAGTCTGAGGTTATCAGGATGTGGAGCATGGCAATATTCTGCTTCTTACCCAAAGCAAAGAGAAGTCCTCCCAGTGGTTATGTGAGGAAAACAGCTATAAATCCAGAGCTGGATGCCAAGGAAGAGGCCAACCAGGGCAGAGGCAGATAACAGTTTGGTTGAAAAGGTGGAAGGAAGGATCTGGCTGTTACCAGCAGACATGTGGAAAATGCCCCAGTACCTGTGGATTAACTATCCAAGGGGAAGAATATAAATGAAGAGAAAGTGAGCATGCATAGATTCAACAATCATCACTCACCTTCCATCAGCTGGTCAGAGAAGATTTTCCCAGTCTCCCAGATCTTGGTTGATAAGTCCTACTTTGCACCTCAAGCTCAAGCTCTAAAAATCATAAAATTCATGGTGATATATCAAATGAGGTAGAAAACACTATCACCTTATTTCAAACATTTTGAACCTTGATTTATTTGTGTTGTACAACCAATAATCTCTTTCCTTACTGAAGTTCTTGTGAGAATAGTCATTGTCACTGCTCCTGAGCATACTCCTGGCTATCGTTCAGTCCCTGGACAACAATCTGTGCGAACTGAGAGCCAGAATCCCCTACCAGTGGGAGACAAAGGAACGTAGCATTTTGTGCTTTGTGGAGACCTGGCAGTCGGATGAGATACCATATCAAGCCTTTGACCCCTTTGGGTTCTCCCTGCTCGGGGCGGACAGATCAAAAAAACTCTCTGGGAAGTGCAGAGGAGGAGGGATATGCTTCATGGTCAATAATGCTTGGTGTGACCAGCGGAGTGTGCATGCTCTCAAATCCTTTTGTTCACCAGATCTGGAGTCCCTTGTGCTGCTGTGTAGACCTTTCTGGCTGCCTAGGGAGTTCACAGCTGTGTCTATTCTGCTGCAGGCTGATACTGACCTGGCTCTCAAGGAATTGTACTAGACCATTAGTACTCTGGAGACTGCACACCCAGAGGCTGCTTTCATCATCACCGGTGACTTTAATAGAGTGTCGCTGACTAGAGTATCTCCAAAGTTTTGTCAACACATCCAGGTGAGCACACGAGGAGGTAGCATACTCAACCACTGCTATTCTCCCTTCCACAATGCTTACAAAACACTCCTGCACCCGCCACTTGGAAAATCAGATCACTCCTCCATTTTGGTGCTGCCGAGCAGAAGCTGTAACAAGAGGAGGTCATAGGTAAAACAGTCCACTGTTTGTCCAATGAATCGGTCTCCATGCTACAGGACTGCTTTGATGACGTTAACTGGAATGTCCTCCATGATGAGGATGTCTCTTTGTTGACAGATGGAGTTTCATCTGGAAGTGCATCGAGGATGTTGTCCCCCAGAAATCGGTCAGGGTCTATCCAAACCAGAAACCCTGGATCAACAGTTCCATGCGAGGAGTACTTACGGCGTGACACAGAGCTTATGTTGCTGGTAACCAACAGGAACTCAAGAAATGCAGCTACAATCTGCACAAAGTTTTCAAGGCAGCGAAACAGCAATACAGGGACAAGATTTTTTACACTCGATTCAATGTTGCCAACACTGAGCCCCTGAGCAGACCCGCGGATGCAACCTGCAACTTGGTCATCTCTGAGGCTGAAGTACACAGGTGTTTCCAATGAGTGGACAGTCACAAGGCTGTGGGGCCGGACGGCAGCCCAGGGCGGGTACTCAGAGTGTGCGCGGCACAACTGGCAGGTGTGTTTACAGACATTTTTAAATTTCTCCCTCTCCCAATGTAGAGTGCCCTCCTGTTTCAAAACATCCACCATTGTTCCTGTACCTAAAAAGACCAAGGAACGACTGGAATCCTGTTACATTCACCTCAATAATAAGCAAATGCTTTGAGAGGCTGGTCAAGGACTACATCTGCAGCTTGCTACCACTTACAGTGGAGCCACTACAATTCACCTACCGACACAACCGATCGACAGCCGACACAATAGCTCTACACACTGTCCTTACACATCTGGAGAAGAGGGATGCATATGTGAGAATGCTGTCCTTGGACTACAGTTCAGCATTCAACACCATAATTCTCTCCAGGCTTGACAAGAAGCTCAGAAACCTCAGCCTTGACCCTGCCTTGTGTAGCTGGATCCTGGACTTCCTGTCAGATCACCAGCAGGTGGTAAGAATGGGCTCCCTCACCTCTCCCCCTCTGATGCTCAACACAGGGGCCCCTCAGGGTTGTGTACTAAGCCACCTCCTTTACTCTCTGTATACCCATGACTGTGTTGCCATCCACAGCTCCAATCTGCTAATTAAATTTGCTGACGACACTACACTGATTGGACTAATCTCAAATAATAATGAGGCAGCCTACAGAGAGGAAGTCATCATCCTGACACAGTGGTGTCAAGAAAACATCCTCTTCCTCAACATCGCAAAAACAAAGGAGCTGGTTGTGGATTACAGGAGGAATGGAGACAGTCTAACCCCTATTGACATCAATGGATCTGGGGCTGAGGGGGTGAACAGCTATAAGTTCCTCAGCATAAGCGTCACTGAGGATCTCACGTGGTCTGTACATACTGGCTGTGTGGTGAAAAAGGCACAACAATGCCTCTTTCACCTCAGATGGTTGAAGAAGTTTGGTATGGGTCCCCATATCCTAAGAACTTTCTACAGGGGCACAATTAAGAGCATCCTGACTGGCAGCATCACTGCCTGGTATGGGAACTGCATTTCCCTCAATCGAAGCACTCTGCAGAGAGTGGTGCAGACAGGCCAGTGCATCTGTAGATGTGAATTTCCCACTATTCTGGATATTTACAAAGACAGGTGTGTAAAAAGGGTTCAAAGGATCATTGGGGACCCAAGTTACCCCAACCACAAACTGTTCTAGCTGCTACCATCTGGGAAATGATACCGCAGCATAAAAGCCAGAACCAACAGGCTCTGGAACAGCTTCTTCCACCAGGCCATCAGACTGATTAATTCACACTGATACAATTGTATTTCTATATTATATTGACTGTCCTGTCGTACATACTATTTATTATAAATTACCATAAATTGCACATTTATACTGAGATGTAACATAAAGATTTTTACTCCTCATGTATATAAAGGATGTAAGTAATAAAGTCAATTCAATTCAATTCATTAAAAACTACAACTGGGCAGCTTGGAAATGCTTGCTTTTACAAGCTAGTCGCTTTATCAAAAGGGAATAATGCTAGAATCTGGTAGAAATAGTACAGATTTCAAAATAGTCTAATGATAAAAAGCCTTGAGGAGTCCAGAGACCATATCAAGGAGTGCCTGGTTGTCTTTGGCATACAATCCTGAAATGCAAACTAACCAGAATTGTCAGGGCAACAATAGAATTATTAATCATTTTTTACCCCGCTACCATTATCACAGGTTAGCACAGATCTCTTGCTCAGCCAGGATTTGGAAGAGGAGCTGAATAAAATTCCACATATTGTATCCAGTACTCCCATCTGGAGTTGACTCAGTAAAATCCACAAATACTACTGAAACACTGCCTGAACTGTCTGAACACATTGTAATAATTACTTAGTTTCCCTTGTATGTTTGCTTAATTACTTTCTTCACCTTTGCACAAACTTGCTTCTGATATTCTTCATCTGCTGGGCCAAATGCACAGCCAATAATAGAAAGAAGATTTGGAACAGATGACCCCATCTCAGAAGCCAACAACTGCACATGGTTGGCAGGAGTTTAGCGCAGCCTTATGATAAATGTCAAGCCACTAGTAACATTCTTATCTCCAGCTGTCCAACCTGGATACACTTGGTTGATGCCCAGAAATAATAAACATTTACCGTCAGTCTAAAGTGTTTATTTATAAACTGTGGTAGAGCGGACATCACATCCATCAGTTCTGGTTCCGAACACATTGCATTTCTCCTGGCCTGTTCATCCTCTCAGAGATCCTTCACCAAATGTCCATAAAGTATTAAAAAATTAAAGAGACCAGTTACTGGCTTTCAATTTTAAACTAAGCTCAAGATAAAACTGTTGTGACTATAAAGAGGCTGTAATCACGTGTAGATTTTTTCTGCCTAGATCGCTCACAATTTAAAAATCTTCAGCATTTTAGTCTATTTGTGAATTACTGTTAGTGCAGTCAATTTTGTGAGAATGAGTACCTTTTCAAAACTTCATCGCTTATCCTAATTGCTTATCTCTGATTTAAAAAGAGATCTCCTTGTCATCTCCTATGCTCTGAGTAATATCAATCTGTACCAAGTCATTATTATTAGCTTGTATTATACTTGCTTTTTACAGTGTTTCTTTAAGAACTGGTAGCTATCTGTTCACTTACTGTTTTGCCTGTGTCTTTGCAGCTGTGAGTTGAAATGCAAAATCCATCAGCCGAGTGCTGACATACTGAAAGTTCACACCGAGTCATTAACATTATACCAGCAGTGGCCAGTGAACAAGGTTCAAAGTTCAAAGCAAATTTATTATCAAAGTACATATATATCACCGTATACTACCCTGAGATTCATTTTCTAGCAGGCATTCACAAAGAACAAAGAAATATAATAGAATGAATGAAAATCTGTGTCCAAGGATAGACTAGAGTATGTTCCTATGACTTCCTCTTCCTTAAGTCCCCAATCCATTCTTTGGTCTTACTGATGTTGAGTGCAGGTTGCTGCTGTGACACTACTCAACCAGCTGATCAATCTCACTCCTGTACGCCCTCTCATCATTATCTGAAATTCTGCCAAAAATTGTTGCGTCATTGACAAATACGTAGATGATGTTTTAGCTGTGCCCAGTCACACAATCGTGGGTGTAGAGACAGTAGAGCAGTGAGTTAAGCAAGTATCCTTGAGGTGTGCCAGTCTTGATTATCAGCCAAGAGGAGATGTTAATTCTGATCCGTACAACTGATCAAAAGAGGTACAGAGGTCCAGGTTTTGAAGAGCTTCTTAATTAGAACTGAGCATGTGATTGTGTTGAAAGCTAAGCTGTAATCAACTAACAGCAGCCTGACATAGAGATTGTTATTGTCCAAGGCCAAGTGGAGAGCCCACGAGATTGCATCCACTGTAGACCTATTGTGGCAATAGGCAAATTGAAGTGGGTGCAGGCCCTTGCTTAAGCAGGAGTTAATTCTGGCCTTGAACAACTTCTCAAAGCACTTCATCACAGTGGTTGTGAGTCCCACTGGGCGATAGTTGTTGAGGCAGCTCACCCTGCTCTTCAGGGGCACTGGTATGATTGTTGCCCTTTGAAGCAGGTGGGAACTTCCGACTGCAGCAGTGGAAGATTGGAGGGGTCCTTGAGCACTCCTGTCAGTTGGTTGGCACAGGTTTTCAGAGCCTTCAGTACACTACTGATGCCTTGTGAGTGCTCATTCTCTTGATAGATGTTCTGAGGTTGGCCTCCATGACAGAAATCACCTGGTGTTGCAGGGATTCACACAGATAGAGTTTAATTCTCCCTTTCAATGTGGACATAAGTGGCATTAAGCTCAACTGGGCCTGAAGTATCACAGCCATTCATGATGTTAGATTTTGCTTTGTAGGATGTAAAGGCTTGCAAACTCTGCCAGAGCTGATGCGCATCTGATTCTGTCGCTAACCTCAATCAGATTTGGGGTTTTTTTGCCCTTAAAATAGCCTTCCGTAGGTCGTAGCTGAACATCTCGGGATCACCAGTCTTGAATGCCACAGATCTGGCCCTGAGCAGACTATAAATTTCCTGGTTCATCCACACCACAGCTGTTGGTTTGAGTATGTACGTCAAAACATGGAAGCATATAGAGAAGTGTGTCATTTGTGTAAAATCAAATCAGTGAGGGTTGTGCTGGGCAGTCCGTAAGTGTCGCCACACTTCTGGAACCAACGTAGCATGCCGGTAACTCACTACCCTAACATGTTCATCTTTGGAAAGTGGGAGGCTGTGTGAAGTGGAATAGCTCTGAGTCCAACAGAAGTCTGGTGATCTACCATTTTCCCAGGCAAACCTTTGCAGCCATGATCCTGATAAAATCCAATCCTAGTGAAGGTTGGAACGGTTCCAATATTCCAAAGCAAAGCTGAAAAATGAGCTCATGTGAATAAAAACTTCCATAACATCACAGTAGAGAATGTATGTTTTTCCCTTCAATGTCTTTTGCATAAATGAACACTATAATGTTGCAAAATGGCAAAGAAACAGGAGTAATTATGTTAATTACTTCTTGAAAGAACATGTTTCTTGATTTGATAATGCCTCATTTTGTCTTAGAACAATTATGTGCATGATTTCTGAATTTAGTTAGCCACTGACTGTTAATGTCTGTGTACTTGCCAGGGGTTGAATGTATACCTGACGTTGATCTTAATGTATGGTCACCATCAATTGCCAATGATGTAGATAATGTACAACATATACTACATGCCATCAAAACTAGAGTGGAAAAGTAAGTAATTGGGTAAATGAAGGCCCCATCACTGCCGGACCTCATCAAACAAGTGCCAATAATTCAGATATGTCAATCCTTTCATTACTGCTAGGACATAGCTGGGAACAGGTACGGTATATTACAATTTACTGGATCAGATGCTTAAATAAATATGAAAAAGTCAAATGTGAACATCAGTGGTATGCTTTTGTTTTCAGAGAATTGAACTTACAGCTTTTCTAAACATCATGGTTCTATAATTTTCTGCAGAAAAACAATGTGTTATTTTCCCTAGCCAAAATAGGCATCACATTTGTTCTGCATATACAACTTTACCTCTTGAGATTTTAACCCACCCAAATGCATGGAGCAGAACAAGTATAAGGGTCAGATCTGTCATCACCAATCACCCTCCCAAGGGTCAGGAAGTAGCGACCTTCACTGGTAATAAATCATTCCACCAGTCTCAGTCCAAGAAACTGTTCCCAATCTTAGCTGGGTGTTTCTTGCTGGAAAATATGTGTTGCCTTAGGAAGGAGGTTGTCCCCTTAAGGGACGTTATCATCAATCAAATTATTTCAGCCTTAACTGAAATAACAACAAAAAATGTTGGCAATGCATAACCTCATTTGGTGTTGGAAGGAGAAGCACAGGTTAATATTACAGGTGGGCTATTTCATTAGAAAATGATTGCACCCAGAATGTCAAAACATCTCTGCCTCAGATGTAGATCAACACTTTATGCACTTCAACCATTTTGAGTTTCTTGTATTAAAAATTTATAAAGATAGCTTTAGATTTTTTTTGTGTGTTTTGCCTGAACAATCTCATTCTGGTTGTCTGAAGAACCAGTCAAAATAATTAGACACTTTTACCTTAGTTTCTCTCAGCCTCACATGCTGTTGAATGCATTGTGCATCCTCTTTAATGAAAATCCTCAATGATCAGTGGAACAACCTACGGAAAGTTCCACTCTCCATCAACCGTTCTCAACAGTTTGAACAGCACCTGGGGGTGGTCGAGGGGGGGAAGGAATTACTGTCATTTCAAGTTGAGCCCCTACATCAAGTCATCAAGACCCGTTGCCAGATTTCAACTCAAACCATCAATGTTCTTTCCCACCACAGATGCTGCTTGGGCCACTTGAATTCTTGCAGCAGATTGTTTGTTGCTTCAGATTCTAACATCTGCAATCTCTTGTGTTTCCAGTTCCATTCTCCTTGTGGAGTTATAGGCAGAGTATATCCTGCAATGGATTTTTTTTTCTCAGCCACTTTGGCATATCAAAATGACTTATCCTGGTCTCTCTCATCTTCATCAAGTATATATTAACATTTCCTACAGATAACCATGTATAAAGACAGTGATAGCTACCATTCCATTCCATTTTCAGAATCAGAATCAGGTTTATTATCTCAGACATCTGTGTTGAATCTTGCTGCTTTGTGTTTACAGGACAGTGCAAACACCTTATATTCTACCTGGATAGCCTCCACCCTGCTGATATGAATATCAATTTCTCCTTCCAGTAAACAAATTCCACCCCCTTCCTCTTTTCCCCACTCTGACCTTTTACCTCTTCTCACCTGCCTATTACTTGGTTCCCTTGTTTCCCCTCCTCCATCCTTTTCTCCTATGGTCCATTCTGCTGTCCTATCCGATTCCTTCTTCTCCAACCCTTGACCTTTTGCAGCAACCTGGCTTCACCTATCACCTTTCCAGCTAGCCTCCTTCCCCGCCTTCCACCTTTTATTCTGGCATCTTCCCCCTTCCTTCTCAGTCCTGAAGAAGGGTCTCAGCCCAAAATGTCAACTGTCTATTTATTTCCATAGATGCAGCCTGGCCTGCTGAGTTCCTCCAACATTTTGTGTGTGTTGCTTTGGATTTCCAGGATCCGCAGACTTTCTTATGTTTACAATTACTGTAAGTTACAATAAAAAACAAATAAACAGTGCAAAAGGGGAATAGTGTTCTCAAGTTCTTAGACCCATCAGAATTCTGATGACAGAGGGGAAGAAACTGTTCCTGAATCATTGAGTATGGATCTTCAGACTCCTATACCTGCTCCCAATGGTAGTAATGAGAAGAGGGTATGTCCCAGATGGTGAGAGTCCTTAGTGATAGATGCCCCCTTGTTGAAGCACTGCCTTTCGAAGATGTCATGTAGGTAGGGAGATGTGTTCATGGTGGTGCAGGCGGAGTTTGCAGCCTCTTTCAACCTTGTGCATTGGAGCCTCCACACAAGGCTGTGAGGCAACCAGTCAAAATGCTCTCCACCATACATTTGCAAAAATTTGTAAGTCTTTGTTGGCATACACAATCTCCTCAAACACCAATGAAGCATAGCCACTGGCATGCCTTCTTCATGATTGCATCAATATTTTGTGCCCAAGATATATCCTTTGAGATGTTGACGCCCAGGAACTTGAAGCTGTTCACTCTTTTCACTGCTAACCCCTCAATAAGGACTGGGTGTGTTTTCTCCCAAATTCCTCTTCCTGCAGTCGACACAAAATTCTTTGTTCTTGCTGGCATTGAGTTCTCTGATTATACCTGTGAGATATTTTTCAACATTACAAAGTTATGCCAATGTATATTACTGTTGACAAAAGCACATTCATTTATGAATTGTCAATACTGGAATTGACAACAATTGGCATAATACAGAGAAAAGAGAGTTAAAACAGCAATGTCACAGAAAGAGCAGTCAGATTAATGATCAGTTAATGATGTTACGTGAGGAGAGCGTTGTTTCTGGTATGGTACTAGAACTAACCCCCCTCCCCCAACCCCATGATGCTCGGAATCTTTACAACCACAACAAAAGACCAATATCTTGTGCATCTCACACAAAGTGCAGCATTCTTTCAACTTAAATATGCACTCATTTCTCTGGTGTGGAGCTTGTTGCCAGAATCTTCTCACAGACTGAGATAACTCACTTTATTAGCAGGTCAGAAACCTGTCAATGTTTATTCCAATGATTGAATGCAGTAATTATGAATCAGCCAGTTATTGAAATTCAGAGAGCCATACAGCACAGAAACAGGCTCTGTGGTCCAAACAATCCATGCCAACCAAGATTTCCATCAAAGTTAGTCCCACTTGCCCATGTTTGGTCCATAACCCTCCAAGCCAGGGTTCTCAACCTTTGTTATGCCATGAACCAATACCATTCAGCAAGGTTGGGAACATATGCATGTCTAAAACTTTCTTATTCATGTACCCGTCAAAGTGAATTTTACCTATTTTTAGTATACCTGCCCCAACTCTCTATTTGGCAGTTCATTCCATATACTAACCACTCTCTGGGTGAAAAGGTTTCCCTACAGGTTTCTATTACAGTATATCTCTCCCCTTTCATCTTAAACCTATGCTCTCTAGCTCTTAATTCCCTAACTCTGGAAAAAGACTATGCACATTCAGCCTATCAATTTATGCACCTTCAATTTTACACTCCTCCGTAAGATCTATAAAACTTACTAACTATGCCTTGTAAAAAGTCATTCAAATCATTAATATAGATGATAAATAGCGCCATTGTCTAAGGAAAAACACTGATCATGGGCCTATGGTCCAAGAAAAATCTTTCCACCATTTCATTCTGCTTTCCACCATCAAACCAAATAGCTAGCTTTCCCTTGATCATATGAGATCTATCTTTTCTTTGAAGCTTACCATGCCGAATGTAATCAAAGTCCACATCCTGTTCTCATCCATCTTCTTGGTTGCATCTTTAAAAAAAAACTCAATCAAATTTGTGAGACGTTATCTCCCATGCACAAAGCTTTGCTATCCCTGATTAATGCCTGTCTTTCCAAATATCTTGTCCCTTAAAGTCCCCTCTTTTAATTTACCTACAACAGCTGTTAGGCTTAGTGGTCTATAGTTCTTTGCGGACCTTCCCATAGTATTCTTGGATATAATCAGATCCTAGAGATTTATCTATCTTCAGCAATTTTAAGACATCCTGTACCTCCCCTACAGAAATGCAGACTATTCCAAAGGAATCCCCATTAACCATCTCAAGGCCTGAAGTTTTCATGTCTTTCTCCAGAGTATAAAGAGAGGAAGAATACTCATTGAGGGTTTCATCCATCTCCTGTAGCTCAAAGTGCACTTTGATCTTTCTCTTCCGAGTTGCTTTTTATCCATTAATACTTACAAACTCCATTTTGATTCTCCTTAATCTTCTCTGTCAAAGTTGTCTCATTGTCCCTTTATGCCCTTCTGATTTCCTTTTGAAACACGCTGGTTTCCTTGGCTGCGCAAGTCTAGGGAAGACAACCTCCGGCCCTGCTAATCTTGTGAGATTGAGGCGCACTCGATCCCACCCCAAACCCTGGTTCATGTGGAAGCTTGTCATTTACTACCCTGTTACAAATTAATGCCACGGAATAACAGACAGTACACAGCATACAACTAAGGGAATTATATTTATGAATCTTAACTGAAGGGTTAGAAAAGAATAACAAAAAGAAAAGGGCCCATTCTAATTAAACAGTCAAATGTGCACAAGCTGGAGCTCATCTTGAACTTCTTGATCACTCACGCTCTGGGCCCTCGGTCAATGTGAAAGCTCACACCACCTTCCGAACGTCGCTCGCAATCCACCCCAGACATATAGGTCACCTGCCAGAGCAAATGCTACGACCAGTTCTCCCCAGTGTCTTCTCTTCATCTCCTCTCAAACAACAGCCGCAAGCCCAACCTTACTGTCCCTCACCAGAGAAACCTCCCCTTCAATTTGACCATCCTAATTGGACGGCACACATTTCTCCTCATCTCTCATCTTCAGCAATAATCTAAACATAAGCTGAAAACAAGCGGCTTGCATAGAACAGTACAAAATGAAATACATACAGCATATCAGTAAAAAATATGAACCAGGACATTCAACTTCTATACTCCACCTGGGGTTCACTTGATCCCAGATTCCTGTATCTAACTATTGCCTCTGTTCTTTTCTTGACTAGAGCCTCAATATTCCTTATCATCCATGGTTCCCAATTACTGCCTGCCTTGCCCTTCACTCTAACAGGAATATGCAGATCTTGAAATTTCAATATCTCACATTTCAAAAGCCTCCCACTTGCCAGGCATCCCTTTGACTGAAAGCAACTTACCCCAATAAACTTTTGCAAGTTTCTCATTAATACCGCTAACATTTGCCTTGTCCAATTGAAAACTGGAACATGTGGGCCAGACCTGTCCGCTTCCCTATCTAATCACTCTTCCTGCGCCATTTCATCAAGGTTTGGCCTTTCCCTGGTTGAGCTTTCACTGCAGCAGGTGACAAAGCTTTCTTGAACACTCTTAATGAATTCCATGCTAAGTCTTTTGCACTTTGGCCGTCCCAGTCCATATCTGAAAAGCCAAAATGCCCTGCTTTGACAACCTTATTATTATTTTCGCTTTATGCAATTTCCATTCCTTATATCAAGGGTTTCCAACCTATCTTATGACATGAACTAATATCATTAAGCAAGAGGTCTGTGGATTCCAGTCTGGGAGCCCATGCTCTAATTCCTATTACAGGCCCTTAGTACAATCCCAATTAGGTTTTTATTTCTTAACTCCGCGCGTAAAACCAAACTGGAGAATCCTTCAATAATGCTAACTCAGACTACTGCCTTGATATTCTACTTAATCAGAAATGCAACTACCCTGCCTCTGATTTCTCCACTTCTATAATACCTGTACCCTGGAATATTTTGCTACCAGTCTTGTCCCTCCATTACCTATTGAATGCTCCCAATGGCGTACCCCTCAAATAGCCTCTGACAACCAAGTCCAGCTCCCAGCCTTCATGCGTTCAAAGGTTCAAAGGTACAATTTAATGTCAGAGAAATGTATACAATGCTTTTTCTTCGCAAACATCCACGAAAACAGAGGAGTGCCCCAAAGTATGAAAGACAGTTAAATGTTAGAACACCAAAGACCCCCCCCCCCACCGCGCATAAGTGGCAGTAACAATCCCTCCTTCCCCCCACCAGCAAAAAAAGCATCGGCATCGCCACCAAGCACTCAAGCGTGAGCAAAGTAACTGCAAAGACACAGACTTGCAGTTACCCCAAAGATTTTGCGTTTCACCCAGTATTCAACATACCACAGGCTCTCTATCTCCATTTTCCTAACGAGCGGGGAAGAATAACAAACAACTCATTGGTTTACGGTATTAGAAGTCGGTTACGCCACTTTTTTTGAGCTCTTAAGCTCTTATGTGTGACTTAGCTATTAAGCCCAGCAGAACCGTTTTTACTGACAGGAGAAGGGACAAAGGAGAGTTATTGGTGCCTTAAAAACAGCTGCTTCAAGGCAAATAGTGCTTGTTAGCCATGGTTGGCAGCTCATCCAGGAGACAGAAAACTCAGATGTCAAACCTCCGCTGCCTTGCAGCTATATCCACTCATGGGGAAGGCTTCGGGAGTGAGCACTGAGGAAAAATCCAGAGTTGGAGTCCCTAAGGCAGTTCGACGTTGATTTCAATGCTGGCTAGCAACTCCTGTGACAGTGCTGGTGCCAAACTGTATCAGTTTCTGCTGTTCTTTTGGATTTATCAGCTGCACGGAGAGGGGGAGCCTGCTGCATGGGAAACAGCTTGCTCTCCTCGTCCTGCCCTGGCTTGTGTATCGTCTTACTACTCAGTAGGAAAATATGTCTTTAATATATTTTATAAATCTACAAAGTCCCCAAGTTCTTTGGAAACAGTGATGCCATTTTGAAGTTTAGTTACTACGCTTTCTGTTTCCCCAGATATTTAAGCAGCTATTCCATGTGGAATTATCAGTTTAGCAAGATTGAGATCATACATTGAAGCACAAGGGAGACCTTAAGTTAAGGTAGTCAATCAATAAGGTCTCCTGCATGTTGAGAAACTCAAGGAAATAAAATGTGTGCAAGCTTCTTTTGAGTAAAGGTGAGGTCTCGGAATTAATAGATGTTATTAAGTTTTGCTTGAAAAGACTCAGTTTGGAAGGAACAGTCGGGCAGAATTTTCTCTCAGGATATTAAATAAGTGGAAAAATATTCTTGACAAGAAGCCATGTACAGAGTTGTGAATTAAATACCACTGGAGAAACCAGAGTGTGAAAACTTGCACTGACACCCCATCACAGTCCTGACAGACTGCTGCATTGCGGGGGGGTACCTTCTTTAAACCGCATTCCAGCTGCTCCACAAGGCAGATGTAGAAGATGCCTGGCGAAGTTCAGTAGTGGGGTTATCCTCGGAGTCCTGGCCAATATTTATCCCTCAGTCAGCTTCATTAAAACAGATTACCTCTTTGTTATCACATTTCTCTTGGCAGGAACTTACCACGTGCAAACTGGCGAATGTGGGAGATAGTACGTTTAACAAGATAGTCACACTGTAGGTACTGCAAGAAAGAAAGACGAGAACAGTGGAAAACAGGAGCAGGAGTAGGCCATCAGGTCATTCCGGCCAGCCCAATATAACCAAGTCCCCTCAACAGTGACCTCAGCTCCTCATCTGCGCCATGTCGTCATACCACTCTAGTTCTTGATTTAGCTAATAGTTTTCCACCCCTGTGTTAAATACCTTCCATCTCCAACACCAACCAGGGCAGAATTCCTGTGATTCATTAGCCTCTATAAGAAGTTTCAATGTACCTCAGCTTTAAATACCAGCCCCTTTCTGTGACATGACTCTGATTGTTTGAGATTCTCCCACCAGTCAAAACATCCCAGCATCTAGATGGTTGAGCCCACTTAGCGTTATGCATGTCTGAGTAAGGTTGCCCCTAAGGAAGACAGAACTGAATTATTTACTTCCTCTTGAGGTTTAAGATGAGAGGAAACATTTTCTGAGGGAAAGTTTCTTTAGCTGGAGAGTGGTGAATCTGTTGAATTCATTGTCACAAATGGTAATTGAAGCCAATCAAGAGAAAATGTGCAGATGCTGGAAATCAAAGTAATACACACAAAATGCTGGAGGAACTCAGCAGGTCAGGCAGCTCAACGGAAAAGAGTAAACAGTCGACATTTTGGGCTGAGATCCTTCATCAGGACTGGATGAAGGGTCTCGGCCTGAAACTTCCACTGCTTACTCTTTGCCATAGGTTCTACCTGGCCTGATGAGTTCCTTCAACAGGTTGTCAAAGCCAAGTCACTGGGTACCTTTAAAGCAGAGGTTGATAGGTTCCTGATAGGGCATCAAAAGTTATGGAGAAAAGTCATGAGAATGGGGTTGAGAGGGATAATTAATCAGTCACGAGGGAATAGTGGAGCCAACTTGGTGGCCCAGATAGTCTAATTCTGCTCCTTCATCTTTTGGTCTTATCCTGAAGGGGAAGTTTTTTGTACAGAGAGTTATTGATATTTGGAAAGTGCTATCAGGGGAAGCGGTGGAATCAGATGCATTCGCTATACTTAAGAAGCATTTAGAAAAGCACTTCAATGGGCAATGCATGGGTCTATTGTAGGCAAATGGGTATGGTGTAGATAGGCAAAAAAGTTGACATGCAAAAAGTAGATCTGTTTCTGCTCTGTGTTGTGTCTCAATGATTTAATGGTTGGGCACAGGGGTTGCTTTATTGGTTCTGCAGTTCCCCCATCACAGGGTTACCCACTGTCAAAGCTGTAATCTAAATTCAATTTCTCTGAATTTCTTCACTAACATCCAAAAACACTCAGACCTTCACGTTATTTTTTTTAAATGAAAATATTAAAAAAAGATAAATAATTAAAGTGCACAATGTGCAACAAAACAATAATAAATACACCATAAAAACCCATATATTCACTGATATGTTATATTTTTGTAGCCCAACACCAGATCCTTGTTAAAAAAAACCAAGCCAGCATCTGCTTGCAAATACAAATTGAGGTGACTGTTACATTGTAACAATTTGGCTCCATGCAAGTAATGGTTTCAGGCCAACAGCCATCTGTCTGATACTATTTTGGCAAGAATAGCTATAAGTTGTGGAAAACTTTTCATTATATTATAAAAATCTGTTCTCCATGAATCCTGTTGAGAATATTTACTGCCTGAGGCAGATTGGTAATAAAGATAATGCCTGTGCCCTTGTGCTTATATAATTCAATATATAACATTCAATAAACTCTAAATTACTTTGTAAAGTGAATGGCTCTTCATAAAGTAGAAATTAATTTCAGGCTGAAAAATACTAAACAGTATTTCTTGTGTAGTAACTTCTACTGTTACCACCATTGATAAAAATGACAATTACAATAATTATTAAGAAACAATTCCAGTATGAACTAAAATAATTTGCATCAAACAAAAGAAAGATTAATCAGCCGATGTTTTCATGCATTCTGTGACTGCAACTTTTTTAGAGATGTAACTGTAACATTTTTAGGCAACTGTTGCGTGATATGATGGAAGAAAATAAAGGTTAAGAAGTTGGCTATGAAACCTCCCAGTGGCACATTTAGCAGATGGTTATGTTTTTGTCTTTGAATGTAAAAAACGACCATTCAGTACTTTAGGCTTAATTTACCACTCAATCAGTTTTAGATGATAAGCACATCCATATTTTTTTAATAGAATCATAGAATCATTACAGTGCAGAAGCAAATATTCTGTTACAATACACACACAACTCCATCAGCAAGGACTCTGAAGCTCTAACTCTCCAGAATATGGATAGCTGGTGTGGCCCCTTTATAGATTCAGGCCTCCCCGCTAATTGGCAGTCATGTGTTGGTGCCAAGATTTTAATATTTAAAGAGCACCTGAACTGAGGACTGGTGCTCAATAGTCAGCTCTACTTTGGATTATTGTCTAGCATCCAGTTTAGTACTCTGTTCTCATTTCAATCTCATATTGTGTTTCGATTCAGGTCTCAGTTACTCCGGCTTGGGGTCGTAATCATTGTCATTTTGGTCTCTCATCATGTGGGAGGTATATCCCATCTCCTTTTTGTTGAAATCCATGGGTCCTTTATCCAATGGCATAGTGTGTTATTTAGTTTCAAATGCTCATCCAATTCCTTTTTGATTCTGTTTCCACCATCCCTGTGAATTCCGTAAATACTTCCAGATCAAAAATAAAGTCTTTCCTCATCTGCTAAATGTGTGTCACTTGGCCCTTGAACCATCCACCAATGAGAGTGTTTTCCCTCTTTCAATCCTATCTAAATCAATGATGAAGTTGAGTATATATTTCAAATTTTGAACAAGATGAGAATAATCAATAAGATCTAAAACTAATCTGACGTTATTAGAGATATGACCACCCTTCATGAAACCAGCCTGTGTCTCATCAATAATAAATGGTAAAACTGCTTTCATTCTGTTAGCAAAGATTTGGGCCAGAATTTTATAATCACTATTGAGAAGGCAAATAGGATGCCAATTATCAATAAATAATTTATCTTTTCTTGGTTTAGGAATTAAAGTAATAAGGCCCTGTGTTAAAGAAGTGGGAAAAAAATTCTTTATCAATTCTAAAAACAATTTTAGTGAAAAGGGAGCTAGGGTGTCAGAAAACACCTTATAAAATTCTGCAGTTAGACCGTCAACTCCCGGCGACTTATTATTTTTTAAATTTGAAATGGCAGCCTTAACCTCTCCCAAGGTAATAAGAGCATCACACAGGTCTTTCTGATCATTGGACAGGTTCCTAAGAATATTAATATCATTCATGAAACGTAGTGTAGATACTTCACAATATTTTAAGCTATACAGCTTACTATAAAAAGCAGAACAATATTTTGCTATTTTTAAGAGACCTCTGTAATCACACCATCAATATTAAGCTGATGAATGGAATTGAATTGGGCACGCTACTTTTCTAAACGAAATAAACAAGCTGTACTCTGTTCACCCTCCTCCAGCCATTGTTTTCTAGATCTCACATATGCACCTTCTGCCTTTATAAGATAAAGATGGTTTAATTTATCCTTTAACAAAGCCAACTCGTCTTTATCTTTCCCTGAAAGGTTATCTGGAAACAATTCACATAAATTTGCAACCTTTGAGATCAATGATTGTACTTCCAATTCTCTTTTCTTTACTAAATCACTACTGTATTTCCTAAAGAATTTGGCAGATTCAAATTTAAGAAGTTCCCAATTTCTGGAGAAATTATTCTCTACCATCGCTTTACATAAAAAGTAGGTTGCCTGTGGTAGATACCCTGTGGGTATCTTGTGACTGTCTTATGAGCATGATGTAATGGTCTCATGATGGTGGGGTGATATAATTTTCCCTCCAGTGAGAGGTTATGTGATGGCCTGTTTCAACAGCTGAATTACCCAACATGGATCCATCCAGCACAACTGTAGGAAAGATTTGTTTTCTTCCGTCTTTTAAAAAAAAACTAATAAAGGTATTAGAAGTTTGTTTCAAAAAGACATTACTTCTATTCCTACAGCTGTTAGTTTTTGGAATCGTCACTTGGGGACTCTGAGATGGAGGAGTATTTGGGGCTTTTATTTAACAAATTTTTATTAAGGAATAAAATTAAAGAAATTTCATTTAAAATTATAGATAGTTATTATCCAACCAATGTTTATTTGACAAGGTTTAATTCTGATATTGAAACTAACTGTTCTTTTTGTGGTTTATATCCAGAGGATTTATTTCATTTGTTTTGGGATTATGAATATGTTAAAACTTTTTGGGTTGATGCATGTCAATTTATGGATCAATATATTATTGTAGATTTTACTTTTTGTTTTGAAAATGTCTTATTTGGGTTTACTAATAATACCAAATCTCATAGGGATAATTTCTTTATCATAAATCTTTTGTTAGTTTGCAGCAAAGTTTATATCCATAAGTGCAAATACAGCAATAAGAAACCTTCATTTATATTTTTTACGTCAGACTTCAAACTATACGTTACTACTCTGAAAACTTCCCATAACCAGAAAGCTGTAAAGACTGTACAAATCTGTCAACGTTTCGGGTTATCTCTGTAAATGTTTCTGTTTTGTGACTCCTTTTAGATATAGTTCCTTCTATCCAACTGCATTTAGAATGGATTTTCTTGTTTATTTGTATATTTAAAGTTAATCGTTATATCTTTGTTGCTGCTTATGTGTGAATCCCTGGCTTTGTTAGCATATGTTTAGTGTTTCTGTTTTTGTTAGTGTTCAATAAAGATAAAAAAAGGTTCTAAAGAAATGTTTTAAATCTGATGGGAAAATTAACAAAATATCACTATCTCTGTATCATCTTTAGTACTTTTATCAGTGCTAATGCGGGTTTACCACATATTATGAAGTGAGTTAATTCTTTAAATTTTAATCTCATAAAACTATATAATCTCAAGTGCTGCAGAACTGAGAATGATACAAGTTTACTGTTGATTTGCTTGTGTTGCTATCAGCTCTTATCTGATTCCAAAAACAAAACATGACTCCTTTTTCACTGGGTGAAATCATCTTGCCACCTGGCAGTCTCAAATTAATTCTGTTCACCTTTGCATATTTTATTAGCAGTTGGCTAATCAATCACAAAACATAGACAAAAATGTCGATAGTTCTCCTACTGATAATTAAAGCTATCAAGTTTACAGCACTAAGGAGTATTTTCACAATCATTCATCTTTATAGAATGAATCTGCAGAGCTGTTTCCACATCAGATTCACCTTTCTACAATTTAAGGTACACCTTATCTGGAATCCCATGTAGTATTTACCTTTGATCCTCGTGACTCTGATACTGGAAAATAAGGAAAGCTTTTACCACAATTCACAAGAACTGTAGCTTGGTTACATAATGCCGATGTCATTATCTGTAATCACTGATTTCAATTTCTGATATAATGTTGTGAAATTGATACAATTGAAAGGGTAATTCTACAAGTCTACAATATTTAGAAAAGGAATACTTGAGGGGATTTAATTTAAAATAATAAAAGATTTAACATCAGTTTCTTCACTTTGGATTTACTGATAACTGCGGCGAAAATTTGCTCAGCAAGGACAGTTTTCCTTAATGTAGTATTCCTGCCAAGGTGTCGTGCATAAACAAAACTATGTGCTGTTGCCTACCACTGCAGTCCTTTGAATATAAGGGGAGTGTCCTTTCTGAAATTTAGTGAACTCAGAATGCTAATAAATATGACATTTTATTTGTCAGTGAAACTTGGTGAGGATAGTTTGAAAATAAACAATTATTTATTGTGTGAGAGTGTGAATTCAGTAGAAGGCATGTAAGAGTTAATGTACATGACAAAGAAGGCGAAAGAAGGTGACCTCTCAACAGAGGTCATGAACGCAAAGACATTATTTTTCACTAGGACAGGAAAGAGCTGGCTGTTGTTTGCCTGCCTATCATCATCCACCTCGTTGTGAATGGGCTTGGAAAACCCTTGGGAATATTGTTCGCAGAAAAAGGAGAAGTTGGAAACTGTAGGAGAACTCAATAGACACATAGATGAAAGAACAATGGAGGGAAGCATTAGACTGGTCTTGGAGTAGACTAAAAAAAGGTTGCTGCAACATCATAGGTCAAAGGGCCGGTACTGTGTTGTACAGTTTCATGTTCTAGATCTAATATGCAATTTTGTTGTTTTCCTTAACTCAAGGATGTACAATTCAATTCAGGACCACTGTTGTTACTCTTTTGTTATAGGGCTGCACAGTGGCCCAACTGATCAGTCCTGCAGCCAATGTAGATTTTGCACAAACTTCTGTGTGAGAATGTGGGTTTAGGCCAATTTCTTTCATTTCCTCACTAGTATGTGGAAGAATCCAATAGATTTAGTGTGGGATTGGTGCAAATGAATGCTTAGCGTTTGTTGTATAATTGGTGGCCCACAGGACCTGTTTTCATGCTGTATGTCTCAATATCACTATCTAAGACCAACAGGAGCTACGCATAAAGTTGTCTACATCCTGACTGCAAGCAACCAAATGATTGGTATCATCCAGTGGGGCAGAATATTAAAGATGAATTTGAGTTTATTGGGTGTGATTACTACCACCACTACAAACACATCCCCTAGTGTCACTTTATGTCCATACAATCAGTCAATGTATATAATATTTACATATACATTGTGTTTTATAGGATTGTTTTTATATTTATTATGTATCTTTCGTTTTTTTTCTATTTTGTTCTTTCTGCTTATCTGTTTTTTAATGCTGCATCGGTTTGAGAATAACAATTATATTGTTCTCTTTTGCACTCGTGCTGGAGAGTGACAAGAAACAACCTTGGATCTTGACTCTTGACACTATGCAAGTACATGCGTGCACAAGTGCAATGACAAACTTATTTGTGTAGTTTCACAGGCACATAGCATCGTGTAAGCAGCATTCACCAGAAAAACATAAATTATGCACATTTTTCTACAAGAAGGAGCAATTAGAACAAAAAAAAACAACTCCACTTTGGAGCAAAGTGATCAAAGTGGTCAGTCTTGCTAAACTGGAGTGATTAGGATTTTCATGGTTATTGAAGAGCTAGAGCTAAGGCTTTAAAAAGCCTTAGATAAGGTGACAAAAGCATTTATTAAATTGCTGTTAAAGAAAATCCCAGTGGGTGTGGTTAACCGAGTCCAGTCTTCCACTCTACTCAGTTTAGGTGAGACATCAGTTTAGAAGTCTACTTAAAAGATTTTCCTGTGTAACATTTCATATTTCAGTACTAATATGCTCTAATCAGTCCATTTAAATGTATATCAGACTACATATAAAACAGAAGGTAAAAATTTAAATTTCTTTGAATTCTTGCATGAAAGCTAGTGAAATGGATCCTACAAAAATGGACAATGGTAATTTCTAAGGTGGTTGAAAACTTACAGGTTCCCAATGAATTTGTCAAAAGGCCATCATGATCTGTAGGTTTCTTGTGCAACTGGAGCTATTTTGCCTGTGGATGTGAAGGTCACAGGTGCTTTGAGTAATTACTCACTAGTGTCTCATTAATATCATTTGATGGTGATTTAGTGAAGACGAACCACAGTATAATGCCTACTGTCAAAGGTTAGAGGTCAATCTACTTCGGCAGACATGCAGGTATAGGTTTTCACTAGAGGAGGCACATGCCCAAACTAAGGGTCCAAAAGGTCATCAGAAATAGCACATTTGATTATGTTGATAGAACTATTCAGGTTTGCCAAATGAAGATATTCCATCTTGGTGTAAACACAAGAAATTCGGTACAGTAGATGCTGGAAATCCAAGACAACACACTGAAGATGCTGGAGGAACCCAACAGGTCAGGCAGCAACTATGGAAATGAATATACACTCAATGCTTTAGGCCGAGAAACTTCTTCAGGGCTGGAAAGGAAGGGGGAAGATGCTGGGAGTAAATGGTGGAGAAAGGAGAAGGAGGATAGCTAGAAGGTGATAAGCCAAGCCAGAGTGGTGAGAAATGTGAAGTTTAGCAGAAAAGGTCAGATAGAAGAGGAAAGTGGACCATGGGAAAAAGGGAAGAAGGAGGAGCACCAGAAAGGAGGAAAGGGTGTGATCAGCAGGTGAGGAGATGAGGTAAGAGACAGATTGGGGAATAGAAGAAGAGGGAAGGGGGAGGGGAAAAATTACCAGAATGAGAAATCAATAACCATTCCATCAGGTTGGAAACTAGTCAGAAAATGAAGTGTTGCTCCTCCATCCTGAAAGTGCCCTCATCATGACAAAAGAGGAGGCCATAGACCAACATGTTGGAATGGGAATAGGAATAGGAATTTAAATAGTTGGCCAATGGGAAATTCAGCTTTTAGTGGATACAGCGAAGGTGCTCAACAATGTGCTCCCCAGTTTACAATGGATCTCATCAACTTAGAGGAGGCCGCATCGGATAGAAGATCCCAACAGGTTCACAGGTGAAATGATGTCTCACCTGGAGGGACTGTTTGGGGCCCTGAATGGAGGTGAGGGAGGAGGTATAGCACTTTGTCACTTGCAGATATGTGTGCCAGGCGGGAGATTAGTGGGGAGGGAGGAATGGACAAGGGAATCACAGAGGGAGTGATCCATTGCGGGAAACAGAAATTCGGAGGGTAGGAAGTAAAGGTGTGTTTAGTGGTGGGATCTCTTTGGAGATGGCAGAAGTTGCGGATAATAAGGCTCACGGGGTGGTAGGTTAGGAGTTAACAGGAGGTAGTCACACCAAAAAACCAAGAAGTAGGCAGATGGGTGACGGTCCAGAGAGGCAGGGGGAGCAGGCAGAGAGAGCAGAGCATCCCTGCGGCCATTCCCATTAACAATAAGTATACCGTACTGGATACTGTCGATGGGGATGACCTACCAGGAATGAGTTGTAGTGGTCCTGCCTCTGGCACAGAGGTTGAACCCTCAACTAGAAAGGGGAGGAGGGAAGAGAAGACAGCGATAGTTTTAGGGGATTCTATAGTCAGGGGGGCAGATAGGAGATTTTGTGGGGCAGATCGGGAGTCTCGGATGGTATGTTGCCTCCCTGGTGCCAGGGTCCGGGACATCTCAGATCGGGTGCAGGCTATTCTTGAGAACGAGGGCATGAACCCAGATGTAGTGGTCCATGTAGGGACCAACGATGTAGGTAAGGTGAGTGAGGGGGTCCTGCTTAGATAGTTCAGGGAGTTAGGAGTGAAGCTGAAAGGCAGGACCTCCAGGGTGACAATCTCGGGATTGCTACCTGTGCCATGTGCGAGTGAGGCGAAGAATAGAATGATTATGCACATTAATACGAGGCTGAGAGCATGGTGCAGGAAGGAAGGGTTCAGGTTTTTGGATAATTGGTCTTTGTTCCAGGGACATTGGGATCTGTTTCGAAGGGACGGTCTACATCTGAACCGGAGGGGTACTAACATTCTTGCAGGAGTGTTTGCCAGTGCTGCTCGGGGGGGGGGTTTAAACTAGATGTGCAGGGGGCAGGGATCCAGATCCAGGGGGTTGGTCAGAAGGAGCATGGGGTTAAATGTGTAGAAGGTTTGGGTGATCTTGAGAAGGTCATCAAAATTCAGGGTGCAATTAGCCCGATGGAAGTTCAAGGAGCTGGGTTAGGTACAGTAGACAGTGTTTTAAGCAAAGAGAGGAGGAATGGGCTAAGAATTCTATACTTGAATGCGTGTAGTGTCAGAAATAAGACAGATGAGCTTGAAGCTCAGATGAAAATGGGGAACTATGATATTGTTGGGATAACGGAGACATGGCTGCAAGGGGATCAGGCCTGGGAATTGAGTGTACCAGGGTATACGTGCTATCGTAGAGACAGAAATATGGGAAGAGGGGGTGGGGTGGCCCTGTTGGTGAGGAATGAGATTCAGTCCTTAGCAAGAGGTGATTTGGGAACAGGGGAAGTAGAGTCTGTGTGGATTGAGCTGAGGAACAGTAAGGGTAAAAAGACCCTAATGGGTGTTGTGTACAGGCCCCCAAACAGTAGCGTGGATATTGGGTACAAGTTGATTAGGGAGTTAACATTAGCATGTGCTAAAGGTAATGCAGTCGTTATGGGAGATTTCAACATGCAGGTGAACTGGGAGAATCAGGTAGGTGCTGGACCCCAGGATAGGGAGTTTGTGGAGTGTCTAAGGGATGTATTTTTGGAACAGTTTGTGCTTGAGCCAACCAGGAACGAGGCTATTTTGGACTTGGTGATGTGTAATGAACAGGAATTGATAAGTGATCTTGAAGTAAAGGAGCCTTAGGAAGTAGTGATCATAACATGATAAGTTTTTATCTACAATTTGAGAGGGATAAGGGCAGATCAGATGTGTCAGTGTTGCAATTAAATAAAGGAGACTACGGAGCCATGAGGGAAGAGCTGGCCAAAGTTAAATGGGCGGATGCCCTGGCAGGAAAGACAGTGGATCAGCAGTGGCAGATATTCTTGGGGATAATACAAAAGATGCAAAAGCAGTTCATTCCAATGAGAAGGAAGGATTCAAAGAGGGGGAAGGGGCCACAGTGGTTGACAAAGGAAGTCAGAGATTGGATAGTGTTAAGGAAAAAGAAGTATGACAGGGCTAAGATGAGTGGGAATACAGATGACTGGGAAAGTTTTAAGGGACAGCAGATCTTAACTAAAAAAGCAATACGGAGAGAAAAAATCAGGTATCTCAGTCTAGCCAGGAATATAAAAGGGGATAGCAAAAGCTTTTTTAGCTATGTGAAGAGAAAGAAGATAGTTAAGAACAATGTTGGCCCCTTGAAGAATGAATTGGGAGAAATTGTTATGGGAAACAGGGAAATGGCAACAGAATTTAATGCGTACTTTAGATCTGTCTTCACCAGGGAGGACACAAGCAATCTCCCAGATGTATGGATGGGCCAGGGTCATAAGATATCAGAGGAATTGAGACAGATTGACATTAGGAAAGAATCTGTGATGAGTAGACTGGTAGGACTGAAGGCTGATAAATCCCCGGGTCCAGATGGTCTGCATCCAAGGGTTCTAAAAGAGGTGGCTCAGGAAATTGCGGATGCATTGGTAATCATTTTCCAATGTTCCTTAGATTCAGGATCAGTTCCTGAAGATTGGAGAGTGACTAATGTTATCCCACTTTTCAAGAAGGGAGGGAAGGAGAAAACGGAGAACTATCGCCCTGTTAGCCTAACGTCAGTCGTGGGGAAGATGCTTGAGTCCATTATTAAGGACGAAATAGTGGCACATCTTGATGGCAGTAATAGGATTAGGCCGAGCCAGCATGGATTTACCAAGGGCAAATCATGCTTGACTAATCTGTTGGAGTTTTTTGAGGGTGTAACAAGGATGTTAGACGAGGGTAAGCCAGTGGATGGCGTGTACCTAGATTTTCAGAAGGCATTCGATAAGGTACCACATAGGAGATTGGTGAGTAAAATCAGAGCTCATGGCATTGGGGGCAGGGTTTCAACATGGATAGAAAACTGGTTGGCAGATAGAAAGCAAAGGGTAGTGGTGAATGGGTGTTTCTCAGACTGGCTGGAGGTGACTAGTGGGGTACCACAGGGCTCTGTATTGGGACCACAGCTCTTTACGATTTATGTCAACGATTTAGATGAGGGCATTGAAAACTATATCAGCAAGTTTGCTGACGATACTAAACTGGGTGGCAGTGTGACATGCGAAGAGGACGTTAGGAGAATACAGGGAGACTTGGATAGGCTGGGTGAGTGGGCAGATACTTGGCAGATGTCATTCAATGTGAATAAATGTGAAGTTATCCACTTTGGAAGCAGGAACAAGAGGGCAGAGTATTGTCTGAACGGTGTAGAGTTAGGTAAGGGAGAAATGCAAAGAGACCTCGGAGTCCTAGTTCACCAGTCAATGAAGGTGAATGAGCAAGTGCAACAGGCAGTGAAGAGGGCAAATTGAATGTTGGCCTTTGTTACAAGGGGAATTGAGTACAAGAGCAAGGATGTCCTTTTGCATTTGTACAGGGCCCTGGTGAGACCACACCTGGAATATTGTGTACAGTTTTGGTCTCCAGGTTTAAGGAAGGACATTCTGGCAATTGAGGAAGTGCAGCGTAGATTCACTAGGTTGATTCCTGGGATGGCAGGGCTGTCTTACGCAGAGAGATTGGAGAGATTGGGCTTGTACACACTGGAATTGAGGAGATTGAGAGGGGATCCAATTGAAACGTTTAAGATAATTAAAGGATTTGATAGGATTGAGGCAGGAAATATGTTCCAGATGTTGGGAGAGTCCAGTACCAGAGGGCATGGATTGAGAATAAGAGGTCAGTTATTTAAAACAGAGTTGAGGAAGAGCTCCTTCTCCCAGAGAGTTGTGGAGGTGTGGAATGCACTGCCTCGGAAGATGGTGGAGGCCAATTCTCTGGATGCTTTCAAGAAGGAGCTGGATAGATATCTGATGGATAGGGGAATCAAGGGATATGGGGACAAGGCAGGGACTGGGTGTTGATAGTGAATGATCAGCCATGATCTCAGAATGGCGGTGCAGACTCGAGGGGCCGAATGGTCTACTTCTGCACCTATTGTCTATTGTCTATTGACAAGAGGAACCCTAAGGTGACGGGAAGATGAGGTGAGTGTATGTGCCCAGAAAATGGAGCAGATTCAGGCAAGGTCAGCATCAAGAGTGGAGGAAGGGAAGCCCTGTTCTTTGAAGAAATAGGACATCTTGATGCCGTAGAAAGGAAAGCCACATCCTGGAAACAGATGCGGCTGGGGCAAAGGAACTGAGAACCAGGTGGACAGGAGACTGGGTGAGAAGAATGAAGCCAATTTCTAAGTCATTAAATATTTTGCTACTGCAGAAGTCTTGAGTTAAGGATATATTTTCAAAGGAGCCTTGGTGAGCTGTGTCAGTAGACTTTGCTCCTGTGCGACATCAAAGCTATTGCACAAGACAGTTAACATCAGGAAACCCAAGGAAAAGATGATCCTGATAAGTGTATGGAGCAGTTGTAGTAAATAGGTGGGATATTCACTGCAACACACACAAATGCTGGAGGAACTCAGCCGATCAAGTAGCATTTCTAAGAGAAATAAACTCTTGGCCCAAAATATCAACTGTTTATTCCTCTGTATAGATGCTGCCTGACCTACTGAGTTCCTCCAGCATTTTCTGTGTATTACTCTGGATTTGTAGGAGAATCTCTTGTGTTTATAAATATTCATTGGCACTCGGTCATAAATCTAGAATACCAAGATTCCTCATTTCAAAAACGATTGTCATTAAAAGCAGATGGACTGCATAAAATTATTTATTTTGTTACCATCTTTGCAGTAATGTCTTTGATTTTTTTATTGATCTGGTTGTGTTTTGTATGTCTCTGCCTGGTCATTAAAGCATTACAACTTTTTATTCCTCAGGGTTGATGTAATCATTAAATATAAGAAACACGTTTCTCGCAGGATTGTATACGCGGATGACAAGTTTCACATTCAAGAAATTTAGTATACAGACTTACATCTCTGACCAGTCATTGTTCTCCTGTATGTTAGTGCATCATACATTTAGCGCATCCAACAGTGAGTGAGTTCGTTGAAATGAATGTAAAAAGTAAATAATATTGTGTTGATACTACCACATAGTCCTTTCTGACAATCGTCAGCTTGTCATGGTGGAGAGGCTTGTGAGTTCTTGAAATCCCAAAAGCAATGCCCACTGGAGCTTAGCTCCTGGTGGACAGAAAAGCAGAGATTCCAGACAAAGAGCGATCCAACAAAGAACTCACTGGTGGAGCTGGCAGATGATCATGACACGTCATAACAGCAGAGAAGGTGAAGGACGGATGCAGCAGTGAAGGGTCCCCAGTCGTCTTGCATGCATGCCACAGAGCCCGATCTGTCAAGGACCGTGTGGTAGGTGTCCGTGCATCAGCCTCCCCATGTTAAACAAAGACATTCTCCATTAAGTGGATAAACCTCTGGGAGAACATCAAACTCAATTCAAGTGATTGCACAACCACTGCTGTTCACTGCTCTCAAAAGGCATGTATTTTCTCTGAGTTTCCATCATAACAGAAAACGGCCAGTGAGTGAGTGGGCCAGTGAAGGAGTGGAGATTTGAGGCTTTGACTAGAGAGATTCTGACAGTTTTGGCAGTTGGACTGTGCAATCAATTCAATCAAGATTTGAATAACTCAGACTCAGCAGAAAGCAGCTGATTGGGCAATCGAGGTCAGGTGATCAAGCAGTTTGAAAAGCTCAAACAAATAAATAGAGGGTTACATCAAGCGGAGTGGCCTGTGGAAAGTGGCCAGTGAAGGAGTGGAGAGTTGAGGCTTTGACCCACGATGCTTCGACGAGAAGAGGTGGAGGACGAGCTTCACTCCAAGTGAGGTAAGGCCGGGTAAGTTCCTTTCAAAGGAGAAAGTTTCAAAAGTTAAGGCAAGTATTGGGTAGGTCATAGCAGCTGAGATCAGCCCCATGGTTTGTTCATCCTGCAGCATGTGGGAAATCAGGGATACTTCCAGTGTTCCTGACAACTATGTGTGCAGGACGTGTGTCCAACTGCAGCTTCTGCCAGACCGCATTGAACATCTGGAGCTGCAATTGGATTCATACTGGAACATCTGCGGTGCTGAGAAAGTCGTGAATAGCACGTTTAGTGAGTTGGCCACACCGCAGGTAAAGGCTGCACAGGCAGAAAGGGAAGGGGTGGCCACTAGACAGCGTAGCAGTAGGCAGGAAGTGCAGGAGTCCCCTGAGGTCATCTCCCTCCTAAACAGATATACTGTTTTGGATACTGTTGGGGGAGGTGTCTCATCAGGGGAAGGCAGCAGCAGCCAAGTTCATTGCACCATGGGTGGCTCTGCGGCACAGGTGGGAAGGAAAACGAATGGCAGAGCTATAGTGATAGGGGATTTGATTGTAAGGGGAATAGATAGGCGTTTCTGCGGCCGCAAACGAGACGCCAGGATGGTATGTTGCCTCCCTGGTGCAAGGGTCAAGGATGTCTCTGAGCAGCTGCAGGACATTCTGGAAAGGGATGGTGAACAGCCAGTAGTCGTGGTGCACATAGGTACCAACGATATAGGTAATAAACAGGATGAGGTCCTACAAGGTGAATTTAGGGAGTTAGGAGATAAACTAAAAAGTAGGACTACAAAGGTAATAATCTCTGGATTACTACCAGTGCCACGTGCTAGTCAGAGTAGAAATAGAAGGATATTTCAGTTGAATACGTGGCTTGAAAAATGGTGCAAGGGGGAGGGATTCAAATTTCTGGGGCATTGGAACCAGTTCTGGGGGAGGTGGGACCGGTATAAACAGGACGGTCTGCACCTGGGCTGGACTGGAACCAATGTCCTAGGGGAAGCGTTTGCTACTGCTGTTCAGGAGGCTTTAAACTAATGTGGCAGGGGGATGGGAACAAGTGCAGAGAGACAGAGGGGTGTAAAATAAGGGTAGAAGCAAAAAGTAGTAAGGTGAAAAGTAAAAGTGGCAGGCAGGCAAATCCAGCGCTAAAAGCAAAAAGAGCCACTTTTCAGCATAATTGTATAAGGGCTAAGAGTGCTGTAAAAACAAGCCTGAAGGCTTTGTGTGTCAATGCGAGGAGCATTTGTAACAAGGTGGATGAATTGAATGTGCAGATAGTTATTAATGAATAGATATAGTTGGGATCACAGAGACATGGCTCCAGGGTGACCAAGGATGGGAGCTCATCATCCAGGGATATTCAATATTCAGGAGGGATAGACAGGAAAGAAAAGGAGGTGGGGTAGCATTGCTGGTTAGAGAGGAGATTAACGTAATAGAAGGAAAGGACGTTAGCCTGGAGGATGTGGAATCGATATGGGTAGAGCTGCATAACACCAAGGGGCAGAAAATGCTGGTGGGAGTTGTGTACAGCCCACCTAACAGCAGTAGTGAGGTTGGGGATGGCATTAAACAGGAAATTAGAAATGCGTGCAATAAAGGAACAGTAGTTATAATGGGTGACTTCAATCTACATATAGATTGGGTGAACCAAATTGGTAAGGGTGCTGAGGAAGAGGATTTCTTGGAATGTATGCGGGATGGTTTTCTGAACCAACATGTCGAGGAACCAACTAGAGAGCAGGCCATTCTAGGCTGGGTATTGAGCAATGAGGAAGGGTTAGTTAGCAATCTTGTCGTGCGAGGCCCCTTGGGTAAGAGTGACCATAATATGGTGGAATTCTTCATTAAGATGGGGAGTGACGTAGTTAATTCAAAAACAAAGGTTCTGAACTTAAAGAAGGGTAACATTGAAGGTATGAGACATGAATTAGCTAAGAAAGACTGGCAAATGATACTTAAAGGGTTGACGGTGGATATGCAATGGCAAGTATTTAAAGATCGCATGGCTGAACTACAACAATTGTTCATCCTAGTTTGGCAATAGAACAAACCAGGGAAGGTAGTACACCTGTGGCTGTCAAGGGAAATTAGGGATAGTATCAAATCCAAAGAAGAAACATATAAATTAGCAAAAAAAGCGGCACACCTGAGGACTGGGAGAAATTCAGAGACCAGCAGAGGAGGACTTAATTAGGAAAGGGAAAAAAGATTATGAGAGAAAGCCGGCAGGGAAAATTAAAAAACTGACTGTAAAAGCTTTTATAGATACCTGAAAAGAAAAAGATTGGTCAAGACAAATGTAGGTCCTTTACAGTCAGAAACAGGTGAATTGATCATAGGGAACAAAGACATGGCAGACCAATTGAATAACTACTTTGGTTCTGTCTTCACTAAGGAGGACATAAATAATCTTCCAGAAATAGTAAGGGACCAAGGGTCTAGTGAGATGGAGGAACTGAGGGAAATACATGTTAGTAGGGAAGTGGTGTTAGGTAAATTGAAGGGATTAAAGGCAGATAAATCCACTGGGCTAGATAGTCTGCATCCCAGAGTGCTTAAGGAAGTAGCCCAAGAAATAGTGGATGCATTAGTGATAATTTTTCAAAACTCCTTAGATTCTGGATTAGTTCCTGAAGATTGGAGGGTGGCTAATGTAACCCCACTTTTTAAAAAAGGAGGGAGAGAGAAACCAGGGAATTATAGACTGGTTAGTCTGATATTGGTGGTGGGGAAAATGCTAGAGTTGGTTATCAAAGATGTGATAACAGCACATTTGCAAAGAGGTGAAATCATCGGACAAAGTCAGCATGGATTTGTGAAAGGAAAATCATGTCTGATGAATCTTATAGAATTTTTTGAAGATGTAACTAGTAGAGTGGATAGGGGAGAGCCAGTGGATGTGGTATATTTAGATTTTCAAAAGGCTTTTGACAAGGTCCCACACGGGAGATTAATGTGCAAATGTAAAGCACACGGTATTGGGGGTATGGTATTGATGTGGATAGAGAATTGGTTGGCAGACAGGAAGTAACAAGTGGGAGTAAACGGGACCTTTTCAGAATGGCAGGCAGTGACTAGTGGGGTACCACAAGGCTCAGTGCTGGGACCCCAGTTGTTTTCAATATATATTAATGATTTAAACGAGGGAGTTAAATGCAGCATCTCCAAGTTTGCAGATGACACAAAGCTGGGCAGCGGTGTTAGCTGTGAGGAGGATGCTAAGAGGATGCAGGGTGACTTGGGTAGGTTAGGTGAGTGGGCAAAGTCATGGCAGATGCAATTTAATGTGGATAAATGTGAGGTTATCCACTTTGGTTGCAAGAACAGGAAAACAGATTATTATCTGAACGGTGGCCGATTAGGAAAAGGGGAGGTGCAATGAGACCTGGGTGTCATTGTACACCAGTCATTGAAGGTGGGCATGTAGGTACAGCAGGCGGTGAAAAAGGCAAATGGTATGTTGGCATTCATAGCAAAAGGATTTGAGTACAGGAGCAGGGAGGTTCTACTGCAGTTGTACAAGGCCTTGGTGAGACCGCACCTGGAATATTGTGTGCAGTTTTGGTCCCCTAATCTGAGGAAAGACATTCTTGCCATAGAGGGAGTACAGAGAAGGTTCACCAGATTGATTTCTGGGATGGCAGGACTTTCATATGAAGAAAGACTGGATCGACTAGGCTTATACTCACTGGAATTTAGAAGATTGAGGGGGGATCTTATTGAAACTTATAAAATTCTATAGGGATTGGACAGGCTAGATGCAGGAAGATTGTTTTCGATGTTGGGGATGTCCAGAACGAGGGGTCACAGTTTAAGGATAAAGGGGAAGCCTTTTAGAACCGAGATGAGGAAAAACTTCTTCACACAGAGAGTGGTGAATCTGGGGAATTCTCTGCCACAGGAAACAGTTGAGACCGGTTCATTGGCTATATTTAAGAGGAAGTTAGATATGGCCCTTGTGGCTAAAGGGATGGGGGGTATGGAGAGAAAGCAGGTACAGGGTCCTGAGTTGGATGATCAGCCATAATCATACTGAATGGCGGTGCAGGCTCGAAGGGCCAAATGTCCTACTCCTGCACTTATTTTCTATGTTTCTAACAGAAACTAGTCAGAACAAATTCCATTCACACTGCTATCTCAGGAAATATCCAATTACACTAGATAATGTAGAATCTATCACTCCTTACAAAAGTTCAGCTGTGGCTGAGATCCGTGCCTCCAGCTCCACCAATGTGTTTATTGGCATAGACCATAACCAAACGGAAAATTTACCAAGTAAGCCCTGTTCATGTAAAGCAGGAACATCCAATACAGCAAATTACTGTCCCATCAACATTCCCCCAGAGCATCAACACAATAATAACATGTGCCTTTTGAACTGCTGTCATAGAACTTAATCAGTAACCTTCTCAGTGAAGCTCAGTTTGAGTTCTGGCATGATTATTCAGCTCCAGGCCTTTTTACAACCTTGGTGTGAACATAGGTAAAAGCTGACTGTCAGAGATTATTGAGAGGAATGTAAATGCTCTTGACATCTAGGCAGCATCTTATCAGTTACCCTAGTACAGGGGTCGGCAACGTTTACCACTGAAAGAGCCAATATGGACCCATTTCCCACAGAAAAGAAAACACTGGGAGCCACAAAACCCGTTTGACTTCTAAAATTAAATAACGCTGCATACAACGGTTTTTTTTGCCTTTATGCTATGTATAAACAAACTATAATGTGTTGCATTTATGAAATTGATGAACTCCTGCAGAGAAAACGAAATTACATTTCTGCATGCAACAAAAACATTTTGAACTCCGAAAAAAAGACGTTGTGTTGAACGTTACTCCATAGTTAGCCTACCATGGATCGAAGAATTAAAAGAAAGCGTGCACTGGCGGGTGTCAGGCATTGGCAGTGGTGATGTATATTAATAGCGATAAAAAACACGTTGTAGCAGTGTGCTACACGCAGTGCTAAAATAAAGACAGTCAAAGGTAACTTTATTCGAACTAAACAGCCTTGCTTTAAAGCCTCCCTCAACCCGTCCCCATGGGCGCGGATGCTCCAAAAGACAAACCCTCGTTCTGCTATCTCCCTTAGCCGGAACGGTGGCTAATTGTGAGCCGGTTTGGATGTGCCAGGAAATGGGGTCTCCACAACGTTTTTAGATTGTACAAGATCACCATAATCTTCAAATTTCGAATTACATTTCAAAAGCTAACAAACCACGGGGAGCCGCAGCACAGAGATGAAAGAGCCGCATGCGGCTCCGGTGCCGCGACCCCTGCCCTAGTAAGACACTGCTGAATATTAACAACATCAAGTGCTGCAGATCCACTAGCAAGTTTCTGAAGAGCAATGAAGCAGTATATTGCATACCATGTCTTCCCAAGACTTGCTGCATCCTGTAGTTGTGCAGAGGGAGTGTGCGGTCCAACAAACAGTGTGGATAATTGTCTTGGACATTTTTATTGTGGTTCCAAGACCCTGTTAGACCTTGGTAATGTAGAAAACTACAACACCCACTTTCATTGGCAAGACCATTGACGGGAAAGCTGTGTTACTTTGGTTTTTGTGCAGACCAGGCCACAGTGTCACTTTTTGTAGCCATCCAGGAGAGGACAGGAAATGCCGGTGGTGCTGTGGAAGAGAGCAGAGGCCTTCACGGGCAGGCTGGTATCCATGTTGGGTTGGGAACTGCCGCCTCCCATTACTGCTGCCCTGTAGTGTTCGCTCAGTGAAAGACAAGCTAAATTGGATTCAGATTCAGATTCAGATTCAGTTTATTGTCATTTAGAAACCACAAATGCGATGCAGTTAAAAAATGAGACAACATTCCCCCAGAATGATATCACAAAAGCCTATGACAAAACAGACTACCCCAGAAAATCCACATAACGTTTGGCAATCCCCAATCCAGAGTCCGGAGAGGCTGCTGCGTATTAATATCACGCTACAGTCTTAGTGTGTTCCCTGGGAAGGAGCTCCAAATCCCCCAGACAAAAACAAGACCAAAAACTAAAGCTACAAGACCTGCACAAAACCACATAATTACAGCATATAGTTACAGCAGTGCAAACAATAGCATAATTGATAAAAAAACAGACTATGGGCACAGTAAAAATATGTGGCTGCACTGGCGTGTGATGAGGAACTGCCTTGTATTAGTTCTTGCAGAAGCATGGATCCAAGACAACATCCCATGCACCATCAATCTACAGGTCATGCTTCTCAGGAACTTGGGTTATATTGTCTATGTTTTATATGCAATTGAATGTTTTACGGTATAGTAATTATATGTACTTTATGTGGTGTGTGTTGTGTATGTCTGCTGGTACTGTGTTTTTCACCTTGGTCCCGAAGGAAAGCTCTTTAGTTTGGCTGCATTTATGTGTTTGATTGACTGACAATTAAAGTAGAACTTGATTAATAAGATCAGGATCAAAGAGAATCACAGAAAAACCTATCCAATGAGTGAAACCATACCAACTGCAGAAAAGACAGTTCCAAGACCTTGCAGCAGGGGCTCCTCCATACAATAATCTCCGGATTTCATCAGTTCCTTCAGGTCAGAAGTGGGAATGTTCTCAGGTGATTGCGCAATGTTCCATTCCATTCTCAACTCCACGGACAATGAAGCAGCCTATGTTCACATTTAATGACCCTTTTCAAGACAGGACAGTATAATGAGCTACCCTTGACAGGCTTTAGCATTTCGATTGTTGATTCCACGTTCTGAGTGTCATCATTGACTGGAAACATTTGTTGCGGCAGTAGGAACGAGATATTGGAACATAGAGCAGAGAACAGTACAGCAAAGTAGCTGGCCATTCACTCCACAATGGCTGTGTTGATCATGATGCCAATTTAAGCAAAAATTCTGTGATTGGCTTATATCCTTGTTCTCCTAGTTATGTTAAAATCCCCTCTCTTTGCCTTAATGAGTGCAGCAATCTCCAGGAAGTTCAACACAACCCAGCACAAAGTATCCCACTTAATATGTCCTATTCACCATCATAAATATGCACCATCATAAATATGCACTTCAAACTTCATCAGCACCCCACATCCAGCATACCTACAGCAAGCATTCAAGCTCCTTTGATTCCTTTGATTGGTATTGATATTAGATTATTAATGTCATATGTCCTGAGATACAATGAAGGGATGCTGTTAATTGTGCTGAGCATCAGTACACCAAGGCAGCAAGAAGAAAAACAGAATGCAGAATATAATGTTGCAATTACAGTGCCTTTGATAAAATTTGAAGGAGTCATTAGGGATAAACAAAATTTCCTTAGCCACCTGAAGAAGTAGAGGCGATGGTGTTCACTCTTTCTGCAGAGCAACTCAATGACGACAATTTCTAGATCAAATCACAACACAACATTTTAGAGATTTGGTCAGGCACCTCCATTAGTGAAACACACTTAAGACAATAAGATATAAGAGCAGAATCAGGCAATTTGTCCCATCGAGACTGCTCTGCCATTTCACTATGGCTGATCCAATATTCCTCTCAGCCCCAATCTCCTGTCTTCTCCCCATATTGCCACATGCCCTGACCAATCAACAATCTATCAATGTCTGCCATAAATAAAAATAAAGACTTCACTTCCACAGCTGCCTGTGGCAAAGAATTCCATAGATTCACCACTCTCTGGCTAAAGAAATTCCTCCTCATCTCCGTTCGAAAAGGATGTCCTTCTATTCCCACCATAGGAAGCATTCTCTCCATATTCACTCTATCAAGGCCTTTCACCATTCAAAAAGTTTCAATGAGATTATCCTCATTCTTCTAAGTTCTAGTGAAATCAAGCCCAGAGCCACCAAATGCTCTTCATTTGACGTGCCACTCAATCCTCTAATCATTTTCATGAAACTCCTTTGAATCTATTCAGCCACCTCTTTCAGAGTCCTGGAGTGCACATATTAGGAGAATGGACGAAGAAATGGCAGATGGAATATAATGTCATAAAGTTCTTTGATAGAAAAATTGTAAGAGTTAACTAATTTCTAAATAGAGGGAAAATAACAAAAAATCTGAGGCACAAATGGACTTGGGAGTCCTTGTGCAGGATTCCCTAAATGTTAGTTTGCAGGTTGAGTCTGTGGTGAGGAAGGCAAATGCAATGTTAGCAATCATTTCAAGAGGACTAGAATATAAAAGGAAGAATGTAATTTTGAGACTTTACAAAGCACTGATGAGGCCTCACTTGGAGTATTGTGAGCAGTTTTGGACCCCTTACCTTAGAAAGTTGTGCTGAAACTATTGAGGTTTCAAAGGAGAGTCACAAAAAAGATTCCAGGATTAAACAGCTTGTCATATGAAGAAAGTTTGATGGCTCTTGGCCCATATTCACTAGAATTCAGAAGAATGAGAGGTGACCTCATTGAAATCCATCAAGTGGTGAAAGGCATTAATAGAGAGGACGTTTCCTATGGTGGGAGAGTCTAAGACCAGAGGACACAGCCTCAAAATAGAAGGACATCATTTTAGAACAGAGATGAGGAGGAATTTCTTTAGCCTGAGAATGGTGAATCTGTGAATTTGATGCCTCAGGCAGCAGTGAAGGACAAATCTTTATGTACATTTAAAGTAGAGGTTGATGATTGTCAGGGTGTGAAGGGAAACAGGGGGAAGATAGGAGATTGGAGCTGAGAAGAAAATTGGACGAGCCATGATGAAATGGCGGAGCAGACTTGATGGGCCAAATGGCCTCATTCTGCTTCTATCTTTGCTGGACAAACACTCATTCAGCAACTCCCATTGTTCTGAATTCTTAACAGTCCTGGTCTGTGAGTAAATCCCAGCCTGAGCAATTAAAACAACATCAATGTTTTGAACTTACTTTTACCAAAATTTTTGGGTAGATGTTAGTCCAAAGATTCAGAGAAAATTATTGTGGAATATCCCTGAAGAATAATGAAAAAAGCAAGGACATGGAAAGAAAACAAAGGGAGCTCTAGGTATGAAGGAACTTGGAGGTGAATGGGAAAAGCAGGGCGGTGATTAAGAGGCATGGTGTGATGATTTGATCTGTATGAACAGTATGCAAGAATAAACCAATTCCAATACCAAACAAAATAAATCTTTGGCATGTGGAGCTGTTTCTCAGCCTTTTAGTTCATTTAATACTTTGTCTCTGCCTGCCTGAAGTGGCATACTGCTTGGTTGATCAGTTTCCATTTAATTTCTGAAAGATGTGTATGGAGCCTAGAGGTTTAAGTACCTTTTTCTTGAAAATACTTGAGAGAAAAGCACAACAAGCACAAAACTAGCTTTATTAATATGAATATTAAGCAGTTAATGATGAATTTGGTTTAAAAATAATGGATGCTTTTACAGGCTTTGAATCCCTTTAACATTATCTTTTATGACCACAAAAAAATCATTTCACAAAGTTGATACCACAATAGAATACTATTGCTATAAATATCTAATCTGATGCATGCACCAAAGCAGGTAAGGTTGATGATATACTACAAGATATACTAAATTCTTTGAGGAAATTACAAGCAGGGTAGATAAAGGAGATGTAGTAGATGTGATGTACTTGGATTTTCAGAAAACCTTTGACAAGGTGCCACAAATGAGGCTGCTTAGCAAGAACAGTCGGTTACCATTGGAGTTCCATAGAGGCTGGTGTTGGGACCGCTGCTTTTTACAATATATGGTCAATGATTTGGACTATGGGATTAATGGATTTGTGGCTAAATTTGCTGACGATACAAAGATAGGTGGAGGAGCATGTAGTGTTGAGGAAACAGAGACCCTGCAGAGAGTCTTAGATAGTTTAGCGGAATGGGCAAAGAAGTGGCAAATGAAATACAATGTTGGAAAGTGTATGGTCATGCACTTTGGCTGAAGAAATAAATGGGAAAACTATTATTTATATGGGGAGAGAAATTAAAATGTGGAGATGGAAAGGGACTTGGGAGTCCTTGTGCAAGTTACCCTAAAGGTTAACCTCTAGGTTGAGTTGGTGGTGACAAAAGAGAATGCAATGTTGCCATTCATTTCTAGAGGTATAGAATATGAAAGCAGGAATGTGATGTTGAGGCTCTTTAAGGCACTCGTGAGACCACACTTGGAGTATTGTGTGCAGTTTTGGGCTCCTTATTTTAGAAAGGATATACTGACATTGGAGAGGGTTCAGAGAAGATTCACAAGAATGATTCCAGGAATGAAAGGGTTACAGTGAGGAATGTCTGTCAGCTCTTGGACTGTATTCCCTGGAGTTCAGGAGTTTGGGGGGAAATCTCATAGAAACATTCCGAATGTTAAAATGCCTGAACAGATTAGATATGGCAGTTATTTCCCATGGTAGGGGATTCTAGGACAAAAGGGCAAAACTTCAGGATTAAATGAGGACCTTTTAGAACTGAGATGCGGAGAAACTTCTTTAGTCAAAGGGTGGTAAATCTGTGGAATTTGTTGCCACGAGTGGCTGTGGAGGCCAAGTCGCTGGGTGTATTTAAGGCAGAGATAGATAGGTTCTTGCTTAGCCAGAGCATCAAAGGGTATGGGGAGAAGGCAGGGGAGTGGGGATGACTGGAAGATTTGGATCAGCCCATGATTGAATGACTTAGTAAACTCAATGGACTGAATGGCCTACTTCTACTCCTATATCTCATGATCTTAAGAAAAGCTGCAAATGCTGGAGATCTAGAAAAGCAAACAAAAGGAAAAATGCTGGACAAACTCAGCAGGTCAGGCAGCATCTATGTATGGCAATAAACTTTCAAAATTCTTGGCCAGGAGCCTTCAAGAAAGAGAGTAAAATCTGGAATTAAGGGGTGCAGGGAGGGGCAAGTAGCAGATGATTGGTGAATCCAGGTGAGAAGGGGACAGGGCAGTGGAGTGGGAATAATGTGAGAAGCTGGGAGTTGATAGGTGAAAAGAGCAAAGTGATGCAGAAGAATGAATCTGTTAAGAGAGGGCAAGAGGCCATGGAATAAAGGGAAAGGGGTAATGGGGCCAGAGGGATAAGGGAAAGCAAAAATAGTGGAGCAAGAGAGAGGAGTGGTTGTCAGAAGTTAGAACAATTGAAAATGATGCGTCAGGTTGGAGACTAACATGACAGAATATGAGGAGCTGCTCCTCTAATATGTGTCTAGCTTCAATATGGCATTTGAGGTGGCCATGAAAAGACTTGTCAAATTGGGAATGGGAAGTGGAATCAAAAAGGCTGGCCATGAAGAGATTCTGGTTGCTATGGCAGATGGAGAGAAAGTGCTCAACACATTGCTCTCCAGTCGGTGTGGTGTCTTCACTGGGAACAGCCAATGTAATAAATGGCACAGCAAGAGTCTCGTGTGAATGCTGCTGCTCCTAGAAGAACTATTTAAGGGCCTGAATGATGATGAAGGAAGAGTTGTAAGGGTGGGTGTAACATTTACGTGGTTGAAGGGATATTCGTGGGGAGAGACGAGTTGATGGGGCGTTGTGGAAAGAGTGAACACTGAAGAAAACAGAGAGCAGAGGGGTAGTGACTATGTCCCTGGTGTTGGATCTGTTTGCAGACAGCAGAAGTTGAGAATGTTACATTTCTGATGGGGAAGTTCATGGGTAGTAGGTGAGCATGAGGGGAACCCTATCCCTATAACATCAAGGGGGGCAATGGGTAAGGGCAGATGTGCAGAAAATGGATGAACTGGAATGGAAAGTCTCATCATGAGAGCCAATGCAGTAGTGACAGAGGAACTAGGAGAAGGGAATATAATCTTTGCTGATAATGGTGGACCTCAGTCAGTCCGGATCGGAAGCAGCATCTCCAACACCATCACACTGAGCATGGGGGCCCCCCAGGGCTGCGTGCTCAGTCCATTGCTGTTCACTCTGCTGGCCCACGACTGTGCTGCAACTCACAGCTCGAACCATATCATCAAGTTCGCCGATGACACAACCGTAGTGGGTCTCATCAGCAAAAACGACGAGTCAACTTACAAAGAGGAGGTGCAGCGGCTAACGGACTGGTGCAGAGCCAACAATCTGTCTCTGAATGTGAACAAAACAAAAGAGATGGTTGTTGACTTCAGGAGGGTACGGAGTGACCACTCCTCACTGAACATCGACGGCTCCTCAGTAGAGATCGTTAAAAGCACCAAATTTCTTGGTGTTCACCTGGTGGAGAATCTCACCTGGTCCCTCAACACCAGCTCCATAGCGAAGAAAGCCCAGCAGCGTCTCTACTTTCTACGAAGGCTGAGGAAAGTCCATCTCCCACTTTCCATCCTCATCACATTCTACAGGGAGAGCATCCTGAGCAGTTGCATCACTGCCTGGTTCAGAAGTTGCACCATCTCAGATCGCAAGACCCTGCAGCGGATAGTGAGGTCAGCTGAGAAGATCATCGGGGTTTCTCTTCCCGCCATCATGGACATTTAAACTACATGCTGCATCCACAAAGGAAACAGCATTATGAAGGACCCCATGCACCCCTCATACAATGTCTTCTCCCTCCTGCCGTCTGGGGAAAAAAGCTCCGAAGCATTCGGGCTCTCACGACCAGACTATGTAACAGTTTCTTCCCCCAAACTATCAGACTCCTCAATACCCAGAGTCTAGAGTGACACCTTGCCCTATTGTCCTGTTTATTATTTATTGTAATGCCTGCACTGTTTTTGTGCACTTTATGCAGTCCTGTGTAGGTCTGTAGTCTAGGGTAGCTTTCTCTGTGTTGTTTTTTACGTAGTTCAGTCTAATTTTTGTACTGTGTCATGTAACACCATGGTCCTGAAAAATGTTGTCTCATTTTTACTATGTACTGTACCAGCAGTTATGGTCAAAATGACAATAAAAGTGACTTGACTTGAAGAAGTGTAGTCAAGGTAACTGGAAATCAGTGGGTTTATAAAGCATGATGGTGAATAATCTGCCTTTGGAGATGAGACAGAGTAATTAAGAATGGTGAGAGAGGTGTCAGAAATGGACCAAGTGAGTTTGATGCTTGAGTGTAAGTTAGAGGCAAGGTTAATCACATTGATGAGCTGAGGATATTTTCCTTTACAATTCATAATGTAAACAGCAAAAAAGTGGACAGTTTATTGAGTTGAACCTCTTTCAAAGCTGCTCACTCTGAATAGTGCAGGGTATTAGTGACTTCACCTCTAGATACATAGTTCAGTTGGTTTTTAATTTTAAATTTCTCACCAAGAGAATGAGAAAGTTAGTAACAAAAAAGGGAATGTCTCAGAAAGGTAGCATCCATTATTAAGGACCTCCAGCACCCAGGGCATGCCCTTTTCTCACTGTTACCATCAGGTAGGAGGTACAGAAGCCTGAAGGCACACACTCAGCGATTCAGGAACAGCTTCTTCCCCTCTGCCATCCAATTACTAAATGAACATTGAAACTTTGGACACTACCTCACTTGTTTTAATATACAGTATTTCTGTTTTTGCACATTTTTAACAATCTATTCAATATTTGTAATTGATTTACTTGTTTATTTATGATTATTATGTTTTATCTTATTTAGTTTTTTTCTCTACTAGATTATGTATTGCATTGAACTGCTGCTGCAAAGCTAACAAATGTCCTGTCACATGCCGGTGATAATAAACCTGATTCTAATTTTGATTCTGATTCTGATGCAATACAAACCATTTATTTAGCTTTGAGGGAATTTAGGATATCTGAAATTATTTTATTCATGCAATAGTTCTCACAGTAACCTTCTTCTGTGATGCAGAGATCTTTGACCTCACAACTTTGGAAAGAACACTAATGCAATACCCTCTCATTATGCAAAATGACTTGAAGCAGCTTTCAATTCCATTAGGAGTCCTACAGATGTTCCATTTGTTCTGTCTCATTAACAACTCTTCAACTGCCTTTTGAAATTTGATATAGCTATATTGATACAATGGATTAATCAAAGAAACTCAGCACTCTGTACACCTCCGACGTTAGATACAACACTGAGTCATGTCATTTACAGAAATTCTCTGATGACTCAGCAATTGTTGAGTGTATTAAGGG
Organism: Hypanus sabinus; assembly: GCF_030144855.1. Taxonomy (NCBI): domain Eukaryota; kingdom Metazoa; phylum Chordata; class Chondrichthyes; order Myliobatiformes; family Dasyatidae; genus Hypanus; species Hypanus sabinus. The sequence continues at coordinate 36,826,616 of NC_082711.1, forward strand.
AGGATGGGAGGAACACAGGGTCCTGCTGGAGGACTTTGTCAAATGGTGCAAGCTGACTTATCTGCAGCTCAACAACAGTAAGACAAAGGTCATGGTGATGGATGTTAGGAAGACTGAGGCTGCACTACTCCCCATTACTATTGATGGTGAGGATCTACAAGTACCTGGGCTGGGTAACAGGCTTGAGTGGTGCACAAACACAGAGGCTGTGTACAAGAAGGGCCAGAGTCACCTCTACTTCCTGAGGAGACTGAGGTGCTTTGGAGTATAGAGGCCTCTTCTTCACATGTTCTACCAGTCTGTTGTCACCAGGACAATCTTCTATGCTAAAAACTGATTACAAAAGCTGGCTCTGTTATAGGAGTCAATTAAACACCCTGGAGACTGTGGTAGAACAAAGCACTCTATGGAAAATCCTGGCAATCTGGACAATGCTTATCACCCTCTGCATGCCACCTTGGCTGAACAGGGGGGCACTTTTAGTAATAGACTAAGATAACTGTACTGCTCCAAAGAACATGATATGTAATCATTCTTACCCTCGGCCATTAAGCTCGATAATGAGTCAACCTATAGCCAGGAAAGTGATGACCCCCACTCCTGTTTGAGGTGACTTATTTTTTATCCTTTCTTACTTCTCTTCTAATATTTGTATATCTGTGCACTTGTAATGCTAGTGTGACAGTGTAATTTTCTTTGGGATCAATAAAGTTTCTATCTACTTAAAGACTTCACACCTTACATTTATACCTTTATATGCTCATAATAACTTCTGATATCAAATGCATTGAAACTTAAAAATAGTGTCCTAACGGCATCTGTCAATGAAGTCCTTTGGACAGACCTTCTCCTGCTACAACTTGTTAGAACAGTGCCTTTATGACACACATGCTGATGTTTAGAAGGAGTTTTACTGAAATCACAGCTGACCTACCTGGTGCTAATCCTGCTGTGTTCTTTGTTATTGAACTGCAAGACACAGAAGTTTCAATAGGCGCTTGCATCATGATATCCTACCGGAGATAAACCAAGGATATTTTGTTTCTGACCAGATTCTGATTCAAATGCTTTATCTATCTCATGTACATCAAAGCATATAGTGAATGTGTTTTTTTGCATTAACAACAAACACAATCTAAGGATGTGCTGGGGGACCACTTTTTATTGATGGAAGATTAAAATCACCAACAAATGTAGTATTTTGTTATAAATCTAACAAACAAAATCTGATCAAAGTAATTTTTGATTCGGAGCAAAAAGGCTGTGAGTGCACAGCTGATTTTTTGGAGCGAAGGGAGTTTTTTTACTACTCGGTGTAGAAGAGAGGCGAGACTGCGCAGGCATGTGGCATCAGCCAGTGGCACGCGAAAGGTTTAAAAAGAAGACCACCGTATCCAGCGGGCAGCAGAGCGAGAGGGAGGCAGAGTGACAGGGCTTTGACTCAACGGGCTTAGGTGGTAACGGGATGAGGCGAGGTAGGTTTAACTGTGTTAATTGTGGAAAGGAGGTAGTATGTGTGTGAGGCCAGTTTTCTGTTCTCGGTGTCAGATGTGGGAAGTCCTGGAGTCTCCCAGCCTCCCAGACAACCATATCTGCATCAGGTGCATCGAGCTGCAGCTCCTAAGGGACCGAGTTAAGGAACTGGAGATGCAGCTCGATGACCTTCGCCTGGTCAGGGAGAGTGAGGAGGTGATAGAAAGTTATAGGCAGGTGGTCACACTAGGACCATGGGAGACAGTCAGGAGGGGGAAGGGGAAGAGTCAGGTACTAGAGCATACCCCTGTGGCTGTACCCTTTGACAATAAGTACTCCTGTTTGAGTGCTGTTGGGGGGACAGACTAACTGGGGGAAGCAGCAGTGGCTCAGACTGGCTCTGTGGCTCAGAAGGGTAGGGAAGGGAAGAGGAAGGGAGTAGTGATAGTCAGGGGGTCAGACAGGCAATTCTGTGGAGGCAAGAAAGAAACTTGGATGGTAAGGTGGACCTGGTCAGGTGTCAGATCTCTCAGTGGGAGAGCATTTTGGAGATAGTGATCATAATTCTATCTCCTTTACCATAGCATTGGAGAGAGATAGAACAGACAAGTTAGAAAAGCCTTTAACTGGTGTAAAGGGAATTATGAGGCTATCAGGCAGGAAATTGGATGCTTAAATTGAAAACATTTTCTCAGGGAAAAGTATGGAAGAAATGTGGCAAATATTCAGGGGATATTTGTGTGGAGTTCTCTATAGGTACATTCCAATGAGACAGAGAAGTTATGGTAAGGTACAGAAACCATGGTGTACAAAGGCTGTAATAAATCTAGTCAAGAAGAAAGAAAACCTTACAAAAGTTTCAGAGAGCTAGGTAATGTTAGAGATCTAGAAGATTATAAGGCTAATAGGAAGGAGCTCAAGAAGGAAATTAGGAGAGTCAGAAGGGGCCATGAGAAGGCCTTGGCAGGCAGGATTAAGGAAAACCCCAAGATAGTCTACAAGTATGTGAAGAGCAAGAGGATAAGACGTGAAAGAATAGGACCTATCAAGTGTGACAGTGGGAAAGTGTGTATGGAACCGGAGGAAATAACAGAGGTACTTAATGAATAATTTACTTCAGTATTCACTATGGAAAAGGATCTTAGTGATTGTAGTGATGACTTTCAACAGACTGAAAAGCTTGAGCATGTAGATATTAAGAAAGAGGATGTGCTGGAGCTTTTGGAAAGCATCAAGTTGGATAAGTTGCCAGGACTGGATGAGATGTACCCCAGGCTACTGCGGGAGGTGAGCCTCTGGCGACGATCTTTGCATCATCAGTGGGGATGGGAGAGGTTCCAGAGGATTGGAGAGTTGCAAATGTTGTTTCTTTATTCAAGAAATGGAGTAGAGATAGCCCAGGAAATTATAGACCAGTGAGTCTTTCTTCAGTGATTGGTAAGTTGATGGAAAAGATGCTGACAGGCAGGATTTATGAACATTTGGAGAGGTATAATATGATTAGGAGTAGTCAGCATTGCTTTGTCAAGGGCAGATCTTGCCTTACGAGCCTGATTGTATTTTTTCAGGATATGACTAAACACATTGATGCAGGAAGAGCATTAGATGTAGTGATTATGGATTTCAGCAAGGCGTTTGATCAGGTACCCCATGCAAGGCTTATTGAGAAATTAAGGAGGGATGGGATCCAACGGCAAATTGCTTTGTGGATCCAGAACTGACTTGCCCACAAGGCAAAGAGAGTTATAGACAGGTCATATTCTGCATAGAGATTTGTCACCAGTGGGGTGCCTCAAGGATCTGTTCTGGGACTCTTTCTCTTCGTGATTTTTATAAATGATCTGGATGAGGAAGTGGAAGGATGGGTTAGTAAATTTGCTGATGACACAAAGGTTAGAGGTGTAGTGGATAGTGTGGAGGGCTGTCAGAGGTTACAGCGGGACATTGATAGGATGCAAAACTGGGCTGAGAAGTGGCAGATGGAGTTTAACCCATATAAGTGTGAAGTGGTTCATTTTGGTAGGTCAAATATGATGGCAGAATATAGTATTAATGGTAAGACTCTTGGCAATGTGGAGGATCAGAGAGATCTTGGGGTCTGAGTCCATAGGACGTTCAAGAAGGCATATGGTGTATTGGCCTTCATCAATCGTAGAATTGAATTTAGGAGCCAAGAGGTAATGTTGCAGCTATATAGGACCCTGGTCAGACCCCACTTGGAGTACTGTGCTCAGTTCTGTTCGCCTCACTACAGGAAGGATGTGGAAGCCATAGAAAAGGTGTACAGCAGATTTACAAGGATGTTGCCCAGATTGGGCATGCCTTATGAGAATAGGTAGAGTGAACTCAGCCTTTTCTCCTTAGAGCGATGGAGAATGAGAGGTGACCAGATAGAGGTGTACAAGATGATGAGAGGTATTGATCGTGTGGATAGTCACAGGCTTTTTCCCAAGGCTGAAATGGTTGCCACAAGAGGACACAGGTTTAAGGTGCTGGGGATTAGGTACAGAGGAGATGTCAGGGGTAAGTTTTTTACTCAGAGTGGTGAGTGCGTGGAATGGGCTGCCGGCAATGGTGGTGGAGATGGATACAATAGGGTCTTTTAAGAGACTTTTAGGTAAGTACATGGAGCTTAGTAAAATAGAGGGCTATAGGTAAGCCTAGTAATTTCAATGGTAGGGACATGTTCGGCACAACTTTGTGAGCTGAAGAGCCTGTATTGTGCTGTAGGTTTTCTGTGTTTCTATGTAAATGATTTGATGATGAGAGTCCTGAAGTAGCATTTCAACCTGAAATATGGACAATTCCTTTTCCCCCCAATTTTCTTTTCTGTTGTTCAATCTGCTGAGTTCCACCAGCAGATTTGTCATTGTTAATGAATTATGGATTTGAAGCAGTGAAAGTTATGAAGGTGGCAAAGGAGCAGCATGTAGGATTTGATCTGGATTGTTTTAGTAAAGGTCAGGTAAAGGGCAAGGTGAGTTAAAAGATCTCCTTCCCTAACCTAACCATATGGTTTCTGATGCTAACCAAGTCATCAGACAACATTCAAATTTCCCCATGCTAAATTATTTAAAAACTAGACAGTTGAAAGAAACATAGAGGTTGGGGGGGGGGGGGGAGAGGGGGTAAGAGAGGGGAAGAGGAGGAGAGGAGGAGACGAGAGAGATCTCGTGAATTCAATAGGTAGATGTTGTAGATTTTAGAGAAGTTATGTTGACACCAACATCCAGATCAGAAAAACAGTAAGAAACACAATGCCCTCACAAAATCACATACATATATTTGACAGCATGGAGTGGAGAGCAGTTTGATAAATTTGGCAGGAGCAAAGGATGTTGAAAGTGGTGAGAGTGGAGCACCATGGGAGGGGTGTGGGACAGGTGGCAGAGAAGGAGTGATATGGATGCAGACACACCAGCTCTGAGATTCAAAGCAAGGCCATTTGTTTGCAAACAACTAGCTTATTAATCATTACAGTCTCTCTGGTGTTCTGCACTCTTTCCCCTCTCCCTTTCCCTTTTCCCAACTATGATTTCCTTCTATCTACCTGCTTCCCACATTCAGTCCACAATAGAGACCCATATCAGAATCAGGTTTATCATCACTTACATATGTCATGAGATTTGTTTTTTTTTTGTGTGGTAGTAGTACAGCGCAATGCATAAAATTACTACAGTACTGAGCTAAATTCTTAGGCACCCTAGCTATATATACTTTATGTACCTAAGACCTTCGCACAATACTTTATATGAAAATATCTTCCCTGTTAAATTAAAAATATATAAATACTTCAAATCTAAACAATCTGACACGACTGACAGAAAGTCAGAGAATAATACATCATGGAAGCAGGTCCTCCAGCCAATGCTGACATTGAAGCTCAACATGCTCATCTCATTTGCCTGCATTTAGCCCATATTCCTCTGAAACCCTCCTATTCATGGATTTATCTAAATGTATTTTGAATGTTGTTACTGTACTTGCTTCAACCACTTTCTCTGACAATTAGTTCCACGTACACTCCACTGCGAAATAGTCACCTCTCAGATCCCTTTTATAAATCTTTCACCTCTCACCTGAAACCAGTTATTAGTTCTCCTTCCCTCGGAAAAATACTATGAGAGTTGTCCAATCTATACTGTTCATGATTTTATACACCCCTATATGTCACCCTTCTGTCTCTTATGTTCCAAGGAATACCATCCTAGCCTGCCCATCCTTTCCATGTAACTCAGGCCCTTGAGACCCACCTGGATCTTCTTAAACTTTCTCAGAATCAGAATCAGACTTTAATCGCCAAGGACCTGTGCACATACAAGGAATTTACTTCCAACAGATGTTGTCTCTCTGCTCATAACAATAATAATGATAAATATAAATGAAAATATAGATTATACATACAGGTAGTGCAATCCAAGTAATAGTTAGCCAACAGTTAACCGGCAGTTAACTGTTCAGCAAAGTGACCGCAGTAGGGAAAAAACTTCTCCAGTGCCTATTAGTCTTAGTCTGGAGGGATCTGAAGCGCCTACCAAACGGAAGCAGTTCAAACAGTCCGTGCGCAGGATGGAAGGAGTCCTTTATGATGTTCCCCGCCCTCTTCTTCAACCTGGAAGAGTACAGGTCCACAATAGAGGGCAGGGAGGCTCCAATAATACGCTCGGCAGTCCTCACTGTGCGCTGTAGTCTGCACTTTTTCCAGTGTAATGATGTCTTTCCTGCAACTGGGCCACCAAAGCTGAGCATAACAATTACAACCATGATATGGAAGAGGTAAAATTCAACAAATTAGAAGAACGCAAATGAAAATGTAAAGTAGTTAAGTGCATGTTCTACATCACAAAATGGAAAGACCTACCATCCTGGGTCAGAGATGGGTGAGGACTACAGTTCATCTCAGAAAACTGAAAGATGGGAAGGAAACAAAGAGACCTGAAGTCGATATGCCAATTGAAAAACATCTAATATGAAGGAAAATTGATATAATACAATTGCACCAGAATATTATGATGAAAAGTTTAATGACTATTATAGCCACAGCACTATAATACAATGTAAATCAATTGAATTTGGAAACTAACTCCAAATAATGAAGCAAAACATCAGAAAAGTCAAAACCACTAAACCTGCAGATAGGATAAAGTCATTATTACGAGGCAGAAACCAAGGACATGCCAAGGCCTAAAGGTCACTGGACCTCATTTCTGGAATGAAAATCAAAGCCAGATTTGACAAAAGCCGAAGATCTCAACGAATCAGATAATTGAAGTGGGTATTAGAATCAAGTTCAAGTTTAATGTAATTCAACCATGCCTGTAAATACAGCCAAACGAAACAGTGTTATTCTGGGGCCAAGGTCTGAAATACAGTACCAACATTCATACGCTGCAAAAGGCACATAGAGCACATATAAGATATCAGTAAAGTACAATCACACACAAGAAATGTGAAGCCTGATGAGGAAATATTCACTACTAACAATATTTAACTCACTATTTGCTTCCAACACCAGTCTCTGACCTTGGCCAAGATGAGTTTCATCAGAAAATAGATGAGAACTGCAGAAGATGCAACAGAGCATAAAGCACGGCAAGTGACATCCAGAACATCAGAATGATCTCAAGATGATAGAAGAACTAGAAGCCCTGGACTCATAGTGAATGCTCAAAAATGCATCATTAAAGAGGAAGGAAGCTAGTTACATGGAATGATGCACATAGCATATACGATAAAAACAAGTCCAAAAATTTTCCAGCCATCTGCACACTTACTAATCATGCCAACTTTATGCTCATTTCATTCATTAATGTAAATAATGAATAACACCAGACTCAGCACTAATCCAATTGGTGAGCTTTCCCTGGATACCACATGATCTAAATTTCTAAATTATGTTTGTAATGGTAGTAGCCTTCTAAGGTCCATGATAGAAGCACCAAAGGACAAAAAAAGGACTCAAAAGTTTTCTCGCACTAACTTAATACACAAATTAATTAATTTATAACGTATTAGAACACAGAGCAAACCTAATGGCTCCAAAAGGTTCTGAATAACATGGACACAATCTTCTGAACTCATTCCCCCACAAAATCATTCGGAGTCTTCCTCAACCAGAAGCTCTGGATGATCCATGAGATCCACAATCTGCTGAGGCCAGATAATTGGCATTCAGGTCTGGTGACCAAGTAAGGTCCAGGTACGATATCAGTAAAGCTATCTCACGGGTGAAGTGGTAATTCCAGACCAAATCTGAATCACTGAAGAGTGCTCAATGGCTGTGGCAGGGCTTGAAAGCCATTCTCTTTTACAAAGTGAAACCAAATGACGTTGGTGACAACAAGGCTTCACTTCCAGAGGACTTCATGCCTTCTTTGCTCAGTTTGCCCATCTAAACATGGAGGAACCTTCACAAACTACCACATCCCCAACAACACTGTGATTTCAGTTTCTAAGACCAACTTCAGAGCATCATTCAGGAAAATGAACCCATGGAAAGGGTCAGGCCAGGATGGGGTACCTGACTGAGTACTGAAGACATGGGCTGATCAACTGGAAGTGATCACCAGAAACAACCATGCTACATCTAAACGTGGCGACTTCAGCAGTCTGAGGTGCCCAACTGCTTCAAGCAAACTTCAATTACATAGGTGCCAAAGAAGAACATGGTAACCTGCTTCATTGAATATTGTCCAGTAGCACTTAAATCCTCTGTGATGAAGTACTTTGAGAGGATGGTGATTAAACATATCAACTCCTGCCTAGAAAGTGACCTTGATCCACTCCAATCCTACTAACACAATAGTTCAATAGCAGATGCTATTTCATTGGTTCTTCACTCAACCTTGGAACATCTGGATAGTAACAGTTACTACATCAAGATGCTCTATTGACTACTACTCAGTCTTCAATATCATCTCCTCAAAATAATCAATAAGCTTATTGATTAGATCTTGGCCTAAGTACCTCCTTCTGCAATTGGGTTCTCAATTTCCTTACTTGCAGATCCCCATTCTGTTCAGATGGACAGCAGCATTTCCTCCACAATCTCCATCAGCACAGATGCACCACAAGGCTTTATGCTTAGGCCCCTGCTCTACTTGCTTTACACTTATGGCTCTATGGCTAAGCACAGCTCCAAAGCTGAATTTAAGTTTGCTAATGACACCATTGTTGGTGGCCAAATCAAAGATAATGTTGAATCAGCAGATAAGAGGGAGATTAAAAATCTGCCTTAGTGGTGCCTCAGCAACAACCTCTTACTCAATGTCGCCAAGACCAAGGAGCTGATTTTTGACTTCAGGAGGAGGAAAACAGAGGTCCATGAACCAGTTCTCATTGGGGAATCAGAGGTGGAGAGGGTCAGCAACTTTAAATTTCTCAGTGTTACCATTTCAGAAATCTTTCTTGGGCCTAGTGCCATTACAAAGAAAGCATGGCAGTACCTTTACTTCCTTAGAAGTTCGTGAAGATTTGGCATGACATCTAAAACATTGACAACCTTCTGTCGATATGTGGTGGAGTGTATATTGACTGGATGCATCATGGCCTGGTATGGAAACACCTATGCTCTTGAACAAAAAATCCTACAAAAGGTAGTGGATGCAGCCCAGTCCATCACAGGCAAAGCCCTCCCCACCATTGAGAACGTCTTCCCAGGGTGCTATCACAGGAAAGCAGCATTCATCATTAAGAAACTCCACCGCCCAGCCCACGGTCTCTTGTTGCTATTGACATCGGGAAGAAGGTACATGAGCTTCAGGACTCACCTACCAGGTTCAGAAACCATTGGGGATAACTTCACTTACATCATCATTGAATTTTCTCTCAACCTATGGACTCACTTTCAAGGATTCTTCATCTCATATACTTATTCTTTATTTATTATTATATATTTTTTGTATTTGCACATTTAGTTGTCTTTTCCACATTGGTTGTTTCTCCATCCTGTTGGGTGCTATCTTTCACTGATTCTATTATATTTCCTGGATTTACTAACTATGCCCGTAAGAAAATAAAAACAAATCTCAGGGTTGTATATGGTGATTTATGTGAACTTTGATAATAAATTTACTTTAGACTTAATTTTACTTTTGAAGCAATTTTCAATAAGCTGAAGGAAATTGGGCACTTGGAGACAAGTCTGTCATCTTCCAACAAGAGAGCATTTACATGTAAGTGCTCTTATTTGAGGCCTAAGAACAATTATAGTACAAGTTGTCAAACCAATAGCATGGGCATATGAAGATGAATATTAATAGAAGTAACATATGCCAATGTAGAAAGAGAGATATTGGTGACAGTAAAATAAAAACACAAAACATCAGGAAAACTTAGGAGATCATAGCAATGCTTCAGGATGATAATCTTTCATCAAAGATAAGAGAAGTTAGAAATTTAACATCTTTTTAAATTGCTTAGGAGGAGGAAGGATGAAGAGAACTTAGGTAATATCTGACAAGTTGGAGAGTAGTAGATAACGAATAGAACGCATGGTGCCGTACCAGTTGAGATAAAGTTGTGAAGGCTTGTACTGTCAGTTGCAATTAGCTACATAAGAAGCATGAAATGAGAGATCTAGCTAGGAAGGAACACTAACTAGTAAACCAATGACAGCATCAGAAAGTAATACCAGAGATTAATATCAAAGATGAAGAGTTGGAGATATTTTCTCGATAAATGATTCGGGGATAACCTAAAAAGATGAAACAAACAAAGCCAGAAATAATTTGACAATCAGAGAAGACATCTAACTGGAAAATGGTGTTTGATTTGCTGAATCCAGAATCAAAAAGATGCAAATTGAATTCCTTTAGAAGTTGTACGAAGGCCTTATGGGGATGGAGAAATGCATGTTAAAACATGAACCAACTATATGCTTGGTTGACACTTACAAAGACATAGAGAATGGTATCAGAATGCACAGTATGCTAGGAAGTACAGGATGACTTTAGCAAACAAAGTGCAACCTCTACAAGATCAAGATGAAGAAAGGCAATAACTCACTGACAAGTAAGGGGAGGTTAACACTGCAGCAACCATGCTGCATCATTGTCAGAGATGTGGAGAGGACAAGTAGTACATGAACAGGATCCAATTATGAAAACATGGAACCAAATTGAACATGGAACCAGACGCTGGAAATCCAGAGCTAAACACACACAATGCTCAAAGAATTCAGCAGGTCAGATACCATCTGTGATAAACTGTCGACATTTCAGGCCTGGAAAGGTAGAGGGATATGCTACAAGCTAGCAGGTGATAGGTGTGACTGGAGAGGGAGAAGGTGGGTGGAGGGAGGGGAGATAAGGTAAGAAGCTGGGAGAGGTGACAGGTGGAAGAAGGAGGAAAATGATAGGAAAGAAACCATGGACTGTGGGAGGATGGGCACCAGGAAGGGGTAAAGGGCAGGTGAAGAGAAGGGAAGAGGTGAGAGGGAAGCCAGAATGAGGAATGAAAAAAGTGAGAAGGGATAGGAGGAAGAAATTTAAACAAAATTGATGTTAAAATATTCAAACCCTTTCTTCTCTCCCCAACTCCACAAATTTCTTCTTCCAGCTTGTTCCCCCTTCCTTTCCAGTCCTGATAAAGTGTCTTGCCCTGAAGTATCAACCATTTATTCCTCTTCACAGATGCTGAGTTCTTCCTGCATTGTGTTGAAGCAAATTCAAGTCATGATAAAGTTGATGGTGCAGGGGCACGTATCGTTGCACCCACGACAGGTCAACCAATGAAGCATAACTGAATCCATTTTCATCCTACCCAGTAGCTGATGAAGCGGGAATAGTGACAGCAAAACAGCAAAACCGACACCAACCCTGGAGTTAGCTTCATCAACTGAACAGAGTATAACTTCAACAGCAGGGGTAATGAATGTAATTTCACCCAAAATGCACCACCTCATCAAGAAGAGCACTGACTACAGCCAAGTCAACACAAGGAACATGACAAATAATAATACTGTACATGTCAGGTGTAAAATTTTTCTCTTACTTTAAAATTTTCTGGAAAAAAAAATTCACTATTACTTTAAATATTGCAATTAAATCTGCGGGACAATGGAATTGTTAATTTTTGTGTAGCAACCACTGGATCCTGATCACAAGACCTTGACAATCCTTCTCCCCTGTGTTCCTCCAGCAGTTTATTTTTCATTATAGATTCCAGCAAAGCAGGCATTATGTTCGTAGATACAGTGTTTTGGTTTTTAACTGGTCATTCTGATGTCCCAATAAAAGGTCAGCAAAGTTGATCCTTGTTCTCTGTCTAAAGTGAACTTCGTCACTTTGGACAGGAGGATGGAGGTCTACAGACCAGGGGCAGACTAATGGGACTAGGCAGTTTAATAGCTCAGCATGGACTGGATGGGCTGAAGACCCTGTTTCTGTACTGTAGTGTTCTGTGACTCTATCGCAGATGCTGCCTGACTTGTTGGGTATTTCTCCCAATGTTTTTGTTTCAAATTTTGAGCACCTGCAATATTTTGCTTTTCTCACCACAGTCCACATATTGACATATTATATACTTTAAGTCAGCAAGTATGTGGTAAGTGGACTATTAGAATGAATACAATGTAAACCAGAAATCTGTGACTGAAAATCTAAAGAACAAACAATATAGAGGACAAAACGAGTTTCTCTATCCTTTGTGTGATTCAAGGTGCTACAAGACACCAGCCCTGTTATGCTGCTTTTAAAGAGACTAAAATACTGTTTTCAATAGAATGGGGAGAATAATTGATGTAATTATTTTATTGCAGAAGAAACTGCATGTTCATACAAGTACATCTTATCTAGAATATAAGAAATAGGAGCAGAATTAGGTCATGCAACCCAACAAGTCTGCTCTGCCATTACATCATGACTGACTTAACCCTCTCAATCCCATTCTTCTGCTTTCTCCTTTGATGCCCTGACTAGTCAAGAACATATCAGCCTCCACTCTAAATATACCCAGTGCTTTGGCCTCCATAGCCATCTCTGACAATGAATTCTGCAGATTCACTACCCTCTGGCTAAAGAAATTCCTCTTCATCTCTGTTCTAAATGGACGTGTCTCTATTCTGAGATTGTGGCATCCAGTCCTGGAACTCCCCACTATAGGAAACATTCTCTCCATGTCCATGCTACCTAGGCCTTAAATATTCAATAGGTTTCAAAGAGAACCTCCTGCATTCTTCTAATCTCCAGTGAGTACGAGCACAAAGTCTTCAACTGGTTCTCATATATTAACCCTTTCATTCCCAGAATCTTCCTCCTAAAACTCCTCATAACCCTCTCCAATGCCAGCACATCTTTTCTGACATAAGGGATCCAAAACTGTTTGCAATACTCCATGCTGTCCAGCCAGTGCTTTATAAAGCTTCAACATCACATCTTTGTTCTTGTATTCTGGTTCTCTCAAAATGAATAATAACATTGCATTTGCTTTCCTTACCACCAACTGAACCTGGAAACTAACCTTTAGGGAATCCTGCACAAGGACTCCCAAATACCTTCCCACCTATGAGTTCTGTATTTTCTCCCCATTTAGAAAATAGTCTACAACTTTATTCCTTGCACCAAAGTGTATAACCATACACTTCCCTACACTTTATTCCATCTGCTATTTCTTTGCTCATTCTCCCAATCTGTCATGGTCCTTCTGCAGCAGGGGTTCCCAATCTTTTTTTTACTATTAAGCAAGGGATCCATGGTCCCCAGCTTGAGAATCCTTCTTCTGCAGACTCCCTGCTTCCTTAAGACTATCTACTCTTCCAACAATCTTTGTATGTATTATCTGCAAACTTGGCCAAGAAGCCATCAATTCTATCATCCAAACCATTGACAAATAATGTGAAAAAAGCAGTCTACAGGAGCTCTAATGAACCTGCCTGCATGGATATTGGGCATCCCTCTGGTTCAGGTGTCATCTGTCCTTTTTGTACAGCTCATGCCTTGTCCAGAAGAGTTCCTAATGATTCAGAACTCTGATAAGTTTTCCCCTGAACCATTCTGTCAGCTATGCATTTATCTGTTCTATCATCCTTTTCCTCCCTTGACTAGAATGTGGTACTGGGAGTAATCCAGAGATCACTACCCTGGAGTTCCTGCTCTTCAGCCTCTGCCCTAACTCCCAATACTCACTGTGCAGGACTCCTTTCACATTTCTTTCTATGTCACTGGTGCCAATGTGCACCACAGCCTCTGTCTGCTCACCCTTCCTCATGAAAATTTTCAGCAGCCGCTGTGAGACATCCTGGACCCTAGCATCTGGGGGCAAAACATCATCCTGGCTTCTCTTTCCATACACCAAACTATTGCGACTCCGATCACCTTTGCTCTGCCTGACTTGCTGAGCCTGAGAGCAGGCCACGATGCCACCTGCCTGGTAGTGGCTGCAGCTGTCGGGCACTGTTAGGTCATCCACAGCCCCAAGCAGTATTCAAAGGGGTATAGTTGTTTCTGAGTCTCATAAATGAGCTTTTCAGCCTCCCAGATGATCCTGAGATCCAATTTCTTGACCTTGTCAGTCAGAAGCTGAAGCTGGGTGCACTTCCTGTGGATGTAGTTATCAGGGAAACCGTTTGGGACACTGAAATCCCACATCTTACATGAGGAGCATTCCACTGCCTGAACTATCATCCAGCCTACACCTATTATACCTCTAAATTCTCAAGCTGAAGTTCTAACCTGTGCCCGTAATCACTTAAGTCTGGTCTACTCTCTCTAGCCCACTCACACAATGGCCCTTCCACGTACATCTCCCTTCTTATTGGCCCTTGCCGAGTGTCTATATGATCACGAGGCTTTTGGACTTGTCATGATATTGCAATAAATGTTTATTAGATTTCCTCTTCACCTATACTTTTCTCATCCCAAAAACATGCATTCTAATTTAATTCAGAACATTAAGCATAGAACTTTGCCACATGGTACATGTCCTTCAGTCCCTGGTGTCTTACTAACCTATTAACTTACTCTAAAAATCAATCTAATTCTTCCTTCCTTTTTCATACCTAAAAATCACTCTCAGAATTTTAAAGTGATCTTTCTACCTTTGCTATATGAAATTACTAATTCAATATTTGCTTTCTTATTTCTCATCTTCATCAGAAGTTTATGCTATATTATTGGATAGATAGTCATTCTTGAAAGATAACTAATAAAGTTATATAGTATTTTGTTTTAATGAACCAGAGCTAATGCAGAGAGCAGTTAATAGAGTGCACAGAATCATAATGTGTGGGTTCTTTTGGAGTTAATGGACCAACATAGGAATTATCGTTAAACAGAATGCACGGGGGATGGCAAATGTCAGGTAAAGTTAATGAAGCAATGATTCAAGTTTGGTGATTTTAAAACTGATATGTACATATGAGGAAATAATATTTACTTTATACAACATCTCAAGTAAATGCTGAATAAAGCAGACACATCCGCCATCATTTTAATTTTGCTGATGATACTTTTATCTCAATATTGAGAAAATCCCATGAAGTTGATATGGTTCGGTGTTTTTGACAGTCTATTAGATACATTCCCTCAGAAGAGTTTTATAGTACTGATCTTGAAGCTGTTAGATTATTGGTCTAATATGCAAACATATGTATTTCATAATTTGATGCACTCGGCGTCTGTTAGCAAGCATTCTGGAGTTATGTGAATATAGCAGATATTAATTCAAACAAAACCCAGGCTTTACTTCTTATTGTAAATGTAAATAAGTTCAGGAAGCTTGCAATTAGCCTTCAATTTTTTTTGTAAATTGCAAGCAATAAGTTGAAGTTACAAGCACAGGCTGCTCCACTGACCAAGAAATTGCACATGCATCAACCACTTTAAGACAATGAGCTTGTGTTAATTGCCCTGCATCAACTATGGATTTAAGGAACTTGCACAATTCCATAAGTTCAGGGAAGTGTCCCAGCCAAGTTATTTGAACATTCAGCGATGTCTCCCACTATAGGCATACAATTCCATGGGAGCATTATCAATACAAAGTATTAAAAGAAATGATGTCATTGTAACTCTTAAAACTGTGTTGAATCTTCTGCTGTTACCACTGATCCAAAGGTAAAAAAAAATGTGTTGTATTTTGTGTTTGTGAGCCTCTGCTGAGGGTGTCTTCAAAATGATGCGTGCTTGTTGTGCTGAATAAAAAATTCTATATCAGCAGCTTCAGTGCCTGTCTGGTGACTTTGATTACAGTCACCACAGCATCAAGTCGTGTCAGAAAATCATACAGCACAGAAACTAGTTCTTATGCACAACTCATCCATGCTAGCCACGGGGCCTGCCTAAACAAGTCCCATTTGTCTGTATTTGGTCCTTTTCCTTCCACATCTTTCCTTTCAGGTACCTGTCCAAATGTCCTTTAAATGTTGTAATTCTACCTGTCTCTAACACTTCCTCTAGAAACTCATTCCATATACACAAATGCCCTCTGATATTCTTTAAATCTTTTCCCTCTCATCTTAATCCTACCCCAGGAAAAGTAATTGTGGCTATTTACCACATCTATGTCCCTCATGATTTTATAAATCTCTATGGGAACTTTTTTCTCTTCATTCCAGGGAAAACCGTCCCAACCTATCTAGCCTTTCTTTATAACTCAATTCCTCTGGTCCTAGCAACATAGAATAATAGAGTGGTAGAGCACTGTAGCGCAGAAGCAGGCCCTTCTACTCCATGCCAATCTGTTTTTCTGCTTAGTGCCATCTATCATCTATCCACACCCGGACTATAACCCTCCATACCCCTTTGATCCCATGCATTACTCTTAAATAGTGCTACTGTGCACCTTCTGTAGCTTAAGCACATCCTTCCTACAGCGTGCCATCCAAATTGCGCACAGTTCTCCAAGAGCAATCCCACCAATGCATGCACAGCTGAAGATTAAGATTAGCTTTATTTCATGCACGTACATCAAAACATACAGTGAAATGAGTCACTTGATAGTGAAACGACCTACACAGTCCGAGGATGCACTGGGTGCAACCCACAAGTATCACCAGGCTTCTAGTGCCAATATAGCATCCCCACAGCCAACAAACCCTTATTAAGCCATACGTCTTTGGAATATGAGAGGAAACTGGAACACCCTGGATGAAATCTATGCAATCACAGGGAGAAAATACGAGCTCCTTACAGAGAGCTGTAATGTGACATCCCAACATTCTATACACAGTACTTCATCCAACGAAGACGAGCATTGCATATCCCTTCTTCATCACCTGCCTACATATGTAACCACTTTCAAGGTACTTGTATCTCTTAGACTCACTGTTCTACAACATTCGCCAAGGCCTTGCCATTCACTGTATATATTTTGCCATGGTTTAATCACCCAAAATGCATCACTCGGGTACCTTGCTAACCTTGTCTTCTGTCAGCGTGGACATGCAGGTTCTCTCTGTGATTGCATTGGTTTTATACAACATCCCAAAGATATGTGGGTTGATAGGTTAATTGGCCTCTGTAAATTGCCCAGCTGAGTGGTAGAATTTAGGAAGATTTGACAGAAATGTGGGAAGAATAAAATAGAGGACTGCTGTAGTAGGATTAAAGTTCAAAGTAAATGTGTTATCAAAGTACATATACGTAACTATACACTACACTGAGA
This sequence comes from Hypanus sabinus, assembly GCF_030144855.1. Taxonomy (NCBI): domain Eukaryota; kingdom Metazoa; phylum Chordata; class Chondrichthyes; order Myliobatiformes; family Dasyatidae; genus Hypanus; species Hypanus sabinus. Next base: position 36,843,692 of record NC_082711.1, read on the forward strand.
TTCATTTTCTTGAAGGCACAGAGTGAATGGATGATTAATAATTAGCAGGGACTCCGTTTCTAAAACAGAATCAAAATCAGCTTTAATTTCATTGGCACTTGTCATGAAATTTGAAGATTTGTGGCAGCAGTAAATTGCAATACATAATAATTAAAAACTAAATTACAATAAGTATATATTTTTAAAAATTGAATAAGAAGTGCAAAAGAAGAGGGGGAAATATGACGGTGTTTGTGGGATTATAGTCATTCAGAAATCTGATGGCAGACAGGAAGAAGCTGTTCCCGAATTGTTAAGTGTGTGTCTTCAGTGTCTTCTACCTCTTCCTTGATGGTAGCAATAAGAAAAGGGCAAGCGTTGAGCGGTGGAGGTCCTTAATGACGGTTGCCACCTTTCTGAGGCATCAGCTCTTGAAGATGTCCTTGATGCTGGGGAGGTTAGTCCCCATGATGGAGTTGGCTGGGTTTACAAAGTCTGCAGCTTTTTCTCATCCTGTGCAGTGGCCCCACCATACCATCAGGTAGAATGCTCTCTACAGTACATCTGTAGAAATTTGCAAGTGTCTCCGATAACATACCAATTCTTTTCAAACTCTTAATGAAATATAGCTGCTGTCATGCCTTCTTCGTAATTCCATCAATATGTTGAGCTCAGGATAGATCCTCAGTGATGTTGACACCCAGGAACTTGAAACTACTCACCCTTTCCACTTCTGATACCTCAATGAGGACAGGTGTGTGTTCCTCCGACTTCCCCTTCCTGAAGTCTACAACCAATTCCTTGATCTTACTGATGTGGAGTGCAAGACTGTTACTGCCACACCACTCATCCAGCTGATCTACCTTGCTCACTTACGCCTCCTCATCACTATTTGAATTTCTGTCAAGAGTAGCTGTAACATTGGTAAATTTATAGAAAATATGTGAGCTGTGTCTAGCCAAACCATCTGGAGACATTAGAGCCATGTGCTTAATATGCATCCTCGAAGTGTGCCAGTGTTGATCGTCAGTGAGGAGGAGATGTTAATTCCAATCCTCACAGACTGTAGTCTTCTTGTGAGGAAGTCAAGGATCCAGTCATAGAGGGAGGTTCAGAGGCCCAGGAACTTGAGCGTTTTGGGTATGATTGTGTTGACCGCTGAGCTGTAGTCAATAACTAGTAGCTTGTCATAATTATTGCTATTGTCCAGGTGATCCAAGGCTGTATGGAGAGCCAATGAGCTTGTATCCTCTGTGGTGATATATTGTGGTGATAGGTAAACTGCAGTGGGTTCAGGTCCTTGCTTAGGCAGGAGTTAATTAAGCCATGACAAACCTTTCAAAGCACTTCATAGCAGCATATGTATGTGTATGTAGGACAGTGTTGTGAGACAGTTCACCCTGCTCTTCTTGGGCAGGATTGTCGTCCTTTTAAAGCAGGTATGAACCTCCACCTCCGGTAGTGAGAGACTGAAGATGTCCTTAAACAGACCTGCCAGTTAGTTGGCACAGATTTTCAGAGTCCTAACAGGTACACCATGATGCCTTGCCATACCCTCTTGAAAGATGTTCTAATATCAGCCTTCAAGACAGAGATCACAGTGTCACTGAGTGATGCAGGGATTTGCATAGATGCTCATCTGTGAGTGATACGTCTCTTCCACTCATATTAAGTTTTGCTTTGTAGGAGGTAATGGCCCACATCCCTGCCAGAGCTGATATGCATATGATTCTGTCTCTAACCTCAGTTGGAAGAAGAAAGGAAACTATAGGCCAGCTAGACTGACCTTGGTGGTTGGGAAGATGGAGTCAATTATTGTGAATGATGTCTCAAGGTACTTGGAGGCACATGATAAGCTAAGCCATAGTCAGCATGTTCACCAAGGTAAAATCTTGCCTGACAAATCTGTTGGAATTCTTTGAAGAAGAAAAATGCAGGATAGACAAAGGAGAATTGGTTAATATTGTGTACTTGGATTTTCAGAAGGCATTTGACAAGGTGCCACAAATGAGGTTACTTAACAAGTTACGAGCCCATGGTAATACAGTGAAGATTCTAGCATGGATAAAGCTGTGGCAGACTGGCAGGAGGCAAAGAGTGGGAATAAAGTAAGCCTTTTCTGACTGGCTACCGGTGACTAGTGTTCCAAAGGGGTCTGTGTAGGGACTGATTTTTTTTTACTTTATATGTCAATGATATGGATGATAGAATTGATGGCTTTTTTGCAAAGTTTGTAGATAATAAGAAAATAGGTGGAGGGGCAGGTAGTTTTGAGGAAGTAGAGAGCCTACAGAAGGACTTAGATAGATTAGGAGAATGGGCAAAGTAATGGCAGATGGAATACAGTGTCAGGAAGTGTATGGTCATGCACTTTGGTAGAAGAAATGAAAGGGTTAACTATTTTCTAAATGGAGAGAAAATACAAAACACTGAGATGCAAAGGGACTTGTGAGTTCTTGTGCAGGATTCACTAAAGGTTAATTTGCAACTTGAGTCTGTGATGAGGGAGGCAAATGCAACGTTAGCATTCATTTGAAGCGGACTGGAAAATAAAAAGTAAGGATGTAATGCTTAAGCTTTATAAAGCACTGGTGAGGTCTCACTTGGAGCATTGTGAACAGGTTTGGGCTGCTTATTTTAGAAAGGATGTGCTGACACTGGAGAGGATTCAAAGGAGGTTCACAAAAATGATTCCAGGATTGAATGACTTGTCATACTGTATGAAGAGTGTTTGATTAATCTGGGCCTGTATTCACTGGAATTCAGAAGAATGAGGGCTGACCTCCTTGAAACCTATCAAATAGTGAAAGGCCTTGATAGAGTGGATGTGGAGAGAATGTCTCCTATGATGGGAGAGTCTAAGACCAGAGGACACAGCTTCAGAATAGAGGGGAGTCCTTTTAGATTGGAGATGAGGAGGAATTTCTTTAGCCAGTCAGTGGTGAATTTGTGGAATTCATTGGCACAGGTAGCTGTGGAAGCCAAGTCTATATGTATATTTAAGGCAGAGGTTGATAGGTTCTTGATTGGTCAGGGCATGAAGGAATATGGGGGGAAGGCAGGAATTTGGGGCTGAGAAATGTTTGATCAGCCGTGATGAAATGGCAGAACACACTCAATGAACCAAATGGTCTAATTCTACTCCTAAATCTTACGGTTTTATGATCTCATCTAGTCCCCAGCAGACTATGAATCTCCTGGTTCTGACACAGCCTTTGTTTCGGGTATGCCTAGTACATTCTTGAAAGCACACACTCATTCACACAGGTTTTGGTGAATTCAGTGACAACTGTGACGTATTCTTTCAGACCTGAAGATCAATTCTTGAATATTGCACAATCTACCGACTTACAACAGTCCTGTAAGCTCTCCTCTGTCTTCCTTGACCATATCTTCATGGTCATCACCACTGGAGCTGTGGTCTTTCATCTCTTCTGGGAGAAGAAGTGCAGCCAGGTGATCAGACTTTCAGAAGTATAGGTGCCCAATGATATGGTAAGTCTTCTTGATGGTGGTATAGCAGTGGTTAAGTGTGTTGGCTCTTCTGGTTCCACAGGTGATATGTTGGTGGTAGTTGTTCAGAGACACTTTTAGGGTGGCCTGGTTGAAATCCCCCACAATGATAGTGAAGGCATCAGGGTGAGCTGTTTTGTGCCTGCTGATTACGGAATTTAGCTCCTTCAGTGCCAGACTGATGCTGGCCTTAGGTGGAATATACATCACTACTAGGATAATGGAGGAAAAATCCCTTTGCAGATAAAAAGGGCAAAATTTGTTCGTAAATACTCTAAGTCAGGAGAGCAGGTCTGAGACACCACCATCGTGTCTGTGCATCATGATGAGTTCATTAAAAAGCATACTCTTTTCTTTCTTTCTAAATCTTTTTATTATTATTAGTAATATGGACAGAATACAAATGATATATTAATAAAGAAATTACAAAAATACAAATTCCATTACAGATGAAAAAACATAAATAATAGTTACAATATAAATGAGTTTACCAAGACATAAACCATACAATATATGTATGAACATGGTAAGTCTAAATATTTCATAATATATGATATAAAAGAAACAGAAAAAAGAAAGAAAAAAAATAAAAAAATACATATAATGCAAAATTAGCTAATCTACTAATCTAATAACTAATAACTAATAAAGAAGAAAAAAGAAGCAAAAAAAGAAGAAAAGAAAAGAAAGAAAAAAAAGGGGGCTGTTTATAATATCTCACAAGAATAAATATTCATCAATGCCGTCACTTCCGGTCCTCTCAACATACCTAAGCTATAAGCTGGGAAATCAAATGAACTTGGAACAGGGTCATATTACATCATATGAAAATGTTGAATAAATGGTCTCCATAACTTTTCAAATTTATTAGAAGTCTCAAAAACACCACTTCTAATTTTTTCTAAATTTAAACATAACATAGTTTGAGAGAACCAATTAAATACAGTGGGAGGATTAATTTCCTTCCAATTCAACAATATAGATCTTCTAGCCATCAGAGTTAGAAATGCAATCATTCGACGGGCAGAAGAAGGTAAATGCAGTGAGTCTAACATTGGTAAACCAAAAATTGCGGTAATAGGATGAGGTTGTAAATCGATATTCAAAACCGCAGAAATAATATCAAAAATATCTTTCCAATATTTTTCCAAAAATGAACAAGACCAAAACATATGAGTTAAAGACGCAATTTCAGGTTGACATCTATCACAGATAGGATTAATATAAGAGTAAAAATGAAAAAGCATACCCTACCTCCTTTACCTTTAAAAGACTGAGCTGTCCTGTCTTTATGGTGAATAGTGAAGCTATCAAGCTGCACAGCTGCCTCCAAAATGGTGGGGGGGGGGGGGGGGATGTCCAAAGTGCACAGTAGTCCCAGGTGTGCCTCAGGTACAGAAATCTTGCTTTGAGGTCTTCAGTTTTATTTTCCAGATACTGCACGTTCACTAGAAGGATAGACAGGGGAGGTGTCTAAGACCTTTGTATTTCAATCATATCTGCAAACCAGCACAGTGTCCCTGCTTCCGTTTTCTTAAAGAAGAACTGCACTTACAGCCCAAGTCAGCAGTCTGGGATCCATCAAGTTTGAGTATTGATAGATTTTATTAATGTTTTAGAATCACGTTGTTTATCCAGAGACGTGACTGTGGATTTCAGCTGTAGTGGTCCTGAACGGGAATATTTGATGATTCCCATCAGAGCTGAATGCAATTGGTCACCCCTTATTGGTGCCATCTTTGATCGATGGTTTCTTTACTGCATCACTCTGTGACTACGATTTACATTTGAGATGACTGGATAAATGATTCAGGAGACAGTTAGGAGAGGGTAATATATGCCAACTTGGGCACTGAGGCCCACCTGCTATGAATAAATTACAAAATAATGTATAATTTTATGGAGGCACAAGAGACTGCAGATGGCAGTATTTGAAGCAACAAGCAACCGGCTGGAGGAACTCAGCAGGTTGATCAGCAAATGTACGAGGAAAGGAGCTGCTGACTTTCTGGATCGAAACCCTGATTCAGGACATGTTTAATTTTATCCCTCACTAAAGGGAAAAGTACCAACAAAGGTGAAAATATTATTCCTGGATTATTACAGCAATGAAAATCTGGAAGTAAGCTGTATGTGTTCTCAACTCTGATCTCTCATTTAAAATGACTGAACTGATCTCTAATTTAGACTCCATTTTCCAGCCTGAGGTTACCAAATCTTGATTTCACTGTGGTTCCAAAATAAGGTTTGCTACATAGCATTCTGTTTCTGAAAATTGATTTTATTAACTTTAACAGTTTGCATTTACAGTTTCTGGCTCCGTTAATATAGTAAATTATCACAAGAACATGCACAAGCCAGGAGCACTGGGTAGCGATAGGTCTCGACACACCTGAACATCATTTATTTGAGTTTATTAGATTTTTTTAATGATTATTTTGATCATTATGCTGTCACTTGCCTTTGTGACGTTTGTTTTGTGAATACAGTTCCTTATGCTTCTCGTTCTTAAGTGATGATTTTTTGAATTTGACCCACACAGGTTTCCTGTGTTTTATGTTCTACCTATTTCTTTATTTATTTATTGTGATACAGTGTGGAGCAGGTCCTTTGGCCCCTCAAGGTGCATCACCCAGCAATCCCCTGATTTATTCCTAACCTAATCATGGGACAATTAATGACCAATTAACTGTCCAACCAGTATGTCTTTGGACTGTGGGAGGAAACCTACGCAGTCATGGGGAGAACGTACAAACTCCTGACAGGCAGCAGCAAGAATCTGGACCAGCGCTCATCGCTGACTTCTGGATTTACAGTTCAGTGTGAACCATCATTCTGTGTGCTCGAATCTCAAGTAAGTGAGCTCATAGTTTGATTATTCCCTTTAATTCCTGAGTTTACTCCTCACCTTGGTCTGCTCATCTGGAGATCATTACAAAATTATAACACCAACATACAATATTTACTGAGACATCAGGACAGATGGCCCAACGCAAGGTTGAAGTAGATTCTATGGAGAAACTTAAGGGGCAGAGCAAAGTAAATGCTGAGGAAGTGAAATATTGAGCACCGAGAGTTGAAGGTGCAGCTGGAAAGAACCAAAGAATCACATGTGATTCAAAGTGAATTAGCTGGACTCACACCCATGCAATTGAAACCCAAGAAAATGACACTGGCCAACCACAGAATCAGATTTATCATCACTGACCTGTCATTAAAATCATTGGTTTGTGGCAGAAGTACAGTCGCATTACATGACAATTACCAAGTTACCTTAAGAAATATTAGAAAAGTGTAACAAGAGAGAAAATAGTAAGGTTTCTCATGGTCCATTCAGAACTCAGATGGCAGAGAGGAAAAGGCTGCTTCTAAAATGTTGTGTTTGTGTCTTCTGTTTCCTGTACCTCTCCCCTGATGGAAGTAATGAGACGTTCAAAGTTGAAAGTACATTTATTATCAGAGTATGTATACCTTGAGATTTGTCTCCAAAACAAGGAACCCAAAAGAACTCATTAAAAAAAGGAGAACCATCAAACACCCAACGTGCAAAGAAAGGAAAAAAAAAATCATGTAAACAATCGAAGTAAGCAAATAGCATTCAGAATTTAAGTTTACCAAAGTGAGTTCTCCTACAGACTCAGTTCAGCGCAGAGCTGAGTAAGCGTCGTGGGACAGCGAGCTGAACTGCCCTCTCCACCATTTCCGGCTCCAACACCCTGACCTTTTCAATCATCAAAACTTCGGGTCATTCCTCACTCTCAGACCCAGTCCCTTCCACTTTGATATGTCTCCGGCACTGGGCCTCGCCAAGAAGAGGGCAATTCCTGGGTGGTGAAGTTCTTTAATGATGGATGCTATCTTCTTGAGGCATCATTTATTGAAGAAGGATTGTTGTAGAGTTTAAGATGGCCCTTGGTCACAACAATCTCGGCAATAAAAAGAGAGAATATTCACAATACTTGGTTCTTTATCTGTGAAGGTACAATGAAGGTTAATACAATGGTCTCTAATTAGCCCCTCCTACCGTGCTGTAAACATTTTAATTACATACAGAAATACAAAATATAAATGATACACATGGAAAATTGTTCGCAATTTTATCAACAATGGTATACAGAACAAGTTCATCTTATCAGGGTACTCATGTGCAAGACCATAAATTCCCACTGTATTTAAAAGGAGAGAGAAATGGATTTAATGCTCTAGATCAGGCATGGGCAAACTACGGCCCACGGGTCATATGCGGCCCGTTAAGCTTTTTAATCCGGCCCGCAGAACTTGATGAAATTATATTAATAAACCTTGTTAACGTTTTTTCCCTACAATTCTGGCATTTTCCCAATAGATGACACACTCTATATACATTTGTGGCGACCCATTTCCTGGCACATCTGAACCGGCTCACAATTAGCCAGCGTTCTGGCTAAGGGAGATAGCCTGCGGGGATTTGCGAGCACAGAGCTTTGGAGCCTCTGCGCCACGGGGGGCAGGTTGAGAGAGGCTTAAAAGTGAGGCTGGGGATTTCAAATAAAGTTTTTTTCTTCAACTGCAGTTACCGACTCCGTGTCATAATTTTAGCGCTGCATGTAGCACACCACTACACATTGACCTTTGTTGAGGTGCAGCGTAGTACTCCACATTTGCGCTTTACTCTTTGTTCGGCTCGACCTATTTGTGTGAACAGGCGTTCAGTGTCATGAACATCAACAAAGCCAGCCACAGATCCAAGTTAACTGACCAACACCTCAGATCCATCCTGAGAATCACCACAACAAAACTAAATCCAGACTTTGATGCGCTGGCTAAAAAGGGAGACCAACAACACTGTTCCCACTGAAATTAAAAATAAGTTTCTTCCTTGTGTTATGTAAAAAATGCATTTGAAAATTTTTTTTTCAATAAGCCTTACATGTTACATGTCATTTCTGTTAAGTGATGGACATGAGTAGTGCGCAGATACATGTACATTCTCAAAATAAAAAATGCGCTCCAGATCAAATAACGCGCTCCGCATACTGGCGCGCTCTCACTGTTCTGTCATTGTGTGGGTCGTTGTTGAGTTTTGGCACAGGGGACAATTGAATAAGAAGGAGCAGGACAAATAGACCTACATCTCCTACCGTTTTTGAAATAAAGACAGTCAGGAGGAGAGTGATGATGATAATATCTTGAAGGATAACAGAATTTTCAGTGCTTTAAACTAATAAGTGTTACTATTTAAAAAAGCTGTATTTTATTCATTTAATTTTCAGTGTTTTAAAAGTCATTTCAATAAATAGCTAAATACCATGGGACTTCAAAGACAGATATTTTGTTGTAATGCATTTGTTCATTTTCAATTGAAATTAAAGCACATGTTTTCTACATATCCCATGATATTTTATTTTCTCTTATGAGGTGTATTACCAAAACACTCCGTCCATCTGCTCCTGGTCCGGCCCCCCTGTCAAATTTTAGAACCCTTTGTGGCCCACAAGTCAAAAAGTTGGCCCACCACTGCTCTAGACTGACCACAAGTTATTCACACCAAGTGTGTTGGGTGTATAGAATGAGGTGTCGATGGAAATTGCACAATTACAACAATTAAAATACTCTTGGACAGGTACATGGATAGGAAAGTTTAGAGGGATAGCGGCCAAATGCAGGCAAGTGGAACAATCTCAGGGAGACAACTTGCTCAATATGGATGAAACGTCTTGTTTACATGCTGTCCAACTTTACACTTACATCAGAATTGGAAGGTCTAATGGATTTGTAATAAGAATGAGGGGAAGAAAGAAAAAAGGGAAGGTGTGCAATAGAGTAAAAAGCAAAAGATAATGATGTGAAAATGGAGGAATAATTAAAGCGGGAATTAGGAGATGTGTAAACAGCACTTCAGAATTTAATACTGAAGACATAAATGGCAATTATGGGTGGAAGGTTAGTGGAACCTTGTCTCACACAAGCAAAGTTCTGCCAGGTACCAATTACTTTGTCAAATTATATAAAGTGTAGAAAACACACACAAAATGCTGGAAGACCTCAGCAGGTCAGGCAGCATTTATGGAAAGGGATATCAGACAATGTTTTGACACAGTCTTGATGAAAGGTCTCAGCCTGAAATATCGACTGTTTATTCCTTTCATTATATGCTGCCTGACCTGTTGAGTTCCTCCAGCATTTTGTGTGGGCTGATCGCAGAATCTCTTGTGTTTATGAAGTGTGTAGGAAATGCACCTCTTTCAATGTATGCTAATCCCTTTATATTACTGCTTGCTATAAATCTGATGTTTTCACTTAAGATACCAGTCAGAAGCCTCTCCTGTTAAAGGCCCTAGATCTTCGAAATGTTATTGGTGCCAGCATGGAAGCCTCCATAAAGGCCTCAAGGCATCCTTTATTGCTGACAGGCATGCAGGTAGTTCAAAGACTCACATTAATATCAGACAAGATATATATTTGTACCACACTTTGTCCCTCATATCAGCGTTACTTTCACTTGGAAACTACCAGCAGGGGGGTGAGAACATTCATCACTATCATCTGAGTTGCAGGTATGCTGCAGAATAAACCCAGTTTTTTGGCATCTTACAACTTTGCACAACACTGCTGCTACAAAATAACAAATTTCACATCATAGAAGACAGTAATAATAAAGCTGATGCTGATTCTGGTTTATGCAGAGTGTCGTGAGGCAGGGGATCCGTGGAAATTTGGTTACGTGGATTCCGAGTTGTCTTGCCTACAGAGGGCAGAGGGCGGTAATCAATGGAGCAGATTTTGCCCGGAGGTCCACGACTAGTGATGTTCCATAGGGATCTGTTCTGGGATCCCTAGTCTTTGAGATTTTTAACAGTGGCCTGGGTGAGGAAGTGGAAGGGTGGTTAAACCATTGTCCTGCAGACTTAGGCTCCTCGCATGCTCACCCAGTGATTATTTAAATGTGAAGAAGAACCTAGCATGGGTGGAGCATTGGCTGATCAGCAGAAAACAGACAATGGGAATAAAAGAATCCTATTCTGGCTGGCCGCCAATTACCAGTGGAGTTCCACAGGGGTCAGTGTTGGGACTGCTGCCTTTTACAATGTATGTCAATGATTTGGACTATGGGATTAATGGATTTGTGGCTAAATTTGCCGATGATACAAAGATAGGTGGAGGAGCGGGTAGTGTTGAGGGAACAGAGACCCTGCAGAGAGACTTAGCTAGTTTAGGGGAATGAGCAAGGAAGTGGCAAATGAAATACAATGTTGGAAAGTGTTGGAAAGATCATACAATTTGGTGGAAGAAATCAACAGGCAGACTATTATTTAGATGGGGAGAGAATTAAAAATGCAGAGGTGCAAAGGGACTTGGGAGTCCTTGTGCAGGATACCCTAAAGGTTAACCTCCAGGTTGAGTTGGTGGTGAAGAATGTCAATGCAATGTTGGCATTCATTTCTAGAGGTATAGAATATAAGAGTAGGGATGTGCTGTTGAGGCTCTATAAGGCATTTGTGAGACCACACTTGGAGTATTGTGTGAAGTTTTGGGCTCCTTATTTTAGAAAGGATATACTGACATTGGAGAGGGTTCAGAGAACCCAGGATTCCAGGAATGAAAGGGTTACGTAAGAGGAACGTCTGGCAGCTCTTGGGCTGTATTCCCTGGAGTTTGGGAGAATGAGGGGGAGATCTCATAGAAACATTCCGAATGTTAAAAGGCCTGAACAGATTAGATAAGGCAAAGTTATATTCCATGGTTGGGGAGTGCAGGACAAGAGGGCATGACTCCAGAATTGAAGGATGTCCATTTAGAATAGAGATGCGGAGAAATTACTTTAGTCAGAAAGTGGTAAATCTGTAGAATTTATTGCCACAATTGGCTGTAGAGGCCAAGTCACTGGGTGTATTTAAGGCAGAGATAGATTAAGGCTTGATTAGCCAGAGCATCAAAAGATATGGTGAGAAGGCAGGGGAGTGGGGATGACTTGGAGAATTGGATCAGCCCATGATTGAATGGCAGAGTAGATTTGATGGGCCAAACAGCCTACTTCTGCTCCTATATCTTATGGACTCTAATCTTCATTTAGTCAGAGCTCCAAAGCCCCCATTTCTCATTGAATGAAATAAATACCCTTTAATCCTTCTAAATGCTCCAGTTACTTCCCTCTCTGTCAAAGTCCTTTCTGTTTGCTTTATCTAGGCCACTCATAATATTATACACCAGAACTGTATCCCTCTTCTGTATCATTTGTTTCAAAGAAAACAATTGCATCCTCACCCCTCTCACCCTGAACACTCCATTTTTCCAGTGCTGGCAATGTCTCTGTAGGTCACATCTTCACCCTCACTGGTGCTGTCACACCCTTCCATTTGTATGGTGACTAGGACTATAAACAGAACCCCAGTTTGGCCCAGGTGAGGTATTACACATTTTACCTTCCTTTGTTATTCTATATCGCGGCCAATAAGGCAAGAAGCCAGTCCTACTTCTTAATCACCCATCCTAATTTCTTTAGATCATGTATAGATGCACAGACCAAGATTGTATGGCATTCTTTTTAGTGTCTTCCTATTCTGCATTCTATTGTCTTGCTGGTTCTCTGTTTCTTCCTGCCTTTTAAGAATGAATTCCTGTTGACACTATTTAACCAATCTATTGATACATACCACCACAGAGATACTCTTAGAGATTGAACACAATGTGAAGTGCATGTTGGGTGGGTGCTGCTTCAGCAAAATTTACAGTCATGGGCAAAAAATGTTAAATAGAATGATGCTGTACCAAGGAAAGCTATTCAACTATACATAACTGTGTTGAGTCTATAAAATAAGATCCAACGTATTTACCTTCCCTATTTTCCTACAATGTTTTTCCATGTAACACATGTATCCTGTTGATAGCTAACATTGAATTGACTTCAACCACTCAATGCATTCTGATTGAAAACAGCCTGCATGCAAAGTAATTTCCCTTCACCTTTCCTTTGATTCTTTTCATAATTATTGTAAAATATGAGATGACATAGTGAGCATCATACCTTGCTGCCTTTAGTCAAGAAATTCTTCCAACCTGACTCTACAAAGTTATACAGCACAGAAATGGGTTCTTTATCCCTGCAGACGCCAGGTTGAGACCAAAGGTCTTTCCTCAACCTTCTGCAGTCCAGGGAACCAAAGTCCCAGCCAATTCAATCTTTACTTATAACTCAAGCCCTCTAGTCCTGGTAACACCCTTCTGAATCTTTTCTGCAATCTTTTGTAGAGTTCTGAGATGGCACAGCATATCAATAGCAGTTTCATCTGCCTCCACACACTATCAGGAGGATGCTGGCCAGTCTGTACCAGACATTCATTCTCTTAATCTTCTACAAGAAGGCTTGTAGCTCGGAATATCGTAGAATTCCCTTGTGGAATTTTGTTCTATATTCAATCTCAATGCGAAAAGATAAATTCAAAAATTGCTGGATTGCTGAAAAGACACTAATAGTGCTTCCTTAAAACAAATAGTGCAAATAGTATATCCTTCTAACTTCTTGGCCTTTAGAAAATATTTACATATGAAAAGCCTTGGTTATGTGAAACACCTGATCAACAATGCTGAAGTTAAAGGTATTCCATAGGAACATAGAAAACCTACAGCACAATAGAACCCCTTGGCCCACAAAGCTGTGCCAAACATGACCTTATCTTAGAACTACCTAGGCTTACACATATCCCTCTATTTTTCTAAGCTCCATGTGCCTATCCAGGTGTCTCTTAAAAGACCCTAACGTATCCGGCTCCACCACCGCCACCAACAGCCCATTCCACACACTCACCATTCTCTGCAAAAAAAACTTATTCGTGACATCTGCTCTGTACCTACTTCCAAGCACCTTGAAACTATGCCCTCATGTGCTAGCTATTTCAGTCCTGGGAAAAAGCCTCTGACTATCCACACGATCATTGCACCTCATTATCTTGTACACCTCTATCTGTTCATATTTCATCCTTCGTCTCTCCGAGGAGAAAAGGTCAAGTTCACTCAACCTTTCCTCATAAATCATGCTCCCCAATCCAGGCAACATCCTTGTAAATCTCCTCTGCACCCTTTCCATGGTTTCCACATCCTTCCGGTAGTGAGGCAACTAGAATTGAGCACAGTACTCCAAATGGGGTCTGTGATGAGCAAACCAAGCTGAGATGGGGACCAGAGTTGACCCCCCCCCCCAGTGAACTATGCTGCTAGAGAGAGAGAGAGAGAGAGAGAGAGAGATAAAGATAAATAAAGAAGAGGGGGGAGGCATCCCGTGCAGATGAGAGAGAGAGACATGATTTAATAATATAGCTCCTTGGCTGTTTGTTTACCTTTGCTCCAAGGACACTTCCTTTGCCTGCTTGTTAGGATTCTTGCTGAGACAGCAAGGCGGGACCAGGTGATGGACGGCCGGTGCCCTGCAAGAGGAGATAAAAAGCAGGTCTGTGAAGACGCAAGCAGACACACCCCGGGACACTGAAAGAGCGTTGTGCACCCATGTGAAGGTGGGGGTTTGGAGGATTGATTCAGGGAATCAATGGCTCACAGTGTGTAAAGGTCGACCGGTAGGGACATGTGTGTGTGTCCATCCTTGCCTGGGTGACAGGTCTACCACTGAAGAACAGTTGTACAGGGGGTCACAGACAGTGACCATAATAGGACAGGAAGACAACGGAAGGTTCAATGGCAACGGCATCACCTCTCTCTCTCTCTCCAATGTTACACCAGCAGCTACCTCAGCCTAAACTGAACTGAACTCTTCACCATCCTAAGACTATCCATTTACCCCTAGACTTTGAAAGAGCTTGGTTTTGATTCCTATTTCCACACTTCTGTATATATCATTGCTAACCTGTTTAATATATTTGCATTTTTTAGAATTGTATTACTTAGTTTACTAATAAACACTATTAGTTACAGTAATACCAGACTCCAATGTGTATTCCATTTCTGCTGGTCAGTAACCCGGTCACGGGGTACGTGACAGGTCTGCCCAAGGTCCTATATGGCTGCAACATTACCTCTTGGCTCTTAAACTCAATCCCACTATTGATGAAGGCCAATGCACCGTATGCATCTGAACCTCACAGTCAACCTGCATAGCAGCTTTGAGTGTCCGATGGACTCAGTCCCAAAGATCCCTCTGATCCTCCATACTGCCAGGAGTCTTACCATTAATACTATAGTCTGCCATCATATTTGACCTACCTACCAAACTGAACCACCTCACACTTATCTGGGTTGAACTCCATCTGCCACTTCTCAGCCCAGTTTTACATCCTGTCAATGTCCCTCTGTAAGCTCTGACATCCCTCTACACTGTCCACAACACCCCCAACCTTTGTGCTTTCAGCAAATTTACTAACACATCCCTCCACTTCCTCATCCAGGTCATTTATAAAAATCATGAAGAGTAAGGGTCCCAGAACAGATCTCTGAGGCACATCACTGGTCACCAACCTCCATGCAGAATATAACCCCTCTACAACCACTCTTTGCCTTCTGTGGGCAAGCCAGTTCTGGATCCACAAAGCAATGTCCCCTTGGATCCCATGCCTCCTTACGTTCACAATAAACCTTGCATGGGGTACCTTATCAAATGCCTTGCTGAAATCCATATACACACTACATCTACGGCTCTACATTCATCAATGTGCTTAGTCACATCCTCAAAAAATTCAATCAGGCTCGTAAGGCACAACCTGCCTTTGACAAAGCCATGCTGACTATTCCTAATCATATTATGCCTCTCTAAATGTTCATAAATCCTGCCTTTCAGGATCTTCTCCATCAACTTACCAACCACTGAAGTAAGACTCACTGGTCTATAATTTCCTGGGCTATCTCTATTCCCTTCCTTGAATAAAGGAACAACATCTGCAACCTTCCAATCCTCTGGAACCTCTCCTGTCCTTATTGATGATGAAAAGATCATCACCAGAGGCTCAGTAACCTCCTCCCTCATTTCCCACAGTATTCTGGGGTACATCCCATCCGCTCCCAGTGATTTATCCAAATTGATGCTTTCCAAAAGCTCCAGCACATCCTCTTTCTTAATAGCTACATGCTCAAGTTTTTCAGTCCACTGCAAGTCATCCCTACAATCAACAAGATCTTTTTCTGTGGTGAATACTGAAGCAAAGTATTCATTAAGTACCTCTGCTACCTCCTCCAGTTCCATACACGCTTTTCCACTATCACACTTCCTTGGTCCTATTCTCTCATGCCTTATCTTCTTGCTCTTCACATACTTGTAGAATGCCTTGGGGTTTTCCTTAATCCTGTCTGCCAAGGTCTTCTCATGGCCCCTTCTGGCTCTCCTAATTTCATTCTTAAACTCCTTCCTACCAGCCTTATAATCTTCAAGAACTCTATCATTATCTAGTTTTTTGAACTCTTCTTTTCCTCTTGGCTAGATTTACAACAACCTTTGTACAGCACGGTTCCTGTACCTTACCATCCTTTCTCTGTCTCATTGGAACGTACCTTTGCAGAACCCCACAAAATTATCCACTGAACATTTGTTACATTTTTTTTGTACATTTCCCTGAGAACATATGTTTCCAATTTATGCTTCCAAGTACCTGCCCAATAGCCTCATATTTCCCCTTACTCCAATTAAAAGTTTCCTTAACTTGTCTGTTCCTATCCCTCTCCAATGCTATGGTACAGGAGATAGAATTGTGATTATTATCTCCAAAATGCTCTCCCACTGAGAGATGTGACACCTGATCAGGTTCATTTCCCAATACCAGATCAAGTACAGCCTCTCCTCTTGTAGGCTTATCTACATATTGTGTCAAGAAACCTTCCTGAACGCACCTAACAAACTCCACCCCATCTAAACCCCTCACTCTAGGGACATGCCAATCAATATTTGGGAAATTAAAATCTCCCATCACAACAATCCTGTTATTAGTATCTATAAAATCAAATGAACTTCCAGGAAACCAGATTACAATAATAACCGAAACCAGCTCTATACAACTCTAGTTAGACTTCACTTGGAATATTGTGTTTAGTTCTGGTCATCTCATTATATGAAGGATGTGGAAGCTTTAGAGAGTGAGAGCAGAGGGGATTTACCAGGATGCTGCTTAGATGAGAGGACTTGTCTTATGATGATAGGTTATGCAAGCTAGAGCTTTTCCCTTTGGAGCAAAGGAGGATAAGAGTTGACTTAATAAAGTTGTACAAAATAATAAGAGCACAGATAGCATAGATAACCATGGAGATTCTTTCCCCAGGCTGGAAATGGCTAATAGTAGGGGGCACAATTTTAACATGAATGGAGGAATGTATGGTGGAGATATCAGGGGTTATTATTTTACACAGTGAGTGGTGGGTGCGGGAAATGCCTATGTAAGAAAATCTTACATAGGCACATGGATGATAGAAAAATTGAACGTTATGTAGGAGGGAAGGGTTAGATAAATCTTGGAGTAAATTAAAAGATCAGCACAATGTCATGGGCGGAAGGGTCTGTGCTGTGATGTTCTGTATTTTATAGGAAGTCCTATAATTTAATCACAGAAGCTGCATTGCCATAAAAAATTCAATCAAGACAAGCATACACATTTATCAGCAAGAACAAATGAATAACAATCCCTCTCCTCCTCCAATGAGTAACAGCTTTTCGTGAGAGAAGACGTTCCCTTTATTGTCAGAAGGTTAATGTTAATCGTGGTACAAAATGTTATTGGCTGTCTTGTGATAAAAGGGTGCCAATAACCATTATTAATAACAAAAAGAAATCAAACCAGATGGCTAACTATGTTGAATTCAAATTTGACATTAGCCTAAATTGCAACTAACAAAGAACAAATAATACATCCAAACCAGCCAGATATTTGATAGGAAGTGGGCTGCAGAATGCCCCTTTTGCACAAATTATACAGCAATTGACAAAGCAAAGAGGCCCATTTACTCAAGCTTCTCTGCACACTAAAGTACATTGTGAGGGGAACATTCCAACAAGGTAACCTGAACCTATCCTTGACTGATTAGTTTTTCCACATGGATTACATTCTGACACACAGTATTTGAAAACTATCATGTTTAATCAGGTGACTTATGTTAACTTAATCGACTATGTTAACTTAGTTGCCAATTAAGGTGAAGCATCATAATTGAAAGATATGGCATGGTTAAAGGGTGACAAATTGTTACTGATGAAAACACATTAGCTTTGACAGGAGGGTAATTAGAGACAATGTTCTATGATTACCAAGAAAGGTGTCCTAATTTTTCAGGTAATTGTTAGCCCGGGCAATACAAACTGACAACTCTTTCCAGCAGAGATCACTCATTGCTGTGGTTAAAACTGAACACAAAAAAAACTATACAATAACACGTGGGAATATCCAAATGTGAGTCAGTCTTCAAAACAAATTGCAACAAAAACAGAAATTGTTTGTTTCCATTAAGAGGTAAGCTCCAGTCACGTCATCATAAGATATGAAGCAACAGGCTGTAAGAAAGGCTAGAGGAGGATTTTCTTTCTCAGTAGTGGTAGAAAACAAGCAAAGCTTTGGCTCTCTGTTCACCACCATATTCCCTTTCCTATCCATTGTAAGTCAAAGAAAGGGAAATTTTGTCAGATCTGCCACTTGTGGTACATCCTTCTCCAACTGTTTATTTGCCATCCTTCACTTGTGAACTGCCCGCAAAATTCTGAAGTGTATCGACAGTACCATCATACAGACAAGAAATTGAGAGTCTGGTTGAATGATGCTACAGCAACTACCTTTTACTCAGTGTCAGCAAAAAACAAAGAGCTGATTATTTAATACCGGAGAAGGAAACCAGAGGTCCATGTGCCAGTGCTCCTTAGAGGATTGGAGGTGGAGAGGGTCAGTAACTTTAAGTTCCTTTGTGCCATCATTTCAAAGGGTCTGGTCTGGAATCAGCACATGATTGCCATCACAAAAAAGAAGGCACAGCATTATCTATGAAGTTTGTGCAGATTCAACATGTCATCTAAAACTTTAACAAACTTCCATATATGCACAATGGAGAATTTCTTCACCCAGAGAAGGGTTAAACTCAATGCCACAGGATGAGCCTGGATGAGAGCTGTGGATATCCATTAAGGACTGTAACCTGGCCACACACAGGAGGGAGAAAAGAATAGCTCCTCTCTCAAGCCTCTTTAATTACTTATACTCCAATGTAATACTGATACATCTGACTTTAGTTTCTCCCTCTCAAACTGCAGGGTGAATTCTATCATGTTATGATCACTGTCTCCTGAGGGTTCATTTACCTTAAGCTCCAGAATCAAATCTGGTTCATTACATAACACACAATCCAGAATCTCCTAGTGGGATCAACTACAAGCTGTTCTAAAAAGCCATTTTATTGGCAATCAACAAAGTCCCTCTCTTGAGATCCAGCACCAAACCAACCTAATTTTCCCAATCTACCTGCATATTGAATTCCCCAGTCATGTCGTAATATTGCCACTTTTACATGCCTTTTCTACCTCCCATTATAATTTGAATCCCACATCACAGTTACTATTTGAAGGCTGGCATTAGGGTCATATCAGGATCTTTTTACACTTGCAGTTTCTTCTATCTGCAAGGATTCCACATCTTTCAATCCAATGTCATCTTCTTCTAAGGATTTGATTTCATTTTTAACTAACAAAACATGCCCACTCCCTCTGCCTCCATGCCTGTCCATTTGATACAATGTGTATCCTTGGACATTATGTTCCCAACTATGATCTTCCTTCTGCCATGTCTCAGTGATGACCATGGCATCATAACTGCCAATTTCTAAATGCACTACAAGATCATTTTCCATATAATGTATACTGTGTGCATTCAAATATAACACCTTCAGTCCTGTACTCATCCCCTGTGTTACACTTCAATTTACCCCACTGATTGCAATCTGCCTATCCTTCCTTACAGCCTCACGACACATCACATCTATTTGTATGCCCTATCACTCTGGTTCCCATGCCCTGGCCGTATTAGTTCAAACCCTCCCATCAGCTCTAGCAAACCTGCCTGCAAGGATACTGGTTCATCCTCAGGTTCTGGTGTAACCCATGCTTTTTGTACAGGTTATGCCTTCCCTAGATGAGATATCAATGATCCAGAAATCTGAAACCCTGTCCCCTGCACTAATTCCTCAGCCACACATTCATCTGCCAAATCATCCTATTCTTACCCCTACTGGCACGTGTCATGGGCAGCAAGCCAGTGACTACTGTCCTGGAGGTCCTACTTTTCAGCTTGCTACATAACTTCTGTAATTAGGACCTCTTCCCTTTTCCTTCCTGTGTCATTGGTACCAATATGGATCACAACTTCCAGCTATTCACTCTCCCCATTTAGAATGCTGTGGATTCCAGCCTGAGATATTCCCGACCCTGGCATCCGGGAGGCAATGTACTATCCAGGAGTCTCTTTCACATCCACAGAATCTTCTGTGTGCTCCTCTAACTATAAAATCCTCTATTACTACTGCACTCATCTTCTACCTCCTTCCCTCTTTTCCAACACAAACAGAATAAATCAGGAAGCCTATGGACAATTCACAGTGGCCCGTTGACTTATCAACCTGAATGTCTTTGCAAAATGGGTAGAAACCAGGGCACCCTGGAGGAAATCCACAAAGAAACCACCATACTGAGAAGTCAAGAGTAAACCCAAGTCTTTGCTGCTGTCCAGGAAAGTAAACCAAAGACATCCAGTAGGTTAATTGGCTAGTGGAAATTACACTAGTGTGTGTTTGTGTGCAGAGTGTTGGTGTGTTGGGAATCAGAAGGCAATTAATGAGCATGTGAGAGGGAATATGTTACAGGGAAATAAGTGGGTTTAAGCAATTGATGGAATGGCTCTGAGAGTTGGTATAGACTCAATGGACTGAATGGTCTCCACTGTGATAGGGTCAAATAAGAATCATGGAGTCATAGAGCAATAAAGGATGGATACAGGTCATTTGGTCCAATGAGTCCATCCTGAACATGGTGCCCATCCAACTAGTTCCAATTTCTTGCATTCAGCCCATTTCCCTCTAAGCCCTGTCTCTCCAATACTTCTTCAAGTATACTACTATACCTGCATGAAAAAGTTACTCCTCAGGTCCCTTTTACATCGTTCCCATCTCTCCTTGACTATGCCCCCAAAGTCTGGACTCCCCTACCGGAAGGCTGTTATAATCCACCTTATCTATGCCTCTCATCATTTTGAATGCTTCTGTAAGGTCACCCCTAATTCTCCCACATTCCAAGGCCAAACCTCTCCATTGAACTCAAGCCCTCTAGTCCTGGCACATCCATGTAAATCTTTTCTGCACTCTTTCCAGCTTAACCGCACCCTTCCTATAACAGGATGATCATATCTGTGTATTGTACTCCAAAGTGGTCTTTCCCCTTGTGTTATACATCAGCTATGTAAAGTCCCAGCTCCTATAGGTAGTACCATGATGGAAGGCCAGAGTGTTAAATGTTGTCTACCTGTGACATCAATTTCTATTAGTACTCCTAGGTCTCCCTGTTTCATTACACTACCTAGTGCCTTACGATTCACTGTGTAAGTCCTATACTGGTTTGACTTTCCAAAATGCATCATCTTGTCCTTACCTTTGTGCTACCTATCAGCAAACGAACTGATCAAACCTTGTGCATTCACATCCCAATCGTTCATATAAATAAAGAATTACAAACGTCCCAACCATGACCTCTGTGGCACATTACTAGTTACCACCTCCATTCCGCGAAGCAATTTCAAACCAGCACCCTCTGCTTCCAAACTCTGAAAAAAATAAACATTTTATTTCTGTAAAGTAATGTGAGACTTGCAAGGTTTTAATAAACATAAATCATACTTTTATCTTCAGCCTAATCCTTCAACTAATTGATTTCAATGTACGCTCTCTGGTCTTTGTCCATTTTGTTCAATGAATGTAGTCCTTCCTTTCCACTCACCAGGGCCCTTCATAACTTTATTACACCTCGGTTAAATTTCCCTGAGGTGACTCTCTTCCAAAGAAAGCAGTCTTTGCTGGTGACATCCTTGTTAATCTATGTATCCGTCTTCCTCAAAGGAAGAAGGAAATGATGTATTGAACTGGATTTGAGATATTTCTCTTTTATTTTGGTATTTTCAAGGGAATCAGAGGCCACCATGCAAATGTCAATTAGGCAGAACACGTAGGTTCTGTGTCAAGTGAGATTTCTTAACCCTCTTCAGTGTATCAGAAACATGTGGAAATAAGCCACAGGAAACAGAAAGCAGATAAGCACAGGAAGTAATTATTCAGCAGGAAAGCTTGAAGGAAATAGATTGTTTTTGTGGCTTCCATGGTGTTCCTCTTGATTATTGTGGATCGCAGCAATAATGAAGGAAGTAGAACAGTAATTGCAGGGCAACTTCTGTTTACATAGCACTGACACAAAAATGTCATCAACAGACTGTTTATTATTTTCCAAGGAAAGATTAAGCAGGCATCGCTCATGCTTAAATTAAGGTCTCATGAGCAGAAGACTTCTGATTTTCTGCATTTACGGTCTCAAAACTCAGCGTTCCACAATACAAAGTTAGGTAATACATTGCCCATTCCAAGTAGGCAGAGTTTGTTCAGACTACTGGAGAGACGAGTACATTTCCACTATTCCTTCGGGAGAACAGGACACAAACGAAGGGATTCAGGAAAATGTGCATTTGGATCGCTTAATAATGACAGCTTGCCGCGAAATCTCTGACCTGTAACTGACTGCCCATGCCAGGACTTACCAACTAAAGAGACGGAGTTTTATCCAAATAAGTGGTGCTTTTGTGAGAACCAGAACTAGACGTTCCTAGTTTGGCCGACTCACTGTTTGAATATCAGTGGATAATCGTGTATCAACAATCTGCTACCACTTTGTACATTTTCGTAAATAGCTGCATGAAACCCCTGTCTCCTCTATCTTGCATTCATCATCTTAATGACGCCTTCCTCTGCAAAGCATCTTCAATGCTTTGAGATTTGTTCTGATGTGAAAGGAGCTGTGCAAGTGTAAATTGTTTGTTGACGTCCAAGAATTAGAAGCATTTGTCTGATGTGGAATAGAGGCAAAGTAGTGCTCATATTTGATGCCCCATAAAGGAATGACTTGGCAATTTGCCCAGCTATAAAACACTTCAAAATTACTACCGATATCATACCACAGGGCACATTTTCACAAACAAAATTAATTTTCTGTCAGATTTCTCGTAAAGGTATGATACCAAAAATGGAGGTAGTTGTCATGAAATCTGCAGGTCACAACACAGAAATAAGTATTGTAAAGGTGATTGAACTTCTGAAGTCCAAGCTGAATGAGCACACATGCACATTTACTCTCGCACTCACTCTCACAAGAAAATCCCTTTACAACAGCAATTATTATTTCCTTCTTAAACAGAAACAGCAAGTATTGGGGATTCTGAGCAAGTCAAGCCACATTCACACGAAGAGGAAAAAAAGAGTTAACATTTCAGGATAAAGAGATTTCATCAATCTGAATTATCGTTGCACAGTTGCTGCCTGACTTGCTGAGTGGTTCCAGCATTTTCTGTTTTATTTCAAACCTGCAATATCTGCAGTCATTTGGTTTCCAATCATTCTCTGCTTAGACAGTCCATCAAGAGTAAGGATGACTTGGTTCCATTCCAATTCTGAGCAAGCTATCTGTGAATAAATACAGTTAACCTAGGTTGTCCATTGCATACCAACTATCACACCACTCTTAGCTGAATGAGGTCTTGCTTCAAAGGCAAGGAGTCTAACCCTAATGTTCTGCTGCACACTATTTGTCCTGAAAAGCTGATTTTTTTTCTCTCTCCCTCTCTCTCTCCCTCCCTTCTGCCTACTCCCTGACCTATTTGCATTTCCCCTTTCTCTTTCTGTTCCCAGCCCTTCCCTCACCTCCTCTCACACCCCTCTTCTGTTCCCCATTCATTCCTCATTCCCCCCCTTGCTCCCAACCATCATAATTCACACTTCAGCTTCCAGACCCTCTCAGAGGGTGAGGTCGACTCACAATTACTCCATCTCCCCACTCGCTGAAAGCTAAATGCCCTTCCCTGAACCCTGCTCCACCCAGTCCCAGTAAATGCACTACTGGAAGCTTACAGTTCAGTAACCCTCAACCCCAATGCTGAACTTCCCCAAAAGAAACAATCTGGGAGAATCCTCGGCCACCATCTCAGTGGGCTGCTGGGCACAGTTTCCTAGCTGATAATGGCTGATCTATCCCAAGCAATTAGAAGTATTTTACTCAGCTGGCATCATCATTCCACATCAGTAATGACCCCTGACCTCAGGGGATCTCTGGTTGTTTTTAAAGAACCACTTCCCTTAACCTCATCTCTTCATTAATTCTCTTTGTTTTTTTTTCTCCCTGGCCTATCAGAATTAATAGCTTGAAAATCAAAACAAAGTTGCAGATGGTGGAAATTTGAACTAAAAGTGGAAAATGTTGGAAAAACTTAGGCTGCATCTTCAGGAAGAAAAACAGCTAATATTTCAGGTCAAAGATCCTTTTATTAGAACTGGTAAAGAGTGAAAATAAGACATGAGATACTGCAGATGTTGGAATCTGGAACAACAACATGCTGGAGAAATTCAGCAGGTCGAGCAGCATCGGTGGGAGGAAAGGAATCATCAACATTTCGTGTCAAAACCATACATCAGGAAAAGAAATTTCATTAAGCTCAGATTAACATATCTCATTTGTGTCCTTCTCACATCTCACCAAGTGTCTTTGACATGTATTATTGTCTGATTTTTATCCAATCTGTCATCGATGCACCTCTTAAGCTGACAGGTTCTGTAATTAACTGGTGTAAGTCAGGCTCTTTTTTGCCAACATTGTAACAAGAAGATCGAAAACAAAAAAATATTGTCGGGCAGGGCCATGTCCAAAAGCATTTTGAGCCTCACCTATTCTACATACATTGTCTTACTTCCGGTGCTTTGCTTTTTGCAGACCAATCATGTTCTATCAGATACGGCAATACCTCATGACACTTTAAACCAAGTTCAGCAATGAACTTCAAAAAGGCTAAATGATTGATAATTAACATCCAGTCCCTTTCTCAATATGCATAAAGACCAGATTTTTAAAAAGCACTGTCAACCAGAATAGGTTTGTCACAATGAATAGGGAAATGCTTTGGCCAACTGTTCAATCCACTGAGGACCCAAAATGGATGAAATACAGTGTAATATGTTCTTCTTCACCATTAAGAATAGCTGTTGGCATTTTCCAAATGGGAGGTATGAAGCATTGGAAGATAAAGAATAAGATCTGTCACATGTATGTTGAAACTTACAGTGAAATGTGTTCTTTACATTAATGACCAAAACAGTCCAATTTACTAACCCTCACTCGTATGTCTTTGGAATGTGGCACCCAGAAGACTCCCACGTGGTTGTGGGAGAAAGTACAAACTCTTTACAGACAGTGGCAGGAATTGAACCATGATCTTACAGCTGGCACTGTAAAGTGTTCTGTTAACCATTACGCTACTATGCCACCCAATATGGAATTAACTAAAAGAGACTTCTAACAGAAATCTGGCTTTCTGGTTATTTGCAAACAACCCAGATAATCAGTTATGGAAGAGATTCAACTTCTTCCAAATACATAAAGGAAATGTTGAAACCATTGTCCTCACTCTTTCCACTACTGATAGACTTTGTTACCCTTTGTCCCCCTCCTCAAAAGCCCCATACTCAAGTTGAAAGAAATTTTTTACACAACATACTAGTTCCCTCCTACCTACATGTTCAATCCATTTATCTCTCGCATCTCTCCCCCAGTGACTCCACCACAGCATCTGGGGAGGGAAAGAGATTTAGAGATTCATATCCATGGCTCACTAAAATGTAGGGTGATAAGAACAATAAAGGATTGATTAAGTGTTAACTTTTATACAGTGTTCTAGAGTAATGCAGTACAGTCGGCCCTCCTTATCCGCAGGGGATTGGGTCCGGGACCCCTTGAGGATAGCAAAATTCACGGATGCTCAAGTCCCTTATTCAACCTGTCTCAATGCGTTGGGCCTTAGGACCCAGCGGAACCCCAGACCTTATTTAACCTGTCTCAGTGTGGTGGACATTAAGACCTGGCGGTAGAGATCTGAATCTGCAGTGTTTCTGTTTGAGAAAATAATCATGATCACGATTGAAAATAAAGTGGAAATAATAAAGCGATTGGAAAGAGATGAAATGCAATCGGTCATTGGAAAAGCGTTAGGCTACGTCGGTCAACAATCAGAACAATTTTAAAGGATAAAGTGAGAAAGGCTCTGCCCCGATGAAAGCTACAATTATTACTAAGCAATGCAATGGTTTAATTATTGGGTGTTGGGGTTTTCGGTTTTTGATCCTCCACATCAACCCGGCACGGTGGAGAGCGCGCTGGGGAGCGGTCTGTCCCGAGTCCCGAGAACTTCCGTTCCCGAGCCTGGCGCTGAAATATATGTTCTTAAGTGTTTCATATGCATAGAAAGTTAAAATATATACTATACACTAAGGCAAACGTTTGACTAACTGATGCTAAATAATACCGGATGTACCTGTTCCGACTTACCTAGTAAGAGAACTTCCATTTTCATTTTGATCCCGATGCATGATAACCCACGCACATCCTCCCATATACTTTAAATCATCTCGAGATTACTTGTAATACCTAACACAATGTAAATGCTATGTAAAGTGGTTGTTATACTGCATTGTTTAGGGAATAATGACAAGAAAAAAAGTCTGTACATACTCAAACAACGAGTGCTGGAAGAGCACTTCTGGGTTTTCGCAATTCGCGGTTGGTTGAATTGGCGCATGCAGAATTCGTGGATAAGGAGGGACGACTGTAGTTCATAAGTGCTTTAAGTGTAGAACATAGAACAGTAGAGCAATGGAACAGATCCATCAGCCCATGATGTTGTGTCAAAATAACTAAATTAACAACTTAATCCTTCCTGTTTGCACATTGTCCATAGCCTCCATTCTCTGCATGTTTATGTACCGATCTAAAAGCCTCTTAAACATCACTATCATATCTGCCTCCACTCTCCACTACCACCTTAGGTCGTGCATTCAGGCACCCACTACTCTCTGTGTAAAAAAAAAACAACTTCACTTGCACACCTCCTTGGCCCTCTAGAATTAGACATGTACAGAATTTTGTCTTTGCAGACATTTGTCACCTCATCCAGCCATTACTACCTCCCCCAATCCCACGCAATCCATCCTTCTTCCTTTTACCATCACATTCCTCCAGGTACATGGGGCAGAAATCAGCCCCATAAACAGCTCTGGTGCTGGACTAAAATTGCCGTGTTGACTCCTAACTGACAACTGGACCGTGGGCATGTGTAGCTGGTATTATTCCAAATCAAACTTGCTTGATTGGACATTTATATCATGTCATTCGTCCTTAACCTTAATAAATAAGGCATTTCTTTTATTATCGTAATCCTGCCGATGTGACACTGAAACATAATAGCTTCTGTATGGCACAAGACCAGCTGACTATTCCCCAGTGACACTAGCCATGTTACCCATTGTTACCCATTGTTACCCATTCTTACCATTCCCTCCAAATTCTCAGTGTCTTGAATGCCAGCTACTCCTTACAGTATCATGCGATATGTAAGTATATCAAGGTGGTAAAATGAAAGCAAGATGCAGAATAGAGTGCTGCACTTACAGATGAAGTGGAGTACAACTGGACAAATAAAGTGCAAGG
The DNA here is from genome assembly GCF_030144855.1 of Hypanus sabinus. Taxonomy (NCBI): domain Eukaryota; kingdom Metazoa; phylum Chordata; class Chondrichthyes; order Myliobatiformes; family Dasyatidae; genus Hypanus; species Hypanus sabinus. The sequence continues at coordinate 36,870,903 of NC_082711.1, forward strand.
GCTGCAACAAAGTAGACTGGGAGTGCAAGAGTTCAAGACTGACTTGCATCCATCATGGAAATACTTGAGGTTCCGATCACAGAACCCTGCAAAATCACTTCCAGCCAGAGAAGGACTTTTGCAGTATAGTCATTGCTGCAAGGTGAGGAATAGAACCGCCAATTTCCACACAGCAATTAGAAATTAGAAATTAGAAAAGTGCCGAAGAATGTCTAATTGTCAACCTATGGACTCACTTTCAGGGACTCTTCTTCTCATGAGATTGATATTTATTGTTTAATTATTTATTCATTTATTGTTATTTATTTTTTTGCATTTGAACTGTCTGTTATCTTTTGCACACCAGTGCACAAAAGATGGTGCGGTCTTTCATTGATTCTGTAATGATTATTATTCTGTACCTCCCAAGATAACTCTCAGGGCTGTCTATGGTGACATATATGTACATCAATAATAAATTTACTTTGAATGTTGAACTTTAATTATTTTATTGTGACTGGTTGGGATGCAGCCATTGACAAAGACAATGAGCAAATGTTGTTCTGCTTCTCCTAATTTATCACTCTCCCCTGATCACCTAGAATCACAACACCAATAGTGCAACATCTGGCTGAAACAATGCCTGCTGAAGTGAGCATCTAAAAACGGTCTGAATGGGTCAATGAGGACAATAGGCTCACAGTCAGTCCTGGAGTCGCACACACAAAATGCTGAAGGAACTCAGTAGGTCAGGCAGCATCATTTGAGGGAAATACACAATTCACAGTTTGGGCCTGACAGCAGATGAAGGATCTTGGTCCAAAACATCGGCCTTTTATTCCTCTTCACAGATGCAGCCTAACCTTCTGAGTTCCTCCAAATTTTTTTGTGTGTTGCTCAAGATTTCCAGCATCTGCAGAATCTCTCGCATCTCAGATGTGTTTGAGGTCAGTTCAAACATACTTTTTATTGATTTATTTATTTAGAGATACAGCATGGTAGCAGGTCCCGCTGCTCCAATGAGCCTGTGCTGTCCAATTACACCTATGTGACCAATTAACCGACTAACCCGTACGCCTTTGGAATATGGGAAGAATCCGGAGCAACCGGAGGAAACCCAGTCGGTAAAGTGGAGAAAATACCATTCCATACCAATGAGCCCAGATCACTGGCACTACGGTAGCATTAACCTACCCCTGATTCACACTGGAAAATTCTAAAATCAGACTCAAAACATCAATGCAGACAAGGGCTCATAAAATGAAATCAAAGCTCAGCACAGCACAATTGCAAGAAAGGAGGTGAACAGAACGAGTGAAAAACAGTTGGCTCCTGACAGAAGTTGGCTCCAGTACTTTCAGTACCATGGCATTTCCATTTCCTGTTTTCTCACAACTTTCACTGACATAATTAAACAACTTCCTCAAATAAAGAATGTTCACAGGGTTATTGTCATACCAAAGCACTTCATTTGTCGTGGCAGGCTCGTGCTTACTTCTAGCGCTGGCTGTCACTGCAGGTTTCTGCTACAGCATATGTCACACTGAACAAGTGCAGACTTCCACAACGAGCTATCTTACTTTGTTTTTCTATCCAGGTAGCTCCTCTAATCCTCTTCACTCCTGTGGCACACTAGCAGTACAATCACCTCTGAGCGTGAAGGTTGCAAGTTTAAATTCCCTTCGAGACCTCAACACATAAACAGATCGACACTCCAGTACCACATTGCCGTTCATATAAGATGTTGAATCAAAGTTCCACCTTCCCGTTCAGCTGGGTGCAAAAGATTCCACAGCACAAGTTAAAGATAAGCAGATCCAAATTGTCATTTTCCTTGTGGGTTAACTTTCTTTATGTTTGTTTATATGATTGCTTAATGACGAATCTGAACCAGATTTGATTAGGGAGCGTAAGATAAAGGAACCCTTGGGAGACAGAGATCATAATATAATGGAATTTACCCTGCATTTTGGAAGAGAGAAGATAAAGTCAGATGTATCAGTATTACAGTGGGGGTAAAAGGAATTACAGAAGCATGAGGGAGGAGCTGGCTGAAGTTGATTGGAAGGGAACATTTGCAGGGATGATGGCAGGACAGCAATGGCTGGAGTTTCTGGGGGCAATTCGGAAGGTGCAAGGGAGATACATCCCAAAGATGACATATTCTAAAGGGAGGATGAGGCAACCATGGCTGACAAGGGAAGTCAAAGGCAGCATAAAAGCAAAATCAGGAGTGTACAATATAGTAAAAATCTGAAAGAAGTTAGAGGATTGGGAAGCTTTTCAAAAACTATTAGAAGGCAACTAAAGGGCGAAAAACAGAGAATAGATACAAAAAATTAAGCCAAAATATAAAAGAAGTTATCAAAAGTTTTTTTTCAGATACATAAAGAGTAAAAGAGAGGTGAGATTGGGCGTTGGACGGCTGGAAAATAAAACTGGAGAGGTATTAATGGGGGACAAAGAAATGGCAGATGAACTTAGTATTTTGTCTAGTCTTTACTATAGAGTACACTAGCAGTATGCCAGAAATTTGAGTGTTGGGGCCAGAAGTAAGAGCAGTTGCTATTACTAAGGAGAAGGTGCTTTGGAAGGTGAAAAGTCTGAAGGTATTATATCAGTCACCTTGTCCAGCTGAACTACACCCCAGAGTTATTAAAGAGGTAGTTGAAGAAATTGTGTAGTAATAATCTTTCAATTACCACTAGATTTGATAATGGTTCCAGAGGACTTGAATATAGCAGATGTTACTTCATTGTTTAAGAAGGGAAAAAGGCAGAAGAAGGAAAATTATTGGACAGTTAGCCTGACTTCAGCGGTTAAGAAGATGTGGAAGTCCCATTATTAAGGATGATATTTCATAGAGCATAGAATAGTACAGCGCATTACAGGCCCTTCGGCCCACAATATTGTGCCGACCGTCAAACCCTGCCTCCCATATAACCCCCCCCCCCACCTTAAATTCCTCCATATACTTGTCTAGTAGTCTCTTAAACTTCACTAGTGTATCTGCCTCTATCACTGACTCAGGCAGTGCATTCCATGCACCAACCACCCTCTGAGTGGAAAAGCCTTCCTCTAATATCCCCCTTGAACTTCCATCCCCTTACCTTAAAGCCAAGTCCTCTTGTACCAAGTAGTGGTGCCCTGGGGAAGAGGTGCTGGCTGTCCACTCTGTCTATTCCTCTTAATATCTTGTACTCCTCTATCATGTCTCCTTCCTTCTCTCCAAAGAGTAAAGCCCTAGCTGCCTTAATTTCTGATCATAATCCATACTCTCTAAACCAGGCAGCATCCTGGTAAATCTCCGCTGTACCCTTTCTAATGCTTGCACATCCTTCCTATAGTGAGGCGACCAGAACTGGACACAGTACTCCAAGTGTGGCCTAACTAGAGTTTTATAGAGCTGCATCATTACCTTGTGACTCTTAAACTCTATCCCTCGACTTATGAAAGCTAACACCCCATAAGCTTTCTGAACTACCCTATCTACCTGTGATGCAACTTTCAAGGATCTGTGGACATGTAACCCCAGATCCCTCTGTTCCTCCACACTACCAAGTACCCTGCCATTTACTTTGTACTCTGCCTTGGAGTTTGTCCTTCCAAAGTGTACCACCTCACACTTCTCTGGGTTGAACACCGTCTGCCACTTCTCAGCCCACTTCTGCATCCTATCAATGTCTCTGCAATCTTCCACAATCCTCTACACTATTTACAACACCACCAACCTTTGTGTCATCTGCAAACTTGCCAACCCACCCTTCTACCCCCACATCCAGGTCGTTAATAAAAATCACAAAAAGTAGAAGTCCCAGAACAGATCCTTGTGGGACACCACTAGTCACAACCCTCCAATCTGAATGTACTCCCTCCACAGCCCTCTGCCTTCTGCAGGCAAGCCAATTCTGAATCCACCTGGCCAAACTTCCCTGGATCCCATGCCTTCTGACTTTCTGAATAAGCCTACCGTGTGGAACCTTGTCAAATGCCTTACTAAAATCCATGTAGATCACATCCACTGCACTACCCTCATCTATATGCATGGTCACCTCCTCAAAGAACTCTATCAGGCTTGTTAGACCCAATCTGCCCTTCACAAAGACATGCTGACTGTCCCTTATCAGACCATGATTCTATAAATGCTCATATATCCTATCTCTAAGAATCTTTTCCAACAGCTTTCCCACCACAGACGTAAGGCTCACTGGTCTATAATTACCCAAACTATCCCTACTACCTTTTTTGAACAAAGGGACAACATTCGCCTCCCTCCAATCCTCCGGTACCATTCCCGTGGACATCGAGGACATAAAGATCCTAGCCAGAGGTTCAGCAATCTCTTCCCTCACCTCGTGGAGCAGCCTGGGGAATATTCTGTCAGGCCCCGGGGACTTATCTGTCCTAATATATTTTAACAACTCCAACACCTCCTCTCCCTTAATATCAACATGCTCCAGAACATCAACCTCACTCATATTGTCCTCACCATCATCAAGTTCCCTCTCATTGGTGAATTCTGAAGAGAAGTATTCATTGAGGACCTCGCTCACTTCCTCAGCCTCCAGGCACATCTTCCCACTTTTATCTCTAATCGGTCCTACCTTCACCCCTGTCATCCTTTTGTTCTTCACATAATTGAAGAATGCCTTGGGGTTTTCCTTTACCCTACTCGCCAAGGCCTTCTCATGCCCCCTTCTTGTTCTTCTCAGCCCCTTCTTAAGCTCCTTTCTTGCTACCCTATATTCCTCAATAGACCCATCTGATCCTTGCTTCCTAAACCTCATGTATGCTGCCTTCTTCCACCTGACTAGATTTTCCACTTCACTTGTCACACATGGTTCCTTCACCCTACCATTCTTAATCATCCTCACCGGAACAAATTTATCCCTAACACCCTTCAAGAGATCCTTAAACATCGACCACATGTCCATAGTACATTTCCCTGCAAAAACATCATCCCAATTCACACCTTTCACCCCCTTCCCCAATTAAAAATTTTCCTGTCCTCTGATTCTATCCTTTTCCATGATAATGCTAAAGGCCTGGGAGCGGTGATCACTGTCACCAAGATGCACACCCACTGACAGATCTGTGACCTGACCCAGTTCGTTTTGTAATACTAGATCTCGTATGGCATTCCCCCTAGTCGGTCTGTCAACATACTGTGACAAGAATCCATCTTGGACACACTTAACAAACTCTGCCCCATCTAAACCCTTGGAACTAATCAAGTGCCAATCAATATTAGGGAAGTTAAAGTCACCCATGATAACAACCCTGGTATTTTTGCACCTTTCCAAAATCTGCCTTCCAATCTGCTCCTCGGTATCTCTGCTGCTACCAGGGGGCCTATAGAATACTCCCAGTAGAGTAACTGCTCCCTTCCTGTTCCTGACTTCCACCCATACTGACTCAAAAGATGATCCTGCTACATTACCCACCCTTTCTGTAGCTGTAATAGTATCCTGACCAGTAATACCATCACTCCTCCCCTTTCTCCCCCTCTCTATCCCTTTTAAAGCACTGAAATCCAGGAATATTGAGAATCCATTCCTGCCCTGGTGCCAGCCAAGTCTCTGTAATGGCCACTACATCATAATTCCATGTATGTTTCAAAGCTCTCAGTTCATCTCCTTTGTTCCTGATGCTTCTTGCATTGAAGTGCACGCACTTTAGCCCTTCGACCTTACTGTAGGTAGGAAGGAACAGAAACGGGGGTGGGGAGTTGGTGTGGGGGATAGGGTGGTGATTAAAGAGGGTCGTGGTATACAGATATAAGTTCGGTTAGGCAAGATCAGGCAGAAATAATAGTTATATATGGACAGGTAGGCTTGTGGATCTTTTGACGTGTTTAGCTGCAAGAGGCGCCGTAAACTGAATTAAAGTTGTTGTCAAACGATGGAGATCTCCAGGGTTAATACAGTCAGTCATCCTCGCCAACAGTATCCAGGACGTAAACTTACTATTCAGGGGAATGGCTACAGGGCTGCTCTGCCCTACCTGTCTACTCTCCTTCGCTTTGCCCCCTCGGGCTGTCACCCAACGACCTGCTTCTGGCAGCCTATTAGGAAATAGGGGGACTTAGAGGCACATGATATAGTATGCCAAAGTCAGCATGGTTTCTTCAAGGGGAACCTTGCCTGACAAATCTGTTGGAATTCTTTGAGGAAGTAACAAGTAGGACAGACAAAGGGAAGTCAGTGAATGTTGTTTTCTTGGATTTTCAGAAGGCCTTTGACAAGGTGCTACAGATGAGGCTGCTAAATGAGATAACAGCTCATGGTATTGAAGGAAAGATACTGATATGGGTAGAAGAATGTCTGATTGGCAGGAGGCAAAGGGGCTTTTAGTGGCTGGCTGCTGGTAACAACTGGTGTTTGGCAGGGGTCAGTATTGGGACCACTTCTTTTTATGTTATATGTCAATGATTTGGATGACAGAATCAATTGTTTTGTGGCTAAGTTTACAGATGATACAAAGATCGATGGAGGAGCAGTTAGTATTGAGGAAGCATGGTGTCTGCAGAAGGACTTGGACAGATTGGGAGAGCGTGCAAAAAAAGTGGCAAATGGAAAACAGTGAAAGAAAGCGTATAGTCATGCATTTTCGTAGAACGAATAAAGGCATAAACCATTTTCTAAATGGGGATAGAATTCAAAACTTAGAGGTGCAAAAGGACTTGGGAGTCCTTGTGCAGGATTTCCTAAATGTTAACTTGCAGATTGAGCTGGTGGTAAGGAAGGCAAATGGAATATTAGCATTTTTTCTGAAGGGACTAGAATATAAGGCAATGATGTGATGCTAAGGCTTTATAAGGCATTGGTCAGATTGCAATTAGAGAATTGTGAGCAGTTTTGGGCCCATTGTCTATAAGAAAAAGTATGCAGGGTATGCAGGCATTGGAGAGGGTCCCAAGGAGGATCCCTAATATTATTCCAGTAATGAAATAATTAACATACGAGGAGCGTTTGATTGCTCTGGGTCTGTACTCAGTGGAGTTAAGAGGAATGAGGGAGGATCTCACTGAAACCTATTGGATATTGAAAGGTTGAGACAGAGTGGATGTGGAGAGAAGGTTTCCTAAATTGAGTGAGTCTAGAACCAGAAAGCACAGACTCAGAATAGAGGGATATCCATGTGCAGCAGAGATGAGAAGGGATTTCTTTAGCCAGAGGGTGGTGAACCCATGGAATTTATTGCCACACACGGTCTTATCTGCTTGTCTGCAAATGTTTAGTGAATTCTCAGTAATTTGCTGGTTCTGTATCTTTGTAGTTTGTTTGTCTGCAGCCTGTGTTACACCATAAATCAAAGTGTTCCTTATCTGTCTAGTTTGGGCTTGTTTTCAGTATAAGATGACCTCAACTTATTTGTTTTTTTGTAAACACAAGACTTTCTGCAGATGCTGGAAATCCAAAGCAACTCACTCAACGTGCTGCAGGAACTCAGCAGGTCAGGCAACATTCATGGGAATAATAATGTGCTGAAGTTTCCAGCTGTGAGCCTTGCTCAGGACTGGAAAGGAAGGGGGAAGATGCCAATTTATAAAAAAAGTGAGGAGAGGTAGATTGATAGCTAGAAGGTGATAGGTGAAGGCAGGTGGGTGGGAAAGTTAAAGGGCTGAAGATGAAAGAATCTGGTAGGAGAAAAGAGTGGACCATAAGAGAAAGGGAAGGAGGAGGGGCACCAGAGGAAGGTAATAGACAGGCCAGAGTGAGGAAATAGTTTGTTCCTTGTCTTTCTTTGTCTTTTCTTTGTTTTCTTCCTTTTGTTCTTACTTACAGTACAGTCCATTGGCTACAATGTTAAACCCACAATTTGCATATCAAGATCCCAAAACATGAACAGATGTTGAACAGCATGGGAGCTGGGGTGAAAAGGTGTACTGCCTGGGATTTGCAGTGGCCACAGATTTTGACTTTACCATAAAAGCTCCTAGCTGATCAGCCTGAGTACCAGGAAAGATCAGGACCATCTCCCCAAACTGCTCCGTCATCCTGATGCCAATGCCAGCTGCAGCAACGAGTGGCAGATGCTGGACCTTTTCACTCCATAGAAGCAATTGGATTCACACTACCATCTTGTTCACAGGAGTCAATGTGTTTTGGACTTGCTTAAAAATAAACCATCAGATATTTTCACCCAGAGAGTTGGGGATCTGTGGAATGCTCTGCATCAGAAGGCAGTGGAGGCCAATTCTCTGGATGCTTTCAAGAAAGAGTTAGATAGGGCTCTTGAAGATAGCGGAGTCAAGGGATATGCGGAGAGTGCAGGAACGGGATACTGATAGTGGATGATCAGCCATGATCACAGTGAATGGCGGTGCTGGCTAGAAGGGCCGAATTGCCTACTCCTGAACCTATTGTCTATTGTCTATATGACTCCAGAGTAATGATATTACCAGCACCATAGTTCCTTGTCATGTTAACCTCTAAGAAATTATCAGAATCAGGTTTATTATCATAGACATACATTGTGAAATGTGTTATTTTCTGGCAGCTGTATTGTGCAATATGTATAAAAAATGTACTATAAATTGCAATAAGTTATACTGTATCTATATATACTCTACAGTATATATATATATGCACACACGATACTGTATATACCTTATTATAACTCATAGTATATTAAAAAAGAGAAATGCCTTCTTGGAAATTCCTTTCCCTTGCTGACTAGCTGACAATATAATTAGTCACTCTGATCTTTTAAATATTGCTGTTTGTTTACAAAATGCAATTATGAATCCCTTTTGTCATTAATGTAAACTCCAAAAGGCATGTAGGAAGATGATCACAGGAATGATGTGTATACAATATAATAATGGTAAACCTTGGAACAGCCACTGATGACAGGAGTAAAAAAGGTCTGGGATTTCCTGATGACTGAATTTGTTGCTGGATTCATTTACTTCATACTTAACATCCTGCAAACCCCAAGGGCTAGAAAAGCAAAGCTTCCCCTGTCAAACAGTTGTTTGAACACCCTGACTGATTTGGCCTTGTCATGCGATATTATCAATAGCAACATTCTGCTGTTTCACCATCCCCTGAATCTGTTTCCTCTCACTCCTGCCTTTCAGTGGGGGTTGTTTGGCAAAATCCAAAATAGGTCTCTGCCATTTTGTAAACAGCATGAGGAACAGCTGCCAGAATTGCACTAAAATAATAACACGGGCTTATGGGCTGACAAGAGTTCCTTCCACAGATGGCTGAAGTAGCTATAGGCGTCTCTACCCTGCTTCTTTTGTATACTGACTATTTTTTTAGTGCGAGAAGTAAATCCCATGAATAAATAAAGGAAGAAATTTGTAAGAAGGTTATCTTGAATTTCGAGGAAGTTTGTTTAAATCTTATTGGTTTAGTGTTAGATTATATCGAACTAAGCTGGAACAAAAAAAGAGGAGTCAAACTTCATTGAAAGCCTGTGAGCACCAATGTGAGGTTAATAAAGTTGGACTAATCTCAGTTTAAGCCATTCCACATCATGCAATGGCTGCCTAATGTCAGTTTGAATAAAATTCTGCTGAAATATATTCCCAGAAAAAGATTACTACATGCTCTGTAGTAAGTCCTGTGTTACTCTTTTGATTAAGGAACTTCCTTTTTGAAATAGTAATTATTTTTATAATATTGAAGTTTTCTTAACCTACCATTTGCATCAATGGAAATAGCTTCTTTATGATTACCCCCATTACAAAATTTTAAATCCTCTTTAACAATAGAATAAAGTATATAAACCCAATGAACTGATATGTTTTATTTTAAATCACATTATTAACTTTAACAATTGATGCATTTGGATATTAGGATCGCAATGCTGATCTACAATTTCACAAAGATGGGAAGTTATCTTGGGTCCAGTAAAGTAGAAGAATGTCATCTCTGTTTCGCCTACACAATCATTTCTTTAAAATCTATTCTCAACACTTCAGCTTTGAATTGCCTCAGTCTTGAATCGCCATTACTGCAGTTGAGGTCCTCCCGCCATGCTTTTGGGAAGAGAATTCCATGTTTTAGACAAAGTGATGATGAGGGACTGGTGATTTACTTCCAAGTCTTTAAGATGGCACTGGCGAACCGCGTTAATGTTCTGAGGAGTACGTACAATACTTTTAAATATACCTCTTTTGAATTACTCTCATTGCAATCTGCAGCATGTAATTTTAGTCTAAGCAATATATTTTTAGATCAACTTAACAATCTACAGATCTCAAGACTGCCTCGGTGGATCCAACAGGTACCAGCACTTTGAAGTGCGACATGGGCGGAAGTGAGACGGTGTGGGGGGACTCCAAGCCAGGCTGAAACACGGAGAAATGAGACCTCCTCTACCCAGCATCTTGTTAGCAAATTTGCAGTTGCTGGAAAACAAAAGTGAGGACCTGAGGGCAAGAGTGCTGTATCGGAGGAAAATGAGGGACTGTTGTGTTGTATGTCTGAGTGAGACTTGGATTTCTCCCAGATACAGTGATCAGACCAGGGAGCTTCTCGAGCTGCTGACTCAGAAAAGGCAAAGGCTGGAGGTATGTGTTTCATGATAAACTCTTAGTGGTGCTCCAATGTGGCAGCTTTGTCATATTTGTGTTCCCCCAACCTTGAGCACCTAACAGGCAAATGTCACCTATTCTATTTACCTAGGGAATTCTCCTTCATAATCGTGACTGAAATTTACATAGCACCAGCAGTTAACTATAATCTAACGCTTGAGATAATGCACGATGCCATCTCCAGATAAGAAACTGTTCATCCCAGTGCATTTCAAGTCACAGGTAGGGATTTCAACCAGGGTTTGAAGAAAACCCTGCCCGATTGCCACGAGTATATAACCTGTAGCACCAGAGGTCCTAATACACTAGACCGGGGGTCGGCAACCCGCGGCTCCGGAGCCACATGTGGCTCTTTTACGTCTGTGCTGCGGCTCCCTGTTGCTTTGGGAAATAATTGGTTGTGGCGACCCTTTTCCTGGCACATCCGAACCGACTCACAATTAGATAGCCTACAGGGGTTTGCGAGCACAGAGCTTTGGAGCCTCTGCACCATGGGGGGGGGGGCAGGTTGAGGGAGGCTTAAAAGTGAGGCTGAAGATTTCGAATAAAGTTTTTTCCTTCGACTGCAATTACCGACTCCGTGTCGTAATTTTAGCGCTGCGTGTAGCACACCGCTACATGGTCAGTATTTAATTAAAATGTATTTTATGTTAGTTTGTTAGTTTTTGAAATGTAAATCTAAATTTGAAGATTATGGTGATCTTGTACAATCTAAATAAGACGTTGTGGCGACGCATTTTCTGACACATTCGAACCGGCTCACAATTAGCCAGCGTTCAGGCTAAGGGAGATAGCCTACGGGGGTTTGTGAGTACGTGTCTTTTGGAGCATCCGCGCCCATGGGGGGGCGGGTTGAGGGAGGCTTAAAAGCAAGGCTGTTTAGTTCGAATAAAGCTATCTTTGACTGCAGTTTACTGACTTCGTGTAGCATGCCGCTGCAACTTGTTTTTATCGCTGGCTGTCCAGAGGGGAGGTGCTGAAACGCTTTGTCGCGTGTCTGGAAGAAGTGAAAACTTTCCTGGGCATCAAAGGGCTCACCTTTCCTGAGCTGGAACAGCCAGAGTGGCTGGAAAAGCTACACTTCATGGTAGACATGACAGCGCACCTGAACACGCTGAACACAGCTCTTCAACGGGGTAAGGACGTACAGCCCTGCACATGTTGGAGGATGTTTTGGCATTCGAGCGCAAGTTGACGTTGCTTGCCAGAGATTTACAGAAAGGCACTTTGTCTCACTTCCCCAATTTGAGAGAGTTCAAACAAGGTCACGACATGATAAATTCGGAGTATTTACATTCTGCAATCATCGCAATGCAAACATCGTTTGGGAAACGCTTCTGTGAGTTCAGAGAGGAAAAAAACACATTATCCTTCCCGGTCACTCCCCTAAGCATCGATCCATCCCTACTGAATACGACTGCATTGTCAGGTGTGAGTCAACCTGAACAAGTATGATAAATATTTTAATTGCCTATTATTTTACGTATATTCATATGTTTTCATTGTTCAGTGAAATAGTCCTTTTATTTTTCAGGTTGACAGCTGGCTGACGTTATTTTTGGTTTGCTGCTGGCGGCAAATTTAAGTTTGGCGTTTTTCATAAATACAAGAAGGACTCAAATAGACGTTGAGTATTTTACTTAAAAGTAACCTTCAACCCAACGTCTCTTTTTCGGAGTTCAAAATGTTTTTGTTGCATGCAGAAATGTAATTTTGTTTTCTCTGCAGGAGTTCATCAATTTCATAAATGCAACACATTATAGTTTGTTTATACATAGCATAAAGGCAAAACAAAACGTTGTATGCAGTGTTATTTCATTTTAAATGTCAAACGGGTTTTGCGGCTCCCAGTGTTTACTTTTCTGTGGGAAACGGGTCCAAGTGGCTCTTTCAGCGGTAAAGGTTGCTGACCCCTGCACTAGACCACTATTATAATAAGATAAGGAAAGCCTACCATTCTATGCCCAGATTCCATTTCAGTAAATCAGATCACTTGGCTGTCCTCCTACCTGCATACAGGCAAAGGCTAAAGAGCAGCACTCTAGAGATTAGGACAACAAAGGGGTGGTTGTGGGAAGCAGAGGAGCGGCCATGGGATTGTTTTGAGTCAGTGGACTGGGTCGTGTTCAAGGACTTGTCCATGCATCTGAATGAATACACCATGGTTGTGATGGAATACATTAAAACAACCATAGACAAGTAAGTCCCCAAACAAACATTCGGTCTTCCCCAAACAGAGGTCCTGGATGGACCATGAGATCCAAAATCTACTGAAGGCTAGATCAGAGGCATACAGGTCTGGAGACCAAGAAAGTTACAACAGGTCCAGAAAACCATCTCATGACTAAAGTGGTATTTTGGGACTAAATGAATCAATGAAGGGCTTGACAGTTATGCCAGGGATTGAATGCTATCATCTCTTATAAAGTTAAATCAGGGCTTTGCTTCCAGATGAGCTTAGTGGCTTTTATGCTCTCTTTGGCTGTCAAAACATGGAGGAACCATCATGAAATCCCCAGCTACTGATGATCCTATGATTTCAGTCTCTGAGGCCGACGTGCGGGTAGTTTTCAGGAGGGTGAACCCACAAACAACATTCAGCCCAGACAGAGTACATGCCAAGCACTAAAGTCCTGTGCTGATCAAGTGGCTGAAATATTCACTGAGATGGTTAAGCTCTTCTTTCGGCAGTCTGAGGAACCACCTGCTTCAAGCAAGTTTCAGTTATAAGGTGGGTGTGGTAACCTCACAGTAGATGATCGTGGAACTTGTTACCACAGGCAGCTGTGGAGGCCAGGTCACTAAGTGCATTCAAGACGAAGATTGATAAGTTCTTGGCATCAAAGGTTACAGGGAGAAGGCTGGGAGTGGGGCTGAGGAGGGGGAGATAAAAGATCAGTCATGATTAAATGGCAGAGCAGACTCAACAGGCCAATGACCTAATTCTGCTCCGATGTCTTGTGGTTATGGACTTGCATCAATGACTATTGTCCAGTAGCACATGCATCCATAGTAATGAAGTGTATTGAGAGGTTGGTGTTGAAATATATCAACTCCTGCCTGAAATAGGTTTCCTCCAATTTGCCTGGCTAACCATCAGGTCCACAGCAGATGCCACCTCACTGGTTCTTCACTCAACCCTAGAACATTTAGGCAGCAAAGATGCTCTTTATCTACTACAGCTCAGCTTCAATACCATCATCCCCTCAAAACTAATCAATAAGCTTCAAGACCTTAGCTTTAGTACCTCTTTCTGCAATTGGATCCTCGATTTCCTCACATGCTGACCCCAGTCTGTTTGGATCAGCAATGGCATCTCCTTTACGGTCTGTGACAGTACAGGTGCATCACAAGGCTGTGTGCTTATTCCCCTGCTGTATTTATCTTACACTTACGTCTGTGTGGCTGGGCATACCTTAAAGCCATATTCAAGTTCGCTGACAACACCACTGTCATAAGCCAAATAAACACATAGGAAGGAGATTTAAAATCTGGTTGAGTGGTGCCATAAGAACTACCTATTTCTCAATGCCAGTAAGACCAAGAAGCTGATTATTGACTTCAGGTGGAGGAAACCAGAGATCCATGAGCTAGTTCTCATCGGGGGATCAGGGACGGAGAGGGTCAGTAAATTTAAATCCCTTGGTGTTAATATTTCAGAGGACATGCCCCGGGCCCAGCACATAAGTGTGACGACGAAGAAAGCATGGCAGCACCTTTAGGAGTTTGCGAAGATCTGGCATGACATGCAAAACTTTGACAACCTTCTATAGATATGTGATGGAGAGTATATTGGCTGGCAGCATCACAGCCTGGCGAGGAAATACCAATGCCCTTGAATGGAAAATCCTACAAAAAGTAATGGATACGGCCCAGTTCGTCACAGGGAAATCCCTCCCCACTATTGAGCTCATCCACACAGAGTGTTGTTGCGGAGGAGCAGCATCCATCATGAGCGGCCTCCACCACCCAAGTCATGCCCTCTTCTCATTGCTGCCATCAGGAAGAAGGTACAGGGACCTCAGAGCTCACAATACCAGGTTCTGGAACAGTTAATACCCTCAACCATCAGGCTCTTGAAACAAAGGGAGGTAATCGCTTGCCCCATCATTGAAATGTTCCCACAACCGATGGACTCAGTTTCAAGGACTCCTCATCTCATGTTATTGATTATCTATTGTTTATTTATTTCTTATGATTATTTCTTCCTTTTTGTATTTTCATAGTTTCTGTCTTTTGCATACTTATTGTGATTATTATTCTATTATAGATTTATTGAGTATGCCCACAAGAAAATGAATCTCAGGATTAAGTAGGGTGAGATAAATGTACTTCCATAACAAATTTGCTTTGAACTTTGAAGTCAGGATCAAACGTAGTTTTGAGGGGAACCTGCAGCTTCTGTATGAGCTGTTGGAGTTACAATTACCGAGGACGATGCTCATGATGCCTTGTAGGTAGTGGAAAAGCCTTGAAGTCTCAGAAGGTGAGTCCATTTCCTCAGAATTCATGGTCTCTTCTGCTCTTTTAGTCACAGTATTTATGGGGGCTGATTGATCTGAGTTTCTGGTTCAGATTAACCTCCAGATAATGGTCTCAGGTCTCAGGTCTCAGAGATGTTACAGCCTTCAATGTCTATACTTCTCACTACCTCAGTAAAGGAGCCAGCATAATAAAGACCCCACCCACCACCGACATTCTCTTTTCTCCCATCTTCCATCAGGCAGAAGATAAAAAAGCCTGCAAGCACATACCATGAGGCTCAAGAAAGCTTCTCACTGCTGCTATAAGACTATTTAATAATTTCCTAGTACAATAGATGGATTCTTGACTTTATAATCTACCTCGTTATGAGCTTGCACCTTATTGTTTATCTGCAAAGCACTTTCTCTGTAGCTGTTACACTTTATTCTGCATTGTTATTGTTTCACCTTGTTCTACCTCAATGTACTGTGTAATGATTGGATCCATATGACATGTATACAAGACAAGCTTTGCATTGTGCCTCAGTTAAGCTTCCAACTTAACTGGAGATGGATTAGACAGTAGACGACTCGCCTGTTCATCTGAGATAGGCCTGTTATTTAAACTTCCATAATTTACTTGTAGCATTGTGTGCCATCCCAGGCATCAGCTGGGAAGAGGCAAGCAGGATCAGGTTTTAGGTTAGGATTTTCCTGCACCTGTACACCCCAGGCAAACCTGCTTCATTCCTATAATTGAACAAGCCCTATCGTGGTTCACCATGTATTCATCGTTGACATTTGCCCACTTGTCAAAACCATCACAGACTCCACTCTCTAAGACTTCAATCTCCATTTTGCCTCTGATCTGAGCTCTGCGACCTCCAATCTCTCCAAGATTTCCAGTCTTCCACCAGCCTTCCTAATCATCCCCAACTCCATATCTTTACCAATTCGTTCTTCCTCTTCTGCATTCTCCATCTGCAGACCACTGGAACAGGAAATGCTTGAATATGGAGCAACAAAAATGATTGGAGGGACTCAGCAGTTCATGCAGCGTCTGTAAAGGGAGATGGACAGTCAATGTTCTGAGTCCTTCACTTGAATTCAAAGTCTTCTCTTGCTCTGGACTGGGGATGCCTAGGAAGACTGAATGTGTTAACTCTATTAAAATCTGCAGGATCATAGGTTTGCAAAATAAGAAAAGTCTGGAAATATACATTAGTCTGGGTGACATCTATAAAAGAGTTAGCATTTCAGAGCTGAGAAAGAGGACCACAGTTTTACTTTCAAATCCAGCTGCCTTGAATGATTCAGACATCCATCCTCTCACCTGTCCATAAATCATGGATACTATAAACCTCTTTCTTTTTACCACTATTTAAGAATTCATAGAAGTATAGAGTATAGAAGAATACAGCACAGGAACAGACCATTCAGCCTATCTAGTCTGTGCTGGAGCATTTACACTCCCTACTCCCAAAGACCTGCACCAGGACCATAGCCTTCCATACCCCTCCTATCCATGTACTTACCCAAACATCTCTTAAATGTTGAAATTAAGCTAACAAGCACCACTTGCACTGGCAGCTCATTCCACCCTCTCACGGCCCTCTGAATGAAGAAGTTTCCCCTCATGTTCCCCTTAAGCTTTTCACCTTTCACCCCCTAACCCACTCTTTGACCTCTAGTTGTAGTCCCACTCAACCTCAGTGGAAAAAGCCTGCTTTTATTTACCCTATCTATACCCATCATAATTTTGTATACCTCTTGAAACTCTCCCCTCAAACTTCCAAGGAATAAAGTCATAATCTATTCATCTTTCCTTATAATTCACTTTGAACATTAAGCTCTTTTACCTCTTGTTGAGGACAAAGCTCTAATCAGCTTTTGCCTTTAGTCAAGATAAATATATCCTGATAAGTTGCATTATACTCCCCATCCAGAGTCTCCTCACCTTGCCTGCAGGATAAGTAACATCTTTATTCAGTACGTCGAAACATCAAAACAAACAGTGGAATGTGATGTTTGCTGTTAACATCAATGAAGTCGAAGATGTGCTGGGTGTAGCCAACCAGTGTTGCTACACTTCTGTTGCCAATATAGCATGCGGGCAATTTACCAACCTGAATTCATACATCTTTGAAATGTGGGAGGAAACCAGAGCACCCTGAGGAAATCCACACAGTCGCAGAGAGAGCGTCCAAACTCCTTACAGAGACCAGCATGAATTGATCCCAGATCTTACATCTAGCGAAGTAAAACATTATGCTCAAAGCTGTGCTACCACGCCACCCTCTATGCTACTGGATTGCACAACACTAACTTTAACACCTAGGCTTATGCACATATTGTCTTTTGCTAACTCTTTGGTGGCTAAAATCAGGATTCAGTGTTAGCCCAAAACGTAGATCAAACATAGAGCCATGAATTAAGCTGCTATTTATCCTGCTTTCATCAACTGATTTCCTTTATGCTTTCCTTGTTAATATTGAGAATGTAAAACCTGAATCTTCTACATGTTACGTTTGTTTCACACACGTTCAAAAGGTCGCAGTAGTATTGAATCCTGCTTGAGTCTTTCTGTAGAGTCCAGCCCATCGGTGCAAAGGCTGCCCTGGGAGTGCCGTTTCCAAATGGCTGGTCGGTACCTGAACAGAAGAATTTCATAGTAAAATCTGTCTGATATTTAACCCAATGAATAGCACCTACTTGCTTCTTAATTTGAAGCAAAGGCTGTCACAAGCTTTTAGCTGTTCAACAGGATAATTTCTAGTTGTGTTTTACTAACTTGCAAAAGTGCCATCCCACCATTGGGAAGACAAACAGCTGCATGCAATTTATTTAACAACTGAATTGTCATTCATTTGAATCTTGGTTTGATGAAAACAGTGTCAATCCAGTTTAATGGGTATTCTACCACAATAATGAAGGGAAGAGTCTGCAGTGATTCTGCAGATATGCAGAGTAAATCAACTTCTGTATAAAGAAAAGACAACAAAGTTTTGGATACGATGAAGGAGTCCAACAAAGGATTGCTAATTCCACCTTTGTCCTGCTAAACTTGCTGTATAATTACAATTTTATTCTGTAGTTATATTGTGCAAAGCTATTATGGCAGGAAAATAAGCAAGGAGTAGGCTTGCCAATATGAATAGAGAAACTTTTATGTTTAGTTGTGCCCTTGTTAATTGCTCCTTGTATAATTATCAGTTATTGCTAGAGTGGTATGTAATTACAGTGATTTCTGAGTTGAATTGTGACTGCAGGAATTCAACTACTGGTCTTGGAGACACAAGGGACTGCAGATCTGGAATCTGGAGCAACAATCAATCTGCTGGAGGAATTCAATGGGTTGTTCAACATCTGTAGTGGGAAAGGTACTGCGGACGTTTCAAGTCAAAACCCTGTATTAGGAGTTTGTCATGAACTGAGCATGTGCTGGTCACCACATTGCTTCATCAGACATTCATGGAGTGATGTCATTCCCCCATGCAATGCTCTTTCAGATGTAAACTCTGCAGGAGTGCAAAAGTGTGACTTCAAGTTTCCAGTCACCTCTCACTTTAATACTCCATCATGCAACCAGTTTGACCTTCTACCCTTTTCTCAGTATTCCGAGGAACAACACGTTGTCTTCCACTGGACATATTATCACCTTCTGGGTGCACAAGTAAGGGCAATACTTTCAAGCAATCAAGATTTCTAGCACTGCATGCTATTCCCTATTCCCAGCTCCTCCATCTCCGTCACATCTGGATGCTCCCAGGATGAGGCTTTCCGTCCCAGGACACCTCAAATGTCCTCTTTCTTTAAGAATCATGGTTTCCCTTCTGCCATCATCAATAATGCCCTCACCACAACAGGGACAGAAATTCCCCTTGTCCTCACCTACCACCCCACCAGCCTCCGGATCCAGCACATTATCCTCCGCAACTTCTGCCACCTTCAACAGGACCCCACCACTAAGCACATCTTTCCCATTCTACCCCTCTCCACTTTTTGCAGGGATTTTTCCCTTCGTGACTCCCTGGTCCACACATCCCTCCCCACAGATCTCCCACCTGGCATTTATCCCTGCAAGCCTAAGAGCTACACCTGTCCCTACACCTCCTCTCTTACCACCATTCAGGGCCCCAAACAGTCCTTCCAGGTGAGGCAACACTTCACTTGTGAGTCTGTTGGGGTCATCTATTGCATCTGCTGCTCCCGGTACAGCCTCCTCTACATCGGCGAGACCTGACACAGATTGGGGGACCATCGAGCACCACCGCTCCGTCTGCCATAACAGACAGGACCTCCCTGTTGCCACCCACTTCAACTCTGCTTCACATTCCTGTTCGGATATGTCCATACATGGCCTCCTCTACTGCCCTGATGAGGCCAAACTCAGGTTGAAGGAGCAACACCTCATCTACCGTCTGGGTAGCCTCCAGGCCCTTGGTGTGAACATTGAATTCTCCAACTTCCAGTAATTCCCTCCCCCCCCACTTCCCCCATCGCAGTTTCACTCTGCCTCCTCCTCCAGCTGCCTATCACCTCCCTCATGGTTCTGCCTCCTTCTACTACCCATCGTGCTTTCCCCTTACATTCCTTCTTTACTTTTCCTGCCTATCCGCTCCCTCCGCTTGATCTTTCCCCTTACTGATTTTTCACCTGGCACTTACCAGCCTTCTCCTTTCCACCCTGCCCCCTCCCTCTTCAATCCTGATGAAGGGTCTCGGCCCAAAACATTGACTGCTCAATTCCACAGATACTGCCCAACCTGCTGAGTTCCTCCAGTTTACTGTTTTATTGTTGCTTGCTACTACCTTCAGAATTTTGTTGGTGAATGATTGTGCTGGGCTACACCAGTCTCTGGTCTCATCCAGAAGAATCAGATATCAAGAGCACCAATTCTTGAGCATGTCCAACACGGACAAGAGAACCCACTCACAATATTCTTTACTTACCTTCCCTCTGTTGGAGCCCATCCTCTCACGAGAGTGCACCTTTTTGCCAGCATCAATCCCATCTCCTGATATCTCCACCCAACATTCAGACAAGGTCCCAACTCCCCAACCTCCCAAATCACCCCTTGACTCAGGACAGAAATCCACTGGAGGCTGCAATCCAAGCGACAACTTTGACTGAGGCCTTTTCATGTGGGAGGCCAAGAATCAGTTGCTGCTTCACTTTTTCATCTTTCCCTCAGTCCGTCCTCCACTTGCATTCCCACTCCCCTGTACCAAATACAAAACTCACCTTTTGCCGTTGCTTCAGCCAGAATCATATTTCCAGTAGTTGTCAAAGGTAGGCGTGCTGTGGATAAGATCTGGTTGGACTGGTTTATTATTCCCATTTGTGCCGAAATGCAAGCAAGCGCTTTTGTTTTGCGTAAGTACATCAAGCCAGTTAGGAAAAGAACAGAATGTAGAAAGCAGTGTTATCATCCCAAAACGTCAATTGTTTATTTTCTTCCATAGATGATGTCTGACCTGCTCAGTTCCTCCGGCATTTTTTGTGCGTCACTCTAGATTTACAGCATTTATAGAAACACGTGCATTTATGCAAAATTAAGTGCTGCAGGCACAGAGAAAGTTTGGTGCAGGTAGACAAATTAAATTCAAGGGCTACAAAAAATTGATTTTAAGATTTTGATAACCATAGAATAGAGGGTATTCTTGTAGCATGTGTTGTCGGTTACTTACATCTTCTGTCCAAAAAGTGACCAGCAGGAAGTGTAGATTGAGACAGTGAAGAGGAGGCTGGTTTGCATAAGAGACTGGGCTGAGCTCACAATTCTGCAATTTTTTGTGGTCTTGGGCAAGAAACTTCCATATCTGGCTGAAGTGCATCTGGAAAGGATGTTTTCTTATGGTGTGTCTTGTAATGATTGGTAAAGGTTGTTATGGTCATGCCAGATTTCTAAAGCCTCTGAGAAAGTACAAGTGCTGACGTGCCTTCTTGGCCATAGCCATCACATGTCTGGACCAGTGCAAATTGTTGGGAATATTTATGAATGAATTTCCTAAATTCATTATGCATCAGCAGTCCACATTGGTGTCCACACACTCCCAGCCTTTGCTTCCATTAGATACCTCTGTCACAATTCCTGCTCTGGAGACATTCAGTCTGTGACTGAAGCCACCCTACCTTCCAACAGGAATAAATTGAGTATATTACATGGGGCAGAGAAATCTCTGAGCATAAACTCAGGTGATGGATCCATTTGGTCCTTGGAAATTTAGGATGAATCTAACCAGTGGTGGTGAAGGTCTGAAGGGCTGAGGTAAAGGAGCAGTAAGATCAAAAAGTAAGGTTCTCTCATCCACCAGAAGTAATGCCAAAGAGAATTTACTAGACAAGGTCAAAGTGTGTTCATTTTCAAAGTATGTATGAAATATACAGCCCTGCGATTCATCTTCCCACAGACAGTCTTGAAACAAAGAAATTAGATAGATCCCGTTCAACGAAAACATCAAACACCGAACATGGAAAAAAAGAATAAACTGTGCAAATGGCAAAAAACAAATGAAAAACAGAGTATTTTAAACATCAAACCACAGAGTCTTTGATACAGTCTAGGAATGTACAATTTTTCAGTTCATTTAATTTTAGCATTACTAACATATACATGTATGCATAAACATAATACTTCAATGAAATGTCTACTAACATATTCAAAACATTAAAGCTCTCTTAGGAGACATATCCTGAATGTCCTGTATATTAATTAATATTTCAAAGTTCAAAGTGTAAATTATACAACCTTGAGATTCATCAAACAGGCAGCCACAAAACAAGAGACCCAAAAGAACCAATTAAAATATTGAAACATTGCAAACTTGTGTCCAATAATTCTACTCTATAGCTCCAATTGTACTACAAATTTGCATTTTAAAATATACATGTAAATCATAGTATTTACAATAATAAATGAGCTTATGTTCCTGGACATGCAAAGGGACAGTTTACTTTCCAAAGCAATTTGGTAACATTAGTAAAAAGCATCCAAATTACATGCTCAAGTCTGAAAAAGCAAGAATGGGTCATTTGTGTGACTTTTAAGACATAATATAATATGGAATTGCATTATTTAATATCAATTCTTAGTATTTAATAAGAAGGGTCAATTAATTTACATGACCTTCATGAGATGTCACTTGATCAGGAAGCTTTGATGTTTTATATATATTTTCAGGTCCTCCCTTTGGCATTGTTCTTGGTAAGCCAAAAGATTCCCTGTTTTCAGTAGAAAGACTGTGCAAAGTAACCTGCATTATGCAATCATTTTGCTCTTTCATTCCTGGCCTGCTGGCCCTGAATTTAATCATTCCACAACTAGCAAATGTGCTTTCCTCTCAGAATCAGGTGTGAAACTTACTGTCTTGACGTTTAACATTTGATGTGAAACTTACTGTTTTGCAGTATACTGCAAAGACACAAAGATCTATAAAATACAAAAATAAATAAATATTGAAAACAAAGGACTAATAAAATAGCACACTTGGGTCTGTGGACCATTCGGAAGTCTGCAGAGGGGAAGAAGCTGTTCCTTAATCATGGAGAATGGATCTTCAGACTCCTGAAACTCTTCCTGATGGTAGTAATGAGAAGGTGGCATGTCCTGCACAGTGAGGGCCCATTATGATAGACGCTGCCTTCTTCAGGTACCATATTTGAAGATATCCTTGATGCCAAGGTGATGGAGTTGGCTGAACCCATAAAATTTAGCAATGTCTTGTGATCCTGTACATCGGAGGCTCCATACTACTATGTGATGTAACCAGTCAGAATACTCTCTACTGTACATTATAGAATGTTGCAAGTCTTTGCTGACATCACTGAATCTCCTCAAACTAATGAAGTAGAGCCCTTGACATGTTGTTTTTGTGATTGCCTTGGACCAGAGCTCTGGAACACCTCAATAAAATTTTTGGCTGGGAAGTCATCTCCTCTCTTAAGGCAAAATTTAGAACTGACTTCTTTAACCATTCTTTTGGTCATTTGGACTAAAATTTCTTTATGTGAGAGGATATCAAATTTTGTCTCTCCATAGGTCCTTTTTAGTTATGTGGAGACATCATGTAAGTGCAATGCCATTGCTGCATTGAAGATACGGTCCACTGGAAATTGCTTCCGATCACTGAGGAGTTGTTGAAGGGCAGAGGCATGGGGAATTCTGAGCCACAGCAAGCTGATCAAAATGATATTTGCAAACAAATTTCCAAATCAGTCCAACTCAGAACTGAGAGCAAGTCTATAACTTAGTGCTCTAGGTATCACCTATGACCGCCTGAATATTCCCCTGGAGAATCTAAGGAGAACTTCAGTGTCTGATTTTAGGATCGACCGCTGAGACAGGAATTACTCCACTTGGGGTGCAAATTCTCAATCTCCTCTTTCCTCTCCCCAAAACACCCATTACCAGGTTGGAAGCCAACACACTTAAGTGTGTGGGCTTTAGATATTTTAATATGTAAATTAACATCGTAAATCCCAATGATTTAAAAATAGTGAATTAGTGAATGTATTAGCAGTTTCCCATCTTAAATTGATAAGATTAGATTGATAGATCCCCAGGGCTGGATATGATACACCCTAGGTTGTTGTGGGAATTGAGAGAAGAGATCGCAGGAGCATTAGCCATGATCTTTGAATCCTCTTTGGCTGCAGGGGAAGTGTCGGAGGACTGGAGAATGGCAAATGTAGTTCCCTTGTTTAAAAAAGGTAATAGGGAGAAACCTCGGAACTATAGACCGGTGAGCTTTCCGTCGATGGTCTTCAAACTACTGGAAAGGATTCTTAAGGATAGGATCTATGAGCATTTGGAGAAATACAGTCTACTCATGGATAGTCAACATGGCTTTGTGAAGGGAAGATTGTGCCTCATGAGACTGATTGAGTTTTTTGAAGAGGTAACAAAAGAAATTGATGAGGGTAGGGCAGTAGATGTGGTCTACATGGACTTCAGCAAGGCATTTGACAAGGTCCCTCATGAGAGACTCATCCAGAAAGTCATGAGGCATGGGATAAGTGGAAACTTGGCTGTTTGGATTAAAAAATTGGCTTAAAGGAAGAAAGCAGAGGGTAGTTGTGGAAGGAAAGTATTCTGCCTGGAGGTTGGTGACTAGTGGAGTGCCGCAGGGATCTGTCCTGAGACCCCTGCTATTTGTGATTTTTATAAATGACCTGGGATGTAGAGGCGAGAGGATGGGTGAGTAAGTTTGCGGATGACATGAAGATTGGAGGAGTTGTGGATGGAGCTGCAGGTTGTCGAAGGTTACAAGACGATATAGACAGGCTGCAGAGTTGGGCAGAAAAATGACAGATGGAGTTCAATCCGGATAAGTGTGTGGTGATGCATTTTGGAAGGACAAACCAGAGGACTGAGTACAGGATTAATGGTCAGTTACTTAAGAGTGTGGATGAACAAAGGGACATTGGGGTTCAAATCCATACATTCCTCAAGGTCACTGCACAGGTTGATAGGGTAGTTAAGAAGGCCTATGGGATGCTAGGCTTCATTAACAGGGGGATGAGTTCAAGAGTAGAGGGGTCATGTTGCAACTCTACAAATCTCTGGTGAGACCGCACTTAAGAGTATTGTGTTCAGTTCTGGTCACCTCATTATAGGAAGGATGTGGAAGCTATGGAGAGGGTGCAGAGGAGATTTACCAGGATGTTGCCTGGTTTGGAGAACAAGTCATATGAAGCAAGGTTAGCAGAGCTGGGACTTTTCTCTTTGGAGTGTAGAAGAATGAAAGGGGACTTCATAGAGGTCTACAAGATTAGAAGAGGCTTGTAATGAGGGTGGATAGTCAGTACCTGTTTCCCAGGGCACCAATAGCAAACACCAGAGGGCATATATACAAAATTAAGGGAGGGAAGTTTAGGGGAGACATCAGGGGTAAGTTTTTTACACAGAGGGTTGTGAGAGTCTGGTATGACTTGCCAGGGATGTTGGTGGAGGCTAAAACGTTAGGGGTATTAAAGAGCCTCTTGGACAGGCACATGGATGAAAGAAAAATAGGGTTATGGGGTAGTGTGGGTTTAGTACTTTTAAGGATTATATGGGTTGGCACAACATGGAGGGCTGAAGGGCCTGTACAGTGCTGTAGTGTTCTATGGTTCAATGGTTAAAAGAAATAATAAAAAACACATATATACCTTTTCAGTCATCCCTTTTTGGAACTTTAAACAGGGGTTCGAAGACGACCAGATTAGGCTTTGGAACAAATTGAAAACCAAATCTTCAGCACTGGAGTCCTGCAATAAATTAGCTTCATCTTAAAGCCAATCCCACTAAGGACAAACAAGTAGTCGCAGAGGAGATTCACCAGAATATTGCTTGGATTGAAACACTTTAGTTATGGCAAGAGATTGGATAGGCTGAGTTTGTTTCACTGGGGCAACCAAATCTGTCAGGAGACCTGAGAGAAACATATAAGACTTTGAGAAGCATTGATTTGGTCGATAATCAATACGTTTTCCACAATATGTGTTTCAAAAGCAAGAAAGCATTAGTTTATGGTGAAAGGAAGGAGTTATAAAAGGGATCAGAGAATAGTTCATATCTGTAATACACTGCCAGAGAAAGTGGTGGAATCAAATATGATTACAGATTCAGCTCACCTTAGCTGAAATTCTAGGGGCTGCAAGTGTTTCAGATTTTGGAACATTTGCATCTTCTGTATATAATGAGATACTTTGGGGTGGGTCCCCAGTCTAAACATGAAATTCATTTACATTCCATATACAGCTTGTATATATACCCTGAAAGTAGTTTTATATAATTTTTTAAAATAATTTTGTGCATGAAATAGTAATGTACACAGTGAACCATTGGAAAGGTAAGCTCTCACTACCTTGGCCATCCAGGTGGACAGTCAGTAGGTGTTTGGCATCTCCATCATTCCTGACTCTGAATTGATGTGCCACCGGTGAGAAGCCTGTCCTGAACTTGCTCATCATGCATCTGTACTGATGCAGAAGTTCAGCATGTTACATTTTCATCAGCGACGATCTTGGCAAATTTATCAATGAATCTCTCTGCTGCTTCGTGATCAGCAGATGCTTTATCACCACAAACCCCTGCTTTTCTTAAATATTTACAACCAGCCTGCTGAATATTCACTATTACCTTCAATTTTCGGTTCATCATGATAGATCTTTGATGATTGACATACCGTTAAGCTGATGAATTCACTCTTTCAATACATGGTTGAGATCTTCATTTTTTGCTTTATGCAGTGTTTTACTATTTTTCATTAACTTCTGTTCGTTACCTATGTGAAGTCACTTCTCAAAACTGCCTGCGGTGCATGGAGAAATATGCATCACCAGGGAACCTTTCCAACATATTGTTGAAGTTTCCATTTGTGACATCATGTCAATGCTCTAAAAAAATTTCAGATTTCATAGGTTTTCAGATATTGGAATTTCGATAAGGGATAGTCAACCTGTACTACACTTAAGAGACATAAATAGATAAAACACTTAAAAGGTAAGGTATAGAAGGATATGGACTTAATGGGATTAGAGTAGATGGTAAAAAGATTGGAATAGATATGATGGATGAAGGACCCACTTCTGTTCTGTATGACTCTGTCTAAGTAGCTTATTTCCTCTATTAACATAGTGCCCTTTGTGCTAAACCACAGTACAAGGCTGCTCAAAGTAGCGAAATTCTAAATTTAGCACCGACTCCACAGCCTTCTGACATAGAGCCTTGGGAACTAGGTTACCAAGGAAAACAAATTGCACATGATTTACATATGCATTGACTGGAGCAGAAAGTAAGGTAAAGTAAATGACAGAGTAGTAGAAAGGCAATAAAAAGATATAAGCAAAGTAAATGGGGTAATACAAGTAAAAGGGATTACTGTAGACAGGTGCAACAAGTGCCCTGGACATGATGGGTCAAAGGGCCTGTTCCTGTCATGTACAATCCCATGATTCTATGACTCTAAGTTCATTGACGTCAACATCTCAGAGGATCTATCTTAGACCCCCAACAGATAGATGCAATCACAAAGATGGAATGCCAGCAGCTCTGCTTCATTAGGATTTTGAGGAAAGTTAGTATGTCACCAAAGACTTCAGTAAAATTCTACAGGTGTTCCATGGAGATCATTCTAACTGGCGTGAGCTCTCCAATATGTAGGATCGAAAGCACCTGCAGGAAGTTTTAGACTCTGACAGCTCCAACACAGGCAACATTGAGGACACCTTCAATGGGAATCTTGAGAAGGTCTTAAAGAAACATAGAAAATTACGTAAGAGATAGATAAAATAGACACCCGAAAGTTGTCCCCACCGACAGGTAAGACTAGAACGAGGGGACACAGCCTCAAGATTCGGGGGGAGTAGATTTAGGATGGAGATGAGGAGGAACTGCTTTTCCCAAAGAGTGGTGACTCTGTGGCATTCTCTGCCCAGTGACGCAGTGGAGGCTACCAGCCTTAAATATACTTAAGACGAGGTTGGATAGATTTTTGCATAGTAGGAGAATTGAGGGTTACGGGGAAAAGGCAGGTAGATGGAGATGAGTCGTGATTTTATTGAATGGCAGAGCAGGCTCAATGAGCCAGATGCCCTATTCCTGCTCCTATGACTTATGTTCTTATGTTATCTCATAGGACAGTGCCTTAAGGAGGTGGCATATATCATCACAGTAGATGGTGAACACTCTCACCGTCTGGAACATGCCCACTTTTCACTACTACCATTGGGGAGGAGCAACAGGGACATGAAGAGCCACACTTAACATTTTAGAAGCAGTTTCTTCCCCACTGCCATCAGATTTCTAAACTATGAATACATGTGAAAACTGTCCCACTATTCCCCTTTTGAAATGTTTGCTTATTTACTGGAACTCCAGTCATTTTTATATCTTATACAGTACTGCTGCCACAAAACAGCACCTTTCACAACATACGTCAGTGATAATAAACCTGATTCTGAACCTCTTTAGGAGTCCTTCCAGCCCCGTAACATGTGCAGACTTTGTGAAGACCCAAAGACGAATTATAAATGATGCGACACTGGTTCTGTGGGAGATAAGGTAATCAATCTTGGAATAAGGTAAGAAATCTTTGTTTTATAACAGAAAAAGAAATTTTGAAATAGAAAGAGAATTTGAGAGCAAAAGTGGCTCAAGTATTTTCCTTCACTGAAGGAATCTACAATGGTTTCAACTGTGATTCACAGAGGACCTGTTCAGAAGCTGCTGTCATCAGCAAAAAAGTAGAGGATTTAGAACTGCATCCATGTATTAGAACCAGATATAAAGAACAAGACAATATGCAAAATCAGAAATATCTAGATCAGGCAACATGTGCAGAACTGTGGAACAGGAAATCTTTGAGTCAGTACTCTCGGAAGGAGGGGATAAAATTACATTAACTGTGAACCTCTTTCCACTAATATTTATGCCGACTATTCCCAGATTTTTTTTTTTAATCACAGGAAAATGTGAACTACTGCATGCCGCTTTCACCACCTGGAAATATTTCACAAACAATCAAGTATTTAGCCGTAAGCGCTTCACTAACGTAGAAAGTGCAGCAGCTAATTCGTACCCAGCAATCTCTCATAAACAGCAATGCAGTAATTGTAAGATAAATATTGGCCAGGACACCCAGAGATTTCGCTTCTGAAAAAAAAAGAAAACAGTTCATGCTTCAGTTCGATGAACTGGTTCTGATGAAATTTCTTCAACCTGAAACATTAATGTGGTCACTTCTCCTCAAATGTTCCCTGGCCTTCTCAGTATTTCCACTGTTCTCCAATTTTATATCACATTTGCTGTGACTTCAGATATTCTTATTGCCTTTTGAGTATTAGAGCATAGAGCATTACCCAGCACATTATAAGCCCATCAGTTCTCAATGTTGTGCCAACCATATAACCTACACTAGCAACTGCCTCTAATTATCCAACTGCATAGCCCCCTATTTTTTTAAGATCCATGTATGTATCTAAGAGACTCTTAAAAGACCCTATTGTATCCACCTCCACCATCATCATTGGCAGTGCATTCCATGCACCTACCACTCTCTGTATGAAAAATTTACCCTTGACATCTTCTCTGTACCTGCTTCCAAGCTCCTTAAAACTATGCTCCCTCATGTTAGCCATTTTAGCTCTGGGAACAAGTCCCTGGCTATCCATATAATCAATACCTTTCATCATCTTATACACCTCTATCAGGTCACCTCTCATCTTTTGTTGCTCCAAGGAAAAAAGGTCAAGTTCACTTAACCTATTCTCATAAAGCATGCTCTCCGATCCAGGCAATATCCTTGTAAATCTCCTCTGCACTCTCTCTATAGCATCCACATCCTTCCTGAAGTTAGGTGACCAGAACTGAACACAGTACTCAAAATGGGGTCTGACTAAGGTCTTATATAGCTGTAACATTACCTCACAGCTCTTGAAATCAGGCCCACAGTTGATGAATGCCAAGACACCATATGCCTTCTTAACAACACTGTCAATCTGCGCAGCAGCTTTAAGTGCCCTATGGACACTTGCCCCAAGATCTCACTGATCCTCCACACTGCCAAGAGTCTTCCAATTAATACCATATTCTGTCTTCAAATTTGACCTACCAAAGTGAACTATTTAATACTTATCTGGGTTGAATTCCATCTCCCACTTCTCAGCCCAGTTCCACATCCTATCGATGTCCTGCTGTACCCTCCATACTAACCACAACGCCCACAACCTTTGAGTCAACAGCAAACTTACTAACCCACCCTTCTACTTCTTCTTCCAGGTTATTTATAAAAATCACAAAGATGAGGGGTCCCAGAACAGATCCCTGAAGAGCATCACTGATCAACAACCTCCCTGCAGAATACGAACCACCTACAACCACCTTTTGCCTTCTGTGGGCAAGCCAATTCTGGATTCACAAAGCAATGTCTCCTTGGATCCCATGCCTCCTTACTTTCTGAATGAGCCTTACATGGGGAAACATATCAAATGCCTAACTGAAATCCATATACACTACATCCACTGCTCAATCTTCATGAAAATGTTTTCTTACATCCTCAAGGAATTCAATCAGGCTCATAAGGCATAACCTTCCCTTGACAAAGCCATGCTAACTATTCCTAATCATATTATGACTCATCAAATGCTCTTAAATCCTGCCTCTCAGGATCTTCTCTAACAATTTGCCCACCACTGAAGTAAAACTCATTGGTCTACAATTTCCTGGGTTAGCTCTACTCCTGTTCTTGAAGAAGGGAACAACATTTGCAACCCTCCAATACTCCAGTACTTCCCCTAATCCTATTGATGATGTAAAAGATCATTGCCAGAGGTTCTGCAATCTCCCTCACTTCCCACAGTAGCCTAGAGTATATCTCGTCTGGTCCCAGTGACTTATCTAATTAATGTCTATATGCTTAAGCGTTTCATTCTGCTGTAAGTCATCCCCACAATTCCTTTTCCCGAGTGAATATTGAAGCAAAGTATTCATTAAATACCTCCACTACCTCTTCCAACTCCATGCACACGTTTCCATTATCACACCTGATGGTCCTATTCTCACACAGATCATCCTCTTGCTTTTCACATTCTTGTAGAAGGCCTTGGGGTTTTCTTTAATCCTGCTCACCAAGGCCTTCTCATGGCCCCTTCTCGTTCTCCTAATTTCATTCTTCAGTTCCTTCATGGCAACCTTGTAATTTTCTAGAACTTTAACAGTACCAAGTTCCTTGAAACTTTCATAAGCTTTTCTTTTCTTTTTAACTAGATTTTCCACATCCTTTGTACACCATAGTTCTCTTACCCTACCATCCTTTCCCTGCCTCAATGGAACATACCTATGCAGAATGCCAAGCAAATGTTCCCTGAACATTTGCCACATTTCTGCTGTGCATTTCCCTGAGAACAACTGCTTCCAATTTATACTCCCAACTATCAGCCTAATAGCATCATATTTCCCCCTACCCTAATTAAATATTTTCCCAAATTATCTGCCCCATCCCTCTCCAGCACTATGGTAAAGGAGATAGAATTGTGATCACTACTTCCAAAATGTCCTCCCACCGAGAGATCTGACACCTGACCAAATTCATTTCCCAATAGCAGATCAAGTACAGCCTCTCCTCTAGTTGGCATATCTACATATTGTGTCAAGAAACCTTCCTGAATATGCCTAACAAACTCCACCCCATCTAAACCCCTTGCTCTAAGGAGTCAATATTAGGAAGGTTAAGATCTCCCATCACAACAATCCTATTACTATTGCACCATTCCAGAATCTGTCTCTGTCTCTGTTACTATTGGGGGGTCTATTAAAAACACCCAGTAGAGTTTTGCTTCCTTCCAGTTTCTGACTTCTATTCACACTGACTTAGTAGATAATCCCACCATGACTTTCTCCTTTTCTGCAGCTGTGACACTATCCCTGATCAGCAATGCCACACTCACACCTCTTTTGCCTCACTCCCTGTCCTTTTTGAAACACCTAAAGCCTGGCATACTCAGCCATACATTCCTGCTCCTGAAATACCCAAGTCTCTGTAATGGCCACAACGTCATCATTCTATGTATTGATCCACACTCTTAAGTTCATCACCTTGTTTATGACACTTCTTGCATTAAATTCAACATATCTCAAAACATCAGGCTGAGTGCATCTTTGCACTTTCATCTGCCTATTCTTCTTCACAAACTCCCTACAAGCTGTCTCTACTTGTGTGCCAACCACCCCATCCTCTGGCTCTTCACTTCGATTCCCACCTTCCTGCAAATCTAGTTTAAACCCTCCCCACCAGGATGTTGGTAGTCCTCAGATTCAAGTGCAATCTGTCCTTTTAGTACAGGTCACACCTGCCACATAAGAGGTCCCAATGATCCAGAAATCTGAATCCATGCCCCCTGCTCCAATCCTTCAGCCACACGTTTGTCCACCACTTCATTCTATTCCTATACTCACTGTTGCTTGGCACAGGTAGCAATAACGAGATTACTACCCTTGGGGTCCTGCTTCTCTGCTTCCTTCATAACTCCCTGAGTTGAACTCAGAACTGTTTCACTTCCAGACGTGTCCATTGTGAAGGAATTCTCCTCTGATCTCTAATGGGATTTCCATCTGACTCTTTTACGTTATTCATCTTCAATGGTTTCTATTTCACTTCTTGTTTTTTAACAAGGTGTTAACCAAAATTCATGTCTTCAACCATTTCTCTTTCCAGATTGACTATCTCTGGTTCCGACATATTCCACATAAATTCTAACAAGCTCCGGTCCACATGCGAGTGGAGGTGAGATCAAGCTATATGGCATTTCTTCAGTCTCTGCTCTTTTTGCATCTTGAGAGCTATATTTAATGTATTTGCTTAACATCTCTCTGCAATGCCGTGGATCACATTTTCTCAGTACTACCCTGTTCTACAATTATGCCTTATCCTTAAATGTATTCAGCGTTTCAACAAAATGCTTACTTCCTTCTCTCAGATATCAACCCCGAACTTCAACACTTCTTGAATACAAATAATATGTCTAACTTCTTCCCCCCTTCCCTAATCTCTGACACCTTCTTTCCCCAAGTCTTGCTATTCTTTAGAGAACCATTTATCATATATTTTAAATTCTCCCTGTTTCTATCTGATGTTCACACCACTATCATCCTGACCTCAGAGAAACCAGATAACATGCCTTAATTACCATTGCCCGGTGGTTCTGGCATTCACCATCTTGAAGTACTTTCAGATGCTGGTCATTGTACAAGTTAATTCCAGCTTTTCAAACAACCTTGACCTACTGCAACTCACTTACTGCCAACGCAGATCGATGGCAGATGCCATCACTCTGGCCCTACACTCATCTCTGGAGAACATGGAAAGTAGAGGCAGCAGCTTCCAACAATTGTTTATTAACTACTGCTCCACCACTTGTGCTATGATTCCAAGCAAGTTCATCTCCAAACTCCTAGACCTGAGACTCAACACTTCCCTTTGCAACTGGATCCTTGGTTTCCTGAACAACAAATAATCACAATAAGTAAGGATAGGCAGGAGCACCTCTGCCACAATTGTCTTCAATAATGGTGCCCCACAAGGTTAAACTATACATATTAATGTGGTAGGTCATAAGTGTTGTGCAGGATCCAGTATAGCAGTTAGCTAATGGGGTACTCCAGTTCTTTAACTTCAGTGGAACACAACTTTGACAGGGAAACACAACAGGTAGCCAATATTAAAGCTACTACTGAGTATTAACAATAAAAGGTAAGTTCCTATCCCATTGCATTGTTGAATGTGAATTTGGTCATTACTTGAAAGGCTGGCTTCATGTTGCAGTTATTTTCACTTTTAATCAGATTACAGTCGAGTAAAGGATTGAGGAAAGGGATTCAAAAGTATGGATTGGGCCCAATATAGCAAACTTAAGATTCAAAAGAAGTAACATTAAGTATATTTCTTTCAAAAGTATTAATCTTTCAAGGGAGGTTATTTGCATTGGAAATGGAAAAATTGTAACCCCTTCAAATACATTGTTAAATTTATCTAGCAAAAGTAAAATAGAATTCAGTTTGATTTTCTTTGCTTTATGTAAACAAAACAGCCATAGCATCAAAATGGAGGTGATGGCCCACTCACTATGATAATGTGGCCAGTGCTGTTTGAAATGAGTCTCCAAAATATATGCCGGATTCAGGTGAGCTATATTTAATATGAAAATTGGGGTCCTATGATCAGATAAGGTCTTTATCTATTACAATATTAAATAACCTAGAAATGGAAATGTGCCAGGTCACGATAGATAAAGCTAACTGTTAAATTGTCCTGTGAAACCAGGAAAAGTGCGCATTCTCTTCCAAAGCCCATGAAAACAGGTCATAGAATCATATAACATAGAAAAATAATACAAGATCACTGTCAGATTAATGTAAAAGGATGGTTGATACTTAGCATAGACATGATGCCCTGCTTTTGTGCTTTATCTCCCCACAACTCAAAGAACAGCAGATTACTTGGCCTAGCATGTCTATGCCAACTAAATCATACTTGTCTATATAAATCCCTTTTATCAGCCCTGGTCAATAGATTATGATGTCTTTTGCAATTCAAATGCTTATCTAGATTATTTATTGAATATTGTAAGAGAACTTGCCCCCAGCAGCTTCTCAGACATTCCAGATCACCACCACACTTTGGGTAAAAATAAAGTTCTTCCTAGGAACCATCTACTGTTCTTTTTCACCTTTAATCTGTGCCCTCTGGTCTTAGACACCTCTGCCTTGGAGAAAGATTTCTAATTATATACCCCATCTATGCCTCTCATAATTTTGATTTTAAATCCCCCCCTCAATCTTCTGCTCCAAACTGACCAGTCTCCTTTCACAATACTGTAGTCCAGGCAATATTCTGATGAATGTCCACAACACCCTCCCCAATGCAGTCATGTCCTTCCTATAATGTAACGATCTGAGCTATCCACATTATTCCAACTGTGCCTTATAAAAGTGTACCAAGACCACCATGCACTAATATTCTGTGGCCCTGTTAATGGAGACAAGCATCCCATAAGCTTTTTTTCACTACACTACTTGTGTTGTTCCCTTTAGTGATCTTTGGACTTGTACACCACAATTCCCTTGTTTTTCAATACTCCCTTCATTATATATTATCTGGCTTATTAGATCCTTCATAAAGTATCACCACATAAGTATTCCATCTGTCTCTGTCCTCCCCGTTTCATTAGCCAGTCAATATCATCCTGTCGATTAATACTATCCTCCTCAATGTCATTACTTCCCAGAGATCCAACTCTGTCAGTCACTTCATTCAACCAAAGAGAGGGCATCTTTTCCAGATCTGATGAACTATGCCAGGATGCTGGTAGGCTTCCAATAATCAACCTGACAAGCATAAAGCCTTGAAATCACAGCAGTCCAACCCACCAGCACACACACACACACACACACACACACACACACACACACACACACACACACACACACACACACACACACACACACACACACACACACACACACACACACACACACACACCCCAATACTCAAACTTGACCCTGGTCTATGAATTCCACACATGGCTCTGGGTACTTTGTCAAAGTCCAACTATCTACCAGTACCTTGGACAAGTTACAGAATTCAGAATCAGAATCAGGTTTATTATCACCGGCCTGTGATGGGAAATTTGTTAACTGAGCAGCAGCAGTTCAAAGCAATATATAACATAGCAGAGAGAGAAAAAATAATAATAATAATAATAATAAATAAAATAAAATATAATAATAAACAAGTAAATCAATTATGTATATTGAATAGATTATTAAAAATGTGCAAAAACAGAAATACTGTATATTAAAAAAAGTGAGGTAGTGTCCAAAGATTCAATATCCACTTAGGAATCAGATGGCAGAGGAGAAGAAGCTGTTCCTGAATCACTGAGTGTGTGCCTTCAGACTTCTGTACCTCCCACCTGATGGTAACAGTGAGAAAAGAGCATGCCCTATGTGCTGGAGGTCTTTAATAATGAACGCTGTCTTTCTGGGACACTGCTTCCTAAAGATGTCCTGAATACTTTGTAGGCTAGTGCCCAAGATGGAGCTGACTAGATTTACAGCCCTCTGCAGCTTCTTTCAGCCCTCCATACCATTTAGTGATGCAGCCTGTCAGAATGTTCTCCACTGTACAAATATAGAAGATTTTGACCATATTTGTTGACATGCCAAATTGCTTCAAACTACTAATAAAGTATAGCTGCTGTCTTGCTTTCTTTATAACTACATCAATATGTTGGGACCAGGTTAGATCTTTAGAGATCTTGGCACCCAGGAACTTGAAACTGCTCACTCTCTCCAGTTCTGATCCTTCTATGAAGATTAGTATGTGTTCCTTCATCTTACCCTTCCTGAAGTCCACAATCAGCTCTTTCGTCTTACTGATGTTGAGTGCCCAGGTTGTTGCTGCAGCACCATTCCACTAGTTGACATATCTCACTCCTGTACGCTCTCTCATCACCACCTGAGATTCTACCAGCAATGGTTGTATCGTCAGCAAATTTGTAGATGGTACTTGAACAATGCCTAGCCACATTGAATCACTCTTTAAAGAGAAATGGTAAATTAGAAAGTGAAACTTAATTAGTTTTGGAATTAACAGCACATTAAAAAAACTAGATTGAGAATCATAAAACACTTTAACAAACGCATTATTACAGTCTCTGCCCTCTGCACAGCAGAAATAGACAGGAAATATGTACTCACACTAATGGGGAATAGGATGCATTGTTTACATGCTACAGAATTGTATTTGTATGCTGGATTACAGCCAAATGGAGTTTCATGATAGTGCAAGGCCAATAAAACATAGTCCTGGGACTCCTAACACAAATGTTTAACAATGAGCATTTTCCTCTTCATTGTTACCCAGCACTTTTCTATCCCAGAAGAATAGTACTTTCTTATTCCCTCAAGGGGAAGTTTTGCTAACTGGAATGTTATAAATGGCACTCGTGCCAAATTTATTTTGAGATTTAACAATTATCAAATTGAAAGCTTTCCTTAAATATTAACATTAACAAAGTATCTGGGAAGTGAGCTATTTTACAAACTAATGTTAAAATTCAGACTGCAGTGGAAGTTACAGAACATAGAGAATGTGATTAGGTTAGGGAGTCAGTTCTCAGTACCCTCCATGCCTTTTTTTCATAGAGATATGAAACCAAGGCCTACCTCTGTTCAATCTGACTTGTCTGCTCTGGTGGATATAAAAGTTCAGATTTGATGAGGAGCCAAAAAGTTCTTCTGGTATAAAAGTCATTGCTTATCCCTCAAAATATATCATCAAACCAGAATTGTAAATCTGATCGAGGTATATAAAATTCAAGGAGTCTTAAATATGTAGGAAACTTGTAGGAAACCTTTCTCTATAGCAGAGATGTATAAGACTAGAGGGGGGCAGATGTTTAGAGAGGGAAATTAAACAGAACATGCTGGGAATACTTGGCAGGTCAAACAGAATCTGTCATTATTTCAAATTGAAAGACATAAGAATTGTGAAATATTTTCTATCTTATTCTAGATTTACACCATCTACAGATTTTTTTTTGATTTCCAGATTTAGAGGGGATCTGAGGAAATTTCTTGTGTCGTTGGATAGTCATTAATGTGGCTAATTGGCGGGTGAACTCTGAACTGGCTTATGAAGTCATTCAATTCTTTTGTTGGGGGAGTGCTTGAAAAAAAGCAACACCCTTACACTGTCTCAAGGTCAATAAATGCCCACATTGCATATAAATTGTGACTGGACGCAAAAACATTCAAGAACTGGGAAGAGAAACAGCAATTTTATCTTCCTCCCTCTTGCTTTCCTTTACTCCCTTCCTCTTTACTCACTTCCTGTTCTTCCCCTTTCCTGTCAGCCCATTTCCTGTCTGTTCTGTTTTTTTTCTGCCCTGCCCAGTGAATTGACTGCACAGAGAGCAGGTTCAAATACTTTGCACAGAAGCTATTGAAGTCTGAAGTGATCAAGTAGTTTGTGCAAAAAGACTGATTAGGAACAGGCATATACTGTCCTGAGCCTTTCACCAGTCAATGAAATCATGGCTGATTGAGTGATAGCCTCCGGTGCCAATATAAATCCCTCATTCTCTTGCATCTGTCTACCTCTGCATTAAAAATATTCAGTTGCTACTTCCACTGGCCTTTGAGGAAGAGCATGCCAAAGACTAGCATTCCTTGGAGAGAGAAAAAAAATTTTGCCTGATTGTTTTAAATAGGCTGCCCTTTATTTCTAAACAGCGAACCTCATTGCAGTTTCTCCCACGTCCATCCTGTGAAGCCTCCTCAGCTTCTTGAAAGTTTCAATCAAAATCATTCTCACTTTTATAAACTCCAGTGGATATAACCCAGCCAGCCCAGTCTTTCTGCATATCTTTACATATTGTCTTTGACAAGGTGCCATTCATGAAGCTGCTAAATTACGTAAGAGCCCATGGTATTACAGGGAAAATACTAGCAAGGATATAAGATTGGCTGACTGGCAAGGGACAAAGAGTGGGAATGAAAGAGTTCTTTTCTGGTTGGTTGCTGGTGACTAGTGGTGTCCTGCAGGGGTTAGTATTTGGGTCCAACTTTTCCACGTTATATGCCAATGATATGGATGATGGAAGTGATACCCTTGCGGCCAAGTTTGAGGGGAATGCGGACATAAGTAAAGACACAGGAAGTGTTGATGAAATTGGGAATCTGCAGCAAGATTAGGGGAATAGGCAAAGAAGTGGCTGATGGAATATACGTAGGGTAGTGTATAGTCATGCACTTTAGACTATTTTCTAAATGGGGAGAAAAATCAAAAATCAGAAGTGCAGAGGGACTTAGGAGTCCTTGTGCAGGATTCTCTAAAGGTTAATTTGCAGGTTGAGTCAGTGGTGAAGAAGGCAAACGCAATGATAACATTCATTTAAGAGGACTAGAATATAGAGCAAGGATGCAATGCTGAGGCTTTGGCTAGACTGTACTTGGAGTATTCGGAGCAGTTTGGGCCCGTTATCTATAAAATGATGTGCTGACATTGGAGAGGAACCAGAGGAGAATGATCCTAGGAAAGAAAGGGTTAATGTAGTGTCTGAGGAGTGTTTGATGGCTCTGGGCCTGTACTCACTGGAGTTTAGAAGAACGGGGATGTTCCCCAAACATATTGTTTCAGTTATGAGGAGAGACTGGGGAGGGGTTTGTTTTCCTTAGAGTAGAGAGGCTGCTGGGGACGTAGTAGTAGTATACAAAGTTATGAGGGGCCTAGATAGAGTAAAAAGTAAGAAACTTTTTCCCCATGAGTGACTAGGTGAAATGTAAGGGAATTGAAGGGAATCTGAGGAAGAATTTTTTAACCTTAGTGTGGTTGCAATCTAGAAGTCATTGCCTGAGAAAGAACTGGAGGATAGACATTCACACAGCATTTAGGGAACATTTGGACAGAACTCTGAATCACCGAGGCATAGAGCAGGGTCTGGTAGATAGGATCAATACAGGAAAGTTTTTGCTTGCTATCATAGACATCATTGGCTGAAAGGCCTGTTTCTGTGCCTAATGAGTCCATAAAAAATGTGTTTGGTATTTCAGTGTAATGATCTTTCATCAGAGTACTTGCACATCAGAATCACTTTTAGCTTCGTATAGGACGCTGTTCCCAAGTTCAAAACAGAGATAAGGTTAAGCAAAAAGGCCTCCAACCTAAAAAGAAGTACTGAGGCTGGTAAATAATTGAAACCTTGATAGGCATGTGCTTTAAATAGTCTTAAAAATCACTGAGAGAAAAAAAAAAGGTTCTTTGTACACAGGGAGCTAGGTTTGGGAAGAGGTAGAAAACATGAGGTTTCTGCAGACCCAGGTGACATCTGCCAGTTCGTCTGCAAAACAGCTTCTTTTATTTCTTTTCTTATAACTTTCTTTTTTTTTCAAGGTGGCTGGAGACCTGGCGAAGTCCATGATCAACAGCTGCAGTTCAAACTACGGTTCTTCACAGGTGGTGGGTACTCGCTGGGCAGCCTGGCGATACCTCCAGGTGTGGCTTGGAATTCGCGCCTTCAAGGATGTGAACACCATGGTTCCCCACTGATGGCGCTGCATGAAGCATCGTGGGAGACTGAAACATCGAGACAGCAAGTGGCATGCGCTGCTGTTGGAGGTTCCCTGCACTTGAGCTGTCTCTCTCCCCGGGGGGGCTTTGCCATTGCTTGTGTGAAGGGGTTCGCTGCTTTGCTGGAGCAAGTGGGGGGAGGGGAGGGCCGGGGGCAGGGTTGACCCTTTTGCTGCAGCTTGTGTGTGGTAGGGAGTTGGGAGCTTTGTGTTGTAATGTTTCTGTCATGCATTCCTTGAACAGCTTCTTCCCCTCGGCCATCCAATTCCTAAATGGATGTTGAACCCATGAACATTACCTCACTTATTTTTATCATATTATTTCTGTTTCTATTTCTATTAACTTTTTCTGTTAATTATTATATATAGGTAGATATAGATATTTACTATAACTGATTTACTGATCTTTGTTTTCTATATTATCATGGACTGCATCGTACTGCTGCCACAAAGTTAACAGCTATCACAACATCTGCCAATGATATTAACCTGATTCTGGTCCTGGTTCTGTTTCTGAGCCAGGTGGCTGATAATTGTTTGAAAAATGTACCAGAAAGGAAGAGATAGATCCATGAATGGGGAAGTGAAATAAAATTACAAATGGGGAATACAAATGGTGAGGGGAGAGATTAAACCAAAAACACTGTTAAATTGGAGAAATTTGCAACAGTGAAGGGTCATTGACCGCAAACATTTCCTGTTTTTCTCTTTCCACAGATGTTGCCTGACCTGCTAAGCATTTCCAGCATTTCAATTCATTACAACAGTGCTTTGGGGTAGCACACAGCAAGACAACAGCAGAGTTCAGATAAAGACGATACCAGTACAGAGAAAGTGAATGCAGATAGCCAAGGGGGCACAAGATCACATTGAGGTAGACTGCTAGGTCAAAAACCCATCTTATCGTACCAGTGAGCTGCCTTACAGCAGCAGGAGAAGAGCTATTCGTGCACTTGGTGGCACATGCTTTCGGGATTTTGAACCTTTTACCTGATGGAAAGGGAGAGAAAACAATCCCTGGAATACTTGGGATCATTGATTACATTGGCAACTTTTCAAAGGCAACGAGAAGTGTAGGCAGATTCCTTGGAGGGGAAGTTGTGTTTTTGTGATGTGGTGAGCTATGTCTGTAACTCTGCAGTTTCTCACGGTCTTGGGCCATACCAAGCCCTAATGCACTTGGTTAGGATACTTTCTATGATGAATCTATAGAGGCTGGCAAGGATCAATAGGAACATGCTGAATTTCAATGACAGGCTTTTTGTCTTGTTGATAGTGAAGGGAATACTGTTGTCTTAATATCATGCCACTAGACTCTCTGTCTCCTTTC
The DNA here is from genome assembly GCF_030144855.1 of Hypanus sabinus. Taxonomy (NCBI): domain Eukaryota; kingdom Metazoa; phylum Chordata; class Chondrichthyes; order Myliobatiformes; family Dasyatidae; genus Hypanus; species Hypanus sabinus. The sequence goes on from NC_082711.1 coordinate 36,911,840, forward strand.
TGGACCCTGACTCATTGTTGTTTGAGATACGGCCCACTACAGCGGTATCATTTGCAAACATGTACATGAAATTAGAGCAGAGTCTGGCCACACAGTCCTGAGTGTAATGAGAATAAAGTAGGGGCCTGTGTATGCAGCCTTGTGGGGCACCAGTGTTGAGGATAATCGTGATGGGTGTTATTGTAAACTACCCCTTGTGTAGGTGTAGAATTAAAGCAGAGAGGGGAGCTGATGAGTATATGAGAGAAAGCAGGTTACGGGACAGAAGAGTGGCTTTCATGGGATTGCTCTGGAAGTCAGTGGTTAGAAATATAAGAAATATGATTTTGTCATACTTCTCAATTGAACAGGACCAATAGTAGGTGGTATTATTCCGGCCAATACCTCTGGGAAGCTTGGTACAACCTGGAGTCTTCTGATTTTTCCAACTCTAGCCATGATGTCTACTCAACATAAATTTAGAGGAAACACGAGGAAATCTGCAGTTGATGGAAATACAGACAACACACACAAAATGCTGGTGAAACGCAGCAGGCCAGGCAGCATCTATAAGGAGAAACACTGCGACATTTTGGGCCGAGACCCTTCGTCGGGACTAACTGAAGAGAAAGATACTAAGAGATTTGAAAGTAGTGGGGGGAGGGGGAAATGCAAAATGATAGGAGAGGACAGGAGGGGGTGGGATGAAGCTAAGAGCTGGAAAGGTGATTGGCAAAAGTGATACAGAGCTGGAGAAGGGAAAGGATCATGGGACGGGAGGCCTCGGGAGAAAGAAAGTGGGGGGGGAGCACCAGAGGGAGATGGAGAACAGGCAGAGTGATAGGCAGAGAGAGAGAAAAAAACAACTAAATATGTCAGGGATGGGGTAAGAAGGGGAGGGGGCCATTAATGGAAGTTAGAGAAGTCAATGTTCATGCCATCAGGTCAGAGGCTACCCAGCCAGTATATAAGGTGTTGTTCCTCCAACCTGAGTGTGGCTTCATCTTAACAGTAGAGGAGGCCATGGACAGATATATCAGAATGAGAATGGGACGGGGAATTAAAATGTGTGGCCACTGGGAGATCCTGCTTTCTCTGGCGGACAGAACATAGGTGTTCAGCAAAATGGTCTCCCAGTCTGCGTCGGGTCTCACCAATATATAAAAGGCCACACTGGGAGCACCGGACGCAGTATACCACACCAGCCGACTCACAGGTGAAGTGTCGCCTCACCTGGAAGGACTGTCTGGGGCCCTGAATGGTGGTGAGGGAGGAAGTGTAAGGGCAGGTGTAGCACTTGTTCCGTTTACAAGGATAAGTGAGTGCCAGGAGGGAGATCGGTGGGAAGGGATGGGGGGACAAGTGGACAAGGGAGTCACGTAGGGAGTGATCCCTGCGGAAAGCAGAAAGAGGGGTGCTTGGTAGTGGGAAATTTAGAGGATCTTCTTTCCTTCTGGATAGAAGCTCCAAAAAGTGGCTGTACCAGGTGATTGCATTTACCCCCAGTGATTTTATGATACCCTGTGATTATGTAACTCCATTAAAAGAAAATTACATTTCACCGTTTGTCTTTGATTGTTTCAATCAAGTATATCCATGACCAGTCTTGCTCCAATTAAAGAAAATATTACAACCTGCCAATTTAACCAAATCTGGCAAATTTGAAGCTTTGGCATCAAGTGAGGTATTTTGAGAAAATGGGTAAAAATAACATCTTTTCAGAAGCTTAGATGAAAGTTACTTTATCACTTCAATGTCAGCTTACATTGACACTATATTAGAAAATAGTATATTAGGTAGTTATATAATCTCCCTTTTTGTTTTGATGTGCATTTTCTGCAGATGTAGGGGCAATCAAATTGAAAATTATTCTTCTCCTTTCCATTAGCCAAATGATCACAGCAGGAATGGTATTGTTTAGTTATACAAAAAAAAACCTCCAGGCTTGAAAACAAGGCAGCAACTCAACCATCACACCCAAATGAATTCAACGTTTCAGAGGAAACACTCAATTCAGGGAGAAGGACATTTATCTCAATATAATTTGAAAGAAAGAGAATAGCCCCCTCCTGCCCAACACGCACAAGAAATCATTGGGGATTCTGGTCTATAATTGTGACATAACAATTACAGCTAAAATATTGTCAAACCATTGATTCTCTAAGCTGATGGAAAACAGGAGCTCCAAACTTTGAAAAGTTGTTAAAGAGACTGATGTTACTTTCCGTTGCATGATAGAAAAGGGAACTGAGACATATATACCAACAACAGACTGAAAGCATTTTGCCTGTGACTAGTTGCATACAAATATTTATATTCAGATGGTTTGGATTATATATATTACCAGACTTTTTCAAGGTGCATGCTGCACAGTTGGGAAGGATTAAGATGCTGATTGTTTCTATTTCATCTCCTTAGGAGATTGTCAGTGCCATGTAGCTTGGTGACTTCAGTGAGTTAAATGATGTTTTTAACTATGGTTAAGCTGGTCTGGACAAGACCGAAGGAAGCATGTACTTATCAACTCCTATACCAAAGTGGATTACCAGAAAGGATTGGGAAATCTGAACTTAATATGTCTCCTGTTGTGAAGCACATGAACCACATCTGGAACAGATAAATCAGCCTGTTCCCACGTGGTAGCCAATCTCAAAGCAATCTTTTCTAATTCTGTAGATTGGGTGAAATCCAATATTCATTGTTAATGTATAACTGATATTAATGTCTGCCTAATACCTGAAATATCTACAATGAGAGCAGAAGGATCATTTAAAATATTATTTTGTTTCTAGTAAGAACAAACAAAATGATATAATTTCAATAGAAGTTAAAATGGAGAATAATGCACAAGTTAAAATCACTCCCTACCAGTTTAACCTAACAATGTGGAAAGTATCCATGAAGAGAACATTAAAGAAATTAATAGTAGCAAAGCTTTTATTAACTTAAAAGCTCTCATCAACTACTTACTGGGTGCCATTTGTCAGTCATCTTCAGCCCCATTCAACAAACAAGTGGGCTGTTACCGACCTGCTTCTTCGCAGTTCCTGCAGCCCCAGTTTGATACTGATCTCCTGACATGTGAAGCTTGTGTGGTCTCCTGGTGGGTTTCTCCCAAATGTTCCAGTTTTTTCCCTCCCTCATCCCAAAGACATAACAGTTCGGGAATTAATCAGCTCTTGTAAATTACACCATTATAGGAGAGCAGCATAAAAAATTCAAAGATGATTTACAATCATAGAGAAATACAGTACAGAAACAGGCCCTTTGGACCATCTAGTCAGTGCTGACCCATTAATCTGCCTAGTCCCATCAACCAGCATGCAGACCATAGCCCTCCATACTCCTCAGGTCCATGTACCTGTACAGATTTTTCTTAAATGTTGAAATCAAACCCATATCCACCGCCCTATGCCGGTAGCTCATTCCACACTCTCACCACCCTCTGAGTGAAGAAGATCCCCCTCATGTTCCCCTTAAACCTTTCACCCTTAACCCATAACCAGTCTATTCTCACACAATCTCAATGGAAAAAGTCTGCTTGCATTTATCCTACCTGTGCCCCTCATAATTTTGTGTACATCTCTCCGATCTCCCCCTCATTCTCCTGTGCTTTAGGGAATAAAGTCCTAACCTGTTCAACCTTTCCCTATAACACAGGTCCCCAAGTGCTGGGAACACCCTTGTGAATTTTCTCTTTCAATCTTACTGATATTTTCCCCGCAGCTAGAAGACCAGAATCAAACACAATACTCCAAAATAGTCCTTACCAATGTCTTATACAACTTCAACATAACATTCCAACACCTGTACTTAATACAGATTGAGCACCAATTATCTGAAATTCCAAAATCTAAAAAGCTCCAAAATCCAAAATTTTTTCAGTGCTGACATGATGTCACAACTTCCCCAAGGTGTTGGAAGGTTTTCAGGGGATGTGCAGAATTCTGCACATGACAGCTTGGGGAAGTGATCTCACATATGTAATGAACAGGCTAGTGAAAAATAGAAAAACACTGCATAATGTGACAATTGAAGATCTCGATAGTGTATTGAAAGAGTGGATTCCTCAGCTTCAGAATGAACATATGCCACTTAGCAGTCTGCTGATCATGAAGCAAGCAAAGATCTGTCACAATGAGTGGAAACCTGAAGGTAATAATGAATATTCAGCAGGCTGGTTGCAGAAATTTAAGAAAAGGCAAGGCATGAAATTTTTAAAGATTTGTGATGACAAAGCGTCTGCTGATTACGAAGCAGCAGAGAAACTCATTTATGATTTTGCTAAGAATGTCACTGAAGAAAATCTAGCATGCTGAATGGCTGTATCAGTACATACAGTATGTGCAACGGACAAGTGTAATTCCTTTGCTGGTTTGTCCTCCCAAAATGCAACATCTCAAACTTGCCTCCATTAAGTTCCATCTGCCATTTCTTAGCCCATTTTTCTAGCAGGTCCACATCCCACTGCAAGCTTGAAGAACTTTCCTTGCCACCCACTTGGTGTGTAGTGGGTAGCAATTTATGTTGAACATTCAAAGTTCAACATAAATTTATTATCAAAGTACATATATGACACCATATGCAAACCTGTGATTCATTTTATTGTGGGCATACTCAATAAGTCCATAATAGAATAATAACTAATCAAGTTAGGTGATCAACCACTGCGCCAAAGACAACAAACAGCAAATACAAAAAGAAAGAAATAATAATCTTAAATAGTGACATATATTGAGAATGTAATGTATGGATCTATATCTTTTAGAGCAATGACTTCCCTTAGCACTATGTATGGACTGCTGTCTACGCATGCATATTGTTCCCTCTCTCTCTCTCTCCCTCTCCCTCTCTCCCTGCTATGTGAGTACACCAGTTAAAGATATCTCCCATGTGCATGCTTTTATTTGATTGAAATGTAGCTGCAAAGACTCAACAAATTGGCGATGAGCACAAACCTGAACGGCAGAGAATATCACAAATTGCACCAACAGTTCTGGGACAAAACAGGGAGAGGAAAGGGTTCAACAGTACGGAGAAGGCCATCACTGATGCTAACAAAGGGATGTGTGAGTACACCACATAAGCAACAGTGAGAGATGTGCAACTAGCAAGTTAAAATGAAAATAACATGAAGATTGCATTAGTCACGAAAGTCATTGAACTTAGTAATGCTAATGAAGAATGGGAGTCATATGTCGAGAGGATTGAACTGTAGTGTACAAAGAACACAAAATGCACAACCAAGTGAAAAGGTTCACCACACAAAACTAAGCAAATACATGAAGTGACCAAATATAAAACAGAATCAGACAACACAGAGTCTGACAAAAGTGAGCTGTCGTGCCTAGAACTGTATAGTATTACAGAAGTAGATCACAAAATCATCAGGATCACAATAGATCTGTCTGGCGTAAAACCAAAAATGGAGCTGAATACAGGGTCAGATTTGTCAAAAATTTCAGAGACAAACTACAACAGACTGTTTTCTAAGATACCATTAGTGAAGACCTCAGTGATACTAAAGTCTGACACAAGTGTGATACTAAAGTCCGACACAAGCAAAAATGTATCTCCCCAAAGGCAAACTGGAAGTGAATATGACGTACAGAGGCCGAACACAGCAGTTAGAGTTTTATGTATTGAAAAACGGAGGGCCAGCACTCTTTGGATGTGAATGGTTGAGAAGAATCCAACTAGACTGGCACACAATCAAATCTCTCAATGTGTCATCACAGGCAACTGCAGCCCAAACGGTAGCCATTGAAAAAAGTCTATGAAATCAACATGCAAGGATGGCCAGCTCATAGTAACCTGTTTCCAGATTTCTCAGTGAGATTAAGTCAACTGTTGGTATGTCAAAGAATGCTGTTGTGTGGATCTCATGTTGTGGTTCCCTCTAAACTGTGCACCAAAGTGTTAGAAAATCTGCATGAAGGACACGCAAGTACAGTCAAGATGAAGAGTCTCACCTGGAGATATGTGTGGTGGCGAGGAATAGATAAACAGATTGAAAACTTGGCCAAAAGCTGTTCAGGATGCCAAAAAGTTCAAAATGTACCCCCACAGACACCATTACATCTGTGGGAGTGTGGTGAACTACATATACCTGTCTGGACATGCCCCCCTGGCTGACTGCTCCTGTGGCTCCTCCCACTGACCGTGGCTCCTCCCACAAGCCCCGGTATAAAGGCGATTGGGGCCTGAGTCCTGCCTCTCAGTCTCCAGGATGTAGCATGGTGGTCAATTGTTGCTTGTTCTTTCTTCCAGTCAATAAAATCTCACCTCACGTCTCAGAGAGTTATTGATGGTGCATCAGGGAGTGGTCATCTTCACCATGGCAAAGAGTACATCTTCACTTTGCTGGGCCATCCATGGACTCCGTGTTTCTGATTGCTGTGGATGCTCATTCGAAGTGGCCGTAGGTTATACCAGTGAGGTCAATCACCTCAGCAAAGACTGTCTCTGCCCTGAGGAATACGTTCACCACAAATGGCCTACCAGATCAAATTGTGAGTGACAATGGACCACAATACACATCTGAAGGATTCGGGCTGTTTATGAAGAAAAATGGCATCAAACATTTCTAGTCAGCCCACCATCACACAGCAATGAATGAGTTAGCTGAAAGGTTTATCCAAACCTTCAAGAAGTCCATTAAAGCTGTGGACAAAGCGGACATTTCTCTACAGCACAAGGTGGACAAATTCCTTTTTGTGTATCGGAACTCTGTTCATGCCACGACATATCAAACACCTACGATGCTGTTCATGAACAGAATCTGAGATCTCACATAGACCTCCTAAAATCAGATCTACGGAGGGAAGTGCAGAATAAACAGTGCAGCCTGTGGCCAAGTGGATCAGCAAGGAGCTTCGAGGTTGGACAGGAAGTCCTAGCGCATGATAACCGAGAAAACAAGTAGATACCTGGGAGGATAGCTACAAGGACTAGACCACTGAGGTACACAGTGGATGGTAGAGATCAGACATGGAGACATCATGAGGACCAGGTACTGCATGCTCAACAGAAGAACACACCTGATTGATTGCATCCAATAAGACGGACACATTACAGTCACCAGACTTACCTCTCAGTGATGATCATGTCACTAACAGCAACATGATTCTGGCAACTGAGAATGTTGTCTTCGACAAGGCACCTACCAAACCTGATGCCAATCCACAAGTCCAGAAGCGATATCCTGAAAGAAACAGAGCTCCATCCAAAAGACTGAACCTTTAGTATAGTGAAGTTAGCTATGGACGATTATTGTGAAAGCATGTTTATTTTAAGAGGGTTTGAGAAAGGGAAATTAACTGTTTTGTACATGTACCATTTTATGTTACATTAATATAAAAGGGGAAACAAGAGTAATATATGGATCTATTTCTTTTAAAGCAATGACTCCCCTTAGCACACTATCTATTGATCTGTTGTCTACACATCTCTCTCTCTCTCACACATGTGAATACATCGGTTAAAACCATCTTCTGAATGACTGCTTTTATTGAATCGATATGTAGTTGGAAACCATGTAAGAGACCATGTAAGGAAGAGTCATTGAAAGTGAGTTCAGATGTTGTGGAACATATCAAAGATGGGGCAAGTGCAACTGAGTGAAGTTATCCACTTTGCTTCAAGAGCCTGATGGCTGAGGGGTAATAACTGTTCCTGAACCTGGTGGTGTGAGTTATGAGGGTCTTGTACCTTCTTCCTGATGGCAACAATGAGAAGAAAGCATGACCTGAATGGTGGGCGTACCTGATGATAGATGCTACTTTCCTGCAACAACATTTCATGTAGATGTTCTCAATGATGGGGAGGGCTTTATTCATGGTGGACTGGGTTATATCTACCACTTTTTGTAGGATTTTCTGTTCAAAGGTGTTTCTATACCAGACTGCTATACAGCCAGTCAATTACTTTCCACCACACTTATAGAAGTTTGTCAAAGTTCTAAATGTCATTCCAAATCTTCATAAACTCCTAAGGAAATAGAGGCACAGCCATGTAGAATCTACATTTGTTTCAATTCTAATAATATTGAACATGTTCAATGTCAGAAAAATCAAAACAACTGCAAATTCTGAAAACCTGAAATGAAAGCAGAAAATGATAGAAAAACACAGCAGATCAGACAGCAGCTGTGAGAAAAAGAACAGACAATGTTTCTGGTCTGCTACCCAGCATCAAAAAAAGGTTCAAAGGTTTATTAATTATCTAAGTATACAACTTTGAGTTTCTTCAGTTCTCTGGGTGGGAAAGAATGAATAGGATTCCATATTGAACGCATCTCCAAAAGAAACATTAATCTGCATTTAATGAAAGGGAATTGGAAACAAATGGAAAAGATTGGCTCAAATTCTTTTAATTCAAATTATTAGTCATTGGGGATTATCTTTTGCTTGCCAACTCATGAAGGAAAAATCATGTTTTTTGGTTCACCCTGAAATATTCAGAGTTAAACACCAACTGACTACTCAGTGTTAGAAACCTGCCATTACTGCCACTGGGTAGATATTTGATAACCTGTTTCTTTGCACTGAACGTGTTTCCTAAGTGCTTTTAGCAGTTGCTTAAATTTCACAATAAAATGCTGAGAATCAACCATGAAGTGACAGCTGATGTTGAGAAGCCACCATACATGTTGCCCAGAGCTTGTGTAATTATATACTTTATGTTTACAGACAGCTTGAGTGGTCCTGGAGGAAATGTTGCATCTTACCTTTGAAGGCCATTTTATAGTTGCCAAAACAGGGTAAAATACAGCTTTTAATGCTGCATTTGTCTTTCATCCACTATATATCATTGACATATACAAAGTTTCAATCACATTAATTCATTGTTATGTGATAGAATAAACAATGTCAAAGAAGAGAAAAGACAGGTGGCACTTGTTAAATGATGCAATGCTTGGGATTGATTGTCTTGCGAAGTCACCAATCCCTTTGATATTCTTGCACAGCACTGAAAGAAGATATCTGGCCTTCTTCACATTGACCATAAGGACACTTGTGACAGAAGTGTGAGATGGCCATTCCGCTCCTTGTGCCTGTTCCCATTCAGTAAGCCAATGATAGACCTTTTACCTTAACGCCACTTTCTAACACTAACTGCATACTCTTTGATTTGCTAATATCTATTAATATGTCAATTTATTTTGAATCTATTAAGTAATTAATCTTCCCTCTCTTCATTGGGAGAGAATTCCAAAGACTCATCGTGATGAGAATGAAACTGATGATCTCCATGGGAGATACCATGGACTCATTACACTGATCGTGCTTCTTATGTGTCATATCACCTTTCATCTGCAGCAATGAAATATGGGCATCCACATGTTTACCATGTTAACTTTCCCTCTGTTTTGTGGTGCATTTGATCGTTTAATGAATGTAAGAAATGATATACATTAAAATAAATCATGTTAAGTGTTTTAATTGAATTTATTCTAGTTCCCTTGTTAACATGCCTGATTCTCTGGTGAACCAATAATATATAAAACATTACCTGTTAGAAGCAATGATTCAGGGAGAGTCATGGAAATCATGGATAACTCTTTGGCTCCCTTTGATATATTTCCATGATTTACACCCTCTACTCAATGGCTAAGTACGACTCAAATGACAGCTATAAATTTGCCGATGGCACCACGTTGTTGGCAGAAACTCAGGTGACGACAGGAAGGTGCCTAGGAGTAAATAGGTTGGTCAAGCGGTGTCACAGCAACAACATTGCTCTCAATATCAGCAAGACCAAGGAATTGAGTGTGAACTTCAGGAAGGGCAAATCAAGACGGCACATTCCAATCCACATTCAGGCAATAGCGGTGGAAAGGATGAGCATTTCAAGTTTTGGAGTGTCAACATTTCAGGGGATCAATCGTGGACCCTCTACATTGATGGAATTGTGATGAAGGCATGCCAGCTGTTATACTTCACTAGGGGTGTGCGAAAGTTTTGTATGTCACCAAACACTCTAGCAAATTTCTACAGTTATAATGTACAATGGAGAGCATTCTGACTGGTGGCATCACCCTCTGATATAGAGGTGTCAATGCAGAGGATCATAAAAGTCTCCAGAGGGTAATAGGCTCAGCATACCCCATCATGGGCACAAGCCTGCCCATCACTGAGGTCATTTTCAAGAAGCAGTGTATCAAGAAGGCAGCATCCATCATTAAGGACTCTCATCATCCAGGACATGCCCTTTTCTCATGACTGACGTTAGAGAGGAGGTTCTAGACCCACACTCAATGTTTGAGGAACAACATCATCCCCCCCCCGCCATCAAGTGTCTCAATGAGTCAATGAAACCATGAACACCACCTCGCATTTTATTTAATTTTTATAATAAATTATAGTAATTTGTTACGGTTGCAATGTACTGCTACAACAAAAGAACAAATTTCACGACTAATGTCTGTGACAGTAAACTTGATTCTGATGCTCATTTTATCAGAAGAAGATAGAAAAGCTGAATACTTTTCAAAAACTGAGTGATTGAAATGTGTTGGTTTTCAGATTAGTGTAAAGGACTATCACAAGCATCACAGGCTTAAAGATGCAGCAAGCAGTTAGGAACAAAATGAAATATGGTTTTTATTATAATTGGATTTGAATAGATTTTTTTCCAGTTATATGAAGGCCTATAGAAATTGCCTCCTACTCCCATGGTTTAGGGTTAAGGAGAGATGGGGAAGGTTATGTACAGAGATTGGTAGCTCCATGGAATGTGCTGTCAGGGGAGTGATGGAAACAAGTAATGCAGCAATGTTAAAGAGACATCCAGACAGGTACACGAACAGGAGGGAATGGGGGAATATACCGTACAGACCATCTGCAGTCATATGGGAGAAGTTTAAAATGACATCAAGATCAGCACAGACATCAGGGGCTATAGGGGCTGTTCCTATGCTGTACTTTTTTTTTAATATTAAAGGAATAAAATGATCTGAAGAAAGTGGAGACAAGGTAAAAGACCAACTATGATCTTACTGGATGGTGAAGCAGCCTTGAGGGGTCAAATGGCCTGCTCAAGCTTATATTTATATTCTTATGAATGACTCACCTCCTTTCCAAAGCTGTTGCTATTAGACTTTCTGGGAGGAGGCTGGTGGTCTGTCCTATGCCCCACCTCCATTGAGTAAGACAGGGTGATGGACTTTCCAGTTTCCAAAGATGGAATTATGTTTGCTTGACTAGTATTTCCTTCCCATGAGAAAGTTGTGGTGAGCCAACTTCTTGAACTATTGCAGTCTCTCTTGACCCCGTCCCACTTACTCTGGGGTTATGTTTTAACCCGATGTCCTGTATTTCTACACAGAAGCTAGTTCCATATTTGGTAGCAATTTTGAATTTGGGAATCCCCAGAGCGCATGGCTGCAGAAACAAGGAAATTTTTACAAATTGAACATAGATGTAGGAATGCCACACACAGCTAGCCTGGTTCGTCGTGTGAAGCTCTCCTAGACAGCAGCCCCCATCATGCAGGCTGGTTGATGAACATCTGGCTAGGTTGAGAACAAGTGGATGAAATAACAGTTCAGCACACACGCGCTGGCCAAGCTATATCTGCCAGCCTTTCGCCATTCCAACCTGATACTTACAACATGGAGTCAATTTTGATTACCTTGTTAAAATTAGTGCAAAAGGCCATAAATCCAAAGCCTACCAATTCCTCATACAGATTCCTCTCACCGTAGCCCACCATATCCACACCGACCCTTATCAATATCCATATTAATCCCATTTGCCTTCACATGGTCTGTATATCCTTCCATCTGTCTGCCTAAAATGTCATTTAGACATATTGGTTATATCTGACTCCACCACCTCCTCATCACAGGACCATGTTGGACATTGTGAATGTGGAATACTGCATGTCCAGTTCACTGATTGGTCGGCGGACACCGGGGGTGGGGGGCCAGCTTGGCCTTGATCATAGCAAGGCCTGAGCCACAAGACATAGCCTCCCAGGAGAGGTGCACTCAACTACAGGTGCTATGGCATGGCATTCAAGCTGCTGCCAGTGCTTAACCCCTCCCCAATGTTCACTCAGTGATGGCAGGCTGCCGCAACCTTCATGGACTCAGGGTCTTAGACTATTTTGTTTGTGTCACTATTATACCAATAACTTATATGTGCTAAAAGTGCATTCTGCAGGGTGTGATTGTTTGCACCTTGGCGTCAGAGTAATGCTGTTACGTTTGGCTGTGTTCATGGGTATTTATGTATGGTTGAATGACAATTAATCTCAAACTTGAACTCAAGCAACAAGTTCCAGATATCAACCACTCTATATACAAAACTTTAAAACTCTGTCCTCTTACCTTAAACCTCCACCCTTTTCTCTTTGACATTCCTACCATGAGACTGAACCTGATGGTTCAACAAATGTCCAATACTTGTTCTTATAACATCTATAAACTCAGTGATCCATCACACAATATACTTTATTCCAGGTTCCCCACTGTGAATGAGTCAGAAATAGTTCTTTTCAGTCTTTTAAAGAAGTAAGATACTGAGAGGTGCATTTTGGATCCTTAGAAGATTCATCCTCCAGAATGGTGATGGTTAAGGCAGCCAGTGTTCAAGGCCTGTGTGGGTTAAACTCCAGCTGCCATATAGCATTTCAAGTAGATGTAGACAACACAACAGCAGTATAACAATCTCTGTGGGATTGACAGCCAAATGTGGGCAAGCTGATGAAGCTGCACTGTGAACCAGCTGATTCTTTTCAACTGCTGATTGAGTTGCTATGCTGTGACCCCTGCTAGTGGATGTGCTACAAAGTTTGTAATGGCACACGAATCAAGGAGTTAAGAGCAAATTCGATCTGACAATTGACTCCAGCTGCCTGACATGACTCATGAGAGGAAGATGCTAAGCTTCCGATCGCAGACAATTTCAAATTCTGTCATTTAGATCAAAACTGATCTTTTTGTCACCTGCTTACAGTGGAGAGTTCAGGCAAAATTTAAGCAAGAGAAGGGTTAACCTTGACCTGCAGAACTTGCTGGTCAGGATTTTGACTACACAGCTGTAAGCTATAAAATCAGAAGAATTAGTTATTTAGAAACTGTAGCTGTTGTGATCTTTACAAGGATTGATAGGTCAATAGATCAGAGATTGATATTGAGACAGCAGCCAGGGACTTGGCCTTAATGCAGGAAAATGCCATAGAAATAAAAGATCAGTTGTGATGTTACTGACAGACAGAACAAGCATTAGAAGCCAAATCAGAATGAGAATCAGGTTCATTATTGCTGTCAACTATGACGTGAAATTTGTTGCTTTGTAGCAGGAGTACAATGCAAACATATAAAATTACTAAAAGTCACAAACTAAATAAATATTGCAAAAGAAATGGAATACCAACTCCTCATTGGTTCCTAGACCACTCAGATGATGGAGGTGAAGATTATGTTTTGGAATTGTTGAGTATGTTGTTCAGACTGTTTTACCTCCCCCCCCTAAGGGCAGTAAAAAGAAGAGATCATGTCTTGGATGGTGGAGGTCCTTAGTGGTGGTACTACCTCTTGAAGATGTTCTTGATGGTGGGGAAGGTTGTGCCAGTGGTAGAGCTGGCTGAGTCTATGGCCCTCTGCACTGAGGCCTCCACACCAGGTAGTGATGTAACCAATCTGAATGTTCTCCATTGGATGTTTATAGAAATGTGACTTACCAATTCTCCTCAAGCTCCTAATGAAATAACGAAAGAACTGGTCATTGACTTTGGGGTGGGGGGCTGCGGTTGGAAGTGCTGTGCACATGCACTCCTGATGGTGCTGAGATTGAGAGAGCTGAGAGCCTCAGATTTCTAGAAGTGAGGATCAATAGCCTGTCCTAATCCAACCACATTTATACTATTGCCAAGAAAGGCTTATCACCCCTATACCTGCTCAGGAGGCTAAAGAAATTTGGCAAGTCTCCTTTGGCCCTCATCAATTTTTATCAATGCACCATAGAAAACATCCTATCCAGTTCTTTCATGACTTAATATGGCAACTGCCCTGCCCGTAACCACATGAAAGGGCAGATAGTTGTGGATAACAGACATGAAAACCAGCCTCTCTTTTACGGAATCTGTCTCTATATTTCTCACACTGTCTCAATAAAGTAGCCAGCATAATCAAGTATAATATCACCTCGGACGTTTTCTTTTCTCCACCACCCCTCCTTATCAAGCAGAAGATACAAAAGCCTGAAATCACATAACACCAATCTCAAGGATTGTACTCCCTCCTGAAGTTGTTTTACTTCATACTACCTCAATGCGTTGTCGCAAGCAATTGATCTATCTGAACAGTATGCAAGACATGTTTTTCACGATACACAATAAGCCAATTTACTAACCTAGAGCTGCTGGTTGCATCAACATGGGCCCCCAGGACAGATCCTCTGAGATGTTGACTCTCAGGTACTTAAAAACTACTGATCCTTTTTTACTGCTGACACCCTCAACGAGGACCTGTGTGTGTTCTTCTGATCCCCCCTTCTCAAAGTCCACAATCAATTGCTTGGTCTTGCTGATGCTGAGCATGAGGTTATTATAGCAACAGCTCTTAATGCCTTTCCTCACGATCTGAGATTTTACCGACAGCAGTGACTTTATAGATGGAGTTTCAGCTGTGCTAGTCACTCTGTAATGAATGTAGGTGAAGATGTATGTGGGTGAAGCAGGCTTCCCTGGGGCTTTTCTGATTCCCGTATTTATATAAATATCCATTCATAACCGTACATTTGTAAAAAGCAGAAAATACTCAGTGTTATGCATAAGTACTGGAAAATCACCTTACCTATCCTGCCAATCCGGAAAGTATATAATTTTTATTCTTCTATTTAAATGTGGTTTCCACCCTAGCATTGGCAATTTTTTCATGCTGTACAATTCTTCTGAGCTCCTCTTGAATCTTCACAATCTTAGCACTCCAGTGGCACTTTGTTCTCTGGTCCTTCCTTCTGAAATCCCATCTCTGAATCTTCCCTCTTTTCCTTCAAATCAACTCCGTTGACCAAGCTTAAGGTCCCCTGACCTAACATGTGCTTGAGTGTAAAGCTTTCACTGATAATTCTCCTGTGAGGTATTTTATTACATTAACAATGCTAATATAAATGCTTAGTGTTGTTGACATTTATAACAAGTGGGATCATTATGTAAAGCAGGAACCAATCGACATAATGAGATATGCCTTCAGTGTACAGGCAATCATCAGATCATTATCAACCTCATTTAATTTTCATTTGATTGATTTCAATGGAATCAGAATGATGCAGCTGTATAACATGGCTGCAACTTATTCACTAGCTGCCTGTGCAGTGAACGTGGAATTAACCTCCAGTCTATTTTAAGTTAAACAGTGTGCCTAGAACATGCCCCAACTCAGGGGTCAGATATCCAAACATCCATTGTTTCTATCCTTTAAAAATTGGATTGGCTTTATTTGTCACATGTACATCGAAACATACGATAAAATATATGTTATTATCAAATCAAATCAGCAAGGATTGTGCTGGGTCAGCCAACAAGTGTCACAACACTTCCAGCGCCAACATATCACACGTACTGGAAACTTACAAACCCTAATCTTAGCCATATGTCTTTGGAGCATGGGAGGAAACTGGAGCCCACAGTGAGAAGCCACACAGTAACAGGGAGAATGCACAGACTCCTACCAGAGAGTGGTTGGAATTGAACCCCAATCAGTGATAGCCTATGCTATAAATCTACTGCACTAAGCACGATGTTACTGTGATGCTCACAAGACCTGGGCATCACCAGCAAGGCCATCCCAAATTATACCTAGTTGTTATTTTTAGGAGACATTTTAGAGTCCATCATATTGCTAGGTGATATTGCAGTAGCATAAAGGCCAGAGTTGATAAGAACAGCTGATTTTTCTCTCTGGAGAACATTAATGAACCAGATGGCTCATTATAGCAACCCAGAATTTTGCTGAGACATAGAATCATAGAGAGATAACTCTATGATAGAATCACTGAAACAAACTCTTGAGTTTACTGAGTGCCATTGAGTAACAATCACCCACTTGCATCAATCTTACGTTAATCCCACTTTTTTCATTTGCTCACATTCTTTTAACTTCTAGAAGACAAAATTTTCTGAATAAAACTTACACTTTCCCAGTTAATTCAGATTAAGTATCACAGACATATTGAATACAGTTTCAATTCCGACAGTTATCAGCAAATGAGAGCACAACCTGCTCCGCAGAACATGCATTAAGCCATCCTTGAAGAGAGAAAAGAAGAGAAAAGAGGGCAGTTTTAAGGTGCTTGGAAGTGGGTGCAGAGGAGATGTCATGGGTTAGTTTTTTTACGCAGAGTGGTGAGTGCATGGAATGGGGAACAGTGGTGGAGGCAGATACGATAGGGTCTTTTAAGGGACTCCTGAACAGGTACATGGAGTTCAGAAAAATAGAGGGCTATGGGTAACCCTAGGTAATTTCTCAGGTAAGGTCATGTTCGGCACAGCTTTGTGGGCCGAAGGGCCTGTATTGTACTGTAGGTTTTCTATGTTTCTATGTTTCTAATTATGAACATAAGAAAAGAAAAAGCTGTAAAAAGACATCTGTCCCCTCTTGTCTACACCATCATTCAATATGATCATAGGTGATCTTTAAGGTCAGTGGCACTTCCCTCTTCCTTTAATATCTAAAATACTATCAATACTTGTAGCGCCCATCTTCAAGAGGCAGTAACTCAGGAAATCAATATCCATTATTAAAGACTCTCAACATCCAGAACATGCACTCTTCACCATGCTGACATTACCGAAGAGGTACAGAAACTTCAAGACCCAACCTCAATGTTTTAGCAAGAACTCCTTGATAAGATTTCTGAACTGTTTATTCACTTTTGACACTTATAGCAACTTTAATGTCTTTCACTGTACTGCGGCCTCAAAGCAACAAATTTCATGACATATGTCAGCGATAATAGACCTGAATCTGATTCCGATTCAAAGGAAAAGTGATGAATATGAGGCAATAATAAACAAAATACTCAAGTGAGGGCTAAATGACAGTTGCCTGATAAAATAGATTTTGACAAGATCATTTGCAGTGACCAATTCTAAAAACTATTTGCCGGTGGCGATCCCCACAGATTTCTTATACTTGTATGATACGCCCTCCATTCACTCCAACAGTGCTTGTTCCAAAAGTTGAAGATATTTATTCGATCCTTTACTAGCAGTTAGCAAACATGCAATCGTAAAGCAATGAAACTTAAACATAACAAACGTAATTGACCAAACAAAAGATGCGAAATCTGTCAGCCCCCAGCTATAAACTGCCCTGAACAAAACACGAAAATGTAATCTATTCCCTTTGCTTTTAACACGTCCCCACTCATGTGACTAGATACCATAATAAACATAATAAATGTGGAACGCAGAAGAGAATGCAGATAAAGAACAGATGCATGACTCCTATGGTTACTGAAATCACTTATCAGTCAAAATGAGTGCAAAATCTCTACTTAGAAAATCAGGTCCTTCTTCCCCAAACTTCCATTGAGTTTCACTGGGGGGAAGAGGGGGAAAGGGTGACAAATAATGAGGGTGGAGGAGCAGACTGAAAGTTATAATGGCAATGACTGTGAGGCTCAAGATCACGCATGGAGGATCTGAATGGGTCAGGCATCATCTGTGGTGAGAAATGGACAGTCAATGTTTCAGATTGAGAGAGACAGAGGGGAGATAGCCAGTTTAGAAAGGTGAAGGGAAGGAGTGGAACAAGAGCTGGCAGGTGATGTGGTTCCAGGTGAGGGGTGATAGGCAGGTGGAGGAGGGAAGAGTAATGTCTGGGAGGTGATAGGTGGAGGTGACAAAAAGCAGGTGAGAATGGAATCTGATAGAAGAGGAAGATGGAGGTGGAATCAAATGAGGGAAGTGGTGGAAATAGTGGAGAAGGGAAACCAGTGAGAGAACATGTGGGTGATGGACAGATGGAGTGGTTCAAGAAGAGGAAAGAAACAGGGCGATGCAATCATCTAGTTTTTCTCTTGTTTTCGTCAATATAGAGGAAAACACAGTGAAATCTGAATGCAATAAAAAAGGCAATAGGAATTGTATATGAGTGTTTGCCACATCTGAAAGAGCTGTTCAGGACCTTGGATTGTGGTCTTGGACAGAGATGGTTATGGTTATAGGGGAGAATGCCTGGAGAAGGAGAGGGTTGGATATGGACGGATGAATAATGAATGGACCAGTGAGTCATAGAGTGGTTGGGCCCTGTGGAAAGCAGAAAAGAGTTAGAGGGCAAAATATGGTTGGTTGAGGATCACATTGTAGCTGATAGAAGCTGCAGGGAAGAATACACTGGGTGCTATTCCTGTTCTGGGTGTGGGGTAGGGTGGAGGATTGGATAAGGGCTTCCATGCCAGAAATAGAGGAGGTGCAGTTCAGAACTTCATCAATGACAGTGAAGTGAAACACCATTTTCTGCAAAAGGATATCACAGATGTTCTGGAGCAGAAGGCCTCTTCTAGAGAACATGTGCAATATAGGTAGAAGAACTGAGAAAATGGAATGGTGTAATTTATAACTTATTTTTATCTCCCTTTTTGTATTGCTGCCACAATAACATAACATATATCAGTGATGATAGACCTGGCTCTGAGTCTGAGAGAATAAGATGGTGTGGCTGAGATTGCTTTGAAAGTCAGTGGATTTCTTGTAAATGTTGGTGGGTAGTCTATCTCCTGAGATGCAAACAGAGAGATCAAGAAAGTTGAAGTAAGGTTCATTGTGGACGAGGTGAATTTGACAACAGGGTTGATGTTAGTAGTGAAGGTAATTGCATTGTTGTGTTTACTTGGGTGCAGGAGACAGCATCAATGCAGTTGAAGTCGTGGAGAAAGAGCTGGGGAGCAGTGCCGGAATAGGTTCAGAACAAAGACTGTCCTATGTAACCAACGAAAAGAAAGGCACTTCTGATTTGGAGAAAGTGAAACTGTTTTTTAAAAAGCAAAGCTTTTAAGTGTAAACAAAAATTCTACTAGTCAAAGGATGGTATTAGTAGAGAGCAGGTGGTTAGCTGGATTTTTTTGAAAGAAACAGGATTTCATGATGGGAGAATTACAGAACATCCACGGTGAAAGTAAGGCAATATGGAAAATGAGGAATGGAAATAGATAGACCATTCGCAGGCAGATGAGATTCGTTTAGATTGGTATTATTTGCAGTTTATGGGCTGTAGTGCATGCTCCTGTGCTGTACTGTTCTACGCTCAATGTCTCATGCAATCAATCAATCTTGGTTTGGTAGTTGATATGTTCCCAGACTGATTAAAGGTCTTTATGTCCATCAGTACATTTCAGCTGACTAGCTTTCACAATTCCAATGGACACATTGCATGGCTAATCTACAACGATGGCACTGATCCCACCCCTGCCACTATTTGGATATCTTTCATCAGTTGCTGCCTGTCATATGCATAACACATATAACTTGTTTTATATTAGAATGTCAGGTAAGTAGCTCCTTACTCGGTTAAGCAAATTCTTTAAAGAGAAGAGCTGATTTTGTTTTATCTTAGTGGATTGTGTATTTTCATAATTCTTCCTCAAAGGGCAGTGGAAGCACCATCCTTGAATATTTTTAAGGCAGCATTACATACTTCAAAAGCAACGTGGTAAATTGTCACCACGGCTAGATAGAAATGTGGAGATGAGTTTATAATCAAATCAGCAATGATCTCATTAAAGTATAGAGCAAGCTGAAGGAGCCAAGTAGCAGATTCCTAATTCATATATCAGTATGTTCATTTTCTGCACTTTTTATGGAAATCCTGCTAATTCTTCTAACGGAAAACTCAACCTATTATTGATGACATTTGTAAATAAAGCAATATATTGTGGAATCTTTAAAGAATCTGGAAATAGCTATTGCAAACCTTTGATAAGTAAATAGAATAACAGGATTGCACATTAAACCAACCACCTTACTCTAACATGGTTTTTGCCAGTTCTATCATTTGTTTTTGGCATTGTCCTATCTTTTATTCATATCTTCATTCATATACATCTTAGGGGAACAATTGGTCTTAAAAGTCCTAGAAATTAATGGATAAGAGGAAAACCTTGAATTATGAAAAATAATATTAAAATAGATTTCATTCATTTTGCATTAAACATTAATGAAATTCAATTTACTTTTTCTACAATTTAAGGGAAGAATCCCTTCATTTAAAATGTCATTTCTAATCGCTGTCCGGGCAATGTTATAAATTTAAGGAACAATTGTACAGTCATCTCTTGTTATTGTTCCATGTGAGATATTTTATTCAAGATTCATGATTGTTTAATGTCATTTCCAGTACACAAGTGTAAAGGAGAGAGATATGATTGTTACTCCAGGTCCAATGCAGCACAAAAAATACACAATAAAAATAATAATTAAAAAACACATTAAATATGAATACCTAAGATAGTTTATGCACAAGGTTGATTGTATGTCCACAAAGCAAAGCTAGACTCATTATGCAATTTGATGCAATAACTCCCATGTGTATACTCAGAACTGGTGTAAACTGAGGAGGGTTAGACCATCAGACATAGACATAGGAGCAGTATTAGGTCATTCAGCCCATCGAGTCTGCTCCACCATGCCATCATGGCTAATCCCAGATCCCACTCAACCCCAGACATGTGCCGTCTCACCATATTCTTTGATGTCCTGACCAATCAGGAAACTATCAACTTCCCACGGCCTTGGCCTCAACTGCAGCCTGTGGGAGAGTATTCCACAGATTTACTAATCTCTGGCTAAAGAAGTTCCTCCTTACCTCTGTTCTAAAAGGTTACCCCTCAGTTTGGAGGCTTCGGATATCCACACAGTAGCAGATACCTCTCCACATCCACCTTATCTGGTTCTTTCTATATTCGATAGGTTTCAATGTGATGCACCCACGTCTTTGTAAATTCCAGTGAGTACAGACCCAAAGCTGCCAAAAGCTGCTCATATGTTAACCCCTGCATTTCTGGAATCATCAAACCACCTCTGGACTCTCTCCAATGACAATGCATCCTTTCCGAGGTATGGGGGCCACAACTGTTGACAATACCCCAAGTGCAGCCTAACTAGTGTCTTATAAAGCCTCAGCATTATCTCCTTGCTTTTATATTCAGTTCCACTTGAAATAAATGCCAACATTGCATTTGCCTTCTTTACCACTGATTGAACCTGTAAGTTAACCTACTGGTTGGAGGAAAGAGCTATGACCGTGGCGATGGTCAAAACCATGGGTAGGGATATGAATGAGATCAGATGGGTGTCAGGGAAGGCAAAGGGGCTTTGAGCAACGCTTACCCTTCCTGGTGTCAGACATCTGCTGAGAAAGGTTCCTTGTGATTCAAGATTAATTTATTATCAAAGAATGTACAGGTAGCTACAAAGCAAGAAACCTGAGAGAGCCCAATTAAAATAAAGAATAAAAATAAAATTTAAAAAACACTTAATGTATAAGAGAAAAAAATACAAGTCATGCGGACAATTGAAGCAAACATCAGCATTCTGAACCAAAACTGAGTCCTCAGATCTGAACCCTGGAGCAGCCTGGAGTAGGCCCAAAGGCTCGTTTATCAATTCATCGTATTAGCAGGCATGAAGCAGAGCAGCCGAGGCAGTCTTCATAACCTCAGAACCATGAAGAAGACCATCGCCGAGATCGAGCAAAATCAGCTCTCATCCCAGCTGACACCTTATCTTCCCAGTCTATTTCTGCTGGCATTTAAATTGTCCAAGCAATGGACAGTGAAGGGCTCTGGAGCCCTGGAGAGAGTAGTGAAGATTGTGGACAGCGTGCAAAGTCAGCTCTCAACTCCAATCTGGGCTGGTGTTTAAATGGTCTAAACAACAAATCGTACCTTGCCTTGGGAGCCAGCTGCAGGAAAAGTCTCCGGGCAGGCCTAGACCACACGGCCTTGTGACTCACTCCAGGCTTAGATTCCGTCACCCAACACAAAGCTGCTCTCAAGCTCTTCAGATCAGCTCAGTGCCAAGAGCAATTGCAACCTTGCCAGTTGAATGAGCATCAACACTTCTCTGTCTGGATTTGTCATTCAATTATAGGACCTCCATAGCTAACAGTTCTTGATATGTGGGCCAAGGATAAATGTGTTCTTTGGGAGATCAAGCTAATTGGTTCACAGATTGAAACAGCTGGCAGACTTTCAAGACACGGAAATGGTGGAGGCCAGATGTTGGTGTGGAACAGTGAGATGCTAAGTGGTGCTACCGCCTCATATATCCAGTGACCTGGGTTAATTTTTAACTGTAGCACTTCCTGTGGGGACTTCCCTGTTCTTCTGGTGACTCTAGATCAGGGGTTTAGAACCTGGGTTCAACAGACCCCTTGGTTAATGGTAGGTATCCATGGTATAAAAATTGTTGGGAAGCCCTGCTCCAGAGGATTTCTCCAGTTCTGTAGTTTCCTCTCAGATCCAAAGATAGGCTGATTGGTAGACTAATTGGCTGTTTTAAATTGTTCCTGATGTTGGTGAGTAGTAGGAGACTCAGGTAAGAGTTAATGGGGACATGTTGGAAAGTGATTGGGGGAATGACATTGATGAAAAGAAAGCTCAGAGAACTATATGGACAAATAAACCCATTCCTTGTTAGGAGAAAATATGAAATGTTTTATTATCTCTTTATAATGTTTAAAATAATATCCTTTCATATTATGTTTCTCTTTGAAGCAATTCAGCAGCAGTTCCTTTCTTGCCATACACTGGTTCATTCAGCAGTACACTGATTCCATATCAACATATTCAAGTGGAATAAACAGACTGGAAGAACACTGTGTTGTAGAATTACTGTGATCTCAATTGCATCAAAAATGCATTTAATTCCAATCCAGGCATGTTGCTGGCCTTATTGAGGTATAAATAATGTTTCATGTTGTTGAGCTTGATGACAGATACATACGGTATTGTTGCTGCTAGATGGTTAAATCAGTATAGAACACTCTTGGAGAATTAGGAGTTTTATTGAACCAAATTAGATAATATTGAACAAAGATTTAAATATGTATAGTCTATAATGTAGGCAATGTATAGAAGATTCATTTGCAGGTGCTGAATAAGTTCTCATCAAATTCAAGAAATACATTTGACTGGTTCTCTGATGATTAGCAATAGACTACTGAAGGTTATGGGAGGTACAATTTGAATCTACTATAATCACAGCAGGTTAGAACAAGGGGAGGTTAATGCTGTCAGATCATAACTCCAGCTGTCAATTTACTGCACATGAAAGGATTACGTATAGTTAATTTGTCAATCGGAGAGATTCCAGGTGACAAGATATAGAGTATTGAATTAACTGGACTAGAAGTATTGTACCTTGATAAACAGAGTTGCAAGTAATTCATTTTTTTTTTATTTCAAGACTTTGATGTCAATATATAGCTTTAAAAATTTTGAAAACTTGTTATGGAGTAGATATTGAGGTGTCTGTCAGCTCTTTGATGTTTTTCTTTTCAGATAAATAGGTACCGTATATAGTGACTGATAAAATGACTTTTACTGGAGATTGTAACAAACAGCAGGGTCTAGTACAACAATGTTTAGAAAGTTGTACAAGGTACATTTAGTTCTTAAAGGTTGACTCATATACATAGATGCTGCCTCACCTGCTAAGTTCCTCCAGCATTTTGTGTGTGTTGCATGACAAATACCAGCATATCCGGGCCAACATATGAAATTCAAGCTGCATTTCCCAATAAAATGTGCTTGTCTGGAAATTGAACAGTGCCTATTGAAGTGCTTTAAAATAGCACTGCATGATGGACTAATGAACCCTTGAAAGTTCAGTATAGCACAGATTCAGCAAAGACAGGAACTGTTTGACGAACTTACTGGAGTTCTGAGGAGATAACGAGTGCAGTGGATAGAGGAGAACAGATGGCCGTTATTTTCTTGGATTTCCAGAAAAGGCATTCAATAAGGTGCCACTTAAAAGAGTTATCCATAAAATAAGGACGCATAGAGTTAGGGTGATGTAATCGCATGGATAGAGGACTGGTTAACCAATAGAAATCAGAGAGTTGAGATACATGGGTGTTTCTCTGGTTGGCAATCAGTGGTGAGCAGTGTGCCCACAACTGTTTACAACGTACATTAATGATCTGGAAGAAGGGACCGAGTGTAGTGTATCTAAGTTTACGGATGACACTAAATTGAGTGGAAAAACAGATTGAGCAGAGGATACAGAGAGTCTGCAGAGAGATATGGATAGGTTAAGTGAGTGGGCAAGGGTCTGGCAGATGGCTGATCCCAGATCCCACTCAGTCCCATACACCTGCCTTCCTGCCATACCCTTTGATGCCCTGACCAAACAGGAAATGATCAACTTCCACCTTAAATATACGTACAGACTTGGCCTCCACCATAGTCTGTGTCAGAGCATTCCACAGATTCACTATGCTCTGGCTAAAATCTTCTTCCTTACTTCTGTTCTAAAGGGTCACCCCTCATTTTTGAGGCTGTGCCCTCTAGTTCTGGATACCCCCACCATGGGAAACATTCTCTCCACATCTGCCCTATCTAACCCTTGCAATATTCAGAAGGCTTCAATGAGATCCCCCCCCCCCCCGCATTCTCCTAAATTCCAGTGAGTACAGGCCCCAGAATGCCAAGTGCTCCTCATATGTTAACCCCTACATTCCTGGATTCATCCTCGTGAACCTTCTCTGAACTCTCTCTAACGATAGCATATCCTTTCTGAGATATGGAGCCCAAAACTGCTGACAATACTCCAATTGCAGCCTGACCAGTGTCTTGTAAAGGCATTATCTCCTTGATTTTATATTCTATTCCCCTTGAAATAAATACCAACATTGCAATTGTTTTTTTTACCACAATCTCAACCTGTAAAGTAACATTCTGGAATACTTGCATGAGGACTCCTGTCCCTCTGCACCTCTGATGTTTGAACCTTTTTCCCATTTAGATAATATCCACACTATTGATGCTTTTACCAAAGTGCATTATCATACATTTCCCAGCACTATTCCATCTGCCAGTTTTTTGCCCATTCTACTAATTTGTTGAAGTCCTGCTGCAATTACGTTGCTTCCTCAGGACTACCTACCCATCCACCTATCTTCATATCATCCGCAAACTTTTCCACAAAGCCATCAATTCCATTATATAAATCATTGACGAACAATGTGAAAAGCAGCAGTCCCAATAATGACTCCTGAGGAACACCACTAGTCACCGGCAGCCAACCAGAAAAGGCCCCTTTTATTCCCATCCACTGCCTCCTGCCTGTCAGCTATTCCGCTATCCATGCCAGCATTTTTCCTGTAATGCCATAGGACTTTATCTTGTTAAGCAGCCTCATGTGTGGCACTTTATCAAATGCCTTCTGAAAGTCCAAATAAATGACATCCACTACCTCTCCTTTGTCCACCCTGCTTATTACTTCCTCGAAGAAATCTAACAGAATTGTCAGGCAAGATTTCCCTTCACAGAAACCATGCCGACTTCGACTTATTTTATCATTTGTCTCCAAGCACCTCGAAAACTCATCCTTAATAATAGTCTCGAACACTTTCCCAACCACTGAGGTTAGGCTAGCCAGCCTATAAGGAATGTGTTGTAAGGAATGAAATTATACTGGTGTTACCTGTCACATCTTAGAAAATTTTTAAGAGTGTCTTTAATGGTCTCCACCCATGGTAAGCATTTGTCTTTTCATAGAGGGATCTGGAATATCATTGTTTGAATGTTCAGTGGTCACAGGTTTTGAGGTGCAAACCTTCATTCAGAACCATGGTTCTTCCAGACATCAGTTTTTAAGCAATTAACATGTGAATTGCTCTTCTCAGATACTGCACATCACAATGAGTCAGCTTCTTATGCAACTGTTAAGGGGTTGAGTCTGCACAGTACTTTACGCTGGCAGTCATGATCCTAGTACAAAACACCCCATTTCTTTAGCCATGGAGCAGTGCAGCAAGAAACAAGCCACTTGAGCCAACTTGATCATGACAACAATAGTACATCTTCCAGGCTATCCCATATGCCCACAGTTGGCCAATATCCCTCTCAGCCTCCTATGCATGTACTCATCCAAATGTCTTTTATGCAGTGATTAGATGGAAGAAATATAATCAAATTCCTGATACTCACTTTTATCTTCTTCAAAAGTCCAACTAAGATGCTACTCAGAGCATGAGCCAGAAATGGGGAAACAATTCCTGATCTTTGACCATTAGTGCTTAATGAGCTGGGCCTCCCACATTCTCATCCACTCAAGCATTTGCTGAGTGAGTTCCCACGATTTGCTGTGACTCCTTCTCATGTTCCTCCTCTTGCACCCTGTCCTTTTGTGAAATAGTGAACAATCTTCCTCTGCATGGCAAAAGATTGCTTGTTAAAGTTGAAGTGTTTAATGGTAATCATATTAAAGTTCTTTCATATAATTCCAGATGTGACCGTGAGGCTACACTGAGATTGAGTGCAATGTTCAACTTAAATAGCCCCGATTCCTTTAGGAAGGCATCATCTGCACTCCTCTCTAAATCTTAATTAATGTTCTAGACTTCTGAAGCAAGTTTATATTTATGGGAGAAAGCATGACTTAACTCATCAACAGTGAAAATAGCTGATGTCACAACTGTGTTGTTGCAGCAGAACTGCTCCTTCAGATTATGTCAACAGATTGCATAACCAAATATTAGCACTCTGATTGAAAATAGGTTGGGGGGAGGTGACCTTCTTTTGCATAACTGCACAGAAATACTATAATGTCTTAAAATTCTGCTGTAGGTCTAAATATTATCATTAAATTGAATCTTAAGAATTAAACATCTCAGAAGCAGAAGAAACAGGAAATGTTGGAAACATTCCACAGATCAGGCAATAAAGAAACAGGGTTAATGTCTCAGTTCAAAGACTCTTCATCAGCACAGAGAAAGTGGAAAAATAAGCTAGTCTTAAATTGCTGAGTGTGGCGAAGAATGAATAGAACAAAAGGGACATGTCTGCTGGGGTGATGCCAGAGTTGTCATGGCGATTCCTTATTACAGAGCCATCTAGTTAATAGATTAGTGAGAGAGAGGAGAGGAGAGGGAGGGAAAAAGAGAGGGCAAGTGAAAGAGAGAGAGTGAGATGAAATACAGGTTCAAGCTGTTGCCGAACTTTGCTGAATATATTTGCCAGGAGGTGCATAAACAGCAGAATTACCATGGCAACCATGGATTCACCGGATCAGACAAATCACCTTTGAATTATCCATCCCTCCAAAATCATTTAAAACTGACATTTCTTCACTTTCCCAATTCTTAAAAAGTGTCTATGATATGAAATGTTGACTCTGTTCCCCTCTCCCCAGATGCTGCCTGACTCGTTACATTTCCAGCAGTCTCTGTCTTTATTTTCAGATTTCCAGCACCTGCATTTGCGTTTTTGGTTTTGGATTAGCCTGGAAGACAGCCTGCCTGTTTGATAGAACTACCCAAAAATCTCTGCTCTGTTGCTCTGTAAAGCTTTCTATCAGTCAAGATTTAGCCAATTTCTTTTTTTTAAGATATTTGAGAATATGCTTCCACCGGGTTTTAAATTAGCAATAGTGGTCTGGTAAGCTAGCATCAACTGAGATACAGTCATGTGAAAAACTAATTATTCAAAACGTAGCTGACATGCCCTCTGTGTTTAATGCCAATTATGATCATAAATTTTTGAAGTGTTTTGCAAAATGCATGAAGAAAAGCTGCATAGTCAAAACAAACATGTTCATCTTAACTTAAACGCTAGAAGGTTAAAAGGAGGGGCTAAGAAAGATTGTGCCAGCAGTTTTTGCAGACCCAGACAATGTCTTCCAGTTCATCCACAAAACAGCTTATTCTTCTCTTATGTCTTTCTTTTCTTTTCAAGGTGGTTGGGGTTCTGTTGTGTCTGTTGTGATCTACAGATACAGTTCAAACTACGGTTTTTCACAAGCGGAGGGGTTTTTGGACCAGCTGTGCGGCCTGGTGCTTCGCCATCTCCAGGAATGGCCTGGGAGACATGCGCCCTAGAGGAGCAACCTCTTTAGACAATCCAGTTCCTCACAGAATTTGCCAAATAAAGTCTCGTGGGACACTAGAACATCAGGACAGCAGACAGAGTGTACCGCTCTCTGAAGAAGGCCATTGTACTTGAGTGATCTCTCTCTCTCTCCCCCCTCTCTCTCTTTTGAGGGAGAGTGAGAGCCTATCAGTCCTCGAGTCAGGGACTTGAAGAACTGACATAGAAGATTGTGTAACATTGGAACAACGAATTGCTGGTCTCCACTCTCGTTGGATCAGGAATGACCTCTCTCTCCCTCAATAGAGAGAGACAATGCCTGCCATAGAGGCCGAAATGTTGGCTTATGGACTGGATTTTTTGATGGACTCTAAATGAAGATGTCATTGAGGGGCTTTTGCTATTGCTTGCATGGAGGGGAGGTGGGTGGTGGGGGTTGATGCTTCTGCTGATGTAACGTGGGGGAGGGAAGGATCAATGCTTCTGCTGCTCATTGTGTGTGGGGGGAGGGGGCTTTCGGGTTTTGATTTTCCTAAAATTCATTCTGTGGGGTTTCTTGGTTCAAGAATGTCTGTGAAGAGTAAGAATTTCAGATTGTATACTGTATACATTCTCTGATATTGAATTGAACCATTTGAACCACTGAAATAACCATGCAGTGTTATTTATAGAACTCAGAACATTTAAAGAAGTCTGCCAGAAGGTTCCCAAAATTCATTGTAAAGGACAAAGAGAACAGATAACTTAGGGAGGACTTTTGCTGTGTTTTTTAGGATCTATGGATTGTAGTATAGAGGCTTAGCCACTAACAAAGGGATTGAGAATGTGCTGGAAGCTGGAAATGGGTCCAAAATACTGTGAGAGGTTACAGGGAAAAGTACACATTTCTGTTTGAGGTGCCAAAACAGGCCAATGGCCAATAGGGAGTAAACAAACTGGTTTAATGGAAGTAAGGTAATGGGCGTTAGTTACTTAGATGTTTTTTTAGCCAAAGATGAAATCTGGAGACAATCAGGCTCATTTTTATAAAT
The DNA here is from genome assembly GCF_030144855.1 of Hypanus sabinus. Lineage (NCBI taxonomy): Eukaryota > Metazoa > Chordata > Chondrichthyes > Myliobatiformes > Dasyatidae > Hypanus > Hypanus sabinus. Next base: position 36,940,896 of record NC_082711.1, read on the forward strand.
ACTGGAGACATCTTATCATTTGGATGGCTTCGTTTTGAGTGTGCCATAGCAGAATAGACATCTTCCACATGATTTGATGTGGTTTGTCTTCTACACATGGTTTGATGCACTATGTCAATGAGGAATGATCCCCTCCCAACCCAAGGAGTGGGTACTCTGTCTGGCCACAACTGTTGTGAGGAAAACCATACCCAGGGTCAACCCAAGACAAGCTGCAGTGTCTGACAACAAACCTGGTCAGGTGCTGAGAGACTGTGCAAATGTTCCCATGGACATCCTTAACATCTGTCTGTAACTGCCCACTGATCCTACAGACTTCAAAGATACCACCATCACTCTAGAGCCCAAGGGGCCAGTGGTAACCTACCTTAATGACTACCATCCAGTGCCACTACCCTCAATAACAATGAGGCACTTTGAGCATCTGGTCATTAACTACATTAAATTCTGCCTTTCCACTACTTTGGACCACTACCTGCTTGCATATCGACCAAATTTGTCCACTGATGCAATAGCCTTTACCCTCTGCTCAGTCATGTCCCAGCTGGAGAATAGGGTCTCCTATGTCAGAATGCTGTTTATTGACATCGAGGAATTTAAAGAAGATGACCCTCTCCAGCTCTTATCCCCTGATGAGGACTGGCTCTTGGACCTCCAGGTTCCACTTGCTGAAGTCAATAATCAGCTCCTAGGTCTTACTGACATGGGGTAAGAGGTTGTTTTTCTGGCACCACTCAGCCAGATTTTCAATCTTCCTCCTATAAACTGATTTGTCACTACCGTTGACTCGACCTACAACAGTGGTGTCGTCAGTGAACTTGATATTGGCATTGGGGTGTGCTTAGCAGCACCTGGTGGTGCACCCATGCTGATGGAGATTGTGGAGGAGATGTGTTGCCCATCTGAACTGAGTGGGGTCTGCAAGCAAGGAAATCAGGGATTCAACTGCACAAGGAGGTATTGATGCCAAGACCTTGAAGTTTATTTAAAAAGGCAAACATGAGGAAATCTGCAGATGCTGGAAATTCAAGCAACGCACACAAAATGCTGGTGGAACGCAACAGGCCAGGCAGCGTCTATAGGGAGATGCACTGTCGACGTTTCAGGAAGTTTGAAGCTTATTGATTAGTTTTGAGAGCTTTTAGTACACTGAAAATCAAAGTGTTAAGTACAGTATTCGGGGTGTTCTGCTGAAGTTGTATATGTTGGGGAAGCCTAATTTGGAGTATTGCATACAGTTTTGGTCACCTACCAACAGGAAAGACATCAATAAGTTTGAAAAAGTTCAGAGAAACTTTACAGCAATGTTGTCAGGACTTGAGGGCCTCTGATGCAGTGATGTGATTCCTGTGAATCAGGGTATGGCACTCAGTGAGGTAGAGTCCAGAATCTGCCCTTTCAAGGGGTTTTTGATCACATTTCTCTAGCCCATGGCCCAATGGAGATACCCACTGCTCCATTTTATGTACCTTCAACCAAAGAATCAGTTTTTGCCTGAACAATGACAATTTTCATAACTTTCCTCTTTATTGATCGCAACGCTTGAGGTTGGACTTAAACTATAGGCAATTGACTGTGGCCTTTAATCCATAGTGAAAATAGCAGAAGCAGTCCAAAAGTGGAAGTCTGGACAGTATCTTTGCTTCTTCCTTATGTTTGCTACATAAAATATGAAAGCATGGTTCAGGAGTTGTTATTTGCAAGGGAAATAGAAACAAATACAAAGGCGGGGTCTATATTTTGGGTTGCTGAGCAATTTTTCAAATTGAAGGACATTCTGCTCACTGATATTCTTGCTTGTGCAACGTCTGAGGCACCGTCAATGACAGGACATACCTGGGGTGATTAATTTCTTGAAAAAAGCTCTACCTCACTTATTTACCATTCATTGTGTAATTCACAGACACCTTGTCATAAATAAACTAAGTGATTGGCTGCACAAATCATTAAATGCTGTTATTACAACTGTAAATAATATTGCCCCATGATCTCAGTTCTCAGCTACTTTGAGAACTCTGCATTGAGAATGATGAACAGTTTGAATGCTTGCTGTTGCACATAGAAGTCAGTTGGTTCTCAAAAGGAAACTACCTGAAACACTTTTATGTATTTTTTGAAACTGTGATAAAAATTTTTTGAAGACTTGAATGCTTTATTTAGTGATCAGCTCAAGAATATTAGGCATGACATTGCTTATTTTTCAGAATTATTTGCAAAGTTTAATTACATCAGTTATCTCCGCATTTCTGTCCAAAGTTAACCCAATGTATGTGCAACATCGGCCGTCACCATCTTTTCCAATTTCCAAGCCCCTCTGAGTTAGAAGTGAAAGAAAAAATATCAGATGATGATCTTCAAATATACTGTGTCCACCTGGAAAGATATGCTGTAAAGACATGTCAGAGAGATTTCAGGATCTTCTCTCGATCCAATTTCCAAATTGGGGTTTAAATCCATTCCTGAACACTTGTAACAAGGAATTAACAGGAAGCATGGAGGAAGAACCGATCTCACTACAAGATGACTTTAAACTAAAGCCAAGTTTCAAAAATTTCATATCAAGACATTTGGTTGCAAAACAACAATTTCTGAACACTACCCTGCACTGTGGAAAAATATTGCTATGTTCTTTTCTCTTTGCTTTTCAGCTGTGCTTTTTTCCATAGATGCTGCCTGGCCTGCTGAATTCCTCCAGCATTCTGTGTGTGTTGCTTGGATTTCCAGCATCTGCAGATTTTTTTCCTGTTTGTGATTTCGCTATGCTCTTTATTGCCTTTCCAACATCATATTTAGTGGAGGGCAGTTTTAGTGCAGTCACCAAACTTTTTTCAAAGCAACAAAACAGTCTGCAAATTACTCAACGTGGGGAATCTGGGACTCCTTCGGAGTGACATTCAGCCTGATGTTGAGAGGCTGATATCACTGCACCAAGCCCATCCATCTCATCGAAGGTGAAAAAGCAATGAAGTACTGAAGAGTACTAATGCATGCTCTAAAATTGTTGATGAAAATAATTTTGACTGTAATTAAAATAAAGAAAAAATATTATTTGTAGCTTTAAATAGATTTGAATAGTTTTTGCAATCATCTGTTACTGCTTTGATTTTGCAGTTCCTATTTTCTTTCTCAATGTATTGTAAGTCAAAATTCTTTATTGGGTTTATGTTATGGCCAGAAACGAGGGAAGGTGTTATGGATGTGGTCTCCGAGTCAAGGGGAGTTAACCCAAAAAAGCCTGGGAACCATTGCCCTAGTAGGGGAATGAGGGGAAATTTAGCAGAGGTGAACAAAATTATGAGGAGTACAGATAGACTAAATGGAAACAGGCTTTTTCCACTGAGGTTGGGTGAGACTAGAACTAGAGGTCACAGGTTAAGAGGGGAAGGTGAAGTGTTAAGGAACATGAGGGGTAACTTCTTCACTCAGAGGGTGGTGAGAGTGTGGTAGTTTGATTTCAATATTTAAGAGAAATTTGGATAGGTAGATGGATGGGAGTGTCTGGGCAGGTCAATGGGATGAAGCAGATTAATAGTTTGGCACAGACTAGATGGGCAGAAGGGCCTGTTTCTCTGCTGTAGTGTTCTATGACTCCACAACTCTCTTTACTGTACAGTCAATAGCTTCAAATTATAACACAGTCATCACAATCCAGAAAGTACTTGAATCCCTGGGGAGTTCACTAGACCCAGTAACCTGCTACTTCTCTGCAATGTACCCATGGACAACTGGGAATAGCATTTGGTCCTTCTCCGGGGACATAGTGGTACGGATCTGGCCCAACAAAAGCTGCAGACTGTCAGCTCTAACAGAACCCTCAATTGCCCAGCTCCCGGTCTGGTGAATGGCCATCTTGACTAGGCCAAGGAGAAAACCAACCAAGAGATCCCCTACCTGACCAACAACCCCTCCACACTAGATGACCAAAGATGATGACTGTAGGCTTCAGTGCAGCCACAGCCTGAGGACTAATCCCATCAGATGCTCAAATACAACCTGCAACATTTCGCTTTCCACATGTGCTAGATACACTGACTTCTAGTCACAGAAATGGCAGACAGCCGGGTAATCTGTAAACCAATTTAGAAATCCATTACTCAGTACTGATTTATTGAACAACCCCCATCTCAAATTCCTAATGAAAAGGGGGGGACTTCCGGTAGGGATATCTTCCTAAAGAAGACGCAGTCCTATCGATCCTTTCCAGTTATACCAAAATCCCTGAATACACATCCCAGCAGCATTATCAGATAACAGTAACTAGGAGCAGGATAGGACTGTGTTTAATTGCACCGTCAATCTAAAATCATGGGAATCTGGAACCCAATCTGGAGCAACATACTCAAAATGTTGGAGAAATTTAGCAGGTTAGGTAGCAGCTATGGAAATGAATAAAGAGATTAAGTTTCAGGCCAAAGCCCTTTATCTGTCCTGTTGAATGGTCTCAACCCAGAACGTCAACTCTTTTTCCTTCTCCTGGATGTTGTCACAGGAAAGCAGTGTCCATCATCATGGGCCCCCATCACCCAGGTTGTGCTCCCTTCTCACTGCTGCCATCAGGAAGACGGTACAGCAGCCTCAGGACTCACACCACCAGGTTCATCAACAGTTAACGCCCCTCAACCACCAGGCTCTTGAACCAGTGGGGATAACTTCACTCAACTTCACTTGCCCCATCACTGAATTGTCCCCAAACCTATGGAATCACTTTCAAGGACTCTTCGTCTTCATGCTCTTGATATTTATTGTTAATTTTTTTTTCCTTTCTTTCTGTATTTGCACAATTTGTTGTCTTTTGCGGTGTTTGTGCAGCCTGTTGGAGTGATCTTTCATTGATTCTATTATGGTTATTAGATTTATTCAGTATGTCTATAAGAAAGTGAATCTCAAGGTTGTATATCGCAACTTATATGTTAGTACATTCATAATACATTCTCTTTGAGCTTTGAACTTTGCTTGACCTGCTGAGTCCCTCCAGTATTTTCTATGTGTTACTCTAAATTTCCTGCATCTGGCTGCTGTGAGAAAACTTAATATAAGTGAAAAAAGTGAATGAAAATCTGAATTTACATACTTAAATCTACTCTCTCTCTGAACCTGACCATTTCTTACCTTCTAATTCAAGCATTTTTGCATACTTATTTGTGTACTTTAAGTAAAAATTTCACAATTCAGTAAGATTTCTAGGTCACTGCCCAAGTCATAAGTGGCAGCATATCCAGTCCTACAACAGCATAAGTTGACTCTCCCTCAGTGCCACATCTGGCAAATAAGCTGATGTAGTGCACATCTGGCAGCCTTAATGTTAGCCTTCAAGTTAATAGTTGGAATGACAATACTAACTCCTGAAGTGAAAATTCTTCCTTGGGCAGTTCTACTTGTCTCTGGATTTGTACAATGTCCCACTGGCTGACATTGTTGACCATTTGCTGCCCATGTAATGACTTAAGCCAACAAGAATCCTGGAATTACTGAATTGTTACAGCACAGAAGGAAGCCTTTTGGCCCAGTGAATCCTTGCCGGGCTCAGGGCTAAAAGGTTTTTCTTTGGAATTGATTTGATTCAGCCCACAGTGAAAAGGTGCTGTCAATCTGTTGCAGCTTGAAGCTGCAAACCTTGTTAGACAGTTGATTTAACCTCGTACTTCCCGGCAATGTAAAGGATCGCAACCTGGCTCTTTGTTAAACTGAGGTGGAAGGTCATGGGCAGTTTGAATTATTACAGGACGAATCCAAGTAAGGCAGTCTGAAAATTGAGTTGAGCTGTCCCTCAGTAATTTCTGACAGTGAAGTACATATCTCAGTGATTGTTACCAAGGGAACATGTAAGGTATGAAGAACTTTGAAACATGTAGCAGGCAGCGCCTTGAATAATCCTTTGAGTAATAGTCAGAGGCTTGCATTAGAACCATTTGATTTTCAAGCTTCATTAATGATCCTTGCCATCCATTGTGAGCTTGACCTCTCGCTGGATATCACCCCCCACAGAGCAGCTTGTCAGCAGATATGCTGCAGGGCTTCACAGTTGAACCTGGAGTAATTTGTCATAATTATTGGCAGCTAATGGGTAGCCTCTGTTGCTTTGCAAACATCGACCCACAGATTATACAGACAACATTTTTCCTGTCATTATTTCAGTCAGCGTAAGTCGTTTCCATTACTCAAGGTTACAGGCCTTGTTCTGTCTCGTTGGGACCCAGCCAGAAGTCAATTTTAAAATCACAGATGACTTAGGGTCGGCGTTCAGGGCTGAGAAGGACACAGATTGCTGCCAAATTAAGGGAAGTACTCCGCTGATAGACCTCACTGATAACAATAGCAGAGGATTTCCCACAACAACTGCTAGGCTGGATGTTGGGCTCACTTGAGGTTTTGATGAGAGGGCCAAAGGTCAAAATATTGTTCCCTCCCTTCTCTGCCTATCACCCCTTCCCACACCCCAGCCACCACTGCCTTGGTGTCAATTATAAAGAATTTAAGTTTCACTATTTTCCTGAAAAAAAGAAAAGCTCTGTTTAAAGTTTCCATTAATCCTTTTGTTTCTCTGAGATCAATATCTGACTAAATAAATCATAGAATTATAGACGTGCCAAACAATAGCTTGCAATGATAAATGGAGCAACACAGCATAGTTATGAATCTAAATTCAACCTAAGCGATGTTACCAGGCCAGCTGATAAACAGATCAGTCAGGAATAGGTTTGAGCAGCATCTTAAAAAGGAACAAAAGTTCAAAGTGCAGACAGATTTGAAGAGGAACTACAGAGAGAATAGTCATACAGCCATGTAAGACATAGTAAAGTACAGCTCAGAAATGGGCCCTTCGGTCCATCTAATCCATGCCAAAACCACTTAAACCTCCTAATCCCACCGACCTACACTGGGACCGTAGCCGTCCATACCTCTACCACCCATGTACCTATCAAAACTTCACTTAAACATTGAAATCAAGCTCAGTTTCACCACTTGTGCTGGCAGCTAGTTCTGCCTCTCACAATCCTCTGAGTAAAGAGGTTTCCCCTCATGGTTCCCTTAAACTTTTCACCTGTCACCCTTAAACCATGACCTCTGGTTGTAGTCCCTCCCAACCTCAGTGGGACAAGCCTATTTACATTTACCCTATCTGCTCACCTCATAATTTTGTAAACCTCTATCAAATCCTCTCTCAATCTTCTACATTCTAAGGGCAACATCCTTGTATATTTTTTCTCCACTCTTTCAACCTTATTTACATCTTTCCTGCAGGTAGTGACCAAAACTGTACACAATACTCCAAATTAGGCCTCACCAATGTCTTATGCCACTTCAACACAATATCCCAAATCCTTTACTCAATACTTTGACTTCTGAAGGACAATGTGTCAAAAACTTACTTGTCGACCCTATCTACCTGTGCCACTTTTGATAAATTATGGACTATATTCCCAGACCCCTTTGTTCTACCACACCTCTCAGGTCTGTATCGTTCATTATGTAAGACTTACCCTGATTGGCCCTGGCGAAGTGCAACTCCTTGGGTTTGTCTGCCATTTGTCAGCCCACTGATCCAGATCCAGATTTCCCACTGATCCAGATCCCTCTGCACTACACACCCGATCTATTGTCACTGCAATTTTGCTGGTCGAGTTAACCACATTATCATCTAGATCGTTGCTATAGATGGCAAACAACAATGGGCACAGCACCAGTTTCTGTGGCACTCCACTAGTCACAGGTCTCTAATCATAGAGGCAAACATGTACTACCACTCTCTAGCTTCTCCCACAAAGCCGATGTCTAATCCAATTTATTACCTCATCTCAAATGGCGAGCGACTGAACCTTTTGACCAACCTCCCACGCGGGGACCTTGTCAAGTGTCTTGCTAAAGTCCACGTAGACAGCATCCACTGCATTTCCTTCAACAACTTTCCTGGTAACTTCCTCAGAAAGGTCTTGGCAATTTAAGACAGATTAGAGAAGTGGATGTAATTTTCATGTCCTTGTTTGTATTTTAGCCATTGCTAGAAAGGGCTGAATTTATTGCTCACCCCTAACTGGTACCCATGCCTTCTTGAATCAGAGTTTATTTCAGATGGAGGTGTGGAGAGAGGGAGGGGCAAGGTCAGGTACTGATTTGAAAGCATTGAGAAATTTAAGATCAAGGTGTTGTTTAATGGCAACAGAAGGAGGAAGAATGGTGCATTGGGTAGAGCTGCAGCCTCACAGATTCAGTGACCCAAGTTCAAGCCTGATGACTGGTACTGTCTGTGTGGAATTTGAACGTTCCTCTGACCATGTGGCTGTTTCATTACATCAATAGGTTTGCGGATATGGCTAGGTTAGACAATAAAATACAAACCCCGATTATCTACTTAGAACTACAAAAATTGTTTAGTACAATAGAACAGAAAAAGCATTAGAATATTTATCATCTTGCACGGGCGCCTCTCACTGCAGAACAGCTCTCATTCCGCTGATCCGCAACGTCATTCATGGCCAGCCTGTCAGTGAGGCCTCGGAGAACTACCCCCAAGCACCCCGGCTGCTAGACCTTTATACCCTTTCCACTGCAATGAAATGCAGCAGTAAGTGGACCAATACATTAGCACCAGCTCGAACCACCAAACCAGAACCAATCATCGCTTGTCGCCACTCTTCACGAGACCCACCCCTAACTTTCATGATTGTATTCCCATAGAGCTGCCTTATAACTATATAACATTTACGCACGGAAACAGGCCATCTCGGCCCTTCCAGTCCATGCTGATCGCTTACTCTCACCTAGTCCCACTGACACGCACTTAGCCCATAACCCTCCATTCCTTTTCTGCCCATATACCTATCCAATTTTACTTTAAATGACAATACCGAACCTGCATCTACCATTTCTACTGGAAGCTCATTCCACACAGCTACCACTATCTGAGCAAAGAAATTCCCCTCGCGTTACCTTTAAACTTTTGCCCCCTAAGTCTCAACTCATGGTCTCTTGTTTGAATCTCCCCTACTCTCAATGGAAACCTTCCTTTGGTTGTAATCAATGCTCCTTCAGCCAGTTCACTTATGATCAAGGTCATGATCGTGAGACGTTCAACAAGCACAAAGGTAGACCATAGAAGCAGAATTAGCCATCTGGCCCATCGAGTCTGCTCTGCTATTTCATCCTGGCTAATCCATTTCCTCTCAGCCCCAATCTCCTGCTTTCTCCCTATTTCCCTTTATGCCCTAATCACCTAAGAATCTATCAACCTCTGCCTTTAATATACTTAAAGACTTGGCCTCCACAGCTGCCTGTGACAATGAATTCCACAGACTCACCACTCGCTGGCTAAAGAAATTCCTCTTCATCTATGTTCTAAAAGATTTCCCCTCTATTCTGAGGCTGTGTCCTCTGATTTTAGGCTCTCCACATCCACTCTAACAAGGCCTTTCACGATTCGATAGGTTTCAATAAGGTTACCCTTTATTCTTCTGAATTCTAGTGAATATAGACCCAGATCCATCAAGCGCTCTTCATACAACAAGCCATTCAATTCTGGAATCATTTTTGTGAACCTACTTTGAACCCTCACCAAAGTGAACACATTTTATTCATACTGTGTGCCCCAAACTGCTCACCAGTGCTTTATAAAGTCTCAACATTATATTCTTGCTTTTAAAGTCTGATTCTCTTAAAATTATTGCTAACATTGCATTTAGCTTCCTCATCACAGACTCAACCTGCAAGTCAACTTTCAGGGAATCCTGCACAAAGACTCCCAAGTCCCTTTTTACCTCAGCTTTTTGAATTTTCTCTCCATTTAGAAAATAGTCAACCCTTTCATTTCTTCTACCAAAGTGCATGACCATACATTTCCCGACACTATTCCATCTCAAACAAAAGAAATTCAGCAGATGCTGGAAATCCAAGCAACACACAAAATGCTGAAGGAACTCAGCAGGCCAGGCAGCATCTATGGAAAAGAGTGCAGTCGACGTTTCGGCCGAGATCCTTTGGCAGGACCATACATTGACTGTATTCCATCTGGCATTTCTTTGCCGATTCTCCTAATCTGTTTGAGTCCTCCTGTAGCCCCTCTACTTCCTCAAAACTACCTGCCCCTCCTCCTATCTTTATATTGTCTGTAAACTTTCCAACAAAGCCATCAACTCCATCATCCAAATGATTGACAAATAATGTAAAAAGAGTCGGTCCCAACACAGACCCCTGTGGAACAACACTAGTGACCGAGAGCCATCCAGAAAAGGTTCCATTTATTCCCACTCTTAACCTCCTACCAATACAATGGATTACCTCCAGGGAGTCTAGTTTCCTCCCACATCACAAAAAGTTGCAGTTTTTATAGGTTCGCTCACCACTAATATTGTGTGTAAGTGAGAGGTACAATCTGAGGAAGAAGAGTTGAGGCAATTTGGGGAGAACAAAATGGAATCAATGCTAGATTGAGATGAATGTGTGCTTGTTGGTTGGCAGGGGCCTGATGGGCCAAAAGGACTGATTCATGTTGAGTGACTCTATAACCCTTATAATATCTTGGTGAGCTTAGCAGTTATGGGTGAAAAAAACAAGGGCTAGTGCAACAGAGATGTGGATTGTCTCATACTCAAAAGAGGGTAGAAGGAATGAGACTAGCCATTAGGGCACTGGAAGAGGGACGTTTTCAGCAGTAGGTGACCAAGGACAGGAACATTTATGAATGCCTTTATCGAAGGCACTGACATATGGTTTGAAGCTCATTTCACATTTAAACATTGGCATGAACGCAAACAGAGCAGGTTAGGCTCATGCAAGTAGTGGGAATTCAGAAAGCAGTAAACAGAACACAATGGCTTCATAAAAAAAAATCAGATGAAGACCTATTGAAGATGGATTCTGCTAGAAAACTTCCCATATTTAGCTATTTCCCATTTTGTGAACCACAGTTCGCAAGATGACATTAGATAGTGTAGAGGAAGAGAGTGTTTAAAAGGAGTGAGCAGGGCATTCGTTTGTACATAATTAGGCTCCTGGCAATATCTAATAGAAAAGAGGAGAGGTTTAAGCACAACAGCCATTGTGTGAGTGGGCCAGTGTTAGAGTGGGGAGTTGAGCTTTGGCTCATCAAGTCTTTGGCAAGGAGGGGTGCAGGCTGAATGTAGAACTTTTTTTTAGCTATTCTTTATTTCTTTTTATTGCACTTTTAGCACAGTGGGGATACCAGGCAGGATAGCAGAATGTTCCTCTTGTGAGAGGACAGGGAGAACTTCAGTAACTCTAAGGACTACACCTGTAGGAAATGCATCCAGCCCTACTTCTAACAGACTGTGTAAGGGAGTTGGAGCTGGAGCAGGATGAACTCCGGATCATTTGTGAGGCAGAGGGATTGATAGACAGGACACTTAGGGAAGTAGTTACACCCAAGGTGAAGGAGACAGGTAACTGAGTGTGTGTCAGGTGGGGCAAAGGAGAGAGGCAGCCAGTGCAGAGTACCCCTTTGGCCATTCAGGAATATCGCATTGGATATATTTGTGGGGATAACCTAGCAGAGGGAGGCCATAGCAGTCAGCTCTCTCACACTGAGCCTGGCTCTGTGGCTCGGAAGGGAAGTGGGGAGAAGAGGCAAGTTGTAGTGATAGGTGCTCAGGGGAATAGCAAAGAGGTTTTGTGGACAAGAACAAGAACAAGATTCCCAGGTGACATGTTGCCTCCTGGGTGCCAAGACCGGATAAATATCGGACTGAGTCCATAACATTTTTAAGTGGGAGGATGGGAAATCAGAGGTCGTGGTCCACATTGGTACAAAGTCATGGGTAGGAGAGTTGACAAGGTTCTGCAAACAGAGTTCAGTCAGTTAGGTGGTAAGTTAAAGGACAGGACATCCAGAGTTTTGATCCCAGGATTGCTAACCGGGCCACATATTAGTGAGGCCCAGAATAGGAAAATCATGCATTTTAACATGTGGGTAAGGAGATTGTGCAAGAGTGATGGCTTCAGATTTTTAGATCATTGGGCTCTCTTCCATGATGATCTACATCATATGACATGGCACATAATGATGATGTTGCTAATAGTCAAGTGTTTGATAGTCATCATACACAAAGGTCCTCCAGATCAGTGTCGGTGCTGTGTAACTCTATGACTCTAGTGCTGCATTGGAAGAATTCATGATGCTCAATATCCTGCAGCTATTGTGCCTTCCCTACTGGAACCATCATGACAAAATCTAGGGTACTACTTAGCAACTTGATGATATGACCCTAGGCTTTGGTTTGTCACCTCTGCAGACAATTATTATCATGCATACAATAATTGCCAGCCCACCGCAGACCCCATGTGCTCAGGCTGTAATACCAGTGTGGGGATTTCTACAGAAGAACAAGTGTCAAGTTCATGATGATGAGCTTATGCTATGAGAGGCTTATCTCCTGACTCGTGTCATGTGGTAAACTCCTATGGAAAAGAAAGTGGGGGGAAGAACACAAACAATGGGAGGAAGTACTTGACATGGCCCACTCCTGCTTGTCCAGCTGCAGTTAAGCTGGTGGAGGACCAGCTTTTAATGGAGGAGACTGCAGACATGCTGGAACAGCAGTCTTGAATAGCTCTGGGCTCAGGCTTCCAGGCATGGACAACAAAAGTTTGAACTTGCAGGGTGACGGCAAGAGAACAGGTGAAGTGGCAATGACATATCAGCAATACAAGCGTCCGGAAAGAGGACAGCAGATTTATAATACAGTGACCGTAGTGATGGCATCTAGGAATCACATGAATGTAAACATAATAATTGATTCTGCAGATGCTGGGAATCCAGGGAAACACATACAAAATTCTGGAGGATCTCAGCAGGTCAGGCAGCATTGGTGGAGGGAAATAAACAGTTGATGTTTTGGGCTGAGACCCTTCATCATACTTATGTGTCAGATTACTGATTGTTGGATCACTGCTGGGGCCCACTTTCATAACCAACTCCAGTGTGAGCACAAGATGTTCCCAAGAAAAACCTTCCTAACCCTGTAACATGAATGCAATATGCTCTTGTACTTTATACATACAAAGATATAGAATGAAAACAGGACCTTCAGCCAACCAAATTTTTACCAACCATAAAACACTCAATCTTATATTAATCCTATCTGAACTAGTTTTGTTCAACGTCTTTCAAAGTGTCAATTAGCCGATGCTGGTTTGGTTTCAAAACCGAGAGAGGTCACACGCTGACATGATTGTAGATTTGTCACATTCCTTGCCCGCTTTCTTCAGCAGTGATATTTATCAGCTCCAGCAAGCACAAGATTCAGAGAAAAGAAGAAATGACATATTTGCGTGAATAAGTTGCTCACATACTCTTTTTTTGCCTCCACAGAAACTGCTTGAGCTGTTGAATTCTTCTGGCAGTTTATCTGTTGTTTTATTAAACTGGTTTATTAAAGTGTAATGAAAAAACCTGTCTTGCATTCCACTCATACAGGAGCATTGAGGTAAAATAACAAAGTGTTCCTTTCATGCTGGAAAAAATGCTGCAATATTCCTCTTTAAAAGAGAACATTGTCTTCTCACTCGCACAAATAGAAACTCACACAGAAGCAACTATGAAGAGGATACAGAACAGTAAACAACCTTCGTCTCACTGGAAGAGAACTTCCCAACGTGGAGGATATTAGCACCGTATAAGCTTATCAGAGACAGGACTTTTCAGTGCTGGCTGTTAAAAACATTTTCTTGTTTTAGTGAATTAGGATCATCAGGAAAACTCCTTTTGGACACCATAGTATTTTGCAGGTCAGGCCCAGCAGTTTTTGTCTGGCTCAGGTACAGACAGTGGGGAAAAAAACCATGTGTTATCCCAAGGTTACTACTTTTCACTATCTTGTGCAGCTGTGCTTCCCTTTTATTCCCATCACAGTCTTGCTTGTTCCCCTTCTCTCTTCTTTCCTTGTGGTTACTAATGGTGGATGATGTGGTTTGTCCGTGGTAGAAATGCACGTGGCAGCACTTTGGGTCATGAGCAAAATGTGCCACTTTTCACTCCTTCCTTCATCATTTATTTTTGCCCCCAGTGTCCTTCCTAGCCTCTTATTCTTGTCCTAGCCACCCACTTATTCCCATCACTACCCCAGCATTTCCTGTTGTAAATTTGCCTGCATCTACCTCTCAAGCATATTCCTTTAGCTCCCTCACACACTCCAGTCCAAATTCAAATGAAGGTCAGGGTAATTTCTGTCTTAACCTGGGACGTCCTTAAAATTCAAACACGAGGAAATCTGCAGATGTGGGAAATTCAAACAACAACACACAAAATGCTGGTGGAACACAGCAGGCCAGGCAGCATCTATAAGGAGATGCTCTGTCGACGTTTTGGGCCGAGACCCTTCATCCTTAAAATTGTTTTGCATAAGGTAATAAAATACACCAATTTTAATTAAATGCAGACAGAAAATAATGATTTCCTATAACTCTACATGGGTACGATGCTCACTTTTGCCAATTTTATTTCTTTCAAGATACAGAGCTGTAACAGGCCCCTCTGACCCAATGAGTCCATGCTTCCCAATTCCACCTAGGCAACCTGTACACCTTTGGAACATGGGAGGAAAGCAGAGTACACAGAAGTAACCCACACGGTCACGAGGAGAGCTTACAAGCTCCTTTCAGGCAGCAGTGCATTTGAACCCCGGTCTCTGGTGCTGTAATAATGTTACGCTCACCGCTACACTACCGCAGGTGTGGGGGATACTCACTGTACAGGTCACATGCCAGGTGGCTAATCACTCATTAGCTCCTCGGGGAAGGTATGAGACAAGAGCCAATGACCACACAAGCAGGGTGTCACCTGACGAGGATGAGGAAGTTACCAGGCATATGTTCTGGATGGTAGCAGAAAGCCATCTTTAACCATCAGGGTTGCTTTGCTTTAAAACTCAATGACTGTGTGACCACCGCTGGTTTGAAAGAGAATGGGGGTATGTAAGATACTACCTCCATAAACTCCCAATCATATGTTTCTATAATGCACATTAGAGAGTATCTTGACTGACTGCATCATGGCTTGATATTGGAAACATCAATCCCCAAGAAAGGAAAAGCCTACAAAAGGCATTGAATGCACCACATTCCATCACAGGAGAAGACCTCTCCACCATTGAGCACATCAACAAGAAGTGCTGCCACAAGAAAGCAACATCCATCCTCAAGGACTTCACCATCCAGGCCATGCTCTCTTCCTGCTACTGCTATCAAGAAGGGGATGCAAGAGCCTTGGGTTCCACACCACCAGGTTCAGAAACAGCTATTATCCTTCAACCATCATCTCCAGAACCAGCATGGATAACTTCACTCACCGCAGTACTGAACTGATTCCACCGCCAGTCAAGTCACTTTCAAGGACTCTGCAATTCATGTTTTCAGCATTCTTTATGATTATTTTTGTGTTCACACGGTTTGTCTTCTTTTGCATATTGGTTGGTTGTCAGTCCTTGCGGGCATTTTTTCAGGGATTCTATAGGATTTCGTTTTTTCTACTCAATGTGGATAATATATTAGATTTTTGTGTGAGGGAGGGGGTTGGAGATGGATGTTCCAGCTGTCGTTTTCATGGTGGGCGATATGTTAATTGTTGTGCAAGGGAGGGGTTGGGGGGCGTTGGAGTTTGTAAAATTTTGTTTCTTTTTCTTTTTTTGTTTTTTGGAAGGGGGTTGCATTGATATCTCTTCTATCAACAGCTTCTATGGCTTTTCTGCATTTCCTGGCTGTCTGGAGAAGACAAATCTCAGAGTTGTATTCTGCATAAATACTTTGATAATAAAATGAATCTTTGAATACCCTCAAGAAAATTAATCTCAGAGTAGTATATGGTGGCATATACAGTAGGTATTTTGATAACAAATTTACTTTGTATTTTAAGCTTTATTCTTTTGCACTCCTGATATACAAGCTGCTTCTGAAACCAGAGATTCCAACTGTAGTTGAAAACTAAAGCATAAGGCTAAAGCTTTTACCCATACTGTTACATACCTCCGTGGGGATCTTGTGACTGTCTTATGACCATGATGTAATTGAGTATCTGATGAGCATGATGAAATGGTCTTGTGATGGTGGGGTGATGTAATTTCTCGCCAGTGTGAGGTCACATGATGTGATTTTCCCACCAGTGAGAAGTCATGTGATGGCCTGTTTCAACAGGTATAAAGCAGGAAAGCCTTACTGTGATGCCGGTCAGTTCTTTGCTTAATTCATCAGTTACTCCGTTATGTTGCATATTCGTCTCATGACTCAGTTTTGTTTTAAAAACAATTCTATCAGTTTTACTTTCTATCATAACTTTCAAAGGTTATTGCCAGCAGTTTCGCCACAACGCTGCCAGTTTTAGTCCAGTCAGAGAGTGAAGAATTTATTGAAGTACAGAGACTCGAAGGATCGAGTAAAATTGGTTTCATCGGCGGTAATACAGGATCAACCTTATTTAATCCTCACTCAAAAAGATAGTACCCTGCATCCAAGATAATTCCTGCTATAAGAGCAGAAAGGATTGGAGCAGGGTTAGGGTTTCACCAAAGGAAATGGTCAGTTCCTTTAAGCCGGTTTTCTTTCCTTCGTCGTAAATCCTTCGGGCAAGGCATATTTCGGCTGGGATCAGCAGTAATGTCACATCGTTGAGGAATTCGTTACTTCAGGAAAGTCTCTCCTAATTGACTGTGTAAACCATTTGGACTTTTGCATTTATTGTTTTAAGAACTGTGTTTGCATTTATCGCTTTAAGACTGTTCGAGTTGCCATTTGGCAGTTAATTTTCAGTTAAGTTAGTTTCTTTGTTTATAAAAACCTGTCTCAATTCTATATTCATTGTTGCCGTATCGTAACAATAGTTAGAAGTATAAGCATATATTCAGTGTATATTCAGTGACCTCAAAGCAGCAATCCCTGCTAGTTACTACATGGAAGCCCTAATATGTACATTTCAAAATGATTGAGGTTGATCAGCCCTGTTTGAAAACCTGAACTCATAGATTACTGGACCTGGCAGCGTGTGTGTGTGAAATGACACAGTGCAGAGTTTCTCAAGATGAAAAGTCTTCTACAATTGAATATTATTTTTTTTAAATAAAGATAATAGAAAAATCTTTGTCTCTCGGGAAAACGATTTAAAAGGATTGCACTCCCACAGGATTCAGAAACAACTGATAATTAATGGGTGCTGCAAATGATCTGCAGAATTCTAGAGAGTTCTATTGATCTGTGGTGCTCAATAATTAGTTCATGGATGCTACCCCCCCCCCCCCCACTGATGCACTAGCCAAATGGTGTAATTTTTATGAAATGCGAAACTATAACTTTTAGGAACCTCCTCTGCAGTGGAAGTCTGCTTTCCAAGGCCAACTTGTACCACAAGGCTGTACTCTTTCCCAGGCACTGGGCTCCTTTTTCAGCTTGATAGACTTGTGAGACAGTCTTTTGGCTCAACGCCCAGTCACTCAGCCATTTCCTTGACAGTTGCTGCACCCTCCCTTCCCCCTTCACTCGCCATCCTGGACTGGACAGCGTTTCATGAGGGAATGAATGCTCCTGGCGGTCCAGCAGCGGTGTTGGTTTGTGTCGCATTCACAGCTTACAGGGCTTTAGATTGTCTAGCCAAAGACCTTCGCAGCATGTGTCAACTTCACCATTGGCAGAGACATGCTGTTCCTTGTTTGATTATTTAATGGTTAAAGACAACCTGCTGGGCCTAATCTGTCTCCTCCCAGCCTGCTGATCTTTTGTTTGCAGATCGTTAAACGAAGGGGACAGTGTTCTCCTGTTCCAATCTAAACAAGGTCGACAACAACTTTAATGGCAACAAAAACGTAGATTGAATCTGCGCAGCTCATTAATTTTAATCATTATAGAATGTTATTTTACACTTAATCATTTATGCCTTTTTGCTGAACCTTTGCCTATGTCAGTATCTCCCTTCAAAAAAGACATCCACATGACAACTATTTCTAATCCTTTTTACTGCTTTCTGACCCACATATAAAGACCCACAGAGGCTGGTTTTGCTACAGACCCTCATTTATATTATGGCAAAAATAAAGATGCTTCTCTAGTTCAGCTGTTCCTCCATTTCATGGAAAATAAACCCTCTGTAACCCTTTGCAGGATGGCTCAGTAAAGAAATTTACTTCCCAACCAACCATTTTCGCAGATTGGGATTAGATCTGAAATTGATGAATCCATGGGATTGGTGTCCTTTCTGCTCGTGTAATTTCTCTATGTGGGGTCAATTGAATTTATTGGTTCAGGTGTCGACTTCACTGCAAATGAGCTGCAACATAAAAAATGCTCAGCTTGGAAAGATAGGGAGGAAGAATTATCAAAATCAAAATCTGCGGGTTTTGAAAATCTGAAACAAAATTGAAAATGTTGGAAACACACAATAGGTCAGGAATCCATAAAAAATGCAAACAAATTTGATGTTTTAAGTCCAGAAAAATTCTGTCCATCCCACTTTTAAGGTGGAAAACAATACATTGGAAGTGTTTTCAATCAGATGTTTTAGTAACGATAAAGACCATGCAGCACAGTCTTACTGTACCAGTTCCATGTCTGATCTGGTAAATCCAATGTTTCCAATCAGTTTCTTCCAGAACACTACTGCCAATAGTGAATCAGACACTTTATTTGTGTAAGGGGTTTCTTCTTTACATTACTACGTATGTTAATCAAAATGGCTTCTCGTTATGTTTAAAGTAAGAACGCTTCTTTGTTGTGGTAACTGGTGAGAGAGTGCTTTCTCTCACAGCTTGTTTGGGTTATAATTACTGATAACGAGAGTTCTATTCATTTGTTAACCAATTGGGATAGATGTTATTCTGTCTTGTGGACCTGTAAGCTAGTGTTGCTCGGGCTTTTGGAGAGTTGGAGAGGAGATTGCGAGGAAGGAGGACATGCTGGATGTGCTCTGGTCGACCACCGAGGTTGGTCCCAGGTGGCAGGTCGACGAGGTCGGAGAAGATCGAATAGTGGACCGAAGACTTCGATAGTTGAGCTCCAACGGTTGTGCACGAATTGACTGAACTCTGATAAGTTTTGACGCCTTTTCTTTCTTTTCTTTCCTATATATTGTATCGCTATTAATTACCTAGTTCTAGTAAGATTTATAAAGTGTATTCTGTAAACGTACACGGTGTGCTGTCTGATATTGTGTGTGCGAGTTTGTACCAGTGTGCATTTCACAGCATCCACGTATACGGGAGACACGGTTTGACAGGTGGACAGATTTTCCCCTAGACATACATCAGCCAATAGCGTGAGCTTTATAGTTATGGGGTGCTCGTCCCGGATTGAATTTTCAGTAAACTGTGTAAGCACCACATTAAGTAGTGCAGAGATGGATCGAGATAAGATTGTAAACTGGTGTGAGTTAGAGGACGTACCGGTGAATCATGCCTGAGTGTTAAGTGGGGTGGGTTTCCGCATTTCGGGAGATGCGTTAATGCAGGGGTTGAGTTTGGTCAAAGGTATGGGGCAGGTAGAACAGGTAGCTAGAAGGTGCGGTAAAAGAAATGGAGTCTAGTTGGGTGTTGGTTCGTACATGATGTTGGAACTGCCAGTGACGGTCAGCGTCCTGGGGCCTCCACATCCTCCTGGAGGGAGAAAGTGAGGTGACACCGGAGGAGGAGCTAGTTTAAGACCCCAGGGGAGGTACCTGGTGAGAGGGGCTGAGAGGCCACAACCAAAGCTGAGGATTTTCTCAGGAGCCACACCTGTCCCTGAAAGGGAGGATGACAATGATACCTGGATTGAAAACATGTCCCTGTTGTTAGAGGCGTGGCCAGTCTCGGATGAGGAAAAGAGACAGCGATTGGTGGGGAGTTTGAAGGGACGGGCGGCCCCAGGAGCGATCCTCAGCAGTACAGGAAGTGGTGGCCGGGTTGAGGACCGAGAAACCCAAGTTGTCCCGGGGGAGTAGGGACCCCCCATTTGAGGGGATGGACAGGGAGAGTACCCCCTTCAGGGGATGACCCACGCAGTGTGTTGGGAATGGTGGGCATCGCGGGAGAGGAGGGACGGCGGGTAGCGTATGCTATAATTGTGGGAAAGAGGGGCATTTTCGGCGGGAATGTAAGCGGCCAGGGGTGCGCTACAGCTGTGGGGAAGAGGGACACTTTAGGAGGTCTCAGAGAAGTAGGCACCCCCCCCCCCCCCCCCCCGGAGCGATTGACCTATGCAGTGCCGGGAGAACCGAGTGTGATCTCTACCGCCCTGGGAAGTTATGTCACTGCTTTAAGCACCTGGATTGGGTTTTGTGTCTTGCAAGAAGCAATGAAGGGTGGGTGAATGTCTCCAAATATCACAGAGCAAATAGTCGATTTACTCAAAAATCAATTGCCTTTAACAGCAATTGAAGCAAACTCTTCCAGCAGTAGTATTGTTATTTTTCCAGAAAATCACAATGATTGAATAGTTGTATACCCATTATGTTAAGGAATTTGGTATCAGTTGCTCAGGGCAGTGTGGTCACCAAGTTGAAGGAAGGACTCAGTCATCTCCACTCTATATTCTCAATTAATTCCCTCAAGTTAAATGACAGACTTAACACCAAAGCCACTTGAGGCTTCAATCATTCCAGTGTCCAAGAAAAGCAGAGTGAGCTGCCCCAAAAACTCTTGCCCAGGTGCACTTACATCTACCGTGATGAAGTGCTTTGAGAGGTTGTCACGGCCAGAATCAATTCCTGCATAAGCGAGGACCTGGGCCCACTCTTCTCTTCTTATTAATTCCATCCAAGAGGAGGTACAGGAGCCTGAAGGCACACACTCAGAGTTTTAAGAACAGCTTCTTCCCCTCCACCATCAGATTTCTGATGGACAATGAACCAACCCATAAGCACTACCTCACTATTTTTGCTCTGTTTTTGTGCTACATATTTAATATAATTTTTAATGTATTTCTTAGTCCAATTTATAGTCATTTTTTATGCATTGCACTGTCCTGCCACCGCAAAACAACCAATTTGATACTGATTCCTGATTCTAATTCCGGTGATCTTTGTGAATGCCTTTCCTTTAATTTTGCTTCCCACCTCCCCCCACCACACCCCAGCCTCACCAGCACCAAGTGGAAACAACCTTCCACTGCTTTCCGTAGAACCTTACTAAATTAAAAATAGGGTCTCACTATAACCATAACTGTTCTTGAAAGAATATTCAGTCTTTCAATCCTTATCCCTTTACTCCTGGAGTCACCTCACTTCTTAAGTGGTTCTGCTTTACTTATTTTTATCACTTTCATTAATATTGAGGTGGGTTTGTAAATGCAATGACTTGAAACTCAGTAATGTGGGCTAGGATTTTGAATTGCTTGTTTTAACTGTTGTCAAGAAAACATTAACAATCTCAGTTTCCTAAGGTTTGTCTCAGCACCCTTAGGCTAAGGAGGGAGGGAGTAATCTATTACTTTTATTTTACAAGTCCCCTTTGAGTAAACATTGCTAAATATCAGGTGCTGACAGGTTCCCTCACCTCCTCCTGTTAGCATTCACCATCATAGCCAGAAGAAAAGCTTGCAAGATGCAGCCCGTGCCTGAGGTATCAAACCCAGTGAAAAACTACGGGAAATAACTGAGCTGAATTTTATTCTTCATGCCTGTGCTCGTTTCTACAAGAACGATCTAAAACATATCTCACCGTCCTGCTCTCTCCTAATAGCAAAAACACAAGAGATTCTGCAGATGTTGGAAGTCAAGAGCACCACACATGAAATGCTGGAGGAGTTTCCCAGGTCGGCAAGTATCCGCAGAGCCGGATAAACTGTTGACATTTTATCCGTCCAAATTTCTTCTTAGTAAAACTGACCTTTCCTCAACCATTCCCTAAACCTCAACTATGCTTCATCAAAAAGTTTCTCCTAATCTTTGTCTTTTCAATCATTTGGGACACAAGGAGATAGGAGTTGGCCGCTCTATCCCTCAAACTTCTCCTGCCATTCAATATGATCAGGGCTGGTGTGCCCCAGTGTTCGACTCTTCTTTTGAAGCTCAATTCCCTAATCCTTCAAAATTTATCTACAGCCTCTTACTGTAGTGTTGGCATGGTAGCATAGCTGTTAGCGTAACACCTTATAACACTGGCAATCGTGGTTCACTTCCCATTGCTGTCTATAGGGAGTTTGTACATTCTCCCCAAGACAGTGTGCGTTTCCTCCAGCTGTTCCAGTTTCCTCCCACATTCCAAAGATGTAAGTTGTGGACGTTCTCTGATGGTGCCAGAAACATGGCAAGACTTGTGTGCAGTCCCAGTACATCCTTGGACTGTATTGGTGATTGATACAAACAACATTTTTTTATTGTAGCTTTCAATGTTTCTCTGTACATGTGACAAGTAAAGGTTATCTTTCAGCTTTATCTTTTTCTTTAAGTATCCCTACTGATCTGACCGCCACATTCCTCCAAGATGGACAAATTCGGAGATTTCAGGAAGACTTCCTTGTGTTATGGTTCTGAGGTGACTGGTGAGGGCATTGTAAGACCAGCAGATTGGGCAGGAGAAAATCGATGGGGCAGGTCGGTGGTATTTTGTGAGCTGCTGCATTCCTTCCGCCAATGAAACTGGGTGTGATGTGATGTGATCATATGCTGTGATGTCACTGGTGGAAAGAGACATGGCTGCAACAATAGGGCAAGATCCCTACAACTTGATGCTACTCTGTTAAGTTGTCCATGCCACCCAGCTAGGGAAGAAAACAAGCCAAAACTAGAGTTTGATGCTGCATAAGTCAAAGTTCATTTAGGAACAAAAACTATCTTTAATCTGATACCTTCTCTGAAAAGCAAACATTCTGCATCCTTATAGTAATAAGCAAATGTCTCTATGGTGAAATATACAGGGAAATTATTTACAACAGCTCATTAGAGAAAGCTAACACTTTCGCGTTGTATGCCTGCATTATTTATGTACAGAATTGTTGCAGATTCCCGTCTTTAGATCAGCGCAGCACATGGTTATCTGCAAGCTGTCACAGTGAATGGTTTACAGTAGCTGACGGCTCAACACAAACAGCTAGCATGCAATAACCATCAAAGAAATTTAGATAAATTGCCTTTAAAACATTGGGGTCATGTACCTTGGACAGAGAAAAAAAACGTGCAGACTTCCCGGGGTGGAATGTGGTTCTAAAGTCTTTAAGTCGAGAGCCAAGGAAGCTTTTGAAACTGTATCCAAAAATCTCACAAACTGCTAATATGGGTATATCATGTTTATCCTGCTGTTGATGGATGGCTATAAGTTTCAAAGAATGATTGTCATGAAGAATTTTCTCTTGCAGGCTAATAGTTGTCTCGTTCGACAAGCTACCTATGAACATCATAGACAATTCTATCCTGTAACTCTGCCGTGGTTTAACATGACTGAGGAAAATCTAAATAAATTAACTTTACTTCAGAATGTGTTACTTTCTCTACTCTTCAAAGGCAAGGATGGTTTCAATATCTGCTGAGAGGTCAACATTGCCACGGTTGAAGTGATAATGAGTGGCCTGAGGGCAGGGGCAGAACAGGATCGTGGTGCGTGTCCTATAACTGAGATAGAAACCCTTCAAAACAGCTAATGATAATGTACTTGCATAGCTTTGCCATTATCTGTTAAACTGAAACTGTACTCCTCTGACTCTGCTATTCCCTCTATTTCCTTCACTCTACCACTACAAGTTACATGTGCCTTCAATTCTGCTAAAACCCCCCTAAACATTTCCATAAGAGGTGATTCTGGACTTTAGGAAGGTGCAGGCTGACCGCTCCTTAATGCACATAAATGACTCATCCACTGAGAGACTTAGGAGCACCAGGGTTACTAGGAGTACACTTAGGTTACTGAGATCTCACCTGGTCCCACAACACCTCCACTTTGATCAAGAAATTACAGCAGCATCTCTAATTCTTGAGGAGATCCTAACTCCATTCTCACCAATTTCTACAGGAGAACCGTTGACAGTGTCTTGACCGATTGCCAGTCATCTGACCACAAGGCCTTACAAGGGAATGTTAGGACTGCTGAGAGGATCATCAAGGTCTCTCTTCCACCCATCAGGATACTTATCAGGAGCACTGTGTATACAGCACCCTAACATTGTCAAGGATTCCTCCCATCAATCCTACACTCTCTTTGAACCCCAACCATCAGGCAGGATCTTTCGTAACATTAGGACAAGGTCAGATGGGAAACAACTTCTTCCTCCAGGCCCCGAGACTACTGAACTTCCTGCCACCACCCAGCTTTCATCCAATATGAAGTGCCAGCAATGTTATACTGTTTACTTTTCAACTTCTGTTGTGAATGCACCTTATGGTAAATGTCAATCTTCTGGAATATATTTTATTCTTTGTTAATTTATTTGTGGTATTATTACTTTATGCCTTGTGTGTGAGTTATATGTGCTGTGTTGTGCACCTTGGTCAGGAGGAATGTTAATTCGTTTTCGTGGTATACAGGATGAATGACAATAAACTTGAACTTGAACTTGATAAGACCATTCAGCCCATCAAGTCTGTTCCACAATTTTATCATGGCTGATTTATTATCTCTCTCTATGTCATTCTCCTGCCTTTTCCAAATAACCTTTGACTCCCTTACTAATCAAAAATGTATCAATCTCTGCTCTAAATACACCCAATAACTTGGCCTCTACAGCTGTGTGGCAATGAATTCCCAGATTCACCATCCTCTTGCTAAAGAAATTTTTCACTCTCCCTCCAGTTTTGAAACTTTGTCTCTTGTCACTTTACTAACGTCTCTTCATGTTACCTGGCGATGAACTTTGAGATTATATTTTCATGAAGCACCTTTACATATATTCTTTCGTTAAAGACTCCATCGTGAAAACTGGCCTCCCTTCCGCAACTCTGTCTGCTTTTCCCACTTCCCAGGAAAAGCAGACAGTGCAATCAAACACACCTCCCACCACAGATACTTTCACTCAGCCAGAAGATACAAAATTGATACACAAGGACTGCTTCCATCCCACTGTTAAAAGATTCTGGAATAATCCTCTTCTATGTTAACGACGAAGTCTTTACCTCACCATCTTCCTCAATGTGGCCCTTGTACCTTATCCACTACCAACGCAATACACCTGTAACTGTGATGGTATATTCTGCACTCAGTTATTGCTTTTCCCTCATACTGCATCAATGTGCTTCGCAGGACCGCTTGTAAAACAAAGTTTTTTTCACTGCATCTAGGTACATGTGGCAGTAATAAATCAATTCCAATTCCAATCTAAATGTAAACTGGAGATGTTATTGTACTCGAACGATCTCCAAAATGAAGCAAACACAGCCGAGACAGTAATCAGAAAAATTGTGACAAATATTAGTGTGCAGAAAATTTTCAGTCTATCCATTCAGTTAGCAACAGTAATATTTGGTGCATTTCCAATAAACCTGATTAGATCTTGTGGACAACACCTGTCTTTTAACTCTTAGAATTATAATGAATTTTCTTTCCCTACCAAATTTGCTCTTTTTGTGAAATAAAAGCATAGAAATATGCAGAACAAAAGCAAAACAATTCAGCCCACCATACCTACCAATTTTCCTGTGCTATTTTAATTTTTGAAGTAAAAACACAAATTGAATTGAATGGTGACTTCTTTCCATTGTTTTCTGCACCAGTCAGACCACGACTTCAGTGGGGCTTACCTCACAGTGAGCAGGCACAACTGTTAATTAATTTTAGTAATTTGTATTCCCTCAAAGCAGCTGCAATTTTTTTTCCTGGCAGAAAAGAGGCCGGATGTGATTCAGTGGCAATGCAGACTAGGCTCCTGTAGATGGAGTCGGTGAGCAATAATTGAACTCACCTCCAAAGAAGGCACTACTCAATCAATGGTGCATTGATGCTGAAATTGTTGAGGGAAAGACTAGAAGGGGAAAATAGAGAAACTGATGCTTCTCACAAAAGGCTTTTAAAGGAACGAAAGAGAGAGCAAATTTAAAATTATAGGGTCCAGCCATCATGGCAGAGACAGTTGAGGGTCCAGCTGACAGCTGTAAGGGAAAGAAGGGAATAAATAAACAGAAAGAGTCAGAACACTGAATGTTGTGAGGGAATGTGTCTGGGACAGAGCAGAGAGGAGTCATGAAGGTATCAAAGACATGGATGAGGACTTTTGAATGGAACAGGTGGAAATCAGCACGGGCAAAGTGACAGAACAGCATGTCCAAAGGAGCCAAGCCTGGCATTATAGAAGATAATGGCGGTAGATTCTATGATAGACCAGTGAAGTTAAAGCAAGTGACATAAAAGGGACTTTGATAGCATGTGTACAAAGTAGGCAATTGGCAGGCCACAGAGGGCTGCAGTGAGAGGTTGTTTTCAGACAGAAGAATTCTGATTGGTTGTACCACCATCTGCTTTGCAGACAGTACCAAAAGAGGCTGCAGTAGGTTTTAGACATGGCCAACTGCATCATGGGCACAATCCGTCCCGCCAGTGAGGACATCTTTAAGAGGTGGTGGCTCGAGAAAATGGCATCCATCATTAAGGACACTCACCACCTAGAGCATCCCTTCTTCTCATTCTTACCATCAGGGATGAGATACAAGAGTCTGAGGATCCACATTCAATACTTTAGCAACAACTTCTTTCCCTCCACTATCAGATTTCTGAACAGTCCATGAACTGCCCCCCTATTCCTCTTTTATAATATTTATTTATTTATGGATGGACTGATTTTTGCAGCTTAGTCATTTTATACCTCGCACTGTACTACAGAAATAAAACAACAAATTTCACAATACAATCATGAGAAAATCTGCAGATGCTGGAAATCCAAAGCAACACACACAAAATTAATAAACAGCTGACGTTTTAGGCCGTGATCCTTCTTCAGAATTGGAAAGGAAGGGGGAAGATGCCAGCATAAAAAGGTTAGGGGATGGGAAGAAGGATCACTAGAAGGTGATGGGGGGTGGGGAGCCAGGTGGGTAGGCAAGATAAAGGGCTGGAGAGGAAGGAATCTGTAAGAGAGAGGAGAGAGGACCATAGGAGAAAGGGAAGGAGGAGGTGATAGGCAGGTGAGAAGAGATAAGAGGCCAGAATAGGGTATAGAAGAGAGAAGGGGGAGGGAATTATTTTTTGATCAGAAGGAGAAATCAATATTCATGCCATTAGGTTGGAGGCTATTCAGACTGAATATAAGGTGTTGCTCTTCCACCCTGAGGTGCCAAGAGGCATGGACTGACATGCTAGAATGGGAATGGGATTCCGAATTGAAATGTTCGGGAGGGAGATTTGGGACGAATAGATGAGGGAACCATGGAGGGAACGATCCCTGGCGGACAGAGGGGTGAAGTAAAGATGTGTTTGGTGGCACAATTCCTTTGGAGATGGCGGTAGTTGCGGAGGATGACGTGTTGAATGCAGAGTCTCATGGAGTGGAGTGGTAGGTAAGGACAAGAGGAACTCTATCACGGTTAAGGCCGCAGGAAGATAAGGTGAGCAGAGATGTTCAGGAAATGGAGGAGGTGTGGGTGAGGGCAGCACAATACATTTCACAATCTATTTCAGTGATAATAAACCACACCTGTTTCTGAATTATGCTATTGCTGAGGGCTCAGTGTTTTGGCCATAGTTATTTTTGTTGATTACATTGATTTGGATGAACCACAGTTTCTAAATTTGTACTTGGCACACATCTTGATGGTTTTTTAATGGTGATGATCGCAATAAGTTGTAAGTCGGCTGGTGGAAATGGCATCTGCTGGGCGAGTGAAGTTGAATGTGAGATGAAGCCCTTTGGTAGGAGGAATGAAGAGGGACAATAGAGAGGAAATGATATTGTTCAGAATTAGTGCAAGAGCAAAGGGACCATGCGAATGTGTTCACAAATCATCGGAAGCGATTGGGCAGGTGGAGAAAACATTTAATAAGGAGAGCAGTTATGCTGAGCATTTATAAAACACTGCTCTTCCCTGAACTGGAATATTGTGTTCAGTAATATTCCTCATGACATGAAACATAGAACATAGAACGTAAGACATTATAGCGCAGAACAGGCCCTTTGGCCCATAATGGTGTGCTAACCTTTGAACTTACTCTGCGATAAATCTAATCCTTCCCTCGTACATAACCTTCCATTTCTCTGTCACCTATATGCCTAAGAGATTTTTAAATGCCTCTCCATCACTTCTGGCAGGGTGTTCCATACACCCTCCACTCTCTGTTAAACAACTAAACTCTGACATCTCCCTGTACTTGCCTCCAGTTGCCATAAAATTATGTCCCCTTGTATTGGCCACTTCCACTCTGAGAAAAATTCTCTGGCAATCCACTCTATCTGTGCCTCTAACCATCCTACACACTTCGATGAAGCTAAAGTTGCAGCAAGTATGTGACGACATAAGGGAGAATTCAGAAAAGATTTATGAGAATGATTCCTGGCTGAACGACCTGAATTACAAGGACAGATTAGAGAGCTTGAAACTGTTTCTTTTAGAGAACAGAAGGCTAATGGGGCTTCTGATAAAAATCTATAAATGATAGAGGTGTGGACAGAGAGAAAAGTGGGAGGCTGTTCCCTTTGACGGAGGGTCAAGCACTAGAGGTCACGGATCATTAATGAAAGGGAAGAGAACTCAGAATGAAATGAGTCAGAGAGTCATATAACACTATCAGACAGAAACACACCCTTGGACCATCTAGTCCATGCTGAACTATTGACTTGCAAGCAGACTACAGCACTCCATACATTATCTAAATTAATCTACTTATCTAAATTACTCTTAAATGTTGAAATCAAACCCGCCTCAACTGCTTTTGATAGCAGTATGTTCCACACTCTCACCATCCTCTGAGTGAAGAATTTCCCCCTTATATTGCTCTAAAATATTTCACCTTTCACCCTTAACCCATGACCTCTAGTTCTAGCCTCACCCAACCTCAGTGGAAAAAGCCTGCCTGGGTGTGCCATATTAATACCCCTCAAAATGTCCTATCGAATCTCATATACTCCAGGGGAAAATGTCCTATTCTACATTTCCTAATAACTCAGGTTCTCAAATCCTGGCAACATCGTTGTAAATTTTCCCTGCAGTCTTTCAATTTTATTGATATCGTTCCTATAGTTAGGTGACTGCAGAGAAAATTTAACAACGTAATTGCCAGGATTTGAGGTAAAAGGAAATGTAGAATAGGTTAGGACATTTTTCCCTGGAGTTAATATGCTCAATTTTCCAAAATAGATCTCACCAACGTATTATAAAACTTCAATACAACATTAAACTCCTGTACCCAGTATTTAGATCTATGAAGGCCAATGCGCCAAAAGCTTTCTTTATGACCCTATCTACCTGTGATGCCACTTTCAAATGAATTATGGATCTATATTCCCAGATCCCTCTGTTCTACCACACACCTCAGTGCCCTACAGTTCACCATGTAAGTCCTACTCATGTTGATCCTCCCAACATCTCACACTTGCCTGCATAAAATTCCATCTGCCGGTTTTCAAACCGATTTTCCAGCTGGTCCAGGTCCAGCTGCAAGCTTTGATTGCCTTCCTCACTGTCCACTATTTCCCCAATCTTGATGTCACCTGAAAATTTGCTGATCCATTTTACCACATTATCATCCAGATTGATGAGATAGACAACAAATAACAATGGACACAGCACCAATCCCTGTGGCACACCACTAGTCACAGGCCTCCAGTCAGAGAGGCAACCATCTACTACAACTCTCTGGCTTCCCCTGCAAAGCTAGTGTCAAATCCAATTTATCACCCCCATCCTGAATGCAAAGCATTGAATGAGTATTTTTTTTTTCAACAGCTTGTGGTGGGGAACTGGGCATCTTATGGAGGCAGATTCCACCGTGACCTTCAACAGGGAATTAGATAAGCATATTGTTAGGAAAGAAATTTCAAAGAACAAGTGTGCCATTGATTTCAGAAAGGGGAAGTCTAGGGTCCATGTGCCAGTTCTCATTGGTGGGTCGGGGTGGTGAGAGTATGTATCACCAAATTCCCAAGCACTAGAGTCTCAGATGATCAGTCCTAGACCCAGCATATAGATACAACCACGAAGGAAGCAACACACACGAAATGCTGGTGGAACACAGCAGGTCAGGCAGCATCTGTAGGGAGAAGCACTGTCGACGTTTCGGGCCAGGACCCTTTGTCAGGACTAACTGAAGGGAAAGATACTAAGAGATTTGAAAGTAGTGGGGGGGGAGGGGGAAATGCAAAATGATAAGAGAAGACCAGAGGGGGTGGGATGAAGCTAGAGCTGGAAAGGTGATTGGCGAAACTGAAACAGAGCTGGAGAAGGGAAAGGATCATGGGATGGGAGGCCTCAGGAGAAAGAAAGGGGGAGGGAGGAGCACAAGAGGGAGATGGAGAACAGGCAGAGTGATGGGCAGAGAGAGAGAAAAAAACAAACAACTAAATATGTCAGGGATGGGGTAAGAAAGGGAGGAGGGGCATTAACAGAAGTTAGAGAAGTCAATGTTCATGCCATCAGGTTGGAGGCTACCCAGCTGGTACATAAGGTGTTGTTCCTCCAACCTGAGTGTGGCTTCATCTGGACAGTAGAGGAGGCCATGGATAGACATATCAGAATGGGAATGGGACGTGGAATTAAAATGTGTGGCCACCGGGAGATCCTGCTTTCTTTGGTGGACCGAGTGTAGGTGTTCAGTAAAACGGTCTCCCAGACTGCGTCGGGTCTCACCAATATATAAAAGGCCACACCGGGAGCACCAGACACAGTATACCACACCAGCCGACTCACAGGTGAAGTGTCGCCTCACCTGGAAGGACTGTCTGGGGCCCTGAATGGTGGTGAGGGAGGAAGTGTAAGGGCAGGAGTAGCACTTGTTCCGTTTACAAGGATAAGTGCCAGGAGGGAGATTGGTGGGACGCAATGGGGGGAACGAGTGGACAAGGAAGTCGCGTGGGGAGCGATCCCTGCAAAAAGCAGAAAGGGGGGGGAGGGAAGAATGTGTTTGGTAGTGGGATCCCGTTGGAGGTGGCGGAAGTTACGGAAAATTATACGTTAAACCTGGAGGCTGGTGGGGTGGTAGGTGAGGACAAGGGGAACCCTATCCCGAGTGGGGTGGCGGGCAGATGGGGTGAGGGCAGATGTGCGGGAAATGGGAGGGGTGCATTTGAGAGCAGAGTTGATGGTGGAAGAAGGGAAGCCCCTTTGTTTAGAAGACATCTCCTTCATCCTGGAATGAAAAGCCTCATCCTGAGAGCAGATGCGGCGGAGACGGAGGAATTGTGAGAAAGGGATAGCATTTTTGCAAGAGACAGGGTGGGAAGAGGAATAGTCCAGGTAGCTGTGAAGGAAGCATGCCAGCACCTTGAATTTCTTAAGTGCTGAAGGAGACTTGGTGTGTTACCAAACACCCTACACTGTTGAAAGTATCCTGACTGGTTTCACCATGGCCCGGTACAACAATTCCAATGCATAGGAATTGAAGAGGTTGCAGAGTGTAGATGGTGCAGCCCAGTCTATTAATGGGCACAGCTCCACCCACCATTGACAACATCCATAGGAGGCACTGCCTCTCGAAGGCAGCTCCTATCATCAAAAATTCCCAACATTCAGGCCATGCCCTTTTTCACTGGTACTGTTAGGCAGGAGATCAAGATGCCTGAAGTCTCATACCTCCAGGTTTAGGAACAATTACTTGTCTGTAGTAATTAAGTTCTTTAACTAACCTGCCCAACACTAACCTTATCACAATAATGGAGTACAGCCAATCACTTCTTCTCACGACCATGGACATGTTTTTGTTTGCACTAACATCTTGTTTTTCAATGAATTATTTTATTCTCTTTTTCTTTATTGTCTTGTATAACTTATGTATAATTTACATTCTGTGTGTTGTCTGTCCTTAGGTATTTGCGTTGCTGCTGCAAGCAAGTTTTTCATTGTATGTTTACCTCAACGTACTTCTGCACAATAAACTTGGCTTGTCTTGGGGAGAGCAAAAGAGTTACTCCAGTCGAGAGGAACATGAGTATTCTTCCTTCTGTGCTGTAACCATTCTCTGGTCCTGTACAACCTTTTCAGAAATAACCCTGAAGCCTCTCATCCAAAGAGAAAAAGTAGAACCACAACATTGGGGAGAAAGATGCACAACACACTGGAGGTCCAGTGTGTTGTGTGTGTTGCTTTGACCTCAGCATCCGCAGGGTCTTTTGTATTTGAGAGAAAGAAACGTTTTGCACTGTGTTCTGTTGGAAGATTTCCACCCTAAATGTTGACTGTTTATTTCCCTCCATAGATGCTACCTGACCTGTTGAGTTTCTCCATCATTTTGTGTGTGCTTTCCTCAAGCATTAGCTTGACACTTGAAACAACAAGCCAAGTAAACCTGAAGTAAAATTAGAAATAATGATAAATTAGGATTCTTTGATATTAGTGTGATCTTAATACCACTTTTGGGTTCAGCATGCCTCATGATTTTTGTACTTGCAGAAAGCTGACAAAGAGGATTCAAATGTTAAATGTTTATATATTTGTGGGCCCTGGAGGAGCAGAGTTTCTCTCAAAGCTCCTTAAAAGTAATCTGAGACTCCACTGTGCTGAGAACTTTGCCTCCCTGTAATGGACGTCCACATCCTAATTAGTTCAGGGCCAGCAGGGTGACTGGCCAAGACTGCAGTGAACCAGTCTGCCTCTCCTGGGATGATTATAGTTTAACCACTGCCCAGCAGCTGTTTTAAGACATGCCTGAACCTTTCATTATTCTAGCTGTCCAAAATACATGATTGGAAAATATTAACTCACTGAGCATGAAATCTCAGAGACACAGGAGCCAGAGGAGGAATTAATTTAGTTGTTGTGAAGAAATATATGTAGTTGTAGTAGTTGTATATGTAGTTGTGAAGAAATAGTTTGTAAACTGAGCTCTTGATTGAAAAATATTGAACCTTTGCCTCATCAGGATGGATCTTTGAGCTCAAGAGTAGTCTGACTTAGAGGCAGCAGTGAGACCAACTGAACCATGACTCCCAAACAAACAGTGGTCACATGAGGGCAACAAAGTGGTCAAGAAGATGCAGGATGAAAATCACATTCATAGGGGGCAGAAAGAATTAACTTTTTGCAACCAGAGTGTTAGAGGCTATTCTAGAGTTAGGTTCTGTAGCAAAACATTAACTTCAGCAACCAATCTTTAGACCTGGTCATAGACTGTAGATTAAATTTAAAATGCAGCTCTGGAACAATAGGTTCCTAGAGCTGTGAACTGCAGTTAATTGAAAAAAGAGATAATGTTGATTAACAATTCATTTTGGGTGTCTGGAGTTTAAGTGCAAAGAAGATGTGAAAATTACATGTAATTCAAAAGAGGCATTGTAGATACATTGAAAATATAGAACTTTCCTTTGTTCTTTAAGACAGACAGACACAGACATGATTGATCCCGAGGGAAATCGGGTTTTGTTACAGCCGCACCAACCAAGAATAGTGAAGACCATAAAATAATTAAATAATAAGTTAATCGTGCCAAGTGGAAATAAGTCCAGGACCAGCCTATTGGCTCAGGGTGTCTGACACTCTGAGGGAGAAGTTGTAAAGTTTGATGGCCACAGGTAGGAATGACTTCCTATGACATTCAGTGTTACATCTCGGTGGAATGAGTCTCTGGCTTTAGCATATAAATGCCACGTAGTGTTTGGTCGAGCAGGCCTCATTCTCCAAAAGGTCTCAACATGACGCCTGCACTGTATCATTTTGTTGAATAAAAGATTACTTCACATCTACAAGCTACATCTCTTTTGTAACTTTGTTCACATTACAACACAGAGTAGCAGGTCTCACTACTAAATTTGCCAAATTTTCCAATTGATGTTCAGTGCTAAAATAAGGTTGAATTTAGGCTGGGCAAGTTCAGTCATTGACATTGAGAAATAAAAGCAGTACATTCTTGAAATACTAAGCAGGTCAGGCATCATATGTGAAGAAATAAACATTTTTTTCCCTGTGCAAATGCTACCTGACCTTTTGAATATTTCCAGCATTTTCAGCTTCTATATTAGGTTTCTAGCACCTGAAGTTTTGTTTACATCGGATTTTTGAACAGCGACGGCTGCAAGGCCGCAGAACAAATACCCTTTCATGAAGGGGAGCCAGTTGCAGTACAGTTGAAGAGAGAACTTTCAATAAGGATTGTTGCCTGAGGAAATTTTTAGAATGACTTGTGATAGAAGCAAAGAGGAGCAGAAAGGGGCAGAGTTTTGGTGAGGAATGGATTAAGAGTTGGAACAAAAATAGAAAATGCTGAAAACATTCAGCAAGTCAGACTGCATCTGTGGAAAGCCTTAACATTTCAGATTGTAAGACCATTGTAAATCAGGGAACAAGTTACCTTTCAAAAGTGAAGAAACTGGTGGGAGATGGAGAGATTTAAGAATGGAATATGCTAGAGCAGTAAGAGATAGTAGTTGGTCTCTTGAGGTACACAGGGCCTGATGAGAATACCCTAAGTTATTGCGAGAGGCAAAAGTTGAGATTGCTGAGGCCTTGATCAACATTTCTGTGTCCCCTCAAGGCACCAGTGAGCTGGCAAGTACCTAATGTTGTTCCGTTGTTTAAGAAAGGAAATGGGGTTGATCCTGGAAACTACAGAATGGTGAGTCTTGTGTCAGTGGTAGGGAAGCCACTGGAGAGTATTCTTAGAGATAGGATTTATAAGCTTTTGATAAAACTTACTTGTAATTACGCACAGTCAGCATGACTTTATGTGAGACATGCCATGCCTTGATTGAAATTTTAGAAAAAGGCAATGAAGGTGGTTGAGGAAGGTGAGGCTGTGTTTTTTGTAAAGAGTTGGTCGAGATCCCTTATGGTAGGCTCATCAGAAAGAATAAGAGGCATGGAATTCATGTCTGCACCATTTAGGTTTAGAATTGGAATGCTCATAAATGGCAGAGGATATGGTCTACAGGACTTATTGTAGCTGGGGGTCCATGACTAGTTATGTTCTACAGGGATCTGTGCTGGAAAATCTGGTGTTTGTGATATTCATAAATGGATTTGATGAATATGTGGATGAATAGGTTGGTAAATTCTCAGATAATACAAAGATAGGTGGTGTTGTGCATAATATAGGAGATTGCCTGATGATAGAGCAGGATATACTGTAGATTAGTTGCCGATATTGGCGGAGAAATGGCAGATGGAGTGTAATCTTGCCATATTGCACTATGGGAGATCAAATGTAAAAGGGTGGTATAATGTTAATAGCAAGACCTTAAAGGATAGATGCTCAAAAGCATCTTTGTGTCCAAATCTATATATAATTAAAAGCAGAGCCCAGGTTGATAAAGTGGTAAAGAAGTCATAAGGCATGCTTGTCTTTATTTGTCAAGGAATTGAGTTTGAAAGTCAAGAAATTTCATCTTTATAAAATTCTTTTTTAGGCCAGATCTGGCATATTGCATTCAGTTCTGGCCTACTCCATTACAGGAAGAATGTGAAGGCATCAATGAAGATGCAGAAGAGGTTTTCTAAGAAGCTGTCTGAGTTAGAGGTCATGCACTATAGGGGAGGCTGGACAAACTTAGGTTGCTTTCTTTGGAGCGGTGGCAGCTGAAGGAAGTCCTCTTAGAAGTTTATAAGATTATAAAACGTAAAGATGGAATAGACAACCAATTTCTTTTTTGCATTTTCAATATGTCTGAAACTACAGGGCATGCATTTAAAGTGAAAGGGAATAACTTCAAAGGAGATTGTCGGGTGAGTTATGGGTGCCTGGAATGTGCTGCCAGGGATGGTAATAGTGACAGGTGAAAAAGAGGCATTTAAGAGGCTCTTAGAAAGGGACATGAATATGCAAAAATGGAGGGATATGGACATTCTGTCTGCAGAAGAAATTGGTTTAATTAAACATTTTATTTCTAATTCAATTAGTTTGGCACAACACCACGGACTGATGACCCCATCCTGTGCTATAAATTTCTGTGGTCTATGTTCTATAAATTAGTGTAGCTGATAGAGTGCAGTTTATTTATTTATTTAAAGATACAGCGTGGAATAGGCCCTGCCAGCCCTTCGAACCATGCTGCCAGTAACCCATCGATTCAACCGCAAATTAGTAATGGGAAAATTTACAACGACCGATTAACCAACTGACCAGTACATCTTTGGATTGAGGGAGGAAACTGGAGCACCTAGAAGAAACCTACGCAAGTCCACGGGGAGAACGTACAAAATCCATACAGAAAACTCCAAACTCCAGTGCCCCGAGCTATAATAATGTCACACTAACTGCTACGTTGCCATGGTGCCCATTAAGGATCAACTTATGTTTTATTTGTCTGTATCATCTATGGGTAACAGCAGATCCGTGGGATATAACCAGCAAGTAGGCTATCTAAAGTTAGACAGAGAGAAATTACAGGGAGGGCCAATTTGGTGGCACTTGTCCAGAGGTCTTTGGTTCAAGTGAGAACAAAATATACCAGGTGAAAACTACCATGAAGGCCAGCAAGGAATTTAAAATCAAGTTTGCCAAGTTCTATGTGAGCTGAAAGGCAAAGAGTGCTGGAAGAAGACCATGAGTTAATAAATTATTGCTGACTGTACTCCCGGCCATTTGCTAGTTGAAGAGGTCAGAATGAATTTCCAAAGAAAACAGAGATGACTGGGGCAAAACAAAGCCTTTATATGTACATAGTCTGATGTTGCATATGCGCTCTCTTCATATCAAATTAGCTAAAGCTAGAGCAATGTAAATGCCTGTGTGTGATCCAGACAATAATGGAAGTATTGGGTGATGATGTATATTCCATATATGGATATGCCTGAAAGGTTCAAGATAGTTCGATGTAGAAACAACTTTCTCATAGCAGGCCAGAAGCAGAAATACCATGTAGCAATTGTCTCCGTTGCAATTTTATTTGATGTTGACTGATGAGCTGTTTTAGTTTGGGAAGTTGACCTTTTACACATTCAAAGGTAAATTTCCCAAATGTGCATTGTTGTTTTGTCTGTGATGATATATGGTGGGTATTTCTGCCTAACCAACCTGATGCTCTTTCTACATGCTACCCTCATGGAATGAAGATTCTCTTCAAAGTTTGTTGAGGCTGAGATGGTTGGCTGCCATGTTAAGCAAAGTCTTTCCTTCTGTCTTCAGAGACTTCCTATGCCTGTTCCCTTTCTTCCTCTGAATGGTTGAATGTCATCAATGTAGCTTCATGTTAGAAAGCCTGCTCAGTAATACCGTACATCTCTTAAACCTGACCTACCTGCCAAGGTTTGATACATGTCCACAGCTTGAGATGTAGAAGAACCTGATCAGTTGACTGCTTCTGCCTGTTGTGTTCCTCTCCCCAGGGAATTAATATTGACAGTTTAGCAGGTACTTTTGTAGCTCAGCAATTGGTCACAGTGTTTCCTGAATCAAGGAGACTGTCAAAGCAGGAAAAATTTGACCATGCATTGGCCATTCTGGCCTTCAAAACTGCTCTGTAATTCAATAAGATCCTAACTGATCTTGTAATTTGGATTACTTGCCCACAATGACTGATCTCAGGCTTGAATGTAATCCTCAGAGCATCCACAGCTCTCCAAGACTGAGGTTTATAAAGATTTACAATGGTCTATATAATGTCTCTTTATCTTGTTGTGCTCACTTGCCTATAACTACTGATGAGACCCGAAGCCAGGAGACAGGATAAGGCCAGAACGCGAAATACTCCTTTATTCAGTAAAACCATGCGACTAAAAATCTCAAAGGTCAAACTCAACTGTACATCCCAAAGCACAACAATTTAAGTGTTTTACCCAAGAACATGCAAGATGGTGATTTGAACAACAATCAAAGTCAGCTTGGTAGTGCTTGATTGGTAGTTGCTGACCAATAATTGTTGGCTGTTTTGGCTTGACATTTCACCTCCCTCTGAAAGATGATTACCTATAGGATTTGAGTTAAGGGTTGTTTTGGATTGGAACAATTGGCTTACACTGGTGATAAGCCCATCTTAGTGGTTGCAGCCTGTCACTTTCTATTTGGGATGAGCTGATACTGGTGGCTGGTTTGGTCAGGGTAAATCGAACCCTTCCAGGAGAGGAAGGTCCTAATCTGTGTTTGATGATCTGCCTTATGAAGCTGTTGCATCTTCAGCCGGTGATGTCCATCTATGAAAACTTTGCAGAATATTTTCTCCAATTGGCCTTAGTACCTAGGGGTCCTGCCCATTGCAATACTTTCTGACCCACACTACATCTCTGGGCTTGAGTGACTTCACCTGTTAACCAAGTTCTGTGTGGCTGCCTTTGTGCACCTGGCCATCTGCTGCCTTGGATGATGAGTGCTGTGACAGCATTTCAGCCAACTCTGTGTGCAATTTTGTTCCCAACAACACTGCTGCTGGGACATCTCCTTAGTCCAAGATGCAGAGTGATTTGATATGTCAGCAGAAATGTGTTGAGGGCTTCATCCAATGCTTCCTCTCTGCTTGATTTCTGAAGTGACTATTTGAAGGCATCCAGCTTGGCTTGGCTGTTGGACTGTTGATGATATGGGAGTGAGCGAATGTGGATAATTCTGCTGTTATGAACTGTTGTGAAGTGAATTGCATGCCATTGTCAGAAACAAACATTTCTGGCATCCAAAAGTGGCTAAAGGTCTGAAGCAGCTATTGAATGGTCGCATCTGTCATTGTTGACTTTATAGATAATACTTCTAGCCATTTAGAATAGGCAGATACCAGGACAAGGTCATTACGCCTGTTGATTAGGCCAGCAAAGTCAATATGAACTTGACACCTAGGTTTGGTAAGCTGAGGCCATGGTTGTGGATCAGCTCTACTTGGATTCTTTGTGACCATAGAAGATTGAGTACACTGCTTACATTTGTCTATGTCCAGCCTGTACATAAAGCTTTGAGCCAGGGCTTTCTTTCGATTGATATCTGGGTGAGCACAATGGAGTTGTTTCAGTACTTTTGGAATCACTATTCTGTTTCTGAACATTAGTCAGGTGTCCACATTTGAGAGCTATGTATGACATCGGTAAAAGCATATGACATAATTCTCAATCTTGACTGGACAACCGTCACAAGGTATCTGGAGATACGCTGAAGAGAATTTGCAGCAATTTCCACTCTGATCCTGTCGACCGTGATCGTAAAACTTTCAGCAGCATCTCATACAACCCAGTTGACTTTGGAATCCACAGAAATTGCAGCAACAACTGAGTCATCATTTTCAGTAACCAGCTGATACATTAGTCTGGTGAGGGCATCCACCTGGCCAAGTTCCTGAGTTGAAATGTACTTGATTTCAAAATCGTAGGTCAATAACGTCATTGTTCATCTTTGTAGACAATTAGCTGTGTACACTAGGGTGCCTTTCGTAGACCCGTAGATGGACAGCAGTGGTTTGTGATCTATAACAAGAGTGAAATATCTGCCATAAAGCATTTTGTGAAGGTTCTACACAGCAAAGGTTCTTCCCCAGGCTTCCCTGCCAACTTGTCAAAAGTTCCTTTCTACTGTGGTCAGTAATCTGGCTGCATGCATAACAGCTTTTTTAGAACCATCAAGAAAGATATGATGTTTGACAGCTCCCACCCCGTAGTTGGACACATCCATCATGATGACAATTGGCAACTCTGGGTTGAGATGCTTCAAGAGATGGTCAGATGCCAACATGTTCTTCACCTTTTGTCATTGCTTGGACCATTTTCATGGAGCACCCTTGCTGAGCAGGAGATTGAGGGCACCGTCAGCTGGGAAAAATGTTGAATAATTACTGATCATGCCTAAAAAAGATCATAAAGTACTGACATCTGACGGTGGAGGCATCTTTAAGATAGCAGTGATGTTTTGGGGATCTGGGTGATGATGACTGTGTTTATCAATGATGAATCACAGATACTTAATTGAAGACATCAGGAGGCTATATGTTTCTGCCCGAAAATGGAATTCAAAGTCTTGTAGCTTGTTCAAAACGTGGTCCAGGCATTTGCATATTTCTGCCTTATCCATGCCTATC
This sequence comes from Hypanus sabinus, assembly GCF_030144855.1. Classification (NCBI taxonomy): domain Eukaryota; kingdom Metazoa; phylum Chordata; class Chondrichthyes; order Myliobatiformes; family Dasyatidae; genus Hypanus; species Hypanus sabinus. The sequence goes on from NC_082711.1 coordinate 36,980,841, forward strand.
ACAGTGATGTCATTGAGCTAAGCGACAACACCATCAATGCCACTCAGATTGGTATTCGTAAGGTGTTAGAAAATGGAAGGAGCCGCCTTGACCCCGGAAAGCAGATGGAGGAAGGAAAACAACCCCTTATGTATTGTAATGGTGAAAAGCTCCTGTGAGTTTTCCACCACCTCTACCTGGAGGTAGGCTTCAGCCAAGTCCAACTTTTCAAAGTAAGGACCACCATACCGGTACTAGCAATGGGTACTGGTGTGTCTCCAGAGCCACATGGAGACCCGTTGAGAAGTCTTGATAATGAGTATAGGAGCAGCCCAATGTGAGTAGCTGACAGCTTTGATCACACCAGCTTGCTGCAGGTGGTCTAGCTCTTGCTCCACAATTGGTAAGGCAGTGTATCATACCGGTCTTTGGGATAGAAGATTGGCTTTGCATCTGCACAGAGTTGGAGTTCTGCTCGTAAGTCGGTGCAGCAAAGTAAACCTTTGTGAAAGATTGCTGTGTAGTACTGTTGCAGTTGTCGTTGTATGGTCTCACATACTGATGGTGGTATGGCATTTACTGACTTGATATGAGTGGTCAGTATCTTCATCCAGAGGGGTGCTCCTGAGATCAAGCTTGTCCATCCAATCAATTCCAGGTGGTCTGTTAGGTAACACACACCATTGACTTGGTTACCATTCAGTTTCACCATGCAGTGCAGTTTGCCAACCAACTGGATGGTTCTACCCAGTGCACTGCAGCCTGAGTGGTAAATTGATTTGACTGGTGGACACCATGTGCATTTTGAGTTGTAGCTTTACCAACTGATTGTTGATAAATACATTGATGTGCCTTCTCCTGGGGGCAAAGTCACCTTTGAACATAACCATTGAATTTCTTGTAGATTTTCATGGCTCTTGAAACTTCTTGTCCTTGTGTTTCACCAGCCTAGAAGACAAAGAAGGACGGCCAAAAGACTTCTTTATGACCACGGTGTTGGCATTTGCTGCAAATATGTTTCTTGTGTTGGCAGTTTCTTGGGTAATTCAACATACCACAGTTCCAACAAGCTGCATTTAAATCACTTAGAGACCTGCTGAGTATTGATACTTGAGCCATTGGAAACTGGTTCTCTTCGACCAGGTTGGAATGATGTATGTGGTTGATCAAACACTGATATTCTTGAGTCACAGCTTGCAAATTGAAATCAGGGTTCTTACTCCAGTCTGACCAGGAGCTGTTAGCGAACGCCTGCATAACTAAATGCCTGAAGTTGGCAAATAAACGTCAGACTGCTTTAACTTTTCACAATCGCGATTGATGACACTGGCATGTGATGAAGTAATCGGCATCATGTTTAATGAGTTCTAGGCATCGGTACCAGACACTGAAGAGAGATGGCTGCTCTCCAAAAAAGCTTGTTAGTTATTAGACAGTTTCCTCAAACGATAGGTTCCTAGGCAGAATGAAGTTCAAATAATGCTCACATTCAGCAGTACCCTGTTTTAGGAGCAAAATGCGTGTCTTCCACGAGTTGTCTTTGCTGGTGAACTTGACTCGGAATTAATCTTTGTAACATTTGACCCGGGATTCAGATATTACACCTAAAGCACCATCAAACTGGAAGTTGGTAATAGAAGCAACAGTGCCTCACATGAGTTCTGTAAAGAGTTTAACACCCGTATCGTTAGACTCACTGCTGGTCAAGGTTTCAATTAATTTCAGTTGGGCCACTTCAAATTAAGCTTTCTGCTGTTGTAGAAATGCGAGTAAGTCCTTTGCTGAAATTGCCATGTTTATGTAATACAGAAACTCGTCAGCAATTTGTTGTCTTTGCTCACCTTAAACTGTGAATAAGACCCGAAGCCAGGAGATGGGACAAAGCTGGAACCCAAAATACTCCTTTATTCAGTAAGCCACACAACTACAAACCTCACCTCAAACTCAACGATACGTGGTTTTCCCTAGAACACTCAAGCCATTGATTGGAACGATGATCAATTAATGAAAGTCAGCCTGGGATCTGTCGTCAGCTGAACAATAGGTGTTGTTGATTCGGCTCACTGTAACACACCAGAGTCCGAGTCACTTATACTTTCCTCCAAAACTCTGATCCAAAGTGAGATAAAAGGCATTAGATTATATCACCTGCAAATCTCTCACAATCTTGATGCATCAATGCGTTTAGCCCTCATTCTTCTAGAGATTAGATCCAATGTAAGCAGACTCATTTCTTTCTTCATAACCCAACCACTACAAGTCAGCAATCGGATATTGCAGACTCCAATCAGTCTCCAGTACATTTTCAGGCCAAGAAAGATTTCCAACCACACCCTATCTATCAGTGTCATCAAGAGGACGTAGCCACCATCATCATGAGGAAATGCTGGAGATGGATTGGGCACGTGATGGGAAGAGGGACCAACTCCATCACAAAGAGAACACTTCATTGGATCCCTAAAAGGCGGAGGAAACGTCAGAGACCACAGACAACCTAGTACTGTAAAGGAAGAAGTGAGGACCCTGAACTACATCTGGGGCTCAGTAGAGAAGATGGCCAAGGACTGACACAGATGGAGGACCTTCATTGCTGCTCTAAGCACCAGTGGCATAACAGGCCGTAAGTAAGTATGAACAATGGGTTGACTGAGACTATATACACACCAAATGCAGTCTCACCAAAACCCAGTACAATTTTAACAAACTTTACTCTTACAACTCCCTTGTCCTCCTCTTTCAGTCAAGACCATCATGCCATTTGCCATCTGAATTGCTTTTTATACATATACATTTACTTTATATTTTAACCAAGGAGATTTATAGGATGAGGGAGTAACAGAGGTACAACTGGTAGAGTTGCTGCCTCTTAGCTCCAGTGATATAGATTGTATTCTGACCACTGAGGTTATAGACAATAGACAATAGACAATAGGTGCAGAAGTAGACCATTCAGCCCCTCGAGTCTGCACCTCCATTCTGAGATCATGGCTGATCTATTTAGATCTATTTAGGGCTTGCAGCTCCTCCCTGTGATCATGCTGGGCTCCTGTGGGTGCATCTTTTTGCTCTCATATCTCCAAAACATGAAGGATCAAGGATCAGCTTTATCTGCCATATACATACATTTACACGTATTCAGAATTTGCTGTAGTAAGTTGGTCAGAACTAAAAAATATTCAACAATAATAAAGTATAAAGAATTATATATAAAAATAAAGTTCGAGATTCAAGTATGGATATGGAATATAACATGCATAAATACATGAACCTCCTTTTTACTAGGGGTCTACAGAAGCACGGCTTGTTAGTCTCTCGCTAGTAGCAACTGAACTCAACAGTGAGAGAAACCAAACTCTGTACGTCCTGGGTCGGCATGACTTGAGTTGGGACATCTCGACCACCCAAAGCCTGAACTAAGTGTGAATACTGCCCCCGTGCATTTAGCCATCAGCAAGAAATAGCAGATCATACAGTCCATTCAGTTATAAAGAAAGTATATTTACATATTTGAGCTTTGTCAAACAGTAGGAAAAAGAAAAGAAAAAAAAAATTAAACTCATTATAGTTAACCCAGTTCAAATGTGCACATACATTTGAGCTCATATTGAAGTTGTCTTTAACTCACGCACTGGATCCACGGTCTGCATGAAAGCGCTCACCACCTTCAGAATGTCGCTCAAACCCCATCTCAAACAAATGGGCTCTCCCATGGGAATAGAGGTCCTTTCTCCTTGAAGCCATTCATCTGCACAAAGCACCTCGTGCAACAGGGACGGCGTCCTCAGCCATCTTCCCTCCTGTCTTCTCCCAGCTCCTGTCAAAAAGGCCTTGACCCACACCACAGTGTCCGTCACAAAAACCTCTCCACACAGCGTTCTTTAGAACCTTCTCCCAATCCCACCATCCAGAATGGCTGACACAATGTTCCTAAGTCGAACAACATAGCCCCTTCAGCTCAAATCCAAACATGCTAAAAGCAGAACAGACTGCTCAAATGAAATACCTACAGCACAGCAGTAAAAATCTTAACCAGGGCATTATGCACATAAATATAAGCATGTATTTACAATATGTAAGAATATAAGACCATTAGAAATAGGAGCAGGAGTAGGCCATCTGTTTTTATTTTTCCACTCAATTTAGTATCATCAGCAAACTTAGATAGATTATACTTGGTCCCCTCTTCTGGAACGTTAACGTATATCATGAACAGTTGCAGGCCCAACATGACCCCTGCAGCACACCATTATAAAGGGTGGGTTAGAGTGTTTACAATGCAGTGCAGTACTGGGGTCAAAAAAAAAGGGGCAGAGAATTGGAATGGTTGATCATATTTTCTGCCTGGGAGAAGAAGCATCTAAGATGGTGTGAAGAAACGACAGCTTGCAGGGTGGGTAATGCCCGCAATTATTTTCACCTGCCTGCTTATTTGTCCCAGACACTTACAGTACAAGTTCTGCAGTGATGGCAGACAACAGCCCATGACCTTTTCTGCTGACCTGGCAGACTGCTGTTGTTTCTACGTATTGAGAGAGGATGCTGCACCAAACCAGACAGTAATGGCGGACGTGAGGATGCTCTGTATGATTGTAGGGTAGAACTGCAGCAGTATGTTCTGAGGAAGATAGAAATTTACCCAACATTCAACCTGCAGTCTAATTGGCCACTGTGACTTGCCCCTAGGGTGTATGTACGTGCCACCCTCTGGGTGAAGAGTTGGTGAGAAAGTGTAGAGAATAAGATGGGATTGTTTCAGGTTCAGTAAAAATTTGATACTTTCTGGTCAGAACAGCCAAAGGGCCTGTTTCTGTGCTGTTACACTCTGTGACTCTGAAAATACACTTATAGGGGCCACACAAAAAAATCAGTTCACTGTCATATCCCAGCTCCCAAACATCCATACAAAATGGTCAAAAGGAGTACCCATTGACCTGCCACACAAAAGCAATTTAAGGCCCTGATTTCAATGATAAGGTGAAGGAGAGAAGGAATGGCCAGAGTCAAAGGATTGCATGTGTGATGAAGAGTTTTTGAACCAGAGCAGGAGGCCATAAAATATTTGACAAAACACATGAATTTTTAATGGCACACAAGGACATGTTAATAAGTGCTGATAGCCACTGTCATAGGATTAGCAGGTGCACAGAGGGGAAGATTCAAAGTTGGGTGCAAAGCTTCTCAAATACCCCTGCTGAAATCCTTTGACCATGCCTATTTAAAGTAGTAAGCCGAATTTGATACCTCCTTAACGGTCAGCTAGTTTTCTGTCAGACCTCCTTCTCTGGGGCCATTTGCTGACACTGCAGGCACACCACTGTGAAAACGCATGCTTTTATTTGTTTTCCACTCTTTGGCGAGAAGGTCTTGCTGAAGAAATCTAGGCATCTACTTCATGGTGAACTTTGCCTCGATAGACGGTACTTCCATGACCTTTATTTTTACTGGACCAGGAATCCAACTTTGTGATTGTTTAAAGTCAGCCAGCTTCCTCTCCTGGGCTGTTCCTATTCCAAACCCTGCATATTACACTGCTAGTGATCTGTTACTGGAAGAGCTCAATTAGGCAGACTGCATTGCTGTGCTCCCCTGCTGTCCAACAGCTCACGATACAAATAGGTCCCAACCCCCAAGTCACAGGAACCACCCCTTCATGGGTATGTACAATTGTGCACAACCTTGCCAACAGTCATTAAACCAAAGTCATTTCTCCTTATCTGCAAAACCAAAGTCATTTTAAGTCCTAATTCAGTCCCCAGCAATGTAAATAAGTGAAATAAATTCCCTTTTCTACACTGTCTCATCCAGTCTAAAGGAATGTATTATCAGTGCCAATAACCAAATTATATTTTGGTATTGTTCCCACAGATAATAAAGCATATTTTATTTTGATTAGTGTGTTAATTCCCCATGCCAGACACAAGTTGGAATTCACTCCATAATATAATTAATGTCTCTGTTAGCACTATGCTGTAGGTCTGGCTATGTCCCCAGTTAAACTAATTGTTAAATACAATACTAAATTTGTTTTATTTACTTACTTTACATCACATTTTTTCACTCAGGAATATCCAATAGCACATTCTGCTACATTAAGTCCATTGTGGGCTGGGGATCCATTTTTCATTTCTTAAACCAACACATAAAGTTTTGGCATTCAGGGATTTTGACACATTTGTATTATATTTTTCCCCTTCCTTGTCTTCAGGTTTTCCCATCAGCAGACATGAGTTGGCCATGGGAACAGACAGCTTCATTCTCATGCCTCTGGCACTTTCATTTTTTTGAATTTCAGCGCAAGTGTTCCCTGAGTAATCTGCAGTTCAATTGTCTCTCACTTCCTGAGGGAGAGTGTCTCCCCTTTACACCTTTCTGAAGGAGAATGTCTAGTCTTGGAAATAGTTCAAATGGAGAATCATGTGTGAAGTCAACAATTTAGATAGCAAAATGCCATCATCATATCATAACTTGTCATGCATTTCCATTATTCCACTATTAGCAAGGATTTCCTCAACAATTAAAATAATAGTTAAATACAATACAGAATATTTTATTTACTTGATTTACATCACATATTTTCACTTGGGTATATCCATTGCCAGATTCCGTTCCATTTTGCCTTCCTGAACAACAGATTCACAGCAAATGCCATCTCATTGGTTCCTCACTCAACCCTGGAACATCTGGACAGCAAAGATATATACATCAGGATGCTCTTCATCAACTACAACTTAACATTTACTACCATCATCCCCCACAAAGCTAATCTATACACTTCAAATCTTCCTTGTACAACTGAATCTTTGATTTCCACACTTGCAGATCCCAGTCAGTTCAGATTGGCAACAACATCTCCTCCATGATCTCCATCAGCATTGGTGCACTGTGTGCTTAGCCCCTTGATCTACTCACTTTACACTTAGGACTATTCAAGGAGGGAGAATGAAAATCTGGCTGAGTGGTGCCACAGCAACAACCTCTCACTCAATGTCAACAAGACCAAGGAGCTGATTATTCGCTTCAGGAGGAGGAAAACAGAGGTCCATCAGCCAGCGCTCATCAGGGGAACAGAGGTCAGCAACTTTAAATTCCTCGGTATTACCATTTCAGAGGACCTGTCCTGGGACACACACATATGAGGAATTACAAAGGAAGCAAGGCTACTTCCTTAGGAATCTGTGAAGATTTGGCACAATATCTGAAACTTTGTAAAACTTCTATAAATGTGTGGACAGTATACTGCATCACAACCTGATATGGAAATCCCAATCCCCTTGAATGGAAAATCCTATAGAAAGTAGTGGATCTGGCCCAGTCCGTCACCGGTGAAGCCCTCCCTGCCATTGAGCACATCTACATGGAGCGTGGTCACAGGAAAGCAGCATCCATCATCAGGGAGCCCCACCACCTAGGTCAGGGGTCAGCAACCTTTACCACTGAAAGAGCCACTTGGACCCGTTTCCCACAGAAAACACTGGGAGCCGCAAAATCCGCTTGACATTTAAAATGAAATAACACTGCATACAACGTTTTGTTTTGCCTTTATGTTATGTATAAACAAACTATAATGTGTTGCATTTATGAAATTGATGAACTCCTGCAGAGAAAATGAAATTACATTTCTGCATGCAACAAAAACATTTTGAACTCCGAAAAAAAGACGTTGGGTTGAAGGTTACTTTTAAGTAAAATACTCAACGTCTATTTGAGTCCTTCTTGTATTTATGAAAAACGCCAAACTTAAATTTGCCGCCAGCAGCAAACCAAAAATAACGTCAGCCAGCTGTCAACCTGAAAAATAAAAGGACTATTTCACTGAACAATGAAAACATATGAATATACGTAAAATAATAGGCAATTAAAATATTTATCATACTTGTTCAGGTTGACTCACACCTGACAATGCAGTCGTATTTAGTAGGGATGGATCGATGCTTAGGGGAGTGACCGGGAAGGATAATGTGTTTTTTTCCTCTCTGAACTCACAGAAGCGTTTCCCAAACGATGTTTGCATTGCGATGATTGCAGAATGTAAATACTCCGAATTTATCATGTTGTGACATTGTTTGAACTCTCTCAAATTGGGCAAGTGAGACAATGTGCCTTTCTGTAAATCTCTGGCAAGCAACGTCAACTTGCGCTCGAATGCCAAAACATCCTCCAACATGTGCAGGGCTGTACGTCCTTACCCCGTTGAAGAGCTGTGTTCAGCGTGTTCAGGTGTGCTGTCATGTCTACCATGAAGTGTAGCTTTTCCAGCCACTCTGGCTGTTCCAGCTCAGGAAAGTTGAGCCCTTTGCTGCCCAGGAAAGTTTTCACTTCTTCCAGACACGCGACAAAGCGTTTCAGCACCTCCCCTTTGGACAGCCACCGGACTTTGTTGTGCAGCAGGAGATCAGAATATGCGCTTTCCAGCTTGTCCAGTAACAAACGGAATTGACGGTGATTTAAACTTTTTGCCATTATTTTATTGACAATCTGAATGACAACATCCATTACTTCTGTGCATTCCGGAGGAAATGTTTGAGCGCACAGTGCCTCTTGGTGGAAGATGCAGTGAAAAGTCAGCAGCTTTCTGTCCAGCGACTTCTGCAGTAAAGCCACAAATCCCTTGTGCGTTCCCGTCATATTCGGTGCCCCATCAGTAGCTACTGACACCAGATGGGTGGTCTTTATTCCTTTGGCTCTTAAACAATTCAAGACAGCCTCACAGATGTCTTCCCCCCGTGTTTGGTCTTTTAGAGGTATCAACTCAATCAGTTCTTCCTGTGGCCCGGCAGAGTTTACATACCGGCAGAACAACGCTATTTGTTCAATATCACCTTTGTCTTTAGACTCGTCACAGGCAATCGAGTAGGCCACAGCTGAATTGATGTCTTTAATTTGCTGTCTTGTGATGTCTTCTGCCATTTTTATGGTTCTGTCTTTGACAGTCTTTGCAGAGAGGGGCATATCCCTGATTTTCTGCACAATTTCACTCTTGTTTTTAAAGTCCGTGAATAGATGTTCTGAAATCTTAATGAAAGATTCTTTTATATATTCACCATCTGTAAACTGCTTCCCGTGCCTGACTATTTCCTGAGCGGCAATATAACTGGCGTATGTCGTTGATTTTCCAGACTTCATCCATTTCTGGAAATGATTTTTGCTCAGATCAACCTTCCGCATCAGTTCCGAAACGGCTTTTTTTCTCTCATCTCCATCCGGATATTTTTGAGCAAAGGCTGCGTGTTTATTCTGGAAATGCCTTGCGACATTTGACTTTTTGTTGTTTGCTAGTTTCTCATTGCATATTAAGCATACCGGTAAACCAGTCTCGTCAACAGTGAAAGCAAATGAATCTGTCCACGTATCATTAAACGTTCTGTTTTCTTCAGTCACTTTTCTTTTTTTAGAATTCTCCATAGTTGGCTTACCTTGGATCGAAAAATTAAAGAAATCGCGCACTGACGGGTGTCAGGTATTGGCAGTGGTGACGTATATTAATAGCGATAAAAACACGTTGTAGCGGTGTGCTCACGCAGTCAGTAAACTGCAGTCGAATAACTTTATTCGAACTAAACAGCCTTGCTTTTAAGCCTCCCTCAACCCAGCCCCCATGGACGCAGATGCTGCAAAAGACGCGTACTCACAAACCCCCGTAGGCTATCTCCCTTAGCCTGAATGCTGGCTAATTGTGAGCCGTTTCGGATGTGCCAGGAAATGTGTCGCCACACTTAGATTGTACAAGATCACCATAATCTTCAAATTTAGAATTACATTTCAAAAGCTAACAAACTAACATAAAATACATTTTAATTAAATACTGACCAATTATTTCCCAAAGCCACAGGGAGCCGCAGCACAGAGGTGAAAGAGCCACAAATGGCTCGGGAGCCGCAGGTTGCCGACCCCCGACCTAGGTCATGCTCTCTTTCTTGCTGCTGCCATCAGGAAGAAGGTAAAATAGCCACAGGACCCACACCACCTGATTATAACCCCTCAACCATCAGGCTCTTGAACCAAATGGTTCACTCAATTTCACTTACCCCATTACTGAAATAATCCCACAAGCTATGGATTCACTTTCTAAAACTCTTCATTTCATGTACTCGATATTAACAAATCTTATTTTTTATTTTTCATTACTATTATTTCTTCATTTTTGTATTTGCACAGTATATTGTCTTTTGCACACTGATTGAATGCCCAACTTGATGTTGTCTTTCATTGACTCTATTAAGGTAATTGAATTCAATGAGTATGATCAAAAGAAAATGAATCTCAGGGTTGTACAGTATATATTGACATATATGTACTTCATTAATAAATATACTTTGAATTTTGAATATTGAATTTTGAACATCCTAGGTTCTAGTTCATTACACCATCAACCTTCAACTTCACCCTTTCAACTCTCTCTGAACGAGATGTCCCCTCCAACTTATTGTACTCTATGTGCGGGTGTTAAATTTGAATCCATCTTTCCCAGGGAATTGTGAATATTTTGCTGCATTAAACTTACTGCACAGGTAGTGCTGCTGCTACACATCTCCAGTGTGCCAGGACTGATCCTGACCGGAGATGATGCCGATATGAAATCTGTACAATTTCCCTGTTTACCCCAAGTGCTTCGGTTTTCTCCCATATCCTAATAATCCAAATATGCCCGATATGTATATATATGCAATGCCCTGCTTGAATTGCTAGTTTTAGGAAAGTTTGAACTTGGAACTTAGGGCCTCCCTTGTACTGTACATTTTTCTCTAAGTTTTCTTTTCAGGCTGATGTGCTTTCATCAGAACTGTGAAGAGTGTTAAGTTGCAGAGAAAGGGGAAATGTGGAGACAGCATTGGGAATGTCTGAAATAGGATAGAGACCAAGGGAATCTGAGAGGCATATATTGTATGATGGTGGTGCTGGGTGTGAGAGGGTAGGGAAGGCTTGATAAGTTAACCTTACTGGAGAAGTTAGAAATAGGTGAACATGAACAGATAAGTGGGACTAATGGTAAAACAGAGAGATACTAAGTACAGCAGTTGCTGGAAATCTGAAATGAAAAGGAATGTTTGAAATACCCAAAAGTTCAGGCAGAAAAAGAACAGTGACCATCATCAGAACTGGCCCATTGTGGTACGAATTAGAAAGGCTTATTACCTGGAATTGTTGAGTTTGAAGAGCAGTAATTTCACTCATCAGAAGTTGGACTGCTTAACGTGGGTTAGCTGTGACAGGTGCAGCTGAATACTGAGAGATAAGGGTAAAACAGAATGAAAGGCCAGTTTTAGCAGTTTTAGAAAGATCATGGTGGTGAGAGTCAATACACACTGGAGAGTGAAATTATAGCTGCAAGTGGAAAAGTTAAAAATTAGCAAAGTGTGGATTAAAAGACATTTGGGCAGGTAAATGGATAGGAAAGGTTTAGAGGGATAGGGGTTAAACTCATCCAAATGAGTAGGTGGGTATATTGCTTGACATGGATGAGTTGACCCAACCCATGCTGTATGCTATGACTCTTTTAAGAAAAAGGAAATTAAGAATGCATAAAAAGAAAAGAAATACTCCAAGTATTTTTCTTTCTTTGCTGAAATGATTCAGTGTCCCTGAGGGAGGTCACCCTGTGCATTGGTTCTTGTGCAGTATTATCACATTGGTTATAGAGATCACTTGTGGCCAATTGGGGTACAGCACCAAAGCAAGCATGGAGAAATTAAAATTCAAACTGTAGGTTATTCCCAAATAAGAAATACATAACTTTAAAATGCCAAGGAAAATAAATACAAAACTGTTGGAGTTATATTGTCAAAACATTGTTGAAATACTTTTGATTAATACTGGGCTGACAACATGCAAACAAGTAACTTGGAAGGTCGCTGGTCCCCTGGAGGTATATCACAGTATGAGTCACTACTCTTGAGCAGGAAGTATGCTCCCAGCCTTGCCTTTCATTGACAATCTATGCAAATAAACAGCTGCACTTCCATTGTTTTCATTTAGCACAGGATCTTGCACTTTATACTTGAGCATGCATGGACACATGCATTTGTGTACAATATATACACACACACTGAAGGAGAGAATAAGAAATGTACCTGAAAACAAATACTGAGGTCGCCATGCCCAATTAACTCACATTCTTTTGCATGTGATACAAACACAGTATCTTATCACATCCTGTTGTGTATTTCATTCCTGTGTGCAGCCAACACTAAATTCATAAGCGGGTCCAAAGTCTTATGCCTTCCACTATAACAAAGTAGATTGAATAGGGTTCTAGATTTAGATGTTCAGTCATGAATTGTTTGAAAGGCAGAGCAAGCATGAAGGGCCAAATAGTTTCCATCTAAATTGGAATGGCTGGTTATCTGAAACTGTTCAATTCATTATTAAGCCCTGACAGGTATAGTGTGTTTAATTGGTATCAGAAAATGAGATGATGTTCTTTGAACGTTCACTGCACTTCATTGGAACAGTGTTAGACAGAGATGTCAGAGAAAGATTGGGATAGAGCATTTAAAACAAAAAAAGACTAGCATCTAAATGTTCATGGTTATGCTTGACTGAATACAAAACAGTCATCCAACCTGCATTTGGGTTCTTCAATGTAGGTGACAATAACACTAGAAGATATAGGAGCAGAACGAGGCCATTTGGCTGAGTGCTTCTGCTTTCCCATTCTGTCAGTGCTCCTTCTCCCTATACCAATCAACAACCTATAAATCCCTGCTTTAAATGTAGTCTTGGACAGAGCAGACCATACTATGAACATTAAACCAAATACAGAACACTAAAACTAAATTAATGAATCACCGTAACATCTGACAGAATTACTTGGTTCTCTGGAAGATGAGAAGGGACAAAGTGAAAGAGCAAGTCTTGTATGTCCTATGGTTGCATGTATCTGCAAAGTGCCCTCCTCTGCACTGTAAACGACTGGTCCCTCATTTCAATGGGGACACCACAATCTTCCCGCCATTCCCTTCGAGGGTGCTGGTGTTGCTCTTCAGGCAGCCCCAGAGGTTAGCAGATCTTATACCTGAAGACTAACAGGGAGACTGCTAGTCTCAGTTTCCAGTCATTTATGGATTCCACACAGTGGTAGAAAAATCCAAGTTACAATAGTGATGTAACAGGACACGGCTTTCCTTCTTTTCAGCCATTCAGATGACGTACTGTAGCAAAGGAAATGCCAACTAGTGATGTTGGCACATGAGGCGATGTATCACAACACTACTGCTGGACCCTACCTAGATCTGCATAGTTCTTTTTGAGAGCAGATTTCTCAGTGCTGGCATGCATTACATAGCTTGTCATAATTCTCAAAATTAACATTATTATACACCTAATCATAATACACATAAATCTGGCCCATCTAACTAATTTAGTCGAGCATAAACCAGCTAGACAATGAGATTAAATTTAATGATGAGGTTATATTTAAAGAGATTAGATGAAGAAAGATTTAATTAAAGATTCCATTAAATACTTTTCGTTTAAGTATGCTGTGTAAACACAGAGTTTATTTCAATTGTGAGGTACTGTCCTGACTGCCCTGAACTTATTGGTGAATTTAAGAATACACAGAAAGCTTTTGGGTTTTGCATAAAAAAAGGAACTTTTACATATGTTTAAGGAATTATTGAAGCCTAAACTATTCACCTTTCAAATACAGTGCCATAAAAGAATCCTTGATGTTACTCTATGGTCAGATCAGATAATTAAGGCAAATTAAGTTGTCAGCCTTCATGTTTTTCAACCGGTTTACCTCAGATACATCTACCTGTAAATGTATGTTTCTCATGGCTTCGATTTCAACTACTGCATTCACAATGCTTTCTAGTTCTGAACAGACTTGGAGATCGTTTAATGGAATTACTTAATACTGGAAACAGACTGGGAATAGAAGCTTTTGTCTGAACATTGAATACTGTGACTATACGAAAATTTTAACATGCATAATGCAGCCTTTCAGCCATCATAACAATGCCTGTTTTGTCAGTGTTTCAACACTTCTTGGTGGAATACATGATACAAAATAGTGAGTTTTGTTACACTTCTCCCATGAGTATCTGATAGTGCAGATGTCTTGCTATAAAAGGCATGACCTCTGAAATTACTGCTTTAGAATGAGGGCTGGAAATATCTGAATGTGAATTGCAGCAATAGTTTTGATTTTGCTGGGATGGATACTACCTACCTATTCCCACATTACATTGAAATCAGGTTTTATCAGACCTAAGGCTAATTCTTTCACTTGATTTCAGTACTTGGGCAATATTCTTATTCTGTGAAAGACACACTAAATACAAGAGGAACTCAGCAGGTCAGGCAACATCTATGGAGGGGAAAAAAAACAGTTAACATTTCAAGCCAAGACACTTAATCTATTCATTTCCCTCCACAGATACTGCCTGGCCTGCTGAGTTCCTCCAGCATTCTATGTGTGTTGCTCAAGTTTTCCAACATCTGCAGAATATCTTCTGCCTGCTTTCCTCACCCTATCTGCCTATAGGTTTTGCAACCCAAAATCTGCATGGTCTAGCCTCTCATAACAGGTGTGAATTATCTTCTTTTTGCTGAGATGTCGAAACGCACTTAAAATTCTGAAGAGTGCATTTTCAATCATTGTAGATTGAAATTTATTTGAGAAATAGAGGGCTATGCGGAATGGAAATTCTAGGCAGCTTCTGGAGTAGGCTACATGGTCAACACAACATTGTGGGCCAAAGGACCTGTAATGTGCTGTAGATTTTCTATGAATGGATGAACAAGGTTTAGAAGGATATGGGCCAAATGTAAGGAAATATGGTTTACGCTGATGGGCATGGACTGGTTGGGCTGATGAGGCTGGTTCTGTGTTGTATGCCGATGGATCGACAACTATACCTTGGTTCACTGGAAACCTTCCTAAAACACCTGCTGAACTTCTTACTATCACATAAACTCATGAATAAGTGGTGAACACTTGATTTGCCACCATGCTTCTTAAGGCCTGAAAATCCTGGCCTGGTGAGATCGATGTGGAGGAAAACTACGTCCAATGGAAAATTGACTATGTTAGTAGAAACCAGGTGGTCTACCAAAGGGCAGGTCACGATGCAAGTGGCAGAAGATCCATCAAAGCCTGTACTACTCTCATGGACTGCTTGTCCCAGTCCTATCAGGGAAGGAAGTTACGTAACATCCTCATCGGGACCGCCAGACTCAAAAATAGTTACTTCCCCAAGCACTAAGGCTGATCAAAACCTCCACCCACTAATGCACCCCACCACGCCCCATACCACCACTGTTCTATCATTTCCTGTCAGACTGACCTTAGGTACAAGCACTCCTCTGCCTAGCATCACATTATGGACATGCAGTCATACGATCAATCTTCGTATATAAGCTGTCTTATGTATTTATATTTATTGTGTTTTTATTATTGTGTTCTTTATCTTGTGTTCTTTATCTGTTGTGTTCTTTATTTGTGCTTTTCTGCCACAAACGATCTGGAGTAATAATTATTTCATTCTCCTTCACAGCTGTGTACTGGAAAAGGCATCAAACAACCCTGAATCTTGAACTGTGCACCACTGTGCCGCAGTATCCTGACTCCACTTCATTATTCCAATTTCATTATTCTTTGTACCATTGACTTACAAGGAGAAACATTATATGTTCACAAACATAAAAAGGCAACAATTTGATATGACTTGCAACAACAGCACCTTCAATTATATGGCACTTTACCACAGTAGAATATCATTCAAAGATCCTGCCCACCACAGGTACTCTCTCTTCTCTCCCTGCCATTGGCAGGAAGACTGAAAAGACACACCACCAGGGTTCAGTCCTGCTGTTATTGAGTGGTTTCTTTAGTGTGGCAAAATGGACTCTTGACCTCAATCTACCTTGTGATAACCTTGCACCCTAATGTCTACCTGCAGTGCACTTTTTCTTGTAAATGTAACTTTTTATTTGGCACTCTATTATTGTTTTACCTTCTACTACCTCAGTGTGAAAAAGGTTTTCACTGCAGCTCAGTGCACGTAACAATAAAAAAAACTAATTTAACAATTTAATCACTCCTTTTTTTTAATCTATGGAGAAACAAATGAAGTGAGACTGATACTTAGAGTCTGACTCGCCCATCAAACACTAATTGTGATATCTGTTAGTGTTCCCTGCGTCAAAATCAGACTTTTCAAGAGGAACATATCCACCTACAGCTTTCCACAGAGGTTGTCCTTGACCATTAAGTGTCACTTTCACCAAATACAGGAGTCATGTGAATTAGAACAAAGTTGTACTTTGGTGACACTGTACCAATTCTACTCTGCAATATGCTCTTTTAGAATAACGTGAGGTGGTAACTTTTTCCCACTTTTTTTCTTGAAGAATAAATAATTGACACAACTAAAATTGGGAGCTCTCCACCTCAAGAAGCATTGACATATTCCCATACAAGGAGCAGTTATCTTAAACTCTATTTTGTCATTCAGTATATATAAAGTTACAGAGATTTTTTGCACCTCCAGCAAAACGGACGTGGAGAAATTTTTTAAAAAGGAAAGGTTTCTTTTATCTAATTGGCTTTGTAATAAAGGATATCTTGTAATTGCTTCAGCAGCTTAGCAACAGAACAGAAAGTAGTCTGGCACCAGGCCAGCACTTAACCAGCCAAGTTCCATCTGCACATGGATACAACAGCAATGCCAACTTTCCCTCATGCCGCTTTGATTGTGGTGACCAAATCACAATACAACATATCAATCTTAGTCCTAACCTGTCGGAGTTAAATTCAGCCACATCGGATTCTCCAAAACGCTGGCCAAAGCACAAAGGAATTCATAAGATCTTATAATCCAGTGTCATAGAATGGTGCAGCACAGAAGCGACCCCTTCATCCCACCACATCCATGCTAATCTCTTTGCTACACTAATACTTGCCTTGAAAAGTACTCAGCCCCCACAGCTATTTTCACATTTGGCAGTCTCATTTTGTCTGAAGTCTTAACAACATCTGTCTCCACAAGCACTCTTCTGGTGTTCTGGTTCACATCCCCCTTACATTCTAGTTTAACCCCCCCCCCCCCCCCACAGTACTAACAATGCTCTCTGCTCAGATATTAGTCCCCCCCTCCAGTTTAGGAGCAAGCTGTCTTTTCTGTATAGGTCCCACCTTCTCTGGAAGAGAGCCCAGTGATCCAAAAATCTGAAGCCCTTCCCCCTACACCAACTCATTAGCTGTGTATTAAATTGAATAATCCTCCTATTTATTGCCCCACTAATGCATGGCACAGTTAGCAATCCTAAGAAGACAACCCTGGAGGTCGCATGAACTTACTCTACAGAACCTCGTCCCTCTTCATGTCTATGTCATTGATACTTACATAGACCACGATCTCTGGCTGTTCACCCTCCTATTTAAGAATGCTAAAAAGGACTCTATCCGAGATGTCCCAGACTCTGGCACCTGGCAGGGCAACAAACCATCCGGAAATCTCCTTCTTGTCCATAGAACCTCCTTCCGGTTCCTCTAACAGATCCCTATCACCACAGCTCGCCTTTTCTCACTCCTTTCCTTCTGAGTCACAGAGGCTGACTCAATGCGAGGGTCCCGACTGCTGTGACGTTCCTCTGCTAGGTCATCCCCTGCCAACAATATCCAAAGTGTTGTTGAGGGGATGGCTAGAGGGGTACTCTGCATCAGTTTGGAGCCATTTTTTGAATGCTTTCTTGTAAGATTCCACAAACACGATGATCTCTTAGAGCATTATTTAGCCCATCACTGAATTGGCAATGCTCAGACAACTTTGTCAATTCAGCCATGTAAGCTGAAATGGACTCCTCTGCCTTTTGAATCCACTTATGAAACCTAAAAGAGTTCTGCAATCAACGATGGTTTTGGTTCTAAACCTTCCCGCATTACGCTTATAGTATCAGCAAAGCCCATTTTGTCTGGTTTGGTTGGAGCAGTCATACTCCTAAGTAAGTTGTATCCTCTTCCACCTATTACACTCAGGAACACTCACACTCGCTTTTTATTGGCTATTTCACTTGCTTCAAAATACTGCTGAATTCATTCAAGATACATCAACTTTCCGAAGTATTCTCTTTATTTATTATCATTAGCCATGAACCCGTGAATTTTGTACCCCCATCTTGAGGTATGCAAACAAAGAGCTTAATAAAGCAATATATTTACAATATTACTCAAAATATTGCTGAAATATTAAATACACAATTAGCATGCTGTATCTCTAAATAAAGTAAATAAATAAAGAATACTGAAGCTGTGAATCATTTATGTGTTTTAGCTAGGGCTTTACCTGCTCCTATTTATTTTCTTTTATAAATCTATTAAAATTACCCTCTTCCCTCTTTAATTATCCCCATCAGCTTCCCTCCTCCATTATCTTTCTCTTGCCTCTGTTTGTTCATCTCTCTCTGACCCATTTCTTATTTTATGCTGTATTCCTATGTATATGGCATCATCTGTTCTTAAGTAATATTTGCCAAATTGATCGGCACCAGTTCTGTTGTATGAAATAACTGACACTATTTTCCTCTAATTAAGTTAATTTCATTAGCTTGTTCCAAATTACCCAGAAGGATATGTGGAAGAATAATCACAAATTGAAGAAGCAAGGCAAATCTTGTGGGCTGCCCCAGCATAATTATGTCCCCTTGTTCAAGATTATCCCAATAGTGAAAACATCTAGACATTTATTCTGCCGTGAACCTGTGATGCTTCATCATTGGGTAATGACTATTTCTAACGAAAATGAGTGTAGGCCATTCCACTTTAATCCGTGGTAATCCAATTTTCCTGCATTTGGCCCATATGCTCCTAAACATTTCCTGATGACATTCCAGCCCAAATGTCTTTCAAATGTAGTAATTTTACATGCCTCTGACAACCCATCCTATATACACAACCACCCTCTGGGTGAAATGCATCCCTGTCAGATCCATTTAAGATATTCCCCTCTCACTTTGAACCTACACTCTCTAGTTTTAGTCTCCATACCCTTACAAAAAATGCTGATATCATCTACCCTATCAATGCTCCTCATAATTTTAAAAACCTCAGACAATCATGCTCTGAGCTACTTTCACTCCAGCGCTAACTGTTCCAACCTATCCAATCTCTTCTTATAGTACCTTGGAAAAGTATTCAGCCCCCAACTCATTCACATAAATAAGTATTATAGGGATTTTGATCAATTTTACTGAGAATGCTTACTTGTGAATTACATGCTTATTTTTTACAGTTGTGCCCAAGCACAGGGAAAATTGTAAAGCATGAAAAACCAGAAGTTCAAAACCTGAAACGTCAGGATGTCAGAAGTAAACATTCCCCTCTGCTCAGTACTTAGTTAAACCACCACTCGCAGCTATTACTGCCAGTAGTCTTTTTGGATAAGTCTTTATTAGCTCTGAACAACATGATGGAGCAAGATTCTCCCATTCCTCCTTGACAAATTGCTCAGGCTGTGCCAGGCTAGTTGGGGAGTGGTAGTGGACAGCTATCTTGAGGTCTTGCCAGTGATGCTTGACTGGGTTAAGGTCAGGGCTCTGACTGGGCCACTCAATGACATCAATTTTCTTTATTTGAAGCCACTCTGTGTTTGCTCAGGCAGTGTGCTTTGGGTCATTGTTCTGCTGAAAGACAAACTTCTTCCTCAGTTTAAGCTTTTTTGGCAAAGACTTTGTATTTAACAGCAGTCATCTTCACATCAATCCTGACCAGATTTCCAGTCTCTAATTCTGAAAAGCATCCCTTTAGCATAACTTTACTGTGGTGATGGTGTTACTTGGCTGATGTGCAGTGTTAGATTAATACCACATGTTCCGCTTAGCATCGAGGCCAAAAAGTCCCACTTTAGTCTCATCCAACCACAAGATTTTCTTCTACATCTTCAGAGTATCTTCAAACTGATGCTTTGCAAAGTCTTTATGGGCAAGAATATGCTTTTTTTAAAATCAGGCTTCTTCCCCACCACTCTTCCATTAGTTCCCATTTTGTGCAAGGCCTTCAAGAATGTGAAGACATGAACTTTATCTTCACTGACTTCTGCAGCTCACTGCGTGTGACTATTGGTGCCATAGTAGCCTCCTTAATAAGTGCCATTCTTTTTTGATGACTAAGTTTAGATGGGTGGCCTGATCTAGGCAATGTAGCCTAGTGGGACTAATGTTCTGAGTTACGTATGTATAAATGCAAGAATTATTGTAAGAGAGGCAGATCTGCTCAGGGCATGGATCAACAATTGTAATTATGATACTGTAGCCATTAGTGAGACTTGGTTGCTGGAGATCTAGGACTGGCAGCTCAATATTCCGGGGTTCCATTGCTTTAGATGTGGTAGAGTGCTCAGGATTAAAGGAGGAGGATTGGTATTACTAGTCAGGGAAGATGTTACAGCAGTGCTCAGTCAGGACAGACTGGAGGACTCATTTAGTGAGGCTTTATGGGTAGAAATGAAGAATAAGAAAGGCATGACTACATTAAGGGGGCTATATTATCCATGGGATTTACAGGAACAAATTTGTGGAGAGCTCGCAGACTGTTCCAAGAAACATAAGGCTGTGATAGTAGGTGATTTTAACTTTCCACCTATTGACTGTGACTGGCTCACTGTAAAAGGGTTGGATGGGATAGAGTTTGTCAAATGTGTTCAGGAAAGTTTCCTTAATCAGTACGTAGAAGTCCCAATGAGAGTATGTGCAATACTTGATTTCCTATTTGGGAATGAGGCAGAGCTGGTGAGAAAAGTTTGTGTAGGGGAACAGTTTGCATCTAATGATCATAATGCCATTAGTTTCACATTAAGCGTGGAAAAGGATAGGTCTGGTCCTTGGGTTGAAATTCTAAATTGGAGAAAGGCCAATTTTGGTGATATCAGAAATTATCTGGCAAGTGTGGACTGGGATAGGCTGTTTTCTTGGTAAGTGGGACTCCTTCAAAAGTGACAGGAGAAGCCAAAGAGTGGTAGTAGATGGTTGCCTCTCTAACTGGAGACCTGTGTCTAGTGGGGTGCTGAAGGGATTAATGCTGGGTCCATTGCTGTTTGTCACCTATATCTATGATCTGGATGACAATGTGGTTAATTGAATCAACAAATTTGCATATGACACCAAGATTGGGGGTGTTTGGATAGTGTCGAAAACTATCAAAGCTTTCAGCCAGATCTGGATCAGCTGAAAAAATGGGCTGATAAATGGCAAGTGGAATTTTATGCAGACAAGTGTGAGGTGTTTCACTTTGGGTGACCAACTAGTCTTACACAGTGAGTAGTAGGACCCTGAGAAGTGCGTAGAACAAAGGGATCTGAAAATACAGATGCAATAATTCATTAAAAATGGCATCACAGGAAGATACATGTTAAAAATGTTTTTGGTATATTGGCCCTCAAAAATCAAAATACAGGGGATGGGATGTTATGCTCAAGTTGTTTAAGACATTGGTGAGACCTAATTTGGAGTATTATGTGCAGTTTTGGTCACCTACTTATAGTAAAAATATAAATAAGGTTGAAAGAGTACAGTGAAAATTTACAAGGATGTTGCCAGGTGTGAGTTATAAGGAAAGATTGAATAGGTTAAAACTTTATTCCCAAGAACTTAGAAGATTGAGAGGAGATTTGACAGAGGAATTAAAAATTGATGCGTATAAATAGGATAAATAAAAGCAGACATTTTTCACTGAAGTCATGGGTTAAGGCTGAAAGGTGCAATGTTTAAGGAAACATGAGGGAAAACTTTTTCACTTAAAGGTGGTGAGTGTGGAACCAGCTGCCGGTGTGTGGTGGGTACAATTTTGATTCCAGCATTTAAGAGAAGTTTAGATAGGTACGTCGATGGGAAGGGTATGGAGGCCTATGGTCTGGGTGCAGGTTGATGGGACTAGTGAGTGGTTTGGCACGGACTAGATGAGCTGGAGTTTTCTATGACCTCTGACTCTACAACTCAGAAGGTATACACAGGGCAAACGGTTCAGGCAAACTGAGAGCTCCTCAAACAAGGAGTTTTGATGTCTTTTTCCTGAACAAGCAGTCCTGGTGATGGACTACAGAGGTGATCAAAAGTGTGTACTTGGAATGATTAAGGATAGAACTGGACCACTCTCCTACACACAGTGGAGATTTCATTTGATGTTTTCTGGAGATGACTCATTGGTCATTTGAGGGGAGCAGAGTCAATTGGTGGAGAAGAGAGCTGACCAGAGCTGGGTCAGAAGCACTTCCTGCAGTCTCAGAGTCAACTCCTAGAGCTACCACAGAGGACACCTCAGAACCTGAGACTAACCTGCCAAGCAAAGTGCTGACCTTTCCCTTTGTCAACAAAAAGTTATCCCACAAGAGTAAGAAGTCCTCCAGAGTAATTAAATCTTAAGGCCTGAACAGCACAATTTAAAATTTACTACGCTGTGGATGTCTGCATAGTAGTTGTATCGTTTTATACATGTGTCTTTCTCTCTCACTAACGAAAGTAAAACAAGTAGATAAGTTTTTACAGGGCTCCCGGGTTTTACTTTCGATTAGTTTATGAAGTTACAAAACATAACAGTAATAATCCCTTCTGGCCTAACAAACATGTGCTGCTCAATTACATCCATGTATAAATGTGACCGATTAACCTACTAAACTGTACACCTTTGGGATGTAGGAGGAAACCGGAGCACCCAGAGGAAACCCATGCAGTCACGGGGAGAACATAAAACTCTCGTGGTATGATCTTGGCACTTTAAATGTTTTTTTCTACTCTATCTATCCTTAGCTAACCAAAAATATTACACACTTTTCCCTCCCCATATATTTCAGAGAACAACTCAATGCAAAACGTGCATCTATTCATTTATATGAAAGCCAGGCCTATGTATTACTAACAGCAAGTAATTCACCAAACAGTGCAGTTCTTCTGCCTTCATACAATTCAAGTTACACATCATTTTGGGGATGTGTAAAGTATTTTCAATGATGTCACATTGCAAAGATCACAAAATATGACCATAGTTCTGTTAAAAAGTCACTTCCATTGTTTCAGATCGCACTTGAATAATATGCCACAGTTTCAGATTTTATTTCAGGTACTGTGAAATGGTAGGTTCATTCTTTTCAATTGAACAGAAGTTTAATACAGGTGCCCTGTCATTAAGGTATATCTACATTTGATGTACCAACATAGCAGGTTAGTGACTTGCTGTGCCTTGAACCTTGAAAGACTCCCTCCTACCTTCTGATAGCTCTA
The DNA here is from genome assembly GCF_030144855.1 of Hypanus sabinus. Classification (NCBI taxonomy): domain Eukaryota; kingdom Metazoa; phylum Chordata; class Chondrichthyes; order Myliobatiformes; family Dasyatidae; genus Hypanus; species Hypanus sabinus. The sequence continues at coordinate 37,004,034 of NC_082711.1, forward strand.
TCCAAACAGAATGACGTGTGACAGAGTCCACGCTGCAGCTGAGGTGAGAGAGCCATCTGCTATCAACACTATCGGAGCAGCAGTCCCAGCGACTGAACTATTCCAGGAGGAATGGAATGCGAGCTCACATTTATCAGTACTTAAATACAACTGGTCCCAATCAGAGGAGAAGCTTTGGAGCCTTGCTCAGTCAGTGCTATCAGTGTTTATTAAAGAGCAACCAGCCAGTGAGCATTTCCTAGCCTTCAGATTCGCATGTAATGACTTGCAAATATCTATAGGCTGTTGGGTGGGAAACCTATCCCAATAAATCAGACAAGGGAGTAGTCTGCTGGATTTCTTGTAACAAATTACATCGAAATAAATATTCATTCACAAATGAGCTGCCTCCCATGCCAGCGCCAAAGCCAAGGGTTTGTCTGAGGGATGTGTGCAGCATTTGATGCTTTTTTTAAAACCAGAATAGTATGTGTCTGTGGCCCTTTGTCATTTGAATAGCTTCATTCTTTCTCCATGGGTCTCCATCCACATTGTGAACTTCCTTGGGTGGTATAATGAATATTTATAAATAGTTTTTGGCTTGCCAAGGGCAAAAGTTACATTTTTACATCCTCCATTTCCCTGCTTGGGGGTTGGCGGGAGGTTTCTTTAACCACCCTAGCATTTCTAATGGGAATCTTTTCTCTCTCTCTCTCCAAATAATTTCCTGCAGGCATAAACTGCTATTAGACCTTGGTAATTCTGGTTATAATGCCACCAAGAAAGTGAGATTCTGAAAAGTTGTGGAGATATGATCCATCTGCCAGGAATAGGCAAGAGGATCTAATTGAATCAAAGTCATAGCGTAATACAGCATATGGAAGCAGGTCTTTTCAACTAGCTCCTCTATATTAACCAGGGAGACAATGAAGCTAATCATAGATGCTTGCATTTGGCCCTTAACTCTCTAAACACCCCATTTTAATGGAATATCCACATAATTCTTTTTTCTTTTACAATATATTTTACCTTATAATATTCTAATTTTACGATGATTCTACATTGCTTGTCTGTACAATCCTTCAGAGGAAATGTCTATTTTCTGTTCAACAGATTGGATTGAATAATGAATTCATCATTGTCTGGTATGGAGGGGCCACCACACAGGATAAGAAACGGCTGCAAAGGGTTGTAAGCTCAGCCAGCTCCATCATGGGCACTAGCTTCTCCACCATCGAGGACACCCTCAAAAGTCGATGCCCTCAAAAAGGTTGTATCACCAGGTAAGGACCCAAGAAGTCAAGGTATGATTTCTTCTCATTCTTACCAACAGAGAGGAAGTATAGGAGCCAGGAGCCTGAAGATATACACTAAATGTTTCAGAAAGAACTCCTTCCCATCCACCATCAGATTTCTGAATGGACAATGACTCAATCCATGAACAGTAGTTCATTACTTTTGCTCACTTTCTGCAAAACTTATTTAATTTAATATGTTCGTATGTACATTTCCTACTATATTTTATAGTCCTTTTTATGATTGCATAGCACTGGTGCAGGAAAACAACAAATGTCACGACATATATCAATGATAACAAACCTGATTCTGTAATTCTGAATGCTTCAATCTGGATTTAACATGCACCTTCAAATTAATCTTTAAATCTGAAATAAAATGCTGGTGAGGTATTTATTCTCCATTTAGTATATTCTGCTATTGATTTATCATGACAACGACAACGCGGTTAAAATGCTACTGAATGGGGCTGGGGGGAGGGTGACAGCAGGGAATGCAGGAGGGAAAAGGCAAAAAGGGTTTAAGCCAGGCATGAGCAAACTACGGCCCGCGGGCCATATGCGGCCCGTTAAGCTTTTTAATCCGGCCCACAGAACTTGATGAAATTATATTAATAAACCTTGTTAACGTTTTTTCCCCGCAATTCTGGCGTTTTCCCAATAAATGACACACTCTATATACATTTGTGGCGACCCATTTCCTGGCACATCCGACCCGGCTCACAATTAGCCAGCGTTCCGGCGAAAGGAGATAGCCTGCGGGGATTTGCGAGCACAGAGCTTTGGAGCCTCTGCGCAGGGGGGCAGGTTGAGGGAGGCTTAAAAGTGAGGCTGGGGATTTCAAATAAAGTTTTTTTCTTCGACTGCAGTTACCGACTCCGTGTCGTAATTTTAGCGCTGCGTGTAGCACACCACTACACATTGACCTTTGTTGAGGTGCAGCGTATTACTCCACATTTGCGCTTTACTCTTTGGTCGGCTCGACCTATTTGTGTGAACAGGCGTTCAGCGTCATGAACATCAACAAAGCCAGCCACAGATCCAAGTTAACTGACCAACACCTCAGATCCATCCTGAGAATCGCCACAACAAAACTAAATCCAGACTTTGATGCGCTAGCTAAAAAGGGAGACCAACAACACTGTTCCCACTGAAATTAAAAATAAGTTTCTTCCTTGTGTTATGTAAAAAATGCATTTGAAAATATTTTTTTTCAATAAGCCTTACATGTTACATGTCACTTCTGTTAAGTGATGAACATGAGTAGTGTGCAGGTACACGTACGTTCTCAAAATAAAAAATGCGCTCCAGATCAAATAACGTGCTCCGCATACTGGCACGCTCTCACTGTTCTGTCATTGTGTGGGTCGTTGTTGAGTTTTGGCACAGGGGACAATTGAATAAGAAGGAGCAGGACAAGTAGACCTGCATCTCCTACCATTTTTGAAATAAAGACAGTCAGGAGGAGAGTGATGATGATAATATCTTGAAGGATAACAGAATTTTCAGTGCTTTAAAATAATAAGTGTTACTATTTAAAAAAGCTGTATTTTATTCATTTAATTTTCAGTGTTTTAAAAGACATTTCAATAAATAGCTAAATACCATGGGACTTCAAAGACAGATATTTTGTTGTAATGCATTTGTTCATTTTCAATTGAAATTAAAGCACATGTTTTCTACATATCCCATGATATTTTATTTTCTCTAATGAGGTGTATTACCAAAACACTCCGTCCATCTGCTCCTGGTCCGGCCCCCCTGTCAAATTTTAGAACCCTTTGTGGCCCTCAAGTCAAAAAGTTTGCCCACCCCTGGTTTAAGCCAAACTACTGCCAATCTGATAGCAGACATGGTTCTGATTCTGTGAAGATTTATGGGGCTCTTGCTATGCTTCTGAATTTCTGGCAGCCTAAACAAGACTATTTATCGACTCATCTCTGCATCCTCCGTAGTTAAATACTGAATTCTGATCATCTGCAACAAGCTCGAATTTATCTTACAAAATGCCGGTGAACTCAACAGAGTCACTAAGGAATAATAGGTGATCATTGAGAATTTGTTAAGAGATAAAGGGTAAAAAATATGGGATGTTAACATTTAAATTGGCCTTACCGTGTCACAGGCGCAGCTAATATACAGCTGTTCTTCTTAAACAAAAAAACTATTGTTACAGAAATAAATTCATTATCGCTATAATTCAATGTAACATTTCTAACCTTGGACATTGCTAATGCTATTCATTATACGTTCTCAGAATTGGGTACTATCAAGTGAATTTACAATATAATTCTGTTCATCTGCTTTAATGCATTATTTTGTTCAAGCAGTTCACTTTGAGTTCCACTCCCACACACAGATGATCACTCCCTTACCAACAAGACTGGCAAAACTGGTATCCTTCAATGACTAACTTAAACGCCGTCCTCCAAAAATCAATAGTATGAGTATTTGTCCTCCTCAGTTTGGAAGTCTGAGAAATGAAGCTCATTTCTGTCGGCTTTTGTCAACGGGCACCAGTATCTTGCTTGCATCATAGACTGGGGTGCTCTTTTCAATTACCTGATGAGGTAACCGTAACCTTTGGCCAGGAGCAGATGTCGTCAGATGGCTCCCAACCTTCATAGAGTGTTTCGATCCTTAACCACAACACTCTCCAGTTGGTGGGTCAGCAGTGGTGGCCAAATCACTGCCCATCTGTTCAATGACTTCCAGCTCAACTCCTCCTGCCTGTCTCATAACCAGCAAGAGGCTCTTTCTGCTTCCTCCCCCATCCTGCGAACTGCTTGGTTCTTGCTCTTTTCATCAAGGCCCAGCACAGACAGCAACCTCCATGCCCACCTTGCCAGGAACCCTCTACAGCTGATCCCCGTGGAGAATAGCACGTCTGCCATCCTTTGTTCCCGCACTCCTGGATTAAGAACGGGTACTTCAGGACCTTCCTCTCATGAGCCTCCTCGTATCCTTCCTCCCGTGGTACTGTGAGCTCCACCAGGATGATTTTCTTGTCTTCAGTGCACCACAGTATGATGTCTGGTTGAAGTGTGGTTTTCCCTACCTCTGGAAACCGCAGCTTCCTCCCCACATCAACCCACATCTCCTACAATTTGGCAGATTGCAGCAGATTGGATTTCGGCCTCTTTGGGCAGAGCTTTGGAGACTGGAGCATTCTTTCCTCCTGTTGTCCGTGTATGACACTCTTCCTACACCATCACAGCTGCACACAACGGGGACTGACAGAGGCCCCTAACTCTAAGCTTTGTGGTCAGTGGGGTTCTCTGGCACACACATACTGTTAGGATGCAAAACAACTTTAACGCAAGGACGGCATAGGTGGTGCCACAACAAGGTCCTGCTGTCCCTACCTGACAGTCCCCGTTGTGTGCAGCTGTGATGGTGTAGGAAGAGTGTCATACACGGACAACAGGAGGAAAGAATGCTCCAGTCTCCAAAGCTCTGCCCAAGTGATCTTGCACTTGGAAAGATCCCATTTTGTCCAGGCGCCCTGTGACCCCCCCCCCCCCCAACTCCAAGCCTTCAATACCTGACTATCGTCCTCACTGTTCCGTACCTCTGCCTGGACCATGTCATGCCTATCCCTTGCACTTTTACTCCCCCATTGTTACAAGTGGTCCATATTAAACTATTCTCCAAGTATCTTTATGATGGTGCTATAGCATACACCATTTTGATGAAGTATACTATTGATGGAGAAAATAGGTGATGAACAAGAAGATAAGAATGCCTGATATATACAGTATCTTGCATTGCCTCTGCCTGAGAGGGGAATGGCACCTCTGCCCTTGAAGGAAGGATGTCTTCTGAGGAACTGCATTTGTGAGAAAGGGGGACCCCATTCCATTCCACTTTCTTTTTTTGCTGTTTTTAAGCCACCCTTTGTTTGGAAATTGTTTCTCTGTGAGGGTTGTGGGAGAGTTGGACATCAATAGCTGGGTGAAGGAGGGGGAGGGATGTGTGTCTAGGTCTGTCTATGCAAGCTAAATGTACACAAATGGTTCATGGCTCGGTCTTTCCATTTCAATTCATTTTAGATAGATAGATAGATACTTTATTCATCCCCTGAGGGGAAATTTTATTTGGAGATACAAAACAGTGGTGATGAGGAAGTTCTAAATGAACCCAAGATGAAGATGTATCTGTTGAAGTACAATGGGACATTCAAGTTTTAAGAAAGCACTGTGAGAAATGGTCGAGTTAAAACAAGACAGAAATTGACAATTTCATTGGTTTATAAACAGTGAGTACCACTGACATTAGATTTTAAAAAATAACAGGAATGGCTGGCTACATCTGAAAGACAGACATTATGAATTGCACATGTGTTAACTGGATGTTGTACACTGAAGAAATCGAGCAGTATTTTGTAGCAAATGATATAGCCAGTGAGAAGCGAGTGGCAATTTTGCAGAGCATAATAGGTGGAAAAGCACACTGTTTGCTTAGAAGTTTAACTGCTACAAACAAACCTGTTGCAATGAGCTTGCTCTCATTGTGAAAGTAATGCAAAACTACTTAGAAGTGAAAACATTGTTGATTGCAGAACACTTTAGATTTTATAAGCTGAATCAAGAGGCAGGGGATTCCATTGCAATGTACATGGTTGAAGTGAAAAGTTTGTCTGAACATTGTCAGTTTAGTAATGGGCTTAATGATGCACAGAAAGATTACATAGAAACATAGAAAACCTACAGCACAATACAAGCCCTTTGGCCCACAAAGTTGTGCCGAACATGTCCCTACCTTAGAAATTACTAGGCTTACCCAGCACCCTAAACCTGTGTCCTCTTATGGCCACCATTTCAGCTCTGGGAAAAAAGTCTCTGACTATCCACAGGATCAATGCCTCTCATCATCTTATTCACCTCTATCAGGTCACCTCTCATCCTCCATTGCTCCAAGCAGAAAAATGCCAAGTTCACTCAACCTATTCTCATAAAACATGCTCCCCAATCCAAGCAACATCCTTGTAAATCTCTTCTGCACCCTTTCTATGGCTTCCACATCCCTCCTGTACTGAGGCGACCAGAACTGAGCACAGTACTCCAAGTGGGGTCTGACCAGGTTCCTTGTAGTGTTCTCGCTCGGCGTGTAAGATAACGCTGAACTAAACACCAAGGTAAACCGTTGTTAATGAAGACAGGGTCGCAGTAAGATTAACCGTTTACTGTTCACTCTTCCACATTAACGTATGGTGAAAACTGTTGATAAAACAATACAAGATTTGTACAGCATTTGTTTCCTTCTTGATATTACACTTACATCGTAAATACTTGCAAGAGTAAAACTACAACTACATTATATTAAAGTGCAGCATACAGTCAGAATCTACCTACGCCATTGACTGCTTTAAATACACTTCAACACAAACTATCTGCAACTCTTTAACTAACGAAAACATAAACCTTATTGACCGTTGTTACTTTTAACAGGATCGGCGTTAACGTTTTAATTCAACATATCGATGATCTCATGACTTATGGCGTTGCCTCACTATGTTTCTAATGTGTAGAAGACAACTTTTCTTGCGCTGGACTCGCACATGTCAGCCCCCACCTTCCTGTTTCTCCAAACCGGTATTTTCCCACAAGATGCAGCGAAACCGGATGTGACGTCATCGCATGCCGCAATATATCACAGACAACGAGTTTACTTTAAACAATCCTAACTTTAACTAAAATGCTAACAAACTAATTACTAAGCGAAAATATTATAAACTAAATAACTGCCATAAAGGCAACACAGTCCTATATAGCTGCAACATTACCTCTCGGCTCCTAAATTCAATTCCACGATTGATGAAGGCCAATACGCCGTATGTATTCTTAACCACAGAGTCAACCTACGCAGCTGCTTTGTGCGTGCTGTGGACTCGGACCCTAAGATACCTCTGCTCCTCCACATTGCCAAGAGTCTTACCATTAATGCTATATTCTGCCATCATATTTGACCCACCAAAATGAACCACTTCACGCTTTTCTGGGTTGAACTCCATCTGCCACTTCTCAGCTCAGTTTTGCATCCTATCAATGTCCCACTGTAACCTCTGACAACCCTCCACACTATCCACAACACCCCCAACCTTTGTGTCATCAGTAAATTTACTAACCCATCTCTCCACTTCCTCATCCAGGTCATTTATAAAAATCACAAAGAGTGTGGGTCCCAGAACAGATCCCTGAGGCACACCATCGGTCACCAACTTCCATGCAGAATATAATCCATCTACAACAACTCTTTACCTTCTGTGGGCAAGCCAGTTCTGGATCCATAAAGCAATGGCCCCTTGGATCCCATGCCTCCTTACTTTCTCAATAAGCCTTGCATGGGGTACCTTATCAAGTGCCTTGCTGAAATCCAAATACACTACATCTACTACTCTTCCTTCATCAATGTGTTTAGTCACATCCTCAAAAAATTCAGTCAGACTCGTAAGGCACAACCTGCCTTTGACAAAGCCATGCTGACTATTCCTAATCATATTATACCTCTCCAAATGTTCATAAATCCTGCCTCTCAGGATCTTCTCCATCAGCTTATCAACCACTGAGGTAAGTATAATTTCCTGGGCTATCTCTACTCCCTTTTTTGAAGAAAGGAATGATATCTGCAACCCTCCAATCCTCCAGAATCTCTCCCGTCTCCATGATTATGCGAAGATCATCACCAGAGGCTCAGCAATCTCCTCCCTCACCTCCTACAGTAGCCTGGGGTACATTTCATCAGGTGCCGGTGACTTATCCAACTTGATGCTTTCCAAAAGCTCCAGCACATCCTCTTTCTTAATATCTACAAGCACAAGCGTTTCAGTGTGCTGCAAGTCATCACTACAATCACTAAGTTCTTTTCCATACTGAATACTGAAGTATTCATTAAGTACCTCTGCTATTTCGTCCAGCTCCATACACACTTTCCCACTGTCACACTTGATAGGTCCTATTCTTTCACGTCTTATCCTCTTGCTCTTCACATACTTGTAGAATGCCTTGGGGTTTTCCTTTATCCTGCCTGCCAAGTCCTTCTCATGGCCCCTTTTGGCCCTCCTAATTTCCTTCTTAAGCTCCTTCCTATTAGCCTCATAATCTTTTGGCTCTCTGAACCTTTTGTAAGTTTTTCTTTTCTTCTTGACTAGATTTATTACAGCCTTTGTACACCAGGGTTCCTGTACCCTACCATAACTTCCCTGTCTTATTGGAACGTACCTATACAGAACTCCACACAAATATCCCCTGAATATTTGCCTCGTTTCTTCCATAATTTTCGCTGAGGACATCTGTTTCCAATTTAAGCTTCCAATTTCCTGCCTGATTCCCCTTTCTCCAATTAAACGCTTTTCTAATTTATCTGTTCCTATCTCTCTCCAAAGCTATTGTAAAGGAGATAGAATTATGATCACTATCTCTAAAATGCTCTCCCACTGAGAGATCTGACACCTGACCAGGTTCATTTCCCAATATCAAATCAAGTACAGCCTCTCCTCTTGTAGGCTTATCTACATATTGTGTCAAGAAACCTTCCTGAACGCACCTAACAAACTCCACCCCATCTAAACCCCTTGCTCTGGGGAGATGCCAATTGATATTTGGAAAATTAAGAACTCCCACCACGACAACTCTGTTATTATTATAACTTTACAGGGATTATTTCCCTACCTGCTCCTCAATATCCTGTTACTATTGGGCAGCCTATAAAAAACACCCAGTAAAGTTATTGACACCTTCCTGTTCCTAATCTCCACCCACAGAGACTCCGTAGACAATCCTCCATTGTGTCCACCTTTTCTGCATCCATGACACTATCTCTGATCAACAGTGCCATGCCCCCACCTCTTTAGCTTCCCTCCCTGTCCTTTCTGAAACATCTAAAACCCGGCTCTTGAAGTAACCATTCCTGTCCCTGAGCCATCCAAGTCTCTGTAATGGCCACAACATCATAGCTCCAAATACTAATCCACACTCTAAGCTCATCCACTTTGTTCACAACACTCCTTATGTTAAAATAAACGCATCTCAAACCTTCAGTATGAGTGCGTCCCTTCTCTATCACCTGCCTCTCCTCCCTCTCACACTGTCTACAAGCTTATGCTATTTGTGAGCTAACCTCCTATTCTGCAGTCTCTTCAGTTCAGTTCCCACCCTCCAACAATTATAGTTTAAGCTCTCCCCAGTAGCCTTAGCAAACCTCCCCACCAGGATACTGGTCCCCCGGTGTAAACCATCCTTTTTGTACAGGTCACACCTTCCCCAAAAGAGGTCCCAATAATCTTGAAATCTGAATCCCTGCCCCCTACTCCAATCCCTCAGCCACACATTTATCCTCCACCTCATTCTGTTCCTATTCTCAATGTCGTGTGGCACAGGCAGTAATCCCAAGATTACTACCTTTGTAGTCCTGTTTCTCAACTTCCTTCCTACCTCCCTGTAGTCTTCTTTCAGAACCGCTTCCCTTTTCATACCTATGTCATTGGTACTAATATGTACCACGACCAACACAAACAAAATACTGGTGGAACACTGCAGGCCAGGCAATGTCTATAGGGAGAAGCATTGTCGATGTTTCGGGCCGAGACCCTTCGTCAGGACTAACTGAAAGGAGAGATACTAAGAGATTTCAAAGTAGAGGGGGGAGGGCGAAATGCAAAATGATAGGAGAAGACCGGAGGGGGTGGGATGAAGCTAAGAGCTGGAAAGGTGATTGGCGAAAGTGATACAGAGCTGGAGGAGGGAAAGGATCATGGGACGGGAGGCCTCGGGAGAAAGAAAGGGCGGGGAGCACCAGAGGGAGATGGAGAACAGGCAGGGTGATGGGCAGAGAGAGAGAGAAAAAAAACAAACAACTAAATATGTCAGGGATGGGGTAAGAAAGGGAGGAGGGGCATTAACAGAAGTTAGAGAAGTCAATGATCATGCCTGACAAAGGTTCTCGGCCCGAAACGTCGACAGTGCTTCTCACTATAGATGCTGCCTGGCCTGCTGTGTTCCACCAGCATTTTGTGTGTGTTGCTTGAATTTCCAGCATCTGCAGATTTCCTCATGTACCGCGACCTCTGGCTTTTCTCCCTCCCACAGCAGGTTATCTTGGACGTGACCTGAAACATCCCAGACCCTGGCACCTGGGAGGCAAACTACCATCCAAGTTTCTTGCCTGCGTTCACAGAATCGCCTGTCTGATCCCTTAACTATAGAGTCCCCTATCACTACTGCCATCCTCTTCCTTTCCCTACCCTTCTGAGCCACAGGGCCGGACTCTGTGCCAGAGGCACGGCCACAGTTGCTTCCCCCATGCAGGCTGTCATCCCCAACAGTACTCAAACAGGAGTACTTATTGTCAAGGGGTACAGCCACTGGTGTACTCTCTAGTACCTGACTCTTCCCCTTCCCTCTCCTGACTGTGACCCACTTGTCTGTCTCCGGTGGCCCTGGTGTGACCACCTACCTATAACTCCTTTCTATCACCTCCTCACTCTCCCTGACCAGGCGAAGGTCATCGAGCTGCATCTCCAGTTCCCTAGCTCGGTCCCTTAGGAGCTGCAGCTCGACATACCTGGTGCAGATATGGTGATCTGGGAGGCTGGGAGACTCCAGAACCTCCCACATCTGACACCGAGCACAGGAAACCGGCCTCACACACATTCTTCCTCCTTTCTGCAAATAACACAAGTAAACCTACCTCGCCTCATCCCGTTACCGCCTAAGCCTGTTAAGCCAAAGCCCTATCACTCTGCTGCCTCTCACTCCGCTGCCCACTGGATATGGCGCTCTTCTTTTTAAACCTTTCGCACGCTACTGGCTGATGTCACATGCCTGCGCAGTCTTGCCTCTCTTTTACCCCAAGTAGTAAATCTGCCTTCTTTCCTGAAATCAGCCATTCACTCACAGCCTTCTTGGTCCGAATTATTTAGCTTGTAGAATCTTACAAGAAAGCACTCCAAAATGGATCCTAGCTGAAACACAACCCGTTTAAAAGGGCAGTTGAACTAGCTTTATTAATAGAAGCGCCAGACAGAGGTGCATTGAAATGCACCATGAAATGCATCATTCATATCAACAATCAATACAGTCTGAAGATGTGCTGGGGGCAGTTCATAAGTATCAGATGCTTCCAGCACCAAAATAACACGTCCCCAATTTACTAATCCTGACATGTACACCTTTTTTGGAAGGCGGGAGGAAATTCACACAGTTACAGAGGGAACATATAAATTCCTTACAGACAGTGATGCAAGTTTAACCCTGGTCGCAGGTGCTGTAAACCATTACACTAATTGCTGTGCTATCATGCTGCCCAGCCTGGGTGGCCTCCCACCTGATGGCATAAGCATCAATTTCTCTAACTGCAAATAATTTCTCCCTCTCACAACTTTTTTTCTCACCTACCCATCATCCCTCTCACTTTCTCTCTCTCCCCCTCGTTCCTCTCATCCTTCCCTTTCTTCAATAGTCCACGGCCCTCTCCTATTACATTCCTTCTTCTTCATCCCTATCCCCTTCCAGTTTATTACCTCACTCCCTCCCTCCCTCACCTCCCCACCTCCCCTCCTTCACCTGGTTTCACCTATATCTACTGGTTTGTACTCTTTTCCCTCCCTTCACTTTCTAAATCCAGTTTCTGTGCCTTTCTTTCTTGTCCTGAAATGAAATGTCAACTGTTTATATCCGTCCATAGATGCTGCCTGATTTGTTGACTTTATCCAGCATTTTGTGTGCACTGCTCAAGTTGTGTCCCACATCTGTAGTATCTCTCCTGTTTGTAACATTTATCTGATTTCCCATGACAATGGTTAAATTATGCCTGCAGCTGAAAAATTCTTCACTTCATTATCACTCCTGTCGAGAGTCACACTGAGCAATTAACTGAGGGAAAAAAAATCAGATCCAAGATTAGAGATACAATCCGACTGCGACTAATCTTGTTCCATGGGCTGTGATAACTATTCAATTAATTACCATCAGTTTTTCATTTCCACCCTGAATGGAACTGAGGAATGGGTACCACCCTACCTGTCCAATATGGTTAGTGCTGAGCCTGTGAAATTTTCAGGACCATGACAATTCCAAACAATCCATTTAAATGACAGTGCCAATCACGCCTCCTGAAAGCAGTTTACACATCCAGAAGGCAGGAAATCTGGTGGGGCTGTCAATACTACAAGAAGCCTACTTAAAAGGGAGATGTGCTTCTGTGTTGTTAATGCTAACGTTCTCATCTGGCAGTACCAAAGAAATCAGATAGAACTCCTGACTTGACACATTCCAAAGTCAGAATCAGAATCAGGTTTATTGTCATTAAAATGCTGTTCGTTGTGAAATTTGTTGTTATGTGGCAATGCAAGATGTAAACGTTACTATAAGTTAGAATAAATAAATAAAACAAAATAGCAACAGCAAGGTAGTGTTCATGGGAATTAAAGGATCCATGTCTGCTTGGCTGCCAGTGATTAGTGGTGTTCTGCCGGAGTCAGTGTTGGGAGCATTTCTTCATATGCTGTAAATCAGTGATTTAGATGATGGAATAGATGGCTTTGCTGCCAAGTTTGCAGATTATAAGAAGATAAGGAGGAGCGAAGAAAAAAATAGGATGCAGAGAGACTTAGAAAGATTCGGAGAATGGGCAAGAAAGTGGCAAATGAAATACAATGTTGGAAAAAGTATGATCACGCACCTTGGTAGTAGAAATAAACATGTGGATTATTTTCTAACCAGGGAGAAAATCCAAAAATCTGAGATGCAAAGGGACTTGGGAGTTAACTTGCAGGTTGAGTCGGTGGTGAGGAAGGCAAACGCCATGTTAGCACTCATTTCAAGAGGTCTAGAATATAAGAGCAAGGATGTGTTGCTGAAGCTTTATAAGGCACAGGTGAGGTCTCACCTTGAGTACTGTGAATGGTTTTGGGCCCCTCATCTTAGAAAAGATGTGCTGGCATTGGAGAGGGTCCAGAGGAGGTTCACAAGGATGATTCCAGGAATTAAAGGGTTATTATATGAAGAGTGTTGGATGGCTCTGGGTCTGTACTCACTGGAATTCAGAAGGATGAGGGGGTTTCTCATTGAAACCTTTCGAATGTTGAAAGGCCTAGAGAGAGTAGATGTGGAGAGGATGTTTCCCATCCAGGACAAGAGGGCACAGCTTCAGGATAGAGGGACGCCCTTTCAAAACAGAGATGTGGAGAAATGTCTTTAGCCAGAGTGGTGAATTTGTGGAATTTGTTGCCACATGCAGCTGTGAAGGCCAGGTCATTTGGTGCATTTTAGGCAGAGGTTGATAGGTTCTTGATTGGACATGACATCAAAGGTTACAAGGAGAAGGCAGGGAACTGGGGTTGAGGAGGAGCAAAAGAAAGGATCAGCCATGATTGAATGGTGAAGTTGACTCAATGGGCCAGATGGCCTAGTTCTGCTTCTATGCCTTATCATCTTATGGTTCATGGTCCATTCAAATGTCTGATGGTGGAGGGCAAGAACTTGTTCCTAAAATGTCAAGTGTGTGTCTTCAGACTCCCGTACTTCCTGTAGTAATGGAGATGGTAGTAGATGGGAGATGCAGGTGTACAAGCTAAGGAACGCAGTAAAGCTCAGGGTAGTCACCAAAGAGGTTTTATTTGGAAGGAACACAGTCTGGGATTTTTACCATCACATGATACAATGGGCCTGAGCCTTGTATAACCAGCTCCCAAATGTCTCATGAGCATGTTGTTTAAGGACCAACCAACACAAGAGAAAGTATTGTTTCGATTATGTGGTTAATACAGAGAAAGATGCACCATTAATAATTTTTTATTAACTATATTAATAAAATATATATTTGAAATATAAGCAAGTAAGACAAATATTCCTTGTACAAAGAAACACTGTCTTTATTTTCTATTTCACCTCAGAACAGCTGAAGAAGGACTGCTTTAAATTTCACCATTTGATGACAACCCCAACTCAAACAGTGTGTTTTAATGGGAGCAACACAATCAAAATGTTGAAGGAACTCAGCAGGCCAGGCAACATCTGTGGAAAAGAGTCAACAGACAAACTTCCTGGAGTTCTTTGAGGATATAACAAGTGCAGTGAACAGAGGGGAGCAGATGGGTGCTATTTACTTGGATTTCCAGAAGGTGTTTAATAAGGTGCCGCATAAAAGACTTATCCATAAGGTCAGGATGCATAGAGTCGGGGGTGATGTATTAGCATGGATAGCAGATTGGTTAGAGAGTTGGCATACATGGGTGTTACTCTGGTTGAGTGAGCAGTGTGCTGCAGGGGTCGATGTTGGGCCCACAACTATTCACAATATACATTAACAATCTGGATGAGGAGTCCAAGTGCAGTGTTTCTAATTTTTTTGATGATACAACACATGAGTGGAAAAGCAAATTGTACAGAGGATATGTACAGTCTTCAAAGAGATATAAATAGGTTAAGTGAGTGGGCCAGGGTCTGTCAGATGGAGTACAATGTTGGTAAATGTGAGGTCATCCTCTTTGGAAGGGAAAATGAAAGAGCAGATTATTATATAAATTGTTAAAAAAAATTGCAGCATGCTGCTGTGCAGAGGGACCTGGGATGCTCATGGAAGTTATGCTGCAACTGTACAGGTTACTGGTGAGGCCACATCTCGAGTACTGCGTGCATTTCTGGTCTCCTTTCTTGAGGAAGGATATACTGTCTTTGGAGGCAGTGCAAAGGAGGTTCACCAGGTTGATTCCAGAGTTGAGGGGGTTAGTCTATGAGGAGAGATTGTGTCTCTTTGGGCTGTACTCACTGGACTTCAGAAGAATGAGAGGAGATCTTATAGAAACATAAAAATTATGAAACGGATAGATAAGATAAAGGCAGTAAAGTTGTTTCCACTGGTAGGTGAGACTAGAACTAGTGAATAAAACTTCAAGATTTGGAGGGGGGGGAGTATTTTTAGGATGGAGATGAGGAGAAACTGCTTTTCCCAGAGAGTGGGGAATCTGTGGAATTCTCTGCCCAATGAAACAGTGGAGGCTACCTCAGAAAATATATTTAAGACAAGGCTGGATAGATTTTTGCATAGTAGGGAAATTAAAGGTCATGGATAAAAGGCAGGTGGGTGGAGATGAGTTCATGGTCAGATCAGACATGATTTTATTGAATGACGGAGCAGGCTCAATGGGCCAGATGGCCTACTCCTGCCCCTATTTCTAATGTTCCTATATAACTCGGCCCAAAATGTCAGCTGTTTACTCTTTTGTATAGATTTTGCCCAGCCTGCTGAGTTCCTCCTGCATTTTGTGTATGTTGCTTGGATTTCCAGCATCTGCAGATCTTCTGTTTGTTTTAAAGGGATCAATAGTGATGTAGGAAGAAACAGTGTCAATTTGCTTTGCTCTATGTCCATCTGGCCTGATTTTATGTAATCTTGTTAGGCTCCAGTACTGATTCCAGGACAATTCTGTACCTTCTAATCCACCTCTACATGAGTTTGAGATAAGGTGGAAACAAGCAGTAAAGTGGAACTTCCGTGATTTACATAAAACCATCACCATATTTTCAAACAAACATCACCATATAAGGAACTCTCACAAAAGACTTATCAGATTTGAGGGTAGAGGAATGCGTCATGTCCTGACTGATGAAGTGATGCTGCCCCTTCACTCTGATCTTGTCTTCTACAGACCTTTTAAACATTGATCGTAAACTGAAAAGTGAAAATAACCGCTTTGCAAAAGTTTACCCTGGAGCCAGATACTGTGAATGCTCCAATGAAAAGTCGCCCTGTAATCATCACAAGAAGGGCTGGAATGAAGGGAAATCTCTGGCCCATCAAATGCATTCCTGCTACAAACCCGGTACGGTCTACATACACTTTCTTAGATTAAGCTCATGCTGTCTGAGAAAAGGTTCTGCGTAGATGCTCCTTAGATCCTTACAGATGATCAAGTGGAGCCTCCAGATATTCATCAATCACACTAAAACAAATCACTCAGTATTTTTTCACTCTTGTTTTCAGAGTGTGGGCATTATGAGCAAGATCAAAATCAGGTTTATTATCACTGACGTATGTCATGAAAGGTGTCGATTTGCAGCAGTAGTTCAGTGTAAATCATAAAAATTGTTATATGTTACAAAAAATATTATAAATTACAAGACTTCAGGCTCCTGTGCCTCCTCCACAATGTTGGCATTCATCCTTGCAATGTCAGTAGTTAACTGGTTTTGCAAGAGGCCTTCTTGTGAAAGTATTCTTATCTCTCAGTATTGAAGGGAGAGCCGGGTTTTGAATCCACCAAAAATGATGGAATAGCAACAGATTGCCAGGTCACGATCATGTGTAACTTGCAGATGGAGGCATTCCTTGGACTGCTGCCCTAATCTATTTTTGAATTTAAAGTTCATGAGTCTGGGAGCTGCTGTCAGATTAACCTAGGATTTTGTAGACAGCCCTTTGCGGCCTCAGTGGTAGTGTGATTGAATGGGTAGTGTCAGATGTGGTTCTCATCAAAAGTATTAGTCTATTCTAGATGGTGACAAGCTTCTTGAATGCTACTGGCACTGTACTTATCCAGGAAAGTGGAATGTATAAACGCAAGAGATTCAGTAGATGCTGGAAATCCAGAGTAACACACACAAAATGATGGAGAAACGCTGCAGGTCAGGCAGCGTCTACGGAGAGGAATAGAGCCAATGCTTTGGCGTGAGAACCTTTGTTAGGACTGTAATGGAATGCATTCCATTACACCCATGATTTCTGCCGTGGAGATGATGAAAAGGCTCTGAAATGGCAGGAGCTAAATTAGTTGCCACAAGGTATCTAGCCTCTGAACGATTTTTGTTGCTAAGTTATCTGAATGGTTGATTTAGTTGAGTTTCTAGTCATTGTTGATAGTTGTGCACTCATCAATGGTAATGAATACACTCAGCAGCTGTGAGCCTCACATGCCTTCCATGGACTGCATCTAGGTTTCTCATTGCTTTAGTATTGCAGCCAACATAATCAAGAGCCTCCTACCCGAGACAGTCCACCCACCTGGACTACACTGAGTCTTCTAACTGATCACTGATACTCATTTTTTTAGATGTCATGCAATTGCAATAAACTAAAAACTAACCAATATATTCAAAGTACTAGATTATAAATTTACTTTCAAAGCACAACATACTGGAAGTTAAATAAGCACCAAAAAATAAAAAGAGATAAATTAAGAACCAACTTACACTAGCCATTTTTGGCCCGATTTATAACACTATTCAATAGTGCAGGTTCAAGTTACCTATGACTACATAAATTTCAGGGACCAGATGTGAAGAGTATCTACGAACCCAGGCCATTTGTGTTTAGTTGCTGGACAACAGTATACGAGGAGATATGATGTTTTGGCACCTGCTCTCAACCTCATCTCCGATCTCCACGTTTCCATGTGCAGGTGCGGTAGTCAGGAAGAAGTTCACTTGCAAGGAAATTGCCACTGACAACTCTCTGTGGAAGTGTCAGCCTGAGTGAAGAATACACTGACCCAATATACTTTGTTAATAATGTATCTTGATTTAAGAGTGCAACTTTCAAAGTACAGGTAATGCATATTTGTGACGAAGGCCCGTCACTGATTACGGACAGCACATGGCACATTCAGTAAAACACACAAAGAGTCATCCACACACATTACTCCCCTCTGTCATTGTGGTGAGTGCACGCATTACAATAAATCAACAGTCACAATTTTACACTTATCCCCAGCGGTAATAGGTATGAAAAAAAGAAACACACTATGTCACAGTTTAATTATCTCAGGTCAATTTATTCATATTCATCTTTCCAATTAGTGTTTTGCTGAAGTGTCATGATAATCTGACGTTTCTCTCCTCCACAGTCACTGGGTCTGAAACAGAGTTGCTGCAGAGAGCTGTCTAATATGGAGGCAGCAGCGACCTGCACAGGTGTGCTGATGGTGGAGGATGCCATCTTTAACTGGGTCAAGGGTTATGTCACCTAATTACTCATCTGGTGGTAAAGTTTTGGGGCTTATTTAAGTTATTGAACTGGGAAATGGTGACTCCTATAATGAGGTACATGTGTTTATTGTGAGAACTGGCAGTAGAGTTTCAGATTGTGTGAAATGGAAGGTAATTGAGTTAATTAGCTCTTGGTTGGTCTAGGGCGGGGGTCGGCAACCCGCGGCTCCGGAGCCACATGTGGCTCTTTTACGTCTGTGCTGCGGCTCCCTGTTGCTTTGGGAAATAATTGGTTGTGGCGACCCTTTTCCTGGCACATCCGAACCGACTCACAATTAGATAGCCTACGGGGGTTTGCGAGCACAGAGCTTTGGAGCCTCTGCGCCATGGGGGGCAGGTTGAGGGAGGCTTAAAAGTGAGGCTGAAGATTTCGAATAAAGTTTTTTCCTTCGACTGCAGTTACCGACTCCGTGTCGTAATTTTAGCGCTGCATGTAGCACACCGCTACATGGTCAGTATTTAATTAAAATGTATTTTATGTTAGTTTGTTAGTTTTTGAAATGTAAATCTAAATTTGAAGATTATGGTGATCTTGTACAATCTAAATAAGACTTTGTGGCGACCCATTTCCTGACACATCCGAACCGGCTCACAATTAGCCAGCGTTCAGGCTAAGGGAGATAGCCTACAGGGGTTTGTGAGTACGTGTCTTTTGCAGCATCCGCGCCCATGGGGGGCGGGTTGAGGGAGGCTTAAAAGCAAGGCTGTTTAGTTCGAATAAAGCTATCTTTGACTGCAGTTTACTGACTGCGTGTAGCAACCGCTACAACGTGTTTTTATCGCTGGCTGTCCAGAGGGGAGGTGCTGAAACGCTTTGTCGCGTGTCTGGAAGAAGTGAAAACTTTCCTGGGCAGCAAAGGGCTCACCTTTCCTGAGCTGGAACAGCCAGAGTGGCTGGAAAAGCTACACTTCATGGTAGACATAACAGCGCACCTGAACACGCTGAACACAGCTCTTCAACGGGGTAAGGACGTACAGCCCTGCACATGTTGGAGGTTGTTTTGGCATTCGAGCGCAAGTTGATGTTGCTTGCCAGAGATTTACAGAAAGGCACATTGTCTCACTTCCCCAATTTGAGAGAGTTCAAAAAAGGTCACGACATGATAAATTCGGAGTATTTACATTGGGCAATCATCGCAATGCAAACATCGTTTGGGAAACGCTTCTGTGAGTTCAGAGAGGAAAAAAACACATTATCCTTCCTGGTCACTCCCCTAAGCATCGATCCATCCCTACTGAATACGACTGCATTGTCAGGTGTGAGTCAACCTGAACAAGGATGATAAATATTTTAATTGCCTATTATTTTACGTATATTCATATGCTTTCATTGTTCAGTGAAATAGTCCTTTTATTTTTCAGGTTGACAGCTGGCTGACGTTATTTTTGGTTTGTTGCTGGCGGCAAATTTAAGTTTGGCGTTTTTCATAAATACAAGAAGGACTCAAATAGACGTTGAGTATTTTACTTAAAAGTAACCTTCAACCCAACGTCTTTTTTTCGGAGGTCAACATGTTTTTGTTGCATGCAGAAATGTAATTTCGTTTTCTCTGCAGGAGTTCATCAATTTCATAAATGCAACACATTATAGTTTGTTTATACATAGCATAAAGGCAAAACAAAACGTTGTATGCAGTGTTATTTCATTTTAAATGTCAAACGGGTTTTGCGGCTCCCAGTGTTTTCTTTTCTGTGGGAAACGGGTCCAAGTGGCTCTTTCAGTGGTAAAGGTTGCTGACCCCTGGTCTAGGGGAAGGGGTTTAGCAGTTATAAGCCTCGGGTTACCAAAGCTTTGGGGTTTTCTTTTTTCTGTTTAGTCTGAAGGTAGCTGTTAGCCAGACAGGCAACAATTGCAAGCTGTATATATATTGTTTTTTTCTTCATTCTTTTTCTTGTTTTGATGTGGATTTCCAGGTTTTCGTTTTTCCACTATTTTTGTAAATAAAAGCACCTCAGTCTATTTTTGCAAGTCAAGCCATCTGGTTATTCTTCTTAGGCAGTTGACCCACAGTTATTTGTGACAATATTAAATGCTGATTGTTCATATTATTTGTGAAACTTTAAAGCAGTGTTTCCCAACCTATTTTTAGCCCAACACCCCCCCCCCAAATAACTTTCATACTTGCCAACGCCCCTTCTAGACACAGTATACTTTCTGACACCTCCATAATGAAAATGGCATGTCTACCATATGCTAACATGAGAAAAATGATTCTGCTTTATATTGTTATTTCTCTTTAAACCTAGCTTACACAGGTCCTATGCACAGTACAGCAGCTTTGATATCAATGTGATCCTGGGGCTTGGTGGTTTTTAGCAAGAGTTGAAATATCTGGTTCAAGTTGTGACAGCAAAAGCCTTAAGTCCCCACGCATAACAATGTCCAGGGGTTTCTATTTTTTGTGATTATGTGGTCCACTGTACTGAAGCCTCTTTCACCAAGGTAGGAGGATGGGGATGCAATGAAGAGCAGGTTGGCTCTTCGCCAAATACCTGGAAGCTTTTGCAGCCACATACCACAAAAGCCAAAATTTTTGAAGAGCATTTTTGCTTCTTCATCCTTCTGAATTTCAATAGTTTCTTCTTGCAAACTCTTCCTGTTCTTCCACCTTGCAAGGAAATGGGTTAATCACCCAGTGCGGAATTTCAAGATCATTCAAATTCTTGAATCGATTCTGAAAATCCTTCTTCAGTGACTGGAGGTGTAAGCAGTACTCTTGCAAATCACATCCTGAGAAAGAGAGTACCAAGCTTTCCATGCAGGAACATTCTTCTCCCAATATTTTGCTTATATATTTCCAATTTTCTGATAAAAGTGAACACTACACTTCTTGCCTGATTAAATTGAAATTCTCACCCTGCAGTTTCAGATTTAGAATGTTCATTTTGTCATACAGATCGGCTAGGTATGCCACATCTCCACGTAGAAGTTCAATCTTGTTTCCCAAGCTCTTGTCGACTTCGAGCAAAAATTCAAGCACAGTGTCAAAAAGATCAAAGAAATGTTTTAAGCAGCAGCCTTTTGACAGCCAACACAGTTCAGAGTCAAGAAGCAAAAATTCAAACTCTTCATCATCATGGCATAACTCCTGAAATATTCTGCTATTTAATAGATGAGCTTTAATTTTCTTGATAGCAGATATTACTAAGGCCATGCTTGAAAAAATTCACTGGTTTGGGTTTTTGGCTGTGATATGTTGATGATAACTTACTCAATGGATTGCAAACAGACTTGGTATTTTTTTATTAATGCCACTAATCTAGCATGGCAATCTTTCATAAATGGGGCTCTATTGTTACACAAGAAATTATGTTCCCAATCAGAATACTTTTATCCTCAATATATATATTAAGCTCATCATAGATTGATTCTCCTTTGATATTTGTTTTTATTTTTTTACAAAAGAAAATCTCTTCATAAACTTCCATTTTTGATACACTGTACATATGCCATTAGCGATGCCTTGTTGTCTCGCACTGTTGACTCATCTAGTTGTATTCCAAATTCTGGTTTTTTTCTAGCTCTGTGCATAGTTGATACTCAAAGTCTTCACTCATTTCGGCAATATGACCGCTACAGAGTTATTATTCAGAGGAATTAATTTTAAAATTCTGGTATCCATTTTGAGAACAGTGGTGAACATTTCTGATACAGCAGGCATATTAATCTTTCACTAATTGTACGAGATTTTCCACAGTTTGGTATCATTTTGGAAATGTTATAAAAAACAATGAGACCACTAACAACATGCTTTCCTGGCAGATAACTCAAGTGTGCAACGCCTTTCAAATGCTTCTTTCATCTATTGGAACTGTGTAATACGGTAAGTAGACTTTCCAGGGTGTTTTTTATGGAAGAGTTCGGGCAATCTTGATGGTTTCATGGCTTCATTAGACAGTACGGTATTATAAATAAGACACATGGAGCATCGCTGATCTGATGGGAATGGAATAAAACCATACTTCAGGTATGTAACATTGTAGTGGCACACTTTCTGCAGCTTCTGTTTCTTAACAGGATTAGAATTCGAGGCTTCACCACCTTCTGACTCATACAGCCCATGCTGTACCTATCTATCCATCATTAATGAGGTTAAATTAAAAGAAAAAAATAACACATACTGGGAATGCCTGTCGGATGTTGACAATGGCAGTGAGTTGGAACAATTGGTCAGGTCTCGTGCCTCAAGTTACACCCCTCCCCGCTAAGGATCTTGAATGCCCACCCCCGAATGACCTCTATTTCCCCTAATGCCTCCTTAGATTACATACCTGCCCCCACCCCTTAGAACATGTAACTGCCCCCCTTTGGAATCACTGCTTTAATGCAATACA
This sequence comes from Hypanus sabinus, assembly GCF_030144855.1. NCBI lineage: Eukaryota > Metazoa > Chordata > Chondrichthyes > Myliobatiformes > Dasyatidae > Hypanus > Hypanus sabinus. The sequence goes on from NC_082711.1 coordinate 37,026,625, forward strand.
TTGTTCATTGTTGTAACTCTCTGTGATGGCATGGGTTTCCTCTGGGTGCTCCAGTTTCATCCCACATTGCAGGAACATGTGTGAGTTAGGGTAAGTAAGCTGAGGGCATGTTATGATGGTACTGGAAATATGGCCACACTTGTGGGCTTTTTCCAGCATATCAGATGATGCAAACAATACATTTCACCAGATGTTTCAATGCATCAAAGTTCATGTGACCAAAAAAATTAAGCTTTAACTAAGTAATGAATTAAATCCTGTAATATTAAAAATATGTGAGGCAATAAATGTGCAGATGCTATTGTCAAGATCGATATAGTTGAATTGCTTTTATAGTTCTTTAAGTTTCCAGTTTTTTTCTGGACAATTACAAATGCATTTTGGAGAATCTGCGACTATCAAATATATCCTCAGTGGAAGGCTAATGAGTTAATCAACAGGACATACAGGGAGGTAGTTACACCTAAGGTGTAGGATACAGGTAACTGGGTGACTAACGGGGGATGGGCAGCCAGTGCAGAGTACCCCTGTGGTCAATCACCCTGGACATCATGTATACAGCTTCAGATATAGTTGGGCAGGAGGGGATCTTGCAGAGAAAAGGCTCAGCGGTAGGGTCTGGATTCCAGACTCAGAAGGCTAGAAGAGGACTGCAGTAGTGGTAGGGGATTCCATGGTTCGAAGACCAGACAGGAGGATTATCAGATGTGAAAGAGACAGCCAGATGGTATGTTACCTCCCTGGTGCCAGGATCAGGGATACCTTCGTAAGTGAGCAGCCAGAAATCGTGGTACATATTGGTACCAATGACATAGATAAGAAAAGGGAGGAGGTCCTGAAGAAAGTCTATGAGAAGTTAGGTAGAAAGCTGAACAGCTGGACCTCCAGGTCAGTAATCTCTGGATTGCTGATTCTCCCACTCACAATTAAGGGTAAAAATAAGATAATTTGACAGATGAGTGTGTGACAGAGGAAGCAGTACACTGGGAAGGGTTTCAGATTGGTAGATCATTGGGATCATTTCTAGGGAAGGTATGAACTGTACACAAAGGACAGGTTACACTGAACACAGTGGGGATCAATATCCTGCGGGCAGGTTTGCTGGAGCTGTTCATTTCATAGCTTGTCACACCAAACAGTCAGCCATCCTTGTCTGGTGCGTAGTGTCAGAATTGGTCTCCTTTCGGATTAACCGGGTCACGATATGAACATTCCTGATTCGACCCTTGTTTTTCACGAAGCCGAGGCTAGCTCAGTGCTCACCCCGGCACGGATGGAAAGCGTGCCCGGGTGGGGGGAGGCCAACTGGGTTCGAACTTGGGAGCCTTCAATTCCGAAGTCCGGCGCTGATGCCACTGTGCCACCAGCTGGCTGGAGCTGTTGAGGAGGGTTTTAAACTAATTTGGCAGACGATTGGAACCAGAGTGTTAGGGTTGAGAATGTTGGGGCAGAAGTAAATGCAGTGTGCAGTGAGACTGTGAGGAAAGGCATGCTGAAGATAGGGCAAAATTCCAGATAGTGTTATGAGTTGAAATGTAAGATGGGAGCAAGGGGAAAAAGCGTGATGAAAACAGGACTGAAGGTGTTATATTTGAATGCATGAAGTATATAGAATAAGGTAGATGATCTTGTGGTACAGTTAGAGATTGGCAGGTATGAGATGGTGGACATCACTGAGCCATGGCTGAAAGAAGATCATAGTTGGGAGCTTATCATCCAAGGAGTCACAATGCATCAAAAGAACAGGCAAGTAGGCAGAGGGGGTGTGGTGGCTCTGTCAGTAAAAAATGAAGTCAAATACTTACAAATAAGTGAGAAAGGATCAGAAGATACAGAATCCTTGTGAGTAGACTGAAGAAACTGCAAAGGTAAAAAAAAATCCTGCTATGCATTTTCTGCAGGTCTCCAAATGGTAGCCAAGATGTGGGGTATAATTTACAACAGGAGATAGAAAAGGCATGTAAAAAGGACAATGTTAAGATAGGGATATCAATATGCAAGTAGATTGGGAAACTCAGCTAGGTGCTGGATCCAAAAAGAGGGAAATTGAAGAATGCACGAGATGGCTTTTTAGAGCAGCTTGTGTTTGAGCCTTTGAGGGGAAAGACAATCCTGGATTGGGTGTTGTGTAATGAACCAGATTTGATTAGGGAGCTTAAGCTAAAGGAACCCCTAGGAGATGGTGATCATAATATGATAGAATTCACCTTCCATTTGAGAAGTCAGAAGCTAAAGTTAGATCTATCAGTATTACAGTGAAGTAAAGGGAATTACAGAGACATGAGAGAGGAGAAGCTCGAAGTTGATTGAAAGGGGACACGAGCATTGATGATGGCTGAAGAGCAATGGTTGGTGTTTCTGGGAGAAATTTAGATGGGACAAGATAGAAGCATACTAAAGATGAAGAAGTATTCTAAAGGCAAAAGATGCAATGATGAGAAAGGAAATCAAAGAGAACATGAAAGGAAGAAATAAGCCATAAAATATAGCAAGATTTAATGGGAAATTAGAAGATTGGGAAGCCTTTAAAAAACAAAAGAAGGCAACTAACAAAAAGCATAAGGAGAAAGATGATGAAATATGAAAATAAGATAGCCAATAATATAAAAGAGAATAAGATTTTTTTCAGAAATATAAAGATAGAAAGAGAGGCGAGTGGATATTGGATTGCTGGAAAATGACACTGGAGAGGTACTAATGTGGGCCAAAGGAATGGTGGATAAACTTAATAAGTATTTTGCATCTGTCTTCCCCATAGAAGATACAAGAAGTATGCCAGAAATGTGAGAATATGAGGGGACAGAAGTGAGTATAGTTGTTAACACTGAGGAGAAGGTGCCTGAGAAGCTGAAAGGTCTGAAGGTAAATAAGTCACCTGGCCCACATGCACTACATCTCAGGGTTGTGAAGGAGCTCGCTGAAGAGATTGTGGAGGTATTAGAATGATCTTTCAAGAATCATTAGCTTCTGGAATGATTCTGGAGGACTGGAAATCTGCAAATGTCACTCCACTGTTTAGGAAGGGAAGAAGGCAGAAGAAGGGAAATTATAGGCCAGTTAGCCTGACTTTACTGATAGGGAAGATATTGGAGCTGAAGGTATTACAGAAAACATACTGGCATGAATAGAAGATTGGCTAACTGGCAGGAATCAAAGAGTAAATTTAAAAAGGATCTTTTCTGGTTGGCTGCAGGTGCCTAGTAGTATTCTGCATGAGTGAGTGTTGGAGCTACTTCTTCTCACATTATATGTCAATAATTTGGATTTGATGTCTTTGTAGCCAGTTTTGTGGATGATACAAAGATACCATCTTTTGAGACTACGGGGAGGAAGGTAAATGCAATGTTAGCATTTATTTCAAGAGTCTGACCTCAGTGTTGGAGTCAATTAAGGGTGAGGTCTCAGGGTTCTTGGAGGCACATGATAAAATAAAATTTTGGTAGGACTAATCAAAATAAGACATACGTGGTAAATGGTAGGGCACTGAGGACTGCAGTAGAACAGAGTGATCTAGGAATAATGGTGCATAGTCCCCTGACAGCAGAATCTCATGTGGATAGGGTAGTGAAGAAAGCTTTTGGTATGCTGGCCTTATAAATCAGAGCAGGAGTTGGGATGCAATGTTAAAATTGTACAATGCATTGGTGAGGCCAAATTTGGAGTATTGTGTACAGCTCTGGTCACCGAATTATAGAAAAGATGTCAATAAACTAGAGAGAGTACAGAGGAGATTTACTAGAATGTTACCTGGGTTTCAACACCTAAGTTACAGAGAAAGTAAAATAATGAGGTATAATATAATTTGACATATAATGTGAGAAGAAGTAGCTCCAACACTCACTCATGCAGAATACTACTAGGCGCCTGCAGCCAACCAGAGAAGATCCTTTCACAGTTAAAATAATGAGGGGGATAGATAGAGTTGACATGGATTGGCTTTTGCCATTGAGAGTAGGGGAGATTCAAACAAGAGGACATGATTTGAGAGTTAATGGGCAAAAGTTTAGGGCTAACATGAGGGGGATCTTCTTTATTCAGAGAGTGATAGCTGTGTGGAACGAGCTTCCAGTAGAAGCAGTAGAGGCAGAGTCGATTTTGTCATTTAAAAAATCCTCTCAACTTTGACTGGCATATGAAAACAACAGAAGTGATTTTATTTCAACTACCAGCCCCTACCCCCATACAAATAGTTGACAACTTTCCTTATCCTACATCTCATGGATGCCAGACTTTTGGGGTCTACCTTCAGCATGGTGAGTCTCACTCAGATTGGTCTCTACAGACAGCTTCAAGGCTTTGAGAAACAAAAACAGGAATAACAGATCTAGTGTTCCAACTGCCTGTCCTTACCTCCTATTTTCTGTTGGTTATTCTTGGACAGAACATGAAAGAATAAGGGGGCCATACAAATGTCATATAGCATGCTAGCTTTCATAAGGTGAAATAGGGTGGCGAAGTGAGTTTTTGGTATGCTGGCCTTTATAAGTCAGAGCATTGATTATAGGAGTTGGGACATAATTTTAAAATTGTACAAGGCATTGGTAAGGCCGAATTTGGAGTATTATGTACAGTTCTGGTCACCGAGTTATAGGAAAGATGTCAACAAAATAGAGAGAGTACAGAGGAGATTTACTAGAATGTTACCTGGGTTTCAGCACCCTAAATTACAGAGAAAGGTTGAACAAGTTAGGTCTTTATTCTTTGGAGTGTAGAAGGTTGAGGGGGTACTTGATAGAGGTATTTAAAATAATGAGGGGGATAGATAGAGTTGACATGGTTAGGCTTTTGCCATTGAGAGTAGGGGAGATTCAAACAGGAGGACATGATTTGAGAGTTAAGGGGCAAAAGTTTAGGGGTAACAAGAGGGGGATCTTCTTTACTCAGAGAGTGGTAGCTGTGTGCAATGAGCTTCTAGTAGAAGTGGTAGAGGCAGGGTCAATTTTGTCATTAAAAAAAAAATTGGATGGGTATATGGACAGGAAAGGAATGGAGTGTTATGGGCTGAGTGCAGGTAGGTGGGACTAGGTGAGAGTAAGCGTTTGGCATGAACTAGAAGGGCTGAGATGGCCTGTTTCCTTGCTGTAATTGTTAGATGGTTATAAAATAGGCCATAGTCAGCAAGGTTTCCACAAGGGTAAATCTTGCCAGTCAAATTTGTTGGAATTCTTTGAAGAAATAACAGGCAGGATAGACAAAGGAAAATTGGTTGATGTTGTATACTTGGATTTTCAGAAGGCCTTTAACAAAGTGCTGCAAGGTGCCACACATGAGGCTGCTTAACAAGCTGCAAGCCCATGATATTGCAGAAAAGGTTCTAGCATGATAACGCAATGGCTGATTGGCTGGAGGCAAAGAGTGGGAATATAGCGAGCCTTTTCTGACTGGCTGCCAATGACTAGTGGTGTTCCACAGGGGTCTGTGTTGGGGCCAATTCTTTTTAATTTATATGTCAATGATTTGGATTATGGAATTAATGGCTTTGTTGCAAAGTTTGCAGATGATATGAAGATAGGCAGAGAGGCAGATATTTCTGAGGAAGTAGTGAGGCGACAGGAGAAATTAAGAGATTAGAGGAATGGACAAATAAATGGCAGATGGAATACAATGGTCAGAAAACGTATGGTAGTACACTTTGGTAGAAGAAATGAAAGCATTGACTATTTTCTAAATGGAGAGAAAATTCAAAAAACTGTGGTGCAAAGGGACTTGGGAGTCCTTGAGCTGGAATCCCGAAAGGGTAATTTACAGGTTGAGTTGGTGGTGAGGAAGGCAAATGCAATGTTAGCATTCATTTTAAGAGGACTAGAATATAAAAGCAAGGATGTAATGTTGAAAATTTATAAAGCACTGCCTCAGAATAGAGGGGTGTCCTTTTAGCACAGAGATGAGGAGGAATTTTTTTTTTAGCCAGAGAGCAGTGAATCTGCGGCATTCTTTGCAAAAGGCAGAGGGTGTAGCCAAGTTTTTATGTATATTTAAGGCAGAGGTTGATATATTCTTGATTGGTCAGGGCATGAAGGGATATGGAGAGAAGGCAGGAGATTGGGCCTGAGAGGAAGATTGGATAAGCCATAATGAAATGGCAGAGCAAACTCAATGGGTCAAATAGCCTAATTCTGCTCCTATATATTATGGTCTTATGGTCTTAAATGTGGAGGGGCAGGTAGTGTTGAGGAAGCACGGAGTTTGTAGCAGGATTTAGACAGATTGGAACAATATAGTCAGATGGAATACAGTGTAGGAAAGTGTATGGTCATACACTTAGGTAGAAGGAATGCAGTCATAAACTGTTGTTTTGTGGGCACAACTACATATCAATTAAATAAAAGCTCTCACGTGAGAGATGGCCTCAACTGGTGTTTTCATATTGCAGCGAGAGAGAGAGAGAGAGAGAGAGAGAGAGAGAGAGCAATGCGCATGCGTAGACAACAGCGCATGTGCAGACAACAGATCAATACATAGTCCTAACAGTGGGAGGGGGTGGTGGTGTCATGCTCTAAAATAAATGCATCCATGCAGTAATAGACTATTTTCTAAGTGGGCAGAAAATTCTAAATTCAGAACTGCAAAGATACCTGGGAGTTCACATGCAGGATTCACTAAAGGTTAACTTCCAGGTTGAGTTAGTCGGTAGGGAAGGAAAATGAAAAAATAGCCTTCATTTCAAGAGGTCTAGAATATGAAAGTAAGAATGTAATGCTGAAGTTTAATAAGAAATCGGTCAGACCTCATTTGGAGTGTTGTGAGCAGTTTTGGACTCCTTGTCTAAAACAAAGGTGTCTGGCATTGAAGAAGGTCCAGAGGAGTTTCAGGAAAATGGTTCTGGGTATGCAAGGATTAAAATATGAGGAGCGTTTGATGGCTCTGGGTCTGTACCTGCTGGAGTTTAGAAGAAGGACAGGGGATCTCATTGAAACCTGTCAAGTATTGAAAGGCCTTGATAGAGTTGATGTGGAGAGGATGTTTCCTATAGTAGAGTAAACTAGGACTAGAGGGCACAGCTTCAGAATAGAGGGATGTTCATTTAGTACAGAGGTGAGGAGGCATTTCTTTAGCTAGAGGGTTATGAATCTGTGGGATTCATTGCCTCACATGGGGGTTGGGTCATTGTGTATATTTAAAGCAGCGGTTGATGGGTTCTTGATTAGTCAGAGTGTCAAGGGTTATGGGGAGAAGGCAGGAGGGTGGGCTTGAGAGAGATATGCATAGGATATCTATGCCTTATATGAATGAAAATCTATTTTCTTAAAAGCCTAACGATGATAATTGTTAAGTTGAATATTTGGGCGTGTTTCTATTTTGTCACTGATGCTATTGTCTCTCTGAACATCACATCCTTTGGTAAGCAGAACACAAAGCCTAGCTTTATTCATTAAACCAAAACAGCACCACTACAGGAACTTGTAAATTCGCCCAAAGTGGAGTTGGAATGGTACTCCAAAACAGGGTCCTTGAGATAAAAAATACCTTGCTCAAGTCTTGATAGAGCAATGTATGAAATACTCATAGGCATCTTGTGTGTTCCCAAGGGAAAAGGAAAGAATTTTTGTCATTAATCATGTTGGACTGTCCATGTGGAGAGTTCCAGTGGAATCGACTTACGGCTGCCAGCTGATGTCTGTATTTGTGTTTCACACCAGATTAGTCTCTAGAAAGATCCTCACATTCATATGGAATTACAGTAACATTTCATTTGCCAAAGTAAATCTATATTGTAAGACTAAATTACTATTTTGGAAAAATCCTCCAATACTTCATCAGCATGTTGACCGGCCAAATGTGTGACATTGGCATGAAATGCTTAAGAATGATTGCATTGCATCCGTCCAAGTGGAACTTGTGTTGCAACCTTATTTCCTTTCAATAGCACATTATTTTCTTAAATGTTTCCTCAGGGAAACGTGTAGCAAATTATTTTTCTAGAGTTACAAAATCCAGGAAAAAAGAAATTATGAATTAATGAGTGAAATATTGCATGAAGAAGTATTCTATAGCACAGATATTGAGCTTTACTGATGTGCAAATCCTCACAGGCCATAAGCAATTGCAGAACTATGACCTACCTGCATCCCCGATGTACATCTTCCTGAGAAATCCATTCCTTATGTAACTTGAGGATAAAATGATTCAGTCCATTATGTGCTATATCAATTTTAAAAATATTTATCTAGCTGGTTGCATTGGGTTGGGTATTATCATATCTGTATTATTCCCTTTTGGTCATTTTTTTTTTGTGAATATAGATGCCAGAGAAACCAGGAGTAATACACAAAATGCCATAGGAATTCATTATGTCAACAGCATCTATGAGAAGGAAAATACAGTCAATGTTCTGGGCCAAGACCCTTTATCAGGACTGATGGATCATGGTGAACATTCTGCCAGATGTCATGTAACATCTGTGGGTGGAAGGGGGTAGTTGGCCTTTTGGGAAAGAAAACACTGATCGTGTTTCCTCCCACAGATGCCATATGACCCACTGAGTTCCTCCAGCAGAGTCTATATTCAAACATCTACAGTCTCTTCTATCTTTGCACATCAGGGTGTCCTTTGTGAAGGTCATTATTACTTCTTGATCCTCCTGGCATGAAAATGTTCAGAGCTGAAAAGATTGAATGGTTAAAATCACTTGCTGGTTTCCTTGTTATATGATGTTAGATTTCCAAGAGGCAGCCATTACTGCCATATTACACTCCCTCTCCAAGAGAAGATCCTCAGTTACGCTGCATCCTCAGTAACAACTCATGAAATTACATCTTTATTAATTTACCAATTTACATTCTGTGCACTAGAGTAAATTCATGATGCTATGCTCTTGGAAGCAGTTTCATTTAAACTAGCATGGGTCTGCTCTCATGTTGTACCCACTATTTAATATATGTTGGCCTCTGAGTGCAATTATATCCGAAATACTATTTTAGGATACAACTCAAAGCACATAATTGGTTCCAGACCAGCAATTATGGAGGTGGACACAGATGAGGAATGCCTTTTGCATTTCTAAAGAACATACATAGTCCTCCCCAACATAATATCCAGCTATCTTTTAATGGTCTCAACGCATTTTCCTGGCTCACTTGCCCAGAAATAAACAATTTCCATTCCAATGTTTTTGTATGTAGAACTTCCTGACCTGAATTATAATTATGCCGGTTGCGAGTTAGAAGCTGTATCCCATTCACTTTTGTGTAGAAATTAATTCAAATCATCACTCAGATGTTACATTCAAAATTAATTCTTGTTTTAAGTTGGATTGTAAAATCTTGCAATAAATGTGTCCCACATGACTTCTTTTGTTCTATTGAACTAGAACCAATTGAGATCTCTTTTACTAAGAGATCATGATGAAGGAGAGTAACATCTTGTCTTTAATGGGTGGATAGGGACCATTAGGGCGAGACACAATATTACAAGAAGAGCTGAACGAGTGGTGTAGTGTTCTCCTTGTGCCTGAAATCAAGAACCAAACCCCAGTTGGGATATTGGATTTGGAATTGGCTTAGCATTGTCAGATATAATGAAGTACAATGAAGATCTTGTTTTGCAAACTGTTCAAACAGATTAATTCATTGCACAGTGCATCAAGGAAGGAAAGGGTAAATCAACAATAAATTGCAGAGTGAAGCATAGTAGCTACAGAGAAAGTGCAGTGCAGTAAGACACTGAGGTGCAAGATCATAATATAGAATGTGAGGTCAAGAGTCCATTTTATCACACTAATATAACCATACAATAGTCTTATAGCCAATGGGATAAAGGCTGTCCTTCAGCCTGGTAGTATTTCAGGCTTTTATCAGAATCAGAATCAGATTTAATATCACCGGCATATGTTGTAAAATTTGTTAACTTTATAGCAGCAGTACAATGAAATGCAATAAATAAATATAGAGAAAAATACTGAGTTACATTAAGTATATATATGTCTATTAAAGAGTTAAGTTAAAATAAGTAAAATAACAGAAACAGAAAAAATAGTGAGGCAGTATTCATGGGTTCAATGTCCATTTAGAAACCTGATGGCAGAGAGGAAGAAGCTGTTTCTGATCTGCTGAGTGTGTGTGCAGGCTTCTGTACCTCCTTCTGGATGGTAACAGTGTGAAGAGGACATGTCCTGGGTGGTGGGGATCCTAATGATAGACACCACCTTCCTAAGGCACTGCTCCTTGAAAGTATCTTGGATATTATGGAAGCTAGTACTCATGATGGAGCTGAATAATTTTACAAGTTTCTGCAATTTATTTCTATCTTGTGCAGTAGCCCCTCCCACCCCCATATCAGACTGAAGCAGCCAATCAGAATGCTCTCCACAGTGCATTTGTAGAAGTTTTAGAGTGTTTTACTTGACAAACCAAATAATCTCAAACTCCTAAAAAAAATAGCCACTGTCTTTCCTTCTTTATAGCTGCTTCAATATGTTGAGTCCAGGTTAGGTCCTCAGAGATATTGACACCCAGAAACTTGAAACTTTTCACTCTCTCTACGTCTGATCCCGCTATGAGGATTGGTTTGTGTTCCCTCGTCTTACCCTTCCTGAAGTCCACAATCAGCTCCTTAGTCTTGCTGAAGTTGAATGCAAGGCTGTTGATGCAACACCACTCAACTAACTAGTATAACTTGCACCTGTAAGCCCTTTTGTCACCATCTGAAATTCTGCCAATAATGGCTGTACCATCACCACATTTATAGCTGCTGTTTGGGCTATGTCTAACCACACAGCCATAGGCATCAGCTTATATAAAAGAATCATAAAAATACTTCTCGGGTCATAGAACTACAGTGTATCAAAACAGGTCCTTCAGCCCACCCCGTACATCACGTTGGGGTCAATACTAATCCCAATTAGACCATAGTCCTGGCAATTCAAATATTCACTTAGACACTCTCTGTGATAGCACCTGCCTCCACCATCCTCCTTCTGAAGATGAACCATCAAATATTGACCAAGGCCAAAGGATGATGTGCTAAAGATCATCCAGCAAATAATCCGGAACTGAGAGAAAATAAAAGCAAAAATAGCTGGAAACATTCAACAGCCCAGGCAGCATCTGTGGAGAGAGAAAGAGTCACCAGTGCAGTGCAAAATCTTTTTGTCAGAAATCTCATTTAAATTGCAGAGAAAGCAGATGGATGGGACGAACGGAATTTTTCCTATTGGGTGAGCTCTGGACTACCATAGAGATAAGATCCTAATAAAGCAATCTAGGTTCATGAGGGTAGTGAAAGAGAAATAACACAAAGAAGTTAAAACTCTGACGTGAGGGAAATGAGATGGAGAAAGCATAAACAAAGGAAGATGTGAAAAGCAGCACTGTGGGAAATGCTAAACATGTCATGCTGCTTACATAGAGAAAAACAAGTGGCCAATATGAGAGACGGATGATGTGAAGCCTGATCCGACGCAGACAGAGAAAGTGAGCCACATGAAACATGCTGATTTAATTTTGAGTCTGGAAGGCTGTCATAGGGAAGATGAGGTGCTGTTACTTAACCTTAAGTATCAGAAGCAATAGGCTGATAGGTCAGACAGGTCAGTGCGATGAAGATAGGATGCAACAGCAAACTCAGGATTGTCCTTGTAGATCGAAAGCTGGTGCCCCGCAAAGCAGCCACCCAATTTGTGCTTGGTTTCTCTGATGCAGAGAAGACTACTTCGTAAACACCGAACTTGGAAGTGAAATACTGCTTCAACTTGGAATGCCTGTCATGTTTCCTATAAGGTGGGAAGTAAAGATGTAAGAGGGCAGACGTTTCAGCTCCTGTGGTAGCATGGGAAGATGGCAGTTATCGGTGGAGACAGATTGGAACAAACTACTGAGCTGGCCTTTTGGGCACAATCGGGCCAAAGTTGAACCTGACCATGCTTTGAGAAAGATTACAGATAACCCTGTATAATGGCCAGTCGGGTTGTGGGAAACTGTTCTTACGGAATTTACAACTCACCACCCAAAAAATCGGGATTTCGAATAAAATTCACGATCATGGAACTTCCATGAAAAAAAGTAAATATTTGTTTCATCTCACAGTTCTTGACACGTGCAGATCAAATTAAAGTTTCAAGCTCAACTTTCAAGTTTATTCTATAGGCATAAATACCCAATGAATAAATGCAACGTAAGTTAGCTTTGCATCAGCAGTACAGCACGTTACAAACATGACAAACGTAACAATCAAGAGAAAATCTGCAGATGCTAGAAATCCAAGCAACACACACAAAATGCCGGAAGAGCTCAGCAGATCAGGCAGCATCTATGGAAAAGAGTACAGTCGACATTTCGAGCAGAGGGAGAGAATACTCTTTTGAGGCAACACCACACAGTGGGATGTAAAGAGATTGTAAGCATGTATGCATTTAATATTATAGTAATATTTGAGGAATATTTTAAATATATTGTTTGGGTAAACATTCTTTGTTGTTTACAAAATGCATTGCAGGTTACTATATATATAAGTACTGTACCTAAATGGCATACGTCATTATGAAACAAAACTCTAAGTTAAAATAATATTCAAATTATATAGGACAGCTATTGCAATGCTTTTGAAACAATGTACAATATTGCCCAGAGGCTATAGCGGAGCAGCCGTGAAGTCTCACTCAAGTATTGTCCCCATTTCCCTTAACAGCTTTAATCCTTTGATGGTGTAATTGCTTTTGGCAATATTGTGGAAACACACATCTAGTCCATGCTGAACCATTAATCTTCCTAGTCCCATCCATTGACCTGTCCCCTGACCATAACCTTCCATATCCCCTCCTGAAACTATATCTTCTGCTGGTTTGTTCCATACTCTCAATGAAGAACTTCCCCCTCATGTTCCCCTTAAACAGTTCACCTTTTACCTTTAACCCAAGATCTCTAGCTCTGGTCTCACATAACCTGAGTGGAAAAAGCCTGCTTGAATTAACCCTATCTATACCCCTCATAATTTTGCATTCCCAGATCCCTCTGTTCTCCTGTCCTTGCCAATTCCCTGTCACTCGCCATGTAAGTCCTACCCTGTTTTTGTCTCCCAAAGTGTAGCATCTCACTCTTGCATTAACTGTCTCTGCATTTCACATCTGCATTGAACAAACTGTGGTGAACTACATATACCTGTCTGGACACGCCCCCTGCTGACTGCTCCTGTGGCTCCTCCCACAGACCCCTGTATAAAGGCGATTGAGGTCTGAGCCCGGCCTCTCTGTCTCCAGGATGTAGTATGGTGGTCAACCACTGCTTGTTCCTTCTTCCAATCAATAAAAGTCGATATCTCACCTTTACGTCTCAGAGAGAGTTATTGATGGTGCATCACAAACACAGGCCACCCTACATTTTCTCCAATGTTCCTTTCTGTAACAACACATCTGCAGACACTCACACAGTCAATTCCACCCCTATGATAAATTTAGTGTTTTGTGGTCCATAATTTAAAAACATGCATGCTACTGGAGTCCATTAGAAGTCCAGAACAGGAGACGTACATGTTGCCCTGGTCTAGGGAACCCTCCTTTTTAATGCAGCAGCTTTCTTATGTCAGTGACTAAGGTATTGGTGTACCTTGATCACTCCACACAGGAAGAGATTTGCGTTCCAGCAGTAAACTCAGGTCTTTGCTTAAGTATGAGATGCCTAGGATTCAAGGCTGATCAGCACTCATATCTCAACCATACTTTATTTTGCTTGTGCACACAGGAACTGTTCTGAAATCAAAGGCTATTTTTATACAAAATCGACTTATCAGTTACAGATATTGATCATTTGGTAAACTGTGTACGGTTCTTTACTCCCCCACATCAGAAATCTGCATTCTATAAACCTGCGACCAAAGGCTCGTCAACTGAAAACCTTGAGCTATTCACCCTTAAACTGAGAAGGGGTAGGTATATAAGATGATGAGAGACTTTGATCGTGTAGATAGTCAAAGGCTTTTTCCCAGGGCTGAAATGGTTGCCACAAGAAGACACAGGTTTAAAGTGCTGGGGGGTAGGTACAGAGGAGTTGTCAGGGGTAAGTTTTTTAGTCAGAGAGTAGTGAGTGCGTGGAATGGGCTGCCGGCAACAGTGATAGAGGCAGATACAATAGGGTCTTTTAAGAGACTTTTGGATAGGCACAGTACATGGAGCTTAGAAAAATAGAGAGCTATGGGTAAGCCTAGTAATTTCTAAGGTAGGGACATGTTGGTACAACTTTGAGGGCCGAAGGCCCCGTATTGTACTGTAGGTTTCTATGTTTCTACGGATGATGAGCTGATCAACAGTAGTGAAGACGTCAACAACCAGCAGTAATTAAAGTTTCACATTATCCTTATTGGACATGGACAATTGATTGACTAAATCCTGCAAGACTGAATTTAATTATCTGCAGATACTGGAAGTCTTTGGCAAAATGCACGAAATGCTGGAGGAATTCAGCATGTCAGGCAGCATTTAAGGAAGGAAATATACAGTTGATATTGCAGCCCAAAAGCCTAAACCAGGACTTAATTCAGAAATTATTCAGTTTTCCTTCTTGTACTTCTGTTAAAAATATTCTCAGTTACATCTGAATAAAACTTTGACAAATTAAGCTTGTTCTGTGAGGGCAAAGGAATTCAATGTAAATTATAGAACAAACGTTGCAGAAGCAGAGTGGCGCTTTGAAATCAGTGAGTGGTGAAAACCCTTGATGAGCCCCAACAACCTGCCTGATGGTGGCATAAGATCCCTGCAGTGTCAACATGGAAATTGTCAGTAGAGGTCTGTCATAAAGACTCTCTGGTTCTTTCATGCATTTAATTCACTCAACCACCCGAAGCTGCATAGTATACAGTATATGCGTTTTAAAAATTGCTGGCACTGCTGGCAATTCTGACATGGTGGCAAATGACGGGAGTGTGGATCTTTTGAGGTGGATGTGCTTTCAGTTGTTCATTAAATGTATCACAGCACCCAAGATCAGGATTGAATCTATTCTCTGGCATGGAACATCAGCATCCACTAGCTGCTCCTAAACAGCCAAGAAATTGCTCCACTGCTTCTAGTTGTCTTTGAATGGGGTTGCAGATCATTCTAATACTGTTAATAAATGTACTGTAGAGTAAGTTTGATTGATTCTTTCATAGAAGATCACTATCAGGCTTTTTTTAATTCATTAAACAAAATATACTTTATTCAAAAATAAAATTATATACAATAAACCATTCAATGACTCTCAGTCCTTTACAAATGTTTCCATTACGGTCTTTACATTTCCACCCCTTTGCCACCCAGGTGGCACTCTGTTATCCCATAATTACATATGCTTGTTGAGGGGTATACACCCCAACTCCTTACCCCTCAACTCCCACGGGAGAAGAACCCAAAACTGTGGTCCTTCCCCACCGGGCCCTTGCGGTGGCTGCAGCGAGTCTGAGTGCGTCTCTCAGCATGTACTCCTGCAGCCGAGAATGTGGCAGTCAGCTGCATACCTCCACGGACATCTCCGTGTGCTGGTAGACCATCAAGTTTCGGGCCGACCAAAGAGCGTCTTTCACCGAGTTGATGATCTGCCAGCAGCACCGGATGTTGGTCTCCGTGTGCGTCCCTGGGAACAGCCCGTAGATCAGAGAGTCCTCTGTTACGCAGCTGCTGGGGATGAACCTCGACACTGTCCCTTCCATCCTCCTCCAGACCTTCTCCGCGAACCCACAGTGTGAAAAGAGATGGATCACCGACTCCTCCTCACTGCAGTCCTCCCGTGGGCAGAGGGGAGTGGAGGCGATGTTCCGGGCGTACAGGAGGGATTGGACTGGGAGGGTCCCTCTCACCGCCAGCCAAGCGAGGTCTTGGTGCCTGTTGGTGAGGTCTGACGATGACGCATTTTGCCAGATGAACTGGACTGTCTGCTCAGGGAACCACCCCACTGTGTCCATCACGTCCTTCTCCTGCAGTGTCTGCAGGACCTTACGTGCTGACCACTGCCTGATGGCCCTGTGGTCAAAGGTGTTGACCTGAAAGAACTTCTCTACGAAGGACAGGTATGGCGGCAATGACCAGCTGACAGGGGTGTTGCGTGGGAAAGGGGCCAGACCCATCCTTCATAGCCAGGGCGACAGGTAGAACCTGGGCACGTAGTGGTACTAGGTGCCCACATATCTGGGATCCACACACAACCTGATGCAGCCACACACAAAGCTGGCCATCAGGGTGGGGGCGACATTGGGAATGTTTTTGCCCCCATTGTCCAGGGACTTGTGCATGGTCGTCCATCTGACCCGATCCATCTTGGATCTCCAGACGAATCTGAAGACGGTTCGGGTGATTTCCGAGCTGAAGGAGCGGGGGACTGGCCACACCTGCACCAAGTGCAGCAGCCCTGAGAGCACCTCACACCTGATGACCAGGTTCTTGCCCGCTATCGATAGGGAGCGCCCTCCCCACAGTCCCAGTTTCTCTTTGACCTTGGCAGTTCACTCCTGCCAGTTCTTGTTGCATGCCTCAGCCCCTCCGAACCAGATCCCCAACACTTTCACGTGATCAGACCTGATGGTATGATCTGCCAGCAACACAAGGTTAGTCCCAGTAACCTACTGCAAGTTCTCCTCTACAATAGAGTAGTGGTTATCACAATGCTATTAAGCTTAATGTGGTCCAAATTTCAGAGTTCAGTTCCGCCGCTGTCTGTAAGCATTTTGTATGTTCTCCCCGTAAACCACATGGGTTTCTGCTGGGTGCTCTGGTTTTCTTCAACAGTCCAAAGATGTACTGGTTAGAATGTTAATTGTTCATTATAAATTTTCCTGTGATTGGGCTAGTGTTGAATAGGTAGGAAACTGGGCGGTGCAGCTCGTTGGACCAGCAGGGCCTGTTTCGTGCTGTATCTCTAAATAAATAGTTCAGCAAATGAACCTCCCCAACACCTCTGAATGAGTCACATCAGAACGCACACTGCATCCCTCTACCAACAAGCAAGAGGATCTACCAAGTGAGTAGAACCTGCAATGATTACACCAGATGAGAGAATATTTCTAGGGAATCAGACTGACTGGGCCAACTTTATGAAGTTGCAGGACGTGGAGACACACCAGGCCTACAGCAAAATATTCCAGGAAATAAATAGGTTGCCATGGAATACTCGACGAGGTCATGAATGAGGTAAAAGAATATTTGCTCATTGGAGAAGCTTGCATTGTAGGTAATGTCCATGTCCATTCTGCCTGTTTATGTGGACAGAAGGAAAATTAAATAAAGCCTCTTCCCTTGACAGAACCATCCAGTGCTCTCATTACTTCCATCAGGAAGGAATTACAGGAGCCTGAAGTCACACAATTAATGTTTAGGAACAGCTTCTCCCCCCTGCCCTCAGATGTCTGAACGGCCCATGAACCAGAGAATATTCACTATTTTTGCTCTCTTTGTTCACTCTTTATTTATTTTTTATATGCTCTTAATATAACTTGCAGAAATTTTAAATTTCACTACCTAATATGACTGATAATATACCTGATTCTGATTCTGGGTATAAGATTGATGTCCCTCCTGCAGCTGTAGGACATGGCATATTCAATGGAAAAATCGCAGTCTGATCCTTAGTATTGGAAGCGGAGAGTGATCGTGACCTTGATTCCAAGATTAAAGCAGTTGAGACACACTTAGGAGTTCACAGATCTCAGTGAGTACACAGAGTGCAGATTGAATGTTGGTAAAATTTGGTTGAAAATCTTGGTTTTTATGTGGGAAATAAAAGAAAAATCTTTTTTTATATAACAGTGAGGTTGAAGTTCTCACCATGGATAAAGATTGATTTACTAATGTTCTTACATTTGGAAGAGTTTTATGTCAGAATAAAAATTTTACAAAGAAGCAAATCACATTGAGAAAGGAAATTAATTTTCTGTGGGAAACCCAGGATTGCTTGAATATGATTTAGAACACAAATAAGTATGGTGGGAACACTCACCAGGTCAGGCAGCAAACTGATGAGGGATCTTCAACCTGAACTATTAATTCAATTTATATAGTACTTCCATAGATGCTGCCTGACCTGTTGTGTGTTTCCAGCAAATGTTTTTTCGGTTTCAGATTTTCAACGTTTGTAGTTTCAAAAAAATTTTTTCCGCTCTGGTTTAAACCAACATTCGACAGTTTATCGTCTTGTTTTTCAGAGCTGTGTGAATGAATTCCTAGCCTATGAAACACTATGACACCATGCTGTGGAATTTGCTGCCAGTTTTATGCCATATTACTTGGCACTTGAGCTTTTGGAGAGGGCTTTAACTAAGTAGGCAGATGGTTTGGAACCAGAGTGATAGGGCTGAAGGTGGATCTTGCAGTCCTATTAGAGATTGGCTGCAATGAGGTTGTAGACGCTACTGAGACATGGCTGAAAGTAGATCATAGTTGGGACCTTAAAATTCAAGGATACACCTTGAAAGGACAGGCAGGTAGGCAGAGGGGATGGGAAGGCTTTGTTCGTAAGAAAATTAAATTAAATCCTTAGAAGAGGTGACATAGAACTGAAAGATGGAGAATCCTTGTGGGCAGAGTTAAGAAACTGGAAGGGTAAAAAGATTTTACAGGCCTCCAAATGTAGCCAGGATGTGGGATATAAATTTCAACTGGAAATAGAAAAGGCAGGAAATAAGGCAAATGTTATAATAGTCATGGGGAATTTCAATAAGCAGGTAGATTGGGAAAATTAGGTTGGTTCTGGAACCCAAGAGAGGGAATTCGTAGAGTGCCTTCAAGGTGGCTTTTTAGAGCAGGTTGCAGTTGACCCCACTAGGAGAAAGACAGTTCTGGATTTGGTATGGTGCAATGAAACAGATTTGATTAGGGAGCTTAAGGTAAAGGAAATCTTGGGAGCAGTGATCCTAATATGATTGAATTGACCCTTCATTTTGACCCTTCATAAGAGAGAAAAAATGGAATTGGAAGACATGTTAGCATAAAAATCAAAGAGGATGCCAAAAGTTTTTTTCAGGTATATAATGAGTAAAAGAGAAGAGTGAGTAGATATTGGACTGCTGGTAAGTGATGTTAGAGAGGTAGCCAAAAAAAAAAAAGGCAGATGAACTTGAAAAGCATTTTTCATCAATCTTCACTGTGGAAGACACCAGCTAAAAATTCTAAAAATTTGAGAGTGTCAAGGGGGCAGAAGTGAGTGTAGTCACTTTTACTAAGGAGAAAGTGCTTGGGAAGTTGAAAGGTCTTAAGTTAGAAAAGTCACCCAGACCAGATAGACCACACCCCAGGATACTGAAGAGGTAGCTGAAGAGATTGTGGAGGCATTATTAATGTTCTTTCAGGGAATCACTAGAATCTGGAACTGTTTCAGAGAATTCCCTTCTTTAAGAATGGATGGAGCAGCAGAAAGGAAATTATAGGCCAGTTAGCCTGATTTCAAGGGTGGGGAAGATGTTCGAATCCATTATTAAGGATGAGATTTCATGGTACTTGGAGGTGCATAATAAAGCAGGCCAAAGTCAGCATGGTTTCCTTCTGGGGAAACCTTGCTGGAGAAATCTGTTGGACTTCTTTGAGGAAATAACAGGCAGGATAGAAAAAAAGGAGAGTCATTGGATGTTGTTTACTTGGATTTTCAAAAAAGACCTTTGACAATGTGCCCCACATGAGGCTGCTTAACAAGATAAGAGTCCTTGGTATTATAGGAAAGGTAATATCGTGGAGAGAAGATTGGCTGATTCGCAGGAGGTAAAGTGTTGGAATAAAGTGGGCCTGTTCTGGAAGGCTACTGGAGTTCCGCAGGGGTAGGTATGGGAACTACTTCTTTTCACATTATATGTCAGTGATTTGGATGATGGAATTCATGGCTTTAAGGCCAGGTTTGCTGATGATACAAAGATTGGCAGAGGGGCTGGTAGTGTTGAGGAAGCAGGGAGTCTATGGAAGGACTTGGACAGATAGGGAGAATGGACGAAGAAGTGGTAGATGCAATATAGTGTAGGGAAGTGTATGGTCACAAACTTTGGTAGACGGAATAAAGACATAGACATTTTCTAAGCAGAGAAGAAATTTCAAAAATCCGAGATGCAAAGAGACTTGGGAGTCTTTGTGCATGCAGGATTCCCTAAAGGTTAACTTTCAGGTTGAGTTGGTGGTAAGGAAAGCAAATGCAATATTAGCATTAATTTCAAGATAACCAAAAGCAAGAATGTGATGGTGAGACTTTATAAAGCATTGGTCAGAGAGCACTTGGAGTATTGTGAATAATTTGAGCCCCTTATCTAAGAAAGGATGGGCTGACATTAAAGTGAATCCAGAAGAGATTAATGAGAATAATTCTGGGCATGAAAGGGATAACCTATGAAGAGTGTTTGATGGCTCTGGACCTGTACTCACTGGAGTTTAGAAGAATGGGGGGGGCGGGGGAGATCTCAATGAAGACTGTCAAATATTGACAGTCTGGATATGGAGAGGATGTTTCCTATAGTAGGCCAGTTTCGGATCAGAGGGCATGGCCTCAGAATAGAGGGATGTCCATTTAAACAGAGGTGAGAAGGAATTTCTTTAGACAGAGAGTAGTAAATCTGTGGAATTCATTGTAACAGATGACAGTGGAGGCCAGGTCGTTGAGTATATATAAACCAGGGGTTGATAGGTTCTTGATTAGTCAGAGCATAAAAATTTATGGGGAGAAAGCAAAAGAATGGGGTTGAGAGGGATAATAAATCAGCCATGATGGAATGACAGGCAGACTCGAATGCCCGAGTGGCCTAATTCTGCTCCTATACCTTGTGGTCTTGTGGGATAGCAAAGGACATGTTGTGAATAACCAGCATACTTCTTTTATTGAATGGTCATATCTTCTTTAACATACTTTGATGGGTCACATCCTAGTTGAATCCTAGACATGAAGTAGGTTTCGAAAAGAGAACTTCAGTGCAGTTAACAGCCTCACCATTGTTCTTGGGGCACAATAGATGGTTGTGGCTGATTACAAGGGAGGTATTTATTGAGGAGTTTGAGCAGAAAGCTCAGTTCAGTAAGTGTTTAGTTGTTGATAAATGCCTCTGCTGGTGAATAGCTCAGAGAACATCCCCATGCCGACTAATTACATACGAAAAGCTAATCTGTTGGAAATGGTGCAGTACGATAATGGCGAAAGACATATACAAACAGATTGATATAATACTCCATTGGTCACAAGCATATTTCCTTTAAATTATTTAATACCTTTGAGGAGTTTCATGAGTTTTTATTAACAAAACGATATTACTGATATATAAAAATAATTAACTCAGGCAAATTAATAGATAGAACATAATAACAATGATAGCAGAATAACTAAAACATACAAACACTCTGGGAAGCTAGAGAAGAAATTGCAGGAATTCCTATATATATATATATATATATATATATATATAGATGTATATCATCGTTAGCTATAAGTGCCAGAAGACTGGAAGGTGGATAATGTTATCCTTTATTGTAGAAGGACTACAGCAAAAAACCTGGGAGGTATAGACCAGTAAGCCAGTAACATGTAAGTGACTGGAGAGGATTATATTCCAGAGGCCTGTATATAACTCCCATCAGGGTCGTTTTACCCTTGCAGTTTCTTATCTCTACACACAAGGATTCTGCATTTTCCAATCATATGTCACCTCCTTTAAGGATTTGATTTCATTTTTTACCAACAGAGCAACACCACCCCCTCTGCTTACCTGCCTGTCCTTTCAATACATGGTATATCCTTGGATATTAAGCTCCCAGCTACGGTCTTCTTTCAGCCCTGTCTCTTTGATGCCTACAATGTCAGATATGCCTATCTCTAACATGTAAAGACATTTGGAAAAATGGGTGTTATTAGGCACAGACAGCAGGGCTTAGTGCGTTGGAGATCATATCTCATGACTTTGATTTTAAAGAAGTAATCAAGAAGGTCAGTTAGGGTCAGACAGTAGTTATAATCTCTATAAATTTCAGTTAAGCCTTTGATAAGGTTCTGTGTGGTAGGCTGCTCTGGATAGTTAGATTGCATGAAATCCAGGGACAGGTAGCTAATTGCATACACCATTGACTAGATGATAGGAGCTAGAGGATGATTGTGGATGGTTGTTTCATAGACTGGAGGCCCATGACTAATGGTCTGCCCCACGAGTTAACACTAGACACATTTCTGTTGATCATCTACATCAATGATTTGGATGAGAATGAACAAGGCTTGGTTAATAAGTTTGCAGATAACACTAAAATCTGAGGTAACATAGGCAGTGAAAATGGTTATCAGAAATTAAGGAGGGACACTGATTAGCTGAGAAAGTGGGCCAAGGGATGGTAAATGGAGTTTAGTTCAGGTAAATGCAAAGTGTTTCATTTTGGGAAGACAGATCAAGCTAGGACATTTACAATCAACGGAAGGGCCCAGGGAAGAGTTGTAAAACAGCGGGACCTAGAAGCCAGTAACTTACTGTAGTTCCCTGAAAATGGTGACGCAGATGGGCAGGGTGGTGAAGTAGGCTTTAGACACGCTAGCTTTTATCAGTCAGGGCTGGAGTATAGAAGCTGGGATGTTATGTTGTAGTTGTGCAAGATGTTAGTGAAGCTGCATTTGGAATATTATGTTCTGTTTTGGTCACGTTACTAAAGGAAAATGCTATGAAACTGGAAAGACTGCAGATAGGGTACACAAGGATGTTGATTGACCATGAGAGACTGAGTTATGGAGTGATGTGGACCAGCCTGAGTCTTTATTCATTAAAGAACAGGAGAAAAAAGAGTAATATTACAAAGGTGTATAAAACCAGGAGGGCAGAATGAGGTTTAGAAGGGAAAGATTTAATGTGCAACTTGAAGGGCAACATTTTCACCTAGAGGATTGTTCTTTTATTGAATGAACTGCTGGAATTAGTGGGTGAGGCAGATATATAAACAGCATTTATAAAGACACTTGAACAGGTACAAAGATAGGAAAGGTTCAGAAAGATATAGGCCAAATGCAGGCAAATGGGACTACCTTAGATGCGTGTCCTGGTCAGCATGGACCAGTTGGGCTGAAAGGCTTGTTTCTATGCTGTATGACTCTCTAACTCTGAGAATATAATTGCTGCACTACCTCCAGATTCCAAATTTACCTGAGCATCTAAAAAGTATTGATTTGGTCTTGAATACACCAGCAACTCATTCACCACAGCCCTCTTAGCATGGGAATTCCTTACTTCTGCATCTTTCCACTCTTGGACGTTGACCTGCAAGTCTAGGCACTTCAAGCAGGGGAACACTGAACAGTGCACACTCAGCAGGTCAGAAGCCATTTATGGAGGGAAATATACAGTCGATGGTTCGGGCCAAGACCCTGCATCAGGACTCTGCATCTATCCAGGCAAGCCCTTTAAGAATGGAGACACAAGAGAGAGCAGATGCTGGAATCTAGAGCAACAAACCATCTGCTGACTGAACCTGATGCTGTGTTCTTTTTCTCTCCCAGATGCAAATTGACCTATTGAGTTCCTTCAGCAGATTGTTTGCAAGAATATTATACATTTCAATAACATCACCTTTCATTAATTTAAATTTGTTGATGTGAAGGACCAGTCTATTTAATTTTCACTCTTACAACAACTCCCGCACCCAAGAGTTCAAAATCAAACAACAGATGCTGGAACTCTGAAATAAATGTTGGAAAATATTGGAAACATGTTAAGCACTCCGTGGAAAGAAAAGCATTTCATATTTTGTGTCTAAGATGTTAAAACATAAATTTTTCACAGAAGCTGTCTAACCTACTTCACTGGTTCCAGCAGTTTCTGTTTTACCTGAATAATCAATCTGGCGAATTGTTACTGCAGTTCTCCCTTTACAAGTTTATCCTTCCTCAGATAGAAGGTCAGAGCTGTACAAAATAGTCCACGTGCTGTTTTCCCCAGGCTTTTTATCTCTGGAGCAATATCACTCTGTTCTTGTACTAAATTGTCTTGCAACAAAGGCTAATAGTCCATTTGCCTTCCTACTTACTTGTTGAACCAACTGGAGGTACTCAGTGATGTGTGTGAAAGGACATCAAAGTACCTCTGAATCCTAATAATCTTTCGCCATCTAAACAATACTCCTCCTTTCCATCCTTTCTACCAAAACAACTTACTTTATATCTTCCAACTTTATAAATTATTTTCAAATCCTTCTCTTTTTGTTTCAAGTTCCTGAGTGTCAAGGTCTCTGAGGATCTAACCTGACCCCAACATATCGATGTAGTTATAAAGAAGGCAAGACAGCAGCTATAGTTTATTAGGAATTTGAAGTGATTTAGTATGTCAACAGATACACTCAAAAACTTCTATAGTTGTACCATGGAGAGCATTCTGACAGGCTGCATCACTGTCTAGTATGGAGGGGCTACTGCACAGGACTGAAAGAAGCTTCAGAAGGTTGTAAATCTAGTCAGCTCCATCTTGGGTACCAGCCTACAAGGTACTCTGGATGTCTTCAGGGACCGGTGTCTCAGAAAGGCAGCATCCTCCTGCACCCAGGGCATGCCCTTTTCTCACTGTTACCATCAGGTAGGAGATACAGAAGCCTGAAGGCACACAGTCAGCGATTCAGGAACAGCTTCTTCCCCAATGCCATCCGATTCCAAAATGGACATTGAAATGAGGACACTACCTCATTTTTAAAATATATACAGTACTTCTGTTTTTGCACTTTTTAAAATCTATTCACTATACATATACTGTAATTGATTTACTTGTTTATTTATTATTATTTTTATTTTGTTTATTATTACTTTTTCTCTCTCTCTGCTACATTATGTATTGCATTGAACTGCTGCTGCTAAGTTATCGAATTTCATGTCACATGCTGGTGATACTAAACCTGATTCTGATTCTTTTGCTTAATTAATCAGGGATGAAGATTGTTTCTTGGACTGGAAGCCTCAATCTGACGATGTCAGCGCTGGGACATTTGTTGTTTGTAATTCATATGAACAATTTGGATGTAAATGTACGAGGCACATTTAGTAAGTTTACAGATGACACTAAAATAGCTGGTGCTGTAGGGTATGTCAGAAGGTTATCTTGATCCGAGAAATGTGAGGTTTACATTTTGGGGAAATCAGTCAGGGTGGGAATGATAGAGTGAATGGTTGCTCACTGGGGTGTTATGGAACAGAGGGACCTTGAAGTGCAAGTGCATTGTCTGCTGAAAGCAGCAACTCTGATAGGTAGGGTGCTGGAGAAGGTGTTTTGTACACTGGACTTCATTGGTTATGGCACTGCATATAGGAATCGGGAAGTTGTGCTGCAATTATATAAGACATTAGTGAGGCTTCTTTTGGAGTATTGAATACAGTTGCCTATTGTTGTAGGAAAGATGTTACTAAAATAGAAAGAATCAGGAGAATGTTTATCAGGGTTACAAAAGAAGGTTGAATAGACTAGGACTTCATAGGAGATTCAGGGGCAACCTGTCAGAGGTATATAAACTCATGAAGGACATAGAATGAAAGCACATCGTCTTTTTCCCAGGGAGGGGTTACTAAAAACAAAAGGCCTTGGATATAAGATCAAAGGTGAAAGAATACGAAGGGACACAGGGAGCAGCCTTTTCATGTAAAGGGCCTATTTTGGATGGATTTGCTAGAAGTAGTTGTTCAAGCAGGCACATTACCAACATTTAAAAGCCATCTAGATATGTACATGCATATGAGAGGTTTAACAGTAATGGACAAAAAACATAGTCAGGTGGGACTAGTTAACTGAGCATCTGAGTCAGCAGGGACAAGTTAGGCCAAATGGCCTATTTCTATGCTGTAAGGCTCCATAATTCCATGACTTTATCTGCATCCCCAAAGCCCTTCTACATATTACAGACCACACTGCTACTTAGCCTTGTATCAGTGCAGACTTGGAAACATTATCCTTGATCTTTTTATTCAAATGACTGATAAAAATATTTGTGCCCTCATTACCAATTCATGCAGCATCCCACCACCGCTATAAACCTACCCCTAGTTCCAGCCTCTCACCCCTAGTTCCAGCTCCTGACTCAAAAACAATTGGTTTATTTCTCATTTCTGTCTGGCTGATTCGTACTCCATGCCAGTACATTACCCCCAATCCCACACAATCTAGTTTATCAAAAGCCTTTTGAAAGTCCAAGTACATCACGTCAATTAGTTTGACCTTGTCTATTCTGTGACTTTCAGTCATAAAAAGTTCCAAAAGTCTTCTCAGTCAAGATTTCCCTTCATAAGTTCGTGTTGACTCTGACCAAATCTAATATTTTCTAAGTATCAAGTCATTACGTATTAGAAATATTTCAATATTCTCTCGACTAGTGATGTGAGTGAGATAATGAGACAGAGAGACAGATTGATTGATCTGGAGGTTCATTGCTGTTTGGTAATCCTAATCAAGCTAAATAGCTGAGGTTACAGAGCTTAAATTCAATTCACTTCAATAAATTTCTAGACAACAGGATTTACTTTGTGCAACTGGATGAAGTAATAAAACTAACGCTCACATTCACAAGGTAATTTCTGCAGCTGGACAGAAATAAACTAAACAAAAGCAGAGTAAAAGGTAAAAGAAGGCTAATTTTAATTCATGGCTTCAATTTTCTACCCAGTTATTTTAAGCTTCAAACCACTCTCAAAGCTTCAGCTCCCATTCTCAGAATCCAATACATTTGAAAAGCAGAGATTATTTTCCCAGAGGTGAATGTTACACAATGTCAAACCGAAATCATAAATAAACATTTTTGCCTCTTCTAAAGGAAGTTTTGAGTATTGATGTACTGTTTTTGACTTGGGTTTTGCAAAAGGAAAATTGCCTCCTTAATAAACTCTTCAAGCACTTTGAGAGATAATACTTTTATTAACATAGACTTAGGCAGTTCTAAACACAGTTCACTTGTCATAACAGATTTTTTCCCAGCATCATACACATATGTACCTTACGACGTCTCAATTTAGCTTTCGCTTCCACTGTTCTGTGGTTGCCATGGATAGGGTTCTTTATGTATGGCCTGACACACTCTCTCACGGTAATTGTGACAATGACATGAAGGGAATTGCACTGTTCCTGTTTAAGCACCTGACGCTGTGTTGGGGAATGTGCTTTCACCCAATTTTGCAAGTTTTTTTGGCAAATTCATATGGGTATTATAAACACAAGAGGTTCTACAGATGCTGGAAGTCAAGAGCAAGATGCACGAAATGCTGGAGGAACTCACTGGGTCAAGCAGCATCTATGGAAAGGAATAATCAATTGGCGTTCAAGCTGAAACACTTCATCTGTACTCATGGGCATTAGAATTGCTGTCAATTTAGCATTGCTGGTCAAGGGAAAACTTTGAATTGTTCACTTGTAAAGATTTTCTGACTTATCACACCCAGTTGAAAAGTAGGACCAGCCATCAACTGACACAACATGGCAAGTCAGTTGAAAACATCATGCTCATTTGTGTGGCCCTTTTCCCTTCACTGATAAAGATTAACCTTATTTGTCACATCTACATTGAAACATACAAAAAAATGTGTCATTTTGTGTCAAATTAAATCAGTACCGATTCTCCTGACTTGAAAAAGCTGTATGTTATCTCCGATGGGCTGCGATATATTTTTTCTCTTATTCTTGTACAAGTGCTGTTGTGTTTATATTATTTTTTAAAATTTTTGTACATGTGTAAGTTATACATATATAATTCATGTTAAGTTTGTGTTAAGTTATGTTGTTCTTATAATGTAATGCATTGTGGTCCTGCTGAAAGAAGCTAATTTTAATGACATTTACCCCTATGTATCTATGCCTCTGACAGCAATAAACCAACTTGAACTTGAAGCTAGCCCAGACAATAGTGTTGAATACTTTCATTCCTCTCAAATTAAAGCAGCCTTCAGTGCCGTACTTTCTCATTCCTGATCGCTGTGATTCGGCTTGTGATTGACAGGTTTGGCTTGCATTGTCATGAACCCTGCACCAGACTGGGGAACTGCAGGCTGATGCCGATGAATACACAGAATGGTGTTCCTGATTTCAGCCACACAGCTGCAGGGAGGTGCCCTGCTGGCTCGAAATGTGTCCCTGCAGGGAAGGAAAGTTGAACCTTCACGCCCACTCCCAAGCCAGTGGGGGGTGGGGGGGGGGCTTGCCCTCAAAATCCTGCAAAGGGAGGTGTCCTTTAAGCTTTCCGTTGGGAAAATCAGGCAGAAAGTCAAATGGGAGGCTAATGCAGTGCTGTTCAAAGATGAGCTCTGTAACCCAAGTTCAAGTCAATGTCATGGAGTTAAAAATGTAGCAGGAAATTGGACAGTGAAAATTGAAAACAGGTAGAGGTCATTAATGGAAGTTTTCTGGACCAAAAAGATATAAGCAATATAATTCACCCAGCTTAATACTAAAACTTCAGAATCAGGAAGAACTGTATTTGTACCACTAACTTCATTGCCCCAGAACAAACGGAGGTGCTTTACAAGTGAAGCATGGAACATCTGTGGTCGGATGTGGAAAGTCAGACCAGCAGAGGGTGTCATCTCTAGAGGACAGGGTGGTGAAGAACTTCTAACTTTCTTCAGTCAGGGCACTGACCATAGGAGCTGGGATGTTATGTTGCATTTGTGGGGCTACATTGAGAGTAGTTTTGGCCACCCATTTATAGGAAAAAATGTTTATTAAGCTTGGAAGAGTGCAGAACACTTCAGGATGTGGCTTGGAGTTGGGGGTTTGAGTTACAAAGAGAGGCTGCATAGACTAGCACTTCATTCCCAAGAACAAGATCGTGAAGGGCAGTGACAGGGCAAAAAGCACGTAATCGTTTTTCTCAAGGAACGGTATTAAAATGAAGAGGGAATAGGTTTAAGAACAGAGGTGAGAGATTTAAAAAGGCCGTCAGAGGCAACTTCTTCACATTAAGCATGGTGCATGGGTGCATGTCTAGGACACCCAGTGAGATGGTGGCGTATTTGGTCACAGAGGTCTCTCCAGGTCCATCAAGTTGTCAAAATGTGTGTCTTAAACGTTTTTCCTATGATTGCAAGACCATGCTGCCATTTGTAATACAAAATATTGCAAGTCCAGTTCATAGGCTCTTTGACAAGACTGACGAAAGGGTAACTGTATGGCCTCATGTCACAGCAATGCCTGTAACCAGCACCCATAGGAGGAAGCGCTGGAGGTGCTGTGGGAGAGAGAACAGAGTTGCAGCAGGCACTCTGGAATCTGTGCTAAGTTGGGGGCCTAGCTCTTGCAGGCTGTCTGTCCCAACAGTGGTGCTCTGCAGTGTTTGCTCCCTGGAAGACAAGCTGGTTTGCCTCCATCTGCAGCTGAACCAGTAGGAGATGAGGAACTGCTGCATACTTGTTCTTGCAGAAACTTGGCTGCAGCAGATCATCAGTCTTCAGCCCATAACATTCAGTGACTTGAGATAATATTATTTTGTAACTGTATATGCAGTTATATCTCTGTATATGTGCAATGCTTTGTATGTACTATCCCTTTATATCTTGACCCTGGGGGAGTGTTGTTTCATGTAACTGTATACATGTGTGTGGTTGAAAACAATTAAACTTGGAATGAGCCAGAAATAGGGTGTTGGTCAGATAAGGTGTCTTTATAAACTGTTGGCCAGTTATCAGTTGGAATACTGAGATCAGTTTTGGGAGCAGTAACTGAGGAAGGATATGCTGGCCCTGGAGAGAGTCCAGAAAAGATTTAAAAGAATGATCTCAGGAATAAAGGATATAACATATGTGGAGCATTGATGTCTCTGGGCCTGTACTTGATGGAGTTCAGCAGAATGAGGGAATGTCATTGAAGCCTACCAGATACTGATGAGCCTGCTTCAACTTGAAGCAGGGAGGATGTTTCATTTAGTGGGAGAGTCTAAAATTACAACCTCTGAATAAAAGAAAGTCCCTTTAAGGCTATGATGAGGAGGAATTTCATGTGGGGAATCTGTGAAATTCCTTGCCATAGAGGCCAAGACATTGAGTGCATTTAAGGGAGAGCCTGATAGGTTATTGATTGGTAAAGGGTTACAGACAGGAGAATAGGGGTGAAAAAATATCAGTCAAGATTGAATGGTGGAAAAGACTTGATGGGCCAAATGATCTAATTCTACTAAAATGAAACCCAGAATCACAGAGGCTTCATCAATCGCTTTCTCAACCTTCTTTGCCATCCTCAGGGACTGATACTGTTCTGGTGCTTTTACACTTCCTTGTACTTAATGCCAAAATTGTTATAAAGCTGTCAAGTAAAAATGACTGGACCCTGAGTGTCATGAGCGGGAATAGAAAATTTTTTAAAATTACGGAGTTTATATAAATCATTGATTAGAACAAATTTAGGAAACTATGCGATTGCCTTCTTGTCTTTTGTGGGAATATCTGGCCGTTAAAATAGTAATTAATTAGTACTTGTGCAGCAAAAATGGTGGAGGAACTTGGCAGGTCGGACAGCATCTATGGAGGTAAATATGCAGTCAATGTTTTGGGTTGAGACTCTTCATTTGGACGTGATAAAGAGTCTCAAGCTACAACACTGAATGTCCGTTTCCTTCCGCAGGTACTGCCTGATCCTTTGAACTCTTCCAGCCTCTTTTATTTTGCTCCAGATTCCTACACCAACAGTCTTTTGTGCTCTGAGTAAGAAACTGACCTGCCTAGAGGAAGTGTAATAAAGTGGAAGTACATTTGTAAGCATCCCACTACAAATGCAGATGCTACTGTAGCAAATGGCTTTTCGAATTGCCCGTGCAATCACTGATAGGGAATATTCTTGTATTTTTTTTACTGTTTATCTCCTGAAATATAAATTAACAGTTCTCACAAATAATTAATGTCTGTTTGCTCTATACCCAATCCAAGGCTGAGTCGGTAGCTGCTTTGTAAATAAGGACTTTACCAGTATTGTTCCTAATTCATTAATTGTAGTGGTTTATGGATATCCACTGTCCCTTCCTCCAAGCCTATTCCGATATCCCAAATGACAGGATATCAATGCTTGGAGACCTCAGCATACAATAGACGATAGACAATAGACAATAGGTGTAGAAGTAGACCACTCGGCCCCTCAAGTCTGCACCGCCATTCTGAGATCATGGCTGATCGTTCACTATCAATACCCAGTCGCTGCCTTGTCCCCATATCCCTTGATTCCCCTATCCATCAGATATCTACCTAGCTCCTTCTTGAAAGCATCCAGAGAATTGGCCTCCACCATCTTCCGAGGCAGTGCATTCCACACCTCCACAACTCTCTGGGAGAAGAAGTTCTTCCTCAA
The DNA here is from genome assembly GCF_030144855.1 of Hypanus sabinus. Taxonomy (NCBI): domain Eukaryota; kingdom Metazoa; phylum Chordata; class Chondrichthyes; order Myliobatiformes; family Dasyatidae; genus Hypanus; species Hypanus sabinus. Next base: position 37,057,807 of record NC_082711.1, read on the forward strand.
CTCTGTTTTAAATAACTGACCTCTTATTCTCAATCCATGCCCTCTGGTACTGGACTCTCCCAACATCTGGAACATATTTCCTGCCTCAATCCTATCAAATCCTTTAATTATCTTAAATGTTTCAATCAGATCCCCTCTCAATCTCCTCAATTCCAGTGTGTACAAGCCCAATCTCTCCAATCTCTCTGCGCAAGACAGCCCTGCCATCCCAGGAATCAACCTAGTGAATCTACGCTGCACTTCCTCAATTGCCAGAATGTCCTTCCTCAAACCTGGAGACCAAAACTGTACACAATATTCCATGCGTGGTCTCACCAGGGCCCTGTACAAATGCAAAAGGACATCCTTGCTCTTGTACTCAATTCCCCTTGTAATAAAGGCCAATATTCCATTTGCCCTCTTCACTGCCTGTTGCACTTGCTCATTCACCTTCATTGACTGGTGAACTAGGACTCCGAGGTCTCTTTGCATTTCTCCCTTCCCTAACTCTACACCGTTCAGACAATACTCTGCCCTCTTGTTCCTGCTTCCAAAGTGGATAACTTCACATTTATTCACATTGAATGACATCTGCCAAGTATCTGCCCACTCACCCAGCCTATCCAAGTCTCCCTGTATTCTCCTAACGTCCTCTTTGCATGTCACACTGCCACCCAGTTTAGTATCGTCAGCAAACTTGCTGATAGTTTTCAATGCCCTCATCTAAGTCGTTGACGTAAATCGTAAAGAGCTGTGGTCCCAATACAGAGCCCTGTGGTACCCCACTAGTCACCTCCAGCCAGTCCGAGAAACACCCATTCACTGCTACCCTTTGCTTTCTATCTGCCAACCAGTTTTCTATCTATGTTGAAACCCTGCCCCCAATGCCATGAGCTCTGATTTTGCTCACCAATCTCCTATGTGGTACCTTATCGAATGCCTTCTGAAAATCTAGGTACACACCATCCACTGGCTTACCCTCGTCTAACATACTTGTTACACCCTCAAAAAACTCCAACAGATTAGTCAAGCATGATTTGCCCTTGGTAAATCCATGCTGGCTCGGCCTAATCCTATTACTGCCATCAAGATGTGCCACTATTTCGTCCTTAATAATGGACTCAAGCATCTTCCCCACGACTGACGTTAGGCTAACAGGGCGATAGTTCTCCGTTTTCTCCTTCCCTCCCTTCTTGAAAAGTGGGATAACATTAGCCACTCTCCAATCTTCAGGAACTGATCCTGAAACTAAGGAACATCGGAAAATGATTACCAATGCATCCGCAATTTCCTGAGCCACCTCTTTTAGAACCCTTGGATGCAGACCATCTGGACCCGGGGATTTATTAGCCTTCAGTCCTACCAGTCTACTCATCACAGTTTCTTTCCTAATGTCACTCTGTCTCAATTCCTCTGATATCTTACGTTTAAGAAATCATCAATGAATGATAAATGATCAATGAATCTGGTCAGACGACTAGAATATAAAAGCAAGAATGTAATACAGAGGCTTTATAAGGCACTGGTGAGGCCTCACTTGGAGTATTGTGAGCAGATTCAGGCCCCTTATCTAAGAAAGGATGTGGGCTTAAAAGAGGTTCAGGAAAATTACTCTGGGAATGAAAGACTTATAATATGAGGAATGTTTGATGGCTCTAAGCCTGAACTCACTGGAATTTAGGAGAATGGGGGGGGGGGATCTCATTAAAACCTACTGAATGTTGAAAGGCTGTGGAATACAGTGGATATGGAAAGGATGTTTCCAAGACTGGGGGATTGTAGAACCAGAGGGCACAATTTCAGAATAATAGGATGTCAATTTATAACTGAGATGAGGAAGCATTTCTTTAGCCAGAGGGTGGTGAATCTGAGGAATTCATTGTCACAGGCAGCTGTGGAGGCCAAATTATTGGATGCAGTTAAGGAGGAGCTTGATAGGTTCTTGATTAGTCAGGGTGTGAAACAAAGCAGGAAAATGGGCTGGGTTTGAAAGGGAAATGGATCAGCCATGATCAGATGACAGATCAGACTCGATGGACCAAATGGCCTAATTCTGCTCGTATGTCATGGATTTATAAACTCTTAACATACGAGAGCTCAGTCTGTGATCCGTAATCAATTTGAGAGAACAAAACTCCAAATGACTGTATATGAATTAATCCCTTTGATTTAAATCAAAGTCTTTCCCTCTCTCTGCAATCAAGTAAATAAATAACTCCAACAGCATCTCTATATATTAAATACAAAGAACAAAGGCATAAGGATAAGGATAAATTATAAACAATACATAGAAGTAACAGAAACAAATGGGGCCAGCACTAATCATGGTATGTTGCATCATAAATAACATACAGTATTTAGCAAATATATTCATTTCTCTTTTGTGGCTTTCAAGCTAATGATAGGCAACAGCAGTTATTTAGAATTTAACAAGAGGGAATGAAATGGACAGAATGAAGCAGAGAGATCTTAATCCTTTGTGACAAGAATCAATTAATTGCCTGGTAAAACTTGCTGGAAAAAAAAGTGAGGAAGAGCTTGAAAACCTATACTGGTCCTTAAGCAGCTCTGGAGACGAACTGTGCATATGGAAGTAAAATACTTTCACACAAACAAAAATCGTCCATATGTCTGGAGCAACAAACAATCTGCTAAAGGAACTCAAGGAGTCAGGCAGCAGCTGTGAGGAGTGGGGGGAGGGGAGGAATTGTCAACATTTCACATTGAAAACCAGCATTGGGTCTGAGAGTGGAGAGAGAAAGTAGTATTAGAGTATAAAAGTTGCATTGTTTGCTGTGTAACCAACACTATGTAGTCAGCTTTGAGTTTGCTATTTGCTATGCATGTATCCAATTTAGTAGGAGAATGAAATCTTAAGAATGTAAAAGATAATGGGGTGTTACTGAGAGGCTAGCTAAGAGATGTAGATTATAATGGTGTGTTAATGAGAGGTAGCTATGAGATGTAGATTAGAACATGATTAAGTCAATGGGTAGAAACAATAGCGGGGCGGATGTACTTGTGATACGCAACTGTAGACCGATGGGATATGCTAATGCAACTAAACCAGGAGATGGCTATAAAAAATGCTATGTACAAGGATCGGTGGGCAATCAGCAACTAGCTCAATGACTGTCTCAGCTTTCATCTGCAAATTAAAGTTTAACACTTCTTGAAGAATCTTCTGCGTCTCCTGGTCGTTTGTGGGGCACGAGAAACCACGACAGTAGCAAGTATAAAGAGGTAATTTTCTTGTGGGGGATGGAGGTGATTTTTTCCCTTTGAATGGGTTCCACGGGTTCCATGGCGGTCTGTGGAGAAGATGAATATCAGGGTTGTGTACTGCATCCACCAATTCAGATGTTTCTGTAGGAATGATAATAATGTACTTTGGGAAGAGGAGTCATGAAGCAGAGGCCAAGGCAATTGGTGGATGGAGGTTGGGTGAAGAATGATGCACAAGTGGAGCCAGGTAGGGCAGGGTGAAGGTTGGAGTTGTGAATCACAAGTGGGTGAATGACAGAAGGGAGCAGATAAAGAAAGGCAAATGGAACCAGTGAAAGCAGGGCAAGGTGAAAGAGGAGAGAGCTGAGAAGGTGATAAACAGGAACACAAAGGCTACTAGAATCAGAATCAGGTTTATTATCAATGACATATTTCATTGATATAAATGTGTTGTTTTTTGTCAGCAGTACCATGCAATATATACATAAAATATATTATAAAAATACAAAAAGAAATATATACAAAAATATTAAAAAATCAGTGCAAAAAGAGAATGAAAACAGTGAAGTGGCATTCATAGGTTCATTCACAAGGAAGTCTGCAGATGCTGGAAATTCAAACAACACACACAAAATGCTGGTGGAACACAGCAGGCCAGGCAGCATCTATAGTGAGAAGCGTGGTCGACGATTCGGGCTGAGACCTTTCGTCAGGACTAGCCGAAAGGAAAGATAGTAAGAGATTTGAAAGTAGTAGGGGGAGGGGGAAATGCAAAATGATAGAAGACCAGAGGGGGTGGGATGAAGCTAAGAGCTGGAAAGGTGATTGGGGAAAGTGATACAGAACTGGAGAAGGGAAAGGATCATGGGACAGGAGGCCTAGGGAGAAAGAAGGGGGGGAACACCAGAGGGAGATGGAGAACAGGCAAACAACTAAATATGTCAGGGATGGGGTACGAAGGGGAGGAGGGGCATTAATGGAAGTTAGAGAAGACAATGTTCATGCCATCAGGTTGGAAGCTACCCAGCCGGTATATAAGGTGTTGTTCCTCCAACCTGAGTTTGGATTCATTTTGACAGTAGAGGAGGCCATTGGTAGACATATCAGAATGGGAATGGGACGTGGAATTAAAATGTGTGGCCACTGGAAGATCCTGCTTTTTCTGGCGGACCGAGCATAGGTGTTCAGCAAAACGGTCTCCCAGTCTGCGTCGGGTCTCACCAATATATAAAAGGCCACACCGGGAGCACCGGACACAGTATACCACACCAGCCGACTCACAGGTGAAGTGTCGCCTCACCTGGAAGGACTGTCTGGGGCCCTGAATGGTGGTGAGGGAGGAAGTGTAAGGCCAGGTGTAGCACTTGTTCCGTTTACAAGGATAAGTGCCAGGAGGGAGATCGGTGGGAAGGGATGGGGGGGGACGAGTGGACAAGGGAGTCGAGTAGGGAGCGATCCCTGCGAAAAGCAGAAAGAGGGAGGGAGGGAAAAATGTGCTTAGTAGTGGGATCCTGTTGGAGGTGGCGGAAGTTACGGAGAATTATACATTGGACTTGGAGGCCTGCCTTTTTGTTGGCTTTGTGGAATAGTCCATGTTCCAAGTCTATACGGGTATCCATCCCCCGCTTTTCCTTCACTACATCGACGACTGCATTGGCGCTGCCTCCTGCATGCATGCTGAGCTTGTCGACTTCATTGACTTTGCCTCCAGCTTTCACCCTCCCTTCAAATTTACCTGGTCCATTTCCAACATCTCCCTCCCCTTTCTTGATCTTTCTGTCTCCATCTCTGGAGACGGCCTATCTACTGATATCTACTATAAGCCTACAGACTCTCACAGCTACCTGGACTTCCCACCCTGTCTCTTGCAAAAATGCTATCCCCTTCTCACAATTCCTCCGTCTCTGCCGCATCTGCTCTCAGGATGAGGCTTTTCATTCCAGGACGAAGGAGATGTCTTCCTTTTTTAAACAAAGGGGCTTCTCTTCGTCCACCATCAACTCTGCTCTCAAACGCATCTCTCCCATTTCCCGCACATCTGCCCTCACCCCATTCACCCGCCACCCCACTAGGGAGAGGGTTCCCCTTGTCATTACCCACCACCCCACCAGCCTCCAGGTCCAACGTATAATTCTCCGTAACTTCCGCCACCTCCAACAGGATCCCACTTACATGCACATTTTCCCTCCCCCCCCCTTCCTGCTTTGCGCAGGGATCATTTCCTACGCGACTCACGTCCACTTGTCCCCCCCATCCCTTCCCACCGATCTCCCTCCTGGCACTTATCTTTGTAAACGGAACAAGTGCTACACCTGCCCTTACACTTCCTCCCTCACCACCATTCAGGGCCCCAGACAGTCCTTCCAGGTGAGGCGACACTTCACCTGTGAATCGGCTGGTGTGGTATACTGCGTCCAGTGCTCCCGGTGTGGCCTTTTATATATTGGTGAGACCTGACGCAGACTGGGAGACCGTTTCGCTGAACACCTACGCTCAGTCTGCCAGAGAAAGCAGGATCTCCCAGTGGCCACACATTTTAATTCTACATCCCATTCCCATTCTGATATGTCTATCCATGGCCTCCTCTACTGTCAAAATGAATCCAAACTCAGGTCGGAGGAACAACACCTTATGTACCAGCTGGGTAGCCTGCAACCTGATGGCATGAACATTGTCTTCTCTAACTTCTGTTAATGCCCCTCCTCCCCTTCGTACCCTATCCCTGACATATTTAGTTGTTTGCCTATTCTCCATTTCCCTCTGGTGTTCCCCTCCCTCCTTTCTTTCTCCTGAGGCCTCCCGACCCATGATCCTTTCCCTTCTCCAGCTCTGTATCACTTTCGCCAATCACCTTTCCAGCTCTTAGCTTCATCCCACCCCCTCCGGTCTTCTCCTATCATTTTGCATTTCCCCCTCCCCCCACTACTTTCAAATCTCTTAGTATCTTTCCTTTCGGTTAGTCCTGACGAAGGGATTCGGCCCGAAACGTCGACAGCGCTTCTCACTATAGATGCTGCCTGGCCTGCTGTGTTCCATCAGCATTTTGTGTGTGTTGTTGTTCATAGGTTCATTGTCTGTTCAAAACTCTCATGATGGAGAGGAAGAAATCATTCCTCAAACATTGGGTGTGTGTCTTCAGTTTTCTATTCTTTCTCTCTTATGGTAGTTATGAGAACCTGGGTTGTCGGGGTCTTAAATGATGGATATTTCCTTTTTGAGGCATCACCTTTTGAAGATGCTGGAATCTGAGAAAGGCAATATTGAGAAATATCAAGAGAGAGAGCAGGAAGAACCAGAACCAGATGGGAAGACTTGAAGAGCCAGTGAGTGAAATGTGTGGATAGTAGATGGATGAACCAGGAGCTGGAGTAGAACGAACATGGCTGATGATGGGGTGGCTGGAGAGGGTGTTTTGGGAAAAGGGTCAAAAATAGATTGAGCGGAGAGGATCAGGAGGAATACACTGGAAGGGAGTGTTACCTGAAAATGGAAGGTTCAATATTCATGCCATTGAATTGTAGACTTCCCAGAAGGAATAGAGACTGCTATCTCTAGGCTTTGTTGCCTGCACAAGGCCTCATCCTGGCAGTGGAAAAGAATGAGGATGGAATGGTCAGTAAAGGAGAGGGAAGGGGAACTGAAATGGCAAGCATCTGGGATCTTGGGATGGTCATTACAGACAGAGTGTGGGCTTTACAAATCAGCCACCTAGCCTGCACTTTGTTTCACTGATGCAGTGGAGGCCACATTGGGACTACTGAATGCAGTAGATGAAACTTGAACCTTTGCACCAAAGCTTTGGAGTTTAGGAATTCTTTATATTCTGTACAAAATAAAATTTTCTAAGTCTGGAAATCTGAAATATAAGAAAGAAATCAGAAATTACCAGGCAGTTACTGATATAAATACTTCCATTTTCTTCTTCTTCCTCTCTACTGAAGCCGCCATTTGTTTCTGTGTCACTTTGATAATGATATATGTTTTACTTCTCTACTTGGCCATTCATCTTGAATTATTTTAACTTAACTTCACTATTGACACATGGAAAATGCTGGAAGAACTCAGCAGGTGAGGTAACATCTAATGAAATGAATAAACTGTTGAAGTTTCAGACTGAGACTTCTCTTCAAGACTTAATAGGAAGGGGGAAGACGCCAGCATAAAAAGGTTAGCAGAGGTGAAGGAGGCTAGCTAGAAGGTAACAAGTGAAGCCAGGTGGGTGGGAAAGCTAAATGGTCAAAAATGAGGTAATCTGACAGGATTCAGACCATGGGAGAATCGGAAGGAGGGCCATCAGGGAAGGTGATAGACAGGTGAGGGGCAGAGGTAAGAGGACAGAGTGGAGAATAAAAGAGGGAAGGGGAAGGGAAAAAACTACTGTAAATCAAAATCGATCTTCATGCCAATATGTTGGAAGCTACCTGGTCAGAACAAAGAAACATAGAAAACCAACAGAACAATACTGCCCCTTTGGGCCCCAAAGCTGTGCTGAACTACCTAAGCTTAACCATAGCCTTCCATTATTCGAAGCTCCGTGTACATATCCAGGAGTCTCTTAAAAGACCCTATTGTTTCTGCCTCCATCACTGCCACTGGCAACCCATTCCATGCACTCACCACTCTCTGCGTAAAAAACTTACCCCTGACATCTCCTCTGTACCTACTTCCAAGCTCCTTAAAACTATGCCCTTGCGTGCTAACCACTTCAGACCTGGGATAAAGCTGACTATCCACAAGATCAATGCCTCTCATTATCTTATACACCTCTATCAGGTCACCTCTCATCCTCTGTCGCTCCAAGGAGAAAAGGCCAAGTTCACTCAACCTGTTTTCATAAAGCGTTCTCCCCAGTCCAGGCAACATCCTGGTAAATCTCCTCTGCACACTTTCCATAGTTTCCACGTCCGTCCTGTAGTGAGGTGACCAGTATTGAGCACAGTACTCCAAGTGGGATCTGACCAGTGTCCTATATAGCTATAACATTACCTCTCAGCTCTTAAACTCAATCCCAAGGTTGATGAAGGTCAATGCACTGTATGCCTTCTTAAACACAGAATCAACCTGCGTAGCAGCTTTGAGTGTCCTACGGACTTGGACCCCACAATCCCTCTGATCCTCCACACTGCCAAGAGTCTTACCATTAATGCCTTATTCTGCTATCAATTTTGACCTACCTAAATGAACCACCTCACATTTACCTGTGTTGAACTCCATCTGTCACTTCTCAGCCCAGTTTTGCATCTTATCAATGTCCCACTGTAACCTCTGATAGTCCTCCACACTATCCACAACACCCCCAACCTTTGGGTGTCATCAGCAAATATTACTAACCCATCCCTTCACTTCCTCATCCAGGTCATTTATAAAAATCACAAAGAGTAGGGTCCTAGAACAGATCCCTGAGGCACAACACTGGTGACAGACCTCCATGCAGAATATGACTTGTCTACAACTACTCTTTGCCTTCTGTGGGCAAGCGGGTTCTAGATCCACAAAGCAATGTCCCCTTGGATCCCATGCCTCCTTACTTTTTCAATAAGCCTTGCATTGGGTACCTTATCAAATGCCTTGTTGAAGTCCATATACACCATATCTACTGCTCTTCCTTCATCAATGTGTTTAGTCACATCCTCAAAAAATTCAATCAGGCTTGTAAGGCACAATCTGCCTTTAACAAAGCCATGCTGCCAATTCCGAATCATATTATACCTCTCCAAATGTTCAAAAATCCTGCCTCTCAGGATCTTCTCCATCAACTTACCAACCACTGAGGTAAGACTCACTGATCTATAAAATCAACATGAGGTGTTGCTCCTCCAAACTGAGAGTGGCCTCATCATTGGCAAAGATAAGGCAACTCCATCCATCAATTTGCTCCATTTGCCAAAAGTGGAATTTCCCAGCGGCCAAGAATTTTAATTCCTATCCCCCATTCCCATTCCAACTGTTGGTCCATGACCTCCACTTTTGCCACAATGAGGTCACACATAACTTGGAAGGACAACACCTCCACATTCCATCTAGCTCATCTCTAAGCTAATGACATGAACATCGATTTCTCCTTCAGGTAATTTTTTGCCTCCCCCTTCCCTCTTCTCCCAGTCCCCACTCTGGCCTTTACCTCATCTCCTTAGCTGCCTATCACCTCCAAAGTTGCCTCTTCTTCTTCCCGTTCTACCATGTCCACTTTCCTCTCAGATGAGATCCCTTCATATCCAGTTGATTCATTTTCTAGCTGGCCCTCCTTCCTCTCCCCTTATCTTTTTAATCTGCCATCTTCCCCCTTCCTTTCCAGTCCTGAAGTAGGATCTCAGTTTGAAATGTTGACTGTTTATTCAGTTCCATATATGCTGCCTGACCTGCTGAGTTCCTACTGCTGTGTTTTGTTTGTGTTACTCTGGATTTCTGGCATCTGGAGAATCATTTGTATTTACTGTCACTCTGATTGCCATGTTTTAATTTTGATTTAAGTCACCCATCTTCCATTTCTTCAATATAGTAGGTGCACTTTTTGGGTTCTAGATGACAGACTGTGTGCGAACAAAATCCCTGGTGTTTTACTTTAACTCATTAGCTACTCAGCTGTCCAATGTTCTACAACATCTGTAAGGTACAACCTAAAAGCCAACTGATTGGGTGAGCGCTCTTCTGCTTTATCATTTTTGATTTAGCCTCCATTTTTGTCTGCATACTCTTCTGTGAAAAAAAACTTTGGGATAATTTTCCATCATGAAGGAGCCGATACTAATACAGGTTGTTACTATTATTGTCTCACATTGCCATTAGTGGACATCAACTGTCCGGATCAAGTTTTGATGGCATCTTCAGGACCCAGTTTGATACTTAAATCTAAGAAGCAAATCTTCTTTTACAAAGCAAGTGTGCAGCAAGCATTTACAGGATTGAAAAAGAACAAGATTTTCTATTTCCTTTTTAGTTCCTTTCTGAATGGCAGACCTTCTTCCATACTGTGGGGCACTCATGTTGGAGGTCCTACTTTGCGTCTGGATCAACACTGTCCTATTTTAATAGCTGGGCCACTCCTCCTCTCATCTTCACAGCTATTTTTATTGTGAAGTCTGCAATCGACCCGCCAATAAGGTTTGGCCATTGAAATCAGCCAAGCTTGACGATCGCTGCTCCTGGGAGTTACATTTGAATCCTCAGAGTCAGCCAGACCTGGTGTAGCATTATCTGAAAATCTAGACTACAATCTTTTCCATAACTCAAGATTGAAAACGTTGTTCAGCTGAATTAATCTACCATTTAAAAACAATTTGCCAGATCAAATTGCATTTAAAAACAAATGTGTAACAAAATGCAAAGTGACTTCCATTTCTTGCAAAAGAGTAAATTTTGCATAAAATTAGACAGATAAGATCAAATTTCACTGAAGGTCGGACTTGAGACTGCAATTTAGGTCTGGTCTCATTTATGGTTAATTTCTGCTTTTCCTCTCTTCTTGGCTTACCGACGACTACAAAAACTGCTTCAGTTGCATTTTTACTTCACGATATACTGAGTAGAATACTACACTAGGATGTGATGTTGTGTGAGATATTTGCCTTTGTTCTATCTGTGTTGAGGCATGCCTCTGTGAAGAGAGGCAGTAAAGAAAATATTGACCATGGATATAAAGAATGAAAAGGCATTGAAAGGTTTAATTTTGAAATTTATTTTATTATGAGTAAAGTTTACTTTATTTAGAAAATAGAGTAATGCATACTGGTGCTACACCTTAAAGAAATTGGAGTAGGAAGGTAAACTAATCCTCAGGCATATAAACTTACTGTAATGTTTAAATAGACTATCTGGCTCCTGGAAGTACATTGATAACTGGCATCCTGTCCCACTTATGTTAAAACTGAGTTAGGTGGTTAGTTAAGAATTTTTATCATTTGCAAAAGTCACCTGACATATTTCCACCTACAGAAGGGACATTATGCGGAAGGAGGTCATTCAGCCTGTAGTCAATTTGCTGGCTGTTTGCAAGAGCTTACTGTAAGTATACTGTATTTAAAATCAGTAAGGGGAAGTTTGTCAGCTTGTTACCTTTCACCTCTGTCTTCCTGGATTGGCTTGGGCTTGTAAATTATCGGGATTAAACAGCCAATTTCCTTCAGATGTAAAGAATCCCAAGAAAAGTGAATTGAAGAGTATCGCATAGGTACCCACACCACCAGGTTCAGAAACAGTTATTACCCTTCAACCACCAGGCTCCTGAAACAATTGATCACTGAACACAATCTATGGACTCAGTTTCAAAGACTCAGTATTATTTATTTGCTTATTTGTTTTGTTATTATTACTGCTATTTTTGTTTCCTCTCAGCTCAGTCTGGTAAAACCTAATGCACAGGCATTGCTAAGCGTACTCATTTCTCCATTGCTAGGAACTTTTGGACTATTCTAATTGTGTTTTTTATTGCAACTTTCTGGAGATTTACATAAATATTGTTGTGCAGTCCTAGTTGTTGAATGCTATTGTGTAGTGACCTTGGGATAATACCAGTTGTAGTTATTACTTTTGGGACAGTGTATAAATTGAACTTTGAACTTTAGTTCTGAAATATGGCAACATAAACAATTCAGTGATTGCTTTTTGTTAGTATTGGGTGAGTTTGCATCATTCCTTCGTCAGATTCTTCATAATATGTTTACTGACCTTTATTGCCCTATTGCCTATATTTGAAAACCTCCACTCTGTCTCCGATGTTCTCCTCCTTTTTCTTTGTCATAATGAAGAATTCTCTCCACTATATCCAACATTCACTTACCTAGCCTCTCTATTTTTTTTACAGTTGTCTTGAAGTTTTGATTTCCAGCTATATCTTCAGTCCGCCCTCAGCCTAATGCCAAGAACAATCTCAAAGGAGCAATAAACGATTGTTCGCATGTGGTAAAAGTTTGCCTGATACCACAGGGATTGCAACATGTACAGGAAAGGACCAATTAAGAGTTGCTCTGCTCTGGGACAATCGTTGTCTGTGCTGGCCCTCACTTGGCAGGTGTGAGCATTTCAACTTGGGTGTGGACTGTGTGTGGTCCTGGAGTGAAAAAAGCTTTCCTGTTATAGATTTAAACCAACCATCCACCCCAGGACAGAAGCAATTCGAAGCTGATATTTTTTTTGATAATGCGGTTCAAATACTCAAAAAAATTTGGTGCACAAGAAAAGCATTCCTTACTAAATATCCATGATTCTCATGCTCAATGTATGATAGTTAAGGTTTTCAACATAATAACACTTATTCAATAGTATTCCAGAAAAAGCTTTTTTGCCTTCCCTTTAGTAACATGAAACTGCCCTATAAGGGACAAAACCTCAGATTTTCTTCATTGTTTTTTCTTCCACCCAATTTTATTTGCGCAAAGAGTAAATGGTAAATGTAGATTGAACTCTGCTACTGAATACAATAAATGAAAAGAATGACCTGAAACAGGAAAAGGAAAAATATCAAGAACAATTTAATTCTGAATAATATGTCTGTTAAATAATGTAAGGCATTGCGAACCTACAGTACCTTATCAATATTCAATATGGCACTGTGCACAACTGGTGTGGAGGGCACAGAATGCCTGATGAGAAGTTACTTTCATTGAACACCAGCTTTCTGCTAAGCATCACATGAAGGGATAAAAATGGATTTACACCACTGAGCTTAAGGAAGTTAACCGGACAATGAAGGGAGATGTGGTAATAATACAAAGCCCAGAAAATGCTGGCGATATTTTGCACGTCAGGAAATATCTCTGGAAGAGTTACTGTTTCATTTTTGAAGTCCTTCAACAAAACTGGTGCCAAGATGTGTAAACAGGAGCAGGAGTAGGCCAATCAATCCCTCAAGCATTCTCTCCTATTGAATCTCCATGGTTGATTTGATCTTGGACCCAAAATCACTTCCTGTTCTCTCTGTTAATTGCTTCCCTTGTAATTTACTTATATATCATTTTCCACCTTGAATGCATTCAATAAACATCTCAAGAGTTCTAGAGCTCTCTCGGGTAAAGAATTCAAAAGATTGAAAACCTCCGAGAGAAGAAATTACTTCTCATAACTTCTGCTGGAGTAATGCCCCCTCATTTATGATACTGCCTGAAGGGAAAACATCTACTCAATATCCACATTGTCAATTCTTCTTCCTGCTTTAAACTCTTCATCCCAAAAGTAAAGTTTCTCTGCGGTGTCTCCAATGCAAGTACAAACCCTTTGTCTTCTTAATTACTTTCTATTTCATACTCTATATTTTTCATATACAAGTAGCCCTCATTCCCTCTCTAGAGCAGATACTTTCATATTTTTCACATTATATTTCATCTGTCAAAATGTTGCCCTCTCAGTCATCCTGTCTACGTGTGCTCTTTGTGTAACCTGTCTTGTATCACCATCAAGTAATTATATATACAATATATTCGAAGCCTTCATCCACGTCACTGATATAAATTAAATGCCATACAACAAATTAGTGATTGCCAATCCAAAAATGATGACAGCTCTCTTTTTTTATGTCAACCAGAATCCCAGTCAGGGCAATATATTACTCCCAACACCTTGTGCTATTTTTTGTGTAGTAATCGTTTAAGCGATATCTTACTGAATCCTTCTGAAATTCAAAGTACTGTATACAACATTTGCTTTATTGTACATCAAACAGCTCCATCAACCACAATTTCCCTGTCGTAACGACACTGACTTTGCTTGCTTAACTTATGATTTTCTATTTTGGCATCTGGTGCACACTGGCAGCTACTTCCTGTCTCTAAATGCTTATGCAAAGGGGGTGCTGAGCTGCCTTCATTATCCTTGCAGTCCTTTTTGTGAAGATGTTCTGATATATCTCCTCAGTAATAGATTCCAGCAATTTCCCAATGACAATGCTACATTATTGGCCTATGGCTTCCTACTTCCTCTCTCCCTTCCTGCCTGGATAATTGTATTACATTTGCTATTAAATTAACATGACACTTGAATTTGCTATTCACTGCATTGTCAATGGCCCTTGCATTACAATAGCCACTGGGGATAGCACTGTGTACAATCTAGATAATCTCTGGAGTGTTTGTGAAGAGCTCAACAATAAGGAAGAAGGTTGACACATTATACTGGATGGTTCTTGTATTGTTCTGTGTAGCATAATGCAATCTGACTCATTTGGAGCGTCTAGGGAGCACATCTGTGCTCCCTAGACCTGATGGAAGAATTACACATAAAATGTGCAATTTATCACTGTGCTTTTACCATACCTATGCCCCTCAAGATATTGGTTGCCAGTCACGTGGTGTTCCACGGGGGTCTGTGTAGGGACTGATTCTTCTTACTTTATATGTCAATGATTTGGATAATGGAATTGTTGACTTTATTGCAAAGTTTGCAGATGATACGAAGATAGGTGGAGGGGAGGTATTTTTGAAGAAGTAGAGAGGCTACTGAAGGACTTAGACAAGGAGAATGGGCAAAGAAATGGCAGCTGGATTACAAAGTGTATGGTAATGCACTTTGGTAGAAGAAATGAAAGGGTTGACTATTTTCTAATTGGAGAGAGAATACAAAAAACTAAGGTGCAAAAGAACTTGGAAGTCCTTGTGCAGGATTCTCTAAGTACTAATTTGCAGGTTGAATCTGTGGTGAGAAAGCTTAATGCAATGTTAGCATTCAGTTCAAGGGGACTAGAATATAAAAGCAAGGATGTAATGCTGAGCTTTTATAAAACACTGGTGAGGTCTCACTTGAAGTATTGTGAGCAGTTTTGGGCCCCATATCTTAGAAAGGATGTGCTGAAACTGGAGAGAGTTCAAAGGTGTTTCACAAAAATGATTCACGATTGAATGGCTTGTCATATAAAGGGTGTTTGATGGCTCTGGCTTTTATTCACGAGAATTCAGAAGAATGAGCGGTGACTTCATTGAAATCTATCAAATGGTGAAAGGCCTTGATAGAGTGGATGTGGAGAGAATGCTTCCTTTAGAGGGGTATTTTAGGACTAGAGGACACAGCTTCAGAATAGAGGGCTGCCTCAAAATAGAGAGATGTCATTTTAGAACGGAGATGAGGAGGAATTTTTTTAGCCGGAGAGTGGTGAATCTGTTGAAGTCTTTGCCACAGGCAGCTGGGGAAGCCAAGTCTTTATGTATATTTAAGGTAGAGGGTGACAGATTCTTGATTGGTCAGGGCATGAAGGGATACGGGGAGAAGACAGGAGATTTTAGCTGAGAGGAAAATTGGATCAGCAACAATGAAATGGTGGAGCAGACTCGATCGGTCGAATGGCTTAATTCTGCTTCTCCTATATCTCTATAAGGTCACCTCTTAATCTGTGCTCCAAGAAGGTGTGTAACTCTGTGAGGTGAAGTGTAAACAATCCTGTCATTGTCTAGTAGCACAACAATTAAATTAGACCTACTTCTCCCATAGGGACATAGCTGCAGGAAACTGTGCCGTCTGTGTGAGTGCAGAGAAACAGAAGCTTTCACCGCATGACACAGTGATGGAGCCATGAGTGACCATTCCACAGTACAATCCTGAGACAGCAGTCAAACCAATGCTCCCCAGGTCAGTCCCTCTGTGTCCCACCAACCTCTCAATGCTTACTTGACAGCTTACATTTCCCAGGGCCATTTCTATCCCGTACATTTCGGGTCAGAGGGTCCAAACCCTTCTACCTTTCCACTTCTAAGTTCGTTTTGATGTTGATATACTTCTAATTTTTAAAGTTATCAGTTCTGTATCTAGATGGAGATTGTCAGATTGACCAGTGCAATTGCTTCTGGGTGAAATCTGGCAATGGGTTCTCCCGCAGGCTGGACCTTCACGTCACTGCATTGGCAACAGGAACCAACCCTGCCCTAGATCCTGGCTCAGCTCAGCATTGCTCAGAGCCACTGCACTGTTACTGGTGCCAAAACCAAGCTGGCTTCCCAACTTTCACCAGCTGCCTTGGTGAGTCTCCACCAGAGGCACACATCATGCTCCTGCATGGTACCAATCCAGTCCTGGGACTCTGGTCTCCAGTTGGCACCAGTTCACTTGGGAGATCGACACTCTTGGGCTCTATCCCACCAGAGGCACCCATGTTGTGGGGGTTGTGCTGAGGAGAGAGCGTTCACTGGTCTCGATTGACCTTTCATGTGACTCAACCCTCCCCATCATGGACCCACCCACAGCCACTCTTCACAACTCCTATCGGGGTCAACTGGGTTTCTGGAGCTGGTGAAGTCAAGGAGGTTGGCAGGATCCCAAGGATTGACTCTCAACCTTCCCTCCCAAGGAAGCATTCTGGGGGCACCCTGCCTTCTGCAGCCCAGTGGGTGCCGAGTTGGTCTCGACCTCCTGTCATTTTAGCTGATGCACTGAACACGAGGGTAATGCAAGTCTGGAACTGAAAACCCAGGAGTCCCTCCATTCCTCCTTCCAACTTCCCTTCCTAATCTGTGCCCTTCGGTAGCTCAGGCCTTGCAGGTAAATTGAGGTGGCTACATCTGCCAGAGTTAGGACCACCTGTTAAGAGTGCCCACTGTAGCAGCAGGCTGTGGGAGCCTCGGTGAAGGAGCACGTTCACTTGTCCCATCCATCTGACATCACCATCTCAACTGCCCTTCCACCTCAGGGCCTCCTCCAGGTCCTGAGCTGAGGCAGCAGAACCTTCAAGAGATTCCTCAGGGGCACTCAAGGGGTGGGGCTCACGGTTAGTTTTGCTACCCCCTCCTATCTTTGACCTTTCCTCTCCACCAGCCACTCCGAGGCTATTCCTGGACACCAATGCCGTTTGTGTCATGCCGGAGGTCATTCCAGATTAGAATTGAGGGGCCACCTTTTGCAACCGGTCACCTCCGAGTCCCTGTCCAGCTCCGATTGTCCAAACACTGATCCTGCATTGGCATTAGAGATGGTTCAGACCAGTGCTCGGATCCAGGAGACCTGAGATAGATTGAACCCTCTGCTTTGATGCCCTGAGCCTCCCATATTGCTCACAACATGAGTTGGTCTGGCCTAAGTGGGACTTCGTACTGGTGGACACCCAACAGGTGATGTCATGGCCTTCAACTATATACACCCAGTGAGAGTCATCTCAAAGCTTCAGGATGCCCCTATTTCTGCCCGTAATGTGTCCACGGATTTACTGTGTCATAGAATTTGAATGAGCAAAGGTCCCAGGAGCCAAAACTTCTCCTGGCTTGGCGCTGTGACCCCCAAGCCTCACAAACCATCTTCTCATACATCCTTGTGTTTCACTACTGCTGGACTAATTTAGGAGCCCAAATGAGAATGCCAAGTCACCTAACATTTAAAGATGAGCCTTCCTTCTGTAGAGAATCATATTCCACACACTGCTGGACAGTGTCCAACTGGAGGGTCACCCCCAGTGAAGGAACTGATTCCAGCTCCAGAGACAAATTGATCAAAGTGACTGTTATTCCTGGCATTTTCCATCCACTTGGTTTTTCCCTCTGGGGTTGTGCGGAGAACCAGTCTGTTTGTTCCTCTTTCTGGGTTTGCTGAGTTATGGAGAGTATTCACAGATTCCCTCAGACAGGAGCCAGGAGAAAGGGGAAAAGCACCCAGGATGTGGCCTCCAAAGGAAGAGAGTCCAAAACAGATTTTCACATGGAGGTTGTGCCTGAAGTCTTTTCCCCCAAACTGTGCTGATGCTTTAGAAACAATGAAAAAGGTTTATATAGGACATTGAAACTAAATTTGATGCACCTAAATGTCACCACCCCCAGAACTAATTGCCAACAAACACAGAGATAATGAACTTTGGTCTAACAGGATGACGCACAATCAAGAAGCAAAGTTGGGTTAGGGAGGAAAAAGAATGAACACACACGATTGAAGAAATGCAAATACCTGAAGTTATAATGGATATGCTGAAAGAAGTTATTAAAAAAACCCACAACTGGAAAAGCACTGAAAGTGGTAATATTCATAATCATTGGTATAAAAAATTTACTTGCCTCATCTATACCTATTAATGCATTTCAACAATTTTCTTAACAATCCTGAAAAAGTGCCTGAATTCTTGACAGGAGGTAAAACATATCTTTTTTACCTAAGGGGGAAATCACAAAAGATCCATCAAAATATAATCCTATTACTTGATTACACACTATATATGAAATTGTAACACCATGTACCCCGCAACTAAACATCGCTCACTTAAATAACCTCAATATACTTACAGATGAGCAGTAAGGATGCCTTAAGGGTATGAAAGGATGTAAAGAACAACTGATAATTGTTTCCATGATTCTAAATTAAGCCTGGCAGTAAAGCAGAAATCTTTCATGTTGCTGTGTTAATTACCAATACGCATTTGACTCTGTCCCACATTCATGCTTAATAGAAGTTCTTAATATATATAAACTACACCCAAAACCTGTGAAATTCTTGCAACTTCTGATGAAGCATTGGCATACTATGAACAACCTATCTATTAACAATCAATGTTATCAAAGTAAACTGAGGCATTTTCTCAGTCCACAATGGTTCTGTCTGGCTTCAAACCCGCTCGCTAATTTACTGAACCACACGAAAATTGGGTATCAAATCAGAAACAACAAAATGAGCTGTACCTTGACACACCTCCTATACATGGATGATTTGAAATTATATGCTCCTTCTCAGCTAAGCTACGGCAATCAATTCAAATAGTAGAACTACATTATCCCACTAGCATTATCATTTATTTTTTCTCAGCTCAAGCTCAAGCTGGTAAAATCTGAGGTACAGGCACACTCATTTGTCAATTGCTAGGAACTTCTGGAATATTCCAGCGGTGTTTAGTATTTTTCTGAAGATTTACATTACTGTGTAGCCCTAATTGTTTAATGCTATTGCATAGTGCCTTTGGGATGATACCAGTTGAAGATAATACTATCAGAATGAAGTGTAACTTGTTCATGTTCCAAACCCATTCAGTTTCCTCCTTTAATTCCTCCTTTGATTCCTTTAACACCTTTCTGGTGTTTTTCACATACTGATTTCTATAAGTTATGTGTGTTTAGAATGGCTATGTCTATTAAATAAGTTGTCCTTGTTGGCTTATCCTGTATTATTACATCCGGGCAGTTATTGATAATTGATCAATAATTAATAATTGATCTGTCAATATATAATTTGTGGTATTCTAACTCTAAAACTGGATCAGGCTTGTATTTATAGCAAAGTATGATACCTTTTATGAGTTTGTATTTTGAAGCAAGATTTTGATGAATGATCAACACGTACAAACAAGCTGGATGAACTCAGCAGATCGGGCTGCATCCGTTGAAATGAGCAGTCAACATTTCAGGCCGAGACCCTTCGTCAGGACTGAAGAAGGAGGGGGCAGGGGCCCCATAAAGAAGGTGGGGGGAGGGTGGAAAACCAATCAGAGGAAAGATCAAGGGGTGGGGGAGGGGAAGCAGGGGGATAGGCAGGAGAGGTGAAGAAGGAATCCAAGGGGAAAGCACTATGGGTAGTAGAAGAGGGCAGAATCATGAGAGACGTGATAGGCAGCTAGAAGAGGAGACAGAGTGAAAGTGGGATGGAGGAAGGGAGAGGGAGGGAATTACTGGAAGCTGGAGAATTCGATGTTCATACCAAGGGGCTGGAGACTACCCAGACGGCATATGAAGTGTTGCTGCTCCAACCTGAGTTTGGCCTCATCATGGCAGTAGAGGAGGCCATGTATAGACATATCCGAATGGGAATGTGAAGCAGAGTTGAAGTGGGGGAAAATTCATCATTTTGGTGAGTGATGTTTGCCTTTTGATTGTGCCCGTGTAAGTTATCAGATTGTGTTAAACTGCTACAGGATCTCCTCCTGCTCCTTCTCCTGCACTGGGTCGCCGAGCAGCAGCTCCTCAGAGAACGTGTTAAGGAATGGGAGAGTGAGGAAATAGATAAGAGCTAAAGGGAGGTAGATACCCCTCAGCTGCAGAAGGCAGGTAACTGGGTGACTGTCAGGATAAGGAAGGGAAATTAGCTGCCAGTACCCCTGGCTGTTCCCCTCAATAATAAGTGTAGCATTTTGGATACTGTTGAGGGGTTGAGGGGATGACTCCGCGGGGGAGCCAGAGCATCCAGGTCTCTGAAACTGAGTCTAGCACTGTGACTCAGAAGAGAATAGGACTGCAATAGAGATAGGAGATTCCATAGTTAAAGGAATAGACATGAGATTCTGTGGACGTGAAAGACACAACCTGATGGTATGTTGCCTCCTAGGTGCCAGGGTCAGGAATGTTTCAGACTGGATCCACGGTATTCTTAAGGCAGCGGGGGAGCAGCCAGAAGACTTGGTACATATTGAAGATGTACTTACTAATCTCAGCTTAAACAGTTATGAAAAGAAAAAGGAAAATAAATAAATTGGAAGTCCCATTATAATTGAACCAATCTAAATATGCTCAAGGTTGGAATTCATATCTTCCAAAAGATGGGTATGCCCCTTACTCACAACACCGACTCCTCATCACTGATCACCAGTAGAACTTCCCATCTTGGAAACCATCAAATCGCGCATTCCAGTTGGATTGAATCCTGTAGCCATCTCTCCCGATTTTTTTCTCTTTCTATCTCCCACCAGACAACGCACAACCCCACTAGTGTCTATCACAAAACCCTCTCTGCCCAACTTTCCCTAGAACCCTCTTGCAATCGCACTATCCTGATTGGCTGACCCAACATTCCTAATTTGAACATCACAAGCCCTTGTCTTTACCTGAAACCAAAACACTAACAGCAGAACACTTTGATTCTACATAAAGCTATTGAATGAAATGCCCTACAGCATTAGCAGAAAAGTCCTAACCAGGGTGTTACTGCGTGTGTGCCAAATGCCTTCTCACCCTGTTTTCCTATGTTGCCCCTCTTAAAGTATTACATACCTGTACCCCCCCGTCTTTCTTTATTCTGCAACACTCCACAAGACTATATAATGTACTGTGCTTACGTTGTGTCGCATTGCTTCTTATGAGATCCTGTTGGATGAAATCTGTCTGGCAGATGTCTACAATATAAGAACTAGGGTTCAGAAGTACTTCACTAACTGTGAAGAGCTTTGATCTAAATGCAAAGGGACATGAATGACATTATTTGATTGCAGGTCTTTTTAGTGCAGGATTAGAAGGTCAGCCCTTTGGAGCTGTAGCAATGGATGAATATTAAGAGTTGATAATGAGTCTTTGGAAGCAGGGAACCCTGTTAGGTGAGATGCGGAAGATGCACAGTGAGAAATGTCTCTCCATAACACAGGTGTCCAAAACTAGAGGTTTAGGGTAAGGGGAAGAGCATCAGAACAGATCTGTTGAAGAATTTCATTCATTCAGAGAGTGGTTGGTATCTGTAATGCATTTCTTGAGTGAATAGTGATTGAGAGATTGAGGATGATAATCTTACAACAGTTAAGAATTGCACCATCCTAGACATGCCCTCTTCTTGTGACTACCACTGGAAAGGAGGTACAGGAGCCTGAAGACACAATTTCAATGTTTTAGAAACAGCTTCTTCCTCTCCGCCTTTAGAGCTTTGAATGGAAAATAAACCAATCCACAAACACTATTTCACTATTCCTCTTTTGCTCAATTTATTTATTTTTATTTATTGCAACGTCGTAATTTCTTATATCTTCTACTGTACTGTGGCCACAAAACAAAGAATTTCACAACATACAGGTATGCCAGTAATCTGAATTTCTACACAAGCATTTGAATTATCAAGGCATACGCACCTTTTGACTAAACAGTGGTAAATAGAATTAGTATTGATGACTACATAGACATGGTGGGCAAAGGGCTTGTTTTTCTGCTGTCTGACTCCTGGACTTTAAGAACATTCTGGGGCCAATATCCTGTCATATTTTTATAAAGAATCCTGAACCTTCCCCTATTCCTGAACAAAATGAAAGAGAAAATTGAACTAAGAAGGTGAGAGGATAAGGCGATGAGACACTGGGAAACCTCCTTCATTATAATCATTAGCTGCATTGCCCTTCAGGGGCACCACTGACACTCCATCAGCCTCATGCCACAGAGAGCTCAGTCCTTGACAGCTGAGGGAACTGGGAGCATTGGGTCAGAACACGGTGTCTGATTGTCAATAAAGGGACGAGTGATGAAATGGACTGAAGTCTCATCCTTCACAGCACTCAAGTTATGAGAGCTGACAGGTTCACTAAGAAACTCTGAACCCTCGTGTAATCTGGAGGTCCTGGCTCAGAGAAAAAAAATCTCACACCCAAGAGCAAACTATTACTTTGGAGCATTAGTGATGACAGCATAAATGAGAGGGCTGCTAAAAGGGCAGGAATGTTTCAGAAGCAGTTTGTGTTACATCACATAAAGAGCTCTGATGGAGACTTATATCGAGTACTTACAGTATTTTTAAACAGACTAAAATGCTGCTTTTCCACCACATTTCTCATGGCCAGATACTAAGAAAAGATAGGTAATACTGCAAACATGTATCGATATATCCACCCTTTCCCTCACAAAAATAGATAAAATGTACTGCAAATATTTTCAGATTTATGAATTTCAATTCAACTTGCACAATTTCTGGGCTTTACACATGTGGGTGATATGGTAGGCTAATTATAATAAGACTGTTAAACTCCAATTTAACCTATCATATCTCAAGCGTATAACATAGAACCGTACAGCACAGGAACAAGTCCTTCAGCCCATGCTGCTGTGCCAAAGTAATTAAGTTAGTAATGAAATGCTGAATAAAACTAATCCCTTCCGCCTACACATGTCCATATCCCTCCATTCTCTATACATTTATATGCCTACCTAAGATATTTTTAAACACCTTTGCCTCCACTACCACCTCAGTAGTGCATTCCAGACACCTAGCATTCTTTGTGCAAAAAACTTGCTCCACGTATCCCTTTGCATAACCCTATCTGGCCAGCTCTGTTTCCAGCCCTCAGGAAATCATCTACTCAGGGGAGGCAAAGACAGTTTCAGACAAAGTCTGTTGCAGCAATCACTGCAAGTCAGGAAGGGACACAGTTCTTCTCCCAAGACCAAGCTCTCTTCTTCCCATCCAATGTATTCCCCATCCCATCATCATCCCACATACTGGAGATCAGATTTCTCATTCATGGAACCAGACCACCCAGGTTTGGAACTTCTCCCACACTCCTACTCAGGCAGCACGAATGCCTCACTGTTTCCTTCTCCCGCTGCTGCCTACTTTGTGCGTTGTCCATTCTGTTGGGAACCAAACCTCAGTCAGCCTGACTTCCGACAGGAGTTCTATAGGAAGAGGCATGTATATCCTAAGGAATTAAAACTTGTCTGTACTCCTTTCAAAAACACGCCGGTCAGAATTTGAGCTGCACACAGGTTATAGGAAGGTAAAGAACAGGATATTCTGGGAACATTCTGCAGGGCTGGCAGCATCTGCAGAAAGTGAGTACAAAATAATGTTTCATGTCAAAGAAAGTACAATTAGAGATAATTCCATTGCAGTGCAAAGAGGTGGTACATTGTATTCTGCTATGTTCACACTGAGCAATGTAATAGAGACCACCATTACCCAGGCTATTAATTAAATTGTAATCAGATCCTGAAGGCATCTTACCTTAAACGAGTTTCTCTCTTCATAGATGCTGCTCAACCTGTTGAGAATTTCTACCACTTTTTATTTTTATTTCTATGAATTCAATTATTGGAGTTTGCAAAATAGTCTCTATTTCTTCATGGGAATTTCCTCTGTTTTTTTTTCTGATGTTTTTTTTCACTGGCTCTGTCTGTCAGTGGATATCATGTGCTGGAAAGGTGGTCCTCCACTGCCATAACTTGGTTGGGAACCTAACCTGAGCTCCAACTCTCCCCAGTCAGCTTGTACTTCCAGAGGTATCCATTGATGCACCATCAATAACTCACTCTGAGGCCTCAGATCGCCTTTATACAGGGGCCTGTGGGAGGAGCCACACACAGGGGGCATGTCCAGACAGGCACACGTAGTTCACCACATTCTTCAAGAGCATTGCCATCAGCTATCGCCTCCCATCATAACCTATGGCTATTTGCGGTTCCCCCACCAGCCAGAGATTGTCCCAGTTGTTGTAATTGGATCCTTTTCAGTCCAGATGACAGCTAGCTCTTTGTGAAGACACTTAGGCTCGTTAAACAACGGTGACAGTGTTTGCTTGCAAAGAAAGAGATTGGGAGTACCACGATCCAAAACATGAATACTACAGAATTAGAGCCTCCAAAATTATAATTCCCATTAGTTTGTCAGTCAAACTATCAGGAAACTCTGATTACTAGGGAAAAATAATTAGACCAAAGCAAAAACTCTTGATGGCTGAGTGTCACAGGAGCCATATTAATCCAGAAGGTCAGATACTGTATGCACTTTTCTTCTGTCTGCTGAAATAGGGAGAGGCCCACTGGTGAGAGAAAGGTACCTCATGTTTTATATATCTAGAGGTACAACAATGTAACCAGCCCTTACTGCACAACCCAATTACACCTATGTGACCAATTAAACTACTAACCCATACATCTTTGTAATGTGGGAGGAAATCAGAGCACCCAGAGGATACCCACATAGGTATGGGGAGAATATATAAACTCCTTACAGACAGCGTCAGAAAACTGAAATCGGGTTGCTGGTGCTGTAATAGCGTTATGCTAACCACCACATACCGTGCCACACATGTTAATGTCATGGGAGGCATTAGCCCTCAGACGACCTATCCAGGACATTAGGGTGATGCTGGGAGAACCTTCAGTACTTGACAGCTGTCATATTGGCAGGAGCTTACAAATAACTCGTTGATCTCTGACTAGAGAAAGAGGAAAGGACATCGGCCAGGGTTTCAATTTCCAGTCAGCATCAGGTATCATTGCAAGGACATGTTGATACATGTGGAATGACAACATTAAACTTGACTTTAGAACCATCTGTAGTCAATCTGCTTGCCAAAATTCCCCATCTAAAATCATACAGATCAAATAACCTTGAGTCTGAAAATTTGATCCTTCTTCATTCATTGATATGCTTGGCTTTACGATCTCCTCTGAGCATAAGAGTAGCACAAACATCTCCGAGTCTGTTAATTTCCTCAAAAAAAATCTCCTTCAAGCCAAAATACATTGATTCTGCTCAGCAACCATTACCCTTTGATTAATTATAACAAGGATCGAATATTTAGGGTAAATTATTGGAGATGATGACAGCTGGAAGCATCCAGCAGGTCAAGCTGGAGCTGTGGGGAAAGGAAGAGTCGATGTTTTGAGTGAAGGATGCTTCACGGGGACCGGTGCATTAAGTCACAGATAGGGAGCTGGGTGGAGAGAACAGGGATTAGCTGTAGTAAGGCACAAAACAAAGATCGACATTCAACATTTCCGAACACTCTTCTCTCTGCTCCCTCCGCACCAATCCCAACCTCACTATAAAACCCACTGATAAGGGGGGCGCTGTTGTAGTCTGGCGTACTGACCTCTACCTTGCCAATGCACAGCGACAACTCGCTGATACCTCCTCTTATTTACCCCTTGATCATGACGCCACTAAGGAGAACCCGCTCACTGTCTCCCACACCATCACCAATCTTATCAGCTCTGTGGATCTCCCATCCACTGCCACCAACCTCACAGTTCCCATACCCCACACTTCCCGTTTCTACCTCCTACCCAAGATCCACAAACCTGCATGTCCAGGTAGACCTATTGTCTCAGCTTGCTCCTGCCCCACTGAACTCATTTCTGTATACTGTTTTATCCCCCCTTGTTCAATCCCTTCCCACCTATGTTCGTGATACTTCTCACACTTTGAATTTTTTTCAATGATTTTAAGTTCCCTGACTCCCACTGCCTTACTTTCACCATGGACATCCAGTCCCTATATACCTCCATCCCCCACCAGGAAGGTCTCAAAGCTCTCCGCTTCTTTTTGGATTCCAGACCTAACCAATTCCCCTCTACCACCACTCTCCTCCGTCCAGCGGAATTATTTCTTACTCTCAATAATTTCTCCTTTGGCTCTTCCCACTTACTCCAAACCAAAGGTGTAGCCATGGGCACCCGTATGGATGCCTTTTTGTTGGCTTTGTGGAACAGTCCATGTTCCAAACCTATACAGTTATCTGTCCCCCTCTTTTCCTTCACTACATCGATGACTGCAATGGTGTTGCCTCTTGCACGCATCCTGAGCTCATTGACTTCATTAACTTTGTCTCCAACTTTCACCCTGCCCTCAAATTTACCTGGTCCATTTCCGACACCTCCCTTCCCCTTCTTGATCTTTCTGTCTCCTTCTCTGGAGACAGCTTATCTACTGATATCTACTATAAGCCTACTGACTCTCACAGCTACCTGGACTATTCCTCTTCCCACCCTGTCTCTTGCAAATACCATCCCCTTCTTGCAATTCTTCCATCTCCATTGCATCTGCTTTTCATTCCAGAACGAAGGAGATGACTTCCTTTTTTAAACAAAGGGGCTTCCTTTCCTCCACCATCAACTCTGCTCTCAAATGCATCTCTCCCATTTCCCGCACATCTGCCCTCTCCCCATCCGCCGGCCACCCCATTTGGGATAGGGTTCCCCTTGTCCTCATCTATCACCCCACCGGCCTCCGGGTCCAATGTATAATTCTCCATAACTTCCACCACCTCCAATGGGATCCCACCACCAAGCACATCTTTCCCTCCCCCCCTTCTGCTTTCCGCAAGGATTGCTCACTATGTACTCCCTCGTCCATTCGTCCCCCCCATCCCTTCCCACCAATCTCCCTCCTGGCACTTATCCTTGTAAGTGGAACAAGTGCTACACCTGCCCTTACACTTCCTCCCTCACCACCATTCAGTGCCCCAGTCAGTCCTTCCAGGTGAGGCGACACTTCACCTGTGAGTCGGTTGGTATGGTATACTGCGTCCGGTGCTCCCAGTGTGGCCTGTTATATATTGGTGAGACGCAACGCAGACTGTGAGACCGTTTCACTGAACACCTATGCTCTGTCGGCCAAAGAAACCAGGATCTTCCAGTGGCCTCACATTTTAATTCCACATCCCATTCCCATTCTGATATGTCTATCCATGGTGGCCTCTACTGTCAAGATGAAGCCACACTCAGGTTGGAGGAACGAGACCTTATATACCATTTGGGTAGCCTCCAACCTGACGGCATGAACATTGACTTCTCTAACTTCCGTTAATGCCCCTCCTCCCCTTCTTACCCCACCCCTTATTTATTTATTTCCCCCTTTTTTTCTCTCTATGCCCATCACTCTGCCTGTTCTCCATCTCCCTCTGGTGCTCCCCTCCCCCTTTCTTTCTCCCTAGGCCTCCCGTCCCATGATCCTTTCCCTTCTCCAGCTCTGTATCCCTTTTGCCAATCACCTTTCGAGCTCTTAGCTTCACCCCAACCCCTCCGGTCTTCTCCTATCATTTTGCATTTCCCCCTCCCCCTCCTACTTTCAAATCTCTTACTATTTTTTATTTCAGTTAGTCTTGACGAAGGGTCTCGGCCCGAAACGTTGACAATACTTCTTCCTATACATGCTGCCTGGCCTGCTGCATTCCACCAACACTTTGTATGTGTTGTTCAACATTCAGAGTAAATTTATATCAAAGTACACATATGTCACCACCCTAAGATTGACTTCCTTGTGGGCTTGCTCAATACATCCAATCACCATAACGGAATCAATGAAAGACCTCACCAACAGGGCAGATAACCAGAGTGAAAAGACACCAATCTGTGCAAATGCAAAAAGACGGAAAAAGAAATATTAATACATACATAGATAGACAAATAAAGAAATAAACTATAAATATCCAGAGCTTGAGTTGAAGAGTCCTTGAAAGTGATTCTATACATTGTGGGAGCATTTCAGTGTTGGGGCAAATGAAGTTTAGTGAAATTATCCCCATTCGTTCAACAGCCCGATGCTGAGGGGTAATAGCTGTTCCTGAACCTAGTGCTGTGGGTCCTGAGGCTCCTATACCTTCTTACTGATGGCAGCAGTGAGGAGAGCGGTGGGGGTCCCTGATGTGGGAGTCTTGATAAAGGGTCTCAAACTGAAGTCAATAATCAGCTCCTTGTCCTTACTGACCTCGAGTAAGAGTTTATTGTTATGGCAGCTGTTATGGTACGGTAACAATGAATATAGTATTGAGACAGGTTTTTTATAAACAAATAAAACATTTATTAAACACTGATCAATAAAAACCAAAAGTAAACAAACGACAAACTTAACCAGAAGTTAACTGCTATACAGTAACTCGAACAGTTCTTAAAGTGATAAATGTGAACACAATTCTTAAAAGTGGTAAATGCAAAAGTCCAAAAGATTTACATAGTCAATTAGGAGAGATTTTCCTGAAGTAACGAATTCCTCAATGATGTAACGTTACTGCTGATCCCAGGCAAAATATGCCTCGCCCGAAGGATTTACGATGAAGGAAATAAAACAGCTTAAAGGCACTGACCTTTCCTTGGTGAAACGTTGCATCCAGCTCTTTCTACTTTCACAAGACAGGAGCTATCTCAGATGCAGGTTACTAATTCCTTGAACAAAAATTCAATAAGGTCGATCCTGTATTACTGCTGATGACACCAACTTTACTCGATCCTTTGGGTTTTCTGCACTTCAATAAGTCTTCAGTCTCCGACTGGACTGCAAAAGTAGGAATCAAAACTGGCAGCGTTGTGGCAAACTCTGCCGGCAATAACCTTTGAGACTTAAGATAGAAAGTAAAACTCCACTATAAAACAAAACTGCGTCATGAGACGAATACGAGCTTAACGGAGTAACTGATGAATTAAACCACGAACTGACCTGCGTCACAGCAAGGCTTTCCCCTTTTATACCTGTTGAAACAGGCCATCACCTGACCTCTCACTGGCAGGAAAATTACATCACTCCACCATCACAAGACCATTACATCATGCTCAGCAGAAACTCAATTACATCATGGTCATGTGACAGTCACAAGGTACCCATAGGGTACGTAACACACCACTCAGCCAGATTTTCAGTCTCTGCCTGATTCAACACCACCTTTGATTCAGCTTGCAACAATAAGACAATTACTTTGAAAGCAAGAGACCGAAAAGAACAAAGAAACATGTTGAAGCAGAAAGATACAACAACACCCAATAGAGCAAATAAAAGGCAGAAGAGGGAAATGGATCAGCCATGATCAAATGGCAGAGCAGACTCAATGGGGCAACTGGCCTAATCCTGCTCCTATGTTTTATGGTCTTATGCTCTAAAGTAATCATTACCCGAAAATGTAGAATACTATTAGATTTCAAAGGCTTCATCATACCCAGAGAAAAGACAAGAAGCAGTTCCTCAAGATGAGTTCATAAGGCACAGCAGAATCTGGAATCTGAAGCAAAATTGCAACTGCTTGATGAACTCAGCAGTCAAGCAGCATCTACGGGGGAGGTGGAGGAATTTGTTAATTCCTTGAGTTGGGACCCTGCATCACTAACGTAGGAAGCTGCAACAATACAGAAGGCTGAAGAAAGGGAAGTCAGAGTGGGAGTGGAAATTCAAGGTTGCCCTTGTGGACTATACAGTTTTCATTTGTTACGTGCTGCGTCATATGACGGGGTGATCGTGGTTTTTCTATGACCATGATTGTTCTTGGCAAATTTTTTCTACAGATGTGGTTTGCCATTGCCTTTTTCTGGGCAGTCTCTTTACAAGACTGGTGACCCCAGCCCTTATCAATACTCCTCAGAGCCTGTCTGCCTAGCATCAGTGGTTGCATGACCAGGGCTTGTGATATGTACCAGCTACTCGTACGACTATCCACCAGCTGCTCCCATGGCTTCACATGACAATGATGGGGGTAGGGGGGGGAGCAGGATTAAGTAGGTACTACACCTTGCCCAAGGGTGACCTTTAGGCTAGCGGAGGGTAGGAGTGCCTTACACCTCCTTTGGTAGAGATATATCTCAAACCCAGCCGCCCACCCAGGACTGTACAGCAGAGTTCTTAAAAGAATATTGGTCCCCTAGGCTGGGATTATATTTGGATAATTCAAAACAAATCTGTTTTTCTCTGGTCTAAAATACTATCTCCAAGATTATTTCCCTTACAATCACAGCCTGGTCAGATCCTAAGTTACCAGCAGTATTTGATCTCTCTTTTTCGTCCTGTTCAACCTCCACCATCATGGTAACATTTAACCTTAGTATTGAACCACATAGAACATCAGAAGAATAGGACCACTCTCCCTTGTTGATTGATTCTTTAACTTCAAGCTTTTAAAGCCTAGACCTGGTGTTCTGCAAACTTTTTCTCTCAGATCTGCCTCGTTCTTATTTCACCATAGTGCTTCCTTTGAATCCTGATGTGGACTTATAATTTGGAACTTAGCTTTATTTTCCCACTGAAATAAAAAACTGAAGTTAAAACTATGTATATGATGGAAGTAACTTTAAATGGGTAGTTTAGGACTGGGTGGGAAGTTTTCAAACACCAACCTGAAACAGCTCAGAGCCATTCATTTAGCACAGGAATGGCACCCAGTATATTTGAAGGAAACAAGTATGTGAAATCAGCATCTCCTAGGTCTCTGGGAATCCAGCAGAAGGAAAGAGGGGTGGGAGCCAGGAAGCAGAGCAGTTTGCCCAGTAAACCCACCCATCTCCACCATCTCCCCTTTATGACCACCAGACCTTGAGCCATCTGCCACACCTCCAATAATAACGCCTTCCCTCTTGAGTTCTACCCCTCACCAATACTGAACTTACCTGTTATACAGATTTCTGGGCCTGGTGGAAAGTCAGCCTCATCAGTTCAGTTTTCCAACAGGTGATGTGGAAACAAATAATATCTGTGGGAAATCATAAACACAAGAGATTCCACAGATGCTGGAAATCCAGAGAAACACACACACACAATGCTGGATGAACTCAGCAGATCAGGCAGCATCTTTGGAAACAAATAAACAGTCAGTGTTTCAGACTGAGGCCTTTCAGTCCTGATGAAGGGTCTTAGCCCAAAATGTGGACTGTTTATTTATTTACATAGATGCTACATGACCTGCTGAGTTCCTCCAACATTTTGTGTGTGTGACTTCTGTGGGAGTTGACAGTCCTGATCTTTGACTACGCCGTCTCCTCTAGCCTGTGTCCCTGCTTCACCAATTGAAATGACTGATGCTGAAGAGTTAGAGGGAAAACTTTGGTGAAGAAATAATAAATGAAAAATAGACTGTATATGCTGGGAAGCTGAAATACAAACACAAACTGCTGGAAACACACAGAAAGGCAGGCAGCATCTGTAAAAAGAAAAACAGAGTAAAAACTTTAGATCTGCGACATTTTGTCAGGGTCTAGGACTTGAAATGTTAACTCATATTGTCTTTCCACAGTTGCTACCTGACCTGCTGAGTGCTTTCAGCAAATTATGTTTATATTTATGAAAGAAGCAGCACGTGATAGTCAATTTCAAAGCATTTAGGCTGCTTTTAAAGTCAGGCTGAAACTGTTTAAATTGGTGCCATTTGTATTTGGTTCCTTCAGCAAAAAAATTAATCCTTGGCCATAGGCAATACATTCTTTTTAAAGTAAACCCTTTGCTAGTTTAACATAAACACATGGGATTCAGTAAGTGCTGGATATCCAGAACTCAGAAAGTCGAGCAGCATCTTTGTAAAGGAATAAAGTATCAACATTTCAGGCCAAAACCCTTCAGTCCTGATGAAGGATCTCAGGCCGAAACATTGACTCTTTATTCCTTTCCGTGGATGCTACCTGACTTGCCGAGTTCCTCCAGCATTTTGAATGTGTTACTCCTTTCCAGTTTATTTGCGCAGTTTTCAGCAAATAATATTCTGCTACTGATAAGACTAAGAAATGTATACCACATTAATGTAATGTTTGCCTTCATGGTAATTAAAGCTTGATAATAAGGAAACTTGCAATCCTACTCTGAGTATGTCTAAGGTATAGCAGACAGTTTTCTGCAAGTTCACTCCAGCTGACTTTCTCTGCTATATATCATTGGGGCGGACTGCAGTAATCCTTTCAAGTGAGTGGTGAAATGTTTTATAGCAAACAATTGAAGCAAAAAATGTTCACCAGAGATTGCAAGGCACTAAAGACTGATGTCATTGTCAGAGTTTGCCTTTCACACTTTGCCTTCCACCTTCACTCTCTTACCTCCCAAATTCACGTTTGCCTCCAATGCAAATTACACCTTAGGTTGTAGAAGCATAAACTGCAGAGGTCGTTCACTTCATCGTATCAGTTTGCGTCTTGAAGGAAGAACTACCTAATTTTCGACAATGAAAGCAAGTCGATGATTTATATTGTTACACAGAAAGGAAGTGAATGAAGTGTAGTTCAGGCTGGGTTGACCCTGTGCAGTCATGGAGAGTTGGGACCATGCTGCTTGCTGTTCTGCTCAGAAGCAATCAGAATGTGGTCCATAGCTATCTGAGAAAAGGCCAGAAAATTATTTAGTTCGAGAGGGAAATAGAGCTAATCGTGATCTTATTCAGAGATTTAATATGGTTGCAATTACAAAAAAAAACAGAAGGTCCAAAGCCCTCATTCCAAGGAGGGGATAGATCTTCGATGGATTACACCTTGAAAGAGCGGAAGACTGATCCAGGACAAAGGACTCTGGCAAGCTCTGGGTTTAGGAAGAAGAAGAGTGTTCTATTAACTGCAAAGTGTATGGACTTTAGAGATATTCCTAGCTACTTGACAATGTACATAAGGAAGCTAAAGTAACAGTAGTAAAAACAAAATTATGGTTACAGGCAATAGATCTGTGGAGAAAGTTTATTCAGTCCTGGTGCAAGATCACTGAAACAAAACTTTAAATCTCATTGAAGTACCGCAGTTGCCTGACCAACTGAGTATTTCCATCATTCTTTGTATATATTTCAGATTTACAGTGTACATGATATTTTACTTTTGTCCCAAAGGAGCAAGATTGAACGTGGGTAACTTTTTCTCTGCCTCATTTATTTTCACGGATCTATCTTTTCACTCTGTCTGGAAAATGTACAATTTCCAAGAACGAGGATGGTTCTACATTGTTGCCTTGAGACCAGGATTTCTAGAACCTCTCTGAAAAACCACAGATGGGACTTACAAGAGCAGTGAAGTAATATTGAAAGAGTTCTCAAACATTAGAGCACAGGGAGAAATTGGCAGATCATCTTGCAAATTGACAGCAAGCTGAAAGAATTTAAATCAAGTCAAAGTTGAATGTATTTCCATATTGTCATATGCAGAAGTATGCACAGTATAATGAGACATCTACTTGCAGTAGCATCACAGGCGCATAGCATTCATGAGGAAAAAAGCATAAATTATACATATTTTCTACAAGAAGGCACAAATAGAATGAAAAAAGTCAGTTTTAGTGTTTAGTGCAAAATAGTTCAAGTGATCAGAGTAATGTAAATTGTAGTGATTAATGTTTTACTAGTTCATTTCTACTTGGCCAGTGATCTTTGGACCTGCAAACCTTGTGGCTGCATTCTTTGGAACAGAGAAAGCAAAATCTCCCAAACCTCAGAGTTGTGCAAGTTGCTCTAAATCTTGCTTACATGCACAAGATCCTGTGCCAGCTTAATGCTGAGGGCTCAGTAATGACCTAAAGAAGGAGACACTCCAGGCAGAACATTGCATCATTCTGGTACTGGGGTTCCAAAACTGGGAAATCTAAATAACATAGTTGCATTGATGGATATCACATTGGATCAGTAGTCTAGAATTTTTGCTATTACTTCAAAAACACTTTGCTACCATACTCCAGATTTCATGTTCTAAGGAAAGGAGCTGGCCACCTTGAATGCAGGTAATCCTGGAGACACAAGAGACTGCTGATGCTGGAATCTGGAGCAACAAACCATCTGCTGGATGGACTCAGTAGGCCAGACAGTATCTCAACCTGAAGACTCACACTCAATGATTCAGAAATCATTTCTTCCCCTCCGCAATCCGATTTTCAAACAGGCCATGAACACGACCTTGTTTTTCTTTTCTTTTGCACTATTGATTTATGTTTGTAATTTAATTTTACACCTTTGCTGCTGGAAAACAACATGTTACATCATCTAAGTCAGCGACTCTTATTCTGCGAAAGGAACTGTTTTGTCAATGCTCGGAGTCAAAATCCAGCTAGTCAACATTCCCTTTCCTCCAACAGATGCTGCCTAACCTGCTGAGTTCCTACAGCAGACTTTTTGTTGAATGTAAGGTTATCTTTTGAGCATGAAAATCTGACACTTATAGAGTTAAATTTTGATTGAGAATATGTGATCTGACATACCTCATAGGAATAGGAAAATATCCAGTTCTAAGAAGAATACTATTCCAAGAAAAGCAGAAGAATTTTCTTCAATATTTTCATCTACTCTTATCCTCTTGAACATGTCAGGCTTGCACAGGCAGGCACCTCCCTGTTTCTACCCAGCTAGCAGGAGTCACCTGCCACACATTTCCAAATCATCACCTGCTGTCTATTTAAACTCAGATCCTAGCCTCAGTCTTTTGTTCACTTATTGAACCAGCCAGCCTCAACCAGTCGTTCCTAACCTTCTGTTACTTTGTGGCCTTGTCGTGTTAAGTTTCTGCTTCATCATGTTTTGTGGCGTCTCGTAGCTTGTTATTTTGCAGTTTATTAGTAAAGTATCATTCATTGCTAAGATCTGCTTTTGGGTCAGGCCTTCTCCACATTTCTTGACAAGATGGAGATGGGTGAACCAACGGTTGACCTCGCAGAGTATGCTTGCCCCAAGGAAGTCTTCCATCGACAAGAGCATACAATCCCAAACCAGATGGAAACTATTGACCATCAACTCACTACTCTCAACCAACTCGGTATCGATATAGCAAATTCACACAATTCAACCCTGTGGCCCCAGATTCCAGTGCCCAAACACTTTGATGGATCCCCAACCCAAGGCTGCAACTTTTTGTCCCTGTGAATCCTACCCTTCGAGCTCTAGCCCATGAAGTCTGTTGCACACCTGTGGTGAATTACATATACCTGTCTGGACATGCCCCCCCTGCTGACTGCTCCTGTGGCTCCTCCCACTGACCCCGGTATAAAGACGATTGGAGCCACAGACCCTTCCTCGGTCTCCAGGATGTTGTGTGAAGGTCACTTGCTGCTTGTGCTTTCTTCCAGCCAATAAAAGCCTACCTTAACCCACGTCTCAGAGTTATTGATGGTGCATCAGTACCCAATGGCAAATTAAACTAAATCTTTTCTGCCTGCTCATGATTCATCTCCCTCCATCCTTGCATATTCATCTATCTTTATTCTGAAAGTCTCGTAAACAGCATAATCATACTTACTTCCTCCAGTACTGTTGTTCCAGGCACCCTATCACTATGTGTGGAAATAAAATACTTCACACATCATCTTTAAACATACCCTCTCTCTCCATAAAGGCATGTAATAATTGATATTTCTTCCTTGGGAAAAGTATTCTATTGACCCTGTCTCTGCCTCCCATAAATAATAAATCTGTAATAGTTCTTAGATGGGACTAGTTAGATACTTGATAAGCAAGAGGTTGAAGGAGAATGTGTTGAAATTACAGACATAACATCCATGATCTTATTAAATAGTACTGTGGGCTCAATGGGTAGAGTGGCCTTACTCTTGTGCCTAATTTGTATTTAAATCTGTATGTTTGTTCATTTCCCCCCAAGGCATGCATGCAAGTATACATACATCCCATTTGCACACACACACGCACATTGACATAATTTCAAAGCTAGGCTCAATTTTCCTTTTTGTTGATCATAATCACAGCTAGTTTTGGGCTAATTTGACATTGATTAGCTATTAGATTTTGGACATCTATTCTCAGTGCCACATCACACCGCTCAAACGTTGGCCTCTAAAACCTTCATTGTGAATCTTTCAGCAAGTTTGAGAAGTTTGTGACTCTTCAAGGGTCTCTTTCACATTCTCTCTCTCTCTCACACACACACACACACACACACACACACACACACACACACACACACACTCTTCTTGACTTGCTTTGTCATTGATGTGTAGGTTACCTGGGGCATGATGTGTGTATGACATTGCTGACCTACACGACATTAAGTGATAAAAAGTGCTGAAAAGCTGATGCTAACAGCATGCCAGACACAGGAATTAAGACAATATCCTGTTACAAAATGAAGCAATTGTCAAAATAGCTTCAAGAGAGCTGGGTTGTCCTCTACCAGGTGTAAACATATCAGCACTTAATTTCCTTCCTTGTGTCAGCATTTAATTTCCTTTCTGGGAGAGCTGCTTTAAATTCCATATGTTCGTTTCTTTAAGTCTATTATCAGACACTTCCAAATGCTTCAACTAAAATGATGCATGGAATAGAGGAAACAATTCCTCAACTGGGCCAAAATTGAATTTAAGTGTAAAATTAAACCAAATAAAGCTGCAGATGCTGGAATCTGAAATTTAATTAGAAACACTGGAAGAGCTCAACTGGACAAGGAGCAACGATGGAAAAAGAAACCTTTTTTTAAATTTCAGAAATAAACTTCATTCATAATTGAAAATATATACTAACATGTAAACTCAGTCTATATTCTCGGTATCATATGGTCAATCCCTTTAATAATGTTAACACTTTTTTTTAAACCATAGCATTAGTTAGTGCAGTGACATACCATTTCAATGTTTGAGAGCCTTCGTCAGGACTTGAGTCCCAAAACATTAACTGTTTATTACCCTCTAAAGAAGTGGCCTGACTTGCTGAATTCCTCCAGTATTTTGTGTGTGTGTTACTCATGTACACTCACATGGGACTTTGGAGTTGAAATAGCCAAAACTCTCCGGTCAGGGACTCTTTCCCTGCATCTCACTTTGGGTTAAAGTCAAGAAACTTCCTGCCACATGTCTATTATAACACATCACTAAAATAACAGGTAATGGACTTTCACTCTAACTTGTTGGAAACAAGAATTGACTCTGCAGACAATTAGCAGAAATTTGATTCTATTGCAGACATTTTCATTTTAACAGCCAGAGCACATTTGAAGCCTTCAGGAATTCACACAGATCTGCAAAGAAATTCTAACAGCTGCTCACATTTTTCTGATGCTTTCTGCCAGAGCTTCCAATGTATATTTGTGCCCAAGAAAAGTGTCGAATTATATAACATCAAAAGACAATGGTACCCATACGCATAAAATAATAATATCTTTCTCCGTGTCTTATTCAGCAGTGAAAAAGTGACACTTATAGTGATGAATTATGGTCCATAAAGGACAGGAGATAGACTGCAACATGAACTCTTCACTCTTTGACAACATGCCAAAACCATGTATCAATAAATTACTGTGGTGAAAGAATGTTGCTTAACTCCCAAAGGACAATAACAACGATTCAGCAACGAGCATTAGAGTGATTTAGTGAATAAAGCCTTCATTTTTCTTCTTATTTAGGGAATGTATTATAATCTCAGGGTTCTACAGTAGCAGCTGTTA
The DNA here is from genome assembly GCF_030144855.1 of Hypanus sabinus. Lineage (NCBI taxonomy): Eukaryota > Metazoa > Chordata > Chondrichthyes > Myliobatiformes > Dasyatidae > Hypanus > Hypanus sabinus. Next base: position 37,095,447 of record NC_082711.1, read on the forward strand.
AAATAGGACAATGTTTTTGGAGTTTATTCAAAATGGGGTGTTCAGTGAGTTGGGTCAAAAACTAAAACATTAATGAATGTGGACAGTTCAGCCAAGCTAGTGGCAGGTCAAAGATTTATGCCAACTGTTTGGCACAAGAAGCACAGAAAATGACTTTGGTTGAGAACAGAAACAATGTTGCCCGTTGCACAGGAAGTAACAGTATTTGCATCTCTTGGAAATGACACCGAACCCTAAAAGGCCAAATTGAGCTGAATGTCATCTGATTTTTTGTTTTTTAGCTCTTTAAGTATCATTGTGACCAATGTATGTCAATAGCAATACATGAGGCATTTTTGATACAGTATACATCCGTGCTTCACAAAACTGCCTTCAAACATATCTAACTCCTCTGCTGACATGAGGATGTATTGAGGCATGAACTGAATCTCTCATTTACTCCATCAATGTAAACTTCAAATTAGTCAGATAACTCTATTTAATCCTTACGCTTTTTGGGATTTTCCATTGACCTAGAGTAGGCTTCACTGAACAGCTTATAGTTGTCCAACACAGAACATCTTTATCTGACTAGTCACTGTGTTAGGTCAACAGGAGCTAAATTTGAGTTCCTCCCCAGTTTAAGCTTCTACCTTACAGTGATTCTGAGGTCATTCCCAAGTAGTTTGAATATGATCAGAATTTTATCCGCCAGTATGTGGTGGAGAGTATTAACCAAATCACTGAGCAAAACCAAAGGGCACAGCCACAGAATAGAGGAGCATCCCTTTAGAACACAGATGAGAAGGAATTTCTTTAGACCATAAGATACAGGAACAAAATTAGACCCATTTGGCCCATGATTTCATCATGGCTGATCTAATTTTCCTCTCAGCACCAATCTGCTGCCTCCTCCCTGTATCCCTTTATGCGTTGACAAATCAAGAATCTATCAACCTCTTCCTTAAATATACATGAAGACTTGGCCTCCATAGATCCCCGTGGCAAAGAATTCAACAGATTCACCACTCTCTAGCTAAAGAAATTCCTCCTTATCTCCATTATACAAGAATGCCCCTCAATTCTGTGGCCATGTCCTATGGTCTTAGATTCTCTCAAAGTAGGAAACATCCTCTCCACATCCATTCTATCAAGGTCTTTCACCATTCAACAAGTCTCAATTAGATCACCCCTCATTCTTCTGAATTTTCACGAGTACAGGACCCGGACATCAAACACTCTTCATCTGACAAGCTGTTCAATCGTGGAATCATTTTTGTGAACCTCCTTTGAACCCTCTCCAGTTTCAGCACATCCTTTGTAATATAAGGGGCTTAAAACTGCTCACAATACTCCAAGTGATGCCTCACCAGTGCTTTATAAAGTCTCAACATTACATCCTTGCTTTTATATTCTAGTCCTCTTGAAATGAATGCCAACATTGCATTTGCCTTCCTCACAGCAGACTCAACTGCAAATTAACTTTTAGGAAATCGTGCACAAGGACTCCCAAGCCCCTTTGCATCTCAGTTTTTTGTATTTTCTCACCATTTAGAAAATAGTCAACCCTTTCATTTCTTCTACCAAAGTGCATTACCATGTACTTCCGACACTCCTAATCTGTTGGTCTTCTCTAGCCTCTCTACTTCCTCAAAGCCTCCTGCCCCTCACCTACCTTCATATCATCTGCAAGCTTTGCAACAAAGCCATCAATTCTACCATCCAAATTATTGACATATAAAGTAAAATGAAACACTCCCAACAGAGATCCCAGTGGAACACTACTTGTCACAAGCAGCTAATCAGAAAAGGCTCTTTTTATTCCCTCTCTTTGCCTTCTGCCCATCAACTACTGCTTTAACCATGATAGAATGTCTTCAGTAATAATATGGGCTCGCAGCTTGTTAGCAGCCTCATGTGTGGCACCTTGTCAAAGGCCTACTGGAAATCCAAGTACACAACATCAACCGATTCTCTTTTGTCTTTCCTGCTTGTTATTTCTTCAAAGAATTTTAACTGATTTGTCATGCAAGATTTTCCCTTGTGGAAACCGTGCTGACTGTGGCCTATTTTATCATGTGCCTCCAAGTACCCTGAGACCTCATCCTTAATAATTGACTCCAACTTTTTCCCAATCACTCAGGTCAGACTAACTGGCCTATAGTTTCCTTTCTTCTGGCTCCCTCCCTTCTTGAAGAGTGGAGTGATACTTGCAATTTTCCAGTCTTCTGGAACCATTCCAGAATCTAGATATTCTTGATAGATTATTACTAATGCCCCACAATCTCCTCAGCCTCCTTTTTCAGAACCCTGGGGTGTACACCATCTGGTCCAGGTGACTTACCTACCTTCAGACCTTTCAGTTTCCCAAGAACATTCTCTCTAGTTATGGTAACTTCACACACTTCATGATTCCTGACACCTGGAACTTCCACCATACTGCTAGTGTCTTCCACAGTGAAGACTGATGCAAAATATTTATTCAGTTCAGCTGCCATTTCCTTGTCCTCCATTACTACCTCTCCATCATCATTTTCAGCAGACAGACATCAACTCTTGCCTCTCTTTTACACTTCGTGTATCTGAAGAAATTTTTGGTATCCTCTTTAATCCTCTGGCTAGCTTACTTGTGTATTGCATCTTTATCTTCTTAATGACTTTTTTAGTTGTCTTCTTCTGGATTTTAAATCCTCTAACATCCAACTAATTTCTGCTGTATTATATGCCATCTCTTTGGCTTTGATGTTAGCCGTGGTTGTATTGTATTGCCTTTTGAATACTCCTTCCTCTTTAGGATGTATATATCCTGTGCCTTCCAAATTGTTTTCAGAAATTCCAGCCTTTGCTGCTCTCCCGTCATCCCAACCAATGTTTGTTTCCAATCAATTCTGGCCAACTCCTCTTGTATGCCTCTGTAATTCCCTTTTCTCCGCTGTAACTTATATACATTTGACTTTAGCTTCTCCTCCTCAAATTTCAGGGTGAGTTCAACCATATTATGATCACTTTCCCCTGCGGGTTCTTTTACCTTTAGCTCTCCAATCAATTCTGTTTTGTTGCGCAACACCCAATTCAGAATAGCTGATCCCCTCGTGGGCTCAACCATGTGCTGCTTAAAAAGCCATCTCGTAGGCATGCTAGAAATTTTCCCACCCTGGAATCCAATGCCAATCTGATTTTGCCAATCTACCTGCATATTGAAATTCCCCATGACAATTGTAACATTGCCCTTTTGCCATGCATTTTCTATCTCCCGTTGTAATTTGCCGACCACATCCTTTCTACATTTTGGGGTCTGTATATAATTCCCTTCAGGGTCTTTTTACCCTTGCTGTTCCTTAGCTCTATCCACAATGATTCAACACCTTCCGACCCTATGCCACCTCTTTCTAATGACTTGATTACATTTTTTACCAACAGAGCAACACTGCCTCCTCTGCCTTCTTGCTTGTCCTTTCAATACAATGTGTATCCTTGAACATAAAGCTCCCAGCTGTAATCTTCTTTCAGCCGCAGTTCGGTGATGCTGACAACATCATATCTACCAACATGCAACTGTGCTGGAAGTTCATCTAACTTATTCTGTATACTGTGGGCATTCAAATATAACATCTTCAGTCCAGTATTCACCCTTTTCGATTTTGTCCACCTTTTACTTTGCAAATCATCCAGTTGACTGCAATTTTGCCCTATCAACAGCCTCTCCTCAATATAGTTAATTGCAATAAAGGAGTGCATTACCTAATCTCACCCATACCAGATGCAGTGGAACTCTGCTGCGGCTTGCGGTGCCAATCTATCACTGACAGCCTTGGGTACAAACCCATCTCCATTCTTGAAGCACAAGCACGAAGTGCCAAATGAGTTCCAATCAGCCCCAGAGTTTTTCAGGTGACCCTTCAGATTAGTTCTGATCAAGTCATACAGGACAGAACAAAATGATGGAGGAACTGAGCGTGTCAGGCAGCATCTAAGGAGGTATATAAACAGATGGCATTGCAGGCCAAGACACTTCATTATACAGCACAGAAACAGGCTTTTCAACCCATTGAGACTGTGCCAACTATTCAGCACCCATGACTAGCATCTGTATTCTCTTGTATTCAGGTTTAGTCTAATCTCATTTGATTCTCCCCATCAACTCTCCTCAAATTCTAGTGTTGTCACTGTGATGGAAGTCACTGGAGGGCCACTGAAGCTGGTGATATAGAAGTCTTTATTCTGCCCAACAAGCACACATCACTCTGGATTCACTCTCAGTAGAGGGTCCCAAACCCTAAGGGGCATCTTATATTTATGCCATTAAGATCAAAGGTTACAGAGGTGATTCAATAACATTTCAATATTTACAATGGCATTGTTGATTTCAATGCTTTGAGTTGACAAATTGTTCTATTGGGAAACATAGCGGAAGTACATTGTAATTAATAAGACATCTCCAAAGGTCCAAACGACTAATTAACACAAATACTCAACAAACTTTTTGATGACAAAGAGCCGGACACCCAAGATTAATGTTGTCAGCGCTGTCTCTCAGTACACAGATACGGTAAGTTCACAAAAACTATTGATTACCTCTCCTTGTGACTACGTTTCAAGTCAAGTTTATTGTCATTTAACTATATACGCGCAGTTAACTTTTGTAGCCAGATAATGTATATAGAAATGAAACACTGTTTCTTCAAACCAGGTTGTAAAGCACAATAGTATATATAACACACATAACACGCGATATCTTATGCAGGTACAGGTAAAATCTACAGGTAAATCACTCTTAAATAACAAACTAAAGTGCATTAATTTGAAATATTGGAAAATACAGAATAATTTAACCAGTGACGTACTTTGAATATGATGCAGCCATGTGTTCAGAAGCGCCATCGCCTGGGGTAAGAAAATGTTTCTCATTCTAAACATTCTTGTTTTTATGCATCATAGACTCCTCTATCCGATTGTAGAAAGTCAAAGAGGATGCTGGATGGATGGGTGGGATCCTTGATAATATGAAGGTCCCTGCGTACGCAATGCTCCTGATAATTGTCCCTAATGGGTGGTAGGGAGATCCCTATGATCCTCTCAGCTGTTCTCAGTCCTTTGTAGGGACTTCTGGTCCAATGCTCAACTGCTCTCAAACCAGATAGGGATGCAACTTGTCAGGATGCTCTCAATAGTGCCCCTGTAAAATGCAGTTAAGATGGGGATGGGGTGGGCAGAGGACCCTGGCTTGCCTCAATCTTCTTCGGAAGTGGAGACGCTGCTGTGCCTTCATGTTCAGGGAGGTGACATTAAAGGACCAGGTGAAGTCATCAGTGATGTGAACTCCCAGGAACTTGGTGCACTTAACTCTCTCTCTACGGAGAAGAGGAGCCGTGTATTCTCATAGAAGGGTGGTTTGTCTGCACCTTACTGAAGTCCACAATGATTTCACTTGTTTTCTCCATGTTCAGGCTTAGGCTGTTCATCTCACACCAGTCGTTTCATTTCCTCTCTATACTCCATCTTGTCATTGCTCTTGACAAGGCCAACCACTGTTGTGTCATCCGCAAACTCGACGACACAGTCTGAGCTAGATCCTGCAATGGTCATGCGTCAGCAGTGTGAACAGCAGCGGGCTGAGCGCGCAGCCTTGGGGAGTGCCATTGCTCAGTGTATTGGGACGAGACATGTTGCTGCACACACGGACTGACTGTAGCCTTACGGTTAAGAAGTCCAGTATCCATTTTGCAGAGGGAGGTGTTAAGGTCTAGTGAGAACAGTTTCCCCACCAGTTTTTGGAGTATGATGGTGTTGAAGAATGAACTGAAGTCTATAAACTGGGGCATATGAGACCCCATTTTCCAGGTGGGGCTGAACAGAGTGGAGGGCAGAGGCTATTGCATCTTCAGGGGACAGACCTGAGTGATAAACCATCTGGAAAAGATCCAGTGTAGCCAGGACAAAGGCTTTAATGGCTCCAAGACCAGGAGCTCAAAGCATTTCATGAAGGTTGATGTGAATGCACTGGATGATAGCTGAGTTTTTGATATGCTAAGTGACAGTCTGCACTCAAGTCACAATGATGCAAATTACTTAGCTATGTTTGACGCAAGCCAATTAACACAAACGATAGTCTTAATACTTTTCTCTTCCTTACACAATCTCTTATTCTATGGAGAGGACCGTGCTCTTAACTTCAATTCACTGTTTGCAATTTTCAGAAAACTGAACGCTAATTGTAAGCTCCCTGAACTTATTTACATTTCCAATAAGAACTGACTCCTGGTTCTTGTTTAACTTAATATCTGCTATGTTCACGTAACGCCAGATACTCCCTAACACTACCACTCACTAATACATTAGGGGCCATCGACAGTAACAAATTAACCTACTAACTGGCATTCTTTGGTATGTGGGAAGGACTTGGAGGAAACTTTAGCTGTCATAAGGGAAGCATACAACGGTACACAATCTGTATCAGAGGCCAAGTTTGAACCCAATTCACAAGAGCCTGAAGGCAGCAGCTCAACGGTCTGCCCAGTCCCAAACAAAATAAATGAATTCAATTGTATTTTTCCATTTCTATAGAATATGATTTCACTGCACTTTCAAACATTTTATTTTCTTAATAAGGTGAGGAAAATACTCTTTCAATTTCTCTCCAGAACTTCTGCATTCTATTTTAAATCTATGAACCCCAGTTTCTGTTCCTTTTGCCAGAGCAAACATTGTTACTTGAATAAAAATGCTTCATAATTTTGACTATCCTCGAGCTTTGCTTTTTTAAGGAGCACAAACCCACTTTCTCCACATGTCTGTTGTATCCTGATCAACGTCCTCTTCTCCCTCTCCAGAGACATGACATCCTTCCTGTAGAGTAATGTCTGGAAATGTACACCATAGCCCAGTTGAAACATTATCGTGAATTTGCAAAAATTTAATATATCTAGCTGACTCTATATTAATGGTGTCCTGTTTACAAAGCCCTGAATTTCATAAGCTTTCTTAACATTTGCCCAGCCACTGACGATGATTTGTGAATCAGCATCGCTCTGCCTTCTGCTCTTGCATGAACCAGTCACCCTCATATCACCTTGCGAGAAACCGGCATCACTTAATACCAACTGTCCACCCAGTTTCTCCCAAATGGCATCACTTTATACTTAGAGATAGTAATATAAACAAAGTATTTATCTATTCGACCAGCCTATGTTAATTGCCCTTAGTTCCACTATCTGCTACACACCATGACATGTTGTTTATCTGCAGACATTAATATTGTATCCTGTATGCCCAAATTTAGACAATTCTTAAAGAAGTGAAGCAAAGGTACTAATACTGGTCCTAGGGACTGAGTGTATGCATGTACATATGCATTCAGGGTGTGAGGGCTGAGGACTGTCCATCTCTCAGATTGGGAAATATTTATGCATCTGTCATCCATTCTTCAGACAGCGATTTGCCCTCCTTTTAATAAGTGTGCTTCTATTTACCGAACAACATCTCCTGCACAATCTCCATTAACTCAGTTGCGCCACAAGGGTGTCTGCTTAGCCCCCTGCTCTACTCGCTCTACACTTATAACGGCTCCAATGCCATATGCAAGTATGCTGATGCAACCACTGTCATAGGCCGAATCAGCATGTGCGAGGGAGATTGAAAATCTGGCTGAGTGGTGCCATAACGACAACCGCTTTCTGGATGTCAGCAAGACCAAGGAGATGATCAATTGACATCAAGAGAAGGAAACCAGTGGTCTATGAGCCAGTCCTTATCAGCGGATCAGAGGTGGAGAAGGTCAGCAGCTTTAAATTCCTCAGTGTTTCTATTTCACAGGATCTGCACAATCTTTGAGGGCTTTGATGTGACACAGTGGTACAACTCTATTGTTGACTATCTTGAGTTCAGGCCTCACTCCAGAGACTCAAGCCGTAAGTCTCATGGTGAGACAGCACTGTTGCCAATAGAGGACTGCACCTTCAACTGTGGATCCATAAATTCCCCCTAACAGACAACACCTCCCATTGCTGCATTTGCATGAAAGACCAAGGGTGTTTCCTCAACCAATAGTTGTTTGTAAGACTTTGCTGTGCATAACTGGTTCCAAAAGTAATGTTGATGTCTGTGAAAGCTTTTTGGATTTCCTGAGATTGTGAAAAACATTACACAAATACTGTAAGACCATAAGACGTAGAAGCAGAAATAGACCATTCAGCCCATCGAGTCTGCTCCGCCATTCCATCATGACCGATCCCAGAACCCACTCAAGCCCATACACTCGCCTTCTCGCCATATCCTTTGATGCCCTGACCAATAAGGAAAAGATCAACCTCTGCCTTAAATATACCCATGGACTTGGACTCCACCGCAGTCTGTGGCAGAGCATTCCACAGATTCACTACTCTCTGGCTAAAAAAATTCCTCTTTACCTCTATTATAAAAGGTCGCTCCTCAATTTTGAGGCTGTGCCCTCTAGTTCTGGATACCTCCACCATAGAAAGCATCCTCTCCACATCTACCCTATTTAGCCCTTTCTACATTCGGTAGGTTTCAATAAGATACCCCTGTATTGTTCTAAATTTCAGTGAGTACAGGCCCAACGCTACCAAAAGCTCCTCATAGGTTAACCCCTTCACTCCTGGAATAATTCTTGTGAACTTCCTCTGGACTCTGTCCAATGACAACACATCCTTTCTGAGATATGTGGCCCAAAACTGTTGACAATACTCCAAATGCAGCCTGACTAGTGTCTTATAAAGGTTCAGCATTATCTCCTTGCTTTTATATTCTATTCTCCTTGAAATGTTGCATTTGCCTTCTTTATCACAGACACAACCTGTAAAGTAACCTTCTTGAAGCCTTGCACAAATACTCCAATGTCCCTCCACACCTCTAATGTTTGAACCTTCTCCCCATTTAGATAGTAGTCTGCACCATTGTTCCTTTTACCAAAATGCATTATCATATTCATCTGCCACTTTTTTGCCAATTCTGCCAATTTGTCTAAGACCTGCTGCAATCGCATGGCTTCCTCAGCAATACCTACCCCTCCACCTATCTTCGTATCATCCGCAAACCTTGCACAAAACCATCAATTCCATTATCCAAATCACTGACAAACAATGTGGAAAGCATCAGTCCCAATACTGACCCCTGAGGAACACTACTAGTCACTGGCAACCAACCAGAAAAGGCCCCTTTTATTCCCACTCGCTGCCTCCTGCCTGTCAGCCATTCCTCTGTCCATGCCAGTATCTTTCCTGAAACATCATAGAACTTTGTCTTGTTAAGCAGCCTCATGTGTAGCACCTTATCAAATCCCTTCTTAAAATCCAAATAAATGATATCTACTACCTTTCCTTTGTCCACCCTGCTTGTTAGTTCCTCAAAGAACTCGTAACAGATTCATCAGGGAAGATTACCCTTTACAGAAACCATGCTAACTTATTTTATCATTAGTCTCCAAATACCCTGAAACCTCATCCTTAATAATGGAGTCCAACACTTTCCCAACCACTGATATTAAGCTAACTGCCTATAATATCCTTTCTTTTGCCTTCCTTCCTTCTTAAAGAGTGGAGAGACATTTGCAGTCTTCCATTCTTCTGGGACCATGCCAGAATCAAGTGATTCTTAAAAGATCATGACCAATGCATTGGTTATCTCTTCAGCAACCTCTCTCAGGACTCTGAAATATAGTCCATCTGACCCAAGTGCCTTATCCACCTTAAGACCTTTCAGTTTGCCTAGCACTTTTTCTTTTGTAATAGCAGTGACATCCACTCCTACTTCCTGACTCTCATGGACCTCTGACACAATGCTGTTGTCTTCCACAGTGAAGAATGATGCAAAGAACCCATTAAATTCATCTGCCATTTCTTTGTCCCCCATTACTACCTCACCAGCACCATTTTCCATTAATCCAATATCAATTCTCACCTTCTTTTTACTCTTTATATAACTAAAAACATTTAGTATCCTGCTTTATATTATTGGCTGGTTTGCACTCATATTTCATCTTTTGCTTTCTTATAGCTTTTTTAGTAGCCTTTTGCTGGATTTTAAAAACTTCCCAATCATTTAACTTCTCACTCGCTTCTGCTCCCTTAAATGTCTTTTCCTTAACTTTTATGCAGTCCTTAACTTCCCTGGTCAGCCACAGTTGCCTACCTCTGCCATTTGAAAACTTCTTCAAGGTATATATCTATCCTGCGCCTTGTGAAGTATTCCCAGAAACTTCAGCCATCTCTGCTCCTGCTGTCATCCCCGCCAGTATCCTCCTCCAATCCACCTGGGCAAGCTCCTCTCTCATGCCTCTGTAATTCCCTTTATTCCATTGCAATACCGATACATGTGAGTTATGTTTCTCCCTCTCAAACTGCAGTATGAATTCATTCATATTATGATCACTGTCTCCATGTACGAATGGGACAAGGGACAATTATGTCTCTTCAATTTAAACGCTTACCATGAGCCAGTAGTGCTCAAATCTCTTTTTAATATTATTATAATGCAAGAGAATTGTTTAGAAAATGTACATCTCAACAGATGCACTTATTAAAATTGAGGACTTGACAGCAATTTTGCTGGATCAGAGGGAAATGAGAGATTGTGCTGTATGTCTAAGTGAAATGTGGCCTTCTTCCAGCACACAAGAAAATCAACAGATGCTGGAATCCAAAGCAACACGCATAAAATAATGAAAGAATCCAGGAAGTCAGGCAGCATCAACTGAAATGAGTAGACTGTCCTGATGAAGGGTTTCAGCCCAAAACATCGACTATTTACATCCATTTCCATAGATGCTAGAAGGCTTCTCAATTCACTGAATGGACCAAACTGCTGATTCAGAAAGGGCAAATGATGAAGGTGTGTGTTTAATGATAAACTCTCAGTGGTGTTCTGATGTGCCAGTTTTGTCAAAGTCCTGCTCCCCCAGCCTTGAACACCTAATGATCAAATGTTGTCTGTTCTATTTACCCAGGGAGTTCTCCTCCATAATCTTGACTGCAGTTTACATACCACTACCGGCCGACAATAATCAAACACTTCAGATATTATGTGATGCCATCTCCAAACAAGAAGCAGTCCATCCTGACACTTTTCAAACCATAGTTGGGAACTTCAACCAGGTTTGTTTGAAAAAACCCTGCCCAGTTACCATCAGCATATAACCTGTAGCACAGAGGTCCCAACACACCAGACCACTGTTATTCTAGATAAGGAATGCCTAATGGTCCATGACCTAACCGTATTTTGGTAAATCAGGTCACTTGGCTGTCTTTCTCCTACCTGCATACAGGTGGAGGCTAAAGGGCAAAGCTCCAGAGATTAGGGCAACAAAGAGGAGGTCATGGGAGGAAGGGGATTGCTTTGAGTCAGTGGACTGAGCCACATTCAGGGACTAATCTGTGGATCTGAATGAATACAACATGGTTGTCAGGGACTTTAGTAACACAGTTCCAAATGAGTAAGTCCCCACAAAGTCACTCAGAGTCTTCCCCAACCGGAAGCCCTGAATATGCCATGAGATCCAGAATCTGCTGAGGGCCAGGTTGGAGGCATTCAAGTCTGGTGACCAAGAAAGTAACAAGGGGTCAAGATATGATCTCCTGAAAGCCATCTCACATCAAACTTGAATCAACAAAGGATTTTGACAGTTTTGTCAGGGCTTGAATAAGACCATCTCTTATAAAGTTAAATCAAGCAACTTAGATGACAGCAGGGCTTTTGCTTCCAGATGAGCTCAATGCGTTCAATGCTTGGTTGGACCATCAAAACATGGAGGAAGCATTATTAACTCCCACAGCCTCTGCTGATACTGTGATTTCAGTTTCTGAGACTTACATGCAAATGACCTCAGGAAGGTAAACCATGATAAGTGTTCTGCCCAGACAGGTTACCTGGCTCAGTTCTAAAGACCTGTGCTCATCAACTGGCTGGAGTGTTCAAGTCAGGTCAAGTGACTTTTATTGTCACTTAACTGCTGGTACATGAGAGAACGTTTTCTCAGGACCATGGCATTACATGACACAGTACAAAAACTAGACTGAGCTGCATAAAAAACAACACAGAGAAAAAACTACACTAGACTACAGACCTACCCAGGACTGCATAAAGTGCACAAAAAAAGTGCAGGCATTACAATAAATAATAAATGTCAATAGGGTAGTAAAAGCACAAAATGCTGGCAGAACTCAGCAGGCCAGACAGCATCTATGGGGGGAGGTCGTGACGATGTTTCGGGCCGAAACTCTTCATCAGGAGTGAAGTAACATGGGATGGTCAAGGGGGGATAAGAAGTGGGGGAGGAGGGATGAAGTAGAGAGCTGGGAAGTGATTGGCTGAAGGGAAATGGGCTAGGGGGAAACTGGAGAATTATGGGAAATAAAAGAGAAAGAAAGGTAGGGCTGGGGGGAGATATTAGTGGGGGGGGGGGGAAAGAGAGAGAAAGAGAACCGGACTAAAATAATAGATAGGGATGGGGTAAGGGGGGGGGGGGGGCAGGGATATCTACGGAGGTCTGTGAGTTGGATGTTCATGCCGGCTGGTAGAAGGCTACCTAGGTGGGAGATCAGGTATTGCTCCATCGACCTTCGTGTGGCCTCATCAAATGTTAGAGGAGGCCATGGACAGACATATCGGAGTGGGAGTGGTCTGTGGAATTGAAGTGTGTGGCCACAGGGAGATCCCGCCACTGCTGGAGGACTGAGTGCCAGTGTTCGGCGAAACGGTCTCCCAGTCTGCGGCGGGTCTCCCCAATGTATAAATGGCCACATCGGGAGCACCGGATACAGTATATCACCCCAGGTGAAGTGGTGCCTCACCTGAAAGGACTGTCTGGGGCCTGGGATGGTGGTGAGGGAAGAAGTGTGGGGGCAGGTGTAGTACTTCCGTTTGCAGGGATGAGTGCCCGGAGGGAGGTCGGTGGGGAGGGATGGGGGGGGATGAATGGACAAGAGAGTCGCGTAAGGAGCGATCCCTGCGGAAAGCCGACAGTGGGGGGGAGGGGAAGATGTGTCTGGTGGTGGGATCCCGTAGGAGGTGGCGGAAGTTATGGAGGATTATACAATAGGGTAGTAAGATGTCAGTCCAGGCTCTGGGTATTGAGGTGTCTGATGGCTTGGGCGAAGAAACTGTTACATAGTCTGGTCGTGAAAGCCCGAATGCTTTGGTACCTTTTCCCAGACAGCAGGAGGGAGAAGAGTTTGTATGAGGGGTGCATGGGGTCCTCCATAATACCGTTTCCTTTGTGAATGCCGCGTGTAGTGTAAACGTCCGTAATGGCAGGAAGAGAGACCATGATGATCTTCTCAGCTGACCTCACTATCCGCTGCAGGGTCTTGCAATCCAAGATTGTGCAATTTCTGAACCAGGCAGTGATGCAGCTGCTCAGGATACTCTCAATATAACACCTGTAGAATGTGATGAGGATGGGGATGGGGGATGGACTTTCCTCAGCCTTCTCAGAAAGTAGAGACGCTGGAGATCATGGATATCTTTAACTTTTTGCTTTGGCAGAAGAGGTACCCACCCACTTCAGGCAGGATTCAGTTATCCCCGTGCCAAAGAAAAACATGGTAACCTACCTCAATGGTTATCATTCAGTAGCAGCTACATGGAGCATCCTGGATCCGCTCCGATTTGCCTTCTGACACAACAGGTCCACAGCAGGTGTCATCTGATTGGCTCTTCACTCAACCCTGGAACATCTGGACAGCAAAAATGCATACTCAAGATGCTCTTCATCGACCTCAGCTCCACATTCGATACTACTATCCCCACTAAACTAATCAATAAGCTTCAAGACCTTGGCCTCACTACCTCCATGTGCAATTGGATCCTTGATTTCCTCACTTACCGAAGACTCCAGTCAGTTTAGATTGGCAGCAACATCTCCTCCACAATCTCTATCAGCACAGGTGCACCATAAGGCTGTATGCTTGGCCCCCTGCTCTACGTGAATTACATTTTTGACTGTGCGGCTAAGCACAACACCAATTCCATATTCAAGTTTGATCATGACACCACTGTCATAGGCCAAATCAAAGATGATGATGAATCAGCATCTATGAGGGAGATTGAAAATCTGGCTGAGAAGTGCCATAACAACAACATCTTACTCAACATTAACAAGACCAATGAGCTGATGAATGACTTCAGGAGAAGGAGATCAGAGGTCCATGAGCCAGTCCTCATCAGAGTACCAGTGGGTAGAGAGGATCAACAACTTGAAATTCCTCAGTGTTATTATTTCAGAGGACTAGTTCCGGGCCCAGCACATAACTGCAATTACGAAGAAAGCATGGCAGTACTTCTGTTTCCCTAGGAATTTGCAAAACCTTGGCTTGACATCTGAACCTTTGACAAGCTTCAAAAGATATGTAATGTAGAGTATATTGACTGATTGCATCACAGCCTGGTATGGAATCACCAATGGCCTTGAATGGAAAATCCTACAAAGAGTAGTAGATTCAGCCCAGTCCATCACAGGTAAAGCCCTCTCCTCCACTGAGCGCATCTACATGAAATGCATTCGCATGAAAGCAGCATCCATCATCAAGGACCCCCACTACCCAGGACATGCTCTCTTCTCACTGCTGCCATCAGGAAGAAGGTATCATGACTCATAGCTCCAGGTTCAAGAACCGTTATCACCACTCAAACATCAGGCTCTTGAACCAAAGCGGATAACTTCACTCAACTTCACTTGACCCATCATTGAAATGTCCCCACAACATATGGGCACACTTTCAAGGACTCTTCATTTCATGTTCTCAATATTTATTGCTTATTTATTATTATAATTTCTTTTTTTTTTGCATTTGCTCAGCTTGCTGGCTTTTGCACACTGGTAGAACACCCAAATTGGTGCGCTCTTTCATTGATTCTGTTATGGTTATTATTATAGGACTTATTGAGTATGCCCACAAGAAAATGAATCTCAGGGTTGTACATGGTGACATATATATACTTTGATAATAAATTTACTCAGTTGCTTACTTTCTTACTGAAAAAACCGAACAGATTAACAACATGCTGAAGCTATCAACAACTCTGCAAACTCTTCCCCCAGTCCCCCTTTCCTCTTCCCCTATCTACCAGCTGCAGACCTTTGTCCTATTGGATCAATTTGGATCTCCAGACACCCACTCCCAATGCCTGTATGATTGTAGCTCATAGCCATGCAGTTATTTGTCCTGGTACAGCCCACTCACAAATTGCATCCCTCTACAATTTTTACAACAATTAGCACAAAGTAATCATTTGGCATTGTGCTATTATGGAAAGGGCGAAGAGCCTATCCCTCTCACACCGGCACCGTGGATTTGAGTTGATCCTTAGCTGTCAGAATTAGATTGACTTTAAATATATCATCACAGCCAGAATGCTTGGTCATGGGACAAAAAAGGAAAAGCAACATTGAAAATTTTAAAAGAGCAGAAGTTACATAGGAATTATGAAAAGTCTCTTGACATTGCGGAAGATGTATAATTAAATATAGCAGGAGAAGTTAAAATGGATCCACTGCTGAGTGGAGAACTTACAGAAAATATGTAAAAGTCTTTAAATGGTCTAGAGGATTTCTGCTTGATTTACACGAGCACACTGTGAGTGAGCCTTCAAATCACTGACAACTCTGTTCAAATGTTAATCTCTCTCCAGGCTCTCACAGATGTCACTGTTCCTTCTACAATGTAAGGGCTTCAGTTCAGTGACTTTATCCTTTCTCACTAATTTCCCTTCCCCCACATTCTCTTCCCCCTCTCTCTCTCTCTCTCTCTCTCTCTCTCTCTCTCTCTCTCTCTCCACACCCTCATTCATTACTCAAGCTTCTTCAGTCCATTTCAAAAGATATGACCATTTGTCATGATGGAAAAGGAAAGTTTTAATCATAATATTCAATAATAATTCTTTCTCAATAACTAACATAGACAAGGATGTGTTGGTTCAATCACAAACAAGAAAAAACCTGCAGATGCTGGAAATCTGGGCAAAATCCCCCAAATGCTGGAGGAACTCAGCAGGCCAGGCAACATCTATTGAAAAGAGTACAGGCGATGTTTCGGGGTGAGACCCTTCAGCGGGACTGTAGAAAAAAGGATGAGTAGTAGATTTCAAAGATGGGGACGGGGCGGCTATGATTGCCTTTTTTCAGCTACGTGGAACAGTCTACATTCTCAGCCTACACTGATGGCTGTCCCTCATCTCTCCTACGCTACATCGACAACTGCATTGGTGCTGCTTCCTGCACCCTTGCAGTGCTCGTTGACTTCATCAACTTTGCCTCCAATTTCCACCCTGCCCTCAGATGAACCTACCTCATCACTTCCATTTCACGCAAATCTGCCCTTGCCCCATCCTCCAGCCACCATACCAGGGATAGGGTTCCTCTTGTCCTCACCTACCACCCCACTAGCTTTCGTGTCCAGCACATAATTCTCCTTAACTTCCGCCATCTCCAACAGGATCCCACCACCAAGCATATCTCCCACCCCCCCACTTCTTGCTTTCTGCAGGAATTGCTCCTTATGCGACTCCCTTGTTCATTCATCCCTCACCACTGATATCCCTCCTGGCACTTATCCTTTCAACCGGAACAATGCTACTTGTTACATCTGCCCCCACACCCCTCCTCACGACCATTCTGGGCTCCAAAGAGTCCTTCCGGGTGAGGCAACACATCACCTGTGAGTCCTATTGTGTTCAGTGCTCCCGATGTGGCATATTGTATATTGGTGAGACCCGATGTAAATTGGGAGATTGCTTCACCGAGCACCTAAGCTTCATCTGCCAGAAGTGGGATCTCCCAGTGGCCACCCATTTTAATTCCACACCATTCCCATTCCGATATGTCTATCCATGGCCTTCTCTACTGTTCCAGTAAGGCCACACTCAGGTTGGAGGAGCAACACCTTATATTCCATCTGGGTAGCCTCCAACCTGATGGCATGGATATCGATTTCTCTAACTTCCAGTAGTGTCCCCCATCTCTCTACAGTTCTCTTCCAAGTTGATTCATTTCCAAATGATCGATGACAGGTTTTTAATAAATTTAAAGATATATTTTTGTACAATTTCAGTGTGGAGACAGTCCGTGGAAGGATTTATGGATAAGTAGAACGTTGTACTGATAGGAAGTTACCTCTTTCTGTAACTGGATCCTGGACTTTTTGAGAGAAAGACCACAGTCATTCCCTGTGGGCAGAAACCCTCTAGCTCCATCACGCTGAGCACTGGTGCCTGCCACTGCTGCGTGCTCAGCCCGCTGCCGTTTATGCTACTGATGCATGGCTGCGATTCGAGATCCATTTCAAACCACATCATCAAATTCACTGATGACACAGCAGCGGTTGGCCTAATCAAATACGCCAACAAGACAGCATACAGAGAGGTGGCAGAGCAGCTGGTAGAATGGGGCGAGCACAGTAACTTGAATCTCAAAATGACAAGTCCAAGGAGGTTATTGTGGACTTTAGGAAGGTGTAGGCTGATCTCTCTTTATGCACATACATGGGGAGAGTTAGGACCATCAAGTTTCTGGGAATGCAAATAATGGACAATCTCAAAACCACCTCTTTGGTCAAGGAAGCACAGCAGCATCTCCATGTTCTGAGGATACAAGAGGTGAGTAAGGCTCTCCCCCAGATCATTTTGAACAAGTTTTATAGGTACAGGGATTGCAAGGCATCTGACTGCAAGTCCCCACAAAGGATTGAGAGGACTTCTGAGAGGATCATCAGGGTCTCTCTTCCACCATTAGAGAGTTTTATCAAGAGGGCTGCATACACAGTGCTCTTAGCATTGTCAATGATTCCCCTCATCCATCCAACAACCTGTTTTACCTCCTCAAGAACTGTTAGCATAGGAAACAACTTCTTGGGGCCATTGGAGCTTATTGATTAGCTTTGAGGGGATCTTGATATTGAATGCTGACCATAAAGAGCATCCTTATGTATGCATCTTTGTTGTCCAAATGTTCTAGAGTGGAGTGAAGAGCCAATCAGATAGCTTCTGCTGTTGACCTGTTGTTCTGATAGGCAACTTGGAGCAGATCCAAATCATTTCTTAGGCAGGAGTTAATATGCTCCATCACCAACCTCTCAAAACACTGTGGATGTAAGTTGCCTTATTCTTCTTGGGCAGTGGTATAATTGAAGCCTGCTTGATGTAAGTGGGTAGCACAGACTCTCAAAGAGAGAGGTTAAAGATCTCAGTGAACACTCCAGCCTCAGAGACTGAAATCCGAGGATCGTTGGGGGCTGTGGGTGTTTGTGATGGTTCCTCCATGTTTTCAGGGCAGAAAGCATTGAGCTCGGCTGGAAGCAAAACCCTGCTGTCATCTATGTTGCTAGATTTACCTTTATAAGAGATGATCGTATTCGAGCCCTGACAAAACTGTCAAGATCCTTTGTTGATTCAAGCTTTGTCCAGAATTGCCACTTTGGCCATGAGATAGCTTTCAGGAGATCGTACCTGGACCTCTTGTAACCTTCTTGGTCACCAGATCTGAATGTCTCAGATCTGGCCCTCAGTAGACTGCAAATCTCATAGTTCATCCAGGGCTTCTGGTTGGGGAAGACTCTGAATGATTTTGAGGGTACACACACTTGTCTATAACTGCTTTAAATCCGTGACAACCATGGCATATTCATTCAGATCCGCAGATCTGTTCTTGACCATGGGCCTGTCTCAAAGCAATCCCGTCACCACTCCTCTGCCTCCTGCGATCAACTCGTTGTTGCCCAAACCTTTGCAGCTCTTTAGCCTCTGCCAGTATGCAGGTAGGAGAAGGATTGCCAAGTGATCAGAATTACTGAACTTTGTTCTGGGCATGGAACCGTAGGCAGCCTTTACCTTTGTATAACAGCGGTCGAGTATGTTGGGAACTACTGGTTATATGCTGATGGCAACTGGGCAGGGTTTTCTTCAAAAAAGCCTGGTTGAAGTCCCCGACTATGAAATCATAGTTCCCACGCTGTTGAAAGAGGATTTTGACATGCTGGCCTGCGTCTGTTAGCGCTGTGCTATTTAGTGCAGTTGTATAAGATTCTGGTGAGACCCACTCGGAGTATTGTGCAAAGCTCTGGTTGTCCTGACATAGGAGAGACATCCTAACAGTGGAAACATTACAGAGAAGTTTTATGAGCTGTCTGGGCTCAAGGGCCTGTGATGTAGGGAAAGATTGGATAGGCTAGTACTTTATTTATTGGAATGTAGGAGATTAAAGGGTGAAATTATATATAAGCGGTATAGATAACGTTAATGCAGATAGTCCATTTCCCGGGGTAAAGGAACTAAAAACTAGAGGGCATTGGTTTAAGGTATGAGGTGGACGATTTAAAAGGGACATGAGGGGCAAATACTTCATACAGAAGGTGCAAATATGGGATAAGCTTCCAGCGAAAGTGGGTGAGGCAGATACAATAGTGATATTTCAAAGGCACTTGAATAAGTAAATGGATAACAGGTTTTTAGAATGACATAAGTCCAATGTGGACAAATGGGACAAGTTTGGTGGGCAATATAGTCAGCATGGACAAGATGGGCCAAAGGGCCTGTTTCCACACTGTTTTGCTCTATGATTCCAGCACCTTGATTCTGGTTAGGGAAGATGTTACTTAAACTGGGTGTGGGGCAAGGCTGAAATTAAACTGACATACACCTGACGTCTATGGAAAAAGGTACTGTCAATGTTTCAGGCCTGCCGAAGGGTTTCAGCCCAAAATGCCGACAATACTCTTTTACATTGGTGCTGCCTGGCCTGCTGAGTCCCTCCAGCATTTTGTGTGTATTGCTCAGATTTCCACATTCTGCAGATTTTCGCTTGTTTGTGATTTGATTACATACCTGACTTCTGGCAAGTTTCTGATTCCATCCAAGCCATCCTGCGATGCCCCAAGGCGAGAGAAAGTCTAAATGACAAATGTGTTTATTTGTATGCACTTTGAAGGGTAAATGACAGAAATGTTATTTCTCAATGTTGAGTCTGACAGTCATTCAACTGCTGCAGTATTGATTGTGTAAACAGGAAAAGTAATCTGACCCTCACCTGAAGTCTGAAGATCAGAGGTTGTTTGTTATATGTGTACAGATAGTACTGGTAGCTCTTGGATAAGTAGATGGAGGACAAAGGTGGACAGATTACACTGCACTGCATGCCAATTTCCATTTGAAAGAGTTTTCCACAGATGTAATGTGTAAGGTAACTCCATGGCCTGCTACTTTAGGCAATTTCAGTGTACCTCTTCAGGATGTCACAGGCTATTCAGCTTTCAAGCCACCGGTCACTAGGTATCTCCCAGATGCACAAGTTCAGGTGCAATAGAGGTGGAGAGGCCAGGTGCAAAGTTGGCTGTTGAAATTTAAGCTGTGCAATGCTTTGTGGTAGTCGGAATACAACTACACCAGACATCTTCCAGTATATTTCCAAAGTTCATGGCATTCAAGAGACTAAATCTGGTTTAGAGTATATAATGCGAATCTAGGAATCTGTTTGCTCATTTATACAGTAAATATTTGTGAACGTATGTGCATGCATATGAATGTGTGTTTCTGTGTACAGGTAAAACTTGATTTGACGTGTGCAGGTTAACGTGACGCTGTGTATCTGTGTATGCATGAGTACGTGTGTCTGCTGAGCATGCATGTTTGAATACCTGTATATGTCTGTCAGTCAGGATAGGAGTGCATTGGGTGTTTGTTGGTATAGTTGTGTACATCTGTGCAAATGTATTTGTAGCTAGAGCATATCAAAAATAGATTGAGGATCACTGAGGATCTGTCAAAAAATGGGAAATGAGAGGCCTGTGGTGACCCACTTCCTAGCACACTTGAGCTGGCTCACAAATAGCCAGCGTGCAGGCACAAAGGCCAGGTCCGCAACAAGGGGAGAAAAGCCTGCGGGGGTTTGTGAGTACCTGTCTCTTGGAGCATCCGTGCCTGGGGAGGGCGGGATGAGAGAGGCTTTAAAGCAAGGCTGTGAAGTTCGAATAAAATTATCTTTGACTGCAGTTTACCGACTCCGTGTCGTTATTTTAGCGCTGCGTGTAACACACCGCTACAGGCCCTTCTTTCCCAGACAGTATTAAAGTATTAAAAACATGAATGCAGAGACATAAAATTTGCATTTGGTGCATTAATAAATAAGCTATATGTCCACATTCCACCCAAAGCTATTTTCAGAGTTTTAACTGCCTAGGGGCAGGAAGCCCTTTGGCTTGACCTGATCTTTGATGTTGTTTCGGTTGTGCTGACAATCTGTGTTTAACAAGGTTCACTACATGATGGCTCACGGCCTGGGGATGTACATCACTGAGTACCATAGCAACTTGCTCAACTGTAGCATCAAGCACTATCCCAAACATGCCTGACCTTGGCCAGTCCAATCACAGCCAACAAGAACCTCGTCCTACCACAACCAGTCCCAGCACTGCCTGACCACAGCCAATCCAAATGTGAAAGTCCATGCCTCAGTGAAATCCAATCCAATCCTTGGGAGTTTCGAAACTAGCCCAACCTAATCCCACTGCATATTGTTAATACCATTCTAAATTGGTTCCAGAGGCTTGCCACTACATTAAATTCTGCTGATTCAAAAGCGCAATTTCTTCATCTTTCTCATGGAACAATTGCTTTTTTTATTTTCAAAATACTTCTATTTTATTAGGAAATACTTAAATTCAATATTCAATACTTATAATCAATATTGCTGTACACATGCCAAACGAAAATTTGGGTGGACTGCAGTTCTCAGAATTTTACACAACATTGGTACACTCCCACACTGGAATTGGAATTAGTTTATCACGGTCACATATACTAAGAGACATTGAAAATGGTATGTTTACCATTCATACCGATCATTCACTGTGCCTTGAGGCAAATCAAGGTAAAACAGGAACACTCTGAAACATCGAGTATTTGTGTCTCTCCATAGATTCTGCTTGATTTGCATAGTTACTCTAGCATTTTGGGTATGTTCCTTTAGGTTTCCAGGATCTGCAGAATCACTTCTGTTCAGAACAATAACCATGCAGAATAAAGAGTAACGGCTACAGAGAAAGTGTAGTGCAGGTAAGTAATATGGTGCAAGGTAGATACTGAGGTCAAGAGTCCAACTAATCATACTTGTGAACTTCTTAATAGACCTGTAACAGTGGAATAGAAGGTGTCCTTGTTCTATGCTTTCAGACTTTTCTCCTGGCCAATGGACAAGGAGAGAAGAGAGAATGCCCAGGGTCAGTGGCATAGAGGACAATTACCAAAAAATTCTTTCTCTTCAAGAAAAAAATTGTTGTGGCTTGTACCTGAATAGAAACCCACTACCATGGACAAAACCTATCCTACTGATCTATGATGCAATTATCAGGATGTCCAATTCCAACATTCTTCCCATGCGTTCCAATTTTTTCCCCCACATAATGACTTACACATGCCTGGAACCAACAAGATGAGAGAAGGGTGGTGATTGGTCAGTAAGATTAGTAGGAGGAGATATTAGCAAAAATTATCATGAACAACAACAGGAAACTGGAGCCAAAGGTCACTGAAAATAGCAACTGAGTTCTTCACCTGATTCCCTTAGCGGCTCTAATTTGCAATGTCCCCTGGAACCAGTCCTGTGGGCCTGTGCATCAACTTATTCTGGTGAATGTGCATTTATCTGTGTTGATGTAAATGTGCCTGTGCCTCTCTGTCTGTATCTGTCTGTGTAAGTGTGTGTTAAGACTTTCTTGCCAGCTGAAATTAAATATAAGCTGATGTATCACTTATGTAATCACTCGGCCTTTATATCTGTTTGTCTAGTTCAACTGTCTGCAATCATAAGAAAGATGGAACCAAAAATCATGTGACCTCATTTTATTTTTATTTTTATTTTTATTGTTTTTAACTATATTTATAACCATGATGAATGTTAGTGCTAGGAAATGTAGTATTTGCTTTCAGAGTGAGCATGCCAATTTTGCATCAATTAATGCCAAGTTATGGCTATTTTTCTGCTCGGAACCCATTCCCATAAGTTACTGGTTGGAGACTGGCCAAGCTCTTTTCCCCTTGGATCCATAACATTGTCAGGGCAGGAGATTAATCACATCAGCCTGTTGGGAAGAACTGTTGATGAAAGATGAATCCAAAGTAATGTCGAAGCCCACTGTTTGTTCTTCATTATACAACATGACCAGACAAAATGAGAACACTAAAGTAATATCAGAAAAAATGAATCTGAAACTTTAGCTACCTGACTTTGTGCCTTTATAAAACTGGAAACTTCATTTTAATGAGGGTTCTTCAGCTGAAATGTGCATCGCAATGTCTTCAAGGTATTGTAAATATTTGTTTTAACTTAGAGGGAGCTTTGTGATGACTAGTACCAAAAAAATTAACCATAGAACACTAGAATACTACAGCACAGTACAGGCCCTTCAGCCCTCAATGTTGCACCGACCCATATATTCCTTAAAAAAAAGTACTAAACACACACTAGCCCATAACCCTCTATTTTCCTTTCATCCATGTGCTGGTCCAAGAGGCTCTTAAATACCCCTAATGTTTTTAGCCTCTACAGCCATTCCTGGCAAGTCATTCCACACACCCACAACCCTCTGTGTAAAAAACTTACCCCTGATATCTCCCCTAAACTTCCCTCCCTTAACTTTGTACATATGCCCTCTGGTGTTTGCTACTCGTGCCCTGGGAAACAGCTGCTGGCTATCCACCCTACTATGCCTCTCATAATCTTGTAGAACTCTATCAAGTTCCCTCTCATCCTTCTACACTCCAAAGAGAAAAGTCTCAGCTCTGCTAACCTTACCTCATAAGACTTGTTTTCCATTCCAAGCAATATCCTGGTAAATCTCTGCACTCTCTCCATAGCTTCCACATCCTTCCTATAATGAGGTGACCAGAACTAAACACAATACTCTAAGTGCGGTCTCACCAGAGATTTGTAGAGTTGCAACGTGACCTCTCTACTCTTAAGCTTAATCCCACTATTAATGAAACCTAGTATCCCATAGGCCTTCTTAACTACCCTATCAACCTGTGCAGCGACCTTGAGGGATGTATGGATTTGACCCCAAAGTCCCTTTGTTCATCCACACTCTTAAGTAACTGACCATTAACCCTGTACTCAGCCTTCTAGTTTATCCTTCCAAAATTCATCACCTCACACTTATCCGGATTGAACTCCATCTGCCACATTTCTGCCCAACTCTGCATCCTGTCTATATCCTCTTGTAACCTTCAACAACCTACAGCTCCATCCACAACTCCTCCAATCTTTGTGTCATCTGCAAACTTACTCACCAATCTTTCCACCTCTTCATCCAGGTCATTTATAAAAATCACAAAGAGCAGGAATCCCAGGACAGATCCTTGAGGCACTCCACTAGTCATCGACTAGCAACCTTGAGGGATGTATGGATTTGAACCCCAACGTCCCTTTGTTCATCCACACCCTTAAGTAACTGACCATTAACCCTGTACTCAGCCTTCTAGTTTATCCTTCCAAAATTCATCACCTCACACTTATCCGGATTGAACTCCATCTGCCACATTTCTGCCCAACTCTGCATCCTGTCTATATCCTCCTGTAACCTTCAACAACCTACAGCACCATTCACAACTCCTCCAATCTTTGTGTCATCTGCAAACTTACTCACCCATCTTTCCACCTCTTCATCCAGGTCATTTATAAAAATCACAAAGAGCAGGAATCCCAGGACAGATCCTTGCGGCACTCCACTAGTCATCGACCTCCGGGCAGAATACTTTCCTTCACTACTACCCTCTGTTTTCTTCCTGTAAGCCAATTTTTTTTATCAAGGTTCCACTGATCCCATGCCTCATAACTTTCTGGATGAGTCTCTCCTGGGGGACCTTGTCAAATGCCTTGCTAAAATCCATGTAGACCACATCTACCGCCCTACCCTCATCATTTTCTTTTGTTACCTCTTCAAAAAACTCAATTAGGCTCCTGAGGCATGACCTTCCCTTCACAAAGCCATGTTGGCTATCCTTGAATGGACTGTACTTCTCCAAATGCTCGTAGATCCTATCCTTAAGAATCCTTTCCAATAGTTTGCAGACTGCCGACGTAAGGTCTATAGTTCCCAGGATTCTCCCTATTACCTTTTTTAAACAAGGGAACTATATTTGCCCTTCTACAATCCTCTGGCCAAAGAGGATTCAAAGATCATAGCTACTGCACCAGCGATCTCTTTTCTCACTTCCCACAGCACACCTTGTAATGTTATTTTTCTCAGTAGTGGGCAACTGAGAAGTGATTTTTCCTGAAGTGAAAAGTTCATAGGGACCACGTCCTGGTCCCCCCCTGCACCTTTGATGAAATTTCCAGAGGCAGAGATAACATCATCCTTTTGCTATGATTCTTTCAGACCATTGCATGGGATCTTGGAGAATATAGTAAGCGTCACTGGCACCTCAGTCCTCATAACGCAGTGCCTATCAGTAAGTCACTAACATACAGTAAATGCTTTAAGGACATACTGCCCCCCCATCTATACTTTCATTTAATCAACCATCCTAATTCCCACCCCCTCACCCCCATCCAACCACTCATTATTGTTCTGATATTCCCGCATTCTGACACACCTCTTTCGCTAAATGGATTGGTTGGTTTTTAACTTTTTTATTTTTGCTTAACCCACCAATTCCAATTCTGATGTTAAAATTACTCTCAATGAAATCATGAAATCAATACATTATCATCTGTTTTACAGGCCTAATGTTTTTTCATAATGATAATGCTCTTTTGGGTCAAATGGATATTCTGTGCATCACTTCAAAGTTCAAAGTAATTTTATTATCGAAGTACATGTAAGTCGTCATATTCAACCCTGAGATTCATTTTCTTGCAGGCTTTCATGGTAAGTACAAAGAAACACAATAGAATCAATGAAAGACTACACCCAATAATACGGGCAAACGCCAAGGTGCAAAAGACAACAAACTGTGCATATACAAAAAGAGATATGATAATAAATATCAGGAACATGAGATGAAGAGTCCTTGAAAGTGAATCCATATGTTGTGGGAACAGTTCTGTGATTGGGTGAGTGGTGTTGAGTGAAGTCGTCCCCTCTGGTTCAAGAGCCTGATGGTTGAGGGGTTCCTGAACATGGTGGTGTGGTTCATGAGGTTCCCATACCTCCTTCCTGATGGCAGCAGTGAGAAAGGAACACGGCCTGGGTGGTGGAGGTCCCTGATGATAAATGCTGCTTTCCTGTGACAGCACTCCATGTAGATGTGCTCAATGGTGGATAGGGCTTTACCCGTGATGGACTGGGCTGTATCCATTACTTTTTGTAGGATTTTCTATTCAGGGACATTTGTGTTTCCATACCAGGCCATGATTTTTTTTTTGATGGTATCATCAGGCAATGATGCAACAAGTGAACATACTTTCCACTACAGACCTTTTGAAACTTGTCAAAGTTTTAGCCGAAGTGCTGAATTTTCTCAAACTTCTAAGATAGGAGAGGCACTGCCATGTAAAGGCAATTATGTGCTGAATGGACCGAGGACAGATCATCTGAAAGGATACCACTGAGGAATTTAAAGTTTTTGAATCTCTCCACATCTGATCCTGCGATGAAGGCTGGCTCATGAACTTTCAGTAACCCCCTCCTGTAGTCAATAATCAGCTCCTTGGCTTTGTTAAAATGGTTTTGTTGTGGCACCAGTCAGCTAGAATTTCAACCTCTCTCCTATTTGCTGACTTGTCACCACTTTTCTGCTATTGACTTGTGATGGTAGGCAAGTTGAAGGCTTCCAAATTGCTTCACAGGCAGGAGATGATATGTTTAATCACCGGCCTCTCAAACCACTTCATCACATTGGAGGTATGTGCTACAGGACTGTTAGTCATTGATGCAGGTTACCATGTTCTTCTTATAATTGAAACCTGCTAGAAACAGGTGGATTCCTCAGAATGCCAAAGGAAAGATATCACAGGCCTCTGTATTTACCAAGCGAAGAAGTCAATGAGTAGGTGGAACCATTAACTTGAGGCCAGTTTGTGTCTTTGTGGTTTGGCACCAGTTCTCCAGCACAGAGAGTTTGGTAAATAATATGGATTACACTCAGAGTCAATGCTGTCAACCGATGTAAACTAAACTGTCACAGCACGAGAGTGGAAATCCAACATAGTAACCAATTGAACTGGGTGGACAGAGTGGGACAACTGCTGGCTTCTTTCTGCCAAAACAAAGGACAAAATACTACAGTTTTGTGGTAAAATATCTGATCTATGTTGACATTTTTATTAATGCTTACTGGCCTGAATCTTTGACAGGCCATTATAAACGTACCCTGTGTGCTGTAAGAGAACTGGTACTTCCAATTACATCCCTGATCATTTGGAAACCTTCCTGGTTGTAAATTTCTTAAATTGCACAGCATCAATTAAAAGAAGAAAAAAAGAGAAAATTGAGATACCAGTATTCATGGAGGAATGCAATTGGCTGAGACCCCAGATGTTTCAGCTCCCGAATGGCTTTCCTGTAACTGGTCCAGGAAGTTGGAGGAGCATTTTGCCTTGACATCATACACTTTGAGGTGGAAAAACACTTATCATGGGAAACATTAGAGGCATGAGTTTAGTTATCTGGACAACCAATGCATAGCAAATTTTGTGGCAATGAGCTGTCCATGGGATCTGTTAACAAAAAAAAATTGGATTCTTACTGACATACCTTATAATTGATGGCAACATTTTTTAAAGTTATTTTTTTATTCTCCTGGTTGTGTGGAAACGATACTGTGAGGCAGAATTGCAATCTGATGTAAATTAAGCTGTCACAGGCTCTTTCGTGAGAAGCTGGTTCTTGTCACTGACTCTTGACAAGTCCTGCACTGGATTCCAGCCTGATTCATTGCTGGCTTTGAGACAAGAGGAAGTGTGAGTCTGCCTTAATCCAAACACAGAGAAAACAGTGCAGCACGAGAGAAAAAGCGAGATGGCACATGAATTCTAAAGAATTAGGAGATGACTCTCAAAAATCAATATCAAAAATCTTAAATCGAAGAACCTTACTTAGGATTTGTTGTACAAAAATATACTAATTTACTTTCCCATCAAACTTACAGTGGTTATAATAGAAGCAAAGAATGCCAAGGGCAAGCACAATTATTATCAATCTTTTTTATGGTCCTAATTAAATTAGAAACAGTGAGTAATTCTGTCAGGCCAGAAATTTATCATTAGATATTGGGATATTCAGCTCACACTAAGGAGTGCTTGAATTTGTTTTTCTCAGCAAATAAGATGGGCTATGAGTCTTTTGAACCACAGTCCAACATCCACAGATGGGAGAAGCAACATCCAGAATACTAGAAATCAGGAATTAACACTCAAATGCTGCAAAGGCACAGTGAATCATAATGGAAAGTTACTTATTGGGTGGCAGTCCCTCATCTGACTGTGTACAGTCAAATTAAAGAAGGTTTTTTTTAATCAGCCTTTCTAGAGAAAGGCAAAGAGGAGGAAGACACGGAAAACCAGTAAAAGAAATTGGACAATATGTTCCAGATATGTTGGTTGAGGGGATAAATAATTTGACCAGGTGCAAGTCAGGCTTTCAATTTAAATAGCCACATGTTTTCATAATTCTTACCTTTGCATGGACTTGTCCCTATTTTCACTCTGCAATCACCTTCAGCCCTGTAACTTGGGTGTGTTTGCACTCCCACGGCCTCTTAATCATGTTGAATTTAATCAAGTCACCATTCATAATCTTGCAATTAGGTACCAAGAGCCCAAGCATTAGCATTCTCTCACTAAGCATCTCTGCTGTCCATGCCTCATCCTTTCAGTCAGATGCTTTTTAAAATCTGTCTCTTCAATCATGCTTTGACTCACCTCTCTGAGTATCTACATATGTGGCTGGGCATCAGTTTTATTGCCTACAGTTCTGTTTGACAATGCCCTTGTTTTATAATATGCTTCTTTATTGCATTAACATTAAATCTGGTAGATAAAAGGAAGTTATTGTTGGCTGCTTGATACTTTTTAATGTATCTGACATAAATCAAATCATTGCAGTGCTGAATTAGAGTCATAAAGCCACAAAGGTAAATAATACAGAAACTTGTCCTTCAGAACTCCACCATGGACAGTCCCAAGCCCACCTATGAAAGGAGGAGAGTTGGGCATGTGGCTAGCAACCCCATCCTGTAAAGACCTGGAGCTAGAAAAACACCATCAGAATCTACAGTAACCTTATCCCTGGGATCTTTGCCTAGAAGATGTGTGAAGTCATGTGGTGAAAGCAAAAACCACAGGGCCAATCAACCTGGCCAAAGGACTCTGTTGAGCTGCTCTCGGAAGCTGATATCCCCCGCCAGTAGAGGAAGTGGGCTTAAGGAGAAAATGTCCTTCAGCCCACCAACACACACAACATGCTGGAGCAACTTAGCAGACCAGGCAGCATCTAGGGAAAGAGTACAGTCGACGGTCCGGGCCGAAACCCTTTGGCAGGACTGAGGGAATAAAGCCGAGGAGTAAACTTAAAGGGTGGGGAGAGGGGAGGTGGAAACACAATGTGATACGTGAAACTGGGAAGGAGAGGGGTGAAGTAAAGAGCTGGGAAGTTAATTCGTGAAAGAGATACGGGGCTGGAGCAGGGAGAATCCAATAGAAGAGGACAGAGGGACATGGAAGAAAGAAAAAGTGGGATGGTGGAAATGGTGAAGGGGGGCTGCTACAAAGACTGCACTGGTTATCTAATGCCAATGTGCACTAAACATATTTCAATCTTACTTTATATCCTTCATATATTCTCAGCTACTGAATAGATCCCATTGCTAACAAGTCCCCATTGGCCCTCGCAAAATTTTACAGATGACCGTAGAAAGTATCCTATTCTGATGCATCGGAGATTAGTATGGGAACTTTGCCCAAGACTGCAAGAAATTGTAGAGAATGTGGACACAGTTCAGTTCATCATTAAGACTAGCCTCCTCTCCACAGACTCTGTCTAAAATTCTCACTGCCTCGAGAAAGCAGGCAGTATAATCAAAGATGCCTCTTGCCCCAGGCAGTCTCTCTTCTCCCCTCTTTCACTGAGCAGAAGAAAAGAAGCTTAAAAACACAAACCAACAGGCTCAAAAACAGCTTCTAACCACTGTTGTATACTCTTGAATGGAAGGTCTGCATGATAAAAGATGAACTCTTGATCTCACAATCTCGATGGACAGTCTCGATCTGCAACATCGACTGTTCTTTTCCCTCCATAGGTGCTGCCTGGTGTGTCTTCAGGTCTGTTGTGTGTTGCTCTTGACATCACAATCTACCTCACCATGCACCTAATTGTATTTGCATTGCATTTCCCCGATAACACTGAATGTGACAGTATATTCCGCACTCTGTTTCTGCTTTTGCCTTTTAAGACCTCAATGTACTAATGTTTTCGAATGAATTGTACAGATGACTTGCAAAACACAATTTTTAATTATAATTTGCTGCATGTGATAATAATAAATTAATTGCCAATCACTCATTCCGGATTCTACCACTCAATTATACACTAGGGATAATTTACAGAGGTCAATTAATCTACCAACAAGCATGGCTTTGAGATGTGCGTGAAAACTGAAAACCTTAGCAGGCAGAGGAATGATGCTCCTTAGCTCTTTACACTTACATAAGTCACAGAAACTTTCCTTAACCATCTGCCAATTCACAGACAATTCCACTTCTGTCCCTTTTGCTCTTTACGTTGCAATTGCTTCTAATTCCAAATGAAAGTGTTCGTAAAGCTCCAATCCTCTGCCTGTGAATCAGTCTTGCACAGTTGCCATTCAGGCATTTTTTCAAAGTCTGTGACTGCAGTGTCAGATTATCAAAATTTTTCAAATAATATTAGTTCAAATGAGTCATTCATTCCTCGAGGCATGGTGAAGTTTATATTACAATAGAGTCTTTGAACTGCAGTACTGGACAGAAGAACCCCAAAATTCCCAGCTATTATAGTTGCTTCAAAAGCCTTGGCTGTATTCTCATTGACATTAGTGGTTCTAGTCTTGGATATTATTTCCTTGCGAAATGCACCTTGCAGTGATTTTTGTTGGTAGCTTGTTAACTTTGATTAAAATTATTTCCTCACCAACCCCCTCCAGCACTCTCAAACTCTTATTTTTTTAAAGAGGAAAGAGCAATGGGGATCCACGAAGCCCTGAGGGCAAAGTGGCATTTGAAGAAATAATCATAAATTACAATATAAAAATCTGATGGTTTGAATTGCCTCAATTCTCATCTGATAAATTAACAGGAAGTACAGCTAGTTAGTATGAGTATTGCTGTGTCTGGTGCCTTTACAATAAGTGATGATTATTCATTTGCCATTAGACCAAAGGTTACTACCTTTACACAAAATTCCCAACGATACAAGGGCTTTAGCAACATCTCCAATTAGCAGATTAAATCAATATTTTTTTTTAACTGTATGTACTTAAGGCTCATTGGAATTTGAGTGGTTATCCCCATAATAATGAAAAGCAATTCAATATTTAATGAATATTGTGTGAGTAATTAGTTAAAAAATGCACAAGTATTACTATTTACTATGGGTTGAAAGAATGTCACTCAACCCTGGAATAATTTTGATTCTGTATGCATCCATGCATGAGGTTCAATATGTCTTTAGAAGGCATCTCAAGCCGATTTCAAAAGTCATGCCTTTTTGTCAAACTAACAAAATAGTCAAACAACTTGCGCGCCCAGATGAGTGAGAGATATTGTGCAGCTGTGTGTTGGAAAGCAAAATAGAATCCATAGTCTCAGTCTGGTCCTGATTTATTCATCAATGATGTGTGCTCCCTTGTTAAATCCAAGGCTAGTTATAAACACCATCTCAGGCTGTGGCAGGCCTGCAAGAGTTTGACTAGTATTGCAGCTTTTCTTTTGCTTCACTCAGGAGGTGAACTCTCAATAAGTTAGCTTCGACATGGCATTGACTGCAAGTGTCACCTCTGCCAATGATTGGTCCAGTGCCACATCCCGATAAGATTTTAGAATTGCTCATTCTGTAAAATGCTCATAAAGAAGCAATGCCGTTTACACCTCGCGACACAAATTGCCTTACAGCCTTTCAATTTTGTTAGAGTGAGGCAAATTGGATTTAGAGGCAAATCTGGCAGTCAGTCAAACAGTAGCAGGATCCCGCAAACCACAGGAAATGATTAGGGCATCTTTGTCATTTATTTATTTTCATGATCTGGGCATCGATGACATTTATTTTCTAGTTATCCTTGAGAAGGTGATGGTGCAGTGCCTGCTTGAAGTGCTGGTGTAGGTAGTGTTGTTGGAGAGGGAGTTCTAGGTGTTTGACCCTGTGATAATGAAGGATCAGTAACATATTTTCATGTCAAAATGATGTCAGACTTGGTAGGGAACCGATAGACTGTGGGATTCCTTTACATCTGCTGCTTTTGTTCTTCATAGTGATAGACATGTCAGTTCTGGTACTTTATAGATGTACTGCAAAGAGAATGAATACTTACGTTGGTTGATAGGGTTTCCATCAAATAGACTGCATTGTCCTAGATCATGTTGGTTCTGCACTCATCTAGTCAATTGGAGAGAACACCATCATGATCCTGACTAATGCAAAGGTCTTGCAGTGTCACTCACCAGAAAATTGCCAGCATCTAACCTGATCTTCTAGCTGCAGCATTTATGTCACTTTAAGTCCATTTAAGTTTCTGGTCAATGGTGACTGGCAGAGTAAATATTGTGAGAGGTTTCTGTGTTGATAATGTTGCTGAAAGCCAACAAGCAGAGGCTGAACTCACTTGCTTCAGAGATGGTCTTTATGTCGCAATGCTGTGGTGCATATGTTACTTATTAGGTCATGATGTTTTCTCAGTCTTGTTACGTACGGGCATGGACAACTTCATTTTCTTGTGATGGTATTGGGTTGGGTTCATTGTTTGCAAAACCCTAAACACAAAAGGAGAAATTAAGCCCTATCTGATACAGTATAGGTATCTAGATACCCTTGCTATGGGGAGGCTATAATGTATCAATCTACTCTTCAAAGAGTAGCTTACTTCCCTCTTTATTCTCGGCAGCCAGGTGTAGCTGCCAATACCCACTATTAGACTGGTAGGTTGCCTTCCCTACTGACCCCACATGTGACTGAAATCTGGGAGGACGCTGGAGTACCCAGGGAAACCCACACAGTCACAGGCAGGATGTGCAAACTCCCAGCTCCCTCCAAAAAGACATGTTTCTTAGCTTAAAATCCTTATTTCCTCTTCTTGGATCTTTATCTTTTTCAGTGCGCGTACACACACACACACACACACACACACACACACACACACACACACACACACACACACACACACACACACACACACACACACACACACACACACCGGGTGTCTGCAGCTGGGAGATAGCAGCTCCACCCACTACTGATCAAACCAGTATTGTGACATGGGAAATATGTCAATTGCTTTGTACATAGAGAGTAGTGTGGTTTATGAAAGGTTTATAATAATGCTTTTGATGCCTCTGGTCCTTAAAGGAGGAAATACTTCCAGCCAACAAAGTAGTTTAAACTCAGTTGATTTTATCTTTAATAAAGTAAGTTTAAATTTAGACAAGTAGTTCTTAACTCACAGAGGATTTCTGATTTATAGAAGATTTCCAAATTACAAAAGATTTATAAACTGCAAAGAATTTCCAAACACGGATACAATTCCTACAAACTAGAAGAACATACCAATGAGTTGCAGAGAACAAGTTATTCATAGCAGAATCCAAAAGTTGAGGAATAAATTATAGATCTTTTTTCTGCCATTCCTAACAATCCTAAATGCATTCTAACATTTATACTGTTTTGCTACCTGTTGATATTATCTGTAAGTGAGGATTTATTTAGATACATTACTTGGACAAAGTAATTCTCACAAATGATCTAAAAGCTTCTGGGGACAGAGATCCCAAGACACCCAAAATTAATGCTGTGACAGCTGACTTGCTGAGTACGCAAATATCCCAACTATTAATTGATCAACTATACTTGCAACTGCGTTTGATGTGGTAAGTGACTGCAAGCATCCTTGAACTCAGGCACAATGCTGCAAAAAACTTAGTCAGTATTATTTGGTTTGATGCGGGTCAGTTAACTGCCTTATGTTGATTAAATGTGAGCCTACAAACCCTTATTGTTTACTTGTATACAAAAGAAGCTAGCCAGGAATATTGGATAGCAGATTAATTATGTCTCAAGCAAACCTGACTTTTTGGAAAAGTCATGCTACTCTGCGAGAAAGCTAAGGTTAGCAATAAGCCTCTCAGACCCTGGAAAGTGAATATCCATCACATGCTAAGAAATTGCAAATGGAGTTGAATATTTCAAATAGGTGAATATCTCCATTTCTGTTGTATTGATGAAATAAAGCTCAATGAGGAAGCAGCTAAAGATGCTCGAGGCAAAAAACACTGCCCTGAGGATCACTTGTAGGGAGGCTTTGGCGCTGGAATGACTTGAACAACAATTATTTTTCTTTGGCAGACTCCTTCCATCAGTTTACTGATTTAAAGTAAAATGACTAGGCAGTAATTAACCAGATTGGATTTGTCATGCATTTTGTAGATTTTCCAAATTGCCAGGTAGATGCTAATGGAACGGGGTACTGAATGTGTATGATCAGCCACGATCACAGTGAATGGCGGTGCTGGCTAGAAGGGCCGAATGGCCTACTCCTGCACCTACTGTCTATTGTCTATAATGTTGTAACTCCAGCAGAGCAGCTTGGCTCAAGGCACAGCTAGTTGAAGAGTGATTGAGGATTAGCTTTATTTGTCACATATAGATCAAAACATCAAAACATACAGCTTTCCATCTGTGCCGGGTTGAGCACTGAGCTAGCCACTTGGCCTCGTAAAAAAACAAGGGTCGAGTCAGGAGCGTTCATACCATGACCCGGTTACTCCAAAAGGAGACCAATCCTGACACTACGCGCCAGACAAGAATGGCTGATTTTCTGGTGTGACAAGCTATGAAATTAAATGAAATGAAAACATACAGAGGAATGTATTGTTTGCGTCAACAGCCAACACACTCAGCAGCCCACCAGCATTGTGATGCTTCCAATGTCAACACAATATGGCCACATCTTACTAACCCTAACTTGTCTACCGTTTCTGGACTGTGGGTGGAAACCGGAGCACCCGGAGGAAACCTACAGATTTAAAGGGAGAACATACAAACTCCTTACAGATTCCAGTGGGGATTGAACCCTGATCTTACAGCTGTTGCTGTAAAGCATTATGTTAACTGTTATGCTACCGTGTCACCCATTCCAGAGAGCAGGTCATCAATACCACAGTTGGCTAGCTGGTTCAATATCCTGTGATATCACATGGAGTGAATTAAATTGGCTGGAAGCTGGCTTCTGTGATGATGAGGGTCTCTGAAAGAGGTTGAGATGGGTAATCTCTTCCAAACTTTCAGATGAACATGGCTGCAAATGCAAAGCCTTTCTGTATGGATCACTGTTTGAATGACTTGTGGCCGAAGGTGTTCTTCTACATGAGCTTCCTTTACTTGTAAAGGATAAGTGGTACATTGCCAGCTAAAAGAAACAGTCCAAACATGGGAAAACCCATGGTTCACAACACCAGGGACAGACAGAACCCAAGCTGTAAGCAATACTCAATGTTTGCAGACCTCACACCTATGCACAACTTGATATAAATCCATTCAAACAAAATCATCAGATCATCCTTGGTAAATTTTTCCCATATTCTCAATAATTCAAATCTCTGCAGGCACAATTCATTTTCAACTTACAATGAAAATGGAAAAGAAAGATGACTTTTTTTTATATATAGCATTGTTCCGGCCCTTCAAGCCACGCCACCCAGCAACCCCCGATTTAACCCTAGCTTAATCACAGGACAACTAATCTACCAACCTGTACATCTTTGGACTGTGGGGGGAAACCAGAGCACCCGGAATAAAACCCATACAGTCACAGGGAGAACGTACAAACTCTTTATGAACAGCGGTGGGAATTGAACCCAGGTCCCTGGTACTGAAAAGCATTGTGCTAACCACTACACTACCACTGCCCTAGATATACAGTCAAAGAGCCATAGAGCATGGAAGCAGGATCTTTGGCCCATCCAATACATGCCAGCCCATTTCCATTAAAACTATTCTTATCCCATTTTACTCTCTCCCTTCACATT
The DNA here is from genome assembly GCF_030144855.1 of Hypanus sabinus. Taxonomy (NCBI): domain Eukaryota; kingdom Metazoa; phylum Chordata; class Chondrichthyes; order Myliobatiformes; family Dasyatidae; genus Hypanus; species Hypanus sabinus. The sequence goes on from NC_082711.1 coordinate 37,131,634, forward strand.
AATGATTTGACTGCTCACTTACATACCATAAGCAATTTACAATGGCCAATTAAACCGTGAATCAAAAGAATGCAAAAAAAAAAGATTGGCAAGAATGCTGCCAGGGTTTGAAGGCTTGAATTATAGAGAAAGGTTGGGCAGACAGTGACTTTATTCATCAGAGAGTAGAAGACTGGGCAATATATCAAATCATGAAGGACATGGATAGGGTGCATGCCAGGGAAAGGGAATCAAAAAACTGGAAGACACAGAGAAGGCTTAAAGTGAAATTGGAAAGATTTAAAAGGTTCCTGACAGGGAACTTCTTCACCCAGATGGTAGTTTGTAGAAGGCCTCTGTTAGTCTTGATAGACCATGGATTTGCACCTTGGAAAGTTTCCAGCCTGGGCAAGGTTTTTTTTGGTAGATTATGGAAGACCGGCAGTTGCCCAAGCTGCAAGTCTCCCTTCTCCATGCACACCAATGTTGTCCAAGGGAAGGGCATTAGGATCCATACGGCTTGGCACTGGTGTCGTTGCAGAGCAATGTGTGGTTAAGTGCCTTGCTTAAGGACATACCACGCTGCCTCAACAGAGCAATGTATGGTTAAGTGCCTTGCTCAAGGACACACACGCAAGCCTCAGCCAAGGCTTGAACTAGAGACCTTCAGGTAACTAGATGAACGCCTTAACCACTTGGTCACACACCAACACACCCAGATGGTGAGCATATATGGAATGAGCTACCAGAGGCAAATTCAACAACAAGATAACAAAAGTTCTTGGACAGTCTCATGTAGATAGGGTGGTGAAGAAGGCTTTTGGAATGCTGGCCTATATAAATCAAAATATTGAGTACAGAAGTTGGGATGTAATGATAAAATTGTACAAGGCATTGGTAAGGCCAAATTTAGAATATTGTGTACAGTTCTGGTCACCGAATTATAGGAAAGATATCAATAAATTAGAGAGATTGCAGAGACGATTTACTAGGATGTTACCTGGGTTTCAGCACTTAAGTTACAGAGAAAGGTTGAACAAGTTAGGTCTCTATTCATCGGAGCGTAGAAGGTTGAGGGGGGATTTGATCGAGGTATTTAAAATTTTGAGAGGGATAGATAGAGTTGACGTGAATAGGCTGTTTCCATTAAGAGTAGGGGAGATTCAAACGAGAGGACATGATTTGAGAGTTAGGGGGCAGAAGTTTAAGGGAAACACGAGGGCGTATTTCTTTACTCAGAGAGTGATAGCTGTGTGGAATGAGCTTCCTGTAGAAGTAGTAGAGGCCAGTTCAGTTGTGTCATTTAAGGTAAAATTGGATAGGTATATGGACAGGAAAGGAGTGGAGGGTTATGGGCTGAGTGCGGGTAGGTGGGACTAGGTGAGATTAAGAGTTCGGCACGGACTAGGAGGGCCGAGATGGCCTGTTTCCGTGCTGTGATTGTTATATGGTTAAATGGTTATATGGTTATAGGTATGTGGATAGGAAAGCTTTAGAGGGATATTGGCGAAACATGACAAATGGCATGTACAAGTTCGGCTGACAGGCCTATTTCTGTGCTGTACAGCTCTATGCCTTAATGACCTTATATGGGATGTGGGAGGATCTCAGAGAACCTGGGGAAATCCAAGTCATGGGTGATTGATTGATTGATTGATTGATTGATTGATTGATTGGTTGTCTGCCATTTCTGACATTGGCAGTGTAACCTGTGCTGGAAAATTTTTAAAGTGGAAAAGCCATTGCACCGGGGCAGTTCCACTCGCTTGACCAGGTCTAGTGGTACTGGTAGTCTCCACAACTGGGGTCTTCATTGGTTGCAGTAGATAACCATGACTTCTTCTGTGCATCGTTGTGACCTTTTTTCTCCATGAAGTGGATCGTTGGATCTCACTGTTGATCTCATCTGCCCAGTCTGCCCAGACTTCACATGCTAGACAGGTAGGTCTCCCCGGGAGTTCCAAAGTTCAGGGGTGAATCTGGACCCTAAAGCTGTGAGACAGCATTGCTACTTGTTGCATCACTGTGCAATTCCATTTTATTCAAGTTGCATCAGGTATAATTGACTTCTGGTATCTGGAGAGGTGGAGAATAGGTGGATGACTTTTCCCTATGAGAAACCAAACTTACATTATAAAACTGACTCTTCCTATGGAATTTCATTCTAACCCCTTGACTTCCTATGTCATGAGGCTAATCTTCAGAATTGTTTGCAAATTGTCAGATTTTCAGGAGATGTGCCAACTATTATGGAGCTGCTGGCCAGCTCGCACTGGTTTTCTGGGTTGGCATGTGTATATCAGCAGGAGACTGGTGTGAGACTAATCCGGCACAATCAGTCTTCTCGGTAATTGTTGCTGGAATCTGAATCATGCAGCAATAATTAAGCAGCAAGCATTCCAAAAGAGATAAGATTATATAAGCTACAAAGGACTGATTCTGTGAAGTTTTGCTGAGGAACATCAATTATATTCAGAAACAAAAAAAAGGAACAATTTCCTCAAAAGAGTGTGAGCAAACAGAGTGAGAGACTGGGAATGTAGAGAATTAGGATGGATGACCAAGGGCTTTGTCATAACTGTATTTTCAGGAGTGTCTGAAGTACTAAAAGAGGTTAAGAAAAAACAAAGTTTAGGAAGGTGCAACTGCCAAAGATGGAGCAATTTAAACCAAGTGTATGGAGATGGCAGAATTAAAGGAGCAGAGAGATTTCAGGATTGTAGCACCTGAAGTGATTTCAGTGATAACTAGGTGTGAGGGCATGAAATTATTTGAAAACTAAGATGTCAACATTAAAATTTGAGCCACTTCATGATTCTCTCACAAAGTAAATCCACCAGTACAGAGGTATTGGATAAAGGGAAGTCGTCTGCAGTTAGCAGACAGTCTTCAATGCCTCCCCAGAACCCTCAAACAGGGAATGAAAGCAAATCATCCCCAATCCCAACGGAGTGGATAAGGTGGAGAACGGGGTGAAGGAGACTTGACGAAACTTAACATACAGGCATCAAAAATTGGGATGAGCACAAGTTAAGGAGTGTGTGAAAACAAAGGGCAGCAATGAAAACATTGAGTTAATGATCTAATGAAATAGGATCTAGTGATTTGACCACCTTCAATGGCCAAATCACGGGTGGTGATGAATCAACCTACAGAAGCAAGATGCAACATCTAGTTGAGTGGTGCCACAATAAACCCCTCATGATCAAAGACAACAAAGTCAAAGATCTAATCATTAACTTCAGGAAGGAAAAGTTGGCAGACCATGTATACTACTGGCTACATTCTGATCATTTTTCATCTTTTCTCTCCTTCTGGCTTATTTAGTTGCTTTCTATTGGTTTTTAAAGGTTTCCCAGTCGTCTAGCTTCCTACTGATTTTTGCTATACTGTAGGCCCTCTCTTTTGATTGACGCTGGCTTTGACTTCGACACAGTTGCCACATTCTCCCTTTAGAATACTTCTTCATCTATTTGTTGTATCTATCATGCACTTTTTGAATTGTCCGCAGAAACTCCGGCAACAGATGTTTTGCCACATTTCCTGCTAGTTTCCTCTTCCAATCAACTTTAGTCAGCTGCTCCCTCATGCCTCTGTAATTCCCTGCACCCCACTGAAACACTGATATATCTGATTTTATCTTCTCCCTCTCAAACTGCAGAGTGAATTCTATCATATCATGATCACTGCTTCCCAAGTGCTCCTTTACCTTAAGCTTCTTGATCAAATTTGGTTCAGTACACAACAGCCAGTTCAGAATTGCTGATCCCTGAGTGGGTTCAACTACAAGTTACTCTAAAAAAAGCCATCTAATAAGCATTCTATAAATTCCCTCTCTTGGGATCCAGCACCAACCTAATTTTTCAAATGTAAGGGGTTTTCTTATTGGTGTAAGGGTTTTTTTTCCCCTTTGTTTGTTAAATGTACTGTGTATGTTAATCAAAACGGCTTCTTTGTTTGTTAAAAGTAGGAATGCTTCTTTGTTATGATAAGTGCTTTCTCTCACAGTTTGTTTGGGTTTAGGGTTGCTGATAATGAGAATTGTATTCATTTCTTAACCAATTGGGATTAATGTTATTCTTTCTTCTGGGTCTGTAAACTATTGTTGGCAGGGATTTGGGGAGTTGGCGCGAGGGAGAGAGAGACAGAGAGCGAGAGAGAGAGAGAGAGAGAGAGAGAGAGGACGCGATGCTGTAAGCTGTGTGACGAAACGGACCCCGAGCGGGGTTCCGAGGCCAGGATTGTCGGCGGGGAGAGGAGACGAAGACAGACATGCTGGGGGTGCTTGGTTAATCACTTCGGGTGGTACTGAGCTACGAGTCGAGGAGGTCTGAGGGGATTGAATGGTGGCCAGAAGACTTCGTTAATTGAGCTCCAATGGTTGTGCACGAAGTGGTTTGGACTTTGGTAAGTTTTGGCGCCTTTTCTTTATTTTCTTTTCCTTCATATATACTATATCGTAATTAATCACCTAGTTCTGGTAAGATCTATAAAGTGTAATCATTTAATCACATATTGTGTACTGTCTGTTATTTGGTGAGTTGGGGACGTCACACAGCATCCACACAAGTTGATTATCCAGTTTGGCGGGGGCGAAGCCTGCTTCCCCTAGACAGAAGCGAGTTGAGCGAGCCTGAGGCGAACCAGGGGGCTACACAAATATATCTGTATATTGAAACCCCCCCATGACTATTGTAACATTGCCACTTTTACATTCCTTTTCTATTTCCTGTTGAAATTTATATTCCACATGCTGGCTGCTGTTCGGGGGCCTGTATGTAACTCACGTCAGGGTCTTTTTACCCTTGCATTTTCTTAACTCTACCCACAAAGATTTTACATCTTCTAATCCTATGTCACCTCTTTCTAAAAAAAGAAATGAAGTAAGTACTACAAAAAGAGAGCAAAAAAGAAGAAAAACATAGTGAGGACCTGCGTATGGGTTCATTGTCCATTCAGAAATCTGATGGCAGAGGGGAAGAAGCTATTCCTGAAATTCTGAGTGTGTGTCTTCAGGCTTCTGTACCTCCTCCTTGATGTTAGTCATAAGAAGAGGGCATGACCTGGGTGATGAGGGTCCACAATGATGGATGCATCCTTTTTGAAGCATTGCCTTTTGAAGCTATCCATGATGCTGGGGAGGCTAGTACCCATGATAGAGCTTGCAGAGTTTGCCCATGCTGGCATCAATATGGATGGAACCAAGTGAATGAATTCCTGTATTTCTAGGTAAGAAAGGAAAGAAACTGGAAGAAGCAGTCAGCTGTACAGAAGCAGAGGTACAGGAGCGTGAAACACTGCAGGTAGTTGGGGAATAGATTAGAGCATGGGGCGTCAGTGTTCAGAGTTCAGTTTTGGCATCCTGGGCAAGAAGTTTAGCCATCCTTACCATGAGCTTATGGGTTTCTTCTGGGTGTTCCAGTTCCCTCCCACAGTCCAAGACGTACTGGTTTATAGGTTGATTGGTTATTGTAAACTGTCCTGTGATTCAGCCAGGGTTAAATAGGTGGGTTGCTGGGCAACAAGGCCCATTAGGCCAGAAGAGTCTGTTCCATGCTGTGCCCTCAATAACAAATAACAATAAGTAAAAACGTTCACAGCCACATTTTCTATATTGCTCAGAGCCGTTTTGGAAGTCTTTTTGGGAGTCTGCCACGTGGCAACTGAAGCTGCAACATTGACAGGAATAGCTTAAATGTGAAGCCCAAGGAATGTCAGAATAAAACAAGAAAGAGAACAGACCTGAGGCAGGGCGGAGGAGAACAGAAATCAGGATGGGCTCCTGGTACATGACCTGATTGCCTCACATTTGGCATCAAAGAGTAAAAAAGGATGGCTAAATTTGTAAATGAGACTGAAAGGATCAGTGCATGGAGAGTAAACAAAAATGTTTCAAATAATTGAGGAAAATGAGTTTATTGTCAGAAGAAATAAAAACACAAAATGCTGGCAGAACTCAGCAGGCCAGGCAGCATCTATGGGAGGAGGTAGTGACGACGTTTCGGGCCAAAACCTTTCATCAGGAGAAAAGCTTTACTGAGTGCTTTACCCAGGTCTATAAGGAGATTGTACTTCTTCCCATGACTGTGTGTGTTTCCTGAGATACTCCAGTTTTCTCCTACATTCCAAAAGCATACGGGTTAGTAGGTTAATTGGGCACAAGCGTGTAATTGGGCATCACGGATTCATTGGGCCAGAAGGGCCTGTTAATGCGCTGTATCTCTAAATAAAAAAAATAAATTAAAATGAAAAAGTAAAATGCTTGAGGAACTCATTAGGTTAGGCAGCATCTATGGAAAGATCCTTGAAAAGATATGGAGACCATTTATTCAATATTTTCATATGATGTAATATGACCCTGTTTCAAGCCTATTTGATTTTCCAGCTTTAATTTTATATATGTTGAGAGGATCGGAGTTGACGACACTGATGATTATGTATTCTTGTGAGATATTATAAACAGCCTTTTTTTTTCTTTTTCCAGTTTTTCTTTCTCTCTTTTTCTTTTTTTGCTTTTTTTTTCTTTATTAGCTGTTAGATTATTAGTTTAGTTTTTTTTTGCATAATAATTTTTTTTCTTTTTTCTGTTTTTTTTAATATCATATATTATGATATACCCAGATTTACCTTGTTCATCTATATACTGTATCATTCATGATTTGGGAATACTCAATTATACTGTAATCATTGCTTATGTATTCTTTCATGTGCAATGGAAATGTGTATGTTTGTAATCCCATTACCTATATATCAATTATATTTTGTTGATATTATTAACAATAATAAAAAGATTGAAAAAGAAAGAAAGGAAAGATCCTGGATGCTGGAAATTAAGATTGACGATCTCGGGGCAAGACTGCAGTATCAAAGGCAGATGAGGTAGATGAGGCAGATCTCATTGTAAGGATTGCTGTTACAATGAAACTTGGTTAATGGCAAACACTCTGGATGCAGTGATACAACTGAACGGTTTTATGATTTTCAGAATGGATCAAACTGCAAATTGTGGCAAAGAAAAATGTGCCTTTTAGTCAGTTCTCATCGGTCCACAGATATTGGGGTTATGTGGATTTCTTGTTCCCCTGATTTATAACACCTAATGATTAAATGTAGACCATTCTATTTGCCTCAAGTGTTCATCTGTGACCCTGCCCACAGTTTACATACCACCAGCAGGGCAATTATAAGCAAGCACTCGTGAAACTGCACAATACTGTCTGCAAGCAAAAACCAGTCCATCCCAACAAAATTCAAAATATAGTTGCAAACTTTAAGCAAGCCTGTTTGAAGAGAACTGCCTAATTATCCCCAGCAAGTAGCCTTCTACACCAGAGGTCCCAACACCCTAGACCACCACTTCACTACAATAAAGAATGCCTACTGTTCATTTCTAAGACAGTTTGATAAGTCGGATCATTTGGCTGTACTCCTACTACCGACATACAGACAGAGAGTAAAAAGCAAGGCTTCAGGGCTCAACAACTAAGAGGTGGTCATGGGAGGCAGAGGAACAGTTACTGGATTGTCTCGAGTCAATGGACTGGGCTATGTTCACAAACTCATCTGAGGACCTGAATAACTACATTAGGGTTGTAACAGAATTTATTAAAATACCTGTGGATAAGTGTGTTCCCACAAAATCATTCAGGGTTTACCCTACTCAGACACCCCGGATGAACAAGGAAATCTGGAATTTGTTGAGAGCCAGATCAGAGGAATTCAGGTTTGGAGATCAAGATTGCTACAGAAGGTGCAAGTATGATCTCCAGAAAAGTCATCTCATGGACGAAGTTGAGATTCACTGGAATCAACAAGGATTGCTCAGTGGCTGTGGCAGGGTTTGACTGCCATAACCTCCTACAAAGTTAAATCTTGTGACATAGGGGACAGCAGAGCTTCTCCTCCAGATGAGCTCAAAGCCTTCTACGCTCGCTTTGATCACCAGAACAGGGAGGAACCGTTGTGCACACCCATGTCTCCTGATGATCCTTTGGTCTCAATATCTGAAGATGGCTTGTGGGTTATCTTCAAGACAGTGAGTATAAGGAAAGCACCCGGTCCGGGTGGAGTAACTGGCTGAGTACTAAAGATCTGTGCTGACCAACTGGCTGGTGTATTCACAGATGTCTTCAGCCTCTCGGTCCAGCAGTGTGTGGTACCCACCTGCATTAAGCAGGTTTCAGTACTACCCCTGCCCAAGAAGAGCATGGTAACCTGCTTCGATGACTATGACCCAGTTGCACTTACATTCACACTGATGAAGTGTTTTCAGAGGCTGATGTTGAGCATATCAGCTCCTGCCTGAGTGGTGACTTGGATCCACTCCAATTCGCCCACTGAAGAAACAGGTCTACAGCAGATGCCATGTCATCGGCTCTTCGCACAACTCTGGAACATCTAGACAGCAAAGATGATTACATCAGGGTGCTCCTTACTGATCAGGGCTTGGCATTTAATACCATCATCCCATAAAAACTACTAAGTAAAATCCAAGACTGGGGCCTCAATACCCCCTTGTGCAATTGGATCCTGGATTTCCTAACTTGTAGACCCCAGTCAGTTCAGACTGGCAAAAACATCTCCTCCACAATCTCCATCAGCACAGGGGCAGCACGGGGATGTTTACTTAACCCCTGCTCTACTCGCTTTACGCCCATGACTGTATGACTAAGTGCAGTTCCAACACCATATACAACTTTCCTGAAGACGCCACTGTTGTGGGCCATATCGAAGGTGGCGATGAATCAGCATACAGGAGGGAGATTGAAAATTTGGCTGAGTGGTGTAATAATAACAACCTCTCACTCAATATCAATAAGACCAAGCATATTATTGTTTATTTCAGGAGAGGGAAACCAGAGGTCTACGAACCAGAAACCATAGGAGGATCAGGGGAGGAAGAGGGGGTCAGTAACTTTAAAATGCTGGGTGCCACTACCTCAGAAGACCTGTCCTAGACCCATCATATAAATATAATCGTGAAGAAAGCACAACAGTTCCTCTTCTTCCTTAGGAGTCTGCAGAGATTCAGCATGTCATCAAAAACGCTGGCAAACTTCTATAGATGTGTGGTGGAAAGTGTGCTGACTGGCTGCATTATGGCCTGGTATGGGAACACCAATGCCTTTGAGGGGAAAATCCTACAAAAGCTAATGGATTTGGCCCAGTACATCACAGGTAAAACCATCCAATGAGCACATCTACATGAAATGTTGCCATAGGAAAGTAGCATCCATCTTTAAAGATCTTCACCATCCAGGTCATGCTCTTTTCTTGCTGCTGTCATCTGGTAGAAGGTACAGGTATCCTTAACAGTTTCAAGAACGGTTATGACCCCTCAACCATCAGGCTCTTGAACAAAAGGAGGGGTAATTACACTCATTCCACTTCAAGTGTTCCTAAAACCTGTGGTCCCACTTTAAAGACTCTTTATCTTATTACTTCATACTCGTTATCTCTTGCTATTTATTGTATTTGCATTTGCACAGCTTGTTGTTCATTGATCCTGTTCCAGTTACTGTTCTATAGGTTTGCTAAGTATGCCTGCTAAAAAAGAACCTTAGGGTTGCATGTGGTGATATGTATGTACACTGATAATAAATTTTACTTCGAGCTTTGAACTTTGAATAAACAGTCGATGGTTTAGACCAAGACCCTTCATCAGGCTTAGAGGACTAAATGGTGAGAATCAGATATAAAAAGGAATGCAGACTTGGCATCTTCACAAAACGGTAGGGCTAAAAAATTTTCTTCATTTTATGTTATTTAAATCTATGAGTTTACCTCCATGTCAGCAGAGGTTCTCATTAACTTTAATACACACTAACTGTTCGAGAAAGGACAGGCTGCGGGATTACTATTTGAAGGTAACAAAAGAGTCAAGCCAAATTCTAAATTCAACAGGAAGAGTTAAACTAAAATGGAATTTTTTTCTGAAACTTCTCCTTGCCTATTTAGATAGATGTTCTCTTTGATCTAGACGAAAAATAGATCACATTTAACACAGGAGAAGTAATTGTCAATTGTAAGGTAGCCAGTTGCGATACACCGAGACTATTTGTTTTGATCTGCTGTCGCTCAGTGATGTCTTCCGCACTTTTAAACTCTCATGCTATTGCAATACTGCCCGGCAGTGTGTTTGGTGATGGCAGGAGTAGATTGTGCTTGTGAGAATGAATGCTTCCGATAGTCAGGCAGCATGCAAAGTTATTGTGGAGATTGTTTTGACGATATGCTTCCTTTTTCTTTCAGAGTGCAATCAATAGTTCATCTAGCATGATAAGCCCATGCATTTGACAGGAGACAAGGCGCCAGGTATATACCACAGAACACTGATGTTATTAACTGATGTCGTGAGGTGAAACCTTGCTCTCAATTCATGCAATTGTATAAAATAGAAACAGGCCCTTCAGCCTATCAAGTCAGTTCTAACCATTGAGCAGCTATTTTTCAGTAGGTTGCAATTTTTGCCTTAATCCTCCCTTAACCTAATGTTTTCTTCCTACATTCCCATTAACTCCTCTCAGATTCTACCATCCCCTGCACACTAGAAGCAATCTATAGCAGCCAGTTACCCCAGCAACTTACAGATTTTTTGGGATATGGGAAACGGAGCATCCAGAGAGAAGGTACACAGGGAGAAAGTTCAAACTCCATACAACCAGCGCCACAAATGAGGAGGGAGCCCGGGGTGCTGGAGCAGTGAGATGCAGCTCTACCAGCTGCACCACTTTACTACTCCCTTGCAAACCAGGGAGGTTTGCAGTGACTTTCCAATTCATACCACAAGTCCCCTGGTTGATTACGGACTCAGCGCAAAAGAAAGAAGGACCTTCACTTGTGGATCATTTACAGTATAATGACATCAAGGTATTCAAGTGTTAAATGCTTAGTTTAAAAGAAAACTTCATGCCTAATTGGTCTGTGCTGTTGATTATGCATCAGTAAATCACTGTTGCAATGTAAGGAAGCTGCCATTTTGACTCTGAAAATGTGGTTCTGGCCTGAATTTAAGAACATCGGACAGTGAGTGCCAAAATGAAGAGCCTGTTGGTGGTGTGTCTGCTCTGATGGTTAATCAGTGAATTTGTTTGTTCTAAGTTGTCCCACCAAAGATGTTGTACAATACGCCAGCACTGACATTATACAAAGTGCAACTTGTATCTTCTCAGCTTTCCAATGTGACTTCAGAATGGAGCTGGAGGGGCCAGGGATATATTACAATGGCGCATATCCAAGTCTGCCTGTTCACAACAATCTGGTAGTTGAACTGTAATGGTAGAGTCAAATGGAGCATTTCCTATTGTCTCAGGATAATACTTTTAGTTAGCTTTTTCAATGATGGTCAGTCCATTAACTGTTTGGATAGGGAGAAATCAATAGGAGGAGCCAAAACTTAAGTCCAGACTTGGGAAGGAGAATTTCCATTTAAATATCACAGTGCAGGAAAAGTGGAATGTGCCCCTATCAGCTGTTGCTATCAGCTGTCATGCACCTTCACTCCTCTGGCACTGTGATATTTAAAGTACTCTCTGTCCCAATCCTTCGCTTTGATTAAGAGCCCTCGCTGCTATTTTAGCTTGTCATACTGGAGTCATTTTTCGTCATCTCAGGGAATGAAGATGACTGATGCAGGCTTGCGGGTCTGCTGGGTTGCTATGGTGCCTCTGCAGTCTGCTGATTGGCTTCCGAGTTCAGTCACAGGTCTTCACAGATCAGTTCAGGCACACAGATCTCGGACTCTGTAGTACACAGTTGTCCTCAAATGATGCTCCTTTAGCGGGCAGTACATCATTCTCTCAGCTTAATTAGGTGTCATTAGCTTAATTAGTTTGGCACAACATTGTGAGCCAAAGAGCCTGTTCCTATTCCATGTTCAATGTTCTCTCAGTTTACGCTGAGGAATATTTAAAATGCTCCCAACTTTAGTGCCTTAATCTCCTGTTCAGTACTCTTCCCCCTCACCTCACATCAGGCAGATAATCAGTCAGTCCTCTCCTGCTCATCTTTGATTACCCAAACTCAATTCAGAATCAGGTTTATTATCACTGACACATGTCGTGGTTTGTTGTTTTGTGGCAATTCTAGAGATAAAAAAATTACAAAGGTGGAATAGTGAGGTAGTGTTAATGGGTTCATGGATAATTCAGAAATCTGAATCTAATATCTGCATTTTTTTTTTAGTTCTGAGCAAGAAGGCTGCGAGTGAACTGCTGGTTATTCGGAGCGAAGGGAGATTTTTACTACTCGGGCTAAGGAGAGGCGAGACCGTGCAGGTGCGTGACGTCAGCCTGTAGTGTGCGAAAGGTTTAAAAAGAAGACCACCGTATCCAGTGGGCAGCATCGGAGCAGGCCGCAGAGTGGTAGGGCTTCGGCTCAACAGGCTTAGGCAGTAACAGGACGAGGCGAGGTAGGAAGTATGTGTGTGAGGCCAGTTTTCTGTGCTCGGTGTCAGATGTGGGGGGTCCTGGAGTCTCCCTGCCTCCTGGCCGGCCATATCTGCACCAGATGCATCGAGCTGCAGTTCCTGAGGGACCGAGTTAGGGAACTGGAGATGCAGCTCAATGACCATTGCCTGGTCAGGGAGAGTGAGGAGTTGATAGAGAGGAGTTATAGGCAGGTAGTCACACTGGGGCCTGGGAGACAGATAAGTGGGTCGCAGTCAAGAGGAGGAAGGGGAAGAGTCAGTACCAGAGAGTACCCCACTGGCTGTCCCCCTTGACAGTAAGTACTCCTGTTTGAGTACTGTTGGGACGGGACAGCCTACCTGGGGGAAGCAGCAGTGGTCGTGCCTCTGGCACAGAGTCTGGCCCTGTGGCTCAGAAGGGTAGGGAAGGGAAGAGGATGGCAGTAGTGATAGGGAACTCTCTAGTTAGGGGGTCAGACAGGCGATTCTGTGGATGCAGGAAAGAAACTCGGATGGTAGTTTGCCTCCCAGGTGCCAGGGTCTGGGATGTTTCAGATCGCGTCCAAGATATCCTGCATTGGGAGGGAGAACAGCCAGAGGTCGTGGTACATATCGGTACCGATGTCATAGGTAGGAAAAAGGAAGAGGTCCTGAAAAAAGACTACAGAGAGTTAAGAAGGAAGTTGAGAAGAAGGACTGCAAATGTAGTAATCTCGGGATTACTGCCTGTGCCACGCGACAGTGAGAGTAGGAATAGAATGAGGTGGAGGATAAATACGTGGCTGAGGAATTGGAGCAGGGGGCAGGGATTCAGATTTCTGGATCATTGGGACCTCTTTTGGGCAGGAATGACCTGTACAAAAAGGGCGGGTTATACTTGAATTCCAGGGGGACAAATATCCTGGGGGGGAGGTTTGCTAAGGCTACTGGGAAGAGTTTACACTAGAATTGTTGGGGGGTGGGAACTGAACTGAAGAGACTGGGGAAGAGGAGGTTAGCTCACAAATAGAGAAAGCTTGTAGACAGTGCAAGAGGGAGGAAAGGCAGGTGATAGAGAACGGATGTGTTCAGACTGGAGGCTTAAGATGTGTCTATGTTAATGCAAGTAGTGTTGTGAACAAAGTGGATGAGCTTAGAGCGTGGATCAATACTTGGAGATATGATGTGGTGGCCATTACAGAGTCTTGGATGGCTCAGGGACAGGATTGGTTACTTCAAGTGCTGGGATTTAGATGTTTCAGAAAAGACGGAGGGAGGGAAAAGAGGTGGGGACGTGGCACTGTTGATAAGAGATAGTGTCGCAGCTGCAGAAAAGGTGGACGCCATGGAGGGATTGTCTACGGAGTCTCTGTGGGTGGAGGTTAGGAACAGGAAGGGGTCAATAAGTTTACTGGGTGTATTTTATAGGCTGCCCAATAGTAACAGGGATATCGAGGAGCAGATAGGGAAACAGATCTTGGAAAGGTGTAATAATAACATAGTTGTCATAATGGGAGATTTTAATATCCCAAATATCAATTGGCATCTCCCTAGAACAAGGGGTTTAGATGGAGTGGAGTTTGTTAGGTGTGTCCAGGAAGGTTTCTTGACACAATATGTAGATAAGCCTACAAGAGGAGAGGTTGTACTTGATTTGGTATTGGGAAATGAACCTGGTCAGGTGTCAGATCTCTCAGTGGGAGAGCATTTTGGAGACAGTGATGATAATTCTAACTCCTTTACAACAGCATTGGAGAGCGATAGGAACAGACAAGTTAGAAAAGTGTTTAATTGGAGTAAGGGGAATTATGAGGCTACCAGGCAGGAAATTGGAGGCTTAAATTGGAAAGAGATGTTCTCAAGGAAAGGTATGGAAGAAATGAGGCAAATGTTCAGGGGATATTTGTGTGGAGTTCTGTATAGGTATGTTCTAATGAGACAGGGAAGTTATGGTAGGGCACAGGAACCGTGGTGTACAAAGGCTGTAATAAATCTAGTCAAGAGACTAGTAGACAAGAATATGGAGGAATTTAAGGTGGGGTTGTATGGGAGGCAGGGTTTAAGGGTTGGCACAACATTTTGGGCCGAAGGGCCTGTACTGTGCTGTATTGTTCTATGTTCTATGTTCTAAGAAGAAAATAAAAGCTTACAAAAGGTTCAGAGAGCTAGGTAATGTTAGAGATCTAGAAGATTATAAGGCAACTAGGAAGGAGCTTAAGAAGGAAATTAGGAGAGTTAGAAGGGGCCATGAGAAGGCCTTGACAGGCAGAATTAAGGAAAACCCCAAGGCATTCTCCAAGTATGTGAAGAGCAAGAGGATAAGACGTGAAAGAATAGGACCTATCAAGTGTGACAGTGGGAAAGTGTGTATGGAACCAGAAGAAATAGCAGAGGTATTTAATGAATACTTCTGTATTCACTATGGAAAAGGAACTTTGATTGTAGTGATTGCAGTGATGACTTGCAGCAGACTGAAAAGCTTGAGCATGTAGATATAAAGAAAGAGGATGTGCTGGAGCTTTTGGAAAGCATCAAGTTGGATAAGTCACCGGCACCTGACGAAATGTACCCCAGGCTACTTACTGTAGGAGATGAGGGAGATGAGGGACCCAGGGAGTTACATTGTGGGGTGCTCGTCCGGGATTGATTTCTGTGGAAGCTGTGTGATCACCCTCTTTAAATTGTGTCTGCGGCGAAGAGCTGGTGTGCCTTTGTGGGTGTGCGATTGCTGGTTATCGCTGTGTGTGTGTTGGGTGGGGTGGTTGCTGTTGGCTGACGAAATGGTGGTGGGACCATGGGTTGTCCGTACTGTTTGGAGATTGAGGAGTGACAGGTTGGGATGTTTCAGCAGTGGTGGGCTCCGCCCGGTTATTGGAATAATGTCCAGCCCTAAAGGGGCGGAGGCATGGGCGGAGCGGACCTCTCAGTTGTTGGGTGAGTGGCAGTGCTTGGCTGAGGGAAAGCGACAGGGACGGGTTGAAAGTTTGAGTAGACGGGCTGGTGACTTTGTTAGAACTGTCGGGCGCAATTACCTCGAAGTGACCGCTGCCAGTTCTGGGAAAGTGTGGGAAAATGCGTGTGGTTTGACTGGAAGTCAAATGCCGCAGCTGGGGGGCTTATCATATCCGTGGCAGGAGATTGGTGGGAAGTTTTTAGAGTATCCCTTTTTGCCTTGGGGGGCAGATAAATTGCTTGTGGTGCCAAGGGGATCTGTCAAGGGGATCAGTTGTTCCATTGATTCGAGAGGTGTCGGGAAACTTAGAGGAGGCCCAGTGGGGGAACGGCTTGGGGTCTCTGGGGGAGCACATTCCCAGCAATGTACCAAGGAACTCCCGAAAGGAACAGACCCTATTCCTGAAGGCTTAGAGGGGCCATGCGCACAGGTGTTGTTACGGATGGATGGAAGTCAAGTTAAAGCCATCCTCGGCACCGGGGCGCCGGTGAAGTTGCTGTACAGTTTGTTTCATAACCGTTATTGGAAGCATTTACCCTTGACAACATTGAGGACACTGGAGATTCGGGGTACCAGTGCCGGTGATTATCCAGACAACGGTTGTTGGTCAGTGAAAATGGAGTTCTTAGAGGCAAATGTGGAGGAGACTGAGGTTCATGAATCGTTAATGCTGATATGTCCGGACCCTGTTGAGACGGGCAGCGTTTCTGTTCTAGAGAGAACCAAAATCCTGCTGGTGCACTTGGGAGCCTGCCCGGAGGAGGCGGGTGAGCGCTGTTTGGAGGCATTGTCGATGCACCCAGGGTTTCGAGCTGCTTGTGCGGACGTGTGTAGCAGCATTGGGCCGATACCGAATTCAAACAAGAGCCAGTGGTGGTACGGCCTGGGGGAAGTATCTGAGGGTGAGACCCTCTTCGTGGACGCTGCGAAACACCACAAGGGAGGGGAGTTGACTGCTGAAGACACCTCGGAGAGAGAGAGGTTGCGGCGACTGGCCCCTACAGCCATGGAAGACGTAGGCAGTGTGTGTGTGGATTATATTGCGTTGAAGAGGCGCACTGTCAGTGACCAGAATATGGCCGAGGGCCAGAGAGGCGATGGCCTGTCTGAGTGGTGTGAAGTGGTTTAAGGTGCTGGATCTGAGGAGTGGATGTTGCCAGATCCCGATGAGTGGGGCCAACAAGGAGAAGACGGCCGTTATAAATTCCCTAGGAGTCTTCGGGTCCGAAAAGATGCCACAGGGCATATCTGGAGCCCTTGCAACCTTCCTGCGGGGCAGGTGGAAGACCATAGGGGATGTGGAGGCGTTTGGAGTTTTGGTGTATGTGGATGATCTCTTGGTATTTGGATTTGCCTCAGGAGAATATGAAGTGAGGTCGTTGCAGCAGCAGCTGAGAACTACCGAGTTAAAGTGTTTTCGGGACACGTGCCAGGGCTGGCGAAGGTCGCAGCTCGTGAGAGACTGTCTCTACGGAATCAAGATTGAAATGAAGACGGAGAGACTGGAGAAAGTGAGCTGGAACCATTCGGAAGACTTACAAGTTGGAGAGAATGAAGAAAGTTGTCTGACTGAGGGTAATAGCAAACTGAGAACCCGGAGAGGGGAGTTTGCAGAGGTGAAGAAATTACAGACGAATCTCAGAAGAGAGAAGCGGAAGCTTGAAGGGAACCTGAAGATGACCATCGACAGTTCAAATGAAGTGCAAAACCTGAAAGTTGATCTGGAAGAAGTCATGAGGAAGAAAAAGCTGGAGAGAAGTGCAGTGAATACTGAACAGGAGACTGAAGAGACTGCGGGAGCAGTGCAGGCCACGTGTTTCCGTTTGGAGAAGATCAAACAGCAGCTACCGATCACAGGAATGAGGAAGAATACAGATTCGATGGATGATGTGCTGGATGTGTGGTACATGCTGCCTTTTGCTGACTTTCCCTCGATTGAGGAAGAGACCTCCCCTTGAGTCAGGTGTAGCGGGGAGGGTTAGCTGTGTGCAGTGTGGGGCATGAGTGAGAGGTTGAGAGAGGAGATGGTAGTGGGCCCAAGGTATCCCCAGTTGTGTCCGAGCCTGAAGGGTTTAGGTGAGGGGGTACGGAGGCCTCAGAAGGGTTAGGGAACTCCCAGATAGTTGGCCTAAGTAGCGCCTGAGGAACAGGGCATGAGGGTTACTGTGTGGGGAGGAGATGTCACTGTTTGTGCTTGGGTTACGGTGTGTTGGCAGGAAAGGTGGCGAGTTATTTAGTAGTCATGAGGACATGACTTTTATTTGGTGGAGGGAGAGTGTAAAGAGGGTTTCTTCTTTTTTGTTAACTAGCAGGAATGCTAATTTACTGATAACGAGAATGGTATTCCTTTGTAAACCAAATGGGGATTAATGTTCTTTCTTCTGAGTCTGTAAGCTTTTGTTGATGGGCTTTTGGGCAGATCGGCGCGAGGGGGTCGAGAGAGAGGACGCAATGCTCTAAGCTGGGCGAGGATCGGACCGTAAAGGGGGGTCCGAGGCTGGGAGATTCTCCGAGGAGGGGGGGATGAAGCTAGATGTGCTTGGTTGACCACTCGGAGGGTCCTGAGCTGTTTGGAGAGTCGAGGAGTTCGGAGGGTCCTGAGCTGCGAGTCGAGGAGTTCGGAGGGGATCGAATGGTGGCCAGAAGACTTCAGTAATTGAGCTCCAACGGCTGTGCACGAAGTGGTTTGGACTTTGATGTTTGGCGCCTTTTCTTTAATTTTCTCTTCATATATACTGTATCGTTATTAATCACTTAGTTATAGTAACCTTTATAAATTGTACTCATTTAATCGCATATGGTGTACTGTCTGGTTTTGGGCGAGGCGGGGACATCACACAGCATCCACACCAGCTGATTACCCAGTTTGGCGGGGCCGAAGGCTGCTCCCCCTAGACAAGAACGAGCTGAGCGAGCCTGAGGCGACCCAGGGAGTTACAGTTGCAAAAAACTATCCTGCACACATTTCACAAACTCTAAACCATCCAGCCCTTTTACAGAATGAGCTTCCCAATCTACGTGTGGAAAATTAAAATCTCCCACAATCACCACCTTGTGTTTACTACAAATATCTGCTATCTCCTTATACATTTGCTCTTCTAACTCATGCTCCCCATTAGGCGGCCTATAATACACTCCTATCAGTGTTACTACACCCTTCCCATTCCTCAATTCCATCCAAATAGCCTCCCTAGAGGAGCTCTCTAATCTATCCTTCCAAAGCACCGCCATAAGATTTTCTCGGACAAGCAATGCAACACCTCCTCCTCTGGCCCCTCCTACTCTATCACACCTGAAGCAACTAAATCCAGGAATATTTAGTTGCCAATCACACCCTTCCTGCAACCATGTTTCACTAATAGCTACTGTGCTGTCTTTACGACAGTTATTTAGTTTATAATATTTCCGCTTAGTAATTCATTCGATAGTATTTTCTAGTTAGAATTAGAAGTGTTTAAAGTATATTCATTGCATGTAAAATATATCGGCATGCGATGACGTCACATCCGGTTTCGCCGCGTCTTGTGGGAAAATACCGGTTTGAAATTAGCGCGAGGGTGGGGGCTCACCACGAGGCAGACCCGAGCAGAAGTTGTTTTGCAGGCATGAGAAATCACAGTGAGAGCAACGCTGTAAGTTAATAGATAATCGATATATTGAACTAAGATGTTATTGCCGATCCTGTTAGAAGTAACGACGGTCAATAATGTTTATGCTTTCGTTAGTTAAAGAGTCGCGGATAGTTTGCATGGAAGTGTATTTAAAGTAGTCAATGGAGCAGGTAAACTCTCCCTGTATACTGCACCTTAGTGTAATGTAGTTATAGTCACCTTTGCAAGTATTTACAATTGAAATGTGATATTAAGGAAGGAACAAATACTGTATCAATCTTGTATTGTTTTATCAACAGTTTTCACCATATGTTAATGTGAAGAGTGAACAGTAAATGGTTAATCTTACTGCGATCTGGTTCTTATTAACTGTGGTTTATCTCGACGTTAAATTCGGCGTTCGTGACACGCGAAGGAGAACGTTATAGTGAAAAAGCGACATTATCAGGTGTTTCAAGTGCTGCAATGTCAGCTCGATACAGCATCAAGTCGACGCCGCCCAGCGACAAGGGCGGTAAACCGACATCAAGTAAGTCCACCCAGGCAAGAGCCAAGGCAGAAGCCGCCAAGGTGCGACTGCGTTACGCCAGACAAGAAGCAGTTTTGAAAATGCTGCAGGCCATCAGAAAAGCCGAAATCCAGAAAGAACAGGCCATCAGAGAAGCCGAAATCCAGAAAGAAAAGGCTGCCAGAGAAGCCGAAAGGGCCGCCAGAAAGGCAGAAGCCGCCAAAGTGCGACTGCATTACGCCAGACAAGAAGCAGTTTTGAAAATGAAACTGGCCACCAGAGAAGCCGAAATCCAGAAAGAAAAGGCTGCCAGAGAAGCCGAAATCCAGAAAGAAAGGGCCGCCAGAGAAGCCGAAATCCAGAAAGAAAAGGCTGCCAGAGAAGCCGAAATCCAGAAAGAAAAGGCTGCCAGAGAAGCCGAAAGGGCTGCCAGAGAAGCCGAAATCCAGAAAGAAAAGGCTGCCAGAGAAGCCGAAAGGGCTGCCAGAGAAGCCGAAATCCAGAAAGAAAAGGCCGCCAGACAAAGGAAAGCGGCCGCCCGAGAAGCCGAAACCCAGTTGGAAATGGCAAAAATATCGACAGAGTTGCAAGTGCTGCAGCTAGAAAGAGAAGAAGAAGCTGCCAGAGAAGCCGAAATCCAGAAAGAAAGGGCCACCAGAGAAGCCGAAATCCAGAAAGAAAAGGCTGCCAGAGAAGCCGAAAGGGCTGCCAGAGAAGCCGAAATCCAGAAAGAAAAGGCTGCCAGAGAAGCCGAAAGGGCCGCCAGAGAAGCCGAAATCCAGAAAGAAAGGGCCGCCAGAGAAGCCGAAATCCAGAAAGAAAAGGCTGCCAGACAAAGGAAAGCGGCCGCCCGAGAAGCCAAAACCCAGTTGGAAATGGCAAAAATATCGACAGAGTTGCAAGTGCTGCAGCTAGAAAGAGAAGAAGAAGCTGCCATGGCGGAAGCAGAGTACATAGAAGAAGCTGAAGGGTCGCGTGATCTGACCGAAGCAAGATCTACTTTAGAAAGGACCAGTCTGGAACGCACAAGCGACTATGTGCAATCTCAAATAGACAGGCAGGCTCGTCTCCCCTCTCCATACGTATTCGATAACTTCCCCAGCTACGAGGAACCTCAGAGAGTCACGATTGCATCACATCCATACGAGGAAGGAAATTTACCCTCACGGCTCCGTGATGAAGTCAAGAATGAAAGAACCGACAACGCTCCTTCACCCCCACAACAGGACGGCGGGGAGGGAGAGGTTCACTCCAGGACAACAATTGTCAGCTCGAACTGTACAGAAGTTTGCGGTCAAACTCAGTCAAGCCGTTCTTGTTCCAAGATCTGCCTCACTGAGGTGTACCCTAAAGAAGCACAACAAGACATGACCAAGCGTAAAGTAACCGACGAGACGCTAGGTCAGTCAGTTTTCGTTCAAACCGAGCACGGAAACAAACTTGCACAATCAGCTCAAGATACCATTTCTTTAAAACCCAAAGACACCAAGGTCTTCAGAGATGAAGCAAATAATGGGGTTGCCCCATTGCCTTTCAGAGAACCACGGAAGCGCTCACCAGATAACAAAGAGCAGGCAGTCAAACGGTTCACGTCCTTACGGAAAACCCGGAAAAGGAAACCTGAGTTGCAGCAACACACCCGATTGGCCCACGAGGTACTGTGCACCCTAATGGCAGAGGTCACAGCCATTATAAACGCACAATCATTCCTACCTGTGTCTTCTGACCCAGAAAACCCCTTTATACTTTCGCCATCAACGCTCCTTACGCAGAAGGCAGAAGCACCTCCTCCACCAGGAGACTTCTCAGACAAGGATTTGTACACAAAGCAATGGAGACAAGTCCAGGCTCTGGCAAATCAGTTCTGGCCTCGCTGGAGACAAAAATATCTACCTTTGTTGCAACAGAGACAAAAGTGGACAGAACCCCACAGGAATCTTCAAGTTGGAGACTTAGTCCTGCTCAGGGACAAGCAAATCGCCCACAACAGCTGGCCAACGGCCAGAATCACTGCTACATTCCCTAGCGGGGATGGACATGTCAGGAAGATCGAATTGAAGACTACCGACCAAGGCGATGTGAAAATTTACCAAGGGCCAGTTACAGAAGTTATTCTACTTCTACCCAATGACTGATTAAGAGACTAAGTTTTGTACTCTGCTCATTGTGACCTTACGAAGGTCAAGCGGGGAGTGTGCTGTCTTTACGACAGTTATTTAGTTTATAATATTTCCGCTTAGTAATTCATTCGATAGTATTTTCTAGTTAGAATTAGAAGTGTTTAAAGTATATTCATTGCATGTAAAATATATCGGCATGCGATGACGTCACATCCGGTTTCGCCGCGTCTTGTGGGAAAATACCGGTTTGAAATTAGCGCGAGGGTGGGGGCTCACCATGAGGCAGACCCGAGCAGAAGTTGTTTTGCAGGCATGAGAAATCACAGTGAGAGCAACGCTGTAAGTTAATAGATAATCGATATATTGAACTAAGATGTTAATGCCGATCCTGTTAGAAGTAACAACGGTCAATAATGTTTATGCTTTCGTTAGTTAAAGAGTCGCGGATAGTTTGCATGGAAGTGTATTTAAAGTAGTCAATGGAGCAGGTAAACTCTCCCTGTATACTGCACCTTAGTGTAATGTAGTTATAGTCACCTTTGCAAGTATTTACAATTGAAATGTGATATTAAGGAAGGAACAAATACTGTATCAATCTTGTATTGTTTTATCAACAGTTTTCACCATATGTTAATGTGAAGAGTGAACATTAAATGGTTAATCTTACTGTGATCTGGTTCTTATTAACTGTGGTTTATCTCGACGTTTAATTCGGCGTTTCATTACACGCGAAGGAGAACGTTACAGCTACAACATCATAATTCCAGGTATCAATCCACGCTTTAAGCTCATCCACCTTTCTTACAATGCTCCTAGCATTAAAATAGATACATTTAAGATACGCACCACCTCCTCCTCTTTTTTCATCCCTAACAATGCATTCAAATTTATCATCCTTTTCTTTCTTCTCCCCTACATCTTCGGGCTGAGCACATCCCTTCTCCATTACCTGCCTTTCCTCCCTCACACACTGTCTACTTACTTGCTCTACTGGTGAACTAACCTCCTCCCCCATAGTTTCCTCAAATTGATTCCCCCCCCCCATCTTACTAGTTTAAAGTCTGCCCTTTAGCCCTAGCAAACCTCCCCCGCTAGGATATTGGTCCCCCCAGGATTCAAGTGTAACCCGTCCTTCTTGAACAGGTCACACCTGCCCCAGAAGAGGTCCCAATGATCCAGAAACTTGAATCCCTGCCCCCTGCTCCAATCCCTCAGCCATGCATTCATCCTCCACCTAATTCCATTCCTACTCTCACTGTTGCAGAGGTAACTGCAACATTACCTCTTGGCTCTTAAACTCAATCCCACGACTGATGAAGGCCAATGTACCATATGCCTTCTTAACCATAGAGTCAATCTGCGCAACTGCTTTGAGTGTCCTATGAACTCAGACCCTAAGATCTGTCTGATCCTCCACACTGCCAAGAGTCTTACCATTAATGCTATATTCTGTCATCATATTTGACCTACAAAAATGAACCACCTCACACTTATCTGGGTTGAACTCCATCTGCCACTTCTCAGCCCAGTTTTGCATCCTATCAATGTCCCATTGTAATCTCGAACAGCCCTCCACACCCTATCCACAACACACCCAACCTTTGTGTCATCAGCAAACCTACTAATCCATCCCTCCTCTTCCTCATCCAGGTCATTTATAAAAATCACCAAGAGTAAGGGTCCCAGAACAGATCCCTGAGGCACACCACTGGTCACCGACCTCCATGCAGAATATGACCCATCTACAACCACCCTTTGCCTTCTGTGGGCAAGCCAGTTCAGGATCCACAAAACAATGTCCCCTTGGATCCCATGTCTCTTTACTTTCTGAATAAGCCTTGCATGGGGTACCTTAAAAAATGTCTTACTAAAATCCATATACACTACATCTACTGCTCTACCTTCATCAATGTGTTTAGTCACATCCTCAAGAAATTCAATCAGGCTCATAAGGCATGACCTGCCTTTGACAAAGCCATGCTGACTATTCCTAATCATATTATGCTTCTCTAAATGTTCATAAATCCTGCCTCTCAGGATCTTCTCCATCAATGAACCAACCACTGAAGTAAGACTCACTGGCCTATAATTTTCTGGGCTTTTCCTAATCCCTTTCATGAATAAGAGAGCAACATCCACAACCCTACAATTCTTCGGAACCTCTCCCATCTTCATTGATGATGCAAAGATCATTGCCAGAGGCTCAGCAATCTCCTCCCTCACTTCCCACAGTAGCCTGGGGTACATCCTATCCGGTCCCAGTGATTTATTCAACTTGATGCTTTCCAAAAGCTCCAGAACATCCTCTTCCCTAATATTTACATTCTCAAGCTTTTCAGTCCACTGAAAGTCATCCCTACAATCGCCAAGATCCTTTCCCATAGCAAATACTGAAGCAAAGTATTCATTATGTACCTCCACTATTTCCTCTGGTTCCAAACACAATTTTCCACTGTCACACTTGATTTGTCCTATTCCGTCACACCTTAACCCCTTTCTCTTTACTTACTTGTAGAATGCCTTGGGGTTTTCCTTAATCCTGTCCGCCAAGGCCTTCTCATGGCCCCTTCTGGCTCTCCTAATTTCTTTCTTAAGCTCCTTCTTGCTAGCCTTATAATCTTCTAGATTCCTATGATTTCCCAGTTTTTTGAATTTTTTGTAAGCTCTTCTTTTCTTCTTGACTAGATCTACAACAGCCTTTGTACTCCACTGAGCCTACCATCCTTTCCATGTCTCATTGGAACGTACCGACTCAGAACCCCATGCAAATATCCCCTAAACATTTGCCACATTTCTTCCGTACATTTCCCTGAGAACATCTGTTTCCAATTTATGCTTCCAAGTTCCTGCCTGATATTCTCATATTTCCCCTGACTCCAATTAAAAGTTTCCCTAACCTGTCTGTTCCTTTTCCTCTTCAATGCTATGATAAAGGAGATAGAATTGTGATCACTATCTCCAAAATGCTCTCCCACTGAGAGACCTGACAACTGACCAGGTTCATTTCCCAATACCAAATCAAGTGCAGCCTCTCCACTTGTAGGCTTATCTACATATTGTGTCAAGAAACCTTCCTGAACACACCTAACAAACTCCACCCCATCTGAACCCCTTGCTCTAGGGAGATGCCAGTCAATATTTAGGAAATTAAAATCTCCTACCACAACAACCCTGTTAGTATTATTCCTTTCCAGAAAGAAGCTGGTAGCACATAAATAAAGTGGGTACCATACAAAAAATGTGATTTATGTTACTTTTTTAACAATGAAAGATTATGACAAGTTCTTTTACTTGATTTCCCAGTAATAAAGAGAGTGCAGGTTGCAGAAGTTCAGTTATACCAATATTTGAAATAATTCAATAAATAACAGTAATACAAAAGGAAGGAATCTAGATTTTTGATTTAATCTTAGCTAGCATGTTATGTTTACTTTAGGGCACTATGTTTCAGGAAGGATGCCCTGGAGAGAGAGTAGCAAAAAATCACCAGAAGACTGAGCAAAGAAGGCTTTCAATTAACAGGAAAGACTAGAGAAGCCTTGGTTATCCTCTTTAGAATAAAAGAACTAATAAGAGAAGCTGAAGTCAACATAAAAGCCAAAGCGAGGGCATGTAATAGAGCAAAATTAATGGGAAGTTAGAAGATTGAGAAGCTTTTAAAAAGCAACGGAAGAGAACTAAAAGAAGTCATTAAGAAGGTAAAGATGGAATACAAAAGTAAGCTAACCAATAATATTAAAGAGTGTATCATGTATTTTGTATCCGTCTATGCATGTGATTAATAAAAAAATTGGGAAAAAAAGAGTATATCAAAAGTTTCTTCGGATACATAACTGAGAAAAGAGAGGTGAGAGTGGATATTGAACTGCTGGAAAATGATGCTGGAGAAGTCGTAATGGGGGCAACCAAATGGCGGATGAACTAAATAAATATTTTGCATCAGTCTTCACTATGGATGACCTCATAGAAACCTATTGAATGGTGAAAGGAATGAATGTGGAGAGGATGTTTCCTATGGGGGGGGATCCATCATTTTGGGAGTAGGCCACAGAAATAGCCGAAGTGGCAGCTTTTGAATGCATGTCTTACAAGCATTTTGATAGATTGGACATCTATACACAAAAATGGTGCAAGTATTTAGGTTTCCTGGGGAGGGGGAAATAGTGGTGAAACATCTTGCTGAATGGCAGTCTTTTATGTTATTAGAGGTCTAAATAGACACTCATGATTATTATATTGATATATATTTCTGCTGTTTTTAATTTTATGGGTAATTTTATGTTTTGTAAGCTATGATTTATGTAATTTCAACACCATTCAATAAAATTAAAATCATAAAGTTTATTGATACCTTTCCTGTAGGTAGGTGACCAGAAATGACAACAAATCAGCCTCTCCAATGTCTTGTACAACTGCAACGTAGCATCCCAATTCCTGTATTGAGTGCTGTGAATTGTGAAGACCAATGTCCAAAAACTCTCTTTATGACCCTATCTACCCATGATAGCATTTTCAAGGAATTATGGATCTGTGTTTCTGGGTCCTGTTGTTCTACCGCACACGTCAGAATCCTACTGTTCACTATTCCTGGTCTTATCCTGGTTTGCACTCCCAGAGTTCAACACCTCATTGTTGTCTGCATTAAATTTCATCTGACATTTTTCAGCCCATTTCCCCAACTGGTCCAGATCACACTGCAAGATTTGATAATCTTTCTTGCTGTTCACTCCACCTCCAACCAGCCTGACTATTGTAGTCAAGTTGTTGGTCTCTACACTAAAAAACCAAACAGAAATCTTTAGAGCATGCTGATCTTTTATCTTTCAACAACAGAAGCAGGAACAGCTAACATGCTCATTTATCTCTGCTACTTAGGAGATCCTGTTGCCCATCTATTTATGATTCAGATTCAAATTGATCTATTTATCTCACGTTCATCAAAACATACAAAGAACTGTGTTACATAGAAGCATAGAAAGCCTACAGCACAATACAGGCCCTTCGGCCCACAAAACTGTGCCACACATGTCCTTATCTTAGAATTTATCTAGGGTTACCCACAGCCCTCTATTTTTCTGAGCTCCATGTACCTATCCAGGAGTCTCTTAAATGACCCTATTGTATTGGCTTCCACCACTATTGCCGGCAATCCATTCTACACATAGACCACTCTCTGCGTAAAAAACTCTGTTGTTTGCACTATCAACCAAACGATGTGCTGGGGGCAGCCTGCAAGTATTGGCACATATTCCGACACCAGCATAGCGTGCCCATAAATTTTAATAGAGCAACACAAGCAACAACAACAGAGCAAGGGTGACAAAGCAACAGTGGAAAATTTCCCTCCCTCCCATTCACCCACACAGAAACACAAAACAGACTGTCTTCAAACCAAGGACCTCCAGAGGACCCGTGGACAGGCAGACACTGAACCTCCAGCTTCCCTGGTGAACTCGCAGACTCACTGACTCCGGGTTGCAGTCACTCCCGGACTCACCAACTTCAGTATTCGACCTTGGCCTCAATCTTTGGTATCAACCCCAGAATTCGATGATGATGAGACCCAAACTCCAGGCCTTGAACTCCAGTTTTGCTGATGACAGGACCTCAAATTCCGGGCCTCGAATTCTTGACCCACCAATGACAGGACCTCGATCTCCAGACTCACTGACTTGCCGTCCTAAGGGGCAATTGCCTCCATCTTTATAAAAATAGCAATAGCACAAGATTATTGATGTGATAGTGACATAATTTGAGGTGCAATCAGGGAAACATATAGAACTGTAGAATGCAAAACTCAGAACACTAGTTTGAAAAAAGTCCCTGCATAAAAAGCAGCACAAAGAGAATATTTAAATCCTCCTTCACCATGATTGCTCCTCGCATTGCCCCAGTATCTTTGCAGCTTTCCTACCATCTCTGGAAAAGAATGATAAATAAAAGGAAAGAAAAACTTGCATTTATCATTGAGTCTATCATCACCCCAAGATGGGTCAGTATTACTTCATAATCAGTAAAATAGATTTCAAACATAGTGATTTGTAAAATAGAAAGTAAGTTCTGCCTATAACAAAATGTCCCTGTGAGTAAATCTAGAGAATAATGACTGCAAACACAGAATCATCACAGAAACAAATTGCTCATGGCAACCATGATGCCTCCTACTTAAATTTCAGTTACCCATGTTCGGTCCATATTTTTAAGACCACAAGGCACAGTAACAGAATTAGGCTCTTCGGCCCATCATTCTGCTCCACAGTTCAATCATGGGTGATTTCTTTTCCCTCTCAACACTTCTCTCCTGTGTTCTCCCCATAGACTTCAACTACTCATTAATCTATCAATCTCAGCTTTAAATATATCCAATGACTTGGCTCCACAGCCGTCTGAATTCCACAGCTTCACCACCCTCTAGCTAAATAAATGTTTCCTCATCTCTGTTCTACAGGGACCCTCGGTGCCTTTACTCTTAAATACCTGTTCAAATGTACTTTAAACATTGTAATACAATTAGGGTTCTCTGGCAGCTCATTCCAGATTATATTTACTCCCTCAGACCCACTTTAAGTTTCTTCCCTCTCACTTTAAAGCTGCATCATCTATTTTAAGACACCCTTGCTCAGAGAAAAAAAGACTCCCCTCCCCCTTTCTTTCTCCCAAGGCCTCCCGTCCCATGGTCCTTTCCCTTCTCCAGCTCTGTAGCCCTTTTGCCAATCAACTTTCCAGCACTTAGCTTCACCCCACCCCCTCCTGTATTCTCCTATCATTTCAGATCTCCCCCTCCTCCTCCTACTTTCAATTCTCCTACTATCTTTTCTTTCAGTTAGTCCTGACGAAGGGTCTTGGTCCGAAACGTCGACTTTTCTTCTTCCTATAGATGCTGCCTGGCCTGCTGTGTTCCACCAGCATTTTGTGTGTGTTGCTCCATATAATCTATCTAAGCCGTTCAAAGTTTTGTAAATCCCATTATGGTCAACCCCACCCCCAGCTTCCTATGTTTCAATGACAAGAAACTCATCTTATCCAACCTTTTCTCTCCTTCTAACTACAGCCCTCCATTCCAGGCAACGTCTTGGTAAATCTCTTCTGCATTCTTTTCATTGCTACCACATCCCTTCTGTAGTATGGCAACCAAACTGTAAGTACATTAAGACCTCAAGTGTGGCATAACCAATACGTTGTACAGCTGTAACATAATGTCCCAACTGTTCTAGTAAGTGCTTTAGCCAATGAAGAAAGCACAGTCTTCTTACCTACCTTTTCCACTTTTAGCCAGCTCTGATTTCTCTGTATATCAACACTCCAAAGGTCTCTGCCATTTAGTGTGTATGTCCTACCATAATTTGACTTCCCAAAGTGTGTTACTTCCACCTTATCTGGATGAAGTTCCTTCTGCTTCCACTTTGCCCAGTTTGCCACCTGATCTGTGTCCTGCTGTATCCTTAGACAAGCATATTTGCTGCATATGATTCCACCAATTTTCATGACATCTGCAAACTTACTTATCAGACCACCTGCGTTCTTTTGCAGGTCAAACAATAAAGATCCCTGCAAGAATCCCTGCGGTACTCCACTTGGTTCATTTGGAGTGGCTGAGGGATTGAATCTCAATAAGGACAATAAGTTAAACATTTGTCTTTCATATTGAGTTGGAACAATATTAATAGCAAGGTGCAGTTATGCTATATATTCATTTCAGAACCTCTGTCCTGACTGGTATAAGGAGTTTCTTCTTTTATGTTACTACTAGGGCTAATAAAATGGCTTTGTTGTTATGTTAAAAGTAAAAATGTTTCTTTGTTATGGTAACTGCTGAGAAAGTGCTATGCTCTTGCAGCTTGTTTGGATTATAATTACTGATAACGAGAATTGTATTCATTTGCTAACCAATTGTGATAGATGTTATTCCTTGTTTCATGGACTCTGGGGAGAAGGCGCGATGGAGCTAGAGAGAGGAGAAGCAATGCCGTAAGCTGGGCGATGGAACGGACCCCAAGCGGGAGTCCAAGGCCCAGGGTCTTCGGTGAGGAGAGGAGATGAGGACAGATTCATGTGGAGAGTCTGGTTGACCACCGTTGTTGGTCCCAGGCGGTGGGTCAAGGAGGTCGGAGGGGATCGAATGGTGGCAAGAAGACTTTGTTAACTGAGCTCCAACGGTTGTGCACGAAGTGGTTGAACTTTGATAAGTCTGGTGCCTTTTACTTTTCTTTTTATATTGTATCTCTACTAAGTACATAGTTCCAGTAAGATCTATAAAGTGTAATCATTTAATTGCATAAGGTGTACTGTCTGTTATTTGGCGTGGTGAGGACGTCACAGAGCATCTACACAAGCTGATTACCCAGTTTGGCAGGGCCAAAGGCTGCTCCCCCTAGACGGGAACGAGCTGAACAAGCCTGAGGCTTACCGGGGGTTACACTGGGAACGTTGATCTGTGGTTATTTATAAGGATGACAAACTCAATATTCCAGTGATCTCCTCTGTAATGTGGGACTCTACATCACTAACGGCCAAAGACCAGACTCTTTCAGGAACTGCAAAGCTAACTGCGCAGGCAATCCCCTTTCACAAATTCTTGTTGCTAGGGATAATCCCATTTAGCTTTGAGATCCTTTCCCCCAGCATCCCACTAAGCTTCACTGCCATGACATCTCCAGAAAATATGGAGCATTTCAATATTTGACTTTCTTGTACCCAAACTTAACTCTGTTAAGTTGGTATGTTTGCGAAGTATTGTAATACCCACTCTGGAATCAGAATGCTTTTATAATATATGGTATTCAAAATATTCTTCTGTCAACAGACTTAGCACTCTCCTCAGCTGAAAGTTCATTATCTTGAAACATTAAAACTGATCCTCTCTCCACAGATGTTGCCAGAACTGATAAATATTTCCAACATTCATAACTCCGTGCATCTTGAAAAGAAGCTTAGTGGTATTATATCTACTGACAGCTGCAGGTATAACAAATCAATTCTGCAGATTAAACAATGGGTCTTCACAGTATTGTAGCAGTTAGCGCAATGCCATTATATCTCGGGGTCTCACAGTTCACATCATCTGTAAGGAGTTTGTACGTTCTTCCCTGTAAATCTGTGTGTTCTGGGTGCTGTTGTTACCTCCAACATGCCAAAGAGGTGCCAGTTTGTAGGTTAATTGGTCATGATAAATTGCCCTGTGATTAGGCTAGGGCTGAATAGGTGGGTTGCTGGGCAGAAGGCCTGTTCTGCACTCTAAATAAATAAATGAATATCAAAATGAAACTTTGATGCCGATAAGTTCATGTTTTTGTTCAGCATTGTTGGCTGGAATTGAGAGAAAAAATACAGTTCTCCTCCAAATAATTGTCTGATGTTATACACAGAATTATATTGAAAGGGAGCCATAAGCCAATCACAGATGGTATGCTTGGATGGAATGTGGCTAACTGCCTCAATAAATATAATTTACTTCATTTGAGCTCACATGAAGATTAGTGGTTGGGACCAGTTCTGCAAAGACTTCTAAACCAGAAGGGCAAAAAAGAACAAAGGAATTGGATTGATCTATCAAATCTGGAACAAGCACAATGAATTGAAAGGCTTCCTTTTATGGTCTGGACAGCCGCACTTATGGACCAACTCATTTTCTTTAGCATGATATCTGAGCTGAAGATCGGAGAGGTGAGCTTCATTTTATGGCAACAATGCAAACAAGGTTCAAGATTCAAAACTGTTTATTGTCACTCTTCATTCAGTACACGAGTGCAGAGGAGAATGAAATGATTATTACTCTGGATCCAATGCAGAATATAAAAACACGACAAGCATAAAGAACACAATAAATATAAGTATAAAAGCAATCCTATAAAACACAATGAACAATGTACTTAAAGTGATACTGATGTGTGGTGGGGTGAGTGGTTTGAGGGGGTGCTTTATAAAAGGGATTGTCTGCCCTGTATCAAAGTTCTCATTTCAGTCCTCTTTAGGTATAAAAGAACATGACCTTCAAGTTGTCAGGACACCCTTCAGCTCTTTATTATTCGTCTTCTTCTCACGTTCATCTAATAAAGCTATGAATCCGACAATCGGTAGGCTATCAGCTCACTTGGTGAATGGTGCTATCAGGAACAACAGGCTGAAAGAATCATAGGCAACCACAGAGACCCACCTGCTCTGTCCCCTTTTATAACTGATAAATTTAAAATAGTCTATGGTCACTGATTTAAAACAGAGAAACATTTCAGCCAATTAGTACATGTCAAACTCCCACAGACAAATTTTTCTGATGTTCTTGGCTGTGAGATACTAAGGCCAATAGTTCATTCAATAGTTCCTTACTTTCAACCAAAAATATGTCCTATTGGTGAAAGTGAAACTTGAGCAAAGACTGGTATCTAGTAATAATGTAAGTACAAAGTTGGATTTAGATACATTTTGACTGGAGAGTATGGTTGGGCCCAACTCTGGCTGTGGCAGCACCTTGTGAATTATGAATTACAAATCACACCTTGCCACTGTCTGGCCCCACACCCTGAAAGAGCTCCACAACCCCTTCATGAAGTTCATTACCACTCACTCCTTTTACAATGCCTCTCCTAAATGGGAGTAATTTTGCCTAGTAACAGTGTCATACAACCAATATTGAGTGATCCTTTTTCAGTGATTTTCATTTCTATTGACTGTTCCAAGCTTTCAGGGCATTAGTGTTGACCTGAATTCAGACGAACAAGGCCCACTGAGTGAAAGGTATAAAGAGTTTGAATCTTCAAGGGCAAACTAGATGAAGTTAGTACTGCTCCTGTGGAGGGAGGGAGTTCTATGAGTTGGACCCAGAACCAATAAAATAGCGTTGTATCTCCAAGTCATAATGGTGTGTGATTTAAAGCAAACCCTATATAAAGTGAGGTGGTACTGTGCCTGCTGCTCTGCTTGGTGGTAGAGATTGCCATTTGGAGGTGCTGTCAGAACAGCTGCAGCACACTTTATAGAAGCACACTGTAATGGGCAGAAGGAATGAAGGTTGAGTTTCGTGGGTGCCGTGCTCGTCCAGCAGTCTGCTTTATCTGGATATTGTTGAGTTTCCTTTGTGCCACTACAGCGACACCCTGCTGGACAAGTGGCCCTGCAAGTGTAGTTCTCCAACAGCTCAGATGACTTGTTTTGATTCCAGCACCATCGGTGTGGAACTTGCATGCTCTCCGGCTGACTGGGTGGGATTATCCTTCCTGCTCTGAGGATCATCAGCTCGTGGTGGTGTGGAGGCTTGTGAGTTCTGGAGATCCCAAGAGTGATGCCATGTGGCACTTAGCTCCTGGCTGAGTCAAAGGGGAGGTTCTAGACAAAGAGCTCAATGGTGCAGCTGGCGGAAGATGAAGACGGAGGATGGCTGCAGCTGTGAAGGGTACCGAGTCATCTTGCTTCTGGACCCTGACTATGATCAGTCAAGGACCATGTGGTAGCTGCCTGTGCATCAGCTGCCCCACCTTTAAAAAGAATTCATGCACAGGCATTCTCCATTTAGGAAATCCACTCTAACATGGCAGATTACGATCCAGCAATAGACAAACCCAGAGAACATCATACTCACCTTGAGTGATCACTGCTACTACTTTCCCCCTACATTGGTTGATAGGTTAATTAGCTATATAAATTGCCCCCAATGTCAAAGGTTAATAGGACAATTGGGGGCTGTGAAAGAAAACTGGCAACAGAGAAAAGGTGCAGCGAATGGAATTGAAAAGATTTCCCTCTAAAATGATATTGTGTCAGTGGCTGAATAGCTTCCTCCTTTCTTTTAAGGAAATCTGATTTTCCATCTATTTCCTGACATGCCTTAAAGATGGTAAAAAAATTATACTGGAAGATGAGTCAGTCACTACAAAAGACATAAAAATTACAATAAATAAACAGTACAGAAAAGGAATAGCAAGTACTCATGGATTCATGGATCGTTCAGAAATCTGATGGTGGAGAGAAAGAAGCTGTTCCTAAAGTGCTGAGTATAGGTCATCAGGTCCTGCACCTCCTCTGCGATGGTAGTAATGAGAAGAGGGCATGCCACAGATGGTGCGGATTTCTTAAAGTTGAACATTGCCTTCTTAAGGTATAACCCTTTGAAGATAACCATAACAGTGGAGTAGATTGTCTCAGTAATAATGCTGGCTGAGTCTACAAGGTCAGAGGATCAGAAGATGCAGAAAGGTTATGAAAGGCAAAAGAAAAGTAATAAAATAAAATAGAATTACTTGATTGGAAGAGAAAAAGGTATTTGAAATGGGAAACATAATTTTCTTCATACCCAGATAAAATATTGCAGTTGATGGATAATCTGAAATTTGAAAAAGGCAGAAATTACTCAGGTGGACAAGCAACGCTGTGGGGAGGAGCAGATTTAACCTTTCAAATGGATACCCTTTAGTTTTTGTTTTCTCATTGAATAATAAAGTGCAACATCCATCTGCAGGAATAACCAATCAGAATGATGCCTAAAATTATTACCATTTGTTCAATTTGATACGTGCTTTTTTAATACTACAAACAATAGATAACCTTTATAAAACAAACTGAAACATGAAGCACAACATGCCAACCACGTTTTAAAAGCTAAACAATGAGAAATAGATTAATAGGACTAACTGAAAGGAAAGATAGTAAGAGATTTGAAGAGCAAACACAAGGAAATCTGCAGATGTGGGAAATTCAAACAACAGCACACTCAAAATGCTGGTGGAACACAGCAGGCCAGGCAGCATCTATAGGGAGAAGCGCTGTCGACTTTTCAGGCTGAGGCCCTTCATCAGGACTATGATCCTTTCCCTTCTGTAGCTCTGTTTCCCTTTTGCCAATCACCCTTCCGGCTCTCAGCTTCACCCGACACCCTCCGGTCTTCTCCTATCATTTCACATTTTCCCCTCCCCCTCCTACTTTCAAATCTCTTACTATCTTCCCTCTCAGTTAGTTCTGACGAAGGGTCTTGGCCCGAAACGTTGACAGTGCTTCTCCCTATAGATGCTGCCTGGCCTGCTGAGTTCCACCATTTTGTGTGTGTTACTTAAGTACAGAGTTTGTTTGGATCTGCATAGTATGTAGTATAGATTTGATAAGGTCCACACAGGGATATCTGAACCAATCCTGAGTTCATAAGACCATAAGATATAGGAGCAAAATTAGGCCATTTGGCCCATTGAGACTGCTCCACCATTTGATCAGAATCAGAAGCAGGTTTATTATCACCTGCTTGTGACATGAAATTTATTAACTTAGTAGCAGCAGTTCAATGCAATACATAATACAGAAGAAAATAATAATGATAAATAAATAAATAAATTACAGTATGTACATATTGAATAGATTTAAAATCACGCAAAAAACAGAAATAATGTGTATTAAAAAGTGAGGTAGTGTTCACGGGTTCAACGTTCATTTAGGAATCGGATGGTAGAGGGGGGAAGCTGTTCCTGAATCGCTGAGTGTGTGCCTTCAGGCTTCTGTACCTCCTACCCAATGGTAACAGTGAGAAAAGGGTATGCCATGGGTGCTGGAGGTCCTTAACAATGGACGCTGCCTTTCTGAGACACCACTCCTTGAACATGTCCTGGGTAATTTGCAGGCTAGTACCCAAGATGGAGCTGACTAAATTTACAACCTTCTGCAGCTTCTTTCGGTCCTGTGCAATTGCCCCCCCCCCCCCACTACCTCCATACCAGACAGTGATGCAGCCTGTCAGAATGTTTCCGTGGTACATCTATAGAAGTTTTTGAGTGTGTTTGTTGACATACCAAATCTCTTCAAACTCCTAATGAAGTATAGCCACTGTCTTGCCTTCTTTATAACTGCATCAACATGTTGGGACCAGGTTAGATCCTCAAAGATCTTGACACCCAGGAACTTGAAGCTGCTCACTCTCTCCACTTCTGATCCCTCTATGAGAATTGGTATGTGTTCCTTCGTCTTACCCTTCCTGAAGTCCACAATCAGCTCGTTCATCATATTGATGTTGAGTGCCAGGTTGTTGCTGTGACACCACTTCACTAGTTGGCATATCTCACTCCTGTACACCCTCTTGTCACCATCTGAGATTCTACCAACAATGGTTGTACCGTCAGTAAATTTATAAATGGTATTTGAGCTTTGCCTAGCCCAGGGGTCAGCAACCTTTACCACTGAAAGAGCCACTTGGACCCGTTTCCCACAGAAAAGAAAACACTGGGAGCCGCAAAACCCGTTTGACATTTAAAATGAAATAACACTGCATACAACGTTTTGTTTTGCCTTTATGCTATGTATAAACAAACTATAATGTGTTGCATTTATGAAATTGATGAACTCCTGCAGAGAAAACGAAATTACATTTCTGCATGCAACAAAAACATGTTGACCTCCGAAAAAAAGACGTTGGGTTGAAGGTTACTTTTAAGTAAAATACTCAACGTCTATTTGAGTCCTTCTTGTATTTATGAAAAACGCCAAACTTAAATTTGCCGCCAGCAGCAAACCAAAAATAACGTCAGCCAGCTGTCAACCTGAAAAATAAAAGGACTATTTCACTGAACAATGAAAGCATATGAATATACGTAAAATAATAGGCAATTAAAATATTTATCATCCTTGTTCAGGTTGACTCACACCTGACAATGCAGTCGTATTCAGTAGGGATGGATCGATGCTTAGGGGAGTGACCAGGAAGGATAATGTGTTTTTTTCCTCTCTGAACTCACAGAAGCGTTTCCCAAACGATGTTTGCATTGCGATGATTGCCCAATGTAAATACTCCGAATTTATCATGTCGTGACCTTTTTTGAACTCTCTCAAATTGGGGAAGTGAGACAATGTGCCTTTCTGTAAATCTCTGGCAAGCAACGTCAACTTGCGCTCGAATGCCAAAACATCCTCCAACATGTGCAGGGCTGTACGTCCTTACCCCGTTGAAGAGCTGTGTTCAGCGTGTTCAGGTGCGCTGTTATGTCTACCATGAAGTGTAGCTTTTCCAGCCACTCTGGCTGTTCCAGCTCAGGAAAGGTGAGCCCTTTGCTGCCCAGGAAAGTTTTCACTTCTTCCAGACACGCGACAAAGCGTTTCAGCACCTCCCCTCTGGACAGCCAGCGATAAAAACACGTTGTAGCGGTTGCTACACGCAGTCAGTAAACTGCAGTCAAAGATAGCTTTATTCGAACTAAACAGCCTTGCTTTTAAGCCTCCCTCAACCCGCCCCCCATGGGCGCGGATGCTGCAAAAGACACGTACTCACAAACCCCCGTAGGCTATCTCCCTTAGCCTGAACGCTGGCTAATTGTGAGCCGGTTCGGATGTGTCAGGAAATGGGTCGCCACAAAGTCTTATTTAGATTGTACAAGATCACCATAATCTTCAAATTTAGATTTACATTTCAAAAACTAACAAACTAACATAAAATACATTTTAATTAAATACTGACCATGTAGCGGTGTGCTACACGCAGCGCTAAAATTACGACACGGAGTCGGTAACTGCAGTCGAAGGAAAAAACTTTATTCAAAATCTTCAGCCTCACTTTTAAGCCTCCCTCAACCTGCCCCCCATGGCGCAGAGGCTCCAAAGCTCTGTGCTCGCAAACCCCCGTAGGCTATCTAATTGTGAGTCGGTTCGGATGTGCCAGGAAAAGGGTCGCCACAACCAATTATTTCCCAAAGCAACAGGGAGCCGCAGCACAGACGTAAAAGAGCCACATGCGGCTCCGGAGCCGCGGGTTGCCGACCCCCGGCCTAGCCACACAGTCATGTGTATAGAGAGAATAGAGCAGTGGGCTAAGCACACACCCCTGAGGTGTGCCAGTGTTGATCGTCAGCAAGGAGATGTTATCATCAATCTGCACGGATTGTAGTTTTCTGGTTAGGAGGTCAAGAATCCAATTGCAGTGGGAGGTACAGAGGCCCAGGTCCTGCAACTACTCAATCGGGATTGTGGGAATGATGGTATTAAATGCTGAGCTATAGTCGAGGAACAGCATCCTGATGTTGGTGTTTGTGTTGTCCAGGTTGTTTAAAGCCATGTGAAGAGCCATTGAGATTGCATCTGCCATTGACCTATTGTGGCGATAGGCAAATTGCAATGGGTCCAGGTCCTTGCTGAGGCAGGGGTTCAGTCTAGTCATGACCAACCTCTCCAAGCATTTCAGCACGATAGATGTGAGTGCTACCAGGTGATAGTCATTAAGGCCGCTCAGATTATTCTTCTTAGGCACTGGTATAATTGTTCCCTTTTTGAAGCAAGTGGGAACTTCTGCCCGCAGCAGTGAGAGGTTAAAAATGTCCTTGAACACTCCCATTAGTTGGTTAGCACAAGTTTTCAGAGCCTTACCAGGTACCCCATCGGGACTTTCCACCTTGTGAGGGTTCACTCTCTTTAAGGACAGCCTAATGTTGGTCTCTCAGACAGAGATCACAAGGTCATCAGGTGCAGCAGGGATCTTCATAGCTGTAGTTATATTCTCCCTTTCAAAGCAGGCATTGAGTTGGACAGGGAACTAAATCATGGCTGATCTATTTCTCTCTCAACCCCATTCACCTGCCTTCACCCAATAATCTTTCACACCCTAACTTATCAAGAATCTGTCAACCTCCACCTTAAATGCACTCAATGACCGGGCCTCCATAGCCATCTGTGAGAATGAGTTCCAGAGATTTACCAGCCGTTGGCTAAAGAAATTTCTCACATCTCCATTCTAATGGACGTCCATTTATTCAGAAGTTGATCTCTCTCATACTAGACTGCCCCACTATAGGAAACATCCTCTCCACATCCACACTATCTTGGCATTTAAACATTCGACAGATTTCAACGAGATCCCCCATCATTGTTCTAAATTCCAGTTAGTACAGGCCCAGAGCCATCATTTGCTCCTCATATGATAATCCTTTCAAACCCAGAATCATTTTTGTAAACCTGCTTAGAACTCTCGGCAAAGTTAGCACATCATTTATTAATATTGTGTGGCCAACACTGCTCATGATCCTCCAAGTGAGACCTCATCAGTGTTTTATAAAGTCTCAACATTTCATCCTTGCTTTTATATTCTAGTCCTCTTGAAATGAATGCTAACATTGCATTTGCCTTCCTCACCACTGACTCAACCTACAAGTTAACTTACCAGGAATCCAGCACAAGAACTCCCAAATCCTTTCCACCTTGGATTTTTGAATTTTCTCACCATTTAGAAAATAGTCTATGCATTTATTCCTTCTACCAAAATGCATGACTATCCACTTCGCAAACCAGTATTCCATCTGCTACTTCTTTGCCCATTCTCCTGATCTGTCTAAGAAGTCCTTCTGCAACGTCCCTGCTTCCTCAACACTGCCTGCCCATTCATCTATCTTCTTATCATCCACAAATGTGGCCACAAAGCCATAATTTTGAGTCATTGGTAATTGGTAACAAATTACATGAGTGTAAATGAGTAAGGTCTGAAGCTGAAATTTTCTTCAGCGCATTTATATTTCCCAAATAGAGTTTTAGAAGAGTACAGTACAGAAACAGGTCCTTCAGCCAATCAAGTCCTTGGCAACTCATTTAAGCTGCCTACTCCCATCAACTTGCACTGGGACCGTAGCCCTCCATACCCCTTCCATCCATGTCCCTAGCCAAGCTTCTCTTAAACATTAAAATCGAGCTTGCATGCACCACTTGTGCTGGCAGTTTGTTCCACACTCTCATGACACTGAGAGAAGAAGTTTTCCCTCATGTTCACATTAAACTTTTCATCTTTCACCCTTAACCCATGACCTTTAGTTGTAGTTCCACCCAACCTCAATGGAAAATGCCTGCTTGCTCTTACTCTATCTATACCCCTCATTACCTTATACACCCTGACAAATCTCTCCTCAATCTTCTACGTTCCAAGGAATGAAGTCCTAACACATTCAATCTTTCCCTATAACTCAGGCCCTCATTCACAGCAACACCCTTGTAAATTTACTCTGTACTTTTTCAACCTTATTTACATCTTTCCTGTTGATGCAGTTACAGTTCAAAGAAAATTATCATGCAGCACAAAGTAAATAAAATTCAATATTTTACTGTGAAGTAAACCTTGGCCTTACCCACATGCCAATCAAAAGTAAATGTCACAACTTTTTATTTAATCATTGCATGTCAACAATAGATCAAAGGCAACGGGAAGGCAATCCACGATTGGACAGCTGCAATATGCTGCTATATACACTTTATACATCACATAAATACTTCCTTTGTAAGGAGGTAAACACACCCTCATTGTAACGTTTGTCATTCAATACCAAGTTCCTTATCTGTCACAAATCAGTTTGATGTTAAAACTCCGGAAGTAGTTAAATGCTTTGTAGTTTAGAATTCAATGAATTAGCAGTTACTCCATCTGAATTCATACATGCGCTTTACACTGCCAGTGACAGTAATCATGCTGTTCCAATGAATATACCACAGCAGGCATTTCACTTCACATAATTTCATATTTCCTTCTACAATATTCCGATTATGTCAGAAAACTGATTTTGTTTTTGATTCAGTCACCATCATCATCATGTGTCGTGTCATATGACATAAGCAATCATAGTTTCGTGACCATGATTGTTCTTGGTGAATTTTTCTACAGAAGTGGTTTGCCATTGCCTTCTTCTGGGCAGTGTCTTTCCAAGACAGGTGACCCCAGCCATTATCAACACTCTTCAGAGATTGTCTGCCTGGTGTCAGTGGTCGCATAACCTGGACTTGCGATATGCACCAGCTACTCATACGACCATCCACCATCTACTTCCATGGCTTCATGTGACCCTGATCAGGGGTGTGGGGGCTAAGTAGGTGCTACACCTCACCAAAGTGTGACCTGCAGATGAGTGGAGGGAAGGAGCACCTTACACCTCCTTTGGCAGAGACATACCTCCACTCCACCACCCAGTTTGATTCAGTATCGAGTATAAAAGAAGAAACATGTCTGGAGTTGGCGGAGGTGGGTGAAGCCTTAAATGAATACTTTGCTTCAGTATTCACCAATGACTGGGTCCTTGTCAAATGTGAGATCAGCTTAGATCAGGGTAATATGTGGCAAAATGTTAAGGTTAAGAAAGAGAATATGGAACTTTCAAGAAACATAAAGACAGTAAAGTCCACTGGGTCAGACAGGATATACCCCAGTTTCTATGGCATGCAAAGAGATTGCTGCGCTTTGGCAATGATCTTCACATCCCCACTGGCCACAGAAGAAGTACCAGAAGATTGAGGGAGACAAATGCTATTTCTTTGTTCAAGAAAGGTAGTGGGATAATTTGGAAATTATAGACCAGTGAGTCTTAGATCAGTTGGGGGAAGGCAATTGGAGACGATTCTTAGAAACAGGATCTATGAGCATCTGGAGAAGCATTGGCTGATTAGAGATAGTCAGCTTAGCTTTGTGAGGGGCAGGGCACACCTCACAAACTTGATTAACTTCTTTGAGGAAGTGAAAACACAAATTGATGCAGTTTCAGCAGTAGATGTAGTGCACATGGATTTTTAATAAGCTGCTTGACAGGATTCCCCATGGTAGACCCATCCAGAAAATCAAGAGGTACGGGATTCAGGAAAACGGGCTTTGTAGATTTGGAATTAGTTTGTCCACAGAAGGCAAGGGTTGGTAGTAGATGGAGCATATTCTACCTGGAGGACTGTAACTCATAGACAGCCATGGGGATCTACTCTGGGACCTCTGGCCTTTGTGATTTTATAAATGATTTAGATGAGGAAGTGGAAGAGCGGGTTTGTAAGTTTGCAGATACACAAAATTTGGTTGTGTTGTGTACTCTGTAGAAGGTTGTTGGTTACAAAATTATATTGATAGGATGCAGTATAGCTGAGAAGGGACATATGGTGTTCAATCCAGAGAAATGTGATGTAATACCCTTTAGAAGGTTGAACAAAGCCAGTGTACAAGATTAATTGCAGAATTCTTAGCAGTGTGGAGGATCAGAGGGATCTTAGGGTCCACATTCATAGATCTCTCAAAGTTGCAGCAATAGTTAATAGGGTGGTTAAGAAGCTATATGGTGTGTTGGCCTTCATTTATTAGACAATTCAATTCAAGAGCCATGAGGTAATGTTGTAGCTCTATAAAGCATTTTTTGGACCACACTTGTATTATTTTGTTCATTTCTGGTCGCCCCGTTATACGAAGGAGGTGGAAATTTTAGAGAGGGAGCGCAGACGTGATTTACAACAGTACTGCCTGAATTGGAGAGCCTGTCTGAGGAGGATAGGTTGAGCAAGCTAGGACTTTTCTCTTAGGAGGATGAGCATTGAGGTGTATAAGATGACGAAAGGCCTAGTTACACCCAGTGGCCACTTTATTGGATATATCTGTATACCTGCACACTAATGCAAAGATTTAATCAGCTAATCAAGAGGCAGCAACCCAATGCATTATAAGCACACAGATATGCTCAAGAGGTTCAGTTGTTATTCAGGCCAAACACTCAGAATGGGGAAGAAATGTGATCAAAGTGATTATTACTGTGGAATGATTGTTGATGCCAAATGAGTCAGACCATAAGATATAGGAGCAGAATTAGGCCATTTGGTCCATCGAGTCTGCTCCACCATTTCATTATGGCTGGTCCATTATCCCTCTCAGCTCCATTCTCCTGCCTTCTCTCAATATCCCTTCATGCACTGACTAATCAAGAATCTATCAACTTCTGCCTTAAGTATACAAAATGACTTGGCCTCCAAAGCCACCTGTGGCAACAAATTCCGCATCACTCTCTCACTAAAGGAATTCCTCATTTCCACTCTAAATGGATGCTCTCCTATTCTGAGGCTGTGTCCTCTGGTCTTAGAATTCTCCACCATAAGAGAAATCCTCTGAACATCCACTCTATCAAGGCCTTTCACCATTTGATAGGTTTCAATGCGGTCACCCCTCATTCCAAGATGGCGGCGCAACGCAGCTTGCAGCAGCCATTCCAGAGCTGATTATCTGTTATTTGTGAAGCTGGGTTCCATGCACAATCATAATCAGATGAAAAACGGACGTGGGAGCATGGAGAAACATCTGGAAATCTCCAGGAAGACCTTCTTCGTTGCTGCTGCTGCTGTGAGGTCCGGGTCTCTGCTGGGAAAAACAGGCTCCCAGTCCTCGGGGTCGCGTTGCCGATGGCCATCGGTGGGGGCGTCTTAATACGCTCGGCAGAGGATGGTGCTTGGAGAAGCTGTGCCGGAGGGGATGGTCGGAGGCTCGGAGGTTCGATGGTCTTGGAATCCGCTGCAGTAGGAGTGCATTCACTGTGTGCTGCGTCTGCGAGGCTGAGTCGGGGGGCGCCGTGGAAGTCCATAGCGGGGATATTCCCTTCTGCCACCTGCGTGGGATGATGAGTTAATCAGGACCCTGAGGACTTGTGGAAACTGTGTGGTGGTTTCTTTTGAACTTATGGTCTTTTAACATCTTTGGACTATTTTTACTGTGCCCATGGCCTGTTTTTAATCAGTTATGCTATTGTTTGCACTGTTGTAACTATATGTTGTAACTATGTGGTTTTGTGCAGGTCTTGTAGCTTTAGTTTTTGGTCTTGTTTGTGTGGTGGGATTGGAGCTCCTTTCCGGGGAACACGCTAAGATGGTAGCGCGATATTAATACGCAGCAGCCTCTCCGGACTCTGGATTGGGGATTGCCAAACGTTATGTGGATTTTCTGGTGTAGCCTGTTTTGTCATGTGCTTTTGTGATATCATTCTGGAGGAACGTTGTCTCATTTTTTAACTGCATTGCATTTGTGGTTTCTAAATGACAATAAACTGAATCTGAATTCTTCTGAAATCCAATGTGTAGGGACCAGAGCCATCAAATGCTCTTCATATGTCAAGCCTTTCAATCTTAGAACCATTTTTGCATCCTCTTTTGAACCCTCGCCAAAGTCAGCACATTCTTTCTTAGATAAGGGCCAAAAACTGCTCACAATACTCCAAGTGAGGCCTCACCAGTGCTTTATAAAGCCTTAGAATTACATACTTGGTTTTATATTCTAGTCCACTCACAATGATTGCTAACATTGCATTTGTCTTCCTCACCACAGACTCAACCTGGAAATTAACCTTTAGTGAATCCTGCTCAAGGATTCCCAAGTCCCTTTGTACCTCAGATTTTTGAATTTTCTCTCCATTTAGAAAATAATCTATGCTTTTATTTGTTCTGCCAAATTGCAGAACATACAAGTTAGGAAAGCATTTAATTGGGGTAAGAGGAAATATGAAGTTATCAGGCAGGAGCTTGGAAGCATAGGTTGGAACAGATGTTCTCAGGGAAATGTATGGCAGAAATGAGGCAAATGTTCAGGGGATATTTGAGTGGCGTTCTGCATAGTTATGTTCCAATGAGACAGGGAAAGGATGGTAGGGTACAGGAAACACGGTGTACAAAGGCTGTTGAAAATCTAGTCAAGAAGAAAAGAAAAGCTAAGGAAAGGTTCAAAATGCTAGGTAATGATGGAGATCTAGAAGGTTATAAGGCTAGCAGGAAGGAGCTTAAGAATGAAATTAGGAGAGTCAGAAGGGGCCATGAGAAGGCCTTGGCATGCACAATTAAGGAAAACCCCAAGGCATTCTCCAAGTATGTGAAGGACAAGAGATAAGATGTGAGAGAATAGGACCAATCAATCATGACAGTGGAAAAGTGTGTATGGAACCGGAGGAGGTAGCGGAGGTACTTAATGAATACTTTACTTCAGTATTCATTATGGAAAAGGACCTTGGCATTTGTAGGGATGACTTACAGCAGACTGAAAAGCTTGAGCATATAGACATTAAGAAAGAGGATGTGCTGGGATCAGAGGGATCTTGGGGTCTGAGTCTATAGGACACCAGTACTGCTGCGTAGGTTGATTGCGTGGTTAAGAAGGCATGATGAACATGTCTCCGAGTTCACTGATGGAGTCACGTGCTTCATCCAGAAGTGCATCGATGATGTTTTTCACTTGAAGCCTGTCAGGGTCTTCCTGAACCAGAAACCCTGGATCAATAGGTCCATGCAAGCAGCACTTCCAGTGCGACAGCAAACTTATATCGCTGGAGACAACTAGAGCTCAAGAAAAGCAGCTGTGATCTGCGCAAAGCTTTCAAGGCTGCGAAACAATATAGGGAGAAGACTGAGTCAAGATTCACAACGAATAGCACACGTGACTTGTGGCAAGGGTTGCATACCATCGCAGACTTCAAAGCCAAACGTTGTGGTGCTCCCAACATCGTGGCCTCTCTCCCAGATGAGCTCAATCGCTTTGACGCTCGTTCAATGTCGCTAATTCTGAGCCTCCAAGGAAAGCCACCA
Source organism: Hypanus sabinus (assembly GCF_030144855.1). Taxonomy (NCBI): domain Eukaryota; kingdom Metazoa; phylum Chordata; class Chondrichthyes; order Myliobatiformes; family Dasyatidae; genus Hypanus; species Hypanus sabinus. The sequence continues at coordinate 37,176,476 of NC_082711.1, forward strand.
CGACAACCTGCAACCTGATCATCTCTAAGGCTGAGGTATGCAGATAATTCCAATGAAAGGACAGCCACAAGGCTGTGGGACCGGACGGCATCCCGGGGCAAGTACTTAGGATGTGCGCAGCACAACTGGCAGGTGCGTTTACAGACATTTTTAATCTCTCCCCCTCCCAGTGTAGAGTGCTTTCCTGCTTCAAATTATCCACTATTGTTCCTGTACCAAAAAAAGACCAAGGTAACATGCCTGAACGACTGGAGTCCCGTCGCACTCACCTCAATAATAAGCAAATGCTTTAAGAGGCTGGTTAAGGATTACATCTGCAGCATGAGCCACCCACACTGGACCCCCTACCAACACAACCAATCGACAGATGACGCAATAGCCGCTGCTCTACATACCGTCCTTACACTTCTGTAGATGAAGGATGCTTATGTGAGAATGTAGTACTTGGAATACAATTCAGCATTCAACACCAACGTTCCATCCAGGCTTGACAAGAAACTCAGAGACCAGGGCCTTGATCCTGCCTTGTGCAGTTGGATCCTGGACTTCCTGGAAGCCATTTATGCTCCCTCACTTCCAACCCTCTTACTCTCAATACAGGAGCCCCTCAGGCCTGTGTACTAAGTCCCCTCCTTTAGCCCTGTATACCCATGACTGTATCACCGCCCTCAGCTCCAATCTTTAATTAAGTTTGCTGATGACACTACATTGATTGGCCTAATCTCAAACAATAATGAGGTGGACTACAGGGAAGAAGTCATCTCTCTGACACAGTGGTGTCAGGAAAACAACCTCTCCCTCAGTGTTGCAAAAACAAAGCAGCTGGTTGTGGATTACAAGAGAAATGGAGACGAGCTAACCCCTATTGACAACAATGGATCTGGGGTTGAGAGGGCAAACAGCTTCAAATTCCTCGGCATCCACATCACCGAGGACCTCACGTGGTCTGTACGCACCAGCTGTGTGATGGAAAAGGCACAACAGCGCCTCTTTCAACTTAGACAGTTGAGGAAGTTTGGTATGGGCTCCCAAATCTAAGAACTTTCTACAGGGGCATAATTGAGAGCATCCTGACTGGCTACATCACTGCCTGGTATGGGAATTGTACCTTCCTAAATCACAGGACTCTGCAGAGAGCAGTGCGGACAGCCCAGCGCATCTGTAGTTGTGAACTTCCCATGATTCAGGACATGTACAAGGACAGGTGTGCAAAAAAGGCCCATAGGATCATTGGGGACTCACGCCATCCCAACCACAATCTATTCCAGCTGCTACCATCCGGGAAGTGGTACCACAGCATAACACCAGGACCAACAGGCTCCAGGACAGCTTCTTCCACCAGGCCGTCAGACTGATGAACTCACGCTGATTTGAGTGTATATATATTACATTGACTGTTCTATTTGTTATAAATTACTATGATTGCACATTGCACGTTTAGATGGAGAAGTAATGTAAAGATTTTTACTCCTCATGTATGTAAAGGGTGTAAGAAATAAGGTCAATTCAATTCAATTCATACATGTATTGGCCTTCATCAATCGTGGGATTGAGTCCAAGAGGTAATGTTACAGCTATATAGGACCCCGGTCAGACCCCACTTGGAGTACTGTGCTCAGTTCTGGTTGCCCCACTGCAGGAAGGATGTGGAAACTATAGAAAGGGTTCAGAGGAGATTTACAAGGATGTTGCCTGGTTTGGCGAGCATGCCTTGTGAGGATAGGTTGAGTGAACTCGGCCTTTTCTCCTTGGAGCAACGGAGGATGAGATCTGACCTGATAGAGGTGTATAAGATGATGAGAGGCATTGATTGTGTGGATGGTCAGAGGCTTTTTCCCAGGACTGAAATGACTAACACAAGAGGACACAGTTTTAACATGCTTGGAAGTAGGTACAGAGGAGGTATCAGAGTAAGTTTTTTTTTTACGCAGAGAGTGGTGAGTGCATGAATGAGCCATCGGTGACAATGGTTGAAGTGGATACAACAGGTTCTTTTAAGAGACGGCTGGACAGGTACATGGAGCTTAGAAATATAGAGGGCTATGTGTAACCCAAGGTGATTTCCAAATTAAGTACATGCTCGGCACAGCATGGTATTGTGTTGTAGGTTTTCTATGTTTCTGTATCTACAACATGCTACCACCCTCACTGGACTCCCCGCAATCCACCTACCATTGCAACTGATCAACAGATGACACAATAGCCACAGCTCTATACACCGTCCTCACACATCTGTAGATGAAGGATGCTTATGTGAGTATGCTGTTCTTGGACTACAATTCAGCATTCAACTCCATAATTCCCTCCAGGCTCGACAAGAAGCTCAGAGACCTCGGCCTTGCCCTGGCCTTGTGTCGCTGGATTCTGGACTTCCTGTCAGCTTGCTGGCAGGTGGTAAGAATGGGCTCCCTCACTTCTGCCCCTCTGACCCTCAACACAGGTGCCCCTCAGAGCTGTGTACTAAGCCCCTTCCTTTACTCTCTGTACACCCATGACAGTGTCACCACTAACAGCTCAAATCTGCTAATTAAATTTGCTGACAACACTACACTGATTGGCCTAATCTCATATAATAATGAGGCAGCCTACAGAGAAGACATCATCACCCTGACACAGTGGTGTCAAGAAAACAACCTCCCTCTCAATGCCGCAAAAACAAAGGAGCCGGTTGTGGATTACAGGAGGAATGGAGACAGACTAACCCCTATTGATATCAATGGATCTGGGGTTGAGAGGGTGAACAGCTTTAGGTTCCTCGGCATCCACGTCACTGAGGACCTCACGTGGTCTGTACACACCAGCTGTGTGGTGAAAAAGGCACAACAGCACCTCTTTCATCTCAGACGGTTGAAGAAGTTTGGTATGGGCCCCCAAATCCTAAGAACTTTCAACAGGGGCACAATTGAGAGCATCTTGACTGGCTGCATCACTGCCTGGTATGGGAACTGTACCTCCCTCTATCACAGGACTCTGCAGAGAGTGGTGTGGACAGCCCAGCGCATCTGTAGATGTGAATTTCCCACTATTCAGGACATTTACAAAGACAGGTGTGTGTAAAAAGGGCCCGAAGGTTCATTAGGGACCTGAGTCACCCCAATCACAAACTGTTCCAGCTGCTACCTTCTGGGAAACGGTACTGCAGCATAAAAGCCAGGACCAATAGGTTCCAGGACAGCTTCTTCCACCAGGCCATCAAACTGATTAATTCATGCTGATACAATTGTATTTCTGTTATATTGACTATCCTGTTGTACATACTATTTATTACAAATTACTATAAATTGCATATTGCACTTTTGGGCAGAGACGTAATGTAAATATTTTTACTCCTCATATATCTGAAGGATGCAAGTAATAAAGTCCACTCAATTCATTCTTACCCTCGGCAATTAGGTTTTTTAATGAGTCAACCTATACCTAGAGAAGTGATGAACCCCTCCAATTAGACTGTTTAAGGTAACTTTTTTTACTCTTTTCTTACTTCTCTTCTGATATTTATATATCTGTGCACTTGTAGTGCTGCTGTGACACTGTAATTTCCTTTGCGATCAATAAAGTATCTATCATTTCATGGCCGACTGTGGGAGGACTCTTTGCAGTTGATTTTATTGCACCAGTGATAAAGGCATACTTCCTGCATATATGAGGAAGAAGTCACTCAACTGATTGATAAAGCATGTTGTTCAGATTAAACTCAGATTAACTCAAGAGGATTTAATGCTTTATTATGCTTCCACTTACACAGAAGCACACAAGTCATCATGGGAAACTATCAGCGGAAAGAGTGGCAGCTGACTACAAAAAGACTAACTTCTCCATTTGGTTCAGTGTCCACTGGTCACAATTTAAACATCACAGAAATATGCAAATTGCTTTCTATTGTCTCAGAAGCACACCAAGAATATAATTAGCATCTAGAAGGTTTTTTTTTAAACCAAAATCATTTGCTGGAGGAACTCAGCAGGTCAAGCAGCATCTGTTGGGGTAAAGTCTTACATTAGTTATCAGTGATTAATATTCGTAGTCTTGATGTATATATATATGAAATATATTATGAATTAACAATGCATTCTTTGTGTAAGAGGAGCACAAATCGGGAATTCAGCTGGAGAATTTGGCAAATTCCATTTGCTCTTTCATATGTTAATTTAATGAATGACATCACACTGGCTTAAAGTGACTGACTTTTGTCCTTGAATTAATATACATTTTTCTTACGCATGAAATCCTGCAGCAAGTTGATTTGTAAGCTCTATCCAATTTTTAAATAATTTAAAAATTATTGCAATTTATTTAGCAATATTAATTCCCACACACTGTACCATTAATTTAAATATTTGTGCCCCTGAATTCTTGGATGTCTGTCGCTTTTCCTTGAGTGACTGTAAATGAATGATATTCATTTATTTTAAATTCCATGCTCTAAATTTACATCTCAATTGCAAATACAGGTGATATTCATAAAATATTCGTGAATGATGTTTTGTTGCCACACATACTTTCCCTAAATGATTCTACTTGCCACTCTTTCTACATCTTCAAAAGCTTCTTGTAACCTGATCTCTTTGACTTCTGCTGGTATTAAACCATTTTGGCTGGTGAAGCTTTTAGAATGGTGGATTGCTGCCAACAGCAGGTTCATAATATTACCAACGTCAGTACAGCACTTCTAATATAAAACTGCATCGCAGATCCTAGCCAGATTGAAATTATTGGGTCGTTACACTGTCAATCAAGATTAGTTACACACTGCCTTTCACTGGCAGGGGTTGATTGCTATAATGCATGTACTGTACATTGTGTAACTATTCTCCACCATTTTACAGAGAAGTAATCCCACTTTTCTACAGTATAGTTTCAGATATGAGTTTTATTTGTTGTAGCTCATGAAGATCTCATTTAAATAGATTCCCTTTGCTAAGTCAATGGGCTGCTGTAAGACAGTTTGCTATGTGCAAACTTCACATTTTATGACCACCTACCAAAAATAAGCGTAGTTAATAGAAAGTCAGCCTCCATACTGATAAGACTTCAGCACAAAGCTAAGAAAGTTTTACCACATCTGCTCTGCCAGGTTAGATATTATCTGAATGGTGAGGAAGGCAAATGCTATGTTAGCATTCATTTCATGAGGTCCAGAATACAAGAGCAGGGATGTGATGCTGAGGCTTTATAAGGCACTGGTGAGGCCTCACCTTGAGTATTGTGAACAGTTTTGGGCCCCTCATCTTAGAAATGATGTGCTGCATTGGAGAGGGTCCAGAGGAGTTTCACAAGGATGATTCCAGGAATGAATGGGTTATCATACGAGAAACATTTGATGGCTTTGGGTCTGTACTTGCTGGAATTCAGAAGGATGAAGGGGGATCTCATTGAAACCTTTTGAATGTTGAAAGGCCTGGACGTAGTAGATGTGGAAAGGATGTTTCCCATGGTGGGAGAGTCTAGGACAAGAGGGCACAGCCTCAGGATAGAAGAGTACCCTTTCAAATCAGAGATACAGCGAAATTTCTTTAGCCAAAGGGTGGTAATTTTGTGGAATTTGTTGCCACATGCAGCTGTGGAGCCCAGGTCATTGGGTGCATTTAAGGCAGAGATTCTGGTTCTTGATTGGACATGGCATCAAAGGTTACAGGGAGAAGGCTGGGAACTGGGGTTGAGGAGGAGATTAAAAAAAAGGATCAGCCATGATTGAATGTCAGAACAGACTTGATGGTCCAGATGGTCTAATTCTGCTCCAATGTCTTAAGGTCTGATGAAGCAGAGTGGACAGTTCTGGAAAGGGTGAATTGGAAGGAGTAAGTTCTGGAGGTTTAGCTTACACTGTGACTGGATACAAGTTTGGTGCAGGAAGGAGGTTCAAAACTCTGAAGACCCATGCTCAATGATTTAGGAACAGCTTTCCTCCCCCCCACCATCAGTCTTCTGAATGATCCATGAACATACTTCCCCTTTCCTTTTACTCACACTTCTTTTTTCTGCATTATTTATTGCAACTTATAGGAATTTTTATCTCTTGCACTGTACTGCTGCAACAAAACAACATATTTCACACCATATGTTAGTGATAATATTTTGATGACTTGACAATTAATTGTCTTGTGCTTCACTTGATAAACAATGCCCTTTTAATCATATACAGTTGAAATCAACAATCCAACGTTCACACATTCTAAGGCAATCTTTTCTTTTGGTAAGCAAGTCTATCGACAATAAGGGACAGACCTTTAAAATCAGAACCAGGTCATTCAGGAGAGAAGTTCATGCTCAAGTGATATCTTTAAAAGTGAGTCTGATGAATCTGGTTGGCTAAGAGTATATAGGGACACCTGCCTAATGATTAGAAGGTAAATTAGTCATGATCTCATTGGAAGGCAGAAAAGGCTGGAAGACAAGTTGCTTTCCCCCTTTTCGGGGATCCTTCATCAGAGGTTAGAGGGTTCCAGGTTGCATTCCTGGATTGTAGAACCTCATCGTTGGGCCAGGGTGAAACATCTTGGAGAATCCGACCTGAGCCCAACACAATTCTTTTTCCTTTACCAAAGTTGGCTTAGTCAAGATTACAGAACCACAGCAGCACAATCGTGCAGTACTTCTTAATTCACAATATTTACAGTTTCCAATTATAACGCAGTCAAACTTCAGAAGTATGTATACCATGTACAGCCTGAGATTCATCTTTCTGCAGGCAGCAACACAGCAAAGAAGCACAATATAATCCAAGAAAACTCCACACAATAAAAAGACCGACAAGCATAAGACCATAAGACATAAGAGCAAAATTAGGCCATTTGGCCCATCGAATCTGCTCCACCATTCAATCATGGCTGATTCTTTTTTTCCTCTCTTCCTCAATCCCAGTTCCTGGCCTTCTCCCCATAACCTTTGATGCTGTGTCACATCTAATGCATGAAAACAAGAACAGATTATGAAAACAATAAAAAATGTAAACAAATATTCCACAGAACATGAACTGCGGAGTCCCTGAAATTGTATCCATGGCCACGGAGCCAGTTCAGTACTGAGGTGAGTGAAGCAGTCCAGGAGCCCAATGGGTACAGGGCAATAACTGCTTCCAAAACTGGTGGAGTGGACCAAAGACTCCTGATGGTAGCAGCAAGAAGACAGGGAGACAATTCAATCTCCAGCAGATGAGATAGGGGCCTTTTGATTGACATGGAAAAATGAGCTTCGTCCTCCACCCTCAGCCTCAATGCCTTAGCCTTCTTAACCTAGCTCAGGGCCCAACGTTGGTTCATTTCTTGCACTGGGACCCGGCCCTGCTGCTTCAATTCAATAAAGTCTGTCCCAGCAATGGCCACCAAGGGATGGTCATATCTGCATCCCTAAGTCCAGTTCACCAAATCCTTCAGGCAATCGCAAAAATGGTTATGAAACATCTGTCAATGTTCCCTCTCATTTGTAATGATCAGTGTGCGCAAAAATCTTGTGCTGTGGAACTTTTTGCCCAGTAATAATGCGTGCACACTGAATAATTTCTTCAATAAAAACAACATAATTTAGCCAGTTCTAAAAACCTGCTGACAAATCATCGCAAACTCCATGTTCTCAACACCATCCGTATCAGAAACAGAAAAAGAAAATGTGATTGTGTACGATTATGAAAAATAATAAAAACATGCCAACGAGGTAGAGGGTGACCGCCTTTTGTGCACACAGTTTAAAATCTTTTGAGCGCTGGTAGGAAAAGGTGTGTAAGTGCACACATTAGAGGGAACATTGTTCATATACACACTTCTGAAAGGGAAATTACAAGCTATGGTTTGCAGTGATCATAATCCAGTGGTATATTCAGAAGGTATTTTGAGAGTTACCCACAAAATGGAGGTGTATATTGCCAGCAACATTACTATCCACACTGTACTTTAACCCCCAAGGTTCCCAGCAGTCCTGGAAATCCCCACTGTACCCATAGTTAGCAGGGTCGCACGGACACCAACGCAACCCAAGAAGAGAGGCAGCAACTTCGACTGCCACCACCTGGAACTGTGAATGGCCACCTCGGCCAGGCCCTGGATCATATTGACCAGGAGATTTATCTGACCCGCACCCTCTCTGCACCAGGTGACTGAAGATTAGGACGGTAGGGCTGAAGTCCAGCCAAAGCTTGCGGAGCAGTCTCTTCACATGCTCAGAGGCCACATCTTACACTCCATATGTGTGACATACGAACTCCTCATTGCCACAATAATAACAGGCAGCTGGAGTGGCCACAAAATGACTTAAGAATCTGTTCCACAATACTGCTCTGTGCAACAACTTCTTGCCCCAATACCAAGACTCCTGCAGGGGACCTCCTTTATTGCTGGTTGGTAGAACAGACTACCACTGTTTCCACGTGGCACACAAGGGCATGAAGTGTACAGTACGCAGAAAGAGCCTATACTGGAACTGGCTCAGCGTTTTGCAAGATGACACAGTGGGTATCTCTGCAAGGGGGCCCATGTTGTGTAGGACTAGCTCCCAAGAGAGGTTGATGTCTGATGAGTAACTCCGGCTGAGCAGGGGTTAGCACAGCTGGAATCAATCCACACTCCCGAGCTGCCTGAATGGGATGGGGACCAGCCTTTCTCAAAACCAATACTGGCAGAGGAGCATTCTGACTGAAGAGACCCTTATTCCAGACATAATAGCTCCCAATAAAAACAGGGCAGTTCCTGCAGAGCAGTATGGCTGATGTTAGTTGATAGGAGCCGCATGCCCCCCTGAGCACAATGCCCCGGCGAAAAATTCATGTTGCTACTGTTCAGAAGGCACTCAGTGTACAGGCTTCTGCAGGAATTGAGGAGGTGAGCTGCTAACTATGTACGTACACACCAACAATGGACTGCCTTCTCTAATCGTGATACTTGGAACCACAGCAAAAGTCCACCAGCTTCCTTTGAGTCGTAGTGACAAAGACAGTGGGCAGGACCAAAGTGACCAACAAAGAGCACAACAAAGAGACCACCAACTGTTTTATGACTAGCTCCCTGCCCCAGTAAGAAATCACTCTCTGTAGTCCAAACCAGTGCCCCAGACAGAGCGCTCAAAGTCGAAGAACTCATTAAGAATGCATGCTAGCAGTTTTACTTTGTTAGGAGGCTGAGGAAATTTGGTATGTCACCAAGGATTCTTGCAAATTTCCATGGATGTACAGTGGAGCTCATTCTGACTGGTTGAATCTCTCATGGAGATGGAGAGGCAAAGAGTCTCCAATTCATAGAATTACTGAAAAGCTACAGAAGCACATTCAGCTAGCTCCATCATGGGTACAATCCTCCCTGCCGAGGAAATCTTCAAGAGGAGTGCCCCAAGAAGGCAGCACCCGTCAGTAAGGGCCCTCACCCAAAGAACATGCCTTCTGCTCGTAATCACAATCAGAGAGGAGACACAGGAGTCTGAAAACCCGCACTCAATGATTTAGAAACAGCTTCTTTTCCTCTATCATCAAATTTCAAACTGGCCCGTGAACACTACCACATTATTTTATTTTGCACTATTTATTTTGTAATTTATAGCAATTATATGTTCTTGCACAGTACTACAGATTTCACATCACACAAGACCTTGGCAACAAGCATGATTGTGACCACCTCAGCTACGACTACTGTTTTTCTACACTGGTCATGGAAATCTTGATTTTCATAATATGTAACCAATACTGTCTCTTTCTGATTTACCCTGCAGTACAACTGGTTTAGTCATCACCGCAGTGAAATTTTGATCATTGTTTGTTAGCATCACATTTTAAATTTTCTATCAGCTCACTGTTAGCCAGGTGTTGTACTGCATGAGGAAGGAATAAAGGAAAGAATTGTCAGACTTGCCAGCGTCGGAAAACATTAATACAGCTCCTGCTGACTCCTCTGAAGGAGATCTGAATGCTCTGTGGCAAGCAATAGCGTTGCTAATCAGCCATTCTGACCAAGGATCTTTCTGCAAGCTGTGAAAAGTCAAACAGAAAACATAAACTATATCTGAACCATTTTAACAGGGGTTCAATAAAGAATTAAAAAGATAGATGGATTAAGGAAGAAATATAGAAAAGGGAGGGGAAATAAAAGCAAGAGAGTATTTTAATTTTAAATTTAAAGGTAAGGTATGATACCCCAACTGTAAACTTATGTGGCAATAATCAATTAAAATTATATACTGTATATGTGAAGAACCAGTCATAATTCTCCTTGACGTCTTTAGTGAAAAATTACTGGAAAGCTAACACAGGATCATGCCATGCGACAGCTTGAATTGCTCCCTCTGGGGGGGGGGGGGTGGTGTTAGATTAATTGATGTTACACAAGCTACATTCAGTGGCCACTTCATTAGGTCCCTCCTGTACCTAATAAATGGGCGCTGAGTGCACGTTCATGATCTTGTGCAGCTGCAGCCCATCCACTTCAAGGTTCGCCGTGTTGTGCATTCAGAGGTGCACTTCTGCGCACCCCTGTTGTAATGCATGAATATTTGAGTTACTGTCACCTCCTTGTCAGCTTGAACCAGTCTGGACATTCTACACTGACATCTCTCGTTAGCAATGCTTTTTCACCCACAAAACTGCTGCTCACTGAAATTTTTCTTTTTCTTTTCCACACTCGACTTCGTAAACTCTAGGGACTGTGTGCGTGAAAGTCCAAGGAGTTCAGCAGTTTCTGAGATACTGTTGGTTCTGGTTAATTGGGACACATTGGCACCAGTACGCTGTCTCTCACCTTTTCCCAATCTGATCCTGGTCTGAAGAACAACTGAATTGCCTGACCATGTCTGCATGCTTTTATGCATTGAGTTACTGCCACGTGATTGGCTGATTAGATATTTGTATTAACAAATTCTTATTTAATAATAAGTGTACTCAGTAAAGTGATCACATTATAAAAAAAGGAAGTACTTATGCTATCAATTACCAGTCCTCATTCTCTGCAGCATTTTACGTGTATGCGCAGTTATTTTATGAAACTTAATAGTGGGGCGTATATAAGGTTAAATGGGGAACAAACTGAATCAGCCAACAACTTGTGGAGCATAACCATCTAATAAATTGAAGTGATTCTCAACTCATCGGGCATCTCTTCTGGCCAGAATTAGTTGAGTGACTGACAGACTAACCAGATTGAACCCAATTAAACTCTTATTTTGTCAGCAAATTCTGCTTCATGAAAGCATGGAATTTCAGTCCAATTACAATCAACAGCTGCATTCTCAGACCTCATATACTTTGCCTTGCTGCATATTGCAGAATATGGATTTTCCCTGTAGGCCTCGGAGTAATATTCAGGGGTCAGCTGCAGTTCTCTGGTGCCTAAGTTGGACTATCTGTTTATTAGAGGGTCAAGGTGAAAAGTAGCAAGAATCAAAAAATGTCAAATGCTGCAGATCATTGTCTTAAATTATGGGAACTTGTCTACTGAGGAAGGAACAATCCAGAGCATAGTAAAAATCATTTGAGGGAAATCACCTCCTGACAAACCCTTTTCAATGAAGAAAAAGCAGTGTAGTAATGATGAGGAGCTTGACTGACACTGAGGATGATCTTTTCTCTAAAGAGATAATCCTCTCACAGCCGTGACTGCGGTGGAACCTTCACAAAACACCCGCACAAAAAATTCCTGGAATTGATGAAGCCTGAGGCAGACTTCTTTTCCACCTCTCCAGTGACTCTAAGAGACAGCCGGTCTGGAAAGCATTTAATTTATTTGTAGGAATGGTAAACAGTGCCAAAAAAAAACACAACTTGCTTCCTTTTGGGCTGAATAACAAATTAGCTTGTAGAAAGCGACAGTTCATGAGTCATGTGGTTTTGACAGGAACCCTCGGGCTCCCAGATTTACCCAAGAAATGAGAGAACCCTGACAACATTTGGAGCATGATATTTTTCAGCCATTATGCATAAGTGCACAGAGCAGAGTATTAATCAGATTTACCTTGAGCTTCACTTTTATAACTAATAAAACGGCAAAATAGCTGAAGCGTTCCATGAGAATCCAATTTCTTATTTTTTTAAATCTTAGTAAGGGTGCAGCAGTTCACCAGATCCTTGATTATATGTCAGCTGTGGTAAGAAATCTTGGCCCTGGACTTATGTTGATATTTGTGAGTGTTGATGTTGGATCTCTGCCAATCACTCAGTGCCTTGCCCACCCAACCACTGCTGGACTGCACAGCAAGCTATCCCAAACAGAAGTCAGGGAAGCTAGTGCAAGAAAAGGAACCCTCAATGGGGTGGTCAGGGAAGGCAGCAGTACGAAACTTGCCTTTCACCCATTTGCAATGGGCTATCTTTATAAATTGATTCGGTGTTCTTAGTAAAAGCAGAGCGAAATCCCCAATCTATTTCATGCACACAGAAAGCCACGCATCCAGCAGCTTTCATGAACAGTAACAGGGCAGTATAAGCACGGCTTGGTTACATACCAGAGCATGCTTTGATCTTTGCTTTTTAATAGGACGAGCATAAGATGTCAGTGTGATTGATGCCACCAGCCTGGTTCTACATTGGAATCACTATAGATTTTACTCCAGAATTAAAATGGTAATATGACCCAGCAATATCTGCACTTTAAAACACTCACCACAAACTCAATGGGTTGCAGACCAGTTTCAGCCCTGGCTCTCTCTAATGTAAACCACTTGATGCTGTGACACCAGCATCTCTATCCCCTTTGGTTTCCACAATAACCTCATTACATTCTAGTGGTGTGCTCTGATACTACTCCTTTTGGCCCGTGTCCATTACGTTGAGCACAGCAACCATTTCCAATCTGCTTGTATGTGTAACTGGTTTTCTAAATGTGGGAGTCAACAGAGTCAATAGCAACAGCTAGACACATATGCCTCGTGTATGAAAGTAAAATATCTTGACAGGAATATCAGAAAGAACTATTTGCGATATCAAATGCTTCAACTTTAAACAAAAGAATCCGGTTTTCCACTTCTCTGCAGAATATAAACAGCTTGAGGAACTCAGTAGGCCAGGCAGCATTTGAACCAATGTTTCAGGCTGAGATCCTTCATTTGGATGGCTGGTCCAGATCATTAACTCCTGAAGAGAGGTCTCAGTCCAGAATGTCAGTTGTCAGTTCCCTCTTCAGATGCTGCTCAGCCCACTGAGTTCCTCCACCAGTTTGCTTATTGATCCAGATTACAGCATCAGTAGTCTCTTTAGTGTCCATTTTCATTCCTCTTTTGTCCTTTAGTGGCCCAACACTAGATGTTGATCTATGCACAGTCTGAAAGAGATAGGAGAGATCTCAAATGGAATTTTTGCTTCTGTATTTACTCAGATGATGGACATGAGTCTATCGCAGTGAGGTCATGGACAGTACAGATTACAGAGGAGGAAGTGCTGTCGTGAGACAAATTAGGGTGAATAAATCCTCAGAGCCTGTCAAGGTGTTCCTTCAGACCTTGTGGGAGGCTAGTACAGAACTTGTAGAGGTACTTAAAAAGTATACAGTGAGAAATTATAGGCCAGTGAGCTTGATGTCAGTAGTGGGTAAGTTATTGAAAGGTATTCTAAGGGACCAGACATACAAATATTTGGACAGGCAGGGACTGATGAGGGATAGTCAACATGGCTTTGTGCATGTTAGATGGTGTCTAACCAATCTTTTAGAGTTTTTTGAGAAATTTACCACAAAAAGTGATGAATGCTAGGCAGAGAATGTTATCTACATAGACTTTAGCAAGGCCTTTAACAAGGTCCCGCATGGAAAGTTGATCAAGGAAGTTAAGTTACTTGGCATTCAGTAAATTGGATTAGACATTAAGTTGTGGGAGAAGCCAGAGAGTAGTAGAAGATGGTTGCCTCTCTGACCAGAGACCTGTGATTAGTGGAGAGCCACAGAGATCAGTGCTGGGTCCATTGCTACTTGTCATCTATATCAATGATCTGTATGATAATGAGGCAAATTGGGATCAGCAGATTTGCAGATGACACCAAGAGTGGCGGTGTAGTGGACTGTGAGGAAGTCTATCAAAGCTTGCAGCAGGATCCTGACCAGCAGGAAAACTGGGCTGAAAAATGACAGATGGAACGTAATGCGGATAAGTGTGAGGTGTCGCACTTCGGTAGGACCAACCAGTGTAGGTCTTACACAGTGAGTGGTAGGGCACTGAGGAATACAGTACAACAGAGGGATCTGGGAATATAGATCTTTAAGAGTGTCATCACAGGTAGAGGGGCTTGTAAAGAGAGCTTTTGGAACATTAGCCTTCATGAATCAAACTATTGAGTACAGCAAGTGGATGTTATGTTGAAGTTGTGTAAGACATCGGTGAAGCCTATTATGGAGAATTGTAGGCAGCTGTGGACACCTACCCAGAGGAAAGATATCAATTAGATTAAACAAATGCAGAAAAAGTTTACAAGGATGTTTCCAGGACTTGAGGACCTGAGTTGTAGGGAAAGGTTGAATAGGTTAGGACTTTATTTTCTAGAGCAGTGGTTTCCAACCTGGGGTCCAAGGAGGGTAGATTTGATAGAGATATGCATAATTATGAGGGTTTTAGATGGGTAAATGCAAATAGGCTTTTTCTGCTGAGATTGGTTGAGACTAGAACTAGAGGACAGGGATTAAGCGTGAAGGGTGAAATTCTTAAGGAAACATGACGGAAGACTTCTTTGCTTGGAGAGTGGTGTGAGCTGCCAGCAGAAGGGGTGAATGTGGGTTCGATTTCAACATTTAAGAGAAATTTGGATAGGTACATAGATGGGTCCAGGACTAAGAGGGCTATGGTTTAATTGCAGGTCGATGGGACAAGGCAGAATAGTAGTTTGGCTTGAACTAGATCAGCCGAAGGTCCTGTTTCTGTGCTGTAGTGATCTATTACTCTATGACTATAACATCCAAGCTGACCTTATTTTTTTGTGTAACTGTATTTTACCGTTATCTATATGTGCTTGCTATGTCATATGTGTTTGTGTTGTGTGTGATTGTCGGTACTCTGTGTTTTGCACATTGGCCCTGGAGTAATGCTCATTTGCTTGACTGCATTCATGTATGGTTAAGTGGCAACTAAACTTGAACTTGAACCTTGATGTTACATTGAAGCTGATACAGTAAATTGAATTCCATGTCAGCAGTACTATTAATGGAAAGATAAATTGGAACAATCTACTTTACAGATGCCCAAGTCAAGGATATCAACAAATCACAAGCACAACATAAGCACAAGAGGTTCTGCAGGGGCTGGAATTAATGAATAACACAGAAAGTTCTGGAGGAACTCAGCATGTCAGGCAGCATCTGGAAAGGAAGGGGGAAGAAGCGAGAATAAGAAGCTGGGGGAGGGGAAGGACAAGCACCATGTCATTCTTACGCTTCATTCTCAAAGACTTATTAGTAATCAAGTTCCTCAATTTGACTATTCCTCATATTGACAATGCTTCCTTATATTTTGTACAAAACACAGATGTTGCCAAAGTAAAAAAGTTCGAAGTAAAATTTATTATAACTGTAGACAGGTGTCACCACATACAACCCTAAGATTCATCTGCAGACATACTTACCGTAGCAAATCGATACAACAATAACTGTAACCAAACTGTGCAAATGCAGATATAAATAAAGAGCAATAAAATAATGAGCATGAAATAACATATTCCAGTATAACAGAGTCCTTAAATGAGTGGTAGTTATCCTCGTTCGTTCAAGAGCCTGATGGTTGGGAATAGTAACTGTTCTTGAACCTGGTGATGTGAATCCTGAGGGTCCTGAACCTTCTACCTAATGGCAGCAGCAAGAAAAGGGCATGGCCTGGGTGGTGAGGTTCTTTGGTGATGGATGCTGCTTTTCT
The DNA here is from genome assembly GCF_030144855.1 of Hypanus sabinus. Lineage (NCBI taxonomy): Eukaryota > Metazoa > Chordata > Chondrichthyes > Myliobatiformes > Dasyatidae > Hypanus > Hypanus sabinus. The sequence continues at coordinate 37,192,271 of NC_082711.1, forward strand.
ACAGCAATGTTTCATGTAGATGTGATCAATGGTTCGGAGGGCTTTATCTGTGATGTACTGGGCAGAATCCACTACCTTTTGTAGAATTTTCCACTCAAAGGCACTGGTGTTCTCATACCAGGCCATAACACTGCCAGTCAGCACATTTTCCACCACACGCCTATAGAAGTTGGCCAAGATTTTCAATGATATGCTGAACCTCTGCAGACTCCTGAGGAAACAGAGGTGCTGTTGTACTTTCTTTGCAATTTCATTTATACAATGGGTCCAGGACAGGTCCTCTGAGATAGTGACACCCAGGAATTTAAAGTTACTGACCCTCTCCACCTCTGATCCTCCAATGATTACTGGCTCATGGACCTCTGGTTTCCCTCTCCTGAAGTCTACAATCAGTTCCTTGGTCTTACTGACAGTGAATGAGAGGTTGTTATTATTACACCACTCAGCCAAGTTTTCAATCTCCCTCCTGTATGCGATGCATCCCTGCCTACCTTTATACAGCCTGTATCTGTGGTGTCGCCAGCAAACTTGTATATGGTGTGGAGCTGTACTTAGCTGCACAGTCTCAGGTGTAACATGAGTAGAGCAGCGGGCTAAGCACACATCCCTGTGGTGCTACTGTGCTGATGGAGATTGTGGAGGAGATGTTTTTGCCAGTCTGAACTGACTGGGGTCTACAAGTGAGGAAATCCAGGATCCAATTGCACAAGGGGATGTTGAGGCCTGGGCCTTGGAGTTTACTGATCAGTTTTGAGGAGATGATGGTGTTAAATGCTGAAATGTAATCGATAAAGAGCATCCTGATATATGCATCTTTGCTGTCAAGATGTTCTACAGTTGTGTAAAGAGCCAATGAGCTGTAGAGCTGTTGATTTGGTAGGTATATTGGAGCAGATCCAAGTCAACATTCAGACAGGAGCTGAGATGTTTTAACACCAGCCTCTAAAAACACTTCATCACTGTGGATGTAAGTGCCACTGGGTGACAGTTATAGTCAAATTAGAATATTGTAAGGTAAAATATATTCTAAAAGAAAAATAAGTACGTAGAAATTCTGTTCAGATGAAATAACAGTTTACTTTTTTTTTGCTAAGTTTGGAGATGATACACGCGTCTTTCAACCATTTCTGCAGGCCGTTTCTATCGCAGAGAAGATCAGTTCACACCATCCAGTAGAACAATAGACTACTAAAAGGAGTGAATATGAGATAAACATGCTTTATAAAACTTCTTTCACATTTTCTTCATGACATCCTGTATCACTTTACAACCACAAAGTACTTTCGTTGTAAGGTCACTTTTGTAATATAGGAACAGCATCCAATTTTCACACGGCAAGCTTTTACAGATAAAATGACCCATTAACATGTATTTATAAGTCAGAGTCATGAAGCATGGTAAAAAGCCCTTCAGCCCAACTTGTCCGTACCAACTATGTTGCCCAGCGAGCTAGCCCACATGCCCGTGTTTGGATCGCAACCCTCTAAATCTCTCCTAGCCACGTACTTATCCAGGTGGATTTAAAGGCTGTCACTGTGACCACCATAACCACTATTTCTGGTAGTTCAGTCCAAATACACTTCAACCTTTGCATGAAGAAGCTGCCTTTGGTGTCCTTAAATTTCTCACCTCTGATTTTAAGCCTACACCCTTCTGTTTTTAGCACTCCCTCCCTTGGAAAAAAACCATAAGTGTTCATCCTGTCTATGCCCCTATTGGGTCATCCCTTGATTTGCTACATTCCAGGAAATAAAGTCCTGGTGTGTGTAACTTCTCCTTGTAACTCAGGCTCCCAAGTTCAGCAACTTCATGCTCACTTCTATTATTTCCATGATTTGTGTTTGTTTTTCTCTCTTTCTCTGCACATTGGGTGTTGTCTTTCTTTTTTTTTAAATTGTGTTCCTTCAGGTTTTTTGCTTTGTGGCTGCCTGTAAGCAGATAAATCTCCAGGTTTTATAATTTATACATACTTTGATAATAAATGTACTTTGAATCTTGGTAAATCTTTTCTGCACTCTCTCTACTTTAGTAACTTCTTTCCATAACAGGGAAATCAAAACTATGCACAATGCTCCAAGTACAACCTCACTTATATTTTATATTACTGCAGCATATCTTCCAAAACTGCTATACTTAATGCTCTGAATGATGAAAGCCAACATGACAAATTACTTCTTCACCAACTTATTTACCTGAAACTTTGCATTTGCAGTCCTAGGACCCTCTGTAACTCTCTCCGGGGTTCTAGTTACCGTGGTTTGGACATACAGAATGCAATTATCTCAGATTTATCTGGATTGAACATCATTTGCCAATCTTCAGCCTACATATCTGTGGATCAAGGCCCTCCTGAAATTTTTCATAACAGTCTATGCTGATTACAACACTGCCTATGTCATGGTCCCATCTGGCATATTCCCCACCTGCTATTACCTCAGTAATTGGGCTTCAATCCCCTCGTCTAATTTCCAATCATTCCCAATTCCACAAATTACACACACCTGCCTTCCATCAGTAAACGCAGGATAAAAACCCTGTAATCACAACAAGGAGCTGCCAGTTCATTGGCTGATTCTTGTATGAGTAACCTTGTTTCATGGTTCTTTAGGACTGTCAGTTCTAAGTTCCATATCATTTACCTGGATTTTCTATGTGGACCTTGTCTCCGTGTCAAGACTCCCCTGGATATCTATTCCACACTTGCGACAGTGCTAACGCCTCTCGATACTGCCTCTGTGCCTGTGTCCAGCACTTGGGTTCCCCCCACAGCCACGTCCTTGCAACAGCCTATTTTAGTATCATCTGCAAACGTACTAACCATGTCTTGCACAGTACTGTATTTGTCAATGTAGAGTGCAGAGTAAGTCTGTAAATGTAGTGGGAGGGTGGTGAAGGTGGAATGCTATGTGATAGATGGCGGAGAAGGAGTGCCAGGAGGGGGTGACGGGGTGGCATGGGTGACACATCCAGCCCTGAGACACCAGGCAAGATTATTTGATTCCAAACAATTGGTTTATTGACCATTACAGAATATCTCTCTAGTGCCCCTCACTCCCTCCCCTCTCCCCAACAATGAGTCCCCTCTCTCTACCCTTTTCCCACTCTCAGTCCACAATAAACCGAGGCTTCCAGTCAAACAAACACCCTCAATCACCATCCTCTGCTTCCATCACTGGTCCAATTATGAATCCAATCCATGAGGTATTGATTGAAGCCCAAAAATTAGATGTTTGTCCCTACCCAGAACTAATCCATAAACATGGTAATGTATCATCTTCAATATTTATTTATTTTATTTAGTGATATGGCTCAGAGTAGGCCCTTCTGGCCTTTCGTGCCATGCTGCCCTGACATCTCTTGATATCCTGATTTAACACTAACCTAATTAAGGGACATATTAGAATGATCAATTAACCAACCAGGCATGTCTTTAGACTGAGGGATGAAACTGGAGATCCTGGGGGATAACCCATGCATTTCACAGTGAGGACATACAGAGATTCCTTACAGAGGATGCCAGAATTGAACCCCAAACTCCTTTGGTCGAAGCTGTAATAGTGCCACACTAACGTGGCATTTATTTGCTACAGTAGCATTTAGTATGGTAACTTCTCAGGCATCTTTTGGCCATTTCTTTCGTGGGGTTGGGAATCCACTGGCTCCTTCTTACCTATTGTGCTTGTATTGTCTTCAAAGAACGCTGATGTATACTTCAAATATCAGCTCATCAGCTGAGCTCAGTGTTTACTTTCTGTGTTAAATAGCCAATATATTTCCAAAGAACCACATCATACTTGAGTCCAACTGTCGAAGTGTTTATAAGCCCCCACTTGGGGTACTTTCATAAAGTTTAGGTCTCCTTATTAAGAAGAGTTGTGCTTACACTGGAAGCAGATCAGAGTCAACCAGCAAGAAAATTGGTCTGTTGTCCCACCAAGTCCACACTGTCTGCATTCTCCCGTGCATACACTCCCTTCTCCCACTTTATTTTCCCCCAATTCCCATTGACATCTCTCAGATTCTACCACTCAGTGTGATTTACCGTGGCTAATCCAGGCATCTATGGATATGTGAGGAATCCACCTGGGAAAACACAACACAGTCACAATGAAAACAAGCTGACTCCATGCAAACAGTATTGGAGATCAGGATTGAATTTGCATCACTGCAATTGAACATGCATTACTAGATATGTAAGGTAGAAGCTCTACTGACTGCACCATTGTCCTCCTCTATATGGAGCAGATACAGGGTTTCAGATCTAATTGACTAGTGTAGCTGGATCAAGAAACTGCGGCCTGTCCCTGCTCCTACTTCTTGTGCATATATTCTCAATTCAAAACTTAAAAAACAAATTGTTGATGAAGTGCTTTTTTGTGTATAGTGGTTGTTTGTTATCTTGAAACCTCTTCAGAAATGCATTTTATCTTTCTAATGGTACATGATTCTGCAAGCCCTTCCTGGCTTTCAGCTGAAAATCTGCTGTTAGTTTTGGATCGAGTTAACAAGAAAAGCTTAATTTTCTGATTGTGGTTTTACTTTGATATTGAGTCTTTACATAGCGAAGTTAAACATGGCAGAGATAAGTTTATTGTCATTTTCATCAAAGTATAAAAAGGCATTTATGTAAAGCTTTTTGCAAAATGCAAGTGAAGTTGTTGAAAGACACGAAAGGCTGGCTTTAACTACAATAAAAACCAGAAAATATAGAAGCCCGAACGTCTGTATCTGTGTGTGCACTCTACAAGATCCATCCCTCGCTCTACCCCTAGTCATTCCGTAAGCGACAGAACAATACAACAAGTTTCACGACATATGTCAGTGATAATGAACTTGATTCTAATTCATTTGAAGAAAGAGCCGTGCAGCTCAAGATTAGGCCCTTTGGCCCATCATGTCTCTTCAATGCCTGCCATGATGCCAATCTAACTAATACCATCAGTCTGCATATGGTCAGTATCCCTCTATTCCCTGCCTGATCACATCAGTCTAAATGCCTCTTAAACATTGCTATCGTACCTACTCCTAACACACCCACTGGCAGCCATTCCATGCACCTACCACATAGTGTTTATCCGGCTGTTATAAAATGACAGAATAGTCCCCTGATGTGATAACGGAGTCTTGACCTCACCATCCAACTTATTATGGCCTAATGTAGCAATCAGGACAACAGGCGACACAGAGAAGGCAGGGAAGGGAATACTCAGTTAAACTATATTTATTTCCATGATACACACACAGATTGCTGGAGGAACTCAGCAGGTCAGGCAGCATTGATGGAAAAGAGTACAGTTGACATTTCGGGACTTTGTCTGTAGCTGCTGCCGGACCTGCTGAGTTCCTCTGGCATTGTGTGTGTTGCTTGGATTTCCATCATCTGCAGATTTTCTCTTGTTTACTTCCATGCCCAAGGCTCAACAGGTAATGCGGACAAACTCAGAGCATGGATTGGTTCTGAGGATTAGCATTTTGTAGCAATAACTGAAACATGGCTGGGAGGAGAGCAGGACTGGCCCCTCAATATTCCAGGATGCTACAGAAATATTGGTAAGCAAGCGGGGGCTGGGGGGGCATACACTTTTTGATAAGGGAGGACATAACAACAGTATCTAGAGATGACATTCTCAAGGGATTATCCAGTGAGACCATATGGGTAGAGCTTAGAAACAAGAAGGGGACAGTGACTCTAGTGGGACTGTTTACAGACCCCTAATAGTCAGCAGAAACTTGAGGAGCAAGTATGTAGTGGAATTGCTCAGAGTTCAAAGTAAAGGTTATTATCAGAGTACATCCATGTCACCATATACAACTCTGAGACTTTTTTTCCTGCAGGCATACTCAGCAAATCTGTAGAAGATAACAAGCTGTGCAAATGCAAATGTAAGTTAATGGCAATAAATATCAAGAGCATGAAATAACAAGATAAAGAGTCCTTAAAGTGAGACCATCGCTTGTGGGAACATCTCAAATGGTGAGTGTAGATATCCTCTTTTGTTCAAGAACCTGATGGTTGAGGGGTAGTAACCATTCTTGAAGCTGGTAGTATGAGTCCTGAGGTACTCGTACCTTCTAACTGATAGCAGGAGGAAGAAAAGAGCATGGCCTGGGTGGTGAGGAACTTTGATGATGGATGCTGCTTTTCTATGGCAATGTTTCATGTAGATATGCTCAATGGTTGAAAGGGCTTTACCTTTATTGTACTGAGCTGAATCCATTATCTTTTGCAGGATTTTCCTCTCAAAGGCATTGGTGTTCCTGTACCAGGCTTAATGCAGCTAGTCAATACACTTTCCACTACACATCTATAGAAGTTTGTCAAGGTTGATGATAACATTCCAAATCTCAACAAACTCATAAGGAAGTAGAGGCACTATTGTGTTTTATTTGCAATTACATTTATGTGATGGGTCCATGACAGGTTCTCTGAGATACCCAGCAATTTAAAGCAACTGACCCTCTCCACCTCAGATCCTCTGATGACTACTGGCTCATAGACCTCTGATTTCCCTCTCCTGAAGTCTACTATCAGTTCCATGGTCTTGCTGACATTGAGTGGGAGGCTGTTGCTATGAGACCACACAGCCAGATTTTCAATCTCCCTCCTGTTCGCTGATTGATCATTTTTGATACAGTCCACAACATCAGCAAACTTGTATATGGTGTTGGATCTGTGCTTAGCCACACAGTCATAGGTGTAAAGTGAGTAGAGCAGGGGGCTAGGCACACAGGGACACAGGCACACAGGCTAGGCACACAGCCTTTCTGGTTGGAGGATCTTGTCCCTTCAATACTTAAGTTAGACACTTTCAAACATTAACTGTAATTGTAACTTTGCCTACAATATTAATAATAACTGTAACTTGAATACATTTTTGTATAACTCTGACTTTGAATGAAACTTATCCAATGATCACAAAAAAAAAATCAAAAATAACTACCAATTTAATTGCTGGAAACATAGATGCTAGAGATAATCAACATCTGTGGAGGAGAAAATAGAGTTAATTGATGAAATATCATTGACTGGAAAACTTAACTACAATGTCCCTCTTCACAATTCACATAAAGGAATTCATTTCCATACCTACAGTTGATCAATCCTGCCTATGATCACTTGAAAGTTTTCTAAAGTTATGTCCCCAGCATTTCTTTTTATGAGAAAATCAAACCCATTGAAACTGTTTGATGTGACTCCCTCTCAGAAGTATAATTTGCGTCCAAATAAGCCCACACATGTCCATGAATTGCTTGATGTAACTAATATTTCTCATCCATTTTCACAGATAAGTTGTTCTGTGGGGGATGAACTGAGTTTATCAGGATCTTAAAAAGTTCCCACTCTTGGGAACACATATCTTTTGATATGGAAGCTCTGTGAACAGTTATACCTCATGAACTGTGGAGTGAAAATTGATACGTAAATCATGCCCTTGAGTTAGTCTTGTTTGCAGATGAATGAGTAATTCTTTAGTTTTCAGCTTATTTTTAGTTTCCTTAAAAGGACCTAGGGGTCCTCACTGCATGCTAGTATAGAAATTTTGGTCTATTTTCAGTCAATGCTGGTTTATCATTGTTACTATGAGATTGATGCATTCCAGATCAAGATTTTATTAACACTAATGGGTTGAGGATGGAATTGTTGAAATATAGTTGATATTAATAAGGAGAAGATGCTTGGGAGACTGAAAGGTGCTAAAGGTAGATAAGTCACCTGGACCAGATGGACTACACCCACAGGTTTTTGAACGAAGTAGATGAAGAGATTGAGAAGGCATTAGTAATAATCTGTCAAGAATCACTAGACTCTGCAATGGTTCTGGAGCAGTGGAAAATTGCAAATGTCACATCACTCTTTAAGAAGAGAGGGAGGCAGAAGTAAAGTTAGTCTGACTTCAGTGGTTGGTAAGATTTTGGAGTCCATTATTAAGGATGAGATTTCGAGGTACTTGGAGATGAATGATAAAGTAGGCCAAAGTCAGCATGGTTTCCCCAAGGGGAAACCTTGCCTGGCAGATTTGTTGGAATTCTTTAAGAAAATAACCAGCAGGATAGACAACGAGAAATCAGTGGATGTTGCTTACTTAGATTTTCAGGCCTTTGAAAAGGTGCCACACATGAGGCTGTTTAACAAGACAAGAGCGCATGGTATTATAGGAAAGATACAAGCATGGATGGAAGATTGCCTGATTGACAAGAGGCAAAGAATTGGGATAAATGGGGTCTATTGTAGTTGGCTGCTGGTGTCAAGTAGGGTTCTGTAGGAGCTGGTATTGGGACCATTTCTTTTCATGCTATATGTCAGTGATTTGGATGACAGAATTGTTGGCTTTGCAGCCAATTTTGCAGATGATATGATGATTGGTGGAGGAGCTGTTAGTGTTGAGGAAGCAGGGAGTCTGCAGAAGGACATGGTCAGGTTGAGAGAATGAGCAAAGAAATGGAGGCTGGAATATAGTGTAGCGAAGTGTAGGGTAACCAGCACACCAGTTGTGAGTTGGAGAGCTGAGACAGAGGAGGTGGCGCACAGGTCCAGGAATGAAGTTTAAAAGGGCGAGCTTCACGGGAACTCAGCGTACCAATCATGTGTTGAAGAGGAGGGAAGGTTCCGGCATAAAAGGGAGACACTGCCTAGCGGAGCAGTCATTGTCAGAGTGGTGGGGCTTTGGCTTGTTCCGCCTTCAGCAAGGTAAGTGGGTAAACGGACTTCTTTTCTCCTTGCATTTTTTGAGGAATAGAGGGCATGTCTGTAAGGTTAGTCCTTTGCTCTGGTTGTCAGATGTGGGAATCCTGGGAATCTTCCAGTCTCCCAGATGGCCACATGTGCGCCGGGTGCACCGAGATATGGCTCCTGAGAAGCTACATTAGAGATCTGAAGCTGCGGCTTGATGACCTACAGCTTATTAGGGAAAGTGAGCAGGAGACAGATAAGAGCTACAGGGAGTTGGTCACCCCAAGGCTGCAGGAGTTAGATAAGTGGGTGACTGTCAGGGAAGGGAAAGAAAGGAAAGAGCTCAGATAGTAGAGAGCACCCCTGTGGCCATTCCCCTCAGTAATTGTTATCTAATTTTGGATGCTGTTGAGTGGGGGGGGGGCTGACCTGATAAGAGGACGACCGTGGCAATCAGGTGTCTAGCACTGAGCCTGGTTCTGTGGTGCAGAAGGGAAAGAGGAAGATAAGGAATGCAGTAGTCATAGGGGATTTCATAGTGAGGGGAACAACAGGAAGGAGATGGAGAAACTAAAATCCAATGTGTTGGTATTTCAGTGGACTAAAGGAAATTACAATGGCATGAGAGGGGAACTGGCCAAAAATGACAAGAAAGGGACACTGGTAGGAAGGACAACAGAGCAGCAATAGCTGGAGTTTCTGTGAGAAATGAGGTAAGTGCAAGTCAGATATATCCCAAATAAGAAGAAATTTACAGATGGAAGAAGGATACTACTGTGGCTGACAAGTGAAGTCAGAGTCAAAGTAAAAGCAAAAAAAAAGGCATACAAGGAAGCCAAAGCTAGTGAGAAGATAGAGGTTTGGGAGGCTTTGAAAAACTTGCAGAAGGAAACTAAGGAGGTCATTAGGAAGGAAAAGATGAATTATGAAAGGAAGCTGGTGACTAATATCAAAGAAGATACTGAAAGCTTTTTTAAATATATAAAAGGTAAAAGAGAGTCGAGGGTAGATATTGGACTAATAGAAAATGATGCTAGAGACATTGTAATGAGAGACGCAGAGATGGCAGAGGAACTGAATGTGTATTTTGCATCAGTCTTCACAGTGGATGTCTGCAGTACACTGGACATTCAAGAGTGTCAGGGAAGTCAAGTATGGGCAGTGAAAATTACGACTGAGAAGATGCTCAGGAAGCTTAATGGTCTGAGGGTGGATATTTCTCCTGGACCTGATGGAATGCACCCTGAAGAGATTGCAGAGGCATTAACAATGATCTTTCAAGAATCGATAGATGCTGGCATTGTACTGGATGATCGGAAAATTGCAAATATTACCCTGCTAATTAAGAAGAGTGATAGACAGCAGAAAGGAATCTGTTAACCTGACATCAATGGTTGGGAAGTTGTTGGAATCAATTGTTAGGGATAAGATTATGGCGTACCTGGAGGCACATGAAAAGATATACCAAAGCCAGCATGGTTTCCTGAAAGGAAAATCCTGCCTGACTAACCTAGGGCAATCTTTTGAGGAAACTACAAGCAGGGTAGTCAAAGTAGATCTGGTGTACTTGGATTTTCAGAAGGCTTTTGACAAAGTTCCGCACCTGAGGATGCTTCGCAAGATAAGAGCCCATGGAATTACAGGGAAGTTACCAGCTGGGGTTGAGCATTGGCTGATCGGCCGAAAACGGAGTGGGAATAAAGGGATCTTATTCCAGCTGGCTGCCGGTGACCAGTGGATTTCCACAGGGGTCAGTGTTGGGACTGCTGCTTTTTATGATGTATGTCAATGAGTTGGACAATGGTATTAATGGATTTGTGGCTAAATTTGCCGACGATACAAAGATAGGTGGAGGAGCGTGTAGTGTTGAGGAAACAGAGACCCTGCAGAGAGACTTAGCTAGTTTAGGGGAATGGACAAAGATGTGGCAAATTAAATACAATGTTGGAAAGTGGATGGTCATGCACTTTGCTGGAATAAATAGGCAGACTGTTATTTAGATGGGGAGAGAATTCAAAATGCAGAGATGCAAAGGAATTTATGAGTCTTTGTGCAAGATACCCTACATGTTAACCTCCAGGTTGAGTCAGTTGTGAAGAAGGCGAATGCAATATTGGCATTCATTATATTTGGGTCTCTGGCACTGAGCCTGGTTCTGTGGTACAGAAGGGAAAGAGGAAGATAAGGAATGCAGTAGTCATAGGGGATTTCATAGTGAGGGGAACAACAGGAAGGAGATGGAGAAATTAAAATCCAATGTGTTTATTGCCTATGGCACCCTGTGAGTACACCCAGTTAGTGCATTCTTTCATTGAATCTATTATGGTTACTGGATTTATTGCGTATGCCTGCAAGAAAATGAATCTCAGGGTTGTATATGGTGACATGCATGAACTTTGATAATAAAGTTACTTTGAACCTTGATGGTGGCATTCATTTTGAGTGGACTAGAATATAGGGGCAAGGATATGATGCTGAGGTTTTATAAGGGTTTGGTCAGACCACACTTGGAGTATTGTAATCAGTTTTGAGCCCCTTATCTAAGAAAGGATGTGCTGGCACAGTGAAAGTCTAGAGGAGGTTCAGGGAATGATTCTTGGAATCAAAGAGTTAATTCACTATGAGCATTTGATGGTTCTGGACATTTATTCGCTTTATTGGAGAACAATGAGATGGGATCTCATTGAAAGCTATCGAATATTTAAAGGCCTCAACGGAGTAGATGTGTTGAGGATGTTTCCTATAGTGGGTGGGTCTAGGACCAGAGGGCACAGCCTCAGAGTAGAGGGCTGTCACTTAGAACAGAGATGGAGAAGGAATTTCTTTAGTCAGAGATTGGTGAATCTGGGACTTCATTGCTACAGGTGGCTATGGAGGCCAAGTCTTTGTGTATATTTAATGCAGAGGCTTGATAAGTTCTTGGCCAATCAGGTTGTCAAAGATTACAGGTAGAAGGCAGAAGAATGAGGTTGAGAGAGATAATAAATCAGCCAAGATGGAATGGCAGAGCAATCTCAATGGGCTGAGTGAACTAATTCTGTTCCTATGTCTTATGGTCTTAAGTGTCTTGCCCTTAACAGAGTACTATCTCTTTAAAATTGACCTATCAAGGTGCAACTCTTCATATTTGGCCAGGTTAAACTCCATCTGCCATTTCTCTGCCCATACCTGCAACTGATCTATATCCCGCTATATTCTTTGCCCGCCTTTTATAGAATCCACAACACCACCAACTTTTGTATCATCTGCAAAATTATTAACCGACCCAGCTACATTTTCATCCAGATCATTTACAGTACATACACTGCAAACGGCAGACGTCCCACTACAGCTCCCTGCTGAATACCACGAATCACAGACCTGCGGCTAAAATAAGTCCCTTCAACCACTACCCTCTGTCTTCTCAGAACTAGTTATTTCTGAATCCAACTGGCCAATTCACCATTGATTCCATGCATCTTAACCTTCTGGATAAGCCTCCCATGAGGGACCTTGACAAATGTCTGACTAAAATCTAGGTACACAACATCCAGAGCCTTAGCTTCATCAGTCACCCTCGTCACCTCATCAAGTTAGTAAGACCCAAATTGCTCTGCACAAAGCCATACTGGATCTCTCTAATTAGGCTACTGTTTTCCAAGTGCTCATAAATCCTATTCTGAAGAAATCTCTCCAGTGATTTCCCAACCACTGACGTGAGACTCACTGGTCTATTGTCACCAGGGTACCTGGTTCCCTTCTTGACTAATGAAACAATATTAACTTTAGTATAGCCTAGTCCCCCACAATGTTCAAATCGTTTAATACTTTACAAACTGTGAGAAATATTATTGCTGTATTGTCCTTAATATAGCAAGGCTACATTTCGAAACGAATTTTCTGATCTTGCTGTTTAATTGGTCTGGTGAGGAAAACAATTTTATTATTTTAATTTCAAGTGGTTTACAGTTCGCATGGCGGCCATTTTAGAGCTTTCCAATGCCAATATGCCATCTGACTTGGCAATAAAGTGCTATCAAGTAATAATAATGACTGCTCATGTCTTCCCACATCAGTTTATAAGAGCACTAAAATGTTCTTGCTAAGCGCTCGACAATAAGAAGGTAATTAGTCTAAAGCAATGGGTTGCCAATTAATATTAGCTGTGGAGCTATTCTAGAATCATAATATGGATGGAATTCCAGCTACATCCAGTCTAAGAACTAATTTAACATTGGCTTATTGTCATACAGTCTCATGCTGAATATTTCATGTTAGTTTTTGGTTGGTAACGATTTTGTGCTTGAGTCAAGGGATCTGCTTCCGGGGTGTCATAAAGAAGACGACTCATGGGACAGCCTAATTTTAATCATATGTTTTATGGTCTAAAGCTATGAGATTTTCATAAAAATCCAACTGGTTTAATAATATCCTTCAGGGAAGGAGATCTGCCACCCGTCCTTGGTCAGACCAAGTGTGATTCCAGACCTACCTCTGCGGCTGACCCTTATTTGACTCTTCGTTGGAGCTAAGTCTCTGATGGAACAACAATATGGTAAACAGAGTCTTGTAGCGCATTGTAAGTAGCAAGATTTTCTGAAATATTATTTTAGTTTTTACTGTTAAATTAACTTATTTATGATCACTGAACTGGAGATAGAGAATCACAGAAAACTGACGATATGGAAGGAGGATATTTGCCCATCAAAAAGGAGTTACCCTTCCCAATTCAACCTCCCAGCGTTAGGCCTGTGGCTCTGCAGAGAACAGCTCTTCAAGTACATATCCTGGCATTTCTTATTAAAAGTGATGAGGCCTTTCAATTAGAAATCCTAGAGAAATGGTTTGACAGCTGGTTAATCCACATCCCAAAAATATGTCGGTTGGGAAGTTAATTGGCCAACTGTTTATTATCCCTATTATGCCAAACATGATGCCAATTTAAAGAGCACATCTGCCTGCACATGATTTATATCCCCCCATCCCGTGCCTGTTCATTTATCCATCTAGATGCCTCTTCAACATTGCATGTTTTATCTGTTACAACCCCTTCTCCTGCCAGTGTGTTCCAGTATCTTGTGCTCTACAGTTCTATGTGCCAGGTAGGTTTTATTTCACTCCAGGCTAACCCGACTGTCAGCCGACTTAAATATTTATGAATTTCCTTGACGTTTACAAGCACTTCACAACAAAACTATTGCAATTAACAATCTTATTTAAAATTAATAGCAATTTTAAAGCAACAAAACACTATGCAAAACACACACAAAATGCTGCAGGAACTCAGCAGGTCAGGATGGAGAGGAATAAATAGAGGAAGTTTCAGTTTGAGACCCTTTAACATTACCCCGATTGTGTAATCGAGTGGTAGAAACTGGGAGGAGCTGATGAGATGTGAGGAATAAAAAATGTGATTAATACACCTTAGGATGGTTGGTAGTTGACATGAACCGACCTACGCAATAGGGGCAATTTACCATGGCTAATTAACCAATGGATTCTCATGCTTTGGGGATGTGGGAGGAAACAAGAGAACCTGGAGGAAATCTGTCTGGTCACAGAGTGAACATACAAATTATACAAAGACAGGATCCATGGTTACGATTGAATCTGCTCCTCTGGATGCTGTGAGGCAGCAGGTCCGCCAAATACCCTATTGTGCCATCTATTAATTTAATTGAAATAATAAAATAATTCAATTGCTTTAAATATCTCATTGTGGTTTATTGTTTATCAATTTAAATGTTTCAGTGTTGTAGCTAGGACACCAACAATGAAGCAACAACATTTAACCAAGTTGTAATATTTCGTATTACCACGTTGTACCTCTCAAGACTTTTATGACTATGGCTCTAAAGTTTAACTTTAGAACATAGAATGTTGAACTTGTATCAGTACAGCACAGGAACAGGCCCTTCAGTCAAGTATCTTTACACCAAACACACTATCCAATTAAACTAAATCTTTTCTGTCTGTTCCTCATCCACATCCCTCCATTAGCAAGCTGACAGCAGTCACCAATGTAACTAATGGTGACATCCTGCAAACAGTTCATGAATCTCCTTCTTCTTTTAAATGTACTTCTACCACCAATCTGTATGCATTTGGAGTCTGCAGTTTACATTTTGATAATGTGCTTTTGGCCTGACTGAGTGATTTGGCATTTTTGCTGTCTCCAAGGGAATTTGGCATGGTAGAGGGAGAGGTGAGAACAAACCCACGATCATCTTCAATTCTCGACCAACTCGCTGATTAAGGCATCAAGCAAGACTGAAATCAATGAGGACGAGAGGGAAAAGCAAGTGGGTGTTCAGCACTGTCGGCCTGCGTTTAACTGATCTCCCTCCAAGGAGTATTGGATCTTAGGCAAGGTTTGATTTGCACGATTTTTGAATCAGGCTCATGTTTAGAGGACCCTTCACTACATATTATATGTACTTCTGGTTCCTGGTTACTCCTTTCTTTATTGCTATTTGGCATAATTTTGATCAAGGTGGACTGGCCCTGCAGCCTACAGCCTGCAGTCAACAAGCAACACAGACTAAAATAGGACGTGCCCGGACTGTTTCAAGTACTCTGTGGTTTGGTGTTCAATATTCTCTGTGTAATTTGCTTTTTTTTTTGCCACTTGCACAGTTTGTTCGGTTTTTTTGCGCACTGGGTGCTCAATTTTTTTTCTTTCAACTGATTTCAAAGTGTGTTTCTTTGTTTCGTGGCTGTCTGTGGGAAAGCAATCACAGGGTAGCATATATACTCTGTATTTATACTTCGATATTAAGTGTACTTCGGATCTTTGTATCTTTGAATTCCCTACATATTATAGAGTCATAGAAATATGCAGTGTAATCAAAGGCCCTTTGGCCCAACTGATTCATGCTGACCGAGATCCCCATTTAATTGGTTCCACTTGGCCCGTATTCATCTCAACCTTTCCTGTCCATGTGTCTTATAAATGTTGTTAATATTCAGATTTTGCACATATTCATGTGTCTCACAGCCTCTGAAATCTAATTCAACTAGTACCCTTGACAGTACATTCCAGGCAACTATCACTCTGTGTGTAAAAGACAAACTTGCCCTACACAACTCCATTTAACATTTCGCCTCTCACCTTAAATGCACAATGTCAAGTACTAGGCATTGCTACTTTGGGTAAAATATTCTAAATGTCTGTCCTATCTTTGCCTCTTATAATTTCATTAAGAGAAAAGGGTGAATTAACTTATCTGTGCTGCTGAGTAACATCCTCTGCTTTGAAATGAATAGAATTCTGAACTTCATTGCATGGATGAGGAAGAGAGAAGAAACATCCAAGAATACAGGAAAATATGTGCTGCATCAACTGGAAACCCCAATCTGCACAACCTCAAAAATAGCGAATTCCAAAGTTTTGCCATTTTCCAAATAAAGAATACTTCATTTCTGAATGATTTAACTTTTATTTTGAGATTATGATCTCCACTTCTTGACTTCTCCCCACATGTATCCTATCGGACCCACCAAGCATTCAGTTGATGTTCACATGACCTCAATGAGAGAGAAGAAACCAGAGCTCATAGCAGCAGGACCATAAAGCATCCTAAAACAGAGCAGCGGGTGGGGAGACTAATTCAAATACATAGGGTAAATAAAGCAAGCCAAGTATGGGCACAGCAGAAGAAAGCAGATTTGGAAATATGAGCAACACACACAAAATGCTGGAGGAACTCAACAAGCCAGGCAGCATCTATGGAAAAGAGTACAGTTGACGGTTCGGGCTGAGACCCTTCAGCAGGACTGACTGTCTCGGAAGTATTCAGGCTGATAGGTTCAAATGCATTTAATTTATGCAAGATTCCTCACAAGTAAGTCAGTGAGTTTACAGCATGCATTGTCACTTGAAATTTGTGATATTATGGAAACATGGTTGAGGGAAGGACTGGAATGTTCTAGGGTATAGAATTTCACACATGACAAAAGGAAATGCAATAGAGAAGGGAGCTTGGGAGAGAACATTTGGGGAACATCTCAGGTCTCTCCGAGAGGATTTTCTTGAGGATCATCAAGTAAGGCCATGTGGATTTAATTTAAAGTAAGATTAAAAAATAGCTTTGCTTGTCATGTGTATATCAAAACATCAAAATGTACAGTGAAATGCATCATTTACAATGTGCTAGAGGCAGCCCACAAGTATTCCACGCTTTCAGTGCCAAGGCAGCATGCCCACAATTTACTGACCCTAACATGTACTGTTTTTTTTGGAATGTGGGAGGAACCTTGGGGCACCTGGAAGAAACCAAAAAGTCATGGGGAGGATGTACAAAACTCCTTATGGTCAGCAGTGGGAATTAAATCCCAATCTGATCACTGATGCTGGAATGCGTTAAGCTAACCACTATGCTACCATGCCACCTATGAGTAAGAGAGTGGTAATTACTTGGCTTGGACTATGTGCAAATGGCCTCCCAATGGTCAGTGTAAATTAGGACCCAGTTTGGCTTTTTGATGGGAGACAGAGGGTAGTGGTGGCAGGTTGTTCTTCTGAATGGAAGTCTGTAACCATTAGCGTAACACAGAGACTGATGCTGGGGCCTTTGCTATCTGCGATTTATATTAACAACTTGGATGTGAATGTAGGATAAATGGTTAGTAAGTTTCCAGGTGACACAAAACGTTAATGGTGTTGTGTTGGGCCACAGCAGGATATAGATCAGAGGGAAAATTGGGCAGAGGATTGATTGGCTGGTGGGATTTCATTCCAACAAGTGTGAAGTGCAGAATCTTATGTTTTGGGAAATCAAATCAAATAAGTAAGATTTGTGCAGCCAATGGTAGAGTGCTAAGGAATGTTGATGAAGCTTGGTTCATCAGATGGACCTTGGTTTTCATGTCTACTGTTCCCTGAAAGTGACAACATAGTTAGACAGAGTGGTGAAGAAGTCATACAGCCTATTTGCACAGAATATAGAGTTAGGATGTTATTTTGTAAATTAACATAACATTAGTTAACCTACACTTGAGTATAATGTGCAGTTCTGGTTGCTACACTATAAGAAGAATATGTTTACACTTGAGAGAGTGATGGGAGATTCACCAGGACATTCCCTAAAATGAAGGTCTTTAGTTATGGAGAGAGATTGGGTGGGCTGAGCTTGTTTCCCTGGAGGGGCAAAGCCAGCTGTTAGATGACCTAATAGAGGTTTATAAAATTATAATAAGCTAAGATTGAATAGATAGAATGTTCTTCCCATGGTAGGAGAATCAAAAAACAAGATGGTTTAAGATGAGAAGAAAGAAATTTTATGGGCATGTTTTTTCACTGAGAGTAGTTGATACCTGGAACTCATTGCAAGCAGTGATGATGGAATCGGATATAATTAATAAGCTTAAGAGATATTTGAAAAGGCATTTGAATAGGCAAAGCATAGAACACGGGCCTAATGCAGGCAAATGGGATTACTGTAGGTAAGTAAAAAGATTGGCATAGATGGGTGAGGCAAACGGCCCATCTCAGCACAGTACAACTCTGATTCCACAAATATAGAATGATTATGGGCATTTTTGCTCAGTACATCTATGATAAAGGCTTGGTGTTTAAAATAATGTGAGATTAATATCTGATTTAAAAACAGACGAGACAACGCAAGGCTGGGAGACACATGACCAGAAGCTAGCATGTCTGGAGTAGGGGTGCCCCTACAGACAGACAATAACTGAGAAGAGGAAGAGAATCTCTTTACACACAGGGTTATACTGTAATTCTGGAACTCTCAGTGCCATTTCAGATGCCAGCTCGTTTGTCGAGTCGGTTTGGGCTGCAGTTGAGAAAAGCTTGGGCATTAAGTGAATCGAGAGATGTGGGGAATTGGAAAGAGTGATCATGAGGTAGAAAAGCAGTCATGCTTCTATTTGTTGGGAGAGCACGCTTGAAAGAGTTACTCTTTGATCTATTTCCTACCTTCCTGTGCTCCTATGTTTGAGTTAGATAGCTGTTGGTAAAATAGAAGAACGTGAAGAAAATTGTTTACAGATGGTGATAAGACAATCTATATTATGTAGCCACTTTACACCCGTACACCTGGTCACTAATGCAAACGTCAAATCAGCCATTCATATGGCAGCAACTCAATGCATAAAAGCATGCAGACATGGTCAAGAGGTTCAGTTGTTGCTCAGACCAAACATCAACATGGGGGAAGGAATGTGATCTAAGTGACTTTGACTGTGGAATGATTTTTAGTGCCAGACAGGATTGTTTGAGTACCTCAGAAACTGCTGACCTCCTGGGAATTTCATGCACAAGAGTCTCCAGAAAAAGCTAAAAAAAAGAACAAAGAAAAAAATCCAGTAAGTGGCAGTTCAGTTGGTGAAAATGCCTTGTTAAGTGGAGAGGTCAGGAGAGATTGGCCAGGCTGGTTCAAGCTGACAGGAAGGCGACAACAATGGTGTGTGGAAGAGTATCTCAAGCATTTCTAAATGCACAACAGAATGAACCTTGAACTAGATGGGCTACAGCAGCAGAAGACCATAAACATACACTCAGTGGCCACTTTATTAGGTACAGCATGTTAAGTGGACGCTGAGTGTATGTTCAGAAGTACAAGTAGCAGAGCATACAGATTGATTCTGTTGTGTAATAAGGTATAGCAAACTTTCCTCAAAAATACATTTCAATGGCATGTATTTGCCATCCATGATCACACGGGTTGTTAAGAAAGCTTCTTGTTCACAAGTTATCGACATTCCTTGTGATAAATGAGCCTTAAATATCACAGCCAGGTGCAATCTTGCGGAACTATTTGAAGGTGCTAGATTATCAATAATCAAGTTTTACAGTCATTTGCAAAGTACATCGCGATCATTACCATAATACAGCATTAGACAGTTCCAAAAATGAGATTCTTTCCAGATTGGATCTTTAAAAATATTCAGGAAAATCACTATCAGAAAAAATAAGCTGAGTCATGCCAGTTTGAAGATGGTAAGAGTTACTTGCTAACCTGGAACATCATACTGTAAAATGTAAACGAGTTGAGAAACTGCAAATGGCAGAAATTAATAAAAACAGAAGCTGCCAAAACCATACAGCATGCAATGAAAGCCAAGCTGGCTTTCGATATTCATCTGCAAAAGTCCGCATTCTTTCAGACTGTGGAGTCGTGAAGTCAAAAAATCCAACAACACACAAACAGGGTGCTCAGTTCTCCATGTCCATGCTGAGCATTAAGCACCGTTCTGTACTAATCCCATTTACCAGCACTTGGTCCTTAGACCTTGACATTTCAAGTGTTTTTCCCAATATTTGTAAAAGGTGGACAAGCGTTTGCCTCCACTACCTCCTCAGGCAGTACATTCTAGATTGCAACTACTCTCTGGGTATAAAGGAAATTTTCTCAGATCCCCGCTTATCCCTACCATGGTAGCATAGAGGTTATCACAATGCTATTACAGCTTGGGGCATTGGAATTCAGAGTTGAATTCTAGCATCTTCGGTAACAAATTTGTCATTCCTGTGTAGGTTTCCTCTGGGTGCTCTGGTTTCCTCCCACAGTCCAAAGACATACCAGTTAGCTTAATTGGTGTTTGTAAGTTGTCCTCTGATTAGGCTAGGGTTAAATAGGTAGTGGGTTTTCGGGCAGTTGTATTGGAGGGGTCGTGAATTTGTTTCCTCACTTACAACAGCAGTGTGGCTCTTTGAGCCAGAAAGGCCTGCTCCCCACTGTATCTCTAAATAAATAAACCTCTTGCTCCTCACCTCAAACATACACCATCTGCTATGAGAAGTCTCTGTTATGGTGAAAAAATTCTCACCAACTAATGATTGAGCTCTTTAAGATTTAGATGGAGTTGTTTATGAATTTAAACTTCACTGAATAAATATTGGACGCATTGATTTAAGTGTGCAAGATGTGGTTCACACTGCAGTAATAGGTCACATGTTCAGAGTTGTGGTTAGCAAGTTGTTGACCCAGTAGTTTCAGTAGTTGGGTATACCATGCTTGTTACTGCTCACAGTGTGTATGGATCTACCTCTCATATTGTGTGTTAAGTTTTTCTCAGTAAGGCTGGTCACTTATTTTAGCAAGACTTATCTAGTCAGGCCTTGAAAACTTTGCTTCTCCAGTTGCTGTCTGAGTGTAAATTTTACTGTTCAAAATAGTATATTGCTTTAATAAGTGACAGACGATATTTATTTATTAAAATCATTATTCACCCAGCATTCAGTAGTCACATCAGAGTTTATGTTGTAGTGACTGGATGGATTTGCTGATTATATTTCAGATTATTCTAAGAACCTCATAAGCCAACAAAAATGGTGCACTGCTGATTACTTTAGTACTCTATTCAGATAAGACGCCTCCACAGCTTTGCTTTGGCTTGTTTGGTTTAATGTTTAAGACCTGGCAAGCTAAACATTTGTTAACTCTGATCAAGTTCCCTATTGATTTTCTGCTGCTGCCTGACCTGATCACAGGTGATGTGGAATTACACAGGTTGACCTGTGTTTACTGTTCTTTCAGCTTATTTCGCACAGATAAACGTTGATGGAATGTTTGATTATCTGTTAATGAATCATGATCAGTTGTAAGGCATGATGGGAGTCCGGTACCAGGATTCACAGCTGGGTTCCAATCATAAGCTGCTCGTGAGTCGGGAGACTGATCATGTAGACATTCAGTCTCTGCCCTTTCCTCCCCAAGGCCAGGAAAACAAAATAGCTGGAAAATAATCAGCAAACAACAATGCCTATCATGAAAGACAATAAAATAAATGAAGTGAACGTTTCAACCTGGAAATGTGTTCAATCAGGCAACTACATTTTTAGCATTCAGTAACAGTTAATATTGGACAGAAAAATTTCCTGGGCATTGCTCTGAATGACAGTATAAAGGTTAGAATGCTATTGGGGGGGGGGGGGGAGGAGGGTGTAGTTATCATGCAGCTGGCTACAGAGTGAAAGGAAGCTGGGGTGTGCAGTGCAGTGTTTCTATGTGCTTTTTTATCTCTACACATATATATCAACACATCTGCAATGGGAGAACTTTGCATTTAGTCAGAAGATTTGGTTTTATATGGTAACCTCCAAGTCAGAAGGTAGTGTTTCAATTCAACCTTCGTTATATGATTTCATCTTAGGTAGAACAAATTAAAATAAGCATAGACCCATAGGGAGAAGACATTTATTGGCCAGAGGCCAATAACTAGTTGCAAAGAAAAATCCTGAATCAATTTCTAAAAGTGCAGGGAGAGCTACAATGGCACTATTTTGAGCTTCCACTGCAGCTTATGGATGAAAGCTGCTTCTTCTACGATGGAAGCTGTTTGAGCTGTACAGTGGTCTGTGCTTTTACTACAAAATGATGAATTCCACGCTCAGCAGTGTTCCACCTGACGGTTGCAGGAAAAGCTGCATTCACCCCTGTAAAAGCCTATTGTAGTTTGACACTGGGCTTACTTAGAACATAATACAGCACAGGAACTGGGCCCTCAGCCCTCCAGGAAGGGGAAGTTCGGAGAACCCACACCAGTCCTCATCAAACGGTCAGCAGTGGAAAGGGTGAATAGTTTCAAGTTCCTGGGTGCCAACATCTCTGAAGATCTATCCTGGGCCCATTGTATTGACGCAATTACAAAAATGGCATTCCAGCATCTATACTTCATTCGAGTTTGAGGAGATTTATTATATCACCAAAGACTAGAAAATTTCTGCAGGTGTACCAGGGAGAGCATTCTAACTGGTTGCATCACTGCTTGTTATGGATGTACCAATGCACAGAATCTGAAAATGATGCAGAAGGTTGTAAATTTATCCATCTGCATAATGGTAGAAGTTTCCCCACTGTCGAGGAAATCTTCAAAAGGCAATGCCTTAAACATCTACTATTAAGGACCCTAATCACAAGGGACATGCCCTCTTCTCATAGCTACCATCAGGGAGGAAGTACAGGAGCCCGAAGGTACACACTCAATGTTTTAGGAACAGCTTAGACTATAAGACCTGGGAGCAGAATTGGGCCATTCAGCCCTTCAAGTCTGCTCTGCCATTCCATCGTGGCTGATCCTGACTCCCACCCAACCCCATACACCTGCTACTTCAGATTCAATGGATTTCTGAATGGGCCATGAATGCATGACACTACCTAAATATTTTTGCTCTAGTTATTTATCGCTAAATATTTCTTCTTATAACTTATAGTAATTGTTGTGTATTGTTCTGTACTGCTGCCACAAAACAACAAGTTTCACGACATATGTCAGTGATAATAAAGCTGATTCTGATTCTGATTCTGATTTAATGTTGTGCCAAGCTAATCAAGATAATGACACCCAATTACACGGGCCTGCATAGCGTCCATATCCCTCCACTCCCTGCATATTCATGCCTTATCTAAGAGTTTTTTTAAACGCCTCTGTCTTACCTACATCCACCACTACCACTAACAGCATCAAAACCCTGTTCCGTACATCTCCTTTGAACATATCTCCACTGAACATATCTCCTCTCACCTTAAATTAACGCCCTCTTGTATTAGGCATTTCCACCAATGGAAAAAGAAACCAGCTGTCTACTCTCTTTATGACTCATAATTGTATAAGTTTCAATCAGGTCTCCATTGCTCCAGAGATAACAAATCATGCTTGTCCAAAGTCTTCTTCTAGCATCTACCCTCAAATCAAGGCAGCTTCCCAGTTAACCTTTTCTGCACCCTCTCCATAGCTTCCACGACTTTCTGATAACTGGGTGATCAGGAGTGAATGCAATCCTGCAGATGAAGTCTAACCAGAATTTATAAAACTGCTAACACTTGAACTCAGTGCCTTGGCTAACAAAGGCAAGCCTTCATATGTTTCTTTACCAACTTTTCCTGAAGCATAGAAACTTTCTGTCAGGTTTCCATGGAACAATGTGCTTGTTTGTGGACTTGCATCAGTTTTCCTTGTAAGTGGTAGGTTTTTCACACAGAGAGTGGGAAGTGCCTAGAACGCACTGCCAGGGGTGGTGGTAGAGGCTGATACATTAGGGACATTCAAGAAAAGGAAAACGTAGGGTTATGGGCTGTGAAAGAGGGAAGGGTTAGATTGATTGTGGAGTAGGTTAAAAGGTCAGCACAACATCGTGGGGCATAGGACCCACACTGTGCAGTACTGTTCTATGTTCTTTATATCAGAACCCTCATGCATCTTTTCTGCAATCAAACACTAGGATTTACACTTAGCTTCCAGTGCCCTGGTCTTTGTACTTTTGCCGGTGCTATCAGTAAGAAAGATTAAATTATGGTATCTTTTCATCTTCAGTTGTTTATTAATCTTCATACCAATAGTATATTTTGTGGGGAAGGTAATTTTGAGAACCAACTGTATTATGTTTCTATATTAGCCATTGCTGTCAGCTGGCTGTTGGTTACCTTCATGAAAGACTTGGCTGGTGGTTCTGTCTCTGTGATTTGCCTTAGCAGCACCACAAAATCTGCAGAGGCCTGAAACCTCTACTTCAAGAGTCATAGAGAGACACATTACAGAAACATTTTACACTAACCCTACTCTAAGCCATTTTATTCTCCCCACATTCTTTAGCAGTTAGAGTAACACTTTACAGTGCCAGTATTCAGGCTTCAATTCCTACCACTGTCTGTAAGGAGTTCGTACATTCGCCCGGAGACAGAGTGGGTTGACTCTGGGTGCTCTGGTTTCCAAAGGTGTACAGGTTAAGATTTGTAAGTTGCAGCCACCCAGGGGAGGCATGGTGGGCGTTCTACATTCCGTGCTGGATTGGGGCTGACTCTCTCCTCATGCTGCTCTCTAATGTTCACTCCCTGGAAGCTGGACTATCTACATCTGTAGCTGACTCTGAATGAGATGAGGAACTGCTGAATGCTTGTTCTTGCAGAAACATGGCTCCAGGCCAACATTCCATGCACCATCAATCTTCAGGGACTTATGTCATTTTTGTGACTTTATGTGCTGTGTGCTATGCTGTGTGTGACTGTATATACTGTGTTTCGCACCTTGGCCACACCGGAATGCCGGCTTGCTTATCTGTATACAAGTGTATGTTTGAATGGCAATTAAAATTAAACTTGAACTAAGTTGGAGTCAGAAGCAACATAGCATGCCCACACTTGCGGGCTGCCCCCAGCACATCCGTGGCCTGAGTTGGTTGATCATGCAATCGATGAACTTCACTGTATGTTTCAATATTTTGATGCACATGTGACAAATAAATCTAATCTAATCTTTAACTTGAGCTCCCCTCACATCCATCTCCAATTATACCAGTCTCCAACTGAAGGCATCAATTACACCAGTGCCTAAAAAGAATAATGTGAACTGCCTTAATGACTATCACCCAGTAGCACTCACATCCATAGTGATGAAATGCTTTCTTTTCTTTTTAAATCTTTTTATTAGTTTTAAACAAACATAAATGAAACATGAATACAAAATGTTTGAGAGTACATTGAAATGCTGTGCGAGGTTGGTCATGACTAGACTGAACTCCTGCCTCAGCAAGGACCTGGACACATTGCAATTTGCCTCTCGCCACAATAGGTCAATGGGAGATGCAATTTCCATGGCTCCTGACACAGCTTTAGACCACCTGGACAACACAAATACCTATGTCAGGATCCTGTTTATCAACTATAGCTCAGCATTTAGTAACATCATTCCCACAATCCTGACTGAGAAGTTGCAGAACCTGGTCCTCAGGGGTGTGTGCTTAGCCCATTGCTCTACTCTCTCTATACCCATGACTGTGTGGCTAGGCATAGCTCAAATAGCATATGTAAGTTTGCTAATGATACAACCATTGTTGGTAGAATCTCAGATGGTGACGAGAGGGTGTACAGGAGCGACATACACCAACTGGTGAAGTGGTGTCACAGCAGCAACCTGGAATTCAACGTCAGTAAGACAAAAGAGCTGATTGTGGATTTTTAGAAGGGTAAGACGAAGGGACACATACCATTTCTCATAGAGGGATCAGAAGTGGAGAGAGTGAGCAGTTTCAAGTTCCTAGGTGTCTCTGCCTGAATTTTATGAAAAGTTTAAAGATTTATTAATTCCCCCTTTTATGGAGTTAATACATCAAGCAGAAAGAATGCATAAACTTCCAGAATCTTTTTCGACAGCGATTTTAATAGTATTGCCAAAAAAAGATAGAGATCTTTTAAAGCCAACATCATATAGACCTACTTCTTTGTTAAACACTGATTATAAAAAAATAGCAAAAATCTTATCTAACAGATTATCTAAATACTTACCAAAATTAATACATATGGATCAAAAAGGATTTATTAAAAATAGACAATTTGCAGATAATGTAACTCGGTTATTTAGTATAACTCATTTGGCTCAAAAGAGGGAGGAAATGAGTGTGGCAGTTGCTTTAGATGCAAAAAAAGCATTTGATAGATTGGAATGGGATTTTTTATTTAAGGTATTGGAAAAATATTGATCAGGAGTATCTTTTATAAAATGGATTAAAACCTTAAATACTAATCCCAAAGCTAAAGTAGTGACAAATGGTCAAATTTCAACACCATTTCAGTTAACAAGGTCAACTAGACAAGGTTGTCCATTATTACCTGCTTTATTTGTGTTGGCGATAGAACCATTAGCTGAATTAATTAGAATGGACCCAGATATGAAGGGTTTCAGAGTTAACCAGGAGGAATACAAGATTAACTTATTTGCTGACAATGTTCTGCTTTATTTAACAAACCCATTGCATTCGTTGCGTAAATTATCCTCTAGATTAGAAGAATATGGGAAAATATCAGGTTACAAAATAAATTGGGATAAAAGTGAAATCTTACCTCTTACTAAAGGAGATTATAGTCAATGTCGATTAATAACTCAATTTAGATGGCCAACAAACGGTATAAAATATTTAGGTATAAGAGTTGATAATGATATAAAGAACTTATATAAATTAAATTACTTACCATTATTGAAAAAAACTCGACGATCTTGATAAATGGATGATATTACCAATAACATTAGTAGGTAGAGTAAGTACCGTAAAAATGAATATATTCCCTAGACTACAATACTTATTCCAAACACTACCAATACAACTATCCCAAAAGTTTTTCAAGAGTTAAATAAATATGTGAGGAAGTTTCTTTGGAAAGGTAAGATGTCAGGAATATCGTTGGAAAAATTGACATGGAAATTTGATCTAGGAGGGTTACAACTTCCAAATTTTAAGAATGATTATAAAGCAAATCAACTTAGATTTATTGCATCTTTTTTTGAGAAAGGTAGACCAGCATGGATTAGAATAGAACTAGATAAAATAGGAGAAAATACACCAGAAGATTTTATATACAAATGGGAATCTAAATGGATACGGGAAAAGAAAGAATCTCCTATGTTAAAACATTTGATTGACTTATGGAATAATATAAATGTTGACGATGAGACAAAGAAATCTTTATTAGCAAAGAGATCTTTAATTCAAAATAGACTTATTCCTTTTACAATGGATAATCAACTTTTATATAATTGGTTTCAAAAAGGGATTAGATATATAGATTGCTTTGAAGGAGGTATATTAATGTCATTTGATCAATTAAAGAATAAATATAAAGTATCAAATAACACTTTTTTGTTACTTCCAATTAATGGGCTTATTTAAGAGAAAAATTAGGTCAAACAATGTTATTGCCGAAATCTAATGAAATAGAAACTTTAGTTCAAAAAGGAAAAACTAAAAAATTTATTTCTTGTATGTATAGCTTGATTCAAAAACAGGCAATTAAGCAAGAAATCCATAAGTCAAGACAAAAATGGGAAAGTGACTTGAATATTAAAATTGAAGAAACAAATTGGTCAAGACTATGTCTTGATAGTATGACAAATACAACAAATGTCCGGTTAAGATTAGTGCAATATAATTTTTTACATCAATTATATATTACACCACAAAAAATAAATAACTTAAATCCAAATTTATCTGATCAGTGTTTCCGATGTAACCAAGAAATCGGTACTTTTTTACATTCTACTTGGTCTTGTTCTAAAATTCAACCTTTTTGGACAAATTTAAGAGTTTTATTGGAACAAATTATTGGAACACAACTTCCACATAATCCAATATTATTTTTATTAGGCGATATTGAAGGGATAAAATCGAAACCCAAATTGAATAAATATCAGAAAGAATTCATAAAAATTGCACTGGCAATAGCAAAAAGGCTATTGCAGTTACTTGGAAATCGGATTCATACTTAAGTATAGATTGTTGGAAGAATGAAATTTCCAGCTGTATTCCACTTGAAAAAATTACTTATAATTTAAGAGATAAATATGAAACATTTTTGAAAATTTGGCACCCTTATTTAAAAAAGACAAGATTAAATATATCTGCTCCGAAGATAAAATAATTGGTTATTTGGGGAAAGAAATAAATATATGTACTAGAGTTATTACGAACTCCGTGGTGCATGTGGGTATCTTCCGATATCCAGGCACTCTCTCTTTCTTTCTTTTTTTCTCTTTTTCTTTTTCTTTTTTTCTATAGGGATGTTAGGGGGGAGGGGGGAAGGGTATATATTTTTTTTCTTTCTGTAATCATTTGAAAACTCAATAAAAAAAGTTTTTAAAAAAAGTTCCTAGGTGTCAAGATCTCTGTGGACCTAATCTGGTCCTAACATATCGATGTAGTCATAAAGAAGGCAGGATAACAACTATACTTCATTAGGAGTTTGAAGAGATTTAGTATGTCAACAAATACACTCAAGAGGGTTGTAAATTTAGTCAGCTCCATCTTGGGTGCTAGCCTACAAAGTACCCAGGACATCTTCAAGGAGTGGTGTCAAAGAAAGGCAGCGCCCATTATTAAGGAAATCCAGCACCCAGGCCATGCCCTTTTCTCACTGTTACCATCAGGTAGGAGGTACAGAAGCCTGAAGGCACACACTCAGTGAATCAGGAACAGCTTCTTCCCCTCTGCCATCCGATTCCTAAATGGACATTGAACCTGTGAACACTATCTCACTTTTTAATGATATATTATTTCAGTTTTTTGCACAATTTTTAATCAATTCAATATACGTATACTGTAACTGACTGATTTATTTATTTTTTCTTCTATATTATATATTGTATTGAACCGCTGCTGCTAAGTTAACAAATTTCATGTCATATGCCAGTGATAATAAACCTGATTCTGATTCTGAACCTTAGGGCAGTTTACAGTGCCCAATTAACCTACAATCCACATCTTTTTGGAATTTGAGTTGAAACCAGAGCATCCAGAAGAAACCCACATGGACTCGGAGAGAACGTGTAAAGGGCTCTACCCTATAGGAAGGATTCGAAAGTGCTGAAGATAAGAGACAGGAGAGTTGTGTCCCATCTGTTCAGGATGGCCAGATTAAGGGGAGGTTTCTCTGGTGAGGGACACTAAGGTTGGGCTTGGGGTGTTTGTTAAGGGATGAAGAGAGAAGATGCCGGAGAGAAGAGGTCTTAGGGTTTGACCCAGAGTAAGACCGTGATTCGACGAAGCCCGGAGTGAGAGCAAAGGAGGATCGGTGAAGGGAAAACCATGAGCTCCAACTCGTGCATGTGAAACTGTTTCATTAAAATGGGCTCTTTTCCTTTTTTGCTCTTTCTTCACTAACCATATAGTCAAATTAAGAATTATAAAGCCAAATCTTTTAATTGTATGCAGTGCACTGTCTATTATTTTGTGGCACTTATTTGTAACAGGTTAACAAATCACGCAGCATCCACACATATGAGGGCTTTAGGGTGGGCTTGAGCCTCAATCTCACAAGTTTGGTGGGACTGGAGATTGTTTTCCCTAAATTTACGTTGCCAACAGAGGCAGAGTGTTTCACAGTGTTATTTCTCTAAATGTACTCTGAATGATTTCTCCATATTAGAAGGGGAATCTGAAAAGGGACCTTTTCCACCCAGAGATTGTTAAGTATTGGAATACACTGTCCTAGAGAGTGGGGGAAGCGATCACTAAATAATTGGCCAAGGACTGGAAGATAGGATTAATAAGCACAGGTGCCCACTGGTCAGAGGAGACATGATGGGCCGAATAGCCTCTTTCTCTGCTGTATGGATCTGGCTATTTGCTCCCCATGGTCTCCTTGATCATTTGTTCCGAAGAGCTCCTATATTCTTCCGGATATAGAATGTCTCTTCTCCCAAAATTTTACACTTCCATCACACAGTCAAAAGTAATTGTGTATTCATAGGTTCAGCCTTTACTTAATGCATCATCCCCAGAATCACTTCTCAACAATTTCCAACACATTCTTGCAGCTGCAGTACACCTCTTCCTTAAGTAGAAGAGACTACTGAAACACAACAATAGTTTCTGTCAAGCAACTGAGTCCGCACATTAAACAACAGTTAGTGGACTCAACAACAAGGTGTAAAAGTTACGTGAATGAATGGTGGAGTTCAGAGGGAGTGCTTAATTAGAGATATGACTAAGATACACAGCAATCTTTAAATTAAACATCAACTCAAGATGCTGGAAACTTAAAATAAAAGCAGAAGGATTTCCAACTCAAAACATAAACTTTTTACTCTTCCCACTGACGGGCACTAACCTACTGAGTATTTCCAGCATTTTCTGTTTTTATTGTACAAAAGTACCCGTACGATTTTGCAGGTGAGGTATTAACAGCATTGACAGACAGTTTATTAGACTAATCAGATAGCATTTAGACCTCAGGGATAAATGTGACCATATCACCAAGATTATTAGACTGATATTCCTGAACTATTTATTGACCTAATAGTTACTTGGTGTGTTTAATGACGAAGGCTGGCAAATAAATCCCGTGTCATAGTCCGCTAATAAATGGATCTAATCAAGTTTGTGGTGATAATGTCCCTTCATATCTAGCAGCTCCTTTATCATTCAGGAATGAGAAGCTTTCATGTAGAGGTCCAAACTATCAGAAAAGATTAGCCCACAAATGATGGTTAATTGGTCACATTCAAATAAATATAAAGAGAACTGACTTGAATATCTCTCAGAGAAAGGCAAGATAAATAACTGAAATTATGTCACCAATGACAAGAAACAAAGTTTAATGAGGTCACACTTACCCTGAACTGCGAGATTAGATCATTCTTTTCATCTCACAGGAAGTGCCAAGATATTAGTTACAGTTACAAACAAGAGAAAATCTGCAGATGCTGGAAACCCAAGCAACACACACACAAAATGCTGCAGGAACAAAACAACTACTTTTTTCCATAGATGAAGCCTGGCCTGCTGAGTTCCTCCAGCATGCCGTGTGTGTTGCTATTATTTACAGTTTATTGCGTTATTCTTATGGTATCTATTTCTGTCCATCACCATGAAGGAATATGAATCCAGGTGAGTGGGGTAAGCTCACTGGATGGGGAAGGGGATGAAAGAGAATGATGTAAGAAGCTGGGAGGTGGTTGGTGGAAGAAGTAAGAAAATGAAGAAGAAAGAATCTGATAGGAAAAGACAATAGACAATGAAATAAAGGGAAGGAGGTGGGGAATCAGAGGGAAGTCATGGCAGGACATGAGGACAGAGAAGTGAAGAGGGTGCCACAGGAATGAGGGATAAAAAAGGGGTGGTGATAGAAAACAGAGGGGAGATGTTACTAGAAGATAAAGAAACTAATGTTGATGCCAACAGTTGGGAGAGTACCGAGACAGAATATGAGATGTTATTCCTCCAACCTGCATCTGGTTTTCGTGACACTGTGACAGTTGCATCAGATTGATGCGGGAAGAAGTTGGAGTATAGTCCACATGAATCATAGCTAATAAAAGTTAAAAACTGCATTTGCCGGAAATCGGAAATGAAAGGAAATGCTTCAAATGTCCAGCTAGTCAGGTAGTGGAAAAAAGAAAACAGGATGAATACTTCCTTTTCATAATCTTTCATCAGAACTGGCTCGGCTGGTTATCTGAAATTGTTGAATGCTAAGGGCTATAATTGTTTCTCAAGTTTACATTTAGCTTCATAGGAACAGTATAAGAAGCCAAAGATAAAGTGGTCAGCATTGGAGCCAAAGAAGTTAAGTTATAGGTGACTAGAAATTTAGTGACATACTAGCAAACAGTTTGGGGATCTTTTGCAAAGCAGTTGATAAATTGATATTTGGTTTCTCTAACATAAAAGAGACCACATAGAGTCAAAGAGGGCATAGAGTAATACAGCAGGGAAACAAGCCCGAAACACAAGAGATTCTACAGACGCTGAAAACTGAGCAACACACACAAAATGCTGGAGGAGCTCAGCAGGTCAGGCAGCATCTAAGGAAAGGAATAAGCCAAGATCCTTCACCAGGACTAGAAAGAAAGGATGAAGAAGCCAGAATAAGAAGGTGGGGAATGAAAGAAGTACAAGCTAGAAGCTGATAGGTGCAGCCACGTGAGGGGGAAGGTAGGTGGTGGAGGAGGGGGTGCTGAAATGAGAAGTTGGGAAGTGAAACGTGAAAAAGACAAAGGGCTGAAGAAGAAGGCATCCAGTCAGAGAGGAGAGTGGACCATGGGATAATAGGAAGGAGAAGGAGTACCTGAGAGAGGGCTTAGACAGGTAAGAAGAGAAGAGGTGAGAAGGGAGCCAGAATGGGGAATGGAAGAAGAGGGAAGGGAGAGGGAAAGAAGTTACCAGATCTTAGAGAAATCAATATTCATGCCATCAGGTTGAAGGCTACCCATACTGAATACACATGTCCTACAAAGTCCTCATTGATGCTGCTTCCTGCATCCATGCAGAGCTCGTCAATTTCATCAGCTTTTCCTCCAACTTCTACCCGGCCCTCAAACTCACCTGGTCCATTTCTGACATTTTTCTCCCTTTCATGATCTCTCAGTTTCCATCACTGGAGATAAAACTACTCAATTGATAGCTTCCGTACATATAACGACTCTTACAGCTATCTCTACTATACTTCTTCCCACCCTGTCGCCTGTAAAAATGTCATTCCCTTTTCTCAGCTCCCCATTCTCCACTACATCTGTTCCCTTGGAGGGGCTTTCCTTTCCAGAATGTAAAAGGAAATATCCTTCTTCTTCAAAGATCACATTTTCCTTTCCTCCACCATTGATGTTGCCCCCACCTGCATCTCCTCTATTTTTTGGACATCAGCCCTCACCCAATTTTCCCATCACCTTAACAGGGATAGAGGTCCTCTTGTCCTTATCTATCATTCCATGAACCTCTGGGTCCAGCATTTCATTCTCCACAACTTTCACCATCTTCAACGGGATTTTTACCACCAAGCGCAAATCTAACTTTCCACTCTCCACTTTCCACAAGATGAGTTCCCTCCTTGATTCCCTTGTCTATTTGTCCCTCCCCTCTGATATCTCCCCTGGCATTTATCCCTGCAAGTGGGAAAAAAAGCTACCCTTCCCATTCACCTCCTTCACCACCATTCAGGGCCCTAAACTGTCCTTCCAGGTGAGGCAACACTTCACTTGTGAGTCTGTCAGCATCATCTACTATAGTCGTGCTCCTGGTGCAGTTTCTGCTTCATCAGTGAGATAGATTTGGTGACATAGATTTGGGGACCACTTGGTAGTGCACCTTTGCTCCATTGGCAACAAGCAGGATCTCCCAGTAACCAACCATGTTAAATCCAATCCCCATTACCACTACAACATGTCAGTCCATGTCCTCCTCTACTACCAAGATGAAATCACTCTCACTTTGGAGGACCAACACCTCATATTCAGATTCAGATTCAGCTTATTGTCATTTAGAAACCACAAATGCAATGCAGTTAAAAAATGAGACAACGTTCCTCCAGAATGATATCACAAAAGCACATGACAAAGCAAACTACACCAGAAAATCCACATAACGTTTGGCAATCCCCAATCCAGAGTCCGGAGAGGCTGCTGTGTATTAATATCGCGCTACCGTCTTAGCGCATTCCCCGGAAAGGAGCTCCAAATCCACCAGACAAAACAAGACCAAAAACTAAAGCTACAAGACCTGCACAAAACCACATAGTTACAACAGTGCAAACAATAGCATAATTGATAAAAAGCAGACCATGGGCACAGTAAAAATAGTCCAAAGATGTTAAAGGACTAAAAGTTCAAATGAAATCACCACACAGTTTCCACAAGTCACCAGGTTCCTGACAGACTCGCCATTCCACTCTGGTGGCAGAAGTGAATACCCCCCCATGGGCTTCCATGGCAGCGCCCGACTCAGCCTCGCAGACACAGCATACAATGAAAGCTCCGTCGAACCCAGACTCGCAGACGCAGCACACACCGAAAGCGACCTGACCGCAGCGGACTCAGAGTCCGTCGAACCTCCGAGCCGACGACCATCCCCTCCGGCACAGCTTCGAGAACCATCCTCTGCCGAGTGTATTAAGACGACACCGCCAACGGCCACCGGCAACGCGACCCCGAGGACTGGGGGCCTGTTCTTCCCAGCAGAGTCTCGGACCTCACAGCAGCAGCAGCAATGAAGAAGGTCTTCCTGGAGATTTCCCGATGTTCCTCCGTGCTCCCACATCTGTTTTCAATCGATTATGATTGTGCACGGCACCCTGCTTCACAAATAACAGATAATCAGCTCCAGATATTCCATCTGGGAAGCCTCCTACCTAAATGTATGAAATCTCTGATTTCCAGTAAATTTTCCCTATCCCCCTTCTCTCTTCTTCCATTCCCCATTCTGGCTCCCCTCTCACCTCTTCTCTTCTCCTTACCTGTCTATAACTTCCCCTTCTCCCATGGTCCACACTCCTCTGTTGTTGAATTCCTGCTTCTTGAGCCCTTTGCCTTTTCCACCTTCTTACATCATCCCCCTACCCTACCCAGCTAACTTCTCCATTATTTGGCTTCACCATCCATCTTGTACTCCTCCCCCCACTGTTGCGGTCCGGTCCGTTGATTCCTCATTTTTGTTAATGTCCTTCTCCCCGTGTTCCTATGTTCTACCAGGCTCCGTGATTAGGGCACCTGATTCTCATTCAAACCAGCTGCATAAAAACTCCAGTTTACATCTACTCAGGGCTGGACTGTCACCTTGGCCAGTGCGACAATGCACGTTCCAGGCCGATGAGAATACTGGACTTTGGATCGCTTCGATGCCCGGGGTGCTTTGGGAATTCTGTCGTTTTTGTGTCCAGCTGAGTATTGCCGGCCATTTGCTGCTACTCCAAGTCAAGATATAAATTCTGTCGTTTTCGTGGCCAGCTGAGAATTGCTGGCCGGTTGCTGCTACTCTGAGTCAAGATACGAATTGTCTGACATTGGTTGGTTTTGTCATTCTCCGTGTCCATGTCCAAGTCCAAACCCTGTGCCCAAGTCCCAGCTTCATGTCCGTGTCCAAGTCCAAGTCCAAGCTGTGTGTCCATGTCCAAGTCCAAGTCCAGGCTCTGTGTCCGTGTCCAAGTCCAAGTCCAAGTCCAGGCTCCGTGTCCAAGTCCAAGTCCAAGTCCAGGCTCCGTGTCCAAGTCCAAGTCCAAGTCCAGGCTTCGTGACCGAGTCCAAGTCCAAGTCCAGGCTCTGTGTCCATGTCCAAGTCCAGGCTCCGTGACCGAGTCCAAGTCCAAGTCCAGGCTCTGTGTCCGTGTCCAAGTCCAGGCTCCGTGACCGAGTCCAAGTCCGAGTCCAGGCTCCATGTCAAAGTCCAAGTCCAGACTCTGTGTCCGTGTCCAAGTCCAAGTCCAAGTCCAGGCTCCGTGACCGAGTCCAAGTCCAAGTCCAGGCTCCATGTCAAAGTCCAAGTCCAGGCTCCTAGTCCAGTCCAAGCTCCGGGTCCAGGTTTCTCTGGTTTGTTGTCCAACGTTCACGTCCACATAAGCATCCAATCCTCGTTCTCCAGCCTTCCTGGCAGCTATTAATAAACACACTTCTGCTAATGCTAGCCACGTGTCAGTGTCCTGCACTTGGGTCCACCTCCAGTCATTCATTGCAAAATCCAATTCTTCTTCTGAATTCTTTCCCCTTTCTTTCTAGTCTTGATTAAAGGTCTTGGTCCAAAACACCACTTTGTTATTCCTCTCCACAAATGCTGCCTGTCCTACTGAGTTACTCCAGAATTTTGTGCATGTTACCCCGGAAGCAAGCCCTTCAACTTATATCGTCCATGCGGACAAGGTGCCTGTCTAAGCTAGTCCTACTTGCCCCCATTTGCCCTTTCCTATCCATGTACCTGTCCATTTCTTTTAAATGTTGTGATTGTACTTACCTCTGGCAGCACGTTCCACAAACTCTCCACCCTTTGTGTGAACAATTTGCCCCTCAGATCCCTTGTAAATCTTCCCCTCTCACTTTAAATCTATTCCCTCTGTATTTTGATTCACTTATGCCAGGGAAAAAATGTTAATGTGCATTTACCTGATATATGTTACTCACGATCTTATACACCATTATAAGCCCACCTCTCAGTATCCAAAACTCCAGTGAATTGCCAACCCAACCTCGCTCTATAACTCAGTCACTCAAGTTGTGGCAATCTTCTTGCACATCATAAGCATTGAATACTATTCATAAAACCGTAAGATGTAGGAGCAGAAGTAGGCCATTCGGCCCATCAGGTCTGTTCTGCCATTCAATCATGGGCTGATCCAATTCTTCCAGTCATCCCCACTCCCCTGCCTTCTCCCCATACCCTTTGATGCCCTGGCTAATCAAGAACCTATCTATCTCTGCCTTAAATTCACCCAATGACTTGGCCTCCACAGCCACTCGTGGCAACAAATTCCATAGATTGACCACCCTCTGACTAAAGTAATTTCTCTACATCTCTGTTCTAAATAGACACCTTTCAATCCTGAAGTCATGCCCTCTTGTCCTAGACTCCCCTACCATGGGAAGTAACTTTGCCATATCTAATCTGTTCAGGCCTTTTAACATTCAGAATGTTTCTATGAGATTCCCCCTCATTCTGCTGAACTCCAGGGAATACAGCCCAAGAGCTGCCAGACGTTGCTCATACAGTAACCCTTTCATTCCTTGAATCATTCTCGTGAATCTTCTCTGAACACTCTCCAATGTGAGTATATCGTTTCTAAAATCAGGCGCCCAGAACTGCACAAAATACTCCAAGTGTGGTCTCACGAGTCCCTTATAGAGCCTCAATGTCACATCCCTGCTCTTATATTCTATACCTCTAGAAATGAATGCCAACATTGCATTTGCCTTCTTAAAAACCGACTCAAACTAAAGGTTAATCTTTAGGGTATCTTGCTCAAGGACTCCCAAGTTCCTTTGCGTCTCTTCAGTTTGAATTCTCTCCCTATCTAAATAATAGTCTGCCTATTTATTTCTTCCACCAAAGTGCATGACCATCCACTTTCCAACATTGTATTTCACTTGCCACTTCTTTGCCCATTCCCCTAATCGATCCAAGTCTCTCTGCAGTCTCTCTGTTTCTTCAACTCTACCTGCTCCTCCACCTATCTTTGTTTCATCAGAAAACTTAGCCACAAATCCATTAATACGGTATTCCAAATCATTGACATATATCATAAAAAGCAGTGGTCCCAACACCGACCCCTGTGGAATTCCATTCATAATTGGTGGCCAGCCAGAATAGGATCCCTTTACTCCCACTCTTTGTTTTCTCCAATCAGTCAATGCTCCACCCGTGCTAGTAACTTCCCTGTAATTCCATGGGCTTTTATCTTGCAAAGCAGCCGCATGTGTGGCACCTTGACTATGGCCTTCTGAAAATCCAAGTACACCACATCTACTACATCTCCTTTTTTCTACCCTGCTTGTAATTTCCCCCAGAGAATTGCAGTAGGTCTGTCAGGCAGGATTTTCCCTTCAAGAAACCATGCTGGCTTTGGCCTATCTTGTCATGTGCCTCCAGGTACTCCGTAATCTCA
This sequence comes from Hypanus sabinus, assembly GCF_030144855.1. Taxonomy (NCBI): domain Eukaryota; kingdom Metazoa; phylum Chordata; class Chondrichthyes; order Myliobatiformes; family Dasyatidae; genus Hypanus; species Hypanus sabinus. The sequence goes on from NC_082711.1 coordinate 37,229,729, forward strand.
TCCCAAACAATCGATTCCAACAACTTCCCAACCACTGATGTCAGGCGAACAGGTCTATAGTTTCCTTTCTGCTGCCTCCCACCTTTCTTAAATAGCAAAGTGTGGCGACCCACTTTCTGCACAGGCGAACCGGCTCACAAGTAGCCAGCGTGCGGGGAGAGACTTTGGTAATGCGCCTCTTATGTCATTTCTGCCCAGAGAGGGCGGGCGCTAGGGATTAAATGCCAGTGCCGCGAAGTTTGAATAAACTAGTCTCAAAACAGCTTACCGACTGCGTGTCGTTATTTCAGCGCTGTGTGTAGCACATCGCTACAAAAGTAACATTTTCTATTTTCCAATCATTCAGTACAATGCCAGAATCTATCAATTCTTGAAAGATCATTGTTAATGCCTCTGCAATCTCTCCAGCTACTTCCTTCAGAACCCAAGGGTATAGTCCATCAGGTTCAGGAGATTTATCCACCCTCAGATCAGTCGTAATTTTCACTGCACAAACTTCACTTACCTGGCATTTATGAATGTCCAGTATACTGCAGACATCTTCCACTGTGAAGACTGATGAAAAATACACATTCAGTTCCTCTGCCATCTCTGCATCTCTCATTACAAAATCTCCAGTGTGATTTTGTATTGGTCCTATATCTACCCTCGACTCTCTTTTACCCTTTATATACTTAAAAAGCTTTTAGTATCTTCTTTGATACTAGTCGCCAGCTTCCTTTCATAATTTTTTTTTTCCTTCCGAGTGTCCTAATTCACTAAATTAGAAGTGCAACCAAGTCACTGTTTTACCTGGAAGAAGTGCAGGGTTAACTGGATGGTAGAAAGGTGAGAGATAAGCAGGCTGGTGTTACTTCTTGTGTATTGCATGGGAGAACCATACGGTTATACAGCTTGTTCGGATGGTCTCTACTGCCTGTTCGTACAACTTGAATGAGTTGCACATCTTCTGCCATATGATTTTTTCTAAATCATAACTGAGGCTATGGAAACCCACATGGGTCTAAGCTACACCTATCACTTTATGGTGTTCACATAACAGTCCTCTCCTCAGGACCCTGATGATTGCATGGCTTCTCTTAGCTGCTCACAAACAACTCAACAGGTTTATCCCTCATTGTCAGCTTGCAGTAATTGGGAGAACAAACAGCTGAGAGTTATTGCAGAAGTTAGCCCTCTGTACAAAGCATAAGCTTCAGAAGAGAGCGGAATGTTGTTCAGCTGCAACTTACATTCTTATCTTTTTGCATGGCATGCAGCACCATTTAGAGCTCTTTTGAGGGATGGCAGATTCAAGTTACCGAGTGAGGGGAGGGGAAATTCTCAGGAGTCCCCACGTGCAATTGAGACAAAGAAACCCTTTCTAGATGAGTATTTAGGCTGATGTAGTATGAAGACAGAGTCAAGTTTGCTTTTATATCTTCTAGGCCAAGCAATATGGGATCAGGCAGGAATGTGTGGAGAGTATCAGCCACAAGTTTACTAAATAGCAGAGTGGGTTTAATGGACCTGAGTTTTTCTCCCCCTACTACTGTTTCTTAAGCAAGTTAGGGCTTTTCTTTTTGGAGTGAAGGAGAATGAGAAATGTCTTGATAGAGGTATACAAGACGATAAGAGGCATTGATCGAGTAGATAGGTAGAGTTTTTCTTCCCCCAGGATGGAATGACAAATACAAGGAGGTAAGGAGATTAGATCTTTGATTGATATTTGAGTAGGTTAAAAGATCAGCACACATTGTGGGCTGTGCTGTAATGTTCTATGAATGTACAGAGAGGATTTGTCACAATCTTACTCAAAAGCAGTGTTTTTAATGGGCCTAAAGGCCATTTCCTGCTACTGTGTCTTATGTTTTTAACCCATATGATAATATAAGATTTCTTTGTGCAATATACAATTTCATCCAAGCTAGGCAACAGTGACAGATTTCCTTCACTGGAGACTATTAGTGAACCAGATGGGTTTTTGTAGCAATTAAGCAATTTCATGATTACCATTTCAGACAAGCAGTATGGGACCCAGAATAGGCCTGTTGGTGTGGGCTGATCATTACAAGAGCTGCTTCAGATGTAATCTCCCGCAATAAGGAAAGACAATAGTCTTTTCATTCCTAATTAACTTAATTAATTAAATGTAAATTCACCACTTGTCCTAGTGGGATTTCAACAAATGACTGCAGCTCATTAGCAAAAGGGGCCTTTGGTTAATAATCCTGTAAATTAGCCACAATGCCACTGCACTCCAGGTGAGAGAATCAAGGGGATTAGGAAGAGAATGTCATCATTTATTATTTGGTCAGAAGAAACACAAAAGATAAATGTCAGAGTGCCTGTGGCATCATAAAATCTCAACCTCTCTAAACTGCATGGCACAAACTCTAAGTATCTGCTTGATGATATTAACTTTTATTTACCTCAGGAATTGAAGTATAAAACTTTTTCTAATGAGTTCTATGTTCTATGTGTTATGATGACCCCAGAAGAGGAATTAATTAGTTCTTCTTAGAAGTGTGATTTCTGACGCCTCCCTGTGGAAACTAACAATGTCCAACAAAGCCTTGATAAAGTGGATGTTTCCTTTGGCGGGAGAGTCTAAGAACAGAGGATACAGCCTCAGAATAGACGGGTGTCCTTTTAGAATGGAGATGAGGAGGAATTTCTTTAGCTGGAAAGTGATGAATTTGTGGAAAGCAGGCAGCAATGGAGGCAAAGTCCTAATGCCTATTTAAGGCAAATATTGATTGGTCAGGGCATGAAGGAATATGGGAAGTCAGGAGATTGGCACTGAGAGGAAAATTGGATCGATCATGATGAAATAGTGGAGCAGACTTGATGGGCCAAATGACCTAATTCTCTAAAATATCTTACGGTCTTATGTATAACAGCGAGGAAGGCAGGAGATTCTTCAGTTACAATTTGGCATGAAAATACAGCCTGCTTATTTATGCATTAGGCCTGCAAGTATGGATTCATACAATAAATATAATTGTTCTACTGGTTATCCGAATTCTGTTGAGTCAAGGTATAAAGTTATCCAATTTGGATTTTATTTCAAATTCATTTCTGACATGGACAGAGCAGAGAATGCAAGTGCTGCTCTGGCAGTAAGTATAAAGGACATTTGGTGCCAATGCACATAAAGATAATTATCCTGCATTTCCACGATATTGCATTTTTCATGGTAGGTTTTTTAGTGGCCTAGAGGGAGAACATTTAATATTCCTGGGATTGTTTAAGGGAGGGCAGACAAAAATGTGTGCACACAAAACCACTACTATGAGTCATCTGCGCTGTATCTAACACCAGAGGCAAATACAATCGGCTCGTACTGTCAGATTATGGTGTGGGTTAGTCATTTAACATCCAGTCGTGATTAGTTTGATTTATCAGGCACTCCTTAAAAATCACTGTTGCTTTTTATTTCATTGCTGATCTATACAAAGCTTCCGCAGAGATTTGTGCAGTTGAAGGCGCAACACTAACACGATTAAGGTTTCATAACAAGTGGTCAGGTCTCAAGTACCGTCAAATTGATCATACGCAGTCAACAGAAGCCATGATCATTCGAGAATGACTTTCAACAGGCCAGCAAATGTGGGCATTTTTTATAATACTGTAAGACATACAGTAGGACCAGAATTAGGCCATTTGGCTCATCAGGTCTGCTCTGCCAATCCATCATAGCTGATTTATTATCCCTCTCAACCCATTCTTCTGCTTTCTCCACTCAACCTGGTGATGCACTTACTAATTAAGCGCCTATCAAACTCTGCTTTAGATACACACAATGACTTGGCCACCACAGCTTTCTGTGGCAATGAAATCCTGAGATTTACCACCCCGGCTAAAAAAATGTGTCGTCATCTCTATTCCAAAGGGGCATCCTTCTTTATCCATTGATGAACACGTGCATCATCGACAAGAGTAAATTGTAGAAAACTAAAGTGCCTCCACTTCTAAGAAATAAAATCTGTGCTACTTTTCAGCAGACTGTGTGCAGATTGAGTTCTTGAAAAGTAATAGCATGTTAATGATACACACTTCATTAATGTGCAACTCAGATGGCTAAATCATGGGATTAGGAGAGACGTCATTAGTTGTGAATTCCCTAGATTTTGCTACCTAACTTCAAAGCACACATCTGAGAACAGTGGTTAATCAGAAACCTTAATGTCAACAAGCGTTGAAAATGGTGAGAAAATTTTCGTGAGCAAGGAGTGTAAACCCAGCAGAGAGAGAAAAGATGCATTCAGCAAAAAAATAATCTACAATGGATTTGACTGATGAGGAGACAGAGTTAGAAGGCGAGGGGGAGGGGAGGAAGAAACGCAATGTAATAGGTGAAACCGAAGGTAGGGGAGGGGTGAAGTAAAGAGCTGGGAAGTTGATTGGTGAAAGAGATACAGGGCTGGAGAAGGGGTAATCTGATAAAAGAGGACAGAAGGCCATGGAAGAAAGGAAAAGGGGATGAGTACCAGGGGAGGGTGATGGGCAGGTAAGATGAAAAGGTGAGAGAGGGAAATAGTGATTATTTTGGCCTCTGAGCTCTGTTCAAGTCTAGGAGGAAATTATTGAAAGCCATTCATAACTGCAATGTCGAATTTAGTAGGGACTGAGGAAAAACATACAGTACTTGCTTACCTTGGATGTCCTAAATCCAGAAGTAGGGTTTGGACCCAAATGTGGACAATCCTTTTCCTAAAAGATTCTGCTCAATCCACTGAGTTCCTCTAAATTCAGTATCTCTTGTGAATCTAGATGCTTATTTTATTCATTATAACAATGGCAATATCTAAAATGTGCTTCAATGATTATACGGTATGCTGGGCATCCTGTGGTTATAAAGCTTATCATAGAAATTCTTTTTTTCCCTTAATCACTTACACAAACTGAACATGTTGCATAATCAACTACAGATCCACCATTCTGTGAGAGATATTGATTTGAAAATGGAGGATAAGGCAGAATTCACACCAACACACACACAGACATTTGTATTTTTGAGCAGTTATCTGTGTAAAAGCCATAATAAAAAAGATCATTAATACAATGTCATTGCACAGGAGCAATAACCATTACCTTCACAGGAGACATCATCTGACCTTTTGTGTGTTTTCAGCATTTTTCTATTTGATTTCTGATTTCCACACCTGCTAATGGAAGAGGTATTTTGTTTTGCAATGAATTACCTTGGAAGACTGCCATCCCTTCTGTAGCACTGTGGAGATGTCAAAATTTGGTTTTAGCTGATTAGATTATAGTAATGCACTCTTTTCAGGACTACCTAAGAAAGAAAGAAAGAAAGAAAGAAGCTGCAGCTCGATCAAAAGAATCTTAAACAAATGAAAAGATAATCTGAGCATATTTCACCAACTTTTACATAATTTCACTGGATGCCTGTGTCCTTTAGGATCAATTTCAAAATACCCTTAATTGTAAATAAGGGTCTGAATAATCTAGCTTCTCCGTATATTTTAGAATGCCTATCCCATTACGTCCCTAATCGTAATCTTAGCTTCACGAGTACTGGTTTGCTTCGTGTTCCTGGAGCCAAGTATATAAGAACTGGTGATGTGATCTTTTGCTCCGACGCACAGAAATCTGGAATATTTTGCAGACTGAGAAATGGAATGTAGTGCTGTGGAATGTTTCAAAACACTCTTAAAAACCTACTTTTAAAAAATTTGGCCTACTTATGGGATTACTTAATGTCTGTTGATGTTGATTACATTTACAGCATTTGGCATATTCAACGACATTTTATTTAATATAACGGTTGCCGTTACTTGTGATTTTCAATTTTGTGTTGTACTTTATGACTATATTGATTTCTGTTTACAAACGATGTAAACCTATGTAAAGCAATGTAAAGCTTGCATCTTAATGCATGAAATGTGCTATATAAATACAGATATTATTATTATTATTATTATTATTATTATTACATTTTAATAGGTGGCACAAGCTAGGAAAATATAGTTAGTATAATCAAATTGTTACTGTGCTGTGGAATTCTCCTTGTGCTATCCGCTACTGATACACCACATGATTGAGGATAGAAAAGAGATTTATAAAGATCTAGAAGGGACTGGAAGATTTTAATTGTAAGGAATAACTGCATAGACTGTAGTTGATTCCCTTGGAAACAAGATGATGAGAGGTGTGTAACAAAATGAGGATCATAGATAGCGTGGACAGAAGCACATATAACTGCGCAGAGACATGAGAGGTATTGCAGATGCAGGAAATCAACAAATGCTACAGGATCTCAGCATCTAAGAAGGGGAAATAAACAGTCAACATTTCTGATCAAGACCCTTCTTCAGAACTGGAAAAAAGCATAGGCAGATTCTTATTCTGGCTTTTACTGCCTTCCTTTCCTCTCAGGATGAAACGTTGACTGTTTTTTCACCCTCCATAGATGCAGCCTGACCTGCTGAGTTCCTCAGGCATGTTGCTGAGTTGTTTTAACAAAGCTGAAAGTTCAGTCAGTTAACAGATTGTGGATTTGAGGCAATTTGAAGCAGAGATGTGATTGCTTATTGAGAGGGTGGTAAGGGCATGGAGACACTGCATGAAAGCTGGTGAGTCTTTGATGTGCATCCCACTTTTACTGAAAAGTGTACATACTACAGAGTAATGCTTATCAAGGATAAAGATCATTTGGTTTTGCCTATGAGGCTAAAAAACAAATTGGGATTATACAACATTACTCTACCCGGGCCTGCACTGACATGAAGGAACAAATGGCCTCTTTCTCTCTTGTAAACGTGGTTGAACCAGAGGTATGTTGTCTGCTAAAGGCTAGATCTGTGGCATTCAAGTCTGGCAACCCAGGCCTGTACTAGAAAACCAGGTATGATTTGTGGAGGGCAAAGAGACAATTTCAAATCAAGTTGGAGGCAACATCGGAAGCACGACAACTCTGGCAGGGTCTGCAAGACATCACTTCCTACAAAGCGAAACCCAATAGTATGAATGGCAGCAATGCTTCACCACCAGATGAACTCAACGCCTACCATGCACGCATTGAACACAACTACAGCTGTGAAGATCCCTGCTGCACCTGATGACCCTGTGATCTCTGTCTCAGAGGCCGATGTTAGACTGTTGGTGGGGGGGGGGGGGGGGGCTGCTGCTGTACAGGACCAAAAGAAGCTGCAGAAGGTTGTAACTCTAGTCAGCTCCATCTTGGCTACTAGCCTACAAAGTACTGAGGACATCTTCAGGGAGCGGTGTCTCAGAAAGGCAGTGTCCTTTATCAGTGACCTCCAGCACCCAGGCCATGCCCCTTTCTCACTGTTACCATCAGGTAGGAGGTACAGAAGCCTGAAGGCACACACTCAGCGATTCAGGAACAGCTTCTTCCCTTCTGCCATCCGATTCCTAAATGGACATTGAATCTTTGGACACTACCTCACTTTTTAAAAAATATATTGTATTTCTGTTTATGCATATTTTTAAAATCTATTCAATATACGTAATTGATTTACTTGTTTATTTATTGTTATTATTATTTTTATTTTATTTATTATTTTTTCTCTGCCAGATTATTGCATTGAACTGCTGCTGCTAAGTTAACAAATTTCACGTCACGTGCCAGCGATAATAAACCTGATTCTGATTCTGATTCTATGACAACCACTCAAAGAAGGGAGGGGACATCTTAAACGTGAATGTGAGGATGGCTGACGTACTGGGTGGCACAGTGACATCCCTAGCAGAGCTGTTGGCTTCTTCGCTCCAGGGACACAGATTCAGTCCAGACTCATCCGTATAGAGTGTGCACGTGCTCCCCGTGACCGTGCTGCTTTTGACTGGGGACTCCATGCATCACTCCCATCCAAAGGTTAATTAGCAAGTGTCAGTTACCCTGGTGAAGAACAGTGGTAGAATCTGGGGAAAATTGTGGGAAATATTGATTGAGAGAAGCGTCCTTGAGAGAAGAATTCTGGTTGTAGTCCCATCCAACCTCAGCGGAAAAAGTCTGCTTACATTTAGCCTATCATTACCCAGATTAATTTTGTATCAAAACTTCTCCCATTTTACCAGAAGGACAGATTTACCAATTTACCAAGTTTACCAATCTTGCTCAAAAGGCACTGGTAAACTAGAATAAAATAAAAGAGAAAAGGTCCAAGAAGCAACAATCACCATAAACATCAAGAGACACAATTTTTCTGCAATATGGAAGAAAGAGCTGACATCAGAGCATGAAATTGCAGAAGCATTGCCCTTTGATAGGGACAAGTCAAAATGGCACCTCAATCTTAGGTGGACAATTAAGCTTGCAAAAGCTTGCAATTAAGCTTGCAAAAATGAGGGTGCATTTAACTCACCATTCAGAGTGTTTGAGTGCTAAATGTGCTAGAGAGAGGGGACATAGCAACAGCATACAAATTCAAGCACAGAGCCAAGAGTGAGAACAATATCACCAACGTAGTACCTGCAATGAGAGGGAGTTTTCAAACCACCACAATAAATTATTTCTCTCTCTCTCTCTCTCCCTCCCTCCCCCCCCCCCCCCCTTGCCATATCTCTGTGATCCATGACACTCTAGGGTTCTTCTGCTGGAGTTGGAGATGGTTTCTGAATGGACCCATTCCATGAACAGGTACACTCACACACATTCAAATTGTGAAGGAATGATGATGTTACCATCTCCTTGGAAACAATGTCCAGAAATATTCCCATGTAACAGGCACCCAGCAACCTTGTGGTGGGTACGACAGCATTTAACTATTTAAAGGAGAGTTGTTTAAGGAGTATTGTCAATCTTGGGATGATTGATTATACTCAAAGGCCCAACAAAATCCTCTTTGAATCCTTCTCCATGCAGCATTCAGCCAATGGCTGGAGCAGTCACCTCCATATCCCAGACTTGCTCCCTCCCTCCATCCCTACCAACTCCTCAACCACCTACCCCCAAAAAACTTACCTCCTGAAGCTTCTTAATTCCTGCAGTTACCCTACAAATAATATCACAACATTTACACCTAGATTTCTTATCAAAGAGCAATTTGTTACCTCAACAGGTGCAAAAGGAATTAAAAGTCCCTGTGCAGGATTCCCTGAAGATTAATTTACAGGTGGAGTCAGTGGTAAGGGAGGCAAATGCAATATTAGCATTAATTTTGATAGGACTAGAATGTAAAAGCAAGGATGTAATGCTGAGGCTTTATTGATCAGATCGCACTTGGAGTATTGTGAGCAGTTTTGTGCGCCATATCTAAGAAAAGATGTGCTGGCATTGAAGAGGGTCCAGAGGAGGCTCACAAGAATGATTTCAAGAATGAAAGGGTTAATATATGAGGAGTGAATGATGGCTCTGGCCCTGTACTCACTGGATTTTAGAAGAATGGGGGGGAAATCTTATTGAAGCCTATTAAATATTGGCAGGCTTAGATAAAGTTTATGTGGAAAGAATGTTTCTCATTGTGGAGCTGTCAAGGACCAAAGGGCACAGCCTTCGAATAGTGGGACAGAAATCCTTTCACGATTCTTTAGAACAGAAATGAAGAGGAATTCCTTTAGCCAGAGGGAGGTGCACTTGTGGAATTCATTGCACAAGTGGCCATGGAGGCCGTTGTTGGGTATGTTTAAAGCAGAAGTTGATAGGTCGTTAATTAGTAAGGACGTCAAAGGTTACAGGGAGAAGGCAGGAGAATGGAGTGAAGGGGGATAATAAATCAGTCATGATAGAATGGCGGAGCAGACTAAATGGGCCGAATGGCCTAATTCTAATCCATTGTTTTGTGGTCTTATGGTCTAAAAGCAAAACATGCTCTGGTATTGCAATATAAAGCTGTAATTCTCCTGCGCTCACAACACTATCACTCAATCTATGTTTCACAATCATTCTTCAGTCCTTCATGAAGAATTTTCACACCGTTAAGCTGGAAGGAAGATTTATGAGGACTGGAGGCTTTGAATTACAAGGAGGCACTGGGCAGGCTATAGGCATTTGCCCGGATCATAGGACGCTAAGGGGTGACCTCATAGAGGTCTATAATATCACGACGCACATGGTTAAGGTGAATAGCCATGTTCTGTTTGCCAGGGTAGGGGAATCTAAAAATAAAGGGCATAAGTTTAAAGTGAGATGGGAAAGGTTTAAAAAGGACTTGAATGGCAATCTTTTCACCGAGGGTGATGCCTAAATGGAACCAGCTGCCAGAAGAAGTGGCAGGTGCCATTATGAAATTTAAAAGACGTTTGGGCCAGTACACGGATAGGAAAGGTTTAGAGAGATATGGACCAAGTGCAAGTAAACAGGACCATTTCAGGTGATTATCATGGATGAGATAGGCCAGTGACCTTGCTTTCTATTCTGTATAGCTCCTTGACTTTTTAACCAAATCATATACATATTTTTCTTATAGCTTCTCTCCCCATTAGAAGATATCATTTGGCCAACCCCGGAGCACTGAGTTTAAACCCATCCAGGATATTTTTTGAGGGCCTGCACACTCAGTGCCAAAGGGAAAGAATCACAGGCTAGAGCAGGCATGGGCAAACTACGGCCTGTGGGCCATATGCGGCCCGTTAAGTTTTTTAATCCGGCCCGCAGAACTTGATGAAATTATATTAATAAACCTTGTTAACGTTTTTTCCCCGCAATTCTGGCGTCTTCCCAATAGATGACGCACTCTATATACATTGACCTTTGTTGAGGTGCAACGTATTACTCCACATTTGCGCTTTACTTTGTGACCTTGTGGCGACCCATTTCCTGGCACATCCGAACCGGCTCACAATTAGCCAGCATTCCGGCTAAGGGAGATAGCCTGCGGGGATTTGCGAGCACAGAGCTCCGCATATTGGTGTGCTCTCACTGTTCTGTCATTGTGCGGGTCGTTGTTGAGTTTTGGCACAGGGGACAATTGAATAAGAAGGAGCAGGACAAGTAGACCTGCATCTCCTACCGTTTTTGAAATAAAGACAGTCAGGAGGAGAGTGATGATGATAATATCTTGAAGGATAACAGAATTTTCAGTGCTTTAAAATAATAACTGTTACTATTTAAAAAAGCTGTATTTTATTCATTTACTTTTCAGTGTTTTAAAAGACATTTCAATAAATAGCTAAATACCATGGGACTTCAAAGACAGATATTTTGTTGTAATGCATTTGTTCATTTTCAATTGAAATTAAAGCACATGTTTTCTACATATCCCATGATATTTTATTTTCTCTTATGAGGTGTATTACCAAAACACTCCGTCCATCTGCTCCTGGTCCGACCCCCCTGTCAAATTTTAGAACCCTTTGTGGCCCTCAAGTCAAAAAGTTTGCCCACCCCTGGGCTAGAGACTGGCAGTCCGCCAGAAAAACAATTGATTGGAAGCCAACCCTGAGCCAACACTTAAATGTTAAACCGTGGACATGAAAGTGCCTGCCTGTTTATGCCACTGTTTAGTGCCGGTAGAAACTGAATGGAGGGTCCAGGGGCCATGATCTGTTTGGTTTAATTCCTTACACTACCTGCTAGTGTCCTGGAACAGAGACTGAACCCCCAGACAGCAAGCCTTTTGCTGTTGATATATGTCCAGTGGCCAGGAGAGAGCGTTTGTTCTGCTAACAGCTCAAGATCGGTTCTGCTAACAGCTCAAGATCGGTTCCCCAACCTTAATTTCTGAGCCCAGAAACTGGGCTCCACGGATACTAATTTCTGCCCCCTTCTGTGAATTGACAATTGCCTTGCTCTGTTCACTGCTCACGAGTTGACTGAAGCAGACACCAGACAGACAGCTGTGGCAGAGGCCAGCATAAATGGGACTGTGGGAAGAGCACTGAAGTCAAGCTGCAGCATGTGAAAAAACAGCAAAAAAAGGCATTTGCAATTCATGTCACATTCAACAGAAGAATCAGTGGGGCTCAGTTCAGAGCAAATGTCATCCGTTCATATGACAGGGGACATTGTTCAACGTGAAAGTGACGGGGATCAGTTTAAACTAGTAACATATTCTGCCACTCTCCAATTTCAGCCAGTTACTATTTTACAGATAGAGTCAAAAGTGTGATTAATAAGCAATTAGCATTGCTAGTTTCTCACGCCTTGATGTTCCTTCAACTGGTTTGACTTATGGAAATTAGCTGATACAGATACCCAACAGGCACCCTTTGTGTCCTGTTTCATTTCTGGCTGCAAAGCATTTCTAGTTCATTTCTTTTGATTCCTCTTTCATTTTGTTTACCAGCTACCTACACACAGAGAACCTTGATCATGAGTCCTTTATAGCCTGCTAATTTAAATCAGGTTGATCAATTGGGTGAATTGTACGTTCCTTCCTATTTATATGCAGCCATTGCTAAGCGATTAGTTTAGTGTTGAGACGTTTGACATCCATTGGTTCTGTCTTGAAGAGGGCCTTTTCACTTAGTGATCCTCTGCCATTTGGTCTCCTGGTCCTGTTTTAAATTATTCATCACAATGCAATATTAGAATTAAATCACTTAAAGTTCTTTGCAGAGATTTTGAGCTTTTCTCCAATTCTGGGTAAAAGTCTCATGGCTCACCAGAGGATTTCAGCAGGTTGAGCAGCTTCCGTGAGACTCTTCATGTTTCAGGTCAAAACCCTGTCCTGAATTCTACATTCTAAAACCCTGCATCAGGTCCTGTGACGAAATTCTAGTGGATGCAAGCAGATTCCATGCAAGGCAAAGCATCCATCCCAAGCATTAATACAATGGACTTTCTTTTTGTTTTGTTCTAATTGTACTCTTTCTTGTAAGAAAATTGCATTATGCATGTTCAATTTATGTTTTGCTTGCGAATGCTGCTTGGCTGATGCCTTGTGACTGTAATGCCACTGCCATCTGTCCATACATGTGCATATCACAATAGAATCAGAAGCGGGTTTAACATCACTGGCATATGCTGTGGAAGTTCTTCTGCAGCAGATGTACAGTGCAATATGTAATAAAAACATGAGAACTTACGATAAGATATAAACAGAGGTGGCGACATCCACGCATTTTGAGAGATGACAATCTGACACTTTTTCTGATGGTTCTTGGGATTGCAGACGTGGGCTATTTGCACTTTCTAGAGTGGCTGCCCAGCCCCACTCTAGAGTCACAGTCTCGTTGACAGTGGCTGCAGATGAAGGAGGAAGGTTGTCTGGGTGATGCAGCTCTGGCTTTTCTTCCAGCTCTCTTGCTGATGAGCATGTGGTCCTTGCTACCTCCGCGCTTTGTACACTGCCTTTGAGAGTGGCCCCCTTCGAATGTTTCCTCCCATGTTTTGAGGTGGATGCCTGCCGGCTTCATGTCCTGCTTGCGGGCATCCCTGGAGCGAAGGCGTGGTCTTCCTCGCAGGCGGTAACCCTCACTCAGCTTGCCATGCCGCATGTCCTTGCCAATGCAGCCCCGGTCCCTCAGTTTGACATGGCCCAACCATCTGAGGCCACTGTGGTTGAATAGCGCCTGGATACTGGTGGTGTCAGCCTGCTGCAGAACCTCTGTGTTGGTGATTCTGTCCAGGAGATGTGCAAGTTGTGCCTGAGGCAATGTAGGTGGAACAAGGTTACAAGTTCATATATATATATATGAGCTTGTTAACTTGTTGTGATATATGATTTCGAAGAGGTCCTCAATGCTGGCGAGGCTAGTACTTATGATGGAGCTGGTTGAGTTTGCATATTTCTGCAGTTTTTTCCAATCCTGTCCAGTGACGCCTCCATATCAGACATTCAGGTAGAATGCTCTCTAACATACATCTGTAGAAACTTGCTAGAGCCATACCAAATCTCCTCAAACTCCTAATGAAATATAGCCACTGTTGTGCCTTTGTTGTAATTGCATCAATATGTGGGCCCAGGATAGTTCTTATGTGATGTTGACTCCCAGAAATTTGAAACTGCTCAACCTTTCCACCACAGATTCTTCAATGAGGATTTGTGTGTTCCCTCAACTTCCCCTTCCTGAGCTCACCATCAATTCCTTTGTCTTACTGATGTTGAGTGCAAAATTGTTGTGACGCCACCCAACTAACTGATCTACTGTATCTCACTCCTGTAGGACTCCTCATCACCCTCTGAAACTCTGTCAACAATAGTTGTGTCATTGCCAAATTTGTAGATGGTGTCTGAGCTGTGCCATGCCACATAGTCACGGTTGTAGGGAGAGTAGGGCAGTGGGGTAAGCATGCATCTTTGAGGTGCACCAGTGATGATTGTCAGCGACAAGGAAATGTTATTCCTGATCCACGCTGACTGTGATCTCCTGATGAGGAAATCAAGGAACCAGTTTCAGAGGAAGGTATAGAGGCCCAGACTTTATACTAAGGGGCTTTGACTTTAAATTGTTTCTAAACTGCTTCCACTGCATTAATAGAGCATAGAACATAGAACAGTACAGCAAGAGAACAAGCCCTTCAGCCCACAATGTTATGCTAAACTAATTAAGCTTATGGTATCTAATCCCTTCTGCCTGCACATGATCCATATCCACCCATCATCTGCACATTCATGTGCCTATCTACGAACCTCACAAATGGTTCTATCATATCTGGCAATGAATTCCACAAGTTCACCATTCTCTAGCTAACACTCACACTCATGCCTCTCAACACCATTCCTCCTGCCTTCTCCCTACAACCTTTGACACCCTTACTAAACAACAACTCCATTTTAAGTATACCCAGTGACTTGACCTCTGTGACAATGAATTCCACAGATTCACCATCCTTTGGATAATAAAATTCCTTCTATCTCTGATCTAAACAGATGTTCCTCTGTTCTGAGTCTGTGCCCTCTGTTCCTAGACTCCCCCACTATAGGAAACATACACTCCACATCCATCCCATCCAGTCCTTTCAATATTTGATGGGTTTCAATGAACTACCCCCTCATTGTTCTCAACTCCAGTGAGCACAGATCCAGAGACATCGAACCCACTTCATCTGTTAACCCTTTCATTCTTGGAATCATTCTCATGAACTTCCTGCGGACTCTCACCAATGCCTGCACACCTTTTCTAAGATAAGAAGCCTGAAGCTTCTCAAAATACTCCAAGTGTGGTCTCACAAAGCCTCAGTATTGCATCCTTGCTTTTATATTCTAGTCCTCTCAAAATGAATGCATTTGCCTTCCTTCCCATCAACTCAAAATGCAAGTTCACTTTAGGGAAGTTTACACAAGGACTCACAAGGCCTTTTGCACCTCTGATTTCTGAATTCTCTCCCCATTTAAATAATAGTCTACACCTTTATTCCTTTTACCAATGTGCATAACTATAAACTTCTCTACATTATCTATCTCTGCTTTGCCCATTCTCCTAATCAGTCTAAGTCCTTCTGCAGACTGTGACAGATTGATGTGCTTCCCTGTATATTAATATCCTTCCTTAAGTAAGGAAAGCAATACCACACACAGTCTTCCAAATGTGGTTTCGTCAATGCATTATCTAATACCAGCAAAACCTTCCTATTTTTGTATTCATTTTCCCTGACAATAAATGATAACATTCTGTGAGATTTCCTAATTATTTGCAGCATCAACATGCAAACATTTCTGAGCATAGCAACTGTAACAAATTTGGAATTTATTGACATTGTTCAATGTAAAAACCATAAAAATTGGCAGCTTCTTCCATAACCATAAAAAGTAGTAAACTCTGTTTATTGAAGATCACACTTGCTTCCTTCAGTTTCCCAACAAAAATTCAGCCGGAGAAAATATCAACAGAGAATCAGAAGTAGAACATAGAACATAGAATAGTACAGCACATTACAGGCCCTTGAGCCCACAATGTTGTGCCGACCCTCAAACCCTGCCTTCCATATAACCCCCCACCTTAAATTCCTCCATATACCTGTCTAGTAGTCTCTTAAACTTCACTAGTGTATCTGCCTCCACCACTGACTCAGGCAGTGCATTCCACATACCAACCACTCCCTGAGTGAAAAACCTTCCTCTAATATCCCCCTTGAACTTCCCTCCCCTTACCTTAAAGCCATGTCCTCTTGTATTGAGCAGTGGTGCCCTGGGGAAGAGGCGCTGGCTGTCCACTCTGCTTATTCCTCTTAATATCTTGTACAACTCTATCATGTCTCATCTCATCCTCCTTCTCTCCAAAGAGTAAAGCCCTAGCTCCCTTAATCTCTGCACAGAATCCATACTCTCTAAACCAGGCAGCATCCTGGTAAATCTCCACTGTACCCTTTCCAGTGCTTCCACATCCTTCCTATAGTGAGGCAAGCAGAACTGGACACAGTACTCCAAGTGTGGCCTAACCAGAGTTTTATAGAGCTGCAGCATTACATCGCGTTTCTTAAACTCTACCCCTCGACTTATGTAAGCTTACTTAACTACCCTATCTACCTGTGAGGCAACTTTCAAGGATCTGTGGACATGTACCCCCAGATCCCTCTGCTCCTCCACACCATTAAATATCCTGTCATAGTGGGGAATATTTGGACTGAATTCCAACTTTTTCAATTTACTTGGGCCTCATTGTTATTGTTGGTTCCCTCACTGAGTTGAGATGAGTAAACAAGCTTAGAACCTCAAACTTCCCCAATTCAGAGTCACACATTTATAAAGCAAACTGATGGACACATGTGAGAGGACAGTTGTAAACCTCATCATTTGCCCTAAAATATGGCAGATAATTGGTAATGCAGCTCTTCAGGTGAGGAAGATATCAGAGACCTGACTATTCCTAATGCTCTCAGCTGCACCCTGGGAATGTGAATAGTGTTGGGTGAGAGCTATGTTATGAACTTTGAAGAGTTTTGAGCTGACCATGAACAGATGGATGACATAACTGTGCAATCGCAGGATAGCCAATAATGGGAACCCTACGTTCCTTAGAATGAGCTAAGAGGGCGTTTAACTAATTATTCCCATCTCTCCAAGTGAATCTGACTGTGAATCTGTGAAACTTCTAAGTTGCCTGTTTGAAAATATGAAATCTCCATAAAACAGGGATCACAAATCCAGAAAATTAGATCTACATGTACCCAGCTGTTGAACTGCAAGTGAAAACTCAATACCAAGCATTGAAATTAAATGTTATATTCTGCTATTTCTTAACTATTCCATGAAGTATTTGTACATGTATCCCAATTTCAGGAGCTCGTCTTACAAAACCTTGCAGAAGGCACCATTGCACATTAATAAGTTTACAATGGCCCTGACATGCATACAGCTAGAAATCAACAAAATAAATATTCCACCTATTAATAAAGGTTAAACATCTGGAAGACTTGCAATGATACTTGAGCTATGGGCTGCTGGACTGGTTACTTGGCCTTCTGCAACATTTAAAAGGCATTTTAAATGACCATCTTTAAAAGGCATTTGGATGAAGTGCATGGATAGGAAAGTTTTAGAGGGATATGGGCCAAATACAGTCAAATGGGATTAGTTTATATGGGAAATATGGTCAGTATGGATGAGTTGGGCCAAAGGATCTTTTTCCATGCGGCATCAGTTTGTGATTCTCTGACCTCTCAACAAAAGCACAAGCAATCTTAAAAAATAAATTGACTACCCTAGTTATCATTCACAACCCAGGCATGTATTTATTTGGTTGCTAATGAGAGCATGAAATAATCTCTGTCAATTTGTTTTCCATTTGTGGAAAAATAACTTTGGAATTCCTCCTAGACAAAGTGTATTTTTTTAGTATTTTGTTTCAGAATTTTCTCCAAAACTGTGTTGTTTCAGAATTAATCTCTTGTTGGGAATTATAGCCAGGGTGTTCCAAAGCATTATGATCAGATGTGACTCAGCATACACTGAATAATAAAATTCAAATCCAACACTAGGTATCCGTTCACAGACGTTTAGGATTACTGAATGCCAGAGGTGATGCTCTTTGGAATGATGTCAAGAGCCCTGGTTAGTCTCCAAGAAAGGCATAAATACAAGAGACATATTCCTGGTGCTCTGAAAAATATTTATTTCTTGCTCAGTTTTGCAAATAAGAAGATCTGTTTACTGTCAAATTGCTGTTTGCAGGAGCTTTATCAGAACAATGTTTTCCATATACAACATCTGAAGTGTACCATTGGTTTTATGGCCCTTTGAGGTATCCTGAAAGAAATGAATGATATTTTATAGATTGAAGTTATTTCTTTTCACTCAGGTTATCTGGGTAAAGGCATGTCATTGAATGGAGAGGACAACTGGTAAGGCATTGAGTTGGTGTTGGCTGTCTATACAGCAAAGGAGAACTGATATAGGCTTCTCCTGCGCACTTCTCATCTCCTCCATCAAAGCCACCCATTTTAATTCCACTTCCATTCCCATTCCAATAAGTCTATCCACAGCCTCCTCCACTGTCGTGGTAAGACCACACTTAGGTTGGAGGTAGCCTCCAACCTGATGGCATGCATGAACATCAATTTATCTAACTTCCTATAACGCCTCCCACTTCACCATTCCCCATCGCATTTTCCCTCTCTCTCCCTATCTCCTTACCTACCAATTGCCTCCCTCGGGTGATTTCCCCCCCCCCTTTTCTTTCTTTAATGGCTTTCTATCCTCTTCTATCAGACTCCCCCTTCTCCAGCTCTGTATCTTTTTTACCAATTAAATTCCCAGCTCTTTACTTCATCCCTCTCGCTTCAGGTTTCACCTGTCACCTGGTGTTTCTCTCTCCCCTTACCCCTCCCAAACTTTTAACTCTACTCTTCATTTTCTTTTCTCCAGACCTGCCGAAGGATCTCGGCCTGACCATCGACTGTACTCTTTTCCATAGATGCTGCCTGGCCTGCTGAGTTCCTCCAGCATTTTGTGTGTGTGTGTGTGTGTGTGTGTGTGTGTGTGTGTGTGTGTGTGTGTGTGTGTGTGTGTGTGTGTGTGTGTGTGTGTGTGTGTGTCACCTGTCAGCTTCTCAAATTTTTGTGGACGGAGATATTTGAGTAGGGTGTTCCACAGATCTTCCAGATTCATAAAGTCAGAAACTTCAATGGAGTTGAAAAAAGGCCATGTACTGTGGCTGGTGATGCTCCCTGCATTTTTCTTGTACTTATCTCATGGACAAAGTTACGTCCATTGTACTTCTGGATGGACTAAATCTCTTTGAAATTCCACCACTTTACATTTCATTGAGAAAGCAAAAACAAAAGAAATAAATCTCGAGGCAGCTTCCTCTGGTCAGATATTCAGAGATGCCATAAATGCAGCAAAGCAATAAAGATAATATTCTCTATTTTATCCAACTTTCCCTGAAACTCTTCCATGAGTTGAATGTATCCAGAATCAGATTCACAATCAGGTTTATTATCACCAGCATGTGTCGTGAAACCCGTTAACTTAGCAGTTCAATGCAGTATATAATATAGAAGAAGAAAATAATAATAATAATAAATAAGTAAATCAATTACAATATACGTATATTGAATAGATTTAAAAACGTGCAAACAGCAGTTATAATATATATTTAAAAAGTGAGGTAGTGCCCAAAGTCCATTTAGAAATCAGGAGGCAGAGGAGAAGAAGCTGTTCCTGAATCACTGAGTGTGTGCCTTCAGGCTTCTGTGTCTCTTACCTGATGGTAACAGCGAGAAAAGGGCATGCCCTGGGTGCTGGAGGTCCTTCATAATGGACGCTGCCTTTCTGAGACACCACTCCTTGAACATGTCCTGGGTAATTTGCAGGCTAGTACCCAAGATGGAGCTGACTAAATTTGCAACCCTCTGCAGCTTCTTTCAGTCCTTTGCAGTAACCCCACTCCCCATACCAGACAGTGATGCAGCCCATCAGAATGTTCTCCATGCTACATCTAGAAGTTTTTGAATGTATTTGTTGACAGATCAAATCTCTTCAAATTCCAAATGAAGTTTGGTAGCTGTCTTGCCTTCTTTACAGGGTTACAGAGTACAGGGCTACGGTGGGAAACTTTGTCACAATGTGCGAGCAGAATCATCTGCAGCTTAATGTGAAAAAGACTAAGGAGCTGGTGGTGGACCTGAGGAGGGCTAAGGCACCTGTGACCCCTGTTTCCATCCAAGGGGTCAGTGTGGACATAGCGGAGGATTACAAATACCTAGGGATACGAATGGACAATAAACTGGACTGGTCAAAGAACACTGAGGCTGTCTACAAGAAGGGTTAGAGCTGTCTCTATTTCCTGAGGAGATTGAGGTCCTTTAACATCTGCCGGATGATGCTGAGGATGTTCTACGAAGCTGTGGTGGCCAGTGCTATCATGTTTGCTGTTGTGTGCTGGGGCAGCAGGCTGAGGGTAGCAGACACCAATAGAATCAACAAACTCATTCGTAAGGCCAGTGATGTTGTGGGGGTGGAACTGGACTCTCTGACGGTGGTGTCTGAAAAGAGGATACCGTCCAAGTTGCATGCCATCTTGGACAATGACTCCCATCCACTCCATAATGTACTGGTCAGGCACAGAAGTACATTCAGACAAAGACTCATTCCACCGAGATGTAACACTGAGTGTCATAGGAAGTCATTCCTACCTGTGGCCATCAAACTTTACAACTCCTCCCTCGGAGTGTCAGACACCCTGAGCCAATAGGCTGGTCCTGGACTTATTTCCACTTGGCATGATTAACTTATTATTATTTAATTATTTATGGTTTTATATTGCTATATTTCTTCACTATTCTTGGTTGGCACAGCTGTAACAAAACCCAATTTCCCTCAGGATCAATAAGGTATGTCTGTCTGTCTGTCTGTTTATAACTGCATCGATATGTTGGGACTAGGTTAGGTCCTCAGTGATCTTGACACCCAGGAATGTGAAACTGCTCATTCTGTCCACTGCTGATCCCTGTATGAGGATTGTTATGTGTTCCTTCGTCCTACCCTTCCTGAAGTCCACAATCAGCTCCTTCATCTTACTGACGCTGAGTGCCAGGTTGTTGCTGCAACGCCACTCCGCTAGTTGGCATATCTCACTTCTGCACACCCTCTCGTCACCACCTGAGATTCTACCAACAATGGTTGTGTTGTCAGAAAATTTACAGATGGTACTTGAGCTGTGCCTAGCCACCAGTCTAGTGAGTAGGAGAGTGGAAGAATCTGGCAGTAGATTCTTCTTAGATGTCAGACGTAGGTCCATTACACAGAGGTTGGTCGGTGGAATGTCCTGTCAGGGGTGTTGGTCGAGACAAATACAGTATATTAAGGATATTTGAGAAACTCTTCAGCACATGGATAATAGAAACATACAGGGTTATGCAGGAGGGAAGGATTAGATTGATCTTCGAATAGGTGAAAAGGTCAGCACAATATTGTGGGCCAAAGGGCCTGTACTATGCTGTAATATTCTATGTTCTAAGTTCTGGGTGATTATAATATTGGTAGAACAGAGATAAATCTAAGATTAGTGGAAATGGGTGAATAAATGGGAACTGGATGTTTAGACAGACTTAGTGAGTGGAAGGGTCTGTTTCAATACTGTAAAATCAATGACACAAACTTCAAAGATCATTAAAGAAAGCACCTAAAGTAAGTAAGACCTTACAGGTAAAGCTATTTAGTTATTGGACTATGATCCAAGAATTTTAATTTAACACTGAGAAGATTTAATTTCTTTTGCTTAAAAAAAGGTTAACTGAACAGTCCAGAACAATATTGTGTCAAGCTCATTATTGGGATTAGTAATCAAATGTCCAACTAAACTAATCCCTTCTGCCTACACAATGTCCCTATCCTTAAACTACCTGCACGTTCACGAGCCTATCTAAGTTCCTCTTGAATGCCTCTGTCATACTCGTCTCCACTACAATCCTAGTCAGGGCATTCCAAGCACCACCACTCTCGGTGTAAAAAAAGAATTGTTTAAATAGAATAATAATTCCAGTGAATGGAATTTAAATAAGGAATAAAAATTCTCTGGAATGAAGTAAAAGGCTAGCATTAATGAGGGATATTGTTCAAATACAGATTGCCATAGAAATCCACTAGGTTCACTCATAACCTATCAGGAAAGAAGTTCATCCTACCCATCAGGTTTGGCCTACTTCAAAGCCACAATGATATATTTGGCTGTTGAATGCACTGTGAAATAATCTGCCAAGCTACTCAGTTCAAAGGTGGCTAGGGATGGATGATAAATATGGCGTTTGCCCATGACCTTCAAATTCCTTGGTGTTTTTGTATTTCAGAGGACCTGTCCTGGATCCAGCATTAAAGTACAATTATGAAGAAAGCACGGCAGTTAGGAGTTTGTGAAGTTTCATCATGACATCTAAAACTTCAACAAATTTCTAGAGGTGTGTGGTGAAAAGTATATTGACTGGTTGCATCACGGCCTGGTATGAAACACCAATGTCCTTGAATGGGAAATACTACAAAAAGTAGTGGATATGGCCCTGTCCATCACGGTTAAAGCTCTCTCCACCATTGAGCACATCTACCCAGAGCTTTGTTGCAGGAAAGTGGCAGCCATCATCAGGGACCCTCACCACCCAGGTCATGCTTTCTTCTTGCTGCTGCCATCAGGAAGAAGATACAGAAGCCTCAGAACTCGCACCACCAGGTTCAGGGACAGTTACTACCCCTCAACCATCAGGCTCTTGAACCAAAGAGGGATAACTTCACTCAACTTCACTTGCCCCATCATTGAAATGTACCCACAGCCTATGGACTCAGTTTCAAGGACTCTTCATCACCTGTTCTTGATGTTTATTGCTTATTTATTATTATTATTTCTATCTTTTTATATTTGCACAGTTTGTTGTCTTTTGTGCAGTGGTTGAACACCTAAGTTGTTGTGGTCTTTACAGCTATTATTCCATGGATTTATTGAGTGTGCACACAAGCAAAAGTAAACGAATCTCAGGGTCGTGCATGGTGGCATATATGTACTTCAAAAAAAAACTTAACTTTAAACTTTGATCTCCTCACTCTCTAAATAAAATCTAAAAGAAAATTATAAACATCCATATTACAAACTCCAGAAGCATAAATTATAAAAGTTAGGAGAGAATGATGAGTGAATATAAAACATTAGTTAAACTTTTTAAAAATACTGAATGTAATATTGGCCATTGTAATGGATTTGAGCTTAGTTAAGGAGCATTGTCTGGAGCTAGATACATCAGAAAGTCATAGATTCCAACTTTCTCAGACACACTTCAGCTCCAGATTCCACAACTATAACAAGGTAGAAGTAGTTTCTAAACTTAAACTAATTGGCTCCATTGGCCCAATAACTCTCTAAATTGCCGTTTCCTTGACAGCAGAAAAAAAAAAGGCATATCACCTTGTTAAACCTCTGCAGGAAATTGCATACTACTAGCATATTTTCTGCAAAATTGAAGCTCCACATTAAATTTGTCAGTTTCCATGAGGCAGTAAATCGATCTAAAGCTTAAAACTACTCAGATACTGACGTCAGCATCTGCAAAAAAAAAGTAGTACTTTTAATCCCACACTGGTGTTGTTATTGACCTTGTGAGCCAAATATTGTGTGTTCATATCCAATATTGTGAATTAAATATTAAACAGACACTTATAGATTTACAACAACAATGTATTAGGAAACGAATATCTGCTGATTAAATGGAGATGTAGCTTGGGACTTCTATGGGCAATATAATGGTGGCTGATAGAGGAAATGTTTTAGGATTTTGCTCCGGTTTTTTCTGAGGAGTTGAATATGCTGTTGGTCTGCACTTACCTCAAAGTGAATCTCCCTTTTCATGTGTAAGGTGACTGGGAATGATTGACCAAAGAAACTTTATATTTAGTTACAGTTCGCCAAGATATCCTGTGGAAATGTGAGCACACCCAAAGGAGTCACAACTCTGATCTTCATCTGGCAACGTTCAGGTGAAGTTAAGCATTCTGAACGCAATGATCAGCTAATTTAGTGTAAACCATGTACTGTCCATAATAATGCAGAGATGACATTTTAAGAGCGCCTAATTGAAAATTTCTTTGGGAAATTCTGAGATCATAGCAAGTTTGTCACTTTCTTCTGCTGATAATTCTTTTTCATGAATTAAGTAGTTATCCTTCTTCACTAAAGAGTAGAAATTTTTGGTCAGGAACGCTCTGATTGGATGGATGTAGTCCAGGTGTTAAAATAAACTGAACTCAGACTAATTTGAAATGATCCACCCTTTGAGCTCCCACCTGTATTGAAGACCATCCTGAGGCTGACTACATCTGCTGGGTACAGCAGTTCTCGCTCAAACATCTGCAAGATAATTTTAGATCTACCCAAATGCTAGAACATAAAGCCTCCTTGATCAAACACACACAAAAACTGATATTTACGAATATTGGGCTTGATATCACTTTGCAGAAAATGAGACAAAGGAAGTTCATAAAGAACAACAATCAAGTCTGCCATATTGATCCCAATAATGAATGCTATCTGAGAAAGTTAGTCAGTTTGTTGCTATTGTTGTTGAGTTCAAACTTTGAACTTTGAACAGATGAAAAGATATTCACACAAGAGAGAAATGCATTCATCACCTGGTTCAACACCTGCAGACAGTCTGGTCCTGCAAATGTTCCATGGTGCCAACCTGAATGAACTCTGATTTCAGACACAGAGCTATGATTACTTTAGTAGCATTTAGTAGGATATTATGACAGTCTGTTTCGATGTACTGGACGCTATTTGCAGGTCTTCTTAAATCAATCAGTAACATTCTGCAACTAGGATTAGGTTTGTATAGCAAACAAAAACCGCTCTCCATGTTCAGAGGTATTGTGGCCTCATTTGGGGTAATTGGCTGTGTTCGGGCTCCCAGTGTAGCCTCCTGTACATCAGTGAGACCCGACATAGATTGGGAGACCGATTCACTGAGCATCTACAGTCCATGTGCCTGAACAAGCAGGATCTCCCAGTGGCCAGCCATTTTAATTCCACTTCCATTCCCATTCCAATATGTCCATCCATGGCCTCCTCAAATGTTATGTTCCTTCCCCCTTTTTCTTTCTTCCATGCTCTGTCTCTTTCACCAATCAACTTCCCAGCTCTTTACTACATCCCTCCCCCTGCAGGTTTCACCTGTCACCAGGTGTTTCTCTCTCCCATACTCACACCTTTCAAATCTACTGCTAAGCTTTTTTTTTCTCCAGTCCTGCCGCAGGGTTTCGGCCCAAAGTGTCGACTGTACTTTTTTCCATAAAAGCTTCCTGGCCTGCTGAGTTCCTCCAGCATTTTGGTTGGCTGTTAGTTCTTTCACTATTTATTGCATGCTGAGCTCCCAATCTATGTCGGGTCTCACTGATGTACAGGAGGCCACACTGGGAGCCCGAACACAGCCAATGACCCCAAATGAGGCCACATTACCTTTGGACATGGAAAGCAGTTTTTGTTTGCTATACAAACCTAATCCTAGTTGCAGAATGTTACTGATTGATTTAAGAAGACCAGCAAGTAGCGTCCAGTACATCGAAACAGACTGTCATAATATCCTACAAAATGCTACCAAAGTAATCATAGCTCTGTGTCTGAAATCAGAGTTCTTTCAGGTTGGCACCATGGAACATTTGCAGGACCAGACTGTCTGCAGGTGTGAAACAGGTGCTGACTGCATTTCTCTCCTGTGTGAATATCTTTTCATCTGTTCAAAG
Organism: Hypanus sabinus; assembly: GCF_030144855.1. Taxonomy (NCBI): domain Eukaryota; kingdom Metazoa; phylum Chordata; class Chondrichthyes; order Myliobatiformes; family Dasyatidae; genus Hypanus; species Hypanus sabinus. The sequence goes on from NC_082711.1 coordinate 37,255,243, forward strand.
CTCAAAGTTCAAAGTTTGAACTCAACCAGATGAGTCAGTGCTTATGCTACCAACCCATCTTTGGTAAAGAACAATGAATTCCTCACCAAGAGCATATTCTGGTGCCCTTCCAAGACTTTTCCAAATCAGTCAACAAAAGGAAGCATACGCGGGGTGATTGATAAGTTTGTGGCCTAAGGTAGACGGAATCAATTTTAGAAAATCTAGCATCTTTATTTTTCAACATAGCTCCCCCCTGCACTTACACACTTAGTCCAGCGGTTGTGGAGCATACAGATCTTGTACCTCCAGAAAGTGTCCACAGACGAGTGATTGATAAGTTCGTGGCCTAAGGTAGATGGAGGTGTTATAAAGCTGTCATTACATGCACATGCAGTTCAACCTTTTGAGTAATTACGCAGAAAGTTTGAAGTTAATAACTCATCTCCTTTTACCTTAGGTCATGAACTTATCAATCACCCCTGATGAGTTATTAACCAAACTTTCTGCATAATCACTCAAAGAGTTGAACTGCATGTGCATGTAACGAGAGCTGTATAACTCATCTCCTTCTACCTTAGGTCACAAACTTATCAATCACCCCTGCTGTGGACACTTTCTGGAAGTCCAAGATCCATATACTCCACGACCGCTGGACTATGTGTGTAAATGTAAGAGTGGACAATGTTGAAAAATAAATGTGCTAGGTTTTCTAAAATTGACTCCTTCTACCTTAGGCCACGAACTTTCAATCACCCCTTATTTATTGGCTGAAAGAGGATCCTGAGTGGTGATCAAGAGAAGGTTTTCTTGCCCATGAGACTTCATGGAGTAAGAAGTCAAAGTTGAGGATTCCCAAGGATAACTCCCTCCTGCCTGCGAACCACCATGTGAGTAAACATAATATAATGATGAGTAGTATTGTCTTTATGAGAATGCAGTGTGATTTATAATCTTTTTAAAAATTGATTAATGAATTCATTGTTCACGTGAATCATTTGGTTCACCATTGAACCACTTAGACCAAACTTGGGAGACACAACTCATCCCTGTGGTCTTGATGAAAGAGCACCTTCACACCCTGCACTGTGTAATCCTGATGCCCCTTTCTCTCATTCCCCCACTGTGTAACTTAAGAATTTTCTTTCTACTGACTTTGATTGCCAGCAATATCATAGTTGAGTGCAATTCCCATGAAGGAGAAGGTCCCACTCTCTGATCCCAGTCATGGAAGTTGGGAACTGATGACAACCACCAAGCAGATCTTACAAAATGGACACAAGAGACTACAGATGCTGGAATATGGAATATGGAATACCTATAACAATCCAATGGAGGAACTCAGAAGGTCGAGTTCTGTGGGAGGAAACTTCTCAAGTTGAAATCTTGCACCATTTCAGGATCCTGCAAGATGTCAGCAGCATATAAGGGCTGACAGTACTTGCAACACTTATCATAATAAAGGTGCAATACAAAGGAACTGTAAAATATTCAAAGGAACTCCAGCACAAATGACACCCTTCAGCAAAGAAACAGTAGAGCAGGAAATCCTGTGCTGAAATGCTCATCCTCACCTGCAAATTAAAAACAGCGCTCACCCTCATTTATATTTTACCCCATCAAGAGAAAATTTGAAAGGGAATTATTTAGCAAATGCATTAAAATGAGAGTGAAAAAAAATCAGTGGTCTTAATGAAGTATAGTCCAATTTAATGAGGAAAGGAGTAGGGACAGATTGATTCACATCTTATTGGGACTATACCTATAATGAGGTGATATGTTCCAAAATATTGTATGTCAGAAATGGATGCTAAACAAAATAAGATCTTCTTTCTCTATGAATTAACTAGTAACATTCTGGTTCATAGATCATTTGACAATGAAAACAATGATAATTGTAGCAAAGCCACAAGTATTCCATTACATTTATAACCAACTTCCGAAGGATTCACATGTGAAGCAGATGGCCAACTCTAGAGTCTGACCACATCTGATGAAATCAAGTATATGATTAACAAAGATCCTGGGTAATTAAATCAAACTACACATGCTGATGATGTAAATATTATTTAAATCCTTAAAGGTTATTGCAGATGCAGTGTTATCAAAGGTTGTATTGCGGGCAAGTATTTGCAATAAAGTAACACACACAAAATTTTGTTGGAACTCAGCAGTTCAGGCAGCATCTATTCAGAGGAAAAAATCATGGACATTCTGGGCCAAAGCTCTTCATCAGAACTATTAAGTAAAATGTATCTGGAGGAGACTCCTAAAAGCAAGAAAAACAGAATGATCATAAGTCTTCATTCTGTGAGAGAACTATTTTTCTTGATTTGTAAATTTAATAGAATTCTTTGTAACTAATTCTGTGGAATTTGAACCATCGTGTTTAGTAATTCACAAGATAAGTGGCAATAAAGTTAAAACATGAAATGCTGTAATCTTTGTGCGTGGTAGCCTTGTGGTTGTTATTGGACTAGAATTCAGACCTTTGCTCAAATGATCAAGAGATATGAGTTCAATCCTGCTACAGCTTTGAAGCTAATGTAAACTCAAGTAATTAAGTACATTTGAAAGTTGGAAAGCTCATGTTAGTAGTTGCAAATGTGAATACCCTGAATTATTAGTAAAAACCCATGTGGTTTTCTCACGTCTTTCAGAGAAGGAAGTCTTTCTCCGTACTCTGCCTGGCCCATGTCTGACTCCAGACCATTAGAACTGTGGTTGCTTCTGAAATGTCCTCAGAAATAGCTTAACATGGTACTCATTGTAGCAGTTAGCACATCACTTTGCATTGCTATCTGTAAAAAAATTTAAAAAACAACACATTTTCACTGTATGTTTCAATGTACATGTGACAAATAAAACTAATTTAATCTCACTTCTGAACTAAATAAAGATGGATGATAAATGTTTTCTTTACTGGATAAGTATTTCCTTTCTGGGAACAAGTAAGTTCAAAAAATTGTTGAGTTGCATTGCAACTTGGCCAAATGATTGAGGAATTTGAAGCACACTATATGTCCGGACTAAATTGAGTTTCATTACACTCATTTAAAAACATCACACTGGAAGATGGTGCCAGACACAAAATTGGCCACGGTCCTGCTCAAATTAACTGCAGTGCCATGTTTCTATCAACTATACCTATTTACATGTTGTTTCTACATACTGTAAGTGGCACAAATAGGCAGCTTTAAAACAAAGTTGTCATATTTGATGACTTACTAAGAAACTGTTTATAGTACATTAATGTAACAGATAGTTATTTTCGGTCTATTTAAATAGCTTTCATGCTAGATGCCTTAGTGACATGCATTTTTGTCATGATAAGAGGCATTTTCACAAACAAGACGGAAAAAATAAATAATACCAGAGACACAAAATGTTTCAATGGCTCCTGTTACATATTATAATGGGTCTTCAGTGAATGCAGAGAGATCCATGCATGGGAATATGTGGGCCAGTTGGAAAAGGCAAAATGCAGTGGAACAAATCTGGAACTAAAACAGCTTAAAACAGGATAGTAGATTTTAAAAGTAGCCCAAGCTCAACCAGCACTGCATGAAATAGAACCATAGAATCATAGAACATTACAGCACAGAAACAGGCCTTTGAGCCCTTCTTGGCTATGCCAAACCATTTTTCTGCCTCGTCCCACTGACCTGCACCTGGACCATATCCCTCCATACACCTCTCATCCATGTACTTGTCCAAGTTTTTCTTTAATGTTAAAAATGAGCCCACATTTACCACTTCATCTGGTAGCTCATTCCACACTCCCACCACTCTCTGTGTGAAGAAGCCCCCCCAATGTTCCCTTTAAAATGTTCCCCCTTCACCCTTAAACTACGTCCTCTGTTTTTTTTTCTCCCCTAGCCTCAATGGAAAAAGCCTGCTTGCATTCACTCTATCTATACCCATCATAATTTTATACACCTCTATCAAGTCTCCCCTCATTCTTCTACGCTCCAGGGAATAAAGTCCTAACCTATTCAACCTTTCTCTGTAACTCAGTTTCTCAAGTCCCGGCAACATCCTTGTAAACCTTCTCTGCACTCTTTCAGCCTTATTAATATCCTTCCTGTAATTCGGTGACCAAAATTTGATAAACAAAATCCAAAACTAGGATTAATGATGAATCCTGAGCAGGACAAGCCCCAATATCTGAGCTGAGGGGAATGGGGGACACACAGGAGAATGGAAAGAAGCTCATGACGCAACCAGCCGTATTCTTAGTGAATGCCTTCCATGTTACAAAATTCAGTGTTTCTTTGTGGTTGCAAGAATCTAGTGAAAGTGATAATCCAGTCTGGAAGGGGATGGACCTCCTTGGTTTAGTGCATCTTTTGTAACTTTCTCTCCATGGATGGTGAACAGAGAAAATGATAGGACAGTTGTGATAACAAGTTTCTCTCTCTCAGGCCAGGCACCAAAGATCATCAGCTGCCACAAGCTAAGAGAAAATACACAGCTAATACTGCTCACATTACTGCACTGCCAAGAAGTTTAGAAGGGTAGGGGGTAACATGATAGCTTAGCAGTTAGAGCAATGCTTTAAAGCACCACTAATCAGCAATTGGGGTTCTGTTCCTGCCAGTGTCTGAGTAGATTCTCCATGTGACCATATGGATTTCCTCTGGGCGCTCCAAATTCCTGGAGCATAAAACCCTGACCCCAGTCAACATGGTTCTCTGGGTCACTGGGACAAGCAAGCCTCCAAGCCCTATAAAGAGGTTATGGTTCTCTGGAAGGACAGATGGGCTTCCCTTTATCACGATTCAACCTCTTAAGAGGTTCACTACAAGGACAGTACCTACCTCCACCCCTCGCCCACACCAATCCTCTTCAACCAAAAGACAAGGATGTGGGATTAGAAGACTTGCTATAGACTTCAGGAAAATCAATGTCACTGCTCTGGGTGAGATCAGATGAAAGAAGATATTGGAGGTTTCACCTTTTCCTTGATAGGTAACATACCTCAGACAGCTACATCCATGATGCCAACCTTACTAATAAAAAGAAACCCTGCCAAACTTCATGCAGCAATTAAGAAACAACAAATGGCTTTCAGTTTCAGCTGAAGAACATCAGGCCTCTGATGTCACCATTGCATATGCTCCATTACTTGATGCTGACAAGGATGTCACAAAACAGTTCCACTTGTATCTTGTTTTTACTCATATTCCCAAGGAAAACAAAATCATTCTCCTCAGAGATTTCTTCTCTGCAGATTTCAACACAAGAATCAGGAATGAATCAGATCTCCAGATTGACACCTCTGGGAAAGCAGGAAAGTGAAAGACCAGCTCCACAACATACAGACCAAATCGGAATCAGTTTGGTATCACTAGCGTATTTATTGTTTTGTGGTAGTAGTACAATGCAATGCATTAGAAGTTATACTATGTCGCAATAAGGAATGTATAAAACGAATTGATAATGCAAAAATAGATCAGAATAGTAAACATGAGGAAATCTGCAGATGCTGGGAATTCAAACAATCAGGACCCACAAAGGGTCTCGGCCCGAAACATCGACGGTGCTTCTCCTTCTAGATGCTGCCTGGCCTGCTGTGTTCCACCAGCATTTTGTGTGTGTGTTGTCAAAATAGTAAAGTAGTGTTTATGGACATTTCAGAAATCTGATGTCAGTGTGGAAAAAGTTTTTGATAAAATGCCTTTCTAGCTCCTGTGTCTCGTTCCTGATGGCAGCAATGATGATACTAAGTACCTCGAATGTGGCCTCTTAAACATGAACACCACTTTCAGATTATGTAAGCCATATATAAAATTATCTGAAAGTACCTTTACCCTAAACATCAGCACCTCCTTGACCATGTTATTGTGAGATCTCCAGGTCCCAGGATATTAACAAGTAACAGAGGATATTCACTAGGACTGGAGGTCTTAGGTTAAGGATGAAAGATGCAATATTTAAGAGGAACCTGAGGGAAAACTTCTTTGTTCAGAGGGTGGTGAAAGTGAAGGATGAGCTGCCAGTGGAAGTGGTAGATGTGAGCTTGATTTCAACATTTAAGAGAAATTTGGATAGGTACATGAATGGGAGAGGTATGGAGGGCTAAGTTCCAGGTGTGGGTCCACGGGACTAGGCAGAGTAACAATTCAGCATGGACTGAATGGGCTAAAGAGCCTGTTTCAGTGTTGTAGTGCTCTATGGCTTTATGACTCTATAACTTAACAGGAAACAGCTGACTGTTTAACAGATCATTGCCTTGTTCGATCCATTATGAATGGGCAGGTCAACTCTAAGCTTCATAGCTCGGCAAAATCTATGCAAAAATATTATGATCACCAAGATGTGGCAACTTATGACCATGTTCAGCAGTGTCTCCAAGTGAAGCTCTCTGTCATACCTACCGCTGATGAAGAGAAAAATTTCTGGAATGACTTAAAGACCGCCACTCATTCAGCACCTGTTGAATTCATTGGCTATGTCACATGCCATCAACAGGACTGGCCTATTCAGAATGATACTGACGACCAGAAAAGTCCATTGCATATGGCAAAGCAATATCACATTACAGCAGGAAAAAAATACATCACAGCAATAACTCAAGGCTGAAGCCCAAAGGAAGATCCAGGTCATCAAAACTAATTGGTGACAAGAAAAGACAAGAACGATCAAGCATTATACCGATAAACAAAACATAAGGTGCCTTCTTCTGACCCCGAGGGTTATGTATGCCCCTTAGTTCTGCAGTAGTCTGAGATAATAGCAAAAAAAAACAAACAGCTGGAGGAACTACGAGTAGAAGCATATGGTTCCCTGAAAATGTCATCACAGATGGGCTGTCTAGTAAAAAATGCTTTTGGATTGCTGGCCTTCATTCAGTTTGGGCATTAAGTATAAGCATTGGGATGCTATATTTCAGTTGTCCAAGACGTCAGTGAGGCCACATTTGGATCATATTCAGTCTTGGCCACCCCTTCTCTTGGAAAAAACGCAGAGGAGACTTGAGAGGATGTTGTTGGGACACAAGGGATTGAATTATGGGGAAAGGTTAAACATGTTAGAATTTTTTTCCACTGTAGCTGTGGAGAAGGAGAGGTGATCATATTGAGGTGTAGTCAGTCATGAGAGGTGTAGATAGGTTCAGTGTGCACTGACTTTTTCCTGGGGTTGAAAAATTAAAAACTAGCAGGCATAGGTCAAAGGAGAGAGGAGAAAAATTTAATAGGAACCCGAGGATAGTCAGCATATGGAGTGACGTTCCAGAGGAAGAGGTTGAGGCAGGAACATAAAAGGCACATAAAAGGTACTTGGAAGGTACATGAATAGGAAAGGTTTAGGTAGGTCAAACAAGGGGTGATTGATAAGTTCATGTCCTAAGGTAGAAGGAGTCAATTTTAGAAAACCTAGCACAGTTATTTTTCAACATAGTCCACTCCTATATTTACACACTTAGTCCAGCAGTCGTGGAGCATACAGATCTTGGACCTCCAGAAAGTGTCCACAGATGGATGTCCACAGATAGGTTCATGGCCTAAGGTAGAAGGAAATGAGTTATACAGCTCTTTTTACATGCACATGCAGTTCAACTCTTTGAGTGATAATGCAGAAAGTTAATAACTCATCAGGAATGACTGATAAGTTTGTGGCCCAAGGTAGAAGGAGATGAGTTATTAACTTCAAACTTTCTGCATAATCACTCAAAGAGTTGACCTGCATGTGCATGTAACGAGAGCTGTATAACTCGTCTCCTTCTACCTTAGGCCACAAACTTATCAATCACCCCTACTGTGGACACTTTCTGGAGGTCCAAAATCCATATGCTCCATGACCACTGGACTAGGTGTGTAAATGTAGGAGGGGATTATGTTCAAAAATAAATGTGCTAGGTTTTCTAAAATTGTCTCCTTCTAACTTAGGCCATGAACTTATCAATCAACCCTCGTATATGAGCTAATGGGACTAACTTAGATTGGAATCTTCATTGGCATGGTCCAATTAGACCAAGAAGCCTGTTTCTGTGCTGAATGACTCTATGACTCTATAACTCTGTAACTCAATGGGTCAAGCAACATTGGTTGGCTGGGTGGCAGGGGGAAGGAGTTGTCAACATTCTGGGTAAAGACCCTGGATCTAGACACACAGATGCTGCTTGACCTGCTGTTTGATTTTCTTCTCCAGATCCAGTGTCTAGTGTCTCAAAGATGAGATGACATTCCTTAATTAAAGCCAAGTTATCACAGCTACATGAAAGGAGCATGTTGAGACATTCTTGAATTATTTGTAATCTTCAACAAGCGCCATCATTGAATGATATGAAAAAGACTTCAGAGACTTCCTCCTCCTTTCAGTACCTGGGTAGAAACAGTGTGAGCTTGCCACAAACCTTTCAAAAAAAAGCAGGAATAACTCTGATTTCTGCTGGTTTCCACAGCAAATCATTGATACAGAGAAAATAAATTGATATCAAGGCAAGCCAAGTCAAGTCAAGTCACTTTTATTGTCATTTCGACAACTGCTGGTAGAGTACATAGTAAAAATGAGACTACATTTTTCAGGACCATGGTGTTACATGACACAGTACAAAAAACTAGACTGAACTACGTAAAAAAAAAGACACAGAGAAAACGACACTAGACTACAGACCAACATAGGACTACATAAAGTGCACAAAAACAGTGCAGGCATTACAATAAATAATAAACAGGACAATAGGGCAAGGTGTCAGTCCAGGCTTCGAGCTGTTTCGAGCTATGTGTTGCAGCACAGTCGTGGGTCAGCAGAGTGAACAGCAGTAGTCTGAGCATTCAGCCCTGGGGGGCCCCCGTGCTCAGTGTGATGGTGTTGGAGACGCTGCTCCCGATCCGGACTGACTGAGGTCTCCCAGTCAGGAAGTCTAGGATCCAGTTGCAGAGGGAGGTGTTCAGGCCCAATAGGCTCAGCTTTCCAATCAGTTTCTGAGGGGTGATTGTGTTGAATACTGAACTGAAGTCTATGAACAGCATCCGAACATATGTCTTTTTTGTCCAGGTGGGTTAGGGCCAGGTGGGGGGTGGTGGCAATGGCATCATCTGTTGAGCGGTTGGGACAGTATGCAAACTGCAGGGGGTCCAGTGAGGGGGGGGAGCAATGTTTTGATATATCAAAACATTATTGTAATTGTAATTGCTTGATTATTGTCACACGTACTGAGGTACAGTGAAAAGCTTGTCTTGTATACTATTATTTCAGATTAATTTATTACACAGTTTATTGAGGTAGTACAAGGTTAAACAGCAGCAGGGTATAGAATAAAGTGCAGCAGCTACAAAGAAAATGCCATGCAGATAAAGCGAGCAAGGTAGCATAGTGTTTAGCACAACGCTTTATGGTATAGGCGACCCAGGTTTAATTGCTGCTACTGCATATAAGGAGTTTATATGTTCTCCCCATGTCCATGTGGGTTTCCTTCAGGTGCTCCCACCGTCCAGAGACATACTGGTTGGTAGGTTAATTGGGCATAGTAAAATTGTCCCATAATTAGGCTAGGATTGAATTGTGGATTGTTGGAAGGCATGGCTTGAAGGACCAGTAGTGCCCTCATGGTGTATCTCAGTAAATGTATAAATAAAATAGGGTGCAAGATTATAATAAAGTAGACTGTGAGGTCAAGAGTCTACCTTATTGTAGTATAGAACCATTCAATAGTCTTATAACAGCAGGGTAGAAGCTGTCCTTGAGCCTGGTAATACATGCTTTCAGACTATTATATCTTTGAAGAAAGAATGTCCGGTGGGGGTGGTTTTGTTGAGGTAGACACTGTTTTGTTGAGGAGAGGGATGGTTTCCATGACACGCTGAGCTGTGCCTTCAACTCTCTGCAGTTTCTTGCAGTCACCAGCAGTGTTGTTGCAAAACCAAACCATGATGCATCCTATTTCAATGTTTTCTACAGTGCATCAATAAAAAATTGGTTGAAGTTGATGCGGACATGCCAAATTTCTTTAGCCTCCTGAGGAATTAGAGATATTTCAGAGCTTCCTTGGCAGTGGTATCTAGTGGTTGGATCAGGACACGCGGTTCTTGATGTTCTCTCCTAGGAACTTGTATCTCTCAGCTCTACCAACCTTAACACCATTTATGAAGACAGTAGCGTTTAGTATTTAGCCTCAACCACATAAAAGAAGAAAAGCTGTTCTTGATCAAAGTAAATAAGGTTATTCAAGGCATAGATCAGGTAGATCTTAACTCGTTTTCCCATATTTGGAGAAACAAAACCAAGAGGGTGAAAGTTTAAGGTGAAGGGAAAGTTTCGAAAGGGATCTGCGGGGGATTTTTTAAACAAAACGAGTCATTGATATCTGAATACACTGCTACAGAAGGTGGTGGAGTCAGATACAATCATTACATTGAAGAGAGAGTTAGACAATCATTTAACTGAGCGAAACATAGAACAATGGGGCAAATGGGATTAATGGGTTAAAAGGTCAGCATGGACCTGATGAACTGAATGGCCTGTTTCTGTGCCATGCTTTCAGTTATATTCAATGTAAGCAGTGTGTGCTCCCTACATATGGGATCGTGTGAAAACCTGGTTATCTATCCTAACAGTTTGGTCTGATTGGATCTTTGAAAACAAATGAGATATTTTCCATTGATTATTATTATTATTCAGCAAAGATTTGATCCTTGATGTAACCAATAATTCTGAATTATATATTTCAGTCAAGGCCTTAGAGACTTCTCTTGAACCATTTCCAACTTATAACTCCATCCAGAAAAATTAACTACTGGGACTCAAGTCTTTTGAACTCTATGAATATGTTGTAGGTCAAGCTACCAATTCCACATCAATTCACAAACACTTCCCATACTTGTCTTGAAGTCTGGGAAAACAGGCTTACCTCCCACAATCCACATACAGTATATTATCCAGCAAAACCACTCACAGAAAAAGAAGTCTTTTGTAGCACAAGAGTATGATTGCCTGCCAGGTGTGGTTGCATTTGACTTTACATCATTCTGAAACTATCCATTTCACTTAACGTTCAGTGAAATAAACAAGTGACATATCAGCTGATCTCCTCAACAGGAAATTAAAGTAATCAGTAAATGAGGACTTTATTCCTTTTCTGTTGCTGGGAATCCCCATTATTTTCCTTTATTTTGTTCATTCACTTTCTAATCTGATCTACCCAATCCCAACAGCAATGAGGACAGTGACTACCTTTGAGAAAATGACGATCTCACTAAGTTATTTGTTCTGTTCTTGAAGTTAAATTCAGTTCTGCCATTTCCTAAAACAAATAACAATCAAGGTCTCCATCTGTATCCTCAGCTGGATGCAAGAGATGATAAGACCAAAAGAGTGTGAGACACAAGAGCAGAATTGGGCCATTTAGCCCATCAAGTCTGCTCCGCCAATCCATTATGGTTGATTTATCATCCCTCTTAACCCTATTCACCTGCCTTCTCCCTGTGACACCTTGATTAATCAAGAACCTATCAGCTTCTGCTTTAAATATACCCAATAACTTGACCTCCACAGACTTCTGTGGCAATGAATTTCACAGATTCACCACTCTCTAGTTAAAGAATTTCCTCCTCTTCTCTGTTCTAAAAGGGGGTCCTATTCTGAGGCTGTGCCCTCTGTTCCATGGCTCCCCTACTATAGGAAACACCCTCTCCAAATTTAATCAATCGAGGCACTCTTTTGAAGAACAGTGGTTTATTACTGCTCTTCTGTACAATACTTACACCTCGATCAACATCATCAAAAAAGAGTTGCTTGGAAATTCATCTCGAGTCTATTGACAAATGTGGAGGCAAAATACAATCAGCTGAAGCTGCAAAATAACTTGTTCAGGTCTATTGATTGGAAATGAGTTTCTAGACAATTATCTCATCATTGTTGCAAGGTTGAGGGAGTTTGCTGTGCACAGTTTGGCTGCTTTGTTTTCAGTGTTCCAACTGTGTTTCACTGGCCTTACTGGCCTTAAAATGTCCTTAAAGGGGGTGGAAATTGCAGTGTAGAAACAAGTATTTTTCCCCCTTTCTCGTTGGATATTTCGGATGTGGGAGTGAATTCTCCACTAATTGGCTGGGCACCATGAGGTAGAAAAAGTGCTCTTCTTTGTGAATCCACCATGGATATTTTTCAGGATTTAATCAATCACGTAGGTTAACCGTAGCAACTTGAGCAAACCAGTCAGATTGTTAAACTTGTCTGACATTCAATTACAGGGGTCCTTGGGTTATGTGAGGGTCCCATTCCTGAAGATTTTACTTGTTGGAAAAGATTGATATCCCTCAAATAGTAAAGTGAATATTTAATTTTGACAATGTTTATAGATTCCTATGCAAGGAGCAGACTAGAGAGACAGGAGGTGATAGGAATTGTGGATAACCTCACTCACCTCAACACTAAACTGATCCCACAACCCATGGACTCACTTTCAAGGACTCTACAACTCATTTTCTCTGTAGTATCTATTTAGTTATTTGCTTGTTTGTTTGTTTGTTTGTTTATTTAATTATTTGATTTTTTTTGTCTTCATTTGCACATTGGCTGTTTGACAGTCTTCATTTAAGTATAGTTTTTCTTTGACCTTATTATATTTCTTTGTTCTACTGTGAATGACTTCAAGAAAATGAATCTCAGGATAGTGACATATACCAACTTTGATCATAAATTTTACTTTGAACTTTGAATATTGCCCATTGTTACCAGCAAGTGAGCTTTGACATGTTTGAATACAGTCCAACAGGAATGAAGTGGGGAACTTATCTGTTAATCAGCACAAAGTTTATCAGCAGTTCAATAAAAGGAAGTGTGTGCTGAAAGGAGTAAATCTTACTTGAAGGAAAGTTTGGAAAAGGCTTTGGCTTTTTCTGTGATTGCTCCCTGCATTGTTTTCTGGTGAAGAGATTTGACCACTGTGCCCAAGGTGCAAGTCTAGAAGAATTTCTAGACTCTATCCATGCTAGATTTACCAGCATGGATAGAGCAATGACTTATTGGCAGTAGGCAAAGAGTGGGAATACAGGGAGCCTTTTCTGGTTGGCTGCTGGTGACTAATCGTATTTCTTAAGATTCTGTGTTGGCACCACTTCTTTTTACGTTATATGCCAATGATTTAGATGATGGAACTGATGGCTTTGTGGCCAAGTTTGCAGACAATATGAAGATAGGAGGTGGAGGGGCACATAGTGTTGAGGGAACAGAGAGGTTACAGACAGACTTAGATAGATCAGGAGAATGGACAATGAAGAGGCTGATGGAATACAGTGTCGGGAATTGTATCTTGCAATTGTAAAATGTAGAGAAAATAAAGCATAGACTATTTTCTGAAGGAAGAGAAAATTTAAAAACCTGAGGTGCAAACAGATTTGGGAGTCCTCATGCAGGATTCCCTTTAGGTTCATTTGCAGGTTGAGTCAGTGGTGAGGAAAGCAAATGCAGTGCTAGTATTCGTTTTGAGAGGACTAGAATATAAAAGCAAGGATTTAACGGTGAGGCTTTTATAAGGCAATGTCAAGGTCCCACATGGTATATTGTGAGCATTTTGGGCCCCTTATTGAAGAAAGGATGTGCTGACATTGGAATGGGTTCAAAGGAGGTTCACAAAAATGATTCCGGGATTGAAAGGCTTATCATATGAGGAGCATTTGATGGCTCTGGACCTGTAATCACTGGTATTCAGAAGAATGAGGAGGCATCTCTTTGAAACCTAGGAAATGTTGAAAGGACTCAATAGAGTGGACGCTGAGAGGATGTTTCCTATGGTGGGGAAGTCGAAGACCACAGGATACAATCTCAGAACAGAGGGCCATCTATTTAGAGTGGAGATGAAGAGGAATTTCTTTAGCCAGGGAGTAGTGAATCTGTTGAATTAGTTGCCATAGGTGGATGTGGAAACCAAGTCATTGATTATATGTACAGTGATCCTAAAAACTTTGTGAATCCTGTAGAATTTTCTCTTTTCTGCATAAATATGACCTAAAATGTGATCAGATCTTCACATAAGTCCAAAAACTAGATAAAGAGAAACCAAATAAATAAATAACACAAAAAATTATACATGTTCATTTATTTATTGAGAAAAAATATCCAATACTACATGTATTTGTTGGAAATACATCTTTGCTTTCAGTAACTGGTGTGACCACTTTGTACAGCAATAATTTCACCCAAATGTTTCCAGTAACTGTTGATTAATCCTGTGCTTCAGCTTGGTGGAATGTTAAGCCATTCATCCTTACAAAACTGCTTCAACTGTGGGATGTTAGTGGGCTTCCTTGCCTGAACTGAAATCTGAAACAAACAAGAAAATGAAAACTGAAAATCTTAGACCTCAGATGTTAACTTCTTTTTTTTTCCTTTCCGCAGATAATGCCTGACCATCTAAACATCTCAAGCATTTTCTGTTTTTAGTCCATATATGTCAAAGGTACGTCAAACTCAGTCACACCGAGATAAGCATTTTTCAATATGTGGGTTTGGGGAAATGGATCAACGGAGTTAACTGTATCTCTCTGACCTCTTTTACACAAGTGTTTCCAGTTACTAATAGCCTTAAAAATAACTGCAAAGTTTAGCAGCAGTAGTTTAGGTGTTGCTCGTTAGTTAGTATCAAAGCCATCACCCAATCAGATATCATCCAATTGAAGAACTCAATGATTCCTTGAGAGAACTATTTATAGGCAATCTTAAATATACTTTTCACTGTATCAGTTAACTTGGTATAAAGGTCGCCTTGCACTGAAGGCAGATACTGTTAGCAAGAGGAATATTTAAATTCTGCGATCTCTGGGGAGATGAACTATGAATTTCATAAGGTACTGTTGAATTATTACATATATCTAAATGTAATAATTCAAACCCTTTTAGTGATTCCTCATTTGCTTACAGGGAGAGCTGACAGAACGTAATGATACTCCAAATCTCCATTGTGAGGGCTACTGGGCAGAATCAGTTTCACCTTGTAGGGGACATCTACAGTTACAGATCCTTTTTGCAGCCTTGCAGCACTTCAACTGCTGCAGTTGTTTCACTCATGGAGAGCTCCATGAGTGGAGAATGGTTCACCGGTGGAGGCAGCTGGTGGCTACCCTGATGCCTTTCTGACATTGTTACTATGCAAATAATTTAAAAATACTTAATTGACTTATTACCATGTTCATCATGTAAACTAATATTTGGCAGATTAAAGTAAAAAAAAATCTTCCCTTTACATAAGTATAAGTTAATGTTGTCCACCCCGTTCTACAGCTAGAGTGAAGCTGAGGGCCCAGTTACAAAGTCTATATGGCCTTTTACCTCAGTAACTTGTTGAACTGTCCCCCGACTTAGTACTGATCAAGCCAATGTGCACACTGCATTTATCCAGTTCCTCTCTACTGACCCACTGGTTAGCTGTCAGCAATGTCCTATTCATTGTGGTTAAGTTACTGGATAATATTGAGACAGCCAGATTATTGCTTCAGAGAGAGGGGTCCAACCCCGGTATGACAGCTGTGGAATCTAAGTTCAAGTAGTCTCATTGGTATTTTACTTTACAATCCCAGGAATGAGAGCACTAATGGAATCAGTGCTAAAAGGGGTCATATCAATATACATGGTGAGATGTGTTACTCTCAGCACTGCTGTACCAGGAGCATAATACAAATACCTGCCTTCCCTACCCTTTATTTGTAACCAGCTCAACAGTAAGGTAAGGTCAATAGCTAAAGTCTTTTCCCCAGAGCAGGCGATTCCAGAGCTTGAAGACGTTCCTTTCAAGTAAGAGGAGAAAGATTGACCTGAGTGCAACTTTATCACATAGAAGGTGGTGAATATATGGGACAAGGAACCAGAGAAGTGCTAGAGGTGGATACATTTACATCATAAAAAAACATTTGGAAGGTTTTAAAGGGTTATGAACCAAATCCAGGCAAACAAGACTAGTTGAGTTAGACAACTTTGATTGATATGGCCAAATTGGGCTAAAGGGCCTGTTTTGGTGCTGCATAGCTCTGTGACTCCAAAGCTTTGACAGTTTCTGCTGGTCAGTGAGCTTTATTCACAGAGAAAGATGGAGAACCTTAGTGAAAGAAATCTTCCATCCTTGAAAATCAAACTGTAAATGCTGGAAATAAAAATAGAAAATTCTGAAGGAAATCCACAGGTTGGACAGCGTCTGTGGAATGAGAACCAGGTCTGAGAATTCTTATCATGTCTGACTTAGTTGATGCCAGACCCACAATTATGTTTGATTAAAGTGACCCAGCAAGCCACCAAGTTCAAAAGGGGTAATTGGAGATGGTCCCTACACCCACAGGAGTTCTAGTGCGGGTATAAAGAGCAGTAAATCTCCTATGTCATGTAAAGAACTGAGATTTTTTAATGAATGGTATTCAGCAAGGCAAGGCAAGAGTGTGTATGTTTTAGGAAAGGTTTTAAATCAATAAGACAATGTAATTATATAAACAACTATATCAGTAGAACAGTGTAGAGTGAAATAAGTGTTGAGCTGGGAAAGCAGTTGGATTTTAATTGTTCTTCCAACAACCAAAGGAACAGCAAAGCTCCTTGACCCTGTAGTAAATACATTAAATGCCATCTAGGAAATGTGAGTTTCTTAGGTCCATTAGTACAGGACCTACTTTTGGGGAATGAATCTGAGTAAGTGGAAAGGTTACTGGGAGAGTACAAAGGAGCAAAGATCATTATCAATTATAGATTTAGCTTTGTTACAGAAATAGACAAAGATAGATCAGCAGTAAAATTTCTAAATTGTGACAAGGTTCATTTTACCAAGCTGAGATATAATTTAACAAAAACTAGGAACGGCTACTTTAGCATTAATCAATGTCAATGCAGTAGGAGATACCTGAGAAAGATATACTGAAGATTTAAAACAGAAATGCACCCACTTAAAGAAAAGGAGCTCTCCAATCTTCCTTAGATCTTATAGTCTCAACTTCTACAATCAACCTACCTTGCAGGACCTTGTGCAATGCTTGAGGATCCCTACCACCCATTCCTCAAAATCCTTGACCCATTATCATGAGGAAGGAGGCACAGGAGCATCTGGACTAGGACTGCCAGACTGGGTAACAGCTTCTTCCCTCAGGCAGTGAGACTAATGAATACCCTGCCGCCACCAAGGTCTCGTCACTAGGACAGCGAGCTGTTTACTGTTTACTGTTTACCTATGCTGAGTATTACATGCCTTTTTATTCAGTTAATTTATGGTAATATTTCTATTATGTGCTTTGTGGGTGCACCATGGTCCAAAGGAATTTTGTTTTATTTGTTTGTATATACATTATGTATATTCAAATAACAATAAACTTTAACTTGAATTTGAGCTTGAACTTGAGGATTCCCTGTTGACTGCACCATAGATGCTGCACCACGGATACTGCTTGTTACTTCTTAAAAAAAAAATCAGTATATACTGATTGTCCCTGATTGATCAGTACCTTTCAGAAACAATTCCTATTAATTTAGCTGCATTGAAATTAAATCAAATTCATAACAGTAAAATGACACTGAAGCTAATGCAGTTATAACACAGTTCCAGCCACCTCAATTCAATCCTGACCTCTGGTGTGTTTGAAATGTTCACATTTTCCTTTGTGTGATCTCATTTGCCCCCACATGCTAAAGGTGTTCTGATTGTTGGGTCAATTAGCTGCTGTAAATGACCCGTGGTGTAAGAAGCCACTGGGACATTGGCAGGGAAAGTGGATATAAATGTGAGAATAGATATTGAAGAAATGAGTGGAGAAATGAGAGCCAATATTAATAGGCCAAATGCCATTCTTCTGCATCAGAAGAAAATACTTACTATTTAAATTAAACTGGTGGTAAGTTACCCAGTCTATTTTATTCATTTTTTCATTTTGTTTGTCCTACACATGTACACCTTGTCCCGATCAAATCCCATACGTAGCATAGCATTCCCCTAAACGTTGCATTTATATCTTCCTGCAGCCTAAATCTTTCTTCATCACCATGCTAATATAGGTATTGTAGGAAAGCTTCTTAACTGTTGTCCCAACCATTAAGATCATATCACCAATATGTACCACAAAGATCTAGAAGCCAGGCCCTTGGCAATGCAGACTGCCAATGCACACAGCCTGCCCTCATTGAAGTACCTATCAACATTACCACTAGCTGTCTGCCACTAAGCCAAACTTACCTCTTTCAAGGATTTTTACTTTCTAGATCAATTTAATACAAGAGGCTTACTAAAATATGCATATGCCAGATCAAATGCTCTGCCCTCAAAACTCTCTTTGTTACCTCTTTAAAACTTCATTTGTTAGGTACACATAACATTCCATTAACACATGATGTAATGACGTACTTTTACATATAACAGTTAATGATCATCTTTGATTATTTAGTGTTACCCTAAGTGGTGATTTACGTGTCCCTCAGAACTTTTTCTGCCTATTTCAGATTACCTACCCTGAGGAGACTCAATCACCACTTTCTATCTATTTAAAAAATGGTATCACCACTATCCTCTCGTTTATTTTTAAAATCAAGCCTACAGTCAAACAGCACTTGAAAATTATAGTCAGAGCCAGCATTATTCCATTACTCACTTCCTTGAAGGGTCAAGGATATATTTCATTTAGGCTTTGTATCTTATCCAATCTTAAAAATAGCTCCTCCTATTCCATGGGATCATTTCAGCACTTCATATTCTTCTTCTTCAGCATTAATTAATGCCTGTATCATCCCACTCTTTAGTATTCCATTCGCATTTGGACTGCCATCTTAGACTTTAATAAAGCCTAGTTTTTCCTTTCTAATCCTTTTTCTGCTTGAGTATTTAAAGAACATTTTGACAAATTTTACATTGATAAATGTTATGTTTTGTAGCTTCAGAAACCAATCAAAAGAAAAACATGGGAGCTAGGGACGTGTCAACTTCATTTTTACTTTAGTGGGGCACTCCCATATGACATGATGACATAATGACATACAGAATGCCATTCACATACTTTTACAGATAAGCCATAATGAATTTTGTAAGCTAACAAAGAATACTTAACTAAACAATATATTTGCAATATTACTGAAATATTAAATACACTACACTCCTCCCTAATTAGCCATAAACTGCAACTCAATAGAGAATGCATCTTGACTCTACCATATAATACAACAATGACACAACATAGTGAAGTTTAAATAGTTCCATTCAGACCTAAAGATTTATTTGCTGTGGAAGATTTCTACTCTTGTGGGATAATGTCTTTCATGATCAGGTGGGTCACTCTGCTTGGCAGGTGAGGCTTGTGGCTGTGAAACAACCTCATGTTCCGGGCACCCCTCTGTGGTGGTTGTAGGAGTTTACTCTGGGACAGCAGGAAGTGTTCTGACAGCTCTGGACACCTTTCTTCACTAATAATTGACTCTGCTCTCCTCAACAGATCAATGTGTCATCTTTAGATGACACCAGACAAAATCTCCCCCGTGTAGGAGTGTGGCCCGGTTCTGTCCTCCATCTTTCCAAGTACCCACTTCTGATCACCACTGTTGCTCCTCAGCAGGACTGCTTATCCGGGAGTGAGAGTCAAAACTCCTTGCTTGAGAGCCATCAGTTTGTCTCAGCTGTTGGTCCTGCATACTTCTTCCAGCATTGGCTTTGAGGAGATCCAAGTGTGAGCACAATGGACAAGCCAGGAACAGCATATCTGGTGAATTGTTGACTGTAGAGTGCCCTGCATTGTGATATGCAAGAGAGGAAATTGACAAGCTTCTGATTCACTCTTAGCTTAGTGTTCTGCTGACATTACTCAGAGCATGGTCTTTAGACTCTGGACAAACCTTTCTGCCAAGCCATTTGTAGCTGGGTAGTACAGTGCTGGTGTAATGTGTCTTATCCAGTCATTTTCAGGAATGACTGAAACTGTTCCACAACAAACTGTGGTCCACCGTCACTGACTAAGTGTTCTGAAACACCATTGCTTGAGAAGAGGCTTCTCAACTTATCAACAGTGTGCGGGGTTGTAGTGGAGTCTATTGGGAACACTTCAGGCCACTTTGTAGCTGCATCCACCACTATCAGGAAATTTGTACCCATGAATAGTCTGGCAAAATCCACATGAATCCTCTGTCAGGGCAATGCAGGCCATTCCCAAGGATGGAGAGGCACCACTATTGGCATCTTCTGGACATGTTGGCATCCTGAACAGTGTATGGCAAGCTGTTTGATCTGAGGATCTATCCCAGGCCACAATATAAAGCTTTGAGCCAATACTTTCATTTTGACCACATCCTGATGACTGGCATGTTATTCCTCCAACACTTTAGCTTCTCTCTTGGATGGTTCAACAACTCTCCATCCCCACATAAGGCAACTCCCATTAAGGACAAGTTCATCTCAGCGCTGGTAAAAATGGGGGGGATCTCAAATTTTCACTGCATATTCCAGATATTTAGGGTGGCCTTTTGGACCTGAGATAGTGTGAGGTCTTTTCTGTTTTCCCTTTGGATCATCTCTACTGTAGTAGGGAGACTTCCAATTTAAGTGAGGGAGAATATATCAAGTGGAGTGTCCTCTTTTGCAAATTTTTCAATTATTTCCTTTTCCAAGGGTAAAAGGGACAATCCATCACCATTTCCATAATTAGTTGTCCTCGTAAATTCAGTCTTGTAATTGTATTCACCAAGAAACAGAGCCCACCTCTGCATTCGTGCTGCTGCTATTCTGTGGATCGAAAATGGACACTAGTGATTGATGATCAATAATGCTCTCTCTCATTCAAGAACTGGTGAAAATGTTTTACACCCAAACCAACCTCAATGCCTTTCTGTCCATCTGTGTATTTTTTTTTACAGCAGTAAGGGAACATGATGCAAAGGGTATGCTGTGTACACTTCCAGCACTCATAGCCTGTGACATGACTGCACATGTATCATAAGGTGACGGGTCACAGGGAAGCAGCACTGAATGATACGGATCATTATGTGTGAGTACAGTGTCAGATAGCACCATGTGCTTTGTCTTTTGGAAAACCACCTCACACTGTTTTGTCTATTGCCATTTCTTCCTGATCTGTAGTAATGAGTTCAAAGGGCGGAGCATGGTAGCCAGTTTTGGCAAGAACCTGTTTTAGTCATTGATAAATCCTGCAAAGGATTGCAAATGTGACGCATCCTTGGGGCAGCTACCACTGCTTGAATTTTCTCAGCACACTTGTGGAATATTTGGGCTTCAATCATGTGACCATCAACATCACAGATCCTAACAGACTTCTTCGTGTAAGCGATGTTTGGCTTAAAGAATTCACGCTTGTTGTGCTGTGCTCTGAGCCCATAATCTTCTAATCTTTTTAATGCTGTCTTGAGATTTTGGAGATATTCCTTGTCATCCTTATCGGTAACAATGATGTCATCCAGGTGGCACTGAGTGCCTGGGCATTCTTGCTGCACCTGGTCTGTAGCTTTCTGCCAGACTGCAGGTACACCAAAAGCTACACCAAAAGCAATCCTATTGTAGTGATAAAGTCCTTTGTAACTATTTATGATGAGAAGTACTTTGGACTCTTCTTCCAATTCCACCTGTACATAGACCTCAGCCAAACCCACTTTGCTGAAGTGTCTCCTGCTGCAAAGATATTCTCTATCCTGGGCAGAGGGTACTGATCTACTTTCAGTTTTGGGTTGATGGTGACCTTAAAATCATCACAGATCCTAACAGACTATTCTTCTTTGCTACTGGGCCACTGGCATTGCACATGGGTGCCACTCAACCTTAGAAAGAATTCCTTCAGCCTTCTTACAATCTAGTTCAATGTGTTCAGTATGCACCAGCCAGTTATCTGTTGAGCAATTGAACACATCTATCCTTCCAATGTAGCCAGCTATTTTCGAATTCTTAAATTTATTATTATTATTGCCAGGTACCCACTGTTGATAAATTCATGAGTTTCATTCAATTTCTGCCTTTATTTAAGTCAACCATCTCTCTCCATTTGTGAAGGAAGAAATTTGCTGCTCTTTTTTTTAAAAAACTCCAACATCTCCCTTTCCTTCCAAACAAAGAGTGGTTGAGCTTCAACAGGTAGGTTCATTTTAAAACTTACTTGTTGCCACTATTATGTTTTGTAACTCCATAGATTCATCAAAAGAAAAATACGGAAGCCAGGGATGTGTATACTTTGTTTTTAATTTAGTCAGGTGCTCACATATAACGTGATGGTGTAATCATGTATGCCATTCACATGCTTTTACGTATAGCCCGTAATGAATTATGTAAACAACAAAGAATGCTTAGTCAAACAATACAAGAGCAAGGATGTCCTTTTGCATTTGTACGGGGCCCTGGTGAGACCACACCTGGAATATTGTGTACAGTTTTGGTCTACAGGTTTAAGGAAGGACATTCTGGCAATTGAGGAAGTGCAGCGTAGATTCATTAGGTTGATTCCTGGGATGACAGGGCTGTCTTAAGCAGAGAGATTGGAGAGATTGGGCTTGTACACACTGGAATTGAGGAGATTGAGAGGGGATCTGATTGAAACGTTTAAGATAATTAAAGGATTTGATAGGATTGAGACAGGAAATATGTTCCAGATGTTGGGAGAGTCCAGTACCAGAGGGCATGGATTGAGAATAAGAGGTCAGTTATTTAAAACAGAGTTGAGGAAAAACTTCTTCTCCCAGAGAGTTGTGGAGGTGTGGAATGCACTGCCTCGGAAGACGGTGGAGGCCAATTCTCTGAATGCTTTCAAGAAGGAGCTAGATAGATATCTGATGGATAGGGGAATCAAGGGATATGGGGGCAAGGCAAGGACTGGGTATTGATAGAGAATGATCAGCCATGATCTCAGAATGGCAGTGCAGACTCGAGGGGCCAAATGGTCTACTTCTGCACCTATTGTCTATTATCTATTGTCTAATATATGTACAATATTACTCAAATATTATTAAAATAATAAATACACAACAAAATTTATATTGATGTTTAATCTGTTCCTCCCACCTCACGGTAATAGTGTGAAAGCACCTATAATGTCAAACAACATTTATACTTTTCTCCTTTTCCTCCTTTTAAATCATCAGGTCTCATCTCTTGCTGTGCCAGCACTGCCTTGTGCTTCAATTTTATTCCTGTTAATTATTGCCTTTCGATAAGTTCACTGACCAGGATAAATGTAAGTGATCCTGTTTAGTGCTGAGTTTGTGTCTGTCAGATAGTCAGCACTTCTCTGCATATTTGAATGAGAATACCAAAGAGAGGTGCAACATGCCATATACAGAAGCAAGTTCTGTTGTGGATATTGATAGTACTAATTATCAAGAAGGCAAAATATCTGCCTCAGTCTAACCAGTGCCCCTGATTCCAAGGCAAACATTGCTCTCCATCCAGGAAGCATTAAGACAAACATAAAAGCCTTATTTATGGCATACAAAAGATAAATTGTCCAATCAGTTAGTTTATCATGGTGAAAATTTTATGTGCAATAGTGATATGTAAAGAGATGTACAAGAAATAAATCTTTTGGGTTCTATGAGAAATTTTAATGGTAATTCATCGGTTTTACATTCAGATTATGAGCAGCTTATACATGAAAGCTGCAGGCTAGTCCTACACATCAGAGAAGTTGTTAAAATTAATGTTGTAAAGCCTAAATGAAAATAGATTTACTGTGGATTCCGGTTAATTGGGACACATTGGGACCAGCACATTTTGACCCAACTGCGCGACTGCTCCAATTAGCCAAAGATTCGTGGAAATAGTTAAAAAGGTAAAAAAAGATAAACTACCATTTAACTGAGTAATGTAGCGGTGTGCTACACGCAGCACTAAAATTACGACACGGAGTCGGTAACTGCAGTCGAAGGAAAAAACTTTATTCGAAAACTTCAGCCTCACTTTTAAGCCTCTGTCAACCGGCCCCCCGTGGCGCAGAGGCTCCAAAGCTCTGCGCTCGCAAACCCCCGTAGGCTATCTAATTGTGAGTCAGTTCGGATACGCTAGGAAATGGGTCGCCACAGTAACACGATTACATATTAAGTGAAATACAGAACAAATTAGAACACTGCAAATAGCACTACAGTATCATAAAACTGTGTATTAGTTCCTAATAGTTATCAATGGAGGAATTAATCCAGTGTATGCCACCATGTTATTCTGATTGACAATCAATGGACAAAATGAGCACAGACACGGTGCAGATAATGGATTGCTTTTAGACAATGCTTTTGATGATTGCACCCTGCAAACTTTGATTGTCATTGTAACATTTAAGATGATTGTCAATACCTTCAAATTCCTTATAGTCCCTAACTTGCTGAAGTGGTAGAATTGCTTCATTTTCATTCCCAGCCATTTTAGTCATCTCTAAGCCTGAAACTGCAGTGTGCAAAATAGTTCTGAATTGCCTTGCTGCTTATTTCTCGCCAACTAACAGTGACAAAAATCACTGCTTTTTGAACACAAAAAGACACATCCTACACTGCTTAAAAACAATTCCCTCTAAGTATGGTATGGTGTCAAATGACCACACAAGTACAGACAACTGATGCTGGTTGGAAACTGTACGGCAAGCCTCCCGTCCCATTAAAGGGGCATAGTGTCCCAAATAAAGAAAAGTAATCCCAGCTATATTTTTGATTGCTTTTGTTCTTTAAGTGTTATCCAAAATAAGTGGCCACTGTGATTAACTGATGGCATAATTAACCAGATTCCACTGTATCTAGAAATAATCCATTCAAATACCCATGCCATACAGGTTTATCCTATTAGTTGTAGAGAATATCATCCTTAGTTTTAGGGGTGGCAATGCCCCTCAAATCTGCAAATCTGTGGGCTGAAGTCTCATACCAGTTACTTCAGTGAAGAAGTTTAGCCTGGAATGATTGTGCAGAATCCAGATGGCATGTATTGTTAAAGGTCCTATTTCTGGGATGAGTTGTTGAACCAAATACTGTGAATTCTCCCGGTAAATCCTGTTACAGTCTTGGTCATGATTTATCAGCCAACATTGTATGGTTGTAGTTGCTTGTGGGACTTGGCTCTGTGCAATTTGGATCCTGTGCTTTCTACTTTACCAAGAGTATTTCATTGACTCTCATGCATTTCAGCAGCTAGGCCAATGGCACTGTGAGAGCCTCTGAAGCTCAACGGGAAAGGGTAAAGACAAGTAGAGTTATAGTGTTAGGAGACTTGATCATTGGCAAAATGGACAATGGATTTTGTGACCACGAAAGAAAAGCTGGAATTATGTGTTGCCTCCTAGGTGTTAGGTCCAAGGATGTCTCAAGGATGGCTAGAGAATACTCTCAAGAGGGAGGGTGAACTGGGTTTATTATCATTGGCATGTGTCATGAAATTTGTTAACTTAGCAGCAGCAGTTCAATGCAATATATAATACAGAAGAAAAAAATCAAAATAAATTAATAATAATAATAAATAAGTAAATCAATTACAGTATACGTATATTGAATAGATTTAAAATCATGCAAAAAACAAATAATATATATTTAAAAAGTGAGGTAGTGTCCAAGGGTTCAACGTCCATTTAGAAATTGGATGACAGAGGGGAAGAAGCTGTTCCTGAATCGCTGAGTGTGTGACTTCAGGCTTCTGTACCTCCTACCTGATGGTAACAGTGAGAAAAGGGCATGCCCTGGGTGCAGGAGGTCCTTAATAATGGACTCTATCTTTCTGAGACGCCACTCCTTAAAGATATCCTGGGTACTTTGTAGGCTAGTACCCAAGATGGAGCCGATTAAATTTACATCATTCTGCAGCTTCTTTCGGTCCTGTGCCGTAGTAGTTGCGCCCCCTACCCCCCCCCCCCCCCACCATACTAGACAGTGATGCAGCCTGTCAGAATGCTCCCCACGGTACATCTATAGAAGTTTTTTGAGTGCATTTGTTGAAACACAAAATCTCTTCAAACTCCTAATGAAGTATAGCTGCTGTCTTGCCCTCTTTATAACTGCGTCGATATGTTGGGACCAGGTTAGATCCTTAGAGATATTGACACCCAGGAACTTGTGGGAACTGCTCACTCTCTCCACTTCTGATCCCTCTATGTGGATTGATATGTGTTCCTTCATCAAAGGTCATGATGCACATTGGCACCAGTGGCATAGTTAGAAAGGGGGAAGAGTTCCTACTCAGCTAATATAGGGAGGGAAGAAGCTGAAGATTAGGACCTCCAAGGTACTGATCTCTGGGTTAGTCACAGTTCCACACGCTAATCAGTGTAGGAATAGGTTGATACAGATGATTGAGTGACAGATGAAGTAGTGGAGGGTCAGGCTTTCAGGTTCTTTGATAAGTGGAATCTTTTCAGGGGCAGGGTGTATCTGTACAAGGGGGATAGTTTGAAACTGGAGGGGGATCCAATAACCTGGCCGAGAGGTTTGCTAGCGCTATTCAGGAAGGTTTAAACTAGTTTGGCAGACCAGGTCAGAAAGTGCAGGGATGCAAAGGAAGGGAGATGTCAGGGCTGGTAAAAAGAGACAGGAGCAAAGTAACAGATAGAATGGGACATATTTTGAAGTGTTTATATATTATGAGTAAAGGTGATGAACTTAAAGAATGGATCAATACATGGAACTATGATGTTATGGCTACTGCAGAGACTTGGTGGAGAGACTGACAGGAATGGGTGCTTAATGTCCCAGGAGTTCAATGATTTAGAAAAGATAGAGAAGGAGGTAAAAGAGGTGGGGGAGTTGCATTACTAATCAGGGACACTTTCACAGCTGCACTCAGAGGTGACATTATGTAGGGCTCATTCACTGAGTCTATATAGGTAGAACACAAATATATGAAGGACACTATGACTCAGTAGCCACTGGGACATTAAGGAACAGATATACAGGTAGATTAAGGAAAGGATTAAAAACAAGAGGTTTGATGTCATGTGGAACTTTAACTTTCCTGATATAAACTGGAAACTTTTGGGTAAGATTTGGGCAGAATTTGTTAAGTGCATTCAGGAGGGTTTCTTAAATCAATATGCAGATAGTCCAACAAGAAGAAGGGCTGTGTTGGACCTGATGTTGAGTAATGAGCCTGGCCAGGTGACAGACTTTTCAGTAGGTTTACAATTATGGAAAGTCACCACAACTCCCTAAGTTTTAAGGTAGCTATAGATAAGAACAAGTAAGGACTTTATGGGAGAGCATTAAATTGGAATAGGACAAATTATGAAAGCATTAGGCTGGAACTAGGGAGAGTTAGCCGGGAAAAGCTGTTGTTAGAAAGTCCATATCTGAAATGAGGAGGGTGTTTAATGACAAGCTGCACTTTGGATCTTATCATGTCAAAAGACAGGTATGTTCGAGTCAACAGGAAGAACAAAGATGGCAAAGTAAGAGAACCTTGGATGTCAAGGGAAGTGGTGAATTTAGTCAAGAAAAGGGAGAAGTCTATAAATCTTAGAAAGCTAGAATCAGAACCCTTGAGGATTATGAACAAGCCAGAAAAAAACTCAAAAAGGGAATCAGCAAAACCAGGAGGGGCCGTGAAATGTTCTTGGCAAGTAGGATTAAAGACAATCCCAAGGCATTCTATACATACATCAAAAGCAGGAAGATAACAAGGGTGAGAGTGGGACCACTCAAGGATAAGGGGGAAGGAACATTTGCATGGATGTGGAGAATGTGTGTGAGGTCCTTAATGAGTATTTTACATCAATATTGACCAAGGAGAAGAACATGGACGATAGGGAGATTAGTGCTGAGTGTATTGATATGCTAGGGCATATCTTCATGTCCTCTCCAGCCACAGGCAAGTAGCTAATGTTGTTCCATTATTCAAGAAGGAATCATGGAATAAGCCTGTAGACTGGTGAGTCTCACGTCAGTGCTAGGAGAACTACTGGAGAGAATTCTTAGGAATAGGATTTCTGAGCATTTGGAAAAGAATGGTCTAATTAGAGAGAACCAGCATGGCTTTTTAGCAGCTTAAGTTGTGCCTCATTAACTTAATTGAGTTTTTTGATGAAGTGACAAGGATGGTTGATGAAGGTAGAGATATGGATGTTGTCTACATCGTTGTCTACATAGTGAGGTATTTGACAAGGTCCCTCATGGGAGTCTTATCAAGAAGATTAAAATGCGTGGGATCCAAAGTGAATTGGCAGTTTGGATTCAGAACTGGCTTTCCCATGGAACATGCAGAGTAACAGTTGAAGGGACTTATTCTAGCTGGAGTTCTGTCATTAGTGGTGTTCCGCAGAAGGTACTAGGACTTCTGCTGTTTGCGATGCATATAAATGACTTGGATGAAAATGTAGATGGCTGGGTTATTACGTTTGCAGATGATAGGTGACTGGCAAAGGATATAGATCAGTTGCAGATGTAGGCAGAGAAATGGCAGATTGAGTTTAACTCAGCCAAATGCGAGGAGTTGCACCTTTGTAAGTTGAATGCAAGTAGATAGTACACTGTTATAAGCAAGATCCTTAACAGTGTTGAAGAGCAAAGGGGTCTTGGGGTTCAAGTTCATAGTTCCCTGTAAGTTGCTACACAGGTTGACAGGGTGGTTAAGAAGGCAAATGGCATGCTTGCCTTTATTAGTTGAGGCATTTAATTCAAAAGTCAGAATTTATGCTGCAGTTTTACAAAACTTTAGTTAGGCTGCATCTGGAGTATTGCACACAGTTCTGGTTGCCCCATTATCGGAAGGATGTCAGGATGCAGAGGGTGCAGAAGAGGTTTACCAGGATTTTACCTGGACGAGAGGGCATGTGCTATAAAGAGATGGTTGGACTAACTTGGGTTGTTTCTATGGAGTGCCAGAGGCTAAGGGGAAGTCTGGTAGAGGTTTATAAGATTAAGGGAGGCATAGATAGAGTAGACAGACAATATATTTTTCAATGGGTTGGAATGTCTAAGAGCAGAGGACATTCACTTAAGATGAGAGGGAGTGATTTCACAGTTGTGAAGGGCAAGTTTTTTACACAGAGAGTGGTGGATGCCTGGAATGCACTGCCTGGAGTGATGGTAGAGGCAAAAACATTGGAGACTTTTAAAAGACATTTAGATAAGTGCATGAATGTGCAGGCGATGGAAGATCATGAGCATTGTGTAGACAGAAGAGATTAGTTTAGTTTGCCATTTGATCGCTGAGTTAATGTTTTTTGTGAAACGTTATGGGTTCTTGTGCTGTATCATTCTATGTTCTAACTTCTGAGGTGATGTCAGAGGCCCAGTTCTTATTAAAGCATCGAAAAAACATCTGAAAACTCGGGAGACAAAGAGTTAAAGCTTTTCAAATTGGAGACGAGAGATGTTTGTGTTTTTTTTTTGGTTTTGGAAAGAGATTATTCGGATTCACAATAGGAATTTAAGAAATAAAATTTAATGCTTGAGATTAGATGTTCTGCTGTATTTAACATTTAATTAAAGAAGAAATATTAACTTGTCTGGGCCTGAAGCAAATCTTTTTCAGTGCGCCTGAAGGAGATGCTTCCCATCCAGCTGTGAAATATCTCCCTTCCTGCAGGGTTAGAGCAGAGCCTCATTAACACATTCTGTGCACTCCTTCACACTGTCTGGTTTGCATTCTGAAACTACTCTGCTTGTGCAATTTCTTCACCAGAAGCCTTCAGTGCTAAGCTGGCTGATATTCCTCCCAGCTTTCTCACATTGCCATCATAAACCTCCGACTGTATCTAAGCATTATTGTGCAGAGCTGAACTCAAGCTCTGTTGATTCATTGCCTCCCTCACCCTCTGGCTAATCATTGACTATGTTCTGAAGTGAAGATGCTTTCCGTGATCCTTTTGGTCTCCCAAAATACTGAATTGTGAAACTATTCTTTGCCTATAACTGTAGCTCTGAGCTGTTGTGACATGTGACTTTAAAAAAGAAATTAAACAGAACAAAGTGAACCCATTGGAATGAATGCATGCACATGATACATGGCTTTTGAAGACTTACTGACATTTAAAGTATGATTAATATTGAAAGGGGAAACAATTTGCTAAATATTTTTCTAAAAGGCTGAATATTACCATGAGCCCTATTGCAAAAAAAGTCTACCATTCATGCACAGAAGTCTGGATCTTTTATCTGACTAGCAGCATTAGTTAAACTCAATATCACAATACCTAGATTTTGCTGGGATGGGCCGTCGGCCTATAATCATTGCCCATGGTCAGCCAACATCCAGCCTTACCTGGTCCAGATGAGGAGGGCCCATTCTGCTGCCTCCTGGCCCGAAGCAGCAGCCAGGTGCTTGCAGTGGAGAAGCTCAACCCTGCTATGGCAGCTCTCAGACTTGTCAGGCTCTTCTTATTCATTTACTCAGAATGTGGCTGCCATTGGGAAGACAAACAATTATTGCCTATTCTTATCTGAGAAAATAATATCTGAATCATCATCTGAAGTCCCACGCAACCAGATTAAAGAACTGTTCAACTACTTGTTTCTTGAAACAACCTGCACAACTCTAATCATTGCCTCAATACAGCAAAGCTACCACCACTTTCATCACTTTGTACGACAGTGGACTTGTTATTTTTTCTGTTTTAATTGTGCTCTTTCTTGGAAAAATACTGGATGATTTATGCTTAATTTATGTTTTTCTTGCGAATATTGTGTACCTGGCGCTTTGTGCCTGTAATGTGACTACAGATAACTTTCACATGGCGCCCGTGCACACATACACTTGTGCAAAAACTCATCTGTGGCTCATCGCCAGGTGTGAGGTTTCAGGTTAACTTGATGAGTGTCTCGGGTGAGAAGCTGCAGGTAGTGGGGTGATCATATGTCTGCTGTCCTTTCCCTTCTCGCAAGGTAGCTGTTGAGGGTTTTGGTGGAGCTGTCAGAGTAGTCTGAGTGAGTAACTGCAGTGAACTTTCCATCAGGTGCCAACTGTAGCCACAATGCGCTCGTGTTGGGGAAAAAAAAAACAATACTTAGAATACGGATTTCAGGTGGAATTAGGATACTAAACAAGCAGGGTACGCCATCTTGGATTTGCATGCTGAGTGTTGCTGGAGCTGCATTCATCCAGTTAAATTGAGATATGCCTGTTGATAACAGAAAGGACGTGTAGTGTCAGTTGCTGAATAACTCATTGTAGAATATCCAGAGACATCCTTCTGTAGCCACATATGGCACTTGTTCTGCTGACTTTTTGATCACTTGTGGTGCGCCATGTCTAGTCAAATTATCCCACATAATCTGATACTGCACTGATTCTGACTTGAAGAAGCATTTACAAATCCTTAAATATGAATTAAACACTGGAGCTGCCCAACAAGTCAGATAGCTTCTGCGAAGATGTCAGCATTTTCAGCTGATGACTTTGTTGTCATTTCTGGAAAGAGACACACAGAAATTATGGGGCAAACTCTGTAAGTTGGGCAGCATATGAGGAGGGAAATGGACTGCTGGCATTTCTAGTTGAAACCTTTCATCTGCACCCTGCATCTTGAGTACCAATGAAGGTCAACACTTGAAATGTTGCCTGTTCATTTCTCTCTGCAGATACTGCCTGTTCTGTTGAGTTCCTCCAGTGCTTAATATGTTGCTCCAGATTCCAGCATCTACAGTGTTTTGTGTCTCCAGGTACATTGCTGAGCTTTTTTAGAGCATATTAAGGATCAGCCACAGCAGACTGGGATGGAGGTCACATGTGATGTCATTAAGCCCTGCATGTACTTCCTGTGGCAGAATCCATGGGTACCAGCTCAGCAGCCATCTCAGAATCCACAGAAATGGAATGGTAGCAAGTCATCCTTCATTCTGTAGATCTGCATGTGAATGAAGAACGAAGGGAAGATGGACAGCTGGATGGAAAGGCTTAAGGAATTCATTCCAGAGCCTAAAGCCTTGGCAGCTGAAAGCAAGGTCAGTGATTGTAGAGCAATTACATTTGGGAATGATTAGGAAGCCAGAACTGAAGGCCAGATTTAGTTGTGGTGCCTTATGAATCATGGGCACATAATGTCTTGGAACATGGAATGTCAGCACTGAGCATTAAGCACCTATTCACATGAATCACATTTTATTCTCCCAAATTCCCATTGATTTTACACCAGATTCTACCATTAGCTTACACATTTGGGGCAATTTACAGCAGCCAATTAAACTGCCAAGCCTCATTTCTTTGAGATATGACAAGACACTGGAGAATCTAAAGGAAATCCATACTGTCGGAGGGTAACTCCATACAGGCAGCAACAGGGGTCTGGTGGCAACAACATTATTAGCTGCATCAGCATGCCAATCATTTTTTCAATGAATTCTCATTCGGATATGCTCCGGCAATGTGCTCATGAGCAAGTTGACATCAGGATGTCTTCCAAGAGGGCGAATCCTTGCCAAGTGGCAGTACCTGGTAAGGCTCTGAAGACCTATACTAGCCAGCTGGCAGGGGTATTCAAAGATATCTTCAATCTCTCATTGCAACGGTTGGAAGTTTCCACCTACTTCAAAACAGCAACAATTATACCAGTGCCCAAGAAGAGCAAGGTGAGCTGCCTTTAACAACTATCGTCCAGCAGCAATCACATCTACTTTGCACGTAGATCAATTGCTTTGTGATGGTGGTCCTGGCTGGACCTGGACACTGCAATTTGCCTATTGCTACAACAGGCCTGTGGCAGATGCAATCTCAATGACTCTCCGTGCAGCCTTGAATCACCTGGACAATGCTAATGATTTTGTCTAGATGCTGTTTATGGACTGCAGTTCAGCATTTAACACCATCATTCCTGAGGTCCTGATCAAAAAGCTATGGAACATAGGCCTCTGTACCTCCCTCTGCAGCTGGAACCTTGAACCTCCTAACTGGCAGATCACAATCTGTACAGAGGAGAAGTAAAATCTCCAGCTCGCAGACCATCAACACTGGCACACCACAGGGATGTGTCCTTAGCCCACTGCTCTACTCTCTCTCTACCCCATGACTATGAGACTAGGCATAGCTCAAATGGCAACGGTATCATTTGCTGATGATACAACATTTGTTGGCAGAATTTCAGATGGTGGTGAGAGGGCATACAGGAGTGAGATATACCAGTTAATTGAGTGGTGTTGCAGCAGCAACCTTGCAACCAACATCAGCAAAACCAAAGAGTTGATTGTGGACTTCAGGAAGGTTAACACGAGGGTCAGAAGTGGAGAGAGTGAGCAACTTCAAGTTTCTGGGTGTCAGTCTCTCTGAGGACCTAACCTGTAATGCACATATCGATGCAGCTATAAAGAAGGCAAGACAGCAGTTATATTTCATTGGAAGTTTGAGGAGATTGAGAACTTCTACTAAAGTACCTTGGAGAACATTCGGACTGGCTGCATCTCCGACTGGTATGGGGAAGCTACTGCACAAGATCAGAGTAATTTGCAGAAACTTGTAAGATTATTCAGCTCCGTCATAGGTACTAACAGTATTGTCCAAGACATCTTCAAGGTGAGGTACCTTAAGAAGGCAGAATCCATTTTCAAGGTCAAACAAGAGAAGATGCCCAGTATCCCTCGAAAGGCAGAGATCTAGAGTGGGAAAGGCAGAGATCTAAGCTCATTGGTAGGAGTTTCAGCAGTGGATAAGATGAATTGGAAGGAACTGCTTAGTCTTAAAGAGATAGAAATAGGTAGTCTGAGTGTCATGAAAACATAGAGCATACAGCACAAGAAAACAGCCTTAGCAGTAGTGTGGATTTGTGGTCAAGGACACAAATGAGACCCAAGGATACAAATTTGAGTTGTATCAATTTAGTAACTAAAAAATCACAGAGTCATAGAATCAAACAGCAAACAAAACAACCCTTCTTCTGCCAGGTCCACATCAATGATCAAGCGCCCATTTACACTAATCCCATACTATTCCACTGTTATTCTGCCCACATTCCCATAAATTACCCATTGGATTTTACCACTCAGCTGCACAGGAGAAGCAAGTTACAGGACCCTATTAATCTACCAGCACGTCATTGGGATATGGAAGGATTCCAGAGCAGGCAGAGAAAACCCTGTCAATCGCAGGGAGAACCTGCTAACTCCACAAGGTTTTGGTGTTGGCTTATTATTGTCGCATGTTCTGAGAAACAGTGAAAGCTTTGCTTTTGCATGCCATCCAGACAGATTATTCCGTACATAGTTGTTTCTTTTCTCCTCGTCCACTTCTCTGCCATAATTTCACTTGTATTCATCTTGTACTCATACCTCTTCCTGTTCATTATTCACTTTCTCTCGCTGAGTGCTGCTGTTGCTGATCACTCCAGTCCTGTGGTGAACCACGAACCCTCTATATTGTTCTTTCTTCCTCTCTTGCACCTTAACAAATGTTTTACCTTTAGGTTTCCCCACTGTTCTTACGTTATGAAATTTAAACTCTATTTTGCTCCCCACCAATGTTGCTTGACCTGCTGAGCATGTCCCACCTTTTATTTTATATATCCAGCAGCTGTGGATTGTTTTTGAATCCTGACTTTTGGTATGTGCAGGGTAATCAGATCCTACTTACAATACAGGCACCTCCATTGACCTCAAAACTTCTAGGCAAGACAGAAGAAAGGTTGAACCAGTTGTTTGAGTTTCCACTTGGTACTCTTGGGGCAGCATGGTGAAGCAGCTCTGGTGGCCCAAGTTCGACCCTGACCTCAGATGGTTTAGAGATTTTCTCCATTCTCCAGTTTCCTCCCGTACCCCCAAGGTATGTGGGTAGCTAGTTTAATTGACCACTGTGAATCTGGGGGAATTAAATGGGATGTAGGGAAAATGTGAAGAGTGTAGAATTAATGGGTGCTTGATGATCAGTATGGACTCAGGGTGACAGAGGTCTGTTTCTGTGCTACATGTCTCTAAGAAATCAAGTTGGAAAGAGCAGTGAGTAAATGTTCGAGCAAGTATAATATTGGACTGAACTATGATCTGTTCTGCAGTCAAGCTGCCTGTCATTATTCATTGTCTGGGCCCACTCACGTATTTGGGTGAGGTGCCAGATGGCTGCAGGCTCCTTGGAACCAGTCCACAGAAACAATCATCACCTTCAGGAGAGAGAGGGAAATGAAGGAGAGACATTTGGCAAAACAATAATTGAAAGAAAAAAAAACAAACAGATCCAAGAACAGTTATAAAGCAATCCGTTGCCTCCACGAGGAAGTAACTGGAAAATCTAGTGCTTGGGAAGAGAATAAAGCCAAAGCAATTGTTCACTACAATAATGTCACAACATCAAGTATTTTCAAAAAGAGAAGTTGCTTCAAGTCCGCTGATGAAATCCTAGCAGAACACCAACACTGTCTCGTCACAGGGTTCCCAGACTACGGCCAGAACTGCCCTGACTGACAACCTCTCCCAGCTGTTGATCAGACCCAAGTGACAAATTGTGTTTTGATATGATTTATGTTAGATGTTTTGTAAGGAAATTGAGGAAGTTCAGCTAAACAGTCTGACATTTTTTTTCAGAAAGCTGGTGCCTTTTAATTCAACGCCTCCTGAATTTTGATATCGAATGTTACAAAGGTCCTCAAAGGGTTACAAAAAGGCAGCAGATGGAACATCCTGTGGCTGCATTCTGCTGTGCATCTGCTTCATTCTATCATCACCAGTCATTAACAGTAATCCGGTGGGCTATTACTTTATTCTAAATGTTTTCCTATAACTCCAGGTCCCAGAGCAACAATTTCCTCTTGGAACTGGGGTGTTAGATCATTGACTGTCAAGCATATCCTTTAGCCATCAATGTTCCATAGTCAAAACCCTCTGGTGCAAAGTAATTAGCAACAAAAAGGTTTGAACATTCATTTCTAGGGGTTTTGTTGGCACTGATACCATTTGGTGCTGCTGTGCGAAGTGACCTAGAAATTTGTTGACTGCCTGTGTTACAGCCTTAACACAGACACTTGAACATCTGATGCAGACTTCAGCTTACAGGCAACCATTCCTGCGTAGGTGTGTGGTGCCACTGTGTCAATAAAGCTTCCTGTGCAGGTATCCGGGTGTTGTAATCATTCAATGTATTCTAATCAAGAGCAAAATACCTTGCCTTCAAAATGGTGAATTTTTTCTCAGGTTATTAAGGACCTTGGAGAAACGACCTCTGTCCCCATTATTACCTCATCTGCATCATTATGTGCTGTTTTGCTTAACGTAGGTGATCATGGTTTCATGACCATGATTGTTCTTTGCAAATTTTTCTAAAAAAGGTGGTTTGCTATTGCCTTCTGCTGGGCAGAAGACAGGTGACCCCGGCCATTGTCAGTACTCTTCAGAGATTGTCCGCCTGGCATCAGTGGTTGCATAACCAGGACTTGTGATAAGCACCAGCTACTCATTCGATCATCCACCACCTGCTCCCATGGCTTCATGTGACCCTGATCAGGGAGCTAAGCAGATGCCACACCTTTCCCAAGGGTGACCTGTAGGCTAGCAGAGGGAAGGAGTACCTTTGGTAGAGACTATCTCCACCCCTGCCTCACTTCCTCCAATTCATCCCCAATGTCTGAGCCAAATGATTTTGACATCACACAGGATCTCCAGAGCAATGATAAAAGCCAAATTCTGGCACTGGGTAGGTGTACTGCATTGGATCCCTCCTGTTTATATTACTCTTACCCAGCGCTTCCAGTTCTTCTTTACCAACTCATCAGTTGCAAACAATTGCTCATCAAGAACATGAAATTATCTGCCATCCCTAATAAAATATTCTGAATGTTCTGCTGTGCAATGAATCCAGAGCTTTCAATGATTTTTGCAGATGGTGACAGTGTCACATTGTTTCTTCGTGATGTTCCAGCAACAGCCCAGCACATTCATCACTAGATGTGACTGCCAAACAACAGATTATTGTTGATAATATATCTACCTTCTATCTGTGTACTGCAGTTCTCTGCCCACCTTTCATTTTTAAACGTCTGTCAATTGTTTTCCTGGTTACCCAGACACATAGCAACTGCTGAATGCAGTATTGAAGAGCAGCGAGCCAAGTCTTATTTATAAAGGCTGTCAAGGACAGGGCATTTTCTTATTCACAG
This sequence comes from Hypanus sabinus, assembly GCF_030144855.1. Taxonomy (NCBI): domain Eukaryota; kingdom Metazoa; phylum Chordata; class Chondrichthyes; order Myliobatiformes; family Dasyatidae; genus Hypanus; species Hypanus sabinus. The sequence continues at coordinate 37,292,136 of NC_082711.1, forward strand.
AGGAAGAATAGGAAATAAAGGATATTAATCTATTAAGTTGGTTAGACAGATCACCATTTTGCAGACTGCAGTATGATTGCCAGTAAATCTTACTCAGTCGGTCTCTTTTCAGTGATAACCCCGACTGTTTAAGCTCAAAGATTAATATGGAAATATCAAGCAGTAGTAAATCAAAGCAACTGGACTTGCTGTGTTTTCTGGAAAACATTTCGGCACTCATCCGAGAGGCTTCTTCACTTCTGATGCATGGTGGGTAGTTCTTCAGCTTATAAACTTTGTAAGTTGTTAAAGGTATAGCAATCACACGAGGTTTGTTAAGAGTCGTAGAGGTAATGAGAGGTTCTTACCTTTGCATGAATGGAGGAGTGAAGTGTTGTGTAGATGCTGGGGTAGGGATGTTAGGACTGCATTGTAAGTTGCTGATAGGTGGTGTCGTACCCCACTCCCTCTGTTCAGGGATGTGTTTTCCAGTTTGACAAAGGTGGTTTCATTAACCCCATTTTCAAACCGCCTGTCCGAAATGTGCACATCAAAGGAGTGACCCTTTCTCTTTTAGGTGTAGATATACAGCTGAGGCTTGACCTGAGGTGTTAGGCCTCCTACGCTGGGCCATCCATTTGCAAAGTGTTATTTTATTGTCTCGCCGATATGTCCAGTTCTCGTATTGGATAGCATTTACAATATTGCTCTGTTTATGGTTGGGTGTAGGATCCTTGTAGTGGACGAGCTTCTGTCTGAGTATGTTTGTAGGTTTGAAAAACACAGGGATTTGGTGTTTGTTCAAAACCCTTCTGCGTTTCTCTGAAACTCCAGCTATATATGGCATGACACTGTTTTTCTGTCTGCTTTGCTCCTTACTTCTGATGTCCCTGCTTGGTTTTATCACTGTCTTCATGAGTCAGGGTAGCCATATGCTTTCAAGGCTTCTCTCAAATACTTGCGCTCCTTGCCTTTAGCTATAACGTTGGCGGGCACATTCTCAGCGCAGTAGTGTAATGTTCTGATAACCCCCAGGTTATCTTCTAATGGGTGATGAGAGTTAAACCATAGATACTGATCTGTGTGGGTTGGTTTCCTGTGCACATTATGGACAGGTAGTTTGAAAGACGGGTTAAAGAAGCCATGTTTGTCAAACTGGAAAACATATCCCTGAACAGAGGGAGTGGGGTACGACACCACCTATCAGCTATTTGCAATGCAGTCCTAACATCTCTACCCCAGCGTCTCCTCAACTCTTCATCCAAAGATAAGACTAATGACCCTCTCATTACCTCAGCGACTCTTAATGACCTTCATGTGATTGCTATACTGTACCTTTTAAGCAACTCACAGAGTTTATAAGCCGGAAAACTACCCACCATGCATCAGAAATGAAGAAGCCTCTGGGATGAGTGGTGAAACATTTTCTAGACAACACAGCAAGTCCAGTTGCCTTGATTTACTACTGCTTGATATACAATGACCTGGATGACAGAGAATCTTCACAGACATAACATGGAAATACTTCCGCTCATTAGTCATCATCATGGCAAGATTACCAACAAGATTTTGGGATGCCTTGATAAATGAAAAGAAGATATGATGAGCATTCATAGCTACATTTAATCATACCATTACTCACGATAGAATATGCAGAGCTAACAAGAGGTTATCGGAGAGCTATCTCTGCTCACTCCTGTAGTGTTTGAATGCTAGGGCAGGAGGCTACATATGTTTTAAAAACAAGCTTCCCTTTGAAAAAGATGATATAAAGGTAAGAGAAATCTTACCTTGAATGTGATCCATTTACACATTGATATAAGGTGATACCAGTATGTTGTCTCACTTGAAAATATGCAGTGTTTATTGGTTTGAATTGTGTGGTGTAAGACCGCCTTAAGACCAACTATACTTCATAACGATTTCAATGCTGACACTGCTGTCTCCATTGGGGACCTCAAGAATAATAATGCAATGCAAACAAATTGTGGATGACATCCAGAAATTGTTCTGAGAGGTTATCTTTAGTGTCTCTTGTTCAAGTACCTCCTGATTCTAAATTCTTTCAATCAGTGTTACCAGTCCAAAGTCAAAGGCCAATACAGGATACACAGTGTAGGGATAATCAATTTGTTGTTACATCTGTGCTGTTACATTTGATTGATTACCCATACACAGTGCCACAAATAAATTCAATGATTGGTCATCGAAAAATAAGAAGTAATACCAGAAAGACTGCAGATGCTGGAAATTTGAATGAAAAACAGAAAAAAAGGCTCTAAATTCTCAGCAGGTCACCTCAGCATCTGTGAAGGTAGAAACAGAATTAAACATTCTCATGAAGAGCTGAATGTTTCTGGCTTTTGTCTTTTTTTTAAAGAAATAACAAGGGTTATTTTGAGTAAATGTTTGAGTAAAAAAAAACAGGTGCCAGACAGTAACCAACACTCTGTTCACAGCTCCACAGTGAAGTAGTCCATACCAAACGCTAGAGGAACTTAGCAGGCCAGGAAATCTAAGTCTACCGACAGGTTTCGACCCAGAACGTCCATTGTACTCTTTTCCTAGATGCTGCCTGGCCTGCTGAGTTCCTCCAGCAATTTGTGTGTGTTGCTCAGATTTCCAGCATCTGCAGATCTCCACTTGTTAGTGAAGTGGTCCATGCTTGCCAGCTGCAAAGTTCCAGTATGAACCAGTTTATTAGGTGCACCTGTACACCTGCTCATTAATGCAAACATCTAATCAGCCAATCATATGACAATCACTCAGCGCATGCAGGCATAGTGAAGAGGTTCAGTTCTTGTTCTGACCAAACATCGGAATAGAGAAGAAATGCAATATAAGTGACTTTGACGCTGGAGTTTTTGTTGGTACCAGGCGGTTGGTTTGACTATCTCAGAAACTGCTGATCTCCTGGGACTTTCATGGAAAACAGTCTGTAGAGTTTACAGAGAATGGTGAAGAAAAATAAACATCCAGTGAGTAGCAGTTCAATGGACAAAAATGCCTTGTTAATGAGAGAGGTCAAAGGAGAATGGTCAGACTGGTTCACGCTGACAGGAAGGCGATGGTAACTCAAGTAACCACACTTTACATCATTGGTGTGCAGAGGAGCATCTCAGAATGTGCAACATATCGAACTTTGAAGTAGATGGACTACAGCCATAATGGGTTCCACTCCCGTGGCCACTTTATTAGGGATATAATAAAATGGCTACTGACTTTAGATGATGTGCTACAAGAGCTATTGAAATGGTGGATATCCTGTAGCCAGCAACTGTCCTTCTGTAATTCCAAAGTTTTTTTAAAATCTATCAACAAGGGGTGTTAGGAATGTGATGAAATACACTCCTAGATGATTGTAGCTCCACTAAAATACTCAAGTAGGTTTAAAATACCCAACATGAAGCTGCTTGCTTGATTTAGATCACAGAGGGAGGATAGGCAGGTGATAGAGAAGGGATGCGCTCAGACTGGCGATTTAAGATGTGTCTGTTTTAGCGCAAGAAGCATTATGAACAAAGCGGATGAGCTTAGAGCATGGATCAGTACTTGGAGCTGTGATGTTGTGGCCACTACAGAGACTTGAATGGTTCAGGGGCAGGAATGTTTACTTAGAGTGCCAAGCGTTAGATGTTTCAGAAAGGGCAGGGAGGGAGGCAAAAGAGGTGGGGGCATGCCACTGTTGATCAGAGATAGTGTCACAGCCGCAGAAAAGGAGGAAACCATGGAAGGATTGTCTACGGAGTCTCTGTGGGTGGAAATTAGGAACAGGATGGGGTCAATAACTCTACTGGGTGTTTTTTATAGACCACCCAATAGTAACAGGGACATCGAGGAGATTCTGGAAAGGTATAATAATAAGAATAAGAGGGTGGTTGTGGTGTGAGATTTTAATTTCCCAGTTATCAATTGGCTTGTTCCTAGAGTGAGGGGTTTAGATGGGGTGGAGTTTGTTAGGTGTGTTCAGGAAGGTTTCTTGACACAATATGCAGATAAGCCTACAAGAGGAGAGGCTGTACATGATCTGGTATTCGGAAATGAATCTGGTCAGATATCAGATCTCTCAGTGGGAGAGCATTTTGGAGATAGTGATCACAGTTCCATCTCCTTTACCATTACTTTGGAGAGGGATAGGAACAGACAAGTTAGGAAAATGCTTAATTGGAGTAAGGGGAAATATGAGGCTATCAGGCAGGAACTTGGAAGCATAAATTGGGAGATGATGTTCTCAGGGAAATGTACAGAAGAAATGTGACAAATGTTCAGGGGATATTTGCATGGAGTTCTGCATAGGTACATTCCAATGAGACAGGAAAAGGATGGTAGGGTACAGGAACCATGGTGTACAAAGGCTATTGTAAATCTAGTCAAGAAGAAAAGAATATCTTACAAAAGGTTCAGAACTAAGTAATGATAGAGGTATAGAAGATTATAATGCCAGCAGAAAGGAGCTTAAGAATGAAATTAGGAGATCCAGAAAGTGCCATGAGAAGGCCTTGGGGAACAGGATTAAGGAAAAACCCAAGGCATTCTACAAGTATGTGAAGAGCAAGAGGATAAGACATAAGAGAATAGGACCAATCAAGTGTGACAGAGGAAAAGTGTGCATGGAACCGGAGGAGATAGCATAGTTACTTAATGAATACTTTGCTTCAATATTCACTATGGGAAACGATCTTACAGTGGACTGAAAAGATTGAGCGTGTATATATTAAGGAAGAGGATGTGCTGGAGCTTTTGGAAAGCAACAAGTTGGATAAGTCACCAGAACCATACGAGATAACCCCAGGCTACTGTATGAGGTGAGGGATGAGATCGCTGAGCCTCTGGCGATGATCTTTGCATCATCAACAGGGATGGGAGAGGATCCAGAGGATTGGAGGGTTGCAGATGTTGTTCCCTTATTCAAGAAAGGGAGTAGGGATAGCCCAGGAAATTATAGACCAGTGAGTCTTTCTTCAGTGGTTGGTAAGTTGACGGAGGAGACCCTGAGAGGCAGGATTTATGAACATTTGGAGAGACATAATCTGATTAGGAATAGACAGCATGGCTTTGTCAAAGGCAGGTCGTGCCTTACTAGCCTGATTGAATTTTTTGAGGATGTGATTAACACATTGATGAAGGAAGAGTAGTAGATGTAGTGTATATGGATCTCAGCAAGGCATCTGATAAGGTACCCCATGCAAGGCTTATCGAGAAAGTAAGGAGGCATGGGATCCAAGTGGACATTGCTTTGTGGATCCTGAACTGGCTTGCCCACAGAAGGCAAAGAGTGGTTGTAGATGGGTCATATTCTGCATGGATGTCAGTCACCAGTGGAGTACCTCAGGGATTTGTTCTGGGACCCTTACTCTTCTTGATTTTTATAAATAACCTAGATGAAGAAGTGGAGGGATGCATTAGTAAGCTGTTAGTTAGGGAGCTGATGCCACAAAGGTTGGGGGTGTTGTGGATAATGTGGAGGGCTGTCAGAGGTTATAGCGGGACATAGGATGCAAAACTGGGCCAAGAAGTAGCAAATGAAGTTCATCCCAGATAAGTGTGAAGTGGTTCATTTTGGTAGGTCAAATATGATGGCAGAATATAGCATTAATGGTGTGGAGGATCACAGGGATCTTGGGGTCTGAGTCCATAGGACACTCAAAGCTACTGTGCAGTTTGACTCTGTGGTTAAGAAGGCATATGGTGCATTGACCTTCATCAATCACGGGATTGAGTTTAAGAGCCGAGAGGTAATTTTGCAGCTATATAGGACCCTAATCAGACCCCACTTGGTGTACTATGCTCAGTTCTGGTTGCCTCACTACAGGAAAGATGTGGAAGCCATAGAAAGGGTGCAGAGGAGATTTACAAAGATGTTGCCTGGATTGGGGAGCATGCCTTATGAGAATAGGTTGAGTGAACTCAGCTTTTTCTCCTCGGAGCAACAGAGGATGAGAGGTGACCTGATGGAGGTGTATAAGATGATGAGAGGCATTGATCATATGGATAGTCAGAGGCTTTTTCCCAGGGCTGAGATGACTACCATAAGAGGGCACAGTTTTAAGGTGCTTGGAAGTAGGTACAGAGGAGATGTCAGGGGTAAGTTTTTTACACAGAGAGTGTTGAGTGTGTGGGATGGGCTGCCGGTGACAGTGGTGGAGGTGGGTATAATAGGGTCTTTTAAGAGACTCCTGCATAGGTAGATGGAGCTTAGAAAAATAGAGGGCTATGGGTAACCTGAGGTAATTTCTAAGGTAAGGACATGTTCAGCACAGCATCATGGGCCGAAGGGTCTGTATTGTGCTGATGGTTTTCTATGTTTCTACATCTACCTTCCTAAGCATTCACTTCCTTTGTCATATGGGCACTGTTACTGCGCTGTGCATTTGATTAAGCATTAAATTAAGTAAGTGGCACAACAAAATAGTGAGGTAGTGTTCAGGAGTTCAAAGTCCATTCAGAAATATGATGGGAGAGGGGAAGAAGCTGTTCCTGATGGGGGTCCTTAATGATGCATGCTGCCCTTTTGAGGCATCACTTCTTGAAGATGTCTTGGATGGATGAATTCTAAATGACGAGAAGCTGGCACATAAAAATACAGCAGTTTGGAAAAGCCTCTCCAAATTGCTCACCACCTTGACTACAAAATAAAACACCAGCATGAGTGAGAAGCCAACTCTGCAATGGGTCTTCAGTGTCTAGAGTCTGATGTAGCTAAAGCTCTGGTGCAGTCCAAAATTTACCAAAATTACAACAACAGAAAAAAAAAATAGAGATACCATTTGAACAAATCAGGCACTGGAGAGTTTAAGAGAAATGGTCTGTTCCAGATTACTTTATCATTATGTAGGCATGAAGTATGTGATATAAGATCATCGCCATCGATGGCTGAGGAGGCCAAGTCAATGGGTATTAGGTGATAGGTTCTTGATTAGTAAGGTTGTCAAAGGTTACGGGGAGAATGCAGGAGAATGTGGTTGAGAGGGATAATAATCAGCCATGACAGAATAATAGAGCAGATTCAAGGACTCGATGGACCGAATGGCCTAATTCTACTCCACTGTCTTATGGTCTTATCACCCAGGACTGCAGATATTCAAGAAAGTAATTCACCACTTTCTCAGGGCCAATTCGGGATGGGAAATTAAACACTAACAGCCTGAGAAGCTCCCATCGCTTGAAAGAATAAGGAAAATAACAGGCACCAGAACCTGTGTTAGCAACAGACGATGCCACTTCTGAGCTGATGTATTAGATTATTCGTCAGACCTTTAAATAATTACAGTTATGCTCTGATGCCTGATTCACTGTAAACCTCTAATCTTGGGATGATTAATGACTGTCAGGTGTCATTCTTTGCCCCTCCATCTTCTCGTTCTTCTCCTGAGGCATTTCAGTCACGCAGCATTAGCAATCATTCTCAAGCCTGCACAGGACACCCCACCTAAGCCAATCAGAAATAAGCACATAGAAAAAGACTGCATTTGACACTGCTGTTCGATAATAATACGGGAACAGGTGAAAACTCTGGATAGAAATCACTTTGCTTTCGGTGGACTCACACACACATTCAGTTGTGGAAGTGTGTCTGCCCCTCTGTCATCAGACTTCATGAAACCATAAGCACTACTTTATCATCCTTTTTTAGCACTATTCATCTATCTTGAAATTTATAGTAATGTTATGTCTTTGCACAGTACTGTTGCCACAAAACAAGAAGCTTCACCTCATATAAGACAGTTATAATAAAGCTGATTCTGATTCAGTTCCAGCTGCATAAGTTAGGTATTTTTCAGTGGTAAATTGAGATGGCCAGTGGTAAACCAAGAAAACTCTAGTGGCTCAATACGCTTACAACTGGAAATAATTTATTGGAATCTCATTAACTACTGCTGATTAAACCGCAAGACCGCGTACAGTTTCCACTCCATTTTTGTGGGTCTGAAGTGACTAATGAAGCCAAATATTATCTAAACCACATCCATGGAATGGTGTGGGATGAAACAAGTTCTCTTTGTGGTGCTCTGGCACCGTTCTGGGGAAAGAGGTAGCTGTTCCGACTGGATGGTAATCACACCAGACGTTGTGTGCGGTTCAAGTTCAGGAAGGGCCTGGAGGCTTTAAAAAGGGTACGGAGGAGGTTCCAGAGTCAAAGTCAAGTTTACTGTCGTATGTACAAGTATATGTATGCACAGGTACAATGGAATACCTACCTGCAGCAACATTACAAGTACATAGCATCATATAAGCAGAATTCATAAAACAAAATTCATAAATTAAGAATAAATTCTCATTTTCCCTCGGGATCAATAAAGTATGTCTGTCTTTCTGTCTGTCTGTCAGTTATACACATTTTACAAGAACAAACACAAAGTCAGTTTTGTTGTAAGTGGTCAAGGTGTTCACAGCATTGCTAAACTGTAGAATTTTGCCTGGTGATTCAAGAACCAAATGGTTGGAGAGAAGTCACTGCGCTTGAAGCTGGTGGTATGGGACTTCAGGTTTCTATATGAACTGGCCAACCCGATGGTGGTTGCGAAAAGGTAGCATGTTCCGGATGGTCGGGATCAATGATGATGGATGTTGTCTTCTTGACGTAGCAGCTCCTGTTAATCATTGAGGGAGAAGAATATTCCCCACCTGATCTATTGGGCCAAGTCCATTACTCTCTGCAGCTCCTTATATTTTGTATGCATTCAAAATGCCATACCAGACCATGATACAACCAGTCAGGATATTGGCGATATTAATTTACATATAGATCAGGGGAAACATAAATGGTAATTAGTATGGGGAGGATGAATTCATAGAGGTTTAAGGAAAGGTTTTCCAGATCAATATTTTGAATAACTAATGAGAGAATGGTTTATCCTAGATATAGCTTGGTGTAATGAGAGTGAGTTAATTGTTTATCCAGTTATTAATGAGCACTTAGGAATCAGTGATTATCATATGGTAGGATTTTAAATTAAGATTGAAACCAACTTAATTAAATAGTATGACAGTAAAAATGCAATAATTGTGGTTATTTGAGTTACTGTCACCTTCCTGTCAGCTTGAACCAGTCTGGCCATTCTCCTCTGACCTCTCTCATTAATAAGGCATTTTTGCCCACAGATCTGCTGCTCACTGGATGGTGTTTTGTTTTTCTCATCATTCTCTGTAAACTCTAGAGACTGTTGTGCATGAAAACCCTAGGAGATCAGCATTTTCTAAGGTATTCAAATCACCCTGTCTGGCACCAACAATCATTCCACAATCAAAGTCATTTAGATCATATTTCCACCCCATTCTGATATTTGGTCTGAACAATAACTGAACCTCTTGACCATGTCCGCATGTTTTTATGCATTGAGATGCTGCCACATGATTGTCTGATTAGATATTTGTATTAACAAAGAGGTGTATTTGTGTACCTAATAAAGTAATATCCCTTCAAGGTACATAAGAGCAAAAGAAAAAGGAGCAGGAGTAGGCCGTCTGGCATGTCGAGCCTGCTCTATCATTCGATAAGATCATAGCTGATCTGACCATCTCCACCTACCTAACCTTTCCCCATAACTCTTAATTCCCCTACTAGGCAAAAATCTATCCAACCTTGCTTAAATATATTAACTGAGGCAGCCTCCAGTGCTTCATTAAGCAGAGGTAAAATGAAACTAGATACAACAAAGGATAATAATTTAGTTTCTCCAGCATTAACAAGCAAAGATCATAAGACTGAAAAGGAGCTATAGGTATGAGCAAAAGAATTGATTAACCAAAATTAATGTGGGTTCCTTACAGACTGAGTATATAAATTGTATTGGGGATTAAGTTAATGCTGGAGAAATTAACCCCCTTGTTTAATCAGTATCTATTTATCTAACCCTTAAAAATATTAAATAACTCAGTTTTCAGCACTCTTTGATAGAGAGAATGGCAAAAATTCACATCCTTCCGAGAAAAGACTATCATCACATCTCCATGTAAACTTCTATAGATGTGTAGTACAGAGTATATTGACCAGCTGCATCACAGCCTGATATGGAAACACCAATGCCCTCGAATGGAAACTCCTACAAATAGTAATGGATAAAACCTAGTCCATTACAGGTAAAGCCCTCCCCAGCATTGAGCACATTTCCACAAACCGTTGTCGCAGGAAAGCACATCCATCATCAAGGACCCCACCCACCACCCAGGGCATACTGGCTTCTTGCTGCTGCCATCATGAAGAAAATACCTTGTTCACACCACCAGGTTCAGGGACAGTTATTATCCCTCAGCTGTCACTTGCCTCATCATTAAAATGTTGCCACAACCTCTGGACTCATTTTCAATGACTTTTCATCTCACACTCTTGATACATGTTGCTTATATGTTGACCTATTATTGATTATTTCTTTCTTTTTGTATTTGCACAGTTTGTTGTCTTTTGAATACTAGTTGAACACTGAAGTTGTGTGGTCTTTCATTGATTCTGTTATGGTTATTATTCCGTTATGGATATATTGTGCATACCCGCAAGTAAATGAATCTGAGAGTTGCAAATGGTGACATTTATGTACTTCGATAATAAATTTACTTTGAATTTTGAACTTTGACTAGAGTAATCTCATACTTTTAAACAGTGATCCTGATTCTAGTTCTCCCACAAAGGAAACTCATTCCTTAGTTTCACCTTCGATTGTATAATGTACAAACACTTGAAACAAAGAAAACTGCAGAACAGGTAAACAGTAAAGAGTGGAGCCAATCCTTTGCTCTCTAAAGACGTGATACTATATTGTGTGACACCCTGTTCTGTATGGTTGTATGAAGAACTGGCAATGACATCTCACTTACACTCCTTTGTGAATTGACTGGGGTAAAGTCCAAGCCCCATAAATGCAAAACAACATACAGATTAAAAGCAGTAAGGTAGAAAAGTAGTAAAATGGGAAATAACTATTGCACGATGCTAGTCTTGGCATTTACAACGTTACAGATCTGGATTAACAAATAACAATGGAAAAAGTTTACATCATAAAATCCACCCACAAAGTCCTTGAACTTTAGTTTTGATTCACGACTTACTGCTGTTCTTGATCGTTCTCTACTGATTTTACTTGGTAATCTAATGCTGCCACAACAACAGTGAGAAAATACAATGGGCAACAGAACTGGGACTGAGTTTGGGAGAAGTTTAAATCCGTAATCTCCAGCATGAGAGTGTGTGTTGAGGATGGGAAAGTTGATGTCCCTTTCTGAAAAAGAATCAAAAACTGTGCAGCTTCTTTCTGTCAAATTGGCATGGTGCTAAACAAAAATACCCAGGTCCCACTGAACTTTAAACTGCTTAAGTCAAGGGCAAAAAGGAAGTCAATTCCAGACACTAAACATGTCTGTTGACATTATTAATGCTACCATTCAATTTCATCGTAAACATGGCTCCAATCTGGCTGTCAGAGTAAGATAGGATTTATCAGCTCCCCTAGGAATTGGCCCTTTAACACTTGCCCCAAACCCTTAGCTCAAAGCACCAACTTGCCTTCCCAATTGTTCCAGTCTGGAATTCATGTTTCCTTCCCTACATCAGGATTGGTTTTCAATGCTTGTCAGCTGCAGGGTCCTGGAGCTTCTTGTTCTTCACACAACCAAATATTTTAGACCATAAGACCATATGACATAGGAGCAGAATAGGCCATTCAGCCCATCGAGTCTGTTCTACCATTCCTTCATGGCTGATTTATTATCCCTCTCAACCCCATTCTCCCACCTTCTTCCTGTAATCTTTGACACCCTGATTATTCAAGAACCTATCAACCTCTGCTTTAAATATATCCAATGAATTCCACAGATTCACCACCCCTCAGCTAAAGAAATTCCTTCTTATCTCTGTGCTAAAGGGACATCTTTCTATCTGAGGCTGTGTCCACTTCTCCTAGACTCTCTCACTATAGGAAACATCATTTTCACGTCCACTCATTCAAGGCCTTTCAATATTCGATAGGTTTCAATGATATCCCCCCTCATTCCTCTAAACTCTAGCGAGTACAGGCCCAGAGCCTTTCCTGTCTACAATTAGAACCAGCAAAGCTCCACATCCCTGACCTTATTGAATTTTTTATTCTCCATTACCGCATTCCCCTCACATCCTTCCTGCCTCCCTATAAATAGCACAATCATTACTTCAATGGATTTGCAGTTGGTATTCTCACTCCTTATAAAATGCTGTTGTTGGCAGCTGCTACACTTGAATTTATTGGAGCCTATTCCCAAACCTACTGGGTCTCCCGCTATATTAAACATTATTTCTATGCAATTAAGCTGATAAGAGGAAAAACAATGGTGCGCTTATTTGTCAACAGATGGATTTCAGTTGCTGTCGTAATACATAGTGTTCTTAAACCCCAAAAGTATTCGGAGGTTCCCATGTTTAGCTGAATGGGAAAACACGTACAGTAATATTTCATTTTATTACAATACTAGTGCAACTGTAGCACGATAACTTAAAATAATCTACCCTGAATATGAGTGTGCTCCATTATTAATTGAATGATTCAACAATCATTCTGCCCTATGGGAATTATCTTTCTGGTATCAGATTCCTCTGTGTAGTCAGTGCCGAGAACAAGCTAAGCTGAACTGAGCAGCCTTTTAATAATCAGACATCACCCCTGCATAAACTCAAGACATTTTTAATTTGCATTTAAAGCCTAATTAGGAAAGTCGACCTGCTGATAAGTTAGTTCCATTTAACTGAATCCTTTATAAAGTTTAATCATGAGTAATGCATAATTAGTTTGTCCCAAAGTGCTCCGCTTGAAGGGAACTTCACTGAATTGCATGGTTAGACCAGAAGTGTACTTATCAGACCATTAATTTACAAAATACTATGTCTAATAAATAGACAAACATGTTCTAACTTGTTATTTATTTATTCTAAATGATTTATTTAAAGATGTATGATTGATAGCAATCATTGCAGTCCATAATAAACGTCAGTGCTTTGATGGTGGCTTCAGCGATATTAGAATACCTTTCCCTGGGTGTCACATAAACCCACTAATGAGGCACAAAATGCACTCTGCACAGTCCTGACAGCTTGCTGATGATCAGCTGATGGCAACACAGAGCTTATTCTTCATTCAAGGCACACAATGCAGTCAGCTTCTGAATATTGTATCCCTGAATCAGTCATTTTCGACGCAAGGATGGCACTCACAATTAAAATAATTGAGCACAAAATCCTAACTTAAGTTTGAAAAGTCCCACGCCTTTTCCATTCCTAATGCTCTGCACGGTTTGTGTTTTCAACAATGGCACCTTTGCCAGGCATTTTACAAATCGAAGGAAGTATAGGGGATAGTTTTAACTTGAGGGTTTTGTATAGTGGACAGTTTTAACTTGAAACAGCAAGTGAGGAAAATATGATTTCAGAAGAAGTTAAACTTGGATGAGGTGTGAGATCTGCACAGAATCCAATCCAGTCAGATTTCAGAAGGGCAAACATGAGGAAATCTGCAGATGCTGGGAATTCAAACAACACACACAAAATGCTGCCTGGCCTGCTGTGTTCCACCAGCATTTTGTGTGAGATTTCAGAAGAGGTTTTATTAAAACTGGTCTTGAAATTAATTTTTTTTTTAAAGTCACTGGTTGATACACTCTTTACCTAGGTGTACAGTGGATCAAAAACATGGGTAGATCCATAACGTGATTTGCCAATCCTTCTATGTTGCCACTGGATTTTGTGGGGACTTTACGCCTGGAGATCTAGGTAACTGAAGCAGCTCAGCAACAGAAAGGTGTGCTGCCAATTGATCAGTAAATGGTTTCCTTCTGTCCCTCAGAATTGAGGATGCTTTGGTTTTGTAGGTTCTGAGGCTAATCTGGAAACACTTACACAGATGGGGTAGAAGATGTCCAACAGAGTGGGTGTGTAGGTCGCTTATGAGGTGCTGCTTACCCGGGACTTCTGTGCCTTCGCAATGCATGTCCTCAAGGTTCTCAGCACCATCAAAAATGCTTCTTCGCCACTTAGAGAGATCATTGACCAGACATTCCAAGGAATTTCTTCAGGGAGGCTCTGAATACATCCTTGAGCCTTTTCCTCTGTCTGCCTGTTAGCCTTGTGGCAAAGATCGGAACAGAGTGCCTGTTTTGGGAGACTAGTCTCAGCCTGACAAGTAACGTAGCCCCTCATTGAGAGTCACCAGTTTCGGACAGTTCCTCAACGGTGGGATTGCTAACCCGGGAAAGAACGCCGATGGTGGATCACGTGTTCTTCCACCCCGTGGATTTGGAGAACTTTGCATGATCAGTGTGAGTCGTATTCTTCTGAGATGTCTGCTCGGAGTGGTCCTGATCTTATGAGCATGTAGAGGGCAAGGATCACTGTTGCCTGACAGATCATGAGTGCTGAGGCAGTATGATTCCTCAATCTCCAAATTCCCTTCTCCTCAGTGGACTGAAGGCAGTGAATTTCATCATTAATCTCTACCTTCTCAGAAATGGCTTTTGAGATATGGGAGGTCCTCTGTCCATTCTAGGAAGTCATATGGCCCTTGGCAGCTAACAGGGGCAGGTTAGCAAAGGACTGTTGTCTTTTCTCATGATGCTCTTTTGAGTTCTTGAATCATACAGTAAAGAAACAGGATCTTTGTTCCATTGTGTCCATGCCAACTATTATAAACCAGCTATCCCCAGAGTCCTGATCAATATTTATTTCCCTATTGGTAATGGGTTAACTGATTATTACTGAACTGTTACTAATAAAACAACAATCTGCCTGAGGAACTCAGTGGGTTGAGCAGTATCGGTGGAAGGAAAGGAATTATCAATATTCTGGGTCGAAACTCTGCCTTGGGATTGAGTGGAGAGGGAAGATTGGATAGAGAGGAGAAGGAGTGTGTGAAGAAGGGATTTCGAATCAGTGGGTGAAATGAGGAAGGGTATAAAATGACAAGCAGGTTGTGCCAGGATGATGCAAGGCTTTGACCCAAAGCCAAGACCTGATGTAGGTTTTGAGCGCAGCACAATACAGACTCCTCTTCCCATGATGTTGTAGGTTTTCACAAATAAAAACAAAACGAGGCGTTTTATGTTTAATGAAACTCATAACACATTTTATTGAACTCCAAAACCTAAACACAAAAGTGCGCTGAAAATCCTTATGTAACTACATCACCACATCAGACCAGCCTCTTAAAGCGAAATCCCATCTCAATGTGGGTGATTGTGAATTATGTACATTTCTCCCAATTAGCTTACCCAACCTTTTAACCTAGTCCAAGATCAATCTAACCCTTCCCTCCTACTTCTTTTAACTTAAAATATCAACAGACTTTTTCCTCCCACTGATGCTGATGTGGAGACATTTGGAAACTGGGATCAAAATGAAGGCAAGGCTAAGATAATTTAATGATCTGAATTGCGTGTTCCCCTTTGGTGTCACAAAGCTGCAGTTTAAAACACAAGATGATCGCCTGCGGTTTTACTTGAAAATCCAATTCCTAAATCACAGGCAAAGGAGGAAGAAATATAATAACAATAAAATTATGTCTTAGTATATGGAACATAGAACAGTACATGTTGAGTTCAGTACATTACAGTATCCACAGTACAGTAGAACTGATATTTCGCCAACCTTTGAACCAACTCCAAGATCATTATATCTCTTCCCTTCCACATTTTTGACTTGAAACGTTGACTCCCAGCAATACTGTTCGACCCACTAAAGCTCCCCAGCAGATTGTGGGTTGCTCCAGATTCCAGCATCAGCAGTCACTTGTGTCTCTGCTATTAATGTAAGCTTTCTAACCACAAATTGGCAGTCAGGTTTCATACATTATAACAGCAGGACCGCAAGGTAATTTCATTGACTGTAACATTCTTTGAGATATTCTAATTTAATAAAAAGCACATCATAAGTTCAGACCTTCCTTTGTTTTTGACCAGCATCTAAAATATCCTATTGCCTGTTGCTTTCTATAGGTCTCTCCAGCCACAAAAGCACATCTGTTCAAAAATCCGATCACAGATTATTTTTCAGGAAGAAGCCAACACTTGAGAGCAAGGAACATCAAGCAATGTCCAAATCCTGAAGAAGGTTCTCGGCCCAAAAAAACTAACTGTTTTACTAATTACTCCTTTCCATAGATGCTGCCTGGCCTGCTGAGTTCCTCCAGCAGTTTGTGTGTTTTATTTTGATTTCCAGCATCTGCAGATATTCTCTTGTTGGTGATTCTCCTGCATTATACAGAGATCTATTGAGACCGTATCTGAAATATTATATACGGAAGAATATACAGTACTTGCAATGGAAAGGGTGCAGCAAAGATTATCAGTTCATTCCTTGATTTTGGAGAATATTTTCATAATGTGAGATTAAACAGATTGATTTTATACTCCATTGAGTTTAGAAGAATGAGAAACGGAAAATTTGAATTGGCCTTAACAAAATAGTTACAAGGTTGCTCTTTTTCCCTAGAGGACAGGTGGTGACATTTAAAAACTTTGTTTGGGGTGAGGCTTTTCTAGCTACCAGCACGCATATAGTGATGTTTTGAGGGAAGAGATTTTTAAACTCACATTTTGAGATCTTGCCACTACAGAGGCAACACTGCTAACAACATCCAAGCTAGATAAAAATGAGTATAGATGACTGAGGGGAGTGTTTGTGGGTATTATGTGAGGTTTTTACTAATTACTTAAACTATTGAATTCCAATAGCTCTCATCTAGCTTGTGTAATTCCCCTTATCCTGTAAAGCTGAACATCACTTTGACCAAGGCAAATATGTTCTTTGGAAAAGGTGCTGTCTAGGCTGCTGACAGAAATCCTGGCATATTCAACATGGGGTACTGTGTATCTGTTGTCTACTGTACACCCACTTCAACCGCTTGATATGAAGGCCAACATCACATCAGTTACTAAAAATCATTTAAAATTGCAGATGCTGGAAATCTGAAATGAAAACAGAAGATGATGGAAACAGCACAGCGGGTCAAATTTCCCCACAATTCTATACAGTAGCACAAGAAAATATGAACTACAGATAGATTTTTATTTGCAACTTCAACTCTATAACGACAGGCAAGAATCCAGAACAGCTTTAGTATCATTTAGGAAGGCTCTCGGAAAATCAAAAGGTGTTGAATTCTTTGGTTCTGTAAGATTAGAAAGGACAACAATACCAAACAGCTTCTCCTTGATATGATAGGTACGGGCCTCTTTCAAAATGTCAGTTTTATGGAGACCTTCAAGAAGAGATTGATCCTCCAAACCATATAACCAGAAAGAACATCTATTTTAAATAAATTCTGTTCTTTAAGGATCATTGTGCACAGCAACTATGCTAGAACATTAACTCTGGTTAAATATATTCTAAAGCTATCTATGCTGCCCTCATTTCAATAGACAATAGGTGCAGAAGTAGACCATTCGGCCCTTCGAGCCTGCACCGCCATTCTGAGATCATGGCAGATCACCTACTATCAATACCCAGTTCCTGCCTTGTCCCCATATCCCTTGATTCCCCTATCCATAAGATACCTATCTAGCATCCAGAGAATTGGCCTCCACTACCTTCCGAGGCAGTGCATTCCAGACCCCCACGACTCTCTGGGAGAAGAAGTTTTTCCTTAACTGTGTCCTAAATGACCTACCCCTTATTCTCAAACAATGCCCTCTGGTACTGGACTCTCCCAGCATCTGGAACATATTTCCTGCCTCTATCTTGTCCAATCCCTTAATAATCTTATATGTTTCAATCAGATCCCCTCTCAATCTCCTTAATCCCAGCGTGTACAAGCCCAGTCTCTCTAACCTCTCTACGTAAGACAGTTCCGACATCCCAGCATTTAACCTCGTGAATCTAAACTGCACTTTCTCTACAGCCAGGATGTCCTTCCTTAACCCTGAAGACCAAAACTGTACACAATACTCCAGGTGTGGTCTCACCAGGGCCCTGTACAAATGCAAGAGGATTTCCTTGCTCTTGTACTCAATTCCCTTTGTAATAAAGGCCAACATTCCATTAGCCTTCTTCACTGCCTGCTGCACTTGCTCATTCACCTTCAGTGACTGATGAACAAGGACTCCTAGATCTCTTTGTATTTCTCCCTTACCTAACTCTACACCGTTCAGATAATAATCTGCCTTCCTGTTCTTACTCCCAAAGTGGATAACCTCACACTTATTCACATTAAATGTCAACTGCCAAGTATCTGCCCACTCACCCAGCCTATCCAAGTCACCCTGAATTCTCCTAACATCCTCATCACATGTCACACTGCCACCCAGCTTAGTATCATCAGCAAATTTGCTGATGTTATTCTCAATGCCTGCATCTAAATCGTTGACATAAATTGTAAACAGCTGTGGTCCCAATACCGAGCCCTGTGGCACCCCACTAGTCACCACCTGCCATTCCGAGAAACACCCATTCACCGCTACCCTTTGCTTTCTATCTGCCAACCAGTTTTCTATCCATGTCAATGTCTTCCCCCCAATGCCCTGAGCTTTGATTTTACCCACCAATCTCCTATGTGGGACCTTATCAAATGCCTTCTGAAAATCGAGGTACACTACATCCACTGGATCTCCCCCGTCTAACTTCCTGGTTACATCCTTGAAAAACTCCAACAGATTAGTCAAACATGATTTACCCTTGGTAAATCCATGCTGGCTCGGCCCAATCCTATCACTGCTATCTAGATATGCCACTATTTCATCCTTAATAATGGACTCTAGCATCTTCCCCACCGCCAATGTCAGGCTGACGGGTCGATAGTTCTCGGTTTTCTCCCTCCCTCCTTTCTTAAAAAGTGGGATAACATTAGCCATTCTCCAATCCTCAGGAACTGATCCTGAATCTAAGGAACATTGGAAAATGATTACCAATGCATCCGCAATTTCCAGGGCCACCTCCTTTAGTACCCTAGGATGCAGACCATCTGGACCTGGGGATTTGTCAGCCTTCAGTCCCATCAGTCTTCTCATCACCATTTCCTTCCTAATGTTAATCTGTTTCATTTCCTCTGTTACCCTATGTCCTTGGCCCATCCATACATCTGGGAGATTGCTTATGTCTTCCTTAGTGAAAATAGATCTAAAGTACTCATTAAATTCTTCTGCCATTTCTCTGTTTCCCATAACAATTTCACCCAATTCATTCTTCAAGGGCCCAACATTGTTCTTAACTATCTTCTTTCTCTTCACATACCTAAAAAAGCTTTTGCTATCCTCCTTTATATTCCTGGCTAGCTTGCGTTCGTACCTCATTTTTTCTCCCCGTATTGCCTTTTTAGTTAAGTTCTGTTGTCCCTTAAAAACTTCCCAATCATCTGTCCTCCCACTCACCTTAGCTCTGTCATACTTCCTTTTTTTTAATGCTATGCAATCTCTGACTTCCTTTGTCAACCACTGTGGTCCCTTTCCCCCCCTTTGAATCCTTCCTTCTCTGGGGGATGAACTGATTTTGCACCTTGTGCATTATTCCCAAGAACACCTGCCATTGCTGTTCCACTGTCTTTTCTGCTAAGCTATCCGTCCAGTCAACTTTGACCAGCTCATCCCTCATGGCTCCATAGTTTCCCCTGTTCAACTGCAACACTGACACCTCCGAGCTGCCCTTATCCTTCTCAAATTGCAGATAAAAACTTTTCATATTATGATCACTACCTCCTAATGGCTCCCTTATTGCAAGATCACTTATCAAATCCTGTTCATTACATAACACTAAATCCAGAATAGCCTTGTCCCTGGTCGGTTCTCGTACAAGCTGTTCCAAGAATGCATCCAGTAAGCACTCTACAAACTCCCTATCCTGTGGTCCAGCACCAACCTGATTCTCCCAGTTCACCTGCATGTTGAAATCCCCCATAACTACTGCAACATTACCTTTGCCACATGCCAATGTTAATTCCCTATTCAACTTGCACCCAATATCCATGCTACTGTTTGGTGGCCTGTAGACAACACCCATTTGGGTCCTTTTGCCCTTACTGTTCCTCAGTTCTATCCACATAGACTCTACTTCTCCTGACCCTATGTCCCCCCCCCCCTTGCAAAGGACTGAATCTCATTCCTCACCAAAAGGGCCGCCTCACCCCCTCTGCCCACATTTCTGTCCCTATGATTGCACGTATACCCTTGTACATTCATTTCCCAGATCTGATCTCCCTGCAGCCATGTCTCCGTTATCCCAACAACATCATAGTTACCCTTTCGCACCTGGGCTTCAAGATCATCCGCCTTATTTCTGACACTTAGTGCATTCAGATATAGGATTTTTAGCCCATTTCTCCTCTCTCTGTTTGAATCGCTGCCTATTGTGCTTAACCCAGCTCCCCGAACTCCCATCGGGCTATATGCCCATAGAATTTTGTTGTCCTTCCTAAATTTACTTATTCTTTCAACACATTTAACTCCATGTTCCATCAGACCATCCCTCTGTACATGTGTCCTCCTTATCACTTGTTCCGCCTCACCTTTCTCTATTACACACTTAATATTCTGGAACCGTGTAGTCCCCACCTGTCCTTTATTCTTCCTTTTGCTATCCTCGCTCACATTCTGGATCCCCGCCCCCTGCAAATTTAGTTTAAACCCCCCCCCCCCCAAGAAGCACTAGCAAACTTCCCTGCAAGAATGTTAGTACCGCTCCAGTTCAGGTGTGAAGCGTCCCTTCGGAAAAGATCCCACCTTCCCTGGAACAAAGCCCAATTATCTAAAAACCTGAAGCCCTCCCTCCTACACCATCCTCTCAGCCACGTATTAATCTTTATAACCTTTCTGTTCCTTGCCTCACTCGCACGTGGCACAGGTAGCAATCCTGAGATTGTTACTCTGGAAGTCCTGCTCTTCAGCTTCTCACCTAACTCCCTGAACTCACTACGCAGGACCCCCTCACTCATCCTACCCACGTCATTGGTCCCTACATGGACCACAACATCTGGATTCTTGCCCTCCCTCTCGAGAATAACCTGCACTCGATCTGAGATGTCTCGGACCCCGGCACCAGGGAAGCAACATACCATCCGAGACTCCCGATCTTCCTCACAAAATCTCCTATCCGCCCCCCCGACTATAGAATCCCCTATCAATACCGCTCTCTTCTCTTCCCTCCTCCCCTTCCTAGTTGAGGGTCCAACCTCAGTGCCAGAGACAGGACCACTGCAGCTTGTTCCTGGTAGGTCATCCCCACCAACGGTATCCAAAACGGTATACTTATTTTTGATGGGAACAGCCACAGGGGTGCTCTTCTCTCTCTGTCTGTTCCCCCTGCCTCTCTTGACTGTCACCCATTTGCCTACCTCCTGTCTTTTCGGTGTGACTACCTCCCGATAACTCTTATCTATCTCTGCCTCTGCCTCCCGAATGATCCGTAGTTCATCCAGCTCCTGCTCCAATTCCCTAACTCGGTCTGATCGGAGCTGCAGCTGGATGCACCTTTTGCAGGTGTGGTCATCAGGGACAACTGTGTTGACCCTGCCCTCCCACATACTGCATACAGAGCACACCACTGCTCTAACTGTCTCCCCCATTACCTGATCCCAGATTAATCAGAATAAATGAAAAGCACGTATTCAGGCTCACTGATTTCTTCTTGCCGAAGTCCTCTTGCTCCGAAGCCCGCTGAGCCAAAGCCCAGCACTCTGCTGCCCGCTCCTGAAAATGGGCCGCTTTTTAAAGCCCGCGCTCGCCACTGACGTCACCCGCACTTGTGCAGCTTTACCTTCCTCCTCAGGTACTCTCCAGGTAGGTCCGAGGGTCTCGGCCTAACTACAATGGCTGACTCTCCGATCCTCCGATCTCCAGTCATCTGTCGATCACGAGCACTCCTTACTCCCGCTCCAACGCGGAACTAGTCACTCTGCATATCCGTTTTTACAATGCACCAGCTTCCCATGCTACATAGCAAACATTTCTGTCTCATTTGCAATATTACTTTAACTGCACAATGTAAATTTTCTACTAAATTCAAATAGAGCACACATTTTTTTTTCCCAGTACTCCTGTGATTTACTTGGCTCAGTGCCCAGGTGACAATTAATTCCTTTATTTCTGAAGGCTGGGGAATGAGCCTGGAACATTTGCTAACTGCTGCTGCTCGTGAGAAGTGAATTTTAAATGCATTCATCTGGCAAGTGATTGCCCTGGATTATTGTCTATTTGTATTACAAATGAATATACATAGCCTGACACTAAGTAGCGTGAATTGCATCTAAGTAAATTGTTGAAGTTATTGTCATATCATGATGATCACCAATGAGATGGGTTACTCTACAATGTCTTGCTTCCAACAATGATGGATTAACACTGGTGATAAAAATTGATGCAACAATTCTTCAGCTAATTCCATAGGGTAAAATATCTTGCTGGAAGTTCAGAATACCGTAATTTTTTTCTTAAGCATGCCACAAGGGACGTGGATGAAATATGGATAAAAGAAGATGGAGAGAAGAATACTTTTCATATCCTAAAACCATGCCTTATTTTCAAGCAACCATTGCAACATTAGAATTTATTGCAGAAAAGAACTTGTTCATGCTTGTCATTTCATAGCAAGAATGACACAAATCCTGCATTATACCTCTGGACTGATGCATATGGTAACCTGGATTGCCAAACTGATTTGTTAAATACCTTTTTATTGCACTTTAAGAACAGAGCAGAACTATTGAAATTGAATTTTCCATTGGAATTTATTGAAATTTAAATGTAACCCAGCACATTCAATGCATTTAAAAGGCATTTAACCTTATAAAGCATGTTCAAATATACAAGCTTCAATGGTCAAGAATTCTATGATTGCGATTTTGGTTTCCAGATGTGAGTGAAATATGTTTGATTTGCTTCTTGTGTTTTTGCCTGATTTAATATTATTATGTTCTGTATTGCTTATGTCCAACTGAATCTAGAATAACAACTCCCTGTAAATGTAGATGTTGTTTTCAGAGTCAAGTTTTGTGGTTTATCTTTTGAACAAGTACATTGGGCCAAGACTTGAAGTAACTGGGCCAAGATATGAATTGGGAGGACAGATAATCACATCAGTGGAGGTCACATCAGATAAAGTATTGCGGTCTCAGACTGTGAGTAGAAGAAGCTCAATATTGACAAGTTATGATAGATTGTGTTTAGTCCTGGCAAAGCCAACCCATTAAGGGAGCCTTTTAGTTCCATTAATTCCAGCATTTGATTTGATTTATACAATAGCACTGGAAAATGTTGGATCTCTCCAGCAAATTCAAATGGTAGATTTTCCACTCAAGTAGAAATATTATAAAGACAAACTAGAAACTAATATTATTTTTTTAATATTTTAATTAAATCGGGAGGGTGAAGATGGATCAAAGAGGCAAGAGTAAAGGAATAACTCAAAGGAGAGAAAGGCAAAGAGGATAAAGTAGGAATTCTTGCGCTGAGGGACTTCACAGCTGAAGACACCACTGCTGATGGCTGTGAGAAAGTTCAGGGATGCCCGATATGACAAAAATGGAGGAATACAAGTATTTCATAAATTTGCCTGATTGGAGGAGATGACTGCGGCAGTGAGGAGTTAAAGCCAGGGGTAAAACAAGGAAAAGATTTAGAAATCATGAAATTGTTAAAAACTGAGACAACGTAAGTGAAGAAAGACAGAGATGATAGGTAAATGAGACAGAACTACTTATACATGTGTTGTGGCCCAGGGAAAATTACACACTCGAGACAACAACTACTTTTTCAGGCTTTAATTCTTTTTTCTGTTTTAGATGTTTAAGTGCCAGAAGAGGGTCTTAAAACAAAACGAATGACTTTACAATCAGGTCCCACCATTACAATCTCTATTTAACCTTCGATTCACGCACTGGTGTCTGGGCCAATTGCATATGCAGTATAAAAATACAAAGAAAACCGCACAAAACTGATACAATACTAATACAGTTCTGATACGGTAGTAGCTATTCTACTTGGCCAGTGAGGAACTTTGCAAGCCACACTATCCAGCGTCGAGTTCTTTACTCGTGAAAATCTTTCCTCACCATGCCTAGCACCTCTGGGGGATCTTAATTCCAACGCCCCAACAGCTTCAGCAGCAGAAAGCAAAATGGTCTCCCCACTATCCCGCGCATGCGTTATGACGTCACTATCTCCACTTAAAAGGCACAGACACCTATTCTAGCATTACCCGGATGAATGCCTAAGTACACTTTTCACGATACTGAATAGCATTTGATAGTCACCCGGTTACATTCTCCCCTGCGTTCAAGTAATCGTCCTTGATTACTCGCTCACTACAAGGGTACTTTTAAACTGCTTAACTGCTTCTCTAAAGAGAACTGAACTAAGACTAGCCAGTATCTCCAACACTGCAGCCGGACTTATGGAGGCCTCAGCAAGGACTGACTTTGGTTTGCGATGTGAGTTAGGGTGCTGTCCAGCATTTACTCGTTTACTCCTGAGGGGTGCTGCCCCAGGAGGGCTACCGACCTCTGCCCCTGCATTAGCAGTCGTCGGCTCCCCAGTCTCAGTCCCAGAAGGTGTCACTTTTTCAGAAGATATGCTGTCTAGGCTAGGGTCAAGGCTCTGAACACCCTGTTCTGACATATCTTCTACCACTATCACACCATTTTCTGAATCCTCAGAATCTGATTCCTGCCCCAGGGGCGAGCTGGCCTGAGTTACTGGAGTTTGCAGTCTCCTTTGGGGAGTTGGATTGGGATGGTTCTCACAGGACCTGATGTCTACCCTGTTCACCATCTTGCTAGGCCCACCCTCCCAAGATTCCACAGTGTATGTGTTGCCCAGTACCTCTACCACCCTGTAGACAGTTGGGTTTCACGCATCCTGTATCTTATTACGGCCTAATGGTCTGTTCCTCAGGTAAACCAGCGCATTCACCTCAACTTTGGTGCAGTACACTTTGTCCTCCTGCCAGGCAATGCGTGCTACTGCCTTCTGTTCAGAGTATTCTTTTGCTCTGGCATGCGCATCCCTCAATCGGCCCTGGTGTACAGCTAGCGTTGGAGTGTTCCGGTGCATTGGACCACTTACATCACTAGTACCAGCTTCCCAAGCTCAAATCTGCTTAACCCTACAGCTGTTAAGACCTGCTGTTAACCAGTGCCGGGTCAAGAGTGGTGGCCATGACTGATCAAACTACAGATCACCACAGACCCATCAAACTCTGCATCCTCTAAGACAGGCTCAGGCTCCCGTGCAAAGGGCTGCCTAGAGAGAGCATCAGGCACGGTATTGCTCCAACCCGGACGATACTGGACATCGAAGTCAAACCCTGACAACTGAGAGATCCATCTCTGCTCCACTGCGCCCAACTCGGCAGTTTTCAAGTGGGATAGGGGGTTATTGTCAGTGATTACAGATCCAGCAGTATGTGCTCAGTATCTTTTCCCAATACTCGGACTACTGTTCTTTTTCCAGTAGTGTGTATCTGCATTTTCTGGGAAACATCTCTCCGATCAGAGTCCAGCTTCCCTTCTAGGATGGTGTCAAACTCTGCGTAGACAAGTTTGCCCACACTGGCTGATAATGTTCATGCCTACAATACATGGGGTAGGTGGTTCGGTGCCACCAGGATCCCTGACTACTAGGAAGCCTCAATTTGGTATCTTCATGCCCATTGCTTGAACCTCTAGCTCTAGATACCCCAGGTAAGGAATATCAAGACCATTTGCAGCTGTCAGCCTAAGCCAGCCAGCAGTGGACAACATATCCTCGTCCTCTCCATTCAAGTGTTTGCGAAAGAACTGCTCGGTCAGGGTGCTTACTGGACTACCTGTGTCCAACAGACAACGGACAGGGACACTGATATTTCAAGCTCAACAACTGGACATGTTCTTATTGCGCGTTGCAACAACTGGTCACAGGATAGTGGTATCTCCTCCGTATCTATGAGGTCTGTCAAATTCCCCGACTCCCAACCTCTTGCGAGCAGAAGGATGCAGACTCCACTTCCCTTGCACCCCACCTCCATGGGCAATTCTTGGCCAAATGCCCTCCCACCTGACACTTGAAACATATTGGTGTCCTATCTTCTGTGAAGCTAGGCTGTAAATTACGTCTGCTGCGAGTAGCGTGTGTAAAATCCCTCTGTACAGCGAGATCTTTCACTGCTTGAGTCAATTCACAAAGGGTTTTGCCCTGCTCTGCGACTACTTTAAGGACGTCATCTAGTGTGACAGACTCAGGTTCCTGAGCTTTAACAATCGAGCACTGTGCCTGGCTACTGCTAGACTTTGACCTTCCAGACGTCGTATTTCCCAGGGGCTCCTCTGCGAGCCACAGGCGAGCCTCCTCTCTCACTTCTAACATTGAGGACTCAGGGTGGTTCTGCACGAACTTGTGGAGCTCCCTTCTGAGGGAAGGATCCCTGATCCCCTCTATAAATTGATCTCTTAGTACCACCCTCTTATTGGTCACGGCGTCAGGTCAGTGCTTCAGTATCAAGTTAAGAGGTTGGGCTAGGGCATGTGAAAACTCTCTTACATCTTCACCCTCACACTGTTTGCGACTGTAGAAGCTATGCCACCCCTGGGGTGCACTACACTTGTCTCTAAAAGCTTCCCTGAGATAGGTGAACAAGTCATCGGCCCGGTCTTCCCCAGCATCACTGCGCATACGTGCTTCCTCTAAGGCTGCACCCCTGAGCAGGGACATGACAAAGTCATACTGATCCCTGACAGACTGATTTCTACTATGAAGTGCACGTTGTACTTCTTCAAAAAAGTCATCAACAGACCTCCCACCTTTCTCAACATCCCCTGTAAATGGAACAGTGTGTTTTTCCCTTGGGACATATACATAGGACCTTTTGCTTAATGTATCTATGGTTGCCATGGCTTCATCATACCTACTACGCAATTCCCCAATTTGCTTATTCAAATAAAGTTCGACTGATTTGTCCTCTGAGTATGACATAGTAAAAGCTCAAGTCTTTAAAGTTTTCACAAGCCTGCAAAAGGAGTTGCTGCCGAGCTTTGCTGAAAACGCGATGGCTCCACGGCCCACTGTTCCCTGGATCCACGTCACCGCTCTGTGTCCTGACATCAGTCACTGCCATCCCAGCTCGGTCCTGAGGCAATAAGCACTCTCTCCTTCCACCCAAAAGGAACATGGCCCTGTCTTCACCACTACCGTATTAGGTATTGTAGATTATACTGCATACAGCAGTCAGAGACCCTCTAAACTGGCTTGGAATTAACCACACTCCTGGTACCAAATGTTGTAGCCAAGGGAAAAGTACACACTCAGGACAACAACTACTTTTTTGGGTTTTAATTCCTTTATCTGTTTTAGATGTTTAAGTGCCAGAAGAGGGTCTTAAAGCAAAACGAATGACTTTACAATCAGGTCCCACTGTTACAATCTCCGTTTAACCTTCGACCCACACACTTGCGTCTGGACCAATTGCATATGCAGTATAAAAATACAAAGAAAATTGCACAAAACTGATACAGTACTAATACGGTTCTAATACGGTAGTGGCAATTCTACTTGGCCAGCAAGGAACTTTGCAAGCCACGCTATCCAGAGTCGAGTTCTTTACTCATGAAAATCTTTCCTCATCATGCCTAGCACATCTGGGGAACTTGATTCCAATGCCCCAATAGCTTCAGCAGCAGAAAGTAAAATGGTCTCCCTGCTATCCCGCGCGTGCGTAATGATGTCACCATCTCCACTTAAAGGCACAGACGCCTAATCTAGCATTACCTGGATGAATGCCTAAGTACACTTTTAACGATACTGAATAGCATTCGATAGTCACCCAGTTACACATGAGTAACAAAGTATTGGATATTTACAAAGCAAGAGGAAACTAGCCAGGAGAACACAAGAATAAATGAGATTAGAGATAACATAGACACATAATAAAGCTTCAGCAAAAGTTGGCTGAGTTCAAAAGTGGAAATTGATAATCTTAGTGATTGTGCAAATATACAGTGAGAAGCTAAAACTGATAATAGAACACAACTGTATAGAAACAGTTCCTTCAGTCCATCTAGTCTACACCAAACTACTCATCTTCCTAAACCCAGCAACCTACACTCAGGCCATTGCCATCAATATAAGAAGAAGAAGTACTTTATTGATCCCGAGTGGGAAATTATTTCTTTACAGCAGCTACATTTAAAAACACACTTAGCAATAATAATAAAGATAATAATAACTAATAATAAAGTACAGAATAATAATATACACAATAATAATTTACCAAATTATTTGATTTAATAATAATATGCAGCCCATCCATGTACCCATCTAAATTTCTCTTAAGTGTTGAAATCAAACCTGCATCCACGAATGCACTGGCAGCTTGTTCAGCTCTCTCACCACGCTCTGAGTGAAGAAGGTCCCCCTCATATTCCCCTTAAACATTTCCCCTCGCACCCATAACCCCTGACGTCTAGTTCTAATTTCACCAACTTTAGTGGAAGAAGCCTATCTACACTATCTATACTCCTCATAACTTTGCAAACTTTTATCAAATCTCCCCTAATTCTCTATGCTCCAGGGAATAAAGTCTTAACCCAATCAACCTTTCACTATAACTCAGGTTTCAAGTTCAAGCAACATCCTTGTGAATTTTCTCTGTACTTTTTCAAACTTATTAATACCTTACTTGTAGGTAGCTGACTGAAATTGTACACAATACTCCAAATTAGGCAGTTTTACAACGTCAACATAACATCCCAGCTCCTGTTCTTAATACTTTAATTTATGAAGGGTAATGTGCCCAAATCTCTCTTTATAACCCTAGCTACCCATGGCACTACTTTCACGGAATTATGGATCTGTATTCCCAGATCCTCTGTTCTACCACACTCCTCACTCCTCACCGCTCACCTTGTAAATACTACCCTTGTTTGTCTACCCAATGTCTAATCCAGTTTACTACCTTGTCTTGAATGCCAGGTGATTGAACCTTCTTGACCAACTTCCCATGTAGGATCTTGTCAAAGGCCTTGCTAAAGTCCTTCTAGACAACATCCACTGCCTTGTCTTCATCAACTTTCCTGGTAACTTCCTTGAAAAGCTATAAGATTGGTTAGACATGACCTAAATGCACAAAGCCATGTTAACTATCCTTAATCAGCTTTGTCTATCCAAATATTTATATGTTCTATCTCTTAGAATACCTTCCAATAACCTCCCTACTACTTTTGTCAGGCTTGCCGGCAAATAAATTCCTTACTTATTCTTACAGCTTTTCTTAATCAATAGAACAACATCAGTTATCCTCCAATCCTCTTGCACTCACCTGTGGCTAAGGATATTTTAAATATATCTGCTAGGGCCTCTGCAATTTCTGCATTAGCCTCACACAGTGTCTGAGGGAACACCTTGTCAGGCCTTAGTGATTTATCCACCTCAATTTGCCTCAAGACAGCAAATACCTCCTCCTCTGGCTCATCTCAAGGATGTGTACTTAACCCACTGCTTTACTCTCTCCATGCCCATGACTGTGTGGCTAGCCACAGTTCAAATGGCATCTTTAAATTTGCCAATAACACAACTATTACTGGTAGAATTTTCGATGGTGAGGAGGAGGCATATAGATTCAGATTGATTAGCCAGTTAAGTAGTATCGCAATTTTGCAATCAATGTCACTAAGACCAAAGCATTGATTGTGAATGTCAGGAAAGGGAAGTCAAGGGAACACACACCAGTCTTTATTGAGGGATTAGCACTGAAAAGGGTGAGCCATATCAAGTTCCTGGGTGTCAACATCTC
Organism: Hypanus sabinus; assembly: GCF_030144855.1. Taxonomy (NCBI): domain Eukaryota; kingdom Metazoa; phylum Chordata; class Chondrichthyes; order Myliobatiformes; family Dasyatidae; genus Hypanus; species Hypanus sabinus. The sequence continues at coordinate 37,321,810 of NC_082711.1, forward strand.
TGAAGATCTATCCTAGGCCCAACTTATTGATGAAATTACAAAGAAGGCATGACAGCTGGTATACTTCATTGGGAGTTTGGGGAGACTGGGTATGTCACCAAAAACTCTCGCAAATTTCTACAGCTGTACCATGGGGAGCATTCTAACTGGTTGCATCACACTCTGGTATGGCGGTGCCTCAAAAAAAACTGCTACACAGCCAGTTGCATCATGGGCACTAGCCTCCCAAGCATAGAGGACACATTCAAAAGGCAATGTCCATCATTAAGGACCCCAATCACACAGAGCATGCTCTCTTTTCATTGCTACCATCAATGAGGAGGTATATTAGTCCAAAGACACGTGCTCAACCTTTCAAGAACAGCTTTCAAGAACACACAAATGGCAGCAAAAGAAATCGACCAAAATCCCAGAATATAAAACACAAAATCAAAAGGCATATTTCAGCACAGTTCAGCTCAGTGTTCGTTATCTGCAGGCCACCCTGACTCAAAAGACATAACAAAAAAGAGCAACCAGGACTAGAACACATCATAAAAACTGAATTGAAGTACAAGTCTACAATTCACGTCAACTAAACCTTGTTCCAGCCCCAGTGGCCGACAGCATCGAGGGGGAGAGAGATCATTCAAACACAAGGACCTTCCCTCAGGAGAAGCGAGTGAGAGAGAGCAAGAGACCTCCTCAGGCAGACACCCTCCTCCAGCAGCAGCGAGCAAGAAGCTGGCGGACGACATTAAACACTCGCTCGCCCACCACACCCACCTTGATGGTTTCAATCTTCCTCGGAGTTTTAATCGCTGAGATCAGCGAGCGATGGAGTCGATCATGAGCCCATGTCCTGACCCCAGGCTTCCTGGCCTCCATGCTGCATGCTATGGTTGCAGCCTCGTGGAACGTTCTTGGAGACAGAACATTCTTGAAGTGCCAGATCACACAATCAGCCCAAAATCACACCACCAAAATGTAGATAACAGACTCCAACAGCAGAAGAACCATGTCTGAAATTTTAAGAAGATTCAAAAGAAGTGAAAGGAATTGCTTCGGGAACTGTCGTGAGAATGCTGCCGTTGGTGCTGCTGTCCTCTGGAGCCTCCATCTCATTCTCATTCACAAAATCTTCAGACTGTCCCCCTAACTAATGAATACCCCATGAGTACAGCTCACTTCCTCTCCACCCTTTCCCTTCTGAGCCGCAGAGCCAGACTCGGGACCACAGACCTGACCATTGTGGCTTTTCTCTGTTAGGGCCCTCGAAGCCGTACACCTGTTGATTTAGGGAGCGGCCACAGGGGTACGCTGCACCAGCTGCCGATCTCCCTTTCCCCTCCTGTGCCCTGCACCTTGAGTGTAACTACCTCCTTGTTTGTCCTATCAACTCCTCAGCCTCCCAAATGATTACGGGGTTCACTCAGATCCAGATCCAGCTCCTTAACATGGTCCGTTAGAAGCATGGCTACTGTAGCCATCTGGGATACAGGAAGTCTCCCTGCCTTCCCACCTCCCACAATTTCACTATCCTGCCTGGCATCCCCACTGCTCTAAATGTGCAATAAGAAAGAAAGAACAAATAACAAAAAAAAACCCACAAACGACACTTCTCCTCGCTGAAGCCAAATGAGCCAAATCCTCAACTTCCCACTCACATTGACCCACTCACATAAGGGTCATTCCACTTAAACCTAACTTCATTTTATTGGATCTTGACAAATGCCTAATTATGCACAATCCAATTTCTCCTCGAGAACTGTAGCAGAAAATATGAGCTGGCTGCCCCGCTCACTTCTTTCAAACTCTCTCTCTCTCAATGCAATCCAATGTCTCCTTGGGAACTGTGGCGCACCAAGAGTCATTATAGGAGTGAACCCACAAGTTACATACAGTGACAAGTCAGATTAAAATAAGGCTGTCTATATGTAACCTCTAACGGTTACGACCACTGTCAATATGGCTCAGCTGAGTTGAGAGTTAAGGGCCAAAAGTTTAGGGGTAACACGAGGGGGAACTTCTTTACTCAGACAGTGGTAGCTGTGAGGAACAAGCTTCCAGTAGAAGTGGTAGAGGCAGGTTCGATTTTGTCGTTTAAAAAAAAATTGGATAGGTATATGGACAGGAAAGGAATGAAGGGTTATGGACTGAGTGCAGGTTGGTGGGACTAGATGTGAGTAAGCGTTCGGCACGGACTAGAAGGGCCGAGATGGCCTGTTTCCGTGCTGTAATTGTTATATGTTACAAGCAGTATTACTCTTACCTGTGAAGTAGAAGACTGCTGTCTGCTATTCTGAGAGTAGGTGAGGTATGCTGGTATTAGTGGTGTAACTATGAAGGGTATTAGTTATGATTCTGTATGTGATGCATGTGCTGTCCTCCTTTGAAGGTCATGAGAACGCCATATAGGCTGAAAGTTCAGGGACAGCATCATTGCCAGAGATATTGTCATTCAGAGAAGATATTGAATTGTAGTGCCAACTCACTAAACAACAATTCATTAGTACTGCAGTCTAGGTTATGAATTGAAAAGGGTGATAACATCCTGTGTTCTTATTGTCATGTACACACAAGTCTGGCTGAATAACTTACACCACCCAAGATACCCTCTGTTAACTATGATGCATGAAAACGTGCCAGACCACCTAATTAAATATGACTGGCTGGTTAAATTCATTCTCCTAAAATGAACTGTAGCATGAAATAGTGTTTCTAAAAAGGGTTGCTGATACTTGCAAGATTCCTGCTCACAACAAACCTCCTGTGATTTGCTTTCAGCACATACAGGATTACTTACAATAACTTAGACATGTCGGATATTAATGGTTCTAGGAAGAGGAAATTCCTACCGACATAATGACATCCTTATTTTAATCTGCATAAACACTGATAGTGCTTTATGTGTCACAGCAAATCTTAAACCTGCCCAAGAATTTAACGGGCCTGTTTTTCATGTCTATAGGAAAAGTGAATTACCGAAGGTCATTCAGCTAATTTTAATTGTGACTGAGTGACGATGAAGCACAATAGAGTTCGTGCTGTGGTTAATTTTGGGTTTTCAGGTCACCACAGACTGGGTAAAGAAGCAAGGCAAGACTGAAATATTACTGAGTTTTGTTTTCCTGTGCACTCATATGAATGACCAATATCAACCACAGTCCTTTTGCTTTGACATGACCATCAAAGGAAAACTTGTGCTGTGACATGGAATGAAGAGCCTTCTATTTTCTCTATGTGCTATTTCATGCTCTGCTCTGTCAAATTCTCTCGGTACTTTAAAACACCATTTAAAATCGGTTAGACACCAAACATAAAGGCCACTATATCTAGACATCTGCCTTTATCAGATGTTTAAAACAAGTAATTTTATAACCAAACATTTTGAAGCATAAAAATAAAATTAACCACTTGAGAATAAATTTTCTACATCAACACACTGCCGCTTTCTCAGGAGGTTAAAGAAATTTGTCATGTCCCCTTTGACCTTGGCCAATTTGAATAGGTGCACCAGAGGAAACATCATATCAGGATGTATCTCAACTTGTTATGGTATCTGTTCTGCCTGTGACTACAAGAAACTGCTCCGCACATCACAAAAACAGCCTCCCCTCCATGGATCCCCTTAAGGTAAAATTGGCTAGGTATATGGACAGGAAAGGAGTGGAGGGTTATGGGCTGAGTGCGGGTAGGTGGGACTAGGTGAGATTAAGGGTTCGGCACGGACTAGGAGGGCCAAGATGGCCTGTTTCCGTGCTGTGATTGTTATATGGTTATATGGTTATATGATCCTGTCTACAGATTCCTCTGCCTGAAAGCACGTACCAGCAGCCTCAATGACACCTTCTGTACTGCAGTGTTAAGGCTATTATAAAGGTCTGTTTACATTAAAGATGAACTGTTGACCTGACAATTTACTTCACCATTGTCTTATCTCATATTGTCTGCCTGCACTGCACCTTTTTCTGTAACTTTAACATTATATTCTACATTCTGGCATTGCTTTTCCCTTGTACAGATACTCTTAATTGATCTGCATGGATGGCATGCAAAATAGTTTTTCACTGCACCTTGGTACACATGACAATAATATACCAATTTACCAATATAATTTACTAATCAAATCCAAAAGGACATTTCACAGGAAGTTATCATGGCACTGCATAATGCAAAGAGCCCTACAATTTGGTATCTGCCTCAGAACCTAAAACCAGACATCATGTGTGTCTGAACTGTACCCAATAAAGAGCTGTAGAGTTCTACAGTACGAAACCAGGCCATTCATGTTCGTTTCAGCTTAATTGTTGTTAAACCAAACACATGTATACAGCTAAGTGAAATATCGTTCCTCTGGGGCTGAAGTGCAAAACAGTACACACAGATACAAGCAGTGCATATAGTTATGATAGCACATACAGTCATAAAATAATATTAGCACAAGTCCCCAAGTAGATAGCCGGTAGATTTTTAGTACCATGAGATGTTCTGCTCCAGGCATGTTTCTTCAAGAACAAGATGTAGCAGTTCCTCGGCCCACCACATCTCCATCAATCACAATTTATCTTCCAATCAATGCCACCCTGATTCTACCACAAGAAGCAATTGACAACGACTAGTTAACCTATCAATCTTTGTGGATTTGGCAGGAAACTAACAACGTAAGGGTATGGCCAACAAATTAAAACGGGAGATAGAAAATGTATGCCAAAAGGGCAGGCAATGTCACAATAGTTATTGGGGACTTCAAAATGCAGATAGATTGGGAAAATCAAGTCGGTGCTGGATCTCAGGAGGGGGAGGTTTCTAGAGTGCCTCTGAGATGACATTTTAGAGTAACTCAAGGTTGAGCCCACTATTCTGTATTGGGTGTTGTGCAATAAACTGGAACTGGTTAGAGAGTTTAAGAACCCTTAGGGGAAAGTGATCATAATATGATTGAATTAATCCTGAAATGTGAGAAGGAGAAGCTAAAATTGGATGTATCAGTATTCCGGTGGAGTTATGGGGATTACAGAGGCATCAGAAAGGAGGTGGCCTGAATTGATAGGAAAGAACACTATGATGACAGAGCAGCAATGGCTGGAATTTCTGGAAGCAATTTGGAAGACACAGGATATATACATCCCAAAGAGGATGAAATATTCTAAAGGAAAAATGATACAACGGTGTCTAACAAAAGAAGTCAAAGCCAACATAAAACCCAGAAGGCATTTAATACAACAAAAATTTCTGGGGTGTTAGAGAATTGGGAAGCTTTTCAAAACCAATAGAAGGCAACTAAAAAGTCATTAAGAAGGTAAAGATGGAATATGAAAGTAAGCTGGCCAATAATAGTAAAGAGGACACCAGAAGTTTCTTTAGATACATGGAGTATAAAAGAGCGGCAAAACTGGATATCGGATCATTGGAAACAAAGGTGGAGAGGTAGTAATGAGGAGAGCAACAAAAATGGTGGATGAACTAAATAAGTATTTTGCATCAGTCTTCACTCTTAGTGTCTTCTAGGAGGAAGTTCCAAGTGTCATGAAGTTTGTGAAGTTACCATAACTAAAGAGAAGGTTCTTGGGGAAACTGAAAGGTCTGAAGGCTGATAAGTCACTTGGATCAGAGTTCTGAAAGATGTGGCTAAGGAGATCACAGAGGCATTAGCAATGATCTTTTAAAGGATCTCTAGGTTCTGTAATGGTTCCAGAAGACTAGAAAATTGCGAATGTCCCTCCATTCTTCAAGAAGTGATAGAGGCAGAAGAAAGGAAACCACAGGCCAGTTAGTCTGACCTCAGTGTTTGGGAAAATGTTAGCGTTGATTAATAAGGATGAGGTCTCAGGGTACTTGGAGGCACATGATAAAATAGGCCATAGTTAGCATGATTTCCTCAAGGGAAAATCTTGCCTGACTAATCTGTTAGAATTCTTTGAAGAAATAGTCAGTGGGATGGACAAAGGAGTATCAATTGATGTTGTGTACTTGGATTTTCAGAAGTTAACAAGCTACAAGTACTGCAAGAAAGACTCCAGCATGGATAAAGCAGTGGCTGATTGGCAGGAGGCAAGGAGTGAGAATAAAGGGAGCCTGTTCTGGCTGCCTACTGGTGACTAGTGGAGTTCTAAAAGAGTCTATGTTGGGGCAGAATCTTCCTATACTATATGTCAATGACTTGGATGATGGAATTGATAGCTTTGTTGCAAAGTTTACAGACGATATGAAGTTAGGTGGAGGGGCAAGAAGTTTTGAAGTAGTGAAGCTATAGAAGGACTTAGACAGATTAGGAGAATGACAGATGGAATACAGTGTCAGGAAGTGCATGGTCATGCGCTTTGGTAGAAGAAAGGGTTGACTATTTGCTAAATGGAGAGAAAATACAAAAAATGAGATGGAAATGGACTTAGGAGTCCTTGTCCTGGATTCCCTAAAGGTTAATTTGTAGATTGAGTCTGTGATGAGGAAGGCAAATGCAATGTTAGCAATCATTTCAAGTGGACTAGAGTATAAAAGCAAGGATATGATGCTGAGACTTTATAAAGCAACGGTGAAGCCTCACTTGGAATATTGTGAGCAGTTTAGAGCCCCTTATCTGAAAAAGGCTGTGCTGAAACTGGAGAGGGTTCAAAGGAGGTTCACGAAAATGATTCCAGGATTGAATGGCTTGTCATATGAAGAGTATTTGATAGGCCTGGATTCACTGGGATTCAGAAGAATAAGGGGTAATCATTGAAACCTATTGAATGGTAAAAGGCCTTGATAGAGTGGCTGTGGAGAGGATGTCTCCAATGGTGGGAGATTCTAAGACCAAAGGACACAACTTCAGAATAGAGGAGAATGGAGATTGAGGAGGAGCTTCATTAACTAGTGCTTCTGTAGAATTCTTTGCCACAGGCAGCTGTAGGGGCCAAGTCTTAATGTATATTACAGGCAGAGGTTGATAGATTCTTGATTGGTCAGGACATGGGGAGAAGGCAGAAAACTGGGACTGAGAAAAATTCGATGATGAAATGACAGAGCTGACTCAATGGGACAAATGGCCTCATCTTGCTCCTACAGATTATGGTCTTGAAGATATCTGAGTGCATTTCACTCCAGCCATGAATTCCTGCTGACACCAGGGAACTTATGATAAATAGCACTATGTTTTGTGGCATTGGATAGTACTAGGATTGGGAATATTGGGTGAGGAAAATATCAGATACACGTATTGGGAGCAGTACTAGTACTTCAGAATTAGTGACCTTAAAGAAGCTGCCAAAAACTTTAACCATTTGATTGCAGATAAGATTTCCCAGCAATCAATTACACTCTCTTAGGGCCTATAAAACTTAGATCCCAACTCCATGCTTTTAACTTTTTTTAATAACTGAAGTTAACAGATTTTCCAAAAAGGATACTCATTCAGCTGAACCAGGCTTATATCTTTACTTATTTAACATCTAAAAAGAATAAGACCACAAGATATGGAGCAGAAGTAGGCCATTCAGCCTATCAAGTCTGCTCCGCCATTCAATCATGGGCTGATCCAATTCTTCCAGTTATCCCCACTCTCCTGCCGTCTCCCCATAACCTTTGATGTCCTGGCTAATCAAGAACCTATCTATCCCTACCTTAAATACACCCAATGACTTGGCCTCCACAGCTGCTTGTGGCAACAAATTCCACAGATATATCACCCACTGACTAAAGTAATTTCTCCATAACTCAGTTCTAAAAGGACATCCTTCAATCTTGAAGTCTTGTCCTCTTATCCTAGATTAGCAGATAAAGCGTCAGCCTCCAAATTGTTTAAAGAATTGGGCAATATCGAGTTAGCAGTGATTTTGTGTCACAAAGTTAGTCATCCATGTAAACATTACCTTAACATCCATAAAGGCTACATCATCATTCACCAGCTAATTAGATCTATCCTTGGATGAGAATGAGTTGTTCGATATTCAAATTAGAATCAAAAGATAGTTTTGCAGCAGCAGTACACTGCAATACGTAATAAAAAATTATAAATTACTGTAATAATTATGTACATAAATTAAATTAATAGAGCAAAAAAATTGTGAGAGTGTACGTCGATTCATTGCGCATTCAGAAATCAGATGGCATGGGGAAGAAGATGTTCCTAAAATGTTCAGTGTGTGTCTTCAGGCTCCATTAACTCCTCCTTGATGGTAGCAATAAGAAGAGTACATGCCGTGGATGATGGGGGTTTTTAACGATGGATGCTGCCTTTCTGAGGCATCGACCTCCAGCGTTCTCAATGCTGGAGAACTGGTGTCCACAATGGAGCTGGCTGAGTTTGCAATTTTCTGCACATTTTCCAATCCTGTACAGTGGCCCCTCCATACTAAATGGTGATGCACCCAATTAGAATGTTCTTCATGGTAAAATTAGAAATTTGCTAGAGAATATAGTGGTATAACAAATCTCCTCAACCTCCCAAAGAAATATAGCCACTGTCATGCCTTCTTTGTAATGGCATCAATATATTGATAGATCTTCAGAGATGTGACACCCAGGAATTTAAAAAAGCCCACCCTTTCCATTGCGAATCCCTGGAGAAGGACTGGTGTGTGTTCCCTCGACTTCACTTTCCTGCAATTCACAATCAATCATTGGTTTTACTGATGCTGACTGCAAGGTTGCACCTAGCCCTTTAATCTCCTCCCTCTACACTCTCAAATGCATAGAAAGATTCCTCTGGAACTCCATCTACACATTTGTAGATGATGCCACCATAGCAGTCCCTGTGTCAAATAATGATGAGTCGAGTACACGATAAAGATAAAAAGCCTGGTGTCAAGACAACAACCACCTCTGCAATGTCAGCAAACCAAACAGCTTCAGGGAAGGGTTAGTGCACATATTCCTGTTTGCATCATCACTGGTGAGGTCCAACTATGTTAATGACACAGCCAGGAAAGCTCAGCTTCCTCGGGAGACTGAAGAAATTTGACGCTCACCAATTTTTGCTGATGCGCTACAGAAAGCACCCCATCTGGATGCATCGTGGTTTGGTGTAGTAACTGCTCTACCCGTGACTGCAGGAAACTGTCCAATTTGCAGGCTAGGCACAGCTGAGCACCTCACAGAAACCAGCCTTCCCTCCATGGACCCTGTCTATACTTCTCGCTACCTTGGTAAAACAACCAACATAATCAAATCTCCACATAGACCAGACATTCTCTCTTCTCCATCAAGCAGAAGATACAAAAGCTTAAAATAATGTACCACCAGGTTCAAAGACAGCTCTTATCCCACTGACTAAGATTGTTGAACAGTCCCCTAGAATGATAAGGTGGAGTCTTAACCTCACAATTTACTCATTATGACCTTGCCCCTTATTGTCTACCTGCACTGCACTTTTTCTGTATGTGTGAAACTTTATTCTGCATTCTGTTATTGCTTTACCTTCTAATATCCCAATACATTATAGTAATGAATTGATCTGTATGACAAGAGAGTCAAGTTTGTCACCATATCATGGTACATGTACAGTAACAATAATAAATCCTTTTACCTATTTTACAATAATCCCATGGTTAGATTGTCAACATTATGAATCCTGGTCTTTATTTAATTACCGTAATCCAATTTAAGTTCCCCAGTTGCTGCAGTGAGCTTTCAGCTCATTGAAACAATTAGATAGGGTCTCTAGTTTATTGGTCTAATATCACAACCATTAAGCTACTATATTTTTCAATATATGAGTACAAAACCGTTCTAAGTCCTTCACTGAATGAAGGAGTGAGATAGCAAGTGGTAGCCTTGTTGATCGAGAAAGGATTTGAAATGGAAACAGTACAAAAGCAGTGCAAAAGCTGACAATGTCTTTTTTTCTTCTGAATGAAAATGGGGAGTACTGACTCCCAAATGGATGCTTTTTTGCTTAGCAGCCTGATAGGCAAACTTCACTAATTTTGGTTTTGAGTAATTCAGTGGAATGCTTCACCTCAGTGGATAACATAACCAACCGGTATCATCAATGCAAAGTTCAGCCCAGGATGAATGTGAGCCCATGAATGGGGGGTTCTTGGTGAAGGGAAGTTACACAGTGAGAGTGGAAGAGGAAGAACCCATCTGCAGAACACTCCATAAGCAAATTTAAAAGAAACACTGGAGGAGAGGCAAAAGCTCTGGTACATGGGAATTTAACTGCAGTAGAACATTGGAAAAGAGCCAAAAGAAATCTTATATAAATCACACTTGCATGAAAGCACTTTTGGTGAACAGAATTTCATTTCCTATGCAATATATTTGGCACAAGTACACTCACTTTGACTGTACCTATGGGATAAAGAATATAGCTTTTTCTTCCTTAAGAAAGGAAACTGTAAACATTTCTGCTCTGACAAATGTATTTAGCAGAATCCAAATTTTACTATTATCTTTCCTGTGATTTTGAGGCCATTTTTGTCTTAAATTTTTATTCTATCCCACATCAGAGAACCAATTAAATGACTGACTGTCAACAATCTAAAATGCATAATGGCTTGACTCCAGTTTGGCAAAGTATAGTAATTACGTGCATTATGAATTGTTCCTGGGGACTTCTGCTAGCAATTCGGAGTTACCAAGGTAATAATTTGGTTTTGGTAGCTCTGTTAATACTCCCAACTGATATTTACTTTGCTAATGAGATTAATAATAATTGACTAATTGCAAGATAATATCAACAGCCAACTTATGTGAAATGCTTTGCTTTTAACACTGAGTAAATTACTACACTTGATCTTAGCCAAAAGGCCGAGAAGGTGAATTTCAATTTCTCCAAAGACATTCAAATCCTTTCCTTCATATGAGAAATCAAAATCACTTTTGGAGAAAATGTTTTCCCTTAACTTACTTGTTTGCAAGAAGTTACTACTGACAGGATCTCCAAAGGACAGATATAATTTAAAAGTGCCTCCAGTACTTTCTGGTTTTGTCTCATATTTCCAGTATCTGCAATTTTTGATTTTCATTTTCAGTTTAACACCAGTGAATGATCACAAATTAGGTTCTCCCTATCTTATAACAATGCAGAAGATCGGGGGTGTATTCAGCCCATTAGGCTGAGGCTACCTGGGGGCTGTCAGGGTCTGATAACTTCATCTCAGTCACGCATCATACATAAATCAGACAGAAAATTAGGCAGAGCACTGGCAAATGATATTTAATCTCAGCATATGTGATGATCTCCACAGGAGGTGCAGGAGCCTGTAATTTTTTTCTCACAAAGAATGGTTAATATCAGGAACGTGCTGTAAGAGGAGGTGGAAGAGTCACCACCTCCTCATAGATAAAGTAACTAAGTTTACGAGTTATTTAGACAGGCACATTAATAGGCAAGACATAGGGAGAAATGATTCTAATGGATATGAGCAAAAGGGATTGTATAGAAATGGTGAGCAAAGAAGCCTGTTTTAGAGTCCCTTGGCCTCTATAGCGGTATGTCCACCATTGCATCTTTGATTTTTTTTTTGCCTCATTCAAGGGGCTATGACATCTGTTTGACCAGATTTCAAATTATGGATAAATACATTCCCACTGATAAACACAAAAAGGAAGCAACCCCACAGAAATGAGTGGAACAGCAATTTCACACTTCAGCCATTTATTAAATTTACTTTTAATTTTGGATAACTAAACATGACATCACCACGCTCTATCCTGTCATTTTTACAGTGGGTTAGTTAGGTTAAAACAGTCAGTCACCTTAAAGCGTGTTCAAGTGGAAAAGCTAAACAGACGACTAGACAGGTCTGGAACACAACAATCACTGGTGCTGAAGAAGATGCCAAGGTGCTTAATACACTTGTGCAACAGAAAAACAAGATTGGCCTGAAACAAGTTTGTAAAGAGATCACAGACTGTTACCTGGGTTACCTGGTTACCTGGGTTTCAGCACCTAAGTTACAGAGAAAGGTTGAACAAGTTAGGTCTTTATTCTTTGGAGTATAGAGGGGGGACTTGATAGAGATATTTAAAATTACGAGGGGGTAGATAGAGTTGATGTTGATAGGCTTTTTCCATTGAGAGTAGGGGAGATTCAAACAAGAGGACAAGAGTTGAGATTTAGGGAGCAAAAGTTTAGGGGTAACATGAAGGGGAATTTCTTTACTCAAAGAGTGGTACCTGTGTGGAACAAGCTTCCAGTAGAAGTGGTAGAAGCAGGTTCAATATTGTCATTTAAAGTAAAATTGGATAGTTATATGGACAGGAAAGGAATGGAGGGTTATGGGCTGAGTGCAGGGCGGTGGGACTAGGTGAGAGTAAGTGTTCAGCACGGACTAGAAGGACCAAGATGGCCTGTTTCCATGCTGTAATTGTTATATAGTTATATGGTTGCAAGAAACATAAAGTTGTTACAGCAGGTGATTTTAACTTTCCACATATTGACTGGCACTCCCATATGGTTAAGGGACTAGATGGGATACTGTTTGCCAAATGAGTTCAGAAAAGTTTCCTTAATCAGAACACAGAAGTCCAAGAGAGTGTGCTATACTTGATCTCCTGTTTGGGAATGATATATGGCAGGTGACAGAAGTTAGAGTAGGGGAATATTTTATATCTAGTGATCACAATGCCATTAGTTTCAATCTAAGTATGGAACAAGACTGGTCTGATCCTCACATTGAGATTTTAAATTGGAGAAAGACCAGTTTTGATGGTATCAAAAAGGATCTGGCATGTGTGGACTAGAACAGACTGATTCCTGGCAAAAGTATACTTGGTAAGTGGAAGGCCTTCAAAAATGAAATTTTGAAAGTACAAAGATTGAATGTATCTGTCAGAATGTAAAGATAACAGGTATAGGGAACCTTAGTTTTCAAGAGATACTTTGGCCCTGGTTATGAAAAAAAGAGGAGGTGTGTAGCAGGTATTGTCTGACTGTCTAGGTACCATATCCAATACAGACATTGTTGACTATGGCTTTCCATACAGATCTATCCCTTGTTCTTTGGATGACTTCCATTTCCTCGATGTGTAGCCACCTGGCTAGGCTTTTGATGTACATAAGCCGAGGTCTTCCTCTAGGTTTGCTCCCCTCGATCTTTCTAGAGAGTATAAGTTTTTCTCGTTCATCTGCCTGCATGATGTGTCCTAGGAATCTGAGTTGTCTTTCTCTTTTTGTTGGTGTGAGTGATCTAACTGCTTGAGCTCTTCTGAGAACGTCTTCATTTGATGTGTGTGTGGTTCATGATATTTTTAACATTCTCCTGTAGAACCATAATTCAGCTGCTTCGAGTCTCTTTTCCACTGTTGGGGAAATGGTCTAGCATTCACTTCCATAAGTCAGGATAAAATAAATGTAGCACTGCAGTATTCTGTTCTTGGTGCACATGCTCATCTTTCTGTCTGTAAATATGGTCTTCATTTTCTGGAAAGCTTCTTTCACCATTGCTATTCTGGATCTGATATCTGTGTTGCACCTGCCAGCACTTGTTATTTGGCTGCCAAGGTATCTGAATTTGTTGACTTGTTTGATGTTTCTATTTCCGATCTTGATCACACATCTTTCTGGAGATATAGGCGGGTAGAAACAATTATGGTACTTATGGAGTATAAGAAAGGCAAGCGAACACTTAAGAAAGAAGTCAGGAGGGCTAAAAGAAGACATGAGGTTGCCCTGGCAGATAAGGCGCAGGAGAATCCTGAGGGATTCTACAGATATGTTAAGAGCCAAAGGATTGCAAGGGACAAAATTGGTTCCCTGGAAGATCAGAATGGTAATCCATGCATGGAGCCAAAAGAGATGCAGGATATCTTGAATGGATTTTTTTGCATCGGTGTTTACTCAGGAGATGGGCACAGAGTCTATAGAAGTGAGGTAAAGCAGCAGCAAGGTTTTAGACCCTATACAGATTACAGAGGAGGAGGTGTTTGCTGTTTTGAAGCAAATTCAGGTGGATAAATCCCCAGGACCTGACAAGCTGCTCCCTTTGACCTTGCGGGAGGCAAATGCAGAAATTGCTGGGGCCCTAGCAGAGAGATTTAAATCATCTTTAGCGACAGGTGAGGTACCCGAGGATTGGAGGGTAGCTAATATTGTTTCACTGTTTAACAACGATTCTAAAAGTAAACCAGGAAATTATAGGCTGGTGAGCCTGACAGCAGTAGTGGGAAAGTTATTGGAGGGTGTCATAAGGGACCAGATATATGACTATTTATATAGATACAGACTGATTAGGGATAGTCAGCATGGCTTTGTGTGTGGTAGGTCATGTCTAACTAATCATATAGAATTTTTTTGAGGAAGTTACCAGAAAAAATTGATGAAGGCAAGGCAGTGGATGGTGTCTACATGGACTTTAGCAAGGCAGGCATTTGACAAGGTGCCGCATGGGAAGTTGGTCAAGACAGTTCAGTCACTCAACATTCAAGATGATGTGGTAAATTGGATTCGACACTGGCTTTGTGGGAGAAACCAAAGAGTGGTAGTAGATGGTGTCTTCTCTGACTGGAAGCCTGAACCTAGTGGAGTGCCACAGGGTTCAATGCTGGGTCTTTTGATGTTTGTTATCCATATCAAAGATCTGGATGCTAATGTGGTTAACTGGATCAGCAAATTTGGATCAGCAGATTGGGGTGTTGTGAACAATGAGGAAGACTATCAGAGCTTGCAGTAGGATATGGACCAGCTGAAAATATCAAGGATGGAATCTAATACAGACAAGTTTGAGATTTTACACTTTGGAAGGACCAACCAGGGTAGGTCTTAGAGTGAACAGTAGAGCACCAAGGATGCTGTAGAACAAAGGGACTTGGGAATACAAGTCCATAATTCATTGAAAGTGGTGGCATAGGTCATAAAGAAAGCTTTTGGCACATGTGCCTTCATAAATTGAAGTATTGAGTACAGGAGATGGGATATTCTATTGAAGCTGTATAAGATGTTGGTGAAGCCTAATTTGGACACTGACTTACAGAAAAGATAGAAACATAGGAACATAGAAAACATACAGCTCAATTCAGGCCCTTCGGCACACAAAGCTGTGCCAAACGTGTCCCTACCTTAGAACTACCCAGGCTTTACCCATAGCCCTCTATTTTCCTAAGATCCATGTAGCCATCCAGGAGTCTCTTAAAAGACCCTATCGTTTCTGCCTCCACCACCACTGCCAGCAGCCCATTCCACGCACTCACCACTCTCTGTGTAAAAAAACTTAACCCTGACATCTCCTCTGTACCTACTTCCAAGCACCTTAAAACTATGCGCTCTTATGCTAGCCAATTCAGCCATAGGGAAATGCCTCTGACTATCCACACGATCAATGCCTCTCATTATCTTGAACACCTCTACCAAGTCACCTTTCATCCTCCATTGCTCCAGGGATAAAAGGCCAAGTTCACTCAACCTATTCTCATAAAGCATGCCCCCCAATCCAGGCAACATCCTTGTAAATCTCTTCTGTACCCTTTCTATGGTTTCCTTCCTGTAGTGATGTGACCAGAAATGAGCACAGTACTCTAAGTGGGGTCTGACAAGGGTCCTATATAGCTGCAAAATTACCTCTCGGCTCTTAAACTCAATCCCATGATTGATGAAGGCCAATGCACCGTATGCCTTCTTAATCACAGAGTGAACCTGCATAGCATCTTTGAGTGTCCTATGGACTCGGACCCCAAGATCCCTCTGATCCTCCACACTGACAAGTCTTACCATTATTGCTGTATTCTGCCATCATAGTTGACCTACCAGAATGAACCACCTCACACTTAGCTGGGTTGAACTCCATCCGTCACTTCTCAGCTCAGTTTTGCATTCTATTGATGTCCCGCTGTAACCTCTGACAACCCTCCACACTATCCACAACACCGCCAACCTTTGTGTCATCAGTAAATTTACTAGCCCAACCCTCCACTTCCTTATCCATGTCATTTATAAAAATCACGAAGAGTGGGGGTCCCAGAACAGATCCCTGAGGCACACCACTGGTCACCGGCCTCCATGAAGAATATAACCCGTCTACAACCGCTCTTTGCCTTCTGTGGGCAAGCCAGTTCTGGATCCACAAAGCAATGTCCCCTTGGATCCCATGCCTCTTTACTTTCTCAATAGGCCTTGCATGAGGTACCTTGTCAAATGCCTTGCTGAAATCCATATACACTACATCTACGGTTCTACCTTCATCAATGTGTTTAGTCACATCCTGAAAAAATTCAGTCAGGCTTGTAAGACACGACCTGCCTTTGACAAATCCATGCTGACTATTCCTAATCATATTATGCCTCTCCAAATGTTCATAAATCCTGCCTCTCAGGGTCTTCTCCATCAATTTACCAACCACTGAAGTAAGACATAATAGAATTCACCCTCACACAGGGCACCATCAGAGTACTTCATTATTCCATGTCCGTGGACCTCTTCCTGGCTGAACTGCCCGCAATATTCATTTCCTGAGGAGGCCCAATACCGGATCCCATTCCCTTCTCTTTCTCCATTCACAGACTCTCCCTCGTATTAGCTGCCATCCTTCATTAGAAACTTCCCGTGACCGTGCTTTCTCCCATCTTTCCACTCTCCCTCATATTGAGAGAAACTGTTTGGATGTGAGTAAGGCTTAAACAGTACAGAGAAAATTTACAAGAATGTTACTGGGACTAGAAGACCTGAGTTATAAGAAAAGATTGAATAGGTTAGGGCATGATTCATCAGAATGAAGAGGATTGAGGTGAGATTTGATAGAGGTTCAGAGAGAGTAAATGCAAGGAGGCTTGTTCCAACGAGGTCCAGCAGAACTTCAACCTGAGGTCATGGGTTAAGTGTGAAAGGTAAAAAGTTTACGTGGAACATGAAGGGAAACTTTCTCACTCAGAGGGTCGAGAGAATGTGGAATGAGCTGCCAGTCCAAGTGGTGCATGCAAGTTCAAATTCAGTGTATAAGAGAAGTTTAGATGTGTACATGGAGGGTAGGGGTATGGAGGGCTATGGTCCAGGTGCAGGTCGATCAGAGTAAGCAGTTTGAATGGTTCAGCACAGACTAGGTGTGTCAAAGGGGCTGTTTCTGGGCTGAATTTTTCTATGACTCTAAATTGCGAAGTCAGAGCTGATGTGGCAGCAAATCAAAGCACCATTGTTGTGGAAGAAGTAACAAATGGAGTGATACTGATCCATCACCAAAGAGAGACCAGGCTTAACGTGATGCCATTGTCAGAACAATAATTAACAACACAGGGTGTTGTGAAAACTCAGCAAAACAGAGTTAGAATAACTTCAGAAATGGATTTCACAGTGACAGAGAATGGCAGTAAAAATTTGTTCCTGTCTCAGCTGGTTTCCTATCAGTGATGGCGTGTGATATGCCCGTAGCATTTTGAAGAGCGGGTCAGGGATGGCAGGAGTGCATGGTGAAGACCAGTTCACAGACTTCATTGCAAAACTATTGAAAGAGAACCAATCAGTTGTCAGATTGCAAACTAAGTAACATCAGACACATCATCTTTCACGAAAGACTTCCATAGAAGCCAATGACCATAAGACCATGATATATTGGAGTAGAATTTGGCCACTTGGCCCATTGATTCTGCTCCACCATTTCATCAAGGCTGATCCAATTTTCATCTCAATCCCAAATGCCTCCCTTCTCCTCATATCCCTTCATGTCCTGACCATTCTAGAATCTATCAACCTCTGCCTTAAATGTACATAAAAACTTGGCCTCCACAGCTGCAAAGAATTCCATAAGTTCACTGTTCTCTGGCTAAAGATATTCCTCCTTTTCTCCAGTCAACAGACACTCTCTATTCTGAGGTTGTCCTCTGGTCTTAGACTCTCCCCGTAGGAAATATCCTCTCCATATCCTCTCTATCAAGGCCTTTCACTATTTGATAGGTTTCAATTAGGTCACCCCTCATTCTTCTGAATTTTAGTGAAAACAGGCCCAGAGCCATCAAATGCTCTTCATATGACAAGCCATTCAATCCTGGAATCATTTTCATGAACCTCCTTTGAACCCTCTCCAGTTTCAGCACAGCCTTGCTAAGATAAGGGACCCAAACCTGTTCACAATACTCCAAGTAAGGCCTCACTAGTGCTTTATACAGTTTGAACATTACATCCTTGCCTTCATTGACATGACTGGAGTTTAGAATACAATCAAAGTTTAAAATATTAATGAAATTAATTTTTTTTGACAGATTTGCTTGAGTTCCTCATGGATACAAGAAAAAATGATAGAGGGGTCCCTACAGATATGATATAATTAGATTTGCAAAAGCCATTTGATAGAATCACATAAAAGGCTAAATGAAAGTTTGTGATATTGAAGGGAAGTAAGTCAAGACGGATTTGAATCCTGCTATCACATAGAAAGCAAACGGTCCAAGTAAATGGGTAATTTCCAAACTGGAAGGATATAACTAGTGGATACCACAACAATCAATTGTTGGTCCTTGTTTATTTACTATCTACATTAATGACTTGGAAGTGTAAAATTTCCAAGTTTGCTGATGACTAAAATATAGTTGGGAGAGTATGCTGTGATAAGGATATTTTGACTCTGCAAGAGGGCTCAGAAAGGTTGTAAGAGTAGATGAAAATCTGGCAAATAAAGTTTAAAGTCAGGCTGTGTTGGAGAGCGCTCAGTAAACACACTCCTCACACATGCTCGTTCACACGTGCACACACAAACATTGTCTTGTCATTCTGCTGTCATTATAGTGAGTGTACACACTTAAACATCTTCCCCAGTATATTATCATAACTAACCTACTGTTTTTTCCCTGCATTGCGGCATACAATCAGAGTCAGACCCCAAAGTTAACTTTGTTGGTAATTAGAAATGGCACATCCTAGTGCCTATGAGAGGAGCTCATCATCCTCGGAATTAAGAGAGAGAACAGGGCTGCTGAGAGTTCACACTGGTCAAGAATAAGCACAGCTATTATTGTATTTTCTTGTATTTTTTTTGTAAATATTGGCTTTTATTTTTCACTGTTTTCACTCATTTTTGTAAGTTTGATTTTTGATACATCTGACAAAACACCCTTGCACAAAAGTACATAGAGTCTCCAGCCATTTTTACCCTTGGTAAAATTAAAGGTCATAATCTATGTTTTTAAAACAGACTATCAAGTAAGTGGAAAGATACTGCAAAATAAAAGGTGGAAACAGAGGTGTTCCTGTGCATGATAGGACCAGCAACTTTAAATTCTTCAAAGCAATCATATCTCTGGATCTGTTCAGGGACCAGCATGTAAGTGCCATCACAAAGAAGGCACAACAGCACTTCTACTTTCTAAAAAGTTTGCACAGATTTGGCATATCATCTAAATCTTTGAAAAATCTCTATAGATGCCTAATTAAGAGTATCCTGACTTGTTGCATCCCAGTCCAGTATGGAAATACTGGACCAATGCCCTTAAATGGAAAAACCTACAAAAAGTGATGGCTACAACCCAGTCCATCATAAGTAAAGACCTCCCCCACCATTGAGCACATGTACAAGGAGCACCGGCACAAGAAAGCAGTGTCCATCATCAAGGACCCCCATCATCCAGGCCATGCTCTCTTGCTGCTGTCATTGGGAAGGAGGCTGAAGAGCCTTAGGTTTGTGCCACCACATTCAGGATCAGTTATTCAGAGTTCAAAAAGTAAAAAGTTCAAAGCAAGATTTATTATCAGAGTACATACATGTCACCATATACAACTCTGAGATTCTTTTTCCTGCAGGCATACTCAACAAATTGATAGCATAGTACAGGCAGTCCCCGAGTTAAGAATGTTCAACTTACAGACAACTCGTACTTACGAACGGCCTGACATAAAGCCTATTATATTGAAAATCCGAGTTAAATACAATGGTTCATAGTAACGAACGCACGCACTACATTGTGACGCTCATGAAAACATTGCGTGGCTTCAGTGGTTCATCGCCTTGTGGAAAGCTGTCCCGCCATTTTAAGTCAGGACGCGTTGCCGTTAATACTGTGCTGAGTGTGTAAGTTTGTATTTGACTTAAATTTTTCTCTTAATTACCCTTGTAACCATGTCTCCAAAGCATAAATCTGATGCAAGTGCTGGTGATGCATCAAAGAGAAGGAAAAGGCTCGAAGCCTTTTCAATGATTTAAAAGCTGCATGTCCAGCAAGTGAAGGTGCTTGTGATGAAGAATTTGTTGCGAGTAGGGGTTGGTTCAATCATTTCAAAGTGAGGGCAAATTTACATAATATTAAAGTGCAAGGTGAAGCAGTGAAGGCCGAGTTAAAAGCTGCAAGTGATTTTCTTGAAATGTTTAAAAAAATTATTGAGGAGGGAGGTTATTTGACAGACCAAATATTTAACGTAGACGAGACTGGCTTATTTTGGAAAAACAATGCCTGAAAGGACCTACATTTTGAAAGAGGAAAAAAGTGCACCAGGGTATAAGGCATCAAAGGATAGACTAACATTATTGCTTGGGGTAATGCATCCGGGGATTTTAAGCTCAAGCCTTTGCTTGTGTATCGCTCCCTAAATCCGAGGGCACTTCGCCATATCATTAGGGCTTCTCTTCCCGTTATTTGGAAGGCAATTTCAAAGGCTTGGGTTACAATTGCTAACTTTGAGGATTGGTTCTTGAACCATTTTCCCGCCATCACGGACATTTACACTACACGCTGCATCCGCAAAGGAAACAGCATTATGAAGGACCCCATGCACCCCTCATACAATCTCTTCTCCTTCCTACAGTCTGGGAAAAGGCTCCGAAGCATTCGGCTCTTACGACCAGACTATATAACAGTTTCTTCCCCCAAGCTATCAGACTCCTCAATACCTGAAGCCTGGACTGACACCTTGCTCTACTGTCCTGTTTATTATTTATTGTAATATCCAATTTATTGTACTTTATGCAGTCCACTGTAGGTCTGTAGTATAGCTTTCTCTGTGTTTTTTTTAATTATTACGTAGTTCAGTCTAGTTTTTTGTACTGTGTCATGTAAACCATGGTCCTGAAAAACGTTTTCTCATTTTTACTATGCACTGTACCAGCAGTTATGGTTGAAATGACAATAAAGGTTGACTCGACTTGACTTGACTTTGTTCCTGCTGTTGAATGTTATTGCTTCGCCAAGAAAGTTCCTTTCAAGATTCTCCTTAAGGGAGTTCTGGAGGGATTATAACGTCTATGATGCCATCAAAAATATTGCTGATTCTTGGGATAAAGTGAAGCAGTCAAATATGAAAGGAGTGCGGTTGAAATTATGCCCCCAGTTTGCGTATGCTTCTCAGGGATTTACAGCTGACGACATCACCGAAGCCAGGCAAGCTGTGGTTGATATTGGTAATGAACTGCAGTTAGACATCAGTGAAAATGTTGTTGTAGAGTTACTTGAAGAACAGACCAATGAGGACCTTATGCAACTAGAGCAGCAGATGACAGCGTTTAAGGAAAAAGAAGAAGACTGTGACCTAGGAACTCCGGAACCAAAAAAGTTAGCTAAAGCCTTTCAACTCATTGAAGCAGGGATGGCAAAGTGAGAGGAGCAAGATCCTAATACAGAAAGGTTCAGCAAAGTTAACCGTGCAGTTACCGCGAACCTCAGCTGCTACAAGGCCATTTATGACGGAAAAAAGAAAAGCTCTGTACAAGCCACCCTTGATGCCTACTTCAAGAAATTGACTCCAGTAGTAAACCTGCCCTCTCCAGCAGCAGAATCACACCCTGACTCTCCAGCACATGGTCCATCATAATGTTACCTAACGAATGCCCCTTCTGGTACGCAAGATATTGATGCAACTGTATGTAGTTACTTCTATTATTACAGTATTATTATTATGTACAGTTCTGTATTATTATGTTTAAAATGTTTTAGTGTACGTATTTGGTTCAGCTCCGTCCCCACTTGTCCCATTTAACCTGTCGCAGTGCAGTGGACTTTAGGACCCAGAGCAGCTCAGGTTGCACCGCCCACAGTGTACAGTACAGTACGTTCCATTGATGGAAAATGATTACGGTTGAAAATAAGGAGGAAATAATAAAGCGATCAGAAAGAGGTGAAACGCCATTGGTCATTGGAAAAGCATTAGGCTACAGTCGGTCAACGATTGGAACAATTTTAACGGATAAAGTGAGAATAATGGAACATGTGAAAGGCCCTGCCCCAATGAAAGCTACAATTATTACTAAGCAACGCAATGGTTTAATTATTGAAATACAGTACGTACATACATTTTTAAGTGTTTTATATGCATAGAAAGGTAAAATATATGCTATATACTAAGAAAAACATTTGACTAACTAACTGACACTAAATAATACCAGATGTACTTGTTCCGACTTATGTACAAATCCGACCTAAAGTGGACTCAGGAACAGAACTCATTCGAAACCTGGGGACTGCCTGTATATGTAAACAGGATCAATGAACAACAAACTGTACAAATGCAAATATCAATAAAAATTGAGAACGTGAACTAACAAGATAGAGACTTTAAAGTGATCATTGGTTGTGGGAACACCAGAAGTAGAATGAGTATAGTTTTCCCCTTTTGTTCCAGAGTCTGATGGTTGAGGGTAGTAACTGTTCTTGAACCTGGTGGTATGAGTCCTAAAGTTCCTGTACCTTCTACCTGATGGCAGCAGCAAGAAGAGAACATGGCCTGGGTGGTGAGGATCTTTGATGATGGATGCTGCTTTTTTACGACGATGTTTCTTGTAGATGTGCTCAGTGGTTTGGAGAGATCTACCTGTGATGTACTGGGCTGAATCCACTATCTTTGTAGGATTTTCCTCCCAAATGCATTGGTATTCCCATACCAGGTCATAATGCAGCCAGTCACCACACATCTATAGAAGTTTGTCAAGGTTTTTGATGACATGCCAAATCTCCGCAGGTTCCTAAGGAAGCAGAGGCACTATTGTGATTTCTTTGCAATTACATTTATATGATGAGTCCAGGACAGGTCCTCTGAGATAGTGACACCCAGGAATTTAAAGCAACTGACCCTCTCCACCTCTGATCATCTGATGATGGCTCATGGACCTCTGGTTTCCCTCTCCTGAAGTCTACAATCAGTTCCAGTGTCTTGCTAACATTGAGTGAGAGGTTGCTGTTATGACACCACTCGGCCAAATTCTCAATCTCCCATCTGTATGCAGATTCATCTCCACCTTTGATACAGCCCACAACAGAAGTTTCATCAGCAAACTTGTATATGGTGCTGGGGCTGTACTTAGCCACTCAGTCATGGATGTAAAGTGAGTAGAGCAGGGGGCTAAACACACATCCCTGCAGTACACGTGTGCTGATGGAGATTGTGGCGGAGATGGTTTTGCCGATCCAGACTGACTGGGGTCTGCAAGTGAGCAAATCCAGGAACCAATTGCACAAGGGTGGTCTTGAGGCGCAGGTCTTGGAGTTTACTGATTAATTTTAAGGGTGTAACGGTATTAAATGCTGAGCTGTAATCAATAAAGAGCATACAGATGTTCCAGGGTTGTGTGAGGAGCCAATGAGATGGCATCTGCTGTAGACCTGTTACTTCGGTAGGCAAATTGAAGTGGATCGAAGTCGCCACTCAGACAGGAGCTGATATGTTTCAACAGCAGCCTCTCAGAACACTTCATCACTGTGGATGTAAGTGCAAGAGAAAAAGCATTTCAGGATGTATATCGTCTACATTTTACTGACATTAAATTTGACCTTTGAGCCTTTGAACTGGACAACAGTCGTTGAGGCAGGTCACCACGCCCTTCTTGGGCACTGGTATATTGAAGCCTGCTTGAAGCAGGTGGGTACCACACAGAGGTTGAAGATAGTTGTGAATATACCAATCAGTTGGCCAGCCCAGGTCCTCAGTACTCAGCCAGCTACTCAGTCCGGATCAGATGCTTTCCTTGGATTCACTCTCTTGAAGGCAGTCTGCACGTCATCTTGAGATACTGAGACCAAAGGATCATTGGGAGGCATGACATGAGGGTGCTCCATGGCTCCTCCATGTTCTGGTGGTCAAAGCAAGTATAGAAGGCATTGAGGTCATCTGGAAGTGAACCTCTGCTGTCTTCAATGCTGCTAGATTTAACTCTACAGGAAGTTAAAGCGTTCAAACCCTCAGGCTCCTGAACCAGCATGGATAACTTCACTCATTTAACTCTGAACTGATCCCACTCCCTTTGGACTCATCTTCAAAGAAACTACAACTCATTTTCTCAGTATTATTTATGTACTATTTTTATTTGCCTTCTTTGCACGTTGGTTATTCGTCAGTCATTATGTATAGCTTTTCTCTGATTCTTGGACAAGAATATGCCATTTGGACCAACAAAGCTTGCCAAATTCCTGTTCACATAGTTTGTTGAAAACATACACATACTTCAATAATAAATCTACATTAACCTTTGAACTCTGAAGTACAAAAAGTTAGCTTGCAGGTGCAGCAAGTAATTAAGAAGGTAAATGGCCTGTTGGCTTTTATAACAAAGGGGCCAAAGTTTAAAAGAAGTATTATTACAACTGAAGAAGCTACACTTAGAACTATGTGTACACTTTTGGATCTTCGAGAGCAGTTCAGGAATGATTCTCTGGACTAATTCCTTAAATGAAAGGACTGTCCTTTCACAAATGGTTAGAAAACATTAGGTCTGCATTCATTGGAGTTTAGGAGAATAAGAAGGTGATTTTATTGAAGCACAAAAAATCCTAAAAGGATCTGATAAGTTAGGTGTTAATACACTTCCACTGATAGTAGGGTCTTAAACAAGAGGATGTTGTTACAAGATAAGGTGATGGTAGTTTGAAACTTAGGACCGTTGGAATGTCTACTGATAGAGGGTGGTGAGCCTCTGGAATTCGCAATACAGGAGTTGATTAGCTCTGATCATATTGTATGGCAGAGTAGGCTGAAGGAGACTGCTAGCCTACATCTGCTGCCATTTTCCTGTATTCCTTGTCACAAACACTGATCCAAAGTTTACATTTATTATCAAAGTAATTATGCCTTGAGATTCTTTAGAGCCACAAAACAAAGAAACCCAATAGAACCCATTAAAACAAAAAAAAAGTCAAACACCCAATGTGCAAAGGGAAAAAAAATAGTCATGCAAACAATAAAAGTAACAATAAAATAACATTCAGAACTGAAGTCACGGAAGTGAGTCCACAGCCTGGCATCACTGCCACTGATTATTTGCAGGACACAGCCTCAGTTCCATACAGTGATGGGCAAATCTCACAGATTAATGACCTGAACTAGCCCATCCTTTGCCTCCAGCCCTGACACCCTGATCTTTTCAATCTTGCCCAGCAGTTAAGTCATCCAGATCTTGGATCATTCCTTACCCTCGGACCTAGGCTCTGCTGCTTCGATATGCTCTTGGACCTGAGCTCTGCTGCCTCAATTTTGCCCACACCCAACCTTTCCAAATTGGTTTGACACTTAAATCGATGAAACCTCCAGTTTTTCCTTACTCTCAGGCCTGAGCTCACCTTGGCTGTGCTTCACCTCGGTTCTGCCATATATTCTCATTCCCCGCTCTCCAGCCTGGACCCCCACCACCTCAATTCGGCCTGAACACACCACGCCACAACACTCCTGCGCCTCCAAGACTTCAGGTCACATCACAAAAATGCTAGGTCATAGAGGTGGTTTGATAGCTCAAATCCAATAGTTCAGGCTATTGATTGCAGTGATCGGTTACCAGATAAAGTGCGATTATTAAAGTATTTAGTTATTTTCTTTATTTGCAACCAGCCAGTAGTCTCTGAGCTTCACCAGGCAAATGACTACAGATGCTTGAAATCTAAAATAAAACAAAAACTGCTAGAAATGCATACCAATCCAGGCAGCATCAATGGGGTGACAAAAAGTTAGTTTCAATTTGGTAGCATTTCACAAGAATCAAGAAAAAAACATAACGGGAGGAGCAGAGACAGTATCTGTAATATTATCGGGACTGAGGTACACAAACACAAGTTGTGAAGGAGGAGGAGGGGGTGAGTCATGGTAGTCATGGAAACAACCAAGAAATGGTTGTGCGGAAGCTAGTAAACCAGTCACAGAATCTTTGTTTTTCTTTGAATGGATTCCATGGTTTTCTTTGTTTCGTGGCTGTCTGTGGGGAAGACAAATCTCAGGATCGTATACTGCATGCATACTTCAATAATAAATGTACTTTGAATCATCGGGTGTGCTAGTTACTGAGTCTGGAGGAAATACCACTGCACCTCATGATTCACTGTAAGTCTATCTGGTGTTTCAGGTCCTTCAAGTCTCCATTTACATGCTGTGGTTTCCAGGCACAAGATGAAACAATCAGAATAGTTTTTTTTTAATATTACTGAGACATAACTGCATCCTAAGGGTGATGTGGCATCAGATTTTGAAGTGAATTAGTTCCAGCTGACTGAAGATAAATTTACCTTTCTGTATTTAGCATGTGCCTGAACACAAGTTTTTTTCAACCCATGTCAAAGGTGAACCCAAGAGACAAACACAAGAGATTCTGCAGATGCTGGAAATCCTGAGCAACGCACACAACATGTTGAAGAAACTCAACAGGCAGGTAGCATCTACAGAGGGAAACAGTCAACATTTTGAGCCAAAACCCTTTATTCCCCTCTTTAGATGCTGTCTGACCTGCTTTGAATCTAAAAGACAATTGGGCTGCTTCATTTCAGAGACAGTCAACATGCAAAGCAATAGATACAATCAGCTTTCCTTAGTTAATCTGTCATTTCCAAACAACAAGCTCATAATGAGGTAGATTGTGAGGGCTCTTGACCTGATTGCTTGCTTGCACTGCACTTTCTCTGTAGCTGTTACAGTTTATTATACATTATTACTGCTTTTTCTGCGTCTACCTTAATGGACAAAGTAATGATTTGATCTGGATGCAAGATGATCTCTTCACTGTATCTTGGTACATGTGACAATAATAAACCAATTCCGGTGTAAAATAACAAAAAAACTCGCTGCTTCTCCACACCCGTGGGAACTAATTATTTTCCCTCTCACTCCACAGAAAGCTCTCTCATGTGGCTTGCTGTGTGCCCTAGATTTTCCTCAAAATTTACAAAAAAGATTTTGCATTTTACATTACCTTTCCTGAGTTCAGGATATTCCATAATAATTTGCACAGATGAAGTGGTTTGAAGTGCAGTTACTCTTGCAGGAAAAGCAGTGTCCAGCTTGTGCTCAGGATGAGCCCAGAAACAACTGGGAAACTGACTAAGTCACCTGCTTTTAGTGATATACTTGTGGGATAAATGCTGGCTGAATGATATTCCCCAGCCCCTCCATAGAGAGACATGAGATCGTTTGTAATTAACTGTGAAAACTGATTTAATAGCTCATCCAAAAATTAACTACAGTCGGCCCTACTTATCCGTGGGTTCTGCATGTGCAGATTCAACCAACCGCGGATCAGGAAAACCAGGAAGTTCTATCTCCAGCACTCATTGCCTGAGCATATACAGACTATTTTTCTTGTCATTATTCCCTAAATAATACAGTATAACAACTATTTACATAGCATTTACATTGTATTAGGTATTATAAGTAATCTAGAAATGCCTTAAAAGTACAGGCAGTCCCTGGGTTATGAATGAATTCCATTCCTGAGTCCGTCTTTAAATTGGATTTGAAGTCGGAACAGGTACATCCGGTATTATTTAGCATGTCAAACATTTTTCTTAGTATATAGTACATATTTTACCTTTCTATGCATATAAAACACTTAAGAAACATACGTATTTCAATAATTAAACCACTGCGTTGCTTAGCAATAACTGCAGCTTTCATCAGGGCAGGGCCTTTCACATGCTCCATTAAAATTGTTCCGATTGTTGACGGACTGTAGCCTAACGCTTTTCCAATGACCGATGGCGTTTCACCTCTTTCCGATCACTTTATTACTTCCACTTTATCTTCAATTGTGATCGTGATTATTTTCGTGAACAGAAACAATGCAGATTCAGAGCTGAATCACTGAGTCCTAAAGACCACCACACTGAGACAGGTTAAATAAGGGACTTGAGCATCCGCGTTTTTTGGCATCCGCGGGGGGGGTCTCAGAACCAATCCCCCGCGGTTAAGGAGGGCTGACTGTACACTCACAGTATAGGACTTGCTCAGCACTGTACAATTGATCTCAGCTTGGATATTGTGCTCAAGCTTCAAGTGGGCCTTCAGCTTTTGAAGAATTAACAAAACATCTACCTAGGACAAGTAACACATCGCTTCAGAGCATCAACTTGTTTCTTCTCTTCATTTTTCACAATCTTGAGGCATCCAACAGCACCTTACAGCCAATGAAGTGCTGTCTCTATTTTGACAAATTGAGAAATAGGGAAGAAAAAATATATTTCCAGCAATGTCAGATATACAGTACCTTGGGGTTAATCCTTCAATCCCAAGTTCCCAGGTCGTTCAAGAAAGGTTGCAACATTCTACACAATAACTTGTGTTATCTCTGTTTAGAAGTACTTTATTTTACACGGCTACAGTAGCAGACTGGTTAAATTACAGGATTAGCAGCCAGTCCTCTGAACCAATGATACAAGAAGATAAATTCAACTCCCACAACAACAGCTGAAGAATTAGCCTTCAAGTGCCTCTGGACCCACCAATGTGATTGACACTTAACTGCCTCCTTAGTTCAGGAGCAATTAGGGATGGACATAATTGCCAGTGTCGCATGAATTGCCACCAACATCCATATCTCATGAATAAATAAATTTTATAAATCATAAAATGGGAGGAATGAGTAGCAAGACTCATTTCACACTGTCAATCAACTGCATTGTTTTGCATATGGAGCTACTGGAAAAAAGGCTCAGGTAATTTGAGAAGACAATCAAAGGTTCAAAGGTTAAAAGGTTCATAGGTTCATTTATTATCAAAATATACAGGTCAGAAATTCTTCAATTCTCCAGGCAGCCATGAAAACAAGAAAGAAAAGAAAGGCAGCACGATCATCAATCCCCAAATGTGACCTCCCAGCAAAAAAAAAGATGAACAAATCCCTCCTCCAGCACAAAAACCAGGCAAAATGGATCAGGCACATCGATCCCCAAATCTATCCCCGCACAAAAAATGAACAAAATGGATCAGGTAACTTGACCCTCAAGTCCCCCTCCCTGAACAAAAAAAGAACTGAGAAGATCGAGTGAAAAATCACAGAATATAATATTTATAAGATTGGAAAAGTGAGTCTGGAGTCCAGAGTCCAAATCCAAAATGCAGGAAAACCTTGGGCGCACTCTCCGGGCACAGCGGCAGGCACTCCATTCTTTGGCACATAGCAACCGATCAAGAGGCAAGCAGCTGGTGCTCACACTCTGCGCTCACTTTGACGCTTCAATCTCCTTTGTCACTTTAATCGGTGAACAATGGGAGCTTTAATCATCAAAATGGAGCCAAACATCAGTTCGCACCCCAGCCTTCAGCTTGCCCAGTACAAGGTTCGTACACACTGCTTCAACCTCCCGGAATCCTCTCTGAGACTGCAGAGCTCTGGGACATCTAAACGATTTCCAAACTTCCGCACTCACCTTGATGTTTCAATCACCGTTGTCGCCTTAATTGGCGAATAATGGAAACCGTAATCGCCAAAAAGGGGTCAAATATCAGCTCACGTGCCATCCTGCAGCCTTGTCGCCGCGAGGTTCACACACCACCTCTGCTTCCCAGAATCCTCTTGGAGACCGCAGAGCACTGAAGCACCCAAGCGGTCTCCAAATTGCAAAACATGGGCTCCAACAGTTCCAGAATCACGTTCAAGACTAGAAGCAAACCTAAAAGAGATAAAAGAAGTGAAAAATGTGGTTTCATGATCAATCCAGAAGATGTGGACCAAATGACCGCTGTACAGAGATGCCATCTTGACTGGAAGTACCTCACTACTCGCTACCAAGAAATTTGTTGGCAGAACAGTCAATGATTTTCCTCACATGGGACATAATGAAAAGGGATGTGCTGGCCGCGTTGAGGCACAGAAAGGTGGATAAATCCCCAGGGTCTGACCACATGTATCCTCGGACCTTGTAGGAAAGAAAGAAAGAAATCATGTTAGAAGATGGGAGTGTAGCTCATGTTGTGCCTTTCTTTAAAAAAATGGGATGCAAGGACAGGTCAGTGGATTACAGTCAGGGAGCAAAGCATTAGTGGTGAGAAAGATACTGGAAAGTATTATGTCAGACAAGATTTGGAAAAGCACAATATTATGCTTGGGGAACTGTTTCTTACAAATTTCTTTGATTTCTTTGAAGGCTTGACCAAGAGAATTGATAAGAGCAGGACAGCAGATGACATGGACTACAGAAAGGCTTTTGACAAAGTCCCTCATGGTTGGCTGATTTGGAAGGCTAGATCACATGGCTTGGTGGAGGGAGGCAGAGGGAGGTAGTGGAGGGTTATTATTCAGAATGGGGGCTTGTGACAAATGGTGTGCCTCATGAATCACTATTATTTGTCATATGGCTTTGGATGAGAATGTAATATTAGTATGTTCACTGATGACACCAAAATTGGTGCCAAGTTTGACAGTGAGGAAGGCTATCTAAGATTAGAACAGGATGTAAGTCAACTGGGAAAGTGGGCTGAGGACTAACACATGAACAGTAATTCACGGAAATTTAAAGTGAAGCAAGTTTGGGAAGTTAAACCAGGGCAGGACATAGACATTGAATGATAACATTGTGGAACAGAAAGACCAAGAGGGCCAAGTACAGCATTCCATGAAAGTCACAATACAGGTGGACAAGATTGTGAAGAAGACATATGGAGTGTTTGCCTCCATCAATAATACATTGAGTACAAGAATATTGCACACAGTATTCCAGGTACTAGTATCTTGGGATATGATGTTGTAGCTGTACAGGACACTAGTACCTGGAATATTGCGTGCATTTCTGCTTGCCATACTATTGATAGGATCTGATTAAGCTACAGAGGAAAAATATTATCCACAAAGATGTTACCAACACAAGAAAATCTGCAGATGCTGGAAATCCAATGCAAAACACAAAAAATCCTGGAGGAACTCAGCAGGTCAAGCAGCATCTATGAAAAAGAGTAAACAGCCGACATTCCATGCAAAAATCCTTCATCAGGACTGGAAAGAATGAGGAGAAGTGGGATTAAGAAGTTGGGGGGAGGGGAGGAAGTACAAGATGGTAAGTGATAGGTGAGACAGGGAAAGGGAGAGGGGGTGAAGTAAAGAGCTGGGAGGCTGATTAGGGGAAGAGACAAAAGGGTGGAGAATTGAGAATCTGATAGGAAAGGTAGAAGACCATGGAAGAAAGGGAAGGTAATGATGGGCAGGTAAGCAGATAAATTGAGAGAGGGAAACAGGAATGGGGAATAGTGAAAAAGAGGTAGGGTGGGGCAATTACCAGAAGTTAGAGAAATCAACGTCCACGCCATCAGGTTGGAGGCCAGATGGAATTCAAGGTGTTGCTCCCCCAACCTGCGTGTGGCCTCATTGCGGTAGTAGAGGAGGCCATGGACTGTCATGTCAGAAGGGGAATGGGAAGTAGATTGAAATGGGTGGCTACCAGGAGATCACAAACAAGAGAAAATCTGCAGATGCTGGAAATCTTCAACATCAGGCTGGAGGCTACCCAGACAGAATATATGTAAGTGGTTGTTCCTCCAACATGAGTGTGGCCTCTCCGCGACAGTAGAGGCCATGGTTAGAAATTTTGGAATAGGAATACAAGTGGAATTAAAATAGATGGCCACTGGGAGATCCCTTTCCTCCATGGTCTCCTACCCTGTCCTATCAGATCCCCCCTTGTCAATCTGTTTACCTCTTTCCCCAATCAGCTTCTCAGCTCTTTACTTCTCTCCTCCCTCTCTCACTACCTCACCTATCACCTACCACCTTGTACTTCTTCCTCCCCTCCCCACACCTTCTAACTCTGACTTCTCACCCATTTTTCCAGTCCTGATGAAGTGTCTCAGCCTGAAACATTGACTGTTTACTCTTTTCCATAGATGCTATCTGGCCTGCTAAGTTTCTCCAGCATTTTGTGTTTGTTCCTCACAAAGATGTTAGCAGGGACTAGTTGTTTCAAGTTATGAAGGCAGTTATAGGCTGGGACTGTTTTCCTTGCAGCAAAGGAGACTGGGAGATGTGGAGGGGTGAGGGTGGGGCTGGTGACCTTACAAAGATTAATGAAGGGTATCAATAAAATGGATTGTCCCAGTCCTTTTCCCAGAGCAGTGAATATAAAACTAGAGGTCATAGGTTCTAAAGTGAGAGGGGAAAACTTAAAGGGAACAGGAAGAGGCATTTTTGTTTACACAGGGGTTAGTGACTAAAGGTTGTCAAGCTGAGGAGAGGTAGTGGGGATAAGCTCCCATTACCTAAAAGTGCTCTTTACGGCATGCAACTCATATAGCCTCTGACAACCAAGTCCAACTCCTGGCCTTTTCGTGTGCCTTAGCCTCTAAGCCTGGCAGAACTGTTTCTACTGACAGGAGAAGGGGCGAAGGTGGGTCCTGGTACCTTAAAACCAGTGCTTCGGGTAGGTGGAGCTCGTCAGCCTGGGAAAGCAGTCCATCTAAGAGAGGGAAAACTGATTTCAAACCTCCACTGCCTTACGGCCATACCCACTCATGGGAAAGGCTTCAGGAGTAAAACCTTGAGGACAAATCCGGAGCTGGAGTCCCTAAGGCTGTCTGACGTTGCCTTCAACCTCGCTATGGCAACTCCTGCGATGTCACTGGTGCCAAGCTGTATCGGCCCTTGCATCTTCCCTTGGACAACATCAGTGGAGTGGAGAGGGGAGACTTGCTGCTTAGGCAACTGCCGGTCTTACATACAACCTTACCCAGGCCTGCACCCTGGAGAGGACACTCACAAGACTTTCCAGGGGCAGATCCATGGTCTCGCGAGACATCCATCCAGTCCATCCAGTGAGTAAATGGAAAAGCTGCCAGAGAAAGTGACAGATGCAGATACAATTATAACATTTAAAAGGAATTTGGCTGAGTACATGGGTAGGAAGTGTTTTGAGGGATATGCAAACAAATGGGACAAGCTCAAGACACCTTGGTTGGCATGAATGAGTTGGGTCAAAGGGCTTGTTTCTATGCTGCATTCACTCTACGACTCTGTGACTACTGTCTGCCCTCACCGTAACTCTACTCAAAACTATATGTGCAACGCTGGAACAACTAGTAAATCAGGGAGCTTTCCTTTCAACTTTGGCTTGGCATTGAATTTGTTAGTTGTCTGGACATAAAGGCGATGCAAAAGGCTGAGTTTAAAATGAGAGAATATATTTTCTCTGCTTCTCAATGGAATATTCCTTGGTTCTGACAAACAAGCAGCAAAGACATGGCATGACAGAGACAAGTTGCCTCATTGACAACTCATTCTAGTGGCCTCTGTTGCTGTCATAGATATGGTCATTAGCGCTGTTCAGTCATTAAAAATTACATAGCTGTTGAGAAGCAACAAAAGAACATGTCCTCTTAAATATCATGGCTAACAGTGAAGTTTTTCTTCACAATGGAAGCAGACCTTTTGAGAAGTCACTTTGGACTCCAGGAGGCAAGCATTCCTAATTAGCAACGTGGCTGAGCAACGCACCAGTCCAGTACTTTGTGCTTACGTTAGAAGATGCTTATTAGCACGCATTGTACGGGCAGTTCATCAGCCAGTAGGAGCTGGTGCTATGAGATGGATGGCAGTGAGGAATAGCTCTCACATGCCACATGCACCTAATCAGTTCCTAACTCTGGAGAATCCCCTCTTCTTCATCATGGTTTGGATGACATGTCACCTACTGATGTGAGACACCCTCAGGTGGATCTTTATTGTCTTTTATTACAAAAGATGGAGTCCGTCCATCTGCAAAATGCCAGGCTTTCATTTGGGGAGTCAGGAGGAATGGAGTGGAACATATGAATCACTTTATTTCATCTGTCTCTTCACGACTGCTTTTCTTCCAGTGTGAGTATGCTTCCCCAATGGCAAACAAGCAGTCTTCACACAGGAAAAGCCATGTTATAGAAATCAGGTAAGTGCTTGCCACATTAATTTGCGAAGCATTTACGCATACTGTGGAGTAGATTGTTTTCACTGTTTTCATCAGTGAAACATGCTAGCAGTTTAGCTAATAATCCCGGCAGACAATGAAAGCCAACGAAGGCCACTCTCTAGATTGTCTGAGAAGAACATCTAGTACTGGGTAAAAAGGAATTCCCTCCAACCAAGTACTATAGTGACCAAAACTTGAATAGTTCAAAGGCACAAATTGAGTGCCAGATAAAACCTTCATAAGTCCTGATGAAGCGTCTTGGCCCAAAATGTTAACTGTTTATTTTCCTCCCTCGATGCCACCTGACCTTTCAAGTCCCTCCAGCAATTTGTGTGCATTTTCTCCCCATAGGTGCCATGTGTGTTGTTGGCAGAGGTGTGAAAATGATTTGTTGTTTCTTTAATATCATGCTACTTTCAACATCACAACCCTTTAGCAAAATTTTCCCACAATCACACTCAGCGTTTCCTGAACCCAAATTTGCCCCTCACTACCCTTCTTTTCCATCAGTTTCTTCCCCACTTTCTCATTAGCATTTGTCTTGGAGATCAGTTAATGTTGCTAATGTGTACAAGTACAGGAGACATTTTTCATAAGGCAACTATCTATGAACTTGCTAGGTAGGTTTTGGTATTACCTCTGCCCTTTGCCCATGACTACTACCTTCACTCACCCTACTTGTTGTGAATCTTGTTAGCCCAGATTCTATTGGCCAAGCCTAAGCAGAATCTGGGACTGGAAAAGCCCCATCCTTACTGGCCAAGCTGTGTTGGCTTTCAAATGTCTCTAACAACAGCCATTTAAAATGATATTTTTTTTTCAAAATTTGAAAATTAATAGCAATATTTTAAATAAAGAAGAATAAAAACAGTTTAAATCACTTAAGAACGCATGAATAATTGACAAATCCTAGAAATTAATCAAACCTTCCTTGTAGCTTTCATCTCAGCAGCCTAGAATTTAATGGGATTGTAAATCCTGCAGAAGTCCTGGCCAGTAGAGCATGTAAGACTCGTTTTCCCTGACAGAGTCCAGTGATACTACTCTGCGAGGGTGAGCAGCATCAGTAGACTTTGAGAGTAGGTTCAGGACTTTACACACACTTGCAAGTCCTGCACTAAACAACATTTAAATGTGCAAAGCCAATGGTTCCTTTCAAAGCCAGCAAAATCTGGGACAATCACAGACAGGAGAAATGGGCTAAAAATTCTATATCTGAATGCACGAAGTGTCAGAAATAAGGTGGATGAGTTTGAAGCCCAGGTGCGAATGGGTAACTGTGATGTTGTTGGGATAACGGAGACATGGCTGCAGGGAGATCAGATCTGGGAAATGAATGTACAAGGGTATAC
This sequence comes from Hypanus sabinus, assembly GCF_030144855.1. Lineage (NCBI taxonomy): Eukaryota > Metazoa > Chordata > Chondrichthyes > Myliobatiformes > Dasyatidae > Hypanus > Hypanus sabinus. The sequence continues at coordinate 37,357,083 of NC_082711.1, forward strand.
GTGCAATCATAGGGACAGAAATGTGGGCAGAGGGGATGGGGTGGCCCTGTTGGTGAGAAATGAGATTCAGTCCATTGCAAGGGGGGACATAGGGTCAGGAGAAGTAGAGTCTATGTGGATAGAACTGAGGAACAGTAAGGGCAAAAAGACCCTAATGGGTGTTATCTACAGGCCACCAAACAGTAGCATGGATATTGGGTGCAAGTTGAATAAGGAGTTAACATTGGCATGTGGCAAAGGTAATGTTGCAGTAGTTATGGGGGGATTTCAACATGCAGATGAACTGGGAGAATCAGGTTGGTGCTGGACCCCAGGATAGGGTGTTTGTAGAGTGCCTACGGGATGCATTCTTGTAACAGCTTGTACGAGAGCCGACCAGGGACAAGGCTATTCTGGATTTAGTCTTGTGTAATGAGCAGGATTTGATAAGCAATCTTGAAGTAAAGAAGCCATTAGGAGGTAGCGATCATAATATGTTTTTATCTGCAATTTGAGAAGGATAAGGGCAGATTGGAGGTGTCAGTGTTGCAGTTGAACAGGGGAGACAATGGAGCCATGAGGGAGGAGCTGGCCAAAGTTAACGGGACGGATAGCCTAGCAGAAAAGACAGTGGAACTGCAATGGCAGGTATTCTTGGGAATAATGCACAAGGTACAAAATCAGTTCATCCCCCGGAGAAAGAAGGATTCAGAGGGGGGAAAGGGGCCACAGTGGTTGACAAAGGAAGTCAGAGATTGCATAGCATTAAAAAAAAAGGAAGTATGACAGAGCTAAGGTGAGTGGGAGGACAGATGATTGGGAAATTTTTAAGGAACAACAGAACTTAACTAAAAGGGCAATATGGGGAGAAAAAATGAGGTATGAACACAAGCTATCCAGGAATATAAAGGAGGATAGCAAAAGCTTTTTTAGGTATGCGAAGAGAAAGAAGATAGTTAAGAACAATGTTGGGCCCTTGAAGAATGAATTGGGTGAAATTGTTATGGGAAACAGAGAAATGGCAGAAGAATTTCATAAGTACTTTAGATCTGTCTTCACTAGGGAAGACACAAGCAATCTCCCAGATGTATGGATGGGCCAATGACATAGGGTAACAGAGGAAATGAAACAGATTGACATTAGGAAGGAAACGGTGATAAGTAGACTGATGGGACTGAAGGCTGACAAATCCCCAGGTCCAGATCGTCTGCAACCTAGGGTACTAAAGGAGGTGGCCCTGGAAATTGCGGATGCATTGGTAATCATTTTCCAATGTTCCTTAGACCCAGGATCAGTTCCTGAGGATTGGAGAATGGCTAATGTTATCCCACTTTTTAAGAAAGGAGGGAGGGAGAAAACAGAGAACTATCATCCTGTCATCCTAACATCAGTAGTGGGGAAGATGCTAGAGTCCATTATTAAAGATGAAATAGTGGCATATCTAGATAGCAGTGATAGGATTGGGCTGAGCCAGCATGGATTTACCAAGGGCAAATCATGCTTGACTAATCTATTGGAGTTTTTCGAGGATGTAACCAGGAAGTTAGACAAGGGAGATCCAGTGGGTGTAGTGTACCTCGATTTTCAGAAGGCATTTGATAAGGTCCCACATAGGAGATTGATGGGTAAAATCAGAGCTCATGGCATTGGGGGGAAGATATTGACATGGATAGAAAACTGGTTGGCAGATAGAAAGCAAAGGGTAGCGGTGAATGGGTGTTTCTCGGAATGGCAGGTGGTGACTAGTGGGGTGCCACAGGGCTCGGTATTGGGACCACAGCTGTTTACGATTTACATCAACGATTTAGGTAAAGGCATTGAGAATAACATCAGCAAATTTGCTGATGATACTAAGCTGGGTGGCAGTGTGACATGTGATGAGGATGTTAGGAGAATTCAGGGTGACTTGGATAGGCTGAGTGAGTGGGCAGATACTTGGCAGATGACGTTTAATGTGAATAAGTGTGAGGTTATCCACTTTGGGAGTAAGAACAGGAAGGCAGACTATTATCTGAATGGTGTAGAGTTAGGTAAGGGAGAAATACAAAGAGATCTAGGAGTCCTTGTTCATCAGTCACTGAAGGTGAATGAGCAAGTGCAGCAGGCAGTGAAGAAGGCTAATGAAATGTTGGCCTTTATTACAAAGGGAATTGAGTACAAGAACAAGGAAATCCTTCCGCATTTGTACAGGGCCCTGGTGAGACCACACCTGGAGAATTGTGTACAGTTTTGGTCTCCAGGGTTAAGGAAGGATATCCTGGCTGTAGAGGAAGTGCAGCATAAATTCACAAGGTTAATTCCTGGGATGTCCGGACTGTCTTATGCAGAGAGGTTAGAGAGACTGGGCTTGTACACACTGGAATTAAGGAGATTGAGAGGGGATCTGATTGCAACATATAAGATTATTAAGGGATTGGACAAGATAGAGGCAGGAAATATGTTCCAGATGCTGGGAGAGTCCAGTACCAGAGGGCATTGTTTGAGAATAAGGGGTAGGTCATTTAGGACACAGTTAAGGAAAAACTTCTTCTCCCAGAGAGTTGTGGGGGTGTGGAATGCACTGCCTCGGAAGGCAGTGGAGGCCAATTCTCTGGATGCTTTTAAGAAGGAGCTAGATAGGCATCTTATGGATAGGGGAATCAAGGGATATGGGGACAAGACAGGAACCGGGTATTGATAGTAGATGATCAGCTATGATCTCAGAATGGCGGTGCAGGCTCAAAGGGCCAAATGGTCTACTTCTGCACCTATTGTCTATTGTCTACATTAAGCTACAATGTACATTGAGGTACAATAACAAGCCTTAAAAGTCAGTTGGAAAAGTTCTGTGTCAAATACTGGCAAAGGGACTAGCTTAGTGGGCATCTTGGTCAGCATGGATCAATTGGGCTGAAGGTCTGTTTTCATATTTTATGACTCCATAACTCTGTGTAACTGACTACCAGGCAGTGCATAAATAACATCACAAGTATTTCGCTTTTTTCCCTCTTGCTCCGAGTCTTTGACGTCTACTTTGACTTCAGGCAATTATAAACACATGGGGTTTTGCAGATGCTGGAAACCTTGAGCAACTTTGTAATCTGGACATCTTGAGCCTGATGAAGGGTCTTAGTCCAAAACATCTACAGTTTATTCCCGTCTGTAGGGTCTGCCTGATTTGCCGAGCGCCTCCAGCATTTTCAAGCTGATTGGCACTTTGGCACAGCTGGATGTCACAAACTTTTTCTAAATGGTATTTCCTAAGTCAATGGAGTTTCTATTAGAATGTTTGGCAACATATTAGCAGGTTAGATCCTGATGTGCTCATCACTGCTCACACTTGCTCTCTGAATTATCTTGTGTTCATGGGAATATCACTTTCAAAAGCTCCTGATGATAAATTACACAACCTAAAGAACTATTTCAAGCTGAGAACATCTCCAAATACACATGAATGGTCACAAGCTCTATTTGGAAGTGTTTTGAAGAAATTGTTCCCAAAAATCGGTCTGGGTCTATCCAAACCAGAAGCCTTGGATAAATAGTTCAGTGCATGTTGCTCTCAGCACAAGAGATAAAGTCTTTGCCTCCAGAAGCCAATAGGAGCTCAGGAGATACCACTATGCTTTACATAGAGCCACCAAGGTGGCAAAATGACAACATAGGGCAAAATCCAGTCACAACTCTGCGACAATGACACACGCAGCTCATGTTGTTGTTCGTCCTTCAGAGTTGAAGACGACCACGACTTCTGTCAGGTGGAGGGTTTGTGACTGTGGGTCCGGAGGTGACTGGTGAGGCCAATCCAGGCCCTGAAAGCTTGCCCATATGTGGGACACATGAGGGTAGGTGCTGCAGTGGAAGTGGAGGTAGTTTGAGCCTCGCGCGCAGCGCGTTTCCTCTGAGCCTCTGTGGTGCGTCTGATTTCTGCTGCATACGCTCCCTTAGTGGTCCTGCTCCACCAGGTTGGGCGGTCCAGAGCAAGCGATTCCCAGCTACTGGGATTGATGTTGAGGGCTTTGAGGGACACTGTGAGGCAGTCTTTGAAACATTTCTCCTGCCTTCCAACTGAGCGCTTGCCCTGGCTCAGCTCTCCATACAGCAGCTGTTTCGGTAGTCGACTGTCAGACATCCTGATGACATGGCCAGCCCATCTGGCTTGGGCTTTCTGTAGGAGGGTGTGGGTGCTAGCCTGCTCCAGGACCTCCGTGTCTGCGACTTTGTCCTGCTATCGTACGTGGAGAAGTCTGCGGAGGCAGCTCAAGTGGAAGTGGTTGAGCTGTTTAGCGTGTCTGCTGTAGACAGTCCAGGTCTCGCTGGCATAGAGGAGGGTGGTGAGAACCACCGCTCGGTAGACCTTCAGCTTGGTGGTAAGGCTGAGTCCTCTCCACTCCCATACATTCTCACGGAGTCTCCCAAAGGTGGCACTGGCTTTGGCAATTCTCATGGCCAGCTCATGGCAAGGACTGCACACCATTGCAGGTGTCAAGAGGAAACAGCAGTACAGCTAACATTGCCGCCTCATTTCCGGTTGAGCTAAATGTTGTTCACGCTCGATTCGAGGTTGATAAGACTGAACCCCCAAGGAGAGCTGCCAACAGGACCTGCTCCTTGGTCATCTCCGAGGCTGAGGTACATAGAACATTCCAACACGTCAACAGCCGCAAGGCAGATGGGCCAGGTGGCGTCCCAAGGTGTGTGCTGAACAGCTAGCTGGAGTGTTTACAGACATTTTTAATCTTTCCCTCTCCCAGTGTGCAGTGCCCTCCTGTTTCAAATCGTCCATCATCGTTCTCGTACCTAAGAAAACCAAGGTAGCATGCCTGAACTATTGGCACCCTGTCGCACTCACCTCAAATCCTTTGAGAGGCCAGTTAAAGACTACATCTGCCGCATGTTACCACCCACACTGGACCCCCTACAATTCGGCTACAATTAACCAGTCTACCGATGGCACCATAGCCACAGCTCTGCACACCGTCCTCACTCACCTGGAGAAGAGGGATGCATACATTAGAACACTGCTCCTGGACTACAGTTCAGCATTCAACACAATAATTCCCTCAGACTTGACAGGAAGCTCAGAGACCACAGCCTGCACCCTACCTTGTGCAGTTGGATCCTATACTTCCTATCAGATTGCCGACAGGTGGTAACGATGAGCTCCCTCATCTCTGCTCCTCTGACCCTCAGTGCAGGTGTCCCCCAGGGTTGTATTTTGAGTCCCCTTCCCTAGTCCCTTTACATCCACAACTGCACTGCCACACCCAGTTCCAATCTAGTGATCAAATTCACAGATATCACGACTTTCATCAGCCTTATTTCTAGTGGTAATGAGACAGCCTGCAAAGGAAAGGTTGACACCCTTCAATGTCCAAAGAACAAGAGAGCTGATTGTAGATTATTGGAGGAATGGAGACAGGCTTGGCCTGATCAACATCAATGGATCTGCAGTTGAAGGGTGAGTAGTTTCAATTTCCTCAGTATACAGATCACCGTTGATCTCACCTGGACTGTACACACTGACTTTGTGGCAAAACAGCACAATAGAGTATCTTCCATCTCAGGCGACTGAAAAGGTTCAGCATGGGCCTCCAAATCCTCAAGACCTTCTACAGGGGTATCAGTGAGAGAATCCTGATTGGCTGTAACACTGTCTGCTACGGGAACTGCACCAGCCTTGTTCACTGGGCACTGCAGAGAGTGGTACGGACAGCCCAACACATCTGTGGAGATGAACTTCCCTCCATTGAAGACATTTACAGCACCAAGTGCGTAAAGGCCTGAAAGGACACCAGTCACCCTAACCATTAACTGTTTCAGCTGCTTCCATCTGGCAAATGCTACTGCAGCATTAATACCAGGACCAACAGGCTACGGGACAGCTTCCTTCTACAAGCCATTAGACTTAAAAATTCACATGTCTGAACATTGCAACGGAGTCATAACACAAAGATTTTTACTCCTTCACTTTGTGGGATGGATGTAAGATTTAAATAAATTGTCATTCTTATTCTATGTATTTCTTCCATTGACTGTGATTGTATACCAACTTCTATTAATACTGAATGAAAGCAGAAAGGTCAAGAAATTGTCAGCAGATCGTGCAGCATCTAAAGAAACAGAAACAGAGATGATGTTTTTGGTCAATGATCATTCATCTGAAAATTGACTTAAATTAGGATAGGCGAGTAATGAAATAAAGACCAACAAGATAAACTCACATCTCTTGAAATTTAGAAGGGTGAGAGGGGACTTGCCTGAAATGCATAAAATTCTGAAGGGTCTTGAAATGAGATGCTATTTTCCCTTTTGGGGGAATCTAGAACTAGTCTGCACAATTAAGACTGAGATTGAGCAATCTTTTCCTCTCTCACAGGAACTCAAAACAAAGGGTGATGAACAGAGTACTTGAATATTTTATAAATAAATTCCTGATAAATAAGGGAGTGAAACGTTACCAGGGTTGGTGGAAACATGGATTTGAGATTACTATCAGATCAGTCAGGATCTTATTAAATGGTAGAGCAGGCCCAATGAGCGAAATATCCTTCAGGTACTGTTAATTCATACTAAAACAACACTAGGTGTTTATTTTGCATTGGTAAAACAAATTTGATCACAAACTGAAGAGAAAATATTAGGGCATAACCTAACCACCTTTCTTTGATAATCAAAAGCTTACCATTGCCAACTCTTCTGTCATCTACATGCTGGCTATCAACATTAACTAGAATCTCAGTTGGGCCAGTCATCTACTGTAAATACCATATCTAGAATGGTAAATGACCCACTTCCTAAGACCCTTACAGCCTCAGCATATTAATGTGACATCTTCATATCTATTTATTCCCCTCCATAGGTCAGCTACCTGACCTGCTGAGTTCTTCCAGCATTTTATGTGTGTTGCTCAAGATTTCCAGCATCTGCAGATCCTTTTGAGTTCCTATCTGAGGACTAGGTAGGTATTAGGTGTTCCACAGTTGATTCCTAATGACTGCAGTCACACAATGGAGATGATATTTTTCACTTGCGCATAAGTACCCACAGTTTCCATTGCCCATAATGGTCGTATGTCAGAGTTCCCCAAAACTTAAGTGGTATATCAGAGGCCAGTGGCCTGTACTGGACATATTATGGCCCACTATCTTTTGAGAGAGAGAGATCAGAACAAACCCCAATAGCTGAAGGACCGAACATCAACCAATAGTAAACACAAAGTGCACTGCAGATGCTGTGGTCAAATCAAGACGTACAAACAAGCTGGGTGAACGCAACAAGTCGGACAGCATCCGTTGAAATGAGCAGTCAACGTTGGGTCTCGACCCGAAACGTTAACTGCTCATTTCAACGGATCCTGCCCGGCCTGCCGAGTTCATCCAGCTTGTTTGTACGTCTTGAACCTCAACCAATGCTCTCCCAGTCCTCAGCACAAGTCCACAGGTCAAAACACCAGCAGCTCCAAACTTAACAGTGTGGCAATAGGAAAAGAAGCCATTGCTCTAAGGTTCCCTGTCAAAGCCTGGTCAGATAAGAGTAGAAGCGGGCAAGATTAAAACCACTCAGATTGGCACGGGAGGTGGATTCAACCATAGCTCTAGGTTTTCAGTGTCACGGTCCCGACCATTAATTCCCCTTATTATCCTAATTCCCTTTTCCCCATGTTTACCTGGGATCCTTGATTGCGGCACCTGATTCTCTTCTAAACCTGCTGCATAAAAACCCCGGCTTTGTATCCACTCATTGCCAGACCGCTGCTTCAGCCAGTGTGATAATTCACGTTCCCTGCTGCTTAGAATTGTGTATTCTAAGTTTTGTTCCTGCACTGTTTGCCTGTGTTAACTCTGTCTCTCGGCCACTTAGAATTGTGTATTCTAAATTCTGCTTCCATGCTGTTTGCCTGTGTTAACTCTGTGTCTCCATGTTAATAGGAGCATTGCATGCCACCTGTCTTCCCGTTCATCCTTCAGCCTGCTGTTCTCCTCAAGCCACGCTCACACCCTGGTCTGCATCCCTGCTCTGCCTCGTTCCGCCGCCCGCCTACACTCCCAGTTGGCTTGGTCGTTAAATGCCGTATTCCCACCGTAGCGACCCGGGTTCAATCCCCGGTCAAACCTTCCACACTTCTTGGCTTTCTTCTGCCTAATCCTCACTCCCCGCCCTTCCTTGTAACCATTAATAAACACTTTAGATTACTATACCTCCGTGTCTGCGTCCTGTGTTTGGGTTCACCCCGTTCCATTGCAACACTCAGAGAAAGATGGTGAATGTTTATTTACAATAGCAGTCAAATAAGGTGTCATTTAATTAGCTGATGTTAAGAACTAATTATAAACAAAAATTAACGGTATGGAAATTAAATATTAAGCAAGCTGGAATTGTACTGTGAATATTCCACAATAGCATACAGAGGCTGTTGAATGGAAATTCGAGAGCACTATATTCTTATGTGCACTGTCTGAAAACTCCCTGATGAGATGACAACTCTAAGCAGTTGATGTTGTCTAGAAACAGCTCTCAGTAAGCCGAGCTGTTTCCAAAGGCAACAACAGCTAAAGGTCATTGTAGACGTTGTGCAGAATGCACATGGCTTGAAGTGTCGCTCACTGATGATGTCACTCCATCAGACTGACGGCTATTGTACCTAGAGCAAAAATAAAAGCTTTAAATGTATGAAAATTGCAGTGAGAAACTTCACGTTTCCTCTGTGGCTTAATTTATTAACCTTTCACTGTACTTCTGCGAGATCAAAGGAAGACAAGAATGACTGAATAGAATGCTATATTATCTCTTTCAACACTTTGCACAAGGCATGAGTGACCTGGCAGGACTAAACCCTGAACCATGGAGCTCTGTATTCTGCCAGCAGTCTGAAGCGGTAACTTTCTGTAATTAGCTGATAGGTTTAGGAAATTCTCATATAATATGAAGAGGGTTAATTATGAACTCAACCTTTTCGAGCTTAAGTCTGTTGGTAGCAAAAGTGTGTAACTACCAGTGCAATCACAACTCACTGTTCTTTGGGAAATGAAACGGGGCTTATTTACATTTAGAGTGATTCTTGCTTGAGAATGAGAGTAACAGAACCATCACTGTTAATCACATCAAAGCATTTAAAAATTAACTTATAACAGCAGCTGAAGAGACTTATTAAATCCTAGGAGGGCAAATTCCTCCAATTTTCTGGTTTAGATATCAATTATTCCACAATCCCATTTAAAATTTTATTTGACAGACTCCCAATGTTTTGTCTCCCACTAAAGCTTTTCTGAGAGACAGCAAACTTATAATTGGTGAACCATGTTATGTGTAGATAGCAAATCTGGATCCATAAAGCAATTTGGGAAACTTGTGATCTCATCAAACAGTGGAAAATATTACCATCCACTTGGTTTGATTAATCTACCACATGTGCCTCTGTCAGTATGCTATTCATATTGGGCTTTGGTCAGGGGCTGCTTCTGCCACTGTGAAATTTTTAATATCAGCCCTGTTTAGACTGAGACTGTCTATTTAGACTGAACCCTTGCTATGTTTTCGGACAAAAGGATTTGGATAACTTGGCTTAAAACTAAATCAAATTACATTCAAAACTAGAGATCTCAATAACTTGCATAGTTTTAAAAATGTGTACACATAAAAAGAGCACCTGAGAAGTTGGCTCTCAAGTAGTAATTGGCATTTCATATCTATACCACTGCAACACATCTTATATATGCACCAGTATTTCTTGGTAGTAATATATAGATAGTTTCCAAAGTTTACAACTTGATTTATGGTGAGCTAATGTACTCACAGACAAGCTAATAACAGAGATTTTATAATTTACCTCAATGCATTTTGAGAAAAGTATTAGGCCTGCTGGAATAATGTATTGACATACTTCTGACAGAAGTATAACTGTATAGCCATTCAGTTACTTGTCTATTAATCAGAGTCCTGGACTATTGATCTGGGGTTCAAATCCTACACAGCAGACTTGGAATTTAAATTTAAGTTATTCATAAATCTGTACTAAATGTTCCTTGAAAAAATAGTGAATACTAAGCTATTAGGGTGTCTAATGTTCTTCAAAGAAAGTAATCTGCCATCTTTATCTGGTCTGACCTGTACATAAACCTAGCAACGTGCTTAACTTCCACCCACCCACTGTCATTCAGTGCAGGGAATTCAAGATGGACAATAAATGGTAGGTTGGTCAGTGATGAAAAATAACTTTGTCTGAAGGAATTGGCATTTCGTTGAGGGGCAACTTGCTCCAATAGTTTCTGAGAAAGGGATTCTACCTTGCATTGGGTTCTCAGTTTGGTACTAGATAGCAATTTACAACAGCAGGCTAAATAGCTAAATTTGGCCTTTTGTCCAGCATACCATTCTCCAGAATTCTTAATAAAGTTAGCACAGGAGATTATCAAAAATAGGGCATTGAGTTCAAGAGCCACAAGGTAATGTTCCAATAGTATAAAACCCTGGTAAGACCACTCTTGGAATATTGTGTTCATTTCTAGTTCCCTCAACATGAGAAGGATGTGGAAGCTTTAGAGAGTGTGCAGCAGAGATTTACTAATATGCTGCCTGGATTAGAGAGCATGAGTGTTATAAGAAGTTGGGTGAGCTAGGTCTTTTCTTTCTTGAGCAAAGGAAGATGAGAGGTGGCTCGATAGAGGTGTACAAGATGATAAGAAGCAAAAATGGAATGGATAACTAGAGATTTTCTCTCAGGGCAGAAATGGCTAATATGTGGGCACATAATTTTAAGGTGACTGGAGGCAAGTATAGGGGGAAATGTCATTGGTAGTTTTTTTTACACAGAGAGTGGTGGATGCTTGCAACCTGCTGCTTGGAGTGATGGTAGGGGCATTTAAGAAACTCTTAGATAGGCACATGGGTGGTAGAAAAATGGAGGGCTATGTACTATAGGATGGAAGGGTTAGATTAATCTTAGAATAGGTTAAAAGGTTACCATTATATCATGAACTGAGGGACATGTACTGTGCTGTAATTTTGTATGCTATACTGTATGTTCTATGCTCTCAAGGAAATTCAAAGGCATAAAATCTTATTCTAGTAATTTTTTAACTTCCAAACTAGTATTTGGTCTATCGAGACAGTGATGACTCAGTTACTGAAAAGTATCTGAAGTCAGTGTTGGTCAGCCAAAAATCTTTGAAGACATGCCAAAAACCCAAATATTAATGAGAGGTAAGAACAGGGATTGGTCTCAGGAATAGGTGGTGCTGGAGAGAGTGAAGACCCATGGATCGGAAATGGGTTTCATGAAAGTTAAGAAAGGAAAGAGAGAGATGATAAGAATTGAGGTCAGCGATTGATTGGAATAGTAAAGAGAGCAAAGGGTTGGATTAAGTGAGGGGATTATGTAACATGAGGCTACGATGGTTGAATACATGTTCATTGAGTTAGGGTAAATTTAATGGTTGGAGGGGTGGACTGAAGAGAAGGGAAATTTCATAAGAATCGGGGAATAGGTATGTATAATAGTACATTGTTGGACTGAATAAGGTCACAGGGATAATATGGCCAAAATATAATCAATAAATGTAGTAACAGGAATGAATTCAACTACTGCAGGATCTGAAGAAGCAATATTGGGATATTACTGTTTAATCACATGTCAGAAATACATGGTCATTCAGAAGACAAATACTTTCACTCAGTTAGCATTAACATAGTGAAAAGTGGTCCATGCATCACTTAAGCCAGAATGGCAAAGATTGATCAATATGAATGTGGAGGCTCTGGGAGAACAACAATGCTCTTTTTCAGGAAATCCCATGGGTTAGAGGATGACTTGTTTTCACTCTAATCCTCTGATATCTGTGCTGGAGGAAGGGACCAATGTGGGATCCACTGACTCTGTTACAGATGGTGCATGGGGGAGGGGGTAGTCTTGGAGGTGGTGTATCCCCTTCTGCCATTTTTATTGGGTGGGTTTCTGCATGCTCCCAGCACAAAAAGTCAACTTTCTAAGTACATTCCTTGATGCTCATATCCACTTTGAGTGGTCATGGAGCAGGGTATCACGAGGCTTTGAAAATATCCTGATTGTGTCTCCTCTGTCCTGCTAATCTTATTTGTGATTGTCAAGTCATGCATCCAATGTGAACATTGTAGTCTGTCTATCAAAGTGTAATCAGAACCCCAGTGGTAGGATGAGATGCTGATGTTGATTTGCTTATACTGCCAACAGATTTGCAAGGTTTGGCAGGGACAGCTATCAAGGCACTTCATCCAAAGCTTTGAGATGTCAGCTGTAGGTAATCAACATTGAGGGAGGGGTGGGCAGGATTCACTACTGACCAGGAAACCATGGCCTCAGTGCCAAGTTTAATTCTTAATCTTTGAACATCCTTTTCGTCAAGTGGCTAAAGTCATGCAGGTGCATCAACGGTGATGGTAAACTTCATTATCATTGACAATAGGCTCCCAGGGTATGGAAACTGATCCACATTTCCTGGATCACATCAAAGGCATTTATTGTTGTAGGACGGTGTAGTACAGCAAAAGCAAGTTGGTAGAGTACTTTAGTTTTACATTTGTTTCATGCAAAGTCCATCTTCTCAGATTCCTTAGTGAACCAGTTACTGGTGACTTAGATATCAGCCCCCATCGCACCATTATGTACGTATACAGCATCATCAGATCACTATACTGGTTCTAGGAATATATAGCATAGGAATTTTGAAAGGACTAGATAAGGTGGATGTGGAGAGGATGTTTCCAATACTGGGGTCTTCAGAACTAGAGGGCAGAGCCTCAAATCTGAGGGGCAACCCTTTAGAACAGAGGTAAGGAAGAATTTTTTTAGCGAACGAGTGGTGAACCCGTGGATTGCTCTGCCACAGATTGCGGTGGGGGCCAAGTCCGTGCGTGTGTTTAAAGCCGAAGTTGATCATTTCCTGATCGGTCAGGGTATCAAAGGATATGGTGAGAAGGCAAGTGTATCGGGTTGAGTGGGATCCGGAATCAGCCATGATGGAGTTCTAATTCTGCTCCTGTGCCTTATGGTCTTATGAAAGTGCTGGGTAAGAGCAGGAAAAGGAACTTCAATAGACGTGATTATCACAAAGTGGAGGAGATTCCTGCAGAAACCATATCAGAAGCTTCTGGTTGGAAGGTTGAATCGTTAGAATGGATGGAGGCAAATGAACTGAGAGAATGAAAACGAGTCTTTATAAGAACTAGAGATTTATAAAGTTTATGTACAACTGGCTAAGTCTGATTGTCAACTTATCCTCAGAAATGGAGATCGACAAGTCCAAGAAGTATCAGATAGAGGCCATGTAAAGGCAAGTAATACTGCTGACTGGAAGCAAAGTTGGTGAGTATTTTTATTGTTTTTCAGTTTTTATCCTTTTGCGTTTAATTGTAAACAAAATCACATTGTCTAAAATTGATTCCTGGTCCAATCCTTTGAGTTTCTCATGATCGTTAGATTTTTCATTTTAAATTCAATCTGTGCTCAGAATTGAGACTAAGCAATGGAGAATGGAGATCAAAATTAATCCACTATGTTTTGTTATACACTGGAATTTAGAAGGATGAGAGGGGATCTGATTGAAACATATAAGATTATTAAGGGATTGGACACACTGGAGGCAGGAAGCATGTTCCCGCTGATGGGTGAGTCCAGGACTAGAGGCCACAGTTTAAGAATAAGGGGTAGGCAATTTAGAACAGAGATGCGGAGAAACTTCTGAGCTTTCACCCAGAGAGTGGTGGATATGTGGAATGCTCTGCCCCAGAAGGCGGTGGAGGCCAAGTCTCTGGATGCATTCAAGAGAGAGTTAGATAGAGCTCTTATAGATAGCGGGGTCAAGGGATATGGGGAGAGGGCAGGGACGGGGTACTGATTGTGTATGATCAGCCATGATCACAGTGAATGGCGGTGCTGGCTAGAAGGGCCGAATGGTTTACTCCTGCACCTACTGTCTATTGTCTATTGAATCAGTGCAGGGAAGTTTACTCTGCAACTGCTTGAGTGATACTGGACCTGACTGGATTTTCTCTCTTAAGATATGCTGGTCATGAGAAACATTCTACTGTCTGGCTGCAAAGTCTCTTCACCTTTAATATCTTGCAAACGTACAACAGAAAATATATTGTGCAGCAAACATATCTCCAAGAAAATTAATAAGGAAAATCCTCTTGAAGCTCCTAATTATATGACTGCATTTACTGTCTGTGAACCATCCAAATTATTATCGGATATCGCACAAAGACAGCATTCTCACCCCTCTGGGAATACTTCATTGCTTAAGACTGCATAAGCAAAATTGAAAAGCTTACCAAATATATTCAGCACCAGCTGTCGAGCAGACAGAATACAATGAGTGTAGCTTGGGTTTCTTCCTTTAGTTTGGTAATGTTATCCATCTAGCCTAATTTTACTCATTGGTGTATAAACTTACAGAGATTTTGCAACACTTAGTTTCTTTGGGTATCCTGAGACAGAGACTAGCCATTGCTGAAACTTACAATGACTATGTTCACCACACACTAGTCATTATTCTCTGAATAACCTGAATCATATTAACTAGTATCAACTGTTTTGAATGGATCTGATCACCCAGTTTTAATACAAAATGAGTTCAAGTCACAAGACACAGTCTCCACCTTTAAGCTATGACAGCACTTTTTTCTGGTTACTCTGAGTCCATCCTATCAAATTTTACTCAGCCAAGTTCTGTAATTGTTCCAATCTGGGAGGCTAAAGTTTCCTATTCAGCTGCTTACTGCTGGTTATTGTTGAAAGACAGTAGCCGAGACTCATTCTATGACCCAGCGAAACACCATGGGAACAGACACACTGGCATGTAAGGACCAACAGAACAAATGGGTGAGAGGAGGATTGGTCAGCACCAGCAATCTGTAAACGCAAAGCTTCTCTGGGAAGGGATAGGTGTGTTGGAGCACACTGTGCTTCCTGCCACTAAGTATGAAAACATCGCACAGACAGTTGACCACAGGAACTCAAGCCTTGCCCAACCACTGTAAGAGCACAGATTATAGGGGAAACTAGGCATAGAATGCCAGCATGTTGGAGTTTCTAAACTAGCTTTCCTTGCCAGCATTTATTTTGTATTTTTCCAACGTTCCACTAATTGGCATTGTTCTGAAGCGTTCCTGCCCCCATCTTCCTTGCCCAGAATCATGGATCATAGTTCCCTGTACATCTGATGGGCCACAGAGCCCATTTCAATAATGTGGTTCCCATGCTAACTGACATGGATGCCACTGAACAAAACTCTCATCCCTTCAAAATGCCCCTAATAAGACAAAGTTCGGGAAGAGCTTTATCTTCTATTAAAGCCATAAGTTATCTATTTTAAAACATATTCAAATTAAAGAAAATCATTCTAACTTCATGTGAAGAAGTTGGTGCATTCAAAACCATTGGGCACAGCTAGCATAGTTAGTCTATAAAGTTTATCACAGATGTTAGATAGTGTCTCAAGTGATTTAACTTGAATTTTTGCATTCAAGACAATTTAGCTTGTTTTCTGATATATTTAAGCCATAATTTGTGCTGTTGTGACCAAAAATCTTAGCCACATTTAAGACTTTGCTCCAACTTAGCATTCAGTCAAATCAAAATTAAAAATTGTAATGAGAGGCCAGTATTTCATTCATTTTTGTTTTAATTTCTGTGCATGCTGGAAAAACTACGGTTGTAATTTAGATAGCGAAATGGAGTTACTATATAGTGAAATGAAGTACAGGTATATTAAGAATGAATATACTTCGACAAATATTAATTAAAAAATGAAAAAAAACATTTAGTTCAAATTATAATTATATAACCAAGTTTGCAAATGCCAATAGCTTAGGGAGAGCAGAAAGTTGTCTGCATTAGAAGAGGAAGTTACAAAGGAATATTGACAAAATTAAGCAACAAGAAACCTGCTGAAGGAACTCATCGGGTCAAGCAGCATCTGTGGAGGAGGAAAGGAAGTATTGACTTCTCAGGTCATGTGGTGAACTATGTGCCTGTCGGGAAACGCCCCTGCTGACTGCTTCTGTGGCTCCTCCCACAGGCCCCTGTATAAAGGAGATCTGCGGCCTGACGCTCGGCCTCAGTCTCCAAGACATTGTATGATAGACACTCACTCCTGGTTCCTTCTTCCAGTCAATAAAAGCCGATATCTCGCCTTACGTCTCAGTGTGAGTTATTGATGGTGCATCAGGTCAAAATCTTGCAATAGAACTGGATGGAGAGGAATTGTCAACGTTTCAAGTCGAACTCTTACATCAGGACTGAGCTCCTCCCGTAAGTTTTTTGTCGCTCCAGATTTCAAAACCTGTAGTCTCGTGTGCTCTATTGACAAACTGACATGTGTCAGATTCTAGTGGATGAAAATTAATGTGTGATGTCATCCACAGTATTCTGGACAAGACTGACCAGTAAATTTTCCCATGATGAGTTTTAGGAATATGTCCATAAAACAAAGTGACTAAAGTCTAGTTTTGAAACATACAGTTTTTAAGTTTAATCAAAAGGGCCAAAATAATGGTGAATATGTCTTCTGCCAGAACTGTGCAAGCCATCTGAATCCCAAAACTTTGATGGGTCCCTTGACAATTCAGTCAGTAATCCTATGACTGCAAGTTGCAGGGATCATATTTGCTGGTGAACTTGTCATCTGAAGATAGAGACATTTCTTGGAGGTCTCAAAAATATCTCTGGAATTGAGAGTGGAATTGCAATTGGTTTATTATTGTCACATTCACCGAGCTACACTGAAAAGCTGGTCTTGCATACAGTTCATACAGATTAGATCATTATACAGCGTACTGAGGTGGAACAAGGTAAAACAATAACAATGCAGATTAAAGTGAATAGCAGCTACAGAGAAAGTGCAGTGCAGTTAGGAAGATTTAAAGGAATGTTACTGGCAATTCTCAGAGACAGAGAATTTAGATTTTAAAATGTAGAACGATTATAATAGAAGTAATGAGTGGATCTGTAGGGAGCCACTCGCACTGAGCTGCCATGCTCTAGTGCATTCCATATGTGAGCAGTGTCCCTCAATCATGCTGGAGGTGTGGAAAAACACATTTACCATCCAGGACGCTGCTTTTCAGAATCAGTCCATCTATCTATGAGTGCAGAAGAAATCTTCAAAACCTGGAGGTATTGGAAATAACCACGGTAAAAATTGTGCATAGCAACGAGCTCTTTACACTTAGAGTAGTTAGAAAGGGACTGGCAATGCAGATTATTGAATGGGAACAATTTTTAGGCAATAACATCTCAACCACACAGGGTCCTAATTTTTTAACCCAAAACTTTTGACTTGTGAGTAGGCTTTATGAGAACCCTGTCCAACCTGAAGTATAGATTTGTTTTCAGTGCACTGACAGGAATGTCTGCAAAACCTTGATTATTATGACTTCCCACCTTTTTTTCCAGACCTTATGAAGGGTCTCAGCCCGAAATGCCAACTGTTTACTTTTTTCCATCGATGCGGTATGACCTACTGAGCTTCTCCAGCATTTGGGATTTCAGCATTTGCAGATGTTCTCATCTTTGATATTTGATGTCCTCCAGAGGCCTTGATTTGTTGTCATTACACAGTCTGTGACTTCAAACTGATGCACCATCAATAACTCTCTCTGAGACGTAAAGGCGAGATATCGGCTTTTATTGACTGGAAGAAAGAACAAGCAGTAGTTGACCACCATACCACATCCTGGAGACTGAGGGCTGGGCTTAGGCCTCAATCGCCTTTATACCGGGGTCTGTGGGAGGAGCCACAGGAGCAGTCTGCAGGGGGTGTGTCCAGACAGGTATATGTAGTTCACCACATTCACCCCCACTTTGTTTTAAAAAGAGTCCCCATGTGGCGAAGTTTCTTACAAGTATATTTACAGGTTAAGTCTATCAGGTGGTCGAATCTGTCGCTGTGATCTACGTATCCTGTGATTGCACAGGTGCTGGTGGTGATTCCACCGGAGATGGAGGTTGTGCTGGTTCCGGCCTAACTGGAGGTGTCAGCCCACTAGGCGTCAGTGATCCCTCACGCGTGTGCGAGGCGCCTGGTATATACGCATATGAGACGCCCAGTATAGGAGTGTCGTGAGGAGTCTGTGTAGGGCTTGGTGTGCGCGGTGTCACCTCAGGTACAGGGTTCATAGTTACCGTGGAGTGTTCGGGGTAGTGGTCTGCTGCTCCTGCGGGCGCCAGGTCGCGGACGGAGACCGTGTCCTCCCGCCCATCAGGTAAGACCACGTAGGCATACTGGGGGTTCGCATGTAGAAGGTGAACCCTCTCGACCAACGGGGAGTATTTATTACTCCTCACATGTGTCCGGAGCAGCACTGGCCCTGGGGACGTCAGCCAAGCTGGCAGACTTCCTGGGAAAAGAGAATAGGCGCTTGTGAGGGGTGGCATTGGTGGACGTACATAACAGGGAGCGGATAGAGTGGAGTGTCTCAGGGAGGACCTCCTGCCATCGAGAGACCAGCAACCCTTTTGACTTAAGGGCTAAAAGTGTGGCCTTCCACACTGTGGCATTCTCCCTCTCCACCTGTCCATTTCCCCGGGGATTATAACTCGTGGTCCGACTAGTAGCAATGCCCCTAGCTAGCAGGTACCAGCGCAGCTCGTCACTCATAAAGGAGGACCCTCTATCACTGTGGATATAGCAGGGATATCCAAACAGAGTGAAGAGCTAGCGCAGAGCTTTTATGACGGACGTGGTAGTGGTGTCGGTGCAGGGGATGTCAAAGGGAACCGCGAGTACTTGTCGATTACGTTGAGAAAGTAGACGTTGCAGTCGGTGGCGGGAAGGGGGCCCTTAAAGTCAACATTCAGTCGCTCAAAGGGGCGGGTGGCCTTGACAAGTTGTGCCTTTTCGGGACGGTAGAAGTGCGGTTTGCACTCAGCGCAGACTTGGCTGTCCCTGGTCATCGTCCTGATGTCCTCAAGGGAGTACGGCAGGTTCTGGCGTTTCACTAAATGGTAAAATCAGGTGACCCCCGGATGGCAAAGATGTGCATGGAGGGCGTATAGCTGGTCGAGCTGTGCGCTGGCACACGCTCCCCGGGATAGGGCATCAGGGGGCTCATTGAGCCTTCCAGGCCGGTACAGGATGTCAGAGTTGTAGGTGGAGAGTTCAATTCTCCACCGCAAAATTTTATCATTTTTGATTTTGCCCCGCTGTTGGTTGCTGAACATGAATGCAACTGAGCGCTGGCCGGTCAGCAAGGTGAACCTTTTGCCGGCGAGATAGTGCCTCCAGTGCCTAACAGCCTCCACTATGGCCTGGGCTTCTTTCTCCACCGCGGAGTGCCGAATTTCAGAGCCTTGGAGGGTGCGAGAAAAGAATGCTACTGGCCTGCCTGCCTGATTGAGGGTAGCAGCAAGAGCGAAATCGGAGGCGTCACTCTCCACTTGGAAGGGAGCGGTCTCGTCCACTGCATGCATCGTAGCTTTGGCAATGTCCGCTTTAATGCAGCTGAAGGCCGTGCGGGCCTCGGCAGAGAGGGGAAAAGTGGTAGACTTGACCGGGGGCGGGCCTTGTCTGCGTAATGGGGGACCCATTGGGCGTAATAGGAAAACAAACCCAGGCACCGTCTGAGGGCTTTGAGAGTGGTGGGAAGAGGGAGTTCTAACAGGGGGCGCATACGGTCGGGATCAGGGCCAATGACCCCGTTTTCCACAACATACCCAAGGATAGCGAGTCGGGTGGTTCCGAACACACACATGTCCCTGTTATAAGTAAGGTTCAGCGCTGCGGCCACTTGGAAAAATCATTGGAGGTTGGCGTCGTGATCTGGCCAGTCATGACCACAGATGGTGATGTTATCCAGATAGGGAAATGTGACCTTCAGTTGGCACTGGTCCACCATCCGGTCCATTTCTCTCTGGAAGACCGAGACACCATTTGTGACACCAAATGGGACGCGCAGCAAGTGATAGAGCCTGCCGCCCGCCTCGAAAGCGTTATAGGGGCGGTCCTCTGGGCGGATGGGGAGCTGGTGATAAGCGGATTTCAGATCTATTGTCGAGTACACCTTGTACTGAGCTATCTGGTTGACCATATCCGCGATGTGGGGTAGGGGGTACGCGTCAAGCTGCGTGAACCTATTGATGGTTTGACTATAGTCCACGACCATCCTATTTTTCTGCCCGGTCCGAACAACAACCACCTGGGCCCTCCAAGAACTTGTGCTTGGCTCAATGATCCCCTCCCTGAGCAGCTGCTGCACCTCTGACTGAATGAAGGCCCTGTCCCCTGCGCTGTACCTCCTGCTTTTAGTTGCCACAGGTTTACAGTCGGGGGTCAGGTGGGCAAACAGTGGTGGGGGAGGGATCTTGAGGGTGGAGATGCTGCAAGTGGTGTCGGTAGCACAGCTGTCAGCATGGTGCTGGGTGGGATGTGTGGGTCGGTGTGTGCGTGTGTGTGGTCAGTAGCGGGGTATTTGGCGAAATCCCACAAAACTGAGAATTCCTGACAGTGAGTGGTGGGAGGGGCCCGTCATATGCCATAGTCACACTTTCGAGGTGGCTCTGGAAGTCCAGCCCCAATAGCACAGGTGCGCACAGTTGAGGCATGACCAGTAGCGCAAAGTTCCAATGTTCTGTGCCCTGCACCACCAATGTCACTACACAACCCACCCGGATGTCTATGGAATACGACCCAGAAGCCAAGGTGACCCTCTGGCTTACCGGGTGTGTCACAAGTCCGCAACGTTGCACTGTGTCCGGGTCAATAAATCTCTCAGTGCTGCCCGTGTCAAACAGGCAGCTAGTCCTGTGCCCCTCCACCAGGATGTCCATCATTGACCTTGCAAGCTGGTGTGGGGCACTTTGGTCGAGGGTTACGGTGGCCAGAGTTGAACTGCCGTCTTGGTGCCCGGTAAGCACCGGTGGGTAGGGGGCGGGGCATATTGGCGCCGACAAAGATGGCCATCCCCATCCGGGCATGCAAGATGGCGGCCCCCATGCTTCGCACGAGGCGGGCAGGCAAGATGGCGGCCCCTATGCCTCACACGCAGCGCTGCCCGACCCCACTCATGGTTTAGACTTACAGACCTTGGCGAAATGGCCCTTCTTCCCACAGCTGGAGCAGGTCGCTTCTCGGGCCGGGCAGCATTTTTGGGGGTGTTTTCGAGTCCACAGAAGTAACACTGCGCAGGCTTTTGACTGGCCGCAGCTGTGGTCCGGTTCGTGGAGTTCGTGGAATCGCGACTGGCAGTGGCGTTGGCGAATTCGCTTGCGGGAACCGGCGGCGGCGGGATCTGAGGTGTCCACGGAACCAGCAGGGAATTGTGTGGCTGGACAGCGTCAGCGTTGTGCAGAGCAGCCTCCAGCGTGTCAGCCGTATCGATCGCCAAGTGTGAGTTAAGATCGGCATTTTCCAGCAGCCGCTGACGCACATACACTGACCTGATTCCTGTAACAAAGGCGTCTCGTACCAAGAGTTCCGCATGCTGTTCTGCCGTGAGAGTTTTGCAGTCACAAGTCCGGACGCGTGTCTGTAGGGCTCGGAGAAACTGGGCGCTCGACTCTGCAGGCTGCTGCCATCGGGTAGCTAAGCGATGTCTTGCGTAGACAGTGTTCACCGGCCGCAGGTACTGTCTTTTGAGGGCGTCTAGTGCCCTTTCTTAGGTCGGCAGGCCCCTGATAAGTGAGTAAACTTTCAGGGTGACCCTCAAGAGGAGAATTCGGTGCATAACAGCTGGTTCAGTTGCACTAACCTCCTCCAAGTATGATTGGAAGCATGCAAGCCAGAGTTCAAAGGCAAGAGCTGCTTCAGGATCTTGGGGGTCCAAATCCAATCTTTCCGGACGTAAAACGCTTTCCATGTTTTAAAACTTCCAGTCAATAAAATTGATGCACCATCAATAACTCTCTCTGAGACGTGAAGTCAAGATATCGGCTTTTATTGACTGGAAGAAAGAACAAGCAGTAGTTGACCACCATACTACATCCTGGAGACTGAGAGGCCGGGCTCAGGCCTCAATCGCCTTTATACCGGGGTCTGTGGGAGGAGCCACAGGAGCAGTCTGCAGGGGGTGTGTCCAGACAGGTATATGTAGTTCACCACATTCACCCCCACTTTGTTTTAAAAAGAGTCCCCATGTGGCGAAGTTTCTTACAAGTATATTTACAGGTTAAGTCTATCAGGTGGTCGAATCTGTCGCTGTGATCTACGTATCCTGTGATTGCACAGGTGCTGGTGGTGATTCCACCGGAGATGGAGGTTGTGCTGGTTCCGGCCTAACTGGAGGTGTCAGCCCACTAGGCGTCAGTGATCCCTCACGCGTGTGCGAGGCGCCTGGTATATACGCATATGAGACGCCCAGTATAGGAGTGTCGTGAGGAGTCTGTGTAGGGCTTGGTGTGCGCGGTGTCACCTCAGGTACAGGGTTCATAGTTACCGTGGAGTGTTCGGGGTAGTGGTCTGCTGCTCCTGCGGGCGCCAGGTCGCGGACGGAGACCGTGTCCTCCCGCCCATCAGGTAAGACCACGTAGGCATACTGGGGGTTCGCATGTAGAAGGTGAACCCTCTCGACCAACGGGGAGTATTTATTACTCCTCACATGTGTCCGGAGCAGCACTGGCCCTGGGGACGTCAGCCAAGCTGGCAGACTTCCTGGGAAAAGAGAATAGGCGCTTGTGAGGGGTGGCATTGGTGGACGTACATAACAGGGAGCGGATAGAGTGGAGTGTCTCAGGGAGGACCTCCTGCCATCGAGAGACCAGCAACCCTTTTGACTTAAGGGCTAAAAGTGTGGCCTTCCACACTGTGGCATTCTCCCTCTCCACCTGTCCATTTCCCCGGGGATTATAACTCGTGGTCCGACTAGTAGCAATGCCCCTAGCTAGCAGGTACCAGCGCAGCTCGTCACTCATAAAGGAGGACCCTCTATCACTGTGGATATAGCAGGGATATCCAAACAGAGTGAAGAGCTAGCGCAGAGCTTTTATGACGGACGTGGTAGTGGTGTCGGTGCAGGGGATGTCAAAGGGAACCGCGAGTACTTGTCGATTACGTTGAGAAAGTAGACGTTGCAGTCGGTGGCGGGAAGGGGGCCCTTAAAGTCAACATTCAGTCGCTCAAAGGGGCGGGTGGCCTTGACAAGTTGTGCCTTTTCGGGACGGTAGAAGTGCGGTTTGCACTCAGCGCAGACTTGGCTGTCCCTGGTCATCGTCCTGATGTCCTCAAGGGAGTACGGCAGGTTCTGGCGTTTCACTAAATGGTAAAATCAGGTGACCCCCGGATGGCAAAGATGTGCATGGAGGGCGTATAGCTGGTCGAGCTGTGCGCTGGCACACGCTCCCCGGGATAGGGCATCAGGGGGCTCATTGAGCCTTCCAGGCCGGTACAGGATGTCAGAGTTGTAGGTGGAGAGTTCAATTCTCCACCGCAAAATTTTATCATTTTTGATTTTGCCCCGCTGTTGGTTGCTGAACATGAATGCAACTGAGCGCTGGCCGGTCAGCAAGGTGAACCTTTTGCCGGCGAGATAGTGCCTCCAGTGCCTAACAGCCTCCACTATGGCCTGGGCTTCTTTCTCCACCGCGGAGTGCCGAATTTCAGAGCCTTGGAGGGTGCGAGAAAAGAATGCTACTGGCCTGCCTGCCTGATTGAGGGTAGCAGCAAGAGCGAAATCGGAGGCGTCACTCTCCACTTGGAAGGGAGCGGTCTCGTCCACTGCATGCATCGTAGCTTTGGCAATGTCCGCTTTAATGCAGCTGAAGGCCGTGCGGGCCTCGGCAGAGAGGGGAAAAGTGGTAGACTTGACCGGGGGCGGGCCTTGTCTGCGTAATGGGGGACCCATTGGGCGTAATAGGAAAACAAACCCAGGCACCGTCTGAGGGCTTTGAGAGTGGTGGGAAGAGGGAGTTCTAACAGGGGGCGCATACGGTCGGGATCAGGGCCAATGACCCCGTTTTCCACAACATACCCAAGGATAGCGAGTCGGGTGGTTCCGAACACACACATGTCCCTGTTATAAGTAAGGTTCAGCGCTGCGGCCACTTGGAAAAATCATTGGAGGTTGGCGTCGTGATCTGGCCAGTCATGACCACAGATGGTGATGTTATCCAGATAGGGAAATGTGACCTTCAGTTGGCACTGGTCCACCATCCGGTCCATTTCTCTCTGGAAGACCGAGACACCATTTGTGACACCAAATGGGACGCGCAGCAAGTGATAGAGCCTGCCGCCCGCCTCGAAAGCGTTATAGGGGCGGTCCTCTGGGCGGATGGGGAGCTGGTGATAAGCGGATTTCAGATCTATTGTCGAGTACACCTTGTACTGAGCTATCTGGTTGACCATATCCGCGATGTGGGGTAGGGGGTACGCGTCAAGCTGCGTGAACCTATTGATGGTTTGACTATAGTCCACGACCATCCTATTTTTCTGCCCGGTCCGAACAACAACCACCTGGGCCCTCCAAGAACTTGTGCTTGGCTCAATGATCCCCTCCCTGAGCAGCTGCTGCACCTCTGACTGAATGAAGGCCCTGTCCCCTGCGCTGTACCTCCTGCTTTTAGTTGCCACAGGTTTACAGTCGGGGGTCAGGTGGGCAAACAGTGGTGGGGGAGGGATCTTGAGGGTGGAGATGCTGCAAGTGGTGTCGGTAGCACAGCTGTCAGCATGGTGCTGGGTGGGATGTGTGGGTCGGTGTGTGCGTGTGTGTGGTCAGTAGCGGGGTATTTGGCGAAATCCCACAAAACTGAGAATTCCTGACAGTGAGTGGTGGGAGGGGCCCGTCATATGCCATAGTCACACTTTCGAGGTGGCTCTGGAAGTCCAGCCCCAATAGCACAGGTGCGCACAGTTGAGGCATGACCAGTAGCGCAAAGTTCCAATGTTCTGTGCCCTGCACCACCAATGTCACTACACAACCCACCCGGATGTCTATGGAATACGACCCAGAAGCCAAGGTGACCCTCTGGCTTACCGGGTGTGTCACAAGTCCGCAACGTTGCACTGTGTCCGGGTCAATAAATCTCTCAGTGCTGCCCGTGTCAAACAGGCAGCTAGTCCTGTGCCCCTCCACCAGGATGTCCATCATTGACCTTGCAAGCTGGTGTGGGGCACTTTGGTCGAGGGTTACGGTGGCCAGAGTTGAACTGCCGTCTTGGTGCCCGGTAAGCACCGGTGGGTAGGGGGCGGGGCATATTGGCGCCGACAAAGATGGCCATCCCCATCCGGGCATGCAAGATGGCGGCCCCCATGCTTCGCACGAGGCGGGCAGGCAAGATGGCGGCCCCTATGCCTCACACGCAGCGCTGCCCGACCCCACTCATGGTTTAGACTTACAGACCTTGGCGAAATGGCCCTTCTTCCCACAGCTGGAGCAGGTCGCTTCTCGGGCCGGGCAGCATTTTTGGGGGTGTTTTCGAGTCCACAGAAGTAACACTGCGCAGGCTTTTGACTGGCCGCAGCTGTGGTCCGGTTCGTGGAGTTCGTGGAATCGCGACTGGCAGTGGCGTTGGCGAATTCGCTTGCGGGAACCGGCGGCGGCGGGATCTGAGGTGTCCACGGAACCAGCAGGGAATTGTGTGGCTGGACAGCGTCAGCGTTGTGCAGAGCAGCCTCCAGCGTGTCAGCCGTATCGATCGCCAAGTGTGAGTTAAGATCGGCATTTTCCAGCAGCCGCTGACGCACATACACTGACCTGATTCCTGTAACAAAGGCGTCTCGTACCAAGAGTTCCGCATGCTGTTCTGCCGTGAGAGTTTTGCAGTCACAAGTCCGGACGCGTGTCTGTAGGGCTCGGAGAAACTGGGCGCTCGACTCTGCAGGCTGCTGCCATCGGGTAGCTAAGCGATGTCTTGCGTAGACAGTGTTCACCGGCCGCAGGTACTGTCTTTTGAGGGCGTCTAGTGCCCTTTCTTAGGTCGGCAGGCCCCTGATAAGTGAGTAAACTTTCAGGGTGACCCTCAAGAGGAGAATTCGGTGCATAACAGCTGGTTCAGTTGCACTAACCTCCTCCAAGTATGATTGGAAGCATGCAAGCCAGAGTTCAAAGGCAAGAGCTGCTTCAGGATCTTGGGGGTCCAAATCCAATCTTTCCGGACGTAAAACGCTTTCCATGTTTTAAAACTTCCAGTCAATAAAATTGATGCACCATCAATAACTCTCTCTGAGACGTGAAGTCAAGATATCGGCTTTTATTGACTGGAAGAAAGAACAAGCAGTAGTTGACCACCATACTACATCCTGGAGACTGAGAGGCCGGGCTCAGGCCTCAATCGCCTTTATACCGGGGTCTGTGGGAGGAGCCACAGGAGCAGTCTGCAGGGGGTGTGTCCAGACAGGTATATGTAGTTCACCACATTCACCCCCACTTTGTTTTAAAAAGAGTCCCCATGTGGCGAAGTTTCTTACAAGTATATTTACAGGTTAAGTCTATCAGGTGGTCGAATCTGTCGCTGTGATCTACGTATCCTGTGATTGCACAGGTGCTGGTGGTGATTCCACCGGAGATGGAGGTTGTGCTGGTTCCGGCCTAACTGGAGGTGTCAGCCCACTAGGCGTCAGTGATCCCTCACGCGTGTGCGAGGCGCCTGGTATATACGCATATGAGACGCCCAGTATAGGAGTGTCGTGAGGAGTCTGTGTAGGGCTTGGTGTGCGCGGTGTCACCTCAGGTACAGGGTTCATAGTTACCGTGGAGTGTTCGGGGTAGTGGTCTGCTGCTCCTGCGGGCGCCAGGTCGCGGACGGAGACCGTGTCCTCCCGCCCATCAGGTAAGACCACGTAGGCATACTGGGGGTTCGCATGTAGAAGGTGAACCCTCTCGACCAACGGGGAGTATTTATTACTCCTCACATGTGTCCGGAGCAGCACTGGCCCTGGGGACGTCAGCCAAGCTGGCAGACTTCCTGGGAAAAGAGAATAGGCGCTTGTGAGGGGTGGCATTGGTGGACGTACATAACAGGGAGCGGATAGAGTGGAGTGTCTCAGGGAGGACCTCCTGCCATCGAGAGACCAGCAACCCTTTTGACTTAAGGGCTAAAAGTGTGGCCTTCCACACTGTGGCATTCTCCCTCTCCACCTGTCCATTTCCCCGGGGATTATAACTCGTGGTCCGACTAGTAGCAATGCCCCTAGCTAGCAGGTACCAGCGCAGCTCGTCACTCATAAAGGAGGACCCTCTATCACTGTGGATATAGCAGGGATATCCAAACAGAGTGAAGAGCTAGCGCAGAGCTTTTATGACGGACGTGGTAGTGGTGTCGGTGCAGGGGATGTCAAAGGGAACCGCGAGTACTTGTCGATTACGTTGAGAAAGTAGACGTTGCAGTCGGTGGCGGGAAGGGGGCCCTTAAAGTCAACATTCAGTCGCTCAAAGGGGCGGGTGGCCTTGACAAGTTGTGCCTTTTCGGGACGGTAGAAGTGCGGTTTGCACTCAGCGCAGACTTGGCTGTCCCTGGTCATCGTCCTGATGTCCTCAAGGGAGTACGGCAGGTTCTGGCGTTTCACTAAATGGTAAAATCAGGTGACCCCCGGATGGCAAAGATGTGCATGGAGGGCGTATAGCTGGTCGAGCTGTGCGCTGGCACACGCTCCCCGGGATAGGGCATCAGGGGGCTCATTGAGCCTTCCAGGCCGGTACAGGATGTCAGAGTTGTAGGTGGAGAGTTCAATTCTCCACCGCAAAATTTTATCATTTTTGATTTTGCCCCGCTGTTGGTTGCTGAACATGAATGCAACTGAGCGCTGGCCGGTCAGCAAGGTGAACCTTTTGCCGGCGAGATAGTGCCTCCAGTGCCTAACAGCCTCCACTATGGCCTGGGCTTCTTTCTCCACCGCGGAGTGCCGAATTTCAGAGCCTTGGAGGGTGCGAGAAAAGAATGCTACTGGCCTGCCTGCCTGATTGAGGGTAGCAGCAAGAGCGAAATCGGAGGCGTCACTCTCCACTTGGAAGGGAGCGGTCTCGTCCACTGCATGCATCGTAGCTTTGGCAATGTCCGCTTTAATGCAGCTGAAGGCCGTGCGGGCCTCGGCAGAGAGGGGAAAAGTGGTAGACTTGACCGGGGGCGGGCCTTGTCTGCGTAATGGGGGACCCATTGGGCGTAATAGGAAAACAAACCCAGGCACCGTCTGAGGGCTTTGAGAGTGGTGGGAAGAGGGAGTTCTAACAGGGGGCGCATACGGTCGGGATCAGGGCCAATGACCCCGTTTTCCACAACATACCCAAGGATAGCGAGTCGGGTGGTTCCGAACACACACATGTCCCTGTTATAAGTAAGGTTCAGCGCTGCGGCCACTTGGAAAAATCATTGGAGGTTGGCGTCGTGATCTGGCCAGTCATGACCACAGATGGTGATGTTATCCAGATAGGGAAATGTGACCTTCAGTTGGCACTGGTCCACCATCCGGTCCATTTCTCTCTGGAAGACCGAGACACCATTTGTGACACCAAATGGGACGCGCAGCAAGTGATAGAGCCTGCCGCCCGCCTCGAAAGCGTTATAGGGGCGGTCCTCTGGGCGGATGGGGAGCTGGTGATAAGCGGATTTCAGATCTATTGTCGAGTACACCTTGTACTGAGCTATCTGGTTGACCATATCCGCGATGTGGGGTAGGGGGTACGCGTCAAGCTGCGTGAACCTATTGATGGTTTGACTATAGTCCACGACCATCCTATTTTTCTGCCCGGTCCGAACAACAACCACCTGGGCCCTCCAAGAACTTGTGCTTGGCTCAATGATCCCCTCCCTGAGCAGCTGCTGCACCTCTGACTGAATGAAGGCCCTGTCCCCTGCGCTGTACCTCCTGCTTTTAGTTGCCACAGGTTTACAGTCGGGGGTCAGGTGGGCAAACAGTGGTGGGGGAGGGATCTTGAGGGTGGAGATGCTGCAAGTGGTGTCGGTAGCACAGCTGTCAGCATGGTGCTGGGTGGGATGTGTGGGTCGGTGTGTGCGTGTGTGTGGTCAGTAGCGGGGTATTTGGCGAAATCCCACAAAACTGAGAATTCCTGACAGTGAGTGGTGGGAGGGGCCCGTCATATGCCATAGTCACACTTTCGAGGTGGCTCTGGAAGTCCAGCCCCAATAGCACAGGTGCGCACAGTTGAGGCATGACCAGTAGCGCAAAGTTCCAATGTTCTGTGCCCTGCACCACCAATGTCACTACACAACCCACCCGGATGTCTATGGAATACGACCCAGAAGCCAAGGTGACCCTCTGGCTTACCGGGTGTGT
Source organism: Hypanus sabinus (assembly GCF_030144855.1). Classification (NCBI taxonomy): domain Eukaryota; kingdom Metazoa; phylum Chordata; class Chondrichthyes; order Myliobatiformes; family Dasyatidae; genus Hypanus; species Hypanus sabinus. Next base: position 37,386,236 of record NC_082711.1, read on the forward strand.
CACAAGTCCGCAACGTTGCACTGTGTCCGGGTCAATAAATCTCTCAGTGCTGCCCGTGTCAAACAGGCAGCTAGTCCTGTGCCCCTCCACCAGGATGTCCATCATTGACCTTGCAAGCTGGTGTGGGGCACTTTGGTCGAGGGTTACGGTGGCCAGAGTTGAACTGCCGTCTTGGTGCCCGGTAAGCACCGGTGGGTAGGGGGCGGGGCATATTGGCGCCGACAAAGATGGCCATCCCCATCCGGGCATGCAAGATGGCGGCCCCCATGCTTCGCACGAGGCGGGCAGGCAAGATGGCGGCCCCTATGCCTCACACGCAGCGCTGCCCGACCCCACTCATGGTTTAGACTTACAGACCTTGGCGAAATGGCCCTTCTTCCCACAGCTGGAGCAGGTCGCTTCTCGGGCCGGGCAGCATTTTTGGGGGTGTTTTCGAGTCCACAGAAGTAACACTGCGCAGGCTTTTGACTGGCCGCAGCTGTGGTCCGGTTCGTGGAGTTCGTGGAATCGCGACTGGCAGTGGCGTTGGCGAATTCGCTTGCGGGAACCGGCGGCGGCGGGATCTGAGGTGTCCACGGAACCAGCAGGGAATTGTGTGGCTGGACAGCGTCAGCGTTGTGCAGAGCAGCCTCCAGCGTGTCAGCCGTATCGATCGCCAAGTGTGAGTTAAGATCGGCATTTTCCAGCAGCCGCTGACGCACATACACTGACCTGATTCCTGTAACAAAGGCGTCTCGTACCAAGAGTTCCGCATGCTGTTCTGCCGTGAGAGTTTTGCAGTCACAAGTCCGGACGCGTGTCTGTAGGGCTCGGAGAAACTGGGCGCTCGACTCTGCAGGCTGCTGCCATCGGGTAGCTAAGCGATGTCTTGCGTAGACAGTGTTCACCGGCCGCAGGTACTGTCTTTTGAGGGCGTCTAGTGCCCTTTCTTAGGTCGGCAGGCCCCTGATAAGTGAGTAAACTTTCAGGGTGACCCTCAAGAGGAGAATTCGGTGCATAACAGCTGGTTCAGTTGCACTAACCTCCTCCAAGTATGATTGGAAGCATGCAAGCCAGAGTTCAAAGGCAAGAGCTGCTTCAGGATCTTGGGGGTCCAAATCCAATCTTTCCGGACGTAAAACGCTTTCCATGTTTTAAAACTTCCAGTCAATAAAATTGATGCACCATCAATAACTCTCTCTGAGAAGTGAAGTCAAGATATCGGCTTTTATTGACTGGAAGAAAGAACAAGCAGTAGTTGACCACCATACTACATCCTGGAGACTGAGAGGCCGGGCTCAGGCCTCAATCGCCTTTATACAGGGGTCTGTGGGAGGAGCCACAGGAGCAGTCAGCAGGGGCGTGTCCAGACAGGTATATGTAATTCACCACACAAACCCAACAACGAAGTTGAGCCTTAACTACAGTCTGAAATGGCGAGGCTATAATTAAGAATAAACGATGAACGCCAGCCTCACTATCAACATTCATATCCTGTGAAAAGGTATGAAGAAATAAATTCTACAGACACAAAGAAACAGTAATATTTAACCAACTTTTTAGGCCTCTTTGATTTTGATTGCTGGTATGTTTCACTCTCTTTTGTCTGCTCTGTTCATACTGGAGCTATTGAGATTGGGAATAAAAATTACAGGAGTTCAAAATGGTAGTGTGGAGTAAATTGGGAAAGAAGGGGGAAATAAGCCAGTTTCTTGACTGTCCATTCCCATTGGATGGGGTGGAATAGACTCAAGCCTTTATCTTGTTTTGATAAACCCCTAGTGGGCTAATTCCCAATTTGTGTGGTGAGGATGGGGATTTATCATACTGGGAGAGCACTCCCCAAAATGGCAAACTGTAGACACTGAAACCCTTCAACAACTCCTCCCAATGAAGTCCCTTCATTTTCAGAGAGTACGGAGTTGGAACCTGTGGTTCTAAAGGTCCATGAAATCTTGCTAATTGGAATTGCACTTAATAGTGAGTGGGAGACGGGAGAATTACTGTTCGGCATATTCTAACAAGCAGCCATTCCATCGCCGAGACAACAGTCCAATAAAAAATGTAAACAGCAATAATCTTGAACAGTGGTACTAAAACTGGTCAAACCTGAACCTGCACTGTAATTCTGTTAAACATGAGCTGTCAGCACTGAACTGAACTGTGAAGTAAGTAACAAATTCTGCATAGCTTTTTGAAAAGATGTAGGTAAAACTGTTAGAGATATTTGGACATTAATAACATTGAAACTGATTTAATAGCAAAGCTTAACGTTTTGAATTTGTATTTATAGCCAAAGTAATAAATGAGAAACATGGGGGTGACAGAGAGTGTCTAATGACACTATGAATATATTCATAGACTTTTCAATATTTATAGAGAAATCAAAAATGCATTTTTAAAGAACAGGTTAATAATGATGATGGTTAAATACTAAATGCAAGAATTCTTCAGAAACACATGTTACTGCAGACAATAGCCACAGTGTTCTACACAGTAGCTTAAAATATAACAACCGGGCAACTTATAAAACATTAAACATGGGAAGTAAAGGATTGTAAATGCTAATATGCTGCTTGCTCTTTCAATGAAAAAAGTGTTTTTAATTTCTAATTTTCTCATCGAGCTTCTGTCCTGAAGGGGGTGACTCACAGTTAGATACAGTTACACAGTTGCTGGCAATTCTCCAGCTGCTCACCCAAGTGGCTTTCCCTTACGTGTGAACTTTCGCACTGATTGCTGGCAGGCATCACGGCAGCCCAATCATGTCCCTAAGCATGGGCAACACAGGAGAAATTTTCCACTGCGCTCATAGGATAGAGGTCAAGAGCTGGAGTCTCAGCCCTCAGAAGCTGGGACCAACTGCAGCCCTCTCAATTTTCTCCTATGTTAGAGTTACCCTGAGTGAGAGCAACCATTCCATGTGAAAATTGAGTTTCAACCAATTCTCAAGCTGTTAGCTACAGTAGAAAATATGGTTCATCGTTAAAATTGTTTGTCTTCCACCATAGGAGATATTTAACGCTAAATTCTTGCAAACAATACATGGGGGTTCTTTATAATGTGCCTACACAGGAGAGATTTAGTGTGAAATTCTTGCAAACAAAGATGCTTTTATGTTGTTATCAGAGTGGGCTAGAGTACTGCTAATTTTAGGATGCACTGCGGAGGAAGAATAGATGTGTTGAGCGCAGGTCAGTTTACAAGTTTCTGAGGTAATGGATATCTGAAGTGATAATACAGCAACAATCATAACAAGGGATTTAAACCACCAGAACAAAACTCAGAGAGCTTTTAAACCAACATCTGGGCCCAAAGGTAAGAATACATCTTTCAGAGTCAATTGCAAAGCTTCTATTATTTATATAATACTAGTGGGGTTAGATTTCAGGGTGGGTGGTGAGCTGGGCACTTTTATCCCTTACCATGACAAAAGATCAGTAGTCACTCCAGAGAAACGTTCTGAATGGCCATTATGAGCCTTTCTCTTGTTTCCATTAGTTATAGAAATCTGGAGAATCCCTATAGAAATACCAGCCTAATATACTTGCAGATAAGTAGAATATACAAAGTCCCAGTGTGTATATCACAAACTGAATTGAGAATGCAGTGGACAACACGCACTCTCAACAAGCATATATTACTTACTTACTGCCCATTATGCCACTGGCATTTAGGGCAGCAATGAAGGTCCTCCAACTCTGGCCGTGTTCAGGGCTTTCTTTACCGTGTCAGTACCTTCCTCTTGGTTTTCACTACTGTCAGTCATGCAAGTCCCAGGTGGAGACTCAGGAATGCTTTTGCACTCAGATGTGGAAGGATTCTTCATTGTTGTTTCCATAATAACTTTCTTTTACCAGTCAGGGTTGTTAGCCCTAAGCTGAACTCCTGAACCAAGAGGATCGGTTGACCACTCTAAGTCTGTCCTCTACTGTTTGCCGTGTTTGGCATGGGTGGCCCTTCCAAGGGTCAATGCATAAAGCCCTGACTCCAGCCAACATTGCTCGCTGGGTCATTGAAGCACACAAACTTCCAAACCATGACAAGGTTGTGGTCGTCTTGAAGGAATCATACATTAATCTTATAAACTCTTCTCGGGCTTCCAGCTGAATACAGGTATCGATTTTAACCGATGCTTTGATGACAGGCTCTGCCATTTTAATCAGGGACACTGTCTGGTCATGTCTAGTCTGGCAATATTTATTCCTCTGTCATACATCCCTCCTGATTGGTTAGTCCTCATCTGCAGGTTTCCGCTGTCGCACCTGGTTTACAATCGAATGCCAGTTCTTACTAGAGCGAGATCTTCGTCTTTGTTAGAATTCTTTTCATCTAGTTTGATTTCAATGGCTTCCTTCACCAGGCAGTCCCAGAAGCCTCTGGAATGGCACAGTAGTTTTGTGCCATCATAATCAATCTTACAGCCATGACAAACACAATGTTCAGCTACCACCAGTTTCCCAAATGGATACTCTTCCTGTGCTCCTTGATGCAGGTTTCCATTGTGCATCCTGTCTGGCCTATGTGCGCTGCTCAACATCCCATAAACGCCAGCCGTCCCGAGCCCCAGCTGTGATTTGAGCTTCCTTATGAGTTTGTGGATCCAATATTTCTTCAGGATCCTGGCGGTCCTTCCAGGAACCATGGAAATGTAGGGAAGACAGGCAGTAGCGACAGATTCCTCCTCATTGTTAGGTTCCCTGGGTTTTCCACCAGGCAAAACTACTGTGCCATGCCAATGGCTTTTAGAATGACCTGGTGAAGGAAGCCATTGAGATAAAACTAGGGGAAACAATTTTAACAAAGACAGATGTCTCACTCTAAGAACCAGAATTCGATTACAAGCGAGGTGGGACTGCAAAAAACTGACTGGATGAGGACTAACAAATCAGAAGAGATGGACAACGGGGGTATAAATACCATCATCCCTGATGAAAGTGGCAGAGTCTGTCATTGGAACATCAGTTAAAATCGATACTTGTACCCGGCTGGAAGACCAAGAAGAGATTATTCGTCATATACGCTAGCAAAGCACAAGATCCTTTTTTATATATTAATCTTGCTGTTATTTCTGTAATGTGGACTCTGAAAATTTATTTTTGGGGATCTTTTTAAAATTGTCAACACTCATAGAGTCACAGAGTTACACAGCACAGAAACAGAATTTTGGCCCCTCAGTTCCATGGTCGTCATCAAGTGCACATCTATATTGATCCCATTTAGTAGCATTTAGGTATTTCATAGCCACGAATGCCTTGATGATTCAAATGCTCATCCATATACTCCTTAGATGTTGCATGAGTAAGTACACCCCTTCAGATAGATCCCTACTTCACTTGCATGATAGAAAAATTCTCACTTGCCTCACCTTTAAATCTTTAAGCCCTTACCCCAAACCTGTACACTCTAACTTCAGACATCTCTGCCATGGAGATAGCCTACGCTACCGATGCCCCATTTAATTTTGCGAACATCTATTAAGCTATTCCTCAGACTCATCCACCCCAAAGTAAACTAGACCAACCTTTTCAATCTTCCCTCATAACTAAATTGTCCTTCACAGGTAATATCCTTTTGATCAGTGCAATCATATCCTTCTATGGTAGATCGACTGTGGCCCAATTACTTTTCATAAGGTTCTATCACAACCTTACTAAGCTTGTCCCTGCTAATGAAGATAAGCGTTCTAGATGCCTTGTTCACACCTTATTGCTTATTTGCTTTGTTCTCTTCGGAGATTCTTAGGCTTGTACACCAAGGTCCCACTATTTTTTTAATATTCCCATGGCCCTACCTTTCATTGTATATATCTTACACAATTAGTCCTCCCAAAGTGCATCCCTTCTTATTTATCAAATTCCATTTGCCATAGCTCCACCCATCTTGCCTAAAAACTATTATCCTCATCATGACATCGTCAATATGGATTATTGCCTGAAAACTTAACTTCTTCATTCATATCTGAATGCAGAATGTCTTGTGGCTCCACTATCACTTGTTACTTCCAATTACAAATCTGACTTTAGATCCAATTTCCCATTTTACCTTGGATAACCTGGGTTCTAACATTTTGGATCAGTTTCCGATGTTGGACTTTGCCAAAAGCCTACAGAAATCCATGAAGATTACATCGCTATCCTTATTAATGCATTTTCAACCTCATCAAAAGACTTACATTGGTTGAATGAACTTAAAGTTGATATCCATCTTAGTGCCGGTAGTTAAATGAAAATTACAAAAGTTGAAAATTGGAAATAAAAGCAGAAAATTCTAGATGTATTCATTAGGTCAGACAGCATCTGTAAAAAAATAAACATAGTTAACAGAGTTTGCATCACCTATAAATTTGCCAATGACACAAATGTTGTCAATGAAATATCAGATGGCAAGGAGGGGGGATCGAGAGAGATTGACCAGTTGAGTGGTGTTGCAAAAATAATCTTGCACTCAATGTCAGTATGACCAAGGAGTTATTTGTAAACTTCAGGAAGGGGAAGTCGAGTGAACACACATTTGTACTTATTGAAGGGTCAACAGTGGAAAAGATGAGCAGTTTCAAGGTCTTGGGTGTCAACATCTCTGAAAATCTCTCTTGGGCCCAACATATTGATACAATTATGAAGAAGGCATGCCAGTCATTATATTTCATTAAGAGTTTGAGAAGATTTGGTATATCACCAAAGACTGCAGGAAATTTCTACAGAGGTACTGTAGGGAGAATTCTAACTGGTTGCATCAGCATATGGTTTGGATGGGCAAATGCCTAGGATTGGAAAAAGCTGCAGAGGGTCAGTCAGCTCCATCATGGGCATTAGCTTCCCCAGCGTCAAGGACACCTTCAAAAGCAGGCGCTTCAAAAAGGCAGTGTAAGACATTATGGACCATTGTCACCCAGGACATGCCCTGTTCCCTTTATTACCATCAGAGCAGAGCCTGAAGACACACAGTCAACATTTTAGGAGCAGCTTCTTCCCCTCTGCCATCAAATTTCTGAATGGACAATGAATCCATGGACACTGCCTGCCCATTTTTGCTCTCTTTTTTCACTACTTACTTTTTTTATACATATATTTCTTATTGCAATTTATAGTATGTTTTATGTATTGCACTGTACTACAGCAGTAAAACAAAAGAATTCAACTGACACTGATGCTGGTTGAGTGTGAAGATCCTTCATCAGTGTCCATGGAAGCTCGCAGCGACAAACTACAGCTGTGCATAAAGCTAGATGAGCACACTGTTCTTTCTTATGAAGTCAGGGGTTATCAAATCACTTTAAAAGCAAAAAGGCTAATGCTTCCTTTCAAGCAGCAGAGCAATGGCACGAGAATGCATTAGCTGTTATCAACAAAAGCTATTTCAAGCCTTTACCCAATGCAACAGTTTCAACTGAGGGAGCAACAGTTATCAGAAATGTCAATCTACTATATGAAACCCAAGTAGGCTTTATCAAACAGAACGCCCAGGCTGAGATGGGAACCTGCAGGAAATTCAGCTGCGGATGCCTATACATCATGCCAGAGGTAAATTAAGATTCCTATTCGCCCTACGGTTCATCTAAAGACTGGGATATTAACTTTATTTCTAAAGGACTTGGTTCAACACTAGTTAAGTTGATACTTTCTTGTCAGTTTATGCTGCTCAACTGTTATCAATATTAAAATCATGATCAAGTTTAAATTGTCAAATAAGTTTAAACATGATGCATAAATTTTCCAAAGGATCCCAAAACACGGCTGACACTGATACTCCCATTAGTTAAGGTGAATTATTCTGAATAAATCAATTAAATATATTATTTTAAAGCTTTTTATTCTCACTTATCAACTTAAAGAATACAGCTGTTTTGACAATTTGTAGTTTGTACAGTTTCCTCAACAATCTCTCTCTCTCTCTCTCTCTCTCTCTCTCTCTCTCTCCCTCTCGCACACACACAGAGATTTTGTCACTTTGCTCAATAAAACCAAGAGCGTCAGCAAATTGCATCACAAACTTTTTTTTCAGCGGTAAAAGGAGGTCACTAAAAAGACCTGCTCTCTGCTGCCATCAGCAACTGAAGACCACTGGAAGAATCAATCAATCACAAGTTAAGTGGAGGACAGAGGAAAGGTACATCAGCTAAACATGCTGAGTGCAGCAAGGGGTCATCGAGGTCTGTCGATCTAATGACATTACAGTGGGAACCAACTTCCTTTGCTGATGTTATCTAAGGTGTTCTGTTTACTGGACTGCACGGACAGCCAAGTAGATGGATGACTTCAGTGGTCCTCCATCACCTGATGAGGACAGAAGGTATTTGGTCAAAACCTGCACCTTGTTATCATGAGCCTGTGGTGAAAGGGTAGAGGTTATTTGTACTGTCAGTCTACTTGTCTGCTCGGCTTGGGGCCTTTTCAACATGCCTGAGAAGAGAGAGAAAAGGAATTTTTCCTTTCCTGGGGGAGGCAGCTTTGTCAGTCGTTCAGGTTCAGTGACACTGTGCAGCATGTATCCCGAGCAAGGCTGCCTGCAGGAGCAACTTCCCAACAACCCTCGCCTCTTGTTCCCCTCAGATACGAAAAACAAGCAAACATGCATGGGAAACTCCCAGGGAGTGCTGATACCCATCATAATAAAAAGGTATCAAAATGTACAGTATCGATGAGGTGAGTTTAGTTGACGCATTCAGTAAGCTTCTGATAAGATCCTACGTGGGACATTTCTTTCTTAACCTTTGAGTATCACGGATGTGCTGCATTGTCAGAGTGCTGCCTGCTGAGATGGAAATCTGTACACCTTCTTCAAAGGTTCAAAGGTCAAACTTAATGTCAGAGAAATGTATACAATATGCATCCTGAATTGCTTTTTCTTCACAAATATCCACAAAAACAGAGAAGAATGAACGACAGTTAAATGTGAGAACCCCATAGTCCCCCAGCTCCCCCCTCCCACGCGTAAGTGGCTGCAAGCAATGATCCCTCTCCCCCCACCAGCATAAAAAAACTCGCAGTACCATAACCGAGCCCAAGCGTGTGCTAAGCAACAGCAAAGATTCAGACCAAAGTTACCCCAAAAGCTTCGCATTTCATCCAACATTCAACAAACCAAAGGTTCTCTCTCTCCCTGGCAAGGGAGAGGGAAGTGTCCCCCATTTTCACAGTGAGTGGGAGACATAACAACAATCTGCTGGTTTACGATGTTAAAAGTCTGTTTCGTCACTTTTTTTGAGCTCTGTGTCCGAAGATCGCAAAGACCTCAGGTCTTCGGGCCCACAGCGAAAGATTTTCCGGCCTCCCCGATGACACGCGAGTCTCGTACCGTGACACCAACCCTCGATCCGCCCACCTTCAGAGACCCGAGATCTTAGGCTTCCGAACACAATCGTGACTCTCAGGCCAAACCCTTGGCATGTCGAATAATGGCCAGTCGTGGAGCCCCGAGAACGGGTCCCATTCCCACAAAGAACCGAAGCCTGCGTGGAACTCCAGGTCAGGGTCTTCAAAAGAACCCTGAAAGGGAAAAATAAAGATATTAAAGGTAGAAAAAGAGCTGTTTCCGAAGCTGTAAGCAAAAGAGTTGCCATTAGGAACCATTATCCCTCCTAAACTCTGCCTTCTCTCTTAGGAGGACATCAACAATTACAATGCATTCCTTGATTCACGAAAGTGTTGTGTTTCTGGAAATATTTGATCCAGTGAAATACTGTCAATTGAAAAGACTAGACATAATGCATCAGGCATATCTGGGTACTGTGTATCCCCCATCACAGAGTGACAGGGGAGTGACACAGTAATGAAAAAATAATTTCTGAAGTTGCAGCATGTCTGGGGTCGTATGGTCATGCACTTCGGTAGAAGAAATGAAAGGGTTGACTATTTTCTAAATGGAGAGAAACTACAAAAATCTGAGGCTTAAAGAGAATTGAGAGGCCCTTGTGCAAGGCTCCCTCAAGGTTAATTTGCAGGTTGAGTCTGTGGTGCGGAAAACAAATGCGATGTTAGCATTCATTTCAAGAGGACTAGAATATAAAAACAAGGATGAAATGTTCAGACTTTATAAAGCACTGGTGAGTATTGTGAGCAGGATTGGGCCGTTTATCTTAGAAAGGATGCATTGAAACTGGAGTGAGTTCAAAGGAGGTTCATAGAAATGATTTCAGGATTGAACAACTTGTCATATGAAGAGCGTTTGATACTTCTGGGTCAGTATTCACTAGAATTCAGAAGAGTGAGGGGTGATCTAATTGAAAGCTATTGAATGGTGAAAAGCCTTGGTAGAGTGGATATGGGGAGGATGTTACCTATGGCAGGAGAGTCTAAGACTAGAGGACACAGCCTCTGAATAGAGGGATGTCCTTTTAGAATGGAGATGAGGAGGAATTTCATCAGTCAGAGAGTGGTAAATTCTTTGCCACCGGTATCTGTGGAGGCCAAGTCTTTATGTATATTTAAGGCAGAGGTTGATAGAGTCCTGATTGATTAGGGCATGAATGCATACAGAGGAAAGGTAGGAGATTGAGGCTGAGAGAGAAAATGGATCAGCCATGACAAAATGGTGGAGAAGACTTGAGGAGCCAAATGGCCTAATTCTTATGGCCTTATAGTCTTTATGTGCTCCTACCAGTCAGTAGTGGGTTATGGCAAAAAAAAAGTAATAAATTGAGGAATCAGTGCATTTTGGAGAAGAGTTCTTCCCAAGGTTCTGGTCAATATTTATCCTTCAAGCAATATTGCCAAAGCCAATCACCAAAATGTTGTTAATGTAAATACAGTGAACAAACAGACAGCTGTATTTCCTATACAGATTCTATTCTGAGCTTTTTCATGGGAAGAGGTTGCTAGGCAGAAGAAAGGCTCCTTGAGAAAATGCAGCTTCTCCTTTGACTCTTGGGAATGCCTGCAGCCTGAACGTTCAGATAGCACTGAGAATTTCATTCCATGTTCTGAGACCGCATTATCCTGCCTGCTTGATGAAGGAGCGCACTACCTCATAGACCACCCATCCACCTGTCACATTAGGCTCCTCGTGTCCCATCTCTGGAAGAAATAGGGTTCCATTGTTGGCTTCATCTGTCACCTCAGGACCCACAAAACCACAAGAGTCAACCAGCACCATCATAGGCACAACCCTCCCCACCACTGAGGAAACTTTCAAGACTTGGTGCCTCAAAGTGCCATCATCATGAAAGACCCTTACTATCTGGGACATGCCCTCTTCGTATTAATGCTATTGGGGAGGGGGTACAGAAGCCTGAAGACCCAAACTTAATTTTCAGGAGCAGTTTCTTCCCCTCCACCATCAGATTTCTGAACCGCCAATGAACCCAAGAACACTACTTCATTATTCTTCTTTTGAAAGATTTATTCACTTTAGTTGTTCCGCTCCTCGCCTTGTGGCACCACGGTCAGCAAATTTCCCATTTCTTTAGCAATTTTCTGTTTTTTACAAGGCTGGGTTGCTAGCTCAATGCTCAACCGAGCATGGATACAAAGTGTGCAAGCAGCCAGCTAGATTCAAACCTGGGACAGCTCACCCCGAAGTCCGGTGCGGATGCCACTACGCTACCTGCTGGCATTTATTTTTGTAACTTATAATAATTTCTGTCTTGAACTGTACTAATACTGCAGCACAACAAATTTCATGACGTTTGTCAGTGATAATAAATCTGATTCTAAATCACCGTGGAAGCAAGTCATTTCAAAGAACTGAGAAAGGTTCAGTTTAAGGCAAGGGGTAAGAGGATTTGTGGAATAGCTTTTCTACCCAGAGGGTTGAAATCTGAAATAAAGTACCTTAACAGGTGATGGAGTCATGGATCCTTACAACTTTTAAAAAGTATCTGAATAAACACTTGATTTGCTCAAGCATTGAAGGTCTGGTAAACAGGATAATTTTGGAAGGATACTTGATAGTCATTTTGGGCATCCTGGGTATAAGGTCATTTGTGTGTGAGGTTTGTGAACATTTTACAATGCTTTAAAAATGTTTCATTAGCTTGAAAGCATCTCAGGATGTCCAGGGATTATAAAATAAGTTATTTTTCTTACCCTTAGGTAAAATGTATTTGAATCAGTGCGGCACAGTCGCAGGTGGGTCTTCCTACAATACTGCCACACTGAGAAAATGCTGAATTGTCAAAAGAGCCATCTTCAGAAGAAATGTTGAAGTACCTCATCTGCTTGCTCCATGAGAATGTTAAAGCAATTGCAATAGAGAGTTGCTGTGATTGATATTGTGGAGGGTAAAGTGAAAAATGTGCTTCTTCACCAAACCTATCATCTGCGCTTTCACCAAGACATTGAAAAGGAGTGATAATCCTTGTCAGATGAACTGTATCCTCCTTTTTCTCTCATTTTGCAATTCTTGCGGAATGCTCATTCAATTTGTTACTTGAATATTATCAAGATATTATAACTGCATATTCTACTATCAGTTTCTTGTGTCTAAATCAGAATAGAATTAAACAATACTTAAAATGTATTCTCATTTCATGGGATTGATGGACAGTATGTTTAGAAGCAAAGTTAGAATCTATTTCTTTTCAATTACTGACCTGGAACCTTAACTCTTTTTTCTTTCTCCCACAGATTTTGCATGATTATTTCCAAATTTTTCTTCACTGAACTAACTATGACACCTAACTCTCTGTCATGGTTAATTGTACAGCATCTTTTCCTCTGAATGATCATGTTATCAGTTTGGACATTATACCAAACACTTGAGCACCAAATGTGGAGGCTGACACATCCAGTATAAAAAATGACAATCACCTTTAAGATGAGATGTTAAACTTCCCGAGAGTAAAAGATCCTTTGCCATAATTTGAAGAAATTTTGGGAAAATATAGCTGGTTGTCTGGCCAGTTTTTATAAATCAACAAGTGTTGCTTACACAGATATTCAAGCTATTACCTAGAGGAGTGAGAGTTTTGGGGAAAAAAATCAGGCTAACAGATTGAAACAAAGAAAGACAGAAAGCAGCTCATGTGGAGCATGGGTTAGTTGGGCCAGGTAACTGGACTTCACTACTATATACCCTTCATAATCCTATATATTTCACACAATTCCCTTTGCAAGAGGATGCTTGACAGAAATTGGCTACCACATATCGAAGCAACCACACACCAGAAGTATTTTATGACAATTAAGAGCTTCAGGACTTTACTGATCCATTAAGTGGTAAAATATAAATTCAAATCTTTCTTAAAGTCTTTCTACCACCCTCTTCTCAGTAAAATGATTACACGATATTCACTTTCTCTAACCACTACCCAAATGTTTATCTCAAATTCCTCCCTAGGACATTTGACAATAGAGGACCCTTGTCTCCCAAACCTACTTTTTTAACCTGCTTTATTCTACCCTACTCAAGGTTAATCCTTAAGTGTCTTGGACAAGAAGCCTAATGATATTCTCTAGTGCATTATCCCTTTAGATCTATTTGTGTTAGTCAACCCTCAATGTCCTTTTTTGACCCCGTGGGACCACCGTTGAATAGACTGAATGCGGCCAGTGCCACTAAACTCACCTTCTCCGTCCCATCCAGTCAAATTCCAGAGACACCAGCCTTGGTCACTCCTTTTCCTCATTAGCATACAACTGCTCAGTGACATGTGATGTTGACTCCCAGCTATGAAGGTGCAAAGCTACGATGGTGTTCCGCTGTGATGTAACTAAAATTGAGGAAACTAATTTTATTCTCACACACACACACACACACACACACACACACACACACACACACACACACACACACACACACACACACACACACACACACACACACACACACACACACACACACACACACACACACACACACACAGTACCTCCCTTACAAGTCTATCTATCAGGCATGTGACAAAGCAGATGAATACATTGCCCCTTTAATAAATAGCAGTCTTCTCTGAGAGGCAGAGCAGCAAATGTAATTGCAGTCAGTCTGCAGAAACAGATGGTATCTTTGACAGGCCCAGCGGAAAATCCTAAATATTTGGCACAACAAGGATAAATAATCCAGGAACTAATAGTTGGTGTGTCAGTCGTTTTCTCTCCCAATTATTATTAGGCAGAAAATTCCGATCTCTAGGGTAACTTTATTTCAGCAGCTAATTGGTGCTATGCATTTTTTAACATGTTTAACACTTTGATTTCTATAGAATGGTAGTGAGAAAAGCTTCAGTCTTCTTTTGAAGAGTTTGATTCTACTCACTACAGTTGGCTCACCATTAATGCATGACCCCTTTACATGAAATTTCGGTCACGTAAATCAAATTAGCAATCACTTTTACTGCCATTGCCAATGCTTTTCAATGTGCTTTATTTAACTAGTATCTGCAATATCGTCCAAGTGTTTAGACTTTAAAGATTACTGCATTGTTTGTTATTTTCAAATATTCTACTTACGTTGCTTTGGGTTGCAGTGAAAGAGGTCATAGAGTCTTCCTGTACCATGATTCTTACAAATTCAATTTGGAGTTTAAGTCGAAGCAGAGAAAAGGGTTGAGTTTACCCCCAGTGAGGATTCCATCGCAGAGAATTCAACCTTGATCATGTTAAGGTGAGGGCAAGATAGAAAATGGTACCAAAAAATAATAGAATTTTCAAGTTCTACAGGAAGGAGGACCTATGCAGTCTTTGAGGGAACGGATCTGAAAAAGACTAAATTAAACTGTTGCACATATCCCACAAAAATGACTGTATCGCTTGGCCCCATGCAGGTTCCCATACCTACAACTTTGATCTAACGAAAATGAGAGAGTTGAAGGAAAAATGATGTGCTGCTGGAGGAACGACTTAGCAGGTGCAGGTCAGGCAGCATCTGTGGAGGAAGAGTGTGTGGAATCAAAAACTATTTTCTCAACATAAGCAGAAGCTCACAGGGGTTCCCAATCTTTTTTTATGCCATGGACCAATATCATTAACCCAGGAATGCATGAACACCGGGCTGGGAACCCCTAGCTGTAAATAGAGAGGAAGTGTTTAGATCTATCTTCAAGAAAGAAACAAAGAGCTTCAACTTCTTAAAATGGAATTGTACATGAACTGGATGTCCATGGTAAACATGAAACATTGGAGGCCATGCAAGGTGGCCTAAGAGTATGCTGAAGAAGTGGGGGACTCTGACTGGTTGTATCACAACCTGGTATGGAGACACCAATGCCCTCAAATAGATAGGCCTACACCCTAGTCCATCATAGGTAATGCCCTCCTCACCATTGAACACATCCACGAGTAGTGCTGTCACAGGAAAGCAGCATCCATCATCAAGGACACCCACTATCCAGGCCATACTTCTTCATGCTCCTGTCACTGGAAGGAGGTACAGAAACCTTAGGTTCCATATCACCAGGCTCAGGAACAATTAAAGCCCCTCAACCATCAGGCTCCTGAACCAGAGTGGAAAACTTCACTCACCCCAACAGTGAAGTGATTCCACAACCTATGGACTCACTTTCAAGGACTCTGTAACTCATGTTCTCAATATTATTTATTATTATTTTGTTTTTCTTTTTGTATTTGCACAATTTGTTGTTTTTTTTGTTCCTTGTTTATTTCTCCATCTTTGTTTGTGTATAGTTTTTCATTGATTCAAAAGTGTTCCTTTGTATTTACTGTGAATACCCACAAAAAACTGGATCTCAGGAAAATATATGGATATATATGTAGTTTTACTTTTAACTTTGAACTTTATTCAATGTGTGAATATACATATATGACCAGGAAATGTCAGTCATGTAAGTGAGAAGGGACTGGACCATGGGAGAAAAGTTTGGACGGAAATGGCTCCTTAGGACAAGAGTAGGTTAAAACAGTGGGTCATCTGTACCCATGGATCATAGGGAGCAGATTAAAGAAACTGTGGAGTGCTGGGAAATTACAAGGATGGAAACCATGGATAGAAGATTGTCCAAGCTGGGTCCGTGTCCATCTTGGAGACAATGGCCTGGTGTTTAGTGATGGGGTTATAGTTCAGTGAGTTGACAAGTTGACATTTGCCCTCCTAAAAAAACAATGAAGATATTAAGTTGACTCTTTTACATGGGCTGATAATCAAACCGGGGACACTGTAGGCTCTCTGGTTTGACCACGTGCTAGATGAGAGGTTCCTGACCACAGTTCACCTCTGGTTGTAGGCTGGAGAGATTGCCCTTTCAGAGAATCATTCTGTCCCAGATGCTCTCAAGCATCCTGAGTATTGTACTAAAGTACCTTTCCAGGTGAATGATGAAGGTTGGTCGTGTTGTGGATAGTGTAGAAGGTAGTCATTGGTTACAAATGGACATTAAAGTGATGCAGAGCTGGGCTGAGATGTGACAGATGAAGTTCAATCAGGAAAAGTGTGGAGTGATACACTTTAGAATTGTGTCCAGTTCTGGTCGCCTCATTATAGGAATGACGTGGAAACTTTAGGGCGGGTGAAAAGAAGATTTACCAGTAATCTGCCAGGACAACAGAACATGCTTTATGAAGAACAGTTGAGTGAGCCAAGGCTTTTCTCTTCGGGGCTAAGGAGGATGAGAAGGAAGTTGATAGAAGCAGGTAAGATAACAAGATATATTGATAGAGTGGACAGCCATCACCTTTTACATTTTTAAGGTAACTGGAGAAAAGTATAAGAAGGATTTCAGAGGTAGAATTTTTCACCAAAGTGGGAGGTGCATAGAGTGTGCTTCTCTGGTGGTGTTAGAGGCAGATACATTAGGGACATTTAAGAGACTCTTAGATAAGCACATGGAAGATAGGAAAATGGAGAGCAATTAGAACTGCGAAGAGAAAAATGCCTACCATACAAAATCACAACAAACTTCCAGCTAACAAAGTAGTTTAAGCACAATTTACTTTGTTTTTAGATTAAATTAGATTCATCTTTATTGTTGTTGTGCCGAGTACAGATACAAAGCCAATGAAATGCAGTTAGCATCTAACCAGAAATGCAAAGAATAGTGTTATTTACAAAATAAATGGGAATTAAAAGTAAGTGCCACAGCACACAAATATGAAAGTAGTGAGACAGTACAATATGGGTGCAATACTGCTTAAAGCTGTGATGTGAGGTTCAGAGGGTCACAGCCTCAGGGAAGAAGCTCCTGTAGTGCCTACCGGATGTGAGGAGAGTAAAAAGTCCATGGTTAGGTGATGCACCATCAATAACTCTCGGAGACGTGAGGCGAGGTATAGGCTTCTATTTGCTGGAAGAAAGAACAAGCAGTAGCTGACCACCACACTACATCCTGGAGACTGAGGCTGGGGCTCAGGCTTCAATCGCCTTTATACCGGGGTCCGTGGGAGGAGCCACGGTCAGTGGGAGGAGCCGCAGGAACAGTCAGCGGGGGGGAAGGGGGGGGGCGTGTCCAAACAGGTATATGTAGTTCACCACATTAGGGTGAGATGCATCCTTGATAATGCTTTTCGCCCTGCCCAGGCAGCGTTTATGGTAGATGTTCTCAATGGTAGGCAATTGGGTGCCAATAATCCACTGGGCAGTTTTCACCACACGCTGAAGTGCTTTGCAGTCCGATATGGGACAGTTGCCATACCACACTGAGATGCAGTTGGTGAGTATGTTCTCAATGGTACAGCGGTAAAAGTCCGTCAGTATCCTGGGACAGAGGTGAGCTTTCTTGATGCTCCACAGGAAATAAAGGTGCTGTTGCGCCTTTTTGATCAGGATGAAGGAGTTCAGAGACCAGGTGAGATCCTCAGGATGAAGAACACCAAGGAACTTGGGGCCTGATACACGCTGCACTACAGCCCCGTTGATGTAGATGATACATGTTTAAATTTAGACAAATAGTTCTTAACACACATTTAACACTCATGGATGATTTCTGAATTATAAAATATTCCAAAATTACAAAAGATTACAAAGGATTTCCAAACCCAGTTGTTATTCTTAGGAACTAAAAGTACATACCCATGAGTTACATGGGGTAACACGAGGAATTTAGGGGTTTAGGGGTAACACGGGGGGGGGGGAGAACTTCTTTATTCAGAGAGTGGTAGCTGTGTGGAATGAGCTTCCAGTAGAAATGATAGAGGCAGGTTCGATATTGTCATTTAAAGTAAAATTGGATAGGTATATGGACTGGAAAGGAATGGAGGGTTATGGGCTGAGTGCAGCTCGGTGGGACTAGGTGAGAGTAAGCGTTCAGCACGGACTAGAAGGGCCGAGATGACCTGCTTCCATGCTGTAATTATTATATGGTTATATGTTATATATGTTACAGACAAATGAATCATCAGTTGCAGAAACCAAAGATTGAGGAATGAATTCTAGTTCTTCTTTCTGTCATTCTCCTTGTCACTCCTACCAATCCCCAACGCTTTATAACAGTTATACTGTTTTGCCTGTGGTTGACATTATCTGCATGTGATGTTTTTCAGATACAGTACCTTTGCAGGAACAAAGTAATTCACACAGATGGTCTAAAAGCTTCAGTAGACGGAGGTCTCTGACGCCCATATTTAATGCTGTGAGATCAGACTTTCTAAATCAGAATCAGCTACTGGGAAATAGTCATCAAGGCAGCTCACATTCTTCTTCTTAGGCACTAGTATAATTGTTGCCTTTTTGAAGCAAGAGGGAACTTCTACCTGTAGCAGTGAGAGGTTGAAAATGTCCTTGAGTACTCCCATGAGATGGTTGGCACAGGTTTTCAAAGCTTTACCAGGTACTCCATCGGGACCTTCTGTCTTGTGACGGATCACTCTCTTTAAGGACAGCCTAACATCGGCCTCTGAGACAGAGATCACAGGGTCATCAGGTACAGCAGACATTATCACAGCTGTAGTTGTGTTCTCCCTTTCAAAGCGGTAATAGAAGGCATTGAGTTCATCTGGTATTGAAGCATCGCTGCCATTCATACTATTGAATATCCCAGCTGTTGATTGATCAACCATACCTGTGTGTTAAAGTCAGTCTAATCTGCAAGCTTCATTGAACTCAGTCACAATGGTGCAAATAACTTAGACAGTGTTGTCTGGTTTGATGCAGGCCAATAAACATAATCCCTCTGTTTAGGTTGATTAAACATGGGCTTACAAGTCCTTGCTGTTTACTTGCTTACAACAAGAAGCTGAGCAAAGAATATTGGTTAGAAGTTTAACTTTGTCAAAAACAACTCAGACCCTTTGGAAAAGTCATGCTAGTGTGTTAGAAAGATGAGGTTAGCAGTAAGCTTCTTGGGCCTAGAAAGCGAATATCCACCTCAGGAGTAGATTTAAAAAGTTGGCACATTGTGTGCTGAAGGGCATATACTGTGAGCTACTGTTCTATGTTCTAAAACATAATTTTATTATTATAATTTCTACATCCAGCACTTGCCCATGATTCAAATAATGGGCCTTCAAAGTAAATCTACTAAGCTTCGCTTTTGTGATTTAAACTGGAGCCTTGATACACTGAACGGGAACAAGCAATTTAGATCATTAAATCTGCCCCATGGTTGTCTTAACTGTGCCATCATTTTGACCCCAGTTTTCAAATATCCCCACGTCCTTTAAGACCATTGTCAGCTATTACCTAACTGCCTGTTGGATATCTTAAATGATTTTGCATGTGTATCCTTCTTTGGCTGCACATTCCACATTCTCACGGCCTTTGGTGGGAAGAAGTATTCCTGGATGCACATTGGTTTTTAAGTAAGTAAACACACCAGCTGCTGGGCTCTGCAGACCAGGAAGGTCCCAGGGTTTCTGCTGAACTAGCTGATCCCAGACAATCGCTGTTCAGTAACCGTCTCTGGGATTTAGATATAAAGTGAGAGCAGTGCTGAGGCTGACTGCAAGGTTTTGCAAAGAGAATATTCAATAGAGGTGATTAAAATGGGTGCCACAACAACGTAGCAATTAGTGCGACGTTATTACAGCTCAGGGTATCAGAATTCAATGTCTGTACGTCCTCCCTGTGAAGTCCGTGAGTTTTCCGCAGATGCTCTGGTTTCGCCCGCAGTCCGAGGACAAATGTAAGTTACTTGGTCATTGCAAATTGTCCCGTGATTAGGTTAGGGTTAAGTCGGAGTTGATGGGGTTTGCTGGGACGGCGCCTCTGGAAGGGCTGGAAGTGCCGGCATCGCTAAGGAAATAAAATCATGAACTGCTTGAGTTGACTAAGTAAGGAGAGATTGCTCAAAGGAGCAGAAATCCATTAGCAAAATACTGTAGACGTAATGTGATTAGCATGAGAATCAGAGGAACTGGAATGTTGTGTCCTGAGGACAGATGGGACTTTAAATAGCACAAGAGACTGGGCACACAGCTCTGAAGACCATGGTTTGATCCTGTTATCTGTGGCACGTTTTCACATTCTTCCTGTGATCGTGTGGGTTTCCTCTGGGTGCTCCATTTTCCTCCCACACCTCAAAGATGTGTGGATCGCTGGGTGATAGTTGCACTAGATATTGCTGCCAAGAATCCAGATGAGTGGTAGAATCTGGAGGGAATAAAGTGGAGAATTGGTGTGGGTGGTGCCTAATGGTCAGCATGAACTAGATGGGCTGAAATTCCTATTTCCCGGCCGTACGAATCTGTGACTCTCTAATCAAGACAAAGAGAGTCAGATATATACCCATCCAGGTTCCAGAGTCGCTCATGGAATTATGGTCTTATTATTGGAGTTGTTAGTGAAGCCAATATAGTGTAGTGGTTAGTGTAATGCTTTACAATGCCGGCAATCACTGATCGGGGTTCAACTCCTGCCACTGTCTGTAAGGATCTATGTGACCACATGAGTTTTCTCTGGGTGTTCTGGTTTCCTCCCACATTTGAATGACATACAGTAAGCTGTTGGCATGCTTTGTTATCACCTGAAGCATCCTGAAGCATAGCAACACTAGTAGGTGTCCCTCAATACAGTCCTTACGTGTGCTTGTTATTGACACAAACACCAACGTATTTCACTGTATGTTTCGATGTATGTGTGACAAATAAAGCTAAGGTATAATCTTTTATTTGTTCACTTCACTATGATATTTTTCAGTGTTGGTAAACTACTCAAGGGATGAGTCACCTTCCTGTGTCTACAAATTAGAAGTAGATTGAAGTGAGATAAGTTCAGCTTTGTCTTAATTAATTCTCCAATTAACAGTTTATTATTTTCATGGAATAGTAAAAAACTTTAAACTCAAAAACATTTTGTACAACAGTGTTTTTGAAATCACATCACTTATGAATTTGGATTGGGCACTTCCAGTTGCAAACCACAGCATGTTAAACTTTTTCCTAACACTATGGTACCTCCATGAAGGATCTCTGACCTGAAATGTTAACTCAATTTCTCTCAATGGCATTGCTGCCTGAACTACTCATTGTTTTCAATATTTTCTTCATTTATTCTAGGTTTCTAGCATCTACACTTGTTAACTTTCACAACTAATAATATCACTATTTATTCAACATTTATTTGAGCAACACAGATATAATTTAGAGCTCTGGGCTCCATGATATGGCTGCCGTGTACTAGGTCCATTTGAACATGGAGCTCATGCTCGAATGCTGCTCACCACACACTAAGATAGTGCGCAAATATTCATCCTGGAGAGGCTAGATAATGCATAAAATCTTCTCTCATCATGTTGTCCACCTCCACCATGCTGACTATAAAGACGTTAATGAATGATTCCTTCATCCTACCCTGCTGCAAGTTCCCTCAGCAGAGTGGAGAGGAACACTGATTGATCATTTCATTGTCTTATATTTTCAAGGCTTGACCACTGTATGAGGGCAAAGAGAGTAGAATATCAGTGAGGCATTGAAGGAAATGGCACTGAATAAGTGTGCAAGGTATGGATTGTATAAATCTGTTCATATGAGCTTTTCTATCTGGATAACAGTGCCCATCTTAGCGAGCAATATATGCATGTGGTAGTGTGTAGTTCACATTGACATATTATGGGATCATGTGATTTCCATTGACTTTGTACCATAAAATGGGGTTATCACTCCTGAAAGAAGCTTCTTGCCACACTTCTGGGTCTCTGATGGGTCTCCTCCAGTGCCCTAATTCTCTGGGTCTCCTTCCCTGCATCTATTTCATGTATCAGGGTTTCCAAATCCTCTTAGAGTCATAGAGCACTACAATGCAGAAACAAGCCCATCAGCCCATCTAATCCATGCCAAATTGTTATTCTACCTATTCCCATTCACCCACACCTAGACCCTAGCCCAACAAATGCATCCATCCATGTATTATCCAAACTTCCCTTAAATGTTGAAACTGAACCCAAATCCGCCACTTCCTCTGGCAGCTCCTTCCACACTCACACCACCCTCTAAGTGAAGCAGGTTCCCCTCAAATATTCCACCCTTCACTTTTAACCAACAACTTCTAGTTCAAGTCTCACCCAACATCAATGGAAAATAATACAGACAAAATGCTGGAAGAATTCAGTAGGCCAGGCAACATCTGTGGAAAAGATTAAACAGTTAACGTTTCAGACCAAGACCCTTCATCAGGACTAAATCCTGCTTGCATTAACACTATCTGTACCCCTCATAATTTTGTATACCTCTATCAAATCTCCCCTTGTTCTCCTATGCTCCAGGAATAAAGTCACAACCTAGTCAACCTTTGTTAGTAACTCAGGTCCCCAAGTCCAGGCAACATCCTTGTGAAATTTCCTTTTTACTCTTTCCAACTTGTTGATATCATTTCTGTTGGTAGGTGACCAGAACTGTGCACAACACTCCAAATTTGATCTTACCAATGTCTTCAGCAAGTTCACAGATTCTAGATTTCTGCAAGTCTGGTGGGTTCCCTCTTTTTCTTCCCTGCAGCCTCTCCTCAACAGCAGCCAAGATTGTGTGCAGCTTGTGTTTAGCTGCCATTGGAAGTGTGTATTTAAGGCAGAAGAGTTTCTGTAAATGCTGTGGAGCAGGTCAATGGGACAAGGTAGAATAATAGTTTGGCATGGACCAGATGGGCTGAAGGGCCTGTTTCTGTACTGTAGTTCTATATATGCTGTTGTGCTCTATGACTCTATGACCTTATGACTGACTATCAGTGTTCAACTAAGTGTATTCACTTTAACTACAAAGGCCCTGTTTTAACAGTTATTTGTTTGTTATTATTATTTGCTTTTGCACTATTTTTAATTTAATTCCTTAATATATATATATTTACTGTAATCGATTTATTTTTTTTTCTATATTTATCAAGTATTGCATGGTACCACTGCTGCTAAGTTAACAAATTTCACAGCCTATCCCGGCATAGATATTAAACCTGATTCTGATTAAAACCATCTAAACGTATTTCAAACAACTTTTTTTGACCAACGGCACCGTTTTTGAAGTGGGGACAGATCTGGTGCAAGCACTAAACATTAAAATTAAACACTTTTTTTTGCCTTAGTTCTACAATCCTGCCAGCTTTCAATATAGCAATGCCTCTAATACATCTTACAAACAATTAGGATTGGATTGAAGGTTACATGACCTATTTGAGAGACCTGAGCAATGTCTTTAAAGCAAAATAATTGAAAGCATAACCTCTGCATGGCTGACACCTACGGCTGGCACTAAGTTTTAGTGGTTATAAAACAAAAGAAAACTCATTAGATGTTTTTTTGTGTGTGACTGGCTAATATTAAAAATTCAAGACCTGCTCAGCTCTAAGTTCTACTGCTTTATTGTCTAAAATGAAAGAAAGTCATGTTGCTATAAACTTTGAAAAAAGTGCAAAGGGGACCAATTGCCCAGCCAGCTAACATTGTCAACTCTGGTGAAGCAAATCCCGGCATACAGTAACACAAGAGGAAAACACTTGGGTTCATATTGGAACAAGTTCTGCAAAACTCCTCCTTCCAGACTGATAATTGAGTGATCTCCAGAATGTCAGAGTTACCTGTCATGGAATAACAGAATCTTTCAATTTATAGACAGTCCATTCAGACCACTAAGCCAGTCTAGCTCCCTGAAACCACTCTCTATTTCACTCCGTTACCTCTTTCAGTCCCATAAATTTATTACTATTTCTTTCTAGCTTTACTTACGGATTTTGTCACTGAATGTTCAAACAATATTTTAGCCTAAAAATTTGAAATAAAGTTAACAGAGCAGTGTAGTTTAAAACTGAGTTTTCCCAAAAAAGATCAAATGGATATCCAGTTCTGGGAGATATAGCAGCCTTTGAGAAACTCTGCTCCTGACTCTTCAGGGAGACTTTTGTTTCCAACCACCTCCCCCTACTATTTAGAAACATAGAAACATTGAAAACATACAGCACAATACAGGCCCTTCTGCCCACAAAGCTGTGCTGAACAGGTCCCTACCTTAGAACTACCTAGGCTTTACCCATATCCCTCTATTTTTCTAAGCTCCATGTAGCCATCCAGGAGTCTCTTAAAAAACCCTATCGGTTCTGCCTCCACCACCGTCATTGGCAGCCCATTCCATGCACTCATCACTCTCTGCATAAAAAACTTACCCCTGACATCTCGTCTGTACCTACTTCCAAGCTCCTTAAAACTATGCCCTCTCGTGCTAGCCATTTCAGCCCTGGGGAAAAGCCTCTGAATATCCACAAGATCGATGCCACACATTGTCTTGAACACCTCTATCAGGTCACCTCTCATCCTCCATTTCTCCAAAGAGAAAAGGCTGAGTTCATTCAACCTATTTTCATAAGGCATGCTCTCCATTCCAGGCAACATCCTTGTAAATCTCCTCTGCACCCTTTCTATGGTTTATACATCCTTCCTGCAGTGAGGCAACCAGACCTGAGCACAGTACTCCAAGCGGAGTCTGACCAGGGTCCATATAGCTGAAACATTACCTCTCAGCTCCTAAACTCAATCCTACGATTGATGAAGGCCAATGCACTGTATGCTTTTTTAACCACAGAGTCAACCTGCGTAGCAGCTTTGAGTGTCTTATGGACTCGAACCCCAAGATCCCTCTGATCCTCCACACTGCCAAGAGTCTTATCATTAATACTATATTCTGCCATCATATTCGACCTACCAAAATGAACCACCTCACATTTATCTAGGTTGAACTCCATCTGCCACTTCTCAGCCCAGTTTTGCATCCTATTTTGCTCTCCATAAATCTCCACAAATTGACATCAACAGTAGTACAACAAAGTACAATTGGAGTGAGACTTTCATTTACAGTCATCTGAAAAGTGACTTATTTTTTATTCATAGAACAATAAGGTCTTCCCCAGCCTTTTCCCTGATTTCTGCTGTCTAAAGGCCCATCATTAAAACAGAAAATTGCATTCTTTGCTTCACTCAACTTTGAATGCAGCCTCACAAGTGTGTCTAAACATCTTTGCCCATTAAGCTTGAGCAAACTAGGGCTTTTCTCTTTGGAGTGAAGGAGGATGAGAGGTGACTGAGAGTGGTGTACGAGATTACAAGAGGCATAGATAGAGTGGACAGCTAACACCTCTTCCCAAGAGCGGCCATAACTAATATCAGAGGATGTCCTTTTCAGGTGAGTGGGGGAAAGATTAGGGGATATGTCAGTGTTTAGGAGATATCAGAGGTAGGTATTGTATACATAGAATGGTAAGCACCTGTAAAGTGCTGCCAGCGCCGGTGGGAAAAGCTGATACATTAGGATCACTTAAGGGAACCTTAAATCAGCACATGGATGAACAAAAAATGAAACATTATGGACTCTGTAGGAGGGAAGATTTAAAGGTTAATACAATATCATACACTGAAGGTACTGATCTACGTTCCATGTTCTATGTTCTATTAAGATCAGGGTCATGGTTGGCCATTGGCTCATTTCATTGTTTGCTGCCCGCTAGTACATTAGGGAGAAGACCCAAACTTTGTACTCAGTGAGGGAAGACATTTATTTTTCCTTCAGTTCAATATAGTTGTCTATGTATAGATTTGTCTATATTACAGGCTTTCCCATTTCTTACAGAGAATTGCCTGGCAACTGTGCCAGGCTGTTGTCCTGGAGGATATGGAACATAGAAATTTGGAGCACAGCACAGGCCCTTTAGCCCACAATGTTGTGCCAACTATTTAATCTACTCCAAGGTCAATGTAACCCCTCCCTCCTACATAGCCCTCTGTTTCTGTATGGTCCACGTTCTTAAGAGTCTCTTAACTGTCCCTTATGTATCTGGACTCCTTGAGCAAGTACATGACATTCATAGGCACTATTCTACATCTGCCTGTTCAGGGCCCCTTGAAGGCACTCTCCCACCCTGCCACATTATTGTAGCATCTATTCATTCAGTTGTAATATCCACAGTAGCAAGAATAGAGTTGCTTGCATCGCTCCATCTTCTATATAAGGCTTGACAGTAAAGATCAAGCCTGCAAGACTAATTACCAATAACTGAGAGAGCTAATAGCATGCATATGGACTGTGTTATGCTGACACCCAACCCAGTTTTCTGCAGTGAAACTCAAACTTACTGCTCTGTGAACTTTGCACCAGAAGTTTTCACTCTTAACACAAGTGTTGCAAACAGTACTAGGGTGACCTATAGTATGGTTAGTACAGCACATAAGAAAATAAGAACTGTCATAGACCATTTCACTTCTCAAGGTTGTCCAGCCATTCAATAGAATGAACGTTAATCTGAACAGGCTTTTGTGTCAGTAGCCCATAGCCCCAAATTCCTCAGTATTTCAGAAATATATCCACCTCTTCCTTATGTAACTCCAGTGAAATAATCCCTATAACACTCCAGGGTAGAGAATCCCTCTGGAAGAAGAAGTTCCTATGCACCTCAGTTTTAAATAATCACTCCCTTATCTCAAAGTTCAAGGTTCAAAGTTCAAAGTAAATTTATTATCAAAGTATATATATGTCACCATATACAACCCTGAGATTTATTTTATTGCAGGCATATGCAGTAAGTGCAAGAAACACAATAGAATCAATGAAAGACCACATCCAAAAGAACAGATAAACAACCAATGTGCAAAGGATAACAAACTGTGTAAATACAAAAGAGAAAATAATAATAATAAATACATAATAAGCAATATATATATCAAGAGCATGAGATGAAGTGTCCTTGAAAGTGAATCCAAGGGCTGTGGAAACAGTTCAGTGATGGGGCAAGAGAAGTTGAGTGAAATTATCCCCTCCGGTTCAAGAGCCTCATGGTCGATGGGTAATAACTGTTCATGAACCTGATGGTGTGAGTCCTGAGGCTCCTATTGGCAGCAGTGAGAGGAGATCATGGGCTGGGTGGTGTGGGTCCTTGATGATGGATGCTGCTTTCCTGCAACAGCACGCCATGTTTAAAGAAATGATAGATGAACTTAATGGGTAATTTGCATCTGTCTTCACTGTGGAAGACACAAGCAGTGTGCCAGAGGTACATGAGTATCAGGGAGCAGGAGTGAATGACAAAGGAAAAAATGCGAGGCAAACTCAAAGGTCTTAATGTGAATAAGTCACATGGCCCAGATGAACTACAATCCAGAGTCATAAGAGAGGTTGCTAAAGAGATAACAGATGCATTGGTCATAATCTTTTAAGAATCACTTGATTCTGGCTTAGTCCCAGAGGACTGGAAGATTGCAAATGTCACTCCACTCTTCAAGAAGGGAGAAAGGCAAAAAAAAGGAAATTATAGGCTAGTTAGCCTAACCTCAGTGGTTGGGGAAGTGTTGGAATCTATTATTAAGGATGAGCTTCCAAGGTACTTGGAGACTAATGATAAAATAAGTCAAAGTCAGCCTATTTTCTGTTTACAGGAAATCTTGCCTGATAAATCTGTTAGTTCTTTGAGGAAGTAACAAGCAGGGTGGACAAAGGAAAGGCAATGGATGTCAGGTGGCATTTAATAACGAGACACATATGAGGCTACTTAACAAGATAAAACCTATGACATTACAGGAAAGATACAGGCATGGATATCAGAATGGCTGACAAGCAAGAGGCAGCAAGTGGAAATAAAAGTGGCCTTTGCTGGTTGGCTGCCAGTGACTAGTGGTGTTCCTCAGGAGTCAGAATTGGGACCACTACTTTTCACATTGTTTGCCAATAATTTAGATAATGGAATTGATGGCTTTGTGGCAAAATTTGCAGTTGATACAAAGATAGATGAAGAGGTAGATAGTGCTGAGGAAGCAATGCAATTGCAGCAGGACTTAAAACAAATTGGACTAATGGGCAAAAAAAGTGGCAGATGGAATACAGTGTTGGGAAATGTATGATAATGCATTTTGGTAAATGGAACAATAGTGTAGAATATTATCTAAATGGGGAGAAAATTCAAACATCAGAGGTGCAAGGCTCCCAGAAGGTTAATCTACAGGTTGGGTCTGTAGTAAAGAAGGCAAATGCAATAACGGTATTTAGTTCAAGAGGAATAGGATATAAAAGCAAGGAGATAATGCTGGGCCTTTGTAAGACACTAATCAGGCCATACTTGGAGTATTGTCAACAGTTTTAGGCCCTATATTTCAGAAAAGGTGTGTTATCATTGGGGAGAGTCCAGAGGAGGTTCACCAGGATGATTCCAGCATGAAAGGGGTTAACATATGAGGAGCATTTGGCAGCTTTGGGCCTGTACTCATTGGAATTTAGAAGAATGTGGGGAGATCTCATTGAAACCTACTGAATGTTGAAAGGACTAGATAGGGTGAATGTGGAGAGGATACTTCCTCTGGTAGGAGCATCCAGAACTAGAGGGCAGAGCCTCACAACTGAGTGGTGACCCTTTAGAACAGAAGTAAGGAGGAATTTTTTTAGCATGAGAGTAGTTAACCTGTGAAATGCTCTGCCACAGACTGTAGTGGAGGTCAAGTCTGTGCGTATATTTAAGGCAGAAGTTGATCATTTCCTAATTGGTCAGGCCAACAAAGGATATTATGAGAAGGGAGGTGTATGGGGTTGAGTGGAATCCAGGATCAGAGGTGATGCAAGGGCAGAGCAGACTCGATGGGCTAAATGGCCTCATTCTGCTCCCATGTCTTATGGTCTTATGGTGAGTTTGTGTTCTATGATGGGGAGGGCTTTACCCCTTATCCTGGAACTACATTCCTTTCCCATCTGTTTTGTCATGCCACATTAAAGATTACTACAGGAACTTCTAGCCTATTGTAATTTTTAAATATTCCTTCCACTCCTCCCCTTCGTCATTTAGTTATTTTCAGTTCTAGAGTAATTAATTAACCAATCAGTTCAAATTGATTTTCACATCTTTATCAAAACCCCGTAGAACTTCAAACGCATGCAATCTAAACTAGTAACCACAAATATCCTTTATTTGTATGCTTCTTCTTCTCTCAAAGAACAATCAAATTCCCTTCAAAAGATCTATGCTTACTGTATGATGTATAGGTTTATAACATCACATGTTGTTTAATATTGAAACTCAACTAAATCTGTGGATTCTGTATAATTTTTAAGTTGAGAAAATAAAAGGAAGGCGTTATGTTTTGTAACTTTAAAGCACTAAACGAATTCAAAGGAAAACGCAGAAGTCTGAAATGTGAGTCTAACATCATGTTTGCTTTAAGTAAGACGTGCATTTATCACATGGTTGCATGATGACATACGCAATTTACTTATTTTTACATATAACCCGTAATGAGTTACTTACACCCCTGGACACCTTTCTTCCTCTTCTTCCCTTTTTTTTCTAGTTTGTCCATCTTGATCTTAGGAAGATGATTTAGATCACTGGAATATTTTTTCTCATTAATCCTTCTATTGCTTTCTTTATAATCTGATCTCTTGGTTTCCTCGTCCATATTATCCTCTGACATATCTTTTATGTTTCATCTTCCATTCATCCAGCTGGGCTTTAGACTTGCATCTACTTTTACAAGCAACTTTTTGTCTCCCATTTGAACTTCATGCACACAGAGTAGATTCTGGATTTTTATATTCACAAAAGGTGCAATCTTGCAACTTTCCTGAAGTTCCTTGAACTCTCTTCCAGCTTACAACACAGCCACATTTTACAAGTAACTGCCTGGATAACATATCAGAAACTTTCTCAGTAATGTCGCCTACAAAACATGTTTAGATGGATCATTGCTTTTGTCACTTTCACAATTCCTTGAAGCCGCGTGGTCCTTCCTCGGTCTTATTTGCTTTCCAACCAGAGCCACAGAGGTTGCAACCAACAGCTGTTTGTCCTCTGTTGGGCAATGGTTCATGGTATACAACATGGAGACAGTTGCAGCATCATGCAGTACCTTTCTTATTTCACTTTCAATTGGCTTAATTGCAGGGGATGTGGCATGTAATTGGTGGATAGATCTCCAATCAAGTTGTAGTTGTCTCAACCAATCACATCCCCACAATACTCATCCTCCTGTTTTTACCACATACAAGCTCAATGTGGCGTGTCAATTGTCGTACTTCACTGTCATGAATGTCATTCCCACTGGAGTTATATTATCTCCAGTACAAGTTGGATATCTGCAGGCTTCAATTTTCTTTGAAATGTCATTCAAGCTAATTTTATGGAATGACTGAAACAGCTGAACCAGAATCAATTCCTTTTCAATTAATTTGCCATTCACTTCTGCTATAAGCCATATTGCTTGTCTTTCACTGGTTTTCTCATGGCAAATCTCAAGGCTACCAGTCCTGTGTCACTCTCCTCATTATCATATTTTTCATCAAAATCATGTAAATTAGTGCTCTTTTTGAAACTGCAGCTTGAATTTTTACCTTTTTCTCTTCCCTATACAGATCATTTAATTTTGTCTACCTGACATGCTCATTGTATATAACATACTTCATTGCATTTTCTGTAAATTTTACTTTTAAACCTGCATTGTTTTTGCGTATGTGAGCTCCTGCCACAATGGTACCATTTGCTCAGCCAGGTAGGTTTCTGTTTAGACATTGCAATTTGTTGCACTGTTTTTAACTTGACTGTCTCTGCACGTGTTGCACTGTTTTTAACTCGCTGTTCCTTGCTGCATTATTCTTTGTTTGAATATCTCACTGCATCTCAACAGGTTAATGGCCATCTCAGGTTCATTTTAAAAATATCTTGTTCTCAATGTAATATTTTCTAACTTGAAAACATTAAACTAATTCAAAGAAAGATATATATACATACAAGATTACTCAAGTATCACTGAAATATTAAATACACAACAGGTGGGTAATAGACATTCCCATGAACGTATAAAACTAATGTTTTAAGAAGGAAAGTCCAGGGAACAAGTATTTGTTAATGACTGATGCATAAATATTACGCTGAGCTCACTATTGTTGATGTATTTTATGACTGAACAGGGTGCACAATTTACAATACACAAGTTATCATAGGCTGGAGACTGCTTCCTGCAACATAGGCAGAAGGAACCATTTGCACAGTGTTAAATAGGGAGATATATAGTTTAATATTAAGTAAACTTTTGGATGTAGAACTGTAATCCTAGCTATCACCTCAACGCAGAACTTTTTTTAAAAAATCTTACTGTAAATTCAAGATTCGAGATTCAAGATTCAAAAACTTTATTGTCATTCTAACTGTACATCAGCTCTGCAGGACAGAATGAGACATTGTTTTACGGGGGGCAAGTGCAATCATAACATAACAAACGCAATACCAAATAATAAACACAACAATAAATAGTACAACACAACAGCCACATGTGGGTGAAAATCAAGTTATAAGTGTCCAGTGCAAGTTAAAAGTGTCCAAAGCAGAGTCAGGTAGAGCAGCTATTTAGCAGTCTGACTGCCTGTGGGAGGAAGCTGTTTAGAAGCCTTGTGGTTTTTGTTTTGATGCTCCTGTAATGTTTACCTGATGGCAGAAGAACAAACAGTTCATGGAGAGGGTGTGAGGGGTCTTTAATGATATACCGTGTCTTCTGGAGACTATGAACTATTCTTCTATGTCTTCTATGAACTATTATTAATTAATATTTAGACAGGCACACTTTGAACAAAAAAATTCTACCAAGCTGCATATTTAAAAGGGAATTTTGAGGGTTGTTAAGAGTGACATATTTTGTTCTCAGATTTCTGACTTTTCTAAAGGACAATAATATATTGGGATTGAACCCCAAAGATGTTGGCAATGTTCAGTACTTCTCACTATAGTTCACCCCAAGGAACAGTAAGTTATCTACATGTACTTCTGTTAACAACATAGACAAAATATCCAATAGTTTTGCAGAGGTGTATGAGTAAAGACCTGATCAGAATCACTGAAACATGTTGTGAAATTCGTGAAGAATTAAGAGTTAAGAGTATTTTTTCCCTTGTAAACTTAAGGCTCGTCTGAACCCAGATGTCCAGGAAACAGTTTAACTGCACAGAGTTAGTCAAGGTAATATGAGAAGCTATAAAGTAGTAGAGTTCGGTGTTTTCAGTATTCTGATAAAAGGAAAATAACTGCAAGGGTCCTCATGCATATAGGAAGATGTGGCTGTAAATTCAGCCTTGAGAATTTCCAAGCAGAATGATTGGAAATGGACTTAGAATTTCCGGGTAGAGATCCTCCAGCTCTGAATGAATAGAAATAAGTGGATCCAATCTGGATTAATGCCATGAATCAAATAACAAAAAGGAATTTGCACTTGAATTAACATCAAGGTTGTCACTATCTGCCACCAGTACTCACTAAACCTGGCAAAAATATTCCACATTTGTGCATGCTGAAATCTAGAAATTGTTTTCAGTGTTACCCCATTTCCCTTCAGGATGCCTTATCGCAGTATTTTCCAATGTAATTAACACAAAGCAATTTGACATGAAATTCTAATTTTCATGCTCGATTCCAGCTGTAAAAACCTTTGAAAATATTACATCTTGTTGAAAATGAGATGAAATAGAGATTACAACACCTCTATACTTCAAGGTCTGGAACATCTAATATCATCAATTGTTGATCCCTGATAATAGAATTTTAAAATTATACATCTTTAAAATAAAATTACTTTTTCAGTAGCAGCTTGAGATATTTCATTAAAAACCCATGTGTCTCCAAATATTAATTTTGCTTTCTGCAAAATGCTGAAAACTTTTGAAAACTGTTACTTTTTTTTTGTCTGTGAGGATTCTTCAGTGAGATTAGACGAAGTTGAAGAGATCACTGCCCCTAGAGAAAGTGCCAGAATACATCAAAAAAGGAGAGCTCTGTTCCACGGAGTATTTTTGATCCTTATGCAGTGGCTTCTTCAATCCAGTGTTGAGTGTCCCCTCTTAGCTGCTGACTTCAAGTTCCAGACCATTGGCCGGACCTTTGACAGGGGAGGGGCTTCCAACATTGACAACATCTTCAGCAACTGAAAGAAAACAGATTGCAGAGCAGTTAAACAAATTCCACATTTCAGTTTGATTCCATATGCTTCCTATAAAACGTTCCCTTAGATTATCTCCGCCCGCTCGGTGTTATTTGAAATCGCCTGAGCTTTGCTGCTGAAATACACAAAGAAAATGCCCCCATGGGACTACATCTGGCAATTTGTGATCGCGATTTTTTTCCCCTAACCCTCAGCCTTTCAAGAAATTCAGAGGAACGGGGCATGTCACTTAAAATAAATATTGCCAGTTCCCTTAAAGAGACTGTATTGTATCTCTTTTTATGAATTCCACATGTTTTGTGCTTAAACAATCAAAAAGCAGATCAGTTACACATTCTTCTTTCTAAATGCTCTGGTATTTTCAACTTATTCAGAATATTTTCACTTCTCATTCTAGGCTGAGATAGATGAGCTCAGATGGATTGGCCATGGGATATCAGTATTCCTGAGCTGCAGAAGAGAGAAAAGCAGACTAATGACTACTAGCCATTCCTAATGTCTAAGTGTGTGGACGTCAAGTGAAGTTTGCTACATGCCCAGTACTCATTGCAGTTCTTGTGCAGGCTATTATATGAAGGTTGGACTCATGGGAGAGGTAGTGGAAGGTTGCTGTGCAACCATGCTTCTGCATGAGTCATACCTACAGCAGACAAGAGAAGAAAATGGGCAGCAAAAAGCACACAAAGTGCTTGCCGTCTAGGTTTCCCCTTTCATACACATTACCCTTGGAAGAAAAGGAATACTCAAGCTTTTTGAAAATGGCATCTCGCTGAAGAGCCTCTGTCATCTTGCTTAAGAATCTCATATATCTCTGTCCGATCCTTATTTGCCTCAGTAAAAAATTTAAGTTTAATCAGAACATCATTAATTTGTTGTTCCACATGTTTTTAAAGAAATTCTACATTAAGAAAATATTGGAGTAAAAATTTTATTCTTTTTTAAATTGACAGTTGCATTTAGAACAGCAGTGCAAGTAATTAAAATAATCACAGTCCCACAGAGCATGGGAGCAGGCCTGTCAGCTGACCAGCACTGTACTAACCATCAAACACCCATTTCATTCTCTCGACAATCCCCTCAACTCTTTCTGGATTTTGCCACTCATTTCAAGAGGAAAATCAGACTTGCTAATCAACTTATAAAATACGCATCTTTGGAATGTGGGAGGAAACCAGGGAACACATTGAGTTGCAGGGAGAATGTACAAAATGCACACACAGCACATTCCGGTCAAGATGGCGCCTGCGTACAACACTCCGTTGATCGATACCTTCTGGATAGATCATGTAACCATCTTTTTCACTTTTTTTATGTCCCTTACGTTTGCTTCTCGTCTTGAATGCATTTCTGGAACTGGTAGAGCCTGTGTTTTCCTATTTGGAGATCGTTCGGTTGCTTTAGCACTCTGCAGCCTCCAAGAGGATTCTAGGAGACAGAGGCAATGTGAGTGAACCTTGTGGCGAGAAGGCTGCGGGATGGCGCGCAAGCCAACTTTTGGCCCCAATTCACCAATTACAGCTTCCATTGTTCGCCGAATTATGCGACGAAGTTGGTTGAAACATCGAGGCGAGTGCGGAAGTTTGGAGACCGTTTGGATGTTCCAGGGCTCTGGAGTCTCTGAGAGGATTCCAGGAGGCAGAGGCAGCGTGTGCGGACCTCATGCCGGGCAGGCTGCTGGGTGGTGCACGAGGTGATATCTGGCTCCATTTCACCGATTAAGACTCCCATTCTTCACTGATTAAAGCGATGAGGGAGATTGAAACATTGAAGCGAGTGGAGAAGGTGAGCACTGACTCCTTGCCTTTTGATTGGTTGTTTTGTACCAGGGAGGGGAGAGCCTGCCACTGTGCCTGCAGAGTGTTGTCCATGTTTTGTTCTGCATTTTGGATTTGGACTTTGGTCTATAGACTCTTTTCTCACTCTTATAGTTTTTATATTTTGAGTTTTCTCACCCAATCTTCTTGTGTTTTTTTGTGCAGGGCATTGGTTTTGGGGGCCATGTGCCTGATCCCCTTTGTTAGCTTTTTTTGTGGGAAGACAGATTTGAGGGGGGGGGGGTTGATGTGTCTGATCCAGTTTGTTCATTTATTTGTGTGTGAGGAGGAATTTGAGGTTGATGACCCTGGTCCATTTTGTGTGTTTTTTGTGCGTGAGGAGGGATTTGGGGTTGATGACCCTGATCCATTTTGTGTGATTTTTGTGTATGAGGAGAGATTTGGGGTTGATGACCCTGATCCATTTTGTGTGATTTTTGTGTATGAGGAGAGATTTGGGGTTGATGACCCTGATCCGTTTTGTGTGTTTTTTGTGCGTGAAGAGGGATTTGGGGTTGATGACCCTGATCCATTTTGTGTGATTTTTGTGTATGAGGAGAGATTTGGGGTTGATGACCCTGATCCATTTTGTGTGTTTTTTGTGCGTGAAGAGGGATTTGGGGTTGATGACCCTGATCCATTTTGTGTGATTTTTGTGCGTGAAGAGGGATTTGGGGTTGATGACCCTGATCCATTTTGTGTGATTTTTGTGTATGAGGAGAGATTTGGGGTTGATGACCCTGATCCATTTTGTGTGATTTTTGTGTGTGAAGAGGGATTTGGGGTTGATGACCCTGATCCATTTTGTGTGTTTTTTGTGTGTGAGGAGGGATTTGGGGTTGATGACCCTGGTCCATTTTGTGTGTTTTTTGTGTGTGAGGAGGGATTTGGGGTTGATGACCCTGATCCATTTTGTGTGTTTTTTTTTGCGTGAGGACAGGTTTGGGGTTTGATGACCCTGATCCATTTTGTGTGTTTTTTGTGCATGAGGAGGAATTTGAGGTTGATGACCCTGATCCATTTTGTGTGTTTTTTGGGCGTGAAGAGGGATTTGGGGTTGATGACCCTGATCCATTTTGTGTGATTTTTGTGCGTGAAGAGGGATTTGGGGTTGATGACCCTGATCCATTTTGTGTGATTTTTGTGTATGAGGAGAGATTTGGGGTTGATGACCCTGATCCATTTTGTGTGTTTTTTGTGCGTGAAGAGGGATTTGGGGTTGATGACCCTGATCCATTTTGTGTGATTTTTGTGCGTGAAGAGGGATTTGGGGTTGATGACCCTGATCCATTTTGTGTGATTTTTGTGTATGAGGAGAGATTTGGGGTTGATGACCCTGATCCATTTTGTGTGATTTTTGTGTGTGAAGAGGGATTTGGGGTTGATGACCCTGGTCCATTTTGTGTGTTTTTTGTGTGTGAGGAGGGATTTGGGGTTGATGACCCTGGTCCATTTTGTGTGTTTTTTGTGTGTGAGGAGGGATTTGGGGTTGATGACCCTGATCCATTTTGTGTGTTTTTTTTTGCGTGAGGACAGGTTTGGGGTTTGATGACCCTGATCCATTTTGTGTGTTTTTTGTGCATGAGGAGGAATTTGAGGTTGATGACCCTGATCCATTTTGTGTGTTTTTTGTGCGTGAAGAGGGATTTGGGGTTGATGACCCTGATCCATTTTGTGTGATTTTTGTGTATGAGGAGAGATTTGGGGTTGATGACCCTGATCCATTTTGTGTGTTTTTTGTGCGTGAAGAGGGATTTGGGGTTGATGACCCTGATCCATTTTGTGTGATTTTTGTGTATGAGGAGAGATTTGGGGTTGATGACCCTGGTCCATTTTGTGTGTTTTTTGTGTGTGAGGAGGAATTTGAGGTTGATGACCCTGGTCCATTTTGTGTGTTTTTTGTGCGTGAAGAGGGATTTGGGGTTGATGACCCTGATCCATTTTGTGTGATTTTTGTGTATGAGGAGAGATTTGGGGTTGATGACCCTGATCCATTTTGTGTGATTTTTGTGTGTGAAGAGGGATTTGGGGTTGATGACCCTGGTCCATTTTGTGTGTTTTTTGTGTGTGAGGAGGGATTTGGGGTTGATGACCCTGGTCCATTTTGTGTGTTTTTTGTGTGTGAGGAGGGATTTGGGGTTGATGACCCTGATCCATTTTGTGTGTTTTTTTTGCGTGAGGACAGGTTTGGGGTTTGATGTGCCTGTTCCATTCTTGTTTTGATTTATGTGGGGAGGTGGGATTTGGCAGCTGATGTTTGTGCTGCCTTTCTTTTCTTTCTTTGTTTCATGTGTACCCAGAGAAATGAAGAATTTCCCAGTTGTATACTTTGATAATAAATGAAGCTTTGAACCTTCCTATCTCAAGTTGCTATACATCTTTTTTTGTACCTCCAACCATTTCCATCTTGCCCAAGCTGTCAACCCAAAACAATATCTCTACTTCTTTCTCCATAGACTTGCTGAACATTAACAGCATTTTCTACTTCACTTGCATTGATCAGTTGAATTAAAGAAACTCATACAAGTTAGAAAGAAGTAACTTTCCCAAGAAGAAGTCTGGAGAATTTTTCATGTCATGTTGCACAGAAAAGTCATCTTCCAAAGGCAAGCCCATGGTCGATGAATGCTGAATTGCACAAAAAGTAACCTGAGTGAGTGTTTGTATGCCAACAGTCCACTGCAACCACTAACACCTTTGAAGATCGTAACTATATGACGATAAACCAGACACATTCATAACAGGTGAATAACTGAATCATTAACAAGACCAATAACAGTGCGACTGACTGAGAATCTTTTGAGTCAGGTTGTAAAAACAGTCAAATGACTGAGTAGATGACTACCCTTGTTTTCCTTTCTTGACAGAACTATGTGAAAGAGTTCCAGAAAAGGAATGAGTTACTCAGGGTCTTTCCCAGTCAGGGTCCTTGTTACATAGTCCACAAGTCACATCTAATATGACTCTGAGAGATCCTTTCTTATCCGGCACCTTCCAAGCTGAAGGATCCAAATTTTCCAGTGAAGAGAAAGCTCAC
The DNA here is from genome assembly GCF_030144855.1 of Hypanus sabinus. Lineage (NCBI taxonomy): Eukaryota > Metazoa > Chordata > Chondrichthyes > Myliobatiformes > Dasyatidae > Hypanus > Hypanus sabinus. The sequence continues at coordinate 37,424,256 of NC_082711.1, forward strand.
TGCCTGGCAGATGATCCATCATCAATAGTCCACAAGTTTTCTCTATCTCCATCATCACATTTCATTATTGCTCCTATTTCATTGAAATTTCTCAGGTTAATGCTCCTTGGAACTTAATCCATGGTGCATTTGCCTGTGCTGATGATGCAATGAATACAAGAGTTGTTGGTGAGACCATCCTTGGGGTATTGTGTGTATTTCTGGTCACCTAACTACAGGATGGATGTTAATAGGTGTAGTAAAGTGTAGAAAATGTTCACTAGGTTTGGAGGATATGACTATAATGAGAGGCTGGATAGGTTGGAACTTATTTTATACCTGGAGTGTAAGAGGCTCAGGGGTGCCCTCACAGAGGTATAGAAAACTACAAGGGCAATAGATAAGTCAAATAGCCATAGCTTTTTTCTCAGAGCCTAAAGGGCACAGGTTTAAGGTGAGAGGGAAAACATGTGAAGGGGATCTGAGGGACAAGTTTTTCACTCAGACAATAATGGATATATGGCCTGAGGAAGCTGTAGAGTAAGGTACAAATTATGATATTTAAGAGACATTTGGCAAGGTGTAAGAATAGCAATTGTTCAAAGACTATGAACCAAACTCAGGCGAATGGAGCTGCTCGGGTAGACACTTTAGTCCAAAAGAATGAATGGGGACAGAGGGCTGTTTAACTCTATGCCTCCACATTCAGGAAAGTTACCCTTCCTCCTCCAAATAATTCACAGCCCCCTTCTCTCCGCACAGAGAATCTGGGGTTGTTCTCCCTGAGAAACAACTTTCTTAAGAAATAGTAGTGGTATGATGCTGTCCTAAAGGGGTTGTCTATTAGTGGGTCATCAGATGCCGACATGGGATCCACCTAGCAAGGGTGTTAGGGTGGATAACCCTTAAGTGGAAAATGCCTTTGTATGTCTTTGTTTAATGTGTGAAGGCTGATGCACTGGCAACCATCACACAGTCCTTGACAGATCAGAGTCAGCGACCAGTAGCATGGAATGCAAAATGAGTGGGGACCCTCCACCTTTACTGCAGTTGTGATGTGACATTATCTTCTGCCAGCTCCAACCCTGAGGTCTTGTTTGGATTTCTCTTTGTCTGCAACCTCTCCATTGACATTACTGCCATGGGTGACCCTACTAGGAGCTAAGCACCAGGTGGCTAAGTTCCAGACGTCATCACTCTCAGTATCTCCGGAACTCACAAGCCTCTGCACTACAGCAAGGAGACAACCCACAGAGAAGTTCTGACGTTCTTTTTTTAATCTACTGTATATATGCACAGATATTGCTGTAAATTAACATGAGTTTATAAACAGCGGGGCGGCCTTGATGCACCATCAATAACTCTTGGAGATGGGAGGCAAAAGATAGGCTTTTATTAGATGAAAACGTGACCACGACATCTTGGAGACTGAGGGAGGAGCAGTGCGTCTAATCGCCTTTATACAGGGGTCTGTGGGAGGAGCCACAGGAGCAGTCAGCGGGGGGGTGGGGGGGGTGTCCAAACAGGTATACACATAGTTTACCACAGGCCTAGTGGGATGCAAGAGAAAATCTGCAGATGCTGGAAATCAAAGTAATACACACAAAATGCTGGAGGAACTCAGCAGGCCAGGTCGCATCTATGGAAGAGTAAATAGTCGACTTGGCCCAAAACATCGACTACTTACTCTTTTCCATAGGACAGCCTAGTGACATCAATAAACCACCGAGTTCTCATGTAGTTGGGGGAAAGTTTGAGTGAGGCCTGTGGTTCAATGGATCAAAGAGAGGTATAGCTTTTGAATTGTCTCTGCTAAAACCATGCTTCCAGTACATCTGAAGCACTGCCTCTGGGCTCAAGCTCGTAAAAGCATGGAGCTCTGTGCCTGTAATCTAAACCACAATATTTCTCAGGAATAATTCCACTGTTCGTTTTAATTCTGAATGCCTCCACCATTTGCCCAGCGGTGCAATCTAGAGACACAAGAGACATCAGATGGTGGAATCTGGAGCAACAAATAATCTGCTGGAGGAACTTAGTAGGTCTTGCATCAGGGGTTAACAATTCCCTCCCTCCCACAGATGCTGCTTGACCTGCTGAGTTCCTCCAGCAGAAGGTTGCTCTAGATTCTAACCATTTGCTCTGTAAAAATATTCTTCTCTCCTGTTACTTTTTATTCGTTTGCCTATCATCTTTATGTCCACTGATTCTGCCATGACCCCTTTGCAGAATTAACTACTGTACTTCCATCAGAACTTCTGAAATCTCTTCTGTTTCAAGGAGAGTAATCCCAGTTTCTCCAGCCCACCTACAGAAATTTACTACAACCTTCTTCACAATTCACTATACTTCCAAGTTTTGCGTGATCTGCTGGTTTGTACCAGTCATTTATATAGATTAAGAAAAGCAGGAGTCCTTGTGCTGATCTCTGGGGAACACCGCTCTGCACTCATTTCTGGTGTAAATGGATATCTTCAGTGCCACTCACTGTTCACTGTCACTGGGGCTGTTTTCTATCCGTGCTGATACTACCCCTCTTATTTGATGGCTTCAGTCTTGATGACACTTGCTTTTCAGTGCTTTTTCAAACAGTTTTTGAAAGTCAATCAATCCACTATATTTCCTTTAATGATCCTCATCAAAAAGCTCTATCAAGTCAATTAAACATAACTTAACAGATGTATGTTCACTTTCCCTAATCAATCTACAGATGTCCAACTGACAGACAGTTCTGCCTCTGATTATTATTTAGAGTCACAGAGCTGAACAACTTTGGCCCAACTCACTGGTACTAACCAAGATGTCAGACTGAGCTCGTCCCATTCTTAAAATTATCTCACCTCTGTAATTAAACAGATAGGCCTATAGTTGCAATATTTATTCCTATACTTTTTCTTGATCAATATATAGCATTTACAGTGCATGTCTGCACTTCTTAGAAAATCATTCTCATAATTACACGTATTTGGTTCCCTTTTATGTTTGTAAACCATCTTCTTTTCCTGTTCTTTCTTTTCCTCTGAACATTCTGTAACTTGCCGGCATTCTATCATCAATGTGGCATCAGTCTTGTATTCTTTTATACTCCACTATTTTATACTCTGCTACTTTCATGACCCGCGGAGCCTTGGCTTTAATTGCTCCACTTAATGCCCTCATAGAGTCATAAACACAAGAGATCCTGCAAATGCTGGAAATCCGGAGCAACACACACAAAATGCTGGCAGAACTCAGCAAGCCAGGCAGCATATATGGAAATGAGTAAACAGTCGACATATCAAGCTGAGACCCACCATCAGGATTGTCCACTGTTTATTCATTTTCACTGAAGCTCTCTGACCTGCTGAGTTCTGCCAGCATTTTGTATGAGTCATACTGCATGGAAACAAGCTCCTTAGCCAATTCATCCTTCCTGACTGCATTGCCCAATGAGCCAGCCCCACCTGCCCACATTTGGGCAAGAGTCCTCGAAACCTACCTCATCCATATGCTTACCTAAATGTCTTTTAAATGTCATCAAAGTGCCCAGCTCAGCCTCTATTTTTTGGTAGCTCATTCTAAAAATGCACCACCCTTTGCATGAAGAAACTACCCCCGATGTTTCTTTTCATTCTCTCAACTCTGACCTTTGATCTGTGCCGTCTTGCTTTTAGCACTCTCTCACTGGGAAAAAGACGATGGGGGTGTTCACCTTGTTCATGACTCTCATGGTCTTATTTACTTCTGTCAGGTCACCCCTCAATCTCCTGTATTCTAGGAATGAAGTTCAAAAGGAATGTGTCCTAAAATCCTGTCGGAAAGCCCTCATAGGATTGTGTGGTTAAAATATCCCTGCACATTGAGAAAGTGACCAGAAGTTGACAGTTCTCTTTCTAACAAGGAACTGTTGAACATAATTGCTGGTCCTCTTTATCCTTCAACTAGATCAAGTGTCAAATGCAAAACCATTTTTTGTTGTTTCATATGGTTTTTATAACTATCCCTGAGCAGCACAATTTTTTTTCAATTTAATATCCTGATGTAAGAAGCATGGCTGCAGTTCTTGCAATAGCACCGACAGTCTAACTCCTGTACCCAATAAAGTGGTGGCTGAGCATATGTTCATTGTCTTCTGCAGCTGTAACTTATCCACTTCAAGGTTCAACTTGTTGTGCATTCAAAGATGCTCTTCTGCACATCACTGTGGTAACATGTGGTTATTTGAGTTACTGTCGCCTTCCTGTCAACTTACAACAGTCTGGCCATTCTCCTGCGACCTCTCTCATTAACAAGGTATTTTTCCCTACAGAACTGCCACTCATTGGATTTTTTTCTTGCATTTTACACCATTGTATGTAAACTCTAGACACTATTGTGTGTGAAAATCCCAGGAAATGAGCCATTTTTGAGATATTCAAACCATCTTGTCTGGCACCAAGAATCATTCCAAGGTCAAAGTGACTTAGATCAACTTTCTTCCCCATACTGATGTTTGGTCTGAACAACTACTGAACCTCTTGACCATGCCTCCATGCTTTTAATGACTGATGTACTGTTGTACCTAATAAAATGGCCACTGAATGTAAATTGTCTTTGACTATCAAATATGTACCTAGTAAAGTAGCCACTAAATGTAGATAATTCATTAGTGAAATAATAATTTTTAATTCAAATTTCCTGATCTATTTTTACCCACAACCTAGAGCTGCCTCTTTAAAGTAAGGGCTTTTATTTCACATGTCTTCAGGAGGCATGGCAAAACACTGTGCAGATTGAATTGTTTTGAGAGCACTGTCTTTTATGTAGGCAAATTCCGATTTATAAGACACCTTCACATACGAAGACATGTTTTGTTCTTCATTTATAAGGAAAAAACATCACATTTCACTGGTGCCAATAATACACATAAGCAATAGATCATTTGCAGTTAAGTGAAAAAAGATACATGAGTAATTCCGAGTCCCCTCTGCAGCACAATGTGTAAGCATTTTAAAACTACTATTCATTGCACCAAAAATATCTGAAATATTCAGAAATGAGCAGCTATCACAACATCTTAATGTCAGTGCCTGTCATGCAAATATTCCTGATGGATGATTAATGCATGGATGTCAAACTTCCTCAACAAGAATGTATTGCATTGATATACTAATGCACTCAAGAAGAGACAGTTATCATTTCTCCTGCAGATAATCTAGCTCAGAAACTGCCCCAGTTGCAAGAATTGATGCAAAAGGTATACTAACAAGACTTTTCTCTCTTCAATGCCTAGATCATTCCTGCAGTGAAATAGCTTAGCAATTTTGCCTCCGATTTATCCTTTCAGAGAAGATTCAAGGAATGATTATGAGACCAAGTCCTCATGATAAAGATGGATTTTATCTGAGGATTAGTATACTATTAGACAGCTACAGTACATCCAGGGTATTCTTAATATCCAAAGCACTTCATACCATTCTACCACTAGGCCATGACTTAAAAGCAATTTTATTGAAACTATTCACTAATGATTCTGCAGTGATGTCAATGGGCCAGAAATCTGTTCATATAGGCCTGTAAAATATGGAGTTTTGCTGTTGAAAATCAAATTAACCACACTTCTAAGTCATAAAGTCATACAGTATAGCAGCAGGCCCTTTGGTGCCAATACAACATAGCAACCAAGACATGTATGGTGAAAGGCCTTGATAGAGTGGATGTGTAGAGGATGTTTCCTATGTGAGAGAGTCTAAGACTGGAGGACACAGCCTTGGAATAGAGTGGTATCCTTTTAGAATGGAGATGAGGATGGATTTCTTTAGCCAGAGAGTGGTGAATCTGTCGAATTCTTCCCACAGCTGTGGAGGCCAACTCTTTATATATACTTAAGGCAGAAGTTGTTAGATTCTTGATTGATCAGGGCATGAAGGGATTCAGGGAGAAGGAAGAAGATTGGGGCTGAGAAAAAAATTGAACCAGATATGATGAAGTGGTGGAGCAGACTCAATTGGCCAAATGGCCTAATTCTGCTCCTATATCTTATAGTCTAATAGTCTTAAACAAGTCCCATTTGCCCACGTTTAGTCCATATCCCTATAAACCATTTCTGTCCACATACCTGTCTAAGCGTCTTTAAAATATTGATAACTTATGTACTTCAACCACTTCCTCTCTCAGCTCATTCTCTGAGAAGCACACACAAAATGCTGGAGCAAATCGGCAGGTCAGACAGCATCAATGGAAATGAATAAACAACCAGGGTTTCTGCCATTTTGGGCTTCTTCAGAACTGGAAAAGAAGGAGGAAGATGACAGAATAAAATGTTGGAGAGGGAAGGGGGGGTAATCTGGAATGTGATAGATGAAGCCAACTGGGTAGAAAAGGTAAAGGGCTGGAGAGGAAGGAATCTGTTAGAGCAAGAGAGCGGACCATAGGAGAAAGGGAAGGAGGAGAGAACCTAGGAGGAGGTGATAGGCGGGTGAGTAGAGATAAAGGGTCAGAATGGGGAAATAGAAGAAGAGTGGGAGGGAAAATAAGTTTTACTGGAAGGAGAAATCAATATTCATGCCATCAGGTTGGAAGCTACCCAGAGGGAATATGAGGTGCTATTCCCTTACTCTGCGGGTGGCGCCATCATGGCACAAGAGGAGACCATGAGTGTCCTTGTGTCCATTAGAAAACTTGATTCCTCATTTTTCAGCTGAATTTACTTTTTCCTGGGGCATCTTTTCCAATGTAGGAACTCCCCCAAGTGATGTCATCAGTATTCATCATGTAAAATTCTTTCTGCTTTGAGATTTTTAACTTCACTGATCTGAAAGTTGAAGAGTTTATGCAGGATTTAGTCATCATATTTTATGGAAACCATTCCAACACTGAAATTAGATTATTCGCCTTCATTAGGATCTATGTTCTCATTGAAGTTCATGGCCTTTTATGATCATAGTTGCAATGTCTTGTGTGTGTGTCTGTTGTTTGTGTACCCTTATGCTTCTGTGTTTTTGTGTGTATGCTTGTGTGTTGGTGGCCAGACTGTTTTTTTCCTGTGGAGATCAATGTCATGTTCTCTCTCAATTTCCAAACCTGGATGTCAATCCAAACTGTTACTGCTGATTTCTGCAAATTCTCATTGTTACTGTTGCTGCTCATTTCTACATTAGTGAGATAATCTAAATCTCATATTCAAGAAGAGACTTACTCGCCGTTTTCTTCAATCCAGAAAGCAGGAGAACAGGCACAAGCAATTTCCCCTACTGCAGGCAAAGACTGCACATATGTCCCTAAGAAACGTCCTCAGCAACCTCTTGACAGGAACACCTCAAGAGGCCTTTGGTACTCTTTTGCCTCCTATGGGCACTAATCTTAACCCACCCATCAGATCCACCTGTCCCTTGGAGGCCCACTCTCACAAACCTCCCCCCTCCCCCACACCACCATCATTGCATCATCTTTTTTTTAATAGCAATGCCCCCTGAGTCGGAAGAGTTTCACTTGTACCGTGGTGCATCCCTCGAAGAGCTGACTGCAAATTCCAAAGTTCAAAGTAAATTTTATTATCAAAGTACACATATGTCACCATACACAACCCTGAGATTAATTTTATTGAGGGCAACCTCAACAAATCTATAGAATAGTAAAACAGAACAGAGTCAATGAATGGTGACTGCCAGACTACGGTTTTCAACCAGAGTGCAGAAAATAACAAACTGCAAATGCAAAAAGAAGAAACCATATTATAAGTAAATATGCAATAAATATCAAGAGCATGAGATGAAGAGTCCTTGAAAGTGCATCAAGGTTGTAGGCACATTGCAAGTGGAGTTGAGTGAAGTTATCGTGCCATGCTGCAAACTGCAATGACTTGTAGTGCTTAATAGAGAACGTCACAGTGAAATACAGCATTACATATTGTTTATGCACCACAGAAATGAATTTCTTCCTCTTCATGCAAATTTCTTAACTATCATTAGAGTTGAACTCCTTCAGTGCTCTAATGAGTAAGGAGGACATCCTCCTGTGGTCAGTATGATGTTCTTGTTGGTGATAGGGTTCAAGAACCAACAGCAGCAGCCACTCCAGATTTGACTAAATGTATGGCCACACCACCAGTGTGCCAGGTTTTAATGTAATCCAAAAATTCATCAGCTCTATTATTTACATCCCCTGAGGAACTCTAAGACGATCCATCAGTGTTGCTTTCACATTTTAAATAATTGCTTAGTCGATTCTGTGATAGGGGATCTTCGATTCCAAGCATAGAACGGAATTAATGACTTGTGGAAAGCTGATTGTTTTGACTACATATATTGCTGATAGAAAAATGAGGTACACTAACTGTGTCCTACCTCCTAATAAAGTATAGTGTTACTCATCAGGTTAAGATGGAATTAGAACAGAATGCTACAATTTCTAAGTCTGTGCATTTTAAGCTTTTTATATTCTGATTGGCACTGTCCCAGCCTTGCCTGTGTTCTAACCATCAATATGTGCACAGAAATCATCCTTCTTGTATGCTTTTTCTTGTCTGAGAGCCCTTCAATTTCACCACTTTTGCTTGCCTGTTATGCTTAGCACTTCCGCGCCATAAGTGATACAGCACTTTGATAATTTAATGTAATTTTGACTGAGCCAGGGAAATGACAAAAGCCCTCTTACCAATTCCTCGGGCATGCACAACACCAACCCTTGTCCACCATTCACTGTAACGTGCTCCATTCAGATACTGGCCAACTCACAACCTGCTCTCTCTTGACTCCCTATTTGTGTTTCTTCCTCCATGCATGAGCTGAAAATAGGTTTGGAGATTCAAGCTTCTTTCTCTAGTGTTTCTTTCCCCCATTTAACTAATTTTAGACTTCCATACTTAGTGAACTTCTTCACTTCCTAATGAAACATCTGCCTCACAGTTCCAGATTCAGCCCTGACCAAGGCTGCTATCCCATGATCACATGTGTTTCTCTGAGGTTCTCACATTTCCTCCCTCATTCCGGAGACATACTAGTAGGAGAAGTGTTTGCTATAAATTACCCCTAGAATAGGTAAGTGGCAAAAGAAATAAAGTGAAGTGGGTGAGCATGCGAGAGGAAATAAGGTGCACAGACACCATGAAAAAAAGAGGAATTTGACTGAGAGGTTTATTCTCCTGGAAGGCAGCATGGATCCAATCGGTTGAAAAGCCTCCTTCAGTGCTCTAATAAGTAAGTAAGGCATCTTCCTGTGGTCATTCTGATGTTCTTGTTGCTGATAGGGTTCAAGAACCAACAACAGCCACTCCAGATCTGACCACACCACCGGTGTCCCAGGTTTTAATGTAATCCAAAAATTCTTCAGCGCTATTATTTACATCCCCTGAGGAACTCTAAGGCTATCCATCAGTGTTGCTTTCACATTTTAAATAATTGCTTGGTAGCTTCTGTGGTAGGGGGTCTTAAATTCCAAACATGGAATAGAATTGAAGACTTGTGGAAAGGTGATTGTGTTGCTCTTTTAGCTACATATATTGCTGATAGAAAAATGAGGTATGCTAACTGAATCAGGTATGTCCTACCGCCTAATAAAGTACAGTATAACTCCTCAGGATCAGATGGAGCAAAGTTAGTGGTCAACTCTGACTAGCTTACATAAGTATTTCCTTATTGCTTATAAACAGAGAATGAAGGAGGCCGAGAATCCCACCTCCGTCTGCAGCTTCTGATACTAGGCTCAGTAGAACACGCATGAATAAGAAGCTAATTGCTTTGAGGCCTATTGATTCAAAGCAGTAAAAGGCTCGAGTGTATTTATGCATTTTCTATTAGATAATAAGTACTCACCTGTTAGTATTTGGGAGAGCAGGGCCATGTCTGGGATCTATACCCGCGCATTCCTTTGTGCATATCCAACATCCAGCAACTGCAACGTGCAAGTAGTTCCAGAGACTAATATACTTTCTGTTCCAACTTGCAAGATTTATGTGTGACATTGGAAGCATATTTCCATGCCAATGACAAATAATGTCCTGGAGCGAGGTGGGCAGGTTTGTGCATGTCTCAGTGTGCTAAAGATTTACTCAAATGTTCTGCCGATTGCATAATTTTAGAAGAATCTATGCAAGAATGATTTGTTATTAGCCCGCGTCAAAAGGTCATAAGCTAAAAGTATGACCTCTAAAACATTGTGCAATCTCATAACTTTAATCAGTTCAATGCACTTGCATCCATGATCTGTGCATTGACAGCACTAGTACTTCTCTCCAGACACAATGTACTGTGTTCTCAATCAGAGATGGAAGGATTTCAAAGAAGGTAAGCCTCTTTATGATACCTTCCTCAATCTCAGGCACAGAGTACATTGTCCTACCTACAAAATGGTAGAGACATATGTAGCTGACGATCCTTCATTTCAAGATTGAGACTTTGTTTCAGGACCTGATGAGGCTCTGATGCAGCGTCTCAACCTGAAATTATCGAACATCCTTTGCCTCCATAGATGCTGCTTGACCCACTGAGATCTTGCAGCAGTTTATTTTTGCCCACAATAATGGGATTACTTTATGGACTTCCATCAATAAAAAAAAATCCTTAGAGAAGTCTTCATTTTCTCAAAGGATTTTTTTTAATTGATGGAGGTCCATAAAGTCTTATGACTATTTTTCCAAAATAGGCAGGTCACTTAACAAATTGATAGCAAAAAAGTAAAAGGACAGCAAGTTACACAAAGGGATAGCAAGTGACAAAACTGGACCTCTTGAAGATCATTGTGGTCATCTATGCATGGAGCCAAAAGAGATGGACGAGATCTTAAGTGGATTTTTTGCATACATATTTACTTGGGGGACAGACACAGGTTCTAGAGAAGTGAGGCAAAACAGCAGCGAGTTCATGGACCCAATGCAGATTACAGAGGAGGAGGTGTTTGCTGTCTTGAGGCAAATTAGGGAGGATAAATCCCCAGGGCCTGACAAGGTCTTCCCTCAAAACTTGTGGGAGGCAAGTGCAGAAATTGCAGAGACCCTAGCAGAGAGATTTAAAACATCCTTTGCAAGGCAGTGGATGTTGTCTACGTTTGCTTTAACATGAGCTTTGACAAGGTCCCACATAGGAAGTTCATCAAGAAGGTTCAGTCACATGGCATTCAAAATGAGGAACTAAATTGGAATAGATATTGGCTTTGAGGGAGAGTGATGGTACATGGTTGTCCCTCTGACTGGAGGCCTGAGGTTTTTAGGGAAGGTGGGGTGGTCCCACTGTCAGCTTTTGGATCTTTGAAGACTCCATCTTCCTCCCACACTACCTTCCCTGCAAACCCCAACCCTCCCCACTCCTCAGACACTGCCAACCCTCTTCCCCCCTCTGATCCCAGCTGTCATCCATGCCAGGTCTTCATTATTCCCTCTGATCTTCCCCGCCCCGAGGCAAAGCGTTCTGTCCACAGTAAGGGCCTCACCTTTGTACCTCTGCATCCACATCATGAGCTCCACCATGATGCTGAGCTCTTCTTCAACTGCCTCCGTCTCCTTGCCTACTTCTTTGATAACCGGCACTGATGACCCCTTCTTCCATCTTCAACCCTTCTCCTCTTACTAGACACCCCGCTCTGGTCTTCTGCCTACTTTGGATCTTTTCATGGCCAACTGCCGACAAGACATCAACCATTTCAGCCTCACCACTCCTCTCTCCCTCCAAATGCTCTGCTCTCCAATCTCTCCGCACCTACCATAACCTCACCATCAAACCTGCAGATAAGGGGATGCTGTAGTAGTCTGGTGGACTGACCATCATTACTGAGGCCAGGCTACAACTGTCAGAAACAACTTCTTACTTACTCCTCGAACAGGACCCCACTAAGGAGCACCAGGCCATTGTCTCTAACACCATCACCAACCTTATTAACTCTGGCCATCTCCCATCAACCTCATAGTTCCCTTACCCTGCACCTCTAGTTTCTACCTCCTACCTAAGATCTACAAACCTCCCTATCCAGGTAGACCCATTTTTTCTGTTTGTTCCCCACTGAACTTATATCTGCCTACCTCAGCTCTGTTTTATCTCCCCTGCTTCATTCCCTTCCTACATACATCTGTGAAACTTCACACACTCTGGATCTTTTCAATGACTTCAAGTTCCCTGGCCCCAGATCAACTCATTTCCACCATGGACATACAGTCCCTATATATCTCCAACCCCAATCAGGAGGGCCTTAAATTTCTCTGCTTCTTTCTAGATAACAGATCCAACCTGTTCCCCTCACCACCACTGTCCTCTGTCTGGCAGAACTAGTCCTCACTCCCAATAATTTCTCCTTTGTTTCCTCCCACTTCCTCCAAACAAAAGGTGTAGCCATGGGTACTCACATGGGTCCCAGCTATGCCTGCCTTCTTGTAGGCGACATAGAACAGTTCATGCTTGAAGCCTACACCAGTATCAGTCCCCAACTTTTCCTATGCTTCATCAACGACTGCACTGGTGCTGCTTCCTGCACCCATGCTGAACTCGTCGACTCCTGGTGTGACCTCCTGTAAATCAGTGAGACCCGACGTAGATTGAGAGATCACTTCGCTGAGCATCTATGCTTCGTCTGCCAGGAAAAAAACAGGATCTCTTGGCAACCACCCACTTCAATTCTACTTCCCATTCCCATTCCAACTTGTCTGTCCATAGCCTCCTCTACTGTTGTGATGAGGCTACATGCAGGCTGGAGGACCAACACATTATATTTTGTCTGGGTAGCCTCCAATCTGATGCATGAACTTCAATTTCTCAAACTTCCAGTAATTCTTCCCCCCCACCCCTTCACCATTCTCATTCCCACTTCCCTCTCTCACCTTATCTCCTTACCTGACTATCACCTCCCTCTGTTGCTCCTCCCGCTTCCATGGTCTTCGACCCTCTCCTAAAATATTCTCCCTTCTCAATCCTTTATCTCTTTCACCTATCAGCTTCGCAGCTCTTTAGTTCACTCCACCCTCTCTCCAAGTTTCACATCACCTGCCACCTTGTACTTCTTCCTCCCTTCCCCCCACCTTCTTGCTCTATCTTTTCCAGTGCTGATGAAGGGTCTTGGCCCAAAATGTCAACTCTTTACTTTTTTCAATAGATGCTGGCTGGCCTGCTGAATTCCTCCAGCACTTTGTGTGTGTTGGTTGGATTTCCAGCACCTGCAGATTTTCTTGTCTTGGTCACCTTTCTATAGGAAAGATGTAAATAAGATGGAAAGAATGCAGGGAAAATTTACAAGGATGTTGTCGGGCTTGAGATCGTGAGATATAGGGAAAGGTTAAATGGGATAGGACTTTATTCCCTAGAACGTAGAAGATTGAGGGGAGATTTGATAGAGGTATACAAAATTACGAGGGATATAGATAGGGTAAATGCAAGCAGGCTTTTTCCACTGAGTATGGGTGAGACTAGAAATGGAGGTCATAGGTTCAGGGTGAAAGGTAAATTGTTCAAGGGGAACATGAGTGGGAACTCCTTCACTCAGAGGGTGGTGAGATTGTAAATCGAGCTGCCAGTGCAAGTGGTGCATGTGGGGTATTAAGAGAAATTCGGATGGATAATGGAGGGAAGGGGCATGGTAGGCTATGGCTCAGATGCAGTTCAGTGGAACTAGGCTGTTTAATGATGCAGCACTGGCAAGATGGGCTGAAGGGTCTGGTTCTGTATTGTTGCGCTCTCTGACTCTATGGCCCAAGAAATCAAAGTATTGAGTACAGGAGTTGGGATGTTATGCTGAAGTTGTATAAGATGTTGATGAGGCTTAATTTAGAGTATTGTGCGCATTTCTAGTCACTGCCTATTAGAAAGGTATCAATAAGATTGAAAAAGTGCAAAGAGAAGGTTCAAGGACTTGAGGACCTGAGTTATAAGGAAATGTTGAATAGATTAGGAATTTATTCTATAAACTTTAGGAGAATGAGGGGTAATTTGATAGAGGTGTACAAAATTACGATGGGTACAAATAGGGTAAATGTAAACAGGTCTTTTCCACTGAAGTTGGGAGAGACTACAACTAGACGTCATGGGTTAAGGGTGAAAGGTGAACTGCTTAAGAGGAATATGAGAGGGAACATCTTCATTCAGAGGATGGTGAGAGGGTGGAATGAACTGCCAGTGCAAGTGTTGCATGCAGGATCGATTTCAACATTCAAGAGAAATTTTGATAGATACATGGATGGGAGGAATATGGAGGGCTAGGGTCTGGGTGAAGGTCGATTGGACTAGGCAGATTAAAAGTTTGGCATGGAATAGATAGGCCAAAAGGCCTATTTCTGTGCTGTAGTGCTCTAAGACTGATTTTAAGTTAACTGCAGATGATGATATAACTGCTGTTTTACCTTTTTTTTTAATTCAGCCATGCAAAGATTAAAATTGACTGAAAATTTATTTGGTTATCATAGTGTCTAACAATACAAAATAAGATTTTGAGTGTTTTGGCTTGAGTGATTTCTGAAAAGAATTCTCACTTCAAAGTCTGTCTATCAGACAAAGATAACATTTTTCTGAGAATTAATGCAGGAGGTACATTTGATGGAATGAATTTCATCCACCATCTTGCAAAGATTCAAGTGCTGTTTTAGAAAAATGAAAATAATTTTTCAAACAACTTACTACTTACCGGTTGCTTTTAATTCAAAACTGTCTCGAGAATGTTGTTTTTGGCAGAGGATGGGAGGTTGCACTCAGAACAGAAAGCACACCCAGTGTGCCATTCTTTGACCTGACCTGATGAGCAAATAGTGGGTAGAAGAAGCTAACTCACAGAGAATCCTCCTATTGACAAACCACTTGGAATACAGTTTATTTTATATAAACAATACCCTGATTCATTAGGGAGATGACTGTAACACTTCATTGCCAAATCCCCTATCCAAGCACTGCTCCAGGTTAGATTATATCATTGTCTAAGCAAGACACGGCAAGGATATCTCATCAATCCAAGTCATGAGAAGTTCTGGACAGACAACCGTCTAATCTGTTCTGTTACGTCCATCAGCTTCATCCCAAAATAACACCAGCAACAGAAAAGCTGTCACTGTAACATCATTGTTGAGCGTCTAAAAGAATGCTCAAAGTTTGATCCCCTTGGAGAGTGCAGCACAGACAACTTGTTGGCTCCCAACCAAATGGAGCTGAAATCTGCCATACTAAGCACTTGTGAACGCGTTCTCATCTTCTCCACCAGAAAGCACCGGCTAGATGAGAATGATCAGGGGATGCAGGAGCTGAGTAAATGCAAATTCAGCATGCTCTAGGATTTGAAATTCCAATTTACCTCAAGGAAAAAGAAACAGACTTACAGGCAATTGAAAGCCAACGAAACCCCATAACCTGAAGGAGAGATGATGGGAGGAAAAATTCCAGGAGATTCAGCAAGTCGCTAGTAACCACAACACGTCTTTTCTTCACATCTGTCAAGGTCATTGTCGGTCAAAGCACACCAAGACCCCATCCTGCTGAGGGAAAGTTATGGAGACGAGCTCATTAAGAATGGATAGTTTATACTCGCTGGAAGGAACTTTCTCAACTCAGCTGTGACATTGCCCTTGACCTGAGTACCCCTGACTCCATCCCTGAAGATATTCAGTCGAGCCACAATGGCACTCTCTAATGGACAGGAAGTCCAAAAGGCCATATGTAAACAGAAAAGCAACAAAGGTTCACGAGTAGATAACGTCTCTGCTGACATTATAGAATTTGTCAGAAATAAACTTAAGAAGTACGGTATATTTAAAAGCTCACCCCCATATCAGAAAAGAAGGGAGCTTAACAGGAGAGTGAAGCGACACCATTGCTGTGAAATCTTTACTTAGGGAGGTAAATTCATCTGCAGACGCTGCAGAGTCTTCCAGCTCATTGCCACACGAAAGGTAACAGTGCCCAAAGAGCTACTGTCCGAACCACAGCGAGGATTATTCAAGATTCAAGATTGTTTATTGTCATTCTTCAGTCCACCAATGTAAAGAGAACAAAATGATTGTTACTCCAGATGCGATGCAGCATAAAAAGCACAATACACATGAAAAAAAGCAAAATATATAAATATAAAAGCAATCCTGTAAAACACGATGTAGTAACTGTTGTGTGTGGCCCCCTATACATATGATGAGCTTATATACATAGACTGAATGTAGGTACATAAAGTGACGCTAAGTGCGAGGCTATCTGGGTATAAGGTGACTGACAAGAAATGGTAAAAGCAGCAGTAGGCCAATGACTCTGTCAGTGTAGGTGTGAGATGTGGAGTGTTAGCATGATGTGGCAGCGCATGAGAGGATGAAGAGTATTAAGCAACTCTGTAGAGGGGTCCTGCTGAAGAGTGTCAGCCTGAAACGTCGACTGTACTCTTTTCCATAGATGCTGCCTGGCCTGCTGAGCTCCTCCAGCATTTTGTGTGCGTTGCCTGGATTTCCAGCATCTGCAGACTTTCTCTTGTCTCTGGAGAGGAGTGGCTGATATGTGTGTGGTGGTAGTGGGAAATGGTGGGGCGGGTTAACCGGTGGCGGCCTAGATCAGCCTGACGGCTTAGAGGAAGCAACTGCTTTTGACTCGCATGGTCCTGGCATGGGTGCTGCACAGTCTCTGCCCTGATGGAGGGTGGGTCTTCTCATGGTATCTATTTGGAGGCACAACGTGGGAAATAGAAGAGGAGGGAGGGGGAAGGGAAAAGAAGAAATTAAATTACCAGAAGGAGAAATTGATGTTCCCGATATTTCCTCATTCTTACTGAAATACTACAGCTAATAAATCTCCCTCTGGAGAGGAGCTACATGACAAATGGGAAACTATTCAACCACCATCACTTCCTACCCAGAACCAAGGGCAGTTCAGTTTCTGTCAATGAACTGCTTGGTACAGAAAATGTGCGTGTTTGAATAACAGTCTCTACGTCAATGGAACTCATCCAAAGACTGTCATAAGCTCTTACAGCACCAAAATAGGCTCTTCAGCCCATCACATGCACGATGACCAATGCATCCATTCATACTAATCCCATTTATTAACATTAGGTACATAGCCTTTTATGCCTTAGCACAAAAGCAAAGACTAAACAATCCTAAAGGACAGGTCTTAGAACATAGAACATAGAATAGGACAGTGCATTACAGGCCCTTTGGCCCACAATTTTGTGCTGACCCTTAAATCCTGCCTCCCATATAACACCCCACCTTAAATTCTTCCATATACCTGTCTAGTAGTCTCTTAAATTTCACTAGTGTATCTGCCTCCACCACTGACTCAGGCAGTGCATTCCACGCACCAACCACTCTCTGAGTAAAACACCTTCCTCTAATATCCCCCTTGAACTTCCCACCCCTTACCTTAAAGCCATATCCTCTTGTATTGAGCAGTGGTGCCCTGGGGAAGAGGCACTGGCTGTCCACTTATCTATTCCTCTTAATATCTCATATATCTCTATCATGTCTCCTCTGATCCTCCTTCTCTCCAAAGAGTAAAGCCCTAGCTCCCTTAATCTCTGATCATAATGCATACTCTCTAAGCCAGGCAGCATTCTGGTAAATCTCCTCTGTACCCTTTCCAATGCTTCCATATCTTTCCTATAGTGAGGCGACCAACCTAACCTGCACCCTATTGAGAGAATCAAAGTTAAAGTCCACCAAAGAACTTAGTGAAATGTGGATCATTTGCATATCTCCAGAGCCATGACTGAGCAAGATGTTAATGAAGAGATTCACCATCACCTTAAAAGCATCAGTATATCTTAAATTCAACTCAAAGCTTGCTGGGCAATGATGATCAACCTGTCCTCCTGTTATTTATAAATCATGAGTTACCTACAGCAGGCTACGCAAAGTACTGGTAAGTTACTATCTGTGATGCCTCCTGAAGATCCTTGAACCTACAGTTAGGGTTAGTGAACAATACCAGCAATCCCTCCCAAACCAGTATCTCTTGCACTGGGGCCCTAATTGCCATTTCCATTAGATAAATTAATTGATTCACAAAACCAGCACACCATTCTTGAATTTTGTGATGGAATGGCATTCCAAGAGGACAGAGGGAACAATTAAATGTACTCCAACATCTATTTGGAATCCCTGTTCCATGACTGCTCAAAATAGAAAGAGCAGATTATGGAATATCACTGAGAACCTCAAGGCCCATTGTCTGGACAACACTGAAGACCCACGTTAGTAGCAAAAAGAGTTAGCAACTCCTAAACTACTCATGCTTGCACTCTGTCAACTATTTCCTAGCCTCACTGTGGATGAGTCTGTGGGTCTCACACTTGTTTCATCAGCCTCCTCAGAATTTATAAATCTAGACAGGTAGCAACCTGTCTTCGATTCCAACGCACTGCCAAAGATAAAGACAATAAGTTTAAATCTTTATTATAATGCAAATGCTGAAAAAATAATGTCATCTGGACAAGCCTGCTAATAGGATTAACTGAATCACACAAGGTGCCATAGAAAATTTATAGCATTCACATAGAAATTAGCTTTCTTAATTGAATTTACTGAGCACATGAATGATGACAGGAAAATAGCATCTTGACCTCGGCAGGTGACTTCAAATAATTCTTATTCTTAATCCAAGGAATAGGAAACGGTTGATCAGCGACATTACCATCAATTTCAAGAGACTAAGAGCTGGCTGTGATGGAATCTGTTACTTGATTATCTGTACATCAAACTACCATTTAGCTGTAACCAAGGGTGAGTCTGTTCTTATTATTTTTGAAATGAAAACAAGTTAACCATTCCTTTTGTTAGTGTCTATAAAGAAGACCTTGGCTCAGGAATTCAACTGTGCAATTCTGAAAAAAAGCTGCATTGTGAAGTTAAAAAATACATTAAGCAATTTTCTGCACATTTCTTGTGTCTTAGAGCAAGTCATTAACCCCAGATGCTCATTTTTAGGTTTCTGTGCTTGCTAACCCTGCTTCCCTATTGTCAAACTCATCCATATGCTCGAGAGAAGTTCGATACCAAACTTCAGCTCCAGCAAGCCTTTCAAACACAGCGCTTTGAATAATACCATTTGTTGTTCACTTGCAGAAGGAGCAGCTTTTACTAGCTCTGTAGGGTCAGAAATCACATCACATAGAGGGACAATCATATTGAAGCTACATTCGTAATTAAACCACTCCACGCTATTTCTCCCAGCACAGCTCACTCTGTACGTGAACCACATAATTAATGACCCTCCTGACTTTTTCAGACGTTCTGTTGCAACCACAAATGCCTTCCAATATCTGGCCTTGACACGCCTTTACATGGATGACATGAACACAAAAATTGCAACTCTTAGGCACTGCTGCACAGGAACACAGGAAGACACCCAGTCAGAGGCGTTTGTTAACCATACCCAACACTTTATCCAAACTGGCTTTACAAGGGCTCAAACCTTTATCTGCACTTCAAGTCATGGAGTCTCAGAAATAGTATTGTACTGTACAGAAATGTGCCCTCCAGTCCACATTTTTGCCCATCAACACGAGTAATACAGTATTTCCCAACAGAGCAATGGCCATACAGGTTGTGCTTCACAGGACATCAGCATACATACCAGTGACTTCCTACAACCTCAAATGCAAGCTCACCTAGTATCTTTAATAATCACATGGCAGAAATCAAGCTCATATAATTCTCAGCCGCCTCGTTTAGGAGCCAGTTAACACGCATGAAAATAATGCAGACAGATTTCTGGTCTCTCGTATCTTATTACAAAGAATATATTCAAAACAAAATAATTACTTCCTGTTCCCAACGTGTAAGAGTAGTTTACTGATCACCAGTGCACTAGCCAAGTTATTGACACTCTCCAATTTCCCCAGCAGCCCACAGGAACAGACAGAGTGGGTACACGGTCATTACAGGGTTCCTGCATACTGACAGTTTCCTACCTGGAATACCTGGCTATTACCTTGGATTATCACTATCATTGTAACCAACAGTCCTGTTCTAGAAAGGACACCCCTTTTTTTAATTTATTGGGAAATTGTGCTCAGCAATATCTTCTCCAGTATTCTGAAGTTCGATGTTAGCAACCCTATCTTCTATCGCCTCCCAAGTGGAGCCCCGTTGTTTCTGTGATCCCACCAGTGCCCACAGTAAACCGGGAAGCCCATTTCCTGATTTGGAGAGTCACTGGTGCAGCCACAGAGAAGACAACAGCTGGGAGTGTGCTGGGGGTGTAGAGTGCATGCCCCTCCGAAGACTAGGTAAAGAGCTGCATGTCTCACTGCTGGCAGCACAGAGGAGTTCGAACAAAGATGTCTGTTGTTCTTGAAACAGAGTGGGATTACATCAAGTAACCCAGCAATGCTATTTTTCAGCTGGCGTGAACAAACCACAATATTTTAACAGCATTTTAAAACATCCTTAGGGAGCTGGGTAGGGAGATGTATTTTAACATGCATGAAAATAATGCAGACAAACTTCTGGTCTCTCGTATCTTATTACAAAGAATATATTCAAAACAAAATAATTACTTCCTGATCGCAACGTCACCATTGAATGTGTAAGAGTAGATGTGGATGGGGACGGCGAGAGGAATAATTTTGAGTGTCCTGGTGGTGTACTGTGCTCTTTCACTTCCAGTCTATTTGAACAAATTTAATAATTTATTTCAGAGAGAATCCATTTTGAAAACAGGAGATAGAAGTTACTTGTAGATTCTGCAGTTCAGTCTGCATTACCTCACTGAAGGCACAGCCACTGTGGGATGATGACTAACTTACTTGACTTTAAATCCAGATCCATAGACAATTAATCTGGAGTTCAAATCACACCTTGAGACCTGGGGAATTTAAGAAATTAATAAATCTAGAATGATGGAGCTCTTGGGGTATTGTAAAACCTGTCTGGTTCACTAAGTTCCCATCAGGGAGAGAAATCTGCCTTCCTTAACCATCATACCTGATCTGTACCTCCAGACCCAAGACATCATACTGACCTTGAAATAGTTTGGCAAGGCTCCCTATTCAGTCCAATTAAGGATGAACAATAACATCTGGCCTTGCTAACCCACTCCTGAAACCAAATAAACAAAAAAGAAAGAAATCCATTTGCACCCATAAGCAAAGTCTGCTCTGCACTTTCAGTAACGTTATAGAACAAGGACCAAAATATTTCTAAGGAAATTCACCTCCGGCTCTTTTGCTTGGAGATGCAGTTATATTAGCCAAAGGGTTAAGACAGATCCCCGGATTAAAGGGTTTTCCTCTTTCAATTTCTGGATATAATGCACAACCTTGGCTATTGTTATTAATCAACATTATTTGAATATGGCAGGTGGGACTAAAAGAAAGACTTAGCAGATTTTGCACACTAAAGCACAATTAGAAGCACCTTGTGTGAACAGAGGGCCACACCCTCTTACGGTAAAGCTGATAGGCAGAAGGCAGCATACTGCAGAATGGCTCAGGGGTGAAGGGAGAGAGGCCAGAGGTTCTCAAACACAGCTCTGGAGTCCATACGGAGGAGGTGCACATAATGAGGGATGGCTTATACTGGTTGTGGATATCTACGAGTGAAGTCCCAAACTTGGGAAGTCCATACCACTATTCTTCAAACTAGAGAAACATTACAGCTGAGAAGGGAACCTTTCAACCCAGCAGTTCCATGCGATTTCCTGTACCCTCTTTGGAATCTTCATATCTTTGCTAAAGTATGGCAACCAGAATTTAAAACATTTAAAACAAAGAAAGAGCAGACCATTGGGTCTGGCCCATCATGGCTGCTCATCCACTTCAATATCCTGTCCTACTTTCTTCCACATCACTTGATCTATATAATGTATTTCTATAGTATACCTACCTCCTTCCTGAGTATATTTGATTATTTGGCCTCCATTGCCTTCTGATGCAGAATATTTCAATTTCACCACAACCAAGGTGAAGAAATTCCTTCCGATCTCAGTTGTAAATGACATATCCCGTACCCTGTGAAGCTTTGACACGGGTTCTGGACTCCTGAAACATCAGTATCATCTACACTGCATCTCCCCTGTCTAATCTTGTTCAAATTTTATAGGATTCTATGAGATTCTCCCTTAATGCAATGCCCCAGATGCAACTTAGACAGTGTTTTATAAAGGTCCAAAGAATTTCCCTTTCTTCGTTCTTTGCCCTTTGACAGATGGATCCCAGAATCCCATATGCTTTGGTAACCCCTTCCACTTTCAAGAATGTATGCGTTTGAATAGCCAGGTCTTTCTGATCCTGCGTCTTTGTATTAACTATGCCATTTTGTCTGTATTGTGTTGCTTATTCTTTTCACCACACTTTGATTTTATTAAAACATATTTATGGCTTGCCTTCCCATTCTGCCAGTGTACTTACGCCTTTTCATAGGGCTTCTCACTGTTTAGTTCAGCACCAAGTTTTGTGCTATCCACACACGTGAAAGCTCACATATGATTAGACAAAGCAGATGACCAGAATCTGTATAAACATCCCATGTCGATTCAGGAAAGGGAGTGATGTAAGGGAAATTAATGCTCTAAGCCTACCTGTCATTAAATGAAATTTTCCACGAAGGTGAAATACTACCATTTATATTTCCTACCTTCCTCTCTCCACATGCTTCCCAGAATTATGAAAACCATGAAGGTGATGGGGTGCTAACCTTCGGTACTCCTCTAACTTCAACAGACGTCAGAGTAGTTAAGTCTCCCGGGAAGAGAAGATGGACCAGAAGTGGAAGCAGGAAGGGACATTGGATAGAGAGTAAGTGAAAGGATGATGAATGAGCACCCATTTCCAAACTTCATTCAATCTGCTTCACATTCTCTCTCTCTCTCTCCCTCCCTCCACCTCTCTACATCATGCCGTCTCCTACCTCCCCCACTTCCCCTCCCCTATGTGACATATTGCTTGTCACCTTTCATTGTTCCTCAGTCCACCAATCAGTCGGTCTCTGCCTCACCACTCCCTTCTCCTCATTATACAATGTCTTCTTCCTGCTCATTCTCAGTTGGGCTGAAGGGTTTTGACCCAAAACATCGACATCTCCTTCCTCTATACCCTGCGCCCCACCAGATGCAGCTTCACCTGCTGAGCTCCCCCAGCCAATTGTTTGATGCTCCGGATTTCAGCACCTGCAGTGGCTTGTACCCCCATGTCATAAGGAATCTGTCAGTGGTGGGCTGCAGTCCACCAAGAATCACTAGGGATCTTGTTTGGAAAGAATCCATGAGCAAGCTGCTATGAATACATCTGATTGTGTACTTCGTCACACAAGCCTGCCTCACTGATTGTAGTAAATGGGAGGAATGTGAAGAGCAATATCTCCAAGCTCTCACAGAACATGACGCAGATCAAGAAGACCATGAACTTCTCTCCAGAGGCCATGCATTCTTCTTAGCAAAGACT
Organism: Hypanus sabinus; assembly: GCF_030144855.1. Lineage (NCBI taxonomy): Eukaryota > Metazoa > Chordata > Chondrichthyes > Myliobatiformes > Dasyatidae > Hypanus > Hypanus sabinus. The sequence continues at coordinate 37,447,512 of NC_082711.1, forward strand.
AGGTGACAATCCCATCACCCAACGTCTCCATCTTCAGGGGATATCTGTTATGAATGTAGGTGATAGAAGATGGAAGTCACACAAAATCTTTTTCCTTCTACAAGGTGATAGGGTGAGACATCTGTTCACCGTCGCTCAAGAGAAGCCTGAAGCTCAGTAGGACCTTGGAGAAGCTTGATGTCCTCATCAAACAAAGAAGCATAACTTGTTCCACTAATCTTTGAGCGGCCATTGGTTCGCGCCACTTCCCTCAGAGAGCCCGCTGGTTCATGTTGCTGCCCTCAAGGGGATCACAGGTTTGTGTCGCTTCTCTTTCAGGGGCCGCTAATTCATGTCACTGCCCTTGGGTGGGGTCACAGATTTGAGTCACAGTCCTCGGAGGGGCCGCTGCTTCATGTCGCTGCCCTTTTAGGAGCCACAGAGTCCCAATGTTCTCAGAGATGTTATCGAGATTCTGAGATTCATGGATTGGACTGTAGTTCATATTGGACTCTTTCAGCTCTATGTTTTTTTTTCATGTTCCCGCCCTTTCTTTTTTGCTGCTGAGTGGTGAGCTGGAGATTTGGGGCTTGATGTTCTTGCTGCTGTTTCTCCATGTTAACCAATGATATTGGTTAGATATTGGTTAGTTTTTGCACAAGGAAGGGTTTGGGGAGGTTTGGGGTTGGGAGTTTTTGCTTCTTTTTCTTTTCATGTGGGGGAAGGGAGGTTCATGTACTTCTTTCAACTACTTCTATGCTTTTCAGTACTTTATGGCTATCTGGAGAAGACAAGTCTCAGAGTTGTATTCTGCATACATACTTTGATAATAAAGTGAATCGTTGAACCTTTGTTGATATCCATGGATACAGGAGTACTACTAGTACATACCTATGCCTCCCTTCATCATAAACTGTGTTCTATTTAGTTTCTATCCTTTCTCTCACCTCTTGGATGATTTGAAACTAACTTCTTTCTCTGTTTCCACTTCTAGTGGTCTTTAACGCTGTTTCCTTTCCAGAGATATTGCCTGATGTGCTGATTGTTTCCAGCACTTTCTGTTTTTATTTCAGATTTCTATCATCTGCAGATTATATTTTATATCCTGTTGCCAGAACTAGGCCCATGTGCTTAACCTCAACAAGTCCTCTTAGTGTACCTCTTCATATCCTATCTATCTGAAGCAACCACACCTATAGTACTTTCATCAAAATCACTCAGGTAAGTTTAAAATGTTGAGCCCCCTTCTCTTGTTCCTGTGACACATCAATTGTGAGGTTTTGTCAAACAGAAATACCGTAGATCCATTTAGGCGAATTCTCTCTTTCTTGGAGCTTAGCCAACATTGTGTCCTTGCCAATATGTTACCTTCTACTCCATAAGATTTTATGTTCTGCAGTAAGCTTTTATGTGGCACCTTCTCAAATGTCTTCTGGAATTTCAAGCACATCCACAGGTTCTCCATTATTCACACCATATGTTTCTTTGTCAAGGAGCAATAAATTGGTCAGGTATGATTTCTTTTTCATAAAAACATGTTGATTTTGTCTGATTAACATGTTAATTATACGAATTTCCATGCTGCGATGTCTTCAGTAATAGCCTCTAGCATTTTCACTATGACAGATGCTAAGCAAACTAGCCTGTATCTTCCTGCTTTCAGGCTCACTTCCTTTTTGAATAAATTTAAATATGGCAATTCCGATCTAATGGAATTAAAGCCAAACCTTCAACCATCTCAAAACCCACTTCCATTAGAACTCTAGGATGAAGCTCCTCAAGACCTGAAGACTCGTCAGCCCTCTGTTTCGACAGTTTGCTCAGCACTACACCCTCAGTGATTGAGTTCTCCCCACCCTTGCAGTTTTGGACTTATAGCTACACTGCTGTTTTGGGCGTTACTTGCAATATATGTATTAAAGACTGATGCAAAATGCCTGTACTCAGAATGCATGAGTGAATCTGAGCTTCTAATTGCCTATCCCTTTCATGCTCCGTCCCCTTCTCACTCTGATCTATTCATCTGAAACACTGAAGCCCAATCAAATTTGAGGAATAGCCTTTCACCTCCTCTCTGGGCACTTAGCAACCCTCCAGACTCTGTGTTGATTCCAGCAGCTTCAGGAAACTCACATTCTCTGTTTATACCAAATCTGAATCAGACCATCCACCTGCAATACTGACTCCGTTTTTCTCACCTGGTCCTTTGGGAATCTAATGCACTCTCTGGATAACAGCTTTTCCTTTAGTTGTTTCCTTTCTTTTTAAATCTTTTTATTGATTCTAAACAAACGTAAATGAAACATGAATACAAAGAGCTTGAGAGTACATAATTAATAGGTTAAGGTAGAAATACAAATAGATGATAATCCATAAATAATAACCTCCCAAACTCATAGTGGTTACAAAAAATGGAGAAAATAAGAAACCCCCCACCCAAAAAATGAAACAAAAACCTAACCGACATGGGTCATTGCATTATATCAATTATACACAGTAGCATCAATAACTCCGCACCTCCATCCAAATAATTAAGGATGATAAGAGTAAGGTTTAGGAAAAGTCAGTTTAGCTGATATGAAAATGTTGAATAAATGGTCTCCAAGGGTCAAAGACAACACACCTAATTTTTTAGTTGTTTCCTTTATCTCAAACTATGTTGGCACCAGGAAAGGAGAGGACATAATTTTATAACAGCAGGGTAGAAGCTGCCCTTGACTTGCTTTCAGGCTTTTGGATCTTCTATCTGATGAGAGAGGGGAGAAGACAGAATGTCTTGGGTGAGTGGGGTCTTTGATTATGCTTCCTGATTTTTTGAGGCAGCAAGAAGTATAGACAGAATCTATGCAGGTGAGGTTGGTTTCTGTGATGTACTGATCTGTGTCCACAACTCTCTGCAGTCTCTTGCAATCATGTGTAGGACACTTGCCATACCAAACGATGATGCATCTATATAGGAAGCTTTCCGTGGGGCATCTATAAAAATTGGTAAACGTCACTGGGGACATGCCAAATTTCTTTAGCCTCCTGAGGAAATAGAGTCATTAGAGAGGTTTCTTGGCCATAACTTGCAAGAACTTGCAACTCTCTCAACCTCAACTCCATTGACCTATACAGAAGCATGTGCACCATTCTCCTTCTTGAATCAAATGACCAGCATTTTTGTTTGGTTGCCAGGGGAAGGTTATTGTCATGACATGTTACGAAGCTCTGTATCTCCTTCCTGTACTCTGACTTCTCTGCAAACTAGTAGATGGAGTTCAAGCAGAATCTGGCCACACAGTCATGAGTGTACAAGAAGTTGAGTGGGGGATGAGGACACAACATTGTTGAACGTTAGTGTTTCAGATAGTTACGGTGGAGGTGTTGCTGACTACCCTTACTGGTTGCAGTCTGTAGTCAAAAAGTCATTATTGTCACATCATATATTGGTCCAAAGCCCTGCTTAACAATAAGCTGGGAGCATCTGGACTGCAGTGATTTAAGGAAACGGCTAAGAAAGATTGATTTGGATAATATGTAATGGCCTTGCCTTAAACTGTTGCAAAGAAATTAGCAACTTCCACACAACAAGATTGCTGATGATAGTTTCTTAGTTGTATTGCATCATAATTTCCCAAAAGTAAAATGTCTCCTCCTCTTTGTCACTTGCATACAGTTTTATCCATACCCCATATGCTAAACCTTTCAATACCTGGCAACAGGCCAAAGGCTAATTTCTAAACAGATTGTCACATTTGCCCTTTGCAGCTAATGGAAAAGTTATGGGAAAACAAAATTCATTTTGCATTGTTTTCTGTATTATTCATGGGTCTTCTCCCAAGCTTAGGTGGGCTGAGCTGGAAAATTCCCTCAGGCAATTATATTCAGTCCCTGGAAGTCTTTTAAATATCTTTGTCATATGACTCCTGATCACTTCTATCCAGAGATAAAGCTGTCCCACTTTTTCAATTACTGTACATTTATATTTTCAAAAATAGGTCGTATGGCCAAATACTGGAATCTTTTCTTCAACCCATGACCTTCTGACCTGGAAGCAGAATCTAACAACATGATGGCAAATTTAATCCTATCTGCACCAGGAATAACCCCTTACTAATTCAGATGGCTACTTCATTAGATAGGGCGGTGGGCTAGAGAAATGTTTCTGGCAAAGGAGATGTAAGACATTCCTTCTCTCCACTAGCCTACAGGTCACCCTTGGGCAAAGTATAGTTCCTGCTTAGCTCCCTGATCAGCATCACGTGAAGCCTCGGGAGCAGATGGTGGACGGTTATATGAGCAGCTGGTGCATATCACAAGTCCAGGTTATGTGATCACTGACGTCAGGCAACCTCTGAAGAGTATTGATAATATCTGGGGTCACCCATCTGGTAAAGACACTGCCCAGAAGGCAGCAATGGCAAACCACTTCTGTAGAAGGGTTTTCCGAGAACAAACACGGTCATGGAAAGACAATGATTGCTAAGTTATGTGACATGGTTTATAATGAACAAACTTCATTAAATAAGATCAATATTCAAAATCATAAATTCTGATGAGTCTGGAATTCTGAAAAAAGAACAAAATGCACTCAAAATACACTGGAAGGTCAGTCAGCATTAAAAAATATTTTAAAAAAACAAGTTAATGTTTCATGTCAATTAATCATCAACCTTGAAACATTAACACCTATTTCTCTCTCCACAAGTACAATCTGTCCTGCTGAAGATATCCAGCATCTTTTTATAAGTTGTTACTTGGTCTTCTATCCAAAATATTTAAATTAAAAGGCAGTCAAATGCACTAGTTAAAAGATGCACAGATTTTGAGAGCCCAGCAGAAAAGCAGTTATTTTTTTCAGCTCCAAGTATTTCTTTCCAGCAGCCTGAGCATGTTCAAACTGTTTTATTAAGAGAAAGAAATCCTGAGTGATTAGTTTGGCATTAGGAAGCAATACAAGCAATCTGGTACTCTCCCAAGGATGGCAGTGTTGTGGCAACACCACTGTAGTCCAAGATGATTAAAAAAAATCTAGCAGGTGGATTAGCCAGGATTATACTTGTTTGGCAGTTGAAACAATTAGCTGCTGTACACAGCACTCTACATAGATCTTCCTTTTACATATCAAAATCAATCACCTGTTCAATAGTACATCGCTCTTCTTCACCAGTTTTTGCTTTAACACGGTGCTTACTGATCACCCACAAGATTGGATGTGACTTCCAGGCTACTCTGAATTTTCCACCAAAACCAGGCCATGGTGAAGTTGGTTTGTTGATGAAACACGTTGGTGTCATGTACAGCATGACAGTTTGTGATCAGCCCATTTCTTACATCTGACGATTATATGAGCAAATCCACCAGCACTTTTTCATTCTGTGCTATGACCTATCTAACAGTGCTTCTCATAAATATCCACTCAAACATCGTTTAACTGAGATCAGCATTTTCCCTGGAGGGCAATAATCAACTCTGAATCATTTTCTTGCTACCTGATAAGATCCTGATGAACAGTCTCAAGCCAAAATGTCGACTGTTTATTTCCCTCCTTAGGTGCTACCTCACTCCACCGTGAATTGTCCCAAGCCTGGCTTTCAAAGGCTGGTAACCTCACCCCATAAAAACCCAATGCTACAGAAATAACAACAGAAGCTCAAAAGACCCTATCCCCGGGAGAGGAAGGATACACCAGGAAGATGGGCCTGGGAAAACTTGAAAGATTGCCCAGGACAGAAGACCCTGGTGATCTGCTGTCAGCGGCCCATGCTCCACCTGCAGTGATAGGCTCAGGAGGGAGAACAAATTCTGTCCGACCTGCTAGGTTTTTATTTTATTTTGAAATACAGCACAAATAGATCCTTCCAGCAGGCCCCAACTAATCCTACCCTAATCCCAGGACAATTTACAATAACCAATTAACCTACTAACCAGTACATCTTTGGACTGTGGGAGAAAACCTGAACACCCAAAGAAAACCCATGCATTCCATGGGGAGGACATACAAACTTCTTACAGAGGATGCTGGGATTGAACTCTGAACTCCAGTGTTCTGATAGCTCTGCACCCATGAAGGGTTTTGTCCTGAAACATCACCAGATTCAGTGGGCGAGTTTCTGGGCTGTAAGTCTCTGTGATTCTATGACTCTCTCTACAGATCAGTCACTTGCAATATATTCTGCTTAGTTCAGAAATACAGATCTTCTATTGCTTCTTCTCCTGCTCTTCCAACCACCATTATAGCTTGTACTTTCTGTTTCTCCCTGTAGATGAGAGTATTCCTAGTAATAAATGAATTCAAATCAGGCTGGAGAAGCAAAATAACCATATTCAAATTTGAAGCATCATGTGGCATACAACCTCCAGGAACCCTGCCAGGATATTGAGGGTGGTTCGTTCAAGACTGCATTGTAAAAGTTATATTGCTGGCTTATAAAAGCAAGCATTATCAGCTGTCAGCCAAATGTCAGCCTTTAGTTTTGAATGCAACGTTTCGTGGGGTAATTCTATCCCTTCATATTGTAACATCTCCGGGACTGCCTGCAGAGAGAATGATGTAATGTGAATGTTCACCCAGAAGCAGTGCCACTTCATTGTGTAACTAATAGTCCAGTGTCAAGACACACATCCATCCAGAACCCTTAACTGGACTGGCCTGAATGCAAAGTGAATTGTACAGTACCAACTTCTCTCAGACTTTGTTATAGTGCATTCCTCTGGGAAACTCTTACCGGTTTACTTAGGCGATCAGATCTTGAATCTATGCTAATCTAAAACATTTTGCAACTGATCAAAATAAATTAAGTTTTAACAGGCCATTGGCAGTTTCCCCCACTAATAAAGAAACAATAGTCCAGGGCTACAGTCTAATGCTTCATAGATATGAGAGCATTTTAATTAGAATTCCATATATTTCAAAGATAATATGCAGTTGCAGGATTTACATGACTTTCTTGCTTGGGAAAATGTCTCCCGAGAATGGGTCTTGTTTGGCTGTTGTTGCTTGTGTTGTTCAGTGAAAATGGTGAAATGCTATGTTGGTGCCAGAATGTGCTTCAGCACTTGTGGGCTGCCGTCAGCACATCCTTGGGCTGTTAACACAGACAACACAGTTCTCTGTGTGATTTGATGTACACGTGATAAATAATCCAAATCTATACCTGAAAATTCTGTCAGGTTTTCTTGAGATGTACTCTGCATCTCAAATGGGCTTTCAAGATAAGAAGTTTTCCAAACTTGCATTAACATTCCCACACAGTGACGCTTTCATCCCTGCCACCTTTCAGTATGCATTCTGTGAAGGTTTCTGTTCTTAGATCAGGAATCAGTTTCTTCACTAAAGGACTCTGTCACCAAAATCTCTTGCACATTTCGACAGATGAAGCATTGAGAGCATTCTAAGTGATTGCATCACCATCTGGTATGAAGGAGCACAGGATTGGAAAGAGCTGCAAAGGGCTGCTAACTTAGCCAGCCCCATCATAGGCACTAACCTCCCCAGTATTGAGCATATCTTCAAAATGCAATGACTCATAAAGGAGGATCATTCATTCAAGACACCCATCATCCAGGATATGCTCCCCTCTTATTACCATCATCGAAGAGAAGGCACAGAAGCCTGAAGAAATGCACTCAACACTTTAGGAAGCTTTTTCCCCTCCACGATTAGATTTCTGAATGGACAATGAACCAACCCATGAACACTAGCACACCATTTTTTCCTCTCTTTGCACTACTTATTTAATTTAATGTATATATTTCTTATTGTAATTTGTAGCTTTTTATGTATTGCACTGCACTCCTACCACAAAACAACAAATTTTATAACATATGTCAATATTAATGGATTCTGGTTCTGATTTTAATTCCAAAACATTAGTTCACACTAAAATCCCAGATCATTATAATGCAGAGGAATAAATGGTCGATGAAACATTTTGACCCAAAACGTCGACTATCTGTTCTTGTCCATTGATGCTGTCTGACCTGCTGAGTTCCTCCAGCATTTTGTGGGTGTTACTCTGGATTTCCAGCATCTGCAGGATCTCATGTGTTCATGATTATACATTGCAGTTAGCATGTAATAATAATGGCAATCATTCACTCAACAGACAGACTATGCAGTAATGGTCTCAGACTGGTGCAGACCATCATTCTACAATTAACTGCAGTTTCAGCATGGTGACAAAGGAATAAACATCTCCTAATATTGCACAGTTGTTTAAAAAGGAAAAGAAAAATAAACCCGAGGAAATCTGCAGATGCTGGAAATCCAGAGCAACACACACAAAATGCTGGAGGAACTCAGCAGTCAATGTTAGGGCTGAGACCATTCTTCAGGAGTGAAGAGGAGAGGAAAGGGGCAAGATGCCTGAATCAGAAGGTGGGGGGAGGAGCAAGAGACTCATTTAGTTTAACTTCAGTGTGGGTTAATTATTGGAATCAATTCTGAAGCACAAGATAAACCTTCATTTAGGAAGACACAGGTTAATCAATGAAGGCATAGATTGTGAAGGAATCTCATCGTGGACCAAATGGATTGTTTTTGGTGTGTGGAGGTAACAAGGAGCCATAATAAAGGCAAAGCACAGAGGGAGGTGATGAACGCATACAGGATACTTGGTTGTGTCAAAGAATATAAGAGTGGGATGGTTATGAAAAGTAATTTAGAATGCAGCTTGAATTTCTATTATCGTAGTATAGGAAGGGTATAATTACAATGGAGATCCACCAGAACATTGCCTGTGATGAAAGGTTTCAGTTCTGAGAACAGACAACATGTTATTCTGAAGTTGTGTAAGACATTGGTGAGGCCTAATTTGGACAATTGTAAACAGTTTTGGTCATCTACTGACAGAAAGGATGTAAATAAGGTTGAAAGAGTATGGAGAAAATTTTAAATGATGTTACCTGGGCTTAAGGACCTAAGTTGCAGGGAGAGATTGAATAGGTTAGGACTTTATTCCTTGAAACATACAAGACTGAGGGAAGATTTGATAGAGGTATATAAAATTATGAGGGGTATAGATAGGGTAAATGCAAACAAGGATTTTTTTTTCCACTGCAGTTCACTCTACAACTAGAGGACATGGGTTAAAGGTGAAAGGTGAAAAGCTTAAGGGAAACATGAGGGTCAAGAGAGTGTGGAACGAGCTGCCAGCACAATTGGTGTATGTGAACTGGATTTCAACTTTTAAGAGAAGTTTGTATAGGTACACAGATTGTAGGGGTATGGAGGGCAATGGGAGCATCAATAGTAGGCAGCTTAATCAGTTTGGCATGGCCTAGATGGGCCAAAAGGCCTGTTTCTGTGCTGTACTTTTCTCTGACTCTATACATATATTGGGTGGATTCCCTTATCTTGGATCAGATGAGGCTGAGAGGAAACCTGGCTGATATATACAAAATTATAAGGGGCTTAGACAGGGGAGGTAATAGGAAATGTTTCTCCTCATAAAAAGCATCTAAACTAGAGGGATAACAGGTAGGAGTTCTATAGGAAATCATCTGGAGACCATTTCTGCCCAGAGGATTCTTGGAATCTGGCACAAACCACCTGAATGGCTGGTGGTGGCAGATACTCTCATAACATTTAGTAAATATCTACAAGAGCACTTAAATCACCAAGGCATACACAACTATGTACTGTGCCAGTAAATAGAATTACTATAGATAGGTGCATGGACATAGTGAGCTGGAAGTGCCTGGCTCTGTGCTATACAACTCTGCGACTCCATGACTCATACCCCGAAAGACAATAAATGTCCTCAGCCTTAATCACTTTCTCACTGGCTTTATTAACATTTGAAAATCAAATCCAGATTAGAATGACTTACTGCTTGACTTTCTCTCTAATTGTAGGCTTCCTTCTGTGTTTCTCTTCCCCCCCCACCCCACCCCCCCAAGGCTAATTTTTCTTAGAAATGAAAATTTCACTGAAATGAAAATGCACAGTCACTGACCTCATTTATCCAACAAGAATGAGGTTACTTTCTTAATCAACTATTTTAAGGGTGATTGTTTCGCATGAAAAAGTCAGATGCGAAGCAAGCTGCCTCAAAATTTGGAAGAAAATGTAGCAGTATATGTAAAGGGGCCTTCCAGGGTTCAATCAACACTGAAGTTTTCCTGTAAATGTTCCCAATAATTTTCTCCTCTCTTCATTTTTTTTTACTAATTCCACCCGCCCTCTTCAATCTCTTTCAGAGCTTCGTTCCAAGGCAGTCCTAAAGCAGTAGATAAGGTCAATGTGGGACCTACAGTCTTTGCCATAGGTGAGGCAGATGCTTGATTAAAGGTCTGTGTGGTTTCCTTTTGCTAAACCTGTGCATTCCCCTCACAAAAGAACTCGTATCATTCCTCATGTTCCTCAATTTCAAGTAGTCCTGTGTCAAGGAATCTCATGAGTCAATGAGTAAGTTATACTTTTGCAAGGAGGCAGTAAGAACATGCTTGGGTCTCTTTATCAGCATGGAGTGCCTGCTTCAGACATCTGGAGCTGACTATACAAACATCATGGCTTGCTCAGCAAAAATGACCGAGTGCCTCCGTGCTGGGGATACTGTCCTGGAAGAAGAAACTGGAATTAATTTGCTTATCCTGACAATGGATTGAAAGGGTTTTACAGAGTTTTTCCACTGCCTTAAGATAGCTTCTACAAATAGTCCATATCTCAAAAGCATATACGTAGGAGGGTGGGAATCACAATTGTCTGGTAAGCTATTGTTTGAGGTCTTCCTCTCCAAATCTTCTACTCCTCAATCAGCTAACACACCAAAGATGGTGATGAATTTCAACGGATAGGCTTCCTTCATTGGGAGACAATGCCCAACCTATATTTCCGGATTCACATTGTAGATCTTTATTGGGGCGTGTGGGTGAAGCATCTGTGCTTCACAGATGTTCAGCTTATGGTCCATTATTTCAAATTCTTCAGTGAATGAGTCGATAATAGTTGGAGTTCAGCCTTCAAGTGTGCACATGCACAAGCATTATATCTGTTCTGTGACTGACTTTAGAGTGACCTTGGTGATGGAACAGAATCAATACAGGATGAATATTTGTTACTGATATTGACATTGCTTTATTATTGTCACATGTCCCAAGATACACTGAAAAGCTGTTCATACAGATCAAAATTGATACAGTGCCTTGAGGTAGAATAAGGTGAAACAGCAGCAAAATGTAAAAACCACCCAAAAAAGTGCAGTGCAGATAATGAGGTAGATTGTGAGGCCAAGTGTTCATCTTATCATTCGATCATATAAAAGATCCATTCAGAAGTCTGAAAACAGTGGCATACAAGCTGTTTTTGAGCCTGGTGGTATGTGCTTTAAGGATTTGTTATCTTTTGCCTCATGGGAGGGGAGAAGAAAGAATGTCTGGCATGGGTGGGACTTTGCTTACATTGGCTGCTTTACTGAGCAAGAAGTATAGAGAGAGTCCTTGGAGGAGAGTCTGGTTCCTGTGATGTACTGAGCTGTGTCCACAACTCTCCAAAGTCTCTTGAGGTCACATGCAGTTACCAAGCCATTAAGCATCCAGACAGGATGCTTTCAATTGTGCACCAATCAAAAAATCCTCCTGTAGGTTAGCAACACGGCAACAGAAAGGGATATTGGGTCTCAAACTCACTCTATCAGATTAACTGATACTCCTTTAACAAGAGGGGTCAGAACTCACGTAGCAAAATGCTAAGGAGCATTGAATTACAGAAGGATCTTGGGATTGCAAGTTCACAGCTTCCTGAAAGTGGCAACGCAAATGGACAGGGGGGTAAAGAATGTATATGGCATTGAGTATAAAAGTCAGAAAGTCATGAGACAGCAGTATAACACATTGGTTAGGCTGAATTTGAAATACTATTTGCTGTTCTGGTCACCAAACTGGAGGAAGGACGTGGAAGCACTGGAGAGAGTACAGAAGTGTTTCACAAGGATATTGCCTGGAATGGAGAGTACTAGCCAAAAAAAAAGTGGTTAAACTAACTTGAATTGTTTTCTCTGGTGTGTATGAAGCTGAGAGGGTCCTGGTAGAAGTTTCCAAAATTGTGAGAGGCATAGATAGGGTAGAACAGTCAATTACTTGAGAGTATACATTTAAAGAGAGAAGGGGGAAGTTTAAAAGAGGCATGCAAGGCATTTTATTTTTTGCAGAACATGCTAAGTGCCAGGAACCCATTGCCAGTGGAGATGGTAGAAGTAGACATTTGGCATTTAAGAGACAGTTAGGCAAACATGTGGATAGAGAGATACCAACCATATGAAAGCAGATATGATAAGTTAGACTACCATCATGTAAGGTGGGCTGAAGGATGTGGTGCTGTGCTATACTGTCCTCTGTTCTGTGTTCATTGTTCTATGTAAAACAAAGGTTACTAAGCATGTTAAATCAAAACACTCTCATGATTTCTCTTTTTTGAATAAATGCAGAAAGCAATAATGGTAGAGAGAATACTTTCTCTCCCTCTCTCCTCTTTCTTCTTTCCTACAAAGATAATTTAGTACATTAAATTTTTCTTTGAGATTTGGTGCATACTTTGGAAAATCTGAAGTAAAGCTGTTGGGAAAAAAACAAACACTTCAGTAACCATGGCTTATGGTTCAGTATCAGCTAGAAAATTAAATATTGTCTGTGTTCAAAATTCAACAAGTCATAGTTTAGATAATACTGTCAGTCTCACCCAAGGATTTAGGAATAGATATGAAAGCATTGAAAATAGGATAGATAACTTGTATTATTGACCCCAGTCAGCACTGTTGCTCACAATTGCCATTAACTTCTGAAACCCCTTCAAAGTTACTTCAAAAACATTTAATTATTAACTATTTTTCAATTTCAAACAAATAGTTTTCAAATTCTGATAACATTAAAATATAAAAATTGTTCAAATGCTTTAACATTGTTCAAGCAGTTTAATAGCAAGGTCTATGAACACTGTCTCGTTGTCCATGTTCTGCACTGTTTATCTAATTTGTAACTCATAATAATTCTCATGTCTTGCACGGTACTGTTCCCACAAAACAAAAAAAAATTCATGGTATCTTTCAGTGATAAAAAAAATCGAAATCAGATTCAGATCTAAATGCACTTGTGTTTAATAACGTCCATTATAGACATTCACCTCCATTGAAATGAATGGAGAAGTTACACGATGTTCAGAAGAATGCTGGCTGGTAAGTGATATGGAGTCTCTGCAATTTCCAGCTCTCGCACTGAAATTCATGAGAAATCCTGCAACTTCACCACTCCTGAGTATGCATGAATTTTCTGCATTGGCTGAAGCTTTTTTGGAAATAGCAAAAGTGCTGTTAGCATTTCATCGAATTGTAGAAATACTCAAATTTAAAGGGCAGACAAAGTGCTCTCAGTCCACAGCCTTGCAGATTTTGATCTTTAAGTGCTTGCACAGTCATATTTTATTTCCTCATTCAGTTGGGGCAATTATCATATTTATAAATTTAAATCTTGTAGATATTTTAAGGGACTGGAAATTTCAGATACTGAGAAAACAATAGCAGTAAAAACTGTCTTTGGATTATTTGGATTAATCCATTTTTGGAAATGTATACTGGTCAGATTATGCAGTTTAAATATAATATTCCATCAATATAGCATTTATTATGTGACACACTATATAACTTCTTAATTATTGAAAATACTTTCACAATGTCCAGCGCAGGGTTACAGGAATTCAAAAAATTCAATATTTTGTTTTTCCCTATCAAACATAAAATATAAGCACTGGATACACGAAAGTACTGCATGTACAGTATATCTGTAGTTCTAGTGTACATGCTCGATCTATGCAACCATTTATTAATTAATTATAAATGTTTTGAACTTTTTGACAACGCAGTATCTTTACTTTATGAATTTAAATTACAAATCAAAAAATATTGGCAGTTGCAATAAATAACATTTAAAGTGTTTACCTGTAAAGTAAAATTTGCCAAGCAAGAGAATTTGACTCACTTAAATATCTTAATGTTAAGTGTTTAACTTTCTATTTAAAAAATGTGCCTTGACATTTTATTTGAATCTTTACTGATTTATTGACATTAGGGTAGTCCATCAAACTGTCGTGGACACTTGACAGGACACTTACTGCAGACAGTGTTTTCATTGAATTTAATTTGTCCTTTAGGCAATTTATAAAATATTCTCCATGAAAGGGGAATGTAAACTGTTCTACTGTTGCTTCCTCGCCTGGCTTTCTTGAAATTGTTTAACTGGTGATAAAAACAAAGAAACCTGTATTCTTCTGAAACCACAGAGAGGAAGTCTGGGTGGAGCTTCTGTCAAAGGTACAGACAACTTTTTGAAATGTGGGCATTTATACAATTGAATGAACAGCACTCAGGACTCCACTTGTTCAACATTCTATTTATGTATTTTTAACATATTTGCACTGTATTTCCCCTTTAAAGTTCATTAAATCTGCATTTTTCAAATGAATGTGGTAAATCAGTGATAATTATTTTTGGCAATTATCATATTGCAGGTAAACAATTATCTAAATTCCATCCCATGTATGAGACTTAAGTCTGTAAGTATTAGACAAGGTGTGAACTTTTCAGGCACGAGCTACCCCTCAATTACAGCAGCTGCAGTAAAGTTATAATTCACCTAAGGCCACAACTTATTACCTGTTCAAATATGCCCTTGAGATTGCAGTGGCAAGCTGCCTTCTTGAACTGCTACAGACCTTGTGAAGAATTTACCCCCACAATCCTTTGGGTGAAAAGCTGCAGCAAGTAAGCCCAGCAACAAGTCAGGATAGCGGACCGAAACATCGATTGTTATTCATTCCCTAGATGCAGCCTGACCTGCTAAGTTCCTCCAGCGTTTTGTGTGCGTTGCTTTGGATTTCCAGCATCTGCAGAAATTCTTGTGTACATTATAGAGTTGTCAATGATAGTCAAAGAAAAACGCCACTGACGTTTGGTTCACAGCATATTTTTTCCACTCCACCCCCCATAGTTCAGCAAATTATTCTTTCTCAGTTTCTATACAATTTTCTATTGAGAGTATTGATAGACTTCACCATTACTACACAGAGTTCCAGAGGATAATAGTTTACACATAAAAATCTCTCACTTTGTCCTTGTACCTTCTGCCCATTATCAGGGTATGTAGTCCATTGGAAATATCTCTCCTCTATTGATCCTATTTAAATGCAATAAAATGTAGTACACCATTATCAAATTTGCTCTCAATCTTTCTTTGTACAAGGAGAACCATCTCCAGCTCCTTCAGTCTTACTTAATTAAGCAATTAGTTAGCTGTTTCCCCTTTGCCTGCTGCCCTTGCACTTCTAGAATGCAGAGGTTATGTGTTTGTGAGGTGTTGACAACACAACCTTGGCAAGCTGACCTGGTCTATTTTGTAATGGAGCACACAGTGGGAGTGAATGCTGAGAGTGGTTGATGGGAAGACAGGCTGCATATCGAGCTTCTTAAAAGCAATCACTCATCCAGGCAAACATGAGGAAATCTGCAGATGCTGGAAATTCAAGCAACACACACAAAATGCTGGTGGAACGCAGCAGGCCAGGCAGCATCTATAGGGAGAAGCACCATCGACGTTGCGGGCCGAGACCCTTCGTCAGGACTCATCCAGGCAAATGAAAATCATTTACAACTCCGGAGTTGTCACTTGTAGATGTTGAAAAGGCTTCAGACTTTCAGAAAGTCAACCAATAGCCATAAGATATCCAGTCTCTTAGATACTCTGTAGACAAAGAATTTGCATAGCTATTCAATCAATTTCCTGGTAAATATGGATACTGAAGATGTTGATAGATGTTAATCATTGACTGAAGAATTCACTTAATGTCAAAAGTAAATGGCTCTTTGTTAGAGGGCATCAGTGCATCACACTTGTATAGTGTGACTGTTACTTACTTGTTATTGGTCACTGCCTAGGGCCTGTCCTGGTTTCATGGCACATCGGTCATGGCTGTCTAATAGATGAGGAGTTATGAAAGAAAATAAACATTGCCTCATGCCATCTTAATTAGAAAGGGGCACAATTGGTTGGAATACCTTTTCCTATCGATTTACAGTTAATCATTCTGAAAAATGAAGTTAGTGGTTCAGTCAAAGTGAACTGGACTCTCTGCACTAACACCCCCTAAAGAATGGTCACCATGGAGTTGTAATGGAGTAGATCTGTCGTCCAGGAACTTGTATCTCAGCAAATGAGGAAGCAGAAGGCGTGAAAGAAGCTGTCTCCACAACTGTGCATTATGTTTTGGAAAGAGTCTATTTGGGTGGTAATACACTACCAAAAAGCTGAGGTACAATTATACCTGAGCTAGAGAGATTTCCATTGCCACAATCCCAAAATAAAATAGATGTATCATAACATTTTGAGGAATGCTGCCTAATAATGACTGATCCATGTGGTAAAATATCCAAGAATCTTTTCCTAATGCATTCTTAACTTCAACTTAATCAGTTATAGGTTAATAGATCAGCTTCCTATTGAGTGTGCTCTTCTACTTCCTATCAGTGTTTCAGTCCAAAAAGCACTACCAATGATTAAGTATGCTGTACGTTCTAAATTTGACGGTACATGCCATTAAACAATTTAATGAATGTAAGAGGTGGTCACCAATCACACTAGAAAGTTAATGAGTAACTTCCAATTGTATTTTCTGTCACAGTAACCAAAGTGCATTTTCAGTTTCTGCCAAATATACAACATACTCACAGAATGGGAACAATAAATAATTTTCTCTTATAAAGGAATCAAAGAATTTATCAGTTTAATCCCTTAAAAAGGAAGTGAAATACAGTAGAAACATGTCATTTCACTGCATTAGTTACTTTTATCTATCAGTTTAATTCCTCTGATCTTTGCTCAGGAACTCTTTAATCTTCAATTAAAGTGTTCAGCACTTATTTATGTCAACCACCTGGGCTGGTGTCAGGTTGAAAGGATGTCTGGATGCCTGGGAGTTACTTGCCTTTTCTCTCCACTTAATACTGCTTTCATTGTAGAAGTTGGGACGTTATGTTGAAGTTATGCAAGACATTGGCAAGGCTGCATCTGAAATAGTAAAGCATAGGAGACTGAGGACTGACCTCAGAGAGACGTACAAAATCATGAGGAGCGTACATAGAGTCCTTCTCGCAGAGAAAGGGTATCAGAAACTAAAGCATACACTGTAGGTGTATTGCGATGGCCCTGCGCAAGGTATAATGGCAGTGCAGTACATTACAAAGAAAGGAAAGATTTACAAGGGACCTGAGGAGCAATGTCTTCATACAGATGGCAATGCACATGAGGAATAAGCTATCACAGAAAGTTGCTGATGCAGGTGCAATAACAACGTTTAAAAGACTTTTGGACAGGCACATGGATAGGAAGGGTTTAGAGAGATAAAGGGCAAACAGGACTAGCTTCAATAGACATCTTGGTTGGCGTGGACATGTTGGGCCAAAGGGCCTGTTTCCATGCTGTGTGTTACTCTATGAATCTACGAACTTATTCAAAGATGTTGTTGAAAGCTCTTCCACCCGGAAAGGGGGACAGAGTTCTGCCACTCTTGATTTCCCTAGAAAGCTACGACAGAAGATAAATCTCATGAAATTATCTCCTGTGCTTCATGGATTTGACAGTATGGCAGTTCTGTAGTACCTCAACCCACTAGTTCCTTCTTGTCCTTCAGAACCTGTGAACCTACCATATGACTGGGATATACATTGTAACTAAAGCTTACTTTTTCCTGTCTTGATGCCCATATATGTATGCTTTCCTGCTAGGACTGTTAATTTTCAATAAGGAATGGGGAAGAAACAGACTGATTATTCTTCAATCCTCTCTTAAAGCCAGCCAGATCAGTACTGTCTATGGATTAGTCCAGGCTTTAGTGGACAGTGCAGCTCAATATCACAGCAGACATATAGACATCAGCATTATGATGAGCATGGCTTTTAGCAATATTAGCTGTCAGTTAATTGTATGGTGTCATGATGTTATCTTCTAAGTTATCTTCTAACCCAAACAATAGTACATTATGCAATATTTTAACATACATGTATATATTGTCAACAAATATTTCTTTATGCCAGAATAATCAAACTATGTAATGTGTGCCCTGGAATGAGATCTTAGGCAAAAAAAAATCCGCAATTTTTGTCAAAAGAAATAAGCAGCAGATTTTAAATCTTTGTATCTCTGGATGAATGTTTTCCGAATCACCCTCACTCAAAATTAGCAATGTCAGATGTTTCTAGATTCAAATCTGTGCAAAATAGGTTTTCAGAAAGTCAAAAGGTCAACTCAGTTGACTGAAATTCCTACAGAGTATTTGCCAAATGCATTTGCGAATACATGGCTCCTCTGTAGAGAGAGTTAAGAGCACGAGCTTCCTGGGAGATCACACCATGGATGACCTCACCTGGGTCCTTAGTATCACCTCCCAGCAGCACCTCCAATTCCTAAGAACACTGAGGCGTGGTATAATGCCGTGGTAGTAGGGGACTCCATAGTAAGAGGCATGGAAAGGGATTTCTGTGGCAACAGGTGAGATTTAAGGATGGTGTGTTGCCTCCCTGGTGCTAGGATCCAGGACATCACGGACCAAGTGCAGGGAATCCTCAAGGGTGAAGATGAACAGCCAGAAGTGATAGTGCATGTCGGCACAAATGACATCAGGAAGAAGAGGAAGGACATTCTGCAGCAGGACTTCAGAAAACTTGGAAGAAGGCTGAAAAGCAGGACTTCCAGGATGGTTACCTCTGGTTTGCTTCCAGTTCCTCGTGCTGGAGAGGGCAGGAACAGGGAGATAATGGATCTGAATGTGTGGCTGAGGAACTGGTGCAGGAAGCAAGGATTTACATACTTGGACCACTGGGGTATGTTTTGGGATAAGGATAAATTGTACAAAAGGGACGGGTTGCACCTTAATTGGCGGGAACCAGCATTCTGGCAGGCAGGTTTGCCACTGCAACACGGATGTGTTTAAACTAAGTAGTGAGGGGAGGGGTTGAACTGGAAATATAAAGATGGAGTTAAAGGGAAAATGAAAATAAGAAAAGTTAAAAAGGACAACAGAATCAATGGAGCAGAAAGCTCAAGAAGAGATCATACAGTATGGCCAAGAGAAATAGGAATTGATATGAAAGGTGAGGGGAGTATTATATATGAATGCACGAAGTATAAGGAATAAAGTAGATGAGCTTGAGGCTTAGTTGGAAATTGGCAAGTATGAAGTTGTGGGAATAACAGAGACATGGCTTCAAGCGGACAGGGCCTGCGAAATGAATATTCAAGGATATACGTCTTATCGAAAGGACAGACTGACTGGCAGAGGGGGTGGGGTGGCTCTGTTGGTGAGGAATGATATTCAGTCCCTTGCGAAAGGGGACATAGAATCAGGGGATGTAGAGTCAGTATGGATAGAACTGAGAAATTCTAAGGGTAGAAAGACCCTAATGGGAGTTATCTACAGGCCCCCAAACAGTAGTCTGGGTGTAGGGTGTAAGTTGAATGAAGAGTTAAAATTGGCATGTCGCAAAGGTAATGATACTGTTGTCATGGGGAATTTCAACATGCAGGTAGACTGGGAGAATCAGAATGGTACTGGACCCCAAGAAAGGGAGTTTGTGGAGTGCATCCGAGATGGATTCTTAGAACAGCTTGTACTGGAGCCTACCAGGGAGAAGGCAATTCTAGATTTAGTGTTCTGCAATGAACCAGATTTGATCAGGGACCTCGAGGTAAAGGAGCCATTAGGAGGTAGTGACCATAATATATGTTTTAACCTACAATTTGAGAAGGAGACGGATAAACCGGATGTGTCAGTATTACAGTTGAACAAAGGGAACTATGGAGCTATAAGGGAAGAGCTGTCCAAAGTTCAATGGAACAATACCCTAGCAGGGAAGACAGTGGAACAACAATGGCAGGTATTTCTGGGAATAATGCAGAAGATGCAGGATTGGTTCATTCCAAAGAGAAAGAAAGATCCTAAGAGGAGTAAGGGGCAGCCGTGGCTGACGAGGGAAGTAAAGGACAGTATAAAAATAAAAGAGAAGTATAACATAGCAAAGATGAGCGGGAAGCCAGAGGACTGGGAAGCTTTTAAAGAGCAACAGAAGATAACAAAAAAGGCAATACGCAGAGAAAAAATGAGGTACAAAGGTAAACTAGCCAAGAATATAAAGGAGGATAGTAAAAGCTTCTTTAGGTATGTGAAAAGCAAAAAAATAGTTAAGACCAAAATTGGGCCATTGAAGACAGAAAAAGATGATTTTATTATGGGGAACAAGGAAATGGCAGATGAGTTGAACAGGTACTTTGGATCTGTCTTCACTAGGGAAGACACAAACAATCTCTCAGTTATAATACTGGCCAAAGGAACTAGGGCGGGGGTCGGCAACCCGCGGCTCCGGAGCCACATGTAGCTCTTTTACGTCTGTGCTGCGGCTCCCTGTTGCTTTGGGAAATAATTGGTTGTGGCGACCCTTTTCCTGGCACATCCGAACCGACTCACTATTAGATAGCCTACGGGGGTTTGCGAGCACAGAGCTTTGGAGCCTCTGCGCCAAGGGGGGCAGGTTGAGGGTGGCTTAAAAGTGAGGCTGAAGATTTCGAATAAAGTTTTTTCCTTCGACTGCAGTTACCGACTCCGTGTCGTAATTTTAGCGCTGCGTGTAGCACACCGCTACATGATCAGTATTTAATTAAAATGTATTTTATGTTAGTTTGTTAGTTTTTGAAATGTAATTCTAAATTTGAAGATTATGGTGATCTTGTACAATCTAAATAAGACGTTGTGGCGACCCATTTCCTGACACATCCGAACCGGCTCACAATTAGCCAGCGTTCAGGCTAAGGGAGATAGCCTACGGGGGTTTGTGAGTACGTGCCTTTTGCAGCATCCGCGCCCATGGGGGGGCGGGTTGAGGGAGGCTTAAAAGCAAGGCTGTTTAGTTCGAATAAAGCTATCTTTGACTGCAGTTTACTGACTGCGTGTAGCAACCGCTACAACGTGTTTTTATCGCTGGCTGTCCAGAGGGGAGGTGCTGAAACGCTTTGTCGCGTGTCTGGAAGAAGAGAAAACTTTTCTGGGCAGCAAAGGGCTCAACTTTCCTGAGCTGGAACAGCCAGAGTGGCTGGAAAAGCTACACTTCATGGTAGACATGACAGCGCACCTGAACACGCTGAACACAGCTCTTCAACGGGGTAAGGACGTACAGCCCTGCACATGTTGGAGGATGTTTTGGCATTCGAGCGCAAGTTGACGTTGCTTGCCAGAGATTTACAGAAAGGCACATTGTCTCACTTCCCCAATTTGAGAGAGTTCAAACAAGGTCACGACATGATAAATTCGGAGTATTTACATTCTGCAATCATTGCAATGCAAACATCGTTTGGGAAACGCTTCTGTGAGTTCAGAGAGGAAAAAAACACATTATCCTTCCCGGTCACTCCCCTAAGCATCGATCCATCCCTACTGAATACGACTGCATTGTCAGGTGTGAGTCAACCTGAACAAGTATGATAAATATTTTAATTGCCTATTATTTTACGTATATTCATATGTTTTCATTGTTCAGTGAAATAGTCCTTTTATTTTTCAGGTTGACAGCTGGCTGACGTTATTTTTGGTTTGCTGCTGGCGGCAAATTTAAGTTTGGCGTTTTTCATAAATACAAGAAGGACTCAAATACTTAAAAGTAACCTTCAACCCAACGTCTTTTTTTCGGAGTTCAAAATGTTTTTGTTGCATGCAGAAATGTAATTTCGTTTTCTCTGCAGGAGTTCATCAATTTCATAAATGCAACACATTATAGTTTGTTTATACATAGCATAAAGGCAAAACAAAACGTTGTATGCAGTGTTATTTCATTTTAAATGTCAAACGGGTTTTGCGGCTCCCAGTGTTTTCTTTTCTGTGGGAAACGGGTCCAAGTGGCTCTTTCAGTGGTAAAGGTTGCTGACCCCTGAACTAGGGTAATGGATGAACTGAAGGAAATTTATATTAGGCAAAAAACGGTGTTGGATAGACTGTTGGGTCTGAAGGCTAATAAATCCCCGGGGCCTGATGGTCTGCATCCCAGGGTACTTAAGGAGGTGGCTCTAGAAATCATGGATGCATTGGTAATCATTTTCCAATGTTCTATAGATTCAGGAACAGTTCCTGCGGATTAGAGGGTGGCTAATGTTGTCCCACTTTTCAAGAAAGGAGGAAGAGAGAAAACAGGGAATTATAGGCCGGTTAGCCTGACGTCAGTAGTGGGAAAGATGCTGGAATTAATTATAAAAGAGGAAATTACAACACATTTGGATAGCAGTAGAAGGATCAGTCCAAGTCAGCATAGATTTATGAAGGGAAAATCATGCTTGACTAATCTTCTGGAGTTTTTTGAGGATGTAACTATGAAAATGGACAAGGGAGAGCCAGTGGATGTAGTGTACCTGGACTTTCAGAAAGCTTTTAATAAAGTACCACATAGGAGATTAGTGGGCAAAATTAGAGCACATGGTATTGGGGGCAGAGTACTGACATGGATTGAAAATTGGCTGGCTGACAGGAAACAAAGAGTATCAATTAACGGGTCCCCTTCGGAATGGCAGGCTGTGACTAGTGGGGTACCACACCGCAAGGTTTGGTGCTGGGACCACAGCTGTTTACAATATAAATTAATTATTTAGATGAAGGGATTAAAAGTAACATCAGCAAATTTGCTGATGACACAAAGCTAGGTGGCAGTGTGAAATGTCAGGAGGATGTTATGAGAATGCAGGGTGACTTGGACAGGCTAGGTGAGTGGGCGAATGTATGGCAGATGCAGTTTAATGCGGATAAATGTGAGGTTATCCACTTTGGTGGCAAGAACAGGAAGGCAGATTACTATCTAAATGGAGTCAAGTTAGGAAAAGGGGAAGTACAACGAGATCTAGGTGTTCTTGTACATCAGTCAATGAAAGCAAGCATGCAGGTACAGCAGGCAGTGAAGAAAGCTAATGGCATGCTGGCCTTTATAACAAGAGGAGTGGAATATAGGAGTAAAGAGGTCCTTCTGCAGATGTACAGGGCCTTGGTGAGACCCCAGCTGGTGTATTGTGTGCAGTTTTGGTCTCCAAATTTGAGGAAGGACATTCTTGCTATTGAGGGAGTGCAGCGTAGGTTCACAAGGATAATTCCCGGAATGCAGGGACTGTCATATGTTGAAAGATTGGAGCGACTGGGCTTGTATACACTGGAATTCAGAAGGATGAGAAGGGATCTGATTGAAACATATAAGATTATTAAGGGATTGGACACGCTGGAGGCAGGAAGCATGTTCCCGCTGTTGGGTGAGTCCAGAACTAAAGGCCACAGTTTAAGAATAAGGGGTAGGCCATTTAGAACAGAGATGCGGAAAAACTTTTTCACCCAGAGAATGGTGGATATGTGGCATGCTCTGCCCCAGAAGGCAGTGGAGGCCAAGTCTCTGGATGCTTTCAAGAGTGAGTTAGATAAAGCTCTTATAGATAGCGGGGTCATGGGATATGGGGAGAGGGCAGGAACGGGGTACTGATTGTGTATGATCAGCCATGATCACAGTGAATGGCGGTGCTGGCTAGAAGGGCTGAATGGCCTACTCCTATCCCTCCTGTCTATTGTCTATAAAAACAAGAATGGTCAGGAATCCCCCAGGCCATTAAGCTTCTGAACTCCCTGCCGCATCATATTCAAAGTGTCACTGGCCAATCTGTTTCGTACCTTACATTATTTAACATCAATGCACTTTTGTTTGATATTTATGTGTGATTCATCTGTAGATTTTATCCTTACCTTCATAAGTTATCAATGTTATGAGCGTTGTGTGTACTGTTGTGCTTTACACGTTGGTTCGTTGTCTCACTTCGATAGACATTATATGGTTATATATGTTATATACATGGCTATAATTAAATGACAAAAAAACTTGAAAATGTTCATTAAATGTGTGGTAGGAGCTGATGTTTTACAATGGCTTTTGCCACTTATGCAAGTTTACAATGCAAGAGCAAAATCTCTGAGAAATGCCAGATTATTGTGTTTCATTCCATCTATTTTTGCCTTGAATGGAAAATCCTACAAAAAATAGTGGATTTGGCCCAGTATATCATGGGTAAAGCCCTCTGAATCATTGAGCACACTTTCACGAAACACTTTTGTAGGAAAGCAACATCCCCCATCAGGGATCCCCACCACACAGGTCATGCTCTCTTCTCACTGCTGCCATCAGTTAGAAGGTACAAGAGCCTCAGGACTTGCACCACCAGGTTCAAGAACAGTTATTACCCATCAACCATCAGACTCTACAGCAAAAGGGGATAACAACATTCAATTCCACATGCCCCACCATTGAAATAGTCCAACAATAAATAAACTCAGTTTCAAGGACTCTTCATTTCATGTTCTCATTATTTATGGCTATTTATTTTTATTTGCATTTGCACAATTTGTTGTCTTCTGCGCTCTGGTTGATCGTTCATTGATCCTGTTACAGTTACTATTCTATAGATTGGTCGAGTATGCCCACAAGGAAATGAATCTCAGGGTTGTATATGGTGGCATATATGTACTTTGGTAATAAAATTAACTTTGAATTTAGAATTTTGATATTTGAATATACTGCCACAATTCTCTGTGACACAGGATACCGTATTGGCCCACCAAGTCTATGCTGGCTCACACTTTAGTCCCATTGCTCACTAATTCTTGTATTTTATTTTCTCTTCATTTCCATCAACTCTCCCAAGATTCTGCAACTCATCTACATACAGGGGCAGCTTACAGTAGCCAAGTAACCAGTGTGTCTTAGGGATGGAGTCATAGAATCATTGAGGTTATCAGCACAAAAACAGGCTTTTTGACCCATCCAGTCTGTGCCAAACTATTAATCTGCCTAGTGTCATCTACCCGCACCTGTACCATAGCCCTCCATACCCCTCGCATCCATGTACCTATCCAAATTTCTCTTACAGTAAATGTTGAAATTGAACCTGCATCCAACACTTCCACTGGCAGCTCGTTCCATATTCTCACCACCCTCTAAGTGCAGACGATCCCCTTGGGTTTCCCTTAAATATTTTGCCTTTCACCCTTAACCTATGACTTTAGTCTCACCCAACCTCAGTGGGGAAAAAACTGCTTACATTTACCCTCTCTGTATCCCTAATAATTTTTTATACCTCTATCAAATCTCCGCTCATTGTTCTACACTCCAGAGAATAAAGTCCTAACCTATTCAGCCTCTCCCTGTAACTCAGGCCCACAAGTCCCAACAACATCCTTTTAAGTTTTCTCTGTACTCTTTCATCCAGTATGTAGGTGACTAAAACTGTACACAATACTCCAAATTTGGCCTCAACAATGTTTTAAACAACTTCAAAATTAATGTCCCATCTCCTGGACTCAATACTTGGATTTATGGAGGCTAATGTGCCAAAATCTCTTATAGATGTGGGAGCAGACTGAAGGATCCACAGAAAACTCAGAGTCATATAGAAAACTTGCGAACTCCACACAGACAGTGTCGGAGATCAGGATTGAACCCTGGTCACTGGAGTTGTGAAGCCACAGCTTTGCTTGCTGCACTATCTTCACAGTCTCTGAATATCACAATGCTTCTTCATGACCTTCCTCTGTTGCAGACAGATCACAAGAAAAAGAAACTAATTTCTCAACTCTTACACTGGAAAATTGAGATCATTGTGAAGAAAACCATAGGTCTCTTCTTTGATTTCGACAACTTTTAACAAGCATTACTTGTATTTATTTTTTTCTATTTTATAACCTTAATTTCCTTCATTTGGAGCATCCTCCATAAAAGAAGAATTTCCAAAAGAAAACATTGTTAAGAGAATCAAGGGGAACGGGAGAAAATTAAGGCAACAGTCTTGTGCAGGGAGTACAGCTGAGTCTCACAGATCCTGATTACAATGCTGCCTTCCATGTGCTGTCTCACATCTCAGGAGTGCACATTCTATAACACCCATGCGAGAGAAATTCAATTGTTTAATTATATCCCCAAAAGAAATAGATGCAAGGTAAATGTCACCTTTTTAGACATACAAATCAGACCATCACCTCTTCAACTAAATGTTGAATTTCTATCTTCACTACTGTTCTGACAATTATAATTTGCCCACCAAAACCTTGCAACTTTCGTATCTTCCAAGTAATCTTCCACCTCTGCTGAGCGCCTCCTACCAGCATTCTGCCTACTTATCCAATTCTTCACATTATTGCATTTGATTATCAGAATGTATCACTGGACTCAAAAGTATTCCCTCCCCAATTTCGACAGCCCACCTAAAGACCAGGCTTACTTTATTTCTGCTTACTTTCCATTCATTAATCTGGAGAGTGAGTCGAACATCAGTTGGAATGGAATTTCAAACATATTCTCACAAAGTAACTCCACATGCTAATTAAATTTAGAACTATTAGTCTATATTCTGCAGGGATTGCTTATGACATATCTATTATTATCACTGACCACATTCCTAAGTATGCCTCTGACTATTTAATGTCATTTATTACATCGACATGACATCTTTTCAGTATGCAATGTGCTACATTTAACAGCGCAACTGCATAACCCTTCGAAGTTTGTCTGCAAAGCTATTTAATGCTGTTGGTGAATTCGCAGAGCTTGCAATTTTCTGTACCCATCCTTTTAAGCAGATTACAAACATTTCTCTCTCCCCATTATAGGTTGCTACATTTGTTCTATATGCAAACAATGTTACATTTAGTTGTTTGGTTCATAATGTTGAAAATGAATTTCAACGATATCTTTTTTTCACAGATTTGCAAACCTAGGCCTCCATGCCTCCCTCTGCAACTGATCCTTGACTTCCTCATCAGCAGACAATTGTCAGTGTGGATCGGAAATAACATCTCCTCAAGTGCAATCAACGCTCGCTCACTTCAAGAATGCATACCTGCCACTCTACTCTCACTACACCTATCTGTGCACAGCACAAATACCGTCAATAAGTTCACCAATTACACAACAATTGTTGGCAGAATCTCAGATGGTGACAAGGAAGCATACATGAGTGAGCTAGATCAGCTGGATAAGTTCAAACTTCAAAGTAAGTTCATTATCAAAGTACAAATTTTCACATATTTTCTATATGTGATTCATTTTCTTGTGGGCATACTCAATAAATCTACTGAGTAATATATCAATGAAAGACCACCCAACTTGGGCATACAGCTAGAGTGCAGAAGACAACTAACCGTGCAAATACAAAAAGAAAGAAAGAGTAACAAATAAATAAGCAATAAATATTAAGAACATGAGGTGAGGAGTCTTAGAAAGTGAGTTCATTGGTTGTGGGAACATTTCAATGATGGGGTAAGTGAAGTTATCCCTTTTGGATCAAGAACTTGATGAAATTCAGGGGTAATAACTGTTCCTGAATCTGGTAGTGTGATTCTTGAGGTTCCTAATACTTCTTCCTGATGGCAGCAGCAAGAAGAGAGCATGTCCTGGTTGCTGGGGTTCCCTGTTGATGGATACTGCTTTCCTGCGACAGCTTTTCACACAGATGTGCTCAATGGTACGGAGGGCTTTACCCGCGATTGACTGGGCCGTATCCATTACTTTTCATAGGATTTTCCATTCATGGTCATTTGGTGTTTCCATACCAGGCTGTGATACGGCCAGTCAAGATACCCTCCACAACACATTTAGGGAAGTTTATCAAATTTTTAGATGTCATGGTGAAACTTCGCAAACTCCTAAAGAAGTAGAGCTGCTGTCTTACTTTCTTCAAAATTGCACTTATGTGCTGAGCCCAAGACAGGTCCTCAAAAATGATAACACAAAGGAATTTAAAGTTGCTGACCCTCTCTACCTCCGATCCTACAATGAGGACTGGCTCATGGACCTCTGGTTTCCTTCTCCTGAAGTCAATAACTGTACTCAGCTATTCCTTCTCAGAGATGATTTTGTCTCATAGTATTGAGCTTCTCAAAAATGTTCTAAAAATGAAACTTTGTCCTAATCGATGTACATAAACCTAAAATTGACAAGCTGCCAACGTATAAAATTTATGCCACTGTAATGATCTTCATAAAGAGCAGAGCTGAGTAGTCAACCCCTAATCTGGCATCTCGTTAGCACCATCACCATTTTGGATTACCATTGATTTGGGTCAACCACATAACTGCAAATTTCTTATTCCACAAAATGAGGAGTGGCCAGGGTGAGAACAGACACAACAACATTAAAGAAACTCAATACCATCCAGGACAGGCATCCTGACCTATGCCTTCTATAGGACATTTAGGAACAGCTCATCAAGCTTCCTTCACCAGATCTGATAACTAATGAAAAACAGCATGACAAAGGATAAAAGCACTTTGTTATGTACTCACTTCCAAGTTTCTAATATTTATAATGACACAGAAGGAGGCCATTAGCCCCATCTGTGCCATATTTGCTCTTACCATTCACTTCAAAAGACTTATTTACACCAACCAATTAACCTGCCATTCTCATAATCCTAACCATAATCTTCGGTTATGGGAGGAAACAGGACTCCCAGGGAAACCCCACAATAAGACTGCACCACCTGGGTCATGCCTTTTTCTTATCACTACAATTAGGAAAGAGGTAGAGGAGCCTGAAGGCCCACACTCTATGTTTTTTGAACGGCTTCTTCCCCTCTGTCATCAGATTTCTTAATAATCCACAAACACTACCTTCTGATCTTCATTTGTACTGTTTATGTATGTATCCAATTATTTAATTATTTATTTATTGTAATTATGGTCCTTTTTTTCACTTTTCTGCTGCTGAAAAACAATCCATTTCCTGAGATGAGTGGCAATAAATCTGATTCTGATTCTGCACAGGCAGCAGCCAAGGTCAGCATTGGAACCCAGGTCATTGTATCTGCCAGGCACCAGATTTTACTGCTGAGCCCCCATGCTATCCAAGTTATTTCATTTCTCAAAAGTCACTTGCCTTCCATATTTGGATATCCGCCGTTATTCCCGCAAATTGGTCCCCCAACTGATAATCTGAAGCTCCCCAACAGAACAGACCAGAGGGACCTTGGTGTTGCAGGTAATCACGATGAGGAAGAAGGTGCTTAGTATGCGGGTCTTTGTCAATCAGGGCATTGAATATAGAATTTGGAACATTATGTTGCAGTTTTACAAGACGTTGGCAAGGCTACACTTGGAGTATTGTATATAGTTTTGGTTACCCTTTACAGGAAAAACATCATTAAGCTTGAAGGAGTGCAAAAAAGATTTACAAACATCATGCCAAGATTTGAGGAAAGGTTGAACAGGCTAAGACTTTACTCCTTGGTGCATACAAGTATGAGGGGTATCTTTATAAAGATGTATAAAATCATGAATATCTTTTTTCCCAGATAAAGGAAATCGAAAACAAAAGGGCATGTGTATAACATGGAAGTGAGCAGATTTAAAAAGGACTTGATAGGCAACTTCTTCACACACGCATATGGAACAAGCTGCCAGAGTAAGTCATTCAGGCAGGTATAATAACAGCATTTAAAAGACACTATGTGGCAAGTACATAGATTGGAAAAGTTGAGAGGAATGTGGGCCAAGCATGGGCAAATGGAACAAGCTTAGATGGTATCTTGGTTGGCGGGGACCAGCTGGGCCTTCCTCCATGCTGTATTACTCTATAACTCTGTATAATATCATTGTGCTTGGACCGTCACCACAACTTTAGCTGTTCCAGGAAAAACCTCATCATAAGCTTTACAGGGAAGCTAGAGAAAAGCAATTTATTTAACTCTGGCACAGTCACCTTTTTATACTCTAGCAGCTGGACATTAAATTTTTCCAAGGTTCCTCCAAAAGGCCTGGCTTCATAAAGCTGTGTGGAAAACAATGGACAAGCAGGAGACTAGCCCCAAAGAAGCAACCTCATCCTTTTACACACTATTTCTCCCTATTTCACATCTGTAGTACAATTTTTCTAGTAAAATTCACATAATGCCAAAAATCTGGAGTAAATTTGGATACGAGACTATCAGCTGCAAATGTGACATAAATCATTTGACGAGGATTACCTAGGGATTAAATATGAAGTGAACTGTGAAGGACAGGAAATGTGGGCTAGACATTTTTATTAGATTACAAATGTATCTCCTGTGGTATTGCTCACAATAAATCGGTGAATGCAATTTAACCAGGAGGTGTGTTACATCCCCTCCCCAATACCCTGTCACACCCCGCCTTTGACAACCACCACCAGCACACAAAAACCCCTGACATTCGGTCTCAGCCTGCATTACAATGAAGCCATCAGTGTAAAAAGAAGCTGTATAGGTTAAGTGTTTCAAGTTTGATCTGACAGAGTCAAACAGAATGGAAACAGATTCTGCTTCCATCCAGGTCAGTACCTACATCAAACAACCATTTTCTTAAATCCACATATTCCCTTCTACTGCAGCCAGATTCTACCATGCACCATACCCATTTGGGCCAACTAGTTTCTACTTTGTACTGCATTTGTCATTTATTGTTCTAATTACATTCTTTCTTATATAATTCTGTATAATTCTTGCTTATGTCTTCCTTGCAAATATCGTATCACTAAAGCTGTGTATCTGCCAATGATGCTGCTGCAATTGTTTTGCATTTTATCTGTGCAGATATGTACTTGTGCATGACAATAATCCTGACTCTGACTTTGGCATTGATTTTGAATTTACCTTACCTAGTCCCATTTGCCTGTGTTTGGACCATACCCCTCTAGACCTTTCATATCCCTGTATCTGTATATTTGCTTTTAAAATGGTGTTAATGCTCCTGCTTCATTTGGCAGCTCATTTGATATTCTGTACAGTCCACACTCTGGGTCAAAAGCTTGTCCTTTGGATTCCTACAAAATTTCTCCACTCTCATCTTAAACCTATGCCTAGTTCCTGATTTTCCAACTTTAGACTGGGTCTATTCACCCTCGTGATCTTAAAGATTAAGAGAAATTAGTTTTATTGTCACATGTACATCGAAACATACAGTGAAGTGTGCCATTTGTATCAACAACTAACATAGTCCAAGGATGTGATGGAGGCATGCATCTGGCACCAACATAGCAAGCCCACAATTTAATAATCTTAATCTGCACATTTTTGTAATGTGGGAGGTAACTGGAGCATCTGGAAGAAACACACACAGTCATGGTGAGAATGTACAATCTGCTTACAGAGAGTGCCAGGAATTGAACCCTTATCTTCCTTTGACTGGTATTGTAAATATTTAGGATAACTGCTACGCTAATGTGTCAACCTCTGTAAAATCAACCTCAACCTTCTTCGCTCCAGTGAATAAAGACCCAACCTGCACAGTATCCCTCCAAAACTCAGTCCCTCAAGTGCAGATAACATTCTAAATCTCCTCTGCACTCTTTCCAACTTAATGTAATCTTTCCTATAGCAGGGAGACCAAAACTGAACACAAAATTCCAAACGTGACTTCACCAATGTCTCATACTACTACAACATTAGATTCTAACTGTTGTACTCAAAGCTCTGACGGATGAAGGCCAGAGTACAAAAATCTTTCTTCACCATTCTCTCTGCGAGCCACTGTACTTTCATTCCAAGGGCCTGCTGTTTTACAATACTCTCCAGGAACCTACCATTCACTGCAAAAGTCCTACCCTCATTTGTCTTCCCAAAATCTAACATCTCTCACTAATCCAAATTAAACTCCATTTGCCATTCCTTGGCCAACTCATCGATCCCTCTGTACTTCCCAATAACCACCTTCACTGTCTATTGTACTACGCATTTCAGTGTTGTTTACTGCAATTCTACATCAATACCAGCAATATGGAGGCTCATAAACCCTCCTAGAAGCTGCAGAGTTATTTTACCTGGGGTTTTATTGAAGCTAAGTTCAAGCCTCATGCTTTTAGTAAAATGAATATGTTTTATTGGGCTGTACCAGATGGAGCCTTGGAAATTGCATCCACTGGAAGATGTACTCCAGGATTAGGTGGAACTGAAACAGTCAGTTCAAGGGTGATATGCAAGTGTTGGGAGGATTCTAAATGCCACTGAAAGGAGGCAGATGAAAAGGCACCACTCCATCCCTATTCCAAAGTCATGGCTTACCCAAACGCTGCTGATTTTATATTTTTAAATGCCGTAGAACAGAGAGACTTAAAAGCATATAACTCCTTGAAATATCATTGCTAAGAATAAGGGGATATTGAAAACTAAATCTGATATTGAAAACTTGGTTGAGTCCAATGTGTTTTTATTCAGCAGGAAAATTAAAATAATTACTTGCCATACTTAATGACTTCTTTCTCTTCATTCATTTGGGAATGTCGGTAAGCAAGTCTTATTAAAGTGCTTTGTTCTCTCTCCTTCCAGTGTTCTATCTTCACCCATTCCACTTGAATATCTTTTATCTTTTAAAGTAGCCAAGTAGCCAAGCTTTAATGACCTTCTCCAATGCTGTTCAAGCCGTTTAACTAACTTTGGCCCAATTTGTTACTGATCACCCATTCTAAGTTTGTAATGGTGCAAATTATCCTTTCCAAATCCTGTACAGCACTCCCATCTTACCTGGCACACAAACACATCGAACGCTTAATTAATAGTTGGAGAGGATAAGCATACAACGTCCACACTCAGTAATGGCATGCATTGACACAGCATTTTTACTTTAGGTTTCTCCATGTTATGTGACCTGCATGTTGAAGCTTTGTTCATATATTTTTACTTTTCTTTGAGTGGAACGCGAAGATATTTCCTCAGGAGGGGAATTCTTATTACCAGACGGTGTAGTTTGAGGTTAGGACAAGAACAGGGAGGGATTTATTCTCTCAGTGGGTAGTGAATCTTTGGAACTTTCTGTCCCAGAGAGCTATGGATGCTGAGTCAACGAGCACTACCAGTGTCACCACCCTCAGTACTAACCCCACTGGATTCAGAGGGTTGTTTTAGTTGATACACCTCGAGCTTCCTATCTGGCAAAGGGGCTCAAACTGAGTAAAGACTGAGGCCCCTCCCAAGAAAAACGTCACTACTCATGGCTTTAAGCATAACAGTGGCAGCAGGCCTTTCAATACAGGAGCAGCCCTTTGGCCCAACTGGTACACACTCAGCAGCATGCTCGTCCCATTTGACACTGTTTGGACCATAACCTTCTAACCCTTTCCAATCCGATTAATTTTGAAATGATCCTTCAATTTAAAAATAAATATGAAAAATTCAAATCACTTTATTCTCGCCACATTCCCATCAACATCCCACAAGTTCTGCCACTCACCCACACACTTGGGGGGGGGGGTAGGTGCCAATTAACCTACTAACCTGACACATGGGAGGAAGCTGGGGAACCCAGGTGAAGCCCACACGGTCAAAGAGAGAATGTGCAAATTCCACCCAGAGCAAAGCTAAGCACTTAGATACACTGGGCTCTGACGCCAAACTGAGTCACACAGACACAGAGGTCAGATGAGCTGACCAGCACAGAAGAGCCAGAGCTGATCCTGGACTGACCCATCAGCTACATTTATGGCTGATGTAGATTGATTATTAGACTCTATGAGAATCAAGAGTTATGGGGATTAAGCAGGAAACAGGATTTGAAGCTATTAATCCGTGATACCAGTGGACGGATAGCATGGGGCACAGTAGTGTAGTGGACGACATGGTAGAGTAGTAGTGATTATCGCAATCATTTTACAGTACCAGCGATCACCGACCGGTGTTTGATCCCCACTGTCTGCAAGGAGTTTGAACTTTCTTCCTCAGTTTCTTCTGGGTGCTCCGGTTTCCTCTCAAATTTCAAAGTTAGTACATTGTGGGCATGCCATAATGGTACCAGAAGTGCGGTGACATATGTGGGCTACCCCACCCACAATCTTCACTCATTTCATTTGATACATTTCACCATCTGTTTGATGTTTCCTTGTACGTGCGACAAATAAAGCTCATCTTAAATCAGACCTACCCTTCTGTCTGGCTCTAGGGACTTTATGTCCCTTTCTGCCTCCTACCTCTTAGTTTTAAGGATAGGGCCAACATTACCTGTCCTAGGTTGTTCCTTTCATTTTAATGGGAGCCAGTTGTCCAGTTTAGATCCGGGGCATTCAAAATGGATTTATTAAAAAGTACAGATGGAACATATTGGTGCAGAATGATCTTTACCCTCACTCTCCCAGCTGTGCTTTCTCCTTTAAGTGAGGAGTTAAATGGAATTTAACAGATCATAAGAGAGAGTTTATAATCCAACCTGAATCAGTCACATTTTGCTCTTAGTCCTGACACATCCTGTTGGAAGAAATAGTTGTCCTCGTGATTGTTATCTGCTTAAGCTATTTGGATTTTATTTACAAATTACCAGACAGCTTTGAGATCCATGTCTGCATTGTGTTCTATTGTCTGAGAAATTGCCAAGCTGGCTTGGCACTATTTTGCAGAATTCAGAAGGACTGATAGAAGGACATAGAAATAAAGACATCGGTATTATGTTGGATATTTAACACAGGATGAATTCCAGACATTACCCACTGTAACATATTTCTAGCTAAATCAAAAATGAAAGTTTTAATCAGTGCTATTAAGCAGGAATTATATCCCAGGTGGATATAAATGCTTGGTTTCATATGACATTCATTATTTTTTTCTATTTTCCTCCTCTCTGGTTTCTCAAAGCTTCCAATCTCAATGTACGCTCTTAGCCAAGCAACCAAGTAATGCACACTCTCACTCCCACCCTTTGTCAGTATTGCCTTGTCAGCTCTCCAGCTGTGAAATGCATGGTCTTGTTTCATTATTTATCGATTGCCCCATAGTCATCCGAAAATAGTTTTTTTTTTAAACGTGTGATCCATACTACAGGAAACATGCATTACAGACTAGACCTGAGCATTATATAGCCAATGAAAATAGTTGGGGGAAACATAACTTGTATTTTTTTCTTTACCAAGGGGGTCTGACTTGCTCCACTGTAAATTTCTACCATCTTCTACTTATTGAATTAGATTTCCAAAATTTGCAGATTTTCCTCTTAATTTGACTCTTAAGCCTTTCCCTGCTGGCCTGCATCGAAACAGAAATGAGGCTTTAAAGCACATTCCTTTCATTGGATCAGATATAACTGGCACTGAGCTGGTGGCTTCTGAATTACTTTTATCTCTGGAAGAGACAAACAATGGCAATTTCAAACAGTGGCACACTTGATTCTTTTAAACACAAGACACAAAACCATGAAATTACTACAGAGATGGACTGACCTAATTAGCTACAGAGTGTTGTAAAAGTATTCAGCCCCCAACCCTTTGTTTATATAATTGAGTATTACAACCAGAGATCTTGAACAATTTAACTGAGAATTTTTATTTGCCAATCACATGCTTTTTTTTTCCCACAGAAGAGCCCAAAAATCAGGGAAAATTGTAAAGCATGAAAAACTGAAAATTCAAAAACTGAAATATCCCCTCTGCTCAGTAATTAGTTGAACCATCTCTTACAACTATTACAGGCAGTAGTCTTTTTGGATAAGTCTCTATTAACTTTGCACAGTGCGATGGAGCAAGATTTGCCCATTTCTCCTTGCAAAATTGTTCACTCTGTGCCAATTTAGTAGTGGAGTGGCAGTGGTTAGCAATCTTGAAGTCTTCCCCGAGACTTTCAATGAGATTGTCAGGACTGTGACTAGGCCAATCAAGGATATCAATTTTATTCATTTGAAGCCTCTCCATGGTTGCTCTGGCAGTGTGCTTTTGGTTGTTGTCCTGCTGAAAGATGAACTTCCTTCCAGTTTTAGCTTTCTGACAGAGGCTTGTCGGTTTTTATTCAGGATCTCTGTATTTAGCAGCATTCATCTTACTATCAGACCTGACCAGATTTCAGGTCCATGATGCTGAAAAGCATCCCCGTAGTATAATGCCATCTCCACCATACCTTACAGTAGGGATGGTGTTACCTGTCTGATGTGCAGTATTATACTTACACCACGTGTTGAGGCCAAAAAGTTTCATTTTAGCTCATCCGACCATATGACCTTCATCGACATCTTTACAGTGTATTCTAAGTGATGCTTTGCAAAGTCTTTACAGGCAAGGATATGTTTCTTTTTTTCAGCCAGGGCTTCTTCCTTGCCACTCTTCCATAAGTACCAATTTTGTGCAAGGCCTTAGTGATTGTGGAGTCCTGAACTTCATTCCAGTTGCAGCCATTGACATCTGCAGCTTCCTCAGAGTGACTGTCGGTGTCACAGCAACCTCTCTTACAGGTGCTTCTATTCTCCAGAAGCCAAAATTAGAGGGGGCACCCAGACCTAGGCAGTGTGGCTGTGGTTTCATATTTTTTCCACTTTTTCCACAATGAACTGCACTGAGATTTGAAATATATTCAGTACCTTCGAGATGATGTTGACACCTTCCCCAGATTTGTGTTTCTCTAATATAATTTCCACGACTTATCTTGAATACTCCTTTGTCTTCATTTTGGTTTGGTTTGTTGGACCTTAGAGAGAGGGGTATTTATTCTTATGAATTAATTCAAAACAGGTGATTCTCCAATTCTCTACAGACATCAACAAATTGGATAAGGTAAAGTACTGCACCTGAGGAAAATTAGTATAGTAATTAAAAAGGGGATGAAGATTTTTTCAGCTTCACAATTTTGTTTTGTAATTTTTAGTAAATTGTTGACGGGTTTTGGGATTTTTCTTTTGATTTTACGTGATGCACACTGTTTTGTAGATTAGCACAAAAAATCCTTCAATATATTTTAAATTTAGAAAATGAGACAGTAAAATTTGAAAATAGTTGTAGGGGCCGGATACTTTCTCAAAATTTCACAGGGGCAGCTGTTAAGAGTGAAACAGCGCTCCGGGAGATTTATTAATTGAGGTTTAACTCTTCTTATTCACAAAGAAGTGGCAGTTGGTAAAGCCCAAGATATGGCTATTCAAAGATACTAAGTACATGTATTATCAAAGTATGTATGCAGCATACAACCCTGAACTTCATATTCCTCACAGACAGCCATGAAACAAAGAACCATGGAACCAGCCCATTCAAAGAAACCATCACCAATCCCCCATGGGCAAAAATAAATCACACAAATGGCAACAAAGAGAAACAAGCAAAAACAGAATAAAAAACACAGAATCAAAAGTCACATTTCATTTCTGCTCACTCACTCGCCCTCTGCATCCACCTCAATGATTTTGATCTTCCTCGGCACTTTTGTCTACAAGATGGAGTCGATGACAGGCCTGCACCCTGTCTCCTTGCTTCCTGGCCTCCATTGCAATCATTTTGCTCCTGGCCTTACAAAACCCTCATGGAGACAGCCAAGTATCAGCTTCAAAATGCACCACCAGAACCACATTTGAAATAAAACGAAGATGTAAAAGAAACAAAAAAAAGTTGCTTTGTGAAAAGTCTTGAGGATATCACCTTTGGTTGCATTGTTTGTTGACGCCATCTTCTCCTGGATTAGCTCAGATTATACAAATCATGAGAGAATTCACCATGTCACCTTTCATGCTATTGCTGCAGAAATATCTGCATTGTCATCTAAAAGTCAGAACAACTGTACCATTGCATGTTTGAAAATATGTTACCCATCTACTAGAAATAACGATGACCATATAGCTGGTGACTCTATAAACGTCCATGTTTTTTGTATTGTCACCAGCTATATGATGACTTCCAGGGAACTTCTCATTGGCCTCTTTTGGAATAGGTCCACCAATTATTTTCCTGCTGGTCCAGAAGGCAGAGCATGTGAAACTTTACTATCTGTGAGCAAATGGATATGAAGGAGGTGGCTTTAGTACATCTGGTATAATATCTTAAGGACAAACAATAAGATTCAATTCTCCTCTGTAGCCTGCTGCATCCATAAAACAATTAATTTGAGTTGACCGAAATACAATGAATATGAATTCTTTTAGAAACCAGAGAAGACTATTAAATCTGACAAATCTGTCCTTTCTTGACTTATTTCACTCCCTATATCCTATCATCCGAAAGTTGCTTATCTTCCTGTGCTCAGGTTCATCTGCTTCATCTGGGTTTTCTATCCCACCTGAATCCCATTGAAGCTGCTCTTCCAAGTTGTGATGGGATTTAGCAAAATTAAGAGTGTGAGCAAAACATTGGCCGATGAGGTTTGAGGTAGGGAAATATCAACTTTAACAAAATAGAAAATCAAAAAGAAATTACACAATGCTTTGGCACAAAGGATATGGGTGTCCTTGTAAATGAAGCACAGAAAGCTAGCATGCAGATATGGTTAGCCTTGATGTGATGGGCTGAAAGACCCTTTTCTGAGCTGTGGAATTCGATGACTTTATAGCAGTAATTTGGAAGGCAAATCTTCCTAATGACCAAAACCTAGTGGAGTTCATGGGAAACTAGAAAATGGGGACATAACTGGATTAATCCTGGAATTAATAAAATAAAATGTGTCAGACTGTTGAAAGGAATATTTAGGGTGAATGGCCAAAAGGCTGATCAAAGAGTGAAATATAGATGGAACTGTAGGCAGGCAGATGGATGGTTTTATGGAGAAAATTCTGCAACTTAAGGCCTTGGTAGCTGAGGGTAATGTTTCCCAAGGTAACCATAGAAAGGGTGCAGAGGAGATTTACAAGGATGTTTCCAGGATTGGGGAGAATGCCTTATGAGAATAGGTTGAGTGAACTCGGCCTTTTCTCTTTGGAGTGATGGAGGATGAGAGGTGATCTGATAGAGGTGTATAAGATGAGGGGCATTGATTATGTGGATAGTCGAAGGCTTTTTCCCAAGGCTGAAATGCTAGCACGAGAGGGCGTATTTTTAAGGTAAGTACAGAGGAGATATCAGGAGTAACTTTTTTTTTTAAAACGCAGAGAGTGGTGAGTGAGTGGAATGGGCTGCCGACGGGGATAGTGGAAGCGGAAACAATAGGGTCTTTTAAGAGGAGACTCCTGGATGAATACATGGAGCTTAGGGAAACAGAGGGCTACGGGTAAGCCTATATTCTATGGTAAGGACCTGTTCAGCACAGCTTTGTGGGATGAAGGGCCTGTATTGTGCTGTATGTTTTCTATGTTCCTGTGTTTCTAAAATGATTATATTTGAGGATGATAAATAAAAAGAATTCTCAGAATTAGAGGACATGCAGGGGATATTTCCAATAGTCGGAGGATCTAGGACCAGAGAAGAGAGCCTCAGAATACAAGGGATTCTGAACAGAGTTGAGGAGGAATTTCTTTAGCCAGATAGTGCTGAATCTATGGAATTCATTACCACAGACAACTGCGGAGGGCAAGGCATTAGGTATATTTAAAGCAGAGTAATACACGCAAAATGCTAGAGAAACTCAGCAGGCCAGGCAGTATCTATGCAACAGAGTGAACAGCCATCTGAAGGGTCTCAACCCAAAACGTTGACTATTGATTCTTTTCCATAGTTGTTGCCTGGCCTGCTGAGTTCCTCCAGCATTTTGTGTGTACACTTTGATTTCCAGCATCTGCAGATTTTCTCTTATTTGATAGTATAAGCAAAAGTTGATAGGTTCTTTTTTAGTAAGGGTGTCAAAAGAAGGCAAGATAATGGATGAGAGGGATAATAAATCATCTATAATGGAATGGCAGAGCATACTCAATGGGCTGAGTGGCCTAATTCTGCTCCTTATACTTAAACAGATATCTCTCAGAACATCTTGGGGCTGAAGCAGATTACAGAGATGTTGAATATAACTAAAAACATAACAAATGAAATGCTATGACTTAATAATGATGCATTTATTTATATACCGCTCATTTAGCCTGCTTTTACTTGGCCAACATTTAAACTGGCCTCATGCTGTTCTCATTACATCCCACATTTGCCAAAGCTCCTACATTGTGGAAAGCAAGGGATCTTTAACACAAGAGGCTCTGCAGATTCTGGAAATTGTGCGCAACAATCAACAAAGCTCAAAATGCAGGAGGAACGCAGCAGGTCAAGCTATGAAGGAAATAAACAGTCAGATAGGGTGGAGAGTCTAGGGCAAGAGGGCACAGCCTCAGAGTAGAACAGTGTCCCTTGAGAACAGAGATGAGGAAGAATTTCTTTAGCAAGAGGCAGAAAGGGTTTGAGAGGGAAAATAAATCAGTAAGGAACAAATGGTCGAGCAGACCTGATGAGCCAAAAATTCTGCTTCTTGAACATCCTGCTCCTTACCTTATCACTGTTACTGCCAGCTCATACAACAGATTTTATGATGGTATGGTATGATTCTGAGTTGCCATAGCAAACGGATTTCTTGGTGCAAGATACCTGCCCCAATTGTTGAAATTAGGCTAGACTGAGAAATAGTATTGGCTGTGGGGAAGCTAAGGGAAGAAGACCTGCCCTAATACATTCTTCATCCTGAGGACGTTTGCAGAATTTCTGGCTTTGGTCTACATTTTCCATCTGTTTCACTCATTTACTTTTCAGATGTCACCAAACATTTGAACCAGCAGATGGTATTCTTGTTATCACATTCTTTAGCAGAACACCATACTGAGCATTATAATGCTCTGATTAGCCAGTGTAATCATAGTATGATAATTGACATGTAAAATATGTTAATTACTTTGAAATCAGCTTTGCTGTGCCTTCAAGCTATTTCTGGTGGTCAAAAGTGGAAGTATTTGAATTTGAATTGTTCTGTTAATCAGGTGTGAGAGGACTTCTCCCGTGGAAAGTTCCTCTATTTGGCATTTTCAAGAAGTTGTTTCAGAATATTTGCTTTCCTTATAAACAGATGGCTCCTTTCTGTTTCTGATATAGTTCCATTGGGTGACCAGAACAACTGCCATTGCTTGTAAAACCCAAATACATCATTGGTAATGGGAATTCTGCATTGTGTTATGTAGACCAAAAGACATAGGAGCAGAATTAGGCCTTTCAGCCCACTGAATCTGCTGCATCATTCCATTATGGCTGATTTACTGTCCCTCTCAACCTTCTTCTCTTGCCTTCCCTCCATAACCTTTGATACCCTGACTAAATAACAACCTATATACCTCAGTTTTAAATATACTCAATGACTTGGCCTCCACAGTCATCCATGGCAAAGAAATCCACAGATTCACCATGCTCAGCCGAAGAAATTCCTCTTCACTTCTGTTGTAAATAGACATCCTTCTATTTTCAGGCTGTGCCCTCTGGTCCTGGACACATCCACTGTAGGAAACATCCACTCTATCTAGCCTTTCAATATTTGATTGACTTCAATGATATCTTCCCGCATCCTTCTGAACTCCAGTGAGTATAGGCCCAGAGCGATCAAACACACCTCATAAGTAAACACTTCCATTCCCAGAATTATTCCCACCGAACCCTTTCCAATGACAGCACATCTTTTCTTAGATCAGAGGCCCAAAACTGCTCACAATATTCCAAGTGCAATCTGACAGTGCTTTATAAAGCCTCAGTATCACATCCTTGCTTTTGTTAGAATGTTATTCTAGTCCTCTCAAAATGAATCCCAAGATCACATTTGCCTCCCTTACCACTGACTCAACCTGCTAATTAGCCTTTAGGAAACCCTATACAAGGACTCCCACATCCTTTTGCATCTCTGATTTTTGAATTTTCTCCCTGTTTAGAAAATAGCTTGTGCCTTCATTCCTTCTACCAAAGTGCATGGCCATACAATTCCCTACTCTATATTCCATCTACCACTTCTTTGCCCATTCTCCCAAACTGTCTCTGCCCTTTTGCAGACTCCCTGCTTTCTCAACACTACTTAGCCCTCTATCACTGCAAATTTCGCCACAAAGTCATTAATTCCATCATCCAATTAGTTGACATATAACAGGAAATGAAGTAGTCCCAATGCGAAACAATCACCATTAACCAACCAGAAAAGGCCCCTTCTTTTCCCACTCTTTGCCTCATGCCATTCAGCCAATCTACTATCTATGCTAGTATCTTTCCTATAATACCAAGGGTTCTTACTTTATCAGGCAGGCTCATGAATGGCACCTTATCAAAGGCCTTCGCTGGCCCACTCTTACAATGACAAACAAGAGAAAATCTGCAGATGCTGGAAATCCAAGCAACACACACAATGGCTGCTCCCACAATGTACGTTTGCTGGTCACTATCTAGTACCGAAAAGATCACGATGATTGCAGCATGCCGAAAAGTTCCGAAAGGCCCTGAGTTCTCTATTTTGTACAGACATGATAAATTGATCTGCATGGATAGCCAGATTTTTCACTCTACCTCAGTACATGGGACAATAATAATTCAATTTTCCAGTTTATCTAAAATTATCTAAATTACAAATTTGTCTAAAAGCCTCTTCAATGCTGCTATTGTATTTGATTCCATCATCTCACCTGCCAGCATGCTTCAGATATCCACCACTCTTTGTGCAAAAACCTTGCCAGATAAGGGGTCTCAGCACTGAAACGTCAACTGTTTATTCCTTTCCATAGATGTTGCCTGACCAGCTGAGTTCCTCCAGCATTTTGTGCGCTACTCTGGCTTTCCAGCACCTACAGAATCCTTTGTGTTCAAGCCTCACATATCCCCCTTAAACTTTCCCCCTCACCTTAAAGCCATCCCTCCTGG
Source organism: Hypanus sabinus (assembly GCF_030144855.1). Taxonomy (NCBI): domain Eukaryota; kingdom Metazoa; phylum Chordata; class Chondrichthyes; order Myliobatiformes; family Dasyatidae; genus Hypanus; species Hypanus sabinus. The sequence goes on from NC_082711.1 coordinate 37,490,042, forward strand.
TATTTGAGCTTTCTACACATTGACAGAGATTCTGTCCACCATGTCAATGCCTCTCATCATTTTCTGAACTTCTAACAGGTCTTCCCTCAGCATGAGAACTAGCAGCAGGGGTAGGCCATCTGGCCTGTCGAGCCTGCTCCGCCATTCAATAAGATCATGACTGATCTGCCCATGGACTCATTTCCACTCACCTGCCTTTTCCTCCATAACCCTTAATTCCTCTACTATGCAAAAATCTGTCCAATCTTGTCTTAAATATATTTACTGAGGTAGCCTCCACTGCTTCATCGGGCAGAGAATTCCACAAATTCACAACCTTCTGGGAAAAGCAGTTACTCCTCATTTCCATCTCAAATCTACTCCCCTGAAACTTGAGGCTGTGTCCCCTAGTTCCTGTCTCACCTACCAGTGGAAACAAATTTCTTGCCCTTATCTTATCTATCCCGTTCATAATTTTATATGTTTCCCTAAGATCTCCTCTCATTCCTTTGAATTTCAGTGAGTATAGTCCCAGGCGACTCAATTTCTCCTCAGTCTAAACCCCTCATCTCTGGAATCAATCTGGTGAACTTTCTCTTCACTGCCTCAAAAGCCAGTATATCCCTCCTCAAGTAAGAAGACCATAACTACATGCAGTACTCCAGGTGCGGCCTTGCCAGAACCCTGTACAGTTGCAGCATAACCTCCCTGCTCTTAAATTCAATCCCTCTAGCAATGAAGGTCAACATTCTATTTGCCATCTTGATTGCCTGCTGCACCTGCAAACCAACCTTTTGTGATTCATGCACAAGCACTCTCAAGTCCATCTGTACAACAGCATGCTGCGTACATCTTAAATAATAATCTGCTCTTTCATTTTTCCTTTCAAAGTGGATGACCTCGCATTTACCAACATTGTACTTCGTCTGCCAGACCCTTGCCCACTCACTTAACCTATCTATATTTCTCTGCAGACTCTGCCTATCTTCTGCACAATTTGCTTTTCCACTCAATTTAGTATCATCAGCAAATTCAGATACACTACACTCACTCCCCTCTTCCAGATCATTAATGTCTATCATGAACATTTGCATCACTGCTCACCACTAATTGCCAACCAGAGTAACGCCCATGTATCCCAACTCTCTGCTTTCTATTGCTTAACCAATGCCTACATCACAAGATGCTGCAGAAACTCCGTACTGAAGAAGCATTTGGAGGAATTGGTGAATCGCTAAACCATATTAGGCTACGGACTTGCTGCTGATATTTGGAATCAGTACAGAAGGGCATTTGATGGTTGTCATTGACAAGATGGACACTTGATAATGGGCCACAGATTTTTTTTGTGCATGACTCCATAGCTATATGATTCTTGATGAATCTATGGCACTAAATTTCACTACTTCTGGGAACTTGTGTGGAGTCTGAGCTTAATCGTTTGAACATAAAACATAGAATAGTACAGAACAGTACAGGCCCTTTGGCCCACAATGTTGTGCCAACCCTCAAACCTTGCCTCCCATATATCTCCCCAACTTAAATTCCTCCATATACCTAAAAGTATACATCATCACATCTCATAGCATTGTTGCTGGCCTTCTTCAGGAAACCTGAACACATGTCAAAGAGTGCGGTCTCAAAACACGATTCACTTTTGGTAAAATATGATGGCAATGCCTGGAGGGATATAAATGAACATAACATATAAATAAACACTGTGTGCTAATTACTCAGCCAGCCTTTTCAGGCCTGATTTTACTCCTCTTGCCATCGCATAATACAAAGCAACCACGGCATTTTCAACTTCAGTGAAGTGTTGCTTCAACATTTAGCAAAATATTGCTGACTTCGTTATGTGCCTAACAGAACAGCTAGTATAAGTCGATTGGATCTCCCTGCCAGTAATTAAAGAAATGAGTCATTTCTAGCCTAGTAATATAGTTCTGGAAAACGATTCAGACCTTTGGGAGGGCTAATGTTCTCTATACATGAACGAAGTGTACAAGATTGAGATTTAATTATATACTGTTATGAAAACAATTGATGAAGGAGTCACAACAGATTACAAAATTACAAACACTGATAAGGCAGCTTCCAAACTCTCTCAGCCAACAGCTTTCTGATGAGCAATGGCAAAGTACCTGTGTTACCCGATTTCTTCACCTAATGTATTGGCTTAAAGTACAGAAGCCCCCATTGGAGTTTCCCCAGCAGGCTTTCCTGTTAATGAAAATTGTGTCTCCCAATCAATCATCACAATGCTCCTATTAGCAGGACAATTAACTCTTGTTTGCAGAGCTGCACTTTGTCTATTTGCTAGCGAACATGTGTTAATTATTCTTATTAGTGAGGTGCAAAATAATCATTATCACTTAATAACTAAGCTTAAACTCATGCAGCTTCTTTCTTCCTGGTGGGAAATCCTGAAAGTTATTTTACCTTAACTTTTAAACTGATTTTGTTCGGGTCACAGATTTGGCAGATTAAGAATCAGGTTTAATATCACTGACACATGTTGAGAAGTTTGTTGTTTTGCAGCAGCAGTACAGTACTACAATACATAAAATGTATTATAATTTAGAACATACAATAGTACAGCTCATTACAGGCCCTTTGGCCCACAATGTTGTGCCAACCCTCAAACCCTGCCTCCCATATAACCCCCCACCTTAAATTCCTCCATATACCTGTCTAGTAGTCTCTTAAACTTCACTAGTGTATCTGCCTCCACCACTGACTCAGGCAGTGCATTCCATGCACCAACTACTCTCTGAGTGAAAAACCCTCCTCTAATATCCCCCTTGAACTTCCCTCCCCTTACCTCCCCTTACCTTAAAGTCATGTCCTCTTGTACCAAGCAGTGGTGCCCTGGGGAAGAGGCACTGGCTGTCCACTCTGTCTATTCCTCTTAATATCTTGTACACCTCTATCATGTCTCCTCTCATCATCATCCTCTCCAAAGCGTAAAGCCCTAGCTCCCTTAATCTCTGATCATAATTGATACTCTCTAAACCAGGCAGCATCCTAGTAAATCTCCTCTGTACCCTTTCCAATATTTCCACATCCTTCCTATAGTGAGGCAACCAGAACTGGACACAATACTCCAAGTGTGGCCTAACTAGAGTTTTATCGAGCTGCATCATTACATCGCATCCCTTAAACTCTATCCCTCGACTTATGAAAGCTAACAACCCATAAGCTTTCTTAACTACCCTATCTACTTGTAAGACAACTTTCAGGGATTGTGGACATGTACCCCCAGATCCCTCTGCTCCTCCACACTACCAAGTATCCTGCCATTTACTTTGTACTCTGCCATGGAGTTTGTCCTTCCAAAGTGTACCACCTCACCCTTCTCCGGGTTAAACTCCATCTGCCACTTCTCAGCCCACTTCTGCATCCTATCAATGTCTCTCTGCAATCTTCGACAATCCTCTACACTATCTACAACACCACCAACCTTTGTGTCGTCTGCAAACTTGCCAACCAACCCTTCTACCCCCACATTCAGGTCGTTAATAAAAATCACCAAAAGTAGAGGTCCCAGAACAGATCCTTGTGGGACACCACTAGTCACAACCCTCCAATCTGAATGTACTCCCTCCACCACGACCCTCTGCCTTCTGCAGGCAAGCCAATTCTGAATCCACCTGGCCAAACTTCCCTGGATCCCATGCCTTCTGACTTTCTGAATAAGCCTACTGTGTGGAACCTTGTCAAATGCCTTACTAAAATCCATGTAGATCACATCCACTGCACTGCCCTCATCTGTATGCCTGGTCACCTCCTCAAAGAACTCTTTCAGGCTTGTTAGAAACGACCTGCCCTTTACAAAGCCATGCTGACTGTCCCTGATCAGACCATGATTCTCTAAATGCCCATAGATCCTATCTCTAAGAATCTTTTCCAACAGCTTTCGCACCACAGATGTAAGTCTCACTGGTCTATAATTACCCGGACTATCCCTACTACCTTTTTTGAACAAGGGGACAACATTCACCTCCCTCCAATTCTCCGGTACCATTCCCATGGACAGCGAGGACTTAAAGATCCTAGCCAGAGGCTCAACAATCTCTTCCCTCGCCTCGTGGAGCAGCCTGGAGAATATTCCGTCAGGCCCCAGGGACTTATCCATTCTAATGTATTTTAACAACTCCAACACCTCCTCTCCCTTAATATCAACATGCTCCAGAACATCAACCTCACTCATATTGTCCTCACTGTCATCAAGTTCCCTTTTTGGTGAATACCGAAGAGAAGTATTCATTGAGGACCTCGCTCACTTCCACAGCCTCCAGGCACATCGTCCCACCTTTATCTCTAATTGGTCCTACCTTCACTCCTGTCATCCTTTTGTTCTTCACATAATTGAAGAATGCCTTGGGGTTTTCCTTTACCCTACTCACCAATGTCTTCTCATGCCCCCTTCTTGCTCTTCTCAGCCCCTTCTTAAGCTCCTTTCTTGCTACCCTATATTCCTCAATAGACCCATCTGATCCTTGCTTCCTAAACCTCATGTATGCTGCCTTCTTCCACCTGACTAGATTTTCCACTTCACTTGTCATCCATGGTTCCTTCACCCTACCATTCTTTATCTTTCTCACCGGGACAAATTTATCCCTAAAATCCTGCAAGAGATCCTTAAACATCGACCACATGTCCATAGTACATTTCCCTGCAAAAACATCATCCCAATTCACACCCGCAAGTTCTAGCAAGTTCATAATTTGCCCTTCCCCATGCTAATACTAGATCTAGTATGGCATTCCCCCAGTAGGCCTGTCAACATACTGTGACAGGATCCCATCCTGGATGCACTTAAGAAACTCTTCCCCATCTAAACCCTTGGAACTAATCAGGTGCCAATCAATATTAGGGAAGTTAAAGTCACCCGTGATAACAACCCTGTTATTTTTGCACCTTTCCAAAATCTGCCTCCCAATCTGCTCCTCTGTGTCTCTGCTGCTACCAGGGGGCCTATAGAATACTCCCAGTAGAGTAACTGCTCCCTTCCTGTTCCTGACTTCCATCCATACTGACTCAAAAAAGGATCCTGTTACATTACCCACCCTTTCTGCAGCTGTAATAGTATCCCTGACCAGTAATGCCACCCCTTCTCCCTTTTGTTCCCCCCCCATCCCTTTTAAAGCACTGAAATCCAGGAATATTGAGAATCCATTCCTGCCCTGATGCCAGCCAAGTCTCTGTAATGGCCACTACATCATAATTCCATGTATGTATCCAAGCTATCAGTTCATCACCTTTGTTCCTGATGCTTCTTGCATTGAAGTACACACACTTTAGCCCTTCCACCTTACTACCTTTACACCCTTTATTCTGCTTCTCTTTCCTCAAAGCCTCTCTATATGTTAGATCTGGCTTTACTCCGTGCACTTCTTTCACTGCCCTATCGCTCTGGGTCCCATACCCCTTGCAAATTTGTTTAAACCCTCCCGAACCAGGCTAGTAAACCTACCTGCAAGGATGTTGCTCCCCCTCAAGTTCAGGTGCAACCCATCCAATCTGTACAGGTCCCACCTTCCCCAGAAGAGATCCCAATGATCCAAAAATCTAAAACCTGCACCAACTCCCCAGCCACGCATTCAACTGCCATCTCCTCCAATTCTTACCATCACTACCATGTAGCACTGGCAACAATCCTGAGAACGCCACCCTTGAGGTCCTGTTCCTCAGCCTTCTGCCTAGTTCCTGAAACTCACACTTCAGGACCTCATCCCTCTTCCTGCTTATGTCATTGGTAACAACATGTATCACGACTTCTGGTTGCTTTCCCTCTCGTACCAGGATGTCATGCACCCGGTCAGAGAGACATCCCGGACCCTGGCACCCGGGAGACAACAAACCGTGCGGGTGTCCTTCTCACATCCATAAAATCTCCTGTCTGCTCCCCTGACTATTGAGTCTCCAAAGACGACAGCTCTCCTCTTCTCCGTCCAATCCTTCTGTGCCACATGGTCAGAATCAGTGCCAGAGGCCCTGCCACCGTGACTCACACCTGGTCGGTCATCCTTGCCAACAGTATCCAGGACGGTAAACTTATTATTCAGGGGAATAGCTACAGGGGTGCTCTGCCCTACCTGTCTGCTCTCCTTCGCTTTGCCCCCTCTGACTGTCACCCCAATGACCCGCTTCCGGCAGCCTAGGTGTGACTACCTCCCTGTAGCTCTCATCTATGACTGCCTCATTTTCCCTTATGCGTCGAAGGTCATCCAGCTGCTGCTCCAGATTCCTCACACGGTCTTCCATATCGCCCAGCTGCATTCACTTCTGGCAGACGTGACTCTGCGGGAGAGGAGAGATCCCCCAAGACGGCCACATCTCACAGGAGAGGCATATCACCGTCTTAGGGGGCACTGTATAGCCAACTGCGAGCAAGCTCGTCCTCCGCCTCTTCTCATCGAAGCCTCGCGAGTCAAAGCCTCAAATCTCCACTCCTTTACTGGCCCACTCACTCACTGGTCACTTTCCACAGGCCGCTCCACTTGAGGTAACCCTCTATTTATTTGTTTGAGCTTTTCAAACTGCTTGGTCACCTGACCTCAATTGCCCAATCAGCTGCTTTCTGCTGAGTCTGAGCTATTTAAATCTTGATTGTCTAATCAACGGCTTTCTGCTGAGCTATCCAAATCTTGATTGACTTGATTGCACAGTCCGACTGCCAAAACTGCCACTCTCAATTTACAATAAGAACTGTGTGTCAAGTGGTTGGCATCTGTCTGTCTCGAAGGACAATGGATGATGATCATCACAAGCCTGGGCGGGAAGTATGGAGATCCTGAAATGCCCAGTCGTCGAGATCCCCCTCTCAGCCTTATCATTGTAGTCCAAAGGAAAGAATATGAGCAATACGTTTGGCACCAGTTTGGCTGCAGGAGCTGCCGGAAGGATGTTCAATGACACCCAGCCATCTTTAGGGCTCCACTTCAGATTTTATATATTTATATATATATATATATATACACACCTCCTCTGTGATGGGAATGATAGGAAGAGAGCAGATGTGGTCAGAGAGTCTTGGATGTTCAGGGGGGTTGATGGATTACCAGTCAAACAAGTGTGGATCGTGTTGAACTTCTTAAATATTGTTGGGGCTGCGTTCACGCAAGCAAGCGGAGGGCATTCCAGCACACTGCTGAGTGATGGGCTGCTCTCATTACCAGTATGTTGGAATGCTGCAGAGTGGCGTTTGGCAGAATACTACTAAATACCACTGTAATCAGTTAGCTCAGTAGACAGCGAAAAGGTTGTGGGTTTTACTAGGTGAGTCAATTGTTGCAGAAGACACTGCATACAACCTGCATTTGTAGCCACAATATTTATGTGACTGCTCCAGTGAAGTTTCTGGCCCATTTCATTTCAGATAACAGAATCAATTATCAGGGAGAAAGCACACAATGAAGACAATAAACATTGATTTAGTGAGGGAGGATACTACTTCAACAGTGCCTTTAAGGAAGTGACAACTGAAGTGAACTGTGATAAACCCCATGACATTATATAGCTTTCCTTCTCTTACAATAAAAGCTTGACATACGTACTTCCAAAAAAAAGGCAATTAATTAAACACCGAGCTGTCAGAACAGAAGATGAACCTGGAACAAAACAAGAAACTAGCTTTAAGGGTTGGAAGATAGAAACAATGCAATTTATTACTGTGTTACATCACAGTAGGATTGATAAGGGGCCTCGTGGATGCTGCAAGAAACAACCACTGCTTCCATTTTATATTCAGAGTTTAAAACTCATGGCTGTCATCAAATGTTAGACTTTCTTTTGTTCTTTTCTGTCTAAAATGTATAAGTGCCCCTGACAAGACCAGTAAAAAGCTCAAACCCAATTGCTCTAAAGCAGTAATACTGCGTCACCTCCTGAAACACTGCAAACCTTTGGTAAAAACTACTTGTGTTCCAAAAACACATTATAAAATATTAAACATCTCTCTGATATCTTTCATGGTGCCTAGTATATTTGATCACAATTCCCACATTAAGTCACTAGTTTCTCTTCCCCTACCTTTCTATGATGATAAGTTAGAGAAGTTTTTATGTAGAGCACAGGGCCTCGGTGTCAATTGGAATGATGGACTTATGCCACAGCACAGGTTAGGCTGTAGCTTATACATCGGATCATACAGTGTTCCACATTTAGTTGTGAACAACTCTATGCACCAGAAAACCAGAAAGCTTCAGGCAAAAACAGAAAATGCTGGAAGTGCTCAAGGGAGAATTCTATGACCTGAAAAACTTACTCTTCACACATATACAATTTGCCATTATAAAATACAAAGCTGCAATTTGCCTGCCACCACAGCAGGTCTCCAGCAGACTCAATCTCTCTGGCTCTCCAGTTGACCTTGGACCATGTGGACAATGAAAATACATACATCAGGCTGCTGTTGATCGTGCCCGCCTCCGGGGTGTAGATGCTCCAATGAATAACTGGCATGGTCCCTTTCAAGTTTCAGGCCTGCTCCGCTATTGGTGGCCGTATATTAGAGCCAAGATTTGAATATTTGAAGAGCACCTGAATCCGCCTCAGTGTTCAATCGTCAGCTCAACTTTGGTTCAAACTGGAACTGTGTTTAGGAATTCTATCTCATTTGGATTCTCCTCTAATCTGGTCAGGTTCTTGTCGAACATCTAGTCAACAACCCTGATCTCATCTCAGTATCGAAATTGTGTCTCAGTTTTAGTCTCACATACTCCAGCACTTGAGTCCTTACCCTGCTCTCCTAGGCCTCTTATCACAAGAACAGTGGACTAAGCATCTTTGAGGCGTGCCTATATGAACTGTCAGTGAGAAGAAAATGCTATTTCTGATCTGCGCTGACTGCAGTTTCCTGATGAGGAAGACAAATTTCCAGTTGCAGAGGGAAGTAGGGTGTTGCTGTTTATCAATTACAGCTCAGAGTTCAACACTATCATCCCCTCAATAACAATCAACAAGCTTTAAAACCTGGGCCACTGTACCTCCCTGCCCATTACTCACCTGTGTTTAGGGTATTACTGAAGGTCTTCTATCTCTGTCTGTCCTTGGCTATCTTCTCTATTGTGACCCAAGTGTGGTTCAAGATCCTTGGTCACGCACAGATGTAGAAGGATTCTTCATTGCTGTTTCTGTAACAACCTTTTTGACCAGTCAGGATCGTTAGCCCTGAACTGAACCCCTGAATCTGGAGGACTAATGGACCACTCTTCTTCTGTCCTCTACTCTTTGACCTATTTTGCATGAGTGACCCAGCTAAGATTCAAAGTCCAAAGCCCTGACTCCAGCCAACATAGCTCTCCAGGACAATGAAGCACACAAGCCTCCATACCCCAGGACAAGGTAGTGGTCCTCTTAGAGGAAAATGACTTCGTGTACTTTCTCTTAATCCTCCATTTCCTTCCTATACTGCAGCAACCAGAACCTGCACACAGTAGTCCAAATATGATCCAACCAAAGTTTTGTACAGCCAAAACATGACTTTCCAATCTTTTATACCTAATACCCCAACCAATGAAGATAAGTTGGTAAACGAGTAGATTTGTTTATGATTGTCAATGTATTACAATAGTGCATTGAGGTGGGATAAGATAAAACAACAGCATGGAGAATAAAGTGTTACAATTTCAGAGAAGGTGCAGTGAGGGTAGACAATAAAGTCCAAAGTACTAACAAGCTAGATTGCACTTTAAGATGGACTCTTGACTGCACAATGGTCTTATAACAGCAGAACAGTGGCTGTTGCTGAGCCTGGTGGTATGTACTTTAAGGTTTTTGCAATTCTGTAATTTGCACACCACCACAAATGGGTCTACAGAAGACACAGTCTCATGTGCGCTCCTCTCTGTTTTGGAGAGCCTAGACAACCACAAGACATATGTCAGACTACTGGTTATTTTATTACATCCTGGTGTTCAACATTACCATTCCCTCTATACTACAAACCAAGCTCAAAACCAAGACCTTCTTCTGCAAACGGATCCTTGACTTACTCAGCAGGGGATCACAGTCAGTGCAGATCAATAGTAACATATCTCCTTTGCTGACAATCAGCAGGAAGGCACCTCAAGATACCTAACTAATTGCTCTACTCTGTCTACACTCATGACTGTGTGGTTAAGCACATCTCAAACACCATCTATAATTTTGCTGATAACAAGAAGTCAGGAATGCAGAAATTACAAGGCCTTCATGGACTGCCTTCATAAAATGCTATTGATGACTGCATCCCCCCAGATCTTCATTTTCATTGTAACATTCAAGATGATTACTGATATTGTCAAACTCTTCATAGTCCCAAACTTGGTGAAGTGGTTAAATCATTTAATTTTCATTCCTGGTCATTTCTGGTATCTTGAAGTCTGAATGCTTTGAAATGGCACTGAGCAAAACAGTTCTGAAGATTGTTCCTCATCAACTATCAGTAACAAAAATCACTGCCATTTGAAGAAAAATACCTGTACATGCAAGTGACGCTATTTAAAAGCTGTTTGCTCTAAGCACAATGGCCACGCAAGTGTGCACAACTGACCCTAGTTAGAATCTGTTCAGCAGTAGTCTCCTGACCCAATTAAGTGGCATTGTATCCAAATAAACAAAGGGAATCCTGGTAATTTTCTCAAATAGATTTTGTTCTTTAAGAGTTGTCCCAAATAAGTGGCTGCCCCCATTAATCTATCAACCAATTAACTGGAATCCACTGTATATATAAAAAAATTAAATGAAGTAAGTAGTACAAAATTAAATGAAGTAAGTAGTGCAATAAGAGGAAAAGAAATATATAGCGAGGTAGTGTTCAGGGGTACAACATGCATTCAGAAATCTGATGGCAGAAGGGAAAAAGTTGTTCCTGTAACTTTGAGAGTGTGTCTTTAGGTTTCTGTACCTCCTTGATGGTAGCAATGAGAAGAGGGCATGTCTTAGGTGATGGAGGTTCTTAATGATGGATGCTTCCTTTCAGAGGCATTGCCCTTTGAAGGTGTCCTCTATGTTGAGGAGGCTAGTGCCCATGAGGAAAATGGCTGAGCTTACAGCTTTCTGCGCCTTTTTCCGCTCCTGTGCACTGGCCCTTCCATACCAGATGGTGATGCATCCAGTTAGAATGCTCTCCACAGTACGCCTGTAGAAATTTGTGACAATGTTTGATGACATACCAAGTCTCCTCAAACTCTGAATGAAATATAGCCACTGTTGTGCCTTCTTTGTAATTGTATCAATACATAGAACCCAGAATATATCTTCAGAGAAGTCGACACCCAGGAACTTGAAACTGCTCACAGTTTTTACTGCTAATCTCCCAATTACGACTGCTGGGTGTTCAGTAAACTTCCCCTCCTTGAAATCGTCAATTAGTTCCTTGGACTTACTGATATTAAGTGGAAGGTTGTTGCAACACCTCTCAACCAAATAATCTATCTCACTCTGCCAAAAATAGTTGTGTCATCAGCAAAATTGTAGATAATATTTGAGCCGTGCCTATCCACATAGTTGGGTGTAGAGAGAGTAGAACTGCGGGGCAAACACACATCCTTCTGGTGCGCCAGTGTTGATCGTCAGCGAGGATAAGATGTTATTTCCGATCAACTCTGACTGAGGTCTCAGGTGAGGAAGTCAAGGATCCGGTTGTAGAGAGAGGTACAGAGGCCCAGGATTTGGAACTTTTTCGTTAGAACTGCGGGTAGGATTGTGTTGAACACTAAGCTGTAATCAACGAACAGCAGCCGCATTTAGGTATTGCTATTGTACAGGTGATCCAAGGCTGAGTGGACAGCCAGTGAGAATGCATCTGCTGAGGACCTATTATGATGAAAAGCAAATTGCAACGGTTCCAGTCAGTGGACAGGACAATATTCAGGGATTCATTTTTGAATTTGGATGAGTATGCCACAGTTTATCAAGACCTGTAAGGATGAGGCTGTGCCTTCGAGAGCATACTGGACATACTCAAACCAAAAGCCATGAGCTACGCATGAAGTCCCAATGACATACAAAAGACTATTTTAAGAGCAAAAAAGAACTCTGATTGAGGATAGAGACATAATTGGGTGCATGCCAGCTCTTGCAAGCTAATACATCCTACAAAGCAAAGCTGCACATTGTGAATGGCTGTGTGGTTCGCTCCCAGGTAGCTCATTGCCTTTGAAATGGAGAATAAAACTTTAACTGTGCGGATCCCAGCTGCATCTGGTATCCCTGCGAGCTCTGCCTTGAAAGCTGATGTCAGAATGTCTTTAAAGAGGGTGAACCCTCGAAAGGCATCAGGCCCTGATGGTGCACCCGGTAGGGCTCTGAGAACCTGTGCCAACCAACTGGCAGGCATGTCAAGGACATCTTCATTCTCTCAGTGCTGCAGTCACCTGCGACAATCATACCAGTGCCCAAGAAGAGCAGGGTGAGCAACCTCAGCAACTATCGCCCAGTGGCACTCACATCTACTGTGATGAAGTATATTAAGAGGTTGATCATGTCCCTAAGCAGGGACCAGGACCTGCTGAAAGTTGCCTATTGCTACAATAGATCTATAGTGGATGCAATCACCGGCTGTCCACTCGGACTTGGATCACCCGGACAAAGGAAATACTTATGGCAGGCTGCTGTCTCTTGACCACACCTGAACACAATCATACCCTCAGTTCTAATCAAAAAGCTACAAAACATGGACCTCTGTACCTCCCTCTGCATCAGGATCCTTGACGTCCTCACTAAGAGACCACAGTCTGTGTGAATCGGAAATAACACCTCCTCGATGACAATCAACATTGGCACACCTCAAGGATGCATGATTAACCTACTGCTCTACTCCCTCTACACCCACAACTGTGTGACTAGACTCAGTTCAAACATCATCTATAAATTTGCTGATGATACAACTATTGTTGACAGAATTTCAGGTGGTGACAGGGAGGCATACAGGGCTGAGATACATCAGCTGGCTGAGTGGCGTCATGGCAACAACCTTACCCTCAATGCCAGTAAGACCAAGGAATTGATTGTGGACTTCAGGAAGGGGAAGTAAAGAAACTACATATCAGTAGTGAAAAATGGGCACTTTCAAGCTCCTGAGTATCAACATTTCTGAAGATCTATCCTGAGCCCAACATATTGATGCAATTACAAAGAAGGCACAGCAGTGGCAATATTTATTTAGGAGTCTGAAGAGACTTGTTATGACGCTCACAAATTTCTACAGGTCTACTTGGAGAGAATTCTAACTGGATAAATTGCTGTCCAGTATGGAGGGGCCACTGCACAGGATTGGAAAAAGCTGCAGAAAGTTGTAAACTCAGCCAGCTCCATTATGGGCACTGGCCTCCTCAACATCGAGGATGCCTCAAAAAGGCAGCATTCATCATTAAGGACTCACATCACTCAGGATATGCTCTCTTCTGATTGGTACCATCAAGGAGAAGGTTCAGGAGCCTGAAGACACGTACTCAATATTTCCCCTCCACCATCAAGTTTCTGAATAGATAGTGAACTTATGAACACTACTTCACTATTTCTTTTCCTCTTTTCCTACACTACTTATTGAAAATTCATATATATACACACACACATATAACGAAATATACACACACACACTTATTGGGATTTATAGTTTTTTTAAACACCCTGTCGCACTCAGCTCAATTATAAGCAAGTGCTTTGAGAGGCTGTTTAAAGACTACATCTGCAACAATTTGCCCACCAGTGCAACCGGTCTACCGATGATGCCATAGCCACAGCACTACTCACAGTCCTCACTCACCTGGAGAAGAGGGATGCATACGTTAGAATGCTGTTCCTGGACTACAGTTCAGCACTCCACACCATAACTCCCTCCAGAATTGACTGGAAGCTCAGAGGCCTCTGCCTGCACCCCGCCTCGTGCAGCTGGATCCCAGACTTCCTATCAGATCGCCAACAGGTAGTAAGGATGGGCTCCCTCACCTCAGCGCATCTGACCCTCAACACAACTGCCCCCTCAGGGCTGTGTTCTGAGTCCTCTTCCCTGGTCCCTTTACACCCATAACTGTGTTGCCACACACAGGTCCAATCTGCTGATCAAACTCACAGATGACACAACTTTGATCAGCCTTATTTCTAATAGTAATGAGACAGCCTACAGAGGAGAGGTTGGCACCTTGACACAGTGGTGTCAGGTTAACAAACTCTCTCTTAATGTCCAAAAAATAAGAGAGCTGATTGTGGATTACAGGAGGAATGGAGACGGGCTCAGCCCAATCAACATCAATGGGTCTGCAGTTGAGATGGTGAGTAGTTTCAATTTCCTCAGTATACACATCACCAGTGATCTCACCTGGACAGTACACACCGGCAGTGTGGCAAAAAAAGGTACAACAGCATCTCTTCCACTTCAGGCAACTGAAGTAGACCATAAGATATAGGAGCAGAAGTAGGCTATTTGGCCCATTGAGTCTGCTCTGCCATTCAATCATGGGCTGATCCAATTCTTCCAGTCATCCCCACTCCCCTGCTTTCACCCCATACCCTTTGATGCCCGGGCTAATCAAGAACCTATCTACCTCTGCCTAAAATAAACCCAATAACTTGGCCTCCACTGCCACTCATGGCAACAAATTCCACAGATTTACCACCCTCTGACTAAAGTAATTTCTCTGCATCTCAGTTCTAAAAGGACGTCCTTCAATCCTGAAACTGTGCTCTCTTGTCCTAGAATCCCCTACCATGGGAAATAACGTTGCCATAACTAATCTGTTCAAGCCTTTTAACATTCAGAATGTTTCTATGAGATTTCCCCCTCATTCTGCTGAACTCCAGGGAATACAGCCCAAGAGCTGCCAGATGCTCCTCATACAGTAACCCTTTCATTCCTGGAATCATTCTCATGAATCTTCTCTGAACCCTCTCCAATGTCAGTATATTCTTTCTAAAATAAGGAGCCCAAAACTGCACACAATACTCCAAGTGTGGTCTCACGAGTGAGTGCCTTATAAAGCCTCAAAATCACACCCCTGCTCTTATATTCTATACCTCTAGAAATGAATACCAACATTGCATTTGCCTTCTTCACAACTGACTCAACCTGGAAGTTAACCTTTAGGGTATCTTGCACAGGGACTCCCAAGTCCCTTTGCATTTCGGCATGTTGAATTATCTGTCCATCTAAATAATAGTCTACTCGCTTATTTCTTCCAGCAAAGTGCATGACCATACACTTTCCAACATTGTATTTCATTTGCCACTTCTTTGCCTATTCCCCTAATCTATCCAAGTCTCTCTGCAGGCTCTGTTTCCTAAACACTACCCGCTCCTCTGCCAATCTTTGTATCATCGGTAAATTTAGCCACAAATCCATTAATAACATAGTCCAAGTCATTGACATACATCATAAAAAGCAGCAGTCCTAACACTGACCCCTGTGGAACTCTGCTGGTAACCGGCAGCCAGCCAGAATAGGATCCCTTTATTCGCACTCTCTGTTTTCTGCCAACCAGCCAATGTTCCACCCATGCTAGTAACTTCCCTGTAATTCCATGGGCTCTTATCTTGCTCAGCAGTCTCATGTGTGGCACCTTGTCAAAGGCCTTCTGAAAATCCAAGAATGCAACGACTACTACATCTCCTTTGTCTACCCTGCTTGTAATTCCCTCAAAGAATTGCAGTAGCTTTGTCAGGCAGGATTTTCCTTTCAGGAAACCATGCTGGCTTTGGCCTATCTTGTCATGTGCCTCCAGGTACTCCGTAATCTCATCCCTAAAAATCGATTCCAACAACTTCCCAACCACTGATGTCAGGCTAACAGGTCTATAGTTTCCTTTCTGCTGCCTTCCACCCTCCTTAAATAGTGGAGTAACATTTGCAATTTTCCAGTCATCCCGTACAATGCCAGAATCTATCAATTCTTTAAAGATCATCATTAATGCCTCCGTAATCTCTCCAGCTACTTTCTTCAGAACCCAAGGGTGCATTCCATCAGGTCCAGAAGATTTATCCACCCTCAGACCATTAAGCTTTCTGAGCACCTTCTCAGTCATAATTTTCAATGCAGAAACTTCATTTCCCTGACAGTCCTGAATTTCCAGTATACTACAGGCATTTTCCATTGCAAAAACAGATGCAAAATACACATTCAGTTCCTCTGCCATCTCTGCGTCTCTCTGCACAATATCTCCAGCATAATTTTCTATTGGTTCAATATCTACCCTCAACTCTCTTTTACCCTGTATATACTTAAAAATGCTTCTAGTATCTTCTTTGATATTAGTCATCAGCTTCCTCTCATATTTCATCTTTTCCTTCTGAATGACCTTCTTAGTTTCCTTCTGCAAGATTTTAAAAGCTCCCCAATCTTCTATCTTCACCCTAGCTCTGGCCTCCTTGTATGCCCTCTCTTTTGCTTTTACTTTGGCTCTGACTTCACTTGTCAGCCACGGTAGTGTCCTCCTTCCATTTGAAAATTTCTTCTTATTTGGAATATTTCTGTCTTGCACTTCCCTCATTTTTTGCAGAAACCCCAGCCATTGCTGCTCTGCTGTCTTTCCTGCAAATGTCCCTTTCTAGTCAACTTCGGCCAGTTCCCCTCTCATGCCATTGTAATTTCCTTTACTCCACTGAAATACCAACACATCGGATTTTTATTTTCTCCCTCTCAAATTTCAATGTGAACTCAATAATGTTGCAATCACTGTTCCCTAAGGGTTCCTTAACCTTAAGCTCTCTTATCACCTCCAGATCATTGCAAAACACCCAGTCCAGCACAGCCAATCCCCTAGTGGGCTCAACAACAAGCTAAAGAGCCATCCCTTAGACATTCTACAAACTCTCTCTTGAGGTCCAGTACAGGCCTAGTTTTCACAGTCTACTTTCATGTTAAAATCCCCAACGATTATCAGATATTGCCTTTCTGACATGCCTTTTCTCCACATCCCACCTGCTGTTTGGAGGCCTGTATACAACTGCCATTAGGATCCTTTTACCCTTGTCATTTCTTAATTCAACCCATAGAGTCTCTACACCTTCCAATCCTATGTCATGTCTTTGCAATGATTTAATATTATTTCTTATACACAGAGCCACACCACCCCCTCTGCCTACTAATCTATCTTTCCGATATACCGTATATCCTTGGACGTTAAGCTCCCAATGGCAGGCATCCTTTAGCCAAGTTTCAGAGATGGCCACAACTTCATATTTGCCAATCTGTAGTTGAATTTCAAGATGGTCCATTTTACTCCTTATGCTGCGTGCATTCAAATACAACATTTTCAGTCCAGTATTTGCTGCTTTCTGTTTTACACCATGCCTCTATTGCCCTGTAACTCACGCCACTGGCTTTGATTATAACTCATCTCCTGCCTGTTCTTTCTATAATCTCTGTTGCACACTATCTTTGAATTATTTACATTTTCTCCTTCCTCAGCCCTATCACTCTGATTCACATCCCCCTGCCAAATTACTTTAAACCCTCCCTAACAGCTCTATTAAATGTTCCCACTAGGATATTGGACCCCTTTGGGTTCAGGTGTAACCCTCCCTTTTTGTACGGGTGGCACCTCCCCCCAGAAGAGGCCCCAGTGATCCAAGAATCTGAATCCCTGCCCCCTAGGGCTGTGGGGAAGGGAGGTAGTTAGGCATGGGCCCCCAAATCCTTAAGACCTTCTACAGGGCCTCCATTGAGATTATCCTGACTGGCTGTATGTCTGCCTGGTATGGGAATTGCACCAACTTTGATAGCCAGGCACTGCAGAGAGTGGTACAGGCAGCCCAGCTCATCCGTGGATGCAAACTTCCCTGCATTGAGGACATTTATAGTTACAGATGCCGAAAGAAAGACTGGAAGACCATCGGGGTACTGGTCAACCCAACCATAAACTGGTTCAACTGCTTCCATCTGACCAGCGTTACCGCAGCATTAAAGCCAGGACCAACAGGACAGCCTCTTTCTACAAGCCATTAGACTTTTAAATTCACATGTCTGTAGATTGCAATGGAATCACAATGCCAAGATTTTTACTCCCTCGCATTGTGGGATGGATGTAAGATTTAAATAAATTCTAATTCTAATCTATTGCAATGTACAGCTGCTGCAAAACAGCAAATTCCACAGCATGAGCCAGTGATAGTAGACCTGATTCTCACTCTTAATGTTTTAAAGACCGAGCAGTCCTGTCTTTGCAGAGATTGGTGAAGCCATCAGGCTGCAGCAATGCATCCGGAACGGCGGGGGAGAGCATGCTTTCATAAAGCAAAATACACGGCAGTTCCAAATATCACTCTGGTACAGCAATCTTGCCCTGAGGTCGTCAGTTTTATTTTCCAGGGACTGTGCATTCACCAGCAGGAGAGTCAGGAGTGGCGGTCTCAAGCCTCAATAGTACCTGCAGACCAGCTCTGCTTCCATGCTTCCATTTTCTTAAAGAGGAACTGCACTCACAAGCAGTGTCTACCATCCAAGGCCTGCCAATGTCACTAGATTTGAGTATCAATAGATTTTTTAACATCTTAAAATGATGTTGCTTACTGAAGTACACATGTGGACTTCAGTTCTCATAGTCCTAAATTGGGAATATTTGATGATTCCCATTGGAGCTGCATACAGAGTCACCACTTATTGTTATATTTTGTAACTTCAAAACATAAAACTAATTGAAAAGAAACAAGGAGCCAAGAATGCGTGTTTTAGTTTTGTTTTCATTTTTCACGAGGCGCACACATATGACATGGTGACGTAATGATGTATGCCATTTACGTACTTTTACATATATCCCACAATTAATTATATAAACAACAAAAATGATTAATCAAACAATGTACTGACAATATTACTCAACTTTGACTGATATATTAAATACACAACACTCCTCCTCCCTGCTTAGCTGTAAACTCCAACTCAACATAAAATGTATCTCAACTATACATATTTTTTTTCTTTGTCACTCTCCCATAAAGCTGCAACTGGTGAAGAACCCAGGCAACAGTTGCTCTACGCACAGACTCTCTCATCTCAGTCACTGAAGCTTGCAACTCCTCCAAAATTGTCAAAGGTCTCTTGGTGGCCTTCCTCACTAGTCCTCTTCTTCCACGGTCACTCAGTTTTTGAGGATGGCCAGCTCCAGGCAGATTTACAGCTGTGCCATATTCTTTCCATCTCTTGATGATTGACTTAACTGTACTCCAAGGGATATTCAGTGACCTGGAAATTTTCTTGTATCCAACTCCTGAATTGTGCTCTTCAATAACATTTTCTCAGAGTTGCTTGGAGAGTCCTTTTGTCTTCGTGTTGTAGTTTATGCCAGGATGCTGACGCGTCAGCAGATGGACCTTCCAGATACAGATGTATTTTTACTACAATCTATTGAAACACTTTGACTCCACACGGGTGATCCCCATTTAACTAACTACGTGACTTCTAAAACCAATTGGCTGCATCAGTGATGATTTGATGTGTCATATTAAAGGGGGTAAATACTTATGCAATCAATTATTTTGTGTTTATATTTGTAATTAATTTGGATCTCTTTGCTGAGATCTGATTTCACTTTGACATGAAGGAATCTTTTTCTGCCAATCAGTGTCAAAAAAGCCAAATTAACTCCACTATGATTCAATGTTGTAAAACAATAAAATATGAATCCACTATATATATAGCTGGGGTGCTTACAACAATATACTATACTGTATATTGGTTAAAGTAAGAAGGTGGTTAGGAAACAAAAGTAAGTGAACTTAGCTTTGTTTCAACTAGGTAGTATTAAGTATTATTTGGTAACTGGAAAGATATAATGTACATTACTATGCACAAGTCTGAGGCACCCTAGCTATATATATATTCCAGAATATTGCACAGTACTGTATTTATTTTTGTGAGTAATAGATTTTTATGTCTTTGCACTGGACTCTTGTTGCAAAATAACAACCTTCATGTCATACATAAGTGACACTAAAATAGTAAAACTGATTCTGATTCCGAATTTGTCATGTTCCAAAATTTCAGCAAGATATTTATGTTTGTGAATTCTAACCCAGGCTGGGACCAGCTGAGCGAGTGTTACTGCAAGCACTCTGTAGCTCTGTGAGATGTGGGCTTCAGCTTCACAACAGAGATACAAGTTTCTGCCGATGCTGGAATCTGGAGCAGGATTTTGACCTGCAACATTAACAGCTTCTTCCTGACCACCAACCCCCAAAAGATGCTGTTCTACCCTCTGAGTTACTTCAGCAGATTTACAATGGCTGGGTCTTGAGGTAATGATCTATTGGGGCGTTATACAGAGAATGCCATTAATGCAGAAAACATGTCCACAGCACAAGAAGCATACTTCACAAGTTCAAATTTTGAACAAATTTATACATCGAGCTTGATATAACTGGGATGTTATTCCACTCTGTAAAATATTATTTTAATCAGTTTTTAAAATAAAGTTATAAAATTAATTCAATAAAAGTAGAAATATATATTTTTATTATTCTATCAGTAAAGAATCATACATTATATACTTAACAGAAGCTTCGGTCTCCTGAGTCACAACTCTGAAAATGTTATCAAATGCATGACAGCCTTTTAACACTTGGTTCTGAGTAACTTTTAACAAGTAATGTTAAAGCACTTTACTTTATTAAACACACATAGTAAACCATGTTTACTGATCTGATGATCATGCCATTGTACTTTATCTAGCAATATAGAATAAGAATAGAATTTTCTTTCAACAGAGCCTTTCATTTAGGAGTAGCAAAGCATCATCGATATAATATTGAAGACACTGCAAAAAAAAGACCAAGGGGATAAATCGACGGGAAAGGCTGGGAGACACATTTTATCAAAAGACTTTGGCTTTGTGATTTTTATTTTTAGGATTGAAAGCATTTCAAAACCATGGGAATTTTGTAAGCATAAGCAACTTGAAGTTAAAGAAATACATTACTTACCCAAGGTCTAGTAAATTTGCTCCTTCAAGGGAAACCTAGATTAAGCTTCTCCGCATGCATTCTTAGTCTTTGTGACAATAGCAACACTTCCTTTTGGGCTAATGGTTCCTGAGCCTTGTCTATTGTTTGCTGATTAACTGGCCCATTCATTGCTTAGACCACTAATAGCATACTCTTCATAGTTTTCCTGCATTACTGTAAGCAATAATGAGACACAATTACAGCTCACAGCAATTCTCAGGCTGCACTAATACTAAAGTGCTTTTTTTTGCTGAATGAGAGTTCCTTCAGAATAGTGGTTAAATTCACTTCATTGTTGAGAATAGTCAAGGAGTTTTTGTTTAGAAAAATGTATTTATTTGAAGCTTTAATTAGGATCGAAAAGAATGGAGATTAGATTAGGGAACTAGTCTCCAATTGAGATGGATTGTGGAGACAAGAGGTGGATGTGCAATTTAATTATGAGAAAAATGCGGAGATTGGTGCAGAAAGAAAGATTTGAGGAAGAGAAGAGTGAATACAGAAATCGTTATTCTGACTCAACAGTTCAGATGAAAATAATTTCAAAGAATTTAAAGTGATAGTAGATGAAAGATATGAGAAACAATGTCAACTCATTATGAAGGAACCGTTAAATTTAAAACAGTAAAAAGGATGAAGTAATCAGTGGAATTTCTTATTCTATGTAAACATAAATTACGCAAGACCCAGAGAAAGAGCATTTGGCCCAGAAATCCATAGTGGGATTTAAGCACCATTTGTGCTTCTTCTTATTGTTCCTCATCTCTATTTTTTTTATCATAGCTCCTTACTTTCTTCACCTATTGCTTGAAGAGCCTCCTTATAAATGTCTCTGAGTTACCACCTCCAACACTTCCTTCAGAAGCAAGGCCCACACTTTTACCACTCTTTGGATAAGGACATTTCTTCTGAATTTACTATTGGAGTACTTGGTGGCAATCTTATTATGATGATGGATCTTGAGGTGTGAACCATGAACCAATGCTGCTGGGGCACAAGCCAGCGCCTCATCGACCCTGCCTGAGTCACCTGGGCAAGAGGGCCTGATGTTGAAAGACCCAAAACACCTGACGACCCCAGGTTACATCGCAGATGATGTGTCCCAACACATCCTAGGATGTACCTCAACATCTAGCTATACTTTTCTCTACAAATTAAAGCATTCTCAAACCATTCAATATAAACTCTTCATAATAAAAAAAAATTCCAGTTCAGCTTTCATCCTTCCTTTCTCAAGTGAAAATAGATTCAATCTTTGTATTCTTTCCCAGTGTATATCCTCCACAAAGCCTTTATATTTGTTTTGTAACATGATGAATTGAATTGAATGCAGCACTGTACAAAGTTCAATACAGAATTGGAATAACTTCCCTCATTTTCCCTTATATCTCTTCAGAAATAAACCCCACTAATTGATTATCTTTTAAGCTTATAAGAAAAATAAAATACTTCAACTAGGCAAATTAAAGTGGTTTGCATATCCACTTTCCATAAAGACCATGTGCGACACCTGAAATATGATTTACAGGTTTGGTCTTCTTACCATCCTGTCAAAGGCAGAACAACAAGGATTCATTTGATTAATTCCCAGATTGAGACCTTTAACCAAATGTAAAGAGGATGAGTAAAATTAGAACCAGGATTTCACCACCATCAGTGCTAGCCCTACAACCTTATACACCTTCAAACTGCTAAATGCACAACCTCTAGCTTTGGCTCCAGCCTGGACCTTGACCGCCAGCATCTCCTGGCCGAGACCTTACATGGTTCCACTGGACCCCTAGTCTCAACTTCCCCCACCACTACTCTACAATGCCGTATTTCTTAGGACCCACTGTTGTTCATGGGTCCTCAGAGCCTCCATCTCCCTCCCACCCCACCTTTTCTGAACATCCCAACCCTCCTCTCCCCTCTGACACCAACAGTTCTCTTGACCCCTTTGATTCTACCTCCCATCTATGGCAGATCTTCACTATTCCCTCTGTCCTTCCCCTCTCTGCAGCAGAATGTTCTGTCCTCAGTAAGATCCTCACCCTCACCTTTGCCCCCTTCACCCTCACCTTACAGTTTCAAACCTGCCATGACGTCAAGCTCTTCTTCCTTCACCTCCATTTCCAAGCCTACTTCTTTGACAAGGATTCTACACCCTGTGCTGATGACCCCTTCTCCTATTTCCAAACCTCCTCCTCTTCTTGGACACCTTGCTCTGGTTCTCTCCTTGTTCTGGACTCATCTCTAATTGCCGATGAGTCATCAACCAACTCAATTTCAACACTTCTCTCCTCTCCTCCAACCTGACCACTTCCAAATGCACTGCCTTCCACTCTCTCTACACCAATCTCAACCTCGCCAAGAAACCTGCAGACAAAGTGGGTGTTGTTGTGGTGTGGCGGACTGACCTCTGCCTTGCTGAGCCCAGGCAGCAACTCACATACACCTCTTCATACCTCCCCTTTGAGGAGGACCTCAGTCCATACCATCAGAAAACTGTCAGACACCATCACTGACCTCATCCATTCTGAAGAACTTCCGATGACTACCACCAACCTCATAATTCCCGTGCCCTTTATTCCTCGCTTCTACCTCCTATCCAAGATCCACAAACCGGACTGTCTGGGTAGGCCAATTGTATCTACCTGCTCCTGAACAACAGAACTTGTGTCCTTATACCTTGATCGCCTTCTATCCCCCTTGGTTCAGTCCTCCAGGCCGCGATACTTCTCATGCCCTCGATCTTCGGCACACTCAATTCCCTGGCCCCAACTGCCTCATCTTCACCATGGATGTTCAGTCCCTATACATCTCCATTCCTCATCAAGCAAAGCCCTTTGCTTCTTTCTTGACAAAACAACCAACAATACCCCTCCATCTGACAGAACTGGTCCTCACCCTGGACAATTTTTCCTCTGACTTTCTCCAAACTCCATGGGTAGCCATGTGGCCTTGCATGGGCCCAAGCTATGCCTGCCCCTTTGTTGGCCATGTAGAACAGTCTATGTTCGAAGACTTTCCCAGTTCTACTCCCCATCTCTTCCTCCACTACAATGACGACTACATTGTCGCTGCTTCATGTACCCACGCTGAGCTCATTAATTTTGTCAATTTTGTTTCTAACTTCCACCCTTCCCTTAAATTCATTTGGTTCATCTCTGACACCTCCCTCCCCTTCCTTGATCTCTCTGTCTCCACCTCTGGAAACAAACCGTCAAATGACATCTTTTACAAACCTACTGATCCCCAACTATACCTCTTCCCACCCTATCTCCCGTAAAAATTATATTCTCTTTTCTCAGTTTCTTCGGCTCTGCTGCATTTGTTTCCAGGATGTTTCTGAGATGTCCTCCTACTTTAAAGAATGGAGTTTCCCTCCTTCTGCTATTGATGCTACCCTCACCTACATCTCCTCCATTTCTCCTATTCTGTGCTCACCCCATCTTATCCCATGACCTCCAAAGGATCTTACCACTAAACATATCTTTATCTCCCCCACCCCCACCACCACCACGCTCTCCGTCATTCCCACGTACTTTCGTCCCACCACACCGATTCCCTTCAAGTCACTTACCCATACCACATCTGTGCTAAACCTGCCCATACACCCCCTCCCTCACCTCCATTCAGGGCCCCATACAGTCCTTCCAGCTGAGGCAAGACTTTGTATACGAATCTGCTGGAATCATCTATTGTGCCTGGTGCTCCTGATGCAGCCTCCTCTACACAGGTCAGACACGATGTAAGTTGGGGCACTGCTTCACTGAGCACCCTCGCAACATCTGCCACAAGCGGGATTTCTCAGTGGCCAAACATTTTAATTCCCATTCCCCTTCTGCCGTCTCAATGCCTGGCTTCCTCTTGTGACAAGGTGAGGGTGGAGGAGCAACATAGAATCCATCTGGGTAGCTGGTGGCATGAATATCAATTTTTCATTCCAGTGAAAAAATTCCCCTCCTGGATTCCCCACTCCTACCTTTCACTTTTTCACACCTGCCTATTACTTCCCCCCAGCTCCCCCGTCCTTCCCTTTCTCCCATGGTCCACTATCAGATTCTTTCTTCTCCAGCCCTTGACCTTTCCAACCCACCTGACTTCACCTATCAACTTCCAGCTAGCTGCTTTCCCCTCCCCCCAGGTGAAAACCTGGCCAGCAGGAGTCATCTCTGCTCTTCATCAAGTTCACTGATGACACAACCGTGGAGGGTCTCCTCAGCAAGAACGACGAGTCAGCTTACAGAGAGGAGGTGCAGCGGTTAACGGACTGGTGCAGAGCCAACAAACTGCCTCTGAATGTGAACAAAACAAAAGAGATGGTTGTTGACTTCAGGAGGGCACGGAGCGATCACTCCCCGCTGAACATCGACGGCTCCTTGGTGGAGATTGTGAAGAGCACCAAATTTCTTGGTGTTCACCTGGCAGAGAATCTCACCTGGTCCCTCAACACCAGCTCCATAGCAAAGAAAGCCCAGCAGTGTCTCTACTTTCTGGAAAGTCCATCTCCCATCCTCCATCCGCATCACATTCTACAGGGGTTGTATCACGAGTATCTTGATTAGCTGCATCACTGCCTGGTTTGGAAATTGCACCATCTCGGATCGCAAAACCCTGCAGTGGATAGTGAGGTCAGCTGAGAAGATCTCTCTCAGGTCTCTCTTCCTGACATTACGGACATTTACATTACACGCTGCATCCGCAAAGCAATCAGCATTATGAAGGACCCCACACACCCCTCATACAAACTCTTCTCCCTCCTGCCGTTTGGGAAAAGGCACCGAAGCATTCGGGCTCTCACAACCAGACTATGTTTCTTCCCCCAAGCTATCAGACTCCTCAATACCCAGAGCCTGGACTGACACCTTACTACCCTATTGTCTTGTTTATTATTTATTGTAATGTCTGAACTGTTTTGTGCACTTTATGCAGTCTTGGGTAGGTCTGTAGTCTAGTGTAGTTGTTTTCTGTGTTCTTTTTTATTTAGTGCAGTCTAGTTCTTGTACTGTGTCATGTACCGCCATGGTCCTGAAAAACGTTGTCTCAGTTTTACTATGTTATGTACCAGCAGTTATGGTCGAAATGACAATAAAAGTGACTTGACTTGACTTTATTCTGTCATCTTTCCCTTCCTTCTCAGTCCTGAAGAAGACCATCAGCCCAAAACATCAACTGTTTACTCTCTTCCATAGATGCTGCCTGACCTGCTGAGTCCCTCCAGTGTTCCCTGTGTGTAAAATAAGGCTACACTGTCTGGACGTCTTACTTACATATAGGAGGACCATACCTGGAGCTACAGATTTAAATTAATAAGTAGAATTATTGAAGAGGAGGGGAGGAAATAGATGTTCACTCAGACAGCTGTGAATGATTGAAACCCACCACTGAGAGGATAGTACAAGCTAAGACACATTAAAAATAAATTTCTGGTAGACACTGAAGAAATTATACCTTCAGGCAAGGGGCCCATCCATAGTCCAAAGATCTGTCAATTTAAGCAATGTGTATATTCAATAGCTCAGACTCCAACGTGCTTTTCCAGAAAACTCCCGAGATCCAATCCCCTCTAGCCGGCTGGTGGCATAGTGGCATCAGCACCGGACTTCGGAGCAAAGGCTCCCAAGTTCGAATCCAGCCAGTCCCCTTGCACGCTTTCCATCTGTGCTGGGGCGAGCTTCGAGCTAGCAACTCGGCCTCGTAAAAATAAGAAAGCCTGCTAAAAAAAAAAACGCTGTCACAACGGTATCCCAATGACTCCAGTGAGAAGTTAAAGGCTTTCTTTTCCTTCTTCTTCTTCCAATCCCCTCTCCACTTCAAAATAATCCAAAATTCTGAACATAGGTATACTGATCTATACTTCCCCAAAAAGGGAAACATCATTCCAGAGCCTACTCTGTCAAAGTCCGGCAGAATCTTATACATGCCAATAAAAACACTTCTAAGTTTCAAAGCATAGGCCCAAAACATTTAACCTTTCCTCACAAACAACCCTTCATCTCAAGAAATTCCTCTGAACTACCTACAATGCAAGTATTATGATTAAATTTACTATCAAGAACAGTAAGCAGTAAAGCACTAAATCAAATCAATATTTTGCCACAAGTTCTGTCTTGCTTGCTTCTGTCTCTCTAGGTAATCCCAGACCACTTCGATGATGTTGAGATCAGGGCTCTGTGGAGGCCGTACCATCCACTGCGGAACTCCTTGGTCTTTTTTTCCAGTTAAGGTAGTTCTTTATGAACTTGGCTGTGTGTTTAGAGTCAGTCTCCTGCTGCAGAATGAAATTGGGACCAATCAGATGGTATTCCCTGATGGAAGAGATTCTGCTTGTACTTTTCAGCACTGAGGATGCCTTTACTTCTGATCAGATCACCAACTCATTTTGCAGAAATGCATCCCCAAGCCTACAGTGAAACTCCACTGTGCTTCACTGTTGGCTGTAGGTAGTCATCCTTGTGGCACTCTCCAGCTCTTCCAAGGACAAACTGCCTCATGTTTGAGACAAAAATTTCAAATTTTGACTTGTGAATCCATAGCATTTGCTATCATTGTCCTTGTGTTTTTGTGTGTAGGTGAGTCTCTTGTCTCTGTTTCCACTTTGGAGGAATGCTTTGTTAGCAGCAACTCTTCCATAAAAACCACTTCAATCAAGACTGCTCCGGACTGCATTTGGGTTCCAGTAGTTTCTGTGAATGCTGACAGCGATGCTGGACTTCTTCCAATTTAGAAGGGATGACAGATCTGCTACACTCAATTTCTGCAGCCGGTCACTGTGTTTCTGATCTTCAATTTTGCCCATTTTTTTTCATGCTTCTTCAGAAGAGCTTAGATAACACATCTTGAAACTCCTGTCTACCACAAAATTTCTACTTGAGGGATACATTGCTTGTGCACAATGACCACCTTGTGTCTTGTTACTATGCTCACTCTTGCCATAGTATAAGAATTGATGATTTGAAGGTTAAACAGTCACATCTGCCACACCCTCCCCTTTTCATATGGTTGTCTTTCACCTATTTCTGTTTCAGTTAATCAGTTCAACTCATTCTGTCATTGATCCTTAGTATCCTGTTTGTTAATCTTGTTTAATCATGCACTGGGCTATATACCTAAAAAGTAATCAGGTTTTTATTTGAAAAGTTGTCTAATAACTTAATTTGTTACTTTCTTTAAATACAAAAATTTATCTGTAAATATTTTTTTGAAATTGAATGTTTGAAGATCTAAAATTTGCTAATTTCTACTGATACACTAATGCACAAGACAAAAAATAAACATCTAAAACAAAACTTACGTGAAAAATCTGGGGTACCTAAGACTTTTGCACAGTCCTGTAGTTCATGTGGGAGTTAAAATAGCCTGGACATAAAGTAACTTAAAAAGAAGTAAGGAATAAAAGTTCAGCATTGCAAAAGTTGCCTAAATTCCAGTGCAAATGAGTGTGCAGATGAAAATTCAGATCAATATTGATGATATTGAGGGTAGCCATTCTAGAACCCTAAATTTAAGACCTGAAGTCTTAAATAGTTATAGATGTCTATCAGTATCCTCGCTTTAGGGGAATTATACTGGATCAATTCATAGTTCAAAGACTAATATACTTACCTACTTTAGTTTCTTTTCTGAAGGGTTTAGCTGTCAATAATCTCTCTATCTAGCAATGGAGTCCACCCCCCATCCCCCACCTCAACCAAGGAGGAGATGCTTCCAATTACCAGAGCAGATTAAACATAGTTATCACATTTTAGATGGAAAACATTTGTTTTGTGGAGTAAATTCTAATAGAAATTACAATTCTGCGAAGGATTAACATAAGTACAATTCTTACAAACTAGAATAATGTAAGAATGACTTGCAGATGAACAAGTCACCTGTTATAGAAGCAAAGCTCTGGGAAGAGATCTTCTCGAGTTGAGACTGATGAATTGATTCCATCTCTTCACATCTGTAACTCCTAATCACCTTACTATCTTCGAATATTTATATCATTGTTAGTAGTCCCCTGATAAGAACTCACTTACAAGTTGTTTCTCCTGATCTGGAAACTAGTTATCCTTTTAACTAGTTATCCACTAAGGACTCATCTGCAGCTGATGTTGTTTGCTCCAGATAATATAAATAGGATGAGCAGAATCGGGGAATAAATAAATAGGGCAAAATTGCAGACAGTTGGATGGGTTGCTGAGTAAAAGGGTGACAAATACAGTATTAAAGTGTAACATCTGAATGCACACAATATACAAAATAAGTAGTACAGTTAGAGATTGGCAGGTATTGATGGGAGTTATATACTGTACAGGCCTCCAGACAGTAGCCAGGATGTGCTCTAAAAATTACAGCAGGAGATGAAGAAAAAAACATGTCAAAAAGGCAATGATTTCAATACACTGATAGATTGGGAAAATCAAGTTGATGCTGGATCCCAAGAGAGAGAATTTGTAGAATGCGTCCACAATAGCTTTTGTTTTTGGAGCAGCTTGTGATTGAGCCCACTCGGGGATCAGAATTCTGGAATGAGTGAGGTATAATGAAGCAAATATGATTAGGGAGCTTAAGGTAAAGGAACCCTAAGGAAACAGTGACCATAAAATGATAAAATTCACCCTGCAATTTGAGAGGGGCAAGTTAAAGCCAAATGTATCAGTAGTACAGTGGAGTAAAGGGAATACAGAGGCATGACAGAGGAACTAGCAGGAGGTGATTTGAAGGGGACCCTAGCAGGCATGTCAGCAGAGCAGCAATGACTGAAGTTTCTGGGAGCAATTCAGAAAACACAGGATAGATACATCACAAAGAAAAGGACATGTTCCAAAGGCAGCATTACACATCCGTGGCTCTTAAGGGAAGTCAAAGCCAACATAAAAGCAACAGAGAGGATATAATATAGCAAAAATTAGTGTGGTAGAGGATTGGTGAAATTTTCTTAAACTACCAGACGGCAACTAAAAAAACCATAAAGAGGGAAAAGAATCAATGTGAAGGTAAGCTAGCCAAAAATGATACCAAAAGTTTTTTCAGATATACAAAGAGTAAAAGAGAGGCAAGAGTAGATATAGGACTGCTGAAAAAAGCCACCGGAGATATACAAATGGGGGACAATGAATTGGTGGACAAACTGAATAAGCATTTTGCATCAGTCGTCACCTCTGCTATTCAGTCAGCCAGCACATTCAAGATTTCCAACATTCTCTGGTTGAAAAACAACCTTCCTCAAATCCTTTCCAAATCACCGACTCCTTACTTCAGACTGGGTCAGCACAGAGGCGTTAATAGAGCACCTGCCTTACAGTGACAGGGACCTGGGGTCAATGCTGTCCTTTGTTGCTGTCAGGGTAAAGTTTGCATTTTCTGTGTGACTGTGCAACAGTCATGCAGAGAATGATCTGGTATTATTCAAATACCAAAGAGCTCCCAGAAGGTAGGTTAACTGACCATCATGCATTGCTCCTGGTGTGTACATACAGGTGTATATGTAAACATGAGAACAAGGTTAAAACAGGGTAGACCTTGGCACACCTCCTCGAAAAATTCAATTTGTTAATTCAGACATCCTCTTTTGACAAACATACGCTGACATTGGCTTATCAATCCAATGTCTCTCCAGTGGAGATTAATCCACACCCTCAGGTTATTTTCTAATAATTTCATTACCAGCATTTCATTGCTTGTTGAGAAATTGCTAATAAGAGAGGAAATATCGAGATATGAAGGTTGAGAATTGTGAGATTGTGGAAAAGAGAGTGTTTGAAATGCCAGTGGACATTTAAAAGAAAAATAAGTTAAAGAAAAGTTTTTTAAAAAAGGCAAATGAATCCAGTGTGCTCCAGAAGCAGAGGTGGAATTTCCAGGAACGGCACATCTCCTGGAATGGCCACATGGGGCACCACATCGCAGGATCACATCCAAGGAACTTGCTTTTCAGAAGCTGGCAGGAATGTTGTGTCCTTCCAGCAAGACTTTAAAGGGAGAATAGTCATGCAGGAGATATCATGCCAGGCAGATGTGTATTTTGAGAGATGACCTGATTCAGCAATAGCAGTGGATGGAGAATTCCATAACTTAGGAGCACAGCTGAAGACAGAACACTTGGTATTGCTGAGCTGGAGAAAGGCGTAGGGGAAGAAATAGAAAAGTTAAAGCTTACATCTGAAAGGCCGCTGGAGGTGATAAATAATAAATAGAAACGAGGAGTTCAAATTACACTGAAGGCTTGCTCTGTTAAAGTAGGTGATAATATTTTATTTCTGAATCCTGCTGTTTGTTTGGGAGGTATGCTCACATAACAGATGCAATGCAATGTTATTTCAAAGCAATTTCAAAATGGTA
Source organism: Hypanus sabinus (assembly GCF_030144855.1). Lineage (NCBI taxonomy): Eukaryota > Metazoa > Chordata > Chondrichthyes > Myliobatiformes > Dasyatidae > Hypanus > Hypanus sabinus. The sequence continues at coordinate 37,521,254 of NC_082711.1, forward strand.
AATGACAATCAAGATAAAATATTGCTCCTGCCTTCAGAATAATCAGCAATTTGTAGTTATGTAGAAACTAGAATTTGATTAAGTTTGCTTATCTGCTAAAAAGAAATTGCCCTTTGTACAAGTATTGCACTTGAAATTGATTTCCATATTTTCCCCTGTTCTCTTTGATGTCCTTGGGTATCATTTACTTTCCCAGCCAAGGAGATCTGCTTTCAGGGTCTGCCAATCTTATGCACAAGACAGTAACTGGCAGTCTTGTGAAGAAACTCAGATATGACTGGGCTTTCAATTTCTCTACACTTCGGTTTGTAGAAAATGGTAGCTTCCGCCTAAAGTCCACCAAAGTGAAATCTCACTGTTTGACTTTCTCAGTATTATCCGATCTGGGCAGCAAATTATTGGGAAGCCATGGAGAATTACAGCAATGAAGTTAAGCAGACAAATCAGGTGTTAGGCTATGATGGTGTCTCGGGAGTCCCATTTGTCTTATTACACAAGTACAGTTAATGAACTCTGTCCTTGCACCTTTCCTGAGCTGCGTATTCACTCGGTTGGCCTGATAGGAAGCTCACACTGCAGGTTCAAGTTGCATTCAAAAGACACTCTAGGACTGATTTTATTTTTGGAAGGAGAAACAATGATGACATTTCAGATTGAGTGCCCTTCATTAAAATTGTTGAAACTTTAACATTTTTTCCCATAGGTCTTTGCCTGACCAGCTGAATGTGTCCTGCATTTTCTGCTTTTACCTCATATTCCAACTTTAGCTGTTCTTTGTACATTATATTTTTATCTGACAGGAGAAACCAGAAGATTTAGAAATAAGGGTCGGCCATGTCCACAACTGTGTGTTTATACATATATATCATATCAAATTGTAACATCTGAATCTGGTCTTATTTTACCCAACTTAGACATATATGCAGAAGACAATCAGAACACACTCTGATCATTCTTTTCCTAATTCGCAATTAGTGCAGTATATGGCGACGACTTCTTCACTGTATTATATCCAAACGGATTACAACTGAAAGCTGAACAATTTGCAGGTTCCATTAATTTTCATGCCTTAGTTTTAACACACATACACCTCAGTGTTAAAGTTCACTAGTTTAAACATTTTCTGCCTACTGACAAATACATTCCTAGTGCTTCTTCTAATTTATCTCAATGCATAAAGATTAGTTTTCCAGCAGTTCCTAGATCTTCACTTCTGACTCTTTAATCTGGAGATCTGACCAGAACCTAGGAGCTATATTTTCATTTGTGATTATCACTTCAAGTGAATCTTTTGGCAAATACCCAGGAAAATGACATAGGAAGTGTCTTGATAATTTGTTTAAACTATGGAATGAATGATTGTTGATGCCAGACGGGGTTGTTTGAGTATCTCCAGGGATACACACACACACACACACACACACACACACACACACACACACACACACACACACACACACACACACACACACACACACACACACACGCACACACACCTCTAGAATTTACGTAGAATGGTGAAAAAAAACACCCAGAAACATCCAGTGTGAAGTACTGTGGGCGAAACTGCATTGTTAATACAAGTGGTCAGAGAAAAGACCGGTTCAAGCTGACAGGATGGAGACAGTAACACAAACGACCAAAGATTACAACAGTGGAGTGCAGAAGAGCATCTCTGAATGCACAACAGGTCAAACCTTGAAGTGGATGGGCTACAGCAACAGCAGACCACAAATGTACACTCAGTGGCCACTTCATTAAGTACAGGAAATAGACTCAATCTTTCTTTGTCAAATCACTCATCAAAATTACATTGACAATGTAGTTCCTCATTGACATTACTATTGATTAAAAGTACATTGAAAATTCTTCTCAGAGTGTGCTGTGTGAATCTGGAATTAGGGAGGCTAGCTCCTGCTCCTCTTTCCTTAAGTTCTTATTTGTGCAGACATCTGCATGCTTATCTCACCGTGGGCATCGAGGTAGCGTTGTGGTTAGCACAACTCTTTACAGTACAGGTTACCTGGGTTCAATTCCTACCACTGCCTATAAGGTGTTTGTACATTCTCCCCGTGACTGCATTAAGTTTCTTCCAGGTGTTCGGGTGGAATCTGGGAAGGGAAGGGTTAGGGCTAGGGAGTTGTGGGCATGCTATTTGGCAACAGTTGTGGTCTGTCCAGCACAATCCTTGCTGATTTGATTTGGCACATTACACTGCACGTTTCAGTGTGACAAGAAGAAAATGAATTTAATAGCCTTGGAAACTCAAGTCAATTAAAACTGGCCAGTCTTTTCCATTTAAGGAGCCTTTTAGGAGATACAGGTGAGGTACTGGGCACCAGTTCTTACCACAAGCCCAGGTTCCGACCGAGGACTTGCCATGAATGTTAATTAGACTGGCCTTGGGCAAATTGCATGAGGTCAGTCATGCATAATTTTTAGCAAAGCTCAGCTGGCTCAGCTTTGACAATTCTGCGCCAAGATGGAAAATATACACTACCGTGTCCTAATGTTATATTCTTAGTACTAGGATATTCACTGATACAATTGGAGCAATGCAGAGGGAACATTACCCATTATTTTACTTAATTTACACCTGCCATCAAAGTGATTGATGTCACAACAAGGAGCCAAAAATGGAGCAATTGCCTACACTGAGTTCTCTCATCCTTACGCCCAGAATATTTCACAATCATGGTAGGAACAAATCTATTTAGTGCCATTAATAATGTCCAGTTTAATGAATGTTCCTGAGTGGGAAAGGGTGGTGAACATTGGAAGGTTGTGGTGTCAGAGGGAGAAAGGAGGAAGAATTTTTTAAAGTACATTTTTTCAAAAAGGAGTTATAAGACAAGGCCTCAAAATTATAAATTTCCACATTACTCCTCGTGCTGTATTTTCAGCTACACTGGATCTTTGTTACCTTCCGCCATTGTCAGTTAATCTCTCTTTATCACTGCATCCTTCTTGTCTCCACCCTTCCCCCTTTCTCCGCATTTTAAAAACTGTTAACATTTTGTGATGGAAAGTCTTTGACTTGAAATGTTAATTCGGCTTCCATCTGTACAGATGTGACCTTATCTGCTGAGTATTTTCCAGCATTTTCTGATATAGTTAGTGTCACTTGCCAGTGAGTATAGCAATTAGAGAATAAAGTGTATCGAACCAGTCAAATCCCACCAACCGAAATTTTATGGTTTCCATGGTTTTTCCTTTTCTAGCCCTATCTTACATAATCACCTTTTTTTTACCTACTACGTATGATTCAGCATTCCATGATTGGTATAGGAAGGGCATTAGACATTTTGAAGATCTTTTTATTGATAGTCGCTTCGCATCTTTTCAACAGCTCTCTGCTAAGTTCAATCTGCCCAATGCTCATTTTTTTAGATATCTCCAAATTAGACACTTTATCAATCCTTTAATTCCTAACTTCCCTGAAATGCCTGAGAAAAATGTTATGGATTTCTTTCTTTCTATTAATCCACTAGGTAAAGGTTTAATATCATTTATTCGTGATAAATTAGCATCCTTGCAACGTGCCCCTGTGGATAAAATTAGAATGGCTTGGAAGCATGATTTAAATATCTCCCTATCTGATGAGACTTGGGACTCGATTCTCAAATCGGTTAATTCAACCTCTCTTTGTGCTCGCCATTGCCTTTTACAGTTTAAGATTGTTCATAGAGCCCATATGTCTAAATCTAAACTACCTCGATTTTACCCTAATATTAGTCCTCTTTGTGATAAATGCAAAAGGGGCGAGTCCTCTCTCATTCATATGTACTGGTTTTGTCCTAGCTTGGAGAAATTTTGGAAAGATGTCTTCATAACGTTATCGTATATTCTGATCACCACCTAGAACCTAACCCTTTAATTGCTTTGTTCGGTTTTTTGGGTGAGACAGATTTACGCCTGAGTTCGAATAAGTGTCGAATATTATCTTTTGCTTCTCTCCTGGCTAGACGTTTAATCCTCCTTAGATGGAGAGATGTTGCCCTACCCACACATGCTCAATGGCTTAATGATATTATGTCCTGCTTAGACCTTGAAAAAATTCATTACTCAGTTCTTAATTCGGATACAAAGTTCCATAAGGTCTGGGGACCTTTTATTGAGTACTTTCATCCTTCCTCTTAACTAAGGTTTTTTTTTCGGTCTCTTGCTTTCAGCTCCTTTTTTTTGGTAGTAGGCATTAATATCTTCTGTTGCTAAGTGTATTTACAGTTTTGGGGGTTTGATTGTCCTGATTTATATTCTCTATATTGTGTTGTGGTTGGTCTGGAGTTCTTTTTTTGTTGCGGGGCTTGGGGAGGATACTAATTTTACATGTCTTCAATTTGGGTGCTTTCTCAATTATCTTTTTTTGTATTATATTATTATTGTATGTTTATTTTTGCACTGTATTAATGTTCTTCATTTTGATCTGGGTCTTTTTTTTATCTTTAGCGATGTAGAAAATGTATAATAGAACTAATTTTAAAAAAAATCCCACCAACCGGGGGTCAGTGTGATTTCCGTTGTCAAAAAGAAACGCAGTACAATTTCGGTGATCTTTCTTGGTTCAAGTGTCAGGAAACATTTTTTTTCAGACAGAATAGAACACCGTTGTTGCTAGAACCACAGCCGCAGTTTTAACGGTGCAGTGTCTTGTTTTCAGCTTTGGGCAACAAATGGTGTCAAACTAATCAAAGGTGAAAGTGATGGAGAACCATCTGAGCAGATGAATGTGATACCAGAGTAGAAGGGTATACTTTAAATTCCAATATTTACTTATGACATAAGAAGTGGTCTTGCATCATCAAGTCAATACTGACTCTCAGACAATCTCATCAGTCCCATTCTCCAATTTACTTCTCTATTATCTAATCTCTCACATATGCCACTTATTTTCACTCTGAGTCTCCTGCCACACAGCAGCCAAAGGAATGGTTTAGAGTGGCCAGTTAATCCAACATGATTTGGGGCACTGGAGGACCCAGGAAGAACCTGCAAACCCCACACAAGCAGCAGCAGATAGCAGGATGTAACAGGAGACACTTGAGCTGGGAGGCAGCACCACAGGAGCTGAGTGGGGGCTGTTCAAACTGAATGGTTGCACCAAAACCAGATTGGTACCAATGTTAGTTTGGCTGGGAGATGGAAACCAGGCTATAAAGTCAGAAACAAAAGGCAAGAAGAAACTTGAAAGGCAGCAGAATCGAAGACCAAAAAATCAATTAAAAAAACAGATGCTTAATGATGCAGAGAATAATGCACGCTGAGAGCAGTATGATATCAAAAAGATAACACAGTTATTAAGGGAAGGCCATGCCTATCTAATTGCTTCACTCTTTTGAGGAAGAAAAAGGAGGACTGTGAGGGTAGTGTGTTTGATGTCCTGTGTGTTGATTTTTACAAGGCATTTGACGAGGTGAGAGATCAGAAAATTCAAAGCTCCTGAGATCCAAGGAAAAGTGACAAGTTGGCTCTAAAATTGGCTCAAAGCAAATGAGAATAATTGATTTTTTTCTCTAGCTTTTTAGAGTAGGATCCTATAGGGCTCAAGAGTAGGTTCTTTGATTTTCATGTGCAGTACTCTCTCTATATATATATATATATATCTCAGTGATTTACATTTACATAAGCAGGACATGATTAAGTCATTTGAAACTAATAAAGATGGTGATTGAGAGGAATAAAGATGGTAGAAAAGTATCACTAGTGAGCACAAGTGTGAGAAATTGAAGTCAATACCCTGATATCTTGCTTCGTGTGCAGGGTGTGTTGCAAGGAATGAGAGTGTGAATGGAATCAATGCTAAAGTGATCTTCATAACCGTAGAATCAGAATCAGGTTTATTTCCACTAGCCTGTTGTGGAATGTGTTGATTTGTGGCAGCACTATAGTGTAAGATGTAAAAAATTCTATAACCTTTCAAAAACAAATAAATAGTGCAAAAGACAAATGACAAAGCCAATGTTCATTATTTCTCCTTTATACATTCAGAAAGATGTGTTATTGCCAGCAACGTCCTTTGCCTTGTGGCAAGGGATTATCCCAGGGTTATGTATGGAGAGACGGGGTGTGTGGAGTGACATCGCAGTGCTGAGATGTGGGTTGTAGATGGCACGGTGGCACAGCAGTTTACAGGCCAGCCATCGGATATCAGTTCCCACCACTGTCTCTAAGCAGCTTGTACATCCTCCTCATGATCACTTGGGTTTCTTCCGGGTGGTCCTGTTTTCCCTCAACTTCCAAAAATGTCTGGGTTGTGCTTATTTAGTTTTGGGCATGCTATATTGGTGCCGGAAGCAGAGTGACACTTGCAGGCTGCCCCAGAATGTGATGGTCATTGACACAAATTATGCATTTCAGTCTAAGTGGTGACATTTTGATGTACATGTGACAAATACAGCACATTTAATCTTTGGGCAGAATGGGAGCTTAGGCTGTCGCTGGGTCTGGTAACACCTTCTCCATGGTTTTGGTAGATTGCCCATCACTTCCAATGGGATTTGATAGAAGCATCTGAATTCTTCTCTTTGTTCAGCTGCATTAAACTCCACAGCCAGGAGATTCCTCGATAGTGACAAGCTCAATGGCCACTGACCATCATTGAAGTCATTTACCATAGAGTAGTCTCCAGGCTGGGTGGAACTGTGCAGCCAAGCGAAGACCAGAGGAAGAAGCAGCTCCCATCAAATACAAGAGGAGAAGTAGAGTCATGCAGGCCCTTCATACCAACTCATCCATTCTGACCAAGTTACCTAGCGGAGCTAGCTCCACTTACTTGCATTTATCTCATAACCTGCTCATGGTGATGAAGGAGACTGATATGATCCAGTTGGTCTAACAGCACATGGAGCTGACCCTGGCAGATCTGAACAATAGCCCCTGGTCAACATGCCAACCATGGTGTAGCCCACAGCCCCACATCTCAGGGCTAAACTGCAGCACCGCTAGTTTAAACCCATCCGCCATTAATCCTCACGTGCATGCTTTCCACGCCAAGCCTCAAAGTAACTCATTGTGGACAGGATCTTGTTCCGGGTTCATGGCATGGTAAAAGGCAGCCAGAATGGACATCTATTTTAAGGTATGGGGGTGGGCGTGGGAGGGGTGTCGTTACATATCCAAGAGTGTTCAGAGTAAAGGAATGGGAATGAAATAAACAGGGTGGCAGTGCATGGAAAACTGTGAGGTAATCCATTTCAGAAATGACAAACATGTCCAAGAAATGTTCAGTAAGTACATAACACTCCAGAGAAATTGAGGGACATCCACAGTTCTCTGAAATCACACAACAGGTGGTTATAGCAAGTACTTGAATAAGAACAGAAATTTTGAAATATTTAAGGTTAGCCAGCAACAGATACACAATAGGTTTGGATTAAAAGTCTATGTTTTGTTTTGCTTTTTTCTCTCTCCACAGATGCAGCCTTAAGTGTCTCCAGTTTCTATTTCAGATTTCCAGCATTTCTAGCACCTTACATATGAAATACCTCACTATAAGTTCAAATTAATATAAAAACAAGGAAAATAAACCAGAAAAAAAACATGAAATGCCATTTAGACCACACCTAACTTACAATTTAGAGCTATGTTAAGTTCTTTACAAGTATAATTCCACAAGAGAACACATGGATGGGATGAACAAGAATCTTGCCAGAGCTGGAGGTGTTATTGTGAGAAGATAGCCACTAGGCTAAGGTAAAACAATCAAAAGTCCAGGGCAGATTTAAATAAGTTGCATAATTATTAAAAATCAGTTCCCTAATTCTCACCTTCTACCTCACCAATCTTCATAACAAGTTGTCCATTGTAATTTCCACCACCGTCAACAAGATTCCATCATAAACATCTTCCCTTTCCTTCCCCATTCATTGTCCCAAAAGGATGGTTCCCTTCACAATTCTCTGGTCTGCTCTTCCATCTCCACCAATAATGTCCCTTCTCACGACACTTTCTCCTGCAACTTCAGTGGATCCAATTCCTTTTCCTCTACCTAGAATGAGACCGAAAAGGTCCATCCAGCTGAAACAGCAGTTCACAAGCGCTTCCTGCAAACTAGTGTATTATATACCAAATCTCATGACGTGGCCCCCAATACAATGGAGAAACCAGTCATAGATTTGTGACCACTTTGTAGAACACCTTCATTCAGTTCACAACAGCAACCCACGAACTTCCAAATTCCTGACACGTCAATTCTCTATTCACTCCCACTCTGGCCTACCTGTTGTGGCTTCTTACACTGTTCCAGCAAGGCTTAACATAAACTTGAAAAACAGCACTTCATCCTCTAGCTGAGAACACTGCAGCCTTCAGATATCAAGATCAAATTCAGCAATTTCAGTTAACTGGCTTTTCCTATGCTATCAGAACTGTCTCATTGTTATCCATCTGTAACTCAGTTTTTCTCTCTCCACAGACACTGCAAGATGTGCTGAGCATACCTTGGGATCTCACAGGAGCAGCCACGTTAATACTGCTTTCCACACCCACTTTGACCAAGAGATCTGTGGCTCCTGCACTGCTAGCATGAAGCCCAATGTAAGCCTTAGGAACAGTATATCATCTTCTGTGTGGGCACCCTGCATCCTCCTGAACTTAATATTGAAATTAATTTGATTTCTCTCCCGGTTTCAGTTGTCCATTTGTAATATTCGTTCTGCTTGTTTGGTTATTTCTCTCCTTTCCTCTTTGGGAGCGGAGAGCAGGCCTGTACCTAATAAAGTGGTCACTGAGTGTATATTTGTGGACTCCTACTTGCTGTATTTGATTCCACCACCTCCACTGTCAGCATGTTCCACATATTAACAACTCTTTATTTAAAAATAATTCCCCTAAAATACCCTTACATCTGCTATTTCTTACCTTAAAACTATACAGTACATTCTTCCGAAGTAATCTTATAACCTTACATTATCCCGTTACCCGCCAGTCTCTTTCACTCCAAGGAAAACAACCCCAGCTTATTAAGTCTTTCCCCCAAGTAAAATCCACCAATTGTCTCTCATCTTAAATCTATGCATTCTTGTTTTTAGCACCCATCTGCCTCTTTGTGTAGGCCCCTCAAGATTACATATACCCCAATCAGTCAACCCTTGGTCTCTCTACATTCCAGGGAATAAACTCCTAGTCTATGTAATCTCTCATTGTAACTCAGGCAAAGTCTGAGTTACAGGCAACATCCTGCTAAATCTTTTCTGCAATCTTTCTAACTTAATAATATCTTTCATAAAACAGAGTGACCAAAACCATACACAGTACTCTAGGTGTGGTCTCACTGACATCTTATACAACTGTAGCATTGCTTCCCAACTTCTGAGTTGTAGAGACATACAGTAGAGAAACTGGCCTTTCAGCTGAACTAGTCCCAGTTGCCCACATTTATCCCCTAACCCTGAAAGCCACCCCCACCCCACACTTACCTATCCAACTATCTCCGTCCAAGTGTAACCTTTGTACCCGTCCTGATCACATTCTCTGGCAGCTCATTCCAGGCACTCACTGCCTTCTGTATAAAGAAGTTATATAGAACTGGTTCTTTTAAATCTTTCCCCTCTTAGCTTGTATCCGTGTCCTCTAGTTTTGGATTCCCCAACCCTGGCGAAAGACTACGACCATCCAGTTATACTCAATACATAGGGCAAATTGGATTGCTTGTCTACATCTTGTGCTGATTTTATGGTTAGTTCTGTAGAAGAGAAGGACTTTGTGTTTTTAGAAGTAACAAGCCAAAGGTGGATTAATCCACAAGGTACACACTTCATTACCTCATGGTGCTAACACTGCATGGGGTCAGGCAAGAGATTTTTACAGAGCTCAGTTCCACTTATGACTGATTAACAGAAAACCCATGAGCAAATAAATACCAGGGGTGGTTAATGGAAAAGATGGCTGAGAGGGGGAAAGGAGGAATCTCCATAAATTGAAACAGTGTGACGTGATTAAGTTTAGCAGAGACTTCCTTAGAAAACTAACAATGCTGAAGTATATTTGTGTTTGTTTTCTGAAGAGAAATTAAACCAAATGAAGATAGAGGCTTTTTTTCCACACTATAATCTGAGGAATAATCTAAAGTTCGCTCTGATGATTTAAGCAAACAGATAAACTTTAACTTAAGGCCAAGCAGGTTGAATAAAATTAGCAATTGGTATGCTTCCTATGTTGCTTCAGAATGGTGGGATAGCAACGTAGCAGTCAACGCAATCACTTTACAGCACCAGAAATCACCGGTAGGGTTTAAATTCCCACTGCTGTCTATAGGAGTTGGTACATTCTCCCTGTGACTGTGCTGGTTTCCTGTGGGGAACGTACTTTCCTCCCACGTTCTTCTACACTGGTGATACCTGTCATAAATTGGGGGAACTGCTTCAGTCAGCACCTTTGCTCCATCGCCAAAGTGGAATTTCCCGGTCGCCAAACATTTTAATTCCAATTCGCATTTCCATTCCAACATGTCGGTCCATGGCCTCCCTCTTATGGCATGATGAGGCCACCCTCAGGGTGGAGGAGAAATACCTTATATTCAGTCTGGGTAGCCTCCAACCTGATGGCATGAGTATCAATTAGTCCTTCCAGTAAAAAAAATCCTTCCCCCTCACCTCTTCTTCAATTCCCTACTCTGGCTCCTTACCTCCTCTCACCTGCCTCTGGGTCCCCTCCTCCTCCCCTTTCTCCTATGGTCCACTCTCCTCTCCTAACTGACTCCTTCTTCTCCAGCCCTTTGCCTTTTCTACCCACCTGACTTCACCTATCACCTTCTAGTTATCCTCCTTCCCTTCACCACGCCTTTTTATTCTGTCATCTTCCCCCTTCCTTTCCAGTTCTGAAGAAGGGCCCGAAACATCGACTGGTTGTTCATTTCGAACACTGCTGCCTGACCTGCTGAGTTCCTCCAGCATTTCGTGTGTGTTACCATGTTTTAGATGCTTCTGCCAAAACAGTTTACACTGAAGACAAGTTACAAATCAAAATGTTTGCTTGTTATGGATTATAGTGTTTCCAGAATTCTCCATTTTTACTAAAGATTTGGAGTGCTGGTCAATAGGGTATTTTTTAATCAATGATCATAGGGGACCTAACAGAAACATACAAAGCTATATGGTTCTGGCAAATAGAAAAGATATGTAACACTAGAGGACATGAGCTTAGGGTGAAGGTGAAGAGGAGCAAGTGTGATCTGAGGAAGAACTTTTTCACGCAGAAGGTGGTTGGGATCTAGAATACACTGCCTGAGAAACAGGTTCTTTCACAACATTTAAGTGGTTTCAAGATTAGCACTTCTATTGCCACAGTTTAGAAGGCTACTGGCCAAATACAAGTAAACTTGGATAAGTTTAGATGGCTGCTTGCTATGGACATGATGGGCTGAAGAACCTCATTCGATGCAGTATAATTCTGCGAATGATGAATCAAATCATGATTCTGTACTAAAGGAAGCAGTAATGTCACTCAGTTCCATTGCCTCAACAGCTGTCATGGGCTAGTTCACTGAAGTTGACCTCAACCTTCAGAGGAAGGGGCAGTGTAGGAGTTAACGTTACAGCAACAGCTGCCCTGGTTCAATTCCCACTGCTCTCTGTGAGGAGTTTGTACATTCTCCCTGTGACAGCGTGGTTTTCCACTGGGTGTTCCGGCTTCCTCCCACATTCCAAAGATGTTCAGGTTGGTAGGTTAATTGGTCAGATGGTTGTAATTGGGTGCCGTGGGATCACTGGGCTGGCTGTGCCTGTCACTGTGTATCTCTAAGAAAAGAATAAATATGAGAAAACAATATCAGGTAAAAAAAAAACAGCAAGTTTTCTCTTCGGCTATATCAGCGCTAAGGTACTCATGGGGATAACAGATGATCATGAGATCAAGCGTTAGTGTCATTGATCCACGCCCAAACTGCTGAGTTTCTGTACGGCCTCAATAAGTTTAGTGAGTCAATAGCTGAGTAACACAAATAACAAAAGGTCTAACATTAGGTTAATGGCCTGTGCCAAACTATCTAGTATAACCTGGAGCAACAACATAAACAAAAATTGTGCATTAACACACCCTCTGCTTTTATCAAGGACTCAGTTAGATACTTTTGATCTGCACCCACTGTAAAGGTACCCCAACTGGCTTCAGCTGTTCCTGGGTTCAACAGCTAGTTAAGTTTGGTTGGATGGGCAACACCCTGAAATAGTCATTGGTTTCTTTCTTTGCAAATGTCTTTGCTGAGTATCTCAAGTAATTTCTGTTGCTATATTAGTGGTTAAGTTACTGGATTTACAGCTAAAGGCCAGAACAATTTACCAGCAGGCATGTCCTCAAATCCCATCATGATAGCTGTGGAACTTAAGTTAAATTATTGCAATGTAAATGGAATTTTTTTTTAAAAAAATGTTTAAAATAGACAATATTGTCTGTAACAATCCATCTGGATCATTAAAATCTTTCAAGAAAAGGAATCTGACATTGTTTGTATCTGGACTCCAAACCCATAATGTCAATGACTTTTAGCTCCTCATTGAAATGGCCTTAGGTCAATTTGGATTGGACAATGTCCATGTCTGGTGATTTCCATACCATATAAATGAATTGCAAGAAAGATTTTAAGGAGACGCTAGAGGCTGCAGATGGACTATGCAGGCTGCACCTTCATGTTAATGAACTCCTGCCACTAGCCAGTGGTTATTGAAGACAATTGACCTACTGCTAACTAGACTTAATGAAACCACCAAGATCAACGACAACTGAGAGATCACTATTCATGTTGCTGAGAAATAGTCATCAGTGATGTAACCTGAGGTCACTGGGTGTTTTGGGTCCTTCAACATCACACATCCTTGCCCAGCTGACCCAGCCAGGGTTGATCAGGCCCTGGCTTGCGTTCCAGCAGGATTGGTCCACCACGGATCATTCCTCTTGATTCAGAACTATCTGGAGGCTTGCACAGCAGTCTCTTCTCTTTATAGCCCTCATAATGCCAGGGGGAGTAGCTACTGCAGAGTGAGCAGCAAAACCTCTACACCCCACCTCTGTGAGCTCACAGTGTCCCCTCCTTCCTTGTCACTGACCATGCTCTACAAGCTCCAGGTATTTGGCCATCTTACCTTTGAACGCCTCCTCAATCTGGTGTTCCTTATGCACTATCAACTCGACTATGACCAGCTGCTTCGAGGTTACTGACAGAATGACCATGTCAGGCCTGGGTGATCACGATGTGATGAAGTCAGGGGACTTTAATTGCTTGCCGAGATCAGCGTTCAGTTACCAGTCAGATGCCATTGGTGAGCAAGTCTGCTGGTGATTTGGGCTGAGGCTGTAGTTTACCTCCAGCTTTGACAAAGGCCATGGACTTTCTGCATTTGTGGAGGTGCTTACTGTTGTTGGTGGCCAAGGAGATATTTTCAGCCACTGCCTTCAGCACCTGGTTAAGATGCCAGCAGTTGTGTCCTCTTCCAAAGGCTGTTGGCCAGATGCTGGGTCCCTTTGCCAGTAGAGAATGTACATGATGGTGTCTCACTTTTGCCCAAGCAAAAAGGTTTACTGGACTAGGCAGGATGTGTACACAGTCTGGATAATGAACTTTATGTGCTGGGGTTCTGTCTGCCAGATGTTGGACCAGGAGGTCTTCTGCTTCAGCATACCCTCCCACCTTGTCCAAGCTCCCTGCTGCCCATTCCTACCATCCTTTTTCAATATTTTTATTAATATTATATAAATCGCATGAATACAAATACAAAATTACAGATACAAGAAATATGAATTACATTACATTTAACTCACAGTAATATGATCACAGTATCCCATATTCCAAATCAATCATGTAGAAAAAAAGATTGAATTTTGAAATGAAATGAAATAAAATAATTGTATTTTATTTTTTAAAAATCTACCCCCACTACCAAAATGAGCTGGTTAGTGAAAAGAAAAGAGAAAAAAATACCTTACCATATAAAATTATATTAGTAATGGCTCAGATCCATACATTAATAACAGTTCAAAGATTATGAAACTCACCCAGAAAGGGTCCCCATAACATCAGAATCAGAAATCAAACAACGAATCTTCTCTAGATCAAGGCACAACATAATTTCAGATAGGCATTGAACATGAGTGGGCGGGCAGTCTCCTTCCATTTGAGCAAGATTGCCCTCCTGGCCATAGGAGACATAAAGGCCAATACCCGCAAATTATGGGATAGATCGGGTATTAAATGTTTTCAGGATTTGTTTGATGGAGGAATCTCTCTTCTTTAGTGCAACTTTCAATGAAATTTAACCTTCCCAATACTCACTTTTTTCGATACTTACAGATTAGAGATTTTTAAAGATCCTAACCACATTCATTTTCTACAAGTCCAGATAATAATATAATAGATACAATTGCCTACCGTCAAGACTTTGGGGTCACTGGAATCTCTGTATAGCAGCAATTCTCTTGTACAGGAAACCATAAACTCCTCTTCTGGCCGCTGAAGGGAAGTTGCAGTTTATTCCTCTTTCCGGACAGAGCAATGCTGCTCAGCCACCTTTGAAGGTAGCCATTGATCTTCCTTTCAAGAGCCTCAGCTGTTTACATGGGTACCTCATATATCAGCATTGGCCTGAGGACTTGGGGGAGGATGCCAAGCTGGCAGATCAAGGCCTTGAATTTGCCAGACGGGTGTGAATTGTCCACACTTGTGAGCAGACTTCGGTCTTCTGGATAGCCACCACATCTCTTTGGCTGCAGTCAAAGACCTTCCCCAAGCACTTGAGTGGTTTATCGGAGATGGATGGGGTAGCAATGCCATCCAAGGAGAAATGGAACTTGTCTGTGAGTCTGCCTTTCTTTGACAGCTGAGACCGCATTTAAAGCTCATCCTTTTCCATGAGATGAGCCTCTCTAGTCTCTGGAGGATTCTCTTGTGAGGTATATCTATTCAGGTTTTCAAGCTTCCAAGACATCTATCTTGGGCGCTTGTAACATAAATCTGAGCTCTCAAAGCAAAAAAAACCGAAACAAGTCCTACATTCAAAGATTTGGAAAGAATCAGAATCAGAATGTAACTCAGGTTTATTATCGCTGAAACTATGTTATGAAATTTGTCGCCTTACAGTGCAAGACATAGAAATTACAAAATAAATTAACAATGCAAAACACAAATAGCATTCATGTGTTCATGGACTATTATGAATCAGTAACACTCATCCCACAAGCCTGTCCTGCTATTTAATAAGATCATGGCTGATCTGACGATAAGCTCAACTCCACATTCCTGCCTACTCATAACAAGCTTTCACTCAGTCACTTGATGTGAATCTATCTTCTAAAACCTTAAAGGTACTTATAAACTCGGTTTCTGATATCCTGAAGACTAATTTCCCTTTTAGAGGGTAAAATAACCTTTGACTCATTTCTAAACAGACCTTCCATATTTATAAAATGACCCCCTGGTTCTAGAATCTCTCTCAATGGGAAACATCATTTCCATATCTATCCAGTCAAGGTCAGTATTTTTTTAAATTATGGATTCTCCACTTGCAAGCCTTGTTCTGAAGCATAATGTACACAACCTGCAGTGTCCATATTTTGACATATTACAAAAAGAACATTCGGTTAAAATGGAGAAAAAAGAAAATGGTGTATTACACACAGTTGGTCAGGAAAGGTCATCTGAGGAAAGAAGAATAGATATACTATTTTGGATTTATGACCCTTTATTAGAATTTAGATTTCTAGCATCAGCTGCTTTTTTTTGAATTTTCATCAAAAATAGGATGAGGCAGGAACTTACCTCATTACATACAGTGTAAAGTCTTTGTGGCAAAGAAAAAGCATGTTTCATCCTGTCTTTTGAATAGAAAAGCTAGGGATTGCCTATGTGCACCTTAGAAACCTGAAAACACTGTGACATCAGGTGCAACAAACATACAAAAATATGAAAAACCACATCAGACTTTACTAAGCTGAAAACTTGGAACCAGTGAGAAGGAGCACTTGGTGAAGGCTACTGCGGCAGACACGGAAGGCAAGAATTTCCCTCACCTTAACAAAGACATGACTGTATGTAGTTTACCTAATTTGCACGATGCATTTAACAACACATTTACTTTGCCTGAGGGTTAAACTACTCCAAGAGGCGTGGTCCTATTGCCGATCACCGTCCTGGCATCTTCTGCGACAGAATCTGCTTTTTCTCGCCACGCAACAACACGGCACTTTTCCAATTTTCCTGCTGAAGTTGACCGCTTTTAACATAAAATCAAAGAATTGTTATGGCACAGTAGAAGTCTGTTCATCCCATTGAGTTAATGTCAATACCTAATTCTACCTGTATGATATTTCTGCTCATTCTCCATGGCATTGCAAATTATCATACACAACTCTTTTTCGAAAGAGCTGGATGATTCAGTTTCTATTATCCCTGAACTCAATAAATTCAATGTCACAACAACTCTGAATAAAAATAACCAATCTTCATATTTCCATTGCCTCCTTTGGTCAAAATTTTAAAACTGACCCTGGACACAAGAGAATGCAGTTGCTGGAATACGGATCGAAAAACAAACTGCAGGAGGAATGTCATGGGTCAGGCAACATCCCTGGAGGGAAATGGACAGTCACATTTCGGATCAAAACTCATTCATTTCCCACCATGGATGCTCTCTGACCTGCCGAGTTCCTCCAGCAGTTTGATTCTTGCTTTAAATCTGTGCACAACACCACCAACCCATCCCTGGTTATTGAACCATTCACTAATGGGAAAATCATCCCTCTATTCACCCTACCCAAATCCTCCAAAATCTTACAGAAATCTGAGGTAAGTTATACACTCAGTGGCCACTTTATGAGGTACACCTGCCTGTCAATGTAAATATCTAATTGCCCATTCACATGGCAGCAGCTCAATGCATAAAAGCATGCAAACATTGTCAAAAGGTTCACTTCTTGTCCATAGCATTCATCAGAAAGGGAAAGAAAAGTCAACTAAGTGTCTTTGACCATGGAATGATTGTTGGTGCCAGATGGGGTGGTTTGAGTATCTCAGAAACTGCTGTTCCTCAGGGATTTTCACACAGAACTGTCTCCAGAGATTTGATAGTGGTGAACAAAATTATGAGGAGTATTAATTGAGTAAATGCAAGCAGATGTTTCTCCACTGAGGCTGGCTGAGACTAGAAGTAGAGGTCATGGGTTAGGAATGAAAGGTGAACTGTTTAAGGGGGACATGAGGGAGACATGGTGGTGAGAGTGTGGAACAAGCTGCCAGCCAGTGGAACTAATGGATTCAGATTTGATTTGAACATTTAAAAGACATTTGGAGAGGTACATGGATGGGAGGGTTATGGTCTAGGAACTGGTCAATGGGACTAGGCAGGTTAACAGTTCAGCACGAGCTAGATGGGCCAAAGGACCTTTTCGTGTGTTGTAATGTTCTATGACTCTAACAAAGTAGTCACTGAGTGTAGAATCATAGAGACAAGTGATTCTCTGACTGCACCCTAGAGCTCTGAAAGAGGTAGTGGTAGAGATAGTGGAGGCATTAGTAATGATCTTTCAAAAATCATTGGACTCTGGCATGGTGTCAGATAACTGGAAAATTGCAAATGTCACTCAACTCTTTAAGAAAGAAAGAAGACAGCAGAAAGGAAATTATAGACCAGTTAGCCTGACCTCAGTGGTTGGGAAGATGTTGGAGTCAATTGTTAAGGATGAGGCTATGGAGTACTTGGTGACACAGAATAAGATAGGACAAAGTCAGCATGGTTTTGTTAAGGGAAAATATTGCCTGACAAACCTGTTGGAATTCATTGAGGAGATTACAGGTCAGTTAGTTAAAGGGGATGCGGTGGATGTTGTATATTCAGATTTTCAGAAGGCCTTTGACACTCCCGAGGCCACTTACCAAGTTAAGAGCCCATGGTATTACAGGAGAGTTACCGGCATGGTTAAAACATTAGCTAATTGAGAGGAGGCAGTGAGCTGGAATAAAAAGAACTTTTTTTTGGTTTGCTGCCATTGACTAGTGGTGTTCATCAGGGTTCAGTGTTGGGACCACTTCTTTTTATGCTGTATATCAATGATTTAGGTAATGGAATAGATGGCTTTGTTGCTAAGTTTGCAGATGATATGAAGATTGGTGGAGGGGCAGGTGATGTTGAGGAAACAGGAAGGCTGCAGAAGGACTTAGACAGATTAGGAGAATACAGTGTTGGAAAATGCATGGTCATGCACTTTGGTAGTAGAAATAAATGAGCAGACTATTTTCTAAAAGGGGAGAAAATCAAAAGAGGAGATGCAAAGGGACTTGGGAGTCCTTCTGCAGAACACCCTGAAGGTTTACTTGCAGGTTGAGTCAGTGGTGAGGAAGGCAAATGCAACGTTAGCATTCATTTCAAGAGGTCTAGGATACAAGAGCAGGGATGTGATGCTGAGGTTTTATAAGGCACTGGTGAGGCCTCACCTTGAGTGTTGTGAACAGTTTGGGGTTGCTCATCTAAAAAAAGGCAAATATGAAGCATTCAAAGTGCTGCTCATTGAGACCTTTGGCCTCTCACGGCGTGAGCGAGGTGCCCACCTGCTTCACCTGGATGGTTTGTGAGACAGACTGCCGTCAGCATTGATGAACGAGATGCTGGCCTTGGCTGATGGACACAAGCCCTGCCTCATGATCAAGCAAGCGTTCCTAGAGCAACTGCCCGAGGACGTACAACTGCTGCTAGCCGATACAGATTTCAGCGATCCCCAGAAAGTGGCGGCCCGGACAGATGTGCTGTGGAAAGCCAAGAGGGAGAACATGGCATCCGTCGGTCAGATTACCAGGCCACACGCCCAACAGCAGACCAGACCAGGCCCGGCAGGGGGACGCACACAACACAGAGGCAGGAGTGAGGAGGCCAGTGAACAGTGGTGTTTCTACCACCAGCGGTGGGGCACAAAAGCCCACCGTTGTCGCCCGCCCTACAAGGGCCAGCTGCCGCTAATGACTATGGCCGCTGGCTGCTAGGACAACCTCTTGTACGTCTGGGACAAACAGTCTGGATGCCGCTTCTTGGTCGACACCAGAGCGGAAATCAGCGTCATGCCCCTGACGGGGTACGACACCCGCAACAGGAAACCAGGACCCACCCTAAGGGCTGCAAACAGCAGCACAATACGGACCTACGGCACCCGCACAGTGCAGCTGCAGTTTGGCGCCAGCCAGTTCATATGAGACTTCACACTGGCCGCGATGGCCCGACCACTCCTGGGGGCGGACTGCTTGCGAGCTCACAGCCTGCTGGTCGACTTGCAAGGAAAAAGACTAGTACATGCCGAGATTTTCCAGACGTTCACCCGGGGTGAAGCCAAGTTGCCGGCCCGTCACCTGGACTCCATCAGGCTGTCGGACAACGAATTCACCAGAATCCTGGCGGACTTTCCATCGATTCTGGCACCGCAGTTCATGGCAGCCATGCCCAGACACGGGGTACAGCACCACATCCCGTCCCAGGGACCACCTTTCCACGCCTGCGCACGAAGGCTACCCCTGGAAAAGCTCCACCTGGCGAAGAAGGAGTTCAATTGGGGATTGTACGGAGGTCTGACAGCCCATGGGCCTCTCCCCTGCACATGGTGCCCAAAGCAGCCGGGGGTTGGAGACCATGCAGCGACTGCTGCAGACTGAACGAGGCTACAACTCCAGATTGCTACCCCGTGCCTCACATGCAGGACTTTGCAGCAAACCTGCACGGGTCAAGAATCTTTTCCAAAGTAGACCTTGTCAGGGGATACCATCAAATCCCAGTGCACCCTGAAGACATCCCCAAAACGGCACTCATCACCCCATTCGGCCTTTTCGAGTTCCTCCGAATGCCGTTCGGCCTGAAGAATGCCGCACAGACGTTCCAGCGGCTAATGGATGCGGTGGGACGCGACCTGGACTTTGCGTTCATCTACTTGGACAACATCCTTCTAGCCAGCAGTAGTTGCCAGGAGCATCTGTCCCACTTCTGCCAGCTCTACTCCCGCCTGAGTGATTTCGGCCTCACCATCAACCCGGCCAAATGCCAGTTCGGTCTCGATACCATCGACTTCCTGAGCCACAGGATTACCAAAGACAGGGCAACACCTCTGCCCGCCAAGGCAGACGTGATCTGCCACTTTGCCCGGTCCAAAATGGTCAAAGGCCTGCAGGAGTTCATTGGTATGGTGAACTTCTACCACCGTTTCCTCCCTTCAGCAGCCCGTATCATGCACCCTTTGTACACCCTGATGTCGGGTAAAGGCAAGGACATTACTTGGGACGAGGAGGCTACGGCCACTTTAGTTAAAGCCAAGGAGGCCTTGGCAGATGCCGCGATGCTGGTGCACCCCAGAATGGACGATCCGACCGCGCTCACAGTGGACGCATCCGACACAGCAGTTGGTGAGGTGCTGGGGCAGCTCATCGAGGGGCGCTCGCAACCCCTGGCATTCTTCAGCAAGCACCTACGACCACCCAAACTCAAGTACAGTGTTTTCGACTGGGAGCTGTTGACACTGTATCTGGCAATCCGCCATTTCAGGTTCACCGCGTTCACAGACCACAAACCGTTGACCTTCGCAATCCCTGGTCGTCCCGCCAGCAGCGACATCTGTCCTACATCTCCGAGTACACGACGGACATCCAGCATGTCTCGGGAAAGGACAACGTCATGGCGGACACAATCTCCAGACCAGCTGTCCAGGTCCTGTCCCTGGGGGTGGTCAATGCAGCACTGGCGGAGGCGCAGCAGGCAGACGACGAGATGCCCAGCTACAGGACCGCAGTCTCGGGTTTGCAGCTGCAGGACTTTCTCGTAGGCCCAGGTGAGAGGACCCCCCCCGTGCGATGTGGCTACCGGCCAAACTCGCCCCATCGTCCCGGCAGCCTGGAGGCCGCGAGTTTTCGACTCTATACACGGTTTGGCGCACCCATCTATCAGGACAACCATCCGGCTGGTCTCCAGCAAGTTCACGTGGCACGGACTTCGCAAGCAGGTCAGTGAATCGGCCAAAACGTGCGCACAGTGCCAAACAGCCAAGGTGTAGCGGCACACTAAAGCCCCGCCACAGCAGTTCAAACCCACCCACCAGAGGTTCGACCACATTCATGTGGATATCGTGGGCCCCCTACCAGTGTCCTGAGGATCACGGTACCTTCTAACTATGGTAGACCGGTTCACGAGGTGGCCAGAGGCGGACCCGCTCACCGACACATCTGCCGATTCCTGCACCCGAGCGCTGATTGCAACCTGGGTAGCACATTTCGGGGTACCGGCCCACATTACCTCCGACAGAGGCGCCCAGTTCACCTCCAGCCTGTGGTCGGCTGTGGCCAGCCTGTTGGGAACGCAGCTACACCACACTACTGCCTACCACCCACAGTTGAATGGACTAGTGGAACGCTTCCACTGTCACTTGTAGTCGGCTCTCATGGCCCACCTGAGAGGACCTAACTGGGTGGATGAGCTTCCCTGGGTCCTGCTTGGAATTCGCACAGCACCCAAAGAGGATCTGCACGCCTCGTCGGCCGAGTTGGTGTACAGCGCACCCCTGGCTGTCCCAGGAGAGTTCATACCAGCCCTAAGGGGGCAAGAGGAAGAACCCGCAGCAGTCCTGGACAGACTACGCAAAAGGCTCGGCAACCTGGCCCCCATACTGACTTCACAGCACGGACGGACCCCGACCCATGTACCCAAAGACCTGCAGAACTGTAAGTTTGTGTTTGTACGAAGGGGCGGACACTGGGCACTGCTACAGCGGCCGTACGAGGGGCCGTGCAAGGTGATCAACAACAACGGGTCCACGTATGTTCTGGACATTGGGGGGGAAGAGGAGGTTTTCACAGTGGACTGACTCAAACCAGCCCATGTGGACTTGGCGCAGCCGGTCGAGATTCAGGCACCGCGGCACAGAGGCAGACCTCCCAACAGAGGCTGATCCAGACTGTGGACATTGGGGGGTGTATTGCCAGTTCTAGGGAGGCGCAGGCGAACTCGCTCACAAATAGCCAGCGCGTGCGGAGAGACTTTGGTAATGCACCTCTGACGTCATTTCTGCCCGGAGAGGGCGGGCACTGGGATTAAATGCCAGTGCCGCGAAATTTGAATAAACTAGTCTCAAAACGACTTACCGACTGCGTGTCGTCTCTAGCTCTGTATGTAGTACATCGCTACGAGGTTATCATATGAGAAATATTTGATGGCTCTGGGTCCGTAATTACTAGAATTTAGAAGGATGAAGGGGGATCTCATTGAAACCTTTTGAATGTTGAAAGGCCTTGACAGAGTGGATGTGGAAAGGATGTTTCCCATGGTGGGGGTCTAGGACAAGAGGGCACAGCCTCAGGATAAAGGGGTGTCTATTTAAAACAGAGATGCAGAGAAATTTCTTTAGCCAGAAGGTGGTGAATTTGTCGAATTTGCTACCACAGGCAGATATGGAGGCCAGGTTGTTGGGTGTATTTAAGGCAGAGCTTGATAGGTTCTTGATTGGACAAGGCATCAAAGGTTATGAGGAGAAGAACAGGGAGCAGAGCTGAGGAGGGGAAAAAAGGATCAGCCATGATCGAATGGTGGAGCAGACTCGATGGGCCAAATGGCCTAGTTCACCTCATATGCTTTTATGGTCTTAAGGTCCAAAGTGGTCACTGAGTGTAAATCATAGTCATACAGCATGGGTCTTTTATCCACTATGGCCAACCTCTTTGTCCATCTCACTAATTCCATTTGCCTAAACTAGCTCTATATATCTTTCTATGCCTTATCTATATAAGTTGTTGCCTCTTAAATATAGTGACTGTATCTGACTCCACCAATGAGTTCCAGATATCAACCACTTTCTGTGTAAAAAAACTTTCCATTCAACCCCTCATCCTTAAATCATCTTCCTTTCACTGTTAACAAATGCTCTCTTGTTTCTGACACCACCATCATGAGAAATCATTTCCAATTACATACCCTATCTGTGACTCTTTATAATTTTATATACCATTATCAGGTCACAACTCAGTCTCCTTCACACCAGGAAACTAGTCCACCCCTTTCAATCTCTTCCCATAACTAAACTTGTCCACTTGAGCCAATATCCTGCTGAATTCCCTCAGCATCCTCTCCAGTATCACCAAATTCTTCCTATAATTTGATGATTAGAACTGCATGCAATTTTCCTCACTCAGTCTAACCAGTATTTTGTAAAGTTGCAATGTAACAGCTCCACTTTTCTATTCTATGCCCTGCCTCACTATCCTACCAGTGTTGCCACTTCTAGGGAACAAGGGAGCTTAAAACCTCAAGTTCTGCTGTTAATTAACAGGTTAAATAGCTCATACCACCAATTGTCATTGTTGATAAAATCATAAGGTACAGAAATAGTTGCTTCAGCTCAACTCAACCAACCAAAATGCTCTCCTTAGCTAGTCCTATTTCAAAAATTCAAAGTCCAAAGTAGTTTTATTATCAAAATACGTTTATGTTACTACATACTCGCTTGAGATTCCTTTTCTTGCAGGCAATGACAAGTAATCCTTTCTTATTAAAACATTGTGGGCTGAAGGGCCTGTAACATGCTGTAGTTTTCTATGTCTATGCTTCTACCCATGAACCTGCCCATTACTGTACCTGCGTCAACCACTTCCCCTGGCAGCTTGGGCCACCAAATTTTCCATGAAATTTTCCACCAGTCAAATTTTATTCTCATTACCCCCCTTAAGTTGCTAACGTCCTATAATAATAAGAGCATACTAGTTTCAGATCCCCAGATGGAAAGCTCCTTGTGGCCACAGCTCACTATAACTATGCAAATTTTGTTGATGCCGGAAATTCTGTTGGTGTCATCTGTCACCTCAGCAAATGGACAGAAGCCTTGCTCAACCAGCTGGAATCTCACCCAAGCCTAAAACTCAGCAACTCTCTTCAACGATAACATTAACCTATTTCACAATTAAGAGAGAAGAATAGAGTATTTTTCCTCTTCTATAATGTCTTTCCTTTTCCAAGGATGTTTGAAGTTAACATGTACAGCCATACACACAGAACCCTAGAAATTTGGAATTCTCACCTTCAAGTTGTAATTTGTGTTAAGTCAAGTTTACATGTGACATTGTTAGATTTTCAGGATATGTGGAAGAGGCAAGCATTGCTGATTCCTAACCCTACTTCGATAATGGAGCACTATGGATCACAATATTTTTTATTGCGTTTTGTGATTATTTTGCACTTATGTATTGCTTTTGCAATATGATATATTTACAGAAAATTAATATATAATTTATATTCTGTGTATTGTCTCTACATGTATATAGAATTAGTTTTTCAGATCAGTCACGAAAGGTGTAACATGACACCCATTTTTCCAATGACATCCCAAAGCATTTTCTAGCTGGTCAGATTCTTTAGAAAGGTAGTTATTATTGCTTAGTAGGAAATGTGAGACAGTTAATTGGATGCACAACATGGTTCCATAAGCAGAGTGATAATAGCACTGCCTTGTAGTTAGTAAAGCTGCTGTCTTACAGCTCCAAAGGCCCAGCTTAAGTCTTGACCTTCAGGTCTGCCTGTGTGGAGTTTGCACGTTCTCGTTTCCCCCTCATGCTCCAGTTTCCTCCCTCGACCCAAAGAAATTCAAATTGGTTGAGAAATTAGCTGCTGTAAATTGCTCCTGGTGAGTGCAGAATCTAGAGGGAGTTGGTGGGATTATGGAGAGAATAAACTTCAGGGAAAATTAATGGGATTTGGGATTGCTCCATGGACTCCATGGGTCACAATGGCCTCCTTCTATGTCATAAGTGGATGTGGAAATTTGACCAAATAAGTCATTTTGTATGAGGAATATTGTTACATAGCCATGGGATTAATAAATGCAAAGTTCTAGAAACATTTAGCATGTTAGTTCTGATGAAGAGTACTTAACCTGAGATATTAGCTCTGGTTCTTGTTCCATGGACAGTGCCTGGCCCGCTAAATGTTTCCAGCAGTCCTGTTTTTTTAATCTCAGATTTCCAAACTTGTTGATTTTCATTTATGAGGTTTTTATGTTCACCTATGAGAGAAGATTTTAACATCACTTCCAAAGGACAGCTTCTCCACTGTGAAATACTGATATGTCACCTGTTCAGAATGGGAATTGAATCCACAGCCTTTGAACTCAGATGTGAGTATGATATTATTGAAACATCACAAATACCAAGTTAAAGGTTTTTAGAAAAGTTAATGTTAAATTAAATTATATGTACTGTTCACTGAGGGTACCATTAATGTTAAAGGAACATTTTTAGACATTGTTAGACACATTTTCCACTCCTAAACAGATACTCTGTTTTGGATACTGTTGGGGGAAGATGTCTCATCAGGGGAAGGCAGCAGCAGCTGAATTCACTGCACCATGGGTGGCTCTGCAGCACAGGAGGGAAGGAAAAGGAGTGGGAGAGCTATAGTGATAGGGGATTCGATTGTAAGGGGAATGGATAGGTGTTTCTGCGGCCACAAACGAGACTCCAGGATGGTATGTTGCCTCCCTGGTGCAAGGGTCAAGGATGTCTCTGAGCGGCTGCAGGACATTCTGGAATGGGAGGGTGAACAGCCAGTGGTCGTGGTGCACATAGGTACCAGCGATATAGGTAAAAAATGGGATGAGGTCCTACAAGGTGAATTTAGGGAGTTAGGAGATAAACTAAAAAGTAGGACTACAAAGGTAATAATCTCTGGATTACTACCAGTGCCACATGCTAGTCAGAGTAGAAATATGAGGATATTTCAGATGAATACGTGGCTTGAAAAATGGTGCAAGGGGGAGGGATTCAAATTTCTGGGGCATTGGAGCCAGTTCTGGGGGAGGTGGGACCGGTATAAACAGGATGGTCTGCACCTGGGCTGGACTGGAACCAATGTCCTAGGGGGAGCGTTTGCTACTGCTGTTCAGGAGGATTTAAACTAATGTGGCAGGGGGATGGGAACAAGTGCAGAGAGACAGAGGGGTGTAAAATGAGGGTAGAAGCAAAAAGTAGTAAGGTGAAAAGTAAAAGTGGCAGGCAGGCAAATCCAGGGCAAAAAGCAAAAAGGGCCACTTTTCAACATCATTGTATCAGGGCTAAGAGTGCTGTAAAAACAAGCCTGAAGGCTTTGTTTGTCAATGCAAGGAGCATTTGTAACAAGGCGGATGAATTGAATGTGCAGATAGTTATTAATGAATACGATATAGTTGGGATCACAGAGACGTGGCTCCAGGGTGACCAAGGATGGGAGCTCAACATCCAGGGATATTCAATATTCAGGAGGGATAGACAGGAAAGAAAAGTAGGTGGAGTAGCATTGCTGGTTAGAGAGGAGATTAACACAATAGAAAGGAAGGACATTAGCCTGGAGGATATGGACTCGATATGGGTAGAGCTGCATAATACTAAGGGGCAGAAAACGCTGGCGGGAATTGTGTACAGATCACCTAACAGTAGTAGTGAGGTTGGGGATGGCATTAAACAGGAAATCAGAAATGCGTGCAATAAAGGAACAGTAGTTATAATGGGTGACTTCAATCTACATATAGATTGGATGAACCAAATTGGTAAGGGTGCTGAGGAAGAGGATTTCTTAGAAGGTATGCGGGATGGTTTTCTGAACCAACATGTTGAGGAACCAACTAGAGAGCAGGCCATTCTAGATTGAGTATTGAGCAATGAGGAAGGGTTAGTTAGCAATCTTGTTGTGCGAGGCCCCTTTGGTAAGAGTGACCATAATATGATGGAATTCTTCATTAAGTTGGAGAGTGACGTAGTTAATTCAGAAACAAAGGTTCTGAACTTAAAGGAGGGTAACTTTGAAGGTATGAGACGTGAATTAGCTAAGATAGACTGGCAAATGATACTTAAAGGGTTGACGGTGGATATGCAATAGCAAGCATTTAAAGATCGCATGGATGAACTACAGCAATTGTTCATCCCAGTTTGGCAAAATAATAAACCAGGGAAGGTAGTGCACCCATGACTGACAAGGGAAATTAGGGATAGTATCAAGTCCAAAGAAGAAACATATAAATTAGCAAAAAAAAGCGGCACACCTGAGGACTGGGAGAAATTCAGAGACCAGTGGAGGAGGACAAAGGGCTTAATTAGGAAAGGGAAAAAAGATTATGAGAGAAAGCTGGCAGAAAACATAAAAACTGACTGTAAAAGCTTTTATAGATATGTGAAAAGAAAAAGATTGGTCAAAACAAACGTAGGTCCTTTACAGTCAGAAACAGGTGAATTGATCATAGGGAACAAAGACATGGCAGACCGATTGAATAACTACTTTGGTTCTGTCTTCACTAAGGAGGACATAAATAATTTTCCAGAAATAGTAGGATGACCGAGATGAGGAAAAACTTCTTCACACAGAGAGTGGTGAATCTGTGGAATTCTCTGCCACAGGAAACAGTTGAGGCCGGTTCATTGGCTATATTTAAGAGGAAGTTAGATATGGCCCTTGTGGCTAAAGGCATCGGGGGTATGGAGAGAAAGCAGGTACAGGGTTATGAGTTGGATGATCAGCCATGATCGTACTGAAGGGCGGTGCAGGCTCGAAGGGCCGAATGGCCTACTCCTGCACCTATTTTCTGTTTCTATGTTCTTTCTCTTTCTGCTTGCCCAATTTATTAAACACAAACACTGCAAGGATAAAATTACAACATTGTAACACATTACTTCCAAAGCAATTGATACTGTATGTTGTAACTTTTGAATATTCTAAAAGCTGAAGTTCCTGATTTCAATAGACACAAATTAATTCAGATACTTGTGATTCCTTCTTGATATAGAGATTTTGATAGAAATCAAAGTATATTGATTACTTCAGCTTGGTAGTCTTTGACAATTGAGTTGATAATCCTGTCTCAGAGCTCACTATTCAGAACTCATCTCTCTATTTCTTTCTTTTTTAAATATTCTTCTTCTTAACCTGCCAATCTATTTGCTGCATAAATACTGTGACTAATGGCAAATCCATTACTTTTTTTCTTCAGTTAAGCCTGCTATTTTTCCAATAGCTCAAAGGTGTGTAGAGCAACAAACTGCAATCAAATCAGTCAGTCTATTCACCAGGCACTGATGCCTGCTTGATTAATTTAATTACACACTTATCATAAAGTTATAAGGGTGTGGGTTTACATGTCATTAAAGCATGCATTCCAGGCAGGTACCCAGCACTCCATTACCAGAAGCACTTTCCCTTGGAAGAGATTTTTAATTAATGATCTCGAGTGCCTATTCAGGGACACTAAGGAATCGCTTGAGAAAATGTAGGAAGTTCCCTAATGACCTTGCCAACATTTTATGCTTAACCAATATGAAATTAATAAATTTTGGAGAAGCTAACCCAGTACTCAAAGTGTATCCTGCTGAGTAATAATAAAACATTAATATAATTGAATCTTTCTCCTTATTACTTTATTCTCTGAGTTAGCTCCTTAAACCATTTGTAGACAAACTGGAAGAACTAAATTAATGCAACTATGGTACTGTCAGAGTGATTTTTACAAAGTCAGGGTTAGTAATAATCTGGGACACTTCTTAGATTTTCCCTTTATGTTGTTCTTCCTGACTTTTTGCAAACTTTCTCTCTTATATTTTTGAAGGTGTGATGAAAGATTTTGAGACTGAGAAAGCTATTTAATTGAACAGTTAGTTCTAATCCTAATCCTATCATATAAGAGTCTTGATAGCAAATGTAGTTTCCCCACCTACTATGCAATCTTATCTGACCTACCTCAATGCTGAATACAAATTGGGCTGAACTGTGCGCAGTTTGACAAAAATAATTAATCCAAAGAAAACTAAGAAACAATCCACTGATGTACTTGACACCTTTCATTCTTAAGAAATACATAACACTTTAAACTTAGAGTGAGGAATCAACTCTGACGACACTGCAGGAAAACTTTTCAGAGGTTTACTTTGGAAACACTGGGAAGTTTTCCATTTTACACAATGTGTAAAGCAACTCAGCCTAAAACCATAACGTAATCCCGAAGCAGGAAGTCTAGTATTGATCTTCATTGCACTTTTAATTTAGCAGATTTTAAATCAATAAACTTTTAGTTCATAGTAATTACCCCCAAAATGACACATATGACATGGAAATTAATGGCAGCTGGTGATTAGTATAGAAGCTGCCGTTTAAATAATAGGGCTATTTTGTCGCTTTGAGCAGCGCCCCTTACGGTAAATGTCCTCCCACTCAGTAGATTTACTGGTTCTGTCATGCTATGACTGAATAATTATTGACTTTATTTTAGTAGCATATTCCTGATTTACAAAGTGAAATGCCAATAATAATATTCACGTCCTATTCAAATAGCATGCTTCAAAACTGTACAATTGTTAAATCACTGCTTCAAAGATTAAGTCTTCAAGAATAGAGTCTTCAGTCGCTCACGCAGTCTGTAATCCCAAGCTATTTTTGAGCTGCTACTAATGTTACTCTCTATGTAGTAATATGTCCGAGCAGCATGGTTCCTATTAATCACAGGCAAATGGATCATACTCTGCATGCTTTTTATAAGTGAGGATCATTAACCTAAAGTTTTTGTAATATTCTTGCAAAAAAAAACATTATGGTTCACACTCATTTGAGTGTCAGGTGGAGGGGTGCCACAGAATGATAAATAATTGGCCCCTAACTACAAGAATGAATAAAAATTAAAATATCGTGAACACACGAGTGCTGTTAACTATTCAAGATATCCAACCTTGGACTACATGCATGCTCCAGACATGTTTACTGGCATGGTTCTAATAATATAACAAGACTCTGGAGATTTCAGGCTGAAACAGCGCATTGCAAGTTTCAGCAGCTTTTTTTTTGGAACTTATATATATAATTTATACTGTTTATGCGAGAGGAAATGTAACAAAAAATGCAATATTCGGGTAACCTTAGCCTAACCACTATCAGCCCAATTGCGAAGTACGTTCAAGTGATCTTTGCTGCCAGTTTGGTTTGCGCTTTCCTAAGTAGATATTGATATGTTAACAGTATACTGTAAATACCAAATAACTTGGGCAGAGTGTCGTCGCCTTCGAGAACAATTCAATATAGGCGATAAATGCAACTTCTAACTTGCAACTTGCCCAGTAAAGTGAATTCATCCGGAACAGGAGCGAGCCGAGTTTTCTTTCAGCGCATGCACTAAATTCTATAAAAGCCCAGCTAAAACTCGTCTGTTCAAACTGAGCAAATGCACCGCGACAGGCAGAATTACAAAAGATTGGCTGGATAATCAAGCATTTATTTGCGATCTCTCTCCATCGCCTCGAAATACGTTCTGCTCAGTTTGAAGTTTCCTTCCACCTCCAGAAAAAGTAGCGAAAGCAGCCACTTGTATTCCGTGTTGTTCTTTTTAAAAATTGTTATTCGCTTTTTCGACAAACCTGGGCTCCCGTTTTATGATCCAACAATTCCAACCCTGGCGTGAAAACACAGCCAGTGCCAAAAGAAACATCAGTGCTTCAATTAAAATAAAAACCGAAATAATTCGCATTGGACGAGGAAGGGAGTAAGTAAGACAACCCCCAGCGATGTCCTAACAAGCGAAAATTAACCTGCTAAACGCCCAGACCCTCTGGGAACAGTCACCCTGCATCTCGCCTCTTTGGCGAGAATTGATGGGTTTGAGACGAGGGATCTGCCCGCCCCTGTCGCCCCCCGATTGGTAACGCGCAGCTGGAAGGGGGAGGGATTTGGCCTGCCTCGTGTTATAAATATAGAACAGTCACAAGCACCCAGCACATTCAGCGATCATTAATGAGTCTCGGCGCTGAAATTTATTTCGAGAGCTATTCTTTTGCTGGAAGAGGGGGGGGGGGGGTGGAGCGAGAATCTGTGCATCAATAACAAGAGTCTACCATCGAGGTACACAACGGCGTCTCTTGCGATTCCCACTGACCGGCTGAAAGGAAAGGGAAATCCCAGTCTTCCAAGCAAGGAAAAAGTTAGAAGAGGGACTGTGTGAAGTTTTGCTTTATTTTAAGGTGCTGTTGTCGTGTACAGCCATCTTGATCCCACGCCTGCAGGGCTAATGTTGTATCGCTCCTGCTTGTCGCCTCTGCATGCGGTGGACTGTAGCTGCGTTGCCAAGTCTGAAGGAGTTAAATGTGAATCTGATCCGCATGTTGTGCTGAGAGATCCGGAGGAGGGACAGGGGGGGGTGGGGGGACATTTGCACTTTGCGTTTATTTAAGGATCTATATTGGTGTTTATAAACAGTCTGCCGGGCATTCAGGAACAAAAAAAAGGAAAAAGCCCAGACTAGACGGAATAAGGCTGCTGGAGACATGGAGAGTTGCCTGTTGGAGGTCTACCTGCTGTCTGCCCTGGCTTTACTGCACAGATCGAGCGGGGCCGCCGCCAAGGAGCTATTCTGCCAGGAGATCACCGTGCCCCTGTGTAAGGGTATCGGCTACAACTACACCTACATGCCTAACCAGTTCAACCACGACTCGCAGGACGAGGCGGGCCTGGAAGTGCACCAGTTCTGGCCGCTGGTCGAGATTCAGTGCTCGGCCGACTTGCGCTTCTTCCTGTGCAGCATGTACACGCCGATCTGCCTGGAGGACTACAAGAAACCGCTGCCTCCGTGCCGCAGCGTGTGCGAGCGGGCGAAAGCGGGCTGCGCGCCGCTCATGAGACAGTATGGCTTCGCCTGGCCCGACAGAATGAGATGCGAGAGGCTGCCTCGCCAGGACAGCCCCGATGGGACCCTGTGCATGGACTACAACCGCACCGAGCTGACCAGTGCCGCGCCCGCCGCCCCCTTCCAGCCCACGGGGCGGCCGACGCATTCGGAGCCGGGCCAGGAGCGGGACCGGGGCCGTGGAGGAGCGGGACCGGCGCCGCCGCCGCCGCCGTGTCAAGCGGGTTGCCAGTGTCGGGCGCCCATGGTGCAGCTGAAGAGCGAGCGGCACCCGCTCTACAACCGGGTAAGCACCGGCCGCCTGGCCAACTGTGCCGTGCCGTGTCACGACCCCTACTTCAGCGCGGACGAGCGGAGCTTCGCCGCTTTCTGGATCGGCCTGTGGTCGGTGCTGTGCTTCGCTTCGACGCTGGCCACCGTCGCCACCTTCCTCATCGACATGGAGCGCTTCAAGTACCCCGAGCGGCCCATCATCTTCCTCTCCGCCTGCTACCTCTTCGTGTCGGCCGGTTACCTGGTGCGGCTGGTGGCCGGCCACGAGAGCGTGGCTTGCGGCCGCCGCCAGCTCGGCTCCGAGCAGCACGTTCACTACGAGACGACGGGACCGGCGCTCTGCACCGTGGTCTTCCTGCTGGTCTACTTTTTCGGCATGGCCAGCTCCATCTGGTGGGTCATCCTGTCCCTGACATGGTTCCTAGCCGCCGGCATGAAGTGGGGCAACGAGGCCATCGCCGGCTACTCGCAGTACTTCCACCTGGCCGCCTGGCTGGTGCCCAGCGTCAAGTCCATCGCTGTGTTGGCCCTCAGCTCTGTGGACGGCGACCCGGTGGCCGGCATCTGCTACGTAGGCAACCAAAACCTGGACAACCTGCGCGGCTTCGTGCTGGCGCCGCTGGTCATCTACCTGCTGATCGGCAGCATGTTCCTCCTGGCCGGCTTCGTCTCCCTCTTCCGCATCCGCCGGGTCATCAAGCAAGGCGGCGGCGCCCAGACCGACAAGCTGGAGAAGCTGATGATCCGCATCGGGGTCTTCACCGTGCTCTACACCGTTCCCGCCACCATCGTGGTGGCCTGCTACTTCTACGAGCAGCACAACCGGCCGAGCTGGGAGGTAAGCCACAACTGCCACTGCCCGGGAGATCAGTCACCGCAGCACGGTGGAGGCGGGCAGGCGGTCAGGAAACCGGACTACGCCGTCTTCATGCTAAAGTACTTCATGTGTCTGCTGGTGGGTATCACCTCGGGGGTCTGGATCTGGTCGGGTAAGACGCTGGAGTCTTGGAGGGCCTTCTGCACGCGTTGTTGCTGGAGCAGCAAAGGTACCGGCGGCTCTATGTACAGCGACGCCAGCACCGGCTTAACCTGGAGATCAGGCACGGCCAGTTCTATGTCTTACCCCAAGCAAGTGCCGTTATCCCAGGTTTGACTTCTCCTCGCACAGACTTTCAAACACCCCCCCCCCCCCCATGATTCTCGCCCAGCATCTTTATTAACATGTTAATGAACTCTAATGGTATCCATTAGTCAGAAGTGAAGGAGTAACCGGTGCTGTCACTAAATCATTTTAAATTCATTTTATATGCACAGGACAAGTGTGGGAGGAAAATCATTTTCCACTGCAATGTGCTCAAGAGGAGGAACTTAAAAAAACTGTCGGCAGTTTGTTTTGTGTACAAGCAAAGACTGAGTCCTCTTAATTGCTGGCATCTGTTAAAGTACACTTAAAACGGAGGAACAAAAATGGCGTACTTGACACATCTTAACATACTGGGTGCAACAACCGGCCTTAAAATCCTGTTTTTTTTAAAAAAAAGAATATATCCCATGTAATACGGGTTTCTTGCAAAAGTTGTATTTATTTGTACTATGAACGCAAACTTGTAAATTGTGTAAATAACAAAAGTGTTTTTGAAGTATATACAGAGTATGTAAATTTTTTGTATTAAAAAAAAGTCTAGTGGTTGCTTCAGCCAGAGCATCAGAAATATTTGAAGCAATTATTCTATTTTGACAATAAAACAACTTTTGATTTAATCACGTTTGCAAACACTCCTGAGGCTTTTATTTCTGCAGGAAACGCGTACATATACTTTTGGGCAGCATGTCGAGGGATGTTAGTTTAGGCGAAAAACTGTTTTGGTAATTGTTGAACTTTTTACCTGGCTGCCCACGGGCTGAGTACATAATTTTTTAAACGAGGGCCAATTCAATGGGGTTAATCTGTAGGAGTGAGCCTTTTGAATCAAATAACTTTGATGTCTCCTTTCCAAGCTTGAAGTACTTCCCCCCCCCCCCCCCCCCACACACACACACACACCCACCCCGGTCTTTCTTGCTTCAGTCCTCGGTTCCCGCTTGTTTTCAAGGCCATTGGCCACCGTGGTGCCTTAAAATGAATGAAAAGGACGTTTTTGAGACTTAACTCGTTTAAACTGGGAGACTAGTTGTAACAGTTAGTGAGCATGAAGGGAACGCAGAACAGTCTTTTAAACAGCTTTTTCTGTATTGTTGGCCAGACTGCAGGCAGTAAGGCATAGGTCCGGACATATAGAAATGCCCATGAATGCCCTACAGGTGGTCTGGCTCACATAATCCTCCAATTTAAGGCGCTCTCCTTAGCAAGACAATTGCATTACAAAGCCCTCTCTTTTTTGCTCCTAATTGAAGCGATGAACAAGTATTATAGACTACAAGCTGTAAAAAAAACTCCACGGCAATTGCCTGCACTATAGTTGCAAGCAGATAAATGGAATGGCAGCGTTGTTCAGGCAAGTGTACGCTGCTCATAAAAGGGCATTTTATTCCTTTTAGCAGTTTTGGCTGACATAAAAAGAAACTATGCCCGATACACACGTAATTTTATGGCAGATTAGGGATAATTTAAAAGTAATTGGGAAGGCTGCACATTAGTACTGAAAAGATGCCCCCGGGTCCAGTATTACACTGTCAATCAAGATAAGAGAGGGACAGTTAGTCCCATCTCTATAGGCCAGTCCCGCTAATCACCAAAGCATCCTTCAGCACTAAAGCAGGCCAGCACGTGGTTTTATAGACTTCTCAAATTTAACAAGGCAATGTGGACGTAAAATTGAGTGTCTGTACGTGATTTAGTCGAGCTGCGCTGTTGGGTGCTTAATTAACGCAATTTTAGTATTTTTTAATGTGTTCAAAAGTAAATGACAATAAGAATTAAATCACACTATGCGGTGTATGACTAACCCTTACAGTCACGTGAAAGATTTGAATTGCACTTTTTATTGACATCGCATTGACAAGTGTCAATTTCTCAAGCCTTGCGTATTAACACTTTCTTACTGTTTTATGTGCACTGTAACGCTATCCAGTGCCCAGAGCTCCGTGGGTGGTGCGTGTACATTTTATCACATTATTTAATCAGACAGTATCAGCAGAGTAAGTAAATAAACCTGCTCAAGAATGACATACTAAGTCATTTGGCTGAAGAGTCGAAATGGCAGCTCTGAAGAGTCCTTTATTTCTAATTGACCTGTTTACATTAAAACTTAGACTCTTTAACAGCATTTGAGTCTGGGGAACTGTGTGCGGTAGTTTTGTGGGGTTCTTGTCGGTTTTCGAGTCCACCACCTTGTTTGGCGGTCTTAAAAGATCTTTGCAGTTGAGCAAAGTGTGTGTAGCTTAATCATCAAGCCAAACTTGTCTTGTTTTCTGAAAGTACAATCCTTCTCTTCGAATCGCTTAAACGAATGAACATGATCTGCAGGTGCTTCAGTTCACCAGATCCAGATGGGAGTCCCCAATGCCGTTATTAGAATTGTAACAGGAAGGAGAAAACCGGGATCGCTGCATTTTTCTTTCTGTCAAATGCTTCTTCCATGACCTGGGTATGGGTGGACCAATCATTATTTCTGCACGTTCTCTTCCACAAAATTAATTGTTCTGAGTCACGGGCTGATCAGCTAAAAGTATTCTAAATTTTACCCTTCCAAAAAAAAAACAGGCTTTGCAATCTTCCCACGTAAATTGTATACAGTTTTATAAAGCCTCCCAGTGGAGACAGTTCCAGTATTTACATTCCATGTCGCCGCTTGGCATGACAGCGCTAGTTTATACAATGTGGGGAATCTTGGGAATGGACTTTTAACTAAATCAAAGACCAGTCAGCTACATTCCTAACATACTGTGGGATCGTTCTTTTTACCCTGTGCAAAGAAATAATATTGGTAACCATAAAGCCCGTGCTAACTTATACCGTAAGAGCTCCGATGACCTCCGGTAATACTCATAAGAGATGAAATCCATGGAGGTGAGAGACACCGACTTGACCGAGTGCCGTTGCTGGATCTGCATGTCACTGGGTATAATTTCATTTATTGGAATTTCTTAAAATTATAGCGTCCGGTTTCCATTTACCAGCATGTCAGATGAATCCATTTCTGTAATCCAAAGCCAATACTGTTTGTTCCTTAAAATAGTTATGATTTCCACCATCAGTAGCGTCCAGATCGTTTGCTGGAGTGACTTGATAGCAACATCGTGCCAGATTAACCGGTCTCTGATTAGGCTTTTTGGCATTAATTTGTACGCTGGGGCAGAACCACTTTTCACATGTCCAAGTTAAATCTCATCATCTACCGCAGCTGTTTGCCACAAGGGCCACACTAAGATTAAGAGTCTGCATGAGACAAATTTCCTTCAGTGAATGTCAACCAAATGATGTGTTCTAGGATTTAGTTACAGCCTTCATTCTGGCTGCCATCCCAAGAGATCCCTTGGGTATATAAGCCCATAAAATATAGGAGCAGAATTAGGCTCTTTGACCCACCAAGTCTGCTCTGTCATTCTATAGTGGCTGAGTTACTAACCCTCTCAACCCCATTCCCCTGCATGCTCCCCATTACCATTGACACCCTTACTAATCAAGGACCTATCAAATTCTGCTTTAAATATACTCAATGACAGCCTCCACAATCATATGGGGCAATGAGTTCCACCAATTCAACACCTTTATCCTCATACAAAAAAAAATCATCCTCATTTCTGTTATAAAGTGACTTTCTTGAATTCTAAAGCTGTGTACTCTGGCCCAGAACTCTAATATAGGAAATAATTTCTCCATGACCACTCTATCTGGGCTTCTCAATTCAATAGGCTTCAAAGAGATCCTCCCCTCATTCTTCTAAATATCAGAAGCAAGTGGATAGACAGGGAAAGAATAACCCTTAGGCATACTCTATATTCAGCTAAGCAATATGGGTAAAGGCCGAAATGAATACTCTTCATCTGTCTTCATTAAGAAGAAGCACATGGGCGATAGTGAGTTCAAGGAGGGACACAGGGATAATCCGGAGCAGCTCACCATAACATGTTAGCTGTGAGGGGTTGGGTGTTTTGAGATACAAAAAAGTTGATAAATCTCCAAGGTCTAATGAGATCTCTCCTAAGATATTACAAAAAACAAGGGAGAGAGAGAACTGTGGCCCTGAAAGAGATTTTCACATCTTTTTTGACATAGGCAAAGTGTCCCAAGACTAAAGAATAGCTGATGTTTTGTGTCTGAGAGTCAGCAGGAGTGAGCCAGGTAAACTACGTCCTGGTGAGCCTTACTTCAATGATAAGAAAATTACTGGAGGAAATCCAATTGAACGGATTAATGTACACTTGGAAAGGCAGGGTCTGATTGGAAAGACTCAGCATGGTTTGTGAAGTGAAAATTTTGTTTCATCAATTGAGATTTTTGAGGAGATAACTATGACTGATGTAGGCTGACAGACAGACATTGTCTATACAGACTTTAGTAAGGCATACACGGTAGGCTAGTCCAAAAGATTAAGATACATGGGCTTTCATCTATAAAGCTCAACTGCTTTCTTGACCTTCTTGTGGATAGACTTCTGCAATTATTATTTTTAATCTGTTCTGACAAAAGGTCCTAGACCTGAATCAGACTTGCTCAACATTTCTCTAATGTTCTCCATGCTAATATCCACACCTTATAGTGCATACCCTATTAATATGTCCCATCTGCAAATACACTATGGTCACTAGTCTGACAATGTCATATTAACCAGCAAGCTCTGCCTCATGAAGGGCAGGGGCAAAAGATGCATGGGGCACTCCCATCCCTGTAGGTCTTCCTTCAAACCACACACCAACCTGTCTTAGAAGTGTACTGCCAGTGATTCATCATCACCAGCCTAAATCTGGTGAACATTGCTCCTGAAAGCAGTGGGAGTATTTTCAGCAGAAATACTACAGCAGTTCAAGAAGGCAGCTCAACACCATCTTAATAAATGATGGCTTGCCATCTTTGCTAACGTTTCATAAAAGAACTATTTACTAAATAATCAGTGAACAATTAGCCCTAATCTGCACGAAAGACCTGAGCCTCTATATAAACAAGTTCCATTGATTTCTCAGGTCAGTCAAACTCCTTTAACTCCTAGTTCAACTTCTGATTCTCCATTCCAGCCAATTTTATTTAGAGATACAGTTCAGTAACAAGCCCTTTTGGCCCAATTACATCCAACTAACCATATGCCTTTGGAATCTGGGAGGAAACCAGAGCACCTGGAGGAAATACGGTCAGAAGGAGCTGCTGGCACTGTGATAGTATTAATTCCTACCACTGCACCACTGTGCTACACTATTTGCCTTATTTCATTTCTCCTTTAATACACAGTTCTGCTGAAGTGCTACTGTTTTGGCACTGTAACTGTTTCCTTTGTGCCTGCTTTTCTGTGTTGTTTCAGATTTTCAATATCTGCAGTATATTTTGGATTTCTGTTTCTAAATGTACTACCACAGACAGCTGCTCTTTCACAAAGCTCCCATTATCCCCTTACTTCATCCTCCCAATGTATCTTCAAGCCCCTGTTCTCCCCCCCTTCCCATCCAATACACTCATACTCTCTGTTCCCTCATTTGTGTAATGAATGATATTGACATGCAATTGTGAATGGGTTGCAAATATATAAAATCACAAATAGATTTGGACCCTTACCTGAAATCATATTTTTTTGGAATAGTTCCTTAATGTTTAATTGGTATCCATCTACCACTGTAAGCATTCACCCCACCCACCCATTTTCACACCATGTCTGCCATCTACAAAATGCAATGCAGTTATTCGAAATTTCCAACAGCACTCTCCGAACCTACCACCTGCACTACTGACAACCACAAGGGCAGCAGGTGTATGTGTCCACATCACTGTCAGAAACAGAAAAGATTCTGCCAATGCTGGAAATCTTGAGCAAGACCCAAAATGCTGGAGGAACTCTGCAAGTCAACATTTCCTGATGAAGGGTTTCGGCTGGAAACGAGGACTGTTTATTCCCTTCCATAGATGCTGCCTGATTTGCTGAGTTCCTCCAGCACTTTTTGTGAATTACATCACTCTCAGATTCCCCTCGAAGTTGAAGAATGTCCTGACGGAAGTAAATGACTCTTCCTTCATCAAATCAGTGTTCAAGTCCAGCAGCATTTTGGAAATATTTCAACAGGGAAACAGCAGTAGGTGGTTCAGAATCACTGATTTCAGTATAGTTAACGATGGAAAATACTGGCCTTGCTACTCATTTCTCCTAACAATACATTAAAGTTGCAGGTAAGAGTAAGGGCTTAATCTTTAATCGAAAGCATAGTGGTTCAGCATACACATGCAGTGGCTGGTTTGGAGACGTGGGGAAAACTGGAGAACAGCAAACCCCACCGTACTGATATAAAAATCCCAGTGACCCAAGCAACAGAAATTATACATAGTCTCAGGAGCTTTGGAGATGAGCTAAATCAATGATGTAATGCGAAAGCTCGTTACATTCACACACATTCCAAATTGTGTCACCCAAAGTTCAATGTATTTAACAAGCAGTTCAATTCATAAATAACCCAAGCTATGAGTTATATTACACCTTTATTAAACTTTGCAAAAAGTCACATATTAAGACCCATTCTTCTATTGTCCTCTTGCATTTTAAAACTGGACTTATATTTAAAACCTGCTGCACGACGAAAAAACAAATCAGAATGTTAAAATAATTTCAGTCAAGCAAACCCAGGCAGGATAAGTAGAGGCATTTTTTTTTGGCACACGAGCGATGCAATTAGTTTTGTTTAAACAAGTTATAGCTACTGTCAAAATTAATCATGTGAAAAATGTAGTCGCTATAAACATACTCTCGACAAACTTATCACTCAACAATAATGTGATTCTTTTCATGTAGTACATGGGTGCCTTGAAGACATTCACTTGTGACAATATGCTTTACAACAAGAAGCTAATTGTACTGTGTGCTTTAACATTGCTAGGCCACTGGTAATACTATCTCATAGCCATGGAAAATTCATATCTTATATCCATACCTCTCTCTCAGTAAATTATATTTCTATATTATGGAATATGAGGGCCAAAGCAGTGTTTCCGACTGAAAGTAGAGATTGCTTGAGACCCGAAATAAGGCTTTTGACCATAAGAGGAGTATTTAGTGTATTGTGTTTTACGTGTGCGAGTAGGTATTCTTCTTTGCCATGATAAGTTATTCAGTTTTGTGATTCCCAGGCTTATGCCAAAGCAAGCAATTCGTTTGGAAGTAAAATCTAAGGAATTTATCTCGTGTTTAGAATGGTTTAATGGCTTTGGTTCACATAAACGGATGATTTTTCCTAATACGCAACTAGCATATGAATGTGAAATTATTATTTGGCCAGCTCCTGTGCCATTGTTCCATCAATTGGCATAAGAGATTCATGTTGAATAGATTTAACAGTGGTCTTCATCTCTGGATCTTGCTAGAATATATTAATGATAGCCAATCCTGCATTAGCAATCACTTTTAAGGCATGTAACATTTAGGGAGCAGGAACGTACAGTTAAAAAAGGAGTTAACTTGCAGGAAACCAAATGCAAGACCATCTCACTTGACTTTTAAGATGAACGTTGCTGTGTTGCTGTCAGTGCTTTCTAAATTTAAGGTTATATTGTCCATAAGCTATTCATGGCTATGCTGAACTCTTGTTGCAAGCTATGATGATTGTGACAGTGTCCCAAATGACCACTGTGAAGACCAGATAGCCCATCAAGTAAGTCACAAGACAGAACTTTGAAATTTGAAAGCGAGAAAACAGTATGGTGTAGTTACGTTAAAATAAAAGCTATGAATTACTTATTCCAGCGTCCAGGAAAGTGTACCTGTGATAATCTGTGGGAAATTCTAGTTTAAACAGGTTGGATTCACTATTTAGTCATTGCTGCCATCTAGTGACAGATTTGCAAAGTGCACAACTCAAATCTTCAAGCACATTTATTTCTGTCTTCTTTAGTGCTCTGATGTATCATAAGTTGAAGAAGCCTACAGTAGACAGATGACAGCAGTCTATATCACTGTGGCCCACAATTGCTTAAATAATATAAAAGTGGGTTAACCATGTGGTGTGCAACATAGCAGCACCTACAATGTCATTGTGTTGAAAGGTTACAAGCAGATGTCGGCCATAGAATGGATAATCAGTCTGAAGTTGTCCTTGGTTTAAAATTCCCTCCAGAGAGCTCTTATCCCAGTTCCTCCCTTTTTTTTCTCAAAATACATGCAAGAAGATAGTTTAATTCCTGGGTCGCTGTAAATGCAGGGATGTCAGAAGTAAGTTTTTAATGCAGAGAGTTGTAGGCGCATGAAACATGCTGCCAGGGGTGGCAGTAAATGCAAATGCATCAGGGGCATTTAAGAGACTCTTAGATAGGCTCATGGGTGAAAGAAAAATGGAAGGCTATGTGGAAGAGAAGGGTTAGATTGATCTTAGAGTAGGTTAAAAAGATCAGCAAAAGCATGATGGGCTGAAGGACCTGTTCTGGAGTGAAATGCTCTAGCTTCTACGTTCTAACTTCCAGGTCTCTGTGAACGATGAGATGAGGGTCATCATTAAAAATGAATAGGACATGTTTAACTTGTTTTGCTGCATTAAAGATGATTTATAAACGTCGTTGTTGAGTGGGGAGAAACTGCTGAACGTATCACATTGGCAAGTTCATGACTCCCTTGTTATCTTGCCACACAGTGGTAAGAGGGTTTCCGCTGCTGTTAATTAGTCCATGTATCCTGCTGTTTTCATAGTGATTTCCCCTCATGGAGTAAATCCAAAGAACTAGATTCCTCCGTGATACACAAATCGAATAATATAGCAGCTGGAAAATTAGAACTTGCTCCGTACTTAATCTTAATTTGTTAATTGTATGATTTATCAGGAGCTGATTTTATCCAAGTAAAATTAAGCCCATTGTTCAAATATTTCACATGCCCATAATATACAGGAGATTTAATGGGACTATATCTTTGGCGACCAATTCTAAATATGCCTCAAGTGTAGAAACAAAATTGATATGTTTACTGTGTGCTCAGTCTTTCCTGTACAATTCCTCAACGGCTGATGTAATGTGAAATGTCACATCTTAGCACTATTTTTATTGAGGTTTTGAAACTGGGCTGATCATACCTGGTATTAGTGTGGAAACTTTAATTGCAAGAAAGATATCATGGAGTCACACAGCATGAAAACATTGTCCTTCAGGTCTTCAGGTCCAGGTCTGCACTGATCATCAAATACCCAATTATGCTAATTATATGCCATTTCCACTTTATTCATCACATAT
This sequence comes from Hypanus sabinus, assembly GCF_030144855.1. Lineage (NCBI taxonomy): Eukaryota > Metazoa > Chordata > Chondrichthyes > Myliobatiformes > Dasyatidae > Hypanus > Hypanus sabinus. The sequence continues at coordinate 37,563,489 of NC_082711.1, forward strand.
ATATTACAGAGATAAGAAATACTTTATCATCAACTTCCAACAAGTTCTGTCACTTGCCTACACCTTAGGGCCAATTTACAACAGCCAATGAATCTACCAAGCAGTAGATCTTTGGGATGTGAGAGGAAATCAGGGCAGGACACTGTCACAGAGATAACTTGCAAATTTCAGCAACAGTCAGGATTGAGCCCAGCCTGCTTGAGGTGTAAGGCAGCAGCTTTACTAACTAACTGCACCTCTGGACCAAGTTAGAACATTGGCCCACCATGCCTGTGCCAAACTAATATTGTTTTATGCCAATGCATTAAAACATCTGTAAATAGGTGAACTGCTTATTCTGTGATGCAAAGTGTAGTTTTATGACAACCTATTTTTGAAACATCCTATTTGCATTATTGTTCTAGATGAACAGTTCCCAACCTTTGTTGATGTCATGGACCAATACCATTAAGCAAGGTGTTTGTGAACCCCAGCTCTAGACATTGTTATATCCATTGGCCTCAGGGCAGGGCAGTCAGCACATGGAATGTAATCGGAGAGAATACACAACTAAATGCAGTAATTAAAGCATAGAGCTGGAGAGTGTAGGAATAGACTGCTTGATCATGATGTCTCCAAGTGACTTTGATGCCTAGCTCAACTAATCCCCTCTACCTACCAATGATTCATATTTTTCCATTCATATGCCTCTTAAATGTCTCTACTGTCTGCTTCCAGAGAGTTTGTTTAAGGCACTGATCATTCTTCGTGTTTTAAAAATAAGTCCTATACATCCCCTTTAAATTTCCCTCCTCTCACCTTAAAGCTAATCTCTTTAGTAGTCGACATTCCCACCCTGAGAAAAAGTCTGAATACCTATCCTATCTGAGCCTCTCATAACTTTATATCCTCTGATCAGGTAAATCTCAGCTTCATACACTCTTGAAAAAACATTCCAATTTGTACAAGCTTTCCTTTTAGCTGATACAATTCAATCCAGGCAACATCTTGGTGAAACTCTTCCATACCCTTTCCAAATCCCGCACATCTTTCCCATAAATCAGTGACCAGAACTCAAATGTGTCTTAACCAAAGTTTTATACAGTTGCAACATAACTTTCCAACTAAAGGTCGGTTTCAACATTGTGCATCTCTATGACTCCATTAGACATCCTTTTATAATGTGTGTCAGTAGGAAACATGCATATGCTGCTGAGAAACATGAACTCTCTGATATGCACAAATGAGGAATATATTTTATTAAAAATGATCAGACTGGGTGTTATTTTCCATTGTATTCACCCCTGAATCAGCAGATCACTAGGGAATCTCAATAGGAATCATATTACTTCAGGTCTGGAGTCACATTTACGTTTGTAGATCAGATTAGTTAAAAGTGGTAGAGCAAATTCATGATGATGTATTGACGCCAGTAGGGTTTTAAACAACAGTCCAGTCGTTTCCTGGTCACCATTACAAATGTATCCAGAAAATATGTTATTGCCATTTTCAAATTGTGGATTTGAATGCACACCTATAGGTAATTAAAATCTTGGTCATACAACACAGAAACAGGCTCTTCCAACCATCGAGTCTATTTCAACCAGCAAGTGTCTATTTATGCCAGTCCCATTCTATTCTCTCCAATCAACCCACTTTATTCTACCACTCCCCTACTCTCAGGGGGATGGGGCGCAAATTAAAGCAACCCATCAAACTCTTTGAGATGTGAGAGGAAACCAGAGCACCACAAGGAAACCCTTACGGCCACAGGGGAGAGTGAGCAAACTCCATAAAGAGAGCACCAGTGGTCAGAATTAAACCCAGGCCACTGGAACCATGGGACCAAATCACCGGCAACTGCACCCCTCTGCTTTAGAGCTTCAGGTTACAAGCAATAGCTGTGTAATCAATACTCTGCTACTAAACCTGATCGACAGCGTAGTGAATACAAGAAGAAAGTTAAATTCTTTAAGAATCAATTAAATTGCAAATAAGGATAGTGACAGTGATGATGTTGGTTTATAAAAAGACAAGGAATTATCGGAGAAGGAAATACTTAAAAGGTCCATAGCATGGGGGTAGAAAGGGGAAGTCAGGAGGCAAGAAGTAGTTGTGTGACGAAAACAGAATGAGTTTGTTGAATGTGTGGTAATGAGGTAACAATGGTCTCGGGTAAGGACTGATGAGCACATTGGTCAATATTCCCATGCTCTACTTTCCTATCACTCTTTAACTGCCAGTTGATAGGCAGTGGGGTGAAGTATAAATTTTATATCAATAAAATAGAAGATAAGTAGAATATACTGGGGATGTGATTTCTTTGTAGAGTGAATCATATTGCTGGGATATCTCCTTGCAGCTAGTCTGAGGTCTCAGCAAGTTGAGAATAATTTTTAAATCTGTTTAAGGTTCCATGGTGTTTCTTCCTTTCATGGCTGCCTGTGGGAGGACGAATCTCAGAGATGTACAAATACAGTAGTTTGCTAATAATTGTACTTTGAATCTTTAATATAAATAAATGAGAAACATTGGACCCCCAGCTGGGTGAGTGATTTTTTTTCCCAAGTTTATAATGGATCCAGCCCGCAGCATTTGTTGAGATGTTTTTTTTCTTGGTGGAGACTCTATAGTAGGCCTTAACTTTGTAGTTGAAAGGCAAAGGTTAGCTGGGCTTTCCAGTCCTGATCACTATCTAATAGCAGCATGGTAAAGTGATGGCACATCTATATTAAAGGCACCACAGTAGTATGGCAATCAGCACGATGCTATTACAACTTAGGGCATCGGGGTTTGGAGTTCAACTCCAGCGTCCTCTGTAAGAAAGTTTGCATGTTCTTCCCCTGTGTGTGTGTGGGTTTCCTCTGGGTGCTCCAGTTTCCTCCCACAGCCCAAAGGCCAACCAGCTGGTATGTTAATTGGTCATTGTAAATTGTTTTGTGATTAGACTAGGAGTTAAATCGGTGGGGTGCTGGGGGGTGCGGGTCAGTGGGATGGAAAGCCTTGTTCCCTGTTGTATCTCTAAAATAAAAAATAAAATAAATTGGGTCAGAAGTGGTATGTGGATTTGAATACTCAAGAGTACTCAGAATCAGGTTTAATATCACCTGCATATTTCATGAAATTTGTTAACTTCGAGGCAGCAGTACATTATATTAGAGAAAAATACTGTGAATTACAGTATGTATATATATACATAAAATAGTTAAATAAGTAGTGTAAAAAATGGAAACTTTATGTATCATGGGTTCAATGTCCATTCAGAAATTGGATGGCAGAGGGGAAGAAGCTGTTCCTGAATCACTAAGTGCACGCCTTCAGGCTTCTGTACCTCTTCCTCATAGAGGGCACATCCTGGGTGACAGGGTCCTTAATGATGGACACAGCCCTTTTGAGGCATCGCTCTTTGAAGATGTCCTGGATGTTATGGACACCAGTGCCATGATGGAGCTGACTAAGTTTACAACTCTCTGCAGCTTGCTTTAACCCAGTGCAGTAAACCCCAGATACCAGACAGTGATGCAGCCAGTCAGAACGCTCTCCATGGTATATTTGTAGAAATTTGCAAGTGTTTTAGGTGACATACCAAATCTCCTCTAATTCCTAATGAAATATAACGACTGTTGTCCTTTTAGCTGCTTCAATACATTAGGTCCAGGTTAAATCCTCAGAGTTATTGACACCCAGGACCTGAAATTGCTCACTCCACTTCTGATCCCTCTATGAGGACTGGTGTGAATTTCCTTGTCTTACCCTTCCTGAATTCCACAATCAGTGCTTTAGTCTTACTGATATAGAGTGCAAACTTGTTACTGCAACATCATTCAACCAGCTGGTATATGAGCTGGTATGCCCTCTCGTCACCATCTAAGATTCGGCCAACAACAGCAAATTTATAGGTGGCATTTGAGCTGTGCCTAGCCACACAGTAATGTGTATATAGAGAGTAGAGCAGTGGGCTAAGCACACACCCCTGAGGTGCACTTGTGTTGATTGTCAGTGAGGTGGAGATGTTATTTCTAATCCACACGGAATGTAGTCTTCCGGTTAGGATCCAGTTGAAGAGAGAGGTACAGAGGCCCAGGTTTTGGAGCTTTTCAATCAGAACTGTAGGTATTAGATACTGAACTGTATTCAATAAACTGCATCCTGACGGAGGTATTTGTATTGTCCAGATGATCCAATACCGAGTGCATATCAGGCTATGATATAGCCAGTCAGTATACTCTCCTACACACCTATAGAAGTTTGTCAGATGTTTAGATAATAGTTTGAATCTTCACAAACTTCTAAGAAAGCAGAGGTACTGTAGTGCTTTTATTTGCAGTTATGTCCTGGGCCTAGGGCAAACTCTCTGAATTGATAACACCACAGAATTTTAAACTGCTGACCCTTTCCACCTCTGACCCACTGATGAGGACTAGCTCACAGACCTCCAGTTTCCTCCTCATGAAGTAATAATTAGGTCCTTGGTCTTACTGTCATTGAGTGACAGGTTGATGTTGTGGCACCACTCAGCCAGATTTCCAATCTCTGTCCTATATGCTGGTTCATCACCACCTTTCATTCAGCTAACAACGAAAGTGTCATCAGCAAACTTAAACATGGCATTGTAGCTGTTAGCCTTACAGTCTACAGTACAAAGTGAGTAGAGCAGGGTGCGAAGCACACACCTGGCGATATAGGTCTTCCCCCCCCCCATGTCTTTATGGAAGATAGCAGAACTATTGTGGAAACCCTGAGATAGTCTAGACCATGCACTAGACTAGGTGAGGGCAAATTGCTCCAGAGATTCAGGAGCAAATGGCAAACCCCAGAATCTACTGGCAATGTGTAGGACTGTGACTACTCTACTTGGATGGTTTGTTGTCCTTTCCACACTGGTTGAACGCCCATTTGGGGCAGTCCTTCTTGGTGATTATCCTATTATGGATTTGAGTATACACACAAGAAAATAGATTTGTATATGAAAATGTATATAGTGACTTTTATGTACTTTGATAATCAATTTACTTTAAACTTTGCTGGGGAGACACCATTAGTGATTGTGGCTGGACTGGCCACAATGTGATGCCATCATGATGTAGTCTTATTGAGCACAGTGTAATCTATTGCCAACCCGTAGAATCTATTTGGCTTCTTTACTGGCCACATGGGTGTGTTGGTGATCAAAGAAGTCTCCTTCAGTATACTCTGTTGTTTCAATTCCTTTACTATACTTCAAACAGTTACCATTGCACCAGAATTTTTGGGGTATTGTTTGTGGGGTTTGTTTAGTTCCCCTTCTATGTTAATTGTGTCTGATCTCTCCTGCCCACAGTTTTGCTTGTGTCTGGCCCAGACCCCAGGGTACTGCTGACCGGTTAGCCCATACTTCCTTGCTCCAGTCCCTGTTTATCAGGGCTGCTGCAGTTACATGGCCCACCTGAACTGGACCCCCTACAATTCACCTACCAATACAACAGGCTACACAATGGCCACTGTTCTACATACCGTCCTTACACATCTGGAGAAGAAGGATGCTTATGTGAGAATGCTGTTCTTAGACTGCAGTTCAGCATCCAACACCGTAATTCCATCCAGGCTCGAGAGGAAGTTCAGGGACCTCGGCCTTGACCCTGCCTTGTGCAGCTGGATCCTGAACCTCCTGTCAGATTGCCGGCAGGTTGTAAGAGTGGGCTCCCTCACCTCCACTTCTCCGACTCTTAACACAGGAGCCCCTAAGGGCTGTGTATTAAATCCCCTCCTTTACTCCCTGTATACCCATGACTGTGTCGCCACTCACAGCTCTATTCTGCTAATTAAATTTGCCCATGACACTACATTGTTTGGCCTAATCTTAAACAGTAACGAGATGACCTACAGGGAAGAAATCATCTCTCTGACACAGTGGTGTCAAGAAAACAACCTCTCCCTCAATGTCGCAAAAACAAAGGAGCTGGTTGTGGATTACAGGAGGAATGGAGCCAGACTAACCCCTATTGACATCAATGGATCTGGGGTTGAGAGGGTGAACAGTTTTAAGTTCCTCGGCATCCACATCACCGAGGATCTCACATGGTCTGTACACACCAACTGTGTAGTGAAAAAGGCACAACAGCACCTCTTTCACCTCAGACGGTTGAGGAAGTTTGGTATGGGCCCCCAAATCCTAAGGACTTTATACAGGGGCACAATTGAGAGCATCCTGACTGGCTGCATTATTCCCTGGTTTGGGAACTGTACTTCCCTTAATCGCAGGATTCTGCAGAGAGTGGTGTGGACAGCCTAGCACACCTGTAGTTGTGTACTTCCCATGATTCAGGATATTTACAAAGACAGGTGTGAGAAAAGGGCCCAAAGGATCATTGGGGACCCGAGTCACTCCAACTACAAACTGTTCCAGCTGCTACCATCCAGGAAACAGTACCGCAGCATAAAAGCCAGGACCAAGAAGGAGCTAGATAGATATCTGATGGATAGGGGAATCAAGGGATATGGGGACAAGACAGGGACTGGGTATTGATAGTGAATGATCAGCCATGATCTCAGAATGGCGGTGCAGACTCGAGGGGCCGAATGGTCTACTTCTGTACCTATTGTCTATTGTCTATTGTCTAATAGTCTCTGGAACAGGCCATCAGACTGATTAACTCACGCTGATCTGTGTGTATTTCTATGTTACACTGACTATTCTATCTATTTATTATAAATTACTATGATTGCATATTGCTCATTTAGACAGAGTCGTAATGTAAAGATTCTTACTCCTCATGTATGAGGATATAAGAAATAAATTCAATTCAATTCATTGTGCATTCTGGAGGTTGTTCATGTTTGCTGAACCTGACTTGTCCATGTAATTTCTCCCTTTCCTGAATCTATGATGGCACCTTCCTCCATTAATATTTCTCTTCCCGGGACGGTACCCTCACTGTTTGGAGAAACCCAGGAATGAACTGGGATGTACATTGGCTTTCCAGTTGTTAGGAAGGGCAGATCAGTTGTCAATACTGATACCTTTGTGTCCACTAACACGTTGCATTTCCCACGCCCTAATAATCAATTCCATCATCCAACTCATTCACACATAACGTGAAAAGAAGCCAGCTCAACACCAATCCCTTCCCTAGTCACTGGCAACCAACTAGAAATGGCCCCCTTTATTCCCACACTTTGCCTCCTACCAGTCAGCCAATCTTCTCTCCATTTTAGTATCTTTAATGTAATACCATGGGCTCTTATCTTGTTTAGCAGCCTCATGGGCAGCAACTTGTCAAAGACCTTCTGAAAATCCAGATAAACAACATCCACTGACTCTCCTTTGTCTATCTTGCCTGTTATTTCTTCAAAGAATTCCAACAGATTTGTCAGGCAAGGTTTCCCCTGCAGGTAACCATGATTTTTCTCACATGCCACCAAGAACCCTGAGAAAACCTCATTCTTAATAATGGACTCCAACATCTTCCCAACCACTGAAGTTAGGCTAATTGGTCTATTATTTCCTTTCTTCTGCCTTCCTGCCTTCTTTAAGAGTGGGATGACATTCATCATTTTCCAGTCCTCAACAACTATTCCGGAAGCTAATGATTCTTGAAAGATGATTACTGACAACTCCACAATGTCTTCAGCGACCTTCCAGTACCCTGGGGTGTAGTCTGTCTTGTCCAAGTGACCATCTACCTTCAGACCTCACTGCTGTCCAGTGAGGACCCACCTACCTTACCTACTTATCCCATTTTCCTCTCAGTCTGCCCAGATCCCGGACTAGTTCATTCTTGCATCATTCTAATTGTTCTGCCTGTTTTTCACTATTCTCTCTCTCTCTCTCTCTCTCTCTCTCCCTCTGTAAGTGTTCTAACTGTTCCCTCAATCTGTCCAGCTCTGCTTGTACACTGTATCACCGTTCCCTGTGTTCGTCCCGTTCTTTCTGTAGCTCTGCTATTTGAACACTATGTGATTCCGGGCACTTTGTACTTTCTTGCAGATATACATGACATAGAATTACTGCTGCTTTATCTCCCCTCCTCTTTGGTTGGCTTTTCTACCACTGCCAATGGTCCTCTGGACACTAGGTCTTAACCCACCCAGAAAGGTTTGCCCATTCTCTGTTCAACCTTCTCAAGTTTATGGAGTCTGTACTGAGTGAGCTCTGCCCTCTTCAGAAATGAGCCTGTGCTGTTGCTGTAACCCTTCTATATAGTAAGTTAAATATTTCTGCACTATCACCCATCTTAGGTTTTGATTCTCAGGTTTTCCCACGCAGTCATATACACACACATATATAAACAATTCTCTGAACAAGAATGAGGGGTGATTGATAAGTTTGTGGCCTAAGGTAGAAACCACAATTTTAGAAAACCTAGCACATTTATTTTTCAACATATTCCCCTCCTACATTTACACACTTGGTCCAGCGGTCATGGAGCATACGGATCCCTTCTTTGTAGAAGTTGGCGTCTTGGACCTCCAGAAGTGGTCGACAGCGGGGGGGGGGGGGGGGGGGTGATTGATAAGTTTGTGGCCTAAGGTACAAGGAGATGAGCTACTAACTTCAAACTTTCTGCATAATCACTCACGAGTTGTACTGCATGTGCATGTAACGAGAGCTGTAACTCATTTCCTACCTTAGGCCACAAACTTATCAATCACCCCTGATGTAGAGCATGCAAGGGAGCCGGCCAGATCTGAACTCAGGACCTCTCGCCCCGAAGTCCAGCGCTGATGCCACTATGCCACCAGCCTAAAATAGACCCAATGAAAGTCAGAAGAAGAACAGAGTGTAACTTAGCAGAAGGGTTCCTTTGTAGATAGCCTTAAAAATTAAGTCAAAGCATTTTGAGCCATCTCAATTTTGATGTACGAATGGGGAAATAAAGCTCAGAAATAGATATTCACCACTGTCCAAGCCAACAAGTACATTTTACTCCATTTTCATTTCAATCTGCCCACACTCTCTATAATTAACCCTCTGTCCAATTGAACACTTACTTACACCATATGACATTTATGACCATCAGACAATAAGACATAGGAGCAGGATTAGACCATCTGGCCCATTGAATCTGCTCCGCCATTCAATCTTCATCATCATCACAATCATGGCTGATCTTTTCTTTTAATCTCCTCCTCAACCCCATTTCCCAGCCTTCTCCCCATAACCTTTGATGCCCTGTCCAATCAAAAACCAATCAACCTACCAATGACCTGCCATCCAGAGCTGCATATGGCAACAAATTTCACAAATTCACCACCCTTTGGCTAAAGAAATTTCTCCACATCTCTGTTTTGAAAGGATGACCTTCTATCCTGAGGCTATGCCCTCTTGTCCTAGACTCTCCCATCATGGGAAACACCCTTTCCACATCTACTCTCCCTTTCAACATTCGAAAGGTTTCAATGAGATCCCCCTTCATCCTTCTGAAATTCCAGCGAGTACAGACACAGAGCCATCAAACATTCCTCGTGTGATAACCCTTTCATTCCTGGAATCATCCTTATGAACCTCCCCTGGACCTTCTGCAATGCCAGCACATCCTTTCTAAGATGAGGGGCCAAAAACTGTTCACAATACTCAAGGTGAGGCCTCACCAGTGCCTTATAAAGCCGCAGCATCACATCCTTGCTTTTGTATTCTAGACCTCTAAAATGAATGCTAACATGGCATTTGCCTTCCTCACCACCGACTCAACCTGCAAGTTAACCTTCAGGGTGTTCTGCACAAGGACTCCCAAGTCCCTCTGCATCTCAGATTCCTAGATTTTCTCCCAGTTTAGAAAATAGTTTGCACATTTATTTCTACTACCAAAGTACATGACCATACACTTTCAAATATTGTATTTCATTTGCCTTAGGGTAGGCGGGTGAGGTCTGGGCCTGATGACCCACTCATCCAGGGAAAGTGCACGCGCAATACATCGCCTCTCCTTTCCCGGTGTAGCGATCGCCGTGTGGTCACTGTCTGGCTTGCTAGGCAGGAGGTCACTGCAAATGGCCTCTCCTACACGACTGCGTCCATAGCAACACCTTCTTGGTGGTGCCCCCCGTTTCCACTGAGCTTGCTACGTCACGGCACAACCGAGTGTCCGGCGGTATAACTGGATGGGTAGGCTGGGCTCGTTAGCCTTGGTTGGCAGCCAGCCTAAGAGAAGGACAGCTCTGACTCCAAACCCGGGCAGGTGGGGCTCGTCAGCCTTGTCAGGCCATCCACCTAGGAGAAGGACACTCGAACGTAACTCCTACGACCCGAGGGCCTCGCTGTCACCATCCCAGCTTGCTAGGCTATGGCAGATGAACCCTGGGTGCAAAGGGTGAGGCCAGTACCGAGCACACTGCACTCTATCTAAGAGAACCATTGCGCAGGCCGAAGGACGCACCCACATCTACGACCATCCTCCCTGAACACACGCATATCTGGCCTTGAGGACAGGAGGAGGAACCGTGACACAGCAGCGCCAAACCCAAACTGCTGCTGCGGCCAGGTCTGCCTGTCCCGTATCGGCCTCGTCAGCCACCAGCGAGCCTGCAGCAGACGTGGGCAGCCCCTTCCTAAATCTTCATTTGTGAAGCCAAGCCATGCCATGACATTTCATTTGCCACTTTCTTGCACATTCTCCTAATCTGTCCAAGTCCTTCTGCATCCTACCAGTTTCCTCAACACTACTTGCCCCTTCACCAATTTTCAAATTATCTGCAAAGCTGATATCAAAGCCATCTACTCCATCATCTAAATCATTTATATACAGCATAAAGAGAAGTGGTCCCAACACCAACCACTCCGGAACACCACTAGTCACCACCTGGCAGCCAACCAGAAAAGGATCCTTTTATTCCTACTTGCTGCCTCCTACCAATCAGCCAATGCTCTAACCATGTTAGTAACTTTCCTGTATTACCATGGGCTCTTAACTTGGTAAGCAGCCTCATATGTGGCACCTAGTCAAAGGCTTTTTGAAAGTCCAAATATACATCTACTGCATCCCCTTTATCAATCCTACTTTTAATCTCCTCGAAGAATTAACCACTGAGTCTATAATTTCCTTCCTGCTGCCTTCCTCCTTTCTTAAAGAAAGGAATAACATTTGTAGTTTTCTAGTCCTCTGGCACCAATGATTTTTGAAAGATCATTTCTAATGCCACCACAATCTCTAACACGACCTCTTTCAGAACCCTAGGGTATAGTTCCTCTGGTCTGGGTGACTTATGTACTTTTAGGTCTTTCAACTTTTTGAGCACCTTCTCTCCTGTTACAGTAACTGCACCCGCTTCTCTTCCTTCACACACTACAACATTAGGCATGCTGCTAGTATCTTCCACAGTGAAGATTGACACAAAATACTCAGTGTATCAGTCATCTCCTTGTCCCTCATTATTACTTTTCCTGCCTCATTTTCTCGTGGTCCTATATCCACTCTAATTTCTTACTTTTATTTTTAACACACTTGAAAAAACATTTACTATCCACTTTGATATTATTTGCTAGCTTGCTTTCATATTCATCTTTCCTTTCTAATTAATTTTTTAGTTGCTCTCTGTAGGGTTTTGAAAACTTCCCAATCCTCTGTCTTCCCAATAATTTTTCTTTGTTGCATGCCCTTTCTTTTGCTTTTACTATAGCTTTGACTTCCCTTGCCAGACACAGTTGTACTATTTTACTATTTGAGTATTTCTTCATTTTTTGAAAACACATGTCCAGCACCTTCCTCACTTTTCCCAGAAATGCACACCATTGCTGCTCTGCTGACATCCCTGCCAGCAGCTCCTTCCAATTTACTTTGGCCAACTCCTCTCTCATACCACTGTAATTTCCCTTACTCCACTGAAATACTGCTACATCAGACTTTTACTTTCTCTCTATCAAATTTCGAGTTGAATACAATCATATTGTGATCACTGGTTCCTAAGGGTTCTTTTACCTTAAGCTCCTTAATCACCTCCAGTTCATTACATAACACCCAATCCAGTTTAGCTGATTCCTAGAAGGCTCAATGACAAACTGCTCTAAAAAGCTATCTCTTAGGCATTCAACAAACTCACTCTCTTGAGATCTATTACCAACCTGATTTTCCCAATCAACCTGCATAACTACCATAACATTGCCTTTTCTATTTCCTGTTGTAATCTGTGGTCCACATTCCAGCCACTGTTGGGAGGCCTGTATATAACTGCCATCAATGTCCTTTTACCCTTGCAGTTTCTTAACTCAACCTACAAGGATTCAACATCTTCCGATCCTATGTCACATCTTTCTACAAATTTGATCCCATTCTTTACCAGCAGAGCTACACCACCCCCTCTGTCTACCTTCCTATCCCTCTGATATAACGTGTAACCTTGGACATTCAGCTCCCAACTACAACCATCCTTCAGCCCCGATTCAGTGACGGGCACAACATCATACTTGGCAATCAGTAATATTGCAACAAGATCATCCACCTTATTTCTCATACTACTTGCATTTAGATACAACACATTGAGTACCATATTTGCTGTCCTTTCTGACTCTGCATCCCTAATGATTTAATACTCAGCCTGTTGGATGCAACTATCACCTGCCTGTCCTTCCTGACAGTCTGACTGCAGGCTGTCTTTACTTTTTACCATCTATCCTATCCTGAGTCCCCTCACTACAGTTCCCACCCCCATGCTAAGTTAGTTTAAACCCTCCCCAACAGCTCTAACAAACCTGCACGCGAGAATATTGGTTCCCTCGGGTTCAGGTGCAACCCATCACTTTTGAACAGGTCATACCTCCCCCAGAAGAGATCCCAATTATCCAAGAACCTGAAGCCCTGCCCCCTGCACCATCTTCACAGCCATGCATTTATCTGCCAACTCATTCTGTTTCTACCCTCACTGGCACGTGGCATGGGCAGCAATCCTGAAATTACTAACCAGGAGGTCCTGCTTCTCAACTTTCTACCCAACTCTCTAAATTCTCTTTTCAGGACCTCATTGCTTTTCCTACCTATGTCATTGGTACTAATATGTACCAAGACATCTGGCTGCTCCCCCTCCCTCTCCAAAATGTTGTGGACGTGATCCGAGACATCTCTGACCCTGGCACCTGGGAGGCAACATATCATTCAGGGTGTCCCATTCATGTCCACAGAATCTCTCATCTGTTCCCCTGACTTCTGAGTCCCCTATCACTACTGCTCCCTTCTTCTCTCTTTCCCTTCTGCACCACTGACCCACGCTCAGTGTCTGTAACCCAGTCGCATGGCATTCTCCTGGGAGGTCATCCCCCACAAAAACATCCAAAGCAGTTTACTTGAGTTTACAGTCCAATGTCCAAGTTCCATAGTAATAACCAATCTGTGTGAGGAACTTTTAATGACTCTGGGCATCTACTCGCTGGAGTTTAGAAAAGTGAGGGGGCACCTTATTGAAAGCTATCAAGTATTGAACAGCTTAAACAGAGAGGACTTGGAGAGGATGTTTCCTATAGTAAGGGACACAGCCTCAGAATACAAGGACATCCCTTTAGAGATGAAGAAGAATTTCTTTAAACAGAAGGTGGTGAATTTGTGTAATTCATTGTTATAGACAGCTGTGAAATCCATGTCATTGGGTATATTTAATGTGGAGATTAGTAAGGGTGGTAAAGGTTACAGGGAAGGGAGGAGAATGGGGATGAGAGGGATAATAAATCAGCCATGATGAAATGATGGATCAGACTCAATGGACCAAATGGCTCAATTCTGCTCCTGTCTTATGGTTTTATGATCTTATGGGACTTGGACAATGGGCTTTCCCATTTTGTTACTTTTCCATTCTGTCTTGCTTATCTAATTTCACTGTTCTGCTATTCTGTTCAGGGTTGGTTCCTTCTGCAGCTTGTTAATCCAGCTTCATTTTTTTTTGTAAGAATAAGGTTTTAATTATTACTTAGTAACTATTATAAGTATTGTTTGTGGTGTGAATGGGACGTTAATCTTAAACCAAGCAAAGTACCAGTGGACACAAACCAAAAACCCCACTGTGCAATGACTTTCAAAGATCATTGGGAACTGAACTCAGGCAACCATGGTAGCCATGGACCCTGACGTCAAACACAGCGGTACTCCACTGAGACCTAAACTCAAGTACATTGTAGCACGTGTGACATCATCCATCGAAGACACTAGAGACCACTAATTATCTGAAGAATGCTGCAAAACCATATATAATTACCAAAGAAACATATAGAGGCAGCCACATAAGCACTTTGGAAATCAATGTTAATTTCTCGTTGATGTTATACTTGTGTGAACGTGATTTTGTTTCTCTTCTTACTGCGGTGATTAATATTGAAGCTGAGTCTACAACAGCTGGTTTTGCAATTGATTGCCACCGAGACTGCAGAGTGAGGTATCTTTTACATGTGGAGTTGAATAATGGATGGCCATTGGTGTATTCAGAATTAACACCAGTTATTTTTGTATAGCAATATCTAACAGGGGCCCTGTGCACATCTGTAATTCATCCTACTATGTCACTTATTTTCTGCTCTTGCTTAGAAATTTCTGAAACATTTAATAAAAGCACCAGAATTTTGCAATTACATTAGGCGCTGGGTAGCTCCAGTGACAGACTCTATACTTGATTCTAGTGGGTCTACACCTGACACATTAAACCAGTTCCTTCAGAGATGAAGGAATTTGCTTTGTTATTTTTTCTCTACTTCAAATGAAATCATAAAAACTGCAGCAGAGAAGGAAGTAATTCAGACTATTGTAATTGGCCAGGAGCTGGATCTGCAACTGAAGCTATTCAGTTCCATTTCCCTGCCTTCCCCATAGCCAGTTAAATTCCACATTTTAAAATCTTTGCCCATTTTATCTTCAAATAATTATATAGTTGACACTGCCAAAGTACTAGTGCTAAAGTATTCAGGCTTCTGACAGCTGACCATAAAAACATAGGGAATAGAAGCAGTCCCCATCTGTCCTTTAATAAGATAATGGTTAATGTTTTATCTAAACTACATTTTACCCCACAGACCACATCTCCTCTAATTCGTATACTTTGATATACATGCATATAAATATGAAACTAGGTCTTGTGAATAGATAACACAATGATGCCATCATATAGGAGATGTAAATACATAAGTTAGTTGTTGTTCATCTGTAGAAAAGTACCTTTCTGAAGATCTTGTCTCCCAGAGATCACTAGTTTACTGGATTTGGTACCAGATTACTAGACATTACTTGAGTTAGTCTGCAGCAGTACTATAAACTGGTTCAACAAACACTTTGAAGCACACTACCACCAGTGACATTGCCTCCTGAAGAAGATCAGCATTAAACAACTGGGTAGAAATTGAATTTATGGTCCCCGGAGTGTTGTCATTGAGAATAGTCAATGTGACCCCCCATAGTTCTGTAGATCAGAAGTAAGGTGAGACATTGGCAGGTATACAATGAGTTGATACACTACCGTCCTGGTACCAAAGAAAAATAAGGTAACATGCCATAATGAATACTGCCCAGTGCCTCTGACGTCTGTCATCATGAACTGCTTTGAGAAGCTGGTCACTGTGCATGTCAGTACCAAACTCCCAGTCAACATCGACCCAGTATAATTCACCTGCTGCTGAATTAGGTTCATAAGACTATAAGACAGAGGAACAGAATTAGGCCATTCAGCTCCGCCATTCCATCATGGCTGATCCTAGATCCCACTCAACCCCGTATAACCGCCTTCTCGCCTTTGATGACCTGACCGATCAGGAAACTATGAACTTCCACCTTAAGTATACCCACGGACTTGGCCTCCACTGTAGTCTGTGGCGGAGCATTCCACAGATTAACTACTCACTGGTTTAAAAAAAATCTACCTTACCTCTGTTCTAAAAGGTTGCCCCTCAATTTTGAGGCTGTGTCCTCTAGTCCTGGATACCCCCACCAGAGGAAGCATCCTTTCCACATCTATTTTTTCAACAATATTTGGTAGGTTTCAATGAGCTCCTCCGAAATTCTTCTAAATTCCAGTGAGTACTGGCCCAAAGCTGCCAAACACTTCTCATATGTTAACCCCTTCATTCCCAGAATCATTCTCATGAACCTCCTCTGGACTCTCTCCAATGACAGTACATTCTTTCTGAGATATGGGGCCCAAAACTATTGACAATACGCCAAGTGCAGCCTGACAAGTGTCTTGTAAAGATTCAGCATTATCCTCTTGTTTTATATTCTATTCCCCTTGAAATAAATTCCAACATTGCATTTCCCTTCTTTACTACAGACTCGGCCTATGAATTAACCTTCTGGGAGTCTTGCACAAGGACTCCTAAGTCTCTCTGCACCCCAATGTTTAAACCTTCTCCCCATTTAGATAATAGTCTGCACTATTGTTCCATTTACCAAAATGCATTATCATACATTTCCCAACACTGTATTCCATTTGCCACATTTTTGCCCATTCTTCCAATTTGTTGAAGTCCTGCTGCAATCCCATTGTTTCCTCAGCACTACCTACCCATCCACCTATCTTCATATCATCCGCAAACTTTGCCACAAAGCCATCAGTTCCATTATTTGAATCATTGATAAACAATATGTAAAGTAGCGGTCCCAGTACTGACCACTAAGGAGCACCGCTAGTCACCGGCAGCCAACCAGAAAAGGCCCTTCTTATTCCCATTCGCTGCCTCCCGCCTGTCAGCCGTTCCTCTATCCATGCCAGTATCTTTCCTGTAATGCCATAGGATTTTACCTTGTTAAGCAGCCTCATGTGTGGCACCTTATCAAATGCCTTCTGAAAATCCAAGTACAGTAAATGACATTCACTGCCTCTCCTTTCTCCATGCTGATTGTTACTTCCTCGAAGAACTCTAACAGATTTGTCGGGTGAGACTTCCTTTCACAGAAACCATGCTGACTTATTTTATCATTAGTTTCCAAGTACCCCCAAACCTCATCCTTAATACCAGATTCCAACACTTTCCCAACCACTAAGGTTAGGCTAACTGGCCTATAATTTCCTTTCTTTTGCCTTCTTCCCTACTTAAAGAGTGGAGTGATGCTTGCAATCTTCCAGTCCTCTGGAACCATGCCAGAATTAAATAATTTTTGAAAGATCATGAACAATGCATCCGTGATCTCTTCCTCAACCTCTCTCAGGACCTGGGATGTAGTCCACCTGGTCCAGGTGACTTATGCACCTTAAGATCTTTGAGTTTACCTGAACTTTTTCTTTTGTAATAGCAATGGCACTCACTCCTACTCCCTGACATTGACAGACCTCTGGCACACGGCTAGTGTCGTTCACAATGAAGAAAGATGCAAAGAACTTATTAAGTTCATCTGCCATTTCTTTGTCTCCCATTACTACCTCACCAGCATCATTTTGCAGTGGTCCAATAGCAACTCTCACCTCCCTTTTGCTCCTTATATAGCTGAAACAACTTTTGGTATCCTGCTTTACATTATTGGCTAGTGTGCCCTCATATTTAATCTTTTTCCTTCTTATAGCTTTTTCAGTTGCCTTTTGATGGATTTTAAAAGCTTCCCACTCACTTTTGCTACCATATATGCCCTTTCCTTGGCTTTTATGCAGTCCTTAACTTCCTTTGTCAGCCATGGTTTCCTACCCTTGACATTCGAGAACTTCTTCCTTTGTGGAACATATCTATCCTGCACTTTGTGAACTGTTCCCAGAAACGTCAGCCATATCTTCTCTGTCATCATCCCTCAAATATTCTCCAATCCACCAGGGCAAGCTCCTCTCTCTTGGCTCTGTTATTCCGTTTATTCCATTGCTATACTGATAGTATGACTTGGGCTTCTCCCTCTCAAAATGCAGTTTGAATTCAATCATATTATGATCGCTGCCTCCTAAGAGTTCATTTACATTAGACTCCTAAATAAGATCTGGGTTATTACACAACACCTAATCTAAGATAGCCTTTCCCCGAGTAGTCTCAAGCACACTCTGCTCTAAAAATCCATCTCATAGGCATTCAACAAATTCCCTCTCTTGTGATCCAATACCAACCTGATTTTCCCAATCGCCTTGCATATTGAAATCCCCCATTACAATTGCGTCATTAACCTGATTACATGCCTTTTCCAGCTCCTTTTGCAATCTCAACCACACATCTTGGCTACTATTTGGAGGCTATTTCCATGGCTCTGCTCCTATCTCTGTGGCACCTGGATAATAAGGACTCCTGTCTCAGACTGATGACAGCTTGATCTTCATAACATAATTCTAAGCAGTTCATCTGTAGACACCTAGATCTGGGATTCAACACCTCCCTTTGCAATGGGACCCCTGTTTTCCTCACCAACATGATGCAATCGGTAGGAATGGGCAGCAGCATCTCTGTCATGGTTATCCTCGACACTAGTTCACCACAAGGCTGTATTCTCATTCCTCTACTTTACTCCCTGTACACTCACAACTGTGTGGCCAGATCCTGCTCAAACTCCATTGACAAATTTACAGGTAAGCAACCGTACTGGGCCATTTCTCAAATCACGATGAATCACTGCACAGGGAGGAAATTGAAAGCCTAGTGATGTGCTGACATGAAAATAACCCTTCCCTCGATGTCAGCAAAACAAAAGAGCTGGTCATTGACTTCAGGAAGCAAGAGGGTGCACGCACTCCTGTTTACTTGAATGGTGCTTAGGTCAACATGGTTGAGTTTCCAGTTCTTAGAAGTTAATATTACCAATAGCCCATCCATGCTCAACAACATTGAGTCACCGAGTACTACAGCACAGAAACAGCCCCTTCAGCTCATCTAATCTATGCCAGCCTTGTCTTCTATCTAGCCCCATCTACCTGCACCTGAACCATATCTCTCCATACCTCTCACTTCCATGTACCTATTCAAGTTTCTCTCAAACATTACTCATCAACCACTTCTACTGGGAGTTCATTCCACATCTACATCACCCTATGAGTGAAGATGACTCCCCTCAGATTACCCTTAGATATTTCACCTTTCACCCTAAACCCATGATCGCTAGTTCTAGTCTCACCAAATTTGAGGGGGAAAAGCTTGCAAACATTTATCGTACCAATACCCCTCTTAATTTTGTACAGCTCTGTAAGATCTGCCCTCATTTTCCTGTGCTTCAGTGAATGAAGCCCTAACCTATTCAACCTTTCCCAATAATTCAGATCCTGAAGTCCTGGCAACATCCTTGTAAATTTTCTCTGCACTCTTTCAAACCTCTTTCTTTATCTTTCCTGTAGGTAAGAAACCAGGACCGCACACACGACCCAAATTCAATTCCACCAATATCTTATCCAACTTCAACATAACATCCCAATTCCTGTACTCAACGTCCGGATTTATGAAGGCTATTGTGCCAAAAGCTCTCTTTACGGCACAATACAATACAGAGGCCATGTAAAAGAGCCTCTGCTTCCTCAGGAAGCTAAAGAAATTCAATATGTCTTAGATGACACTCACCAAGTTTTTATTGATTCACTGTTGAAAGCATCTTTTCCAGATGTGTCAGGGCTCGGTATGGCGAACGCTCTGCCTGAGACGGCAATAGCTCCAGAGAGTTGTGGACACAGTTCAGTAAATCATGAAAATCAGCCACCCCTCCATGGACACTGTCTACTTTCCTCGTTGCCTCAGTGAAACAGCCAGGGTAATCAAAGACCCTCCCCCTCCCCTGACATTCTCTATTCTCCCTACTCCCACGGGCTACAAGATACAAAAGCCTTAAAGCATATACCGGGCTCAACGACAGATTCTATCCTGCTGAATGGACTTCTTGTAGAATAGAATACCTCGATGTGGCCTTGCAATTTACCGCTTGCCTGTACTAACGTTATTTATAACTACAAAAGAGATTGGTGGGGACGTGAAACATGCTGCCAGGGGTGGTGGTAAAAGAAGATACAAGAGGAACATTTAAGAGACTCTTAGAAAGGCACATGCAGGAAGGAAAGAAAACTGGACGGCTATGTGGGAGGGAAGGGTTAGATTGATCTTAGTGGGTTAAAAGGTTGGCACAATATTATAGGCCAAAGGGCCTGTACTGTGCTGTATTGTTTTATGTTCTAAGTAACACTTAATTCTGCATTGTTTTCCTTGTACTACCTCAATGTACTGATGTGATGAAATGATCTATGTGGATGTCAGTGTATAATGATAATAAATCAATTTCAAGTTCAAGTTCAGTCCTACACAGGTGTACAGCTAAATGAGACATCAGTCCTCTGGGGGTAAGGTGCAAAACACAGTAAATACAATCACGCACAGCACACATAGATATGATTGCACATTCAATCACAAAGTAATATTAGCACAAGTCCCTGAATGGCATGGCCTGAAGAATGATGGTGCATGGGAGTATGGAACCACCTTCCTGCAAAAACAAGCACACAGCAGTTCCTCACCTCGCAGATCAGCCACAGATTAAAGTGATCCAACTTGTTTTCCGGTATCAATTACTAGAGACAAGAACCGATGTGTGAGACAGTCTGCAGGCTCCAGCCCCCAGCCCGGCATAGGCCCCAGTTGTGCCTCTACTCTTTCCCACATTACTTCCGGTGCCTTCTCCCCTGGGTGGCTGTAAAAGGCAAAGCCATAACATAAGTGTCTGGTCTGGACAACAACTGAGGCTGTGCAGCTCCCATGCTGTTAGCGTTACCAATGAACTAATGAACCAGACTTATAGTATTTTGTATTATCGATGTCTAGCAGGGTCTTGCAAAAGAAAGGAAAATGTTTAAGACACACACTTGCTCCATTTGTTGGGCCCAGAGTGACCACTGTGGCCTTGCGTAGCCCCATTTTCCCAGAAGGACAGATTTACCAATTTACCAAGTTTACCAATCTTGCTCAAAAGGCACTGGTAAACTAGAATAAAATAAAAGAGAAAAGGTCCAAGAAGCAACAATCACCATAAACATCAAGAGACACAATTTTTCTGCAATATGGAAGAAAGAGCGGACATGAAATTGCAGAAGCATTGCCCTTTGATAGGGACAAGTCAAAATGGCACCTCAATCTTAGGTGGACAATTTCAGCAATTAAATTTGCCAAAATGAGGGTGCATTTAACTCACTGTTCAGAGTGTTTGAGTGCTAAATGTGCTAGAGAGAGGGGACATAGCAACAGCATACAAATTCAAGCACAGAGCCAAGAGTGAGAACAATATCACCAACGTAGTACCTGCAAGGAGAGGGAGTTTTCAAACCACCACAACGCAAGAGGAATAGGAGAAGGTCACCTGGCCCTTGCCACTCAACATGAACATTGCTAATCTGACAGACATTAAAGAGGAAAATGAGATTTCAGTCTGAAATGGCTCTTGGGTGCATTGTGGAGACAAATTATTTCTCTCTCTCTCTCTCTCTCTCTCTCTCTCTCTCTCTCTCTCTCTTTCTCTCTCTCTCTCTCTCTCCAGGTTCTCTGCAAAAATAATTTTGTCGTTGCCAATTCTTGGACCACACCTATGCTATGAAAACATAAATGGAGTACACCTGGTTTTCTTGCATAATCAAGCACGGGAGGAGATACCTTGTGTAAATGAGGAACAAGTGCTGGGTGTATTAGAAATGTTCATGTTTGCGGTATGCTGTTGAGCAAGAAGTCAGCCACTGAGCAATACTGCAGTGTGAACGGAGAACAGCAAACTTCATGCGTGAATGGAGTAGAGCAAAGCTGAAAGTGATACCAATTCCTGTAACTGTTATTCACAATAGCTAATTTGATGCTGCTAGTTAAGTCAAAAATCTTCTGACTTTGAGGGCTAAGTGTCAAATCACATGGTGAACTTAGCCCAGTAATCCTCTAATACGAGCACGTGTCATCACCAATAACTGGACTCAGAACACATGCACATTTACTCCGCAACATACTTTATTCAAGGAGATCAGCATGGCCCCTGTCATTACACTGTTCTGAAGTCTGAACAGAGGATTTCCATTTTAGACAGGATTGACCAGCAGTGACGGATATTGAATTCCTTTCTTACAAGATCAATCGCCATTCAAAATAGAGACATTAAAAGTCAATAAAAAGTACAAGCTGAGAACCATTGATACTTTGAAGGTAGTAAAGCAATTGTCCCTTATTCTGTGTGTGTGCACTTTCCTTCCTTTTAATTATATTCGTACCTCGTCTCCATAAGCATAAGACACTATGAAAGAGGGAGTTATGCTCTTCAATGACCTTTCTTGCCTAGGTTGCCTGCACTCTTTATGCGAACTATCCTTGCCTGGACAATAGAACACTTGCCTTACCACAACTTCCACACATGAAATTGCCTAATTTGATTATTTTCATTAATTGTTAATAAAATATTGTACAGTAAACCATGCCTTTACTTTTATTACTTATTACCCTTATTAAATAACAGGGAAAACCAGGCATATTTTGTTTGTTCCCTTTATAGCACCAAAGGTGGCAACATGGCATATTTTAACTCCCCATAGCTACAGTATCGTAATAACACTTGGTTGTGTCAATTACATAATGGCCAGCTCTTCTCATTACACATGCAGAGAACATCTGTGCCAGAACTGAAGTCAGCAAAAAGAAGCTGAAAATAGATGAATAATGCGACAGCATACATGCAGCACTGCTGGGACACTACTGTTTAGAAAGCAAACATTGCAAATATTAAAGCTTTGATGTCTAACTTTAATATTATCATGGGATCACAAGGTTCAAGTTTAACTGTTTCTGCTGGGAGGAATACAGGCACTAAATGGGTTGGACTGGAAATGAAAACTATTTGCATGTAAATCAGAAAGCAAGTCATTCTGTTGGTAAGAACTTTTAAAAACAGTCCTGGAGACTTGTATAACACCAAGAGAAAATTGATGAATCACCATGTGTACTTGTCTAGGTGAGACCCTTTATCCAGCTGTTTCTTACTTGTTCCCTGGTATCTTAAACTCTTTCAAGCAATTTCTCTCTTCAACTACATTGTCCTCGGAATTGAGTGTGCAAGAGTACAGTCATGGCAAAATCTCCTTAATTCTCTATGGCATTTAAGTCTAAATGTCTGAAGTGTCTTAAAGTGCTTTGAGTGTTGGGGTTGACAGAACTAAACAGAAGAACAGTTCAGCATTGACTAGATGGCTCAAGGTGCCTGTTTCTGTGCTGAAGTGATCTATAACTCCGTGACTTTAGGTGTGCCTCTGAGTGCACGTAAAGGAGTACAATATCAGAATGGAAGGCCCAAGGGAGATAAAATGGTGGATGAATTATATTGGACCAGCTGTGACCAATCCCGTTAATAAATTTTAAAAGCCAGTGCAAGGCGAACCACTTTAAAACTGATACCAAATTGTCGAAGTGCAGTGAAATCAGCACAGGCAGCTCCAGATACGTTGAAAAAGGTCTCTGGTGGTAGAATCAATGCAGATGACATTAATAGGTATGAGAATTAAACATTAAATCTTTTGCATACTTGGTGAATGCTGTTTAAAACGATTGAAAAAAAATGCAAGTATTCTTGTACATCAAATGCTGAAAATAAACAGAACAGCAATCAACAGAGGCAAAAGTATATTGAACACCATAATCTGCTCAATATTCTGTAAGGCAACAATTGATGCCTAGTGCTTTTCTTTGACCACTAATGAATTTTCATAATTCATTATTCCATGTCAGGAAATTCTTCATCTGGAAAGTGATCAATGGAGATCAAAATTTTTAAAACATATTAATAACAGCAGAATGATAACTGAGAATGATTACTTTCTGTGTGGATGAAATAAGTTACAAGACATAAACTCCCAAATCATGATCTTATCATTCCTTTTAATGCCTTCCCTTTAAGGGATGCAGTGAAAAAGGAGGCAACACCCTTTCGTAAGGACTGCTTGGGGTAAAGTGGCAGTACAAAACAGTAATTATTGTTATCTGAATTATTTGACAGCTGAAGAAATTGCCAGCTGAATTATCTCTGTACTCCACATTTATGCAACAGCAGTACAACTTCACCACATGCAGCTGCACCCATTAGAGTGAGCCTGTCTAATGCTTTCTTAAGACAACTAATATTTATGCATAGTAAGCAAATGTTGGAAATAAGCTCAGGGTACATTCACTATGAGCCAAATACTCATTTCTATACTCTTGCACCCTTGATTTGTAAGGAATAGCCAGCACTTTGGCAATTTTCTTTTGGTGGCAGGGATATGACCAACCTTAACTTATTCTAAGAGATTCACCATAAAACTTGACAACCGAAAGAAACAAACCAAAAGCTCCAGGCTTGATCTGCTCATTAATATTATTTCTGTTTCTGAATTGCTCAACCACTCAAGCACTTTGTCATTCTACAATGTGTAGCCCTTTCTCCAAGCACTGCTGGTTTAGTCACAGGAATGTGTTGTAGCAGCATAACTGCTGCATAAATAAGTATGAGTCAAAAAATAATAACAGAGAAGTTGGTGAGCTTGATCCCAAAGACCTGACACTTTACTTCAGAAGGTTCTGAAAGAGATAGCTATAGAGGTAGTTGATGACAAATAGAGCAGAAGTAGGCCATCTGACCCGTCAAGCCTGCTCCACCATTCAATAAGATCATGGCTCATCTGGTCATGAACTCTTCTCCACCTACCTGCCTCTTCCCCATAACCTTTGATTCCCCTACTATGCAAAAATCTATCCAATCTTGTCTTAAATATATTTACTGAGGTAGCATCCACTGCTTCATTGGGCAGAGAATTCCACAGATTCACCACTCTCTGGGAAAAGCAGTTCCTGTTCATCTCCGTCCTAAATTAACTCCCCTGAATCTTTGAGGCTATGTCCCCTAGTTCTACGCACAACACGCTGGAGGAACTCAGCAGGTCGGGCAGCATCCGTGGAAACAAACAGTCAACGTTTTTAGGCCAAGACCCTTCGTCAGGACTGAAGAGAGAGGGGGCAGGGGCCCTATAAAGAAAGTGGGGGAGGGTGGGAAGGAGAAGGCTGGAAGGTGCCAGGTGAAAAACCAGTAAGGGGAAAGATCAAGGGGTGGGGGAGCAGGGAGGGGATAGGCAGGAAAGGCTCTGCCTGCCATAACAGACAGGATCTCCCGGTTGCCACCTACTTCAACTCTGCTTCACATTTCCATTTGGAAATGTCCAAACATGGCCTCCTCTACTGCCATGATGAGGCCAAACTCAGGTTGGAGGAGCAACACCTCATATACCACCTGGGTAGTCTCCATCCACGTGGCACGAACATTGAATTCTCCAACTTCCTTCCCTAATTCCCTCCCCCTCCCTTCCCCCATTCCAGTTTCACTCTGTCTCCTCCTCCAGCTGCCTATCACCTCCCTCATGATTCCGCCTCTTTCTACTACCCATAGTGCTTTCCCCTTAGATTCCTTCTTCACCTTTCCTGCCTATCCCCTCCCTGCTTCCTCTTCCCCACCCCTTGATCTTTCCCCTTACTGGTTTTTCACCTGGCACCTACCAGCTTTCTCCTTCCCAACCTCCCCCCAACCTTCTTTATAGGGCCCCTGCCCCCTCCCTCTTCAGTCCTGATGAAGGGTCTCGGCCCAAAACATTGACTGTTTGTTTCCACGGATGCTGTCCGACCTGCTGAGTTCCTCCAGCGTGTTGTGTGTGTTGCTATGACCCCAGCATTTGCAGTGTATTTTGTGTGTCCCCCTAGTTCTAGTCTCACCAACCAGAGGAACCAACTTTCCTGCCCTATCTTATCTGTACCCTTCACAATTTTATTTGCTTCCATAAGATCTCCTTTCATTCTTCTGAATCCTAGTCAGTACAGTCCCAGGCGACTCATCTCTCCTCATAATCTAACCCCCTCATCTCTGGGATCAACCTGGTGAACCTCCTCTGCACCGCCTCTAATGCCAGCATATCCTTCCTCAAGGAAGGAGACCAGAACTGCACACAGTACTCCAGGTGCGGCCTCACCAGTACCCTGTATAGTTGCAGCATAACCTCCCTGCTCTTAAATTCAATCCCTCTAGCAATGAAGGCCAACATCACATTTGCTTTCTTGATAGCCTGCTGCACCTGCAAATTTGCGATTCATGCACAAGCACTCCCAAGTCCCTCTGCACAACAGCATGCTGCAATGTTTTACCATTTAAATAATAACCTGTTCTTTCATTTTTCCTTCCAAAGTGGATGACCTCCCATTTACAAACATCGTATTCCATCTGCCAGACCCTGGCCCACTCACTTAATCATCTTCCAGCGTTCTGTAGTTGCTGGAAATGTTGTGTAGAATTGGAGGAAACAGAAGTAAGCCTACGATTTGAAAAGTGAAGGAGCAAGAAAATCAGGAATCATTGACCTGCTAGCCTAATATCCGTGATAGGGAAAATTCTGGAATCAAAAATGAAAATAGCTTGTGACTCAGCAGAGCCAACGTGGATTTATGAAAGGAAAGCCACATTTGACTAATATACCGGAGTTCTTTGACAGGGAAAAATCTCATGGCTGTGGTTATTTGACTTTTCAGAAATCAGCGGGTGAACAGCTTCCTTGGTACACACATCCCCAAGGATACTGGCTGTGTGGTGAAAAAAGCATCTCCTGCACCTCAGACAGTTAAAGAAGTTTGGTATGGGCCCCCAAATCCTGAGAACTTCATACAGGGGCACAGATGAGAGCATCCTGACTGGCTGCATCACTGCCTGGTGTGGGAACTGTACCTCCCTCAACTGCAGGACTCTGCAGAGAGTGGTGTGGACAGCCCAGCGCATCTGTAGATGTGAAATTCCCACTATTCAGGACGTTTTCAAAGACAGATGAGTCAAAAGTACCTGAAGGATCATTGGGGACCTGAGTCACTCCAACCACAAACTGTTCCAGCTGCTACCATCTAGGAAACAGTCCCACAGCATTAAAGCCAGGACCAACAGGCTCCAGGACAGCTTCTTCCACCAGACCATCAGACTGATTGATTCATGCTGATACAATTGTATTTCTATGTTATATTGACTGTCCTGTTGTACAGATTATTTATTATAAATTACTATAAATTGCACATTGCACACTTAGACGGAGACATAATTGTAAAGATTTTTACTCCCCGTGTCTGTGAAGAATGTAAGTAATAAAGCTAATTCAATTCAAGTTCAGAATTAGAATCAGATTTATTATCACTGACTTAGATGATGTGAAATCTGTTGTTCTGCGGTAGGAGGACTGTGCAGAGACGGAGAATGACTACAGATAAAAAAACAAATAAATCATAAAAGCAGAATACTGAAATAGTGCTCATTACTTCATAGACCACTCAGAAGTTTGATGGTGGATCAGAAGAAGTTGTTTCTAAATCAATGAGCATGGGTCTTAAAGGCTCCTGTACCTAATCCCCACTGGTGGTCATGAGAAGAGGCCATGTTCCAGATGGTGAGGGCCCTTGGTGGTGGATGCCACCCTCCTGAGGCACTGCCTCTTTGCCTCAGTGGTGAGGTGAGTTATGCCCGTGATGGAGATGGCTGAGTCAACAAACCATACACAAAGAAGGTCGGCAAGATTAGACCAGACCAAATTGGGCTGATGTCCTGACGTGGACTGAGAATTGGTTGTAGAACAGAAAGCAAAGAATGGGAATTAATGCATCCTTCTTAGTTGCCAGACTGTGACCAAGGCAGTGTCATAGGATCAGTGCTTGGTATTTCTTTTCGTAATCTAGTGAATGGTGTCATGACACAACTTTTCCCTCAATGTTGGCAAAACAAAAGAGCTGATCACTGACTTTGGGAAGGGGGCTGGTCCACATGTTTCTGTTTTTGTCAATGGTGCTGGGATCAAGAGAGATGAGTTTCAAGTCCCTAGAAGAGAACATCACCAATGGCCTGTCCTGCTTCAACCATGTAGACACTACAATCAGGAAAGCTTACCAGTATCTCTAATTGATCAGGGGGCTAAGGAAATCTGGCATGTGCTCTCTGACCCCCACCAGTTTTTATCAATGTACTGAAGAAAGCACACTATTTAGATGCATCACAGTTTGGAATGACTACTGCTCTGCCAGAGGCTACAAGAAACTGCAGAGAGTCCCGCTCTGCACGTCACGGAAACCAACCTCCCCTCCATGTTCTCTCTCTACATGTCTCACTGCCTCGATAAAGCAGCCAAAAATTTAAAGATTCTCCCCTCCACCACCACCTGTGTATGATGCCTCCATATGTTACTGGGCAGGGCGAAAAGCATTATCAAGGATGCATCTCATCCTAACCATGGACTTTTTACTCTCCTCCCATCCGGTAGGCACTACAGGAGCCTCCGCTCCTGCACCAGCAGGCACAGGAAGAGCTTCTTCCCTGGGGCTGTGACCCTGCTGAACCTCACATCACAGCAATAAACGGTATTGCACCCATATTGTACTGTCTCAGTACTTTTATATTTGTGTGCTGTAGCACTTACTTTTAATTTCCATTTATTTTGTAAATAACACTATTCTTTGCATTTCTGGTTAGATGCTAACAGCATTTCATTTGGCTTTGTATCTGTACTTGGCACAATGACAATAAAGTTGAATCTAATCTAATCTAATATTGCATCCTAGCTGTCTAGATACACAAGCCTGGGCAGTACAAATTGGAGAGCAAGCTGTTGCCCATATAGCAAGCTCCCCCTCTCCATGTATCTGATGAACCCAAAGGAATGGCAGAGACCGATACAGTTTGGTGCCAGCAACATCGCAGGAGTTGCCAGTCAGCATTGCGCTCGATGTAGCACTACCTTGGGCACTCCAGCTCCAGATTTTTCCCTCGTTTACTCCCGAAGCCTTCCTCATAGTGGGTACAGAGGTTAATTGAGGCACATGCCATTGGGAGTACTTAATAGGTAGTGGGAGCTTGTCCCCATTACAACCCCCGGCGATAACAACCTTAATGAACCCCTCCCTCCCCACCTCCACCACTGTGGACATTTACAGACAATTCAGTGAAATGACAGCCCTCTGAAAGTACCTACGCTCTGGGGTAGAACAAACCTGAGACCAACCATCTTTTCAAAATTCAGGTTTATTTGTCATTCAACCATACATGAATTCAGCCAAACAAAACAGCATTCCTCCAGGGCCAAAATGCAAAGCACAGTACCAACAGCCGAATCTGCCAGCTTGTCTTCCGCCAGGCAAACGCTGGGGGCAGGACCAACTCCAGCTTGGATGTAGCGCCACATTCCCTCCAACACCCCTCTCCTGAGGGGCAACATTGCAGCTTGAGGCCTACTCCTTGCTTTGACTGATGGCACACTGCTGTCTGCCAAGAAATCACTGAATCAGACTTGCAACGTTCCACATTAACTATGTCCAACAGGACCTTACAATAGTAAGAAAAGTGACTAAGCCAATCACTGGCTGTTAGACTGCACACCTCCTTCGCAGACTGCAGACTCCTCCAATGCTTCTCTGACACAGACAGCAGCATGATCTGCACCAACTCCTTCAGTTTCTCTGCCAATGAGATGATGGTATGGACCTGCTGTACTTTAAGTTCTTAATGTTTAGCAGGATCTTGGATCATAAAAAAGTACGTTAAAAAAAGACAGTAACACCTTTGCTTGATCCAGTAGAAGCAGCTGCAATCAAACGTGCCACCATCTTACCTTGGTAGCCTGAACTATGCTCTTCCTGTTGAATTACCCATTTCAAACAAAAAGACATGATTTGAGAGTTAGGGGGCAAAAGTTTAGGGGTAACACAAGGGGGAATTTCTTTACTCAGAGAGTGGTAGCTGTGTGGAATGAGCTTCCAGTAGAAGTGGTAGAGGCCGGTTCGGTATTGTCATTTAAAGTAAAATTGGATAGGTATATGGGCAGGAAAGGAATGGAGGATTATGGGCTGAGTGCGGGCCAGTGGGACTAGGTGAGTGTAAGCGTCGGCATGGACTAGAAGGGCAGAGATGGCCTGTTTCCATGCTGTTATTGTTATATGGTTATATGTCACTCATCTCTTTGACCATTACTTTAACATGGTTGGTATTCCTTTTATCTAACTAACACTCCTGAAAGCCCCAGTCTTGTAATTAGCATGACACTTAAAATGTAATGAATCTGTCTCATGAAAGGTAGAATGGCAATTGACCACTGTAATGAGAGGACATGAGGCCCCTCCATATTGGAAGTTAGAAGAGGCTTGTAAAATCTTTGGGACTATTTCATACTTATACTTCCAACACAGAGTTTCACAGAATGAAAATAAGCCTTTTGGCCCAACTTGCCAATGCCAAACAAGTTGTCAAAACATCATCTCCTCCAAGGGAGCTAAAACAGTCACGTGTACCAGCCCTTGGTAAACACACACAAAATGCTGGAGAAACTCAGGAGGTCAGGCAACATCTCAATCCAAAATATTGACTGCTAATTTCTCTACATAGATGCTGCCAGACCTGTTGAGTTCAACAGTTTTGCATGTGTTTCTCCAGATTTCCATTATTTCTTGAGCCCCCTGGTTAACTCCTGATTCTATCCCACTTGTTCTGCAATAGGGAGGCAAATTTGTTTGTCAGAGTATAGTTGGGTGATGTGACTGTCATCCTTAAATTATTGGTAGCAGGTGCAGTTTATGAAAGATTTGTGCAGGGTGTGTTACAATGTTAAATTTCCTGTATGTGTATAAGAGGGTTGTATGTTAGCTTTCAAACGACATTAATAAGGCTTTGTGATAGATCAGTGCAGATGGTGGACTGAGGCCAGTGGGGCAATGGTCAGGACATGGGATATGGAGAAGCATTCATTGATCTTGACTGCTCATGTGAGGTATTTGATTTTCTTGTAACATTGCTTGAAGTCAAGGAATGTGCCTTTTCTTTTCTGTTTGAAAGATGGAGTTGGAAGATTTCTTGCTCCTTGTGAATATTGGACAAATCTTACCCTTCATATTTCAATAGACAATAGACAATAGGTGCAGAAGTAGACCATTCAGCCCTTCGAGCCTGCACCGCCATTCTGAGATCATGGCTGATCATCTACTATCAATACCCAGTTCCTGCCTTGTCCCCATATCCCTTGATTTCCCTATCCATAAGATACCTATCTAGCTCCTTCTTGAAAGCATCCAGAGAACTGGCCTCCACTGCCTTCCGTGGCAGTGCATTCCAGACCCCCACAACTCTCTGGGAGAAGAAGTTTTTCCTTAACTCTGTCCTAAATGACCTACCCCTTATTCTCAAACCGTGCCCTCTGGTACTGGACTCTCCCAGCATCTGGAACATATTTCCTGCCTCTATCTTGTCCAATCCCTTAATAATCTTATATGTTGCAATCAGATCCCCTCTCAATCTCCTTAATTCCACCGTGCACAAGCCCAGTTTCTCTAACCTCTCTGCGTAAGACAGTCCGGACATCCCAGGAATTAACCTTGTGAATCTATGCTGCACTTCCTCTATAGCCAGGATATCCTTCCTTAACCCTGGAGACCAAAACTGTACACAATACTCCAGGTGTGGTCTCACCAGGGCCCTGTACAATGCAAAAGGATTTCCTACCCGAAGGTCTTCAGTACAGTATTTGGAACATGGGAGCCCACCATCACTTAAGTTGTCCAATATTTTGCAACCCCTTAAGTCGGATTAATTTATAGAACTGCCATGATGATAAACTTGTTTAACGTAGTGGTCAGATCACTAGTGGAGCAGTGTGCACTTCACATTTCAACGAGGATACGTGAAGGAGGAGCAGAACACAGCATAATGAAGGATCCTGAGTGTAAAATGGCTGAGCAATGGGGAACAGATGGATAGGTTGAGCTCTGTAATCTAGAGAGAAGAATGGGGGGGTGGGGTCAGCAGTTTAACACAATTCACAAGGAGAAACAGGTCAGTAAGAAAACAGAACATAAATTAAAGGTGGTGAAAGTTGAGTATTTCAGAAATAGGTATTTAAAGACAACAAACCTTTGGAATAACTCAACAGGAGTGCAGTTATAAACTTAAAAAAATATGGAAGTACTCAGCAACAGTGAGCATCTATGAAGAGACAAGAAAGAAATAGACTTAATGTCTCATGAAATTTGCTGTGGATAAATACAAGCATCCTTTTTTGAGGTGGCTGTGATTCCAGCCAGTAGAAAGATTCTTACTGATTTCCATGTCTTCAGCTTTACTGGGAAAGCCATTCTTATACAGTTTCTGCCTGAAGTAAAGAGCATTCAATCACACCTATTCCCTTGAACTCATCTCTGTTTTTCAGTACACAAACTGCAGTGAGACATGGAGCAAGATGTTCTCAAGCCACAGAGCCTCTCCTGGACTCAGTTGACTGTTTCTTGGTGTCACATGGGGGGTATCATTTTGGCCGATGTCCAGCTTTCATAATGACCATAGAACATGGAGCAGACAGCATTAGAACAGGCCCTTCAGCCCACTACGACTGTGCCCACCATGATACCAAACTAATTAATCCCATCTACAAGCAAATAGTCTCTATCCTTCCATTCCCTGCCTATTCGTTGTCTATCTAAATGCCTCTTAAGCACTGCTATTACATCTGCTTCTACCACATCCCCAGGTACCTACCATTCTATGTAAAAAAAAACAGAAGCACACACCTCCTAAAATCTTTTTCTCTTCTCACCTTGAACCTCTTGTTTCTAGTTTCTATACTGGACATTTCCACTGTGGGGGAAAAAGACTCTGAATTTCTGCCATATCTATATATCTCATCATTTTATAAATCTCTATCAGATTGCCCTCAGGCTCCAAAGCTAGAGAAAACAATCCAAGTTTTTCCAACCTCTCCTTCTAGCTAATGCTCTCTAATCTTGGCAATATTCCTACAAACCTCTTCTGCACCCTCTCAAAGCCTTCACATTCTTCCCATAAAGAAGCCACCAGGACTGTAAACTATACTCCAAGCATGACCTATCTAAAGGCTTTTACAGCTAAAACATAAATTATCAACTCCCATACTCAGTTCCCCAATCTATGAAGGAAATTATAGTTTCAATTTTCTTTATCACCCTTTGTTTATACTTGTGTTGCCACTTTCAGGGAACCAAGGACTTGAATCCCAAGATCTTTCAAGTTCTAAGGGCCTTGCCACTTACCATATTATGTTTGATCTCCCAAAATGCAACACCTCATGCGCTTCTGGATTCAATTCATTTTTCACCCATATATCCAATTTATCTATATTCTGTTGTATCCTTTAACAGTCTTCCTCACTATCCATAATGCCACCAATTTTGGTTTGTCTACAAATTTACTAATTATACTACCTACATTTTTCATCCACATCATCCATGTACTGTATATCACAAAAAACAGAAGTTCCAGTGTATTGAGCCCTGCCAACTACCACTGGTCACAGACCACCAGTCATAAAGACTTCTCGACCATTAGTCTCTGCTTTCAATGATCAAGCCAGCTTTGTATCCCATTTAACAACGCACAGTGAATCCCGTGTGACTGAATCATCTCAAGCAGCCTGCCACAAGTGTTTCACTGAACTCTACACAATAACATCCACTGACCTTCTCGGTAACAAGAAATGTAACTCCTCCACCTCCCAAGGGCCTGTCCTGCAGTTGGAGGACTGTCCGTGAGTGTAAGGAGGGAGGACGTTTGGTTGGCTTATTGTGATATGGTTGGTTGAGTTCTGTGTTTGTTCTGCAGAGCAGTGTGGACATGCTATGTTGGTGCAGAATGGTTGGTGACACTTATAGGCTGCCCCCAGCACATCCTTGGGTGTGTTTTTCATGTACTTACGATAAAAAAGTCCGAATAAGTCTGAAATCTGAATCTATTATGTCTGAATCATTTAAACCCTGTAATGTTGTGCTGCCAGTCCTGTCCATCTCTTAACTAAGTCATGACTACAACTGCTCTAATACTTTACTCTTTTCATCTAGACAGTGGTAGGGGGCTGAAACTCAGTGTCTGGAAGAGCACTGACAGAGCCCTTCATCACATTTAAGATGGAACTTGGCTGTGTGCTTGCAGATCCATGCCCGGTGAGATGCAAACCAATTGCTGGAGGAGCAATTATTAATTTTAATTGATAATTAATTTTCATTGCTAGGTATTAATTTTCATTGATTAACATGAACGCAGTGAATTGAACAGATCATATTTGTGTTGTAAATGTAGCAGTTTTCTGTGGTTCTGCGTTTACTACAGGGCAAACCACATTGGGAAAGATCTGCAAATGAACCGAGGTGAACTTCTAATGGAAGCGTGCAGAGCAGAAACTTGCATTAAACTCATCTATCATTCATGCCCAATTTCTTTCAATGTACATAATCCACTTTTGAGCTATTTTCCACATACGTTCATGAAAAGGAAGAGTTGATGTGTCTTTTGGTGGAAAATAGATGTAAATTTGCCTTGACTTCTAGATATGTGCTTTCTACTATTTCTAAGAATGGGAATTCTCATCGAGACTGCTTTTCCAATTAGATATCCAATTTTCTACCACAATTCTCAAGAAGTTATGGCAGTTATGGATAGATCCACTGGTTGTGAAGTTTTTAGCTCACAGAAATAAAAAGTTAACTTATCTTAGGGGAAATACAATGCAGGCTCACAATGAGTTCCCCAAGGAGCGATCATGGTCAGAAATAGTTCTGTTGGAGAGATTGGGTTGAATCTACCTTTATTCTCCACAGGTCTGAATACAATGTGCTTTCATTAAGACAATTCAGAAGCAAATGAACAAGTTAGAAGCAAGGGAAATGTTTCCCTGGTTGGAATATCTGGAATAGGCTTTCATAGTTTCAGAATACAGATTAAAATGAGGAGAAATGCCTTCATTCAAATGCAAAGCATCAAATCCCAACACCAATCATAAACAGCGTGTGATGACAGCAGCCTTCCCAACAAAGATAGAAAATTAAAATCCGTAAGGATTTTTGATGCATATTCAAATACCGAGGTTCTTTATTGATTTCCTGCTAAAAATTGATATGTGCCAATTACTCTTGTTGATGCAGCAGTTCAACCATGCTACACAATTCACAGGAATCTAATGAGAAGAACTATTCAGCTCCAACTCTGTAATTTTATTTAGAGATACAGCTCAGAACAGGCCCTTTTGGCCCAATGAATTGTGACACCCAGCAACCCACCTATTCAACACTAGCCTAATCACGGGACAATTTACAATGACCAATTAACCTACTACCCAATATGTCTTTGGACTGTGGGAGAAAACTGGAGAACCTGGAGGAAACGCACACAACTCACAGAGAGAATGTGCAATTTAAATTTTAATATTAAAGTACCGAGGGAGAGCAGAGAGTGAAAGCTTCTGTAATATTTACTCAATGCACAGCCATAACAACATTTTCATACACAACAGGAACTTGTCATTTAATTTATCTTTGTCTATTCATTTATTTTGTCACTGAACATAATTTTAGTTATAATCTATTGCTTAACAATCCTTGCAAAGTATTAGTGATTTACATATATTTGAGTGGACTTTGCAGGCTTGAGTAACTGCTTTGATTAAATCATATAAAGTAGATTTATTTGTTGCATTGCATATAAGAGGAAAATGATACCATTTTCAAAATAGTTTGAGATAATGATGAATACATACTAAGTATTGCTCTGGGCATGTTACAGTAGAATTAAATATGTGACCAATTATATAATTGCCCTAGTTGCTGCAGTTGTTGATGTTTCTATGCAGCTCATCAATCTTTTTTTTAATTTGCTTCTTGTTTCTCTACAAAGTGGATTGCATGGGGTCTGAGTGGAATAAGATATGCACGCACGTTTGCTTATTCTACAGCTGGGGAAGCATTAGTTAGGAATTTATAGCCCAATAGTTAAGCTTTGTGTTGGTCTGAATTTACTGACTAAGCACAGCAGAAGGTCAAGCGAATGCATAATAATGACTTATTTAAGATGGAAATTTCACACAAGTTAGGGCAAGGAATCCCAGACTCATATTTTCAACTGTTTTCTGCAGGGCAAACAATGTCATCATTATGAGTCAACATAAATCAAACTCATTTGTATTTTGGGGACTGCAGGTCAAAAATTCATAAACCTGTAGATCTGCTGCAATATGCTGCAAGTGTTCCATTGCAACCTATTGCATATGTCTGGTTAATTTCTACGTCTCTTATAAGAGGAGTCATGCTCCATCTTGGAGATTTAAACATATTCTCACTACAAATATAACAGAAACTGTCATGGCTAACAGAAACTGTTTCGGGCCGAGACCTTTCGTCAGGACTACATGAAGGGTCTCAGCCTGAAACGTCTACAGTGCTTCTCCCTATAGATGCTGCCTGGCCTGCTGCGTTCCACCAGCATTTTGTGTGTGTGCTTCAGGAAATAAGAAATTTATTGTCCATTGTTATCAGTAATTTAGGCTGGTCATTTAACTTGTTAATGAGAAGTCCCACTCCAATGATATGACAAGAAAAATCTAAACTGATTTCTACGTAATTCTGAGGGGGAGCTACAACTTTGGTAAAGAATGTAAGTAACCAACTTTGGAAGCAGAGAGGTACTGGCCTTCAGTAGTCAGGACACCGAATACAGAGGTTATTCTCCAGCTTTATAAAACCTTGGTTGGACCTCAGCTCAAGTCGTACATGCAGTTCTGGTCACCAAGGTATGAGAAAGATGTGATAGTGCTGAAGAGGATGAAGAGGAGATCCACCAGGACGTTATGAGCAACTCAGTTATGAGGAGAGACTGGAGAAGCTAGAGTCTTTTTTTTTCTGAAGCAGAGAAGAGTAACAGGGGACATAAAATTATAAGTGTAAGCTACAGGAAACTTTTTTCCCGTATCAAAGATAGATAAAACTGGAAATAGATTCACTTTTGGGAAAAAGAGATTCAGGGGGAATATGTAGGGGACCTTCTTCACCTAGAGAGTGGTGACTATTCAAGAGGCAATGCCCGAGAGACTGGCTGAAGCTGGATCACTGACAGTGTCTAGTTAAGCACAGAGGACTATGGACCAAGTGCTAGGTGATTGGGATAATGCAGACGAGTGCCCAAGTGGTCAGCATGGACAAGTTGGGCCAAATGCCCTGTTTTCACAGTGCATGATTCGATGACTCATGTGATTTTGGAGCTTGAAATTAAAGCAGAAAATGCTGGAAACTCCAGCAGGTCAGGCAGCATCTGCAGAGAGAGAAAAGCATTTTTAGATTTGCAGTTTTGTTTGAATTTTTTGTGGGAGTATACCATGGTTCCTACACTAGAACACCAAGTAAAATTTGGAGTCTACATCAATGACTATGCAGCATATCAGGATGTCCTGAGTCTATGAAAAGTACACTATAAAATACTCCAGGTTTTTTGGAGTTTAACGCCAAAATTAGAAACAACCAAATTTATTTGTAAGACATCCAGGATTTAATACAAGTTATAAATTTTTGCTGGTGTTCAAAAGCACTTTAAGGTGATCTTTGTATAAGAACAAGTTCAAGCAGATAACCATCAAGCCATTCAAAGGAGACTTCCAAACTGAGTCTACTGCTCTGGCCGGGTTTCACTAGCATTACTATACATACAGCACCATCTGCTGCTTTCTTGACATAATAACTCTTAGATCAGTTTACACTCGACCAAGCCGAACTACTGTCACTGCACACCACTGCTTCCAAACATGCCTAACAATATCCCAAATGCTAGAAGCACTTCAGCAAAGGTTAATCGTTCTCGCTGAGGATCTTTGACTTCTCCTTTAAACCCATTCAGATTTCTTTCTCCTACCATCCTTGTTGTCTGTAATGCGCATATGGACCAGCCTGTACTCCTCTATCAATTGGCTGTTGCTCGCTGGAGATCCGGCAGACCTCTGCACTGCGTGCTGGCGTAACCTGGAGCCCTGCTGATCTGGCAGCTCCCCTCCGCACCTCTTGAACGAATGAGCGGCGGTTCCTGACACGCTCACGCACAGGGCTGGCTTCTCGGCATCATTGTCAGCCATTCTTCCTGTGGAGGCTGGAGATGGCGCAGTCATGGGGAAATGCGTGTTGTTGCTGTTGGTGTTGGAGAGGGCCATGTTCTCCAACAGTACCTCTGCCTGCTTCTCCTGCCCTGGTTTGGCAGATGCTTCACTGGCAGCACTTGCTCCACTTTCACACCTTTCCCGTACGTGCACACCATACTCTTGGAGCGCCTGGTGTTCAGGAAGCACACAGGTGTCAATTGGGATGTCGTGATAGGGCTCTTCCTGATAAATGTTCGTCATCAGCAACTTCCTCTTCTTGCTTTGCTTCCCGCCCTTCTTAGTGACATAAATTAAATCTACAAAGTTCAGCAAAAACGAGAGCCCAGTAACTCCAAACATAAAGTTAGCCAGAAGAGTTTTCTCAGTAGGTCTGGATGGGTAGCATGTCACTATATTGGCACAAGGATAACTAGAGCAAACAAACTTATTTGGGACAAAAAATCCGAACAAGTAATATTGGCCGACTCCAAATCCTGCTTCCAATAAAGTTCTTAGAAGTAATTGAAGCACATATGCCTCACAAAAATTATGAATTCTTTGCCCTATTCTGAGATCATCACTCACTACTTGGGGTTCACCACAGCCAACCTCTGAACCAGGATTTGTCTCACAGCCTCTGTGTATTAAAGAAGCTCGTCCCACTGGCACCTTTCTGATCGGTGAGGTCTCTGCCAGGTTTTGAGGATGCCGGCAAGGGTGTTTTACATTTTGCAGGGGCAGCCTGTGAGTGACGTAAATAATGAAGATCACTAAAGGCAAACAGAGCACAATGGCCTGTACAAACCAAAATCTGCAGTGAGATATGGGGGAAAAGGCATCGTAGCACACATTGGAGCACCCTGGTTGCATGGAATCGCATGTAAATTTTGTCTGCTCGTCCTGGTACAGAGGGTAGCCAATTCCAATGATTACAAGTAGGCGAAGCAACACGATCACTGTAATCCAGATCTTCCCTGAAAAAAAAAGGAGAGTACAAATATTGCATTCTGACATGCAGAGCACTGTTAATATAGAGAGCAATTTATATTTAGAAGTAAATATTTTAGGGAAGTAATCTTGACACTTGGCAATGAAAATAATGGCACTAGACACGAAAATATTATAATCAGTAATATTTCTACTTAATGAGATTCAAGAGATTTATTCCCTAGTTAAAAAATTGGGAAAAATCATGGGCCTAGAATTATCTAAAATGGCTATTCAATTCAGTTTCAATAAAATATTACCATAAAGGAATATCAGGGACCTGCGAGGAATCTACTTCTCCCTTCCTGTCCTCAATGCATACAATACGCAGAAGCCCCAACACTATGTCGTGGTATTCTGTTGCAAACACCACACATCTGGAATATGATCCACACCTCTGGCCCCTGGAACATGCTTCATATCAGTTAAAGGGGATATTCTTGTGCAGACATTGGAGTCTGGTGCTGGAAACATGGCTCAGGAAGGTTCTATTGATATCCTAGGCCCCCGCCCCCCCCCCCCCCCCATGGCCTACAATGGTCAACCTGACTCCTACTCCCCCATCCATTTGCTCAACTGCACAGATACTCAGGGACACCCTCTATCTTCTTTGATCATGCTGTTCCACACTTCCAGAGCCTTATCCAGGTCCTCCACTTGCAAATCCCAAAACCCAATGCGTTGGCCTAAACCTCAAAGTGCAAAGCCCCAGTTGATGCCCCTACTCTGTGCAACCAGTGCTCGGAGCCAGACCTTGCACTCACTTGCATTCCTTTGAACCCTCTATGGAGGCAAGCAAATGGGGGAAACAGTCTTTCAGCATCTAGCCTGATGTTGAATGCATAATTCCTGGGGTTTTACAGAACCACAGAACTTACAAGAATTGGGGCTGAAAAGGAAAGCTTGTTGGCCTGAATATATAACCTTTCCAGGACCATGTAATTTTTAGGCTAGGCTAGGCCATCATAATTGTCATCATGTGCTATGTGGTATGGTGGAGGCAATCATGGTCTTTGAACGGGATTGTGCTTGGCAAATTTTTCTACAGAACTGGTTTGCCATTGCCCATCCTGGGGCAGTGTCCTGACAAGACAGATGACCCCGGCCATTATCAATACTCTTCAGAGATTGTCTGCCTGGCATCCGTGGTTGCATAACCAGGAGTTGTGATGTGCACCGGCTGCTCATGCGACCATCCACCACTACAGCCTTGGCTTCACGTGACCTTGATCAAGATGCTAAGCAGGTGCTAGACCTTGCCCAAGGGTGACCTGTGGGCTAGTGGAGGGAAGGAGCGCCTTACTCCTCCATTGGTAGAGACATATTTCCACTCCACCACCCTGATAATGGGGCCAATTAATAATCACTTTCAAAGTGCAATAGACAAAATGAAATGTGTTAGAAAAATGCTCTCTGTTATTGAATAGGAGCCACATGAAAACTGAGCAATGAGAATAAATGAAGTTTTGAAATATAACATTAGGACTGATAACTCAATACAAGATTATGCTGGGATATAAACTTTCATGGAAGGTTTCACAGATAATGAACGACTTATTGGAGCCACGGTTATTTTTGTGGTAGATGGAGTTCTATCCAGAAAAGTGTGAAGTAATACACTTTTGGAAGGCTGATTTTGAAGGCAGAGTACAGGGCAGGATTTTTAGCAGTATGGAGGTAGAGAAGGATCTTAGGGTCCGCATCCCTAGAAGTTAATAAGGTCGTTATGGTGTGTTGGCCTTTATTAGTCGGGGGACTAAGTTCAAGGGTGGTGAGGTCATGTTGCAGCTCCATAAATCTCTAGTTAGACCACATTTGGAACATTGTGTTCATTTCTGGACGCCTGAATATAGGAAGGATGTGGAAGCTTAACAGAGGTTTCGGAGGAGATTGACCAGGATGCTGCCTGGATGAGAGAGCATGTCCTATGAGGATAGGTTGAGTGCACTGGGATTTTCTCTTTGGAACAAAGGAGAATGAGGGGTGAATTGATAAACATATGTAGGATGATAAGAGGCAATTATAGCACAGAAATGGCCAATACAAAGCAACATATTTTAAGATTATTCGAGGGAAGTATGGGGGGGGGGGGGTGGGGGAGGATGTCAGAGAGTGGTAAGTGTGTGAAATGCACTGCCAGGGATAGTTGTAGAGGTGGAGACATTAAGGAAGGTCAAGAGATGCTTAGATAGGCACACAGATGAAGGAAAAATGGAAGGAAGTATTAGATTCACCTTGGAGTAGGGTAAAAGGTTGGCTGAAGGCCCTGTACTGTAATGTATGTTCTATGTTCAGCGGCCTGCAATCATAGTGAGGCCTGATTAATACATTATAGTTTCACCTCCCACCTAGCAGGCAGGTAAATGTGGTCACAACCGTGTGCACATTAACACTCAGTGTTATAGAGTGATTGTGGCTAAGGGGGTGTGGAGAGGCTAGTGATCAATCTTTGACAGAGCTGAAGATTTCATGTTTGGGACATATTTTAATACTCCATCCTTGTCCTTAAGGCATAAAAATTGATCCAGTTATCTTGTGGACCCAGCATCCCTTCCTCTATTTCATCTTCAAGTTTTCCATCACAAGGAAAGAGTTCATTTCCAGTCATATTGAAGAATCCCTATTTAAATATGTTAATATGTCCTACTATGACACAGAACAACCCCCAAATGTGCATCGCACCAAAAATTAAACAGGTGTGCAGCAGGATGAATGCTGAATATTTTGCTTTTTAACCCATTCAAAAATGAGCGAAGAAGAGAATCTGGGTTAAAAAGCAAAATCTTGTTCACAATATTAGAAATGTTGTCTAGGTCCAGAATTCTCTGATCCAGCAAACCAGTCAACCTGTTGGCTTTTGGAAGGGACAGCTTGTCTGGTGACTTAATAAAGATGTCGTTGTTTCTGAAGCACAAAATAAAAGCCTGAAAGCAAGAAATAGCATGAATATTTAAACAAATAGTATAAAATAGGATTCAGCTGCTAAGCATAAGCCATCACCAACTCCCACCCCCACTGAATATTACAAATGTCGGACCAAGTACTCCCGATATCTGGGAACATTCTTGAAAATATATGCATTCTCAGAAATCCTCGATTTTGAAATTTTGTGAGAAATTAAGCAGAATTGCAAATTAGCTCCAAGGTTTCTTCATCTAGCCAGTAATTCCTATCCCTCTACTCATCACTGAAAGATGCATACTCCTGAACAGATGTTGTTAACATGTGAATTTACAAAGTGGCTGCTGGTTTAGCCAAAGTTGATTCATCCTTTCTTTATTCTGTATTTACTGTCAAGGACTGTTTGGTACAAATGAGGAATGGAACCCTGATTAACTGCAATTACCAAACACAAATAAGGTCAAGTTGGTGTACATGACCACTTCTTCAGAAAAGTACAAAGGCAAATCTTACAGCAAATTGCTCAAGTGTAAGAAGAAGTAATACTGATGACAAAGTAAACTTAAGATAGTCTGTCATCTGGTTTCATTTTTTTTCTTGGTAGGTATTTCTAAACTAGTTCTTCACGGATTAACAAAACTGAAATATTACAAGATCATAAAAATATAAAAGACCTTTTTATCAGATGAAATCAAAAAAAAAGGAAGAAAATGTCAAAAACATGCAGCATGGCAGGCAGCACCTGTGGAAAGAGAAACAGGGTTAACAGTTAGGATTGTGAGACACTTTGTCAGATTTATGTTATTTGCAGTTGTTAGTATTTCTCATTCTGGAGTCTCCAATTCTTCTCCTCTGTGAGCAATTACCAGTTCAGTAATTTACCTGGCCTGGATTTGATGTAACTACAGATCTACTGTGATAAAGTCTTAATTAGATGTGGATAATAAATGCAGAGGTCCCATTAATGAATTAAAAACGGACGCATTTTGCTGGCAGCCATTCCACTTTCCTCCACCACCATCCTTAGATTTGGCTCGGTTGCTATGTCCTCGTATATTATCTGGGATTTTGCTCATTAGGGAGATACAAGTATTTTTTTCAAATTAGCTTTATTTATCACACGTTCATCAAAACATACAGTAAAACATGTTGCTTGTGTCAAATCAACTCAGTGAGGTTGGTTCTGGGAAGCCTACACATGTTGCCAATGCTTCCAGCACCAACATAACATTCCACAGCTCACTAACCCCAACCATACGTCTTTAGAAAGTGGAAAAAACTGGAGCA
This sequence comes from Hypanus sabinus, assembly GCF_030144855.1. NCBI lineage: Eukaryota > Metazoa > Chordata > Chondrichthyes > Myliobatiformes > Dasyatidae > Hypanus > Hypanus sabinus. The sequence goes on from NC_082711.1 coordinate 37,606,422, forward strand.
TCTGGAGGAAATCCATGCATTCACATGGAGAAAATACAAACTCCCTACAGGCAGTGGGGGGAATTGAACCGTGATAGCTGATTAATGTGTTACCGTGCCACCTTACATTTTGTTGCATTCTCAGCTATTATTGTTGCTTATAGTTTCCTAACATTAGCTAATTATAGAAATTATGACTGACTTCTTCCCAGATATGGACCTCAATTTTACACAATGAATCACATTCCACAGGCTGAGCTATTGGGAGCTTTATTTCAAAAATACCATCAGGAATGCAAGTTTCTTCAATTAATTTAGTATCCTGGCAACATGAAGTATACAAGCTCAGTGTAAATCTATTATCAGGGTGCATACCATATATGTATATACTGTATACTACCCTGAGATTCATTTTCTTGCAGGCATTCACAGTAAATACAAAGAAACACAATGGTATCATTTAAGAACTATACACAACGAATGTAGACAAAAAACCGAAATGCAAAATACATCAAAACAAATGCTAAAAAGAAACAATAAATAAATAAATAGATAGATAAGTAAGTGACAAATATCAAGGACATGAGCTGTAGAGTCTTTAAAAGTGAGTCCTTAGGTTATGAAATCAGTTCACTGCTGCGGTGAGTGAAGTTATCCCATCTGGTTCAAAAGTCTGATCATTGAGGGGTAACAACTGCTTCTGAACCTGGTGATATGGGACTTGAGGCTCCTGTACTTCCTTCCTGATGGCAGCAGCGAGAAGAGAGCACAGTCTGGATAGGGGTGGGGGATGGATTCCTTGATAATGGATGCTGCCTTCCTGTTACAGTGCTCCTTGTACATATAGCACAATAGTAGGAAGGGCTTTACCTGTGATGGACTGGGCTGAATCCAGAACTTAAGGACATTGGTGTTCCCAAACTGGGCCAAGATGCAAGCAGCCAATATACTCTCCACCGCACATCTACAGAAGTTGGTCGAAGTTTTAGATGACATGTCAAGTTTTTGTAAACTTCTAAGATAGTAGAGGCGCTGTCACTTACCTGCTGGACCCAGGAGTGACCCTCTGAGATAATAACGCAAAGGAATTTAAATTTGCTGACCCTCTTCACCCTGTGATCCCTGATGAGAACTGGTTCATGGACCTTTGGTTTCCTCTTCCTGCCGTCAATAATCAGCTCGTTGATTTTGCTAATGTTGAGTGAGAGGTTGTTACTGTGGCACCATTCAGCCAGATTTTCAATTTCCCTCCTAAATGCTGATTGGATGCCACCTTTGATTCAGCCAACATTGGTATCATCACCAAACTTAAATACTTAGCCTCACAGTCACAAGTATAAAGCGAGCAGAGCAAGGGGCTAGGCTCATAGCCTTGGAGTACACTTGTACTGATACTGAGGAGATGTTGCCAATCCAATCTGGCTGGGGTTGGCAAATGAGGAAATTGAGGATCCAGTTGCACAAAGGTGTATTGAAGCCTAGGTCGTGGAGCTTTATTGATTAGTTTTGAGGGGATGATAGTGTTGAATGCACAGCTGTAGTCAATGAAGATTATCTTCATTGTTCAAACGTTCCAGGGCTGAGTGAAGAGCCAATAAAGTGGCATCTGCCATTTCATGTAGACAACTGATTACATTTTTATGTATGGATAATGAGGTTATGCATTCTCAGTTTGAAGTTGTCATTTATGAAATATATTTATATTGGAGATGCAGTATCATCCAAAGAATTGGAAGTGGGGCTTAGCATATGCCCCATGGCAAAGGGAGCAACGGATAGAAAATAAATTCAACTTACTCAGAACGCAGAGTCTAAAGAGGACAACCAGAAATGGCAACACATTTGCCCAGTAATCGCAGGGTGTCACTCCATAAAAAAAGTATTAAATAATCCATAAATTATGGACATAAATCAAGTATAATTCACAAAGCAGTGTGCCTGATAGGGGAATTTCTCAGACATCTGTGTTCTGTCTGGCCATAATGTTGTCAAATTATGATACCGCAGTTAGTGTTGTTTTGTTGCTAATGTTTTTACTTACGGGTGACAGCATTAGTTAAAAAAAAGATAATTTATTACTTGAAGCTAGGAAAGCTTTAATTAGGATAATTAATGAAAACATGTGAGTTTGTATAACATTCTAGTTTTAACTGGATTGAACGCATGTTCCCTTTTTAATGCATGGAATATTACCAATTTTCTATCCCTCCCAGAGTCTTGACTCTGTTCCCTCAAAGGGACTTTTTAAAAACTGGGTTGAGGAGCATATGGTTGCACTGAGGTCTGGACTCCATCTGAAGTTAAGGGCATTTGATTGAGATTGGGAATTCAGGCAAGGCATGGGCTTTTCTTATACAAAGTCAAACACCGTACACAGACACAGAATACAAAGGTGCAAGGAAGTAATCTGGCAAAGAGTAGAAGAATGCATTGGAAAAAGTGGGACACAAGAGACAGAGAAAGAAGCCTAGAACCTCATTCACAAATGCCCAGACATTACCTCAAGGTAAATTTAGTGATTTATTAAACAGCAGAACTGTGGATTGGTTATCAGTGAAACTACAAAACACTGAACACTTCTTGAACTTTCACATCCATCTTTCAAACTTTCCATCTTGTTGAACCTATTGCACCAAACCAACCAGGCTTTCGCTATCAAATGCAGACATTCTCTGGTTACAGTAGTCTGGGGAGTTTGGGTCACTCAACAGATTTTGAGATCACCAGGAAACAGTCACTTTAATTGCCGTTTTTGTTATTTTTAATGGCTAAGTCAAGGGAAGTCAAAGGCAGCATTAAAGCAAAAGAAAGGGCATAACATTTCACAAAAATTAGTGTGAGGCTAGAGAAATGCAAAGCTTTTTAAAAACAAGGAAGGCAAAAAAGCAATAAGGAGAGAAAAGATGAAATATGAAAGTAAGCTAGCCAATATAAAAGAGGATATCAGCAATTTTTTCAAATACATAAAGAGTAAAAAAGCGAGTAGCAAGAGTAGATAACAAACTGCTTGAAAATTATGTTAGAGAGGTAGCAAAGGGAAACAAAGGAATTCCAGGTGAACTCATTCAGTGTTTTGCATCAGTCTTCACAATTAGTATGCCAGAAATTCACAAGTACCAGGGAGCAGAAGTGAGTGTTGTTACTATTACTGAGGAGAAAGTGCTTGGGAAGATGGAAAGTCAAAGTAAGATAAATCACCTGGATCACACCCCAGAGTTCTGAAGAAGGTAGCTGAAGAGATTATGGAGGCACTAATATTTGATCTTTCAAGAAGCTATATTCTGGAATGGTAGTGGAGGAATGGAAAATTGCAGATGCCGCTCAAATCTTCAAGAGAGTGAAGCAACATACATGAAGTTACAGGTCAGCTGGCCAGACTCAAAGCCATAAGCTCCCAGATCCCAGTCAACCCCCATACACCTGCCTTTTCACCATATCCTTTGATGCCCTAACCAGTCAGGAAAGAATCAACTTTTGCCTTAAATACACACATGGACTTGACCTCCACTGCAGTCTGTGGCAAAGCATTCCACAGATTTACAACTCTCAGCCTAAAAAAATTCCTCCTTACCTCTGTTCTAAAGGGTTGTCCCTCAATTGTGAGGCTGTGCCCTCTAGTTCCGGATATCCCCAACACAGGAAACATCCTCTCTACATCCACCCTATCTGGTCCTTTCAACATTTGGTAGGTTTCAATGAGCTCCTCCTGAATTCTTCTAAATTCCTGTGAGTACTGGCTGAAATCTGCCAAATGCTCCTCATATATTAACCCTTTCATTCCTGGAATCATCCTTGTGAACCTCCTCTGGACTCTCCCCAATGACAACACATCCTATCTGAGATATCAGGCCCAAAGCTGTTGACAATATTCTTAAGTGTGGCCTGACTAGTGTTTTAGCATTATCTCCTTGCTTTTATACTCTGTTCCCCTTGAAATAAATGCCAGCATTGCATTTGCCTTCTATACCACAGACTCAACCTGTAAGTTAACCTTCTGGAAGTCTTACACGAGGACTCCTAAGTACCTCTTCACCTCTGATATTTGAACCTTCTCCCCATTAAGATAATAGTCCACACTATTGTTCCTTTTGCAAAAATGAATTATCACACATTTTTCAAAACTGTATTCCATCTGCCACTTTTTTGCCCATTCTTTCAATTTATCTAAGTCCTGCTGCAATCATATTGCTTCCTCAGCACTACCTACCCCTCTACCTATCTCCGTATCATCCGCAAACTTTGCCACAAAGCCGATGATTCCAATATTTAAATCACTGATAAACAATTTGAAAAACATTGGTCCCAATACTGACTCCTGAGGAACATCACTAGTCACCATGAGCCAACCAGAAAAGGCCCCTTTTATTCCCACTCGCAGCCTCCTGCCTGTCAGCCATTCCACTACCCATGCCACTTTCTTTGTTGTAACGCCATAGCATTTTATCTTGTTAAGCAGCCTCATGTGTGGCACTTTATCAAAAGCTTTCTGAAAATCCAAGTAAATGACAACCACTGCCTCTCCTCTGTCCACCCTTCTTGTTACTTCCTCGAGTACTCTAACAGATTTGTCAGGCAAGATTTCCCTGACTTTGACTTATTTTATCATTATTCTCCATGTACCTGAAACCTCATCCTCAGTAATAGACTCCTACACCTTCCCAACCACTGGCCCATAATTTCTTTTCTTTTGCCAACCTCCCTTCATAAGGAGTGTAGTGACATTTGCAATCTTCCAGTCCTCCAGGACCATGCCAGAATCAAACGATTCTTGAAAGATCATAACCAAGCATCTGTTATCTCTTCCTCAACCTCTCTCAGGACCCCAGGATGAAGTCCATCAGGTCCAGGTGACTTATCCACCTTAAGACCTTTGAGTTTGCTTAGCACATTTTCCTTTGTGATGGCAATGGCACTCACCCCTGCTCCTGGCACTCATGGACCTCTGGCACACTGCCAGTGTCTTCCACAATGAAGACTGAAGGAAAGTACCCATTAAGTTCATCTGCCATTTCTTTGTCCCCTATTACTACCTCACCAGCATCATTTTCCAGTGGTCCAATATCAATTCTTCATATAATGGATAAAAAAACTTTTGGTATCCTGCTTTATATTATTGGCTAGTTGCACTCATAGTTCATCTTTTCCCTTCTTATAGCTTTTTTAGTTGCCTTTTGTTGGATTTTAAAAGCTCCCCAATCACCCAACTTCTCACTCACTTTTGCTACATTATATGCCCATTCCTTGGCTTTCATGCAGTTCTTAACTTCCTTTGTCAGCCATGTTGCCTACCCCTGCCATTTGAGAACTTCTTCCTCTATGGGGCATATCTATCCTGTGCCTTGTGAAATATTCCCAGAAACTTCAGCCATCCCTGCTCCTGCTGTCATCCCTGCCAGTATCCTCCTCCAATCCACCTGGGCAGGCTCCTCTCTCATGTCTCTGTAATTCTTTCTATCCCAGTGTGATACAGATACATGTGAATTATGCTTCTCCCTCTCAAATTGCCATATGAATTCAATCATGTCATAATCACTTCAGTACTTATCAAGAAGCTCATTATTATGGATGAGGATTCAGGGAACTTGGAGGCACATGGTAAAGTAGGTCAAAGTCAACATATTTTCCTTAAGAGGAAATCTTGCCTGAAAAAATAGTTGGAATTCCTTGAGGAAATAACAGTTATGATGGACAAGGGAGAGTCAATGGATGCTGTTTGCTTGGATTTTCAGCCGGTCTTTGACAAGGTGCCACACATGAGGCTGCTAAACAAGATAAGAACTCATGGTATTACAGGAAAGATACTAGAATGGATAGAAGAACAGACAAAATTGCTTAAGGAACTCAGCAAATCAGATAGCATCTATGGAAATGAATAAAAATTCAATGTTTCAGGCCGAGACCCTTCTTCAGGTCTGGAAAGGAAGGAAAAAGATGCCAGTATAAAAGAGTGGGGAAAGGGAAGAAGGACTAGCTCAAAGATGATAGGTGAAGCCAGGTGAGCAGGAAAGATAAGACGCTGGAGAAGAAGGATTCTGATAGGAGAGGAGAATGGACCATGAAACAAGGGGAAGAAGGAGGTGATAAGCAAGTGAGGAGAAGAGGTAAGAGGCCTGAATAGAAGACAAGGGAAGGGGAAAGGAAGTTTTACTTGAAGGAGAAATTGATGTTTGTGGCATCAGGTTGGAAGCTACCCAGATGGAATATGAGGTGTTGCTCCTCATCCTGAGAGTGGCCTCATCATGGCAAAAAAGGAGGCCATGGACTGACATGTTGGAATAGGAATGGGAATATGAATTAAAATGGTTAGCCACTGGGAAATTCCACTCTCAGCAGATGGAGTAGAGGTGCTTGTCAAAGCAGTCCCCAATTTACGTCAGGTTTTACCATTGCAGAGGTGGCCACATCAGGAGCACCAGATACAGTTCACAACCCCAACAGATCTGCAGGTGAAGTGTTGCCTTTCTTGGAAGGACATTTGGTGGCCTGAATGGAGGTCTGTAAGAAGGTTGAATGAGCAGGTGTAGCAATCCAGTTGCTTGCTGGGTTATGCGCCAGGAGGGAGGGAGATTAGTGATGATGGATGAATGAACAAGGGAACCATGGATGGAATGATCTCTGCAGAAACTGTAGAGAGGAAATAAAGATGAGTTTGGTGGTAGGATCCCATGAAGATGGCAGAGAATGATCTGTTGAATGCAGAAGCTAATGAGGTGGTAAGTGAGGTTAAGAGAACAAGAGGTGGTGTAAAGATGGTGTGAGTTCCATACAAAATGCTGGAAGAACTCAGCAGGCCAGGTAGTATCTAAAGAAATTAATAAACAGTCGATGTTTCATGCTGAGACCCTCCTTCAGGATTGACTGACTGGCAAGAGGCAAAGAGTGGGAATAAAGGGGGCCTTGTCTGGTTGGCTGATGACGAATAGTGCTATTTTGAAAGGGTAAGTGTTTGGACTGCTTCATTTCATGTTATATGTCAATAATCTGGATGATGGACTTGATAGTCCTGTGGTGACATTTGTGGACAATACAAAGGTTGGTGGAGGGACAGGTAGTGCTAAGAAAGCTGGGGAGTCTGCAGAAGGACTTGAATAGCTTAGGAGTATAGGCAAAGAATTGGCAGATGGAATACAATGAATGGAAGTGAATAGTCAAGCACTTCGGTATGAGGAATAAAGGTGTAGCCTATTTTCTAAATGGCACCAAACTGAGATCTCAAAAGTGCAGGGGGACCTGGGAGTGCTAGTGCCAGACTCCGTGTTTGCATTTATTTCAAGGGGAATAGAACATAAAGTCAAGAATGTACTGCTGAGGTTTTATAAGGCATTGGTTAAACTTCATTTCAGAGTACTGTGAGCAGTTTTGGACCCCTTATCTAAGAAAGGATGTGATGGAATTGGGGAGGGTCCAGAAGAGGTTCAATAGTATGACTCTGGGAATGGAAGGGTTAATGTAAAGGAGCATTTAGTGGCTCTGAGCCTGTTCTCACTGGAATTTAGAAGAATGAAGGGGGGGTGGTTGAGGGATGGGGGGTGTGGAGGTAATTCTCATTGAAACCTAACAAATATTATGGAGATGTTTCCAGTAGCAGGGGAGTTTAGGACCATGGGGCACATCCACAGAGTTCAAGGACATCCCTTTAAAACAGAGATAAGGAGAAATTTCTTTAGCGTGAGTGTGGTGAATTTGTGGAATTCATTGCCACAGACATCTGTAGAGGCCAAATCATTTGGTATATTTAAAGCGGAGGTTAATAGACTCTTGATTAGTAAGGGTGTCAAAATTTACAGGGAGGAGGCAGAATAGGGTTGAGAGAAAAAAATAAATCTCTCCTGCTTGAATGGTGGAACAGACTCGATGGCCTAATTCTGCTCTTCCATCTCATGGTGTTATGGTCCAGGTTATATTTTAAATTAAAAAGCTTTCTCAATTAACTTACAGTGTTCGGTGTTTTCCTTAGCTCCATTTTCCAACGACAAGTTTAAATCTGCATGCAGTGGATTGAAATTGGGAAGCCATTTGATCTCAACTTGACATAAAAAGGGCAAGCAACATTAATCTCCTTTGTACAATTATATAATGAGATTTACCAAGAGAGGAAACCAATAATCATGCATTCAAATTGAGTGCTGAAAGCAATTGGGGAGAGGAAGATAATAGATTATAAACATATATTAACAATAAATTTGCAAGCAAAAAACTTCATTAATTTTGACACTTCCTGAATATATGGTTTCTTATTTGTTTAGCACATCATCATCACTATGGGCCATGTCTTATGGCTAGCAATCACGGTCCCATGCCCATGATTGTTCCGGGTAAATGTGGTTTGTCATTGCCTTTTTCTTTACAAGACGGGTGACCCCAGCCATTATCGATACTCTTCAGAGATTGTCTGCCTGGCGTCAGTGGTCGCCAGCTGCTCGTGCGACCACCCGCCACCTGTCCTCATGGCTTCAAGTGATCCTGATGGGGGGCTAAGCAGGTGCCACACCTTGCCCAAGGGTGACCTGCAGCCCAGTGAAGAGAACTGACGCCTTACCTCTCCTTTGCTGGAAATGAATCTTCACCTCGCCACTCGTATTTAGCGCAATAGAATCAAAAAGACAAATTACCACATCAAAAATATATCACTTTGAAAGACTTTTCTCTTTCCATCGACGCCGCCCGATTTGCTCTGTGAGGTACTGTAGAAGTAGGAAAGATTTTACTAAAACGATGCACTTCATAGTAATATCATCCACGCTAGCAGCCGTGAGGATGTGTTGATCACTAGATCCATTACCGAAGAAACTAAACAAAAATAATCGTTGCGACAGTTTATCTGTACGGAGCGCTATAATGTTTAGAGCACGGATGGAGAGTTCCCCGTCTATCGTGTGTGTATCGGCAAAAATATTGAACTTTCTGTCGCCTCCTGGGTCTCCACTGCCACTCTTCAGGCACTTCACCAGCTCCCTTTTAAAGTTAATGAAAGCCTCTGACAGCGTCACCCTCTAGAGGCAGTGAGTTCCATCCCCTCACTACTTTGTGAATGAAAAAGAGTCGCATCAACGCCCCTCTGGTACCTTCCACAATTAAATCTGTTATGCAGTTAGATCTTAAAACAGGACAACGTATCTTCAATCCACCGGTAATGTCTCACTCACCGACTACCGTGAGGTTGTAGTTGAAGGCGAGAGTCAGCAAGCCAAGATTGTCCAGTCTTCCCATGGCCAACAGTTCACAGGTCACCCTCAGGAGAAAATCCAAGCAAAATTACCTCTCTGGTCAGGCTGAAAGAAAAAAAAGTAAAACGTGTCTTTGTTTTCGCCCTTTTATCGAATTTACGATGTTATTTTTAAAATAATGAATACAGTTACGGGAGATTGTTCCCTCTGCAGCTGTCTGCAAACCCAAGGCAAAGCAGCTCCACTCTGTCACCTTCGCCGGCTCCCTCCTGGGTGACAACTGCACAGACAATAGAGCTTCCGCGTATCCCTCCCACTGAGGGCTATTCTTACCGACCAAAGGCATTCCTGCATCCTGACAGATCCTAGATATTTTGGTGCAGCCCATTTGGAGAAAATAATAGAATCCGCGGGATTAAATTGGATTACTAGAGTATTCCCTTTGACCGTCGTGTAAAACAGAAAATAGCTTGCTCCTCTCAATTCCAGGACAGAACCCAACCTAATCTTGAAAGTCAGGAAGGTAAAACAAAGTAGTGAAATTTCTATCGATTTACATAGTGAATTTTGTTTATATATTGGTTTAAATACTTGATGTATACCACGTTATACTTGTTCTATTACAACAGGACTTTGAACTGTTTAATTATCTGTAAGTGCTTTGGAACTTTGATAGGGAGATAGAACTGCAAGTTTTACTTGTTTTGCAAACTGGAGTCCACCAGTCCATTCTAGTTAACCAATCCAAATATTTTCAATTTTCCATTATATAAACAAACTGATGGTATGTATTTCCCCTCTCCACCTCCATCTACCCATCACTCATACACTCTTTCCAATAGTTCCCCTCCCCTCCTTTATTCAATCCTCCGCCTTCCTGTCCTGTAAGATGCCATCATCTTTCAACCTTTTGTCATTTCCATTTATCACCTCCTAGCCTCTGACATGATTCTTACTCTCCTTCCTCCCTCATCAGCCAATCATCCTCCCATAGCTAGATTCACCTATCAATTGCCAGATCCTACTCCACCCCTTTCCACCACCATGTTATAATGCCTTCCTCCCTCTTTCTTTCCTATCCTGATGAAGCATCTTGACCTGGAATGTCAATTGTCCATAAGACCATAAGACATAGGAGCAGAATTAAGCCACTCAGCCCATCGAGTCAGTTCTGCCATTCCATCATGGCTGATCCCGGATCCCACTCAACTCCATACACCTGCTTTTTGCCATATCCTTTGATGCCCTAACAATCAGGAAATTATCAATATACCCAGAGACTTGGCATCCACAGCAGTCTGTGACAGAGCATTCCACAGATTTACTACTCTCAGGCTAAAACAATTGCTCCTTACCTCTGTTCTAAATGGCTGCCCCTCAATTCTGAGGCTGTGCCCTCTAGTTCTGGATACCCCACCATAGGAAACATCCTCTCCACATTCACCCTATCTAGTCCTTTCATCATTCAGTAGGTTTTAATGAGATCTCCACGTATTCTTCTAAATTCCAGTAAGAACAGGCCCTAAGCTGCCAAATGCTCCTCATATGCTAACCTCTTCATTTCTGAAATCATCTTCATGAATCTCCTCCAAGGCCCTGCACAATAGAGAGCATTAATTAATATCAACTCCGTACTGTTGGGGGTCCTGGTCACAGGTCACTGAAAACACTTTGACAATTCACTTTGATGGCACCCCCACTTCATCACTGGCAACAAATAGGGACCTGAAAGACTAGAGAATACTAATGTAGTACCATTAGAAGAGTCATAAAAAGAAGCCAAGAAGCTACAGGCAGGTGAGTCTGGATAACTTGCTGGAGGGTGTCCTGAGGGACAGGATCTAGCAACTTTCGGAGAGACAGGGTTTGGTTCAGGACATTGCGCGCGTTGGACCTCTGTGTGGGAAATCTCGTCTGACAAGTCTCAAGGTGGTAACCAAGTAGGCAGGTGAGGCTAGGGTAGTTGATATAGTACCTGTATAAATTTTGGCAAAGCTTTTGATAAGGACCCCAGTGTAAGGTGGTCTGGAAGGTTAGACCACATGTGATCCGGGGGAGATAACAGACTGGCTTCATAACTTTGCAGTGGTAGGAAGCAGTGTGACATTGAAGGGTTGTTTCTCAGACAGAGATCTATGTCTAGTGATGTTGCACGAGGGTCAGTTGCTTGTAATTTCTATAAATGATTTGGATGTGTATGTACAAGGCACGCTTAGTAAATTTGTGGATGACACTGAAAGAAGTGGTGTAGAATGTCATGAAAATTTACAGGGTGACTTCAATCAGTTACGTACAAGTGATTGACAAATAATGGCTTTTAATCCAGATAAATGTGTGGTATTGCATTTTGGGAGATCAAACCAGAGTAAGAATTATACAGTGAACGGCAGGGCCCTGGGGAGCACTATGGAACTAATACACCGAGGAATGCGAGTGCATAGTTTGCTGGAAGTGCCGTCACAGATAGAGAGGGTGAAGAAGGCATTTGGATGGGCATTCAGCACAGGAGTTGGGAAGTTGTGTTGCAATAATCAGAGGCTTTGGTGCGGCTGCAGTTGGAGTATTGTATACAGTTTTGATCACCCTGTTATATGAAAGAGTTTTTTAAAAAAAGTACAAAGAAGATGAACCAGGATGTTTTCTGGACTTGGGGCTTGAGTTATAAGGAGGGGTTGCATGGACTCCTACATTCTAGGGAATAATCTTCCAGAACTTTATTCCCTGCAATGTAAGATATTGAGGAATCACTTGATGAAGGCATATAAGATTATGAAGAGCCTAGACAGGGTGAAAGAACATAGTCACTTTCCCAGGAAGAGGGTGCTAAAACAAGAGGGCATAGGTTTAAGATCTATAGCGTGAGATTTAAAAGGGACATCATGGGCAGCTCTTCATGTAAAGAGTGGTGTGTATTTGAAATGAGCTGCCAGAAACAGAGGTTAAGGTGAGCTCATTAGCAACAATTAAGAGCCACATATTTCATGGACTATGTGCCAAATGTGAACAGACGGGATTAGATTGCTAGGAAACACAGTCAACATGGACAAATTGGGCTGAAGGACCTGTTTCTATGCTGTATAGCTCAATGACTGTATCAGGTTTCTCTTTTATCTCCTTTGCTCCAAGGTACACAAACATGAACCAGTCTCTAATGCAGTGATTATATTCATAGACTGGTATTTAAGAGTAATTGAGCTCTAATCAGTCTCAGAATTGAATAAAATAGAGAAATAAAAAGTTGAGATGAACAAGAACAAAAATACATTTGGTTTACTCAAGACCTTTAGGGAAGGAAGTCTGCTTCCTTCCACAATCATACTAACATTCCCTTAAACGTGCTCATGAAAAATGGGTAGTAATTGCAATTTTGAAACACCAAAAAAATTACTGAGATACAACCTTGTAACAGACTGTACAAAAATCTGTCATCCACACAGACTGCAACTCCAGGCAACTGAGTCGCAATTACACTTACAACTCTGTTGCATTGCTTGCTCTGATGACTGGTTACATTCACTTCGGTGGGACAGTGTTGCAGCCTGTGGAGTAGAACTCACAGCTTCCACAACCCTGTATCAATCTATATTCACATCTGTAAGATCACCCCTCATTCTCCTATGCTCCATGAATCAAATCCCAACCTGCCCACCCTCTCTCCATAGCTCTGCTCTTCGAGCACTGGCAACATGCTCAGAAGTCTCCCCTGCATTCTTTCCAACATAAATGCCACTTCTGCTGCAGCAGAACAAAATATTAAAAATGCAGCCTCACCAACATCTTGTACAACTGTAACATAACATGCCAACTTCTATACTTGTGCCCTGTTTGATGAAGGCCACATACACCACCTTGTCTATCTACACACCACTATCAGGGAACTGTGTACTAATGCTTCTAGTCCCCTCTGTCTTCCAATACACTTACAGGACCAAACTTTCACTGCATAAGTCCTACTCTCAGTTATCTTCCAAAAATGAAAGGCTCATGCCTATTTAAATTAAATTCCATTTGCCTCTCCTCAGCACTTTTAGCCAGCTGATCAAAATCCCTTTGTAAAACATGTTTATGACACCACCAATTTTAGTGTCATTTTAAAACTTAATATACATTCCCAAGGTTTTGAAGGCTCTGCTCAGATGGACCGGCTATGTGATCCGCACGGATGAGTCCAGAACGCCGCGTCAGTTGTTCTACGGAGAACTGGAGCAGGGCAACCATGCCCAAGGTCGCCCAAAGAAGAGGTACAAGGACAACCTCGTCAAACCTTAAGTGGACCAAACTCCAGCCCCGCAACCTCGAACACATTGCTGCTGATCGGTCCAAGCGGCGCAATCTATGCTCCAAGGCAGCAAACAACTTCCAAGCCAACTGGCGCATGCAGCGCCTCAAGGCGAGTCAAGAAAGACACAGGAAGGCATCCACTCCTGCCCCAACAGGCGGTGCTCCTTACCCCATCTGCAACCACATCTGCGCTTCGGACTTCGGCCTCAGAAGTCATATGTGTGCCCACAGACGTTGACTGCGCAACACATGCGTCTTCCTCGGACTTTGAGAGACTACTACTACTACTACACTACTATACATTCCCATCCAAATCACTGATATAGATGATGAATAGCAATGGGCCTTGTACCTACAGTTACGCATCTCCAATCCAGGAAGTATTCACCCTGGAGGTTGCTATTCCTGTCCGCACCTTTTGGCACACCGGGCAGCATTCTTTAGCCTTTTTTCACAAGGCCAAATTGTTAGCTCAATGCTTAACCCAGCACAGACGGAAAGTGTACAAGGAGCTGGCTGGATTCGAACCCGAAACCGCTCACCTTGAAGTCGGGTGCTAACTGCCACTAAACCACATGCTGTCTATTCACCCCCAGAGGATATATGTCAGTTGTATCAATGTGCACAAATATTTCTGGCCGCTTGTTCTTACTTTTGAGAATGGACTGCAATCACTCTTTGACTCCAGACAACACACCATCCTGGCGTCCCTTTTGCAGTCTTAGAATCTTCTGCCCGTACCCCCCCCCACCCCCCACCGACTAACTATTGAGATTCCTTTTATTGTGGTCCTGTTTGCCTTCACCCTTCCCTGCTGAGCCTCAGAGCCAACCCTGCTGCCAAAAGCAATGATTCCCATGTTCTATGACTCTCCATGACTTTTTGTTTGTATATCATATTCCCAGCATCCACAGGACTTTGTTGTTGTTTTAGTTGCGATGAAAGCTCACCAAAGCTCAAAATGGAGCTCAGCTGTCACAGAGAGCACTTTCGTCTGTCCATGACCCAGGACTCACAAGTGTGGCTCCCTGTGTTGATGAAATTATTAGCCCTTTGAAGGACAACAGATAACGTAAATGTAGACATCAGACCATTCCTAATGGCTACAGGAATGGGTTTAAATGCAGGCAAGTGGAAAAGAATGCCAGATAGCAAAACACATTACATTCCAAGTATCTAAGTTATCAGGCAACTACAGTCTAAAAGGAGTTTAAATTGCATGCTGTTTAAAAGCATCAATAAGCATTTGATGTCTGAGCAATATATTTGCAATAACAAGCATAAAGGCAACAGTGACAGAGCTTATCTTTATATCAAAGATGATCTACTAGAAAATAATTGAGCTGCTTACCATAAATTATGGTCAACTTCATGATTTCAGTTCTCTGTATTATCTGAGTTAACTGAGAAGGGACCTATACTGTACATCACACCTTAAAAATATCCATCAGAGATTCATTTGGAGCTTATTGAAAACTACAAAGTTTTTTGTTTGGTAGATGATTTTTCTGCTGTGCAAACCAAGAGATTTACTACTCATTTCATAGCAGATTTTTTTTTTAGCTTTATAAACTTGGAGTTATTTTCTGAGTCAGGGCTGTATGCTCAAGTGTTCTTAATTTGGCTGAGAGGAAAAGAGGATTGGTGGTGAATTTCATGAAATTTCTTTTGATTTTAAACTTACATGTAAGTTATATAGCAACACTGTTACTTTGCCAAATTTGGGTAGACAGATACAGTATATTCACCTCCGTAAGGAGGTATTTAAATAAGTTCCATCTCCTTCCTCACATGAAAATGACAAAGGCCATCAAGGCAATTCAAAGTAGAGCACATGTTAGTCAGTTTTTTGGGGGATCTGGTGATCTCTGGCAACGTCAGCTTTTGTTGCCGGTCCCTAATTGACCTTTAGAAGGTCGTTGGTTATTAGTTTATTATTGTCTCATGTACTGAGAAAAGCTGTTGTTTGCATGCCATCCAGACACGTCAATCCATGCATAAGTACATCACTGTAGTACAGAAGGAAACAATGCCGAATATAGTGTTACAGTTACAGAGAAAGTGTGGTGGACAGATAGCTTGCAAGGACCATGATGAGGTGAATAGAGATCAAGTGTTCATTTGTAGTGTATGAGGTCCGTGCAAGAGTTTTATAACAGTGGGATAGAAGCTGTACTTGAGCCTGATCGTATGTATACTTAAGCTTTATATCTTATATTCAATAGGAGGCAGTAGGAAGAATAATGAGGATTAAAAGGGCTCTTGGTTATGTTTCCTGAGGTAGCATGAAGTGCAGATGGAGTCCGTGGAAGGTAAGGATGTCTTCATGACCAGCTGGCTCATTTCACTACTCTGCTATTTCTTGTGTTGTTGGGCAGAGTAGCTGCTACACCAAAATGCAAAGCATCCAGATAAGGTGCTTTCTGTGGGAATCTTAAAAATTTGTGAGTGTCTACAGGAACATGCTGAATCTTGATTTACTTCTGAAGAAGTGTGGTGTACTCTCTTGGCTTTCACACCCATGTAGCTGGACCAGTACATGAAGGGACATCCATTTAGAACAGAGATGAGAAAGAATTTCTTTATCCAGACGGCAGTGAGTCGGTGAAATTCATTGCCACAGACGGCTGTGGAGGCCAAGTCATTGGATATATTTAAAGCAGAGGTTGATAAGTTCTTGATTAGACAGGACATCA
Organism: Hypanus sabinus; assembly: GCF_030144855.1. NCBI lineage: Eukaryota > Metazoa > Chordata > Chondrichthyes > Myliobatiformes > Dasyatidae > Hypanus > Hypanus sabinus. Next base: position 37,622,545 of record NC_082711.1, read on the forward strand.
GAGGTTACTGGAAGAAGGCAAGAGAATGGGGTAGAGAAGGATAATAAATCGCCCATGATGAAATGGCAGAGCAGATTTCAATAGGCCAAACGGCATAATTCTGCTTCTATGATTTATGGTTTTATGGTTTACTGCAAATTGATAGGATACCTATTAACTCAAAGTGCAGATACCATACAGAGGTCAGAATCTAACTCTACTCACTGAATCTGTGAGACAGCTGTATGACTTGATGTACAATTATGCTGCATTTAACTACAGTGCATTTCGCAGTTATTTTGAGCTGCTACCTTTATACTCCAGTGGCTGAGGCGAACAGGGCAGTGAATGTGGGCTTTTGGTTTTGGTAGTGTTGAGACAGTCAAAAGTTGGTGGACTTACAGCAATTCAGGCAAGTAAAAAGTGTTCCAGCCTCCTGAGCTATTCCTTGTAGGCTGTGGTGTCAGGAGATGAGCCACTTGCTATAGGATGCTTAACATCTCATATCCATAATCTTAACATGGCTGGTCAATGTCAGTTATTGGTCAATGTGAACCCTAACAGGTTGATTGGGAACTCGGTGGCAATAATGCCCCTGAATAGGAGATTAGTTTCTTTTTTTTTTGTTTGTGTTGGTCTCTGCCTGGCATGATTCTCGCTCATACGTTACTGATTATTTACCATCCCTTGCCTGAATGATTTCTAGATCCTGCTGCATGCAAGCTTCATATGCTGAGGAATTGCAAATGGACTCAACATTGCATGAACTTTCGATCTTATGGAAAGACAATCAATCATGAAGCAGCTGAAAATGGTTTGACCTTGATCATTAAGGCTAAGGAATTTGTACAGTACTACCCTGAGGTTAGGACGACTAATTCTTCTTGCCAGATTTGTCTCCAGCCATTGGAATTCTATACCAATGATGATCACAGTAACCAGAGCACAATTGTTCAACTTCCACCCTGCTTGTAAAATCACTTGGTCTATTTCTGACACCTCTCTCCCCTTTCTTGGTCTGTCTCCATCTCAGGGGAAAAAAAAATCTACCAATATTTTTTTATAAACCTACCAATTCCCACAGTTATCTTAACTATACCTCTTCCCACCCTGACTACTGTAAAAATGCTATTCCCTTTTCTCAGTTTCTTCAATTCTGCCACATCTGTACCTAGAATGAGGCTTTTCTTTCCATGACATCAGAGGTACCCTCCTCCGCCAAAGAACAAACGTTTTCTTCCTGCACCATTGATGCTGCCCTCACCCACATTTCTTCCAGTTCCCGGACATCCACGCTCACCTCATCATCCCACCACCTTAACAGGGATAGAGTTCCTCTTGTCCACAGCTACCATCCTAAAAGCCACTGCATCCAACACATCATTCTCCACAACTTCTGCCATCTTCAACAGGTAAAGCACATCTTTACCTCCTGCCCCCCTCCCCTCCCCACCAACAGGGATTGCTCCCTCCACGATTCCTTTATCCATTCATCCCTCCCACACTGACCCGTCCTGGCACGTATCTCTGCAAGTGACAGATACACTACAATTGCCCATTTACCTCCTCCCTTTCTTCCATTCAGGGTCCCAGACAGTCCTTCCAGGTGAGGCAACGTTTCACTTGTGAATCTGTTGGGATTGTCTATTGTATCCAGTGCTCCTGATGCTGTCTCCTGTACGCTTGTTAGACCAGACATAAATTGGGGGAATCGCTTTGTCAAACTCCTCCACTCCATCCGCCAAAAGTGGAATTTCCTAGTGGCCAACCATTTTGATTCCTATCCCCATTCCCGTTCCAACATGTCAGTCCACAGCCTCCTCTTTTGCCATGATGAGACCACTCTCAGGGTGGAGGAATGACACCTCACATTCCATCTAGGTAGCCTCCAACCTGATGGCATGAACATCAATTTCTCCTTTTGGTAATTCTTTCTCCTGCCTTTCTCTCTTCTTCTAACCTCTGACCCTTCTCTCTCCTTACGTCACTTGGCTATCACCTATCCCCATTGCCCCTCCTTCTTCCCTTTCTTCCATGGTTCACTCTCCTCTCCTACCTGATTCCTTCTTTTCCAGCCCTTGACATTTCCCACCCACCTGGCTTCACCTATCACTTTCCAGTTATCCTCCTACCCCTCTCCACGTCTTTTAATTCTGCCATCTTCCCTGTCCCGCTTCCTTTCCAGTCCTGAATAAAAGTCTCAACCCAGAATGTCAACTGTTTATTCATTTCCATAGATGTTGCCTGACCTGCTGAGTTCCAATAGCATTGTGTGTGTGTTGCTTTGGATTTCCAGCATCTGCAGAATCTCTAGTGTTTATTCTTCAAGTCAGTCTGGGGTATTGTCTGGTCCCATGGTCTTTGCTTTATCCAGAGCCCCTAACTACTTTAGGATATTATGTGGAGTGAATCAAATTAGTTGATGGGTTATCAATCAGAAATCAAGGTGATCCACTTGTCACCTGTCTGGCTGAATATAGCTGTGATCTTTTCTACATAGTTGTGACGTTTCCAAGATTTTTTTTTAATCCATATGCCAAAGTCATACCCTTTTTGAGACCAGTGATGTTTCTAAAACTACCTCATCAGGTTCGCTGTTTCTTGTACACCATCATTCACTTGGAATACAGAATTCCGATCTGATTCATTGCTTGTGTGGTTTTTAGCTTTTTCTGTTTGACCATCATGGTCACAGTACAACTGAGTGGCTTGCTTTGCTACTTCAGAGGGCAGTCAAAATTGAACCAACCAGATCAACCTGGAGTTACATATAAGACAGACTGATGTACAGATACCAAATATCTTACTCTAAAGAACAAGGGGTTTGACAACAATCATGAAGTTTCAATGGCCATCATTACCAAGAACAGCTGATGATTTCCCAAATTCTAGATAATTAAGTGAATTTAAGCTCCATCTGGGATTTGAACCGATGTTTCTGGATTGTTACTTTAGGCCTGTGGATTATTGGTCCGGTAACTAAATCACTGTATTTACCAGACATCGCGTTTACCAAATGAATAACCAGATGACCTAATACTGTGGATCAAAATCATCAAATTAGGTCATCTGGTTATTCATTTTATTGTTGTTTGAACAACTTTATCAATAAATATTACCTTCATTTTCTGAAGAGTAAATAGGAAAAGACCTTTAATAATTGTTTAACTTGTCCTACCTACAGCCTAAGTACCTATGAACTTGAAAAGGCAAATGAAAAGCAAGTTCGTGACTGTTCAGTGTCTTAAAAATGGCCTGTAGATCTGAAACATGCACGTAAATATCCATTTGTTCTTCTGATGGAATTACTTTATTATTGTAGTACAGACAAGGGAATGTAGTGGGAGCCCCTTGGGGCTTCATGGCTTGTATGTTTTCATTTCCTTCACAAACTCTCCTCTTAACAACAAAGCAGTGTTTCGATTCACCAGAGTTTTTAAGTGCTACTGGACACTTCCAGCTTCCATAAATATTGAAAGGTTTGCTAAAATACTTCAACAATGATAAAAGATTCAGATTGTAACTTTGGTAGTTGTTTCTTAAAAGCATCAACCATCCACCACCAGCTCCAAACTCTTCCACTACAGTCCCCACCCCTCACTTCTTTATCTTCCTTGGACAAGATAGAAGACAACCAAGATTTGAAACACCATTTCCCAACAGATATGCCTTTGGTTCTGCATTGATTGAGATGGAGTTTTAAGAATTCTTCCTCCTAGAAAATAGGCCAAATTTGTTTTCAAAAATTAATGGTCTTCAAAAAAATAAGACATCAAGAACTATGGTGAAACTTTTATATGTTTTACATTCTTGCTTCTAGAATACAGAACATATTCTGTAATAATGTTTTTATTTCTGAAAAGGTTAAAGGAATCCAAAAACTGACTACCTGCAAAGTGAAAAAAAAATATAAAGCCATGTTGCTTTCTGCTACAGTCAATATTACTCGCAGGGGAACATTTCCAGTTTCCTCTTGGATCGTTGGCTTTTAATACTGGGTACCCACATATTCCCTTAAGGTATTATTTTACTCCATTAAGATACTTTCTGCAATCCTCATCATTTCTCTTGTGGATTTCAGTTTGGTTAATTTGTGAATCGATTTTGCCTTCAATAGATTTTGTAATCTGTTCCCTTCTGCCGAATTCTTGCGCTGAAGTGCAACATTCCTGTGACCTAAAATATGTTTCAAATATTAGTTTGGCTGGAACACCTTGGGGAAAGAATGGCCCTGTGTTGCAAAATCAGGATTTTTGTTTCTGAATGCAATTATGCTGTTAATGGACACAAGGACTGAACAGCCTGATGCACCATCAATAACACTCTGAGACATAAAGGCGAGATATCGGCTTTTATTGACTGGAAGAAGGAACAAGCAATGAGTGACCACCATACTACATCCTGGAGACTGAGAGGCTGGGCTCAGGCCTCAATCGTCTTTATACAGGGGTCTGTGGGAGGAGCCACAGGAGCAGTCAGCAGGGGGCGTGTCCAGACAGGTATATGTAGTTCACCACACAACCCCTATTCCCCTATTATCCTGTTTTAACACAAATAGATACTGAATCATGTTTATTAACAGAGATAAACTGAGTCACAGAATTATAGATAATCTTTGTACAATTTCTCTCAGAGAGCCTGATTCTCTGAGAATAAAATGTAGCCAGTCCTAAAGCTATCAGGCACTTTTCATATGACAAGCCATTTAATCCCGGAATCATTTTAGTGAACCTCCTTTGAACTCTCTCCAGTTTCAGCACATCCTTTCTAAGATAAAGGGCTCAAATCTGCTCACAACACTCCAAGTGAGGCCTCACCGATGCTTTATAAAGTTTCAACATTACATCCTTGCTTTTATATTCTAGTCCTCTTGAAATGAATGCTAACATTGCATTTACCTTCTTTACCATAGACTTAATCTGCATACTAACCTTTAGGGAATCCTGCACAAGCACTGCCAAGTCCATTTGCATCTCAGTTTTTTGTATTTTCCCTCCATTTAGAAAATTGTCAACTCTTTCTTTTCTTCTACCAAAGTGCATGACCATACATTTCCTGATACTGTATTCCATCTGCCGTTTCTTTGCCTATTCTCCTAATCTGTCTAATTCCTTCTGTGGCCTCTCTTCTTCCTCAAAACCACCTGTTTCTACACTATCTTCATATTGTCGGCAAACTTTGCAACAAAGCCATCAATTCCATCATCTAAATCATTGACATACAATGTAAAAAGAATCGGTTCGAACGCAGACCCCTGTGAAACACCACTAGTCACCAGCAGCCAGCCGGAAAATGCTCCCTTTATTCCTTTGCCTCCTGCCAGTGTGCCACTGCTTTATCCATGCTAGAATCTTTCCTGTGGAACACAGGCTCATAGCTTGTTAAGCAACCTCATGTGCCACTTTGTCAAATGCCTTCTGAAAATCCAAATACTCAACATCAACCAATTCTCCTTTGTCTATCCTGTTGGTTACTTCTTCAAAGAATTCCAACAGATTTGTCAGACAAGATTTTCTCTTGAAGAAACCTTGCTGACTATGGCCTATTTTATCATTGCCTCCAAGTACCCTGAGACCTCATCCTTAATAATTGACTCCAACATCTTCCCAACCACTGCCTCTCTATCCCTCTTCTTGAAGAATGGAGTGAGATTGCAATTTTCCAGTCTTCAGGAACCATTCCGGAGTCTAGTGCTTCTTGAAACAGCATTACTAATGGCTCCATGATCTCTTCAGCAACCTCTTTCAGAACACTGGGATGTACACCATCTGGTCCAGATGACTTAACGACCTTCAGACTTCTCAGTTTCCTAAGAACCTTCTCTCTAGTTACGGTAGCTTCACACACTGCATGACCCCTGACACCTGGAACTTCTTCCTAATGTCTTCCACAACAAAGCTTCCCAATCCTCTAATTTCCAACTAATCCTTGTTCTATTATATGCCCTCATTTTGGCTTTTATGTTGGCTTTGACTTCTCTTGTTATCCATGGTTGTGTTCTCTTTCCTTTAGAATACTTCTTCTTCTTTGGGATGTATATATCCTGTGCCTTCCAAATTGCTTCCAGAAATTCCAGCCATTGCTGCTCTGCCATCATCCCTGCCAGTGTTCTTGTCCAATAAATTTTAGCCAACTCCTCTCTCAGGTCTCTGTAATTCCCTTTACTCCACTGTACACTGATGCATCTGACTTTAGCTTCTCCTTCTCAAATTTCAGGGTCAATTTGATCATATTATGATCACTTGCCCCGAAGGGTTCTTTCATCTTAAGCTTGCTAATCAAATCTGGTTCATTGCACAACACCCAGTCCAGAATTGCTGATCCTCTAGTAGGCTCAACAATGAGCTGCTCTAAAATACCATCTCGTAGGCACTCTGGAAATTCCCCCTCCTGTAATGCAGCACCAACCTGATTTTCCCAATCTACCTGTGTATTGATGTTCCCCACAATGATTGTGACACTGTTGTTTCGGTATGCATTTTCTGTCTTCCATTGTAATTTGTATGCAACATTCTTACTACTGTTTGGTGAGTCTGTATACAATTCCCACCAGTGTCTCTTTACTCTTGTAGTTCCTTAATTCTATCCACAATGATTCAACACCTTCCAACTCTTTGCCATCTCTAATGCTTTGATTTCATTTTTTACCAACAGAGCAACACTGTCCCCTCTGCCTTCCTGCCTATCCTTTTGATACAATATGGATCTTTGGACATTAAGCACCCAGCTATAATCTTTCAGCCACGATTCCGTGATGCCTACAATATCATACCTGTCAATCTGCAACTGTGCTGCAAGTTCATCTACCTTATTCTATATACTATGCACCTTCACCTTCAGTCCTGTATTCACCCTTTTCAATTTTGTCATGTCATGCTCAACCTTTTGATTTCTAACTTTGTTTGAGGTCTTAGCAACATCTGCCTCCACAACCTCTCCACTCACTGTCCTGGCACTCTGGTTCCCATCCCCCTGCAACTCTAGCTTAAACCCCACAGTGCAACATCAACAAACCTTCCCACTAGGATATTAATCTCCCTTTAGTTTAGCTGCAAACTGTCCATTATTTACAGGTCCCACATTCCCTGGAAGAGAGACCAATGATCCAAAACTCTTATGCCTTTCCTCCTACACCAACTCCTTAGCCACATATTAAACTCTATAATCTTCCTAGTTCTGGCCTCACTAACACGTGTAGCATTCCTGAGATCACAACCCTGGAAGTCCTGTCTTTTCAATTAGCACCTAACTCCCTGCACTGCCTATGCAGAACCTCATCACTTATCCTATCCGCGTCATTGGTACCTACATGGACCACAACTTCTGGCTGTTCACCCTTCCACTCAAGAATAATGAGGACTCGATCCAAAATGTCCTGGACCCTTGCACCTGCTGGGCAACATGCCACCTGGGAATCTCATGCCCATCCACAGAACCTCCTGTCCACTCCTCTAATGAATCCCGTATCACCCCAACATGCTTCTACTCCCCCTTCCCTTCTGAGTCAGACAGGCAGGCAGTGCCAGAGACCCGACCACTGTGACTTTCATTTGTTAGGTTATCCCACCCCCCCTGACATAATCCAAAGTGGTCTACCTGTTACTGAGGGGGCTGGCCACAGGGGCACTCTGCACTGGCTCCTTAACCCCTTTTCCCATCCTGACTGTCACCCAGTTTCCTGCGTCCTGCACCTTGGGAGTTAACTACCTCTCTATATGTCCTATCCATCATTTCATCGGCCTCCTGAATGATCTGGAGTTCATCCAGTTCCAGCTCCAGCTCTTTAACGTGGTTTCTTAGAAGCTGCAGCTGGATGCACTTCTCACAGTTGTAGTTGTCGTTGTCAGGGATACTGGAGGTCTCCCTGCCTTCCCACATCCCACAAGAGGAGCACTGCAGTATCCTGCCTGTCACCTCTACCTGGCTGAGCTGATATACAGAAGAGAAGGAAAAAAACTTGAGCTTTTCTTTCCGAGTAAAGCCGCTCTTTGCTAAAACCTTAAGATCACCACTCTGACTATGTCCACTCAGATGATGACCGGTACTCTTGCCCCTGCCTTCCTTTAATTTGCTTTTAATTAATCACAAATGCTGATCAGCTACTGGCAAAACTTGTTTACATTGCTATGAACCATTCCTGCCTTTTACCCTGTTTCAAGTCCCTTCCTCTCCAAACTTCTGATGTCCTGATTCGCCGTTGGTCAAGTATTGAGTACATGAGATGAAGTGAGTCCATAGGTTGTGAATGGAAGGGCAAAGGGCTGAAGAAGATTGAATCTGATAGGAGAGGACAGTAGATCATGGATTAAAGATAAGGAGGTGGTGAACCAGAGGGAGGACAATGTGGGATGTGGGCAGTGACAGCATCGAGACCCAATGTAGATTTGGTGATCACTTTGTTGAGCACCTTTGTTCCATCCACAATAAAAGCTAGTCATTTCAACTCCATATAACCATATAACATAAAACATATAACAATCACAGCACGGAAACAGGCCATCTCGGCCCTCCTAGTCCGTGCCGAACTCTTAATCTCACCTAGTCCCACCTACCCGCACTCAGCCCATAACCCTCCACTCCTTTCCTGTCCATATACCTATCCAATTTTACCTTAAATGACACAGCTGAACTGGCCTCTACTACTTCTACAGGAAGCTCATTCCACACAGCTATCACTCTCTGAGTAAAGAAATACCCCCTCATGTTTCCCTTAAACTTCTGCCCCCTAACTCTCAAATCATGTCCTCTCGTTTGAATCTCCCCTACTCTCAATGGAAACAGCCTATTCACGTCAACTCTATCTATCCCTCTCAAAATTTTAAATACCTCGATCAAATCCCCCCTCAACCTTCTATACTCCAATGAATAGAAACCTAACTTGTTCAACCTTTCTCTGTAACTTAAGTGCTGAAACCCAGGTAACATCCTAGTAAATTGTCTCTGCACTCTCTCTAATTTATTGATATCTTTCCTATAATTCGGTGACCAGAACTGCACACAATATTCTAAATTTGGCCTTACCAATGCCTTGTACAATTTTAACATTACATCCCAACTTCTGTACTCAATGCTTTGATTCATAAAGGCCAGCGTTCCAAAAGCCTTCTTCACCACCCTATCTACATGAGACTCCACCTTCAGGGGACTATGCACTGTTATTCCTAGATCTCTCTGTTTCTCTGCATTCCTCAATGCCCTACCATTTACCCTGTATGTTCTATTTGGATTATTCCTGCAAAATGTAGAACCTCACACTTCTCAGCATTAAACTCCATCTGCCAACGTTCAGCCCATTCTTCTAACCGGCATAAATCTCCCTGCAAGCTTTGAAAACCCACCTCATTATCCACAACACCTCCTACCTTAGTATCATCTGCATACTTACTAATCCAATTTACCACTCCATCATCCAGATCATTTATGTATAGTACAAACAACATTGGACCCAAAACAGATCCCTGAGGCACCCCGCTAGTCACCGGCCTCCATCCCGACACCCCTACTCTCTGGCATCTCCCATCTAGCCACTGTTGAATCCATTTTATTACTCCAGCATTAATACCTAACGACTGAACCTTCTTAACTAACCTTCCATGTGGAACTTTGTCAAAGGCTTTGCTGAAGTCCACATAGACTACATCCACTGCCTTACCCTTGTCAACATTCCTCGTAACTTCTTCAAAAAATTCAATAAGGCTTGTCAAACATGACCTTCCATGCACAAATCCATGCTGGCTACTCCTAATCAGATCCTGTCTATCCAGATAATTATTAATACTATCTCTAAGAATACTTTCCATTAATTTACCCACCACTGATGTCAAACTGACAGGTCTATAATTGCTAGGCTTACTTCTAGAACCCTTTTTAAACAATGGAACCACATGAGCAATACGCCAATCCTCCGGCAGAATCCCCGTTTCTAATGACATCTTAAAGATCTCCGTCAGAGCTCCTGCTATCTCTACACAAACTTCCCTCAAGGTCCTGGGGAATATCCTGTCAGGACCCGGAGATTTATCCTCTTTTAAATTTTTTAAAAACGCCAGTACTTCTACCTCTTTAATTGTCATAGGTTCCATAACTTCCTTACTTGTTTCCCACACCTTACACAATTCAATATCCTTCTCCTTAGTGAATACCGAAGAGAAGAAATCGTTCAAAATCTCTCCCATCTCCCTTGGCTCCACACATAGCTGACCACTCTGATTCTCTAAGGGGCCAATTTTATCCCTCACTATTCTCTTGCTTTTAATATAACTGTAGAAACCTTTCAGATTTACTTTCACCTTATTTGCCAAACCAACCTCGTATCTTCTTTTAGCTTTTCTAATCTCTTTCTTAAGATTCCTTTTACATTCTTTATATTCCTCGAGCAATTCCTTTACTCCATGCTGCCTATATCTATTGTAGACATCCCTCTTTATCCGAACCAACTTTCTAATATCCCTTGAAAACCATGGTGCTTTCAAACCTTTAACCTTTCCTTTCAACCTAACAGGAACATAAAGATTCTGTACCCTCATAATTTCACCCTTAAATGACCTCCATTTCTCTATTACATCCTTCCCATAAAACAACTTGACCCAATCCACTCTCTCTGAATCCCTTCGCATTCTCCAATCAAAAATCTCAACTCTAGGTCTTGTCCTGTTCTTTTCCATAATTATATTGAAGCTAATGCTATTGTGATCACTGGACCCGAAGTGCTCCCCAACACATACATCTGTCAGTTGACCTATCGCATTCCCTAACAGGTGATCCAACACTGCCCCATATCTAGTTGGTACTTCTATGTATTGTTGCAAAAAACTATCCTGCACACATTTCACAAGCTCTAAACCATCCAGCCCTTTTACAGAATGAGCTTCCCAGTCTACATGTGGAAAATTAAAATCTCCCACAATCACCACCTTGTGTTTACTACAAATATCTGCTATCTCCTTACACATTTGCTCTTCCAACTCATGCTCCCCATTAGGTGGCCTATAATACACTCCTATCAGTGTTATTACACCCTTCCCATTCCTCAATTCCACCCAAATAGCCTCCCTAGAGGAGCTCTCTAATCTATCCTTCCAAAGCACCGCCATAAGATTTTCTCGGACAAGCAATGCAACACCTCCTCCTCTGGCCCCTCCTACTCTATCACACCTGAAGCAACTAAATCCAGGAATATTTAGTTGCCAATCACACCCTTCCTGCAACCATGTTTCACTAATAGCTACAACATCATAATTCCAGGTATCAATCCACGCTTTAAGTTCATCCACCTTTCTTACAATGCTCCTAGCATTAAATAGATACATTTAAGATACTCTCCACCTCCTCCTCTCTTTTCATCCCTAACAATGCATTCAAATTTATTATCCTTTTCTTCCTTCTCCCCTACATCTTCGGGCTGAGCGCATCCCTTCTCCATCACCTGCCTTTCCTCCCTCACACACTGTCTATTTACTTGCTCTACTGGCGAACTAACCTCCCCTCCCATAGTTTCTTCAAATTGATTCCCACTTTGACTCCAAATTGACTCCACTTTCCAGCCCTACACTTCAGGCTCCTGTATGTCCTCCCTGATGGTTGCAATGAGAAGAGGACATGTCCTAGCGGGTGATGGTACTTAATGATGGATTCCACTTTCTTAAGGCACTGCCTTCTAAAGACGTCCCAATACCTTCACTGTAATTGTATCAATATGGTGAGCTCAGGATACATCATCTTAGACCTTGATACCCAAGAACTTCAAGCTGCTCAGTCTAGCCGCACAGTTGTGATAATTATCAATGACTGCCAATCAGTCTCTCCTTGCCTGGAAAGTGAATAATTGGAAACTATTGAATTGTGAACAATTTAAGAAAGTAAAATTTGAAATGTTTCTATTTTTACTTTCTGTTTTCATCTCTCTTTTCTCTTGTCCACACTCCAATCTTTCTTTCTATAGCTTTACTTCTCTTTTTGTATGCAGTTTGAGAGCGAATTTACCCTTTTGAATTCGGTCTCGTCAGTCTTCCACTAGTACTTTATGACATACACTTACACTCATGCAACTTTATGGGGTCAAGAGCCATAAACCAGAATAAATGACATTTAACATAATTGTCACCAAAATTGAAAAGCATCATTTTCAACCCAAATCAATTACAATCTCATTAAATAGCAGAAAGACTTGAGGTGTTGAATAGCTGGTCTTGTTCCCATGTTCCTAATTCTCATTAAAATTTAAATCAATTGGGTATGAAGAGCTCTTTTACCTTAATTCCAATTTTCAATGGATTTTCATCCCCAGTATTGAGGAAATATTAAGCAAAAATAAACTATTGTTCACCAAATTAGATTTCTTTAAAAAAAATCAACCATTCCTGTCAAATCTATTTTGAATTTGTTCACTGCTATTTTAAATTATTAACTACCATTAGACCATTAGTACCAACACACAAGCCAACTTTTCAAATTTAATCAAATTTCAAGTTCATTGCAAAAGCCAGATTTCATCAGCTTCACCAAATAGAAAGAAGGTGCCAGATTCCATGTTTACAGTAGGGAGTTGTTTTCTGCCAGTGGAAGGACTGTGTGATGACTATCAGGATACATGACCAAATATGCAGTGTAACACAAGAGAAGCTGAAAATTGCTTTGGATTTTGAGGTGCAAAATCTTATAGAATAATTTCCAGCCAATTAAAGCTACTCTTTCCAGCACCTCCAGAGCTCTGTCGATCCAATGAATCACCCAAAGCAAGGCTTGACCAGTAGTGAACACCAACCTCTCCACATAACCCAAAATATAGTCAACAGAAAGGACACAATATTTATTTGAACTGACTCATGTTTTTTTCTAAGATTGGACAGCCTGTATAAATTACTTCTCTATCTTTAAGTGTGGTCCAGAAGATTACATGTTCCATTTGATACCTCACTACTAACTACCAACAAGATGTTTTGGAAACTGGGAGTTATTTACATATTATTGGAAAAACAGAATGGGTTTTAGGAACCTGGGGAAAGTGAAAGCCGTTTGCATTTGAAGCACGTTTCACCACTCTATGAGATCATGACAGCACAGCAGCATAGTTAGGAGGCCTGCTACCTCACACCTAGAAGGGCTTAGGTTCAATCTTGGCCTTCTGTGTGGAGTTTACACCCCCTCCTCTTGACCAGACATGTTTCCTCCAGGTAATCTGGTTTTCTTCCATATCCCAATGACATGCAGGCCAGCAAATTAAATGACCACTGTAAATTGCCTCTAACATGCAGATTGGAATTGGAGTTGGTTTATTATTATCAAATGTACCAAGATGCAGTGAAAATCCTGTCTTGCATACTGTTCATACAGATCAAATCATTTCAAAGTGCATTGAGGTAGAACACAGTAAAACAATAACAATGCAGAAGAAAGAGTAACAGTTAAAAAGAAAGGCAGTAAAGGTAAACAATATGATGCGAGATTATAATAATGTAGATTGTGAAGTCAAGAGTCCATCTTGTCGTACCAGAAAACTATTTAATAGTCTTAGAACAGTGGGTTAGGAGATCTTCTTGAGCTTGTTGGTATATGCTTCCAGGCTTTTGTATCTTTTCCCTGATGGAAAAGAGGAAAAAAGAGATAAGTGTAGAATGTGGGGGAGTTGAGGAGATTTGGGGAGAATAAAATAGAGGAGTGTAGGTGTACCTTAAATGAGCGCTTGATGGTTGGAACAGGCTGGTAGTCTGAAAGCCCTGTTTCTATGAATCCTCAACTCTATGGCAAGGTTACATACACTCAAAATTTTCCCTATTCCTTAATAAAACTGTTAAACTTAAATGATAAAATTCTTCACCATTTATGAAAATCTGTTCTTTAAATTTTAGACTATGTTTCCACTCTTAGATTCCCAAATTAGCAGAAAGTTTTTCTTTATTTACTCTTGAGAAACAGCTGAGAGCACTGTAAACAGCAAAGGCTATGAGACCAGACAGCATTATAGCTCTGAAGACCTGCAATCTGGAACCAGGCGCAGACCTAGCCAAACTAATCCCATACAGCTAGAAAATTCGTCCAGGTAACTATCCCATCATGACCCAGACTTGAGCATTGTTGGGGTTGGTGAGACTTTAGGTGTCAGGTGGATCCCCCAGTTCAGAATACCCACCTTCTACCCTGCTCTTACAGCAATGGAATATGTGATAAATGTGATAATCTACAGAGAGAAAAATAAGTTTATTGTGTCCTTAAGATAATAGGGAATGACTTGGAATGTTTCCATTTCTCTTCCTGAAGTTTAAAACATAACACCATTTAGCCAGGAATTACCTCCAAATGGAAAAGTTCATAAAGTGAAATACAATACAGAAAGCCAATTATATTCCACTGCTGGCAGAAGGAATCACCCACCAAGGACACATATACTGCATGATTTTTGGGCTATTTCTAGATGGGCCTGAATTTATGCTTATTCTGACAAGAAATGCATCTAAGCATCAGCTCACTATGAAAACCATTTAAACCAATCAAGGAGATGCAGGTGGCTCAGGCTATTTAGTGAATTATCCCCCAAAAAATGACATGATATAAAATATAAAAATCACCTTATTTTGCCCCAACCCAGGAAATAGGACTCTGGGGCTCTGGTAATAGTTGAAGAAAATCGATGTTTCTTTGCAGCTCCAGCACTGGTAACAGGGCAGCAGCCACCAATTACAGCCAGACACACTATCTCTTGCAAAGTGTGCAACAGCTGCAACACACAATTTCAAACCATATTTATATATCTGAGTACGGCTCACTTACTATCAAAACCTCATACTTGGGATTTGCAAGATGTTGACAGCTCCATTTCTTTCTCACTGTTTGCAGTACAGTCCATCAACTGGCCTTCATTCAGTGAGAGTTAAACTGCACAACATTTCCTTTTTAAAGGTCCTTTTGGAAAAATATATACCCTTAGATACATAATGGAGTCAGTGACTCTGAAGTCAAGTATTTTTCCAGGTGTTCATTTCACTGTTTCATTCTTTACTTTTAAAAAAGCGTGGAGAGTTATGAAGAAAATATATTCTTAAACCTTACAATCAAGACTGCGCAATCTTGAATATAAATCAAAGTTTGACCAATATCTGACGTAGAATCTATTTTATTCTTTGTGAGCTTCATACTAAAAGTAGCTTAAATTCAAGTATCCTCAGAGCAGCAATATGATTCTACATTTGGAACCCACCCAAAATCACTCCTTGAGGAGTTTGTAATTATGGAATCACTCTGAATAAAAATCATATTTTGTTTTCTTCACAGTTTATCCCTCTTGTCCTGAAGATGTTGAAATGCACTGGAATGCAAGTGCTACATTCCGTAGGAGGTGACCACTACAGATGTCATAATGCTATTTTAAGAGATGCGGGAAGTTTTCTCAGTTTTCAGGGAAACATTCCTCCTTTAACCAACACTGAAGACAAATTGTCTGGTTGTTCACTTCATTGCTCTCTATGGAATCTCACTATGTCTGAAATGGCCCCTCTCCTCACCTTTGTAGCAGCAGTTCTTGCCACTCATTATGCAACCTGTCATGAAGTGTTGTGTCATGAGAAAATTATTCATTCGTCAAATAGACAATGAGAACAGACAGTGATGCCATCAGTTTATTCAGCAGACAGCGCAAGCATAAATTTATTTGTTTATACAGCCTGGCTGGGGTATTTCCCCTTGCACTTTCAGGCATAAAAATCTAAACTGTCACGTGAAATAAGGCACAAAGTACAAAGGAACTGGAGGCACTCAGTGGGTCAGGCAGGATCAATGGAAGGAAATGGACAATTGATGATTCAGGTCACGACCTTTTAAATTTCTATCAAATGCAGTCTCTTGGGTCTCTCTGTCAACCATTGTCTGCTTTCCAGAGAAGCTGGATAAGATCAGATGGCATTAATCCAAGGGACTATCTTTTGTACCATGTCCAGAATTTAGGTATCTCTCAAAAACTGTTACCAAAAGAACATATTAATTGGATATTGTCACATTGGCATTTAAGATAGTTTGCTACATGCAAGTTTCTGTTCCCTACATTACTACAAAGTCTGTATTTCATAAGTACACCACTGAATGCCAAGTTACAAACCCTTCCAGGTTATTGGATGTTACCCAAGTTGGCGGAGAACTATAATGCCATCTTCAATAGCTCATGAATAATCTTACATCTCTGGCACCTACAAAAATAAAGAGCAGTTACTGGAGATAACTCACATGGTGTCAGATAATGGCATGAATAGTGACTTCAGTCTGATTTTACTTGTAATATTGACATGCAATTGACAAATACTAGATACATTATTGTTGATAAAAAGGTGCATGGTAATTCCTGGATGGGAAATATTTGAAATCCATTTGCTGGAACGCAGATCAGATTTTTGACTGGCTATCAATAACCCCAATTGGGATAGCACAGAAAATGACCAGACTCATCAGATCCACAATTTCCCATTAGTTTGTAAACTATTGACCTGCATATTGGAGAATGGAGCTGCTAAAGCCACCTCGGGGAGTTAGTGTGGCACAGAAACAGGCCCTTCGGCCTGCCATGCCCATAGCACATACTTCACCTAACTAAGCAATCCCATTTACATGCATTAGGTTAGTAGATGTCCATGCCTTGGCTACTTAAGTCCTTGGTCAGGTGCTTCTTAAATGTGATGGTCGTATCTGCTTTCACTACATCTTCAGACTCCAACCACCCTCTGTATGACAATCTCACCCCACAGGTCCCCTCTCACTTTAAACTTATGCCCCTTTGTGTGAATGAAAGTGAAGGTGCTACAGTCTCTGGTTGGTCACAAAACAGAGTGCTCTACTGAACAAATCAGGTCAACCAAGGAAATGATAGCAAGTGAAAAGGAAACTTTGACAATCGGTGCACATGGATGCAATGTCATGGTGGACATGTTCACAGATTACATGTGATGATAAATTTCAGTGAACTAAAGCAGGAAGGTGTAAATTGTAATTTCAGAGACCTGAGGGAGTTTTTGATCCATGATAGAGTAGCTTGCAAATTTCAAGATCTGCATAAGAAATAAGAAATAGGACTTGTCCAGACATTTAGTTGTTAAAAGATCATGGTTGATCTTTTGTCTCCGTGTCATCGTCCTGTATTAACCACCACATCTGCTGATCCCTTTAACAATCAGAAATATTTCAGCCTCTGTCTTCAATGCTGTCTAAGTTGCCACAGTCCTCTCTGTGGAGAATTTAATAGGTTAGCTGCCTGCTGGCAGAAATTTCTTCTCATCGCATTCCTGCTTGTCCAACTCCTTTATATTGTGATTATGGCCCCTGGTTCTAGACTTCGCAGCTGTGGAAATATTATCACAGATGAGCCCCATAAAATGCCTGAAGGGTCCTTCTTTTGCAGTCCTGATGAAGGATCTAGGTATGAAATATCAACAGTTTATTTCTCCCCATAGATGTCATCTGACCTGCTGAGTTCTTCTAGAATTGTGTGTGTGTCATTCTGGATTCCCAGCATCCAGAGAATCTTGTGTGTTTGTAATTAAGAGATTATCGGTTAAAAGGAAGATTTCAGTCCTATGAGGCCTAATCATTGTCCAAGGCAGAGTTACAGAGTAGATGACATAATTCCACCCATGCTGTCAAACAGCAGCACAAAGGAGCAACAGAATTAGGTTTATTACTGCTGACTTACATGACGTGAAATTGGTTTGTTTTGTCAATAGTTTAAGGTATGCAAATATTGTGGCAAACAGCATCAAAAGTGGGGACAGATGCTGAACTTACAGAGGAAGGAATGCCGGAAGTACAAAAATGTGAATCACTTTTCATCCCAGCACTGAATGCAAGCAGAGGAGTATAGTGAGAGGATCAGTCTAGTTTACAATGTTGCACACTTGAGGACAGTTCCTGAAAGACATCTAAGGGAGAGGATGAAAGACAGAGACAGTCATATAGTGAAGACCCAGCCCCTTCAGCCCACCGTGTCTTTATAACCACAATTACTTCTCTCTGCTCATCTAATTCATCAGTTTGGCTTGTAACCCACCAGACCTCGGTAATTCAGTGCTCTTGAGAGTGCTCACTTCCACCATCTCCTCAGCAAATATACATACTGAATTAGTGACCATATTCACAGAGCAATCTCAAATAAACTATCTACCCCGACTTCCTCCTGAGACCCACACCATCATGGAGCCTGGCTTATAGGTGCTTCATTACAATCCAATGAATACCAAAAAATGTTGAGTGCACTCGAATCAGCGAAGGCTATGGGACCAGGCAAGATCTCATGGTATAGCTGAACTTCTGCACTCCAGAACTATATGGAGGACTACCTGGTGCAGCTACAACACTGGTTTCTACCTGACAAGATAAGAAAATTGTAAGGGTTTGTTCTGCTTATGAAAAGCTGGTCAAAATACAATGTAACCAATTACCATCAAACTAGTCTTCACCAGTTCAGTAAGGAAAGCTGTCATCAATAGTGTTATCAAATCAAATTTACTCACCAATATAAACTCACAGCCTTGGCTGAAGCCCAATTTAAAGAGCTGAATTCCACAGAGCAGTGGAAGTGACTAGTCCTGATATCATCAGAATCTGTCTTGCGTGTGGCTCAGGAAACACTGACGGCAATAAACGTCAAAGGGAAAACTGTCCAGTGGGAGCATTCATACCTTGCTGGAGGTCAGTCTTTGAAGGAATGTGTCTGGAGAGTGTTCTTGGCTTACCATCTTCAGCCGCTTTATTGATGACCTTCTTTCCATCGCAAGTAAGGACAGAAGTGGGAATGTTTGCTGGTGAAATGCCATTTGTAAGTCCTTCATATGTGAACAGAGCCTGTATGCAGCAAGAACTAGACAATATTCCGGCATAGATTGGTAAATGGCAAGCGGCATTTTCACCACAGAAGTGTCACACAAGGACTAGCTTCAGCAGCCATTCAGTGGCATTACCATTGCAAGGCCTCTGCCATCAATATCCTGTGAATTACTATGACCAAAGGTTCAACTGGACCAAGCATGATAAATAATTTGGCCACAAGTGCAGATCAGAGACCTGGTACCCTAAGACAAATTGACTGACACCCCAAGACCAGTATCTCCAAAACACATCAACTGTTCTAGGGATTATCCTCCATCTGCCTTGAGCAAGTGTGATTAAACTAGAGGATGCAGAAAAGAATTCACAAGAATGTTCTAACCTTTCTTCCAGGGTAAGGGAATCTAAACTTGTCATTAACAATGAAGATTTTTTTCCTCATCATAGGCCTAAATGTTTCTGTATAATCACTTATTCTGGCACTGTGACCCCAAAATTTAGATCCCTCAGAAAAAAGAAATATCCCCCAACCAGTAGGCAAGTATATCCTACGTTTCAATAAGATCATTGCTCATTCTTCTAAATTCTAGAGTAGAATGTGAGTCTATTGAATATCCCCTCATAGAGTAAACCTCCCATTGAAGGTAGCAGTCTGGTAAATTTTTGTTTCACTTGTTCCTTACTTTAGGTAAGAGGACCAAAAACAATGTATATTCCCTGAGCAACCTGATCAATATTTTTGTGAAATGTAGTAGAACATCTTTAATCCAGCATTCATATCCTCCTGTAATAACATCTCCCTTCCCAAATGATACTTCACTTTGACAATATCAATCAGGACTTGAGTACAATGACATCCCAATGCAACTCTATTTAAAATGGTGTCATATTAGGATGTCATTGTAAGCAAGTTCAAGAGAGGGAATTTGTAGAATGCCTAAAATATGGCTCTTTAGAGCAGCTTGTGGTTGAACCCACCTGGGGAAAGGCAATTCTGGATTGAATGTTGTGTAATGAACTAGATTAGATTAGGGAGCTTAAGGTAAAGGAACCTGAAGGAGGCAATGATCATAAGATGATAGAATTCTTGCTGCAGGTTGAAAGGCAGGAGAAAGTCAGATGTATCTGTTTTACAGCAGGGAAAAGTGAATTACAGAATCAAGAGAGAGGAGTTGGTCAAAGTTGAATGGAAGGAGACACTAGTAGGGATGATGGCAAAATAGCAATCGCTGGAGTTTCTAGGGGCAATTCAGCAGGCTGAGGATAGATACATCCTAAAGATGAAGAAATATTCTAAATGGAGGATAAGGTAAATGTGGCTGACAAGCAAAGTCAAGGACAGCAAAAAAGCTGAAGAGAGGGCATATAATATAGCAAAAATCAGTGGGAAGTTAGAAGATTGGGAAGCTTTCAAACACAAAAAGGAGGCAACTAAAAAAGCTGTAAGGAGAAATTACTCCATTGGAACATGATGCTGGAGAGGTAGTAATGGGAGACAAGGAAATGCTGGGCAAACTTAATTATTATTTTGCCTCAGTCTTCACTGTGGAAGACACTAGCAATATGGCAGAAATTCAAGAGTGTCAGGGGACAGAAGTGAATGTATTTGCTATTAAGGAGGAAGTGCTTGAGTATTTGAAATATTAGAAGGTAGATAAAGCCACCTGGACCAGATGGATGACACCCCAGGATTCTGAAAGAGTTAACTGAAGAGATTGTGGAGGCGTCCACTCTAAGAAGGGAGAGGGGCAGAAGAAAGGAAATTATAGGCCAGTAAGTCTGTCTCAGTAGTTGGAAAAACATTGGAGTCCATTATTAAGGATGAGGTTTTGAGGTACTTGGAGGCACATAAGAAAGTAGGCCAAATTCAGCATGGATGTTGTTTATTTAGATTTTCAGCAGACCTTTGACAAGTTGCCACACATGAGGCTGCTTAACAAGGTAAGAGCCCTGGGTATTACAGGAAAGATACTAGCATGGATAGAAGATTGACTGACTGGCAGAAGGCAAAGAGATGGAAAAATTGGGCCTATTCTGGCTTGCTGTCAGTGACTAGTGGTATTCTGCAGGGCACGGTATTGGAACTACTTCTTTTGACGTTATATGGAAGGCAAATGCAATGTTAGCATTCACCTCGAGCAGACTAGAATATAAGGGCAAAGGTGTTCTTCTGAGGTTTTATAAGGTGTCGATCAGAACTCACTTGGAGATTTATGAGGATTTGGGCTCCTTATCTAAGAAAAGGTGTGCTGGCATTGGAGAGGGTCAGTAGAGGTTCATGAGAATTGTTCCAGGAATGAAAGGGTTAACAAATGAAGAGCATTTGATGGCTTTGGGTCTGTACTCGCTAGAGTTTAGAAGAATGTTTGGGGGGGGGGAGGGATCTCATTGAAAACCTATCAAATACTGAAAAGATGAGATAGAGTGGATGTGGAAAGGATGTTTCCCATAGTGGGGGAATCTAGGACCAGAGGGTTCCGCCTCAGAATAGAGGGATGTCCATTTAGATGAAAAGGAATTTCTTTACCCAAGGATAGTGAATTTGTGGAATTCATTGCCACTGACAGCTGTGGAGACCAAATCATTGAGCATATTTAATATAGAGGTTGAAAGTTTCTTGCTTAGTCAGAATGTCAAAGGTTATGGGAGAAGACATGAGAATAGGAGTGAGAGGGATAATAAAACAGCCATGATGATTTATTATCCATCTCAGACTTGATGGGCTGACAGGTCTAATTCTTAAGGATTTTCTGGAGTGTGAGCAGAGCCAATCAGGGTTAAAAGTGGAAGTGTGCCTAGAGTCAGAGGAGGTAGAGGAGGTCCTTAATAAATACTTTGCTTCTAAATTCACCAGTGAGAGGGATCTTGACAAACATGAGCATAACATAGAACAGACTAATATGCTGGACCATGTTGATGTTAAGAAAGAGGATGGGCTGGAACTTTTGAAAAACACTAGGGTAGATAAGCCCCCAGGTCCTTCTGATATACACTCCAGATTACGATGGTAAGTGAGGGAAAAGTTTGCTGTGCCTTTGGCAAAGATCTTTGTGTTCTCACTAGCTACAGGAGTAGTACCAGAAGAAGGTGGAAATGTTATTTACTGTGGATTTATAGACCTGTGAATCTTGTGGCAGTGGTAGGTAAACTTTTTGAAAGGATTCTTAGAGACAGGATTTATGAGAATTTGGAGAAATATAATCTGATTAGGATTTGTCAGCATGGGGTAGGTTATGCCTCACAAGTCACATAAATCCATAGGATTGTTAAGAAGGCTTATGGTGTTTTGGCCTTCATCCTTCAGGGGACTGAGTTCATACTTGGAATACTATGTTCAGTTCTAATCCTTTCATCAGACAAAGGGTGTGGAAGCTTTAGAGAGAGTGCAGATGTTGCTTGGATTAGGAGCACATGTCTTATGAGTGTAGGTTGAGAGAGCTCGTGCTTTTCTCTTTGCAGTCAGGGAGGAAAGAGCTGTACAAGATGATAAAGGCATAGATAGGATAGACAACCAGAGTCTTTTGTCCAGGATGAAAATAGCTAAGATGAGGGGGCATGATCTAAAGCTGGAAGCTGTAGAACAGAGAACATAGAAAAGCATCTAAGATCAGTCTAACCATCCCTCCCACATAACTCTCCATTTTTTGTTATCATACCTGTGTCTATCTAAAAATCTCTTAAATGTCTCTAGTATATCTGCATTTTCCACCACCCTTGTCAGTGCATTCCACACACCTTCCTCTCTGTGTAAAAACACTTACCTCTGCCATCCCCATTATACTTTCCAAAAATCACCTTTAAGTTTTCTTCTATGCACTAACATTTCCTCACCACATTCCACCTATTACGTTCTTATCCATTTGTATATTTTCTTTATGTCTCCTCAAAGACTCTTCCTGATTCCTGCACAAAACTTCAGATAATTTTATATCAATACATTTGGAAAAAAAAATCACATTGGAAGCCTACAACCAAACAGACAATATCAACTGTAAACGGTTGGGGCCCAAATAACAACCCCTGCAGTACTTCTCTAGCCACAACGTGCCAATCTGAGAAAGATCTGTTTATTCTAACCTATCATTTTCTCTCTGTTAACCAATACCCAATTCACACCAATGTCTCACTTTCATTATTGTCAATGGACATTAAATTTGTTGAATAGCCTCCTATGTGAGACCATATTAAAACCCTTCCACAAATCTAAATGCCTCACATTCATTGGGTCCCACTTATCTATACAAATGGTCACTCCAATAAAACAGTCAAGTATGATTTTCCTTTCACAAATCGACATTGACTCATTTCTGTTGTTACATCCTTCGTCATGGGTTCCAACATTTTTCTGCCACTTCTGAAAGATCATAACGAGATAGATTGTGATGTTAAGTGTTTACCTATTGTTGAAGAGGTCCATTGAAAACTCTAACAGCAGTATATAAACTGTCCTTCAGTCCGGTGGTACTTATTTTCATGCTTTAGTTTCTTCCGCTTAATGGGAGAGAGGAGAAGAGAGAACATCTAGTGTGGATGCAGTCTTTGATCATGTGAGCTGCTTTATTGAGGAAGCAAGAAATATAGAAATAGTCCATGGAGTAGAGGATGCTTTCCATACGGGCTGAGCTGTGCTACAACTCATTGCAGTTTTTGTGGTCATGTGCAAAGCAGTTGCCACACCAAGTGGTAAGGATCTTTGGCCTCCTGAGGAAGTAAAGGTGGTGGTGTGTTTTCTTGGCCATGGCCCAATGTGATTGATTGGGCCAGGACAGGCTGTTGGTGATGTTCACTCCTGGGAGCATGAAGTTCTCCACCCTTTCAACCTCACCACGAATGATGTAGACAGAAGCACATGCATTATTCCACTTCCTGAACTCAATAATCAGCTCTTTTGTTGAGATTAAGGGAAAGATTGTTGCCATGACACAATATCACTAAGCTCTCTATGTCCTGTACTCTAACACATTGTTATTTGAGATATGACCCACTAGGGTGATATCATCTGCAAACTTTAGGATGGTAGGCTGATTGCAGTGGGTCAAGGCTGTCCAGAAGGCAGGAGTTGATTCATACCATGACCAGCCTCTCAAAATATTTCATGGTGGTAAAGGCCAGAAGCATTGAGCAGTAATCATTAAGGTACATTATCTTGTTTTATTTAGGTACTGGGTTGATAGTGGTCTTAAAGCAGCTGAAGGTTTAAAAAAGTAGCAGGGAGAGGTTGAAAATATCTGCAAATACCTCAGCCAGCTGATCCACCCAGGATCTAGAATGCTGCAGGGACATCATTTGAGCTCAATGCTTTCTGTGGCTTAATGCTCTGGAAAACTGACCTTGCATCTCCAGAAGTACAGTAGCTGTAGATTCAAGTGCACTGGACTGCCAGGATAGGTGCTGACATATCCATCCCCTTCTGATCAAAACACACTGTATGTTAAGTTCATTGAGAAGAGATGCGCTGTTGACAACAATTCTGACTGATTTCATATTGTAACCCATTATAGTATGTAAGCCCTACCACGTCTGATGGTTGGACAGAATTCACAATATGAAACTACCCACCCAGCAAAATGTCTTTTCCAAAAGCTCTCTTCTGGAAAGTGTTTTAGGGCAATTAAAACAAAATCATCATGCCACCTTAAAAGTTTCTTTTACCAGATGGTTAATCTGATCAACCATTCCAGTTAGCCACCCGCCCCCCTCTATCTATTACCTCAGTCACTGCACTGCCCTGCATACACTTTAAAACACTTGTTATAATGTTTTAACTTTGTAAATACAAGGTGGTATTTATGTACATTTTATTACACATCCATACTCTAGGTTTATATTTTTATGTAATAATTTATTCTCATAATTGTTGAATGTTGTTTTTGTTGCATCTCCCCTCCTGTGCACTTCAGGGACATGGAAAACCTGCCATAGGCACTTGCACTGGAGGTGCCCCCAAAAAAATCCTTCAACTGCAAACCAACATCCACACTCTGTCCCAGACCAACATCTTCAGCATTTAGGTTCCAGTTTCATTCTGATAACTGGGCCATATCATTCTGTGTGTCTGACAGCAGACATCTGAAATAAACACTCTGTTCCAAGATCCAACATAACAGGAGATTTTCAGTAAGGCAGGGATGTTGTCCAAACTTCCTTGAAGACATATAACACCCTCCATGACTCATAGCAGTCCTGGATATTGACCAGACAAAACGCTAGAACAGCCAAGAAAGGAATGAGCTTCTTGACTCTCTTAGACAACACCACACAGAGACCAAGCAGAAATTTCAATGTTTCTCATAATACATGAAGCTGTTCAACCCTTCAATTCCATATTGGCTGCCAGAACAATCCCATGAATCCCATTCTCCCACTTAATTCTGTGAGCCCTTTTCTCTCTTACCCGCCCATCAATTCCACTGTGTTTGTCTTTCAACATACTGTTCTGACACTAGTGTTTATTTACAGAGACCCGTTGATATGTTGTACCTCCAGGTAGCATCCAAGGTTCAGAAATCAATCTAGTATGCTTCAGTAAAGGAGTCAGTCTACACTTGGAGCTTAGCCTGTGAGTGCGCACTTGTTTAAGCTTTGTTTGTGTGCTGCATCCTGATAACTGTGGCTGAAGTGAGCTTGCAGGCAGCAGCACTACCTGCTGTATCACACTGATGCCCGCAGTGTCAGAAGGAGCGTGGAACTTCCCAATAAAGTTTTCCCTCTTACCCTACTCCCAGCTTCAGAACTCTCAAAATTTGAGTTAAATAATCTTATCCTCAGCACCAGTGACATCCTTAAGAAGAGGACACTTTGTTTTACAGATGTCATAATTCTCAATCATTCCTCTCTCACTATAATCTCATTGTGCTGATGATTTGCCAGCAATATTGTATTCACAACCCTGTTCACTGGGCAACGTTAACAGAACTGTTTGGATAAAACAGGATTATCAGAATTGTAGAAAAAAGACACGTAGTATAGAAAAAGAAGAGTGATACCATCTATAAATTTGCTGATGATACAACCATTGTTGGTAGAATCTCAGGTGATGATGAGAGGGTGTACAGGAATGAGTTATGTCATCTAGTAGAGTGGTGCTGCAGCAACAACCTGGCACTCAACGTCAGTCAGATGAAAGAGCTGATTGTGGACTTCAGGCAGGGTAAGACAAATTTAAACATGCCAATCCTCATAATGGGATCAGAAGTGGAGAGAGTGAGCAGCTTCAAGTTCCTGGGTGTCAAGATCTCTGAGGACCTAACCTGGCCCCAACATATCGATGTAGTTATAAAGAAGGCAAGACAGCAGCTATACTTTATTAGGAGTTTGAAGAGATTTAGCATGTCAACAAATACACTCAAAAACTTTTATAGTTGTACATTAGAGAGCACTCTGACAGGCTGTATCACTGTCTGGTATGGAGGGGCTACTGCACAGGACTGAAAGAAGCTGCAGAAGATTGTAAATCTAGTCAGTCTATCTTAGGTACTAGCCTACAAAGCACCCAAGACGTCTTTAGGGAGCAGTGTCTCAGAAAGACAGCGTCCATTATTAAGGACCTCTAGCACCCAGGGCATGCCCTTTTCTCACTGTTACCATCAGGTAGGAGGTACAGAAGCCTGAAGGCACACAGTCAGCGATTCAGGAACAGCTGTTTCCACTCAGCCATCCGATTCCTTAATGGACACTACCTCACTTTTTTTTTAATATACAGTATTTCTGTTTTTTTGGATGTTTTTAAAATCTATTCAATATACGTATATTGTAATTGATTTACTTGTTTATTTATCATTATTTTATTTATTATTTTTTCTCTCTTCTAGATTATATATTGCATTGAACTGCTGCTGCTAAGTTAACAAATTTCACGTCACATGCCAGTGAAAATAAACCTGATTCTGATTCTGAGTCTGAAAGTTGTGATAAAAGACAGTGCTCACACAATATAAACAATAATTGAGTTCTGTACAGATGAAATTAGCTAGATCATATCCATGGCAATACATGCTACCAAGTGAGTCTGCAGGACTATCTAGCCCACAGACCAACACTAGTCTACTGATCATTTTATCAAATTGAGAAAGAATTTGAAAAATGGTGGGAAGATATAATGATATGTAGTACCAGACAGTTTGGGTTTACAGATAGAATTTTTTAAAAATATGAATCGTGTCTACATTACCAGCTGCACTATCAGGAAAAGGCTCCTCTGAAAGGAAGAACATTTTAACACCAGTCACCACCTGTTGCTCTTCCTCAGTAAAAATGTATCATGTTTATTGCCTGCCCATTGAGAATACACAAGTCCAAGGTTAAACAAGTTGTATCGAGAAGAGGGTCTGGAGGCATTAGAAGCTCTCTAAATCCATTATGTTACTGGTATCTCTTTCAAGGTTTGGTAATTATGAAATTATATTTTGATTTGATCTGATTCTGTTCCCTGCTCATTTTAATCTTGCAAGAATACTGCATTGAGGACCAATATTTTTCAGTTGAACAAAGACTCTCAATGTGAAATGTAACTTTTAACCAATATACCCTTCAATGTTTATTCTGCGATGATGAAACAGAACAAAGGAGGGGTTCTTTTATATTTATTTTCAAAAATGAATAAGCCTGATGTAGTAATACTGTTTGCTTTTCCATGTTGTTTTAGCCATTTTTTGGCATTTGAGATTTTGAAATATACTATTACATTCTGAGCTGCATTGCAGCCAGCATTGAGATCTATACAACAAACATGTCTTTCAAAGTTTGAATCTATTGTTCTAAAGTATGCATGTGGATTTGATTATTTTGATTTATTCGCTTGCTGAACAGAGGTGGCAGATTTCCCTACCCTGATTAATGGTTGTACTGTGCTGGTCTACGTCAGATAACTGAAAGCACCTGCTGAAAAGTCCTGAGGTGGTAACTCTCTCTTTCGTGATAGGGAAATGAAGCCTTCACAGGCAAGTAGGTTAACCTCATCGGGAAAAGACTAATTCAAAGAGGTTTTGTCTTTTACTATTTTTGCGCGCGTTTGGTAGGATGAATCGTCAATACGTTGAGAGGTGGGATCTTACACCTGTTGGGAGAATGTTTCATTGTTGCTAGCAATAGAATACTGGATGCTGGACAGTGGCGTCTTTGCCATATCTCTCCCAATCTAATTGTTTCATCTGAATTGATGTGGATTTTCCATTAAAAATCTAAAAAATGCATTTTATTACTAGGAGGAAAATGAAATACAGTTGAGAACTGACCAGACCATTCCTGGACAGTACTGTATCTTGCTATACCTGAACATCTAGAAAACATGGAATCTATTGTGGGGCCGTGTGCCTCACCTTCCATGTCACAACCATTTTGTTGTATGACAACTCTCGGCTAATTTTCACATCACAATTGTCAATTCTAAATAATTCAGATGCAGACAAATCTTATTAGATGGCAATACACAAATATTATTCAATGCAACATGGATAGCTCATTAGCATAATTATCCACAGTTTGATCTACAGATTTTGTATACAGTACAATACCAGAGCATTGGATCCGGAGTGGGCCACCAGGCCTTTCAACCTGACCCTGCCATTCAACATAATCATGGCTGATCTATGCTGGTCACAACTCCTCAAAACAGAGCATACAGATGACAGAGGTATGGATTTGCCTGCAGGAAGGATATACAGTATGTTAAGTAATTATTGTATGAATATAGCAACTTTCTAGACCTCAGTATCTCAAAAAGCTTTACACCAATTATGATTTTGAAATTATGAGTGGCAGCCACAATGCATATGTCAATGGATTCAGAGGGAACAATGGAATAATAATCTTTTTCAATGATTTTGGCTCAAATATTTGCCAGGGTGCATCTTCTCAACACCTTCCACAGCACTTCATTATCAATAAGTCATTTTACAAATAGTCACGAAGGCAACGCAGGCTACAGCGTGACTGAGTTCAAACAGAGGTGGAACAACATGTCGCAGTTTAAGTAACTGCAATTTCTTACAGCTTCTGGAAGAGAATATCAGTGAATGAGGAGAGGATGAAAGAGTGACAATCTTCAATAATAGGGAAGTGAACATCAATTACACAAGCATGCAGCTTCCATCTTCCATCATTTCACTGATGAGGGAACACTGCTGTACAGAATACTACTAACACACTACCAGAAGTGAGGTGGGTAATAAACTGCACCATTACCAGTGATAACAACATCCAATAAATGAATTAAAGTATGGAATTGTTGGACTCCAGGTGGTTTAGGATACTGTATTCCTTTTCTGCTTAAAGATTTTAAGTAAAAAATGCAATCCATTATGTATGAGATTAATAGGGCAACCCTTCCCATATTCAGATACATCAGTAATCTATGCTTATTAGAAATGTGCTCACAAAAGGGCGTTTAATTTACAATACGCAGCTTGGCTAAACAAAATTTGGCTTGTTAACATGTAATATTTCATTTTTCACTTCTGTGCCATTACTAGGAAGCAATCATCATTTAACATGAGGAAACGACTGGTGTTTCTTCTAAAGCAGTCCGATAATGAAATTAGCCACATATCTCTGACCAAAATAAATGATAACGATAGTTTCTGTTGTTTGGTTTGAAGCAGTCATTCCTTCATAATGATGGCCAGTCTGTGAATGTTCTCCTACAAAGACTTTAATAATACTACTTTTAGTTTTTTTTTAGCATATGATGAGTTTGATTTCAGCAGAAAATGGAAAGGGTGTGGTTTGGAATGAACTGGGACAAATATTCATTATAAAGTACATTTTCAAGTTAAAGGGAGCTGTCACAGAAGTTTTGACAAAAACTTCATAGCTATTTTGAAATTTCAAGAGTTTTGTAAACGTACTTTAAAGAATAGTTTTTGCATGTGAATAGTGCCATTTGTTAAAAACATTTTAATTGCATTTGAGATGGTTTACAAACATCAATTTTCTAACTTCCCATAAGCACTCACTGTTTTCCTTTCCCACCTGCCCCAACCTTTGTTTTCCCTCCTTCATGTGGCCTTCTCACCGCTTCTCTTTCAACCCGCTGCCTCATGTTCTCCACTTCCTTCCCTTCATTCCATGGTCTATTGACCTCTCCTTTCAAATCCCTCCTTCTTCAGCTATTTCCCTTCCTCAACTATCACCTCCAAGCTTCTCACATCATTTGCATTCACCCCCCCCCCCAAACCACCTAGCTCATCACCTACTACCTGCCAGCTGGTGCTCCTCCCCTCCTTCTACCATAGTATTATGGCCTTTTCCCTCGTCCTTTCCAATCCTGATGAAGGGTTTTGGCCCAAAACATCAACTGTTCACTTCCCATCATAGATGCTGCCTGACCTGCTGAGTTCCTCCAGCATTTTGTTTGTGTCATAGTTGTTTAGAATGGTTGGCAGTGATTCTATGATAGATTAAATGGGAGAAAGTTCTTATTTGGGTTCTATTTGAAATCATGACCATTAAACCAAATTAGTGGATCACATCAAGTTTGGAAGTAAATACAGACCGAATTAAAACGACACAGGTTTACAGTCTGGCGACACAAGTGACTACAGATGCTGGAATCTGGAGCAAAAAATACCAACCGCTGGAAGAACAGCCAGCATCTGGGTATGGAAATAGAAAAACAGTTTTTTAGATTGAGATCCTTCATCTGGTCAGGTTTACAGTCCAGTGACCATCTTTTTGTTGTCTCCATAAAATATCCAAAATGAATGTGAATATGACTTGGCATTATCTGTTAGTAAGAACTTTAGTAAGTTCTTGCTACTCTCTAACATTACGACTTTCCCTTTTCACTTGGTCAAGATGCTACATGATTTATTTTTAGATCATTCCTGATCCCAATGGGAACCATGGCTTCCGCATGGTCTACATGGGTCAAAGGGTCTGTCGTTGTACTGTACTCTATGATTCCATAACTCTAATTCTAGAACCTTAAACTTACTGGTCAACATGGGTGGCAGGGTGGAAATCGTCAAGTATTTTGCACATGTTCCCCAGGGGCACATGTGAGCATTTCCACATCCTGAGAGGAGTTGGTTGGTGGGGTGGAGATATGCCAAAGGAGGTGTAAGGTGCTCCTTTTCACCTCTAGCCTTCAGGTCACCCTTGAGCAAGGTGTAGCAGCTGCCTCTCCCCCCCCCTCCCCCCCGATCAGGGTCACATGAAGCCATGGGAACAAGTGGTGAATGGTCATACGAGCAGCTGGTGCATATCGCAAGTCCTGGTTACGTGATCACTGATGCCAGTCAGACAATCTCAGAAGAGTATTGATAATGGCTGGGGTCGACTTGTAAAGACACTGCCCAGAAGAAGGCAATGGCAAACTGCTCCTGCAGAAAAAATTGCCAAGAATAATCCTGGTCATGGAAAGACCATAATCATCCAAGTCATACAACAGGGCACATAATGAACAAACAAATATTACCACAACCACTGCAGCATATGAGATGGTTATTTGATCCAATGTAGTATTTAGAAAGAGCTTAAAATATCAGTAAAGTATCATCTTGTTCAAAAAGTGGAGTCTCAATCATTCATTATATGTACACAGGCAGTCCCCGAGTTACGAACGTCCGACTTACGTACAAATCTGCCTTAAAGACGGACTCAGAAACGGAACTCGTACGTAACCTGGGGATTGCCTGTACATCATTTCCAATAAAAAACCTGAGAAGTTCAGCAAGCCTCCGTCTCCCAGACACATCTCCAAACAGATGCAACATCAACCCTTCCATCCCTTTGCCTTTCTGCCTGAATCTATTTGTGATTTTATCCGGACGGACAGGCAAATTGCAACAACATTCATATTCCATGGTAATCAATGGAGGAGCTCCAGCACATTGCACCTTATTCAGTATATGTTGTTTTGTCACACATGTAAGGGGAGTATCAGCTGTCACTTACCGCTCAATGGTAAATCATATACACAGTTGAATTAGAGTTCATACATACGACCAACCAGGAGGAAGGCAGCCAACATAGGACGGCTGCAGCAGGCAGCCCTGGCAGGGGCTTCTGACGTTCAGCTACTCACAGGTAAGTTCGTTTCAGGTTGATACAGTCCTGTCTCGAGACTGGGATGATCAATCATAGTTGCGAGTTCATTGCCTCCCCGCTTCATCACTAGACCCATCTTCTCTCCAACTCTATACCACCCAGATCCAGTGTAAGATAGCGATCCCCATGCAATTGTATGCAGATGTCCTGAGATTACAGAATAATCATTTTATTTTACCTTTAAGATATTTAATGCTTTAATTTTAAAAATTAATTACTTAAAACAAATTTAAGTTTTAAACGACAGTGAATATTAAAGATACTATATACTTTTGCAAAGCTCTACAACTTTGGTAGAGAGACACGGTGTTGTGAGAGTGCAGGGTATGGACACTAGTGTCATCTGAAGCTCAGCAACACCTTGACCTGCAACTCCATATGTGGCAAGACCTGGGATGATTGGAGCCACATATCTATAGCAGGTTACTAGGGGCATTAGAAAAATGAGAGGGTCAATGTATTCGGAGTTCTGAATCAAATCAAATTAATATCAATCAAATTAAGTTTAATTATCATTCAAACCATACATTGATAAAGCTGAATGAGACAGCATTCCTCTGGAGGTGCAAAAACATACCCGGCATTGAAAAAAAGAACAAAGTCACGCTGGCTTACACACTTTTAGTCCAAGAGCGTGAGCAACAATTCAGCAAATTGATGGCTCCCGGCCGACCAGCCAGTAATTCCACTGATCCAACACTGGAGGGCAGCAGTGATGGGAGAGCCACTCCCAAACTGACCGCAGACACCACACTCCACTGCCTCTGGCATCTCCCCCTCACCTGGACTACAGCAGCAGGCAAGCCTGCAGCTTGAGGCCTAATCCTCATTACAATGGAGATAACACCGCTGCCTCGCCTCCTGTCTCTCTCCCAATAAGGGAAACGGACTTGCAGCGATCAATGTCCAACAGGGTCTTGAGATTGCAAAAGACGTCTCCTCTGCACGTCGTCTTCGCACACTAACTCCTGTGCCTTCAAGTAGCAGGTAGCAGCATGGGCAGGTCAGCTCCTCCAAACCCAATCCAGGTCTTCCTGCAGACTGGAGACCTGACTGCCTGACTCTCCCATCACAGCCCAGTGAGCAAACTTCCTTTCTCTGAACCGCCAGCCGGCTCCCAGGACACCCTAGCCGGCTACTCCACACAATGAGCAGCCCAGTGATGTGGTAGACCTGCTATACTCATAGTAATTGGAGTCCAGTATAGACTTATGATTAAAAAAAAGCACATTTAACAAAGAGAAAAGCACCTTTGATTGGCCCCCAAGAGATCAATGCATCAAACATGTCGCCATCTTACTGGGAGTAAAATGAGATTTGGACCAATGTGTTGAGTCTATGCACAACTACATATATATTAAATAAAAGCATGCACATGGGAGATGGCTTTAACTGGTGTGTTCAGTTTGCAGTGAGAGAGAGAGAGACCAATGCATATGCGAAGACAACAGCAGATGTGTAGATAACAGATCAATACGTAGTGTTGGAGGGGGGAAGTCATTGCTCTAAAAGAAATAGATCCATACATTACACTTCCTCCCTCTTTAGTTTGCAACATAAAACTGCATTTATACAAAACATTCAGCTTCCCTTTCTTAAACCCATATACACATGCTTTCACAGAACAGTCCGTAACTAACTTCACAGTTCTGAAGGTTCAGTCTTTTGGGTTGTGTTCTGTTTCTTTTGGGATAGCGCCTGTCGACCAGTGGAGTGACATCATATTTGGCATGTGTCTTGTCAACAATAATGTTCTTGTCGCACCTTTGGACCTGTGGAGTGACATTAGATTTTGTCCAATCTTGAAGCTTCTTACTGCTTCACTTGGCAACTGGTTGAACACTTTATTCTGTACTTCCCTCTGTAGATCTGGTTTCAGAAGGTCTATATGAGATCTCAGATTTCTACTCCTGAACAGCATTGCAGGTGTTTGATTTGTCTTTGCATGAATAGAGTTCTGATGCACAAAAAGGAAGTTGTCTACCTTGTGCTGTCGAGAAATGTCCTCCTTATACATCCCGTTAATGGACTTCCTGAAGGTTTGGATAAAGCTTTCAGCTAACCCATTTGTAGCTGGGTGATGAGGAGCTGACTTGAAATGTCTGATGCCATTTTAATTCATGAACAGTCAGAATTCTTCAGACATGTATTATGGTCCATTGTCACTCACAATTTGCTCAGATAAGCCGTTTCTAGCAAAGATGGTCCTCAGAGTAGAGACAATCTTTGCTGAAGTGGTTGACTTCATTGGTATAACTTCTGGCCACTTCGAATAAACATCCACAGCAATCAGAAAAATCGAGTCCATGAATGGCCCAGCAAAGTGAATACGTACTCTTTGCCATGGTGAAGATGGCCGCTCATACAGGTGTAACGGTGCCTGTGGGAGTGTATTTTGAACTTTTTAGCATCCCAAATATCTTTTAGCCAAGCCTTCAATCTGTTTATCTTATTCCTGGCCATCATTCATAGCTCTGGGTGAGACTCTTCATCTTGCCTGTAACCAGGTGTCCTTCATGCAGATTTTCTAACATTCTGCAGCACATCTTAGAAGGAACCACAACACGAAGTCCACACATCAGTGTTCTTTGACATACCAACATTTGGTCCCGTCTCGCTGAGAACTCTAGAAACATAGGGTAACCATGAGCTGGCCATCCTTGAATTAAGATTTCATAGACTTTGACAATGTTGGGTCATTCCTTGTTTCCCTTTGTACTTCAGAATAAGTTACCGGCAACT
Source organism: Hypanus sabinus (assembly GCF_030144855.1). Lineage (NCBI taxonomy): Eukaryota > Metazoa > Chordata > Chondrichthyes > Myliobatiformes > Dasyatidae > Hypanus > Hypanus sabinus. Next base: position 37,657,111 of record NC_082711.1, read on the forward strand.
GGCCCACCACTGCAGTGTGGAACATTTCTGCCGGGTCACAATATGAAGACTTTTCTTCTTCAGTTGCCAATAGTGGAAGACTTGACAAGCCATCAGCATTGCAGTGTTGTTTGGTACCCTTGAACTCTATGTCATAAGAGTGGGCTCCTAGAAATAGTGCCCAATGTTGTAACCGGGTAGCAGTCATAACTGGAATTCCCTTCCTGGGATTGAAAATGGACACAAGGGGTTAGTATCTGTCACTAGTGTAAACTTTTGTCCATAGAGATAGTGGTGGAACTTCTTTATTCCCCATACAAGACTAAGGGCCTCTCAGTTGATCTGTCCATAGTTGCGTTCTGCAGTCGTCAGTGATCTAGACGCAAATGTAATTGGGAGTTCAGATCCATCTTTCATAATATGTGATAAAATGGCTCTAATACCATAAAGGGACACATCGCACACCAGTCTGATGGGCAGGGATCGGATATAATGGGTGAGCAGTTCATCAGATGCTATTAGTCTATTTGTTTCCTTGAATGCTCTTTCACCTCTCTCTGACCATTCCCACTTTTCTCCTGTCTGAAACAGTGCATTCAATGGATGCAGCACTGTAGCAATGTTTGGGAGAAACTAGTGGTAGTAGTTTACAAGGCTCAAGTATGAACTGAGCTGTGACACATTTTCCAGTTTCAATGCCTTTCGCACTGCTTCAGTCTTCTCCTGTCACTTATGTAAGCCATGCTTTTCAATAACATCTCCACAAAATGAGATTTCATTCTTGAAAAACTCACATTTCTCTCTCTTTTCATGTGGACCATACTCACTCAGCCTGGTAGGCACTTTACCAAGGTTCTGGAGGGGCTGTTCATCACTTTTGCCGGTCATGATGATGTCATCTAGGGAACATTGTGTTCCTGGGATATCTTGGAGCACTTGGTTCATTGCACTTGGCCAAATTGCTGGAGCTGATACAACGGCAAAGATGAGACAATTATTCTGGAATAGTCCCTTGTGAGTGTTGATTATGCAGAATTTATTGTTTGACTCCTCAGTCTCCGTTTGTAGATAGGCTTGTGACAAGTCAGTCTTTGAGAACCTCTCCCCATCTGCCAAAGATGCAAATATGTCTTCTGTTCATGACAGGGGATACTGCACGGTACACAGCACCGAGCTGGTGCTCACCTTGAAATCCTCACATGCGAACAGCTTCCGCAATCCCTTTCTTGATCAGCAGGACAATGGGCATGGCCCAATCGCTCCACTCAACTTTGGAGAGAGTTTCAGATGCCTCCAAGCTCTAAAGTTCAGTATCTACTTTAGGACATAGTGTATAAGGCACTGGATGCACTTTATGGAATCTTGGTGTTGTAGCTTCATTCAATTCAATTCTGGCCTTCAATGCCTTTGTTTACTAATCCCCTTCTCAAACACCTTCTCAATAGCATTAAGCAGCTGCCCCAGTCTCTGGTTGGTGCTACCATTCGGGCTGCCTTTGCCTGTTGATGTCACACTGAGAGCTTTAATTGTGTGCCAGTCTAGTTGGATTTTTCTCAACCATTTGCATCTTAAAAGTGCTGGGCCTCCACTTTTCAATACATAAAGCTCCAGCTACTGCGTTTGGCCTCCGTACATCACTTTCATTTGGGGGACACTTTCCAATCTGTGTAAGTCTTTAGCATCACTGAGATCTTCTCTAATAGTAACTTAGAAAACAGTCTATTGTAGTCATCTTCTGGAATTATGGACAAAGGTGAACCTGTATCCAGCTCCATTTTCCATTTTACACTAAACACATCTATTGTGATCCATCTTATATTGCAATCTGCTTCAGTAATACTATGCCGTTCTAGGCATGATAGTTCACCCTTGTCAGACTCTGTGTTGTCTGATTCTGTTTTACATTCGGTAACTTTATGCATTTGCTTAGTTTTGTGTATGAGACTTTTCAATCCGTTGTGCTTTTTGTCTGCCTTGCACACTCTCTCTATGTGACCTTGTCTGTGACACTTTATGCAGATTTTTTCTTTGAACCATCAGTCACTTGCATCTTGGGAAAATTTGCCACATTTATAACATCTTTGAATTTTTGCACCATTAGAGATATTTTGTGCATTTCACATTCTAACCTCCTTTTCTGTAGTTCTGCAGCATCCTGCAGTCTCTAACAATATTGCAATGGGCAATGCCCATTCTAAGGTTAGGTCTCTTTTGGATAACAGCCTCTTTTGAGTGCCTTGACAATGCATGCCACATATAAGCCTGTCCCTTAATACATCAGAAAGTCTACTTCTAAAGTGAAGTTTACACAGTTCTGCAATATATACAGAAATGCTTCTATATTTTAACTGGTTCCTTTTGCAAAATCTAAATCTCCCAGCTATTGCCAGTGGTTTAGGACTCAAGTGATTTTGTAAAATTGTAACAATTTCATCAAACAACTTGCTTGCTGGCTTTGCAGGGGTTACCAGATTGCACAGGAGACTGCACGCTCTTGCACCCATCAGACGTAGGGACTTTCTTTTGCTCCTCCGTGTTGTTTGCATTACAATGCAGTTCAACCCTCTTGATGTATGACTCCCAACCTTCATTAGCATGATCAAATTTGTCAACTCACCTGACTGAAGACACCGCTACATTATTTTCACTTTAAATTCAGTGTGTCTTTCACTTTGTATTATGCACTGTACTCTTGCATTTGTTAGCATCTGTTTACTACCTTCTTGTGCTGTTTGACTCCCATCGTTTTGTCCCATAACTGTCCATGCAGTTCGGGATATTTTCTGACATTTAGGTTCGTACTTGTCGCCAGTTTGTTGTATCAATGCACAACTACATATATATGTAGTTACATCAGGATGCTGTTCATCAACTATAGCTCAGCATTTAATACCATCATTCCCACAATCCTGATTGAGAAGTTGCAGAACCTGGGCCTCTGTATCTCCCTCTGCAATTCCTTGACTTCCTGAGAGAAGACTAATCTGTGTGGATTGGTGATAACATATCCTCCTCGCTGACGATCAACACTGGTGCACCTCAGGGGTGTGTGCTTAGCCCATTGCTCTACTCTCTATATACACATGACTGCGTGAACAGGCATCGCTCAAATAGCATCTATAAATTTGCTGATGACACAACCATTGTTGGTAGAATCTCAGATGGAGACGAGAGGGTATACATGAGTGAGATATGCCAACTAGTGGAGTGGTGCTGCAGCAACAACCTGGCACTCAACGTCAGTAAAGCGAAAGAGCTGATTGTGGACTTCAGGAAGGATAAGATGAAGGAACACATACCAATCCTCACAGGAGAGAGTGAGCAGCTTCAAGTTCTTAGGTGTCAAGATCTCTGAGGATCTAACCTGTCCCAACATATTGATGTAGTTATAAAGAAGGCAAGACAGCAGCTATACTTTATTAGGAGTTTGAAGAGATTTCGCATGTCAACAAATACCTCAAAAACTTCTATAGTTGTACCATGGAGAGCATTCTGACAGGCTGCATCACTGTCTGGTATGGAGGGGCTTCTGCACAGGACCAAATAAAGCTGCAGAAGTTTGCAAATCTAGTCAGCATCATCTTGGGTACAAGCTTACAAAATACCCAGGACATCCTTCGGGAGCAGTGTCTCAGAAAGGCAGCGTCCATAATTAAGGACCTCCAGCAACCAGGTCATGCCCTTTTCTCACTTTTACCATCAGGTAGGAGGTACAGAAGCCTGAAGGCACACACTCAGCGATTCAGGAACAGATTCCTCCCCTCTGCCATCCGATTTCTAAATGGACATTGAATCTTTGGACACTACCTCACTTTTTTAAAAAATATACAGTATTTTTGTTTTTGCATGTATTTAAAAAATCTATTCATCATACATAGTTGATTCACTTGTTTATTTATTATTATTTTTTTAATTTTATTTATTTCTTTCTCTTCTAGATTATGTATTGCTTTGAACTGCTGCTGCTAAGGTAACAAGTTTCATGTCACATGCCAGTGATAATAAACCTGATTCTGATTAAATAAAAGCACTCATGCAAGAGATGGCTTTAACTGGTGTCTTCACATTGCAGTGAGAGAGAGAGAGAGAGGGAGAGAAAACATTATACATGCATAGAGAACAGCACACGTGCCCACAACAGATCAATACATACTGCTAAGGTGGAGGGGAGGGTTATTACTCTAAAAGAAATAGATCCATATATTACACAATGTGTTTTTGTTCTCCATATTCAGTTCCCACACCGCACAGATGGTCGACTTCTTGCTCGTGTCAAAATCAGCAAAGGCGGTATCTGATGGCTTCATCTATCCACAGCAAGACTTCATCATTACGATAGAAACTGACGTAGTTCAATCTAAAACCAGGGTGTAAATGCTCAACAAACAACACCATGAAGACATGCACCGTACATTGTCTGAGATAAATTTAGGAGCTTCATCAAAAGGTATGACAATGGCAAGTATTTTAGGAACAAGCGCAGAAACTGTCATTTCAAAGTGACCCCAGCCATCACTTACAGAAGTCAAAGTCCTGATGAAGGGTCTCGGCCCGAAATATCAACTGTTTATTCATTTCCATAGATGCTGTCTGACCTGCTGAGTTCCTCCAGATTTTGTGTGTGTTGCTCTGGATTTCCAGCATCCGCAGAATCTCTTGAAGCTTAGGATAGTATCAGATTCAAAAGCATTTAGCTGGGTAATTGCAAGCAGTTAAGAATTCAGCCAGAAAACAGACTGAGATTGATTTGAAGAACAATAATGGAGTAAGTGTACTGGGAAACAAAGACCTCCACTATATTAAAGAAGTCAGACATAGATTGGATGATTGCTTTATTAAGTATCCACACTCAATCCACAGAGGTGATCTCAAGCTTCCTGATGCATGCTGCTTTAATTCCCAATTCCATTCCGACCTGCCTCTCTACACATTCCTTCACTGCTACAGGAAAACCCAATGTAAACTAGAACGACATCTTATATCTGCTGGGGGACTGTCACCCTCTGGAATGAACACTGCATTTTAAAACTACATGTAAACTGCTCTCTCATCATCTCTCATTGTGCGTACATGCTTTTCTCACCTATAAATTGCTACCCTATTGCCTGATCTAATATAACCATAGACTTCTGTCTTCCACATTGCTCTTCCTCACCCCCTGCCACCCCAAATCCGTTTTGAAAACTGTTAAAAGCTTCCACTCTTCCTCCAGCTGAGAAAAGGTCCCTGATCGAAAGTGCTAACTGGTTTTAATTAGCTGAGTTCTTAAAGTGTATCTCAGAGCACTAGGGTAAACTTACAACGGAAAATAACAGAGACTGTAATAGTTTCTACAAGTGTGTAAAAAGAAAAAGAATAAAGACAAATGCAGGTTCTTTTACAGTCCAAAACATTGGGAGCCAAGAAATGGATGAGTAATTGAGCAAATAATTGGTTTTGTCCTTTTGAAAGGTTAACAAGTGGAGAAATTAAAGGAAATTAGTAGAGGAATTAATGGGACTAAAAGGTGATAAATCCCCCAGAGCTGTATGATTTGTGTACTAAAGTACTAGAAGAGATAGCCACAGAAATACTGATTGCATTGATTTTCATAGGTTACATATCACAGAAATAGGTCTTCTGGCCCATTATGTGTGCGCCCATTGTTACAAATCCCATTTGCCAGCATTAGGTGCATTTCCCTCTCAGCCTTGATTATTTAAATAGTCCAAATGACACTTAAATGTCATAATTGTAGCTGATTCCACCACCTCTTCTGGTATCACATTCCAGATGTTTACCATCACTCTGTTAAAAAAAAATTACCCGTCAGATCCCCTGTAAAACTTCCACCTGTCAGCTTAAAACTATGCCCTCTTGATCGGGAGACCCCAACATGGAAAAATGATTTTGACCATCTACTGCATTTATTTCTCATATGCTTTTATATAGTATTGTTAGGTCTCTTTCATTCCAGGGAAAACAAATCTAGCCTAACCAACGTTTCCCCATAACTAATGTCTAGGCAATGTCTTGGTGAACCTCTTTGCACACCCTCCACTGCAATCATCTTTCAAATGTTTAGCGTGGAAGTAAATGGAACATAATCATGATGGCAGAGAGGGAGTATTGGAGCACACAGAGAGCAGTGCCTGGGCCTAGAGTTCTATGATCTGAATGTGGCAGCTAAATATAGTAATTCTCAGTTGCAACAACATGGAAACCTGGGCGGAACTGAGAGTTGTGAAGAGGATGTAAAGAGACGTCAGTGAATTCACACACAATGGATGTAGTATCCACGTCGACAAGATAAACATTACACACAAAACTCTGAATAAACTCAGCAGGTCAGGCAGCTTCAATGGAGGGAAGTGAGTAGTCAACATTTAGAGTGAAGACCTTTCATCAGGACAATTCATTTAGAATCAAAATCAGTTTTTTTATATACAGAGAGAGAGAGCTGGGCACATGGAATGCCCTGCCAGGGGCACGCACATTAGGGCATCTAAAAACCTCTTAGATAGGCACATAGATTAAAGAAAAATGGAAGGCTCTGAGGGAGGGAAATGTGAGAATAATCTTTGAATAGGTTAAAAGGTTGGTACACAGAGTGGCCTGCTACTGAACACAAAACAAAGAACATTACAACATAGTACCAAGCAGTAAGTTTCTATGTTCACTGAAATATGTCGTGAAATCTGTTGTTTTGTGGCAGCAGTATAGAGTAAAATACAAATTAAAAAACTATGTTACAATAAATAGTGCAAAAGACGAATAGTGAAGTAGCATTCAGAAATCTGATGACAAAGGGGGAACTGTTTCTAAAATATTGAGTGTGGGTCTTTCAGCTCTTGTACCTCTTTCCTGATAGTAGTAATGAGAAAAGGGCATGTCCTGGATGATCGATGCCACCTTCTTGAGGCAGTTTTTGAAGATGTTCTCTATGGTGTAGCTTCTTCTCAACCCTGTGCATTGGCTTCTTCATACCTGGCAGAAATACAAACTGTCAGAATGCTCTCCAAGGTACGTCTGTAGAAACGTGCTAGAGTCTTCGATGACATACCAAATATCCTCAAAGGATGACGTCTAGCCTCAGGCATGCCTTCCTGGTGATTGCATTGATACGTGAATTTGTGAATTCAAGTATTAATTGAGTTCTGATAGTTTCAGAAAACTTAGGGCCAGGATGTCCTTGTATAGCAATCAGTAAAAGCAAGTTTGCAGGTTCCTCTATCAGTTAAAATGACAAATGGTTTGCTTGCCCTTTGTTGAAGAGGTTTTGGATATGGGAGGCAAGGATTAAATGTATAAAGACCATTACTGAAACAACACTGCAATACCATAGGCAGTCTTGTATTTTACCTAAGAGAAGGTATAGAGGGAGTGGGACAACAGTCTGCTGACCAGTTCATGGAATGGCAGGAGTGTTTCGTTTGGAGAGATTGTACTGAATAGCAGAATATGCTTGCAAAACCAAATGGCCTTCTCCTCTGCCTAAATTTCTTTCTATGAATCTTCCCCCTTTCAAGTTGAGTCCCTTTTTCATCTATTTCTATTTTACAGATAGATGAAAATAAGGGGGATAGTCCACATTACCACAGAGGAAGTACAAGTGTACAAAGGTAGATAAATCTCCAAGGCCTGATCAAGTAGTATATCAAAGAACACTGAAGGTTAGACAAAAAATTGTGGGAGTCCTGGCTCAAAGGTTCATTTATTGTCCAAGTATGTATGCAGTATACAACTCTGTGATTATCCTTTTCCAGATAGCCACGAAACAATGAAAACTATGGAAGTCGGTTCAAAGAGAGACAGCAAACCCATACAAAAAAAGAATGGCAACACGATCAGCAATCCTCCAAACTCCCTCTCCCTGGCACAAAAACACAGTAAGAATATTAGCCCCCAAACCGCCTTCCCCCAACAGAGCGCAACAAGAACATTGACCTCCAGATTCCCTTCCCCCACACAAAAGACTAACAAAACGCAGAAAGAACATTAACCCCCAAATCCCCCTCCTCCACACAAAAAGACAATGAGAAAGCTCAGGCAACAACACAGAATATAAAAACCATAAGACTGAAACAGTCCATAGTCCAAATCCATAAACACAGAACCTCAGTAACATCCTCCGACATCATGGACGGAGAGAGACACGGCTCAAACACAGAGGCCTACCCTCTAGGCACAGTGATAGGCCACGTAGACTCCTTCTCCAGCAACAGGAGAATCCTGTCTGCAATCAAAAGGCAGGTAGTTGCTGCTGAACCCTCACTTGCCTTCCACCTTCCTCTCGCGGTTTCAATCTTCCTTGGTGAATAAAGGAAGCTTTAATCGGCAAAATGGAGTGGAACATTGGCTCGCAACCCGTCTCATAGTTACTTCGCCTCGAGGTTCACGCTCACTTCCTGGAATCTTTTCCGAAACAGCAAAGCCCTGGATGACTCAATTGATCTCAACTGAATAACTGGCAGGCTCTAATAAATCCAGAAACACACTTAAGATGAAAACAGACGTAAAAGAAGTGATATAAACAATTTTGTATGCAGGTACCATCTTGACCGGAAGGACTGAGGTATATCCGACAGGTGAAGTGCCAGAAGACTGGAGGGTGTCTAATATTGTGCCTTTACTTAAGCGCTGCAAAGAAAACCCTGGGAACGATAGACCAGTAAGCCTAACATCAGTTGCTCCAGAGCATCCTGAGGAATAAGGTTTGTAGACATTTGGTAAGATGGGTTGATTAGGGAAAGCCAGTATGGCTTTGTGTATGGGAGATCATTTTTCAGGAACTTGATTGCTTTTTTTAAAGTAACCAAGAAGGTCAAGGAAGCCAGGGCAGTAGATGTAGACTATATGGACTTCAGTAAAGTCTTTGATAAGGTCGCACATGGTTGGCTACTATGGAAAGTTTGATCACATGGATTCCAGAGAAAGAAAGCTAATTGCATACACGATTGGCTTGATGGCAGGAAGCAGAGAGTGTTGGCCACAGGTTGCTTTCCAAACTGGAGGCCTGTAGCTAATTGTGTCTCCCAGGAGAGGTTAAGTAGGTTGTGACTGTTTTCATTGGAGGAAGGGAGAATGAGTGGTGGTCATATCGACGTGATTAATATCATGAGGGGCATTGAAGGGGTTAACTCTCAGTCTTTTTGCCAGTGTTGGCAGAATCAAGAATGAGATGGCATAAGTTTAAGTAAGAGGGAAGAGATTTAACAGGAACTCATGGGGCAACTTTTTCATCTCAGGTGGGGGGCGAGATGTTGTACGTTTGTACATAGAATGAGCTGCCAGAGGAAGTGGTTGAAGCAGGTACATTAAGAACTTGGACAGGAACATAGATAGAAACAGTTTAGAAAGATGTAGGCCAAATTCAGGCAAACAGGTCTACCTTGGATGAAAATTGAGGTCAGCATAGACCAGTTGGGCCAAAGGGCCCACTTCCATCTCTATGACTCTATGGCCTGTGTCCACATTTGGAATAAGCAGCCACCTAATAAGCAGCTCTTTAAAACCCTGGTTAGGCCACACTTGGAGTACTGTGTCCAGTTCTGGTCGCCTCACTATAGGAAGGATGTGGAAGCATTGGAAAAGGTACAGAGGAGATTTACCAAGATGCTGCCTAGTTTAGAGACTATGCATTATGATCAGAGATTAAGAGAGCTAGGACTTTACTCTCTGAAGAGAAGGAGGATGAGAGGAGACATGATAGAGGTATACAAGATATTAAGAGGAACAGATAGTGTGGACAGCCAGTGCCTCTTCCCCAGGGCACCACTGCTCAACACAAGAGGACATGGTTTTAAGGTAAGGGGTGGGAAGTTCAAGGGGTATATTAGAGGAAGGTTTTTTACTCCAGAGAGTGTTTGGTGCGTGAAATGGACTGCCTGAGTCAGTGGTGGAGGCAGATACACTAGTGAAATTTAAGAGACTACTAGACAGGTAGTCTAGTAGGGGCAAAAGTTTAGGGGTAACACAAGGGGGAACTTCTTTAATCAGAGAGTGGTAACTGTGTGGAATGAGCTTCCAGTAGAAGTGGTAGAGGCAGGTTTAATTTTGTAATTTAAAAAAAAATTGGATAGGTATATGGACAGGAAAGGAATGGAGGGTTATGGACTGAGTGCAGGTAGGTGGGACTAGGTGAGAGTAAGCGTTTGGCACGGACTAGAAGGGCCGAGATGGCCTGTTCTTGTGCTGTAATTGTTATATGGTTATATATAGTATATTGAGGAATTTAAGGTGGGGGGATATAAGGGAGCAGGATTTAAGGGTTGGCACAACATTGTGGGCTGAAGGGCCTGTACTGTGCTATACTATTCTATGTTCTATGTTCTAATGTACTTCATATTTAGATCAAAATCTCAAATATTTAACAATAACTAATTTATACAGCACTTTTCATACAGATGATGGAGTTCAAAGTGTTTTACAATGGAATAAAGTGCAAACATGAAAATAAAAGCTAAAAAGATAAAAGAGGATGTTAGTTAAAAACAAGGTTAAATAAATAGGTTTCGAGCTGGCATTTGAAAGTATCAACTGAGTCTGCATCCCTCATAGTTTTAGGTATTGAATTCCACAGTCTAGGAACATTGTTCAGAAAAGCTGAGCAGCAAATTATCCTTCAAGCGAGATTGTTTAAGTTCAGGAGACCAGCACAAGACGACCTGAAAACTTGAGCGAGATTATAAAACAAGAACAATGTACTTTGACCCCAGACAATTAAGAACTTTAAAAACAAGTAAGAGAATTTTGAAATCAATTCTAAAAGCCAATGCAGAGTAGTAAGGATGGGAGTGATATGGTGGTTTTAGCTAAAATCTAGCAGGGGCATTCTGAATGAATTGAATTTTGTCCATACATTGTTTTAGAAGGCCAGTAAAAAGTACATTGCTGTAATTTAGTGATATAAAGGCATGAGTTAGTTTTTCAGCATCATTACATGACAGAAACAAATGTACTTTTGCAATATTTCTTAAGTGTAGAAATGCTGCTCTGGGCACTTTCTTTATGTGGGATTAAAATTCAAAGCTGAATAAAGGATAACACCCAAGCTAATTAATTCTGAGTTTAAAAGAGGAGCCACGTTCCCAAGTTTAACTCTTTTGGCTTTGGGACCAGTTAAGAAGTATTTCAGTTTTATCTTCTCCCTCCTGCCGTCTGGGAAAAGGCACCAGAACATTCGGGCTCTCACGACCAGACTATGTAACAGTTTCTTCCCCCATGCTATCAGACTCCTCAATACCCGAAGCCTGGACTGACACCAACTTACTGCCCTCTACTGTGCCTATTGTCTTATTTATTATTTATTGTAAGGCCTGCACTATTTTGTGCACTTTATGCAGTCCTGGGTAGATTCTGCAGTCTAGTGTAGTTTTTGTGTTGTTTTTACATAGTTCAGTGTATTTTTGTATTGTTTCATGTAGCACCACGGTCCTGAAAAACGTTGTCTTGTTTTTACTGTGTTCAGTACCAGCAGTTATGGTCGAAATGACAATAAAAAGTGACTTGACTAGTTTTAGGAAATTATTGCTCATCCATTTGTTTATTGCAGCTACACCAGAAGTCAGAGAAGATAGGGTGTTCATGCTCAAGACATCAAGCTCAACTGAGATACTGTATACAATTGTGTGTTATCCTCATAACTGTGGAAATCAAGTTGAGACTCTCTCATGATGTCTCACAATGGGAGCATTATAAGGCAAAGAGTAGAGCTTCCCTAAGCAACAGCAAAAAGTAAATCATGTCTTAGAAAATTTATCTCCAAAACAGACAAGAAAAAAATTCTTTCTAAGATATATAAGCAAAACTAATTAGGGGTACTACTAGAGAGGCCAAGCCAGGTCTCAAGGCGATCTAGGAGAACACTGTGGTCATTTGTGTTGAAGACAGCTCTTAGATCTAGGAGAATTAGAACTTAGACCCGGTTGAGTCTAAGGTTGCTGACAATTTTGGTAAGGGCCATCTACATGCTGTGGTAGAAACCTGACTGAAACTCTTCTAGAAAATTGTTCTCATTCGGAAAGTTGTCTAGCTGTTTCAACGTTTTACTAAGTGAATTTTTTAACCCTAAGTGGGGACTCTGTTTTCATATGCAGGATATATGAAAAGAGTGGCTATAACTTAAACCATCCATTTGTTATATTTTTGCTGCTATTAATCTGTTTCACCATTTCGCTTACCCTTCAGATGCCTTATTCCAATTAAAGCCATTACCTTCCCTCATCTCAACTGCCCCTCAATAATTGAATCCTCAGCTTTAACAAGAAAAACTGCAGATGCTGAAAAACTAAGTTTACATTTCAAGTTGACAACCTTCCATCTGGATACCAAACTAAAATGTTAAATCAGTTTCATTCTCCAGTAATGCTTCATGTCCAACTAAGTATTTCCAGCATTCTCTATGCTCATTTTAGCTCTCAACTTTACTCTTATAAATCTAAATCTGTGTGTTAGATGATGGGAAAACTGACTATCCAGATAGATCTCCTTATGATATAATCATCTACCAATGAATCTGTTGTTTGCCACGTAGGTCATCATGAAGATTAAATGATGATTTCTCAACATTCCGAAGTTCTGAGTTGCTCGGAGCTCTATTCAAACACCCAATTCCTAATCCTGTGCATAGAACCTTGATATCAGAAGGGAATTAATTGGTATATCCAGTTCTTTCTTATGCTATTCCTTAAGCAGAAATAGAGGGGCAATAGTAAATTACAAGCTGTAAACATGACGGTGGTGATGTTTTCAAAGATGTAAATACCTACTTAGTGCAGGCAAAGGGAAGGCATCTGGGTTACTGGATAAGACCTTAAGATATAGGGAGAAGTAGGCCATTCGGCCCATTGAGTCTGCTCCGCCATTCAATCACGGGCTGATCCAATTCTTCCAGTCATCCCTACTCCCCTGCCTTCTCCCCAAACCCTTTGATGCCCTGGCCAACCAAGAACCTATCCATCTCTGCCTTAAATACACCCAATGACCTGGTCTCGACAGCCGCTCATGGCAACAAATTCCACAGGTTTACCACCCTCTGACTAAAGTGATTTCTCCGCATCTCAGTTCTAAATGGACATCCTTCAGTCCTGAAGTCATGCCCTCTTGTCCTAGGCTCCCCAACAATGGGAAATAACTTTGCCACACCTAATTTGTTTAGGCCTCTTAACATTCGGAATGCTTCTATTTGAGATCCTCCCTCATTCTCCTGGACTTCAGGGAATACATCCCAAGAGCTGCCGGATGTTCCTCATACGGTAACCCTTTCATTCCTTGAATCGTTCTCATGGATCTTCTCTGGACCCTTTCCAATGTCAGTATATCCTTTCTAAAATAAGGAGCCCAAAACTGCACACAATACTCCAAGTGTGGTCTCACGAGTGCCTTATAGAGCCTCAACATCACTTCCCTGGTCTTATATTCTATACCTCTAGAAATGAATGTGAACATTGGGTCTGCCTTCTTCACCACCAACTCAACCTGGAAGCTGACCTTTAGGGTATCTTGCACAAGGACTCCCAAGTCCCCTTGCATTTTGAATTCTCTCATCTAAATAATTATCTGCCCATTTATTTCTTCCACCAAAGTGCATGACCATACACTTTCCAACATTGTATTTCATTTGTCCATTCCCCTAAACTATCTTAAGTCTTCCTGCAGGCCATCTCTGTTTCCTCAACACTACCTGCTCCTCGACCAATCTTTGTACAATTTTCTGTTTCCTCAACACTATCCACTCCTCGACCTACGACTGATGACTAATGTAAAAACAGTCCTGACAGAAAATAGTTTCCATCACAACCAATCAGCAGCAAATTAATCTATCAACACTAAATCTTCGTACTCTTAAAAAACACACCATTATGTTGGCATCATAAAAGCCACTTCTGTTGGTAGAATCAATACCAGTATAGGGGAGTGTTAGACTGGCTGGTTGAGTGGAGTCACAACAACCACACACTCAACAGCAGCAAGACCAAGGAATTGATTGTGGACTTCAGGAAATCAGGAGAACACACACCAGTCCTCATTGAGGGCTGAGCAGCTTCAAATTTATAGGCATCATCATCTAAATGGATCCATCTAGCACATTGATACAATCACGAAGGCTTGCCAGTGGCTCTACTTTGTTAGGAGTTTGGAGATTCGGTAGCATCACCAAAGACTTCAACAAATTTATATAGATACACAATGGAAAGCATTCTGGCTGTTATACCACAGCTTGAAATGGGGCCCCAATACATAGGTTCGCGAGAGGCTGCAGAGTTTTATAAAGTCAGCCAGCACCATCATGAACATATCCCTCCCCACCATCAAGGACTTCTTCAAGAGGTAGTGCTTCAAGAAGGTGGCATCCATCATTAACAACCAGCATCATCCAGGAACATGCCCTGCTCTTGTTATTACTATCAGGGAGGACACACACACTCAACATTTAGGAACAGCTTTTTCCCCTCTGCCATTAGATTTCTCAACAGTCCACAAATTATTATTTATTTTTGTAATTTATAGATTTTTGTCTCTGCACTGTACCGCTGACACAAAATAACCTATTTCACATCATATGTCTGTAATGTTAAATCTGATTCTGATTATGTTACCTTAAAACCCTACTGAAACACCCGAGATTTTTTTCTAATAGAATATTTTGAATAAGCACAAATATTGCAGGATTTAACCAAATTGGCACCTAACTTTATTAAAATAGTCATTCACTGTCACAGTAATGGGAAGCAATTGGAAATCTTCAGAGCTTACCCAAAATTCTAACCAGGGTGGCAGCCCTTTGGTAGGTTACTGTATGCTTAAGAATGAGATACAGTCCAGGATATCTGTAGTGTGCAGTTTATCCATCGACACTCTTTTGTATTTGGCAAAGTTGACCAACGAAAGGGATTTAAAAAGCGCCATTTGCATTAATACAAAGAAACATAAAATGCTCAATGTAAGCCATTTTCTGAGGTTTAAACATTAAAAGTCAAACCGAAAAAAATGCTACAGTAGGTTTTCTCAGCACAAGAAACATAATTAAAGTACATAATCAATTTGTCACAAAAAAAGCTTTTATATTCCAACTAACCAAGGATGAAGGGAAATCTCTCTATACAGAGGTAGAGTCCAGTGCACATGGCTAAGACAAGAATCACCAGTCTAAACTAGACTGAGGCAGATTCTACCGAGACCACTTTACATTTTAAGTAAGCATCAGAATGTATGTACATACATACAATAAATAGGTTATACAATCTTTAACAAGTTTAATAAATTTCACAAAAGTACACTTATACTGGGATAATTACAGAGTTCATCAATGTTCATCTCATTAAAATTCACTCGCAGTTATGTTAACATGATGAATTTTTCTCTCTAAAATACTTTGAAAACTGTGTATCAAAAAAATTAAATCAGTGATTAAATTACTAAGGTTAAGGTTTTGGTCAAAATTGGTTTTGAGTTATATGAATGGATTTAATAATTAACACAACTAATTTATTTATCCTAATTTTTGCTCTCTTTTTCTTCCAAAGGCATCAATGTTTGCCAGATTCCACAGATGCCCCAGCTGCCTTTTGGCACCTCACTCCAACAGTTGTTTTTCACGAGCAAGACTGGGCAGACAAAATAGAGCATCAGCGCCAAGCACCAAGCTGGTGTCCAACTGGCACTCAGGCTGTGCCCAGAGCGGTTGCTGGGAAGCACGTCTGCCTGCTCTTTGAACACAGGATGCTGAAGCCCACTGGAGCACCCAAACGACCAATGAGATCCACTAACTTGGCAAAGATCACAAATCACAGCATCCCTGATCTGTATGGCTTAGCATACAGTGCAGTGCAGTCACCCTCTGAGCCAACGGAGCAGTGCAATTGTGTTTTTTAATAGAATTTCCCCACTGACAATTCTCAACAACTTTGTTTCAGATGAGCAAATTGGAATTAAAATCAATGAGCATAATGCCTGAACCACTTGATAACAAACGTAATGGTTGTAATTTTCCCTGCTCTTACAAACACTTTTGATTTCCCTCAAGAGGACACATTGTTTTCAATGGATCAAAATCAAGATGTTTTGCCCATTAAATGGAGACAAGTCTACCCAGGAACTGCTATGTGTGGTTTTAACTGTGCATCACTTAAATGTTTAATAGCAGAGGGCAGGCATTTAAGGTAAGAGGGGATAAGTTCGAAGGAGATGTGAAGGACGTTATATTTTTACACAGAGAGTGTTGGGTCCCTGGAATGCACTGTCTGGGGTGTTGGTAGAGGCAGATGCTTTAGGGACTTTTAAGAGACGTTTAGATGTGGAAGGATGTGAACATTGTGTAAGCAAAAGACATTAGTTTAGTTAGCGACATGATTAATAATCTAATTGATTTGGCACTACATTGTAAGCTGAAAGGCCTGTTCCTGTGCTGGACTGTTCTATGTTCTACCAGGTTCAATTGCAGATCTAGCCTGCAATTATGTTTCAAGAACAGTACAATTTTCAGTGAAATTGTGTGCTAAGAACACGATAGTGTGACAAAACAGAGATAGGGATTCACAGTATGGAATAATACAGAATTTCCACAAAATATCAGAAGAGGTCGCTGTTGAGTTCACTTTTGAGACATGAGTGTGATAAACTTAATTCCTCATTTCAGTGAGCGATAAACCCATGTCAAACTGATATTACGTGAAATGTTGTGGAGTATTGAAAATTATAGAAAAGGCTAATAGAAATCATTAAATCAAGACAATAGCAAGGTGAATGTTTTCTGTCTTAAAATAGTGACGATATGACTGCTAACATATGAGGTACACATTTGGAAATTATCCATGTGAAATATACCTTCAAGTATATCAATTTAGAGAGTAATATGAAAGGAGCCGTGGCTATTCTAATAAAGATCCACATGAAATCTTGTGCTGCTAGACTGTCCCTGCAACCTGAACAGAGCTCTACTCCAAAAGCATCAAAAAAAAAACAAACGGATATAACAACATCATTATGTGTTGTTTTGTGGAATAAGTGATTCTGACCAGTAAGTGCCGGCTGCGATGTATTTCAATTTAGCACGTGGAAACAATTGCACTAGAGCATTGTACATCTTTCTGTGGCTTTTCACAGGGCTGAAAAGACCGTATGGATTTGCCTTCACTGCCTTCGTGGGGTAGGGTGGTGCACAATAGGCAATGAATCAAACATTAAGCCAATCTCCAAGTTTCTGAAACACAGCAGGTCACTGTTGACCATTGTGGCATTTCACATAAGTGGTTCATCTTTTACACACTCGTGAAAGTCTAACCATAAATTCATCAGGCTTAAAATAAATTAAAAATAAAATACCGGTGCTCACAAACTGCTCCAGCTAAGTGCTGAAAGCAAACCCCTTACTTAGCCACATTGTCTCAATATCTTTCCGGCAAACAGGCCAACTGCTAATGACATTTTTCCATCTCTGGAACCCCTTTTCCATTTATGACGGTGGCCCATATTGAAAGGGATGGGGGTGCAGTTTAGAGGCAGTGAAGATGCTAGAAATGAAAGTCCTTTCTCATTATTTCAAAGTTTTTGTTCTCTCAAATGAGATTTTTCCATTTTCCTGTGCTACACAAGATGGAGGCACTGTGAAGGCATCTAGCCAAAGTCTAATGAAGTCTCTCTTATTTTCTTTCCCCCAGACAAAAACTGGATGGATGATAGCGTACTTATTCGAGCAAAGCTGCCCAGTATTAAGGAATGATGGCCGGAGACCATCGGATCACAGTCAGATTGTCTGCACTGGCTGAGCGCTTCCGAGCAGATTTCCTCAAGTCCTTGTACTTGTCCTCGCACAGTCGGGATAGTGCCTGGAAAATTCAAAGGCGACAGAGGTTAAATGTGCAACAAAGCACAACTGAAGAAACAATCTTGGAACGTGGTGAGTCATGGGCTTCATTTTCCATTTATAGATGATCCTTTACAAAAGGTTATTCCACCAGGCATAACCGGAGCTGACACACTAACTAACAACTTGTGTGACACTTGCCCTTTCACATTTAAAATAAAACCATTCATCCTTTTTGATTTAATTGTCAGCTGACAACATTTACAGGATAAATAAGTATGTTCATTTACACATCAAGGAGGTTAATCATCGACTTCTGGCTTGCACGCCAGTTTTAAAATGTGTAAACACAAGTCAACTTCAAACCTATAATTAGTGAGGACAGCTGTGAAAATATTGCCATTTAACTTTCATATTAATTATGTTTTCATCCATTTCTAAAACAGTGCAACAAATATTCAATGAAAACCACATGAAATATTATGGATATTCAACAGACCCTAACTCAGCTGCGGGAGAGCCATGCTCTGGTCATATAAGATAGAACATAAGAGCACTTTATTGTGCTGAATTCCTGATGACTAATACCACAGACCTCCGAATTAGAATTTTTTTTGTAATTTATTTTTATCAAATATTTAATGTAATATTTATACCTCAGATAAATATTATGTGGAGATTTGTGACAAATATGATCATATGATATATATGTACAGTATAGAACCATAGAACATTACAGCACAGAAACTGGCCTTTTGGCCCTTCTTGGCTGTGCCAAACCATTTTTCTGCCTAGAATCTGAAATACATCTTATGGAAATGTTCATTTAGTTAGAATTTTAACACAAAAAAGACCATTCAGTCCACAATGTCTAAGAGAAAGCCAGGAGGCATGGGATCCAAGGAAACTTGGCTGTGTGGATCTGGAATTGACTTGCCCACAGTAAGCAAAGGGTGGTACTAAATGGAATTATTCCTCCTGGAAGTCCATGACTAGTGGTGCTCAGAAAGGATCTGTTCTGGGAACCCTGCTTTTGCGATTCTTATAAATGACTTGGGTAAGGAAGAGGAAGGGTGGGGTTACTAAATTTGTAAATGGCATGAAGGTTGGTGGTATTGTGGGCAGTTGAGAAGATTGTAGTCATATTGCAAAGGAACATTGATAGGATGTAGAGCTAGGCTGAGAAGGGGCAGATAAGAGTTCATTCCAGAAATTTGTGAAGAGAAAGTCAACCATGAAGGCAGAGTACATGGCTAATGGCACGATTCTTAGTAGTGTGGAAAGTAAGAGGAATCCAAAGGTCTGCATACAAAGATCCATCAAAGTCGTGCAAGTTTATAGGGTGGTCAAGAAGGTGGAAGGGTTTGTTTGCTGTTAGTGGGGGGACGGAGTTCAAAAGCCATGAGGTAATGTTCTAGCTCTATGAAATTTTAGCTAGACTACACTTGGAGTATTGTGTTCAGTTCTGGCTGCCTCACTATATGAAGGATGTGGAAGCTTCACATACAGTGCAGAGGAGATTTACCAAGATGCTGCCTGGATTAGAGAGCATGTCCTATGAGGAAACGTCAAGCAATCTAAGGCTTTTCTCTTTGGAGTGAAGGTGGATGACAGGTGACTTGATAGAGGTGTAGAAGAAGATGAAGAGGAACAGATGGATAAAGTTTTCAACCGTGCTTTTGTCCCAGGGTGGCAATAGCTAATACAAGGGGGCAAACTTTTAAAGTGATTTGAGTAATGCAAAGGGGAACTGTTGGAGATAAGGTTTTTACACAGAGAGTGGTAAGTGCATGGAGTGCACTGCTGAGGATACAGCTAGAGGCAGGCACTTTAGGAGCAGTTAAGAGATTCTCAAATAAGGACATGGATGCATGACAAATGGAAGGCTATATGAGAGGGAAGGGTTAGATTGATCTTGGTTAAAAGGTCAGCACAACATTGTGGGCTGAAGGGTCTGCACTGCTTTATATTCTTCTAGTAATATTACAAATGATCTCACCTCCACAGCGCTCTGAGACAGAGAATTTCAGGGAATCAAGACCCCCTGCAAGCAGAAGTACCTGTGGACTTCAATTTTAAATATCACTTGCTAATATTGTAACTGTATACCTTCCTTCAGATTTTCACATTAGTGGAAAGATCTTGACATTTACCTTGTCATGACTCCTCAGGATCCTGCATGTTTGAATAACATCTTCTCATTCTTCTGAACACCAAAGATTGCATTTTAATTTTTCTAGCTGTTTTTGAAAAGCCAATCCTCTCATCGCTTAAATCTCTGATATTGCAAACAGCTGAGGACCCCACAATGATCCCGGTAATCACTGATTACATGTTGCCAAATTGAAAACTACTCCTTTATCTGTATTCATTACTTTGGTATGCCCCTGCTAATAAATTACTTCCAACACCACAAAATCTTATTTCTGATCTAACTATTTGTGTTGCACATTATTGTTTTTGAAAATCCCAAATATATTACAGCTACCGTTTCCCCTTTGTGGTTTTGTACTGTTGTTTTAGCCGAGGAGTGGGGGTTGTGTGGTAAGTTCCCTCTACTTATTAAATGCCCCCAATGGCATGAGTCTGAAATAGCCTCTGACAACCAAGCCCAGCTCCTGGCCTTCACTAGTGGGCTCAGCTACTCAGCCTGGGGGAACCATTTCTACTCACAGAAGGGCCAAAAGTAGGTTAAAACCCGTTGCTTCGGGCAGATGGGGTTCATCAACCATTGTCGGCAGTTCATCCAGGAGACGGAAAATTCTGATCTCAAACCTTCATTGCCTTGCGGCTATAGCCACGTATGGGGAAGACTCTGGGTGTAAATCTGAGAAAAAAATCTGGACCTGGTGTCGGAAGGCAGTCCTACGTTGAACTCAATGCTGACTGGCAACTCCTGTGACACTGCTGGTACCAAACCGTATCCATCTCTGCCATTCCTCTGAATTCATCAGCTACATGGAGAGGGGGAGTTTGTTGCATGGACAACAACTTGCTCTCCATATCGTGCTGCCCTTGTTTGCATACTTTTGAAAAAAAAGGATCAGCAATGATTGAATGGCTGAGCAGACTCAATGGCCGGATGGCCTAATTCTTCTCCTACGCCTTATGTCTACTTACGTGGGTATACAACGTAAACAGATAGGACGCATCCATGGTCAACTTCAATCAACAGAGGAAGGTTTCTCTCTGATCCCATCTATCCATTCTGACTGACCGTTTCTCAAAGAACTGTAAATATATTTCTCAACTAACACACACAAAATGACGGTGGAGGAACTCAGCAATATCTATGGAAGGGAATGAATAGTTGACATATTGGGCCATGAGCCTTCATCAGGAGTGGAATGGAAGGGGCATAAGACAGAATAAGAAGGTGGGGGGTGTGTTGGGGGGGGGACAAGGAGGACAAAATGGCAATTGATAGGCGAGTCCAGATGAGGGGAAAGGTAGGTAGGTGGTAGAGGGAGGATCAAAAGGAAAGATGTGAGAAGTTAGGATGTGATTGTTAGGGAAGGCAAAGGGCTAAAGGAGGAGAAATCTAATAGGACAGGACAGTGGATATTGAAGAATAGAAATGGAGAGGGGAACCAGAGGGAGGTGATGGGTAGGTGAGGAGAAGAGAACAGATGAGAGGGTAACTAGAATGGGGAATGGGAAAAGAGAAAAGAGAAAGGATAGAGGTGTGAGAAGTAATCACCAGTTATAGAAACTGGTGTCCAGGTTGGATCGACCCAGACGGAATATTGGAAGTTGCTCCTCCAACCTGAGTTTGGTCTCATTGAGGCAATAGAGGAGGTCGCATACAGACATGATTTCACTTTCACAAAGCCATTTGGACTTCACTTGGTTCTTTTCAAATATTCTGAAATTATCTCCCTACTGACTAAGATTCCCTTGTTCATACAGACATTCTTCACTAATTGTCTGAAATGGATGCTTCCAGATACATTTTTTTGTGTCTAATATGAATAGCAAACACTGCACAACCATCACAGTTACATTTACTGCAACCATTGTAAACTACTGGCAGTAATAGAAAGACAAGTGACAGAACTCTGCAGGAATTATTCTGCCTCCAGTGAAGCGAGGTGAGAAGGCCAGGTGCGGGAGCCAACTGCTGGTCTGGCAGCTACCTACCTCATCATTCTTATTTTCAGATTTCCATTATTTGCTTTTTGTTTTGGAATAAAGTAGAGAGGGGATGTCAGAGGTAAGCTCTTTTTTTTTTATATACGGAAAGTGCTATAATTTTCTATGTTCTATGTGTTGTTATTTCAACACCAAGAGCGGACGTATCACCATTTCCACAGAAACTTCACCAGTATAATTTTCAGTTTTGTTTGCATGTGGCTTTAATAAAGTTTGCTTAGCAACAATAAAGATTCCACTGTGTAGATCATTCCAATCCAAGACAACCACCATAGTGAAGTATAAGCTATCATTTATAATAAAGGATTCATGGCACAAATAAAACTCTTGTACAAATGATGCAACTAGGTACAGATTTTGAAGGATTATTTACAGTCACTGGGTGTCTTGTCAGATTTTCATAATTTACACAATGTAGTCTTGTACTCATACAATTTTCATAGAATTCTTTACAGAAGAAGTTGGATGATTCAGTTATCAATTTTCACTCACTGAACATCCCTTCTCTACCTTTCCCTGACAGCACAGCCATAAAAGAACAACCTCATCAAACAATCAATTTAAAGCATCATTGGTTAAATGTGCTTCAAATTACAATCATTCTTGTGCTCGAGGGCAACTTTAAAAAAGCCTTGACGCCGTCATCTGGAGAAGCAATCTCTATCCCTCTCTGACAAACGATCAGGATTTAAATAAGCACCTGCTCGGGAGAGGCAGCACGCTCCAAACAACTATAATTATTTTTACCTGACCCTGGGAGAGTGCACTGAGTTCACATTATTCAGTGCTAGATGATACCATGAAAGGAAATAACCCAAACTCTGCCTGCAGGGCAATAGCTTAACTGTAAAAAGCTCTTCATAAATTTTACCTCATTGCTCACTTTTCCATCGGTTTCATCTGAAAGAAGTGATCAGTTTGCCCTTTAAGATTTATGTACTTTCCCCAAATTATTACAAGTCCTAATTTCCATAAAAGGTTATAGTGGAATATTAGTTGAGATTCCAATGAAAATGCAATACATTTGCATCCAAATCAATTCAGGCTACTTAAGTAAGGGTCCTTGAAATCAATTCCTGCCACCTCTTCTCCTTTGAGCAAATGTAAAAAACATACAACAGTACCATAGCTCAATAAAATCTCAAAGCAGCCAGAGAATATCTCAGCTATGAAGATTTACATCACAATAAATAGTATTCTCTCTATGACTGTGCTTATTTACACTCAATTGTAAATTCCGTCAACTGATGCATCTCATCAATAGATCACTTTATGAAATGATACTTTATAAAAGAGTCAAAAATTCAGAAATAAAGGTTGTTTTCACTGTTATGTTGGGCTTTATGCTCATTCTTGAACGTTAACAGCATGAAGCCAGTTTATAAGCAAATGCATATATTACTAAATATCTGAGTCCTGAGGAAGGGTCTCAGCCCAAAACATTGACTATTTACTCTTTTCCGTAGATGCCACCTTGGGATTTCCAACATCTGCAGATTTTCTCATGTTTGTGATTTACTAAATATCTATTGAGAAGTGGTCAAGGCTGTGTATAGTCTCATTGTTTCATCTCTTAAGAGCTAGATCATTGAAGATTACAGCCATGCTGCTGGTGAAATAGACTCCAGGACCTGAATGACCTATTGATTTCTGTCTAAGATGAGCAAGCGCAGCACAGATGAAGATTTCCATGGAGAGCATCTCAAGAATTCATTGGTTCAGAAGACAGTGAGTAATTCAGACAAATGTGAAGTGGATGCACTTGTATTCACTGTGACCTTGCTGAATAGCAGAACAGTCCTTCAGTCTATATGTTACTATTCTTGCAGCATCTCTCAAATGAATGGCTTAATATTGTACCAAACAAGGATCAGGATCAGGTTGATTATCATGGTCTGATATGGTCTGATGCAAAATTTTGCAACAGTAGTACAGTTCAAGGAAATAAAAATTATTATAAATTACAAAATAAATAAATAATGCAAAAATGTTGATTGTACCAGATAATGCATAGTCCAACAATGCTTAAACTTAGCTTTTCAATATTTGTATAAAAAATGACAAAAATATTGTTACAAAGCAGTGACTAACTGGGAAAAAGTTCACTCCAACAAGAAAGAATCAGTTTTCAATTACTAGGATTATTATTATTAAGTCTCATGGCTTTTGTTGATGAGATACAATTGTAGCTCCTCACCTCCAGTTTCTGTGCTCTTTCCCTACTGAGTGGCTCCAGAGGGAAACTCAGGTTGTTAGCTTCTGCCAAGGATCGGAGGTCAAAGTAATACTTAGCGTAAACACTGGAGGGCACATTGATGTTGAACTGCAGCAGCTCCAGAAACTGGCGTTCCAGCTCATTCCTACAGAGAGCGAGAGTGAGGGAGCGAGGAAGAGGGGGCAAGATAGAGAAAGGGGAGGTAAGAGTGTGAGTGTGGGGGAAGAGAGTGAAAGCAAGAGAGGTAAGAGAGAGGGGGGTAGAGAGAGGAAGGGGAGAGAGAGACAGGAGTAGGAGGAAGAGGGAGGTAAGAGGAGGGGGGAAGAGGGGGGAAGAGGGGGGAAGAGGGGGGAAGAGGGGGGAAGAGGGGGGAAGAGGGGGGAAGAGGGGGGAAGAGGGGGGAAGAGGGGGGAAGAGGGGGGAAGAGGGGGGAAGAGGGGGGAAGAGGGGGGAAGAGGGGGGAAGAGGGGGGAAGAGGGGGGAAGAGGGGGGAAGAGGGGGGAAGAGGGGGGAAGAGGGGGGAAGAGGGGGGAAGAGGGGGGAAGAGGGGGGAAGAGGGGGGAAGAGGGGGGAAGAGGGGGGAAGAGGGGGGAAGAGGGGGGAAGAGGGGGGAAGAGGGGGGAAGAGGGGGGAAGAGGGGGGAAGAGGGGGGAAGAGGGGGGAAGAGGGGGGAAGAGGGGGGAAGAGGGGGGAAGAGGGGGGAAGAGGGGGGAAGAGGGGGGAAGAGGGGGGAAGAGGGGGGAAGAGGGGGGAAGAGGGGGGAAGAGGGGGGAAGAGGGGGGAAGAGGGGGGAAGAGGGGGGAAGAGGGGGGAAGAGGGGGGAAGAGAGAGGGTAACAGAGGGGGTAAAGGGGTAAGAGAAACAGGTACAGAGATATAGATAGGTTAGCAGCACATGCAGAAATACATCACAAAACAAAAACACAGAGCCCACGTATACACCAAATGAGATAATGGGATTGCAGAAAACAATATTATTTGAAAGACTACTGCACAAATTAATGCACTCATGTATGTGAACTTAATTTTAAAACAGAGCAAAATATTACACTTTGATTTTAATTCATACTCCAAACTAACTATTTATATAATTATACCTACTCTATGGCTTTCCAATTTAAACACCTATATACTTAGGACTGCGTAGCCAAATTCTGCTGCGACTCTATTTACAAGCTTGCAGACAACACCACCGTAATGGGTTGAATCTCAATTAACAATGTCAGAGGAAAAGTGATAGAGAGCCTAGTGACATGATGTCCTAACAACAACCCTTCCCTCAATGTCGGCAGAACAAAAGAGCTGGTCACAGTCCACCGGATGGGAGGAGACGTACATGGTCCTGTTTGCATCAGTGGTGTTGAGGCCGAGATGGGTGAGAGAACACTACAGAAAGTAGCCCTGGACCCAACTTGTCCATGTCAATCAAGGTGCCTACCTGAGCCAATCCCATTTGCCTGTGTTTGACACGTCTCTCTAAACTTTTCCTAGCCATGTACCTACCCAAAAGTCTTGCAAATATTTTAATTGTCTCTGCCTGCACCACTTCAGCACATTCCACAAACTGAGCACCTACTGGATGAAATAAAATCTCAGCTTAGAAAAGGCTCTCTCTCTGAGGTGAAAAGAGAAAACTGTGAACAACTTCCATTCAAGTAACAGTGTGAATACAGTCAAGCAGGTCAAAATCTATCATGAGCAATTTCAAAAAAAAAACAATCAGGTCCTATTGGAGGCACTAAAGAACCAGCAGCAACTTGGTGAAACAGAGCTTATTAAGGAGTACATGGTTAAATAAATAGAGAGAGGATTAAGAGAGAGAGGAAAAGAAAACATAATATTATTCCCTAAATCTTCATGTGGACATTATAGCTCAGGAACGGAGATTAGAGAGCAGAGAGTATGTGGTTGAAGTCTACAGTCCAGAATAATTTCTGAGATATGCCAGAAGTAAATGTGCCTCAGGGATTTGTTCTGGGATCCCTACTCTTTGTGATTTTTATAAATGACCTGGATGAGGAAGTGGAGGGATGGATTAGTAAATTTACTGATGACACAAATGTTGGGGGTGTTGTGGATAGTGTGGAGGGCTGTCAGGGGTTACATCGGGACATTGATAGGATGTAAAACCGGGCTGAGAAGTGGCAGATGGAGTTCAACCCAGTTAAGTGTGAGGTGGTTCATTATGGTAGGTCAAATATGATGGCAGTGTATAGCATTAATATAAGACTCTTGGCAGTGTGGAGAGGGATCTTGGGGTCCAAGTCCATAGGACGCTCAAAGCTGCTGCGCAGGTTGACTCTGTGGTTAAGAAGGCATTCTTAATCTGTGGTTAAGACTGGCCTTCATCAATCGTGGGATTGAGATTAAGAGCCGAGAGGTAATGTTGCAGCTGACCCTGGTCAGACCCACTTGGATTACTGTGCTCAATTCTGGTCACCTCATTATAGGAAGGACATGGAAACCATAGAAAGTGTGCAGAGGAGATTTACAAGTATGTTGCCTGGATTGGGGAGCAGGCCTTATGAGAATAGGTTGAGTGAACTTGGCCTTTTCTCCTTGGAGCGAAAGAAGATGAGAGGTGACCTGATAGAGGTGTACAAGATAATGAGAGGCATTGATTGTGTGGATAGTCAGGGGCTTCTTCCCAGGGCTGAAATGGCTAGCACAAGAGGGCATAGTTTAAGGTGCTTGGAAGTAGGTACAGAAGAGATGTTAGGGGTAAGTTTTCTTACACAGAGAGTGGTGAGTGTGTGGAATGGGCTGCCAGTGGCGGTGGTGCAGGCAGAAACGATAGGGTCTTTTTAGAGACTCCGGATGGCTACATGGAGCTTAGAAAAATAGAGGGCTATGGGTAAAGCCTAGGTAGTTCTAAGGTAGGGACATGTTCAGCACAGCTTTATGGGCCAAAGGGCCTGTATTGTGCTGTAGGTTTTCTATGTTTCTATTATTTGGAAAGCGACTTGAGTGCTACAGCACTTTCAAATTACTACTAAATTAATTTTTGATGAAAGGCGCACTCACATATCTTCTACTGTGATATCTTTAAGGATCTGGCAGTAGTCCACATTCCAAACAGCTTGATCGTCCCAGACCTTGGATGCAAGTAAGATGGCCCCCAACACAATCCGTTTCCAGTTACTCGGGCAGATATCAATCTCTGCGTATGTCAAAAGTCGCTCAAGATACACCTGAAAACAGTTAATTAAAAAACAGTTCATTACTTGTACCAGTGTTCTACTCTGTAACTTTGGGGAGGGATGTAGGGAAGCATGGAGGAAGCTGCACTCAGGAACTACAATGAGATCAGCCATCATCAGTCCCAATGTATCTCCATTACTCAATGTCAGAATCAGAATTAGGTTTATTACCAATGCCATATGTTGTGGACAGATAGATGGATAGATAGCCCAAAAGAGGAATAGTGAGGGTGTGTTCATGGACCATTCAGAAATCCAATGAAAGAGAGGAAAAAGTTACATTTTGAGTGTGAGCTTCAGGCTCCTACACCTCCTCCCTGATGTTAGTACTGAAGGCGGTGAAGGTCCTTAATGATGGATGTCAACTTTTTGAGGCACCACCTTTTTAAGATGTCGTCGATGGAGGAGAGTGTTGAACCTATGATACAGGTGGCTAAGTTTACAACCCTCAGCAACCCTCTTCCATACCTGGCTCCATTTCTACATTTGTTGAGTAAAGAACTTCCTCCTAATGTCTCAGTAGGAGTTATTAGTTTTAGCTCTTAGCTAGAGGGCAAGAGGGCCTGGCTAGAAAGTTCATACTACGGCCCCATGAGCCTTCCTGACTCTCATCCTAGCTTCATCGTTCACTGGATAAACAAGAGAATACTTGTCTAGGTTGTCAGAACAATCGTGTGGAATTGAACTTCACTGTCAGTCTTCTGCGTGGTCAGAAATGCTACATTTTGGCTATGATTTAAATGCCCTGTATAGCATATCTACTGATAACTTCCCAAATCTTTCAGAACATTCCTAAACATTTACTAACTCCAACATAGGAACAAGCAGGGTGTAAATGATCCAAAATAAATGAACTGATATTTTCACGCCACTGTAGATCTTCTCCCAGGTTACATAATATGCTACATTCATCAGGTTTTGAAAGAAAAGCTTCCTTTTACAGGCTCACTTGAAGAAGCTTTAGCTATTTCATCACTAAAGCACAATAAACTCTGAAGTGAACAAGGACAAAGAAAAATCAGTGATTCTAATTCACAGTGTTGATTCTTCTCAGAAACTGCAAAAAGAATCTGACAGACTTTTGCAGCAAGAGACATGCTAAACTCACCAGACATGTTCCAGGTGAGACCACATACCACAGTTTTACAAAAAGAAAAACAAGTAATCAATATATTATCCCACTGTAGGCATGTCATAACTAATAGTTCTGCAGACACTAGGAATGGTAAATATTTCCCATTGGCTTAGTGCTAGCTATTAATAATAATGTAAGCAGTCAGACCCAGGAGCATTTGTCCTGTTCTGTAAAATCCAGGATCCAGTCAGCATGTTCCCTATCAGTTACAGCAGAGTGAATGCTAAAATTTAGGAAACATTCTGCAGAAAGCAAAGGAGAGTTATTTGGTCTTAATCAGCCTTTTTTATTGACTCCACTATTTAGCTGATTAATGATTGTCTGGTTGTCTGTCATAACTCACATTGACAGCTAGATTTATGCAGTTATACGTTAGATAATATGAACTACATGAAGAGATGAGTGCAGGAGAGGTTTTAGAGTGGGACTAGGGCTGTTTCACTCTCTCAGCTTTGGAAGTCCAGGTCCAGTGGTACATGTGGTCATCACAATTGGGTCTTCCTCGGATGCACTGGAAGGCCATGCCTTCTTTTGTGCTTTGTCACACCCTTTGCTCTCCACAAAGTGTTACAGAACTGTCTTTCGGGCCATTGGATCTCACTGTTGATCTCATCATCCTGTCTGCTGGAGCTGACTTCGCATGCCCCTACTTCAGGGTGATAAGGCCTGCTGGCTACCCCCATCTGGTTCCGCCCGCCTGTCAAGAGTGGTGTGCCAGGGTGTGGCCGCTGTTGCATAGAAACATCTACATGGAGCCCCAATCGAGAACTAAGGGTCTGGTGGAGACCAAAGATGCATGAACTGCCCCAGAATTAACAATAACAAGCCCCCTCACCAGGGCTGTTACTTCTGCCAGGGCACCCCATACACCAACTGGTGAAATGGAGCTAAAAGAAACTATGTAATGCATTAATTTGGCATTTTTATCACATTTTCTGGATATTCCAACAGACATCTAGTTGACAAACTACTTCTGTGAAATCCAATTTTTAAAAAATATTTTGTGGGTAACTGCAGCAGAGAAATTAGACATAACAGGCGGTATAATAAGGCGTAGAATGGTTTGCTGACAATGGTGGTGGAGGCGGATTCAATAGGGTCTTTTAAGAGACTTTTGGATAGGCACATGGAGCTTAGCAAATTAGAGGGCTATAGGTAGGCCTAGTAATTTCTAAGGTAAGGACATGTTCAGCACAACTTTGTGGGCTGAAAGGCCTGAATTGCGCTGTAGGTTTTCTATGTTGCTATGTGTAAGTGGAAGAAGACTGGAGTGGGTAGAGGGTTCTGGTCATAACACAGACACCTTACTGGCTATCTTCAAACCCACACTTCAGGAATGAGTACTTGCTTGGTACTGTGCTGAAATGCCAGTCTCTGTAATGTTCTGAAACAGAAACAGTTGGAAGAACTTAGCGTGCCAGGCACCATCTATGGAGGGAAAAGGTCTAAGGTCAACTTTTCAGGCCGAAACCCTGCATCAAGTCAGACAGTACAGAGGGAAGATGGCTGGTATATAAACGTGAGGCAGAGTCTGGAAAGTGATAGGTGAAAACAGACAAGAGGTGGTGCGATGGGCAGATGGAGCCATGTGGGAGAGTGGGAGGGGAGATTATTAGGACAGAAGTGATAGGTAATGGGTGAAAACATAAAAAAGGTAATGAGGGGAGGAGAGGAGGCAGAGGTTGGTAGATGATAAGCTAGAACCAGATAAGGGATGGACCTGTGATATATCACTGAATCTTTAGCTGCATTAAAGGAACAAAGGGAAAGGAAACTGCTTTTGTATCTGTTGCTTTAATCAATGTGCTCAGACGAGAAGGTTCAACACATAATCTTATGACCCAAAATAAGGGGAAAATACGTAGTATCTCTAACGTGTCTTAATGTAAATACAACCAAGAGCAAATACTCCTGATTAATGAAAAACACTATAGAGGCACCAACAAGTGAGTGATTTGATTAACTTGGTATAGGTAGATTGCTTTAGTTTGCAGTGCTTTCACTTAAATCACATTTACTTCACTTCTTCTGTTATTAATGAATGCTGCATTTGTATAACAGAAATATGAGGACATCGACAGTCCCTGTCCCTAACAATAGAAGAAGCTGCACTGTATTTTCATCAGATCCCAGTGCGGAGGTGGTGTCATTTCACACGTCCACTCTAAATGGCCAGGAGGGAGAGCAGAACACTGAGGATCAAATACCATTTTAATTTTTGTTACTTTATTATCTTGGGCAAATTGGTTTTGTAGATTGGTTGTTTCTCAATCTTTGTGTGTAGTTTTT
This sequence comes from Hypanus sabinus, assembly GCF_030144855.1. Classification (NCBI taxonomy): domain Eukaryota; kingdom Metazoa; phylum Chordata; class Chondrichthyes; order Myliobatiformes; family Dasyatidae; genus Hypanus; species Hypanus sabinus. The sequence goes on from NC_082711.1 coordinate 37,687,865, forward strand.
CAGTGATTCTATTGTATTTCTTTGTTCTACTGTCAATGTCTGCAAAAAAAAACAAATCTCAGGGTAGTATATGATGGTATCTATATTCTTTGATAATAAATTAACTGAAATTTGTGACTCCATCTCTGATTAATCAACTGTCAAAACTTTGAAGGAACTAGCTGGAAAGACACTAGACTTCAGAAGACATTCAGATAATTAGAAAAAAACTTATTTCCATTTCCAGGGGTGAGGAATCATTTTGAAATAGAGCTTAACAGCAATAGTTCAGTGATATTGGGAAGTAAACCCTTGACTCTCTATAGTGGAACTAGATGTTCTGTCTTTTTAATAAAAACCCAATGCAATGTTTTAAATTCAGGAAGAGCTTACTGATTATATAACTTTATTTTGGAGTGAAATTTGATCCTGATGCATTGGTCAAATGTCTGCCTTGGCTGAAATTGTCAAAAAAAAATTGATTTAAAACCAAAAAAAAAACTACTTTAGCTATCTAAAACAAAACAAAGGTGCTGGAGAAATTCAGTAGGTCAGGCAGCATCTATAGAGAGAAATGTTTATTCATTTCAGGCCAACACCCTTCATCAGACACTAATGGCACCACCTGTGTTGAAAGGATATTCGTTGAGGATCACTGTCGGTGATATTTCATGTGTGGAGTGGAACAACTTCGGAGATAAAACCTACTGCTATTGTTCTTTTGAATTGCTGTCGTGGAAGCTGTGGAATATCGATGTAATGGCCTTCTCACAACATTCGCCTTTGGATTATAAACATCTCACTTCAATCTCATGCATCTGAATTGAATTTTTCTTACATACCATCGTAAGACTGTAACTCTTGCCACCTTAGCTTGAATAAGTTTGGGAACTTTACTTACACCTATATATGCATAACATTGTTTAACTCTTGGTTTGCCTGGTTTAAGTTGCTATATTAAGTAGTTACTAATAAAATAGTGATTTGTGAACAGCAAAACCAGACTCCAGGTGTGTTGTGTTGCTGCTGATACCTTTACAGGGTTGTGTGTACGTGACAGTGGACAAAGAAATTTTCTTGAACAGTTTGCATTTAAAGAAGGAAAGAATGAGATTTGGGAATGAAGGACAGCAAAATGGCACTTACGAAACACTCACTGTGGTATCATATAGATACCAATCTTGGGAAAAATCTGCACTGTTGGAGAAGAGCTAACTTCAGTGAACTGGAAAGACATCAGTTGGAATGCAATTAAAGATCAGCACAAGCTAAATGATAAATGGATTATGTCAGACCAATATGAAATTAAATGCATTCACAGCAGGCAATATTTCAGTCAACACTTTGGCCACAAGCAAGGCTAGATATGAACATGTCCAGGAGAAACTCACCAAAGTTACAATAGCACACTCTGCAGTAAGCTGAGCTGCACTAAATAACGTTCGAACAAAACGGTAAATCTGCTTTTGCTCGGGATCATGTCGGTCATAGTCTGCTGGCATTTCTGTTTTCTGTCAAAAAGAAAGGAATTATTATACAGATCGTAAAATCATAAAAGTAACCAGAAAGTCAAGGTACAAGTTTGGTGCTTTGTATAATATCATCTTGCTCCTAATGCTGCAATTCATGGATTACTGTTTCACCAGGAGCTCTCTAAATTTGGCAAGGCAGAAACTAGACAAAGGCAAAAACTAGATAGAAGGCATTAGCAGATGGGAGCAAGGTCTGTGGGGAGGTTAGGTTTCACCATAGATGATCAAACCTACAGTACTGTTGCAAAGTCTAGGGCACATGTAATAAAACTCTGTAAAGCAACTCTGCTTTCAAAAATAATGAAATAAAAAGTTTCTAAATATCAAAAAATACTATAAATAAGTAGTAAATAGTAAAACACTAAATCAGATCAATATTTGGTGTGACCACTCATTGCCTTTAAAACTGCATCAACTCTCTTAGGTACACTGTCGTGTAGTTTAAGAAAAGTGGCTGACAAGTGCTCATGGAGCAATTGACACAGTTCTTCCGCAAACTTTGGCTGTCTCACTTGCTTTTGACTCTCCAGATAATCCCAGACAGCCTCGATCATATTGAGATCAGGGCTCTGTGAAGGCCACGCCATCTGAAACCATATAAAAAATCTTGGGTGCCTAAGACTTTCGCACAGTACTGTATCCTCCACAAGATTTTTGGGCAGCAGTGTGGCACAGCTGTGCAGCTGCCCCGCAGTTGTAGTGACCTGGGTTTGATCCTGACTTATGGAGTTTGAATATTGTCCACATGGCTGCCTGGATTCCCATCAAATGCTCTGGTTTCTTCCCACATCCCAAAACAGTGTTAATTAGGGCATTGTAAATTCCCAACGGTAGATTCCGGCGAGGGAAGAGAAAATGACGTTAATATTGGGTGAATAAAATGGGTAAGCGTACGATTATTGTAAAATTGCTGGACATAAAAGGTATTTGGATTCATTATTTAAGGTTTTTAAGGTGGAAAGTAAAGAGAGACTTTCCTATTGTGATTGACAAGGTTCCACATTCAGCCAAGGGTGCCTGACAACAAACAGCACTTGGATTGTTCCTCAGTTCTTTCAAATGGTGAAACGACAGCAGAATTAGTAAACATTTTTTTCTGAAGTTCGTGTTTTGCTATCATAGTGAAGGCCTTCCAAGTCAATCAGGATTGTTGTCAAATGAGGCAGCAACGAAGGCATAGCAGATCTGTTTCTTTGTGTAAAGGCTGAGGGACAGCAGTGGTTGGGACAGAAGAATGCTCATCTTCATCAAGCATGGTTTGATGAGGTGAATGACAATGAAGGGGTTTAAACAAGGGAAAAAGACTTGAGGGACTGTGAGCCTTAGTTAGCATCATCCTATCTCAAAACTGAGATCATTCTACACAGCAGTAAACACAGACCAAAAATACTAACCGACAATGGGTGGAGCTTCTCATCAAATATATCTAATAACATCCGTCCATCTGAATCTCTGAGGAAAGAAAGTGATAGCGATTTTGGATTGTGATGACAAATAAAGAATCAGTAACAGTCCAAATTAATTGTTTCAAAATACCAACCTACCTGTTCCTGATGTGGTAATATATTGCAAGAGCTACACTATAAAGAAAAAGAAGTTTTAGCATCAGTGTTTGAGAACATCAATAGTCTTGAATTGTAGATGACACCATCATTAATATCAACTGCCTATCATCCACAAATTGAACCTGCTGACACAGGATGAGCTAGACTGTCTTTGTGCATATACAATTATTTTAGCACAAACATTTGATGCTCTGCCAATGAAAGGATTCAATTGCAAGTTTAATTGAAGGTCACAAAATTCAGACTTTTATCAAACTCCCCAAAGAATTGACAGAAGACTGAACTACATGGATAACTTCACTCCCATCAGCTCTAAACTGATTCCGTAGCCTATGGACTGACTTTCAAAGACTCTACAAAGCATGTTCTCAGTATAATGTATTTACTTATTTATCTATCTATCAATCAATCTATCCATTAATTAATTTTTTTGGTATTTGCACAGATTTTCTTCTTTTGCACTTTGGCTGTTTGTGGAGTTGTATTTCTTTGTTCCACCATGAATACCTGCAAGAAAATGAATTTCAGGGCTGTATATAGTGACATTAATGTACTTCGTTAATAAATTTACTCTGAACTATAGAAAGACAGCATCTGAAAATCTATATTGTATTTGGAGATTTGCTGAACTGCAAACTGCGGTTTTGTAATAAGAATCGTGGTGTGCAATTTTCATAAATGTTTCATAGCTTAAACCTCAATCATGCACTTTCCCAGAATAGAACAAACAAGCAGAGGGAGCTGCAGCAACATTGAAGAGACATGGTGGAAAGTTTACACTGGAAAGAAAACTTTTGCTCTGAAATTCCAGTGAGATTCCTTGATTTATCGTAATGGCTTCAGCACAGTCCTGAGAGACAAGGTTTGAAGCAGCCAATTTTTGCAATTTCATTAGGGCATTTCTGATGGTCTTGAGAAACCAACGAGATTCCCTGAAGTATTTGAAAGCACACTAGCAGAATATTAGAACACAAATAAAGGCATATTAATTGAGTCTCTAAGTTTCAACAGTTAATGGGACAAACTCCAAAGTACTGCTGCATTGATTCCACGGTCAGATTGGGAGCCTGAGGCCAGGGCCAGCGGCAAGGAACAAAATATCTTGGAGATAGCCCAGCGAAGCAGCTTTGAACTTTAGAATGACAGCATTTGAAAATCTATCGTCGTATTTGGAGATCTGAGGGAAGAGATTAATGTCACATTCTGCTGAAGTGCAATATTGGTTATGGATGAAAAGGAGTGACGGCAGCTGGGCTCTAAAATGACCCGTGGGTGGCCAGATGTGAAGGCGGGTGCACCTGGGACGCCGGGTCGCACTGCTGAGCCCTCTGGAGATGTAGTGGGCTTAAATTGATGAAATAGCTAAGAAGGGGGAGTGCCCACCTTATGACCCCTTGGAAACATCTGCCACCCATAAGGCCCCACCCCAAGATCTCTGTGCTATGACCCAAGTTAGGATCTGCTTATCAAAGGGATTAAAATACCTAGTCCTATGAGCACGAGCATTGAGAAAACTGTTTGTTGATGCATTTGGCAATTCTCAGTGTTTTTATTACTACCGCAAAACTCAGTGGATTTTTCTTATGGATACTGCCGTTAAAATCGGCACCTCAGGGCCTTCTTTAATTAATACTAAAATATTTTGCAGAATTCAAGCACTAAAATCTCCACTCACAATCTCAGAAAGTGGGTAGTAGGTTCTTCTCCCTAATCGCTTGAACTTTCAGCTAAAGCCACTTAACTGTGGATGTGGGTGAGGCGGTTCATGCAAATACCAAAAGAAGAAAATAAAATCAGACTGCTGTTCTCAGGTTTTTCATAGCAAGGGGCACTATACATATTTTGAACAGATTTAATTCAAGAACAGTAATTTCTTAAAGCATTCATGGCAAAGGGCTCATTAATGACAGCAAGCAGATTATTCCAGGGACGTTCAAGGTTCTGTTTCCCTTGACGTCAAATTCAAGGTCAATAAAGTTGGATGGGGGTGAGGGGGGGGGGGGGGTGAAGGGAAACAGACTGCCTCTGCTAATTCTTAGCTGAGTTCTTACATCCATTACACTGTCTAAGATCACGTTTGTCATCTGAAAGACATGCGGGTATCAACATGTGAATAAAGACAGAACATTATTGTTAGCTCCACACACAAAATACTGGAGGAACTCAGCGGGGATAAACAGTCAACATTTCAGACTGAGAGCTTTCATCACAATACTGTTAGCCAGTGGGGAAAGAGCTATAACCTTTCAGTTCACGCTCAAAAGTGAAAAGAAAAACCAGTCTTTGAAGCCATTCCTTATTTGATTCCAATTTTAAAGGAATTTGGTAGAAAGTTAATGGGACAACAGCTCCTTCTCACTAAGTGCTTTCAATGACCTGTATAAACTGTAAAGTAATTGAAAAAGTGTGATTTCAGTAAATATCCCAAATACATAGATCATCAAAAATGTAGAGGACTTGTATTAAGGCCACTGCTTTAAGGTAACTGATCTCCACGGCAACCGAAGTATCTATTGGAGAACATTTCTGTCATAGCTGGCAATGACAGTATTTATCACCTTTCCCCAATTACCCCTGAACTGAGGAAACTGTTAGAAGACAACCACTCTGGTGAATCTGCACTCACATGAAAGCTAGACCAGGCCAGGATGACAGAATTCCTCCTCAGAGCACACTAGTGAACCAGATAATAGCAATCTGACAGTTTCACTGTTACTGTTAATGAGACTAGTATTAATCCAGATTTATTAATTTGCTTGAATTTAAATTGCCTCATCTGCCAGATGGCAGCTCAACTCATCCTTCTAAATCAATGGCACAGACCTCCAGTCACTGTTCTGACAATACCACTGCACTTGGATTCTGTAACCCCACTACCTTCTTACAGAGAGTAATGCATCATTGGTATTTTCCACTTGAGAGTGCTTGAGGCTAGATCATTATATGTATAACAAGTGCAAGTGGATTTCTTTTACTATCAGGCAATGAGGATTGTGGGATTTGACACAGAGGAGGAATTGACACCTAGGCTACATCAGCTATGATCATACTGAATGGCAGGGCAGTACTGTTTGAGCAAGGTAGCCCCTTTTGTCTTATATCTCTGGTTCAACTAGATTAAGTATAGTTCTGGAAAATGTGAAGACAAAATTGGGGGAGAGCAAATGTTTTCAGGCTGAAAATTAACTCAGCAAAAATAAATCGGAAACGGCTACTTGAAGGTTATGCATTACTGGAGCACCCCATGGAACTCCAGAGGGTGGCGGCAAACTTATTGCACAAAAGAAAAACAGCTCAATGGATGATAAGACCCATGGAAAGCAGGATTCGCAAAAGAAGCCTAGGATAGACATGGCAAAGTACTACATAAACCGAGACATACATCGAAAATATAGAGCTTAAATCGAAAAGACATAGAATGAATAATTACTCATAAATAAACTCAAAGAAAAATTAGATATTTCACGAGTTCATGAAGATAAATAGGATGACTAAGAGTAGAAATTATTGAAATCGGGATAAACATTTACAGGTAAGTGTCAGCATCTACGCATGCAGGTAAATTTAATTGAGATGTAGCACGGGTTGTCAAAATGGGAGAGAAATATAGTGGTTCACAGTTATTTTCAAATACTCCCTGGAAACAAGAGTAGTGCCAAAGAATTGTAGAGTGACCAAGTGTTATTTTAAAAGCAAGGTAAGCAAAAAGCAAGTAAATACAGGCCTGGAGTTTAAAAAAACCTGCAGATGCTGGAAATCTACAGAGAGCAAAACATATTTAATGTTTCAGGCTGATGACATTTTAATCAGATTTTCCCAAGAAAACTTTGGAATGGGTATGGATCCAGATAAAACCAGGAGTACAAATTTCCGATGTGCAAATAATTTAAAAGTTTTTGGGTGTGGTTGAGTGTGGGAGAAAAAGTTTTTAATGGCATGAAGGTTTTGATAGACTGGACATTTCGGGGAAAAAAGTGACAAATGGAATTCCGTTCAGAGAGTGTATGACAGTGTATTTGGGGAGGTTATGCAGGGCAAAGAACCAATCAAAAATAATGCTGGAAGCAGGTCAAAAACATGACCACAAGAGATTCTGCAGATGCTTTAAGTCCAGAGTAATACATGCAAAATGCTGGAGGAACTCAGCAGGTCAGGCAGCATGAGTGGGGAGAGAAAAGGAGTTGACAAGTCAAGGACAATTTAACAGAATTGGAGCAGTCATAAGTGTGCTTAAAATTGCATGGAAAGAATGATGGACTAACCAAGTTGTAGAGAAAATTAATTCAAAAACACAGTTGGGACAAGAAAATACATATAACAAAAATGAACAAAGGTACAGTAGCATGTGAAAAAGTAATTTCCCAGAGCAAGCTCCAAGGGTTGTAATGTGTCTGGTCGGAGAACAACCCATTGTTCCTTCAGCGTATCCTGAGCGTCATTAGATCAATAAAGGAAGCCGAGGTCAGAGAGGGAGTGGGATGGAGAATTAAAATGACAGCAATAGTTGACAGTCACCCTTGTTCTATAAAATGGTCAATCAACCCGCATTTAGTTCCTCCAGTGCAGAGGAGACCACACTGTGAGCACCAAATGCAGTTCACAAGCCTTCCTGCTACAGTCCCCAGAGAAACAATACCAAGAACAAGTTGCCTGTTCTCTCAGCTGAGGAATGATGAGCAGCACAGATGAAAAGACATTTAAAGACGAACTGAAATAAACTTAACCAGTGTCTTGTCAGCTGAGGCACAATCTACTGCTGTTCATGTTAAGAGAAGCATTTAAAACTTCACAGCATTCAACTCTGGACATGGTTCAATTTGGGTTACTGCACTCCAAATCTTGGACAGCAGATGGTGCCCTTTACACTTGGAATTAGCCAGCATGTCCAGACGAAATAGATTGCAGAGAGAAGTGCATCTCAGAGCAGGTAATGCTCAGGGAGCAATCACATTTACAATGAGCATTACAAAAACCCCTCTTCATACTCTAGTAAGTGTAGAGTATATTCCAGGGTGAATGAAATGGAAAGATACATCTTTCTGCTCTCTTACTTTGGCATTTGACTGTGAAAGAGAGAGCAAAGTTTTAAAGAGGGAACTGAAAATGGGAAAAGAGCAGTGTGAAGTTGCTTCTTCCTTCAGGATGATCTTTGACCACTGATATACTTCATTTAAAGAGAGCAAAGTGCATGTTTTTATTATATTTATGAAGGCAAATTTAACCCTCTGACAAAGGATAAATTAGTTGTGCACCAATACATTTCAGAGTAAAATTTATTGGAGTACAGACATATCACCACGTAAAACCCTAATATTCTTTCACCTGCGGGCATACTCAGCATATATGTAAAACAGTAACTGTAAACAGGAACAATAAAAGAGCAAGAGCAGAGAAGACAACAAACAGTGCAAATGCAAATATAAATAAATAGCAATTAATAACAAGATAAGGATTTAGTTCACATCCTTTGGAACCGAGGAGCAACTCTGGGCAACTGGTACAATAAAGTACTAAATTCCTACCCACAGCATTCGTTAATATAAATACTTTTCACTTTGACCACTCCTCTGACTGTTGTGAAATAAATAAATTTATCGTAATAATTTATTTATTGAGATTCAGTGTAGAATGATCCCTCTGTCTCTCTAATTTACAATGGCCAGCTTGCCCTGATTTCATCCCAGCCTAATTACGGGACAATTTACAATGACCAATGAACCTAGCAACTGGTACATCTTTGGACTGTGGGAGGAAACCAGAGCACCCAGAGGAAACCCACACGGTCACGGGAAGAATGTACAAACTCCTTACAGACACCGGTGGGAAATGAACCCGGGTCACTGGTACGGTAAAGTGTTGTGCTAAGCACTACGCTACCATGCCACTCCTCCTTATCTTGAGGACCCCCCCCCCCCGTCACAAACTGATCTCAAAACAGTCGCTTCGCATGCCATGCATTAAAGCAAAGATGGCCTAATCCCGCCAATTTCAGACCAGAAGCTTTGCTGATTGCAAATTGTTCTCCACTGGTGCCAGTCAACATGTAGTTAGCTCTGATTGTACTGCTATTAAAATAGTATATTCATGATGGTCAAAGGCCTGGGAATCTGTGCATGACATACAGCCTGACAAAGGAGTGAAGATAGAAGGTGCTGGTTAATGTGGTTAAATAGATGAAAGGTCTGAAAGAGTAGACTACAAGCCAACAACTGCAGCCTCGTGAGAGTGTTAAGATCTATTCATGACAACGATAAGAAATATTTAAAAGTGTGTGTGTGTATATATACACACACACACACACATCCAATGAGAGTTCACCAAACTTCCTACACAAGTTGTTCTGAGGAAGGTCACTGAGTTGAAATGCTAATTCTCCTTAGATAACACAAGAACTGCTGGGCACTGCTAAGACTTTGTGTTTTTATATCGTACACACCCACTTCCCTTAAATGTTCACTGATGGAAAACATTTACAGTAATCACAGAGGAAGGCTTAGAGCTACCAACTCAACATGAACCACTGCTGCAAAGCCCAAGTTATCCAACACTAGAAGTGCACTTGCTCACATATGCTCATGATTTAAAAAGCCATTCAGCCCATCAAACCTCTACCAAAGCATTCTTGTCATTTCCATTTTCCCATAATCTATTCTTACACATTGGCACCATGATAGCGTAGCGGTTAGCATGTCATTATTACAGCTATGCAGATCCAGAGTTTACCTGGGAGGAGTTTGTACTTTCTCCCCATGACTGTGTGGGATTCCACCAGGTAATCCAGTTTCCTCCCACAGTCCAACGATAAACTGGTTAGTAGGTCAACAGGGTCATTGTAAATTGTCCTGGATTAGGCTAGGATTAAATATTAAATAGGTGGGTTGCTAGGCAGCACAGCTCATTGGGCCAGAAGAGTCTGTTTCAGGAGGGAGGGAGGGAATGAGGGGGAGAATGAGGGAGGGAGGGATGGATAAATAGACTCACCTTGCCCCCCACATGAGGTAAGTTAGTTGTTTCCTACTGTGCCTTCATAAAAACAACACATCTTTGGTATCAAACTGGATGATGCTAATGGCCAAATGATATCACAGACAAGACAGTAATCACTAAACTGTGTGCTGGGTTATCCTGAATAGAAGGCAACATATCAAATATCTAATGAATTAACATATTGAGAAGCTTAAGTTTAAAGACAAATTTGGCTACAATCCATTCTTCAGTCTTCCATGTTGGATTACGATCTGAATTCTAATTATGAATGTTTAGACAAGACCATAAAGGAGACATTGTCCCATTGGGCCGTTTTGGCACTCACCATTTGATGGTATATTTGAGATTTGGCTGACTGACTGTACTGTCATCAAGGAATATGGTGGAGCAGGAGCTATATTTCCTTCTCATCTGCCCTGGAGGATGCTGGAAAACAAGATAAAAATTAGACAAAACTGGCCAGCCTCTCAAGCCACATTCATTACATGCAAACAAAAGTCCCTTCACAATCAAGCATTGACTCTACCGATACATGCTTCACACTCCACAAGGCTTCAGCAAACGAATTGTCAGAACATCCCATGAAGTGGAACCCCATCTTCTCTCAAAGAAACAAGCCTACAGTTTACATTTCACAGAGTGACCTAAACTACTCTCTATACACCTTTGCCTTTTAGTTGCAACCCTAAACGACCCATTAAAATCAATCAGATGATGGGTCCTGCACCAGCTGAATACTGAGGAATCAATCTTAACGAGTCTCTGCTCCAGCATAGGAAGCAATGGATTCAGCCCGCCAAGCCTCTCAGCAAAGTCAGAACACCCACAATTACCAGCAGATGTAAGATGTTCCGGTCTTCTTTTTACTGAAAGGCAGATGCCAGAATTTTCACTCAGAAAATTTGTAGAAGAACATTTGTAAAATGTTCTGAGACATTTGAATTTTTTACTTGTTTTCACACATACATTTTTTACACAACTTCAATTTTGACAGCTTCTAAAATGCCCGCAAATGTCAAGGACATTTTAAGATATTAAATAACACATCAAAGCCAGTTAAACTGGGAACTGGTTTTACTTTTGGAATATATTTAGTGGACAGAACTTCCTCGGTGCAATACTGAAGCCACTGCCACCTTTCATAGCACACCTCAGGGGTCCAGGATACAACTCGCTGACCATACAGGGAGGGTAAGAAAGAGCACAGAGCACTGGCACGGTGAATGGGCTGGAAGGTACTGATCCACAAAGTCGAGTTAACTGCCTGTTGCCACACTGTTGAAATACACTCTAGTTCTCCATTTATAACTTTCACTTTCAAGACCACACATTAAATTGAGATGTCTGAACATATTCTGTTCTGTCCACGGTAACTGAGAATATATTTTATGGCTGATTGCTTTCATTACAGTGTCCCACATCTCAGCTTTTATCTCATCATCTCCATCTTATCATTTCAGTATATTCCATTTGCAACATGGTAACGTAGCAGTTAATGCAATGTCTTACAGCAGCCAGCTGTAACATTGGGGTCTGATTCCTGATGCTGTCCATAAGGAGTCTGTACATTCTCCCCGTGACCAGATGGAGCTCCTCTGGGTTCTCCGGTTCCCCCCATATCTCAAAGGGTTTGTGAGCTGCGGACATGTTAAGTTGGTGCCAGAAGCATGATGGCATTTGCAGTACAATCCTCACTGACTTGACGCAAACAACACATTTCACTGTATGTTTATACTGTACATGTGACAAATAAAGCTAATCTTTCTTGCTATCTTTCCATTTTGCATTTTCTTTGTGTCCTACCACTTATCCCAAGCTATCATTGCTGAAACACTTCAACATAGGAACGCTAATGTTGGTCCTTCTTCACGGACAGCTAACTTTGTCCTCTTGTCCAAAAAGTAGAGATAAGCCTGGAAACTGCCTTACCTCAGTGGTAGGGAAGTTGTTAGTAAAAAGATTCTGAGGGGCAGCATTTATGCTGACTTGGATATGCAGAGTGTGATTAGGAGTCATCAGCATGATTTTGTACAGGGGAGATCATGCCTCACAAATCTGATGTTGAGTTCTTTGAGGAGGTGACCTAGAAAGCCCATGAAGGCAAAGAAGCAGACATGGCTTACTTGGACCAGTAAAACCTCAGACAAGACCCCACATGGTAGGGTGTCCAGGAGGTTTATGCAAAAGGAATCTGAGGTACGTTGGCAACCAAAATTGGCTTGGTAGTAGAAGGCAAAGGGCAGTGAAAAGTGGGCATTTTACTGAATGGAGATCTGTACCAATGATGTATCACAGGGAATGGAACTGGGACCTTTGTTTTTTTTTTCAAAATAAATATAAAGTACTCAGGTGGTAATATAGGACATATAATTAATAAGATAGTAAGACAATCATAATCATCTAAGGATATAATGGGACATACATCAACTGGAAAGTTAGGTGGAATGATGGTAAATGGAACTTAACCCAGACAAGTGTCTGGTAATGGAAGTTGGGAAATCAAATTCTGTTAGGGATTGTAGGAGCATTGATGTGCAGAGGCCTTGCGGTGCAAACCCATGGCTCCCTGAAAGCAGTGATGCAGGTGCACAGGTCACTGGACAAGGCACTGAGTACAAGAGATGGCACGTCATGCTGCAGCTGTGCAAAACCGTGGTTACACTGCACTTGGAGCATAGCGTAAGGGTAATTCTAGTAGCCACACTTCAGGAAGGATTACTTAGCAACAGTGATTCACCAGGACATCCAGGAATGGGGGGGTAGTTATAAGGATCGATTTACTGGGCTTATTCCCATTGGAAAGAAGGCGGGTGTGTGATGGCATAAAAAGATTGATAAAATTGTGGTGCACGGATAGAAATAGATGACCACAGCCTTTTTCCTCTGATCGCTGAAAATCTCCGTCTGCTTTATTTGCCTGTCTCTCCCCCTGCAACCATATTTACCACAGCACTCCAGAGGATGCAACACGTTCAGAGTTAAGATTACCTGCTGAAAACAGGGCAGGTTTAAAATGCTACATCAGAGGATAACAAAACCTGGGATCAGAGGGTGTTTGGATAAGATCAACCATGACCAAATATAAGCAGCTCAATGTAATCAAAGGAAAGGAAGAAAACACCGAGGAATGATAATGAAAAACCAAGTTTGCACTAGGAGATTGAAGTACAGAAATTCAGCCTCCTCAGGACTTGGGTATTTGCTGAGTAGCAGAGCTCCCAGGCTATTGGATGTTATTTCTATTAATATCCAAACACATTTTTAATTTACCTTTTTTACTTGTTTCTCATTAGTGACAGATTTTCCAGTTGATGCAGTAAGCTTAGGGGAGCAGGTGAGAGAACCTGGTAAGGTTCAGCTTGTATGCTTCATACTGACCCCTGGTATTCTCAACCCCAACCCCAGTCTCCAGTCTCAAAACCTGACCCATGGCCCTGACCCTGGAACCGACTGCATACTCACACTCCTGTCCACTCACAGTCCAGTTCCCTCGCTTGCACTTTGGAGTCACCTGCCAAACCATCAGGATTTCCAAAGAATCAAAAGTCAGGTTGTCAGAGGTTTATTGTACAGGGCTTGGGAGGCTGACAATTTGGCAGGAATGCAATGATAATAATGTCAAAAAGGGGATGGGGTGTCAGTGGATGTAGGAATGGACATGAGTGAAAGAATGTCCATCCAATGTGAATAAAAAACAAATATCAAAGCCAGATGGAGTAGGTCACTCTGGGGAAACTACAAAAGCATGCTCTCACTCCATAAACTTCAGCTTCAGGCTGAGAAAATGAGAGCACAAGTAATCCATCATACTTAAAATCATGTATTTCTATAAATGTGATTTCCCATAGGAAGGGGGTGGGTCAAACTCGTTGGTAGATGAGCAGTGATAATTTCCCTTGGCAATGTTGGTACAATAGGAACAGGGCAAACATGAAACAAAGAGAGTACTAGAGACAGAGAGCTGGAACAGGGGAGGGAAAGCAAAGGAGAGAGGGGACAGAAAGAAAGAGACAGAGAAAGAGAGGGGAGACAGACAGACACACACACAAAAAAAAATGAGAATCTTTTTAATAGTAACACAATGCATACAAGTCATTCACTGCACAAAGACATAATTGACATCAAAAGATCAACTAGCAATCAAAATGTCTGACAGGTTGTCCCTGGAGTATTTTAAACACCTGGAGAGTAGAAAATACAAAGATACAGTTGAAGTTATAAACCTTCTGAACACCCAGGGTTCTACTCAAGTGGGAATTTGGCATCGTGACATGAAATCTTAATTAAGCTGAATTGTATTCAAGTAATATTTCCAGTGGTACCAACGACAGATAGTCAGAAATATACATAGGAAAATCATGCTTATGCATAAAGTAACACAATCATTATTAATAAAACATGACAATCATGTTTGTCACTCTGTTAGTTTACTGCCAAGCATTTCAGAGGCAGTACTTTACTGATGGTTATCTTCCATGTTTTGTTCACGTCAGTATGCATTCAGCAGCAACAGCAGTTTGCCTTCAAAACCACCATTTATAGGAATGATAACTTGCACTATTGCATTGCTATGAAACTTCAAAATGCAGATTTGCCAAACCAGTATTTTCTGTATTGACACTGCTAGCCTCCCAGTCTATGTCAAGCCAATGCTACATGCATGGCAGTGACAATTCTAGTTTTACGCACTAATGCAGAGTTTTAAGTCACAAAGAAGTGAAAAGAGAAATAATGAAATGGAAGGACATGAGAACAATAGTTGAATCATAATGTTTTATACAAAGAAAGCAACAACCGCCATGCTTTCAGAAAGAAAAATTCCTGCACAAGAAAACGGTCTTACCGCACTGAACAAATGGTCCACACGATTAGAGTAACAAATGCTTTAAGAATAAAGGAAAAACTTGAAAAGAGAAAAAAAGAGACAGCAGAGAAATGAAGGTCAAGCCAAGATGAAAATTATATACACAGGAAGCAAAGCAAGTAAAGGAATGCCCTCATGCCTTTCTCCCACAAACGAACCAATCTCAATGCAGATAAGAATCAAAGCTAATCTAATGGCAGTATTCACGCACTCATTTTTGTTACGTATAACCTTCCTTTTTTTTGTTGAACCTCAAACTTACACATTATCCTCCTCCAGGTCTGAAGACTCAAGCTTGGTGCAATCTAGTCACCTTATTAATCAACTACCTTTTTTTTACCACTTTTCCCTCACTGTCTCACATAAAGCAAAGCAACTTTCAAATACATCTCTCCCAGCTGTTCTTTTAATGCAAAAGATAATCAAGACAGTGACTCTCCCTATTTTTGTAGTATAATCACTTTCTTTCAATATCAGATATGTTATACTGCTTCACCGTGAATTCTGCACACTCAGCCATGAAAGCAGGTCTGAATTTCATAAGCAGGTTTTGTTTGAGTTAGCCTTCATTCTGCATTGGGAGGTTATTTGTTTAATCAATGCCTTGGTCAGAAGCTAAACTGGCTGACCCCTCACATACTCAACGTTCATCTGCATTTTCACATTCAGAACTCAGTACAGAAAGACAGCAGTTAGTGACTGTTAACAACAATAATCAATAACATTCAAACACTGGCAAAAAAACTGTGCTTCAGCATGAATGTAACACTGTGACAAAATAATTTGCTTTCAGAAACATCAAAGATTGTCACCATAACCATGGACGATTAAAAAAGCCACTACAAAGTAACTACAAGACCTATATTTAAGTGATTTGAGTATTAAATATAGAAACAGACCAAAACTTGGACAAGATGACAATAAAAAATGTTAAGTTTTAAAGGCAGAGCAAAAATACACAAATTGACTGCTACTTACATGATTTATATAGAGGCTTTTCCGCTTCTCTCTCACTGTAAAATATAGAAAAATAATAGTTTTTATAAGAAACTTAGAATGAACTACCAAGTATACAGCACATTGTAAAGCTGCTCCAACCAATGCAGCAAATAAAATCAGAATTACATTTTTTTCAAATCCTTAAACATCCTGAGTAACACACACAAAATGCTGGAGAAACTCACAGGTCAGGCAGCATCCATGGAGAGCAATAAACAGTCAATGCTACGGGCCAAAACTGTTCATCAGGAGTCTTATCAGGAGATTAGTGAATCTTACTTGCTACTTACCAGCCCATCCTCAGTGCTGTTGGTTTACATCGAGTCACGAATGGAACTGAACATTGTGGTATCATCAGTGAACACTCCCACTTCCAACCTTATGTTGAAAAGGTCAGTGATGAAACAGCTCAAGGTGCTTAGGCCAAAGAAATTGCTCCTACTCCAGTAGGTCCCCTAAGGTGGGAATGATTGACCTCCAAAAGCAACTATCTTCCTGTGTGTGATGTATGACTCTAAACATTGGGATGATTGTATTTGATGTCCACTAACTCAGTTTAACGATGCAAATCTCTCAATTACAGCATTATACAGCATAGAAAGAGCCCCTAGTTTACCCAACTGGTCCATGCTGACTGAAATTCCCATGCCCCTCTAGTCCCGTTTGCCTGTTTGACCTTATTCATCTAAACCTGTGTTTCCCAACCATTTTAGCCCCATTAAAGCACCTTCATACTTCCCATGCCCTTCTTAGGCACAGTATACTTTCTGACACCCCCAATAGTGTAAAAACATGTCTATGATATGCTAACATGAGAAAAATGATTCTGCTTAAATTTTTATTTGTCTTTAAACCTAGCCTACACAGTACCTGTGCTGTACAGCAGCTCCAATATCAATGTGATCCTGGAGCTTGATGGTTTTTAGCAAGAGTTGAAATACCTGGTTCAAGTTGTGACAGCAAAAGTCTTAAGTCTCCACACATAGTAATGTCCAAGTGGTTTCTGTTTATTGTGAGTATGTGGTTCACTGCATTGAAGCCTCTTTCAACAAGTTAGGAGGATGGAAATGTAATTAAGAGCAGTTTGGCTCTTCTCCAAAAACCACTTTGTATGACAATGTAGCCACATAACAGAAAAGCCAACATTTTTCAAAAGCATTTTTGTTTCTTCATCACTCTGAATTTCAATAATTTCTTCTTGCAGGCTCTCTTACTGTTCTTGCACTTTGCAAAGAAATGGGTTAATTTCCCAGTCCGGAGTTTGCAGCTCATTCAAATCCTTGAATCAATTCTGAAAATCCTTCTTCAGTGACTGCAGGTATAAGCAGTACTCTTGCAAATCACATCCTGAGAAAGAGAGTGCCATTCTTTCCATGCAGGGAAACTGTGAGAACATTCTTCTCCCAATGTTTTGCTTTCATATTTTCAGTTTTCTGATAAAAATGAACACTGGACTTTTTGCCTGAATTAAATTGAAATTCTCACCCAGCAATTTCATATTTAGAAAGTTCATTCCTAGCAGATCAGCTGGGTATGCCACATCCCCAGGAAGAAGTTCAATCTTGTTTCCCAAGCTCTTGTCCACTTTGAGCAAAAATCCAGCCACAGTGCCAAAAAGATCAAAGAAACATTTTAAGTTGCAGCCTTTTGACAGCCAGCGCACTTCAGTGTGAAGAAGCAAGCATTCGAACTCTTCGTTGTTATCTTGGCATAGCTGGCAAAAAATTCTGCTATTTAATGGATAAGCTTTAATTTTGTTGATAGCAGATATTACAAGAGTCATATTTGAAAAAAGTCACTGGCTGAGGTTTTTGGCTGCGAGATGTTGACAACGAATTTCACAATGGATTGCAAACAGACTTGGGATTTCTTTTATCCTATATGTCACTAAACCAACATGGCGACCTGTCATATATGGTGCTCTATCTGTTGCACAAGAAATCATGTTCCTAATCAGAATAGTTTAATCCTCAATGTGCATTTTGAGCTTGTCGTAGATTCATTCTCCATCGACATTTGTTTTTAACTTTTTACAATAGAATATCTTCATAAACTTTTCCATTTTTGATAAACCATACATATGCCATTAGCAATGCCTCGTTATCTCGCACAGTTGACTCATCCAGTTGCATCCCAAATTCTGTTTTTGTAGCTCTGTGCATAGATGAAATGTCTTCATTCATTTCATCAATACAACGAGCTACAAAGTTATTTCTCAGAGAAATTGATTTTAAAATTCTGGTATCCATTTTGAGAACAGTGGTGAGCACTTCTGGTACAGCAGGCATTATTAATCTTTCACCAATTGTATGAGATTTTCCACACTTTATCATTTCAGAAATGTTATAAGAAGCAATGAGACCACTACCAAGGTAATTTTTAGCTTTTTTTGCAAATGGCTTGAGTGTGCAATGCTTTTCAAATGTTTGTTTCATCTTCAGGAATTGAGTAATACCATAAGTAGCCTTTTCAGGGTATCTTTCATGGAAGTGTTCCTGTAGTCTTGATGGTTTCATGGCTTCATTAGACAGTACAGCATGGGGCATCGCTGATCTGATGGGGACGGAATAAAACCATACTCCAGGTATGTAACATTGCGTTGACACACTTTCTGTAGCTTCTAGGATTAGAATTCAAGGTTTCACCACCTTCAGACTCACTGAGATTGTGCCATATGTATTTATCCATCATTAACTGGCCTAAATTAAAATAAAAAGTTAAAACAAACTGGGAATGCCTATCGGATGCTGACAACAGCAGTGAAATGGTACAGATGGATTGATGCTAGTGGCACACAAAGGAACGGTGAGGCAAAGGTGAAAACGATCACAATTACGTTGGCAAGGATTCAGATTGGAATCTGAATGATTGTCGGGATGGAGCTGGTACACAGCAAGCTACCTTTCTACTACTCCAGTTAGCGCGATTGACCAACGACATAAGGTTTCATAATCCTTAAAGGTGGTTCTTGACCGCACATATAAAGTCGAGGTCACTTTGAACAACCTCAAGAGGGATCTTCAGGGGCATGCTCACTGATTGGCTCTATTTCACCGCTTGCTTCAGGCTAGCGCTGTATCGCTGCACAACCTGTTTTCCGTAGATCTGTAGAGATAGGTGAGAGGATGTACTTGACATACCAACTGCATGAACTCGTTCCGTTCCACGAGTCAGGAGAACAGTTGGACACCCTAGTTGCCAATTTATGCATCTCCAATAATGTCTGTTTAGTTGGTAAGGTTGGATGAGATTGCCGAGTTTTGGATGTGTTGTGACAACGAGTGCTCACCGCCTGCAGAGCTCTGGTTCCTCATGTGTTCCAGTGCCTCATTCTTTTTTTTTGGAAGTGCCTGCTTGACGAAAATTGGTCAGGTCTCTTGCTTCAAGTTAGGGTGCTGCTTACCGTCCCTCCCCCCAAGAATCTCGAATGCCCACACCCAAATAGTTCTATTTCCCCTAACGCTCACTTAGGCCACGTAACCGACTCATTGGAAATCACTGACCTAAACCTTTCCTATTCACGTACCTGTCCAAACAACTTTTAAATGTTATTAATATATCTCTTTCAACCATTTCCTTTGGCAGCTCAGTCTACATATACACCGACCACTCTCTGGGTGAAAAGGGAGCCCTCTGCTTCCTGTTAAGTCTCTCCCCTTTCACCTTTATCCCATGCCATCTAGTTCAAGATTCCGCAGCCCTGTTCACATTCACTCTATCCACGCTCCTCATAATTATATATACCTCTGTAAGATCACCCCTCATTTACATTTCATTTCTTCCACCAACATAAGAGTATCCATTCAAATACACTTTGAAAAGTCTAAGGTGAATTGTTACTGTGGTTCTAATCTTTGGAGAAGTTCAGAATCGAATCTGAATGTTAGAGGATGTAGGAGTATTTGGATAGACTGATCCTGATCAGGATAGTCAACATGACTTTGGGCAAGGTAGGTTATGCCTAACCTAACCAATTTTCATATAGTTTTTTTGAAGAGATTATGAGAATGCAGTGGGCATTGTCTGCATAGACTTTAGTAAGGTCTTTGACAAAGCCTGGCATGGGAGGCTGGTCCAGAAGGCCCAGTCATTTGGCATTCACGATGAAGTAGTAAGCTGGATTCAGCATTGGCTTGGGAAAAAAATCTAGAGAGTGGTAACAAATGATCACCTCTCTGACTGGAGGCTTGCAACCGATGGTGCGCCTCAGGGATCGGCGCTGAGTCCACTGTTGCTTATCATTTACATCAATTATTTGGATGGTAATGTAATAAACAGAATCAGTATATTTGCAGATGACACCAAGATCGTGAGGGTGGGGGGTGTAATGGAAGAGGGGGAGGGCTGCAGGATCAGACTAGCTGGAAAAATAGCAGTAAGGATTTAATGTATATAAATGTGAAGTGTTACACTTTGGTACGACATCCCAGGGTAGGGCTGACTTGGTAAACAGCAGGGCACTGAAATGTGCAGTAGAATAAAAGTACCTAGGAACCCAGGTCCATAATTCCTTCAAAGTAGCATCACATAAAGAGTGCTTCATAAATCAGGGCTTTGAGTACCGCAGCCAGCATGTTATGATGTGGGAAGGCCGAAATTGGAGGGTTGTGTGCAGTTCTGGTCACCCATCTACAGAAAAGATCAAAAAGCTTGAAAGACTGCAGAATGCTAGCTGGTCACGAGGACAGGGTGAATGCAGAGATAGGCTGAATAGGTTAGGACTTATTTCACTAGAGCGTAAAAAAATGAAGGGGGATCTTCTTGAGGTATACAAAATTAAGAGGGGTATAGGTTGGGTGAATGCATGCATGCAGGCTCTTGCTCCTCGGGTCACCTCACTATGGGAAGGATGTGGAAGCCTGAGAGAGGGTGCAGAGGAGATTTACCAGGATGCTGCCTGGATAAGAAAGCATGTCTTCTAAGCACAGGTTTAACAAGCTTAGGCTTTTTTCTTTGGAGTGAAGGAGGACAAAAGGTTACTTGATAGAGGAGTACAAGATGATAAGAGGCATAGATTGTGGATAGCCACAGATTTTTTTCCCAGGGTAGATGCGGGTGGGGGGGGGGGTCAGAATTTAATGTGGTTAGAGGAAATTATAGGGAGGAATGTCAGAGGTAAGTTTTCTTATACAGTGAGAAGTGGGTGTATGGAACATTCTACCAGGGGTGGTTGTTGAGGAAGATACATTGAGAACATTTAAGAAACTCTTAGATAGGCATATGGATGATAGGAAAATCAAGGGCTATGATGGAGGGAAGGGTTAGATTGATCTTAAGTAGGTTAAGTGGTTGGCACAGCATCGTGGGCTGTAGGAGCTGAAGGACAGTGTTCTATGTTCTATGGTTGAGTGAGATTTGACCTAGGGGTGATAGGGTGAAAGGAAAAATATTTAAGCTGAATCAGAGGGGGAACAGCTTCACTCAGACGGTTGTGTGGAACAAGCTGTCAGCAGAAGTGATAGATGCGAGTTCAACACTAATACCTAAGAGAAGTTTGGATAGGTACATGAATGAGAGGGGGATAGATAGAGCATTATGGTTCAGATGCATGGGTCTGGGATGAAAAACAAGGTGGCACAGAGTAGATGGCCCGAAAGGCCTGTTTCTGTGACTCTGTATGTTCTGCACTCCTCCTAAAAGGAGGTATAAAAGAAAACACTTCTTTTCTGAGTTCTTTTTTTCACATTTGTTATCTCCAGTTACTTCACAGGAGCATTATCAAACAACATCTGACGAAAAAAAACAAGGAGATACAAGGGAAGTTTGCACAAACACAATCAAAGGGAGCTACTGAAAGCATTTTCTGGGTGGCATGGGGGGAGGTTGAGGAAGGGAGTGCATTTATGAGAAGGGGGGGAAGCAGATCTTTGGCAGAAAAGGTCAGGGACGGAATGTCGGTGCAAAGTTCAGCAGCTGAACATATGGAGTGATAAATACTAGCAACAAGCAAGGGGCCAGAAAGCAGAAATCATACTATGTTCTTGGAAATAAGAAGAGGGGGCAAGCCCATCAAAGAACAAACAAAGATTTTAATATCAAAAATTGTGCTGTGAGGAGCCACTGTGGTTTTGGACGGGATTAAGTTTACAATGAGTGTTAACTGGGAGATCAGCTGGAAGTTACCGGAACAGTCAATTCTGCAAATAACAAAAGCAGGAGGGAGACTTTCAGTAGTAGTTGAGCTTGACAGAGACAGTGATGTTACAGAGGTGGACATTGACAACCCTGGTTATGGTGCAACTACATGGCCAGAAGCCTAAAACAGCAATAAAAAAAAAGCACCACGGCTATGAAAATCTGAATTGGTTTTAAGTAGCCTATCTCAAACAATAGGCATGGGATTGTACCTAGCTAACAGTCTGTGGCAAAAGCAGTAAGTTTGGTCTTCCTAATGTTAGTCAAAGAATACTTCTGCTCATCCAGCACAGTATGATAAACTGTCTGACAATTAGTCAGCTGAGTGGTCAAGACAGTTGGTGGTAAGTTTAATGGCACTTCATAATGTAATCACTTCATTCCACATGGAAAGAATGAACCACTTTCTGCATGGTTTCCATTCAGTTTGTCTGCACTCACTTCTACCAAGGCATAATTCATCATATAAATAATAATGCAGAATTTTTCAGACAAATTTCCCAATCTGCCACCTAGAAACCTTGATACAGTTACTTAATTATCTGGTACAGCTTAATCTGTATAAACACCATACGCTGCAATCTCGATAAATTGTCTTTTTGTTAAATTTTAAAACATTGGCCTTTGAAAAGTATAGCTTGAGCAACACACATTTTGCTGTCATTTAATATCCCTTCCTGTCAGTTCAGATATTTTAAGGCTGCCTTGCCTGTAATAAATCCAAGATGAGTTGTACAAAATCAGTCCTACTCCCAATAGAACTAAGGTCCATAAACTGTAATAGATTCAAAGCTATTTCTCCACACAACATAATGCAGTTCAACTCTTTAATCTGTGATTTGAAACCAAAGAATACCTCTTTAAATAATTAGATGCAATTTTTTTTACAAAAGCCAAGAATATTGCACTTAACTGGAAATGAACAACTATGACACACTAAAAATTGTCATATTTTTGTGGGAAAAAAATTTTCAATTAACATAGTAATACTTTTAGAATTGGTAAGTCATGAATTCAGTTATTACTTCTTCAGAACTGCTTAGCAAAACCATGGATTTAGAGATTGCATAGTTATTTCCTTAGAGCATGCGTAGATCACAATAATCCTAGTACAGAAGGTAACGTGTCTTGTGCCTCGTGTGTTTGACATCCACCATCTGAAGTGCTTTACACATCGATCCACATCCCCAGGCAACTTCGACCCACTGCAAGTCACCTATGAAGCAATTCCATAGTAGAGATGCCATTTTTATGGACCTACAGTACACTGACCTCTGGAGCATCTGGATAATAAATACTACTACAACAACACACTGAAAACAGCTCCACCTTTAATAATAATAATAAGTACTTTATTGATCCCGAGTGGGATATAATTTCATTACAGCAGCAACATCTAAAAACACACTTAGCAATATTAATAATAATAAATATAATAACTAATAATAAAGTACAGAACAATAATATACACAATAATAATTTATGCAATAACAAAATAATAAAACAGAATCTATTGTACTATGATATGTGTTCTCCTGTCACACAGAGATGAACTGTTGTATATGCTTACTGCATTAATAGCATGATTCCATACCAACTCATCTCTACATGCCTGTACTTGGGACTTAACACTATCCTTGGGAAATGGATTCTTGGCTTCCTGACCGACAGGCTGCAATCAGAAAGGTTGGGCATCAACATCTCTGCCATAATTATTCTCAACAGTGGTGACCATGAGAATGAGTCAACAGTCCCCCATCTTTACTCCCGCTCACCATGACTACAAGTTTGCTGACGATACCACCTCAGTGGGACAAATCTCCAGATAATAATGAAATTTGCATTAAGTCGATAGAGAACCTAGTGAAATGGTGTCAATGACAACTTTTCCCTCAATGTCGGCAAAAGAAAAGGCTTAGTCAATTTCCCTCGAGATCAATAAAGTATGTCTGTCTGTCTTAGTCATTGATTTCAGCAAGTGGGGTGCCCACATACTCTTGTTTAAATCAATGGTGTTGAGGTAAACATGGATAACAGCTTCAAACTCTTACCCTTTTCTGGTCTAAACACGTACACTCAGTGCCAACTGAATTAGATAGCTCCTGTACCTAATAAAGTGCCCACTGAGTGTACAATCATGGTCTTCTGCTGCTGTAGCCCATCTGCTTCAAAGTTTGACGTGTGTTCAGAGATGCTCCTCTGCACAGCAATGTTGTAATTATGGTTATTTGAGTTACTGTCACCTTCCTGTCAGGTTGAACCAGTCTAGTTACCAGTCTAAACAACAACTGAACTTGTTGACCATGTCTGCATGGTTTTATGTATTGAGTTGCTACTACATAATCGGCCAATTAGATATCTGCAATAATGAGCTGGTGTACAAATGTACCCAAGAAAGGAGTCACTGAATGTAGACACCATGCCCAAAAAAGCACACCAGCATCTCTACTTTCTCAGAAACTAAAGAATTTCAGAATGTCTCCATTGACAAATACCAATTTTTACAGCTACATCAAGGATAGTTTCCTATCCAGATGGATGACAGATTGCTATGGCAACTGCTCTGCGTAAGACCATAATAAATTGCAAACTTGTAATCACAATTCAGCAGTCATAAAAATGAACCTCTCCTCTATGGGCTCTCCTTTTTTCTCGTCCTCAGCCCCGTTCCCCAGCCTTCTCCCCATAACTTTTAATGCCTTCTCCAACTTTACCTGAAAGTTAACCTTCAGGGTGTTAGAACCATAGAACCACAGAACATGACAGCACAGAAACAGGCCTTCTGACCCTTCTTGGCTGTGCCAAACCATTTTTCTGCCATTTTTCTACCTGTTCTGTACAAAGTCTCCCAAGTCCCTTTGCAGCTAAGATTTTTGGATTTTCTCCCCATTTAGAAAATAGTCTTCACATTTATTTCTACAACCAAAGTGCAAGACAATGCATTTTTCAAAACTGTCTTTCATTTGCCACTTTCATGCCCATTCTCCTAATCTAAGTCCTTCACAGCCTTCCTGTTTCCTCAACATTACCTGCCCCTCCACCAATCTCCGTATCATCTGCAAACATGGCAACAAAGCCATCTATTCCATCATCTAAATCATTGGCATACAGCATAGAAAGAAGCGGTCCTAACACCGAAACCTGTAGAACACCACTAGTCACTGGCAGCCAACCAGAAACAGATCCTTTTATTCCCACTTGCCGCCTCCTACCAGTCAGCTAATGCTCTAACCATGCCAGTATCCTTCCTGTAATACCATGGACTTTTAACTTGGTAAGCAACCTCATGTGTGGTACCATGTCAAAGGCCTTCCGAAAGTCCAAATATACAACATCCACTACACCCCCTGTATCTATCCTACTTGTAATCTCCTCAAAATATTCCATCAGGTTTCTCTCCAGGAAACCATGCTGACTTTGTCCTATCTTGACCTGTGTCACCAAGTACTCCATAACCTCATCTTCAGCAATTGACTCCAACATCTTCCCAACCACTGAGGTCAGGCTAACTGGTCTTTAATTTCTTTTCTGCTGCCTTCCTCCTTTCTCAAAGAGAGGAATGACATTTGCAATTTTCCAGTTCTCTGGCACCATGATAGAGTCAAATGATTTTTAAAAAATCATTACTAATGCCTCCACAACCTCTAGCGCTACCTCTTTCAGAATCCTCCAGGTGCAATTCATCTGGTCCAGATGACCTATGTACCCTCAGGTCTCTCACCTTTTTGAGCACTTCTCCCTTGCAATAATAACTGCACTCACTTCCCTTCCCTCGCACCCTCCAACATCTGGCAGCACAATCATATTGTGATCACTGGTTCCTAAGGGTTCTTTTATCATAAGTTCTGTAGTTGCTTCCAGTTCATTACATAACACCCAATCCAGTATAGATGATCCCCTAGAAGGCTCAAGGACAAACTGCTCTAAAAAGCTATCTCTTAGGCATTCAACAAACTCACTCTCTTGAGATCCATTACCAACCTGATTTTCCCAATCGACCCGCATGTTAAAATCTCCATGACTACCATAACATTGCCATTTTGACTCGTTTTATCTATTTCCTATAGTAACCTGTGGTCCACCTCCCAGCCACTGTTGGGAGGCCTGTATATAATTGCCATTAATGTCCTTTTACTCTTGCAGTTTCTCAACTCAACCCACAAGGATTCAACATCTTCCAATCCTATGTCACATCTTTCTACTGATTTAGAAACATAGAACCATAGAAAACCTACAGCACAATACAGGATTCGGCCCACAAAGTTGTGCCAAACATGTCTCTACCTTAGAAATTACTAGGCATATCAATAGCCCTCTATTTTTCTAAGCTCCATGTACCTATCCAAAAGACCCTTAAAAGACCCTATCATATCCACCTCCACCACCGTTGCCAGAGGCCCATTCCACGCAGTCACCACTCTCTCAGTAAAACATTTACCCCTGACATCTCCTCTGTACCTACTCCCCAGCACCTTAAAACTGTGTCCTCTTGTCGCAACCATTTCAGCCCTGGGAAAAAGCCTCTGACTATTGACACGATCGATGCCTCTCATCATCTTATCCACCTCTATCAGGTCACCTCTCATCCTCCATCGCTCCAAAGAGAAAAGGCCGAGTTCACTCAACCTATTCTCATAAGGCATGCTCCCCAATCCAGGCAACATCCTTGTAAATCTCCTCTGCACCCTTTCTATGGCTTCCACATGCTTCCTGTAGAGAGGCAACCAGAACTGAACACAGTACTCCAAGTGGGGTCTGACCAGGGTCCTATATAGCTGCAATGTTACCTCTCAGCTCCTAAATTCAATTCCACGACTGATGAAGGCCAATACATTGTACGCCTTCTTAACCACAGAGTCAACTTGCACAGCTGCTTTGAGCGTCCTACAGACTCAGACCCCAAGATCCCTCTTATCCTCCACACTGCCAAGAGTCTTACCATTAATACTATATTCTGTCATCATATTTGACCTACCAAAATGAACCACTTCACACTTATCTGGTTTGAACTCCATCTGCCACTTCTCAGCTCAGTTTTGCATCCTATCAATGTCCCGTGTAACCTCTGACAGCCCTCCACACTATCTGAAACACCTCCAACCTTTGTGTCATCAGCAAATTTACAAACCCATCCCTCCACTTCCTCACCCAGGTCATTTATAAAAATCACAAAGAGTAAGGGTCCCAGAACAGATACCTGAGGCACACCACTGGTGACTGACCTCCATGTAGAATATGACCCGTCTACAACCACTCTTTGCCTTCTGTGGACAAGCCAGTTCTGGACCCACACATGTCCCCTTGGATCCCATGCCTCTTTACTTTCTCAATAAGCCTTGCATGAGGTACCTTATCAAATGCTTTGCTAAAATCCATATACACTACATCTACTGCTCTTCCTTCATCAATGTGTTTAGACACATCCTCAAAAAATTCAATCTGGTTCGTAAGGCATGACTTGTCCTTGACAAAGCCATATTGACTATTCTTAATCATATTATACCTCTCCAAATGTTCATAAATCCTGCCCCTCAGGATCTTCTCCATCAACTTACCAACCACTGAGGTAAGACTCACTGGTCTATAATTTCCTGGGCTATCTCTACTCCCTTTCTTGAACAAAGGAACAACATCTGCAACCCTCCAATTCTCCAGAACCTCTCCCGTCCCCACTGTTGAAGCAAAGATCATCGCCAGAGACTCAGCAATCTGCTCCCTCGCCTCCCACAGTAGCCTGGGGTACATCTCATCCAGTTCCAGCAACTTATCCAACTTGATCCTTTCCAAAAGCTCCAGCACATCCTCTTTCTTAATATCTACATGCTCAAGATTTTCAGTCCGCTGCAGAGTGAATACTGAAGTTTTCATTAAGTACCTCTGCTATTTCCTCTAGTTCCATACATACTTTCCCACTGTTACACTTGATAGGTCCTATTCTTTCACATCTTATCCTCTTGTTCTTCACATACTCGTAGAATGCCTTGGGGTTTTCCTTAATTCTGCCTGCCAAAGCCTTCTCATGGCCCCTTCTGACTCTCCTAATTTCCTTCTTGAGCTCCTTCCTAGTAGCCTTATAATCTTCTAGATCTCTAACATTACCTAGCTCTCTGTACCTTTTGTAAGCTTTTCTTTTCCTCTTGACTAGATTTATTATAGCCTTTGTACACTACGGTTCCTGTACCCTACCATAGCTTCTCTGTCTCATTGGAACGTATCTATGCAGAACTCCACACAAATATCTCCTGAACATTTTTTACATTTCTTCCGTAGTTTTCCCTGAGAACATCGGTTTCCAATCTAAGCTTCCAATTTCCTGCCTGAAAGCCTCATAATTCCCTTTACTCCAATTAAACGCTTTCCTAACTTGTCTGTTCCTATCTCTCTCCAATGTTATTGTAAAGGAGATAGAATTATGATCACTATCTCTAAAATGCTCTCCCACTGACAGATCTGACACTTGACCAGGTTCATCTCCCAATATTAAATCAAGTACAGCTTCTCCTCTGGTAAGCTTATCTACATATTGTGTCAAGAAACCTTCCTGAATACACCTAACAAACTCCACCCCATCTAACCCTTGGTCTATGGAGATGCCAATCGATATTTGAGAAATTAAAATCTCCCATCACGCCAACTCTGCTACTATTACACCTTTCCAGGATCTGTTTCCCTATCTGATTTGATGCCATTCTTTAGCAGTAGAGCCCCACCACCCCCTCTGCCTATCTTCCAGTTCCTCCAATATAACGTGTAACCTTGGACATTCAGCTCCCAACTACAACCATCCTTCAGCCATGATTCAGTGATGGCCACAACGTCATACTTGGCAATCAGTAATATTGCAACAAGATCATCCACCTTATTTCTTAAACTACTCTTAGAAATCTTAAAATATTTATCTTAAAATATTTGCTGTCCTTTCTGACTCTGCATCCCTAATGATTTGTCACTCAGCCTGTTGGATGCAACTAAGTCCCATCACTTGCCTGCCCTTCCTGACAGTCTGACTGCAGGCTATCACTAGTTTTTTACCATCCATCCTATCCTGAGTCCCTTCACTCCAGTTCCCAACCCCTGCCAAATTAGTTTAAACCGTCCTCAACAGCTCTAAAAAACATGCCTGCAAAAATATTGGTTCCCCCGGGCTCAGGTGCAACCCATCAGTTTTGAACAGGTCATGACTCCCCCAGAAGAGATCCAAATTATCCAAGAACCTGAAGCCCTGCCCCCTGAACCAGCTTTTCAGTTATGCATTTATCTGCCAGATCATCCTGTTTCTACCCTCACTGGCGTGTGGCACAGGCAGCAATCCAGAAATTACTACCCAGGAGCTCCTGCTTCTCAGCTTTCTATTAGCTCTCTAAATTCTCTTTTCAGGACTTCATTGCTTTTCCTTCCTATGTCATTGGTACCAAATGTACCAAGACATCTGGCTGCTCCCCCTCCCTCTCCAAAATGTTGTGGACGTGTTCTGAGACATCCCTGACCCTGACACCTGGGAGGCAACATACCATCCGGGTGTCCTGTTCATGTCCACAGAATCTCCTGTCTGTTCCCCTCACTGTCGAGTCCCCTCACCTTCACTTCCCTCTTCTCTCATTTTCCCTTCTGCACCAAGGACCTATGCTCAGTGCTAGTAACCCAGTCTCCGTGGCATTCTCCTGGGAGGTTAACCCCGCCACAACAGTATCCGAAGTGGTATACGTATTTTTGAGGGGAAAGGCCACGGAGGTGCTCTGCTCTAACTGCCTACTTACATTTCCATTTCTCCTGACAGTCACCCTGCTACTCGCCTCCTGCAGCTTAGGAGTGACTATGTTCCTGTAAATCTGATTATCTCCTCACTCTCCCATACAAGCCGAAGGTCATCCAGCTGCTGCTCCAGATCCCTAACAAAGTCTTTCAGGAGCTGCAACCATATGCTCTTCACACAGATGTAGTTCCCTGCAAAGAACACACAACAGCCATTTACTACACTGTACAGTAAGAGAAAAAAAAGAGGACTTCAACAAAAGCTTGCCCAAACCCAACACCTCTTCCAAGCCGTAGATTCCTTTAAGCCAAAGCCTGACACTCCTAGTCTCATCACTGGCCTACTCCCAAGAATGACCGCTTCACTTGTCTGTTCCGTCCTTTTAAAAAAGCGTCGCTGACCTGTGAGAAACCTTGTCACTGTGGCCTGCTGCCGACGCTGACTGGGATGCCAGAATGAGCTCAAACGCCCGCAAAGGTCTCCTTTTAAACATGCGTCGCTGACCTGCGAGAAGCCTCGTCACTGTGGCCTGCTGCTGCCGCTGACTGGGCCGCCAAAATCAAAGACCACCTGCTACACTCGCTCTTCCGCCCTCTCCCACCAGACAGAAAATGAAAAAATAAGCCTGGAAGCAGGTACCACCAGGTTCCCTCCGGCTGTTATTAGAACGTTGAATGCCTTTTTACACATTAATATGGACTCTTGACCTCACAACTTACCTCATCATGGCCCTGCACCTTA
The DNA here is from genome assembly GCF_030144855.1 of Hypanus sabinus. Classification (NCBI taxonomy): domain Eukaryota; kingdom Metazoa; phylum Chordata; class Chondrichthyes; order Myliobatiformes; family Dasyatidae; genus Hypanus; species Hypanus sabinus. The sequence goes on from NC_082711.1 coordinate 37,718,420, forward strand.
TTGTCTGGCACTAGTGCATTTCCATTACAATTGTGACAATATATTGTGCTTTCTGTTATTGATTTTACCCCATACTATTTCAACATACTGCTGTGCTCAAATGATTTGTAAGGACAGCATGAAAAACAAAGATTTTCACTAGTGTGCGTGACAATAATAAGTGTAATTCAAACTTAAAATAATCCACGTGGGGATATACATGGATTCACCCCAGATATTTATTTTGCTTTCTCTTAAGTCTAGTACACTTTTCTTTACATTACATGAAAGACGAGGAGGCTTTGGAACGGGTGACAAAGAGCTTCAGCAGAATCCTACCTAGATCAGTGTTGCCCAACCACTGGGCCACGGTCTGATACCGGGCCACGAGGAAACGTTATGATTTGGCAATATGAAACGATATGAGTCAGCTGAACCGTTCCTCATTCCCTGTCATGCCCACTGTTGAACCTGAACACACGCGAGGTCATCAGTCCCCAAAACGCAGTGGTACCCTCACGCCAGGGATCACTGGTTGGCCTTGTACGGCCGGCGGGAAGTGCCGTTGCTACTGGCCTGGAGCACTAACAGATGGGCGCCACCTCTGAACCTGTTTAGCACACCGAATGTTCGTGGGGAACCCGTTGCTAAAATATTCGCAGACGACCTAATTCGGACTCAGGGTTTCATAAGTAGCAGAGCAGCTACCTCGCCGTGATCTACTGAAAGTCATCCCTTGAGCCAAACTTCTGTCGGCCGATAGATCCTACCTACCTGCAAGGGGGGGACGGGCGCGCCCTGTCACATTCCTCGCAAGGTTGGTCACTCTCTCCGGACTGTGACTGCCGTGGCCCCGGCATGGGGACCTCTGGCCCTTACCTTGTCCTCTCACCTCATCCACAACCAGCCGCACCTGGCCAAGGCGTCTGACAGCGGGCAGGCGGGAGACTGGAGTTCGGGCCCGGAGGCTGTCTAATGAGGCAATAAAGCACTCAAAACTGCTTCAGTACCTTGAGTCCAAGCACTCTGCACTTAAAGACAAACCCAATGAGTTTTTCTTTAAGAGCCACGAAAACTAAATTGCAGATTCGACTGGAGATAAGGAACTCCCTTTTTATATGTTCATATGAGGAAAATACTTAAAATGTTATGATGCTATTGACTTATAAGTGACTTATAATTGACTTATCACTATATTCATGTGAGGAAAATATGCGCTGTGTTTAATATTAAATTCATTAGATAAACCCTTTTAGAAACAAAATTGAGTGTAATTGAGTGAAATTGAGTGTCACTTATAAGTGACTTATAGTTGCCTTATTACCTATATCCCCGCCGTGATTAACAACCCCCTCTCCCCTGTCAGCCGGTCCGCAAGAACATTGTCAATATTAAACCAGTCCGAGGTGCAAAAAAGGTTGGTGACCCCAGACCTAGATTAAAGAACGTTAGCTATAAGGAGAAGTTGGACAAACCTGATAGAGGACAATTAAATTATGAGGGGCCTAGGAAGACAGTCAAAATCTTTTACCCCAGGGTGAAAATATCGAGCTCAAAAGGGGAAAAATTTGAAGTATGTGAGGCAAATGTTTTTTTTTATACATACAGTGAGTGGCAGGAGACCAAAATGAGCTGCTTGGTGCTTGATTAAACTAATCCAATCTGCCCACACATGGTCTATATCCCTCTATTACTTGCCTGTTCATGTGCCTATCGAAATGCCTCTTAAATGTTACTATTATATCTGCTTTCACAACTCCTATGTCAAAAAAACTGCCTTGCAAATCTTCTTTAATCTTTGCCCCTCTCACATTTAGCATTGGATATTTCCACCCTGGGGGGAAAAGGACTGTCTACCCTACCTATATCCCCCATAATTTTATACACTTCTATCCTGTCATCCTTCAGCCTCTGACATTTCAACTAAAGACTGTTCCAAACAACCTAAGGGTCCTGTACACCTTCCTCTTACGTTTGGCTTCAAAGTGGAATAATAACATGCACATGCACACACAGGAATAATTCCTCTCCACCTTTGCTCTGGCTTTTATAGCTAAGCCAATTTTGAATCCAATCTGCCACGTTAGTGTGGATACCATGTGCTTTAATCCTCAATATCAGCCTGCCATGACGGACTTGGGTAGCTGCTTTACCATAAGTCCATGTGGACAACATCCACTGTTCTACCCCTACCAATTACCTTTGCCATCTTCCCAAAGAAACAAGCAAGCTGCCAGCACATGTGGTGCACAGGAGCTCAACTTTAATGTTTAGGAGAAGTCAAGGTAAATAATGGTAGGGGTATGGAGGGCTATGGTCCCGGTGCAGTTCGATGGAAGAAGACAGTTTACATGGCTTGTCATGAACTGGATGGGCTGAAAGGCCTGATCTGTGCTGCACTTTTCTGTAATTCCATAAGAAATTACATCCCTCATACAAAGAAATGCTAATTATGCCAGAACATCCAGGCTTTTCCAGATCCTACCCACTAAGAATCTTCAGTAATTTCCCTATGACTGATGTGGGGCTCATCAACAAATAATTTCCTAGTTTGTCCATAGTGTTGTCCTTAAACAAAGAAAGAACATTAGCTACATATCTTGAAGATTCCTGCAGCCCTTGCATGTGCATCAATTAATTAATTTATTGCAAAGATCAATTCCCTGAATAAACAAGTCCATCTGCATCTGAAACTCATTTTTAGCTTAACTGCTTTGTTTTTCCAATAACTTTTGCTCCTGAGGCCAAATAGAAATCAATGGAAATAAATTTCAATGGAATAATAACAGCTTTGTGATTATTCAACAATTAAAAGAACACAAATGCTAAAAGCTTACCCTTTTATGTTTGAATGTCATGATCTTCAAAACAGCAAACTGGTGAAGACTTGTTGCTAGTGAAAGCAAAGCGTATTTAGCAAAGAGTTTTTAGCCTAACTCAGCTCTTTTGATGTCCACTGTAGTTTTGTGTCACAGTACTTAGACTTATCCTTAACAAAGTCATTATTCATTAACCAATTAAGACCCAACAAATTCTCAAGAATTCACACTGCATTTTTAAAGTGTCTATTTAAATGTCAATCTGCCTATACTTCAACAGCAGTTATCCATGTTTCCCTCAGTCACCTATTCCTCTGAATTATTCAAACCAATTATTTAACAGCTCTTGCTAATTAGGCAGTTTCATCATCATTAAATGGCATGGCTGATGGATGAGGAATTGAGTCACTACCGAACATTTTTACATCTGTAAGATGGAAATTAACCAGGAACACAATTTAACAACCATTGTCAACAGTACTTGCATCTGCAGACACACCATAAAGACTGTAATTGATTTAAGTGCAGCCATGCTTGTTACGTAGGAAAAATGCAAAGTCTCACTTCTACACAATAACAAATGAAGAAATAACCAGAGGCTGGGGCTTTTGACTGAGGGAGGAATGATTGCCACCATGCTAGGTCAATCTTCCCTATCAAGTCCACTGGGATCTTTACATTCACCTGACACGGCCAGTTTATTATCTTCCCCAAAAGACAGAAGCATTTTGCAATGCAACATTCAGAATGCTGTTCTGCAAGAATCTTTCCACTGGTCCATGCACATTTTATGCTGTACGAGGTACATTGCAGCCACATCTGGAGTCACATCCACACACTTCTAATCAACAGGGAGCATTTTTATTGTTGTGAGCAGAGAAACACTCTCCAAATCCAATTTTATCAGTCAGCAATTAGAATTATGAGGAGATTTGAGAAAACTGCAGATAATTACTGTAGAAAATAGAAAACTTCCAAGTGATTCAATAGATTATTGAACACTCCAAGAACTGATCTCATTGGTGTAATGCGAGTATTATTATTATTATTCAATCTGAAAATTATGTCAAATATTTTATCTACAAAACATTATGCATTCTGAATGAAAATAGATATGAGTAATAGACTACTCACCATCTGTTTGAGACTTGCTTAAAAACATGGTACTAGCACGAGGGTGGTCTGAAGGGTTGAATTCCATGTTTAAATCTAGACAGAAAACATAACAAATGAGTTGGCGTTACTGAAAAACAACTTGTTGCAACATCCATAATCTTAAACGTCCTATCCTTTCATCTTCAGTGCTGCAGTATTACCTAGTAGTTCAAAATAAATTTATTCTCAAAGTACAAATGTCACCATGTACAACACTTTGAGTCACTTTCTTGCGGGCATTCACAGTAAATCCATAATCGAATAATAACCATAATAGTGTCAATGGAAGGCCACACTAATTTGGGTGCTCAATTAGTGCGCAATAATAAATAAATAAATAAACAAACAAACAAACAAACAAACAAACAAGCAAGCAAGCAAGCAAGCAAGCAAGCAAGCAAGCAAGCAATAAATATTGAGAACATGAGATGAAGAGTGAGTCCATGGGTTGTCGGAACATTTCAATGATGGGGTAAGTAAAGTTGAGTGAAATTATCCCCTTTGGTTCAAGAGCTAGATGTTGAGGATTAATAAGTGTTCCTGAACCTGGTGGTGTGAGTCCTGAGGCTCCTGTACCACCTTCTTACATGTCAGCAGCCAGAAAAAAGCATGTCTTGGCTGGACAGTGGGGCGGGGGGCGGGGGGGGGGGCTGCGTAATTCCTAATGTATGCTACAACAATGCTTCATGTAGATGTGGTCAGTGGTGGGGAGAGCTTTACTCATGATTAACTCAGCCATATCCACAACATTTTATAGGATTTTCAGTTCGAGGGCACTGGTGTTCCATTGCTGTGATGCAGCCAGTCAATATACTCTCCACTACACATCTATAGAAGTTTGTCAAAGTTTTAGATGTCATGCAAACTCCTAAGGAAACAGAGGCTTTCCTTGTAATTGCACTTAAAAAATACACCGCGGTTATCTGACTGGGTAACTTTAGGAGTACATTCCAAACTTGATGTCTCTACCCCCTCTTGCAATGTAACAGTTCTGACAGGGGCTTTGGAAGAATAAAAACACCATTACCTGAATGTCAACTCAAAATCATCATCCTGACTTAAAAATATTGGCAGCTGGCTCTAAATTGAAGCAAGGCTAATTCAACGTTAAAACTGCCAAGGATGTCAAAAAGCTTTTCAAATTTCAGCTAACAGGAAAAAGGAAATGAACATCAACACAGATCCTACACAAGATAATGAGAGATAGGAAGGTGTTCTTCATTTCTAAACTGCCTCATTTCACTCTAAAGCATGGAATATCACAGAAAATATTTTGCAGTCATAATCACAAAGATTACAAGGAGTTAGCCAATTTGTACATAGCTAACTCCCAACAAAAGCTTTGTGATAATGCCAAACAATATGTGCTAATGACATCGAGTGAGTGATGAATACAGGCCAGGATACGGGGGATAACTCAACAGTGTTACTTCAGAATGATGCTATGGGACCTTTTATCTGAAAAGAGTTGAATGAAATCATTGGTGCTGAGAGTCATCACTCACCATAAACTTTTGGATTAAGTTCCATTTCATAATTGAAAATTTGCTGGAAAACTCTGACCATAGGGACGAGACCGTGATATATGGCCAGATTTTCTGCATGTAAATCCTTTGAGGGCTGGAGTAAGCACCACATATGCAATTGTTCAGAAATCTTTGAGAACAGCCAAGCTGCACTCTCTAAATCACCAAATATCATTAGACACGCAGAGGTATTCACAATAAAATAAGCTAAAAAGTTCACCTTGAGAAATTGAACATAAAAATACTTCAGAAAAGATTTCAATTAACATTTAGATAAAGAATTAAAATTTAATCTCTTACTCCCTCAAAGTTTTTCACCTCCACTGAATAAATAGAGAAGTCTCTATTCTACATCAGAATGGACAACTTGAGCCAAAGTGCCTGCTTGTACGCTGGACAACTTTATGACTATAACTAGGCAGAGCTGATTTGAAGTGGATCTTCAGGGCGAATGCTACAGAACTGCTTCAAGTTCTTGCTCCATAGTGGGGTTCAAGTTTGCATGAAAATCCCAAACTTGCTGGAAATTTTGTGAGGAAATATCTGTCATTCCGCACAGAACTTCTGGATCTTCCCACAAAACTGGCAATTCTCTTCAGAGGAACAGTAACTATGGGAATAGGATTTCTCCAGGGATGTCTTCAGGAAAATAGCGAGTTTGAGGCAAGATTTCAGAGTTCAATTACACACATGGATCTAATCAGCCTGCCCACAGAAAGAAACTGCAGCCCTAAGAGTAGAAGCAGAAACACACTACGGCTGGGCCAATGACTGATGTAACAGGAACTAGGTCAGGATTTACTAAACTCCAGAGCTTTACCTTTTATATAAATCAGCTTTACGGTTATCACTAACACATGTAAATGTTGGTTCGACTTCCTGAATAACAGTAAGAGTTATCAGTTACAAGAGACGGGATAATACAAGTTTACACTTTGATTAAAAGTTCCTGAAAGTTACCATGACTTGTGATAAACAGTTACTCTGCAAAAATTTAAACTGCAGGCAGACTGAAACAGATCACACGTTCCATTTACGTGTAAATGTGTCTAGCATTATGGACTCATCACTTGCTTTTCCAATGTTTAAAAAACAATTTGAGAATTCTGTATTCGTAAGTTTTACCAACTATAGAAAGGAAATCACAGTTTTAAAGAGTTTCTGCAACAGTGATCTTGTTTTGCCTCATTCAATGAGAATAATCCAATAAGGATTGAGCCATCATTGCCATTATGGTTTAAAGACTAGACATAAAGATGTCACTTGCCCACAGCCATTAATAGAGTATCAAAAGTGAGCAGTGTTTGAAAATGAAGGACCTGTATATAGCTTTTTGAAAACACTCACTTAATTTTAAACAGTGATCTATCTGCTACAAAATCAGTTTAATATTTCAGAGACTCTAATAATTCCTAAAAGTTAACTTAAAGCTCCAGTTTCAAAGAAATCTTCCTAGTAGACTCAGAACCTTTCACAACGTGGTAGATCACTGAAGATGGCCATTTAGCCGAGGAACTTTATTTCAATAGAAACTCTTGAGGTACTAGGTATCACAAATTCTTTACAAATGCGTTTTTTTGACAATCACTATGATTAAGATTTTAAGAAATCTTGCAAATATGAGGGATAGTATTTGAGAGCTTAAAAATATGAGGAGAAATGTTATGAAAATAAAACATTACATAAAATTTGCTTTTTCCATTGAGAATAGTGGAGATTCAAACAAGAGGACATGAATTGAGAGCTAAGAGGCAAAAGTTTAGGGGTAACATGAGGGGGAACTTCTTTACTCAGAGAGTGGTAGCTGTGTGGAACGAGCTTCCAGTAGAAGTGGTAGAGGCAGGTTCGATATTGTCATTTAAAAAAAATTGGATAGGTATATGGACAGGAAAGGAATGGAGGGTTATGGGCTGAGTGCAGGTCAGTGGGACTAGGTGAGAGTAAGCGTTCGGCAAAGACTAGGAAGGCTGAGATGGCCTGTTTCCGTGCTGTAATTGTTATATGGTTACATGGTTAGATAATTTGGAGAGCAAATGTAAAAAGGGACTGTACACTGTTAATGGCAGGGCCCTAAACAATGCTGATGTCAGATCAGATCAGATCAGATTCAGTTTATTGTCATTTATAAACCACAAATACAATGCAGTTAAAAAATGAGACAACGTTCTCCAGAATGATATCACAAAAAAGCACAAAACAGACCACATAAGAAAAACCACGTAACGTTTAGTAATCCCCAATCCAGAGTCCGGAGAGGCTGCTGCGTATCGATATCGCGCTACCGTCTTAGCACGTTCCCCAGAAAGGAACTACAAACCCATCAGACAAACCTAAAGCTACAAGACCTACACAAAACCACATAGTTACATATAGTTATAGTTAACATATAGTTTCAACAGTGCAGACAATACCATAATTGATAAAAGACTAACTGACAAAGACCACATAATTATAACACATAGTTTCAACAGTGCAAAACAATACCGTAATCTGATAAGGAGCAGTCCATGGCACGGTTTAAAAGAAAGTCTCACAGCCCCTACAGCCCACCATCTCACGTAGACGGTAGAAGGAAGAAAAACTCTTCCTGCCATGAACCTCCAGCGCCGCAGCTTGCCGATACAGCACTTTGGGAGCCCCGACCACAGCCAACACTGAGTCCGTCCGAAAACTTCAAGCCTCCAATACCGAGCACCGAGCACCATCTCTGCCGAGCACTTTGACCCTGGCATCGGCTGCCAAGCAACAGGCAAAGCCGAGGATTTGGGGCCTTCCTCCTGAAGAATTTTCCGATTGCACAGTAGCAGCGGCAGCGAAACAGGCATTTCAAAAGTTCCACCAGATGTTCCTCCGTGCTTCACACGTCCGCCTCCATCAAATCAGGATTATACACGGCACCCTACTTGACAAATTACAGATATTCATTCCAAAGAGGGAACTGGATGTCCATGTCCACAGCTCCCTGAAAGTGACTGTACACATTGATAGGATGGTTAAAAAAGCTTGAGATGTTAAGTTCAAGACTCGGGAAGTTATATTGCAGCTTTGTAAACTTTGGGTAGGCCATTTCTGGATATTGTATTTAATTCTGGTTACCCTATTACAAGAAGGACGTGGAGTCTTTAGAGAGAGTGCACAAAAGTCTTATGCAGACGCAACCTGGATGCCAACACCTCTATCGTAGTTTTACAGCACCGTCGACCAGGGTTCAATTCCACCACTGTCGAAAAGGAGCTTATACATTTTCCCCATTAATGCATGGCGTTACTCCAAGCACTTTGGTTTCCTCCCATATTCCAAAGACGTACGGGTTAGTAGGTTCATCAGTCTCCGGGGTGTAATTGGGTGTTGGATGGCCCTATTACCACGTAGTATCACGAAATAAAGTTAAATAAAGACACAGGAATGTGCAACAAATGGAGGGGTATGGGCATTGTGTAGGCAGAAGGGGTCAGTTTAGTTAGGTGTTTAATTAGTTTGGGACAATAGCATAGGCCAAAGGGCTATTCCTGTGCCATACTGTTCTATTCCTGTGCTGTACCGTTCCACTTTAACACTGCATTCAGCACTTCCATCCTGACAACACACACAAATTGCTGGAAGAACTCAGCAGGCCAGGCAGCATCTATGGAATAAAGTAAACAGTCAACATTTTGGGCTGAGGCACTTCATCAAACCTGGAGAAGAGATGGGAAGTCGGAGTAAGAAAGTGAGGGAAGGGGAGAAAGAAATACAAGGTAGTGGGTGAGAGGTGAAACCAGGAGCGGGGGAGAGGTGAAGTAAAGAGCTGGAAAGTCATTTGATAAAAGAGACACAGGGCTGGAGAGGGGAAATCTGACAGGAGAGGACAGAAGGCCATGGAAGAAAAGAAAGGCAAGGCGACACTTCACCTGTGAGTCTGTTGGGATCATCTACTTCATCTGGTGTTCCCTGTGTGGCCTCCAGTATATTGGTGAGACTCGACGTACATTGGGAGACCGCTTCAGCAAGCACCTATGCGCTCCATTCACCAGAAAATGCACAGATCGTGCATTGATCTCCCAGTGGCCACCCAATTTAACTCTACTTCCCATTCCGACTGTCAAAGCAATGTCAAAACATGGGCTCCTCTACTGCCGCAATGAGGCCTCACTCAGGTTGGAGAAACAACCTTTGTATTCCATCTGGATAGCCTCCAACCCAATGGCATGAACATCAATTTCTCAAACTTCCAGTAATGGCCCCCCACCCCTCTCCATTTCCCATTCCCCTCTCTCACCTTATCTCCTTACCAGCTCATCAACTCCTTCTGGTGCTGTTCCCCCTTCCCTTTCATCCATGGCCTTCTGTCCTCTCTTGTCAGATTCCCCCTTCTCCAGCCCTGTGTCTCTTTCACCAGTCAACTTCTTAGCTCTTTACTTCACCCCTGCCCCCGCTCCTGGTTTCACCTATCACTTGCTACCTTGTATTTCTTCCCCCCTCCCCCCACTTTCTTACTCCGACTTCCCATCTCTTTTCTCCATTTCTGATGAAGGGTCTCGGCCTCAAATGTCGACTGTTTACTCTTTTCTATAGATGCTGCCTGGCCTGCTGAATTCCTCCAACATTTGTTGTGAGTTGCTTGGATTTCCAGCATCTGCAGATTCTCCTGTTTGTGGGTGGATTTTCATCCTGAATTGTTTCCACGAATGGAAAGTGCAGGAGCATAAACATCAAACCCCATCCGTAGCATATCCAACACTGAACTTATCATCCAACTCAGAATCAACAGGACTAGAGCGGAATCAAATGAAGTACTTCCTAAGAGGAACCTAACAAAAGCAAATAGCTCTCTCTACCTACTGAAATGAAATCCCTTCAGCAATTAAGTTTGATAAATACACCCTGAAGTTAAATGTGTCACAAGACGATCAGATGTGCAGTTACATCCAAAGTGCAGGAACAGGGGTCAATTTATCAACAGAACAATCACCCTTGCAAATAGCTGATTCAATTTACTATAATCACATTAGAGGATATTGTCTCAAACAGATCACTTGCCTCATTAAACAGTGTCACAAATTACAAGTCAGATCCCCAACAGGCTTCATATTTGACCTTAACAATTTTTACTGTAACATTTACTGGATCAACATATCATCTGTAAAATACAAAAAGGACGATATTAAACACTTGTAAAGGAAATGCGAATCTGATAATTGCACACCAGTATATCTCAAGCTCTTTAACTCCCACAGGATCATACTGAAACATTTCGTAAAACTGAGCAAACTAATTTGTCAGTTGTGTATTTAGCAATCTGAGAAAATGCTCTTTCAGGAAAACTAGAATGTTGAGCAGGAAAATTTGACAAAGTGGTGGCCAGTGGGCTACCAACAGACAGCACAAAGAGCATAGTTTTCTGAAGAACTATTGGCCCCTGTTCCAATGCCATGCTTTTGTCTCGTTTTTCTTCTAACTGACTTGACTGATAAATAAAAGGTATACAAACCGAAGGAGCTACATGTCAATGTGGTAGTCCATTTGTTATAATACATTCAAAACTGCTGCACCAGCTATGAGGGGGAATTGACATGCACTGATCATGACCAGAGCAATCCTGGTGCACTGGGAAGACCACAGAGCAGGTAGGAAAGAATAACAAAGGTAGTACTTAAACAACACACACTTGATTATGAAATCTCCTTTATATATGTTAAAAAATAATACTGAAAAGGGAGGAATAGGCAGAGCAATTACCCAAATACAGATGGAAGGACTCTTTTATTTCATTAAAGGGCTTTAATCTGGACAGACTCTATTTATTTCTTGATTCTCTGCTGAAGTATTTAAAATTATTTTGTTATAGCTATTAATTATGTATGGGGTGCAACCTCCACACAACACTGCTGATAATGTGAGTTTCAGATATATCACAGGTATATCATGTCCCCACAAAATCGTTCTAAAAGTCACCAGACTGATTTGATTGGAATTTGCTGAGACTGCAGTTTAAACAACGCACTTTAATCATGCTGAATACTGATATAGAACAAGGTGACAGTTCAGAAAAATACTGAATTCATAAAATGCACAAGAACAATGATATTTCCGATAATAATCTCCCATTTTATAGCCTTTTCAAACTATATTTCAAAGCAAACATTAACTATAATCAAAAGCACAAGGAATGGAAATTGAGACAAATAACCATCAACAAATAAATGTTATGTTTTGTTATAGACCACTGCTATTTAATATAAACAGAGATTTGGCATGTATTGCAATTAAACATTACTGATTTTTAAAAACACCTTATGGAACTCGACCCCTTTCATCATCAACAATATTTTTCAAAATGCCATCATCCCGGAGGTTTTGGAATACAACGTGAATTCAATACATAAAAATTAGGACGTAAAGGTAGAGAGGTTTGAATGCGTCACAAGGCAGCAATAATTCAGGGCAGAGATATTTATGGAAGAACTAATTGCTTGTTCAGAGTTTTATTATGCCTCAGTCCACTGACTTTTCTTATAAAACAGTAGTCAGTACATTTACTGTGTGAGTTACAGTTTGGCACATGCCCTTCCATTTATCAGTATCGTATTTGCACTGATTTTCTCAATAAAAGTCCGACACGGGGCCAGTGAAGAGTTTATTTATTAACAGCAATTACTTCAACGGTATATTTACAGCGCATTGAAAATGTGTGGTACAATAAAACCATACAAAGGCTTTTTCAAAGAAACTTTTACCAAGAGACGCCAAAGGTTTGTAGGGAGAAAACCTAACAAGATTTTTAAAGAAGGTAATAAGAAAGACTTAAGAAGGGAATTCCAGAAAATAACTGCTAAGGACATGCTTCAAATGTAATGTTTTAAATTTGAGAAGCTCAAGAGTACTGAAGTGGATAAGTTTAGGTGTCTGAGAGGATTCTCAGACTGCAGAATATACAAAAGGGGTGAGGTCATGGAAAATATGAACGTGGATGTTAGAATCAGACATTGCTTCACTAAAACCAACATGCAAGTTAAAGGCTAGTTCATCGGAAGAATTTTGAAGTACCCTATGTTTACAGAAGGAAAATTCAAAATTAAATGCAGGTAATCATATAGCAACTCATGACTGTGATAAGTGGACAGCTTGGGGAATTAAAGTGACACTTCGAAGAAAACTGAGGGGTTATGAAAACAGCCTCTATAATCCAAGTGAACGACCCAGCTTGCTGTAGTTGTATTTTGATTTCAAAAATATTTGACAAGTTTCCACATAGGAGGCTGGTGTACACGGGAATTGTTGAACTTGAAGGAGATATGTTAGCAATAGATTGAAGACTTCTTTTTCCACAGGGGAGAGAGAATTGGAAGAACTGGGTCCTGCTCACAATACTCCAAGTGCGGTCTGTCAAATGCCTGATAAAGCCCTAGCATTAGACCCTTGCTTTTATATTCTAGTTCTCTTGAAATGAACACTAAAATTGCATTTGCCTTCCTTACCACCAACTCATCAGCAAGTTTGGCTTTAGGGAATCCTTCATGAGGACTTCCAAGTCTCATTTTCCTCCCTGCTTAGAAAATGGTCTATGCCTTTATTCCTTCTACCAAAGTTCACAGCCATACTCTTCCCGACACGATATTCCACCTGCCTGTCCTTCTCATCTGTCTGAACCTTTTCGCAGACTCCCTGCTTCCTCAACACTACCTGCCCCTCCACCTCTCCACATATCATCCACAAGTTTGGCCACAAAGCCATCAATTTTATCATCCAAATAATTGACATATAATGTGAAAAGAAGTGGCCCCAACACCAACTCCTGTGGAACACCAGTAGTTAATCAGAAAAGGGCCACTTTATACCCCTTCTTTGTCTCCTGCCATTCAGCCAATCTTCTGTCCATGCTAGTATGTTCCTGGAATACCACAGAGTGTTATCTTGAAAAGCAGCCTCATGTGTGGCGCCTTGTCAAAGGCATGGGAAAATCCAAGTAAACAACATCCACTGACTCTTCCCTGTCTATCCTGTCTGTTATTTCCTTAAGCAATTCTAACAGATCTGTCAGGCAAGATTTCCCTTAAGTGAAACCATGTTGATTTTGGCCTATTTTATCATGTGCCTCCAAGTACTCTGATCCTCATCCTTAATAATGGACAATGGACTCCAACATCTTTCCAACCACTGAAGTCAGGCTAACTGGCCTATAATTTCCTTTCTTCTGCCTCTCTCCCTTCTCAAAGAGTGGAGTGATAATTACAATTTTCTAGTCCACTAGAACTATTTAAGAATTTGGTTTTTCCTGAAAGATCATTACTAATGACTCCACAATCTCTTCAGCTACCTCTTTTAGCACCCTGAGGTATAATCCATCTGGTTCAGGAGACTCATCAACCTTCAGACCTTTCAACTTTTCAAGCACCTTCTCCTTAGTAATAGCAATTACACTCACTTCTGCCCCCGACACTCTTGAATTCTTGGCAAACCACTAGTATCTTCCACAGTGAAGGCTGAAGGGAAATATTTAAGTTCATCCATCATTTATTTGTCCCCCATTAGTACCTCTCCATTGTCATTTTTCAATGGTCCAATATCCACTCTGTCCACTCTTTTACTCATAAATATCTGAAAAAGCTTTTAAATTTCTCTTCACATTTCATCTTCTCTCTCCCTATGGCTTGTTGTTACCTTCTGTTGGATTTTGGAAGTTTCCCAATCCTCAATCTTCCCACTATATTTTGCAATATTATATGCCTTCTCTTTTCCTTTTATGCTGTTTTTAACTTCCCTTGTCAGCCATGGTTGTGTCATCCTCCTTTCAGAATATATCTTCCTTTTTGGGATGTATCAATGTCGTGTACCTTCCGAATTGCTCTCAGAACATCCAGCCACTGCTGTTCTGCCATCATCCATAAAGGTCATGCACTTCAGTAAGAAAAATCAAAAGGCAAATCGTCTGAATGGAGAGAAACTACAAACAGGTACTGAGAGAGCTATGTGTCCTTATGCACGATTCACAATAAATAAGCAGGAAGGTGCACAAAGCATTACTAAGGGGAGAACAAGAGACCTCATTTGCCAGAATCAGAGCAACACAAAGTACTGGAGAAACTCAGTGGGCTGGGCAGCATCTGCGGGTGGAAATGGAAAGACCCTTCATCTGGACTGAAAGACAGGGGGAAGATAGCTATTACAAAGAGATGGAAAGAAGGGGCAGGCAGAGGGGTGCAATAGGCAGTCGGGATGAGAGAATGGGAATGCTTCCTGAATCTAGGAAGTGACAAAAGGCCAAAGATAATGGAATCTGATAGGATAGCAAGATGGAATAAAAGGGAGGTAGGTGGGGAGTAGAACTAGGGTATTTAGTGAAACAGTCATCCAGTCAGTGCTTGTTCTCACAGATGTTGAAGAGGTTTTATTGATGAGCGCTGGAAGCAATAAATAACACCAGGCATTGTGAATGCCTGCCTCGTCTGGAAGGTGGCTAGAGAGGGACGTGTAGATACTATACCTCTTGTGGTTATAGAGGAGAGTAGCTGGGAAGGGAGGTAAGCAGGTGAATGGACCAGGTAGTTACGGTCAGAGTGTTCCCCGGGGAAACAGTATAGAGGTGCTTTCCCGTGCTCCTAATATGACCTCCTCTACACCAGTGCGCCCAGGTTCAGACCGGATGACCACTTGCACATAGAAATTTCTCCTCTCAAAGCCTGGAATTCTCTAATATAGAGATGAGTGGTTAAATCTTTATGAGTCCAGTGTTCACCCTGACAGAATTCACAAATCACTTTGAGGTACAGAATAAAAATTCTCTCTTATTGAGTTTATGTGAGAAAAAAATAACTAGACAAACAGAAAATGTGAAAAATATAATAAATTTTGTCAATTTTTGGCAAGGGTTTGTATTAAGTACAGTCTTCCGGAAACACAACCCCTGTAACACAGGGATACACTGATGAAAGGTGATGGGATGGACAATCAGATTTCTGAATGGACAATGAACCAACCCATGAACACTACCTCCCTATTATTTTTTGCTCCCTTTTTCAGGTAACTCTGGATGTCATTCAAATGTTCAGAGCTTAAGGGGGGGGTGGGGTGAATAGAAAACAACAAATTTCACAACATATGCTTGTGATATTAAACCTTATTCAGGTCCTGGCTATAGGGAAATGACATAGAGGAGGAGTTGAGGTCAAGGATAAATAATCCACGATTATGTTGAATAGCAGGAGAAGCTTCAGGGGTCAGGTGACCTACTCCTTCTCATCCATTCTGCTGAAATCTCTACTTTTATGCAGATCAGTCTACTCAGGTAATTTGGCTGCCTGTCTTAGAAGTGAAACAGCCTCATTACCTCATAAAAATTTATCTTGAGGCCCCTAACCAAGGAGCTGCATTATAAAGATTATTCTGCCCAAAATTAAAAATTATGTGCCCAACGACAGAATTTTAAAGAAGTAACTGTGCAGATTTATGGGAAGTTATATTAACAGTTCAAAACCTTACATTTTCTCAGAGCCATTAAATTTAAATCAAATGATTGGAACTGAAGTGATAGACTTCACACTTCTGCATAATGCAGATAGGAATCCACCTGAGAAGCTTCTTAGCAACCAGCACCAAACAGACCAAAAGACGTCACATAAACTAACCATTTCATGTTTGGAAAAAGACAACAAAATCTGTTCATCTAATTATTTTTTTCCCATATTATTATGCTTCAGTAACTACACGGATAAAGTACTTCCTCCTCCCCATCACCAATTCCTGGTAGGTGTATTAGGTTGACTAAAACAAGACAGAAAGTTCTTGAGGCAAGTATTCCAAAGTCTCCGAAGACAGAGTACCATTCATAGTACTGCCTCACCTGATTTCACCTATCACCTTCCAGGTTGTACTTCTTCCCCTCCCCCACCTTGTGTGTGCCACACCTACACCTGTATTTGACTAAGAACACAATTTCAAGCCAACAGCTATTTCTATATGCAAAATATTTCATCAGTTTCATTTTATGTCAAATAAGCATCTTGATGCTCAATGGACACAAATAGGCAATTACCTTTTTCTGGTTTTAATTAGTGTGTAAAAGTATTGAAGATTACTTTAGTTGGCTGAACACAAAAGCCACAGAAAAACAAACTTAAGAAAACTGTAAATCTGAGGTACAGTGATAAAACCACAAAACGTTCATGAACCAATGTAATTCTTTCATAAACAGCTTTAGACTAGTATAACAAAAGAAGCCCATGGCTCAAAAACAGGAAGGGTAGAACAGTCATACTGAATTTCATAGCTAGGCTGAGCTGAGAAAACGCTCTTGCTGGAAACAGTTTACACTTTTATGAAAAAAATATTTTTCATTCTGTTCCTCCAGTTGTGCACAAAGCACACAGCAAATTAAAAAAAACTTCACTAATGTTCAATCACCACCAGCTTCAGGAACAGTTATAACCCTTCAACCTCCAGGCTCCTGAATCAGCATAGATAACCTCATTCACATCAACTCATCAACTACTTCCACAACCTAGAGACTCACTTTCAAGGAACCTAGAACTCATGTTCTCAATATTATTTATTTACTTATTGATTATTATTGTTTTTTTTATTTGCCCAGTTTGTCTTCTTTTGCACATTAGTTGTCAGTTTTTGTTTCTGTGTAAGTTATCCATTGATTCCATTGTATTTCCTTGTTCTACTGGGAATGCTCACAAGAAAATGAATCTCAGGGTAGCATATGATGACATATACATACCTTGATAATAAATTTACTTTGAATTTTGTATGAACATTTGGGATCAGCAGGTAATTACCCTATTTACCTCACAACTTTTGAATGAAATCCAGAGTGAGTTCAAATTATTGTTTTTAATCCCTTACATATCCAACACTACTTTTTTCATGTAGCAGTCTTGGACAAAAAAAAAATCATCAACACAATTATAATATTATGAATCCTTAAAGATATTCAAATTTCAAACAACAGATGGGCCCGAACTGAATGAATAAATAAATAATAAAACAAGTCATGTCTTTTACATCAAACATCAACACCACTTACATCAATCATTTGATCTTCTGGTCCATAAAAGCATTAATTCAAATGTAAAATAATAGTAAAGGAAGTGTATCTGGGAAGAGCTCCATCAGGCCAATCTCAGTTACATCTTTCCTTCAAGAAAATAATCAGCATATTAGGAATTAAACTCTTAGCAGAGCCAATCGAGACACTTTGAGCAAAACCTAACATAGTATACTGCAAATGCAAGGAAATCTGCAAATGCTGGAAATTCAAGCAACACACTTAAAATGCTGGTGGAACACAGCAGATCAGGCAGCACCTATAGGGAGAAGCACTGTCGGCGAAGGGTCTTGGCCCGGAACGTCAACAGCACTTCTCCCTATAGATGCTGCCTGACCTGCTGCGTTTCACCAGCATTTTGTGTATGTTATACTGCAATTTTGTTCTTTTTTTCCACAGAAGCTGCCAGCTGCACAAAGGAACTCTGTTGATACAGACACAGTCTCTAGCTGTTAACAAGGCTTGGACACATTCCGTCATGGACTCCGTAAGTGTTAAGCGAAGTTTACACACTGGTGATATCCAAGGAGTTGTGTGTTTCTTTAACTTACTTTCAACATCTGGGCATCACAGGTAAGGCAAACATTTAGTGAAGACATGGTAAGACAAACATAAGGAGGAAATGGCGAGAGACCTCTTTGAGGCCTGCAGTCCTTATAATGAACGCATTCCCACCATAGTGCTGGATTTGGACTAAACAAAGAGAAAGGACAAGCCATACATTTCTGAACTGGAAAACTGCATTACTCGGAGAGGATCCTGTCGGTGACAATGTTCCTGAGTTCTTCCCGCCCTTGTTCTTCTTGGTGCTGAAGGTTCGGGAGATGCGACTGGAATACCTTAGGTAAAGCAACTACAGTGCATTTTGTGGATGGTGCAGACAGGTGTCACAGAACATCAGTGACAGAGGGAGTGAATGTTTAGGTAGTTGATGAGGCTATACTATTTTGAATTCCTCTTCTCAGCCATTTTCACTGAGTCAATTCTGCAGATAACATCAACTATAACAGCTCAAAGAAAACACAAGAACTGAAATAGCACCAAGAGTAGCCACCTGACCTCTCCAAACTGACTCACCATTCAATGTCATGATGGCTGATCTGCCCATGCCTCATCTCCTTTTTGCCATTTGCATAAATTCCTCAATTCTTCAACCTCTGAAAAACATATCCAATTTATCTTTAAATACCCCAGTAACATATCCTTTGCAACCGTCTGGTATAGACAATTTCAGAGGTTTACTACACTCTGTGAGAATTATTATTGTTGTTTTTATCTATTTCAGTTTTAAATGTCTGCCCTCTTGTCTGTGTCTCCTCATTCAAGACTCTCCCTCTACTGGAAACATCTCAACCAGCTCTTGGTCCACAGTCTCCTATGCTTTGACAAATACAGAACCAAATTTAATATCAACAGTATATGTTGTGAAATTTGTTAACTTAGCAGCAGCAAGATATGATAAATATAAATAAATCAATTACAGTAAACACACACACACACACACATATATATACTAAATATTTATATTAAAATAGTGCAAAAATAGAAAAAAGGTGAGAAAGTGTTCATGGGTTCAATGCCCATTTCAAAATCACATAATCAGATGGCAGAGGGGAAGAAGCTGTTCCTGAATCATTGTGTGCCTCTTACAACCCTGTGCTGTACACCACCCCATACCAGATAGTGATGCAGCCTGTCAGAATGCTCTCCACATGCTCCATATATATATATTATAGCAGCCCAAGACGTTTCCTGGCTAACAAAGCATCTTTGCAGTCCACTGCAACATTGAGCACCATGGTCAATTTATCCCAAGTATTACCTAATGGAATCATTTAAAGTCCCTATAGATGACTCATGATTAACTTTCAGTTATTTATAAATTGGCTCAGTTTCAAGCACCATCTTGGAGAGATTCCATCTTTATGTCTACATATCTCTTCCTCTGGACAAGCACCTTTGCTTTCAACAAAACACTGGTAACATTATTAGTCATAGTAATGTCAAATATATTTTTTTAATGCACACAGAAATTTTGAAATTTTTCTGGTATTTTTAAGCTAGAAATTCATTGTACAAGCGGTATAGAATAATCCACCTCAAATTTTCAGTACTAAGTAGCCCAGGATATATTTGTCAAGTATGCTGTTTCCACAACTGCAAAACCAAATCAGCCCTTGTGTATTCCTTTTCATGAATAGACTTCACGAGTGAATACATTAAGACAACTATGAAGTCAAAATTGACCATTTTATTCCTTTGAACGTGCAGTGCACAGACACTAACATCTGAGACAGACAAAAAGCTTTCACCACATTCCCACGGTAGTCATGGACCAGAGTTTATTCATGGCCGAGAGGAGAGATTTACACAACGTTTCCTCCTTTTCCAGCAACAAGGATTTCATTAGTGCACAAATGCGTAGCAGCAAAGATTTATAGCTTTCATGGTAAAATATGGGACAAGTCGTCAAATGCAATCAGAGGCAAAATTACCAGAATCCCAAGTGGCAAAATATAGTTTGATTTATTTAGTAAACAGTCATTGAGGCACAAACTCAGTTTTTAATGAAACTCTGTTCAAATTTCTATTTCTCTCAAAATACATTTGGAACCAGGTTCAGATCTCTAAATTTAATTTAGCTACCAATGGCAACTTGTTCTCTAATTTATTCATAAACTTATCACTAAACATCAAGTGTAAATGTGCAGGTGTTATCATCTCCTTTCACTCGAATAGAATACACTATGGGTTCTCTGTCCTCTTGGGAGGTAGGAATGCTTTAAAATTTGGACCTGCAAATCCAGTATAGATACAGCCCACAGTTCAGTGCATGTTTAAAAACGGTGAGAGATTTAAGAGAGATTTCTTAAGGAATAGTAATACTGCAAAATAATTTAAAATGATCTTCTTATATAATTGGAATATTTTAGGGACAGCATTTTGTGGGAAACACTTCAAAATCCATTGCAGTTCACTTGTTTAAAAAATGTATCAATTTGCAGCAAAACAAAAGTCATCCTTCAATTTCAGTCACTGCTTGGTTCCTTCTTGACCGGCCCACTGTGAATGCAACTTGATTTGTCTATATTGTTAATTATCCAATGAACTAGCAGCATATTGTTCCGAGTGTTATTTTTCCTCTGGAATGACCCTTTTGTGCTTCAATATTTATAGAAGTGCCCATACACAAGGGGTCTTTGAAACCGCACTGATACACCTGCCCGCTGCCAAGTATTGCTGAATCATGAATTGGTCCAAATCACTTTCAAATGTCACAGCCAAGAAACTACTGGGCTCCCTTTGCAAAGCTGTCAGTACTGAACAAATCCTCGTTGAAAGATTTTTTTTTGTCATGTGTAAAATGCTTAACAAAGTGGGGTTAAAAATGTGTCTGTCTCAAAAGAGCCAAATAAGCCTTTTATTCCAAGCAGATGGAAATGTAATTATCATCATTAGGCAGGAACAGCAATCAAGAGTTTAAATACTACTTCGGGAAGCTGTAAAATGAAACCTCACCAATATCTGCTTTAAGAATTAGCAGCAAATAATCATAAAAACTAAAAAACTGTCACTAAAAAACTAATCTATGAATAGCATCCTACCCTTAACCTCACCCAACTTGCCCAATGACTTAGATTTTGGGCAGTTCTGGTTAATTCAAAAGGACTTAGAAAGTTATTCAACTGCACAAACAATTTCCAGATTCTCAAGGATAAAGAACAAGTTTAGAAGATCACATTTTCCAAATCCCCATTTGAAATACTACATCCTCAAGTAAAGAGCATCTCAGGGAAAGTTCCAGAGAACAGGACTGGTTCTCGAATTAAATATTAATTTTTCCACTTTGTTTGATATATTGTTAACATCTTGGAGGCACTCTGCTCATCGGCAGTTCCAGTTGACCAAAGATGCTGAAAAACCCTTTGGCCCCAGCCCGGGTTTCACTCCCTGCAAAGCCCCTCATCTGGGGAGAGTCTGAGAGAATAGAATCTCAAGACAAGCTCAGCGAAGAGATCAGAAATTGCAGTTTAGGGAATACTTAGCAAACCTATTGAATTCCCAAGTGCGCTTTAAGTTAATTATTTTAATCATATTATAATAATCCCAGTTCTTTGTAGCGGTTGAAGTAGTCTTGCTCCCACTGGCATTAAACATGTATGTGGTCTGAGAATCCTGTGTTGTAAAATTATTTACAACTGTGTCTTCTCATAATGTTACCTTCCTAAAATATGTTTAAGTATTAAACATAAAAGTTAAAAATATGTTTAAGTTAAAATATGTTTAATTCATTTATGAATTAAAATATGATTTTAAACTCAAAACTCATGCCCAATAGTTGAGCAGGCCCGCGAAAAAGCTGATCGACTGAACGTTATGTCACATTCACAGAAACTATGTTGCTTTTTATTCTGCATTTGTACAAATGGTAAAAGACATGCTGACAGAATATTGTGCAGAAGAAGCAGTAAGTAACCTTCATTTTCCATCTTTCCTCACTCTTCCTGCGTTTTCACTTGGATTTCACTTTGTTCTACAACCAATGCCAACAGTCACACAAGAAAAACTTTTCTTTCAAAGCATACGGTTGAAATAAGGATGAGTTGTTAAACTTATCATAAATCTGTCTTGGAAATATGGCTTTTGATTGTTGCAGACAACAGTGTCAAATTTAAAGCAGGGAAATCGACTTAGTTCACAACACTAAGTTTAAGTTCATGTATTTAATTTGATTTTTAGACTAATGCCAAAAAATATTGAAAGGAAGCTACTTGGGATGGCTGTGAGCTCAGAAGTAGTCCATTCCTGCCCTTCTGAGCAGGAATCTGTCACCAATACCATTCTGTCACAGGGAGTCTGCCCAGCAAGCCTGCTCTGCCTTTCAATATGGTCATTACTGGTCCAATTCAGGTTGCAAATGCAAGATCCAAGATGGCGGTGCGACGCAGCTTGCAGCGGCCTCTCCGGAACTGATTACCTGTTATTTGTGAAGTGGGGTGCCGTGCGCAATCATAATCAATTGAAAACGGATGTGGAAGCACAGAGAAACATCAGGAAATTCCAGGAAGACCTTCTTCGTTGCTGCTGCTGCTGCTGTGAGGTCCGGGACTCTGCTGGGAAGAAAAGGCCCCCAGTCGCAACCTGCAACTGTTACTTGCTCAGTTGAGGAAAAACACCAGAGACACGAAATTACCTCTGAAACAGTTTTTATTCAGAGAGGAGTTCACAGCCCCACGCACTTAGGGCGTAAGGTAGCCAACTCCCAATTTGTCGGCTTACAAAGGTCATACTTATACCCAAAAACAGGGTACTACATTCGCAAATATGGTTACCGACATCAATTGATTGGCTATTGCATAGCTAAGCACGCGAAATACTCGGAATTATCAAAGATGCAAGCGTAATGCTTGGAATTAGTACAGACGCACTCAAAACACTGGAAATAGGTATAGCTCAAAATACTTTGCCAAACACATTGTCTTGTGGTCGCAGGTTCCCTTTTCCTTGTGGTCTCCACGTCTGGCCTGGCACCTTATTTTAGCTACCTCTCCTTACTTCCCCAATGACGTACCTCTCCCTGGTCCTGACTACATATTTTGCTACACTTACCCCTCACCCACCTCCTCTACTCATACCCCTTACCCTCTTCACATTCTCACCGGTCCTCGGGATCGCGTTGCCGATGGCCGTTGGCGGGGCCGTCTTTAGACGCTCGGCAGAGGATGGTGCTCGGAGAAGCTGTGCCGGAGGGGATGGTCGTCGGCTCGGAGGTTCGACGGACTCAGGTCGCTTTCACTGTGTGCTGCGTCTGCGAGGTTGGTTTCAACGGAGCTTCCATTGTGTGCCGCGTCTGCGAAGCTGAGTCAGGTGGCACCTTGGAAGTCCGTAGCGGGGGTATTCCCTTCTGCCGCCGGCGTGGGATGGCGAGTCTGTCGGGACCCTGGAGACTTGTGGAAACTGTGGTGATTTCTTTTGAACTTACAGACCTTTAACATCTTGGACTATTTTTACTGTGCCCACAGTCTGTTTTTTTTAATCAATTATGCTATTGTTTGCACTGTTGTAACTATATGTTGTAATTATGTGGTTTTGTGCTGGTCTTGTAGCTTAAGTTTTTGGTCTTGCTTTTGTCTGGTGGATTTGGAGCTCCTTTCCGGGGAACGCGCTAGACGGTAGCGCGATATTAATACGCAGCTGCCTCTCCGGACTCTGGATTGGGGATTGCCAAACGTTACGTGGATTTTCTGGTGTAGTCTGTTTTGTCATGTGCTTTTGTGATACCATTCTGGGGGAACATTGTCTCATTTTTTAACTGCATTGCATTTGTGGTTTCTAAATGACAATAAACTGAATCTGAATCTGAAATTCCTTTCTATGCCAAACCCTGATATTTCTTAAGGGGAATTGCACATGACAAGATAGGCCAAAGCCAGCATGGTTTACTGGAAGGAAAATCCTGCCTGACTAACCTACTGCAATTCTTCGAGGAAATTACAAGCAGGGTAGACAAAGGAGATGCAGTAGACGTGGTGTACTTGGATTTTTCAGAAGGACTTTGACAAGGTGCCGCACATGAGGCTGCTTAGCAAGATAAGAGCCCATGGAATTACAGGGAAGTTGCTAGCATGGGTGGAGTAGTGGCTGGTCAGCAGAAAGCAGACCGTGGGAATAAAGGGATCCTATTCCGGCCGGCTGCCGGTTACCAGTAGAATTCCACAGGGGTTGGTGTTCAGACCGCTGCTTTTTACAATGTACGTCAATGATCTGGACTACACTATTAATGGATTTGTGGCTAAATTTGTAATGATACAAAGATAGGTGGAGGAGCGGGTAGTGTTGAGGAAACAAAGAGCCTGCAGAGAGACTCAGACAGTTTATGGGAATGGGCAAATAAGTGGCAAATGAAATACAATGTTGTAAAGTGTATGGTCATGCACTTTGGTGGAAGAAATAAACGGGCAGACTATTATTTAGATGGGGAGAGAATTCAAAACGCAGAGATGCAAAAGGACTTGGGAGTCCTTGTGCAGGATACCCTCCAGGTTGAGTCGGTGGTGAAGAAGACGATTGCAATGTTGGCATTCATTTCTAGAGGTACAGAATAAAAGAGCAGGGATGTGATGTTGAGGCTCTATAAGGCACTCATGAGACCACACTGGAGTACTGTGTGCAGTTTTGGGCTCCTTATTTTAGAAAGGATATACTGACATTGGAGAGGATTCAGAGAAGATTCACAAGAATGATTCCAGGAATGAAAGGGTTACCATATGAGGGACGCCTGGCAGCTCTTGGGCTGTATTCCCTCAATTTCAGGAGAATAAGGGAGGATCTCATAGAAACATTCCAAATGTTAAAAGGCCTGAACAGATTAGATACAGCAAAGTTAGTTCCAATGGTAGGGGATTCTAGGACAAGAGGGCAGACTTCAGGATTGAAGGACATCCATTTAGAACTGAGATGTGGAGAAATTACTTTAGTCAGAGGGTGGTAAATCTGTGCAGTTTGTTGCCACGAGCAGCTGTGGAGGCCAAGTCATTGGGTGCATTTAAGACAGAGATAGGTTCTTAATTAGCCAGGGCATCAAAGGGTATGGGGAGAAGGCAGGGGAATGGGGATGACTGGAAGAATTGGATCAGCCCATGATTGAAATGGTGGAGCAGACTTGTCGGACTAATTGGCCTACTTCAGCTCCTATATCTTTTGGTCTAATGATCTAATTCTGAAATAGCCACTGAACCTGTAAGCATTTGCCAAAATAACCCTGAGCATGTGTCACACATATTGCAGGGGCAGATCTTCTGTTTTTTGATTAAATTTTAATATAAGTGCATGTTAAAAAACAATCAGGACAAAAAGAGGTGGGAGAGCAGTCAAATATAATGTGATACGTACAACACGCTGGAGGAACTCAGCAGGTCGGGAAGCATCCATGGAAACGAGCAGTTAACGTTTCAGGCCGAGACCCTTCGTCAGGACTGAAGAGGGAGGGGGGCAGGGACCCTATAAAGAAGGTGGGGGGGAGGGTGGGAAAGAGAAGGTTGGTGGGTGTCAGGTTAAAAAACAATCAGAGGAAAGATCAAGGGGTGGGGGAGGGGATAGGCAGGAAAGGTGAAGAAAGAATCTAAGGGGAAAGCACTATGGGTAGTAGAAGAAGGCAGAATCATGAGAGAGGTGATAGGCAGCTGGAGGAGGAGGCAGAGTGAAACTGGGATGGGAGAAGGGAGAGAGGGGGAATTACCAGAAGTTGGAGAATTCAATGTTCACGCCAAGGGGCTGGAGACTACCCAGACGAATATGAGGTGTTGCTCCTCCAACCTGAGTTTGGCCTCATCATGGCAGTTCAGGAGGCCACGTACGGACAGATTCAAATGGAAGCAGAGTTGAAGTGGGTGGCAACCGGGAGATCCTGTCTGTTGTAGCAGACGGAGCGGAGATGCTCGACGAAGCGGTCCCCAAATCTGTGTCAGGTCTCGCCGATGTAGAGGAGGCCACACTGGGAGCACCGGATGCAATAGATCACCCCAACAGACTCACAAGTGAAGTGTTGCCTCACCTGGAAGGACTGTTTCGGGCCCTGAATGGTGGTAAGAAAGGAGGTGTAGGGACAGGTGTAGCAATTACGCTTGCAGGGATAAGTACCAGGTGGGAGATCTGTGGGGAGGGATGGGTGGACCAGGCAGTCATGGAGGGAACGATCCCTGAAGAAAGCAGAGAGGGAAAGATGTGCTTAGTGCAGGCATCCTGTTGAAGGTGGCGGAAGTTGCGGAGGATAATATGCTGGATCTAGAGGCTGGTGGGGTGGTAAGTGAGGACAAGGAGAACTCGGTCCCTGTTGTGGTGATGGGAGGATGGGGTGAGGGCCTAAGTGCGAGAAATTGAGGAGATGCAGGTGAGGGCACCATTGATGATGGCAGAAGGGAAACCATGATCCTTAAAGAAAGAGGACATTTGAGATGGCCTGGAATGGAAAGGCTCATCCTGGGAGTGGATGCGGCAGAGACGAAGGAACTGGCAATAGGGAATAGCATTTTTGCATGTGGCAGAGTGGGAAGAGGTGTAGTCAAGGTAGTTATGAGAGTCAGTGGGTTTATAGAAGATGTCAGTGGAGAATCTGTCTCCAGAGATGGAGACCGAGAGATCTAAAAAGGGGAGAGAAGTGTCCGAGATGGACCAAGTGAATTTGAGGGCTGGGTGGAAGTTAGTGACAAAGTTGATGAAATTGACGAAACTCAGCATGGCTGCAGGAAGCAGCACCAATGTAGTCGTCAGTGTAGCAAAGTAAAAGTTGGGGAGCAGTACCAGTATAGATTTGGAGCATAGACTGTTCCACATAACCCACAAAGAGGCAGGCATAGCTGGGGCCCAAGCGAGTGCCCATAGCTACACCCTTGGTCTGAAGCAAGTGGGAAGAGCCGAAGGAGAAGTTATTAAGTGCGAGTACCAGTTCCGCCAACCGGAGGAGTGTGGTGGTGTTGGGGAACTGGTGAGGTCTATTGTCCAGAAATTAGCGGAGGGCTTTGAGGCCTTCTTGTTGGGGAATGGAAGTGTATAAGGATGGGATATCCATTGTGAAAATGAAGTGGTCATGACCGGAGAACTGGAAGTTATTGAGGAGGTGGAAGGCATGGGATGTATCCCAGATGTAGATGGGAAGGGACTGAACTATGGGTGACAAAATGGAGTCCAGGTAGGCAGATACAAGTTCGGTGGGCCGAAACTATGGGTCCACCGGGACAGTCAGGCTTGTGGATCTTCAGAAGGAGTAAAACCGAGCAGTGCGGGGTGTGGGAATTATACGTTTTTTGGCTGAGGATGGAAGGTCTCTGGAGTTGATAAGGGCAGTGATGGTACGGGAGACAATGGTTTGATGTTTTTTGGTGGGGTCCTGATCCAGGGGTAAGTAAGAGAAGGTGTCCGAGTGCTGCCATTTGGCCTCAAGATAATGTGATCATCCTCCTCTAGTTCCCTGTGTTCCTATATTTAATAGTCCACTGCACTCTCCTATTAGATTCCTCCTCCTTCAACACTTTACCTCCTCCACTTATCACCTCAAAGCTCCTTACATCATCAAGAGATAAGGGAGGACCACCTTCTTCTCATCTGGTCTCACCAATCACCTATCTTGACCTCCTACCCCTCCCCACACATTCTATTCTACCCCCTTCATTCGCAATCCTGACGAAGGGTCTCAGCCCCGAAAAGTCAACTGTTTATTCTCCTCTGTAGATGCTGCTGACCTGCTGAGCTCCTCTTGCATTTTGTGCATACTGCTCTAAGATTTTCAGCATTTGCAGAATCTCTTATCTACAATGTGATTCAAGTCCATTGATCATTACTGGTCTGCGAGTGAACTTAGGATAATAACAGATTGTGAGAAATGCTTATCCTTCCTCTGCCTCTGATGTGTTTTGATCAAAGACGGAAAAGAAGGCTTGCATCTTACGCACTCCTTTTACTACTCTGGACAACCCAAGACATTTTGCAATCAATTTAAGTGTTGTCATTGCTGTAGCAGAGGAAACACATGAAGCTCTCAAAGCTCTCAAAACAATCTACAATTTTAAGTTGGGAACTGAGGGATAAATAGCGAAAGAAACAACTGGCACTCTTCTTCTTCAACAAAGAACTGCCTGAGAAGCAGACAGGACATTGATTTGATATCTTATCTTTAAGGACAGCAACTCCACCCCCAATGCAAATACATCCTCTCAGTCTGAGATCAAGTTAACCACCATCATGCACCACCAAGAGATAAAGGAGAACTACCAGAACTGCTCAGAGCCAGATGGAATTATGTCAAATTCATGGGTATTTTTCATTTGAATCCTTCACCAGACTGAACTACAATGCAATATTTAATAATAAAAACAAATTAATAAAACTGCTAAGGTACTATAATGCAGCTGCAAGCAAAACACAGGATATTGTTTCCTGAAGTGAAAAGAAAAGCAAATTTTAAACAAAATGTTAGCATGTAGCTCAGATTCACAGAATAGTATTAGAGTCTATTGTACTGAACAGCAAAGAGCAAGAGTGAAGACTGGAATAAGTGAGAGAGTGACACTTGCATATCTTTCATCTGTAATGTGATCCAAGTCCACTGCTTATTATTGGTGCCATTGAACTTAGGATAACATCAGACTGTGAGAAATGCTTATCCTCCCTCTGCCTCAGATGTGTTTCATAGAAACTTAGAAATATACAGCACGTTACAGGCCCTTCGGCTGCCAACCACGTAACTTACTCAAGAAACTGCCTAGAATTTCCCTACTGCATAACCCTCTATTTTTCTAAGCTCCATGTACCTATCTAAGAGTCTCTTAAAAGACCCTATTATATCCACCTCTACCACCTTCGCTGGCAGTGCATTCCACACACCCACCACTCTCTACGTGAAAACTTAGCTCTGACATCCCCCTTGTACCTACTTCCAAACATCTTTTTAAAAAAAATATGCCCACTTGTGTCAGCCCTGGGAAAAAGCTTCTGGCTATCCACACGATCAATGCCTCTCATCATCTTATACACCTCAATCAGGTCACCTCTCATCATTTGTTGCTCCAAGGAGAAAAGGTGAAGTTCACTCAACATATTCTCATAAGGCATGCTCTCCAATCCAGGCAACCTCCTTGTAAATCTCCTCTGCACTCTCTCTGTAGTATCCACATCCTTCCTGTAGTGAGGTGACCAGAACTGAACACAGTTATCCAAGGGGGGTGCAACCATTCAGCGCATTCGATCAAAGAAGAAAAAGAAAGATGACTTGCATCTCTGAAAGTTGAATTAGAATCAATGGGCTGAATGGCCTTCTAGTAATAAAATAAGCAAAATCAAAATTAAGAAAATATTGTCAACACACACAAAATTCTGGAGGAACTTCACAGGTCAGGTAGCATCTATGGAAATGAATAGAGAGTCGATGTTTCAAGCCGGGACGCTTCTTCAGGACTTCAAGAAAGGACTTATGTTTCTAAGAAGCTAACATTTCAATGCTTACCGCTCATGAAAACAGCTCTCATACAGCAAGAAATACTCGGCTCCGGGGCCTCCAGTAAAGAGCAGACAATTGACCCAAAGCAGGAGGAAACCCTGTAAACAATACAGTGTTCGTCTGCAGCAACAAATCAAGGAACAAACAAAGGCTGTTGCTAACTTTATGTCTGTGCACTGGATTGTTCAGTCTAAGAAGTGTGCAACAAAGTGCAGTAATGCATTTGAAGACCAGGAAACATTACAGGAAAATCAGAGAACTACACAAGCACAAGTAAATCCGTAAATGCTGGATCTCCAAAGCAACACAGACAAAACGCTGGAGGAACTCAGCAGGTTAAATCATTGAACTACATCAGCATTTCTTCACATCTTTGTAGCATCTCTGATGCCCCAATTGCACCAGTGCCAGAAACGATGGCTGAGGGATACATTAATCAGGCAGCAGTACCTACGTCACATCCCGCATTCTTTAGCTCTTTCACTTTGCCCCACAGCAGAACTGCACGGATGAGAGCAACTCCATGGGAGAAAACTGGCCCACCTCCAACAACTCGTACAATGTGTTGAACAACACAATGCAGGACAAGCGTACTGACAGTGCGCTTCAAGAACAATAGGTCATCAAACAGATCACACACAGCACTAACAATCTGCACAGAGAAAAGTAACACAGCACCCTACCACGCCTGTGTTGTGGATCACACATTGTTGTGAAGCAAGTATTATAGCATATACCTGTGAGAATATATTACTATGCAGTAATATCGCTTGAACGGAATAATGGATAGAACTCAACAATTCCCAGTAAATAATGGTAAAAATCCCACAGAGCACTGCAATAAATTTGGAAGTTAAGCCACTGTAAAACAATCTTCAAATTGTTAAATAAGCAAAACCTCTTAAAATCACATCTTGCAACAAATGCGTCTCGAAGCTATTCCAGTAACACAACACCCACAGTAAAGTGTGTCCCTAATCAAAGTCACTGCCATCTCTTGTTATCGCCATAGCAACATACACTTCTGAATCTGATATAATTCTGAATCACAGAAGCAAAAATAGATTACAGATAAAATTATAGCGCAAAGCAACATGACTTTAATACCAGCATTGTCCAATTACCATCTTTTTTCAGACATTCTGAAATCTAAGGTTGTAAATTGAATTTGGTTTGTCCATTATTTGCATGTCTTAGAACTGATCTATTCCATCTAGGAAATAATTGTGCCCTCTGGGTTCTTTGAAGTACACTGGCACACATGAATTACCTGGAAATTCTAGAGCATGAAAATTGCCATAGAAATGCAAGTTTTTCCTTTACCTCTGATTTGTGCCTAAAACCCTTTAATTACATATGTGCAAGATTATTGGTTACCTTGGACACTGGGCTGATGAAATACTAAGGTTACCTAAAACAAACACAACAAACATATTACTGTAAATTTAATGAATGAGATAGTATGTAAATTTATGGATTACACATAAATATTGGAGCAATGGTTTTCTAATTCATTTTTCAGGATACAGGCATTACAATACCAGTATTAATTTCTCATTACAATTGCCCTTAAGAAGAAGGTGGTGAGCCTTTTCCTTGAATCATTGCAGTCTTTCTGTTCCATGTGCCCCCACATGCAACTGGGTAAGTTGCTCCAGGACTTAGATTCCACAAAGATGGAGTAAAGGTGACTTATTTTCAAGGCAGGACGGCGCATGCTTTGGAAGGAAACCTGTAAACGGTGCTGTTCTGGTTGTACTTGCATTTCTTGGTGTTGGAAGAAATTGTTTAGGGAAAGCAGCCTTTGTTAACAGCTCCATCCACTGCAATCAATCTCATAGACCCCTTACCCCACACTGCTCGCTTCTACCTCCTACTCAAGGTCCACAAACCTGATTGTGTGGTTAGCCCCTCTGCCTCTGCCTGCTCCTGCCCCCATTGAACTCATGTTGTCATACCTCAACTCCATTTTAACCCCACTGGTTCAGTCCCTTCTCACCTACATCCACGACACTGCTCATGCTCTCGACCTCCTCAATAACTTTCAATTCCCTGGCCCTAACTGCCTAATTTTCACCATGTTTGTCCAGAACACATGTTATAAGTAATTAATACAGAAAACCAAGCTATTGCAAACTTTTTCTTGCAACTCTCTACATCTGGTCCTTTAGAATACCTTCTAATAACGTTCCCACTACTGATATCATGCTCACTGGCTTATAATTTCTGAGTTTATTTTTGAAGCTTTTCTTAAACAGCAGAACACCATTACCTGCCGCTAAGAATGTTTTAAGTATCTCTGTTACGGTCCCTGCAATTTCTGCACTTGCCTCCCACAGGGTCCAAGGGAACACCTTGACAGATGTTCCCTGGGAATTAATCCACCCTAATTTGGCTCAAGACAGCAAAAAAGCCTCTTCCTTTGTGATCTATATGGGGTCCATGACCTCACTGTTGTATTTCCTCACATCTACAGACTCAGTATCCATCTCCCAAGTGAATACAGATGCAAAAATTCCAGCTAAGATCACCCTGTCTCTTTCAGCTACACTCTGATTTTCCAGGGAACCAATTTTGTCCCTTGCTATCCTTTTGTTCTAAATATATCTGTAAAAGCCCTTCCTTAGGATTTTCTTTCACCTTGTCTGCTAGAGGAACCTTATCCCTTCTTTTAGCCTTCCCGATTTCCTTCTTAAGTATTCTCTTGCATTTCTTATACTCCTCAAGTTCCTCATTTGTTCGTGCCTGCCTATACCTGCTGTGCAGCTCCTTCTTTTACTCAACCAGGGCCTCAATATCTCTCAAAAATCGAGAGTCCCTAATCCTGGCATCTTGCATTTTTATTCTGACAAACTCTGTACTCTCAAGATGTTACTTTTGAAGGCCTCCCATTTACCAAGTACATCTTTGCCAGAAACCAACCTGTCCCAATCCACATTGGCCAGATCCTTCCTGATACTATCAAAATTGACCTTTCTCCAATTTAGAATCTCAACCCAAGGACCAGACCTACCCTTTCCGGAAATACTATAAAACTCATGGCATTAGATCAGTGTTCCACAACACAAATTTCTATCACCTGCCCTGTCTCATTCATTAATAGGCGATCCAGTATTGCACTCTCAACATCCTTCTCCACAACCACTCCACTATCTGTTCTGACAGTCTGGTTCCCATCCTCCTGTAACTCTAATTAAAACCCCACCTCATGCAGCAGTAGTACAGGGTGGGATTTAAACTAGAGTCTGGTGCATCAGCCATTTTGAGGAAGACAATGGATAACACAGCAAGTAGAGGCATTGCCTGAAAGACACGGGTCCTGTATCGGCCACAGCCCAACTAGCCATTTATCCAGCCCTCCTTAAAAGTTGACAGTATCACCCCTGAAAATGTAGAACATGCTCCCTGTCTTGGCAGCATGCTGTCCTCAAAAACAGACATCGACTCAGAGATCAATCACCACCCTAGTAATGCTAGTGGAGACTATGCAAGGTTAAGGAAAAGAGTCTTTGAAAGCTGCATCCTACACTAGGCACCTGAAAGCTCTGGAACAAAGAACCTTATGAAAGATTTTGGGGATCAGCTGGAAGAACAGACACACTAACGCCAGCATACAGGAGGAGGCCACCATGAACAGCATCTCCCATACGATAAAGTAACGCCAATTCCAATGGTTAGGCCATGTCACATCTCCCCAATCAGACCCTTTACTAACAGTTGAAGGAAAGTAAGCGAGCCCCTGGTGGGCAAAAGAATTGCTTCAAAATCTGCTTGAGGGAATTCAACATTACACCTAAAAACCTGGGAGACACTGCACTCAACAGATGCATCTCTTTATGAAGGAGCTGCATTACACAAATGAGACCTCTGCTGTGCCACAGAGAGAACAAGTGGTAGCTGTGGAAGGAGACTGAGCAACCAGAACACCCAACCACTAACCACAGTCACAACTTACCCATGTCCACACTGCACTAGAATGTGTGTGTCAATGACTCGATGATCTTTCTAGTTGCAAGAAGAAGCAAACACTAATCTTCATTCCTAATTTTACAGAATCAGTGAACCCAACACTCTTTTATTACATAAGTAAAATCCTAAGAACGTTGCATATCCAAAATTAAAAAAAACAGGAAATAACTCTTGTCTTAATAGGGTCAGGCAGCCCTTACCAAGAAAAAAAAAGACCTGATTCCATAGCAATGATCAGAGCCCTCAGACTTCATGGGAATTCAGCAAAGTGATTTTCAGACTGGTTCGCTGTATAAAACAGAAGGCTAACATTGTCTAAGTATTGTTACAGATCCCTTAAGATAACAGGGCAAGTAAATAAAACAAAGAAGAGAGTTGATTTCCACTCATTAAGGGAAATCTGTGCCTGACCAATCACAGGGAAGCGATGCTTGCTCCAGTAGGCATCTTTGTTGGCATGGACAAGTTACATGGACGAGTCTGTTTCCATGCCATGTAGCTCTAGGGCTCTATAAATTGATGGAAATTCCTAGAGAAGATAACAGGGTCATTAGGGACAATGTATTTGAAGTCATCTAAATGGAGTTGGCAATGTGTACGATGAGGACCCACATGTTAGGACATTCAATAAACTTGAAATCTCTGGGCTCCAGGAGTAAGTGGTAGATTACATTCAAAGTTGGGTCAGCAATAGAAAGCAAAGTTTTCCAAGTGCTTTTACAACTGCAAAGGAGTTACCAGAGAGGGTCCATGGGCTTAGTACTTGGCCCCTTGTTTGTATTTTGTAATGGGGGTTTCGGTCCGAAACGTTGACTGTACTCCTTTCCATAGATTCTGCCTGGCCTGCTGAGTTCCTCCAGCATTTTTTTTGTGTCAATGATTCAAACCAAAATGAGACACAATTATTGGCTTTGTGGTTGACAGAGAGGTGGGGATCTTTAAACTGCAGTAAGATATAGATTATCCAATCAATTGGTCTGAAAAAACGCAGATGAAAATTAATCCATTAAAGTATAAATTAATGGATTTGGAGAAGTGTAACAAGGAAAGGAAATATATTTTTATCAGCTGGGGAAAAGAATAAAGAAACAGGGAGATTATGATAGAATTCAATACAACATTAGCTGAGTCTATTATTAGTTTATAATGCAAAGTTACAATCAATGTAAAGTTCTGGGCACCACAATACAGGAAAGATGTGATCACACCAGAGAGGATACAAAGTAGATGTATGATATGAAGCTGGATTGGATAATTGTGGCCAGGAGGAAAGATTGGAAAAAAACTGCAGTTGTTTTACTTTAAAACAGAGAACACCAAGAAAAGACTCTGTTGAGGTGTATAAACCATATAACCATATAACAATTACAGCACGGAGACAGGCCATCTCGGCTCTTCTAGTCCGTGCCAAATGCTTACTCTCACCTAGTCCCACCGAGCTGCACTCAGCCCATAACCCTCCATTCCTTTCCTGTCCATATACCTATCCAATTTTACTTTAAATGACAATAGTGAACCTGCCTCTACCACTTCTACTGGAAGCTCGTTCCACACAGCTACCACTCTCTGAGTAAAGAAGTTCCCCCTCGTGTTACCCCTAAACTTTTGCCCCCTAACTCTCAATTCATGTCCTCTTGTTTAAA
Source organism: Hypanus sabinus (assembly GCF_030144855.1). NCBI lineage: Eukaryota > Metazoa > Chordata > Chondrichthyes > Myliobatiformes > Dasyatidae > Hypanus > Hypanus sabinus. Next base: position 37,753,534 of record NC_082711.1, read on the forward strand.
TCTCCTCGACTCTCAATGGAAAAAGCCTATCCACATCAACTCTATCCCCCTCATAACTTTAAATACCTCTATCAAGTCCCCCCTCAACCTTCTATGCTCCAAATAATAAAGACCTAACTTGTTCAACCGTTCTCTGTGACTTAGGTGCTGAAACCCAGGTAACATTCTAGTAAATCTCCTCTGTACTCTCTCTATTTTGTTGACATCTTTCCTATAATTCGGTGACCAGAACTGTACACAATACTCCAAATCTGGCCTTACCAATGCCTTATCAATTTTAACATTACATCCCAACTCGTATACTCAATGCTCTGATTTATAAAGGCCAGCATATCAAAAGCTTTCTTCACCACCCTATCCACATGAGATTCCACCTTCAGGGAACTATGCACCATTATTCCTAGATCACTCTGTTCTACTGCATTCTTTAATGCCCTACCATTTAACATGTATGTCCTTTTTTGATTATTCCTACCAAAATGTAGCACCTCACACTTATCAGCATTAAACTCCATCTGCCATCTTTCAGCCCACTCTTCTAACTGGCCTAAATCTCTCTGCAAGCTTTGAAAACCTACTTCATTATCCACAATGCCACCTATCTTAGTATCATCTGCATAATTACTAATCCAATTTACCACCTCATCATCCGGATCATTAATGTATATGACAAACAACAATGGACCCAGTACAGATCCCTGAGGCACACCACTAGTCACCGGCCTTCAACGTGACAAACAGTTATCCACCACTACTCTCTGGAATCTCCCATCCAGCCACTGTTGAATCCATTTTACTACTTCAATTTTAACACCTAAAGATTGAACCTTCCTAACTGACCTTCCATGCAGAACCTTATCAAAGGCCTTACTGAAGTCCATATAGACAACATCCACTGCTTTACCCTCATCAACTTTCCTAGTAACCTCTTCAAAAAATTCAATTAGATTTGTCAAACATAACCTTCCACGCACAAATCCATGTTGACTGTTCCTAATCAGACCCTCTCTATCCAGATAATTATATATACCATCTCTAAGAATACTTTCCATTAATTTACCCACCACTGATGTCAAACTTACAGGCCTATAATTGCTAGGTTTACTCTTAGAACCCTTATTAAACAATGGAACAACATGCCAATCTTCTGGCACCATCCCCGTTTCTAATGACATTTGAAATATTTCTGTCAGAGCCCCTGCTATTTCTACACCAACTTCCCTCAAGGTCCTAGGGAATATCTTGTCAGGGCCCAGAGACTTACCCACTTTTATATTCCTTAAAAGTGCCAGCACTTCCTCCTCTTTAATCATCATACTTTCCATAACTTCCCTACTTGTTTCCCTTACACAATTCAATATCCATCTCCTTAGTGAATACCGAAGAACAGAAATTGTTCAACATCTCCCCTATCTCTTTTGGCTCCACACATAGCTGTCCACTCTGATTCTCTAAAGGAACAATTTTACCCCTCACTATCCTTTTGCTATTAACATAACTGTAGAAATCCTTTAGATTTATTTTCACCTTACTTGCCAAAGCAACTTCGTATCTTCTTTTAGCTTTTCTAATTTCTTTCTTAAGATTCTTTTTATATTCTTTATATTCCTCCAGCAACTTATTTACTCCATGCTGCCTATATTTATTGTAGATCTCTCTCTTTTTCTGAACCAAGTTTCCAATATCCCTTGAAAACCATGGCTCTGTCAAACTTTTAACCTTTCCTTTCAACCTAACAGGAAAATAAAGATTCTGTACCCTCAAAATTTCACCTTTAAGTGACCTCCATTTCTCTATTACATTCTTCCCATAAAACAAATTGTCCCAATCCACTCCTTCTAAATCCTTTCACATCTCCTCAATCTTTCTCCAATCAAAAATCTCAACCCTGGGTCCAGTCCTATCCTTCTCCATAATTATATTGAAACTAATGGCATTGTGATCACTGGACCCGAAGTGCTCCCCAATACATATCTCCATCACCTGACCGATCTCATACCCTAACAGGAGATCCAACACTGCCCCTTCTTTAGTTGGTACCTCTGTGTATTGCTGCAAAAAACTATCCTGCACACATTTTACAAACTCCAAACCATCCAGACCTTTTACAGCCCTTTTACACAACTTGCATGAGGTCAACACAAAGATTACAAGAAAGAACCTACTTCCCAAAGGAATGGCATCAAATACCAGACGCAAATCAAATGGCAAGGAGTAATAGGGGAGGGGAGGAAAATTAATTTCAAATTCCACCCAGAGGGCGAAAGGGGTCTGGAACTCAAAATCTGACAGTTTTGGAATGGAAAACCATTGCCACATTTAAGCAGTACATGAATCACCATGATGGAGGACAATGTACTGGTATTAGACAGGGTAGTCAGGGTGATTGCCTCCAGCTGGCAACAATGAGTTAGAATGGCATCCTTCCATCCAATAACTAAAGTTCTGGATCAAGAAATTCTGCAGTAAATAAATAATTGGATCAGATTATCTGTGTGTGTCTGTTCTTGTGTGGAATCAGAGGAGAATAACACTGGTAAGCATTGGGTGAAACACCAGGCAGCACAAAAAATACTTCTCAAAAAACTGGCATTTGCAAATGAATATGGGCACTAAGAGAAGACATTATATCCTACAAGCAATCTGATTTCTAGTTTGCATGGTAGTATAGTGGTTAGCACAACACTTTACAGTACCACCAACCTGGATTCAATTCCCACCATTGTCTGTAAGGAGCTTGTGCTTTCTCCTCATGATTGTGCGGGTTTCCTCCAGGTGCTCTGGTTTCCTCCCACTGTCCAAAGACGTACTGGTTAGTAGGTTAACTAGTCATTGCAGATTGTCCCATAATTAGGTTATGATTAAATCAGGGGATTTCTGGGCGGCACGCTCAAAGGGCCGGAAGGACCTATCTCAATAAATAAATAAAAATATTGTGTATTCTACTGCTATGCACTTGTATTTAGCTCTGTCTAGTGATAAAGTACACCTTTTTCCACACTACTTCCTTTATTTCACAAAGGTGTCACGTATAACTTACAGGTGTTGAGTTCTACCAACTGTAAATCTTAAATAACAAACCAGAGACTTGTATTTAATAAAAATGTGATAGATGACTCATATGAGAATGCAAAGTGTTGAGTTCACACCAATTACAAAATAACTGTTATTCTCACCTGCCAGAATTACAGAAGCCCAAACGAGAACATCAAGAAACCCATAACTTCTGAAGTTATTCTATACTGGACAGGTCACTTGCCACAGGAAAACAAATCAGAGAAATAGCACATTCATGGCATTAGCGTTTGACAGCACCATCATTTAAGCAGATTCCCATTCAACAAAAAATTGGCTTAAGACTGATATTGAGGTAGACAGCAACCACAATCTCCTGAGAATCTGTGCACGTCCATACCCTTCCAATCTTAGCAGAAAAATGAACAAAGATTTAATCTTAATTAAGTGCCAACATATTGACAAAGAATCCTCTTTTAATACTTTCACACACATTCCAATTTACTTTCTTGGTCTTTATTGATTTCAACAAATCACAGACTAGCACCCTAAGCTTTCCCAACTCCCAAATCCAAACTGGCATTTGGTTCTCCTACCACTCTCCAATATTTTGCAAAGCAATCATTTCCAAGAAGTGCTGATAGGAAAAAAAATGCAGGTACCATAGACATAGTCCAGGTTTCCAACAATGATAAGAGGTTTTGACACAAGAACCTCAAGTGGTAAAAAATGGATTCAGTGCCAAGCCTGAATACATCCAGTGCATAGCAAAAGTAATGAGTGATAACAGTCATCTAAACCATTACTGTATCAAACAGCAACACAATAGTATTTGTACCTAATGTCAAATTTGCCACTCAGATATTGATCTCTATGATGCCACTATGCAGAGCCAAAAGAAAAACAAAGGCCAAGTACAAATCTACAGGAAAATGTATGCTTCCATAGCGTGAGGAATGTGCGCAACACTGGAACGCCAGTCACCTCCTACACACATACTGGAAGACAGCTGCAAAGTGACATTTACAAAAACAGAGAAACAAGTCTCTCTCCTTACTGTCAGGTATAAGGGGACATCAGAAGGGGAAAGAACTCTGCAAAGTAAATCACTATATTGTATAGCATTGCAAACAAATGCCTTGCAAATGCAGGAAATCAGAAATAACAGAAGTTTTTGAAAAAACAGAGAAATGTTAAATGCTCACTGGGTGAAATCAAAGTCAGAAGGTTGATCTTCAGGTGGAAGCGTTAATCTGATTGGATCAATAGATGTAGCAAACTGTTGGGGACCCAACATGAGGTAAACATTTTGTTAGACTATATGACCGTAAGATATAGGAGCAGAATTAAGCCATTCAGCCCATTGAGTCTGACCCGCCATTCCATCATGGCTGATCCCGATCCCATCCAACCCTATATACCTGCCTTCTCACTATATTCCTTAATGCCCTGACCAATCAGGAACCTATCAACTTCTGCATTACATATACCCACGGACTTGGCCTCCACCGCAGTCTAAGACAGAGCATTCCACAGATTCACACTCTTTGGCTAAAAAAATTCCTCCTTACTTCTGTTCTAAAAGATCGCCCCTCAATTTTGAGACTGTGCCCTCTAGATATGGATACCCCCATCCTCTCCACATCCACCTTATCTAGTCCTCTCAACATTCAGTAAGTTTCAATGAGATTCCACCCCCCCCCCCACATTCTTCTAAATTCCAATGAGTACAGGTGTGAAACTCCTCTACACACTCTCCAACGACAATTCATCCTTTATGAGACAAGGGGCCCAAAACTGTTGACAATACTTCAAGTGCAGCCTGAGTAGTGTCTTATAAAGCCTCAGCATTATCTCCTTGCTTTTATACTCTATTGCCCTTGAAATAGATTCCAACATTGTGTTTACCTTCTTTACCACAGACACAACATGTAAATTAACCTTCTGAGGATCTTGCATGATGACTCCTAAGTTCCTTTGCACCTCTGATGCTTGAATATTCTCCACATTTAGATAATAGTCTGCACTATTGTTCCTTTTACCAAAATACATTATCATACATTTCCCAACTCTATATTCTATCTGCCTATTCTTCCAATTTGCCTAAGTCCTACTGCAATCGCATTGCTTCCTCAACAGTACCTACCGCTCCACAAACTTTGCCACAAAGCCACCAATTCCACTATCTAAATCATTGACAAATTATGTGAAAATTAACTGTCCCAATACTGACCCCTGAGGAACACCACTAGTCACTGTCAGTCAAACAGAAAAGGCCTCCTTCATTCTCACTCACTCCCTCCTGCCTGTCAGACATTCCTCTTTCTACATCAGTATACTTCCTGTAATACCACAGGATTTTAGGCAGCCTCATGTGAGGCACCTTATCAAATGCCTTATGAGTAAATGACATCCACTACCTCTCCTTTGTCCACCCTGCTTGTTACTTCCTCGAAGAATTCTAACTGATTTGTCAGGCAAGATTTACCTAGTCTTTAATAATGGAATAACATTTTCCCAACCACTGAGGTTAGGCTAACTGGCCTATAATTTCCTCTCTTTTGTCTCCCCCCCCCCCCCCCCCAAAGAGTGAAGTGACATTTGCAATATTCCGTTCCTCTGGGACCATGCCAAAATCAAATGATTCTTCAAAGATAATTACCAATGCATCCATTATCTCGTCAGGAACCTCTTTCAGGACTCTGGGATGTAATCCAACTGGTCCAGGTGACTTATCCACCTGAAGATCTTTCAGTTTGCCTCACATTTTTTCCTTCGTAAGAGCAATGGCACTCACTCCTGCTCCTCGACACCCATGGACCTCTGACATACAGCAAGTGTCTTCCACAGTAAAGACTGAAGCAAAGTACCTATTAAGTTCATCAGCCACTTACTACCATCATTTACTACCTCACCATCATCATTTTCCAGTGGTCCAATATTAACTCGCACCTCCCTTTTATTCTTCATATAACTGAAAAAACTTTTGGTACCCTTGTTTATATTTTGGCTACTCTGGTCCTCATATTTCATCTTTTCCCTTCTTTAGTTTTTTTAGTTGCTTTTTATTGGATTTTAAAAACTTCCCAATTATCCAACTTCCCACTCATTTTTGCTACTTTATATGCCCTTTCCTTGGCTTTTATGCAGTCCTTAACATCCCTTGTCAGTTACAGTGGCCTAGCCCTGCCATTTGAGAACTTCATCCTCTGAGGGACATATTCATCCTGTGCCTTGTGAACTATTTCCAGAAACTTCAGCCACCTCTGCTCTGCTGTCATTCCTGCCAGTATCCTCCTCCAATCCACCTGGACAAGCTCCTCTCTGATGGCCCTGTAATTCCCTTTATTCCATTGTTGTGCTAACAGGCCACAATTATGAATGTTGCATTACTCTGCAAAATATACAAAGAGTTCAGCATTTATTGCAACATTTAAGAACAAACATCAGGAGTGAATCATGTTGAAAGTCAACACATAGGTACAGGCCCTTTGCTCCGAATCCTGTTAGACCCATTTATAATAATCCTACTCAAACCCCATTTTGTTCTCCCACTTTTCCATCATCTACCCCACATTATAACTATTACTTGGATGCTATGGGTAACTTACAGTGACAAAAAAACTGACCAACCTGCATATCTCTGGGATACGGGAAGAAAATAATGTGCTCATAGACTGAGCACGCAAACCCCAAACAGACTGTGGCCAAGGTCAGTCCAAATCTGCTGGGGTTGTGAAGCTGAAGCTCTACTTGATGCACCATTGTGCTACTCAATATATTCACCACTTAGGATGATGTGATTTTGGTCAATCTCATCATTGGTCTCAATGCCACTTTCCTACCCAAGGACCAAAAATCTCAATCACCTTTTAAGCAAAAAAAACCAATGAATATCCTCAGTAACACAACACTCAGGGATGAAAAGTCCAAAGATTCACAAGTCCCAGAAAAGAAATTCAGCTTTCTGTATCTAACCCATTAATCTGAGTCAATACCCTGTGGGTCTTACATTGTCAACAATCCCATACTTTCAGCGTGAGTGCTTCTTCATCTTCTAAACTCCAGAAGATTGATGCTTACTCTGTAAATATTTTCATAAAAGACAAAATAACTACTTCAATCTTCAAACAACTACCTTAACTATCTTTTTCCTCGGCAGGCAGCAATCAGAACAAGAGGTCATTCACTGGTAATGCAGCATGATGTTTAAAAAGAGCTCAGTATCTTTTTGGCTTTTTTTCCTCAGCGATCAGCAGAAGTGGTCCTTCATTTGTGATGGAGTGTGAGGTTTAAAAAGAGCTCTGGGGCATTTCAGCTCTTATCCCAGGGTGGGGGGGGGGGGGGGGGAGGCCATCAGCAGAGGATCAATAAAAAGAAAGGAGGTGTAAGTGGAGTGGCCATTGTTGGAGTGGGTGATTGTTAGAGTGGTCTGGCTTTGGCTCAGTAGGCTTAGGCTAGAACAGGGGTGGGCACAAAGGGTTCTAAAATTTGACAGGGGGGCCGGACCAGGAGCAGATGGACGGAGTGTTTTGGTAATACACCTCATAAGAGAAAATAAAATATCATGGGATATGTAGAAAACATGTGCTTTAATTTCAATTGAAAATGAACAAATGCATTACAACAAAATATCTGTCTTTGAAGTCCCATGGTATTTAGCTATTTATTGAAATGACTTTTAAAACACTGAAAATTAAATGAATAAAATACAGCTTTTTTAAATAGTAACAGTTATTATTTTAAAGCACTGAAAATTCTGTTATCCTTCAAGATATTATCATCATCACTCTCCTCCTGACTGTCTTTATTTCAAAAACGGTGGGAGATGCAGGTCTACTTGTCCTGCTCCTTCTTATTCAATTGTCCCCTGTGCCAAAACTCAACAACGACCAGCACAAGGACAGAACAGTGAGAGCGCGCCAGTATGCGGAGCGCGTTATTTGATCTGGAGCGCATTTTTTATTTTGAGAACGTACGTGCACCTGCGCACTACTCATGTCCATCACTTAACAGAAATGACATGTAACATGTAAGGCTAATTGAAAAAAATATTTTCAAATGCATTTTTTTACATAACACAAGGAAGAAACTTATTTTTAATTTCAGTGGGAACAGTGTTGTTGGTCTCCCTTTTTAGCCAGCGCATCAAAGTCTGGATTTAGTTTTGTTGTGGCGATTCTCAGGATGGATCTGAGGTGTTGGTCAGTTAACTTGGATCTGTGGCTGGCTTTGTTGATGTTCATGATGCTGAACGCCTGTTCACACAAATAGGTCGAGCCGAACAAGAGTAAAGCGCAAATGTGGAGTAATACGCTGCACCTCAACAAAGGTCAATGTATATAGAGTGCGTCATCTATTGGGAAAACGCCAGAATTGCGGGGAAAAAACGTTAACAAGGTTTATTAATATAATTTCATCAAGTTCTGCGGGCCGGATTAAAAAGCTTAACGGGCCGCATATGGCCCGCGGGCCGTAGTTTGCCCATGCCTGGGCTAGAACATGCTTGGGCAAGCACAGATGAAGTTTCTGAGTAAGTAAGAAAGTTTCAAAGAATTGTTTTTTTTTCATGTTAGTGCTTAGCTAGTGTGCTGCGAATGGATCCAGAGGGATGTTCATTGAGTCAGATGAGGGAAATTTGGGAGACCTCCAGTTTCCCTAATAAGTACACCTGCATGAATTGCATTGAGCTGCAGATCCTTAGGGGCAGTGTTAAGGAACTGGAGCTGCAGCTCAATGACCTTTGGCTTATATGCAAGAATGAGGAGGTGATACATCGGGGTGACTACTTCCCTGCAGCTCCTAAATTGCAGGAGGCAGGTGACTGTCAGGAGAGGGACAGGGAATAGGTATTCAGTGCAGAGTACTCCAGTGGTTGTTCCCCTCAATCGTAAGTATTTCACTTTGGATGGATAGCTTACCAGGGGAAGCCACAGTGACCAGGTCTCTGGCACTTTGAGACTGGCTCTGCGGTTCAGAAGGAAAGGGGGGAGAAGAGGAATGCAGCAGTGATAGGGGATCCCATAGTTAGAGGACCAGAAAGCAGACTCTGTGGATGTGAAAGAGACACCCGATGGCACATTGCCTCCTAGGTGCCAAGATCAGGAATCGGGTTCATGCCATTTGAAAGAGGAAGGGTGAGAAGCCGGTACATATTGATATTAATAATATAGGCAGGAAATGGGAGGAGGTCTTGAAGCGAGAATATAAGGAGTCAGGTAGAAAGTTGAAAAGCAGGACCTCCAGGGTATTAATCTCTGGATTGCTGCCTGTGCCACTTGCCAGTGACAAATGAATGTGTGCCTGCAGAATTGGTGCAAGCTGCAGCATTTCAGATTTCTGGATCATTGGGATCTCTTCTGGGGAAGGTATGACCTGTGCATAAAGGATGAGCTACACATGAACCCGAGGGGGACCAATATCCTAGCTGCTTTACTGGAGCTGATGGGAAGGGGGAAAACTAATTTGGCAGCATGTAGTAAGGCGATGAGGATAGACAGGGAGATGATAGGGCAAAATTGTAGTCAGTGGGATGAGTTCAAGTGTAACAGGGGTCCAAATTTGAAAAGGGTGGTCAATACAGGACTGATCGTAACATATTTGAATGCACGCAGAGTATGGAATAAGGTGGACAATCTTGTAGCGCAGTTAGAGAGTGACAGTTATGATGTTGAGGGCATCTCCAAGGTATGGCTGAAAGAAGACCATAGTTGGCAGCTTAACATCCAAGAGTACACATTGTATCGAAAGCACAGACAGACAGGCTGGCATAGAGGGTGGGTGGACATAGGATCAGAAGACGTATAATCCTTGTGAGTCGAGTTAAGAAACTGCAAGGTTAAAAAGACTCTGATGAGAATAATATACAGGCACCTGAATGGCAGCCAGGATGTGGGCTATAAATTACACCATGAGATAAAATCGCATGTAAAAAGGGCAGAATTGTGATAATCATGGGGGATTTTAATATGCAGTTAGACTGGGAAAATACGGTAGGTGCTGGATCCCAAGAGAGGGAACTGAAGAAAGCCTACACAATGGCTTTTTAGAGCAGCTTATCGTTGAGCACACCAGGGGAACGGCAATTCTAGATTCAGTGTTATATAATTACCCAGATTTGATTAGGAAGCTTAAGGTAAAGAAAGTTAAGGTAAAGGAATCTCTTCAGAAACAGTGCTAATAATAAGATAGAATTCACCCTGCAGTTTGAGAAGGAGAAGCTGAAATTGGGAGTTATCAGAATTACAATGCAGTAAAGGGAGTTACAGGGGCACGAGAGAGGAGCTGGCCAAAGGTGATTGGAAGGGGCTGTATCAGGGATGATGAAGGAACAACAATGGCTGTTGTTTCAGGGAGATTGGGAGGGTGCAGGAAAAATACATCTCAAAGATGAAGTATTCTAAAGAGAGGATGAAGCAACCAAGGTTGACAAGGGAAGTCAAAGACAGCATAAAAGCAAAATCAAGAGCATACAATTTAGCAAAAATTAATGGGAAAGTAGAGGACTGGGGACCTTTTAAAATTAGCAGAAGCCAACTAAAAGAAAGCCAGAGAGAAAAGATGAAATATGAAAATAAGCTAGCCAATAATATAAAAGATTCATAAAGTTATAGAAAGTTTTTTCCCAGATATATATGGAATAAAAGGGAGACAAGAGTGGATAACTGGACTGCTGGAAACTGACACTGGAGAGATAGTAATGGGGACAAAGAAATGGCAGGTGAACTTAAGTATTTTGAGTCAATCTTCACTGTATAAGACACTAGAAGAATGCCAGAAATGCGATAGTGTCATAGGGCAGAAGTGAGTGCAGTTGCTGTTACTAAGGAGAAGGTATTTGGGAAGCTGAAAATGTCTTAAGTCAGAAGAATCACCTGGACCAGATGGAACGCAACCCTGTGTACTGAAAGAGGTAGCTGAAGAGATTGTCAAGTCTTTTGTAATGACTTCTCAAGAATCACAAGATTTTGGAATAGTTCCAGAGGGCAGGAAAATTCACTCCATTCTTTAAGAAAGGAAGGAGGCAGAAGAAAAGAAATTATAGGCCAGTTAGCCTGATTTCAGTGGTTGGAAAGATACTGGAGGCTATTACTAATGATAACGTCTCAGGGCACTTGGAAGCACATGATAAAATAGCCAAAGTCAGCATGGTTTTCTAAAGAGGAAATACTGCCTTACAAATCTGTTGAAATATTTTTGAGGAAATAGCAGGCAGAATGGACGAAGGAGAGTCAGTAGATGTTGTTTATTTGGATTTCCAGAAGGCCTTTGACAAAGTGCGCTACATGAGGCTACTTAACAAGAGCCCATGGTATTACAGGAAAGATACTGGAATGGACAGAAGATTGACTGACTGTCAGGAGGCAAAGAGTGTGAATAAAGGGGTTCTTTTCTGGCTGGTTGCCGGTGATTAGTGGTATGCCACAGGGGTTGGTGCTGGGATAATTTCTTTTCACCTTCTATGCAATGATTTGAGTAAAAGAATTGATGTGGAAGCAGATGTAATATAATGTAGGAAAAAGCATGGTTATGCACCTTAGCAAAAGGAATAAAGGTGTGGACTATTTTGTAAATGGGGAGAAAATTCAAAAAACAGATGCAGAGGTACTTGGGAGTCCTTGTGCGGGATTCCCTAAAGGTTAACTTGCAGTTTGAGTCAGTGGTAAGGAAAGTAAATGCTATGTTAGCATTCATTTTGAGAGGACTAGAATTTAAAAGCAAGGATGTAATGCTGAGGCTTTATAAAGCATTGTTAGAATGCACTTGGAGTATTAAGAGCAGGTATGGGCCCCTTATCTAAGAAAGGATGCACTGGCATTGGAGAGAATCCAAAGGAGGTTCAAGAGAATGATCCCAGGAATGAAAGTGTTAGCATATGAGGAGCGTTTGATGGCTTTGGGTCAGTATTCGCTGAAGTTTAGAAGAATGAAGGGAGATCTCATTGAGACCTATCAAATACTGTAAGGTCTGGATATTGTGGATGTGGAGATGATATTTCTTCCTAGGCGATTCTAGGGCCAGAGGGCACAGCTTCAAAATTGAGGGGCATCCATTTAGAACAGAGATGAGGAAAATTTTCTTTAGCCAGAGGTGGTGTATCGGTGGATTTCTTTGTACATATGGCTGTGCAGGCCAAGTCCACTGGGTATATTTAAACAGGCTTCGGTAGGTTCTTGGTTAATCAGGGTATCAAAGGTAATGGGGAGAAGACTGTAAAGGGATAATCCATAATGAAATGACGGAGCAGACTCAATGACCCAAACAACCTTATTCTGCTCCTGTCTAATCCATAAATCAACCTAGTAAATTTTCCCTAAACTATCTCCAAGTATATCCTTCTTTAAATAAGGAGTCCAAAAGGGCAAAGCCTTGTATTAGTGAAGCAACACTTCCTTCCTCTTAAACTCCATCTACCTCGCAACTAAGACCAGCATCCTTGCATACTTAATTTCTCATCGCATACACACTTTATTTCCTGAATGAGGACACTCAGAACTTCAGGAACTAATAAATAATATCTTTCCATTATTTAGATAATTTTTTTTTCTGTTTGTTCTATCATAGCTGATACACTTACTCAGCTGGATGGGGTTGGCAGCAGATGCATGAGCAAGAACTTCATACAAAATTACTACACAATCCAAACTAAAAACTGAAAATGATGGGAATATCTAACACTTGGAGTCAGCACTTGGAGAAGGAACACTTTAACTTTTCAGATTAGTTAGTAGTTCATTTTTCAGATGGAACACAGTGTTCCAACAAATCACAGGATTCATTCTACCACCCCTTCTGACTTCAGATGATCACCCAGCTTCTACATTTGTTGTTGTTCCTTTCCATGCCTTGTGGCACATCAGGCGGTAATCTTGCCATTTCTTTAGCTTTTTGTCTGTTTTTAGTGAGGCCGAGTTGCTAGCTCAATGCTCAGCCCAGAGCGGATGGAAAGCATGCAATGAGCCGGCCGGATTCGAACCCAGAACCCTTCGCCTCGAAGTCCGGTACAGATGCCACTGCATTTAAATGTAATTTTATCTCATCTCTTCTGACATCCAACACAAAGCCCTTCAATTCTATTTTCTCTTCTTCCTCACTAAAACCTATTTATTTCAGTTACCCAGTTATGAAGAAAAGTCAACCTGAAACATTAACTCTGTTTTTTCTACGCAGACGATGCCTGACCTTAACAACGTTTTCTTCCTTATTTCATTAATATGAGCTCTCATCAGACAGGCTTAGATGAAGTAAGAAGGAGATAACACAATGCACTACAAATGGACCATACAGTTCCTTTCTGTGTTTTAAATATTATTGTAATTCCCCTGCCTACAGTAATTGTTGCAAGGTCTACACATAAATAAGTTCCATTTTATACTTCATTTTTTTGGACTGGATTCTTCGTTACCTAGCGTAGACATCCTAAAGAGTTCAACATGAGTGAGGAAGCAACAGCTCTCACTTCTAACCTCAAAGCAAAGATGCCAACGAAGGTCTAGCAATTTATGAGGCATGAACTTCCCGGTTCATAATATCGGCTTCTATCAGGTACTAATTCAAAAGGACTCCAACTACTCTTAAACATATCATAAACAAAGAAATAAAAAAGCATAATTCTGAATTGATATTTCATTCAGATTGGAAAATATATAGGATTAAAGGGAGCATGTCATAAACACTGATGAAGATAAAATGCAAATCCAATCATTTTGGAGGATTTAACAAAAGGAATTATAATCCGCACCATCATAACGTTAAGGTTTTTCTAGACATGGGGAATATGTTAAACAGTAATTATGGATTAGTATGCGCTTCTGAGACTTGCATCTCATACTTCAAAGTGTGACATTTTCAACTAATTCATAAAATCAGTTCACCTGTTTCTAAAGATCAAGACCGATCAAAGGCAGCAAAACAGAGCTCCCTGTGGGGGAATAGAGAGTCATCACTAATTCTGGATTTCTGAGTTTAACTGCAATCAATGTATTGGTGTAATGATGATGAGCACAGTTTTTCCATTATTACAGCTAAAAGACCTTGACCTAAAGGAACCAAAGGCCATTCTAGGACAGACACTGCAGCAACCTCAAGCCCTAAGCAATTTGAATTACTTAAAAATGCTTTGTGAAATACTTTAAGTTATGTAATGTGTTATTTAATAAAAGAATAAAACGTGTTTTCATTAGATAAATGTTTCAATATAAAGACTACTTATTTGTAGGAGAAAATTTTCCAACAAGGTTCAAGCCTAACCACCAAACTAACTCCTGACCTGTAACCGTATACACACAAGAATGTTCTACATTCTATGAAGTACTTGTACTCAGAGAATGGAGGACTTGTACTCAGTCGAGAGCAGTGCACACTCATGACTAAAACCATTTTAAAAACCCTGTTCAGAACAGAACAGTGCAATGCGTAATGAAATTGCCTTGGGAACTCCTTAGTTACAGATCTAACAATGATTATATTTCAAAAGGTTGAAAAGCATTTGGCATAGACCCCATCACTGTCAGTACCCAGTAAAAACTAGTTTACTTTGGTGAGTGGATGCTATATTGGTCTGGAACTTCATGAGGACTTAAATTTAAGAGACCTAAACTTAATCAATGCTAGGAAATTAAAAACCTGCACTTTCCTAGTTGAATTCATCTTAGCCTTTCAGGCCACACCCTTGTGGCAAATATCCAGAAGAGACAATTTTACTTCATCACCATCAGTTGCCTCAGAAAGCACACAAGAAAACAGTTATACACCAATGTAACAGTTTAATATACCACTTAATGTTGAGGTTGAAGCTTGCTGCCACTGGCAAAAGACTCACAGTTTATATTCCATCATATTTTTCATCTATTTAGTCAGGATTCTTTGAGACATGGTGTGGACCTTGGCTGACACAAATCTCTCTAGTGCCATATTTCTCAACAATGGCATCCCACATCCCAAAGAGCTCAAACATCAGCCTGAAAAAGGAACAAGTAGCAGCCTGTTTTCAATGAATGGGCTGGTTTATTGGGCTCCTTAACTATTACCCAAACTCAAGCTCAGAATAAGATGAAGTTTCAGACAAATTACTAAAATAACTTGCCAACTTTCTATACTCACAGATCATGACAAGCTATTCTCATAGAGCAGAGCAATTTTACAGAGCAAAGTTTCATTCACCAATTCAATCATGGACAACCATTTCCCCATAATATCAAGGGTTAATGATAAGCAGAGATGGTGGAAATCAGTTAAGTATTAGCAGAAAAAAAATGCCACTGGAATTGGTAAACTTTGGGCAGCAAGCCATCGTGTTGCTGGGAAAAAAATAAATCAAAGTTGGTGCAGGGTACAAGCTAAGCCTCTTTAATCTATTAGCCCAAATCATTAGAGGCTTAAGTCACTCTTTTTCATGACTCCACATTTGGAGAGTTTCTTTCCTTGCCTTGTGATGTAGATAAGCTATTTTTAAAACATGCTTTGAAATTGAGTAAAATGTAAAGTCCATTTTTAGTGAGAAAAAAATCAAAAGTATGAAATCTAAATGTGTAAGATTATAGAACTCTGAGAAGCAGAGAATCTGGGTATTCCAGTGCATAATCTGCAGAAGCATTTAGTGTAAGTGTAATTAGTTTATGACTGATAATAGTTCATTCCATCAATTACCTTTAGTAGTGGTACTAAAATTGTTAAATTGCTTTTTTATTGCACGTTGACCGAGGCACAGTGAAAAATTGTGCTCTGTGTGCCTTCCATGCAGATCATTTGATCACAACAGTAATCAAAGTAGCATATGGAAAAAAGTAAACCAGGGTGCAGAATAAACTATTACAGTTGCACATTCTATAACTGCTGTGCCTCAATGTTCCCATGTGATGAAATGATCCGCAGGCCGACAATAAAGTGCAAGGCCATGACTGGGTAGATTGTCAGACTGTTGTTGTCGTTCCTTTCCATGCCTTATGGCACATCAGGCGTCAACCTTGCTGCTTCATTAGCATTTCTTGTGTGTTCTTTTACATGGCCGAGTTGGTAACTCAACAATCAACCCAGCACAGATGGAAAGCTGGCAAGGAGGCAGCTGGATTCAAACCCGGGACCATTCGCCTTGAAGTCCAGTGCGGATGCCACTAGGCCACCAGCAGGCTATAAAGAGATCAAGAATCCATTTTATCATACAAAAACTCCACTTGATAATTTTATAACAGTGGAATAGCAGTCCTCAAGCCTGGTGGTATGAGCTTTTAAGTTTCCATATCTTTTGCCTGTTAGGAAAGGGAGAGAAGAGAGAACATTCAGGCTGGTAGAGGTCTTGGATTATGTTACTTTTCCAAGGCAGCTGGAAGAGTGGAACTTCCATGCAGAGAAAGCTGGGTTTCACAATGGGCTGAGCTGTGACAATCCTCTGCAGCTTCTCGCCATCTTGGGCAGAGCAGCTGCTGTATCAAGACGAAGTTCACAGAATGCTATGCAAGAATATGAAAATAGGGAGATTATGCTTCTGTGATATGAAGAAGTCCTGGTTAATAGGCATAATATTGGTCATGGAAAGATTTAATGTATTAAAAGCAGTTCTGAGATGAATTGGAGCTGAGAAACTGACCCTACAGCTCACTGAGACCATCAACCATCAACCACCCAGTTCCACAATAATCCTAACCTAACACAATTTATTCTCTCCAACTTCCACCACTCAGCAGAGAAAATGAGGATAATTTACTCTGGGCAATAATCCTACCAACCAGTATGATCTTAAGACCTGAAGAAAACAAAGCAGTCACAGTATATTAGACCAATACCTGCAATGGGTAGCTTATCTACAGAGGAAAGGCAGGACAGACTAGGCTTGTATCCACAGACGACTTGACTGATATTCATATCTTCAGTGATCTCGATGGTATAACATTTAGGAAATATTTCTTCTCATGAAAGAATCTAGAACAAAGGGCACCTGTTTTAAAATAATGGGGGCCCATTTAATTCAGAGGCGGGGTAATTATTTTTCTCTCAGTGTGTTGCAAGTCGTTGGGGTTCTCTTCTTCAGAGAGGTGATATAGGTGGAAGGTGTAAGGCCCATCAAATTCATGTCTATTCCCAAGAATATCACTTCAAGTCTCCCTCCCCAATTCCTTGAAACCCTATCACTTCATCTTTCTAAAGTCCACATAGCCCATTGTTTCATTCCATTTAGACAAATGGGCGTGGGGGGGGGGGGAGTAATTTGCACAGCCAATTAATTTTGCCAGCATGACCTTGAGAGGAGAGAGGAACTTGCAGCATCAAGTGGAAGTCCAATTAGAGAGCATGCCTTATAAGAATAGACTGAGTGAACTTGGCCTTTACTCCTTGGAGCGCCGAAGGATGAGAGGTGATCTGATAGAGGTGTATAAAATGATGAGAGGCATTGATCATGTGGATAGCCCGAGGCTTTTTCCCGGGGCAGAAATAGCTAACATGAGGGGGCACAGTTCTAAGATACTTGAAAGTAAGTACAAGGGGGATGTCAGAGATAAGTTTTTCTCACAGAGAGTGGAGGGTGTGTGGAATGCACTGCCAGTGAAAGTAATAGAGGCGGATACAATAGGTTATTTTAAGAAACAAAAATAGACGGCTATGCAATAGGGAAATTCTAGGCACTTTCTAGAATAGGTTACACATTCAGCACAACATTTCTGTAGATTTTCTATATTCTATGTTATATGTTCTATGTTCCAAGCAGACAAGGGAAGAATCTCCACACAGATAGCATCTAAGCTTCGTGCAAATTTGGGACCCTGGAGCTGGGAAGTATCAATGCCTGACAAAGGTCTCAGCCCGAAACGTCAACAGTGCTTCTCATTATAGATGCTGCCTGGCCTGCTGTGTTCCACCAGCATTTTGTGTGTGTGGCTGCATCACTGCATCGCCCTTTATTTTTTAAAGCCAGAAGTGGATAACTTCTTGACCAGCAAGGAGAGGAAAGCTACCTGAAAAAGAGAGAGAGAGCACACATCAGGAGGAGGTACAGAAGCCTGAAGGCACACACTCAACGATTCAGGAACAACTTCCCCTCTGCCATCCAATTCCTAAATGGACATTGAACCCTTGGTCAGTACCTCACTTTTTTTAAGTATACAATATTTCTGTTTTTTGTAGTAGAAAATAGAGAGTGAGAGAGACATTGGTAGAGCGTGAGTGACAGGGTAGAGAAGGAGAAGTAGAGTGACAGAGACAGAGAGAGAGGGCTAGGGAGACAGAGGCAGAAGGAGACAGAGACAGAGACAGACAGACAGACAGACAGACAGAAATGCAGAATTGAGGTTACATTCAAATCTGCTATGATTTTATTAAATGGGAGATTAGGTTTGAGGGTGTCAAGTTGCTTCTCCAATATATAATTTTACATGACTGGCATTGTTCGGTAGTACTAGATTTCGAGATAGCTGAATAAAATTTCACTTTGAGTCTCCCCCAAAAATGTCAACTGTTTATTCCTCTCCATTGATGCTGCATAGCTCCAGCATTTTGCTCAGAGCAGGAGTTCCCAAGCCTTTTTTAATGCCCTGGATCTCCACCATTAACCGAGGGGTCCATGGACCCCAGGTTGGGAGCCCCTGGTTTAAAGTAACACACAAAAAATGCTGAGTTCCTCCAGCATTTTGTGTGTGTTGCTCTGGATTTCCAGCATTTGCAGAACCTCTTGTGTTCAAATTGCTAAGCGTTTTATTTTTCAAATATACACATTAGCAGGGCAGTTTAATAGGCCAAGATCAACAACTATTAACCTTAAGTGTATAATTATAGACTTCATCCTTAATATTCAAAGGTTGAAGTCAATGTTGTAAATACCATGAATGCAAATCTTCCAACATCTTGTACTGATGCAAAAAAAAACCTTACACAATTTAACATAGTTACAGACATCCAGAGATATTGATGTCCCTCCCCCACTTTCTTGCTCTGATTCCTCATCTTTTGTTTCTCCAGTCCTGGTGAAGGGCCTCGGCCCGAAACGTTGACTATTTACTCTTTTCCATAAATGCTGTCTGGCCTGCTGAGTTTCTCCAGCATTCCGTGTGTGTTGCTTGGATTTCCAGCATCTGCAGATTTTCTCTTTTTTGTGAACAGCTATTGAAATTATTCAACAGCTAGTGGAGTCATTTTGTTTTCTGTAGGATTTACCATGAGAAATGCTGCAGTGTACAGGACCACAGCAAAGATGAAGATGGTGCACCTCATGGTAGGGGTGCTGAATATAAGACACAGGAAGTCATGCTGCAGCTATATAAAAGCTTAGTCCAATAGCACATATGAGCATTGTATGCCGTCTGTTCATGCATTATGGAAGGGATGTGGAGATCATGGAAAGAGTGCAGAAGAGATTTAACAGGAAGCTGCGTGGATTAGAGGGTATGACCTATAAGGGAAGGTTGAACACACTTGGCTATTTCTCCCTGGAGCATCAGAGACTGAGGAAGACTGAAGCGAAGGGAGACAATCAAATTCTTCTTCTCAGGGTCAAAAGTTTATGTGTTTAAGGCTGGGTTTAATGGCAATGCAAGGGCTGTTTTCCTTTAAACAACCAGTGCAGATGCTACCAGGAATGGATTGCCTGGGGTAGAAGTAGAAACAGGCGGTTTGATGGAGTTTATGAGGCTTTTTAAATAGCCACATGAATATGAACAATTTGAACGATAAACAGGGAGGACATATAAAACTGGCCTCAAAGATCAGCATGTTGTGGTCTGAATAGCCTGTCCAGTAATGTGCTGTTCTGTATTCTTTATTTTCAATGCCTTTAAAAATCCTAAAATGTATTCTTTCAAATCTTTATGTGAGGGAATTGCAATTCATGCATATGAAATTATTTTAGCCCTAAAGTGATTGCTAAATCGTGCCTTAGTGCATAATTACAAACACATACACCTCATGCAAAAGAGCGTATAATGCTTCAGCTAGAATCGTTCAGAATTATTACTCTCTTCACAAAACTCTATGCCTTCAGTAGCCTGGACCCAATTTACTTCCTCAGTCTTGAAACTTTGACCAAGATTTTGATTACCTACATATAATGTTATCTCCTGGGGTAGCAGTCTTATCTGAAAGATAATAGGCAATTTCCTTTCCATCAGAATGTCAAATAAAGTCATGAGTTTACTTACACTTGCTGCTGTGATACAAAATATAACAACTGCAAAGATTAGGATAACCTATGTGATTTCCATTTAAGCTTCACAGCACAGAGTATTAAGGGTCCTCATTATTTTTAATGGGAGCTTCCAGCAAGATCAGTGTTTATCACATAGCTCTTGACCTCAATGACTTCTTCATCCATTTATAAGGGCAGCCCACATTGCACTGGTTCTGCATATACATAATGGCTAGAACAGATGGATGTGGGAAATAGACCTTGATTACAAAAGGGAATCAGATAAATTATAGTTTTCTAGATCTATGGGCAGCTAACGTTCCAGATTCCAGATTTATTTAAATTCACATTTAAAATTCAAATTGGTTCTTGAAGCCAAACGTCTGGATTACAGTGAAGTCATTCCTGACCAAGGCGCTACCATAGCTGACCGTGCCTACATTAATGGGAAAGCTACAACAGGTGCAATGTTTTAGCTCTGATTCCCATTCCTGCTCCAACATGTCAGTCTATGGCCTCCTCTTGTGCCACAAAGAGGCCACACTCAGGGTGGAGGAAAAACACCTTATATTCCATCTGGGTAGTCTCCAACCTGATGACTTGAAAATCGATTTCTACTTCCAATAAAAAAAATTCCCTCCCCCTCCCTTCTTCTATTCCCCACTCTGATCCCTTATCCCTTCTTACCTGCTTATCACCTCCCCCTGGATCCCCTTCTCCTTCCCTTTCTCCTATGTCCACTCTCCTCTCCTATCCTCTCCAGCCCTTCACCTTTCCTACCCACCTGGCTTCATGTATCAACTGCTAGCTATCCTCCTTGCCCTCCCCACACCATTTAATTCTGTCGTCTTCGCTCTTCCTTTCCAGTCCCGAAGAGGGTTCTTGGCCCGCAACCTCGACTGTTTATTCATTTCCATAGGCGCTGCCTAACTACCTGCATTCCTCCAGCATGTTGCTACAGTTTCAGCCACAACGTTCCAGTCAGGTAGAGTTTTCATCCAACGTAAACCAGGATAACCCTCGAGGGCAAGGATTTCATTAATTTACCCCTCCTATACGAAACCAACTGCAGCACTGACACCAATCAGATTGTGTCCTCCAGCTTTTCATCACTGGGAAGCATATGAAGTAAGGAAAATATATCCACATTTTGCTGAGAATTCACCGAAATAGTTCAGCTATGTAAGGAAATTATTTTTAAAAAGAGGGACAAGCATAGGGAATAAAGGAAATGGAATAGAGAAAAATAAATCAAAGCCAACTTAAAGGTCAGTGACATACATTCCGAGGACTTACATATTCTCCCCAGCCATTGTTTGCATCTGATTCCTGTCCTGCTTGAAAGGGGATGGGGAGGGGAAATACTGGTTTATGGATGCAATTTCCACATGACAAAAAGTTTCTGTTTAATGAGAAAAGTACTTATAAACATTGGACTAAAAGGAGATGCTATTCTATTTCTGAAGATGTATTTCACGGTGGCTTTCAAATATAATGAGTATTTCCTGGCATAAGTTCATTTGAAATGCTTTGGCTAAACTTTCAGTAAATGCCGGAAGCCACCAGCAGACAGCAGTTAAGATTGCCCAGCATATCCTCAGACGAGCCAAGTGATGTCTCCCGTAGTGGCCACTCTCTCTTCTGCTGACATCAAATAAGCAATTAAGTAAGATGATGAGAGGCAACACCCAACTCCACAAGAACAACCAACATTAAAGCACACATGGGGGCTGCTGAAATCTTTTAATCTATCCCACAAGCATTTCTTGCAAACTTGTTGCATAAGTTTCACTACAGAAATATGCAGTGTATCCAAAGGGGGAAAAAACCGACAAAATTGCACTTCCTGTGACTTTGTGTGATATCCCAATTTTAAAACAAGTTACCTTTGTCTCTCTACACAAGGAAAAGACCTAGAGTTAGTTTAAGCAATTTTATAAAACAGCCTAGTCTTTTTTTTAATGACAAACCTGTCAATAATACCCTTGCCTTAACATTACTTGAAGACATTCTTCCCCACCTCCCTTCGTATATTTACTTGACAGTTGGAAATAGCTGCTAAATGGTACAAATACGTAAGCAATATTTGTAAAATAAAGTTCATGATAACACTGGCTAGCAACTTTCAACTTATGAGCCCAAGTATAGTACTGAATTCTAGTTGCCACATTATAGAAATGATGCAGAGTCACTCGAGTCTCAAAAGAACAAGAAGGATTTCTGGGATGAAGAACTACATTTACAAGGATGGATTGAAGAGGACGGGTTACTTTCTTTGAAGAAAAGGCTGAGTGCAAACTTGATAGCAGTTTGTAAAAAGTTGAGAGGTCAAGGACTAAAAGTCACACATATACAGACAGACAGACTGTTTCGTTACAGTCGCAGCAACCAAGAATAGTGTAGAAATATAGCAATACAAAACCATAAATAATTAAATAATAATAATAAGTAAATTATTCCAAGTGGAAATAAGTCCAGGACCAGCCTATTGGCTCAGGGTGTCTGACACTCCAAGAGAGGAGTTGTAAGGTTTGATGGCCACAGGCAGGAATGACTTCCTGTGACGCTCAGTGTTGCATCTCAGTGGAATGAGTCTCTGGCTAAATGTACTCCTGTGCCTAACCAGTACATTATGGAGTGGATGGGAGTCATCGTCCAAGATGGCATGCAACTTGGACAGCATCCTCTTTTCAGATACCACCGTCAGAGAGTCCAGTTCCACCCCCACAACATCACTGGCCTTACGAATGAGTTTTTTGATTCTGTTGGTGTCTGCTACGTTCAGCTTGCTGCCCCAGCAAACAACAGCAAACATGATAGCACTGGCCACACAGAATCGTAGAACATCCTCAGCATCGTCCGGCAGATGTTAAAGGACCTCAGTCTCCTCAGGAAATAGAAATGGCTCTGACCCTTCTTGTAGACAGCCTCAGTGTTCTTTGACCAGTCCAGTTTATTGTCAATTTGTATCCCCAGGAATTTGTAATCCTCCACCATGTCCACACTGACCCCAAGAAGAACAAGAATTAGAATGCGATGTCATCTTCTTTCTACCAAAGCAAACATAGTTTGTATGCCTTCTGTCCTACCGCTTCCCATTCACTGGCTTGTCAATATCTCCTTGAAACCTCTGCATTCACATTGCAACTCACATTTCCACTTTGTTCTATGTTGTCTGCAAAATAATAAATACTGTTCAGTTCCCTCAACCAACTCTTGATATACACTCAGTGGCCAATTTACCAGGTGCACCTGTACGTGTTTGTTAATGCAAATATCTAATCAGCTAGTCATGTAGCAGCAACTCATTATATAGATGCATGTAGGCATGGCCAAGAAGTTGAGTTGTTGTTCGGATCAAACATCAAAATGGGGAAGAAATGTGATTCTAGGTGACTTTGACTGCGGCACGATTGTTGGTGCCAGATGGGGTGACTTGAGCATCTCAGAGACTGCTGATCCGCTGGGATTTTCACACACAACAGTCACGAGAGTTTATGGAGAATGGTGTGAAAATAACAATTATCATGTGAGCAGCAGTTCCGTGGACTTAAAAAAATTGTTACATAGAAACACAGAAAACCTATAGCACAATACAAGCCCTTCGGCCCACAATGCTGAGCCAAACATGTATTTATTTTACAAAATTACCTCGGGTTACCCATAGCCCTCTATTTTTCTAAACTCCATGTACCTATCCAGGAGTTTCTTAAAAGACCCTATCATATCCGCCTTCACCACTGTCGCCGGCAGCCCATTCCACGCACTCACCACTTGTTAATGAGAGGTCAGAGTTGAATGGCCAGACTGGTTCATGCTGACAGGAAGGTGACAGAAACTCAATAACCATTCATTACAAAGTGGTGTGCAGAACATCTCTGAGCACACAACACATCGAAGGGCCCAGAAGACCACTAGCAGACATGCAGTATCCACTTTTTTAAAGTAGCCACTGAGTGTATACAGTCGATCCAAGCACCAATAATTGTGGCAACATATTGATGACATTCACAATCTATATCAACAAACATAAGCCACAGTTTGCCATTTTGCGGTGGACCCACCTATTCCAATTTGACAGCAAACTCTCAATCCAAGCTGGGATAATACTCCCAGTCCGCTTTGTCTAACCACGTTGACTTTCTGTGGGACTTCATCAAAAGCTTTCTGAAACTCCAAATACACACATCCATTGGTTGCCTCCCATCCACACTATCAAATAAACCCTCAGATTAGTCATATATTTTCTTTTTCATAAATCCATGTAGATGCTCCTCAATGAATATCTGAGTGTTGTGGTGTCATTGTGGTGAGAGGAGCATTGGGATGACTGGAACCATTCACCCATTGATTGATGTCAGGCTCACTTAATTTCTTGAATAGTGGGATCATGCCTGGTACCCTTTAACCCTGAGGCAAGAAGCACAGCAGAGACAAATGGCCTTTTTATGTATCAAAAAATTGTTATGACTTTGAGGAATTTAAATTCCTCAGCTGCTACGCTTACTCTCAAACGCACGAGTCTGGCCCATTGCTCCAGTGGCTTGTCCAGTAACAATCTCAAACCGACAGAACCCCATACCACTCCATGAAATACTTCAGAATGACAGGACAATGTTTGTATAATGGCCCAATCCTCACAGTCTGTTAACGTTATATAACCTCAGTTCTCATTGGCACTCTGTTAAAAATATCTGAACTGATGATTATTAAATCCTCTGCTCTGCTCTTTGCCTTCAGTATAATCACAGTGTGTTTGCTGCAGCTGCCGTGACTGTAACGTCTTGCTTAAGTCATGCAGAATAAGATTAATCCAAGGGGAGAAAACACATCCAGTACCTCATTGTTCAATTATATAACCATATAACAATCACAGCACGGAAACAGGCCATCTTGGCCCTCCTAGTCCGTGCCGAACCCTTAATCTCACCTAGTCCCACCTACCCGCACTCAGCCCATAACCCTCCAATCCTTTCCTGTCCATATACCTATCCAATTTTACCTTAAATGACACAACTGAACTGGCCTCTACTACTTCTACAGGAAGCTCATTCCACACAGCTATCACTCTTTGAGTAAAGAAATACCCCCTTGTGTTTCCCTTAAACTTCTGCCCCCTAACTCTCAAATCATGTCCCCTACTCTCAAATCTCCCCTACTCTCAATGGAAACAGCCTGTTCACGTCAACTCTATCTATCTCTCTCAAAATTTTAAATACCTCGATCAAATCCCCCCTCAACCTTCTACGCTCCAATGAATAGAGACCTAACTTGTTCAACCTTTCTCTGTAACTTAATTGCTGAAACCCAGGTAACATCCTAGTAAATCGTCTCTGCACTCTCTCTAATTTATTGATATCTTTCCTATAATTCGGTGACCAGAACTGCACACAATATTCCAAATTTGGCCTTACCAATGCCTTGTACAACTTTAGCATTACATCCCAACTTCTGTACTCAATGCTTTGATTTATAAAGGCCAGCGTTCCAAAAGCCCTCTTCACCACCCTATCTACATGAGACTCCACTTTCAGGGAACTATGCCATGTATTTACAAGCCAACCCATGCGACCGTACCTTCCAGCTGCAATTAAATGTTCCAAAGGGAACAACAAAAAGGTGAAGAAAATACAAATAAAGTGAAGAAAAGGTGAGTTCACTCAAAACATTATTTTAAGTTCAGTTAGTTATTTTTATTTAATGGTAATTTCAACTGAGGGAAAAATAAAATATTGTATTCAACAGAAATTTAATTAGCCATAGTTGATATCGTACCCAAATATGATAGTAAATATGGGTCAAAGAATGGTAGCACAGTATTGTAGCAGTTATCATAACTCAATCACAGCACGAGCCCAGCAATCACCAATTGGGGTTCGATTCCCACCACTGCCTGTACATTCTCCCCGTGACCATGTGGGCTTCCTCCGTGCACTCTGATGACCTCCCACATTCCAAAGACATGTGGGTTAGTGTCAGTGAGTTGTGGGCATGTTATATTGATGCTGGAAGCGTGGCAACACTTGCCTTATGCAATCTTTGCTGGTTTGATTTGATGCAAACAGCACACCATTAGGTTTCAATGTACATATGACAAGTAAAGTTATTCTATCTATCTAATCTATCAAGTGTACTGTCACTTTGAAAACACTGTGTAGAAATACCATTTCTGCTCCAACTGAATTCATTAAAAATATCAAGATACATGCTATACCCTTACATAGATAATTTTAGGAAGTCATCCAGTTATTCTGGAATCTAATTCCTGTTCATCTTTGACCTTTACATCTTAAAGAATTCTTATCCATTCATGTAGTTTGAAGCTCCTCATTCATTTAATGTGAACTCCAGGATTATGGAAAAAGCTACACTTCCTTCTCAGCAAAAAGTTTCCAAATCGCTGTTAAAGCCACACTTGACTTCACCATTCAAATGAGTTTCTGCAGAACAGCATATCACTTTGTCTCCTCTGTTAACACTCCACCCAATTTGCTAAACGACCACTAAGAACATGAAGGTTTATTTAGACACACAGCATGTAATAGGCCTCTCCAGCCATTCAAGCTGTGCCATCCCACAAACCAACCAGATTTAACCTTAACACGATCACAGAACAATTTACAAAGACCAATTAACCCACTGACGGGTATGTCCTTGGACTGTGGGAGGAAACCATATGCGAAAACCCATGTATTCCACAGGGAGCACATACAGACTCCTTACAGAAGACGCCACAATTGAACTCTGAACTCCGACACTCTGAGAGCATGCTAGCTCGTTACACCTCCCTGGAAAGGGAGAAAATCAGGACTTAAAGTTCAAAGTAAACTAAGTGAATTTATTATCAAAGTACATATACAGTATGTCACCATATACAACCCTGAGAGTAATTTTCCTGCTGGCATTCACATTTGAACAAAGAAATACAATAGAATCAATGAAAGCTACATACAAAGACTGACAAGCAACAAGCAACAAGCAACAAACTGTGCAAAAATTATAGACAGCTTTCGTGACTTCGGAAAGTACCGGTGGGTCATCTACGGTGCTGTTGATGGCGATCTGGGGAATCCAGTCTATCGCCTCATTGTTAATAGATGACAGTCGGTTGAGGACAGCTTCAAAGTATTCAGCCCATCTCTGCAGGATCCGAGCCGTCTCTGTAATGAGAGTTGTACCATCTGTACTCAGGAGGGGGGAGCTCCCAAGAGACTGAGGTCCGTAGAGAGTGTTGAGGGCTTCATAGAATCGTTTCAAGTCGTTTCTGTCAGCGTATCCCTGCCTTGGCGCTCAGCCAGGCTTCTTGCATTTTACACAGTATACCCTGGACTGTCCTGCGAGCACTGGTAAAGGCGTTTTTCTTGGCAGCTGATGGGCACGATGAAGGTGGTGCTTTTCAACAAGTAGAGCCTGTATCTCCTCATCATTCTCATCAAGCCACTCATGCTGCTTGCGGGTAGAGAGCCCTAGCATCTTCAATGCAGATGAACGGACAGCATCCCAGTCCTCCACAGCACTGCCTGCAAGGTGTAGGTCGGCAAGTTTGGTTTCTAAATCTTCAGCCAGAGCTGAGGCAATGCTGGGGTTCTTCATCTGGCCACATTGATTCATTTCATAGTCTTGCTTCCTTGTGGTCGCCTCTTGACTCTGATGTGGAGCTTGATTTTGGAAACAATGAGCCTGTGATCTGTCCAGCAGTCAGCACCACACACGGCCTTGGTCACTCTGACATCCTGCCTGTCTTTTCTCCTGACAATGACATAGTCAATAAGTTGCCGATGCTTAGAGCGGGGGTGCATCCAGGAGGTCTTGTTACCGGTAGGTATTGGAGTATAAAGTTGCACTGTTTGCTGCGTAACCAAAACTATGTAGTGAGCTTCGTGTTTGCTATTTGCTATGTATGTATCCAATTTAGTGGGAGAATGAAATCTCTGTATTGTCTCTGTACTATTGAACACATCAATGCCTTGCGAATGTAGCCAAATAAGAAGATAATGGTGTCTTAATGAGAGGCTAGCTAAGAGATAACTGTAGCCAGGGATGAGGTAACACGTGGCCCAAAAAGTAGATTAGAACATGATTAAGTTAATGGGTAGAAACAATAGTGGGAAGTCGGGAGCTGATGTATTGGTGATACGCAACTATAGACCAATTGGATATGCTAATGCAACTAAACCAGGAGATTGCTATAAAAAATGCTATGTACAAGGATGGGGGGGGGGGGGCAACCAGTGACTAGCTCAGACTGTCTCAGCTTTGATTTGCAAATTAAAGTTCAACACTTCTTGAAGAATCTTCTGCGTCTCCTGGTCGTTTGTGGGGCACAAGAAACCACAAAATAGGCAGGCAGAAAGTTGTGTTGGTGATCAGCAGGTCATGTGCTGCACAGGTCTTCAGTAACAGTAGGCCGTTACTGTTACATTTGCCCACTCCATGTCTCCCAACGACTCACTGCCAGGCCGCAGAGTCACACCCTACTCTTGCGTTGAAGTCGCTGAGCAAGATCAGTTTGTCAGTGCTACTCACTGCTGATAGTAGAGCGTCCAGTCCTTCATAGAACCTGCCTTTCGTCTCATCCCGGTTGCTCATTGTGGGGGCATAAGCTCTGATCAGGGTGAACAACTGTGCAAAAATTATAGATAGAAAAATAAATAGACAATGCCAAGAAGGTGCATTGGAGAGTCCTTGAAAGGTGAATGCATAGGTTGTTAAATTAGTTCAGTTTTGAGGTGAGTGAAGTTATGCACACTGGTACGGGAGCCTGATCGTTGAAGGGTAATCACTGTTTCTGATTGCTATCTAATGATCCCAAGTATTGCTGGAAGCACATGAATTCCTAGTAATTATGAGGCTTGTCACAGGAAGAGGAAGCGAGTTATGTTTAAATTAGAAAAGAAAGGGAATATATTAAAACTCAAAACAGTAAAAGATCTGACCTGGATGGATTGCAGCCGTGCATCTTAAAAGAAGTCTGGTACTAGATGGCAGATGCATTACTGTATTTATTTAATAATTAATTTAAAATGTGTACTGTTGGAAGACTGACAGATGGCCAACACTATGTTTATTTAGGAAACGAGATTAAGAATGTTGCAGGAATTATGGATCAATCAGTTCAACATCAGTGGTAGAATGAGTAACAGAACCCTTAGCAAAAGAGAAAATATTAGAACTTAACAAAAGTGAATGATAGCAATGAGTTTTCAGCATGGATTTCAAAAGGGGCAAGTTTGCTTGACCGATCTTACTGAGTCTTTTACACATACAACAAAAAGTGAGACACCGGTAATTCAGTAGATACAACTTCTTGATTATCAAAAGGTTTTCGATTACAGTCTAAGAAGTAAGATCAAGGAATGCCAAAGGACAAGTCACAGAATGGATTGATTGCTGGCTTCTAGACATAAAGCAGTGATTCGAAGTAAAAGATAGCTGCTCCTGTAGGTGGTAGACAGTGATACTGCATAAATGTGAGGGTCAGGATCACTGCTGTTCACAATACACGGCATACTTAAACTTCAACTTTGAAATCAAAAATATTGTATCTGTGTATGGGTGTTGGGGGTAGGGGGTTCAAACACTCAACACTTCAGCACACATTTCAGGATGCTATTATGAAACTTGCAAAATGGCAAATAATTGCCAAGTGAAGCTCCATACAGACAGATATAAGAAAGATGGCGCATTTTGGTTGAAAAATATTGAGGTGGTTTATTACTGGAAAAAGTACAAATGAACATATAGTGGCAAACCAAACAAGATAATTTATTTGTCAAAGTAGAGAAGATGCACTAAACCTGAATCAAACCTTGAATAGACCACTGGTCTGCATATTATAAAGGCTATAAAGAGGCACTGGAGAGGATAAAGAGAACATATACAGATAGGCAAGTGTTTTCAGATCAGAAAACATACTGGTCTCTTTTCTCTTGAGAAATTAAGGCTTAGATGTGACTTACTGACCTGAAGATGCAGAGAAAATATTTCCTTTAATGGGAAACAACATAACTGGGGACCCCTCCACTGTAAAGTGAAATCCAATAGATGTTCAGAAGAAATGTATTGACTTCCACAAGGAGCAGTTGAAGCAAACAACATAAATGGGAAGGCTGGAGGGAATACAGGCCATGAACGTGCTCCATTTTTATAGATGTCCCCAAATTGGAAAATGCACATAAAATATCCTCACTCAATGTGGTAAAAATGCTGCTACAGTACTGGAATGAGTGGCATTAAATGTACATAAACCTGATATAAAAAACAAATACTAAAAGTAGAAATGGAGGAAACTAATTATCCTTTCCATTTGTAAGAATGAATGCATTGATGCAGGATGGATTTGTAAATTTAATATTATGGGAGCTCATTCATATGTAGGTGTTACACTTAAGTCAGGTGCTCTTAACCCAGAAATAACAGGAAAGGGGTTATACTGATACATTAAGATGAGAAACGACAGGAGGTAGCTTTAGTAGATTACAAATCTCATTGCGGACAGACTGGGCTAAGTGCCCAGTTTTCCCTTCTCTGCGTGTTACAAAACAGATGCAAAACTCTGCTGATCTGAATGAGTCCTACAATTCAAAGCAGGTCCTCACTCTTCATTCTGTTCCACACATGCACACACAGTGCAGCAGGAGGTAGTTTGAGACAGCAAAATATGAATCCTTGTGATTTATCTCCCTCAGGCATTGAAGAAAAGCAATGAGGTTTTCTAAATTGAAATTTGTTAAGAGCATCAAGTACTGCAGGTCTACCCCGCTAGCGAGTTGCTGGAGACAGTGGAACTGGACTTGTCGTGTACTGTGGGCAGCCTGCTTCAGCAACCTAGGGAACGAGGTGTCAGAGGCAGAGTGCAGAAGCGGGGGGAGAGGGGGGCAGTCCAACAGAGGGTGCAGGTGATTGTCTTGGATGTTTTTGTTGTGATCACAAGACCCTGCTGGACATTGGTAATGTAGAATACTACAGGTCCAATTCACTGGTCTCGCCAATGAACCAACGGCAAGAGAGCTGTTATGACACGGACACGACCCTCATGCCTTAGGGTTGTGACCACCAGGGAAGGAGACGCCAGAGCTGACAGTGTGCCACTGGACTCCATGCTGGGCCCTCCCATCAGCACTGCTCTCCAGCGTTTGCTCAGTGAAAGACAAGCTGAATTGCGCTTGTCCGCAGCTGCACTTGCGCGTGAGATGAGTGATTGCTCCGGGACTGTTCTGGCAGAAATTTGGCTCAAAGACGACATCCATGTACCATCAATCTACAGGCCATGACATTCAGGGACTTGGGATATATTACTTTTTTTGTAACTGTATGCTTTTCTGTTATCATAATTATATGTGCTTAATGTGCTGTGGGTTGTATGTAGCTATTGCTACTGCATTTTGCACCTTAGCCCCAGAGGAATGCTGTGTTGTTTGGCTGTAATCACGTGCATGGTTGAATGACAACTGAACTTGAGCTTGAGTTTCTTTAACCTCCTCAGGAAATTTGAGGCATTGGTGAGCTTTCTTGAATGAAATAAAAGATTAGCCAAGGTACAATGCAGATTTTACTTCTTATTTCATGGAATTTTTGTGTTATCTAGCTCTGCAGTCATAACCCAAAGAGCCAGCTTCCTCCTACACTTCTTTCCTCACCTCCATTCAGAGCCTGAGGATAGCTGCTCATAGGTGAATCCATTAGTGTTAATTATTGAACCCCGTGCAGGTCCTCTACATCGGTGAGACCCAACACAGATTGAGGGGCCATTAGTTGAACATCCTCACTCTGTCTCCTATAGAAGCCAGAATGTCCCAGCAGTCAGCCATTTCAATTCCACTTCCCAATCCCACACCAACATGCATGTAAACAGCCTTTTCCACTGCTGAATTGAGGCTAGACACAGATCAAAGATCAGAGAAGAGCATCTCATACTCTTGGTGGCCTCCAATTTGGAGACATGAACATCAATTCCCTAACTTCTGGTAAAAATAAATTCCTCTCTCATTCCCTTTTTCCCCTGATGCCATTTGCCCCCGTCACCTTCTCTCTTTTCCCTCCCCCTCCTGCATCTACACATCCTGTACCTCCCAGTTTCTTCTATCATTCCCACTCTTCCCTGCTTCTCACCACCTTCTATCAACCACCCCAACTCCTCACATGAATCTCCCTAACACCTGCCAGCTTCAGCCCTTCTCCCCCACCTTATCTTTTTATATTGTCCATCTCCCTTCTTTCTTTTCAGCCCTTAAGGGTTGACTCGCTGACTTCTTCCGGCTCCTTTTTTTGTGTTGCTCCAGCTTTCCAGCATCTTGTGTCAGCCAACTTCCATGTGCTTTATTTTATCCCCCCCTTCTCTCTCTCCGTTTGATGTCTGTAATGAGCTGCGGGTGCTCGGGCTGTGAAGATCAATCAGGTCTTGAAATGTCACAGCTCCATAAATATCTTCAGAAACTTGGATGGCAGCTGCACAATGGGAATGAGCAATTTAACACATTCTTAGAATGCTACAAAACCTGTCGAACTTAAAGGATGACTATTTTAAACACAAGAGATTCTGTGGGCGCTGGAAATCTTGAGCAATTCTGGAGGAACTCAGCAAGTTAGGCAATATCAATGGAGAGGAATAGACAGTCAATGTTTTGGGCTGAGTCGCTTGTCCAGGACTGGAAAGAAAGGGGGCAGGAATCAGAATACGGTATTCAAGGAAGGGGAATGAGTGCAGGCAATAGGTGAGAGCAGGTGGTGGGGGGGGGGGGAAGGTGGGTGAGCAGGAATGAAGTAAGAATCAGGGAGGTGATAAGTGGAAGAGGCAAAAGGCTGAAGAATAATGAATCAAATAGGAGAGTACAGTGGACCATGGAGAAAGGAGAAGAGGAAGCAGAGGGAGATGATGGACGGATGAGAGGAATAGGAGGGGAACCAGAACAGAAAATGGATGAAGAGAGAAAAGGGGGGGGGGGGCAATTAGAAATTATAAAACTCAATGGTCATGCCAACAGGTTTGAGGCTAGTGAGAAAAAAGCGAGATGTTGCTCCTCCAACCCAAGTTTGGCCTCATCATTGCATCAGAGGAGGCCCTGGACAGATATGTCAGTACAAGAATGGGAAGTCCAGTTAACATAGGTAGGGATCTTGGCAGATAGAAAGAAGGTGTTCAATGTGTTTAGTAATAACTATTCTAAAGCCAAGCATTCGTTTGGACAGACATTATTGCTTGCATGCCCAGAATACCAAAAGAAATATTCTAATCATGACAACACACACAAAATGCTGGTGGAACGCAGCAGGTCTCTTTCATGTCATAGAACATAGAACAATACAGCACAGTACAGGCCCTTCGGCCCACAATGTTGTGCCGACCCTTAAACCCTGCCTCCCATATAACCCCCCACCTTAAATTCCTCCATATACCTGTCTAGTAGTCTCTTAAATTTCATTAGTGTACCTGCCTCCACCACTGACTCAGGCAGTGCATTCCATGCACCAACCACTCTCTGAGTAAAAAACCTTCCTCTAAAATCCCCCTTGAACTTCCCTCCCCTTACCTTAAAGCCAAGTCCTCTTGTATTGAGCAGTGGTGCCCTGGGGAAGAGGTGCTGGCTGTCCACTCTATCTATTCCTCTTAATACCTCGTATGATGTCCACGGAATCTGCTGTCTGCTTTTCTAATTATGGGATCCCTATCTCTACTGCATTCCTTCCCCCACTTCCCTTCTGTGCCAGAGACCAGGTCACTGCTGCTTCCCCCTCCCCAACAGTATCCAAAGGGGTATACTTATTGAGGGGAATGGCCACAGGGTTACTCTGCACTGGCTTCCTATTCCCTTTTCCCTCTCCGGTCCCTCACCCAGGTAGCTGCCTCCTGTAACTTAGGAGTGACTACCTATCTACTACTTCCTCATTTTCCCGTATGAGCTGAAGGTTCATCTATCTTCAGACGTTTCAGTTTCCCAAGAACCTTCTCCCTAATAATAGTAACTTCATGACCCCTGACACCTGGAACTTCTTCCACAGTCAAGACTGACACAAAATACTTATTCAGTATTTTGATGTCCCCCATTACTAGCTCCAGCATCGTTTCCAGTGGTTCGACATAACCCAGCACATCTTTATTAAAGAAACAACCAGTGCACCCCATTGTGACCAGGTCAGGTAGCATCTATAAGGAGAAGCACAGTCGAACGTTTCGGGCCGAGACCCTTCGTCAGGACTAACTGAAGGGAAAGATACTAAGAGATTTGAAAGTAGTGGGGCGAGGGGGAAATGCGAAATGATAGGAGAAGACCGGAGGAGGTGGGATGAAGCTAAGAGCTGGAAAGATGATTGGCGAAAGTGATACAGAGCTGGAGGAGGGAAAGGATCATGGGACAGGAGGCCTCGGGAGAAAGAAAGGTGGGGGGGAGCACCAGAGGAAGATGGAGAACAGGCAGAGTGTTGGGCAGAGAGAGAGAGAAAAAAACAACTAAATATGTCAGGGATGGAGTAAGAAGGGGAGGAAGGGCATTAATGGAAGTCAGAGAAGTCAAAGTTCATGCCATCAGGTCGGAGGCTACCCAGCCAGTATATAAGGTGTTGTTCCTCCAACCCGAGTGTGGCTTCATCTTGATAGTAGAGGAGGCCATGGACATACATATCAGAATGGGAATGGGACGTGGAATTAAAATGTGTGGCCACTGGGAGATCCTGCTTTTTCTGGCGGACCGAGTGTAGGCGTTCAGCGAAACGGTCTCCCAGTCTGCGTCGGGTCTCACCAATATATAAAAGGCCACACCAGGAGCACCGGACGCAGTATACCACATCAGCCGACTCACAGGTGAAGTGTCACCTCACCTGGAAGGACTGTCTGGGGCCCTGAATGGTGGTGAGGGAGGAAGTGTAAGGGCAGGTGTAGCACTTGTTCCGTTTACAAAGATAAGTGCCAGGAGGGAGATCGGTGAGAAGGGATGGGGGGGGACGAGTAGACAAGGGAGTCACGGAAAGCAGTCACGCAGAGTGCTTTCCACAGGGATCATCTTTCCAGCTGTTATCCCACTCCCTCCAGTCTTCTATCATTCCGCATTTCCCCCTCCCCCCACTACTTTCAAATCTCTTAGTATCTTTCCTTTCAGTTAATCCTGACGAAGGGTCTCGGCCCGAAACATCGACAGTGCTTCTCCTTATAGATGCTGTCTGACCTGCTGCGTTCCACCAGTATTTTGTATGTGTTGTTTGAATTTCCAGCATCTGCAGATTTCCTCGTGTTTGCAGTCTAATCATGAGAAAGGATGACAATGCAGACAAAGAAAAGAATCTACTTGAAGCCTTCTTGGAAAACACAACTTGCCAATAACTCTTTCAGAACTCTAATGGCTATCTCCCCCTTATTTTTCAGTCCAGTTGAAAGGTCTCATCCTAGATCATCAACCATCCACTTCACTCCACAGATGCTGCTTGACCTGCTAAAGTCCTCCAGCTTTTTGTGTGCATCAAAGTAATTTTAGTATCAAAATAAATATACGTCACCATATACAACCCTGAAATCCATTTTCTTGCAGGCATACACAGTAAATCCAAGAAACACAATAGAATTAATGAAGAACTGCACCTTCAGAGCAGACAAACAATGTACAAGACAACAAACTGTGCAAATCCAAAAGAGAAAAATAACAATAATAAATAAGCATCGGGAACATAAGATAAACAGTCCTTCAAAGTGAGTCCATAGGATATGGGAACAGTTCAGTGATGTGGCAAGGGAAGATTCCCCATTGGTTCAAGAGTCTGATGCTGAGGGGTAATAACTGCTCCTGAACCTGGTACTGAGAGGCCTAAAAACTCCTGCAGCTTCTTTCAGATGATAGCAGCGAAAAGACAGCATGGCCTGGGTGGTGGGGGCCCTTTATGTTGGATGCTGCTTTCCTGCAACAGAGCTCCATGTAGATGTGCTCAATGCTGGGGAGGGTACTATCCATGATAGACTGGGCCATATCCATGACATTTTTGTAGGATTTTCTGTTCAAGGGCATTGGTGTCTCCATACCAGGCCATGGAGCAACTAGTCAATATACATCTATAGAAGTTTATGAAAGTTTTAGATGTGATGCTGAATCTTTGCAAACTGCTAAGAAAGTATAGGTGTTCCTATGCTGCCTTCATAAATATGCCGAAGGAACAAGGGGCTGATACTGGAAATCCTAGGGTCTTATATTGGGGTCACATGAAATCCCTGCATAAACAGCAGAAATCACACAAAACCTCACAGACTACCACCCACTTCTCCCCATGCATCTCATCAGGCACCTACACCCTCATCTGGGGCAAGGCCTTCGGTTCCCACACTGGCCGAATCACCTTAACACACACCAAGTTCAGGGGAATTGCTGATGTATAATCAAACTGCAGTTACTAAATCATACTTACTCATATTTTTTATGACATGGGAGTCCACTTGGCCTGAGTCCAATGCTGACTCTCAAACCTTTCCTATCAGTCCTATAACACACACAAAACGCTGGAGGAACTCAGCAGACCAGACAAAGAGTATTGTCGATGTTTTGGAGTGAAACCCTTCGGCAATACTCTTTTCCAGAGATGCTGCCTGGCCTGCTGAGTTCCTCCAGCATTTTGTGTTTGTTCCTTGGATTTCTGGCATCTGCAGATTTTCTCTTATTTGTTATCAGTCCTATTCCTCACTTATCTCTGATAACCCGTCCTCTCTCACATCTCCATCAACTTCCTTCCATCTGCAATTCACAGCAGGCAATAAAATTTTTGAGAAGCAGGAAGAAACTGGTGAACCCCAGGGAAACATGGAACTTATCCGGGGAAATGCGCAAGTTCCGTACAAAAAGCCCTCAGAGTCCAAATTGAAAGCAGGTTTCCAGGGGCATATGTGGCAGCAGCACTTATTACTCGTGCATGTCCACTGCACTCGCTCCCTGTTAGTTATCTTTGAGTACCAACCAAGGTAACCCAACTACTTAGGTTTAAAAAAAGACTTTGAAAACAGGTCTAAATGTGACGTCACCGAGTAGGTAAAACTAAATCTACTTTACTGACCTAAACAACCACAATGCCTGACAACAGCACCTAAATTACAAGTTACTATCAGGGGAATAAAAATCAAAGGCAAATTCAGAAGTGACAATGGTTAAGCAACAATGGGCGGGATGATGCCTGGAGATTCTGTCCTAACACATTTGAAATGTAGCAAACGCTAATCTTTAATTTTATTAGACTTCAATTTGGTTTAAAAACATGCACTAAACAGCTATGGATTTTACTGGGGTATCATAAAAGCATTAAGACCAGCTACTGCAGCTTTATGGCCCTTTACTTAACTTGCTTTAAGAAATTCATGATAGTTACACTCCAAACACAATGCTCTAAACCTGCTCTAGTGTTGTGAACAACATCTCTGAAGCCACCAGCGGACATCTTAACCACAAAGCACTAGTCACCCTTAAAGTTGGAAACTGGACTGCATTTTCAGCAATAGAAGGGCTGAGTTGGCAGTACTGTAATGGCTTCTGTGATCCCGAATCAAGTTATCTCACTGACAGCATTACTTTGTTTTTCCTTCTATTAAACGTTGCATTGCGTATTGCTATGGAGGCCAAGTTTTTATGTACCAGTATATTTAAGACAGGGGTTGATAGATTCTTGATTGGTCTGGGCATGAAGGGATGTGGGGAAAAGGCAGGAGACTGGGGCTGAAAGGAAAATTAGCCTTGATGAAATGGTGGAGCAGACTCGATGGGCCAAATGGCCTAATTCTGTTCCTGTATTTTATGGTCCTATGGTCTTACATTTGGGCATTTCAAACAATGAGCAATAACTTGCAATTAACTTAGCCATGACCCAATCTCTCATCTGCTATTTTCTGTTTATAAAAATACAGGTCAGTCACTTCTCAAAAGCTTCCAGGATCATTATTATTTCCCTAAAGTTTGTCTCAAGTGTCATGTACTTGTAAATTGCTAGATACTATCAAGTATAGAAATAACAGATGTGACTGATCAGATTGGCGACCGGTTACTTCACTTTATGAATGCCTGAGATTAAAAGAAACAATGAGTAGATAATCCAAGGTAACATGGGACCATGTTAGATCCTATACTGGAAAATGAGCCTGGCCAGGTGATTGACATTTCAGTGTGTGAGCATTTTGCGAACAGTGAACATAATTCCACAAATATTAAGGTCATTCTGGTTAAGGATAAGAAATTGGGTAAAAGTGCTAAATTGGGAAAAGATTTGACTACAGTAGCTGTCAACCTTTCTGGCTTCTTTCTCTCTTCTTTTCCAGTCCTGATGAAGGCTCTCAGCCCAAAACATTGACTATTTACTCACTTTCATCGATGCTGCCTGACATGCTGAGTTCCTCCTGCATTTTGTGTGTGTGACTACATAGGCAGGAATGGAGAAAGTATATTGAGAGTGGCTGTTCGAGAATCAATCTTTCTCTGACATGTCAGCACATACTGTGAGGATAAAAATAAGAATAGCGAAGTTCTAAACCCCTGGATGACAGCTATTTTAAATTATGTCACGATGGAAAAGGAAGCATCAATTTTAGGAGGCAGAAATTGGACAAGGCCCTTGGCAAAAAAGAAAAGAATTAGTGAAGGTCATAAACAAGCAATCAGAAAATGCTAAAAGGGGCCATAAAATGTTATTGGTAAGTTGGGCCAAGGAGCATCTTGAAGCAATTTATACAGATATTGACGAAGGGAGGATAGCTAGGTCTACTCGAGGACAAAGCGGGGATTTACACATGGAGACAGTAAATCAGCAAGGCCCTTAACAGAATCAGGAGCAACAAACAAACTGCAGGAGGAATTCATGCAGTGTTTCGACCCAAATTTCTTCTCCTCTCATAGATGCTGCTCTACCTGATGAGTTCCTCCAGCTTATCAGTTGTTGCTTAAGGCCCATAGTAAGTACACCAATTTCACCAAGAATGACATGGATGAAAATAAGATTAAGGAGGAATACTTTGATATTCTAGGCCATGTGCATATTAAGAATGAGGAGATATTAGTTGGTCATTCCTCAACGAGCGATGGGAACTAGGGTACAGGGAAGCAAAGGAAGTGATTGCTGGGACCCTGAAAGATACGAAAAGCAAGGCACCAAAAGTCTGGAGAATAGCAATGGTATTTTCCTTTGTTTGAACGACAAACCAGCAAATTATAGGCTGGTGAGCCTTACATCAGTAGACTTATTAGGAATCATCAGGATGGTTTTATGTTGGAGGAGGTCCTGTTTCACAAATTTTGATTGCACTTAATGTAAACATATCAAAGATGATTGGTGAGGATAGGACAGTAGATGTTGTCTACATAAACTTTAGTAAAGCAATTGACAACGCACCTCCTACTGGGCTAGTGGAGAACACACGGGGTCCAAAATTAGCATGGTCATATAAGATAGAGAACAGTGGTAGTGGGGTGTTTTGAGTGTAAGTCTGTGACCAATAGTGTTCTAGAAGTATCAGTACTAGGAGTTCTGTTTCTTTGGCTATAAAGTAATTATCTGGATGAAAATTAGAAGAGCTGATTAGCAATTTCCATGATACTTAAATTAGAGCTGAGAATCACAAGGAGGTTTGTCAAACGATACAGTCAGATGCAGATTAGTTGGAAATTTGGAGCAGGGAAATGCCAGGTGGAGTTTAATCTGGACAAGTGAGGGGGGATGCATTTTTTGGAGATCAAGTGCAAGAAGAAATTATTCAGTAGGATCCTTAGGTGACCTGATGTGCAGAGGGATTATTGCAAGTCCATAGCTCCTTGAAAGTGGCATCACCAAAGAACAGGGTAATAGAGAACACCTATGGAATGCTTGTCTTCGCTGATCAGAATATTGAGGATAAAGAATGGGATGTCATGTTTCAGCTATATTAAACTTCTGTGAGGACATAATTGGAGCTTTGCTTGTTCTGGCTGCAACATTATAAGGGAGGAAGGATGCGGAAGATTTGGAGAGGGTGTGGAAAAAATTTACTGGGCTTGTTGCCCATGCTAGGAATGTATTAGCCATGAGGCAAGGTTGTACAAACTTGGGCTTTCTTGTTTGCAGCATTGGAGGCTGAGGGATGACCTGTCAGAAGTTTATAAAACTATAAGGCATTGACAGTGTTGATAGTCAGAGTTGTTTTCCCATAGTGGAAATGGTAAATACTAGAAGACCACTGGAGAAGAGAAAGGTAGACGGAAGTAAAAAGTTTAAAGGAAAATAGCAAGTCAAGTGTTTTTGTTTACGTGGCAAATGGTATTATTCACAAACTAGAACAGTCAGGTGTGCAACTTAAGATAATAACCAATTAAAACGGAGGTTGCAGAATAGATTGGACAGAAATCAAATTCAGTAGCCCAAGCACAACTGACTACATCCACGAGTAATAGAGATGTCTTAACCTTTTCCACAATTGACCTTTCAAAAGCTACTGAGACATTTAAAGACTTCAAAGGTTGTTTATCGTCATTCATCAGTACACAAGTGTAAAGGAGAACAAAATGGTTGTTATGCTGGATCTGATGCAGCAAAAAAAAATGCATAAAGAACACAATAAATATAAATATATATAATTAATTTATATATAAAGATTGACTGTATGTGCATAAAATGATACTAGGTACAGGAGTATCTGTACATAAGGTAACTGACAGGAAATGATAAAAATAAAGGTGGTGTGGTTCTGGTGAAGTAGGTTAATGGCTGGAGGTATTGATCATCCTGACAGCTTGAGGAAATTAGCTGCTTTTCACTCTGGTGGTCCACTACTAATGGGAGTGGGTCAAACAATCCGTGAGCAGTGTGGGTGGGAACCTTCATCCTGCTACTGGCCTTTCTCGGGCACCTCTTTGTATATAAGTCCTTGATGTGGGTAGGCTGGTGCTGCTAATGTGTTGGACAGTTTTAACCACCCGCTGTAGAGCTCTGCTGCACAGTGATGCAGCACAATAAGATGCTTTCAATTGCGCAGCTATAGAAGATCATGACTATTGATTGTGCAAAGTCCAGCTCTCTTCAGCCTCTTCAGGAAGTAGAGGCACTGGTGAGCTTTCCTGTCTGTGCAGGATGAGTTTGCTTTCAAATTCTTTGCTGCATTTGTGATGACAGAATCACATTTGTGAGCAACTTATCTGCGCTATATTAAAAAAAAACATCTGTGTGGTCAGGTAAATATTTAAAGGACATATTATCCAACCAGTATGTGAGTAAATTAATTTGAACTTGCACTGAAACCATCAAAGCAATTAAATCTGAAAGAGAAACACAGTAGTTTTATTTACAGATAGTTTAATACCTTCTGTTTTTCAGAGATTGATGTAGCATTACAAAATACAACCACTGCAGCTCTGATCATCTTAACTCATCCACAACATTACTTTCAGCTCAGGACATAATTTTAAATGTTCTGAAAAGTAAGGAACAAATGGGCCAAATGGCCTAATTCTGCTCCTATATCTTATGGTCTTATGAAATAAAGAAGCATAACACCACAAGACATCCATCCATCAGCAGGGCTGCTACTGAGCATTTGGTGGCTCTGGGCCTGTACTCACTGGAGTTTAGAAGAATGAGGAAGGACCTAACAAATATTGAAAGGCTTAAAGAGAGTGGGCGAGGAAATTAATTTTTCCTGTAGTAGGTAGTCTACAACCAGAGGACACAGCCTCAGAATACAAGAATGCCCATTTAGAAGAGAGATGAGGAATTCTTTTTAGCAGGTGGGTGGTGAATCTGTTAATTCATTACCGTGGACAGTGATGGAGGGAAGTCACTGGGTCTAATTAATGCGGAGGCTGGTAGATTCTTGATTAGTAAGGGTGTCAAAGGTTACAGGGAGCAGGCTGGAGAATGGGGTTGAGGGAGATAATAAATCAGTCATAGGATAGCAGAGCAGATTTGATGGGCCAAAAGGATTTCATTTCCTGGAGGCAATGATAGAAATTATTTCAGCACACTACCAAAAGAGGTGCTTTTTTCTTATTTCCACATTGTGCCTGTTCAAGTGAACTGGTCAAAGAGTATCTGAAAAGGGACAGAGTATTTGTACAAAGATTTTTAGCTGCATCCAGGCTAATGTTCACCCATTACCCCAACAAACATAATAAAAATGTATCATTTCCATTTTCCAGACCATACCATGTCAAACAGACTCAGGCACTTGCTTACAAGGCAATGAACAGATTGCTAAAACAAGTCTGAGTTGCTTGGACAAGAACACTGGGGATACAATGCAAACCCTTTTTCATCTAGTATCCCTTACAAACTCTCAGTATCCATACAACTTCTCACTTATACATTCAACACAAGAAAATATTTTAGTTTTATTTCTATTGATCAGTAGCCACCTTTGCTCCAGTCTTTAAAATTTCCAATGTATCTTTGTGCATGAAAAGCACATCAGAAATTGTTGCTTGTGTCCCTCCTTTGCTTGCAATGGAAATTCGATCAAGTTCTGGTTTCAAACCTAATTCTTGCATCCTAACAGAAGCGCTTTTGACTCTTTCTAAGTCAGCTCCCTTGATGCCAGGCTGCCCATAAATGGCCAGATTCAGACAAGGTGGCTGGAGATGACACATGGACAGCTGTCACCAATGGATTACTCACAGAGACATCACCAATGACTCAACCATGTTCATCCTCTGGGCTAACAACAGTATTAGTTGTGGAACTAAGAAAATTAAGTCATTACATGTGAAATACTTAAGAGAGGAGATGGCAAAAAGTAAAGACTGCAATGAAAGCTGAAAAAGAAAAGGATTTCATTTCATGGTTGAAAGAAGAGGGTGGTGTTGGAAGGTCACCCCAGTTCAAAGAAACAATGTCTCATTTCTATATACATTATATGGTTATATATGTTATGTACATTATATGGTTATATATGTTATACACATGTATACAGTTAAATGACAATAAACTTGACATGTCTTGCTTCTTGCAGGTTGGTGACTAGTGGTGTGCTGCAAAAGTCAGTGTTGGGACACTTCATTTTGATGTGAAAGCACAAGATTTGATTAATAAGCTCACAGATGACATGAAATTGGGCGGTGTTGTTAAAAGTGAAGAAGGTTATGGTAGATTGCAGGAGTTCTTGATTAGTTAGTGAATTAGACCAAGGCAAAAGGATTTCAAAACTGATTAAGTGTGAGATTGATTGTGTGGATAGCCAGAGGCTTTTTTCTAGGGTTGAAATGGCTAACATGAGGGGGCATGGTTTTAAAGTGCTTGGAAGTAGGTACAAGGGGGATGTCAGAGGT
This sequence comes from Hypanus sabinus, assembly GCF_030144855.1. NCBI lineage: Eukaryota > Metazoa > Chordata > Chondrichthyes > Myliobatiformes > Dasyatidae > Hypanus > Hypanus sabinus. The sequence goes on from NC_082711.1 coordinate 37,796,896, forward strand.
AAGTTTTTCGCACAGAGTGGTGGGTGCGTGGAATGCACTGCCAATGAAGCTGGTAGAGGCACATACAACAGGGTGTTTTAAGAGACTCTTTGGTGGGTACATGCAGCTTAGAAAAATCGAGGGCTATGCGGTAGGGAAATTCTAGGCAGTTTCTAGCGTAGTTTACATGGTCGGCACAACATTGTGGGCCAAAGGGCCTGTAATATGCTGTAGATTTCTATGTTCTATGTTCTATATTCTGCAGTGTTTTTTATGAACTGTAAGACAAAGAACATATTTGGTAGGGCACTAGGAAATAGGAAAGGAAGCTAGGACTACAAGCACAAAGTTCATAGAAGGTAGCATCACAGGTTGACAAGGTGCTGAAAAAGGCATTTAGCAGCTGACCTTCATCATTCCAGGCATCGAGTACAGGAGTTGGAACATGATATTGCAGTTATCCAAATCATTGGTGAGGCTGCACTTGAGTACTGTGTACAGTTTAGGTCACCCTGTTGTAGAAAAAACATGGCTAGACTGGAAGGAGCACAAAAAAGATTTACAAGGATGTTGCCAGGTACAGAGGGCCTGTTACAGAGACAGGTTGGCCAAGCTCAGTCTTTATTCCTCAGAATGTGGGAGAATAAGTGCGATCTTAAAGAACACTGCCAGAGATGGGGGACGTTCGTTGTTTCCCTAAATATCCAGCGGCGTAAGAGGCAGTAAGATAAGATATAAAAGTGTTTAAAGTTATGTGAGGCACAGAACTAGCAGAGAGTAACAGTCTTTTCCAAGGGTAGCAGAGTCCAAAATTAGGGTGCATAAGTTTAGGGTGACAGCTGAAAGATTCAAAAGGGAAATTGAGAGGCAACTTCTTTTACGCACGTGGTGGTAAGTATATGGAATGAGCTGCCAAAAAAAGTGACTGAGATGGGTATTAGTTAAGAAGCACTTTGGCAAGTACTTAATGCAAGAAAGTGGGACTTGCTAGATGGACAACGTGGACTAGTTAGGCCAAAGGACATGATCCACACTGTAATGCACTATGACTCTATGTGGTAAATGGATTCAGTAGTGTATCCTAGTAGCACAAATGTGGTGTAGTGAGTTGTGCTGTTGTCTCATAGTCCCAAGTTCAATCCTGATCTCAAGTACTGTCTATGTACTGTTCACCTTTAATATAGGTGAGGTGATAAAGAAAGCGAGGGAGGGAGAAGTTCAACATGTCAGAATGGGACTAAAGGTATTCCTCTGCTCGAAGCCAGCTTTGAATAAATGGCCTAAGAGCTTCCATCAAGTTTGTCATGGTGGCAATAAAAATTCTTGTCGAATTTGATGTGTGTTTATGGCTATCTGAACACTCCGTTTTGCTCTTTTCACTTAGTAAGCTTGTTACATTCCTACAGAAACCACGCATTGCCAAGCAACTCTACCCATGAGGTTTTCTCAGTCACTTCATAGGAAAAGTCAAAGCATGACAAAGGTTGCATATCAGCATCAGAATCAGGTTCATCAGTCACTGAAAGTAAGCATGCAGGTACAGCAGGCAGTGAAGAAAGCTAATGGCATGTTGACCTTCATAACAGTTTAAGAATAAGGGGTAGGCCAATTACAATTGAGTTGAGAGAAAAAAAATTTCACCCAGAGAGCTGTGGATCTGTGGAATGCTCTGCCTCAGAAGGTAGTGGAGAACAATTCTCTGGATGCTTTCAAGAAAGTGTTAGATAGAGCTCTTAAAGATAGCGGAGTCAAGGGATATGGGGAGAAGGCAGGAACGGGATACTGATTGTGGATGATCAGCCATGATCACAGTGAATGGCGGTGCTGGCTTGAAGGGCCGAATGGACTACTCCTGCATCTACTGTCTATTGTCTATTATCACCGGCATGTGATGTGAAATTTGTTAACTTAGCAGCAGCAGTTCAATGCAATACATAACATACAAGAGAAAGAAAGAAAGAAAATAATAATAAGTAAATCATTTACAATATATGTATATTGAATAGATGAAAATTGTGCAAAAATCAGAAAAACTGTATATTTAAAAAAAAGTGAGATAATGTCCAAGGGTTCAATCTCCATTTAGGAATCAAATGGCAGAGGGTAAGAAGCAGTTTCTAAATCACTCAGTGTGTACCTTCAGGCTTCTGTACCTCCTACCTGATGGTAACAGAGAGAAAAGGGTGCTGGAGGTCCTTAATAATGGATGCTGCCTTTCTGAGACACCACCTCCTGAAGATGTCCTGGGTACTTTGTAGGCTAGTACCCAAGATGGAACTGACTAGATTTACACCAAGAAAATCTTGCAAATGTCGAGCTACAAATCTATTTGCCGGATTGTCAGGCCATAAGATGCAAACAGAAAGAGCAAAGAAAATTTAGAGTAAAAATATGTGAAGATATAGTACCAATAAAGTGTAAGGTGCATAAATAAAATAACTTCATGCACAAATACCAACATACAGAGTCAATAATAACCACAAAGTCCACATTTGGTCTTCTCACATGGTTGATCATATACAAGGCCTGATTTCAGAAGAAGGCTACTGAAATAACACTTAATTTAAAAGCTTTTAATTATGTTGATAGACTTACAATTATACCGTTTTACTCTAAGGAAGAGAAAACCGAGAAGATGAATTATGAGAGATACTGAAAGCATCTCTGTGAGAAAAAATGTTCGATGAATGGAGTTAACACGTGAGTAAGTTATGGCAGCAAAGATCCCAGGTTAAATACCAAGAGGATTTTCCTCACTTGATAGCCCATTACCTTCGGAACAAGTTGCCAGCTTATGCAGAGAATGTGGATTTACTGCCAACTCTGAAGAAGGTAGATGAATGAGATCTGATATACTTAAATAAATTTTCTCATAGTGACTCCGGTCTCCTAGAAATAGCTTTGATTGCTTACAGTTATTGGGTAGGAATTCGTTATATCCAGAACTGTCCTAAAGGCCTTTTTTTTAAAAATCAGTCATTCTATGAGTTTCAGGAGATTACAGGATTCAGTGATGGGGAGAACCGAGTCCAAACTCTCCTGCTTTGGACAGGCTCAAAGAACTGCCTGTTCCTTTTACCCAGCATGGCTACCTTCCTTGCAGCTAACAGATAGAGTAAACGTCATGTATTTTATTAACTCTGAAAGCTGACTACACCTTGTATGTTGTATATTTAAATGTTACTGTTAAGACAGCCATACGTTTATGGTGCTTACATTGAAACATTTTTCAAACATGGATGACCTTCACATACTCAAGGATGTGCTAAGTCTCCTACGTTGTACTTTGTGCAACGCTCAGTTTTTAAAATCATTAAAGAAGAGGAAGATTGGATATGGAAGCATTGGATATGGATTTGGCCAGTCAGACACTCCTCCCTGCTCAGACATTCAGTAAGATCATGAATGATCTAATGCATTAATCCACATCCGTTATAACTCCATTTATATCCAAAAAACATGGACTTTTTTCCAGCCTGCAGCATATTCCTACTCTCGGATTCTTAGAATTCTTTGTAACGCTGCATTCTACAGTTTAAAACCAGTTGAAATAATTTACATTGAGTTCTCATATCGCATATTTTCAATAGGCATAATTTTGCAGCTAAGTGAAGTTTGATATTAGCCACATTGAATTCAATAGAAATCTGAAAGGTTGCAGTCTGCCATTATTGTGTTCCCTTTCAGAATGGATAAGTTACTGTAGGGACAGAGGAGCTACAGCATGCTGGCACAAAACAGAACTGGAATTAGTCAAAGACTGGCAGAAACATTTCAACGCTGGGCCTTGCAAATGCCTTGGAAGTTTTCAATTCAAATCCACAAGCCGGGGTTCTTGCTTTAATTGGCATTGATTTATTATTGTCACATGTACAGAGGTGCAGTGAAAATCATACTGCTCGAACAAATCAAGTATTACACAGTGCACTGAGGCAGAACAAGGTAAAACAATAACAATGCAGAATAAGAAAAAGTGCAGTGCAGGTAAACAATAAGGTACAAGATCACAAAGCAGACAGTGAGGTCAGGAACTCAACTTATCGACTTTAAATTTTGCTAAGGAGAATGTACAGTCGTTTTGCTTTACAAGTGAGTCCTCTCATCAGAATAAATGCACAAAAAATCTGTTGAATTTACTTGTTAAGGATTAGTTTAAAAAGCATTTGAATATTTAAAAAATATTGAATATATGTTGAATGGAATGGCTCATGTTGAAAGTAACTGCAATTTTACAAGATAAATAAGGGAGTTTTTAACCCCCACACTAGCTTATGCAGAAGATTCTTCATAGGGAGAGGGTGCAAACTCTACACAGGTCAGCATTCAATCTGGGTTGAGGAAGATGTGCACAAACTCCTGGGTGACTCTATCGCCTTGCCTTGAAAAGTAGCTCATTATGAAACACTGCAGAGTTTTAGGAACACATTGACTATTTTGCATTGTGCTGAAATAACAACATGAAATATCATTTAAAAGAAAGATCTATATGAGGTGCACCTCAGATTTGAGGATGGAAATTTGCCCATTCAACCTTTACAATAATCTCTTGCTGAGTTTGATGCTCTAATATGCAATAATGAAATAACAAAAACCATACAGTGAAGAATTGAAATAACTTTCGAAACAAATCCCCACCATATTCCTTAAGCAGACAAACCCCATATTTTGGAAGGGATAAGGGAGCTACATTTCCAGAAGAGGGTCCTTTGGCAATTTTCTATAATGCAAAGCTGCTTCATCTGTGCATGGGACAAGAAATGCAAAAAGAAATTTGTATTTATTTACATTTCAAATAAACTCCGTGAAAGCGAATTTCATTCCACTGTCAAATACTTAGGGAATCGTTGGTGAATTTTGTAATGGTGAATATAAGTTAACCCAAATGGCAGTAACATGGGGGTTGCCTGTAATCCAGCAAGACAAAACAGTATTCCATTATCGCCAGTACAAAAGCTAGCTCACATAATGTTAGAGAAATCACAATCATCATCAAACAGGAGTTCAAGCAATCTCACACTAGAGGTGAAAGCAAGCATTCAGATAAGAGTGACCAACGTGGTCACAGAGACCAAGACTGATTCGGATGGGGAGAAAAAAGATCAGGATGTGTTAGTGGAGAGAAGCATCATGGTGGAGCTATACAGAGGAGGGATTAGGAAACAACAATCAGCTGTCATTCTGTAAAGCCATTGATTACTAGAGCAGCCCCCCATTTAAAAAAAATAACATGTGCTATTCACACCTTCAGGGTGCCCAAAGCCCTTTTCAACCAATGAATTATCTATAATAGGAGATGCAGTAGTGAACTGAACAACAATAAGATCCCTCAAGGAATATTGTCATGGACAGACTGCCTGCTCAGAGAGATTATAGCTCTGACCAAACATCAGGCAGAAACTGACTCCCCTCCCCCCAAAAAAAACACTGTTGTGGGATAACTTCCATCCAGCCAAAAGATTCCTCAGCATCACACTAGAATCACTGGCCTACATTTTGTGCTCAAATAACCCATTCAAGGCTTAGCTTTAAGCCAAGATGTGTTGCTTTGTCCTTAGTCCTTCCCCTTTCCTCTAACTGTTAGCAAATTTACTTGAGGCCAAGTCCATAATTCCCTATAAGGCAAATTACCAGCCCATCGAATCTTATCCCCTGTTTAAAAAGAAATCATTTTACCTATATTATTTTCTTTTGTATTATATCTGCCTCCCAATTAACAGTGGCCCATAAACCTACCGATATACACATCTTTGAAATCTGAGCGGAAAACAGAGGGAAAGCCTATCAGTCTGTAGGGAACTCAATTTCTAGCACGATGCACTTTTTTAAAACTCACTATTTAATGAGATACAGCTGGAAGTCTGTCCCAGCCCTTCAAGCCACACTGCCCAGCAACCCCCAATTTTACCCTAGCCTAAAAATGGGACAATTTACAACGACCAAATAAACTTCCAACTGGTACTTCTTTGGACTGTGGGAGAAAACCGGTGCACCCAGAGGAAACCCTCGCGGTTATAACAACATACGAACTCCTTCCAAGCAACAGCGGGAATTGAACCTGGGTCGCTGGTACCGTAAAGCTTTGTACTAACCACTATGCTACCATGTCACCCCATCAAGGCACTCATGATGACACCTCACTCAGAGACACACTACAACACCTAGCCGTTTTGAGGATGCTTTTTTTCATGCAAACGATTCTTAATTCAATTGTGACAGCTTTCACGTATAACACTGCTACATTTGTCTGAACAGCTATCCAGAAAAAACTAATATGTAAATATTATGACATGACACTCCAGAGTAAATGCAAGTGTGATATAACAAATGATAAATAGTTAATGCAAGATGTTTACACCTCTGCTTTTAGCCGCAAGTATTTTGATTCAAAATTCTATCAAGAACTTCAAAAGCAACCTTTCCTATCATTTGACTCCCTGGGAAGCTGAATGCAAAATCAAAGAAACTGTTTCAAAAAGTCAAAGAGCTCCTGCTGTTTTATTTCCTCCAAGCATACCCAGTTACCCTGCATGATACTGAATAAGCTACTCCAGTGCAAATCTCTAAACTAGCTGGAGTAACAGGGTCACATGTGAACAAAATTACCGAATGGGTATAACAGGAATGGAAATGATTCAGCCTGTTGGATCCGTATCAGCTCCATGTAACACCAGTTCTGCTAGTTTCTGTCCCAAATCTTTGCAAGTTGTCATCTTAGAGTTTAATCTGGCTCCCCTCTCAATGCTACAACAGAATCTGCTTCCAGTGGAGCTACTTTCAGAATCTTACCAATTGTGGGAAAAATTTCACGTCACTTTTATCAATCACCATCGTTGTAAGATCAGAAGTTCGCAGGTTTTCATTCTGCCAAACCATTCTTTCCTCTTCACCTTTAATCTTAAAATATTTTAAATACTTTTATACAATCTCTTTTGAGACCTTCTCAATTCCAGGAAGCGCATGAGCTGAGGGTTTATCCACTAACTGAAGCCACTCATTCCTGGAATTATTCTAGTAAACCCTGTCCAAAGATTGCACATATTTCCTACAGTGAAGCTCCCAGAACCGGACACAATGCTCTACGTGTGATTAAACTGTGCTTATCACAATTTCCTTGCTTTATATCTATTTATAAAACCCTATATTTGATACTTTTTCAACTTGCCTTGCTGGTTCCATTGCACTGGGCACATCTGCAGTCGTATTTCCCCAATCTATTATCCTTTAGAATTGTGATATCTAATTTATATTGCAGCCATGCAATCCTCCTACAAGATTATATTTTCTATTTTTCTGCATTTATAATTTCTTCTTCCTGCCTATCCAAACTGCCTTCAAGTGTATTGTAATCCTCTTAACAAAGCAGAAGTTGCACAAGACATTGGTGAGGCCTAATTTGCAGTTTTAGTCACCCATATACAGGAAAGATGTAAATAAGGTTGGAAGAGTACTGAGAAAATTCACAAGGATGTCATCGGGACTGGAGGCTCTGAGTTCAAAGGAAAGTTTGAATAGGTTAGGATGTAGAAAATTGAGGGGAAATTTGACAAGGGTATACCAAACTATGAGGGATTTAGATACGGTAAATGCAAGCAGTTGGGACTACAGGAGGTCGTGGGTTAAGGGTGTGTGGTAAACTGTATACATGTCTGGACACGCCCCTCTGCTGACTGCTCCTGTAGCTCCTCCAACAGACCCCTGTATAAAGGCGATTGGAGGCACTGCTCCCCCCCTCAGTCTCCAAGATGTTGTGTTCCGTTTTGCTGCTAATAAAAGCCTGTCATTCGCCTCCCGTCTCCGAGAGTTATTGATGGTGCATCAATTTAATTAGCAACAATTTTAAAACATGGACAGCATTTTATGACCTGACAGATTGGATATTGACCCTCAATCTCCGGAAGCCAACATTGCTTTTGAACTCTGGCTTGCTTGCTACAAATCGTACCTGGAGGAGATTCGAGTGACTGAGCCCGCCCCGATGCACAGAGTTCTCCTCTCCAGGGTCAGTCCGCGGGTCTACTCCCTGATCAGGGACCTGTCGACCTACCAAAGGGCACTGGACGCCCCCAAAAGACAATACCTGCGGCCGGTGAACACCGTCTATGCAAGACATCGCTTAGCGACACGGCGGCTGTGGGCCGGAGAGTCGAGCACTGAGTTTGTCCGGGCCCTACAGACACTCGTGCGGGCCTACAACTGCAGGGGACTGACGGCAGAACAGCATGCGGAGCTCCTGGTACGAGATGCCTTCGTTACGGCGATCAGGTCAGTGTACATGCGCCAGCGGCTGCTGGAACACGCCGATCTTACCTTATATTCGGCGATTGAGCTGGCCGACACACTGGAGGCCGCTCTGCATGATGCTGACCCTGTCCAGGCGCGCAATCTCCTGCCAGCCCCATGGATGCTGCAGATCCCGCAACCCACCGGCGAATCGATCTCGGCTGCTGCCAGTCATGAGTCCGTGAAGTCCCCGCAACCCGCCGGCGAATCGACCATGGCTGCTGCCAGTCGCAAGTCCACGCAGTGTTACTTCTGCAGATTCGAAAAGCACTCTTGAAAATGCTGCCCGGCCTGAGAAGCTACCTGCTCCAGCAGTGGAAAGAAGGGCCGCTTCGCCAAGGCCTGTAAGTCCAAACCACGAGAGGGGTCAAGCAGCGCCGCATGCGAGGCATGGGGGTCGCCAGCTTGGTCGCCGCCATCTTGCCTGCTCGTCTCATGCGAGGCATTGGGGCGGCCATCTTTGTCGGCGCCACCTTGCCCCGCCTCCGACCCACGGGTGCTTACCGGGCACCAAGACAGCGATGCAACTCTGGCCTCTGTGACCCTCGACCAAAGCACTCCACACCAGCTCACAAGGTCAATGATGGACATCCTAGTGGAGGGGCACAGGACTAGCTGCCTGTTTGACATGGGCAGCACTGAGAGTTTTATTCACCCAGACACAATGCAATGCTGTGGACTTGTGACACAACCTTTAAGCCAGAAGGTCACCATGGCTTCTGGATCGCATTCCACAGACATCCGGGGGGGGGGGGGGAGAGTGGGGGTTGTGTAGTGACATTGGTGGTGCAGGGCACAGAATATCAAGACTTTGCGCTACTGGTCATGCCTCAACTGTGTGCCCCTGTGCTATTGGAGCTCAACTTCCAGAGCCACCTGAAAAGTGCGACAATGGAGTATGACCGGCCCCTCCCACCAATCACTGTCAGAAATCCTCAGTTTTGAGGGACTTCGTCATATACCCCGCTACTAACCACACACACACCGACCCGCACATCCCACCCAGCACCATGCCAACAGCCGCGCTACTGACACCACTTGCCTCTCCACCCTCATGATCCCTCCCCCACCGTTGTTCACCAACCTGACCCCCGACTGTAAACCTGTGGCAACTAAAAGCAGGAGGTACAGCGCGGGGGACAGGGCCTTCATTAAGTCGGAGGTGCAGCGGCTGCTCAGGGAGGGGATCATTGAGCCAAGCACAAGTCCTTGGAGGGCCCAGGTGGTCGTTGTTCAGACCAGGCAGAAAAATAGGATGCTCGTGGCCAGACCATCAATCGGTTCACGCAGCTTGATGCGTACCCCCTAACCCGCATCGCGGATATGGTCAATCAGGTAGCTCAAGGTGTACTCGACCATAGACCTGAAATCCGCTTACTATCAGCTCCCCATCCACCCGAAGGACCACTCCTACACCGCCTTCGAGGCAGGCTCTATCACTTACTGCGCGTCCCCTTTGGTGTCACGAATGATGTCTCTGTCTTCCAGAGGGAAATGGACCGGATGGTGGAGCAGTGCCAACTGAAGGCCACGTTCCCATATCTGGATAACATCACCATCTGTAGTCATGACTGGCAGGATCACGACACCAACCTCCAACGATTTTTCCAAGCAGACAAAGCTCTTAACCTCACCTATAGCAGGGACAAGTGTGTGTTCAGAACCACCCAACTTGCTATCCTTGGGTATGTCGTGGAGAATGGGGTCATTGGCCCTGACCCCGGCCATATGCGCCCCCTGATGGAACTCCCTCTTCCCACCACCCTCAGAGCCCTCAAACAGTGCCTGGGCTTCTTTTTTTCCTATTACGCCCAATGGGTCCCTCATTACGCAGACAAGGCCCACCCCCTGGTCAAGTCCACCACATTTCCCCTCTCAGCCAATGCCCGCGTGGCCTCCAGCCACATTAAAGGGGACATTGCCAAAGCAACAATGCATGCGGTGGACGAGACCATTTCCTTCCAAGTAGAGAGTAATGTCTCCGACTTCACGCTGGCTGCTACCCTCAATCAGGCAGGCAGGCCAGTAGCATTCTTCCCTCGTACCCTTCAGGGCCCTGAAATTCCGCACTCCGCGTTGGAGAAAGAAGTCCAGGCCATAGTGGAAGCTATTAGGCACTGGAGGCACTATCTTGCCAGCAAAAGGTTCACCTTGCTGACCGACCAGCACTCAGTTGCATTCATGTTCAGCAACCAACAGCGGGGCAAAATCAAAAATGATAAAATTTTGAGGTGGAGAATAGAACTCTCCACCTACAACTATGACATCCTGTACCGGCCTGGAAGGTTCAATGAGCCCCACGATGCCCTATCCCGGGGAGCGTGTGCCAGCACGCAGCTCGACCGGCTATACACCCTCCATGCAGATCTTTGCCACCCGGGGATCACCCGACTTTACCATTTCATGAATGCCCGGAACCTGCATTACTCTGTTGAGGAAATCAGGACGATGACCAGGGACTGTCAAGTCTGCGCTGAGTGCAAACCACACTTCTACCGTCCTGAAAAGGCACAACTTATCAAGGCCACCCACCCCTTTGAGCGACTGTGTGTCAACTCTAAGGGCCCCCTTCCCTCCACCGACTGCAATGTCTACTTTCTCAACATAATTGACGAGTACTCGCGGTTCCACTTTGCCATCCCCTGCTCAGATACCACTGCCACGTCCGTCATAAAAGCCCTGCGCCAGCTCTCCACTCTGTTCGGATATCCCTGCTATATCCACAGTGATAGAGGGTCCCCGTTTATGAGTGACGAGCTGCACCAGTACCTGCTGGTTAGAGGTATTGCTACTAGTAGGACCATGAGCTATAATCCCCGGGGGAATGGACAGGTGGAGAGGGAGAATGCCACAGTGTGGAAGGCCACACTTTTAGCTCTTAAGTCAAAGGGGTTGCCGATCTCTCGCTGGCAGGAGGTCCTCCCTGAGGCACTCCACTCTATCCGCTCCCTGTTATGTATGTCCACCAATGCCACCCCTCATGAGCGCCTATTCTCTTTTCCCAGGAAGTCTGCCGCTGGGACCACCCTACCAGCTTGTCTGACGTCCCCAGGGCCAGTGCTGCTCCGGAAACACGCGAGGAGCAATAAATACTCCCCGCTGGTCAAGAGGGTTCACCTACTACATGCGAACCCCCAGTATGCCTATGTGGTCTTACCTGATGGGTGTGAGGACACGGTCTCCATCCGCGACCTGGCGCCCGAACACTCCACGGTGACTATGAACCCTGTACCCACCGATGTATATACCCACAAGACACCGCACACACCAAGCCCTACACAGATTCCTCACGACACTCCCCTACCGGGCGCCACACACATGCATGAGGGATCACTGACACCTAACAGGCTGGCACCTCAAGTCAGGCCGGAGCCAGCACAACCACCGTCACCAGTGCAATCACCACGGGCACCGGTGCAATCACCACCAGTGCTACGTAGATCTCAGCGACAGACTCAACCACCTGATAGACTTAACCTGTAAATATACTTGTAAGAAACTTTGCCCCTTGGGGACTCTCTTTTAAAACAAAGGGGGGGTGAATGTGGTAAACTATGTATACCTGTCTGGACATGCCCCTCTGCTGACTGCTCCTGTAGCTCCTCCCACAGACCCCTGTATAAAAGTGATTGGAGACACTGCTCCCCCCCCCCCCCCCCGGTCTCCGAGATGCTGTGCTCCGTTTTGCTGCAAATAAAAGCCTATCGTTCACCTCCCATCTCCAAGAGTTATTAATGGCACATCAGGGTGAAAGGTGAAAAGTTAAAGGGGAACATTCTTCACTCAGAGGATTGTGAGAATGCGAACGAGCTGACAGTGCAAGTGTTGTATGTGAGCTCAATTTCAACATGTAAGAGAAGTTTGGATAGGTACGTGGATCATAGGTATGTGGAGGGCTATGGTCCCAAAGCAGATTGATGCGAATAGACAGTTTAAATGGTTTGCACAGACCAGATATACTGAATGGCCTGTTTTGGTGCTGTACTTTTCTATGACTCTAAAGTGTTTTATCTAAAATATCTACATCATTCGCAAAGCTGGAAATTAAGGCATTTGCACTGAAGTCCAAGTCATGAATAAATACCAGAAAGAGCAACTCCTGAGGAATGTAGACTGCACACTTCCCTCCAAATTAAACAAAAACCCTTATACTGCTCCTCTCTGTTTCATCAACACAAGAGCTTCTACAGATGTTAGAAATCTTGAGCAATACAAAAAAAAAGTACTGGCAGGTCAGGCAGTACCTATGGAAGGGAATAACCAGTTGCTGTTTCAGGCCGAGACCCTTCATCGGGATTGGAAAAGAAGAGGGCAGAAGTCAGAATAAAAAGACTGGGGTGGGGGGGGGGGCGAGGGCAAATGATTACAAGCTTACAGGTCATAGGTGAGACCAAGGGAAGGGAAAAATTGGGATGAAGTAGGAAGCTCGGAGGTGATGGGTGGAAGAGGTTAAGGGCTGAAATAGAAGGACTCCTTTTCCTTTGTGTGACCTATGCCTTTTACAATAGCTATTTGAAACAAAATTATACCATGACCATTGATTCCTAGATATTCCCCCACCAATATTTGTTCAAAACCCAATTCAGCAGGCCAGAAATATACTGATCAAGAAAGTTTTCCAAAACACTTTTCATAAATCCCTCTCTCATTTTGTTTACTTGAATAGCTTAAATCCACCCTATTACCATCACTCTATGGCAATACTGTTACTTTAAAGGCACCAAAATGTTTAAAATAAGAAATCCCCTCATATTCAGGGGGCCTTATATACTGGAGGTACTGATTATCTTTTTATTTCACAAACATGAATTCTAATGGCTCCAAAACCATGAGCTCTGGCCGATTGGCCTAACTACATGTTAACTTGTAGAGGATTTAACTGAATTGCAGGTTTGGGCAAAACAAAAAATCTATTGTAGATACCGCCCCCCCCCCCCGACTAATTTATTATTGAATATCACAATTTTTACAGCCTACAAGAGACTCATAAACATTACCATTAAAGCTTCAGTGAACTCAACTTTAAACTTCGCCAGTAGCCCACCCCTGCAGCAAATTTTAGTTTAAGCTCACAAACTACCTCCTTGGATTAAACTTCAAGTATCATGCTGAACTGGGGGGAAACAGCCAGAAAAATATGCAACCAAAGATAGTATTATTGATACAGAATACAAAGCGTGATAAAAGAACCAAATAACACTAAGAAAAAAGGCCCTCGAGAAAGGAAACCTAGGTCATATTTGATCTTGCGATCTTACTGTTCAAATGAAAGGGTTATTGACATGAAACGCCCAGACTCTGTTTCACTTTCTGCAAACGCTGCTCAGGGCTTTAAGTTAAGAGAACACAAGCACAGCTCTGACATAAGCGGATTTTAAAAAAAAATTTAAGTGGAGAGCCATAAAATGAAGGCAGTTTTAAAAAAAAGATATTTATTGAATAATTCACTGGCTCAGCAAAACAAAAATTCAAGGCAATTTTATTATTAATTTGTATCCAGCAAACATTCCAAGATGCTTTCCATAGTTAAAACTTCAAAAGGAAGTTCTGTAACTAATTATAACCTATTATTTTCATATTAAATATAGTAAATAGCTGTGCAGAGATGGGGAGTTTTTAAAAAATACATTACTGGGCCTGGTATGGTGACAATTATTGCAGCACTTTGAGGAGAAGCCTAACCCCGCCACTGCAAAGCACACAGTGTGCAACTAAAACAGGCATGGGTGAGTTTGGTCAGAAACAGCTGAAGTGCGGGAGGACAAAGTATCATTGTCAAAGTTCAGGACAGCCCAAGTACCAGACTGAAGATTCGAATTGCATGATTATTGACTGCACAGAACATGCAGCTAAAGGCAAGCTTGAGTGTGAAAGGAAATTCAGAGATTATTTGATAATGGCCCCATGTGAACAGTGTGAGGATATGTTTTTGAAGGAAGTCATACTGTTAAACAGGGTACTTACTTAAAAACCTGGGCTGATGATGTGAGAAAGCGTGAGCTCTGGAAGATGCCAAAGGAGAAACAAAAAAAATACTTGAATTCGGGCAGTCTGGTGATTTGAAAGCAGAGTAAGTAAAGAATGTGGGAGGCCAGATCCAGAGGTTCTATTGGAAATCAATACCCTTCAGCACGTAAAGAATAAAAACCAGATTACATATACAACCAGCTTTCGGTCTGCACTCCAACAGACTGACTTCACAAAGGCGCAAACCCAGAAGCCCAAGGAAGGTTGGAACTAGCTGCCATCTGTAGGAAAGCAAGTGCTGAATGGAGCTAATCTAAGGATCACTGAGGACAACACAACAGAGTAAAACGTAATGGTTGCTGGAGGTTTAGATTGTAAAAGATAATGAGCAGTTCAGTATCACCAGCAATTATGGTAACATTGACTGCTGGGATCTGCAAGCAACGCCAGATAAGTAAAGAAGGAAAGCATGACTAATCGTGTTTAACAATGCAGAAAGGATAAACTATCTCTGCTACATTTGCAGAAGATACCGGCAAAGCCCATGTATGTGAGTGGGAGGTTGAAAACATTAAGTCAAGATGAGTGAGCATCTTAGGACTTTATATTTAGATAAAGAGGCATAAGAGATAACTTGGTCTAGTCTTTGGCAGCAAGTAAGGCAGTTGCCATAGAGTAGTCCACTGAAACAAAAAGTCTTGGTGATACATGAATTCCAGATGGACAACTGAGGAATCCAAAACCTCAGTAGGGTTTCTAGCCTAACAGATAAACCATTTAGTACATCATGATACATTATAAAAATTTTAGGACACATTTGGAATTCTGTGTACCTTCTGCTCACCATACATGGATGAGGAGGCTTTAGAAAGGGTGCAGAGGAAGTTCACAGGATGTTGACTGGATTGGAGTGTCACTACTATAGGTGGAAGGGAAAATCTGGGTGGTTTTCTCTGGAGCATCAGAGACTGGTGGCTGAATAGGAAGTACATAAAACTGTGTGAGAGATAAGGGTCTTTATCCCAGGGTGAAAATGTCAAAAAGTAGGAACCATCAGTTTAAGGTGAGAGGGAAAAAATTGTAAAGGAGATTTGTGAGTCAAGATTCTTTTTTAAATAGAGTGGTAGGTGCCCATAACCTGTTACCAGGCAGATGGTAGAAGTAGATATGACAGCAATGTTTAAAAAGAATTTGGACAGACCAGTGAACAAGCAGAGAATTGAGAAGTATGGACAGAAGGGAGCCATTTAGACTGGCTTGGTGATCAATGCAGACATGGTGAGCTGAAGAGGAAATAAGAGTCTGCACAGAAAAGGAAGATTCAGTGGATATTGCTTCACTTGGATTTATAGAAGGCCTTTGACATAGAGGTGCGCATGAAGCTGCCAAACAAGATAAGAGCCCCTGGTACTGGCAAGAACAGAAGATTGGCTGACTGGCAGGAGGCAAAAAGTGGGAAAAAGGAGAAATATTCTGGGTGGGTGACGGTGACTAGTGGTGTTCCACAGGGATTGGCTGTGGGTCTACTGCTTTTCATCTTATATGCTAATGACCTGGATCGTGGAATTGATAGCTTTGTGGCCAAGTTTGCAGATGATACGAATAGCCAGAGGGGCAGGTAGTGTTGAGGAAGCATGGAGTCAGAAGGACTTAGACTGATTAGGAGAATGGCAGATGGAATACAGTGTTGGGAAGTGTATGGTCATGCACTTTGGTAGAAGAAACAAAAGTATAGACTATTTTCTAAACAGGGAGTAAATTCAGAAATCAGAGGTGCAAAAGGGACTTGGAAGCCCAAGGACTCTCCAGTGTATGGTTTTGAGTTCTAAGACACCATTTCAATGTCAGTGGCATCTAGTCATCCTCATGATCAATCGTTTTTACACAGGCATTACATATAGGCATTAATAATGACAAGTCACTTGAGTTCTTCTTGGCTCTGAAAATGTAACTCAGTACCCAGTTCTTTGATGTACCTAATAACCTTCACGTGTTTAACGAGCCATTAAGGGATCTCAGAGATGCGGGTGGCTGTAGCTTAGTTAAAGACGACATCTCGTTAAGAGAAACCGCGAGAGATTATTGATGGCATGGCCAAATAAGTATCACAAAGAATTGCCTGCTCTGCAGCCAAAGGGTTAGTTCCTGTTGAATGGTGAAAATGAAATGTCTCTATGGTCAAAACCATCTATGATCCATCATCATCAGAAGACTGACAGCCACTGCAATTAATCCAAAACAACTGCCCTATAATTCAGTGGGAGCAACTTCTACATACACAAGTTATATTGTACTACACAACAAGAAATTCAAAGATTGCCTCTGGAAGGCCACAGATACAGTTGTACACTCAGCATCTATTGAAAGAATTAAACTATCTATTCAATTCAGTGATACTACTGCAGTGGGCACTTATAATAAACAACCTGTTGATTTGCCAGCCAGCATTTTACTTCAAGGCCAATGGCCCTGGGTACGAGTCCGGCTGGCCAATTGCCAATTTCCATCTGTGCTGGACCGGTTGGCGAGCTAGCAACTTGGCCTCATAAAAAAACAGACAAATGCTAAGGAACCGGCAAAAGGAAATGCCACCCAATGTGCCAGAAGGCACGGAAAGGAACAACAACAACCTGTTGATTTTGCCACCGGTTAATTCCAATTTAATAGATGATAAAATTTTGTTATTGAATTTGCATTCACATCCTGGGTCAGTACATTCTCACTGGTTAGTTAGATCATAAGACATAGGAGCAGAATAGCCAGCCTAAGGCCAATGATCCAACCTTGGTTGCCCTGGTAATCTCTTGAGTTTTAGAGTCATAAATAATCATCAAATACAATGGTTACTTTGATACTATTAATAGACAACACAAACACAATTAGTGATATTGTAAGAAAATTCACATTTGGCAATCATTTATTCATACAATCATTTGCTAGTAGACATGGGCCTCATTTGCGGGAACGACGTTACCAGATTCACATGATGGAATTAATTTTATTTGATTGCTCTCAAACAGAGTTCTCTGATATGGTCTTTATATAAAAAGATGTTACAAGTAGTATATAAATGCTTACTACTGTTAAACATATTGATCTATTGAAACTCACTCTGCTTTGCCCTGCAGTCAAGATTACGAAAACTTGGTTGATGGTGCTGTGATCTGACGTGGTGATGAAATATTGTACCACTGTGCATGCCTGCTGATCAGTTCTGCTGTGTAGAAGTTGCCAAAGAACCATGGCAGAAAGATTCCTGTGATACTTACAACAAACGCCGCACTGGCTGATATTCTGGTTTCCAAATTAGGTAACTACACTCTTGTTGCCAATCAGGCACAATGTGTTCTGCACCTCGCACTGCATTGAACAACACCACAGCAAGCTGGAGATTTTTTGTAGTTTCAGTCAGTAAATCACATGCATACCTTCAGTCTGGGGGATTCTATCTGGCATTTAATTACGCATTTACAAAACTTTTAGATGCAGTCAAGCAATCTAAAACAAAACCATCACCAAACGACATGAGCAAAAGATATAAGACCAGTCTTTTCAATGGATCTAAGGATGCCCAGAATTACTTTCACAATATTAACTATATAATAATTGGGCTCCAAATGAGTAGGAAACGAACAAAGTACCCAAACGTTGCCTTATTTAATCTTTCCATATGAATGTGTGAGATTCTGAAGTATAGAATAGCAGAATTTTTATAAATAGTCAAGAATGAAGTCATAGCGTCATAGAAAACTACATCACAGAAATAGGTCCTTTGGCCCATCTAGTCTGTGCCAAACCACTTAACTGCCTAGTCCCATTGATATACACCCAGGCCTTAGCCCTCCATACAGCTCCCATCCATGTACCTACCCAAACTTCGTTTGAACATTGAAGTTGAAATGCATGTACCACTTGCACTGACAGCTCATTCCACACCCTCACCATCCTCTGAGTGATGTTTCTCCCTCATGTTCCCCTTCAACATTTCACCTTTCACCCTTAACCCATAACTGGACTTCACCTATGTCTTACGCAGCTTCAGCATAACATCTCAACTCCTTGAATTAATACTTGATCTGTGAAAGCCAATGTGCCAAGAGCGTTCGCTATGACCCTATCTGCCTGTGACGCGGCTTTCAATTACCTGTATTCCCAGATCCCCATTGTTCCGCACTTCTCAGTGCCCTACCATTTTTACTGTGTAGGACCTACCCTGGTTGATCCTCCCAAAGTGCAACACCTCATACTTGTCGGGATTAAATTCCATCTGCCATTTTTCAGCCTATTTCTCCAGCTGGTCCAGATCCTGCTGTAAACTTCAATAGTCTTCCTCACTATCCACGATACCCTCTAATTTGGTGTCATCTTCAAGTTTATTGATCCAGTTAGCCACATTATCATCCCAATCATTGATATAGATGACAAACAACAATGAACCCAACACCAATCCCAGTCTCCACTGACCCTTCCAGTGAGAGAGGCAACCATCTACCACCACTCTCTGGTTTCTCCTGCAAAGCCACTGTCTAATCCATTGGAATGTAATTTTTAACAAATAACAGAATATTCATGTCAGCAATTGCTATCTTTGGAAAAGCTCATTATAAAAACCAATCATGAAATGGGAGAACCTGGGAGTCAGGAAATAGCATGAACATTGTTTTCTCTAACCTCAGTTCATTTCTCTATCCTCCCCTTTCCATCTTTTTCCATTCTCCATTCTAGCTCCCCTCTTCTCCTCACCTGCCGATCACCTCCCTCTGGTGCCCCATCTTCTTCTGTTTCTCCCATGGTCCACTCTCTTCTACCAGATTATTGCTTCTTCAGACCTTTACCATTTCCACACATCACTTCACAGCTTCTCACTTCATCCCCGTATCTAACTCTGCACCTGGCTTCACTTACCACCTACCGGCTTGTACTCCTTCATCTACCTCAACTTTTATTCTGGCTTCTTCCCCTTTCTTTTCCAGTCCTGATGAAAGATCTCGGTCCAAAACACTAACTGTTCATTCCACTCCACAAATGTTGCCTGACCTGCTGAGTTCCTCCAACATTTTCTGTGTGTTACTCTGGATTTCCAGCATCTGCAGAATCTCTGGTGTTTAGAAAAAGGGAGATACTGTACGAGATGCACTAATAATGGCTTCTCACCCTGCATGTGATTTAATAAAGGTATTGATGAACATTTGGAATCTGTAAGATGTCACAAAAAAAAAGTAAGTGTGATTTTAAGAGAAAAGATAGTAACAGAAATTCTATGCAATTGTTAAGCATGAAGTGAATAAAACAGTTTGATTCCAGTCAAAATGAAGGACCTATTTCATCATTGGAATAAATTATAAAGTTTACCACTTGCACCAAGATGATGAATGAAATGAATGACAGAGAGAATCATGACATCCAGTTCTAAATGGTAGAACAGTCTGCTTCATCAGACAATCTCTAAATGATCACCATGCCAAAGTCAGTTCTAGCCACTGCTGGCAGATGAAAGATGATGCGACTGATTAAAGGTCAGTGCTCAGTTATCGTCCAGTCTGGAATCTCAGCATTTGTCTGCAAAAAGTTCACTTGTTTCAAATGAAAGTCTGCCAAGCAATTCCTCTGCTGAAAATAAACACATTCCATTTTTTTTTTAAACAGGGTAAATCTGTTCACTTTAAATATAGGAGTTAACTCCAGTCATTAATCAAAGTTCTTCTGCATCAGCTATGCATTGACATGCAAAGATAGTGAAGTCACAAATATTCCTCTACGTCAATGGTGCGTACTTGGTTGCTTTGAAGTATTAATGTATAAATGGACATCAAAACATGAAAGTTCCCAGTTCCAAAGTTGGTCACACAATTCAAAAACTTTCTGTGATATCTGTGCTAACCATCAAGAGCAGAGAAACGTACATGATTCCTGGCAAAACAGGAAGACAGGGTGGTGACAAAGGCACTTGGCATGCTCGCCTTTATCAGTCAGGCCATTTGAGTGTAGAACTTGAGCATGTCAAGTTACGACTGTAGTTAGTGAGACCACACCTGGAGTAGTACCGTGTGCAGCTACAAGAAGGATGTCATTAAGCTGGGAAGGGTGCAGAAAAGATTCACAAGTCTGTTACTGGTACTGGAGGGCTTGAATTATAGGAAGACATTAGACAATCTATGACTTTTTCCTCTGAGCTTCGGTGGCCTATTAGGGGAGCATAAAATTCTGAGGGGAGCAGATAAGTTGGATAGTCACAGCCTTTTTCCAGCTTAGGAGAGGCTAAAACTAGAGGGCAGAGATTTAAGGTGAGAGGGAAAAAGAAATTTAATTTTCCACATACAGGATGATGAGTATACAGAACGAGCTGTCAGAGAAGGTGGATACAATGAAAATTTTAAAATATATTTGGACAGGTAAATGGATAGAAAACCCCCAGAGGGAAAAAGGCTAAATATAGGCAAAAGAGATCAGGCCTACAGCCTGGTGGTCATAACAAGTTGGACTAAAGAGCCTGTTTCCATGCTGAACAACTCTATCATATCCCCTTGTCTATCAGGTATTGATCTATATTAATACATACCAAACGTTATTCTACTTTTAATCGACCAAGAGAAAATGTAATGTAATACTGATTTAATTTAAGGTTAAAATGATAGATCTACAGTGGATTTAAATTAGTTGTCACTTTGGTTTTGCTGAATTAGTATTTAAAATCATTAGTTAAGCTCTCAGGTCACCAATATTTAACATGACAGTTATTTCTTTCAATATAATCAGACATGCCCATTGTAAATGAACAACAAAAACAAGACATTAGGTTAATTAAGATAAAAGCATTTTAAAGTCTTCATCAAATTTTCTCATGTTTTTTCCCAATGTCAACTTTCTGATTGGGATACTTCTTGTTCTGGTAATGATGAGGTTGAGCATTTCTACACAAAATGCTGCAGCAGCAAGAAAGCAGCATCCATCATCAGGGTCCCCCACCCACCAGGACATGCTCTTACTGCTGCTGCCATCGGGAAGGTGGTACAGGAGCCTCAGGACTCTCACTACCAAACTCAGGAACAGTTACTACCCTTCAACCAACTTCACTTGCCCCATCATTCAGCTAATCCCACAACCAATGGATATACTTTCAAGGACTTTTGAAAGAGTGAGGATCAAGGTGTGGACAAGGGGAGCACAGGAGCACCTACAGGACTGCTTTGAATCGGTGGACTGGACTGTATTCAGAGATACATCTTTGAACCGGGCTGAGTATGTTGCAGTTGTTACCGACTTTATTAAAACCTGTGTGGATGAGAGTGTGCCTACAAAGACTTACTGTACATTCCCAAACCAAAAGTCGTGGATGAACCAGGAGGTACATTGTCTGCTGAAGGCTAGATCTGTGACATTCAAGTCTGGTGACACAGGCCTGTACCAGAAAACCAGGTATGATTTGTGGAGGACTATTTCAAGGGCAAAGAGAAAATTTCAAACGAGGTTTGAGGCGACATTGGATGCACGGCAACTCTGACAGGGTCTGTAAGACATCTCTTCCTACAAAGCGAAACACAAAAGCTTGAATGGCAGTGATGCTTCACTACCAGATGAACTTGATGCCTTCTAGGCCTGCTTTGAAAGGGAGAACGCAACTACAGCTGTGAAGATCCTTGCTGCACCTGATGACCCTGTGATCTCCATCTCAGAGGCCAATGTTAGACTGTCTTTAAAGAGAGTGAACCCTTGCAAGGCAGAAGGTCCCGATAGTGTATCTGGTAAGGCTCTGAAAACCTGTGGCAACCAACTAGCAAGATGTTTTCAACCTCTCACTGCTACGGGCGGAAGTTCCACTTGCTTCAAAAAGGCAACAATTATACCAGTGCTTAAGAAGAATAATGTGGGCTGCCTTAATGACTATCACCTGGTAGCACTCACACCATTTCAGCAGTGATGAAATGCTTTGAGAGGTTGGTCATGACCAAACTCAACTCCTGCCTCAGCAAGGACCTGGACCCATTGCAAGTTGCCTATCAGCACAGTAGGTCAATGGCAGATGCAATCACAATGGCTCTCCTTATGGCTTTAGACCAGATGGACAACACAAACACCTATGTCAGGATGCTGTTCATTGACTATAGGTCAGCATTTAATACCATCATTCCCACAATCCTGATTGAGAAGTTGCAGAACTGGGCCTCTGTACCTCCCTCTGCAATTGGATTCTCGACTTCCTAACCGGAAGACCACAATCTGTGCGGATTGGTGATAACATATCCTCCTCACTGACATTCAACACCGGCACACCTCAGGAGTGTGTGCTTAACCCACTGCTCTACTCTCTATATACACATGACTGTGTGGCTAGGCGTAGCTCAAATGCCATCTATAAATTTACTGATGATACAACCATTGTTGGTAGAACCTCAGGTGGTGACAAGAGGGCGTACAAGAGTAACATATGCCAACTAGTGGAATGGTGCTGCAGTAACAACCTGGCACTCAACGTGTAAGAGCTGATTGTGGACTTCAGGAAGGTTAAGATGAAAGAACACATACCAATCCTCATAGAGGGATCAGAAGTGGAGAGAGTGAACAGTTTCAAGTTCCTGGGTGTCAAGATCTCTGAGGATCCAACCTGGTCTCAACATTATTGATGTAGTTATAAAGAAAGCAAGACAACAGCTATACTTTATTAGGAGTTTGAAGAGATTTGGCACGTCAACAAATACACTCAAAAACTTCTATAGTTGTACCATGCATCACAGTCTCGCATGAAGGGGCTACTGCACAGGACTGAAAGAAACTGCAGAAAGTTGTAAATCCAGTCAACTCCATCTTGGGCACTAGCCTACAAAGTACCCAGGACACCTTCAGGGAACGGTTCTCAGAAAGGTAGCGCCTATTATTAAGGACCTCCAGTACCCAGGACATGCCCTTATCTCAATGTTACCATCAGGAAAGAGGTACTGAAGCCTAAAGGCACATACTCAGTGATTCAGGAACAGCTTCTTCCCCTCTGCCATCCAATTCCTAAATGGACGTTACTTCACTTTTTAAAAAAAATATACAGTATTTCTGTTTTTGGATGCTTTTTTAATCTATTCAATATACGTAATTGACTTATTTATTTATTATTATTGTTATTATTTTTATCTCTGCTAGATTATGTATTGCATTGAACTACTGTTGCTAAGTTAACAAATTTCACATCACATGCCAGTGATTCTGACTCTTTATCTCACGTTCTCAACATTTATTACTTACTTAATTATTATTATTTCTTCTATTTTTATTTGCATAGTTTGTTGTCTTCTGCATTCTGGTTGAATGCTCTAGTGGGGCGGTCTTTCATTGATTCTGTAATAGAGATTATTCTAGAGCTTTATTGAGTATGCCCAGAAGAAGATGAATCTCAGAGTTGTATCTGGTGGCATATATGCACCTTGATAATAAATTTACTTTGAACTTAACCAACGTACACAGTTTCCAAGTCTAAATCTCTCATCTCTCCAAGAAGCAGTCAGATGAATGAGGTAATCCTCAATGACTTTAATTCCTTCTTGGTCTAAAGCCCTTCAGCGGGTCAATCCCAGATCAGGTAACAAGACACAAGTAGAAGGTTATAGTTCAGTCTTTATTTGTTCGGCCCCGTTGGCTTTTACTCGCACTCAGTGACCCGTTGCCGAAGGGTTGTTTGTTACACAAATCCGAGCTGCGTGAACCACCTTCTCGCATTCTTTAAAAGGCAAACATAATCCAGTGATTTGTACAGAACACAGTAATGAACATAGTAATGTTCATTAACCTCAATCAATGAGCTGTAAACACAAAACAAACTGCCTGCAGTATCCAAATGATAATCCACAGGATAAGATAACAAGCAACATCGCATTATGTGGTGAATACAGATACAACATTCTTGATCATTCCTGATAACACTGACTCCAGATAAGCATGTCTGATCACAGTAAAAATTCCACTGGAGCTAAATCATTTCCCTTTTACCTCTACCTGATAAATATGTTGGAGATCAAACTTAGTCCCAAAATCCAATATGACAATCCAGGCATTTGTCCACTCCTTAAATCCAATGCAAACCAATCATTTAATATGGGTGGTATTTAGGTCCAGTAAAACCCAGAGATATTCTTTCCACAAAAGTATTGAGATTTTCCATCTACTGATCACAGGCTAAATGAAAATACTCAGAAACATGCACTTCCTTTTGCTAATACTAATAACAATATAGGGAACAGCGATAATCTGAGGAAATAACAAATGGCTCATGTGAGCACTGATAACGAGTACACCAATTCAAAAACTGGTCTCTTTACTAGCACTAATGTCAGAGGTAACTGAGGAACCCCTACTGGGCTCTTCCAGTCAGGGTGGTGGCAGCAAGCAATGATTTCTCGGGTAACATCTTCCAAATAGTAAATTATGTCAGTCACTTCACTTTTCTACACCTTCTACTTATCATTTTTATCCTGCAGTGTCCAAGCCCACTGCCATCCTACTGGAAAGCCATTATAGGGAAACCCTCCTTTTCACAGAGAGTGGTGAGTGCATGGAATGCACTGCCAGTGACGGCGATGGAGGCGGATACGATAGGGTCTAATAAGAGACTCTTAGATAGGTACATGGACCATAGAAAAATAGACGACTGTGCAGTAGGGAAACTCTAGGCAGTGTCTAGAGTAGGTTACATGGTCAGCACAACATTGTGGGCCAAAGGGCCTGTAATGTGCTGTAGATTTCTATGTTCTGTGCTTTAATTGTGTTTCAGAAACTGTTGGAGCCAGTGCCTTACACTTTGGAGTTCGATCGAGTGATCTAACACTCTGCTGTCCTTAAGAAAATTCCAAGAGAGGACCATTCAGCAGGTTGGCGGTCACTCCTACGGAAGGGCTGAGCTTGAGCTGTCGCTGTCCTCAATGCTGATGGAGGATGTTTTTGAAATTCCAAGACTTCTGTGATTATTGGTGTGGACTGTAGTCTTCCTCAATTTTCTGAATTTTCTTTCTTGTTTTTCCAGAGGGCAATATGTCAGTTTTCTGTGCGCAAGTGAGTGCGGGTGGGAGCTTGATGCTATTGTTGCTGTTTTTTGTGTGGGAGGGGGCTGAGGGTTAGGGGTTTGATGTTCTAGCCATCATTTTCCAGGTGGGCAATCAGTTAGCTTTTGTGCTAGGGATGGGTTGGTGGTGGGGGGTTTGACTATAAGAACATAAGACATAGGAGCAGAATTAGGTCACTTGGCCCATCGAGTCAGCTCCACCATTCAATCATAGCTGATCCTTTTCTCCCCGCTTCAGCTCCACTTTCCAGCCTTCTCCTCAAAACCTTTGATGCCATGCCCAATCAAGAACTTATCAAGCTCTACCTTAAATATACCCAATGACCTGGCCTCCACAGCTCCCTGTAGAAACAAATTTACCACCCTCTGGCTAAAGAAATTTCTCTGCATCTCTGTTTTAAAAGGACACCCCTCTAACCTGAGGCTGTGCCCTCTTGTCCGAGACTCTCCCACCATGGGAAACATCCTTTCCACATCTACTCTCTAGACCTTTCAACATTCAAAAGGTTTCAATGAGATCCTCTTCATCCTTCTAAATTCCAGCGAGTACAAACCCAGAGCTATCAAACGTTCCTCACATGATAACCCTTTCATTCCCAGAATCATCCATGTGAACCTCCTCTGAATCCTCTCCAATGCCAGCACATCTTTTCTTAGATGAGGAGACCAAAACTGTGCACAATACCCAAGGCAAGGTTTCACCAGTGCTTTATAAAGCCTCCGCATCACAACCCTGCTCTTGTATTCTAGACCTCTTGAAATGAATGCTAACATTGCATTTGCCTTCTTCACCACCAACTCAGCTTGCAAGCTAACATTTAGTTTGTGCTGTACAAGAACTCCCAAGGACCTTTGCATCTCAGATTTTTGGATTTCCCCCCATTTATAAAATAGTCTGCATATTTATTTCTACTACCAAAGTGCATGACCATGCATTTTCCAACATTGTATTTCATTTGCCACTCTCTTGCCCGTTCTCCTAATGTGTCTAAGTCCTTCTGCAGCCTTCCTGTTTCCTCAACACTACCTGCCCCTCCACCAATCTTCGCATCATCTGCAAATTTGGCAACAAAGCCATATATTCTATCATCTAAATAATTGATGTACAACATAAAAAGAAGCAGTCTCAACACTAACCCCTGTGGAACACCATTAGTCGCTAGCACCCAAACAGAAAAGGATCCTTTTATTCTCACTTGCTGCCTCCTACCGATCAGCCAATTCTCTAACCATACAGGTACCTTTCTTGTAATACCATGGGCTCTTAACTTGGTAAGCAGTTCAGTGTCTCTGAGTTGTGTTTCTTCTAATTTTTTATGCGTGTGTGGGGGGGGGGGGGAGTTGATACCTTTTCTTTCAACGACCACTACAGTTTTTCTCTATTCATGGCTATCTGGAGAAGATGGATCTCAGGGTTGTATTCTGTGTACGTACTTTGGTAATAAAAAATGAACCTTGAAACTTTGAACATGGTTCTCAGAGGGCAATCATCACACCCTCAGGACGTTGCTAGGCAGCATGAACAGTAAAGTGATCTTAACACAACCATTTTAAACTGTTTCATCAAAGGCTTTTCTTCCAACCAGAGAGGGGAACTGCTGATTTATAGTTCCTGAGTGTTCAGCACTCCTAACTCCCCTTATAGAAAATATTGAATTCAAATCAACAGCTGCACATGAATCACATTCCAGCCCTGTATGTGTAAGTGTGAATAACAATCACCCTCACTCAAAAGCCAACAATCATGATCTCAAACAGGAGAAACTCCCACCATCTCCTCAATCTTCAATAATAGTGGCACTAATTCCTAAAGATGAACTGGACATCTCAATGACCAGAGCAAATTCAGCTAGTTCATCAGTGATCTGCTGATTGAAATGGGTAGTCCTTCTCAATGATCAGTTTTCCAAAACTACCCACAAGATTCAAAGTCAGGAGTGATAGAACGTTATGGAATAGCAATCTTCAAGCCATAACAGTCTGTTTCCCAATCCACTACCTTTAGTACTGTCGACAGAATACTTTTGAATATGTGTGATCCATAAAATTGCCAAACAGCAATTTAGTGGCAACAATTCTGTCAGTGAACCCATGCCTTGGAAATATCCTCACTTCCCAACATTACTTCAATGAGACTTGGCCATATTGTCACTATCCCTTCATGTCACATCCAACACTATCACCTGAAGGACGAACAGCAACACAAGAAGATTTAAATGTTACCATGGTTACCAGGCTTGCAAATGAAAAATATACAATATCACCATATCTGAAAAATACTTTTAACATTTAAAAACCGTTGGCTTGGTGTTGGTATCTGGCAAAGGAACAATAACTGACAATGAACAAGAGCCCCCATGAAATAGAGGACTCCTAAATTATACTTAATAAATGCAACGTATAAGTTTCAGCTTAACAAACGGAAAATACAAAGAATGATGCTGGAAATTCGAAATAGTAGAAAATGCTTGTCAAGTGAGACAGTAACAAGTTAATAACATTTCATCAAAGTTCTGTGTTCATCAATATGAAACATTAAGATGTTAAATTTTAACAGTCCCAGCACCTGCCAGTTCTTTATTGGATTTCCTTCCCAGATTCTCTCTGCTATGATGGCAAGTCAGCTCTTGGATTTGCTGAAGTCTAACTAGTGGAGGTAATCTCATCATGCTGCCAAAGCAGCAATACAGGTGCCTGGCTCAGTGATGATGAAGCAACCGTGCTTATTTTCCAACTCAGAACAGTGTGAACTTGCTGAAAAGAAATTGCTTAACAGAGGCAGTAACACAGGAAAATGAAAGTAGCTAAGTTGGACACCTTGGTCAGGATGGACAAATTGGGCCGAAAGGCCTGCTTTCATGCTTTTGAAACTATGAAAACTAACTGGCTGATGAGCCATATGGTGAATTGCCCACATTATCACAAGTCAAGGTATCTAAAAATATTGTGGGGCAATTCCTTTACTCCACCCACAAATGTTGTTTGACCCACTGGGCTTCTGCAGCAGATTGTTTGGTGATCCAAAAATATTGATTTGTTTCAAATTTCACTGACTAAATCTTGTTACTGAGCTGTCAAGGGAGCCTGATCTAAATAATTTGTCTGATAAATAGACTATCCCTATTCCAGTATCAGAAGCTGGTTAATACTTCATGAAATTTGTTGTTTTGCGATTAGCAGTACTGTGCAAGACACAGAAATCGCTATAAGTTACAAAATTAATAGCATTGGTCAGTGGTGTACCGGCATCTGAACCGGACTCTGAGGCAAATGGTCCCAGTTTCAAATCTGACCGATTCCTCGCACGCTTCCATCCGTGCTGGGTTGAGCTTTGAGCTGGCAATTCGACGTCATAAAAAATAAGACAAAATACTAAAGAAATGGCAAGGTTGCCCGCCCTATGTGTCGCAACGTGCAGAGAGGATTAACTTAACAAATTGAATAAACGGTGCTTCAAGATCGAGACAAACAGCAAACTGATGCTGATTATTTGCATGCAGTTGTAATCTTACCTGTCCACCTAGCCAAATTAAAAACATGCTCTTTGACTATTAAAAAAAAATTATATTTGGTGAGGAAATTCAATCCACACTCAGTAGATTGCCACACAATGTCAGTGAAGGCAAGCCTTACAAATTGAATGGTAGGTCACTGAGTGTGGAAGAACAAAGGGATCTGGGAATAGAGGTCCATAACTCATTGAAAGTGGTGTCACAGATAGATAGGGTCATTAAGAAAGCTTTTGGCACATTGGCCTTCATGAGTATATGAGATGGGATGTTATGTTGAAGTTGTATAAGACGTTGAAGAACCCTAATTTGGAATATTGTGTGCAGTTTTGGTCACCTACCTATAGGAAAGACGTCAATAAGGTTGAAAGGGTACAGGGAAAATTTAATAGGAGGTCATGAGTTATAAGGAAATATTGAAAAGGTTAGGATTTTATTCCTTAGAATATAGAAGACTGAGGGAGATTTGATAGAGGTATGCAAAATTTTGAGGGGTATAGGCAGGGTAAATATAAGCAAACATTTTCCACTGAGTTTCAGTGGAACTACAACTAGATGTTATGGTTAAGGGTGGAAGGTGAAAACTTTTAAGGGGAACATGAGGGGAAACTTCTTCACTCAGAAGGTCATGAGAGAGTGGAATAAGCTGCCAGCACAAGTGGTGCATGTGAGTTGGATTTCAACGTTTTCAAGAGAAGTCTGGATGGTTCAGCACAGACCAGATAGGCAGAAAGGCCTGTATCTGTGCTGTATTTTTCCATGACTCTATGAATTATATTTCAAAAGAAATATCTGGTGTAGTTTCCCATTAAGCTATCAGGAAGCAAATCACAAGATAACTGGCAATTATTACAGATCATGTTGCAACACAGAACTATTGCAAAACACAAATCATGACATTTATTTTTTCCAAAATTCATTTAGGGGTACTGAGCATGATTGGCAAGACCCCTCCCACTTCAATACGATGCAGCATGACCTGCTGAGAATTTGCAGTAATTACATGTTTTATCTTAGATTTCCTGGATCTGCCTTTTTTTTTTAAAAAAAGCTTTCCTATCAGAGGTGGCAAGTTAACTTCTGGAATCGCTGTGGTCCGCGTGATGAAGATGGCAAAGAGGTATTTCAGATTTCAGGCCAGGTAATCATGAAGAAACAGTGAGAGATCACCACCTAACTATAGTGAGACTTGAAGGAGACCACATAGTTACTGATGGCTCATTCAGCTGCGGCCATGATCTTTCTTGGTGGTTTAGGTACAGTTCATGTTCTTTTTGATATACACTGCTACCTCAGTGCTAGGGGAATGATGATTACATACCATTAAGTTAATAACTACTATTAAGTTGATCATTTTGTCCTGGGTGAGGTGGAGGGTTTGCGTTTTTAGAGCTGCACTCATCCAGACAATTAGAGACTATTTTGTCATACTTAACATTCATGTGGCTGCTTAAGCTTCAGGTCAACGATGACATCAAGGACAGTGCTCTTGTGAGTGATAATCATAGGAATTATTTAGATGACTTCTTGCTGGGAATGGCCTTTGTTGTGCATGTGTGTGACACAAATGTGGAATTGACTTCACAGTTGATGACTAAGCCAGAAAACAGTCACTATTCTGATTATATCAGATGTGGAAGGAGAATTGACAATATTAGAAATTATCAGGACAGATCAGTTAAATGTAATTAGGCCTTCTGGCTTAGATGGTGAATAAAATCCAGCTTGTTCTGGTTAGGTCAAATGTAACAATTCAAGGCCTTTGCCTCTGCTGGCAGAGGGCCTGAAATTTCAAATTCACATAAGAGATTAGGGCACAAGTTCTCCATATCTACCCTGCTATGTTCTGGGAGAAACAATTTCCTGTACATGCACTTACTATCAAGGGCAAAAAGCTTGATGGGACTCCCACTCTGAGTTCTGCCATTCTCCAGCAATGATCAGCATAATAAGCTCATGAAACAGCGCTTCACCTTGCATCTGGGCACGTGGCAGCTCATATTTAATAATTTCAGGTGACCATCCCTCTTGTTCGTTTTTCAGAAATTGTCTTATCTTTATTTCAATATGTGTTTCCTTTTTAAAATAATTTCTACCTTCGTAACTTTGGTCAGCACCCTATCAGACACTCCCATCCGTGTTCCGTTACCCCTTTCTTTTCTCTTGCAAGTTAGAACAAATTTGTTTCTCCACTTCTCTGCTTCTGGTAAAGGACCCTGAACCTGAAATCTCAACTTTGTTTCTCTCCGCAATAAGATTGTAGGATTTGTTAAGCACTTCCAGTATCTTCTGTTTATGTTTCAGATTCCCAACATCTACGCTTTTTTTTGCTCTAATTTACACAAGTTGCTATCTGGTTCACCAGTGTCCTCCAGGGAAGTAAAATTTGTTCTTAATGTAGATTTTTTTCTTTCTTTATCAAAAGATTACACAAAGTTCTGACAAAAATTGCTGCCAACTCTCTAAATAGTTTAAAGCACACCGTAGTGTACAAAGACATCTTCTTTTTATATTCAGTTTTATTTAAAATTAGAACACGGGAGCACAAATTATTTTTTTTAAAACACGGATGTTCTTTGCTATTTGAATTGAACTTCTAGAAAGGGATGTTACAACCACATTAGAGGATGAGAAATAGTTTCTTTTAAATATTGAGCCCAGTACACAGACACCAGTCTTCCAGAACAGGAACTTTTATTTCTTAGATGGTTGGCTGTTCACCTGAAGTGCTCCTGTTTTATGAGAATGAGAGCAGCTTACTTTTTATACGAATACGGGAATAAAATAGCCAAGTACAGTATATAAGCAAGGGCATGACTGGACATGACAATGACTAAACATTCAAACATTGCAAATAGTTCAAGTTATTCACTGATCCCCCTCCAGCAATCTTACTCACACATAATAGGCTAAGCCTGCTTGACTACCAGTTCCAGAGATTTGGATAGACATTTGTTCAAGGAAATGAACCTCCTGTTGACACTGTTGACTATCTTTATTGCATCAGAACGTTGGTCAATCATGAAGAAGGCACACTGGTGGCTTCACCTCAGTAGGATTTTAAGGAGATTTGGCATGTTACCAAAGACTCCTGCAGATTTCTGTTTTTGTATAGTGGAGAGCATGCTAACTGGTTGCATCATAACCTGGTATAATGTCTCCAACGCACAGGACTGCAAGAAGCTACAGACAGTCGTACAGCCAGCCAATTCCACCACAAGCATAGCCCATCCCACCATCAAGGGCATCTTCAAGAGGCACTGCCTCAAAAAGACAGCATCCATCATTAAGGGCCCACACCATCCAGGGCATGCACCCTTTGCAATACTATCATCAGAGAAAGGAGGTACAGAACCGTAAAACCCCTCGTTTAACTATTCAAAGACAGCTTTTTCCCCTTCTGCTATCAGATTTCAGAACGGTCCACAAACACTACCTCATTAGTCTAATTTTATTTTTTTTATTTATCTATTGAGAATAGGCCCCCCTGGCCTTTCAAGCCTCATTGCTCAGCAACCCCTCATTTAATCTGAGCCTAATCACAGGACAATTACCAATTAACCTACCAACCAGTACATTTTTGGACTGTGGGAGGAAACCAGAACACATGGAGGAAACCCACAGGGTCACAGGGCGAATGTACAGACTCCTTACAGACAGCAGGGGAGTTTGAACCCAGGGTCACTGGAAGTGTAAAGCATTACGCTAACCACTATGCTAACGTGCTGCCCCAAGTTCCACTCGGCGCCATTCGTTTTGTAGTTTATAGTAATTTTATGTCTTTGCATTGGACTACTGTCACAAAACAACAAATTTCACTATCATTAAAAGGCAAAGATAATAAACCCAATTATATTATTCCTAAATCTTTTTTTTTATATTATTGACTCCAAAATATCTTCTTATCTGTGGCAGAATAAAAATCCTAGACTAGGCAAAAAATATTTACAGAAGCCTAAGAAAGAGGGCGGTTTGGCTTTGCCAAACTTAAGATTTTACTATTGGGCAGTTAATATACAATATTTAATATTTTGGACACAAGAGTTGACTACAGCTGCTTGCCCACAATGGGTAAATTTGGAATGTAAATCTGTACAAGACTTTTCATTGTTTTCAATCTTGGGATTTTCACTTCCTTTTTCTTTATCTAAATTGAATAAACAAATAACTAATCCTATAGTCAAATACACATTGCGAATTTGGTTTCAATTTCGTAAATTTTTTGGTTTGAATAAGTTTATTTTATCATGCCCTATAATATCTAACTATTTCTTTCGGCCCACTTTTATGGATGATAGCATTATGTCCTTTGAACAGCTATCTAATAAATATAATTTACCTAAAACCCATTTTTTTAGATATTTGGAAGTTAGAAATTTTTTGTATAATGAGTTACAGTCATTTCCGAAACTATGTCCATTGGACATTACGGAAAGAATTTTAGCTCTGAATCCTTGTCAAAAGGGTTTAGTAGCTGTCATTTATAATATGATCATGAAAATACAGCCAGATGTATCAGAAAAAATTAAGAAGGAATGGGAAGAAGAACTTCATTGTCTTATATCCACTGAGCGGTGGGAGAAAATTTTACTATTAGTCAATTCATCCTCTATTTGTGCTAAACATGCTCTAATACAATTTAAGGTTGTACATAGAGTTCATATGTCTAAGGATAAACTTGCTCGATTTTATTCTCATGTTAATCCAACCTGTGACAGATGTCATTCTGATGTTGCCTCATTGACCCATATGTTTTGGTCTTGAAAGATATTTTCAGTATTATTTCAAGAGTTCTGAATATCAATTTCCAACCGCATCCTTTTACTGCAATTTTTGGTTTACCAATGGTGGATAATAGCGTTTATCCTCTTCATCTCAACGAATGATTGCATTTGTTACATTAATGGCTAGAAGATCTATTTTATTGAACTTGAAAGAAATTAATCCTCCAACTATTTTAGTGGTTTTCTCAAACTATCTCTTGTTTGAACTTAGAAAAAAATTAGAAGCGTTGTTTTTGATCCTTCAGTTAAATTTGAAGAAACTTGGAGACCGTTTATTCAACATTTTCATATATTAAAATGTCTTTTCCTAAACCTTACTTTTATTATCCTTAATTATTTGGATGGAGGTTCGGAGTTATTGGCACTACTGTATGTACTTAACATTATGCAACGGCTCATGTTGGTTAGTGTTTTTTTTCTTCCCTTTTTTTGTTTTTTTTTTCTTTTTGTTTCTTTTGTTCATAAATACTATGAGTTTGGGAGGCTATATATATTTATTATTATATATTTGAATGTCTACTTAAACTATCAATTATGTACTCTCAAACACTTCGTATTCATGTTTCATTTATGTTTGTTTAAAAATTAATAAAAAGATTTAAAAAGAAAGAAACCCAATTATTGAGTCTGATTCTGACCAAGCTTCTGTGGCAAAACATCTACCCATCACAAAAAAGGTTTGGGTTCAAGTCCAACTTCAGAAAAAAAACCAAGTCTTTGAGTTTCCGTTAGCACTGAAAAATAGGTATAAAGCATACCGACAAACATAAAATCTAGGAGGAAAAGTCTTTCACTTGCCCTTCTCTGCAACTTAATAGGATGGGTGATCCAACTGCAAGCTCAACTCTACATTATCTTCTGCCTACGATTATCCTTGCTCATCAAGAATATATCTACAACTACCTTAAAAATGTTCAAAGACTCTGCTTCTATGAGAAAGAGAGTTATAAAATCACATGGTCCTCAAAGAGAATTAAAAAATTCACCTTTTCATCTTAAATTTATCTTTGGTTCAAGATTGTTCCATAATTCCACCTTGTCAGAATCCTCAAGAATCTTTCCATGTAACCTCTCTGCTGTAGATCCCACTGGATACAAGCGTGGCTTATCTAATCTTCTATCACAAAACACCTCTGCTAATTCCATGTATTAGTTGGGTAAAC
The DNA here is from genome assembly GCF_030144855.1 of Hypanus sabinus. Lineage (NCBI taxonomy): Eukaryota > Metazoa > Chordata > Chondrichthyes > Myliobatiformes > Dasyatidae > Hypanus > Hypanus sabinus. The sequence continues at coordinate 37,831,619 of NC_082711.1, forward strand.
CAACCCAAAACTTCTTCCAGTGCATTAATGTGCTTCCTTAAATAAATAAACTAAAATATTCATTTCACACTATTTGGAAGAATGTTGGTTGTGTCAAGGTCAATTCCCTGGGTTGACTAAAAACTCAAATCAGCTCAAATGCAGTGTTCAAATTGATTAGTATATTTCCAAAATTACACAAATTTAAAAAATAAGAAAACTCAAAGTTCAAAGTAAATTTATTATCAAATTACATATATGTCACCATATACTACCCTGCGATTCATTTTCTTGTAGGCATTCACAATAAATACAAAGAAACACAATAAAATAAATGAAAAAACACACACTAAAAACAGATAAACAATCAATGTGCAAAAGACAACAAACTGATCAAATACAAAAAAGGAATAATAATTATAAATAAATAAACAATAAATAGCGGACGATGAGACATAGAGTCCTTAAAAGTGAGTCCTTAAAATAGGTTGTGGAATCACTTCAGGTTTAGGGTGAGTGAAGTTTTCCCCTCTGGCTCAAGAGCCTGAGGGTTGAGGGTTAATAACTGTTCCTAAACCTGGCCATGTGTGACTTGAGGTTCCTGTAACTCTTTCCTGATGGCAGCAGCGAAAAGAGAGTCTGGATGGGGCAGAGTCCTTGATGATGGATGCTACTCTCCTTGTAAATGTTCTCAAGACTTTACCTGTGATAGAATGGGCTTTGATACATCCTACACTTGTGAAATGCATCATATAAATACAATTATTTTTCTTTAGGGAAGAGGTAAATAACTACAATGATTATGACAATTTAAGACTGCACAGGTCATTGTTGGAAAATACTCTAGAATTCCAGTGGAGGCTGCACATGAGTAATTCTGAGTAGAAAAACAGCACTTTAGCTAAGGAAATCAAATCACCAATAGGAAAATTCCATGAATCACATAAACAAGATTAATTACCTACAGATGAAATGAGATGGACAAGTGCTCAAGACCAAACTGACTTCACTTCCATTCTTTCATTATATATTTAAAAGCAAATTAATCAAATGTTGAACTAAAATAATCACCAATATGTAAACTAGTTCCAGTAAGTTATTTCCCATGGTCTAAGTTTAAACATAATTCACTACCAATAATATAATTGCTACAAATCCAAAATATTTAAAATTCCCTCCACAAATATTTCAGCCCAATATATAGAAACATAGAAACATAGAAAATAGGTGCAGGAGTAGGCCATTCAGCCCTTCGAGCCTGCACCACCATTCAGTATGATCATGGCTGATCATCCAACTCAAAACCCTGTACCTGCTTTCTCTCCATACCCCCTGATCCCTTTATCCACAAGGGCCGTATCTAACGTAATATATTTTAAACAGTATGCTTTTTCTATTTCTTTTTCAAATACCCCCTTCTCTGGCCTTGTTTATTCACCTCAATATCTGCTTTATCACATTGTGAGACCAAAAGAGAACACTGGCTATCTCCATCCTCAAATGAAGCTAAATTCACTCATTCCTATGTCCTATCAACTAGCCACTGGATGGTAGGATTACGCGGACAGCAGATCCACTGAAACAGATCGGAGAAACCCAAGCCATTTCTTAAATGTACCTCACAGGGCTATGATATACTTAAAGATACCTTTAAGAACCAAGTTCAATGTGTAGCATGACCTTTACTGCACCAGACACTCCTGTTTAATTGACTGTTAGATTTTTTTAAATAAAGGATGTTCTGTTTTTAGCTCTGCCACTGACTAATTGCCTACCCTTGCTGCAACACCTTATTACTCAAGGCATTTAATTCAAATAGCATGCTGGAGGAATGAGAAATTACTTCAGAAATTTCAGACACAAATTTATAACATTGAACTCAGCTTTGCTATGCATTAATTAATGCACATCTGACTGTCAATTTTGCCAATCCCACAAAAGTGAAGAAGTTGCTCTTTCAAGTACTTAAAGACAGCATCTTAGAAAACCCCAATATTTTAGCTGGGCCTTAAGTATAAATAATTATTCTACCCTCAGTGGGCACTTTATTAGGTACAATTGCTCATTAATATATTTAGCTAATAAGCCAATCATGTGGCAGCTACTCATTGTTTAAAAGCATACAGACTTGGTCAAGTGGTTCAATGGGTTCACGTGTTGGTTGGAGGAGAGGTACTTGGTGGTGCTGAACTGTGAGTGGTGTGGGGATGGTGGGAGATAGTGTAGGTTCAGGTGGGGGAAAGGAACTGGAACTAGAGTGTGTGGATTGGTGGAAGGAGGTTGGAATTAAGTTAAATAGAAAAAGAAACATAATATTGGGATGACTGGAAGGGTAGGTTTTTTTTGGGGGTGGAGGAAGACTAAGGTATTGTTTAAACTTGACTGGGAACAGCCTTTTTCCATTAATCCCATTAAACTAACTAGAGTGTGGAAATCTACTGTAGGGGATATAGACTGTGCTTGTACTTTAAGAGGAGGTAATGGGTAAATTCCTTATAAGGGTAAGAAACTGAGAAAGCATTATGTTTGAAGATTACACTTAACAAAAAGATAGTATCTATATTACCTTCTGAAAATAGGGGTGTTGTAATGGCTGTTCTGGAGAAAATTTCAGCAGAGGTTAAATCTCATCTATTGAGAGGTAGGGTTAAGGAGGTAAAGAGATTGCTAGTAGTTAGAAACAGGAAAAAGATGGATAGTTTCTGTATTGATTTATTTTGATGAAGGTAAGGTCTTGATAAGGCTAGTTTAGGGTACATTAGTTATAACATATGAGCTTGTATTCCACCTGTGCTTAAATCTTATAAATGTCAAGAGATTTGGGCATGTTGTGGCAGTTTGTCATGGGGAAAATATGGTGCAGTAAGTGTGGTGGAGAACATGCAGTAAGTATGAAGATTGTGGAGAAGGTGTGAAGTTTAACTGTTGTAATTGTGGAGGAGAACATAGTGCCGCCTATAGAGGATGTGAGGTGCTTAAGAAGGCAGCTGAAGTTCAACAGGTTAAAGTACATTTAAGCATTTCTTATGTGGAGGCCTTGCATAAAGTTAATGTTGATTCAGTATTACCACTCAGAACAGCCTGCAAACATCAGCATCACATCTCTCCTATTAGAGATACTTTTACTAGTTGATAAACAGGTTTGTGGTGAATTGTACTGCTCAGACATCTAGTTATACTGAGAAAATTATTGCGAAAGCTCCTGAAAAGAGTCTTGGTATAACTGGTGTTGTATGGGACGTTGTAAATGAAGCTCTGATGGGTGGGGTATCTATATATTAGTCTACTTGTGAAGGTATATAATAGGATTAAAGGTATTGCAGTGGAATGTGAGAAGCCTGGTTTCTATTGGTCAAGACTTTCAGAAGTTTACTTCTGACTTGTTAAATCCTCCTCCCATGTTATATGTAATCAGGAAACATGGTTGTTGCCACATTTAAGTTTTTCTTTGCAGGATTGTATTGTAATTATGCGATAGCTCCAGTTGGTGGAGGCGTGGTGTTGGCAGATTTATAAGGAAAGGTACAAGTTGGAGGGATGCAAATGAAGAGTATGAGGCACTTGTAATAGAAATAATTGCTTCAATAGGTAAGGGTATTAAAGTAGTTAATTTTTACAACCCTTCTGGAAAACTTTCAATTTGTTAGAAAGAATGTGTAGCCCTAGCTTGTTAAGGGTTGTATGGTGTAGGAATTTTGAAGCACATAATTCACTGGGATTGTTTGCAGAATGATGGCAATGTCTGATTGTAGACGTATTTTTAGATATTTCCCATCTTGTGTCTGGGGGGGGGGGTACAAGATTTAATGTTCATAATAGTTCTGAAACTGCTGTAGATTTGACTTTAATTTCAAACATTCTGGCTGGAATGAATGTGTGGAATGTTGCAGATGATGTAATGTTGGAGAGCGATCACTTTTCAACATTTGTATACTTGGGTTGCAGTTTGTACAGAGACAAAAGGCCAGTTTTAGGAGGTAGAATTCTGGTTGGTAAAGCAAATTGGGAGAAGTTTCAGGTTTTGTCTGATAACTGTCTGTCAGGGCTGAATCTTAAGGATGATATAGATTTTTGTAATGAAATGTTGTCACATTATTCATCAAACTGCATTGTAAGTGATCCCTATTTAAAAAGGGCATTAATGGGAGTAAGACTGTACCATGGTGGACTGAGGAGTGTGCAGAGGCAATTGGGGAAAGAAGTAAGGCATTTGGAAAAGTTAGCATCTCTCTCCAAATGATCTTTGGTATAAAAGGGCACAAGCATTGGTGAAGACTGCAAGAAAAGTTTACTGAAGGTCATTGTGATGGTATTGGAAGGGATATAAAAAAAAAACCTGGAAATGCTTGGGGAATGATTAAGAAAATTAGGGGGGGGGGGTGGTAGGGACATAAACATTCCAGTATTGATTGATAAGGGTAAAATAATTCTTACTGAAATAAGAAGGCTAAGTTACCGGTTAGGTCATTTGCTGCAATTCATAATCAAGTTTAAGTAAAGAGGTTACACACTGTAGGGATATGGTTTTAAGTTAATACCCACGTGTTGGAAGCCAGCTGGAGCAATGATAGTATTAGTGATGTAGAGTTTGCTTTGTGTGAACTTCAGAAGGCTATTAATGGTGCAGTCAAGAAAAAAATGGTTTGTGTTGTATGTTTAAGCATGTAACTGACAACACTCGAGATAATATCAGAATTTTTGACTCTCATTTGGAGGTTAGGCCATCTTCCTCTTAGAAAATCATGACAGTAGTGTCTATTCTTAAACTTGGGAAACCCCTGACAGATCCTTCTGCTTGTAGACCAATATCATTAACGCTTTATTTGTGTAAACTTGTAGAATATATGGTAATACAGCATTTGAATTTTATTTTTGGAAAAGTGGTGGTGTTTGAGTGGATTTTGTAAAGGGAGAATGACATAGGATTCAGTTCTGTTTAGAAGATATTAGGAAAACACTAATAGTCATATTTTTTGATATTGAAGACATGACATGCTATGGAAGGAAGGTATTTTGATTAAATTGTGGAAATTAGGAGTGAGGGGAAGACCGTATAATTTGAGCCTTTATTAAGATCTATGCAGGTAAGGGTGTGTAAGGTACATTCAGGCTTCTGAGAGAGAATGGGACTCCACAAGGCAGTATCTGTAGCCCTTTTATTTAATATTATGACTAATGGTATTTTCAGATAGGGTACTGGGCTGGGTAAATCAATATATGCAGATGATCCTGCCCCCTCCTAGTTTGCAACTCAGACTCCTCCTCTTACTTGCCCCTCAAAAGATACCACTAAGGAGCACCAGACCATTGTCCCCCACACCATCACTGACCTTAGCCCTGGGGATCTCCCATTCACCGCCACCAACCTCATAGTTCCCACACCACCTGTTTCTACCTCCTATCCAAAATCCACAAATCTGCTTGTCTAGGTAGACCCATTGTTTCTGCTTGTTCCTGCCCCACTGAACTCTTATCAATATACCTTTCAATTTGTATCTTTGAAGTTCCCTGACTCCCATCATATTTTCATTATGGATGTTCAGTCCTGATACACCTCCATCCCCCACTAGGAAGACCTCAAAGCTCTTCATTTCTTTCTGGGCACCATACCCAACCAGTGTCCCTCCACCGTCTTGCAGAACTTGTCCTCACTCTTAATAATTTCTCCTTTGGCTCCTCCCACTTCTTTCAAACAAAAGGTGTAGCCATGGGTACCTGCATAAGTCCCATGTGGAACAGTCCATATTCCAAGCCTACACTGGTGGTTGTCTCCTACTTTTCCTATGCTACATCAACAACTGCATTAGTGCTGCTTTCTGCACCCATGCTGAGCTCATCGACTTCATCAACTTTACCACAAATTTCCACCCTGCCCTCAAATTTACTTGGTCCATTTCTGAAACCTCCCTCCCCTTATCTACTGATGTCTATTTATAAACTCAGGGACTCAGTTATCTTGACTATATCTCTTCCCACCTTTTACTTTTTAAAAAAAAATGCTATCCCCATCTCTCAATTCCTCCGTTTCCATCGCATCTGCTCTCCAGATGAGGCTTTTCATTCTAGAATGAAGAACTGTCCTCCTTTTTCAAAGAAAGGGTCTTCCCTTCCTCCCTCCACCATCAACACTGCCCTCATTTGCACTGCTTCCATTTCATGCACGCCTGCTCTTGCCCATTCTCCCACTACCTTACCATGACAGGGTTCCTCTTGTCCTCACCTACCACACCCACAGTCTCCGCATCCAGCGCACTATTCTCCGGAAGTTCGCCATCTCCAACGGGATCCCACCACCAAACACATCATCTCCCCCCCCCCCTTGTCAATTCATCCTTCCCCACTGATACATCCCATCCTTCTCCCACCTGGCACTTATCCTTGCAAGCAGAACAAGTGCTACACCTGCCCCTACATCTCCTCCCTCTTTACCATTCAGGGCCCTAAAAAGTCCTTCCAAATGAGTTGACACTTCACCTGTTAGTCTGTTGGGGTCATGTGCTGTGTCCAGTGCTCCTGGTGCGACCTCTTGTCTATCAGTGAGACCCACTGTAGATCAGGAGACCGTTTCACCAAGCACCTACTGTCCACCAGAAGTGGGATCTCCCAGCGGCTACCCATTTTAATTCCACTTCCCGTTCCACTATGTCATTCCATGGCCGCCTCTACTGTCAGAATAAGGCCACACTTGGGTTGGTGGAACAACGCCTTATATTCTGTCTCGGTAGCCTCCAACCTGATAGCATGAACATCAAATTTCTCAAAACTTCTGGTAATGGGCACCTCGCCCAACTCATTCATCATTTCCCATCCCCCCCCTTTCCCCATCACCTCCCTCCGCTGTTCCTCCCCCCTTTCTTTCTTCTATAGCCTTCTGTTCCCTCCCATCAGACCCTCCCTTCTCCAGCCCTGTATCTCTTTCACCAACTAGCTTCCCAACTCTTTACTTCATCTCTCCCCCTCCCAGTTTCATCTGTCGCATTGGTTCTCTCTCCATCTCCCACCTTTTAAATGTACTCATCTTTTTTCCTCCTGCCCCGTCAAAGTGTCTCGGCCCGAAATGTTGACTGTATTTTTTCTCCTACAGGTATTTGTCTATCATAAATCTTCATGGATTAAAGGTAGAAATTTCAATTTTCCTGCATATACAGTACTGCATCCTATATAATAAACAGAAACTAACAGGTTTGAACTGTAGGCAAATAGATGACAATTTAAGCTTTCAGTAGCTAAAACTCAAGTTGTGTTTTACAAAGGTTATCAATAGTCCTGTACTTGATTTGAAATTGTATGGTCAAACTCTAAGTGTCAGAGGTAAAATTTATAGTCACATAGATGGATAATAACCTGACATGGAAGCATCATATCAGTAAAAGTGATAAATGTAAAGGAAGATTAAATGTTCTGTCTATGTGCATATTCTTGGGGTGCTACAAAATCTGTTAACCATTTATTTGTTTAATTAGATCTGTGTTTGATTATGGCTGTGGCACATAGGTCAGCTTCATCTAATTTAAAACACTTGGATGTGATACAAGCACAAGCTTTAAGATTGTGTGGTATGGTAAGATCATTCCCTATTTGAGATTTGCTGGAAGAAATGGGACAACTACTCTCTCAGCTGCAAAGGTTGACATTAATGTTAATATACTGAAATTATCTGAGGGGAAAAGAAAGTATCACCCTGTTAAAGGTGTGTTGGAGGACCTTCAGGAACATCATGAAGTGGTTTTGGGTGGCTGGGTTTTGACACTAGGAATTTGGGCACGTTGGATTATGCAGCATGTTCCACTGCAGCTTTCTTGGTAGCCCCATCTTGTTTTTTTTCCTCCCAATGACTCTAATTTTTGGTTGCCTGATTTAATGAAGTCTAAGGATTCAGATATGCTCAGGAGTCTGTTGGTTCATCAATATGTTAAGGAAAATTATTATGGTGGGTTAACTATTTTTACCGATGGATCAAAAGATAATTTAACTGGGAATGTTGGTGTAGCTATTTTTGTGCCTAAATTACAGATAAAGATGAAGAAACTTCTTACCAAACATTTAACAGCAGAATTGGTATTCATTTTGGGCTTGCTAGGTAGAGGAAACCTGTCCAAGTTGTAATTTGTTCAGACTTTTTTCACTTTTGAGACTTTAAACAGGTAATCCTAGCAGTAGATCAGATTTATTATTTGAAGTTCTTCAAATTTTTATTTCATATTGTATGTCTTGTGGATCACAACACAAAGGTGTTGAGGGAATGAGTGATTGTTTAGCTAAAAATCTTAAGTTTAACTGTTGAATTAGACCTTCCACTTGGCAAATCAGAAGCCAAGGGATTGCTGGGGTTAGGAATTGGGGTGGATTATGGCAAGATTTATGGGGGAAAATGGGCATAATGGGAGGCACCTTTACAGAATATATGGAATTGTTGGATTGATGGGAGAAGGAGTAAAACAAAGAAAGGAATTATTCTGACATAGAATTGGGCAAACTATGCTTAATTGTTCCTTTTGGAAACCATCATTCCAGGTTGTGAGTTTTTCTAATTATGAAACAGTCAAACATTACAGCGTGAAGCATACAAGGTTGAAAGGAATCAAATCAGGCTCCATTACAATCTTTGGGGTTGACAGTTTTCATTTTAAAATGTTAAGTTATGGGAGTGACTTATTCACAGGATTATCTTTCATTACTTACAATCTAGGGCTCTTTGGGGTAATTAAACTTTCATTTGAAAGTAGTGAGGGCTCCCCCCCCCACCCAGTTCTCCAGTCCAGCTGTGGTGGCAATGTATCTTTAAGTTGGACTGCCATCCACCACTTCGCTTTAAAAAAAACAAACAAACATCAGAAGTAGTTGCAACCAAAAAGAAGAATGGAAAAGAAATGTGATCCAAGTGACTTTGACGGTGAAATGACTATTGGTGCGAGTCTGTGTTATTTCAGTATTTCAAACTACTGATTTCCTAGGATAACCCACACAGCTGTCTTGGGACACACAGAAATGCTGGAGGACCTCAGCAGGTCGGGTAGTATCTATGGATGTGAATAGATGGTCAACATTTTGGGTCAAGATCCTTCTTCAGGTCCGAGAAGGAAGGGGAAAGATTCCAGAACGCAGCTTCAGTCTTTACAGCGTTTACAGAGAATGGTGCAAAAAACAAAGTGGCAGTTCTATGTGTGAAAATCTTTTTAATGATCAGATGAGAATGACCAGACTGACAGGAAGGCAACAGTAACTCAACCACACATTACAAGTGTTGTGCAGAAATGCATCTCTGAACACAAAACACATTGATCCTTTAAGTGGATGGACAACAGCAGCAGAAAACCACTGATGTGTACTAGGTGGCCACTTTATTAGGAGGTAGCTAATAATGTGGTCAGAGTGTAAATTCTTTGGTGTGGTAAAGAGGAATCAGTGAATTGTATGTGGGTACTTCACCCCACAAATAATTCACACCCAGCTGTGCTGAAGTGATAAAAATACACTGGATTGTAAAAATTTCCTTCACAATAAATTAATGTGGTCATTATTCTGGTTATTAACTAAGTAAATAAGGATGTATGTACGAGGATATTTATATCTACAATTGGTGATGATCCAAAAATGAAACAAGGGATGCAGGTAATTTAAAACAGAACAATGCTGTCTGACGTGCTGAGTATTTCCACCATCTTTTAAGAGAAAGAATGAATGATCATTCAGAGCTCAGTAAACTTAAATCAAATTGTATCTAACAGATGAGGATCAGTGAAAGAAGGTGAAAAGATCAGTGGGTAATAATTTCATTGACACCAAATACTTAAATGGGTTGAAACATAATTGTCATAGGTTGTATTGGAATTTTCTGCAGTCATTCAAAGGGAAAAATTTATCAGAAGCAAATATTTGCCAAAGGTAATTTCAATTGTAACAAGTCAATGTTTCACCAATACACCAGAGATACCAGTACTACAGCACATCAAACAACTTCTAATTGCACTGAATGGACTTCCAAACTCAATATTATAAGCACTCTACCGGTTCTTTTAATGGTAAATTAATCATCTATACTAACAGATTTTAAGCGTAATGTTTTTAAAGATTAGCCTTATTTGTCACACAGCAGTGTGATCATTTGAGTCAAAAACGATGTTCTTTTAAGTGGTTGCCTATCAGTGGGTCCTTCGGTGACTGTAGAGGCCAATCCAGGACCCACATTCTACAGCAGTATGGGCAAAAGTAAATGGGTACAACATGATAGTGTTGGTGCAGACCTTGTTCTTGGTTTTGAACCAGCTGAGGCCGAAAAGCCTGCTGTCCATTCGAAACACTACTGGGTTCCCTGTGGGCAGCTCTTGGTCAATAATGTGAAGCATGTCAGCAATAATGATGGCAAATGGGATGAGTGCAATGATGTTGCCCTGTTTGACTCCTGTCTTGACACTGCAGGGTTCTGATTTAGCACCCTTGTTGCTGAGTACTGTTGTTGACACACCATGAAGTAGTCTCAGTATTCATAAGGACAGCAGTATATTGATAAGATGCTCCAGAAAGCTTGCCAATCTACAGTATCAAATCTATAAATGAGGTTGCCTTTGTTCACTGGATTTTTCCTGTAAAGGTTTGTTTTGAAGATCATATCTGCTGTACCTCTAGATAGGCAGAAACCACACTGACTCAAGGAGTACTAATTTGTCACATACAAAACAGTGCAATATGTCATTTGCATTAATGACCAACAGTCAGATTGTGCTGGGGTAGCCTGCCCATAACTTGATAACTCTTGCTTGTATACCTTTGGAATGTGGGATTAAACTGGAGCACCGAGGTGAAATGTACATGATCATAGGGAGAATGTACAAACTTCTTACCAACAGCAACAAATTAAACTCCAAATGTTGATCACTAGTACTGTAAAGGGTTATAGTAATTGCTATGCCATCATACTGCTGCTAAAGTACTTGTATTGTCTTTATTCTGGTTTTAAATAATTGGATCTCTGGTTTTAAGTTAAGGTTTGGGTTGAAAATCCACTCCTGAGATTTGAACACCATCTATGTTGGCTTGTGTTCAATACTGAAAATGTTATATTATCAGAAGAGACTGCTATTAAATGAGTCGTCATAACTTGAGGCCCCAGTTGTCATCTTTGGGCACTAAATTCTATTGTCTTATTCTATGAGAAGTGGGGGAATGGAAGTTGTTTATTAACCAACATCTAAAAGATCTGGTCAATAGCCCAATGCTTGCAAACAGACTATTTCAAACATCACAATATTCACAGCACTTCAAACATGCTTATCAAAATGTGCTTATAAAGAGGAATGAAGCTAATATTTTAGATCAAAAGTTAGTGATAAAACTAGTTAAGTTCCAGGACAAGGAGGGAGTAACAAAGATTAAAAACTGAAGGCCTGAGATAGGATGGGGAGCAGAACAAAGATGGAAGTACATACTGGTGAATAACAAAAGGGATATCTGTAAGTATAAATGGGATGGAATTTAAAAATCTGAAAGGGGAAAAGTAACGTGAGAGCAAGCTGAGATTTTTAAACTGCTGAATTTAATCTAGTGTTTGCAAGGCTGTAGTGTATATGGTCTGAAGTGGGCCAGTTCCTGATGTTTACCATGAGCTTTGTTTGGAAAAACACTAGGGCAGTTCAATGGTACGAGGATAGAGAAAGTGACAGACAACTGGAAGCCCAAGATCACCCTAGTGGATTGAATGGTAGTGTTAAGCAAAAATGGACAATGTACAAAAATACTTCATGGACCGAGAAGCATCTTGGGATCAATGAATAAATAAAAGACTTGTATATTTTTAATCATTAAATTTATCTAATAAAATTCTTGGACTCACCAGGAAAATTAGTTGCAAGCTTAATGAAAGCACAACACAAATTAGTTGTACCTTTAATACCTGATAAATCTGAAGAACAAAAGTCATACAACCCATATAATTAAATGCAAGATCCTAGCGTACATCTTCTCCCAGAGCTTTTCCTAACTCTTGAAAATTATAAATATGTAAAACCTAATAACTAACAGCCTTTGACTACAATTGTTAAATTGATTAGTCTATGTTTATGCAGCTTATACACCAGCTGATTTCTCCCTGGGAGGAATGTTTCATTACCATTCTTTTTGGCCAGCTCTGAAATCTTCCAGAATCAAAACATAAGCAGGACCACAAACTTGTCACAAACTTGTCACAGTTTGGAGGCTTGTATGTCTCAATGACCCCAAGAGCAATGCTTTGGCTCATGGTAGGGGTACCCATGCCAAACAGGTGAAAGGGTAGAAGACAGACCAAGAGGTCCACTGGACCTCCAGATTTGGGATTCAGTTCAAACAAAATTGTTATGGAAATGGCAATGAAGAAATCCTGCTACATCTGAGTGCAATGATATTCCTGAGTCTCCACCTGGGACTTGCATGACCGACAGTAGTGAAAACTGAGGAAGCTACAGACAATGATAGAAGCCCTGAACAATACCAGAGATGGAGGACCTAAACACCAGCACAGTAACTGGAAGACAAGACCATTCAAGCAGATACAACTACAAAGTGCATTATGGATTAAGAAATGTACTCTGATCCTTTTATTTCCAAGCATCAATGGTATTGATGCTACCAAATTTAAAAAAAAGTAAAGCTTATGGAATTTGGATCCAGTATCTGACAGGGTTATTGACTTAATGTTACTGATGCTCTTTGTGTTGCTTGCCAATACCAAACCTACCCCTAAACTGCTCCCCTATCCTCCAACGTTCCAAATTACCCTACAGAAGTGTACAGTATTACATTGAAGCACAAAGAAAAATAAAATGTTCGTGAGGTTGTTTATAATTAAAAGTAAAAAGTGGTAGGTGGAATCAAAGTAGTTGAAGCTATGGCTAGGAATAATAGGAGGTCAAAAGAGGCTGGTGTATGGCAGCTATGGATAAGTGGGAGGATGCAGAAATAGTATTTAAAATTTAAAGCTTCAGCAGATAGAGAACTATTGCTGGTCTGCAAGGATAAATGGTGAAAAATGCAGAGTTAGTGCAGGATAAGATATTAGCTGACAAACAAGTTGAAGTGGATAAGAAGGTAGCCATATGAGCACCAAATTGACTGTTTCAGTAGGTGCAAAATGTGCAATAATTGGAAATGCAAGCAGGATGGAGATGGAAGCAGAGGTACACAATGTTATAAGAAATCCTTGTCATGAGGAAATGGCAACTTCACAGAGAGTCAAATTAATTACAGAGCCTGATGAATCCCAAGGCAGGACCAAAGATAAACTTGGAGCAGAAATACAAAGTGATGCTGTTCATCATTCTTATAATTAGCTGATCCAAATAGCATGGAGGCTGACTGGGTAGGAAGGGCTCAGGCAGGGGGACTTTAGGAAGGGATGGGATGGGGTAAAGGGGTGTGCCAAATTTAAAGTGACCCCATACTCATGAATAATGTTGTCATTGGACAGGCTGCAAACAAGTGTGACCAGAGCCAGACCAAGAAACTACCAGTTACCTAATCTTAGCCAACACACAACAGGATATTGCATTAACAAGATATTCTAATAAGAATCGTTGGACAGTAAATGGGGGCACATAACCCTGAGCTTTCTCTTAACCTATCCTTTCCTTCTGATTACATAACTGGCACTTCAAATCACAAACTACTCATCTTATAGGGACCACCTACAAGCACCATTAAGACAAAAATTCCCTGTTTTTAAATAGGATGCATTGATTGTGCAAATTACAATAGTCATGTCAACTGTAAAGAAGTAGCTCAAGAGAGACGTGGTAGCATAAATTGGGAAGGAGGAGGTTTAATGTACAGAGGGAGCAAACATCAGCAGCCTGGCTCAAACACCCACACAACACGCACATAAGCAGTTGAGTCACTGCAGCTTGAAATGATAGGTTTCAAGAGGAGGAATCAAAATAATATGAACAAGGCCCACTACGCTACTGCACACCACACTGCTCTTCATTACAAAGATACAGTAATGCTTTCATCTGGAACCCATTCTGAACATTTAAAGAGTTAATTGTCATTCATTGCCTAGATTAATGAACTGTGTATGCATCTTTGCGCATCATTCAACTGCATCACTGACATTCCATAAAAGTCTAACAAATCCTGTTTCAAAGCACACAAGTGCTTTGCTGATTTTAGGTATCTTATTTTTGACACATTCATTAACAGGTGCAGGATAAATGTTCAGCATCAAGATCTGCAGTTTTATTTTCAGCCAAGGCAAACAGAAGGAAAAAACGCACACAATTGAGTTCTATTTATAGGCTGTCGCTGGAAACTTTTGCAAATATCTAAACAGTAAAATATCCGTAATTCAAAAAGAATTAAGACAAGCCACTTCAACTATTGCTCTTCTTAAGAAATTGCACAGCCCCCCCCCCCCCCACCAGATTCTCATAAGCCTGCGACAGATTTCATTATTTGTCCCAGCTGGAGAAACTGAGTTTCATTGTTAATAATGGAATCAAAGTTACATAGATACTTCAACCCAACACATCCATACTTTATATTAAAAAATTGCCCCCCCAATCTAATGCTATTTCCCTGAACTTGGTTAATATCCCACTAAATCTTTCCTAGAAGTAAAAATACTCCTTCTTCTTAAGAGGTGTAACATGGGATAACTGCCTTCCCTCAGCCAGCACCACTGCCATTGGTAACACAGCCTCCAGTTAATCAATCGCCATTTTCTTTGCAACTTGAAATACACCAGCTTTCAAACTCTTCAGTTACGAAGATCACCAACCTGAAATATTAACTATGTTCCTCTCTGTACAGCTGCTGCGACTTTCTGAACCTTTCCCCTATCTTCTGTTTTTTATTACAGAAATTCAACTATTTCATATTCAACATTCAACATTCAGCTGCCATCAGCAAGTGACAGCATTTGCTCACGAGGTCCTTCAACTATGTAAGGTGTCTGCATGTACAACCAAAATGACTCTAACATGATGGAACAGTGACAGATCATGTTTGCTGCAGTAACTCTGGATAGATATTATGTGTTAGATCAATTTTGCTCCGCATTTAATGTAATTATTATTAATCTGATCACGTTAGCTCCGCTAAAATCCAATGGTTCACAGTAGATTGTTAAAGTATCTATTTTCATATCTCAAAAGCTATCGCCTGGTGAAGTCAGATACAAACAATGTAATTTGGCAGAATCAGAATCAAGCATGACCACTTTATTGGGTGCAGGAGTGGAACCCAGCACTGTTTGACAGACCTGTTGATACCCCTATATGCATTCAGTGACCACTTTATTAGATACCTAATAAAGTGGCCACTGAGGGTATGTTCATGGTCTTCTGCTGCCATACCACATCCATTTCAAGGTTTGACACGTTGTGCATTCAAAGATGCTTTTCTTCACACCACTGTCGTTACACAGGGATATTTGATTTAACGTCACCTTCCTGTCAGCTTAAAGCAATCTGGCCATTTTCCTCTGACCTCTCTCATTAAAAGCATTTTCAGCCACACAACTGTTGCTTACTGGACGTTTTTCTCTTGTTTTCGCACCATTCTCTGTAAAATCTAGAGACCATTGTGCGTGAAATTCCAAATTGAAGCTGGTAACCCTTTCCACTGCTGACCCTGCCTCCCCACCCTACGAGGATCAGTGTGTGTTCTCCTGAATTAGCCTTCCTGAAATCCACAGTCAATGTCTTGGTCTTGGCTGACGTTGAGAGCAAGACTTTTGTGACAAAAATGAGCCAGCTAATCTCTTGTTCTCCTGTACATCTCATCATCTCCATCAGTGATTCTGCCAACAATAGTATAATTAATAAATTTATAGATGCATTTAAGCTGTGACTAGCCACATTGTAAAGTAGGGGTTCCCAACCTTTTTTTTATGCCGTGGACCCCTACCATTAACCAAGGGGTCTTTGGGCCCCAGGTTGGGAACCCCTTGTGTGAAAAAAAGAGTAGAGCAGTGGGCTAAGCTGTCATCCTTGAGGAGGGCCTGTGTTGATTCTTAGGGAGCAGGAGATATTATTCACAGTACCAGCACAACCTTTGGATGACACAATTCTTAGACCAAGACCTCTCATCTGACCCAATCCTCATGTTCCCTATACCAGCTATGATTCTTGCCCTCTACACACTTGTGAGATTTGGATCATTTATGTCAGGCCCTTTGAAACATCGGAAAGAGAACAACAATGCAAAATCTGAAAGCTCGATGAAGGATAAACAAGCCAACATTGATGTCTCTTCCCAAGTTATCATTCCTAACATTAAGACAGAGGTTGTATTGGGTTACTTAAGATGGACAGGCCACAGCATTCATATGCTCACTGCTAGTTTTCCCAAAGTAAACACACAAATCCAGGTTTTGCCATAGGCAGAGACTAATGACAAGATAGAGAAAAAAAATACAAAGATGTGCTCATATCCTCCTAGGAACATGAAATAACATTTCCCATCTTTCCAAGGAATTTCAAATATTCAGAAGACATTTCAAATACAGTACCCAGCAGGTCAAACTGCATCTATGGGAAGAGCATGATGAACACAGAGGAACCCAAAGAGTGGGAGGAATGCAAGATGATGGCACTGATGGAGATAGGAGGAGAAGGTGGGGTGAGTAGGAGAACTAGTAGCTGAAGTAATGTCAAGTAAACACTGTTCCTCTACCCACAAATGCGAACTAGTCCAACCAATTAGCTCTTTCAATAACAGGTTTCAGCACTTTCCCCAAACTCCTGAGTTTTGCTTCCAGGAATTTATCTCCATTCTTCTTCAATATATTCAGCAACTTGGCGTCCACAATTGACTGCAGAGGCAAAATCCAGCTCTGAGTGAAGAAGTTTCTTCCCAAAGACAGTCAGAGACATAGGGCAATACAGGATGGATACACACCCTTCGGCCCAACAATTCCATGCCAACCATGGTGCCCACTCAGCACATTGTGTTTTCAGCCCATATCCCTGTAAGCCCAGACCATCCAAATGCTTCTTAAAATTATACTACTGTACCTTGCTCAACCACTTCCTCTGGCAATTCATTCTTTAGACTCATCACCCTCAGGTCCCTATTAAATCTTTCTCCTCTCACCCCAAATCTATGCCACTTTGTTTTGGACTCCCCTACCCTGAGGAAAAGACTGTCACTACCCATCTTATATATACATCTCATAATTTATACAATGTTGTCCATTACTCTCCTACATTACAAGGAATAAGTATCTCGCTTGATCAACCTTTCCCTATAAATCAGGCCCACTAGTCCTGGCAACATCTTCCGCACTCCTCCCAGTTTAGCTACATCTCTTCTATAACAGGGTCTCCAAAGCTATTCACAGTACAAGTGCAGCCATACCACTGACCTAAACACTGGCAATACAATGTCCACTCTTACCCTCACTGGCTTAACTGATGAATGCTGGCATGCTAAAAACCTTTTCCACCACCTTGCCTACCAGTTTCAATTAACTATACACTTGTACACCCTGGTCCCTGTTCCATGACAATCCCCACTGTCCTACCATTCACAGTAGAAGTCCTATGCCGGATTAATTTTCTAAAAGGCATCACCTCACATTTATCTGCATTTGCCATTCCTCAGCCCACTTCCTAAAATGACACTATTGCAGCTAGAGGCGTCAGAATCAAATTCCGGTGTCCTTTGTAAGGAGTCCCAGTGCAATGCATGGGTTTCCTCTCAGAGTCCAAAGACATACCAATTAGTCCGCTCATTGGTCATTGTGAATTGTCCTGTGATTAGGTTCGAGTTAAACTGGGTGTTGCTGACAGCATGGCTCAAAGGGAAGGAGGGAGGGATGGATAACACCACCAATTGCAGCATATCACTTGACAAGTCTGAAAAACAGCCTTTAAATACCACCCTCTGTTTCCCACCTCCTCTGGGCCAATTTTAAATCCACCTAACTAGCTCTTGCTGGATTCCATGGAATCTAACCTTCCAGACCAACCTGTCATCTGGGACCTTGTCAAAGGCCTTGCGGGTGCAAATGGCAATATCTGTTCCTCTACCCTCATTTACCTCTTGTTACTTCTTCAAAATCTCTGAAAAGTTCATCAAGCACCACATCCCATGCATAAAGTCACGCTGATTATTTTTGAACAAACTGCCAATCCAAATGCTGGTAGATCCTGTACCTCAGAATTCACTCCAATAACTTCCTGAGCACCGAAATGCTAATCTCTAAGAGGACTACTCTCTCCCTAGCCAGTTTCTTTCTTAATCTAGCTGTAGAACCTCACTGCAGCAAAGATTTTTTTTTAACTTCACCGCCAGTTCCACGCCATACCCTCTCAATGCCGTCCTCAATTCCCTCAAGAGTAATCTTAATATTTTCTTAAGAATAAAGGGATTTGCTCGATCCCAACCTTCTAAACCAAATATATGCTTCTTTTCTTGACCACAGCCTCAATATTTCCCTCAGCCAAGTTTCCCAAAATTTGCAAGTTTACCCTTCACCCAAACAGGAAAATGATGCTACTAGACACTTGTCTCTCTCTTTTCAAGTGTTCCCTTGCAATTCATTCTTTTCCCTTCAAACAGGGTTACCCAATCAAACTGTGCTAGATCCTATCCAATTCCTCCACAATTAGCCCTGCTTCTGTGTTGGACCCTAACCTGTGGGCTGGAACTATCCTCTATAGCTATCTTTAAACTAACAGAGAACTATGGTCACTGAAAACAAAGTGCTCCCTGACTGACACATCAGTTTCTTAAACTACCTCATTTCCTAGGAGAGGGTCCTTTACTGTGTCCTTTAAGCAGGGTCCTCTATGTGTTAACTCAGGAAACTGTGTGGTACAGATTTCACAAATTCCACACCACTCCTTAACACCCTGGTTGGCTCATCTCCATTCTAAATCTCTTACCTGTAACCAATGATTGTAACCCCCTCACTCTATACAATTGGCCCCAAGCTATCAGTGCAGGCAATTCAAGTGCTTGTCTGGACAACACGGAATCTCCTAACCCCTCAGCAATTGAAGTCCCAGCTTGCTCAGCCTCACTCCATAACTAAGTGCCTCCCATCCCAGCAATATGCTTGTAAATCTATTCGGCACACTTTCCAACTTAATTCACATTCGGATTTACATCAAAACATACTGCAAAATGTGCCATTTGCATTAACGACCAACAAACCCACAAGTGTTGCCACACATTCCGGCCACAACACAGCAGGCCCATAATGCTCAGGTGAACAACACAAAACACAATGAGCAACAGCAACGAAACAAGCTTCATTCTTCCCTCCTCTCTCCAGCTCAGCCACCCACATATACAGCCCTCTAAACCCAGAACAGTTTATCTTCTGCCTCCAGCGGACCTGAGGATTCGCAGACAGTGGGCCCCGACTTCCCCAGCAGACTTGCGGAGATTTGCAGATTCTGGGCTCCGGCCATTGGGCCTCCAATCTCTCCTAATGGCAGGATGGACATCCAAAATTAAACACAATACTCCAAGTGCAGCAACACACACAAAACGCTGGTAGAACACAGCAGGCTAGGCAGCACCTATAGGGAGAAGCGATGTTGACGTTTTGGGCTGAGACCCTTCGTTAGGACTAATCGAAAGGAAAAATAGTAAGAGATTTGAAAGTAGAGGGGGGAGAGGGAATGCGAAATGATAGGAGAAGACCGGAGGGGGTGGGATGAAGCTGAGAGCTGGAAAGGTGATTGGCGAAAGTGATACAGGGCTGGAGAAGGGAAAGGATCATGGGACGGGAGGCCTCAGGAGAAAGAAAGGAGGGGGGGAGCACCAGAGGGAGATGGAGAACAACTAAACTTGTCAGGGATGGGGTAAGAAGGGGAGGAGGGGCATTAACGGAAGTTAGAGAAGTCAAAGTTCATGCCATCAGGTTGGAGGCTACCCAGCCGGTATATAAGGTGTTGTTCCTCTAACCTGAGTTTGGATTCATTTTGACAGTAGAGGAGGCCATGGATAGACATATCAGAATGGGAATGGGACGTAGAATCAAAATGTGTGGCCACTGGGAGATCCTGCTTTTTCTGGCGGACCGAGCAGATTTCCTCGTGTTTGCACTCCAAGTGCAGCCTCACTTTTTGAATGGTGGTGCAGACTCAAGGGGCCACAGGGGAATACCCCTGCTCTGCTTTCTTACGTTCTACTGTTTTGCATTATAAATTCCAGTGCTTACATTTAGAAAGAACACCACACAACCCTGTCATGATGTTCCTCCAGTGGAAGCATTGCAGTGCCAACGGCAACAGAAGAGACTAATTACAGTGCAACAGGAAGCAGTTGTCTTCATCTGAAAACAAATGTGCAATAAACCAGCAGTAGATATATCACTTTAAAATTGACAGATTGTACTTAAACCAATTTCCCACCCTCTAGGCATACGTCACATGCAGAGGATATTTTAATGAACTTCCACAAAGACCATCAAAGAAACATATTTAGAGCTGGAAGCGAAGCAGAAAGGTGCCCAAGGACAGATGGAAACGTCAAGGCTTTTGTTTGTGTGAGAATTAAAGACTGATCTATTTGAGGGGTTTAAGATCAACAGAGAACTCAGTTGCATTGATAGACAGAAAGTACATTCTCCAAGGCAGAAACCCAGAATACGGGGCAATAAACTGGAAAGGTTAAAGCCAGGCCTGGAACTAAGCTAACTGGATTCAATCACAGTAACGAACTCTACTTAGGTCTTTGCTATGAGCACCTCAAAATTTAAAAACCTGACTTCCCCTGTCATCTGTGTGGAGTTTGCACGTTCCCATTGTAACCCCAAGTGGGTTGGTAAATTCATCTGTGTAATTGCCCTTAGTTTAAGTGAGCAGTAGAATCCAGGGTAAATTGATGAGAATGGTACAAATAAAATGTAGCATTAATCCTCGAGCTGAAAAGCCTGTTTCCATGAAATATACATCTATGATCCAACTCAATGGGCTGAATGGACTGCATCTTTTTTTAAAAAATGCTCCTACTGCATTTGGTTTCCAATCCTGATGGCCATTGCTCTGGAATATTGATTAGAATATGAAAAGCTTTTAGTCTCTGACTGGCCTACACTTCCATTCTTAAACAATAGACCTTTGCACTGCCAGACGCAAGCAATGAATGCCCAAAGAATGAAGAACCAAGTTAGATAATCATATGCCACAGCTTTAGTCGCCCTGTGGTACCCCTTCTAAGTGCCCACTATTCATCACACATCTTGACATTACATTTGAGCAAGCTATTTTGGCAAAGGATATATCACAGCTGAGCACATTGCTTTTTTTGTACACAAGTACGCTTCCAACAAAAATCATTAGATTATAATCAGCGGGAGAAGCCCCAGCCAATTACTGCTTTCAGAGCTTGGTCGCCGAGATCAACAGTAGCACTGGTGTCTTGGTGTCAGTGTCTCTCTCTTTCTCTCTCTCTCTCTCTCACACATCAGCCAACTGAACACAAACACATCATGAAGAAGTTACCTTCTAGTCTGTAGAGCTCAGGTGCTCACTGAATAAACTTTAATGCTGCAAAAAGATCAATCGGCTTGTAAATTTGAGTAGTGCTATTAGTTAACAAAACAGTAATTACATAATATTTGGCGATGTTAAATTTTCTATCCGAGTAAAAGAGAACAGACGTCTGCATATTTTCAGCCAGGCATACTTCTATTAGGAAGGGGACTAGAAAACTTTAGATGAAGACAGAGTAATACATTTACCCACACAGCTTAAAAACATGCATAACCCAGGCAAAGCAGGCTGATGTACAAATCTCTTTTTTCTTCACGCAACCGTTCAGATGGAAAAAGGAGCTGAGGAGTGAGGCACTTCCCAGAGCCAAGGACAACAAAAAGCATGTAATACACAGTGCTAAAGCTATTCAGATTTATTTTGGCAATTGTTACAATATGTTTAAAGGAAAATAGGTTTTTTTGGCAGTTTGCCAAAACTTTCAAAATATGCATTCTTTTCAGCTGGTTATTGTGAGGGGACTGCAGCTTTAGGCCTCAGGCTGTACCCCAGAAGAAAGGAGCAGCCTATGAAGCAACGTATTTCACTCTGTCTCGGTCCCATGTTCACGCTTACACGCTGCATGTACACGACAATGATTTATAGGCTTGAATAATATTTCAAAGAATGGTGAAGATTCTGCACTGGAAGCACTTGGACTACATTCTCCATGTGACCCGTGTTAAAACAGCTCCAGGCTACGATTTAAATGCAAACAATAAGTCCTGCTTTTTCACAATGTACCCGTTGGAGGGAAAATGAAGCGATGACATCATTAAGTTCAGTCTAAAGAAAATAATTCAATTACAAGACTAACAACTACCACTGATGTTGCCAGTTTAATATATCATGGAAAGTAAAAGTTTGCATTAAACTTACTCAAATCTTTCCCACATTCCTGGATGTTTTAAAAAAAGTAACAAAGAAACTAAAGCAAAGTATCAGGTTATTCAATCCACCTCGGTCAGTGCTCATCCTTCAACTTAGATAAGGCAAAACCTGGTCCCATATTCTGCTAACAATTTCAGCAATATCTGTTTAAACATTGCCTCAGTGTCCAGTTGAATTAATCAGTAATTCTGACACAGATAAAACATGAAATACTAAAGATTTAAGACAGGGAGCTTCTTGCTCCCTGCCTTCTATCTTTTGTCCTTCACATTTCATCTATATTCTTTCAGCTGCTGGAAACAGCCACATCTCTTATGACTCAGTCCCATCCATCATTGCAGGATTTTGATTATCTCTTAAAATTATCCTGGTTGATGGAAACAGCATTCAATTTTCCCAAGTTTTTCTTTGTACCTGTAATCCTAAAACAGCCAGCATCATAGCCAATCTAAGCTCCTGCATTCTCTCTATGAAAAGAGCACCAACACCACTGCCAATGGACTTGAAAAATTCAATGAATGACTTTTGTTCACAATTTTTGCCATTAAACCTGGCATTTTATTTTATGATCCTTCGCAAATAAGATTTTCCAATGCCTTATGGACAGGAAATGTCAGCATGCAGAGTAGCTCCATTGCATCCACACATACAAACAAGCTGGATGAACTCAGCAGGTCGGGCAGCATCCATTGAAAGGAGCAGTCAATGTTTCGAGCCAAGACCCTTCCTGACGGCCCGAAACGTTGACTGCTCCTTTCCACGGATGCTGCCCGACCTGCTGAGTTCATCCAGCTTGTTTGTACGTGTTGACTTGACCGCAGCATCTGCAGTGTACTTTGTGTTTTCCATTGCATTCAGATGCCTTGCTTAGTTGGTTTCCTTTCTGACCTAAAAGGTACCAGCTCACAATCATTGACGATGAATTTCACTGGCCACCGAAACAACAAAATGTAAAAATATCAAGACAGCTGTTGACTGAACCCCTGGCAAAAAAATTGGCGGTTAAATTTGTACTTTCTGCAAGGATCAACAATCCCAGCCATCAATAGTTTATCACTGAGAATATCGGGACCCATAGGACACATTACTCTCACCCAAGCCATCAAGACAAAACAGCATAGCAAACTGATTCGCTTTTCACCATACTGAGAAACTCTCAGCATATCACTGCATTGTGGGTGCAATGGGAATTGTCAGCAAACTGCAGGACAGAGTCTGGACATTTTCCAGATCCAGAACAGCTGAAAGCAGATGCAAATACCAGTGCTTGCAAATCATTCTCAGCCTCTGAATAAAATGATGTCCCTTTGGAAGCACAATGAAGATGAATCTCTTCAGCAGACAGGGGTGAATCTGTACAATTCGTTGCCACAGAGAGCTATGGAGGCCAATTCACTGGGTGTATTTAACAGCAAAGATTGAGAGTTTTTTTGATTGGTCAGTAGGTTGATAGGGAGAAACATCCAAGAGAAAAAAGCAAGACACGATTAAATGGCCTCTTTCTGATTCTATCTTGTGCTCCTGCAGATTCCATACACTCTTTTCATAAAATACCACAATCTCCTGCTTTGGCACTGGATCTAAATCCTGGAATTTCCCACCAATACTCACGGAATCCAGATGGACTAAAATGGTTCAAGTTGGTTACCAACAGTGTTCTCAAAATGAAGGCAACAACTTGCAACAGATTCTTCTGGTTATTGCTCGAATTAGGAATATTGCAAATATGAGGTAGGAGGGAGTTCATGAGACAGGAGCAGTGAGAAATTTTTAAAAAAAGTTCCAGTTTCCTGGTAAATAACGTTTCCAAGTGTTTTCCCATGTGGAGCATCAGGAGCAGGGAGGAGAACCGAATCAAAGTGAAGACACAGAATTGAGGCATCAGGATGAACACACAGGGACACACAGTGACAAGAACCAGCTGTGAGGACTTGCTGAAAGAAACAGTACCGGGAGTGTATGTTTTTAATCCTGGTGTTGAGATAAACATTTCTTCTTTTTGGGATACATCTAGAAAGCAGTAGAATACCAGGGCGTGGGGGGGTGGGGGGGTGGGGAACACGTTTCATTTTAGCTGATGCTCACTGTTCCTGCTTTGTAGGGTAATTAAATTAAGAGCTAGTGAAATTATTAAATCAGAGAGGTGACAAGACAACAGTTTACAAATTATTGCATCACATGACAAGATTACAATACCACAGCACAAATTTAATTCACACCCACCCCCTACAGGAGGACATACAGCCTTAAACACAGAATTGGGCTTATAATAAACTAATGCGTGAGTCACTACTTCAGACCCAAGAAGAGTTTACGAGGCTAAATTTACTGCACAAGAATTAAAGATTAAAATCAATATATCAACAGATTACTAGGAAGATCACACTTCAACAAAAATTGGTTTAGATTATTCCACACGTTTGTTAAACAACCATGAAGATATCCAAAAACCATCCAATCAAAAGATTCATTCCACAATGACAAAACTGGGCTTCAATTTCAAAGTTCAAAAGTACATTTATAATCAAAGTATGGATACATTATACAATCTGCTAACCAGCAATCACGAAACGAAACCCCAAAAAACCCATATATAAAACAAGACTGAACACTCAATGAGCAAAGAGAAAAAAAATCATGCAAAGAAAACATAAGAAAAGGACCGAACATGCAATGTGCACAGAACAAATAAAAAACACTAACAAATAGCATTCTGAACTGGTGTGCAATGTAGTTCAGCATAGTTCCTGTCTGTTTACCCCGTCACCTCACTGCCTTTGATCTTCCAGATTCCTCCATCCATATCCATCATATAAATACAACCTCAGCCATCAAGTAGTACTGATTTCAACAGCTTCAGCTACATACAGCTAACATAGCTCATCTTCCTTCCACATACACAGCTGTGCCTTTCTATTTCAATATGTTTCTATAACAGATTTGTTTTTTCAGTTGATGCTTCTAAAAATTAGTTGATTTTTGTTCTGCACCTCATCACAATTTACTTAAAGGTCATTTGCCTTTGGTTAACACACCATTAACGATTTGTTCCCCATCTTGGAGTGCCAATACCCACTGGACTTTAGAAGAATGAAGAGGATCTCAATGAAACATACAGAATATTGTAAAACCTAAACAGGGAGGATGTGGACAGGATGATTCAATTAGTGGAAGAGTTGAGAACCAGAGCGCATAGCCTCAGTACAAAACAAAGTCCCTTTAGAACAGTGATGAAGAGGAGGTTTATTTTTGCTAGAGGATGGTGGACTTTGCCACAGATGGCTGTGGAGGGCAAGTATTTGGGCAGATTTAAAGCAAAAGGTCAATAGGTTCTTGATTAGGAAGGGTCCAAAGATTATGTGGAGAAGGCAGGAGAATGGTACTGAGAGGGAAATAAATAAGCCATGATTGAATAGCAAATCACACTATGGGCCAAATGGCCTAATTCTGCTCCTTTGTCCTCTGGCCCTTCTACCTCCCACTCTTGTAAATGAACACACTTGCCTTATTACCTTTCCACTTTTGAGGAGGTGGCCTTGACCCAAAATGAGAATGTCTTTTCCCTATTTCAGATGGTGCTTCATCTTTGAATTTCCATGTCCACCTTTCTTGTGCTCAAAGCATCTAAGCATATTTGAATCATCTGATCACAACATTCATGATGCAGAGGATTCCCATAAGAATTGAGTGTGGCACTGTGTTGTTGCTATTCACTGATCATGGCTGACAGCAATAAAGGATAGAGCACACATGACCTCTGCACCACTTGGCTACAGGAAGGAAAAGCTTACCAGGGAACTGAAGGGAAGCAAATGGCTGGGAATCAGCCAAGAACATTTACAAGGAGGCTGCAGGACTTGAGTATCTAGATGACAGGAGAATGAGGGGAGGTTTGATAGAGGTATACAAAATTATGAGAGGTACAGATGAGGGTAAATGCAAGCAGGAATTTGCCACTAAGGTTGGGTGAGACTAGAACTAGAGGTCATGGGTTAAGGGTGTTTAAGGGAAACGAAACACGATCAGCACTTTCTCCCTAAAATCCTGAATTATATAATTATTGTGTCTCACCTACTTCAATAAGAAGTCACAGATAAAGCAGACACAGTTAAAAAAAAACTGATGGGCAGAGGTGTGAACTGTGCCATTATAATCCAACAACTTGAACTACTGGCAATTGTTAACAGATTTGCAAACAGGCTTCTAAAAAAAGCTTCTTCCATTAATTTATTCTAATTACTCATGGTTTAATAAATAATTAATTCAACAAAACTGTTCAAAATGTCTACAAAATATGGCCCATGAGTTTTCAAAAAGAGAGGTTTTATTTTTGCTACTTTCCAATGTAGGTGCTCTACTTTCCTCTCACATTCCAAAAGCATGCAAGTTGATACATGGACACAAGAGGCTGCAGATGGTGTTGGTATTGACACAGCGTCCTGACAAGTTGCACCTCCACCTAGTATGGGAGCAGTTGAGCACTGGACCAGAAGACCCCACAAAAGGACTGCGATAACAGCTGAGATGATCCTTGGGGTCTCCTTGCTATCATCGGGGACATTTATCAGGAACGCTGCATACGCCGAGCCCTTAGTATGATCAAAGATCCCACCCGTCCATCCAGCATCCGCTTGGACTCTCTACCATCAGGCCGGAGACTACAATGGAGACTACAGGAATGGTCAGGATGAGAAACAGTTTCTTCCATCAGGCTTCTGAACTCTCAGCCTCATCGTCTTCAAAGGGTCACTGCTTAATCTGATCCACAGCTTATAGTATTTAATATTAATGCACATTAGTTTGTTATTTGTGCGTGGTTCATCTGTAGATTTTATCCTTCCTTTCATAAATTATTGTGTGTTATGTGCTTTACACCTGGTTCAAAGAAACGTCGTGTCTATACAAATTTCCAGGTTATAAACACTATATGCATGTATATAGTTAAATAATATTAAATTTCACTTGACTTGACAATACATATAAACACACACTAACTTAAATACATAGACTGACTGCATGTACATAAAATCATGCCAGGTACAGGAGTATCTATACACAAGGTGATTTGTACAGAAAATGATAAAGTAGTGGTGGAGTGGGTTAATGGGTGGAAGTGTTGATCAGCCTAACGGCAAGGGGAGGCATATTTTTGAATCTGGTAGCCCTGGTATGGATGCTACATAGCCTCTTCCCTAACAATCCATATTACTGATTAATAGTAATGTGGCAATGATGGCACACGATTTTACACATTGCATGTTCCCACACACAGCAAATTTGTAATAAGATCAATGAAATCCATACATACATCAGGGCAACTCCCTAGCTTTTGTTCAAATCTGCACAAGTATCTTGAATGGGACCTTTCAAGTGAGGAGATAAGAGTTCTCCAAATTGAGTGCAGCTAGCAGATCAACAGAGCTTGTCAAAATTCTTTATGATATTTGCCCATTCAGGCTAAAATGGAATTAAACATAGCTGCAGTATCCCTTAAAATCAATTAGGCCTGATAAATGTGGGCCTGTCCTGTGCGATAAGCAAGGTCTGTGAGCACCCTCTGCCCTAAATGGTTCACAGTAAACGAGCTGCGAGTGAAATGGTGTCATTCAGGAAGGAGGAAAATAAAAGGCTCTTGGCATTAAAGTGCAGATTAAATATCATATTGTAAAATTCCAAAAGGCCAGGTGAGGAAAAAATAAAACAAATTAGTTTTTTTTTTGCTTGCCACTCTTAAGCTTTTTGTGAACATGCCAAGTGAATTATATGGGGATATTACAGCAACTCATCTCCAGAGGCAACCAACAATAGATTTGTTTTACTAACCAGTCACATTTCTTTGACAGGGCAGCAGAAACTCATTTTTAAAATTGAAGGCTTCTCTAAACATTAAAACTTGCGGCTGAAGCAATCTTCAAAGCTGCAGCATTTCAAAGTACCCAAAAAAAAATATCAGGTCAACGTTTTATCTTTCTCCACCTCAGCCTTCCAGCCATTTTCCCCGCATGCACTGACACCTGCAAAAATATTTCTGAGAAAAAGAGTTAACCACATCCCTCAGAAACACTTTTTGAGCACTTAAGAAAATTGCGTTAACATACTGTAGTCATCATTCTGGTCTTTGAGTCAGGTTTGAGTACCACTTACCCAAAATTATTATTTATTTATTTATATTTATTTATCTATCTATTTATTTATTTAAGCAAGCAAGCATTGACACAATGTCACAAGGCACTGGGAAGGTTCCCAGGTCTCTGAGCACCACAGACAGTTCTGAGAAGCGACCTTACATATGTAGTGAACAGAAATTAATGAAAAATAGAAAAACAATGCATAAACCGAAAATTGAAGAGCTCAGTTGTATATCGAAAGAATGAATTTGTCAGCATCGGAGTGAATACATGCCGCTTAACAGTATGCTGATAATTCTGAATGTTTGATTGCTTCATTATCTGAAAATTTGAAGTAATTGTGAATATTCAGCAGGGTGGCTGCAGAAATTTAAGGCAGAGCATTAAACTTTTACAGACTAAAATTTTTAAAGATGAAGTATATGGTAACTCGAGGGGCCGAATGGTCTACTTCTGCACCTATTGTCTATTATCTATTGTAATCACAAAGCAGCAGAGAAATTAATTGATGAGTTTGCGAAGATCGCCACTGATAGAAATCTAGCACCAAATCTAATTCTAATTGTTTTTATACCCGACATAAAACCTTCAGTAAAATGCAAATACAATGTACTGTAACTTATTCACCAATATACAGCAACATAGGTGAGATCAAATGCTGTTTTTTGTTGTTCAACCTGATTCAGGTATTTTCCTGATGCTGCTGTGGTGTTTTTTGTTAGCCAATACACATTATGTTTCTGGTATGAATTAATTTTTACTGTTAAGTACATATATATGATGAACAAGTGTGCACACGAGCAGCATACAAATTCCGAGTAGGAAATAATGGCGATCAAAACTATCCCATTATACATTCCAAAATCCAAAAACATCCCTGAACTCCAAAATACATCTGGCTCCAAACATTTCGTATAAAGGGCACCCAACATGTGTTACAGATATTTGCACTAACTATTCAAGAAAACCATAACTGACAATCTGCACATAAAAGTGAAGAGAGTAAAAATTACATTGAATGGTTTCCTTCTAATTTTACATAAGCATATTTGGAGAAAAATGGTCATCACAATAGTGATGAAGATGATACAACAGTCCACAAAGAATTAGCATCCAGACTTAGACAGGAATCTGTAGTACAAGGCATAATATGAAGGAATTAAAGAACAGCGCAATTGAAACTACTGCATAACTTTATATTATGTTATAAAAGACCATTGGACAAATAAAAAACATTGTCCTGGAATGATACCAATGAAATGACTTTACTCATCAGGACAGATTGAATATCTGCATCATCTTATTTCTTGGTGATCTTTCAATTCATTCAAAGACCGTGGAAGGATTATAGAGTTTCCAATCTCAAGCTCACATGATGTTTAAACTTAAAGTAGAACACACAACATGCAACTCACTATGTACACAGACATTGTGTCGCTGGGTCATTTCAAAGCAAATTACCGCTCTGTGGCCTTCAAGGACTTAACCAACGTAGCTGACAAATCTACACTGCATCTTAAAAAGGTATTCAGTCACAAGGCATGGACATGAAAGAGATGCAAAGGACACGCTGTGAAGTCATCCGTATCACTTGAAAGTTTTCAACTGAGTTCCTCCAAAGTTAAGAAATTCATATCCATGATCCCAAAATTTCCACAGCTCCAATACTGTATTTAAGATTGCTAATGACACCACTGTTGTTGGCCAAATCAAAAGGTAGTGACAAATCAGCACAGAGGTTGGACCATGCCACAACAACCACCTCTCAACTCAGTAAAAGAAAATGATGATTACTGACTACAACAGGAAGAAATTGGGGGTCCATGAGCCAGTGCTCATTGGGAGAATGGAGGTTCCCTCAATGAGAGGGTCAGTAAATTTAAATCCCTGGTGTGTTACCATATCAAAGGATCTGTCCTGCGACCACTATGCAAGTGCCATTTCAAAGAAAGCACAGCAGCACCTCTACTTTCTTAGGAGTTTGAGCAGATTCGACATGTCACCTAAAACCCTGACAAACTCCTATAGATGCATAGTGAAGAGTATCCTGGCTGGTTGTGTCACAGCCTATGCCCAAAAACAGAAAAGCCTACAAAAAGTGGTAGATTCAGCCCAGCTCATCACAGGAAAAGCACTCCCCACCATTGAGCACACCTACAACAAGGACTCAAAAATCGTTTTGTGTCATTTCCTGAACACACATAAGGAGAATGAAATAATTGCTACACTAGATCTGATGTAGCACACAGGAAAAAAAAACACACAAAAGACAATGAACGTAATAATTTTAAATAACAATAAGTGTAAATACATAAGATAGCTTGTATACATAGATCGATTGTATGTCCTTAGAGTGATGCTAGGCTGTGCGTAAGGTGACAGGTGGGAAATAACGAAGCAGTGGTGGAGTTACTGGGTGGAGGTGTTGATCAGCGTTACTGAGTCCAGTGGTCCTGGAGTGCTCCCACAAGTATCCAACATCTAGGACTCCTGGCATCCTAGCCAAGCTTTCTTCTCGCTGCTGCTATTGGGAAAGAGGTACAACAGCCTTGGGGCCCACACCTCCAAGCTCAGGATCAGGTTCCCGAACCAGAATGAGTAACTTCACTCACCACAACACTGAACTGGTCACTGAACACAACCTATGGACTCACTTTCAAGAATTCTGCAGCTGATGTCCGCAGTATTATTTATTTACTTACTTATTACTAGTTTTTTTTTGTATTTGCACACTGGATGCTTTTGGTATTTGTGCGTAGTTTTTCACTGATTCTAATCTTTGACCTTTTGAAGTACACAATTTATGTTAACCAAAATGAATGAATGAGGAAATATCTATAAAGCCTATTGATTTTATATAGACCTGGCATAAACTCACTGTGACAGTACAAAATCTAAACAAGTCAGAAGACTAAAGAAACTTCAGTTGATCAAAATTAATGAACTCATTGTGCAAAAAGAGCTGCAGGATGTTCAAGTTTAACGCAGTACAGGTCTTTTTCATAACACAACATGATGCACTTGAGAAAATTATTAACTCAGAACGTTCCTGGAAAAAAGCCCACTCAAAAAGACCGAATAGTCGAGACTACAGCAATACTTCTTTGACATTAAAGCAGCCTCCCTTCACAGCTCAAATTACATTATGCTGCAAATGTTATTCTCATTGCAAGGGAATGGAATTAATAGGACTGATCTTTCAAAGAGCCGTTATAAGCACAATGATTGTATGAAATATAATGATTTGAGAAGCACATTGCCCCAGTTAAAAAAACCAATCAGCAAGATTTTGGAATTTTTCACTGAAGGGTGGGTGGGTGGGATGTTAGCTATGAAAGTAGATTTCTTCCCCATTTATTGAACAGAATTATGGTCATTATGAACCATTAGAACAGACAGACACTTCAACTAGAAGTGGAGCAGGACCCATAATCTTGTGGCCCAAAAGCAAAAATTTATCAAAGTAACAAGCAACTTTGTCCTGACATGGAGGTAAATTAAAAAAAGGTTACCCAAGTATGGCACCACAATTTAAAGTCCCAAACATCTTAAATGTGCAAGCAAAAAAATAATTGATGATTCCTGATTATTTACAGAATTTACATCCAACAGATTACACTTGGTACTATCACTGCTGTAATAACCCTCAACTAGACCATGCCTGATAGTTGGCAAGGGAAATACAATGAGAAAATGGGAAAGTGTGATGAATAAAAAGAAAGTGCAGGCACAAAGAATCAAATAATTTCTTAATTTATAAGACAAATTCCCATCGACCTGGCTCTACTTTAAGTGGCAGTCTTCTTGTTTAAAAAAGCTGCAAAAAAAGTGTAGATATAAAATCGAGAATAAATACTTTTATTGTTGGTGACATTTCTCAAAGCAGTTCTGACCACTGAAGTAAATGATCTCTCCAAAATCAATATCCAAATAAATATTTGTTCAGAGGTTCTATTTCAACAATCCTCTAGATATGTGTCTATTTATTGAAAGTATATAGATCATATTTGGGAATACAGTGATAACATTTAATATACTCTGTTTTTGGAATTAGATGTAGGAGTGAGCAATTTAAATCTGGGAAGTATTCTTGGGTTGTTTGTAGAAGACTGACCAATGATTGAGATTTTTGAAGCACCTAGAAGTCATTGATGGCTATTACACTTCCTGAATAATTAAGACAGCGGAATGTTGCTGCCTACTGCAAGCAGTTGTACACCCACAGTGGAAATGATATGGGTCTTTTCCTCATGTGGGACCAATAACTGAAACAAATATTCAGGTAGAGGTCCTTTGAAACATTAAAACTGTTGATACTGCAAGATCCAGCAGTGTGCATGTCTTGATAACTTTTCATGAGAGCATAAACCAATAAAAGTCATTCCAAATGACTGAGTTTATTCCTGGAATTTAATGAGGGAACTAATGCACTTGGCCAACTATAATAAACAAGGCAGGAATACCAACAGTAGTCTATGTGCTAACAAAAAAAATTCTGATTAGTTACAAAATGCTCATAAATTGCATATAATTCTAAACATATATAAACTACAAGTTAACAACAGTAGAGTTGCAGAATTATTCAAACAATTTAAGTATTATGTTGGAGCTAAGTGTACACCCATCAAAACACAATTTTAGGGTTTATGGCACACAGGCCTAAACACTCAATTACAGACTGTTTGCTAACAAGTTTATTATAGGGGAAAAAAGAAATGGTTTTGGTCTTACTAAACAATGACAGCTTGTAAAAAAAAATGGGAGTCTTGGAAGAGGACAGAATAAAAACAGAAACTACTGAAAGTATTCAGTGGGTCAGACAGCTTCTGTGATTTAGATACAGATCTGCAATGAGCATTTATTCTGGAATGTTAACACTTCTTTTTCTTTCCAAATATGCCACATGATCTATTGTACAGATTTTATTTCTGATTTCCAAAATCTACAGTGCTTTGCAGACCTGACGAGAACCATTGCTTCAGACAATGCAGGTCATGTTTGAATCGCAAAGGCAGATGGTATCTTCCCTGTTTCTTTGGTTCAATTTGAACCTTAGGACAGTTGAGATGAAACTCCCTAAATAAACATATAAAGTCTACACAAGATGACCATATTGTATATATATTTACAAGGATCATTAATATAAACTCAAAGAAAGAAGCAGACTATTGCAGGGCACCAGAGGTTGATTACAAGAACGTTTATTTCCCAAATCACAAAAAGAAATTCATTGCCACAAATAGCTGTGGAGGCCAAGTCATTAGGTATATTTAAAGCAGAGGTTGATTAGTGGAGGTGTCAAGAAGGTGGCAGGAGAACGGGATAATAAATCAGCTATGACTGAATGGGGTTGAGGGAACATGAATCAGCCACGACTGAATGGCAGAACTTATTTGATGGGCCAAATGGCCAAAGTCAGCTTCACCATCTTATGGTCTTAAATTGACAACTGTAGAACCAATTAAAAGGTGAGAACACACCAGCAAAAGAATGAGAGTTTAATTTGCAATAAATTTTTAAATTCTGACAAATCCTGCCAGATGACAAAGTCATAGAATTTTATGAATAATGTTCAACATTACTGCAAAACCATAATCTTTATCCTGCAATTGTTTTTCCAGTTACAACAATGCTCAAGCAGCCTTTTCCTGGTGCAACTGGTTCAGAGCACACAAACAGACTCCTGGTAAACTAATGGTGGTTTGTATCCAATGTTGAGAATGACATTAGCATTGTCATTAACAGTCTCTGGAATTTTAAGTGTTCAGTGAGAGCAGTAACTGAAATATAGCAAAGTGCTACCACAATAAAATTTTTCATAACTAATGAAATACTTATTTCCCAGTGAGTATGATAATGTTGCAATTATATTACCGGCCCTATAACCTGGGAAACATAAATTTAAATCCCAACACTGAGTTTAGTTTCAGTATAATCACACCAGGAGCAAAAATTTTGTTTCAAGATGAGCAATTGGATGGTTATAAATAGAGTCATAGAGAAGTACAGCACAGAAGCAGGCCATTCAGCCCCTCTAGTCCATGCCAAAACCATTTAAATTGCCTACTCCTATTGACCTACACGTGGAACTTAGCCCTCCATATCCCCACTACCCATGTACCTATCCAAACTTCTCTTAAATGTTGAAATCGAGATCGCATGCACCACTTTGTGCTGGCAGCTACTCCACACTCTCACGACTCTCTGAGAAGAAGTTTCCCCTCATGTTCCCTTAAACTTCTCACCTTTCACCCTTAACCCATGACCTCTTGTTGTAGTCCCACCCAACCTCAGTGGGAAAAGACTGCTTGCATTTACTCTATCTCCTCTCAATCTTCTAAAGAATACAGTCCTAACCTATTCAATCTTTCCTTATACGAGGGGTGATTCATAAGTTCGTGGCCTAAGGTAAAAGGAGATGAGTTATACAGTTCTCATTACATGTACATGCAGGTCAGCTCTTCGAGTGATTATGCAGAAAGTTTGAAGTTAATAACTCATCTCCTTCTACCTTAGGCCACAAACTTATCAATCACCCCTGCTGTGGACACTTTCTGGAGGTCCAAGATCTGTATACTCCACGACCGCTGGACTAAGTGTGTAAATGTAGCAGGGGACTATGATAAAAAATAAATGTGCTAGGTTTTCTAAAATGGACTCCTTCTACCTTAGGCCACAAGCTTATCAATCACCCCTCATAATTCAGGTCCTCCAGACCCATCAGCATCCATTCAACCCTGTTCACATCTTTCCTGTAAGTAGGTGACCAAAACTGCACACAATACTCCAAATTAGGCCTCACCAGTCTTATCCAACTTCAACATATCATCCCATCTTCTCTACTCAATATATTGATTTATGAAGGCCAATGTGTCAAAAGCTTTCTTCACAAACCTATCAACCTGTGACTCCACTTTCAACGAATTATGGACCTGCATTCCCAGATCCCATTGCTCTACCACACTCCTCAGTGCCCTATCATTCACTGTGCAAGTCCTACCCTGGTTGTTCTCATATGAAACATAGATGCTGCATGAGGTGCCAAACATTGCCAGCAATTTCCATATTTATTTCCACTTCTAGCATCAGCATATTTTTGGTTATTATTTTCCAAAACTGATTTCAGCTGTTTAGAGGCACAAGTAAAGTATGGTCTTCCATACAAAATATGAATGGCCATTGCCTGTAGTGCACTCAAGCACAAATCTGTTCTTCAGAACAGTAGCAAACCATTTTCCAACAGCCAGTAATGAAGACACAGCCAGGGAAAAGAGCATCTACTCCCCTCGCTAAGCAGCTAAGTATATTTACATATTTCTGTGAAGTGACTCCGACTTATCGAAACCGCAAAGAATATAGGTAACGGGCAAAGAGGGACTTCAGGTACAAAAGCAAACATACAAAAGGTTGGCGATTGGTAGGTTCCATTAACATCAATTTTACCAAAAGCACCACCAAGTTCACTGCAGTGCTAGATAAAAGGAGGAACCCAATTGCTTCTGGGAAGCCACAAAAGTGATTTGTTCAAGATGGAGGTTAACAGAAGAACTGTGAATATTTCAATGCTTTTACTGGGAGTTTCTGTTTCATTGAGCTGCACACAATATTACTGTACCCAATGCAAAAAAAATTGTGTTTCTCTTAAGTATCAAATGGAAATAGCAGAAGGTTATAGCTTAAAAACAACTCTGGGAACAAGCTCCACACAAAATAGAATTAATTACTATTTGAAGCTTCCATGTATTGTTCCCAATTGTAAGCCTGAAATATGCTGCTGGGTCATATGTGTACAAGGACATCATGGAGAGATAACGTCACATTTTAATAAAAATTATAGGGCGTAGTTTATACTAAAGTTCCCTAATGAACTCTAACATAGCACAATATAGTTTGTATATTTAAAAATTATTTGTACCTATTAAAATCAATTACTCTCAAGTAGTGGAAATCCCCCTAGACGTTCATGATTCAAACGCAGGATGCAGGCACGGCTGGCGATGCCTGTGTTTAATAATCATCTCCAACCACCTTGAGAAATTGGTGGCAAGTCACCTTCCTGGGCTGCTGAAATGGCGTAAGTGTTCCCAGAGGAGCCAGAAAACAGAGTTCCAGGATTTGACCAATCAACAATAAAGGAATCTCAACACATTTTCTGATCCTTTGGCAACGCACCCTGGTCCTATGGTTTTATTCTGATGTTTTGCATAGACCTTTGACACAATGGAAAGGTCACAACTGGGCAATCAAAAGATAGGAATTAATAGGTTGCTTTGATGTTAGTAAAAAGTCATATTTACTTCAGAAGGTATTAAGATGTTACCCTTCCTGAAAGACATCAGTGATCCATGTTTGTTTTTGTAATTCATAGTAGCTTCATAGTTACCATTACCAAATCTAGCTTTTTTGCTTGAAATGACATTAAATGATTAAATCCTGTGGTAATTTTCAAATTCGTGTCACCATACACAAAGGTTAAAATTATTTATTTTAAAGATGCAATTCTCCATTGTCTGTGGGAAGGAGCTGTGCATGACTAATGTAAGTTAGTGCTCAAAGATCAACATCGACTCGAAAGGCCAAAGGACCTTTATCTCCGTTCAATGACTCTAAAGTACTCTGATGTCAATATTTGCAATGAAGCTCAAGTATTTAATGTCAGAATGCTACTTATTAGTACTATTTCTTCAAGAAACCATTTCTTTCCACTTCCCATCAGTATAGTGGATTGAAAATAATTTCTCTTGCTTGCCCCTTCCAAGGCAGTAATCTCTGCAACTGCCAAATAGTAGAGTCATAACAGCACACTAATAAGAACATGTCACCTTAAAACAAATTCTTTATGGTTCATGTCACCCAGCATGGTCCTGTTATTAATTTTCCTCCCATCTCACAGCTCTGTACAAATGTTTTCTTCACCAGGCAACATGTTCTGTTCCTCAAAAACTGCCCTTCAAGCAAGTCTGGCCTAGCTTGGTGTGCTCCTTTCACCTGCAGCAGATACTTCCCCCTTCAGAATATGCTGTAAGCAAATACAGTGAGATAGGGTAACCATATTACATTTGCCTTCCTCACCATAGACTCTACCTGCAAGTTAACATTTAGGTTGTTCTGCACAAGGACTTTCAAATCCCTTTGCATCTCAGATCTTTGGATTTTCTGTGAACTTAACAGCAAAGCCATCTAGCCCATCATCTAAATCGTTGATTTAAAACACAAAAAGCAGTCCCAACACCAACTGCTGCAAAACGCTACTAATCACTGGCAGTCAACCAGAAAAGGAACCTTTTATTCCCAGTCTCTACTTCCTACCAATCAGCCAATGCTCTAACCATGTTAGTAACTTTCCTGTATACCATGGGCTTTCAACTTGGTAAGCAGCCTCATGTGTGGCACCTTGTCAAAGGCCTTCTGAAAGTCCAAATATACAACATCCACTGTATCCCCCTTATCTATCCTACTTGTAATCTCCTCAAAGAATTCCAACAAGTTCATCAGGCATAATTTCCCGGAGGAAACCATACTGACATTGTCCTATCTTGTTCTGCGTCACCAAATACTCCATAACCTCATCCTTAACAACTGATTCCAACATCTTCCCAACCATTGAGGTCAGGCTAACTGGTCTATAATCTCCTTTCCGCTGCCTTCCTCCTTTCTTAAATACTGGAGTGACATTGGCAATTTTCCCAGTCCTCTGGCACAGTGCCAGAGTCCAATGATTCTTGAAAGATCATTATTACTGCCTCCACAAACTCTCCTGTTACCTCTTTCAGAACACTAGAATGCAGTTCATCTGGCCCAGGTAGGTCTTTCAGCTTTTTGAGCACTTCCTCCCTTGCACTAGTAACTGCACTCACTTCTCTTCACCATCTGGCAGAATGCTAGCAAGTTCCACAGTAAAGACTGATGTAAATGACTAATGACAGTTTTAGTTGCTCTCTGTAGGTTTTTAAAAAGATTCCCAATCCCGTCTTCCCACTAATTTTTGCTTTGTTGTATGCCCTCCTTTTTGCTTTTACATTAGCTTTGACAGCCACGTCTGAACTATTTTGCCATTTGAGTATTTCTTTGTTTTTGGAATACATCTATTCTGCACCCTCCTCATTTTTCTCAAAAACTCACACCATTGTTGCTTTGCTGACATCCCTGCCAGTATCTCCTTTCAATTTACTTTGGCCAACTCCTCTCTCATACCACTGAAGGCAGGAGGATGGGATTGAAACCAACTCTAAAGGAAAAATCAGAATATCAGCATAACCAGAAAGTTGTTTCATTTTGTCTCCTCTCGATGACTAATGCCTCTTTGCCCCTTTATAAAAGGGGGGGGGGAGGCATATCCAATTGTCGGGTGAACGATTAGTTTTTGATGGTCTCTCTTTGGGTGTTTTGCTTGGTGGGAGGTGACTGCTGATACTTTTGCTGAAACAAGTAAGGGAAGGGGAAGGTTGATGCTTTACTGCTACTTGTACATGGGTGGTGGGAGTTCTAACATTTTTACTGTTACTCATTCTTTGGGGCATTTTTCTGTTTTTGTGGATGTCTGCTAGGAACAAGAATTTCATCTTGTACATTGTATACATTCTCTGATAATAAATAGAACTAATAAAATTGTAAGTTTAAACCTGTAGGAGTCATAATTACATTATCAATTTAGTTGCAGTTTAATGTAGAAATTGGAAGGCAATTCATTTGTCTTGCTTTTCCATTGTACTTAAATTGCTTTTGCCTTTGCTTCCTTTTCCCCTTGTACTGTCCTGGTGTACAAAATAACGTGGAGAATAAAATAGGGGGAATACACACAGTTGTTTTCCACAGGGCTGGGAAATCAGAAACTAGAGGGCAGAGATTTACAGTGAGAAGGGAGAGATTCACAGGAACCTGAAGGGCACTATTTTCACCCAGAGGAAGGTCAGCATCTGGACTGAGCTTCCAAAAGCGAGACCAGTACATTAACAACATTCAAAATGGTACTTGGGAAGCTGGATAGAAATGCTGAGAAGGATATGGTCAAACGCAGGCAAATGGGACAAGTTTAGCTAGAAATCTTCATTGGCACTGAGTAGTTGGGCCAACGAGCCCATTTCCTTGCCTGATGGCTCTAGGACATTACTGAAGTGATGAAAGGATCTTTATGGATGCATACAAAGTTTCCACAATACCTCTATTAGCATAACAATAATGAACTAATTTACCATTTTAAAGTCTGTTTTTTTAAAAAAAAGCAATTGTACTTGAATTTTTCAAACAATGATAAGAACTGAAAGAATACTCCAATAGGGCAGCAAATAGGGTGGAAATGGGAGCTGTAAGCAGCCAACACTAAAGCTACATCCACACTATGCCGGATAAATCCATAACCGAAGCTTTTTCTCTTTGTTTTTACCCTCCGTCCACACTAAAATGGTGTTTTCGTCCCCCGAAACCGGAGCTTTTCAGAAACGCTTTCCAGGGTGGGTATTTTTGAAAACGCTGCTCAGGCAGATCAGTGTGGACGGGGTAACCAGAGAAATCTGAAAACGCTGTCAGACGGCAGCACGCTATTTCATTGTTTTCTTGAACGCAACCTAACAATTTCAGAACAGACAGCAACAAGGCTGAAGCCAGAAGAGTTAGAAATGTACTCACCAAATACTTTGACCCATAACTCACTGAATAAATAAGTATACTGTACTGACTTTGCCGTTTTCTGTCCTTGCTCGTATGAAGGTGGTTTACCTATTTATGCAAGTACTTCTCTGACAATAGATGTCACAATGTAACATTGTATGGAAATACAAGATAACACTGATTGCAGACATGTTTTATACATTTAACAAGGTGCTTTATTAATGCAACAGAGTTAGTCAGTTTTTCAATGTTGGTCGTCAGCCGGGTCAATCTGTCCATGAACTCCCTGTCAGTTGCCTCCATACACTACAGTATTTGTTTTTTTTTAAGTTCTCCTGTACGAAAGCCAACAACTGTCCATCGTTTTAAGTTTTTCTAGTCTGTAACTACACAAACATGCACTTTTATGGCGAGATTCAATACCAAACATGTCGCTTGTTTTCGGTAGATGTGTCCTGCACATGCACAGGAGGAGGAGATTCACCAAAATCTCTGTTTCAATGTGGATAGGGATATTTTCAATAACGCATACTGTGGACGCCTGTCGTTTTTAACTCAAAACCGGCATTTTCAAAATTATCCTGTCTAGTGTGGATGTAGCCTAAATCCGCACAGTGCTTCAAGTGTGGATCAATAAAGCCCTAAACAACTACATATCAAAAATTCAGTGCTGCAACAGTGATTTCTATGATTTGCTCTAATTGGTTACTGAATTTACTAAAAATATTGGCCCTTTTCCTGAAAATAAACTTAGAAATGGAAGACAAATCAATTTTGATGATCCAAATTATTGTCTAGAGCACAGAACCACATGGATGTTTGTTCACTAAGTTTACATTAAGAAACTTGGGCACAGCATTGTGGGCCAAAGGGTCTGCATTGTGCTGTGGACTTTCTATGTTTCTAAACTATTTGACGAGCTCCCTGTACCAGGACCACATTACTGACAGGAAAGGATAGTGGACGACAGAATAACCTGCCGATCATCTCTTCCATTCCCCCTCCTCCATCCCTTTCTCCCATGGTCCCCTCCTCTCTTCTATGCTGTTTCTTGACCCTCTCCCACAATCATTCAGTCTATTTCTAACTTATGAACAGCTGGGGTTATATGTATATATTTCTCAGGAACAGAACCCTATCGTAACCTAGGGATTGCCTATGTCTAAAAAGCATATCATTTCTACCCCAGCACACCAAAAGTATGATCCAATTAAACCCCATCAATCTGTATGAGGCTATAAACATACTTTTTTCATGTCCACTTCCAAATATCTTTTTTGTATAGCATATGAATGAACCGTTTCAAATCTTGATAAAAAATAAACAATGTTTTCATTTTGACTCTAATTATTTTGCCAATTATTTAAAACCATGACAACTGGGTAGAGTGGATAGAGAATTTGCTGTATTTGCTTGCCCAAACATTCACCACCGTCCACAAATGCAGATTATTTAAAATATTCACTTAACCTTGCCCACTTTCAGATGAATAATACACCTTTTCTCGTCTCTCTGCTTAACAGCTCCATTGCCCTCCACACCATTCTGGCGCCCCTGTTGAAAAAAGAATCCCCAAAAGAATTGCAGATCCCAGAGAAACAAAATAAAACAGAATTTGCTGGAAATATTCGGCAAATCAAGCGTCATTCTTTAGAGAGAGAAGCAAGAGAACTTTTCAGGGCAGTGAAGGGGTCATTAACTTGAAATATTAACTACAGCGTTCTCTCTCTCGAGAATGATGCCTGACTTGCTGAGCACTCATCGCTTTTTATTTTTATTCTAGCTCCCTGACTTGGTACTTCTCCAAGATCCTCGACATCATAATTACACAAGGCCATACAGCACGAAGTCAATTAAATATTGTACTCAATTGATCCTGATCACTTCTCTCCCAAGACAAGTTCAATGTTCTTCCTTCACCAATGTTCTGTCTGTGTCATTCTAAGTTATTATCAACTCTGACATTTCCCACTCCCCCCAGAACAAGCCCCAAAGCATCTTCCCGT
Organism: Hypanus sabinus; assembly: GCF_030144855.1. NCBI lineage: Eukaryota > Metazoa > Chordata > Chondrichthyes > Myliobatiformes > Dasyatidae > Hypanus > Hypanus sabinus. Next base: position 37,873,694 of record NC_082711.1, read on the forward strand.
TTCTTTTTATACTCCGTAATTCACTCTGTAACACCCTTCACCAATAGTCATTCTCCCTTTCTTTGCATTTCCGCTTCTAATCTACACCACCTGCTTTCCTCCCTTCGCATTCATTCTCTCCTCCAGTTACTCTAACCCAAGCACTACTGCCAAGTGGTTCCAGCTGGCACAGTTTTGGCAAGAACTCAACATCCCATTAGGAGTCCCGCAGACAATACACAGCAGCATAAAACACTTCATCGGCAGGACAGAAGCGGAATGAAATCCAGTCCAAATCCATCTGGAAGCAAACACTGACATTCAAGCAGGACCTCTGAAGTTCTGACCTCCGTGTCAAATACTGACTGCTGGACCACATTCAGCTTTGGCACTTCTTATATATGGTTCAGGGCCAGCAACTGGCATTTCTTTCCCTAACTCAGAAACATCCTCTTGCCCATCTAAAATCTCCTTCTCTATTTTTCCACACATCTACTTATGCAATCAGACTACCAATATTTTCCAGATTTTCAGAATGACTCAATTTCACCAGATTGCTTGCATGTAATTAACTTTGCAAGACATGAATATTTCTAATATTCACTTCCAGTAGCATTACTGGAACTAAATAACCATTAATAGGCAATATTAAGAGAACCATTAGGAGGTTATTAGGAGGCGGACCTTAGGAGGGAGTAGGAGACAGTTTAGGAGGGATAATGGCGCCTAACGGCGACTCCTTTGCTTGCATCTTCGGAAGCAGCTCTATTTCTACCTTAATTTCTTTATTTTTCCCTTTCAGGGTTCTTTTGAAGACCCTGACCTGGAGTTCCACGTAGGCTTCAGTTCTTTGCGGGAATGGGACCTGTTCTCGGGGTTCCACGACTGGTCATTATTCAACATGCCATGGGTTCGGCCTGAGAGTCACGATCATGTTTGGAAGCCTAAGATCTCGGGGCTCTGGTGATCGGTGGATCGAGGGTCAGTGTCACTGCAGGAGACTCACGTGCCGTCAGGGAGGCCAGAAAATCTTTCACTGTGGGCCCGAAGACCTGAGATCTTTGCGATCTTTGGACACAGAGCTGGAAAAAAAGTGACGAAATGGACTTTTAACACCGTAAACCAGTGGGTTGTTGTTATGTCTCCCACTCATTGTGAAAATGAGGGACACCTCCCTCTTACTTGCCAGGGAGAGAGAGAACCTGTAGTTAGTCAAATTTCAGATGAAATGCAAGGCCTTTGGGGTAACTTTGGTCTGTGCTTTTGCTATTGCTGATCACACGCTTGGGCTCGATGATGGTACCGATGGGAATTTTTTTTCTGCTGGTGGGGGGGTGGGGGATCGTTGCTCACTGTCGCTTATGCATGGGAGGGGGAGTGGGGAGTTCTTTGGGGTTCTCACGTTTGACTGTCGTTCACTCTTTGGGGCACCTCTGTTTTCATGGATGTTTGGAAACAAAAAGCATTTCAGGATGTATATTGTATGCATTTCTCTGACATTAAATTTGACCTTTGGACCATCACACTATGCATTGTTAATTTCAAACCACCATCTCAGCCACTAGAGCATCAAGTTATTCAACCACATATTCACATGTCCATTTTCTTTTACCTCATTGGTTCAATGTCTATAATACTTCAATACCTCATTATATTCATCTATTACAAAACTTATCCCCCATTATGTTTAAGAAAATAACCTTCCTAGCCAATAAAATACAGCACAAAAATGCGTTGTTCTGGAAAATCCAATCAACTCTTTGCTTGGTTCATGACACTTAAAAGGAAAGGGATAAAGAGATTCAAAATCATGAGAGAAATTGTTTTACCTTTAACAACCTGAACAGATTACTATGAGCTAACAAAGAAACTAGCAAATACCACTATCCTGAGGTAAGGACAAATGGAGCAGAGTTCACACACACAGTGACTGCCAGTTAGATGGTTCTGTAATCCAGACTATACTGGGTGTTCTTCTGACTTGATCACAGCTCATCATATCCGCGTTCTTCTTACTCTTCCACACCCCCCACCCCCCCCCCCCCCCACCAACTTCCCAGAAGTTCTGAATTTAATTCAACCCAATTCCCTGGAAAGCGACTCACAAAACAATACAGCACAGGAACACAATGTTGCCGAACTAATTAAATTAGTAATCAAATGGCAACTAATCTCTTCTGCCTATACAAAGTCCATGTCCTTCCATTTTCCTCACTTTTATGTGACTATCTAAAAGTCTCTTAAAAGCCCCTAATGTATCTGCATCTACCACTACCCTGAGCAGCACATTCCAGGCACCCACCAGTCTAAAAACCTTGCTCCTCACATCTCCTTTGAAATTACACTCCTTTCACCTTAAATGCATGCCCTCTACTGTTAGACATTTCAACCCTGGGAAAAAGATTCTGTCTGTCTAAGCTTCATATAATCTTATAAAACTCTATCTGATCTCCCCTTATCCTTTGCCGCTCCAGAGAAAACATCCCAAGATTTCCTAACCTCTCAATATAGCACATGCTCTCTAATCTGGTCAGCATCCTGGCAAACTTCTTCTGCACCCTCTCCAAAGCCTCAACATCCTTCCTTTAACTGTCTACAATATTGCAAATGTGGCATAACTGGCGTTTTATGAAGCTGCAACATAACTTACTGACTTTTGAACTCAATGCCTCAACTAATAAAGGCAAGCATGGCACATACCTTCTGAACCACCCTATCAATCTGCATAGCCACTTTCAGGGACTTGTACTTGGAGCCCAAGATCCTTCTGCTCATCAACACTGTTAAGGGTTTTGCCCCCAACAGTGGACTGTCTCTACATTTCATCTACCAAGGTGAAACCCACACATTTGGCTGGGTTAAACTCAATCTGCCATTTCTGCAACTGAGTTATATCCCACCATACACTTTGATAGCTTTCTACCCTATCCACAACACCAATTTTCAAAACTTCCTAACCTACCATCATACATCACAAACAACAGAGGTCCCAGTAAAGATCCCTGCAGAACACCACTAATCTCACACCTCCAGCTAAAACAAGTCCCTTTCACCACTACCCTTTATCTTCTATGGACAAGTAGTTCTGAATCGAAACAGCCAATTCACCACCGATCCCATGCATCTTAATCTTCTGGATGAGCCTCCCTAGAAGGAACCTAACAAGTACCTTACTAAAATCCATACAGACAACATTTACAGTTCTAGCTTCATCAATCACCCTTGGCAAAAAACTTAAGTAAGTTAGTAAGACCCAACTTACTCTGCACAAAGCCATACTGGAACTCTCCAATTAGACCACCATTTTCCAAATGCTCATAAATCCTATTCCAAAGAACTCTCTCCAGTAACTTCCCAACCAGTGACGTGAGACTCTCCAGTCCACAGTTTCCAGGATTATCCCTGGTTCCTTTTACGAACAGTAGAACAATGAACTCAATGACATCTGGCTGAATAAAAACAAGTCCATTTGTAAACAAGACTGGCCACTTACTGCAGGTAATCACTAGAACCATTATGGAACTGGGCAAACAACAAGCCAAGTTAAACATCAAGGAAATGTGACACCAGCTAACATACCTGTATTAAGTATGCATACATAGTTCTGGTGTCAAGGTATGGGCAGGGCAATATGCAAGGTCCTGAACACATACATATGTGCCAGATTTACTGATTCTTCATGCTGTCATTCAGACACTGACTGATTAACAAGAGATGTTCTCTGCCTGCATGCTTCATAAACTGGGGATATTTAGCCAGCTTCACAAATTGTTAATTCGTAACCTACCTGCAATGAAACAGGGACATTAGGCCAACCTAGTTTACTGGAGATGTCATTTCCAAACAGTCAAACAACATTGCACAGAGCCAATGACAAATGATAGAATCTATAATTACAAGATCAGTCGGACTTGGAGATAATCAGACACAGTGCTCTGAAACATAAAGGTACACAACTCAAAAATCAAACACTAGAGCAGATGAAGGAGCAACAGAAAACATTGAAAATATACAGCAGGTCAAACTGCACTGGTAAATAAGAAAGTAATCTATTTTCTCTCTCCAACACACTTCTAAACGTAGTTAGTTGATTAGAGATACAGCACGGAATGAGCCCTTCTGGCTCCTTGAGCCTTGCCACCCAGCATTCCCCAGTTTAACCTTAGACTAATCACAGGACAATTTACAATCACCTAGTAACCTACTAACCAATACATCTTTAGATCGTGGGAGGAAACTGGAGAACCAGAAGAAAACACACGTTCCATGGAGGGACGAAATAGGACTCCTTACAGACGACGATGGAATTGAACTTCAAATTCCATCGCCCTGAGCTGTTATTGGGCATTGCTGCAGTATTTGAGAGACACAGAGACAGCAGATGCCAGAGATTGAAGCAACAGAGAAAGTGCTGAAGGAACTCAGCAACTGTAAATGGAAATGGAAATGCACCCAGGGCATGCCCTTTTCTCACTGTTACCATCAGGTAGGAGGTACAGAAGCCTGAAGGCACACGATCAGCAATTCAGGAACAGCTTCTTCCCCTCTGCCACCTGATTCCTAAATGGACACTGAATCTTTGGACACTACCTCACTTCTTTTTAAAAAAAATACACAGTATTTCTGTTTTTGAATAGATTTTTAAAAATCCATATGTATACTGTAATTATTTATTATTAGTTTATTTATTTTTATTATTTTCTCTGCTAGATTATGTATTGCATTGAACTGCTGCTATGTTAATAACTTTCATGTCACAGGCCAGTGACAATAAACCCGATTCTGATGTCAATATTTTGGGTGAGGTCTTTTCATCTGGAATACTTTTTTTTTCCCTTTTAAAAAAGTGATAGGTTTTGGCTGCATGGAAGACAAACTGGATAGATCAGGAGGAGAGAGAACACAAGAGTTTGCGGAACAGTTTAACTGAAACCAGATAACTCAACGTTTCTGCCATCAAGTTAGAGAACACCCAGATGGAGTAGAAGGTGCTGTTTATCTAGTTTTCTGTTCCTCAATCCAGAAGAAGGGACACATCCCAAAACACTGACTATCCATTCCCCTCCATAAATGTGGCCTGACCAAGTTCCTCCAGTAGTTCTTGTATTGCTGGAAGTTCCCACTTTGTTTAGCATTTCCAGCCTTTGTCAGACTTTCTTTTAGAAAACAAGTCCCCACATTCATTGCCACACTGGACTGTAAACTGATCACACCTAGACTTCTGTTCTATTGGGAGGGGGAGGGGCAGAGAAAGCCGATTTACAGGAGCCTGAAGATCAAAACTCTGCATTTCAGAAAAAGCTTCTTCCATTCCACCATCTGAACTTCCATGAACACTACCTCCTTATTCATCTTTTATGCCATTTATTTATTTTTGGAATTTGTAGTAACTTTCATGTCTTGCACTGCTTGGTGCAAATCAGTGATAATAGATTGATTCTGATTCTAAAGGGAATGAGGTGTGGAGTGGGAAGTGGTAGCAGGAATGTGTAGGTGATGGGTAAATTAAGAGGGCAGCAGAGGGGAAAGATGGGTGATAGGGGCCAGTAGGATATAGGAAAACAGAACAGGTTAGGGAAATCTAATCAGTCAACCATGTGGCAGCAACTCAATGCATAAACACATGCAGACATGGTAAAGAGGTTCAGTTGTCGTTCAGGCCAAACATTGAAATGGGGAAGTAATGTGATCCAAGTAAATGACCGTAGAATGATTGTTGGTGCCAGACTGGGTGGTTCGTGTACCTCAAAAACTGCTGATTTCCTGGGATTTTTACACACAACAGTTTCTAGAGTTTATGGAGAATGGTGCAAAACAGCAAAAAAACATCCAGTGAGCACCAGCTCTGTGGGCAAAAATGTTTTTATGAGAGGGGCCAGAAGAGAATGGACTGATTCAAGCTGAAGGCAACAGCAACTCAAAACCATATGGTGTGCAGAACAGCATCTCTGAAAGCAAGTCAAACCTTCAAGTGGATGGACTACAGCAGCAGAAGACTACATCAGACTCCACTCCTGTACCAAACAAAGAGGTACATGGCTGGAGCGGCATTCATGACAAGAGATTGTTTGCAAAGTGGCTGAAAAAAAATACATCAAAGGAGGCTGATTTAGTACTATTTCTTAATAATATAAATAACACACTTCAGTAACTCTTACAGATCTTCCGCCCATCTAGAAGAAAAATTATTCATGAACCCTCCCATCAGCTAAGTGCTAACAACAGAAGAGCAAGCAGAAGAGGAATTGGAAAAGAAATAAAGTCAGACTTAAGTGACCAGCAAGACCATCGATTTACTAAATGAGCCATATCGATGTCTCAATAGAAAATTCAGACTCCATATTGTGAAAAAAAAGACAAAGACACTAAACAAAGTTGTCTAAATATTTGAAAGGTAACACCAGAATTGAGATCTCTAGGAATTTTCTAGGAATGAGATAACTGTGATGAAGTGACAGGAGTCTGCCCAATTATGAAATTATTTGACATGATAAGCTCCTAATATAACATTTCTACTTGTTTACCAACAAGCCATTTAGTGTTGGAAACACAAGATCTTCACGAATGAATCCAATGGAAAATAAATTCCAAGGAAACTTAAAGAGAGAGGCACTCCATAACACAAGGAGTAGTTGAAGTGAACTGTATTATTACATCAAAGAATCCTCAAATGATTGTAGAAATTACATGCCATAGTTTTTAAGAATGCCATCACACTCATCTTAGTAAAAACATTGACTCCTTCAATAACCTTTCACCAAAAGGTACAAAAATTGTATTACTTTACGCCTAACCCCACTGGGTTCTTCACTCCACTTTTATTTAACTTCCAAAGTTAAATTATTTAACTATAGAGAACCCTGGTCAGACCCCACTTGGAGTACTGGGCTCAGTTCTAGTCGCCTCACTACAGAAAGGATGTGGAAGCCATAGAAAGGGTGCAGAGGAAATTTACAAGGATGTTGCCTGGATTGGGGGACGTGCCTTATGAGAATAGGTTGAGTGAACTCGGCTTTTTCCCCTTGGAACGACGGAGGATGATAGGTGACCTGATAGAGGTGCACAAGATGATGAGAGGTATTGATCGTGTGGATAGTCAGAGGCTTTTTCCCCAGGGCTGAAATGGTTGCCACAAGAGGACACAGGTTTAAGGTGCTGGGGAGTAGGTACAGAAGAGATGTCAGGGGTAAGTTGTTTTTTCTTAAAAACGCAGATTGCAGGGGACGTCACGTGATGAAGTAGGATCGAGACGTGGAAATGCAGCTCTCCCGTAAAAAAACAGTAAAATAATGTTTAAATGAAGAAAAGTTAGTAAATACTTTCTAAAAGTTACTTATAAACTACTCAGGATTGTTCCAAAATATGTCTCATAAGCAGAAGCAGAAGAAAACTACTACCTTGAAGACAACACAAGTTGGAAAAGAATCAAGGCCGGCCGCCATGAAAGAGCTGCGGGCTCAAGTGCATTTTACCTCCGGCGATACAGAACAGGAAACTGCGGCAACATCAACTGTCTCCAAAGGAAAAGAGCAACAAGAATTGTGCATGTGCGAATGAACGGGCATGCGCAAACACGAGCAACCTGAACTACAAATCCCAGCTACGATCAGAACTGGAAGTGAAAGTGAATCTGAGGTAGATTCAGATTCTCTGGATAAATCAGATGAAGATGAAGGTAAAAGAGTTTCTGGAGACATAGGAAAAACTTTGGTGCAAATAATGCATGAATTAAGAGCATTAAAAGTAATAAAAAAGATATTAAAAATATGAAGATTATGTTTGACAAAATGATGAAAAAAAGGACAAAATGGTTAAGAAAATTAAAGACTTGGAAGAAACAACCGGGAGACATCGTTGAAAGAATGAATAAAATGGAAGATAATATTTCTGCCTGGACATCAGAAAGAAAACGGTTGTTGGAAAAAGTGGACGTGCTTGAAAATTTTAGCAGACAAAATAATATTAAAATTGTTGGACTTAAAGAAGGTATCGAGGGAGAGGATCCAATAAATTTTTTTCAAAAATGGATCCCGGAAAATTTGGAAATGGAAGAAGGAACTCACTTAATTGAAACTGAAAGGGCTCACGGAGCCTTAAGACCAATACCTCAAGTTGATCAAAACCCACGATCAATCTTGATAAACTGCTTAAGATATCAACATAAAGAAAAGAGCCTGAAGGCAGCTGCCCAACATGCCAGAAAAAGAAACGGGCCATTGATGATAGAAAGGAAAACAGTTCTTTTCTATCCTGATATAAATTATGGCCTTTTGAAGAGAAAGAAGAAAATTAACCCAGCGAAAAAAAGTTTTATGGAAAAAGGGTTATAAATTTATAATGGTCACCCGGCAACCCCGATAATTTTTTTGGATGATGGAAAAAGAAGATTTTTTTTTTACTGATTATCGGGATGCGGAAGAGTTTGCACAAAAACTCCCAAATATTCGCTAACCACAGCCAAAGATTTAAAAGTGAAACGGATTAAAGATGAAGACAGGGACAGTGAATGGAATTGATGGACATTTAAGGACAGAAGAATATTTAAATATATTCTTAATTATATGATACAGGGGGAGAAAGGTAAAAATTTGATAAATATTAATTGAGAGTAGTGATTTTTTTTCTTCTCATATATAAACTTTTTTATGTTACGGGGGAGCTGAGGGAACTTCGGTTCAATTGCTACGGGATTCACGTGTGTAATCATGGTGATTGCCATGACCCATACAACAGAGGGGAGTAATGTTGTGTTTTTTTTATTCACAACATTAGTAGAGGAGTATTTTGTTACTTTTTTCTTTATAATCTATTTTTCTTCTATCTTTCTTTCTTTGCCTGGATGATCGGGGTGGGGGGGGGGACATAGCAACATGGAGAATTTTAAAAAGATTCCCCAAGGTATTACGAAAGTTGAAAGATTAGGTATTATTATAGATTGGAGTAACCCTATTAAAATAATGACTAATTTACTGAATTTTTTAAGTTTTAAAGTTAATGGGCTTATGGACTAGTGAAAAGAAAAACAATTTTAACATACATTAAGAAAATGAAAATAGATATAGCTTTTTTACAAGAAGCACACTTAACAGATAGAACATCAGAAATTAAAAAGATTGGGTCGGAAATGTTCTTGCAGTTTCATTTAATTCAAAGGTGAGGGGAGTTGCAATTTTGGTTAATAAAACTTTACCAATTAAAATACAAAATGTATTAATTGATTCGGCGGGGAGATATGTAATTATACATTGTCAAGTTTTTTCAGAACTATGGACTCATGAATATTTATGCACCAAATGAAAATTATGTAAAATTTATACAAGAGGCCTTTTTTGAATTTGGCTGACGTACATGACAAAATATTAATAGGTGGAGATTTTAACTTTTGTCTACACCCAGTTTTAGATAGATCAACAAAGGTTGTTACAAAATCAAAAGTAGCAAAATTAACTTTATCATTGATGAAAGATTTAAATTTGATTGATATATGGAGAAGAATTAATCCAAAAGAAAGAGATTATTCATTTTATTCAAATAGACACAAAACTTATTCGAGGATAGATTTTTTTCCTATTATCAGTGAATATTCAAGACAGAGTGAAAAATATGGAATATAAAGCAAGAATATTGTCAGAACATTCCCCCTTGATAATGACAATGATAATGATGGCCAAAGAGGAATCGATTTACAGATGGATAGTTGATTCAATATTATTAAAATGTCAAGATTTTTGTGATTTTATGAAAAAGCAGATTCAGTTTTTTTTTAGATACAAATTCACATTCAGTTGATGATAAATTTATACTGTGGGAAGCAATGATGGCATATTTGAGAGGCCAGATAATAAGTTACACTTCTAAAATCAAGAAGGAATACATGGTAGAAATAGATCAATTGGAAAAAGAGATTACAAAATTAGAAAAAGAATCTCAAAGATATATGACAGAAGAAAAACAAAGACGACTTGTTAACAAGAAGTTACAATATAATACACTTCAGACATATCGAACAGAAAAAGCAATTATGAGAACTAAACAGAGATATTACGAACTAGGTGAAAGATCACACAAGATGCTTGGCAGTTAAAAACAGATAAATGCAATTAGAACAAATGTAAATAAAATTACTTACAAACCTTTAGAAATTAATGAAACTTCTAAGAATTTTTATTCTGAGCAGTATCAATCAGAATCACAAATCGAGATAGAAAGGTTTTTATCACAAATAACTCTTCCAAAATTGAATTCGGAAGAACAGAAGGGATTAGATTTGCCTTTCACATTAAAAGAGGTCGAAGAAGCTCTAGGATCACTTCAGAGTAATAAATCCCCAGGAGAAGATGGTTTTCCGCCCGAATTTTACAAAAAGTTTAAAGATTTACTAATTCCTCCTTTTATGGAGTTAATACACCAAGCAGAAAGAACACATAAACTTCCAGAATCTTTTTCAACAGCTATTTTAGTAGTATTGCCAAAAAAAGACAGAGATCTTTTAAAACCAACATCATATAGACCTATTTCTTTGTTAAACACAGATTATAATATAGCAAAAATTTTATCTAGTAGATTATCTAAATACTTATCAAAATTAATACATATGGATCAAACAGTATTTATCAAAAATAGACAATCAGCAGATAATGTAACCCGGTTACTTAGCATAATTCATTTGGCACAAAAGAGGGAGGAAACGAGTGTGGAAGTTGCTTTAGATGCAGAAAAAGCATTTGATAGATTGGAATGGGATTTTTTATTTAAGGTATTGGAAAAATATGGATTAGGAGTATCCTTTATAAAATGGATTAAAACCTTAAATACTAATACCAAAGCTAAAGTAGTGACAAATGGTCAAATTTCAACATCATTTCAGTTAACAAGGTCAACTAGACAAGGTTGTCCATTATCACCTGCTTTATTTGTGTTGGCGATAGACCCATTAGCCGAATTAATTAGAACGGACCCAGATATTAAGGGTTTCAGAGTTAACCAGGAGGAATACAAGATTAACTTATTTGCTGACGATGCTCTGCTTTATTTAACATACCCATTGTATTCACTACATAAATTATCTTCTAGATTGGAAGAATATGGGAAAATATCAGGCTACAAAATAAATTGGGATAAAAGTGAAATTTTACCTCTTACTAAAGGAGATTATAGTCAATGTCGATTAATAACTCAATTTAGATGGTCGATAAATGGTATAAAATATTTAGGTGTAAGAGTTGATAATGATATAAAGAATTTATATAAATTAAATTATTTACCATTATTGAAAAAAATTCAAGAAGATCTTGATAAATGGATGATTTTACCAACAACATTAGCAGGCAGAGTAAATGCTGTAAAAATGAATATATTCCCTAGATTACAATATTTATTCCAAACACTACCAATACAACTACCCCAGAAGTTTTTTCAAGTTAAATAAATGTGTGAGGAAGTTCCTTTGGAAAGGTAAGATGTCAAGAATATCATTGGAAAAATTGACAAGGAAATTTGATCTAGGAGGGTTACAACTTCCAAACTTACAAGAATTATTATAAAGCAAATCAACTTAGATTTATTGCATCTTTTTTTGATGAAGATAAACTGGCATGAATTAGAACAGAACTGGATAAAATAGGAGAAAATATACCAGAAGATTTTATATATAAGTGGGAATCTAAATGGATATGGGAAAAGAAAGAATCTCCTATATTAAAACATTTGATTGATTTATGGAATAAGATAAATGTTGACGATGAGATAAGGAAATCTTTATTAGCAAAGAGACCTTTAAATCAAAATAAACATTCCTTTTACAAAGGATAACCAACTTTAATACAACTGGTTTCAAAAAGGGATTAGATATATAGGAGATTGTTTTGAAGGAGGTATATTAATGTCATTTGATCAATTAAAGAATAAATACAAAATATCAAATAACATTCTTTTTTGTTATTTCCAATTAAGGGCTTATTTAAGAGATAAACTGGGTCAAACAATGTTATTGCCGAAACCTAATGAAACAGAAACTTTAATTCAAAAAGGAAAAATTTAAAAATTTAATTCTTGTATGTATAGTTTGATTCAAAAACAGGCAATTAAACAAGGAATTCATAAGTCAAGACAAAAATGGGAAACTGACTTGAATATTAAAATTGAAGAAACAAGTTGGTCAAGACCATGTCTTGACAGTATGACAAATACAACAAATGTCCGGTTAAGATTAGTGCAATATAATTTTTTTACATCAATTATATATTACACCACAAAAAATGTATAAATTAAACCCAAATTTATCTGATCAATGCTTCTGATGTAATCAAGAAATTGATACTTTTTTACATTCTACTTGGTCTTGTTTTAAAATTCAACCTTTTTGGACAAATTTAAGAGTTTTACTGGAACAAATTATTGGAACACAACTTCCACATAACCTAATATTATTTTCACTAGGCAATATTGAAGGGATAAAACTGAAACCCAAATTGAATAAATATCAGAAAAAATTCATAAAAATTACATTGGCAGTAGCCAAAAAGGCTATTGCAGTTACTTGGAATTTGGATTCATACTTAAGTATAGATCGTTGGAAGAACAAAATCTTCAGCTGTATTCCACTTGAAAAAATTACTTATAATTTAAGAGATAAATATGAAACATTTCTGAAAATTTGGCGCTCTTATTTACAAGATTGGAGTAAATATATAGGTGCTCTGAAGATAAAATTACTGGTTATTTGGGGAAAGAAATAAATATATATACTAAAGCTAATGAACTCCATGGAGCATGTGGGGATCTTCCAATATCCAGGCATTCTTTTCTTTCTTTCTTTCTTTCTTCTCTATTTTTTCTTTCTTTCTATAGGGATATGTTAGGAGGGAAGGGTTAAGGGAAGGGGGGGAAGGGTTGATAATTTTTTTTCTTTCTTTCTGTAATCATTTGAAAACTCAATTAAAAAATTAAAAATAAAAAAAGAATGCAGATTGTGGTGAGTGTGTGGAATGGGCTGCCAGCAACGGTGGTGGAGGCAGGTACGATAGGGTCATTTAAGGGACTACTGGATAGGTACACGGAGCTTAGATAAATAGAGGGCTATAGGTAAGACTAGTAATTTCTAAGGTAGGGACATGTTCAGCACAACTTTGTGGGCTGAAGGGCCTGTATTGTGCGGTAGGTTTTCTCTGTTTACACTCTCCCTTCCCCTCAATCCCTCCACTTGCTGATTTACTATTGTGGTTCCCAAACCCTGCCACGCAAGCATAAGCCTTAAGCTTAAAAATATTGGTGAACTCTTATGTACAAGAGAAAGGGCAGAAAATCCTCTTAATTTGCTTGATAGTAAAAATATCCAGGAAGAAGAACATCTTAATTCATGAAATAACAAGAGTCATAGTTGTATCTCAAAGCACAGTATCTTCGAACTTAAGGTCTCATTACACTCGATTACAGGTGTCCCCCATTTTTCAAACATTCGCTTTACGACAACTCACTGTTACGAAAAACCTACATTAGTACCTGTTTTCGCTAACCAGAGAGGATATTCGCTTTTATGAAAAAAAGACGCCCACTTTATGCGTGTGTTTACCCCAAGAAAGACTACAATGACCGTGAAACCTTGTGCAGGTAACATGCGTACACACGTGTGTACAAATGCGTGTACATGCCTACTTTGGCTCGCTGTCTTCACGATTTTGATAAGTGAAACTACACCATACATACATTTCTACTTTATATAGGGTGTATATTTATCATATCATTCCTGCTTTTACTATATATTAGTGTTATTTTAGGTTGTGTGTGTTATTTGCTATGATTTGGTAGGTTATTTTTTGGGTCTGGGAATGCTCAAAAATTTTTCCATATAAATTAATGGCAATTGCTTCTTCGCTTTACAACATTTCAATTTATAAACGGTTTCATAGGAATGCTCTATCTTCGGATTGCGGGAGAAACCTGTACTTAAAGATTAGCTTTATTGGTCACGTACATAAAAACATATAGTGAAGCACATCGTTTCGCATTAATGTCCAACACAGTCCAAGGAGGATACCAGAGCATCTGGAGGAAAATTCACATGGCCACAGGGAGAGCATGTAATCTCCTTACAAACAGCAGTGAGAATTGAACCGCAATCAAGGATCAATCAAGGTGCTGTAATGCATTTGTGCTAACCACTATTCTACTGTGCTGCCCTTGCATTGTTTCTTAAAATTTCATTGAAAATCTAACCAATATATTTAAAAAACTGAAATGGAACTGCCTCAGTTCTCTTATATCAGGTAAGACCATACCTGAAACTTCTCCTGCCATCCTAGGACAATATCAGCTAAAGAAACAGCCACAGTAGTTTCATATTTCACGATCTTTATTATCATCAGACCTTTAGCACTCACTGCAAGAATAAAGATATGACTTCTCAGATCATATTAAAATTTCTTTTTTGCACAATTTTTAACAATGGTAATAAAATAACTGCCATTTAGGCATTACTGCTTAATACTGAAATGGGAATGATTCAATAAAAACACTGTGCTGGAAATACGACTCATGGGGCAACATTTCTCATTAACTTTTCGTTGAGGACTGGAATCTCACCATACATGTGTGTTTTAACTGACAAACCAAATCCCATAGAAACAGAGAAAACCTACAGCACAATACAGGCCCTTCGGCCTACAAAGTTGTGCCGAATATGTCCCTACCTTAGAAATGACTATGTTTACCCATAGCCCTCTATTTTTCTAAGCTCCATGTACCTATCCAAAGTCCCTTAAAAGATCCTATCATATCCGCCTCCACCACCGTTGCTGGCAGCCCATTCCAGGCACTCACCACTTTGAGTAAAAAACTTACTCCTGACATCTCCTCTGTATCTACTCCCCAGCACCTTAAACCTGTGTCCTCTTTTTGGCAACCATTTCAGCCCTGGGCAAAAGCCTCTGACTATCCACATGATCAAAGCCTCTGATCATCTTATCAGGTCACCTCTCATCCTCCGTCGCTCCAAGGAAAAAAGGCACAATTCACTCAACTTGTTTTCATAAGGCATGCTCCCCAATCCAACATTATTGTAAATCTCCTCTGCACCCTTTCTATGGTTTCCACATCTCCTCAAACTCCGAATGAAATTTAGCTGCTGTCTTGCCTTCTTTATAACTGCATCAATATGTTGGGACCAGGTTAGGTCCTCAGAGATCTTGACACCCAGGAACTTGCAATTGCTCACTCGCTCCACTTCTGATCCCTCTATGAGGATTGGTTCATGTTCCATCATCCTACCCTTTCTGAACTCCACAATCACCTCCCTGATCTTACTGGTGTTGAGTGCAAGGTTGTTGACGTGACACCATTCAACTAGCTGGTATACCTCGCTCCTGTAAGCCCTTTCATACCCGTCTGAGATTCTGCCAACAATGCTATGAACACATCTTGGCCCACGTACAAACACAGAGAGGTGATGTCACATCTATCATGATGCGCAAGTGCAAGTAACATTACCGTAAGCATACGGATGTCACCAGAACACAGTGATACCCTGAAACGTGACCTTATTCATATCCATCCCATCCAAATCCAAACTTCAAGATATGAGCCTCTATACCCTCCACTACAACTGGATACTCAACCTCTTCATTGGTAGGCCTCAAACAGTCAGTATCGGAAACAATACATCCCTTCACTCATCTTCAACACAGGTGCACCTGAAGGCTCCACATTTAGCCTCCTGCTCTACTCTTAACACACAATTAACTGACTGACTGAGCTCAGTTCCAATGCCATTCTAACTTCGCTGACAACACTACTGTTGTTAGACGTCACTGGTGGTGATGAGATAGCTTACTGGAGTGAGACAGTACACCTGTAGCAATAATGCCTCATTTAAGGTCAGTAAAAGTAAACAGCTGATTACCACCTTCGAGAAGGGTAAGGAGGGCACACTTTGGGGGTAATTGACAGTGGAAGGAGAAAGCAGCTTTAAATTCCAGGTCGTTAACATATCAGCTAACCTCTCCTGAACCGAGCACATTGATGCAACCACAAGGAAAGCGTGTCAGAATCTATACTTTCTTCGAAGTTTAAAGAGTTCAGCTCGTCACCAAACACTCCAATATGCTCTTACAGATGTACTGTAAAAAGTATCCCACCATGGTCTGGTACAGCAATTCCTATGTAAAAGAATGCAAGAAACTGCACAGAACAGTAGACTCTGCCCAGTACATCACAGGCACAGTCCTCCCCACAACCTGTTATACCTGCAGGAGGGATAACATCCATCAAAGATCCCTACTATTCAGGCCATGCCATCTTTTCACAACCAACATCAGGCAGGAGGGCCTGAAGTCCCATCCCACCAAGGTCAAGAACAGCTACTTCCTTTCATCCATTCAGTTCTTGAATCAAACAGGAAAACCCTAATCGTTACAGTTCAAAACACTATAACCACTGATAATTTTGCATTATAATATTTTCATCTAATTAAGACCATAAGAGATAACAGCAGTATTAGGTCATTTGGCATATTGAGTTTGCTCTGCCATTTCATCATGGCTGATCCATTTTCCCTCTCAACCCCATTATTCTGCCTTCTCCCCATAAACTTTCACGCCCTGACTAATCAAGAACCCATCAACCTCCACCTTAAATACACCTAATGACCTGGCTCCATAGCTACCTGTGGCAATCAATTCCACAGATTTACCATCCTCTGGGTAAAGAAATTCCTCCACGTTGCCATACTAAATAGATGCTCCTCTATTCTGAGGTTGTGCCCTGTGGCCTAGATTCCCCCACCAAAGGATCATCTTCTTCACATACACTCCATTTAGGCTTGTCAACATTCAATATGCTTCAATGAGATTTACCTCCCCCCCCCCCAACACTCTTTTAAATCCCAGCAAGTAAAGGCCTTGAGCCATCAAACACTCATCACATGATAGCCATTTCATTCCCAGAATCATTCTCCAAAACCTCCCCAATGTCAGCACATCCTTTCTTAAATAAAAAGCCAAAAACTGCACACAATGCTCAAAGTGAGACCTCACCAGTGCCTTATAAAGCCTCATTACATTCTTGCTTTTAATATTCTAGTCCTCTCAAAATGAATGGAAACATCACATTTGTCTTCCTTATCATTGACTCAATCTGCAAGTTAATCTCGAGGGAACTCTGCAAAAAGACTCCTAAATTCCTCTGGACTGCAGATTTTTAAAATTTTCTGCCCATTTAGGAAACAGTCTACACTTTTGTTCCTTCTAGCAAAGTGCATGACTATATACTTCCCGACAAGAGTTTTCCACCTGACATTGCTCGTTGCTCATTCTCCTAATTTGTCCAAGTCCTTTTGCAACCTCACTGCTTCCTCAACACTACCTGCTCTTCCACCCAGTGTCATATCATTCACAAACTGGACCCCAGTGCAATCAATTTCATCATCCAAATCACTGGCATATATTGTAAAAAGCAGTCCCAATTCCCACTCCCTGCAGAACACCAGTACTTAACAGAAGCCAACCAGAAAAGGCTCCCTTTATTTCTACTCTTTGTCTCCTGTCATTCAGCCAATTCTCTATCCATGCTAATATCTTTCCTATAATACCATGGATTTGTATCTTGTTATCTCGCGACCAAGATGGCGGCACGATGCAGTTTGCACCGACCACTCCAGAGTTGGTATCTGTTATTTGTTAAGCGGGGTGCCGTGCACAATCCTAATCTGATGAAAAACAGATGTGGGAGCACGGAGGAACATCTGGAAATCTCCAGGAAGGACTTCTTCATTGCTGCTACTGTTGTGAGGTCCGGGTCTCTGCTGAGAACAGGCCCCCAGTCCTCGAGGTCGCGTTGCCGATGACTGTTGGTGGGGGCGTTGTAGTGTGCTTGGCAGAGGATGGTGCTCAGAGAGGCTGTGCCAGAGGAACGTTCGGAGACTCAGAGGTTCAATAGACTCAGGAGTCCACTGTGTCTGCGAAGGCTGGGTCTGACGGCACTTTCATTGTGTGCTGTGTCTGTGAGGCTGAGTCCAGTGGCGCCATGGAAGCCCATAGCAGGGGTATTCCCTTCTACCGCCTGCATGGGTTGACAAGTCTATCGGAACCCTAAGGACTTGTGGAAACTGTACTGTGGTTTCTTTTGAACTTGTAGTCTTTTAACATCTTTGGACTATTTTAACTGTGCCTATGGTCTGTTTTTTTTTATCAACTATGGTATTGTCTGCACTGTTGTAACTATAACTATGTAACTATGTGGTTTTGTGTAGGTCTTATAGCTTTAGTTTTTGGTTTGTTGGGTGGTCTCTTGACTTGTTGTGCCTGGGTAGTCTTGTTTTGTCTGTTGAGTTTGGAGCTCCTTTCCAGGGAACGCGCTAAGTGGTAGCGTGATATTAATACGCAGCAGCCTCTCTGGACTCTGGCTTTGGGGATTACCAAATGTTATGTGGATTTTCTGGTGTAGTCTGTTTTGTCGTGTGCTTTTGTGATATCATTCTGGAGAACGTTGTCTCATTTTTTAAACTGCATTGCATTTGTGGTTTCTAAATGACAATAAACTGAACTGAACTGAAGCAGCCCCCTGTGCGGCACCTTGTCAAAGCCTTTTGAAAATCCAAATGCAAAACATCCACTGATTCTCCTTTGTCTATCCTGCTTGTTATTTCCTCAAAGAATTCCAACAGATTTGTCAAGCAAGATTCTCCCTTAAGGAAACCATGCTGACTTTGGCCTATTTTATCATGTGCCTCCAAGAACCCCGAGACTTCATCCTTAGCAATTGACCCAACATCTTCCCAACCACTGAGGTCAGGCTAACTGGCCTATAATTTCCTTTCTTCTGCCTCCCTCACTTCTTGAGGAGTGACATATGCAATTTTGCTGTCTTCTTGAACCATGCCAGAATCTAGTGATTCTTGAAAGATCATTACTAATGCCTCCCCAATCTTTTCATTGAGCTGAACTGACTTTATTACTTACATCCATCATATACATGGGAGTAAAAATCTTTACATTACATCTCCATCTAAATGTGCAATTTATTAAAAAAAAGTACATACAACAATATAACACAGAAATACAGTTGTGTCAGCATCAATTAATCAGTCTGATGGCCTGATGGAAGAAACTGTCTCAGAGCTTGTTGGTCCTGGCTTTTATGCTGCAGTACTACTTCCCAGATAATAGCAGCTGAAACAGTTTGTGGTTGGAGTGACTCAGGTATCCAATGATCCTTCGGGCCCTTTTTACACACCTGTCTTTGTAAATGTTCTGAATAGTAGGAAGTTCACATCTAGAGATGCACTGGGCTGTCTGCATGACTCTCTGCAGGGTCCTGTAATTGAGGGAAGTACAGTTCCCATACTAGCAGTGATACGACGAGTCAGGATGCTCTCAATTGTGCCCCTGTAGAAAGTTCTTAGGATCTGGGGGCCCATACCAAACTTCTTCAACCGTCTGAGGTGAAAGAGGCACTGTTGTTCTTTTCTCACCACACAGCCAGTATGTACAGACCACATGAAACTTCAATGATGTTTATACTGAGGAACTTAAAGCCGTTCACCCTCTCAACCCCAGATCCATTGACATGTATAAGGGTTAGCCCGTCTTCATTCTTCCTGCAGTCCACAATCAGCTCCTCCGTTTTTACAATGCTGAGGGAGAGGTTGTTTTCTTGACACCACTGTCAGGGTGATGACTTCTTCTCTGGCCTAATCTCAAACAATAATGAGGCAACCCACAATCAGTGTAGTATCATCAGCAAATTTAATTAGCAGACTGGAGCGGTGGGCGGCAACACAGAGTAATGAAGGGGGCTTAGGACACAACCGAGGGGCATCTGTGTTGAGGGTCAGAGATGAGACAGCCCACTCTTACCACCTGCTGGCGACCCCTTTCAGAACCAAACAAGTAGTCCATCTGATCTGTGTGACTTACCTACCTTCAAGCTTTTCATTTTCCCCAAGTACCTACTCTGTAGTAATAGCACTTAAGACACATTGCAGCCCCCTACACTTTCAAACTTCTGGCATATTGCTAGTGCCTTCCACAGTGAAAACAAATGCAAAATACTAGCATCATTCTCCAGTGGTCTGATATCTACTCTCGACTCTCTTTATATATATTCGAAAAAACTTTCGGTATTCTCTTAAATATATTGACCAAGTTAACTTCATATTTCATCTTTTCACTCCTTATGGCTTTTTTTAGTTGGTTTTTAAAAACTTCCCAATCCTTTAACTTCCCACCAATTTTTGCTCCATTACATACCCTCTCTTTTGCTTAAAAGTGTTTTTTGATCTTTGTCAGCCACATTTGCATCATCCTGCCTTTAGAATATGACTTACTCTTTGGGATCGTGCGCCTTCCTAATTCCTCCCAGAAACTCCATCTATTGCTGTTCCGCCATCATCCTTGCTAGTGTCTGCTTCCAATCAATTTTGGCCAGTTCATCTCCCATGCCTCCATAACTCCCTTTACTCCACTGTTACACTGTTACATCTGGCTTCAGCTTCTCCCTCTCAAATTGCAAAGTGAATTCTATCAATTTACGATCATTGCCTCCAAGTTCTTATATCTTAAACTCCCTAATCTAATCTGGTTCATTCCAATCCAGAATAGCCTTTCCCCCTGTAGGCTCAATCACAAAATTTTAAAAAAGCCATCTCACAGGCAATCTACAAATTCTCTCTTGGGATTCAGCATCATCCTTATTTTCCCCAATCTACCTGCAAATTGAAATCCCCCATGACCATCACAAAATTGCCCTTTTGACATGCATATTCTATTTCCTGTTGTAATTTGACTCCCACTCTGGCTACTGTTCGGAGGCCTGTACACAATTCCCATCAGGGTCTTTTTAAGAAACTGCAAGGGTAACTCTGTCCACAAGGATTCTACATCTTCCAATTCTATGTTACCTCTTTCAAAGGTTTTGATTACCAAGAGCCACACCATCCCATCCGCCTACCCGCCTGTCCTTAAGATACAATGAGTATCCTTGAATATTAGGCTTCCAATTATGATCTTCTTTCAGCCAAGACTCAATGATGCCCACATCATGATTGGTAATCTCTTTAACTGTGCTACAAGATCATCTACCTTACTATTTATACTGCATGCATTTAGACATAACACCTTCAGCCCTGTATTTTTTCCCCCATTTTACACTGCAACTCATGCCGCTGACTACAATTTTCCCCCTAGCATCTGCCAGTCCTTCCTCAGTCTCACAACACACTTCCAGTTGTACGCCAACTCTGGTTCCCATCCCCCTGCCAAATTAGTTTAAACCTTCTCCAACTGTTCTAGCAAACCTGCGCACAAGAACATTGGTTTCCCCTTGCTTTCAAGTGTAACGTGTCCCTTGTACAGTCTTAACTTCCACAGAAGAGATCCCAATGATCCAGAAATCTTACACCCTTCCCCCTACACTAGTTCCTCAGCCACACATTCATGAGGTGATTGATCCGATCCTTACCCTCACTGGCATGTGGCACAGGAAGCAATCTAGAGATTAACACCCTGAAGTTCCTACTTTTCAACTTTCCACCTAACTCCCCAAATTCTCTCTTCAGAACCTCTTCTCTTTTTCACCCATGTCATTAGTGCCAATATGTACTAAGAGACTGCTCACTCTACTCTTTTAGAATGCTGAGAACCCGATCCAAGACGAGCCCGATCCTGACATCTGGGAGGCAACATACCATTCAAGTTTTTCATCCATGGAAATCTTATGTGCTTGGCCTGCTGAGTTCCTCCAGCATTGTGTGTGTTGTTCATGTCCACCCTTCTAACTATGGAATTGCCTATAACTAGTGCAGTCCTTTTCACTTCCGACCACAGTGTCAGACTGTGAAAGAAACTCAGTCGCTGCGGCTCTCCCCGGTAGCTCCCCTGCCCTCAAGCTATATCCGCAGTCCCCGAGTTACGAATGTCCGACTTATGGACAACTCGTACTTACGAACAGAGGGAGGAGAACGCCGTCCGCCATTTTAAGTTGTCGCCGTTAATACTGCGTTGAGTGTGCAATTTTGTATTTGGCTTAAGCATTTCTTAGCAAGATTCACCCTGAATTCCACCCCCCCACTTTTCCAGTCAGCATCACCCCCACTCGTACCGTTTAACCTTTCTCAGTGCAGATGGACTTTAGGACCTGGAGCAGCACAAGACCCACTGCCCACGGCTGCTGCTGCATTTTTTTTTATTACGTGCGATCGTGAACAATAGCCAGATCAGAAATGCTGATCAAGTCTTAGTTCCTAAAGAGAACTCTGATAGGCCAATCAGTCAGTTCACTGCTGCTCAGCGATAGAACACAAAATCCGCAGTTTTCTGTTCCGTTGATGGAAAAGGACGCAATTGAAAATAAAGTGGGAATAATAAAGCAATTGGAAAGTGGTGAAACGCCATCGGTCATTAGAAAAGCTTTAGGCTACAGTTGGTCAACGACCGGAACAACTTTAAAGGATATAGGTAAAGGATAAAGTGAAAATAACGGAGCACGTGAAAGGCCCTGCCCCGATGAAAGCTACATTTATTACTGAGCAACACAGTGGTTTATTTATTGAAATATATACGTTTCTTCAGTGTTTTATATGCATAGAAAGGTAAAATATATACTATATACTAAGAAAAACATTTGACTAACTGACGCTAAATAATACCGGATGTCCCTGTTCCGACTCACATACAAATCCGACTTAAAGACGGACTCAGGAACTGAACTCGTTCGTAACCCAAGGACTACCTGTACTTATTATTGAGGGAGATTGTCACAGGTGTACTCAGCACTGGCTTCCCAGTTCCTTTCCCTCTCCTGACAGTCACCCAGGTACTTGCCCCCTGCAACCTAGGAGAGGCTACCACCCTGAAGCTCCTATCAGCTCTCCAGTTTCCTGTTATCGAGCTGCAGCTGCAATTAATTCTATCTGCTTTACTCTTGTAAAAATTGTGCATGTTTATTTTCATGTTTTGCTTGTGAATACCACCAATATGATGCTGTGCTTGTGATTCTACTGCAAGTAAGTTTTTCAATACCCTTGTGTGTACTGTAAAAATAAATTCAACTCTGACCTTGACCCAGGTGAAAATTCCCTCAGATAAGATCGTCTGGAAGATAAAAGATCTTCCTAGTATTGGCTTAATGGAAGTCCCATTATTTAACATTCCTTCAGCTGCAGCAACCAGGGCCACTAAGACCGATGGCGGGGTGTTATATAAGTTCTGGATCTCAATGTCCGGTGAACATGACACATTTGCCCACAAAATGGAACTAGAAACAGAAACAAATGAATGTTAAGATTTCTTTATCATTTATAAACATTTAAATAATGTCAGTTTCTTATTATCTAACCTTTTCCTCTTTTTCACTGAAGTGTTGAAAGCAGAACTTTTACATAATAGACAATAGGTGCAGGTGTAGGCCATTCGGCCCTTTGAGCCAGCACCACCATTAACTGTGATCATGGCTGATCATCCACAATTAGTTACCCGTTCCTGCCTTCTCCCCATATCCCTTGACTCTGCTATCTTTAAGAGCTCTAACTCACTCTTTCTTGAAAGCATCCAGAGAATTGGCCTCCACTGCCTTCAGACGCAGAGCATTCCACAGATCCACAACTCTCTGGGTGAAATAGTTTTTCCTCAACTCCGTGCTAAATGGCCTACCCCTTATTCTTAAAATGTGGCCTCTGGTTCTGGACTCCCCCAATGTCAGGAACATGTTTCCTGCCTCTAGCGTGTCCAATCCCTTAATAATCTTATATGATTCAATCAGATCCCCTCTCATCCTTCTAAATTCCAGTGTATACATGTACAGTTGCTCCAATCTTTCAACATATGACAGTCCTGCCATCCTGGGAATTAACCTCGTGAACCTACGCTGCACTCCCTCAATAGCAAGAATGTCCTTCCTCAAATTTGGAGTCCAAAACTGAACACAATACTCCAAGTGTGGTCTCACCAGGGCCCTGTACAACTGCAAAAGGACCTCTTTACTCCTATACTCAACTCCCCTTGTTAGGAAGGCCAACATGCCATTAGCCTTCTTCACTGCCTGCTGTACCTGCATGCTTACTTTCAGTGACTGATGAATAAGGACACCTAGATCTCGTTGTACTTCCCCTTTTCCTAACTTGACACCATTCAGATAGTAATCTGCCTTCCTGTTCTTGCCACCAAAGTGGATCACCTCACATTATTCCACATTAAACTGCATCTGCCATGTATCTGCCCACTCACCCAACCTGTCAAAGTCACCCTGCATTCTCCTAACATCCTCCTCATATTTCACACTGCCACCCAGCTTTTGTCATCTGCAAATTTGCTAATGTTACTTTTAATCCCTTCATCTAAATCATTAATGTATATTACAAATAGCTGCATTCCCAGCACAGAGCCTTGCGGTACCCCACAAGTCACTGCCTACTATTCTGAAAAGGACCCGCTGACAGACATTTGATGGCAATCATGTCACTGACAGTTTATCGAGAGTCGGTTGTGAAGGGAGATTACTGTGGAGTCAGGTAGGGAAAGAGAGCAGGAATTTAGCATTGTAATAACATAGAATTCTAATTCACAATATCCTTCACAAAAAGGTGAACAAGCACGCAGTCACAAAGCCAATTCTGCAAAAAGCAAAGCTTCTCTCCAGACATCTTTAGGTCAACATCAGGAATTGAAATAGAACTGAATTAATAAAGGAGAAAGTACTTGAAAAGCAGCAACCAAGGTTGCCATAGTGCTTCTCATACATCACTGCCTAATACAACATTGTTAAATCAATTCATGCCAGTAATTTGTAAAAATATTTCTGAGCTTCAGTTGTAATTATTTGGAAAACTCTGCGAAAAAAAAACCATGATTTAATTTGCAGCTCGCGCATTAGTTGTTAGAACCATGACTTCATGAAAGCCAAACCACAGATAGAGCAAGGAAAGGGTTAGTAATCACCTTCCATAGAAATGCCTGGCATGTCAGTCCTTGGCCTCCTCTTTTGCCATGTGACCACTCACAGGGTGGAGGAGCAACACCTCATATTCCATCTAGGTAGCCTCCAACCTGATAGCATAAACATAGATTTCTCCTTCTGATCTTTTTTCCCCTTTCCCCATCTTTTATTCCTCACTCTGGCCTCTTGGCTCTTCTCCTCACCCACCTATCACCTCATCCTCATGCTCCTCCTCCTCCCCCTTTTCCCATGGTTCACTCTCCTCTTTTATCAAATCCTTCTTCTCTCGCCCTTTACTTCTTCCACCGATTTGGCTACACCTATCACCTAGCTAGTAATCATTACCCTCCCCCCCCCCCCCAACACCTTCTTATTCTGGTGTCTTCCCCCCCCCCCCCTTTCTATTCCTGAAGACAGGTCTCGACCCGAAACGTAGACAGTTTATTCATTTCCATAGATGTTGCCTGACCTGCTGAGTTCCTCCAGCATTTTGGGTGTGTTGCTCTGTATTTCCAGCATCTGCAGAATCTTCCCCTGGTGCTTATAGAAATTAAATGCTGCAGATGCTGAAATCCAGAAACAGAAACTGCTCCAAATATTCAGCAAGTCAGCCTACATTAGCTTGTGGCAGGACCACAGGGCAATTTGAAACATCGTTTCTCTCTCCATGAATGCTGTTCAACCTGCTAAACATTTCCCACAATTTCTAGTTTCAATTACCACAGAAACATTGTCTACTGAGCAACTTTAACTGTGGAGGTATTCACTAAGTTATGTTGTACATTCCAAATTATATACCTACACCAATGCACCGAAAAAGCCTACTGAATCCACAAATGGTGGCCCTATATATAGGCAGAAACATCAGGTGGAATGTTAGATTTACCACCTTAACGTAATTCTATTGATTACCATTTGGCAGGCTTACATTAACTTGAAACTTAAAATCAAGCATCATCTTTTTATATCCATTTATTGTTAATGAGTCAGTTAATAGTGTTTGACTGCCTTTTTAAACCATATCCCAAGCTCAGTTTGCGCACTTTTGTCATGTTCCACGATTTGCCAATCACATTCTGGCAGTTCACATGAGCCTAAGCTCACACAACTTCAAATGTGGAAGGGAGTTTAGAAGAATGTAAAGATCAGGGATGGATGTTTATTATTGTGCTCCAGACTAACAGTCACATTAGCACTTTAGTTACAGTCCAATATTACCACAAATCGTAATTTCTGATCAGAAATTTGCTGTTTCTTTTGCTCAGAAGAGCCAGCAATGGCCTGGGGAGAGGAAACCGTGGAAACGGAGATGAAAAATGAGCACACACTGGCTGAACTGAATAATATTACCACTTATAAAGCTCCTTTAACAAAGCAATGTTTCCCAAGGTGCTGCACAGGAGCATCACCAAACTTGCTGTGCTAGTGTCAGGTTTGAAGTATCATCTTGAAAGAGAAATGGGAAGGTTAAGGAGGGAAATGCCAGAACACGGTTTTTAAAATTTATTTTCCAATATCTGGGCATTACTGACCTGACCAGCATTTATTACCCATTCCTGCTTACTCCCAAACTGAGCAGCTTGAGGCCTGTTAAGCCAAGACCCTGCCTATTCACATATTGGCCAGATTTTCTGCTCAGAAGAGCATCAGTGAACAAATTAGGTTTTTAAACAACAGATGAGTGGTCTTTACAAACACCTGTGGTTTTTTGCTAAAATAATTTCAGAATATTAACTAATTTAATTCCCACAGATGCCACAGCAGGATTTGAACTCTGCTCTCTAGATTATAAAACCCTATGGATTACTAGTCTAGTATTCAATCACTGACCTTGGCTGCTGAAGGCATGACTAATTAAAACAGAGGAATTAAACTTGGAGGACAGGCAGCATCTGTGGACAAGTGTAAACAGTCAACATTTCAGGC
Source organism: Hypanus sabinus (assembly GCF_030144855.1). Classification (NCBI taxonomy): domain Eukaryota; kingdom Metazoa; phylum Chordata; class Chondrichthyes; order Myliobatiformes; family Dasyatidae; genus Hypanus; species Hypanus sabinus. The sequence continues at coordinate 37,900,520 of NC_082711.1, forward strand.
AAAGACCCTTTGTCAGTCCTGATGAAGGGTCTCACCCTGAAGTATCAACTGTTTACTCTTCCACAGATGCTGCCTGGCCTGCTGAGTTCCTTCAGCATTTTGTGTGTTGCTTGGATTTACAACATCTGCAGATTTTCTCATCTTTGGGATTAAACTTGGAGCTAACCAACAGACCAGAATTTGAGGAATGAAGAAAATATGGGGAAGTGATAGATGGAGATTGAATTCCAGAGACACCAAATGCCAGAAGCAGTGAGGTATCAAAGGCAGAATACACCTAAAGAGATCGGGCTAGGTGAAATTGACATATTATTCCATATGTAAATGTACCAAATCGTAACAAATTAGTTCACTACTGTAATACCATCAAATTAAGTAAACGTATAATCTTGCTCAAAGCTAAACTGGTTGAAACCATACTGTATATACGCACATACAAAAAGGTAATGTTTGGTTTCAGCTGCTGTATGACCACGTGTGTCTACATTCTAGTTTCATTTCAGACTTCAGTTTTTGAATTACAGAGCCCATATCATTATAGAACCAGTGATATTTCCATAGGAATCTCTCCATGAATAGACACTGCAGGGAATTTGGATTATTCACACTTCAAAAGAGCACAGCTTAAAAGGTAAATATTTCACAAAATAAAAATAATGGAACAAATCACATCAAATGATCTTTGACTCTTGTATAGTGGTGGTGAAACTATCATATGAAAGTCTGGCATCTTAAATTTCCACTAAGCAAAAGAAAAGGCCGCCCTAATGTGCACAGGCTCACAGACACCTACATACAAAAGTCCTCAAGTGAAAAATGCCCTTTTAATAGGAAGTGTCTGCTAATTTTATGAGTAAGTGTAACTGTCCAGGAAGAGGTTGTGCTCTCAAGTTATTGAGGAAAAGTAGCAATTTATCTGCTGCAGAACCTTCCTGTTAGAAACCAACTAAATCCAGTGAAGGGAATTCCTGTAAATCTATGAACACTGGTGTTCAAAATGGGTTGCTTTAGCTACAAATAGAGCTCAATTTTGCTTCATCATTAACAAAGAAACAGAAGGCAAACTTTTCTTCCTCATGAGTCAATATCCAAAACCACAAATGGTTAATAATTGTGGAATTCTTAACAAAATTAATTAGCTTCTCAGATTAAAGTTGGTTATTCTATCAATTTTGCCATGTAGGAAAAGAGTTGAATTTCCCTTTTATTTCATTGAAGAAGCTTGTGTCTTCATCAGAACTACTTTCACAACAGTCATGTCACAAATGAAACATGCTCTTACAACTTATATTCGCACAATACCTTTAATGGTGAGAAAACTTTCCCACTGCAGCATACAAAGGTCAACAGAAAAGTGAAAATGAACAGTAATCCAAAGAAGGAACTAGGACTATGTTTAAGCTTGGTCAATGTGCTCTACTTAAGGCAGACAATAAAGGAGGAGAGGTAGAATATTAATGGAATGGCTTAGGAACATCGGTCAAAGAGAGCTGAAAGCACAGTGTCTGCTGGCTGGGCAAAGGCAACAACATTTGAGGAAAGTGGGACCTGCTACACATATTTCAGATTTAGATTTATGTATCACATGTACATCAAAATATACAGTGATGTATCATTTGCATTAACAATCAACACACCCAAGGATGTGTTGGGGCAGCCTGTAATTGCCGGCACACATTCTGGTGCCAAAGCTGCATGCCCACACTGCTCAGCAAAACAGAACAAGCAACAAAGGAACAACAGTGAAGCAAGCCCTATTCAGACAGACAGACATGCTTTATTGATTCCGAGGGAAATTGAGTTTCGTTACAGCCACGCCAACCAAGAATAATGTAGAAATATAGCAATATAAAACCATAAATAATTAAATAATAATGTTAATCATGCCAAGTGGAAATAAGTCCAGGACCAGCCTATCGGCTCAGGGTGTCTAACACTCCGAGGGAGGAGTTGTAAAGTTTGATGGCCATAGGCAGGAATGACTTCCTATGGCGCTCAGTGTTACATCTCGGTGGAATGAGTCTCTGGCTGAATGTACTCCTGTGCCCAACCAGTACATTATGGAGGGGATGAGAGTCATTGTCCAAGATGGCATGCAACTTGGACAGCATCCTCTTTTCAGACACCACCATCAGAGAGTCCAGTTCCACCCCGACAACATCACTGGCCTTACGAATGAGTTTGTTGATTCTGTTGGTGTCTGCTACCCTCAGCCTGCTGCCCCAGCACACAACAGCAATCATGATAGCACTGGCCACCACAGACTCATAGAACATCCTCAGCATTGTCCAGTCTCCTCAGGAAATAGAGGCAGCTCTGACCCTTCTTGTAGGCAGCCTCAGTGTTCTTTGACCAGTCCAGTTTATTGTCAATTTGTATCCCTAAGTATTTGTAATCCTCCACCATGTCCACACTGACCCCTTAGATGGAAACAGGGGTCACCGGTGCCTTAGCCCTCCTCAGGTCCACCACCAGCTACTTAGTCTTTTTCACATTAAGCTACAGATTATTCTGCTCACACAGTTACAAAGTTTCCCATCATAGCCCTGTACTCTGCCTCATCTCCCTTGCTGATGCATCCAACTATGGCAGAGACATCAGAAAACTTCTGAAGATGGCAAGACTCATTGCAGTAGTTGAAGTCCGAGGTGCAGATGGTGAAGAGAAAGAGAGACAGGACAGTCCCCTGTGGAGCCCCAGTGCTGCTGAACCCCCTGTCTGATACACAGTGTTGCAAGCGCACATACTGTGGTCTGCCAGTCAGGTAATCAATAATCCATGACACCAGGGAAGCATCCACCTGCATCACTGTCAGTTTCTCACCCAGCAGAGCAGGGCGGATGGTGTTGAACGCACTAGAGAAGTAAAAAAAATTACCCTCACAGTGCTCGCCAGCTTGTCCAGGTGGGCGTAGACACAGTTCAGCAGGTAGACGATGGCATCCTCAACTCCTAGTCGGGGCTGATAGGTTCTAAGTGTGGCCTAACCATAGGCTGGAGCTGCTCTGGAACAAGTCTCTCTAGGGTCTTCTTGATGTGGGAGGTCAATGCCACCAGTCTGTAGTCATTGGAGCCACTGGGGTGCGGCATCTTCGGTACAGGAATGAGGCAAGATGTCTTCCACAACACAGGAACCCTCTGGAGACTCAGGCTCAGGTTGAAGACATGGGGAAGTACTCCATATTGCTGGGGAGCACAGGCTTTGAACACCCACAGGCTGACACCATCCGGGCCTGCAGCCTCGCTTGGGTGGAGACGTTTCAGCTGTCTTCTCACCTGTTCAGCTGTGAAGCCCATCGTGGTGGTTTCAGGTGGGGGAGGGTGTAGTCACGAGAGTAGGGTGGGGAGCTGTGAGGAGGGGTAGGAGGGGAGAGTGGAGTATGTGTTGGTTGGGGGCCGACAACAATGAATCATGTGAGGGATGGGCAGGGGCCACAGTGTCAAATCTGTTGAAAAACAGGTTAAGTTCATTGGCCCTGTCCACACTGCCTTCAGCTCCTTTGCTGATGGTTTGCCGGAACCCAGTGATGGTCCTCCATCCCTCCTACCCACACACATGCACTGCCCACCAAGCCCAGGACAGGTCGTCTTGTTCAGCCTCCAGTGGACATGGATTTGTAGAACTGGGCTCCGACTTCCCCACCAGACTTGGAATATTGGATACAACATCTCAATAAATTAGTATGAAATCTGAGTGGAGAGACAACTTTGCATCTTTGTTCACCTAACTTTGGACACAAAGCCAAAGTTAAACAAAGAGTAGTATGGAAAGAGAATTTAGAGGTGGGGAGACAACATTAGCTTCAGCAAGAGTACATTGCTTTTAAGAATACATTGATACATCAGTCCACCTCCCTTCCCGATCTCTTATTTGCTTTGATATTAAACTGCCCAGTAGTAATTCAACCGAGCAAATGTTGAAGGACTAGATAAGATGGATGTGGAGAGGATGTTTCCTATGGTGGGGGCATCCTGAACTAGACGGCACAGCCTCAAAATTGAGGGGCAAGGTAAGGAGGATTTTTCCCCCCACCAGAAAGTAGTAAATGTGTGCAATGCTCTGCGACAGATTGCAGCGAGGTCAATTCTGTGGGTATATTTAAGGTGGAAATTGATAAGTTTCCTGAATGGTCAGGGCATCAAAGGTTATGGAGAGAAGGCAGGTGTATTGGGTTGAGTGGGATCTGGGAATCAGCCATGACGGACTGGTAGAGCAGACTCGATGGGCTGAATGGCCTAACTCTGCTCCCATGACTTATAGTATTGGATGTCCTGCCATGCCCTCCATCTCATTTATGGAAGTGCAAAGATGAAAATGTTTAAGTTTGACGAAAAGAGGTACAGCATCAAGGCTACAGATGATAGGAGATAAGGACATTACAAAACAGAGCATAACAGTTTACGATTATCATAAAAACAGAACTGTCGGGAAACTGGTACAAGACTGCAGATGAGAACTTCTCAGAATGAAGTCAGAAGCTCAGTTTGAAAAGAAACTGAAACCAATATTGTAAACTGCTCTGTTTAACATGTTCACCTTTACAAAGGTAAAGACATGGAATCTGCTGTGGGGTAGAATACATTGTTCTTTCCAAAAATTGAAGGTCATGGCAGTATAACCAATACCGTAGTTGCACAGTTTAGCAACATCAAAAGATCAAAAGAGGAAGCAGTGGTGGTGTGGCAGTTCAGGAGATGCTGTGGCCAAGTGACTCACATTGATGAGAGTTGGACGAAAGCCAAGGAAGTTGCTGTGACTACAAATAGATGGAAGCTCCACCAGTCTGAACAAAGGTGGTCAAGTGTTGGAAGGAACAGTAAGCTGCAACATAATGGCTATGCCAAGTGTGAAAGTAGTAATTCATTTAATGCTGCTTTATTGCAATGCAAAGGGCAGATAAACAATGGAGCAATTCAATTTCTCCAGTTAGGGAATTAAGAACTGGAGGATGTAGGCTTAAGGTGAGAGGAGAAATATTTATTAGGAACTTGAGGGGCAACTTTTTCCACACAGAGGTTGGTCCATATATGAAATGAGCTCCCAAAGGTAATAACACACGCAGAGAGAACAATAACATTTAAAAGGCATTTGCACAGGAAGATGGATAGAAAAGGTTTGAAGGTTATGGACCAAATAAGTCTAGCTTGGGTGGGCACCTTAGTCAGCACGAACCAGATGGGAAAAGGGGCTTCTTTCTGTACTACAGAACTATAACTGTTTAACAAAAAAAAAGGTACAGATGTTTAGATCCCACAATATGTTCATGGACTTCAGAAAGATATGCTAAAGACAAAGTGGTAGTTTGCAAGGACAATAAGATTAGGGACAATTTAAAGAAAATGAAGGGGGCTGATAAGGGGAGTTTTCAATAAAAACCATCAAATCTGGAAGTTAGAACCATTGAAAACCTACAGCACAATACAGGCCCTTTGCCCCACAAAGCTGTGCCGAACATATCCCCCACCTTAGAACCACCTATATCCAGGCTTTACCTATATCCCTCTATTTTTCTAAGCTCCATGTAGCCATCCAGGAGTCTCTTAAAAGACCCTATCATTTCCACCTCCACCACTGGCAACCCATTCCATGCATTCATCGCTCTGCATTAAAAAAAACTTACCCTGACATCTCCTCTGTACCTACTTCCAAGCACCTGAAAAATATGTCCTCTCGTGCTAGCTATTTCAGCCCTGGGGAAAAGCCTCTGAACATCCAAACAATCAATGCTTCTCATTATCTTGTACCCCTCAATCAGGTCACCTCTCATACTCCGTCGCTCCAAGGAGAGAAGGCCAAGTTCACTCAACCTATTCTCATAAGGCATGCACCCCAATCGAGGCAACGTCCTTGTAAATCTTCCCTGCGCCCTTTCTATGGTTTCCACATCCTTTCTGTAGTGAGGCAACCAGACCTGAGCACAGTACTCCAAGTGGGGTCAGACCAGGGTTCATATAGCTGCAACATTACCTCTCGGCTCCTAAATTCAATTCCACAATTGATGAAGGCCAATGCACTATATGCCTTCTTAACCAGAGCCAACCTGCATAGCAGCTTTGAGTGTCCTATGGACTCGGAACCCCAAGATCCCTCTTATCCTCCACACAGCCAAGAGTCTTACCATTAATACTATATTCTGCCATCATATTTTACTGACCAAATTGAACCACCTCACACTTATCTGGGTTGAACTCCATTTGCCACCTCTCAGCCCAGTTTTGCATCCTATCAATGTCCCGCTGTAACCTCTGACAGCCCTCCACACTATCAACACTCCCGATCTTTGCAAATTTACTAACCCATCCCTCCACTTCCTCATCCAGGTCATTTATAAAAATCACAAAGTGTACGGGTCCCAGAACAGATCCCTCAGGCACACCACTGGTCACCAGCCTCCATGCAGAATATGACCCATCTACAACCACTCTTTACCTTCTGTGGGCAAGCCAGTTCTGGCTCCACAAAACAATGTCCCCTTGGATCCCATGCCTCCTTCCTTTCTCAATAAGCCTTGCATGGGGTATCTTATCAAATACCTTGCTGAAATCCATATACACTACATCTACTGCTCTACTTTCATCAATGTGTTTTGTCAATCCTCAAAAAATTCAGTCAGGTTTGTTAAGGCATGACCTGCCTTTGACAAAGCCATATTGATTATTCCTAATAATATTATGCCTCTCCAAATGTTCATAAATCCTGCCTCTCAATATCTTCTCCATCAATTTACCAACCATTGAAGTAAGACTCACTGGCCTATAATTTCCCTTTCTACTCCCTTTCTTAAATAAGGGAACAACATCTGCAACCTTCCAATCCTCCGGGACTTCTCCCATCTTCATTGATGATACAAAGATCGTTGCCAGAGGCTCAGTAATACCCTCCCTCACTTCCCACAGTAGCCTGGGGTACATCCCATCCGGTCCCGGTGACTTATCCAACTAGATGCTTTCCAAAAGCTCCAGCACATCCTCTTCCTTAATATCTACATGCTCAAGCTTTTCAGTCGGCTGCAAGTCATCCCTACAATTGCCAAGATCCTTTTCCATAGTGAAATACTGAAGCAAAGTATTCATTAAGTACCTCCACTATTTCCTCCTCTTCCTTAAGTTGGGTAGTAACTAATTTAGCGAAAATGGTATCAACGGATGGATAAGGTACATTACAGAAAGCTAGAAAGTAATTAGAGTAAGTAAATGGTCTGAGCAGAAGCCAATGGGAAAGCTCTGGTAGGCAAGGAGAGTAAAGTTATACAGATGTTCTTTAGTGTGTAAAAAAAAGTAATCTAACCATCTCTCAACAGTTCTTTTGTGGGAAGTTTTCAAAGGCAGTGGAGTGACAGAGAGAAAAAAAACAAGGTCAAAACTGGAAAGAAAATCTTTAGATACCTTTGCTCTTCCGAAGGAGAGATGGTTCTGGCAGAGTTGCATGTGTTCAACATGGTGGATAGCTCTCAAAGCCAATTATGCAGCAGAAAGACCACAAGACATTAGAGCAGAATTAGGCTATTCAACCCATCAAACATGCTTCACCATTTGATCTAGGCTAATCTATTATCCCTCTCAATCCTTCTCCTACCTTCCCCTTCCCCCACCCCCCATTTTTGACACCTTTAATTATCAAGAACTTACCAACCTCTAACTTGGCCTCCACAGCTATCTGTGGCAATGAAGTTCACAGATTCACCATCCTCTAAAGAAATAGCTCGTTAAATAAAATGCTCACGTTTGCAATGCTTGCAAATGAAGCAAAGAAGAGGGCTCTCTGTTGGGGGAATAAAAACACCAGCCCTGGTCCACATGTGATCCAATGATTTATTTTGACTTATTCCGATTTATTTGCTCATCCATGTATAGCGATTAAATCTCTTCTTTTGCTCAAGGATGAGAAAACTAAACAAAAAGAGCCATTCATTGTAATCATCAGCAGTAAATCGAACCATTCTTTTCATTTTAAATCTTCGTCTCCATTTAGGTTTTGCATGGGAATTTCACTATGGCAAGAATCCCACACTAGAGTCGTGACCGGGAAAAAAAAACTTGAAAACAATTAAAAAAAAAACAAAATTAAAACCCTTCAGTTACATTAATTCAAAGGTGCAGCTTTTAAGAACTGTCTTTCAAATACTGACAAGCAATTTCTTTTCTTGCTGCAACACGCAGCACAAAGCAGGTTTCCACTGTAGCTGAAAGCTCTTCAGTGAATTGTGAAGTTATACACATTGGTCTGTGACTGAAGGTCTGAACCTTAACCATTCCACAGCAATCACTGCATCGCTAAGAGTCACTTAATCAGCTGCTTTACCCTAACTATTCAGCTCCGTGTCAACTCCTTCTGCAAGTGACTCTGACAACAATCACTTACATTCTTAAGATATCTTTAACATAAAAAAGGTATACAAAGGATCTTCACTGGAATTATTAAACAAAATTGGACGTGGGATCCGAAAAGGAAATACAAGCAGAAAGCTGAAGTAGGTTTTGAAGATTCAGGAAGAGGAGTAAAGGTTTACAGAGTTCATTGAGGGTTTCTGCAAGAGATGAACTGAACTAAGGAATGAAAGGATGAGCGAAAGAGACAACTAATATGGCTGGGGTATTACAGTGAATCTCATTCGATAACTTAATTTTAACACTTTAACACTTTACATAACCTGAACTAACCAACCAAAGGAAACCATAATCCGTGCCCTTTCTACAAACACTCTACTTCTATTAATGAATCCATACCCTTTCTGTACTTGAATTACATTGGCTCATGGCCCAAAGTCAGTTTTAACCTTATCCTTGGTTTCAAATCTCTCCCCATGATCCTTTCATATTGCCAATCAACATCTCAAATATATACAGCAATTAAAAATATAAAGGATATCCCAGTGGGTTTCACAATTGCTTTTTTAAGCAAAATTAGGACTTCAAGCTACTTAATGAGGTCTTAGGTCCGATTACCAAAAACTGTCTAATAACCCAACGTGTGAAAAGGAAGATATTTAGATCGACAATTTTAGAGTTCAGGGCCTAGATAGCTAAAGTGGAGGCAGCAGCTGATGGTGGAGCAACCAAAATCCTTAGCATGCATGGAGCCAGAACTCAGTGAAGGCTGAGATTTAGGAGCAATTTTGGGCTGGAGGAGGTTAAAAACAATAAGGAGATATACGAGAAGGACGATAAATTAAAACTGAGACAATTAGGTCAGAAGCTACCTCAGCAGACTCCAGGGCTGAAGATTAAAAAGAACATGTCAGAAGAAGATATGGAAAGCAAAGTTTAAGGTTAGATAAAGTTTAAAGAGGGAGGTGGACTGAGGGAGATCGAGGAAAGATGTGGGAATATTAGAAGATTGGAACAATCAAGTGTAGAGCTAACTTCTATGTTGGCTGATGTCTCAGCAGTGGATCAGCTGAACTAAGGGTAGAACCATCAACAATTACCTCTCTCCTGAGAAATTTAAGAGGCCAAAGGCTTCTGAGGTAATACTTTGGGAACAGGAGAAGCATTACAAAAAATTCACTGGCTACATAAAATAATGTGGGGATGAAGCATCAGCCAGCTGGAGAACAGTTAACAGAAGTCAAATCTATTATGTGCAGATAGTTCAAGTTCAATGGGAGAGAGGAAAATTACTTTATCAAAAATGCAATCATTTTGGATATAATTTGTGGCTTTGATTAGGTTCATTTCACTACCATCACCAGGTACAGTAGTAGAATGCATTCAAATGCAAATTGCAGTAACAGACTGCAGAATTAACTACACAAAAATTTGGAAAAGTGATAGTGTTCAAAGAGGAAGTTGTGCTTTTGCAAGCGATGGTGGGTGATGACAGTCCAACAATCCAGGGGTGAGATCAGTACAGTATCTTTCTTGACTTGAGATACACACCATGAGCTAAGCAGCTTCTTCCTCAAATTTTCAATAACTGTAATTAGTGATAGTGGTTGACGAGGAATTGTTTGCATATAAAAATAGAAAAAAGCTAACAAGCTATCATCTCTCTCCATGAATGTTCAACCCTTCCCTTCATGTGACCACGACCATCCACGTGGCAAGCACACTTAATTTAATATTATCTGCAAATGTTATGGGAAAGTATTTACAATCACAAGACAAAATGAACTCTATTTAGGGATGAAAATAATGAAAAGAATGAGAAAAATGCTTAGAGCTACCCCACGAGTTATAATCATTGAGAATTGCTAATTTCTACAGCAAGAGACACAATTTTGACTAAATCCTGTGTCATACTGAAGAGTTGTTTCCTGAAACAGGAACCCTCAGTAACTTGTTTTATATAGAGCTTTCTATATCCCAAAACAATCCTGGGTACCAGCAAGCAACATTTGGCAGTCAGACTTTGGGATAGTTGGCCGAAGGTTTGATATAATAAATAAATTGAATTGACTTGATTACTAACATCCTTCATATACATGAGGTGTAAAAAGCTTTGTTACATCTCCGTCTGAATGTGCAATTTATAGTAATTTATAATAAAAAGTATGTACATCAGGACAGTCAATATAACACAGAAATACAATTGTACCAGTAGGAATTAATCAGTCTGATGGCCTGGTGGAAAAAGCTGTCTTGGAGCCTGTTGATCCTGGCTTTTATGCTACAATACTGTTTCCGGGATGGTAGCAGCTGAAACAGTTTGTGGTTGGGTGACTTGGGTCCCCAATGATCCTTCGGACTCTTTTGACACACTTGTCTTTGTAAGAGTCCTGAATAGTGGGAAGTTCACATCTACAGATGCACTGGGCTGTCCACAACACTCTCTGCAAAGTCTTGCAATTGAGGGACGTACAGTTCCCATACCGGGTAGGGATAAATCAAAAATAAAGTCAGATTTTTAAGATCAAACATTTGGAGAAGGAAATATCAAGAGAAGTACCAAAACTTGAACACTTGGTAACTGGAGGCAAGACAGCAGGGAGAAGCAATTGACTCTGAGCTGGTCAAGATCAAAAATGAAGGAATGCATAAAGTGTTGCAATCACAACTCAATGGGAATTACAACTAAGTTTTGGTTAGTTTAGTATTAAACTGACAAAACAGAATAAGGGATTCTCCCGCATGGCCAGAATTACATGAGGATGGCTAAATGCAATGCAAGGTAGGCCCAAGAAAAGGAGAAGCCCAATGATACATGCTAAGTGGGATATAGACAGAGTTGATAACATGAATCGATGATCAAATAAAACGCCAAAGACCTGGGCAGTCTGACTCAGACTGCTGGCACTTCTCTGATCATCAACAAACAAAAATCACTAGAGAGAAAATACATACTGTGGTGAGATAGACTTCTGAACATATTCATCTCTCTGACTGGTAGGATTGTTTTATGCATGCTGAAATTGTACAAACTATGAAACTTTAATCCCTAGTGGACATGCAAGTACTGTACTATGTTTAAGTACAGATTAATGCGAACTGACTACAACTAGCGCAAGTGTGACCATTATAACAAAGCGGAACTCTAGACTCTCAAACATTTCAGTCTACGTCACAAATCAAAAAGGCTGGGTCACCCAGCAGACACCCGGCGAAGAGAACATTCTCAGGACACGCCAATCTCAGGACACTCCCTAGGTACATTGAATTTTCTGTTATAAAATGCTACACTGCGGTTTTACACACTTCTCGGACACAGTCTGAAACCAGATTCATCCAGAGAGCTGGAATAAATCTCAACAGCAGGAAGCTATTTACAAACAAACCCCGACGCTACTGGTTCCCTTTCCAAGGGCAGCCCCGCGAGTTGCAAAGCGCGCATCCACCTGAAGTGACCAACACCGCGTGGGGAATTCCTCGCGTTCACAACCGGGCAACGTTCTCGAGGTGTTTACAAAATGAAGAGACGATGAAGATCCATTTCCAACAATTACCCCAGGTAGATCCTGTGGGATGGAGAAACAGCCAGCCTGCTAAAGGCATGCCTTTATTGGTGCCCGTTTCTTTCCCAATTCAGATCAGCAGTTTGACAGGGGAATTTGATTTTAATATGCATTCGATCAGCCTCCCAATGTCCTTTTGGTTCTCTCCACTTCAGACTAACTAAGCAGCACCGAGACCAGGTTTCTGATCAACAACAGCAGAACTCCCAATTTAAAAAGATTAATAACCATACTGTAGTTTGCATGGGTATAATGAAGCCCCAGATAGTGAGTTCCCATTAAGATTCTGAATAAAGCAATGCAATTGAAAGCTGCCAAAATACACGGACTTTCCCCTCAGCCCTGGGGCCGCGGACATGTTCTGCTCAGGCCGGCACAAGACTTAAAAGGAAGCGAGGCCCCCGCACCGAGGAGAAGCGACAACAAGGAGGGAAACGTACCGTCCACCGCCTCCCGGTCGCTGATGTGTTGCAGGTTGCAGCCCGTGTCCTCCCGGCTGATGTCGGTGTCGGTGCGGTAGGTCTCCAGGCGAGCGTGGTTCCTCCGCAGTTTGGGGCTGGACGAGACGCAGCACGAAGTGGTGTTCCCCATCTTTCTCCGGCCTGGCTCCCTCGCCGAATGGAGCTTTTAATCCTCCCCTTGACTGAATGAAGGTTTCGGACCGAGCCCGAGGGAAATAGGTTTACCTCACTCGCCACACACACACAAAACAAAAAATTACCAGGGGGTGGAGGGGTAAGAAATCAGTGTCCGATCAGAGATACACCCTCATCCGGCCACAGCGAGCACTGCACGGCCATCTGAAAGAAGCCGGCGAGCTTTCTCCCTTCTTCCTCTCCTCAGGCTGACTGACCCGAAGCAGCCGAACAGTTCATCTCCGCTCCCTTCTCTATCATCATTCACACGGCTAGGGCATGTTTTCTTCAAAAAAAAAAACACCACTTATTAAAAGTTATCTAAAATCAGACATCCTTCAATGAGGGCGAAAAAAATAAGCGCAGAGTTTTCAGACGAAGCCCCACATCCCCCACGAAGTGTGTATCTGAAATGGTGACTTTATCTTCCTAAACAGACACACAGTTAACAGCAGTGCGGTGTAACCAATCTGCCGGAGGAGTTCCGGTTCAAGGGTGGCGACTACAAAATGCTACTGAGTAACACCCAGAAGATGAGATCCAGTGCTCTGAAGCGAGCCAGTATTCCAGCCCTTTCCCCGTGGGCAGAACAGAGCCCCGGTCTCAAGGCAAGACACTCCCCTTTATTCTGTTCAAAAAATGGCACCCCTCCGACTGTTTCGCATCGAAAGCACCCGATTTTGACACGCCCCCTCCCATTCTCTTAAAGTCGATGACATGCAATTCTCCCACGCCACCAACCAGTGTTTGCCCTGTCCCTAAATAACTGCACTTTCCAACGGAGTTGTCCAGTTATAGTAATCCAAGAGAAAAATACTGCAGATTACACTCCTCCCTCACCATCACCACACAAACACCCTCCCTACACCTCATTTCCAGCCCTTCATGGATTTGCTGAATGATAATGATTAAAAATAAATGTGCCTAAGAGATTTATCACTGCTTGTGTAACGTTAAGTCTCCAAGATAGCAGATTGGTTAAGGAAACAAAAAAAATGCCTTGGGATCCAAGGGAAAGTGGCAAGTCGTTTTAAAAGTTGGTACGACGACAAAAAGAAAAAAAGTGGCAGTTTTTAAACTATTGAGCACATCTACATGAAATACTGTCATAGGAAAGCAGCATCCATCATTAGAGATCCCCACCACCCAGGCCATGCTCTCTTCTCGCTGCTAACATCAGGTAGCAGAGCCTCAGGGCTCCTACCACCATGTTCAAAAACAGTTACTACCCCTTAACCATCAAGTTCTTGAACAAAAGGGATAACTATCATCAATTTCACTTCCCCCATCATCGAAATATCCCCACAACCAATGACCTCACTTTCAATGACTCTATCTCATTATCTCATGTTCTTATTTATTGCTATTTAATTAATACTTGCATTCGCACAGCTTGTTGTCTTCTGTAACCTGGTTGATCTTTCATTGATTCTGTTATAGTTACTATTCTATAGATTTGCTGAGTATGTCTGCAGGAAAATACATGCATGTACTTTCATAATATTTAATTTGAATTTTTGAACTTCGATTCACAGCTGCATTCAATGGATGTCCAGAGGATTCAGAACTAGGCTCCCTGCTTCTGTGGTATATATGAATAATTTGGATGTACTGTAAACATAAGGGTCATCAATAAGTCCTTGTGATAGCAACATTGATGTCACTCGTGGTGAGGAGGATATTTTAGGGTGCAGAAAGCAGGCGATTAGGTCAGAAGTGGTGAATAGAGATGAAACCCAAGTCAAGTTGATTGCCATTTAACTATATAGATGTATATAACACATGTAACCATATAACGTATGTAGAAACAAGACAGCATTTCTCCAATTCAGGGTGGAAAGCACAGAAGAACACATAACACACGATAATTTATGAAGGTAAGGATAAGATCTACAGATGAATCATACATAAATAACAAACTAAAGTGCATTAATATTAAATATTGTAAGGTACGGAACAGATTAACCAGTGACCTCTATGACTATGATGCGGCAAGGAGTTCAGAAGCCTAATAGGCTGGGAGAAGAAGCTGTTTCTCATCCTGACCACTTTTGTTTTTTATGCATCATAGTCTCCTGCCTGATGGTAGAAAGTCAAAGAGGTTGCTGGATGGATGTGTGGGATCCTTAATAATACTAAGCATCCTGCATATGCAGCACTCCTAATAAATGTCCCCAATGAATGGTAGGGATCGTCTCAGCTGTTCTCACTGTCCTTTGTAGGGACTTCTGGTTTGATGCTCAACAGCTCCCATACCAGGTGGAGATGCAACTTCTCAGGACTTTCTCAACAGTACTTCTGTAAAATGCATTTAAGTTGGGGGTATGGTGGGGAAGCCTTGTTTGCCTCAATCTTCTTGGGAATTTCTGTAAAAAATATAAGGTATTACAGTTAGAAAGAGAAAACAAGACAAGAGAAAACACAAATAACAGATAGACTGAGGAACAGATAATAGAAACAATATTTGCTCTGTCCCCGAGTAACTGCACTCTTCACTCACAACCAAGCTAGCATCTCCCCTACCTCACAAAAACTTTTCCTACACCTTAAAATATTTCATTCCTAACTCTTCCTGGTTTCAAAGTTTAAAGTACAAAGTTCAACACAAATTTATTACGAAGTACATATATACAACCCTGCGATTCATTTTCTTGCAGGCAATCACAGTAAGTATAAGAAACACTGTAGAATCAATGAAGGGCTGCACCCAACATGATGAGCAAAAAAAGAACAAACTGTGCAAATACAAAAAGAAAGATAAAAGAAGAAATAATAATAATAAATACTATAAATGATCAATAAATATTGAGCACATGAGATGAAGAGTCTTTCAAAGTGTTTCCATAGGCTGTGGGAACAGTTCAGTGATGGGTTTGGTGAAGTTACCCTTCTGGTTCAAGAGCCTGATATTTGAGGGGTAATAACTGTTCCTGAACCTGGTGGTGTGGGTCCTGAGGCTTCTTCCTGTACCTTCTTCCTGATAGCAGCAGCGAGAAGAGAGCATGGCCTGAGTGGTGGGGTTCCTCGATGATGGATGTAGCTTTCTTACAACAGCACTTCATGTAGATGTGCTCAATGGTGGGGAGGTCTTTACTTGTGATGGACTAGGCCATACCTACTACTTTTCGTAGGCTTTTCATACAAGGGCATTTATGGAGAGGGATAAACAGTTGAAGTTTCAGGCTGAGACCGTTCATCAACACTGGAAAGGAAAGGGAAAGATGCCATAACAAGAAGGTGGGGGGGAAGGGGAAGGAGAACAAGCTAGAAGGTGATAGGTGAAGCCAGGTGGGTGGGGTGGAGCATAACGTAAGAAGCTGGGAGGTGATCGGTGGAAATGGCAAGTGTCTGGAGAAGAAGGAAAGTGATAAGAGAGGAAATGGATTGTAAGAGAAAGGGAAGAAGGAAGGAAACCAGGGGAAAGGTGAGCAGAAGAGGTAAGAGGCCAGAATGGGGAATTGAAAAAGAGAGAAGAGGCAGGACAAAAAAATTAATGGAAGATGGGGAAATCGATGTTCATGCCATCATGTTGGAGGTTACTAGACGGAATATGAAGTGTTGTCCCTCCAAGCTGAGATTGGCCTCACTATGGACCAACATGTCAGAACAGGAATGAGGATAGGAATTAAAATGGTTGGCTATTGGGAAATTCCACTTTTTGCAGATGGAGCTGAGCTTCTCAACAAAGCGGTCTCCCAACCTACATAAGTCTAACCAATCTAAGTCGAAGTCGCTTTTTATTGTTATTTCAACCATAACTGCTGGTACAAGGTAGAGAAGTCTGCATTGAGAGTACCAAGTACAGTAGGTGACACCATTTTATTAGGAGGTGAAATGTTGCCTCACTGGGAAGAACTGTTAGAAGTGGTGAATGGGCTGTTGTAGCTCTTCTGCCACTTGCAGGGATAAATGCCAGGAGGGAGGTTAGTAGGGAGGAATGAATGGATAAAGGAATCACAGAGTAAGTGATCTAGAAACATAGAAAACCTACAGCACAAGACAGGCTCTTCGGCCCACAAAGCTGTGCCAAACATGTCCTTACCTTAGAAATTACCTAGGGTTACCCATAGCCCTCTATTTTTCTAAGCTCCATGTACCAACCTCTGTAGAAAATGGAGAGTGGGGGTGGGGGGGAAGATGTATTTGGTGATAGGGTCCCATTGAAGATGGAGAAGTTACTGAGAATGATGTGACAACAAACTCTATCCCAGTTACAGCGTCAGGAACATGGGGATATCTCGGAAATGGAAGAGATGTGAGGGGAGGCAGCATCAATAGTGGAGGAAGGGAAACCATATTCTTTAAAGGAGGAGGACATTTATGATGCCCTAGAAAGGAAGGATCCTGGGAATGATTGTGGCAGAGACAAAGGAACTGATTAACTGAAATTAAAATGCAAACGCAAGGAAATCTGCAGATGCTGGAAATTCAAGCAATACACACAAAATGCTGGAGGAACACAGCAGGCCAGGCAGCATCTATAGGAAGAAGTACAGTCGATGTCTCAGGCCGAGACCCTTCATCAGGACTAACTGAAAGAAGAGATAGTAAGAGATTGAAAGTGGGAGGTGTAGGGGGAGATCCAAAATGATAGGAGATGACAGGAGGGGGACGGATGAAGCTAAGAGCTGAAAAGGTGATTGGCAAAACAGATATGCAGCTGGAGAAGAGAATGGATCATGGGACGGGAGGCTTAGGGAGAAAGAACGGGGGAGAGGAGCACCAGAAAGATATGGAGAGCAGGCAAGGAGTGTTTTTGAGAGGGGCAGAGAGAAAGAGAAAAGAAAAAAAAAAGGAATGGGGTAAGAAGGGGAGGAGGGGCATTAACGGAAGTTAGAGAAATCAATATTCATGCCATCAGGTTGGAGGCTACCCAGATGGAATATAAGGTGTTGTTCCTCCAACCTGAGTGTGGCTTCATCTTGACAGTAGAGGAGGCCATGGATATACATATCAGAATGGGAATGGGACGTGGAATTAAAAATGTGTGGCCACTGGGAGATCCTGCTTTCTCTGGCGGACAGAGTGTCGGGTTCAGCGTCAGGTCTCACCAATATATCGAAGACCATACTGGGAGCACTGGATGCAGTATATCACAACAGCCGACTCATAGGTGAAGTGTCGCCTCCCACAGTGTCTCCCAGTGAATTCAGTGGGGTAGGACCAGGCAGAAATAATGGCCCTACCTGGACAGTAAGGTTTGTTGATCTTAAATAGGAGGAAGAAACAAGCAGTGCAGAGTAAAAGGGCTATGATGTTGGTGGCAGTGGATGGGAGTTCTCCAGTGTTGATGAGGGTGGTGATGGTGTTGGAGACAATGTTCTTATTGTCCTGAGTGGGGCCCTTATCAAGGGGTAAGTTAGAGGAGGTGTCTGAGAGTTGCCACCTGGCCCCAGCAAGGTAGAAGGCAGTCTGTTATACTACTCAGCTCTTCTCTAAGTTTACGGTCATTGCAGGAAAGTATAGGGGGATAATCAGAAATATATTCTTTACACAGAGTGTGGTGGGTACATGGAACACCCTGCTAGGGTTGGTGCTAGAGGCAGAAACTCTTAGATGGGCACATGGATATTAGAAAAATGGAGGGTTTTGTAGGAGGTAAGAGTTATATTGATCTTAGGGTAGGTTAAAAGGACACATAACATTGTGGTCCAAAGGCCCTGTACAATGCTGCAATGTTCTATGTTCTATGAAACATACAGAGAAATTTGTCATTTGTATTCAGCGTTTCCTTTATTTTACAGCTACGGCATTGCTCTGGGCAGGAAATTTTTACATGGCCTGAAAACTGTGTGGCACTTTAATAAAACATTAATTAAAACATTTAATTAATAAAACATTTAATTAAAACATTAGGTAAAAGAAAGTAATAGCTGCACATTGACAAAAGCTATGTGTATGGGAGCATTTCAGTTCCTATGCGGCCATGCGGCCACGCAGTTTAGAGGGAACAGTGTTTGTGTTAACAACCAACACAACCTAATAATGTGCTGGAGCAGCCTGCAAATGTTGTCACACATTCCATTGCCAACACAGCAAGCCCACAATCAAAATCGGAATCAGGTTTATTATCACCAGGATGTGTTGTGAAATTTGTTAACTTAGCAGCAGCAGTTCAATGCAATACATATATAGAAGAAAGTAGAAAAAAATAATAATAAAATAAGTAAGTAAATCAGTTACAGTATATGTATATTGGATAGATTAAAAATCATGCAAAAAGCAGAAATACTATAAATAAAAAAAAGTGAGGTAGTGTCCAAGGGTTCAATGTCCACTTAGGAATCGGATGGCAGAGGGGAAGAAGCTGTTCCTGAATCACTGATTGTGTGCCTTCAGACTTCTGTACGTCCTACCTGATGGTAACAGTGAGAAAAGGACATGGAGTGATATGGACTTTGTGTTGCAGAAGGGACTAGTTTAGTTTGGCTTTAATTGCTAATTTAATTAGTTCTGCACAGTATTGTGAGCCAAGAAACATGTTTCTGAGCTGTACTGTTCCATGTTGTATGTTCTATACAGCGCGTTCACTAACAAGGAAGCATGCTTATTTGTAAGTTAATTGGCAAAGGGATCAGTGGAATACAAAGTAAAACACTCAGTCTCATCAGGCGATTTGGAATTTACTGCCCAAAACTCAGGCAAATTCTAAAGCATTCTTCATATTTAAAAAAAACCTGCCCAGCCACATACCAAAAGTTGGTAAATGGGATTAAAGTGAAGTCCATATTTTACTTACATCAACATGATAAGCTGAATAACCCTGTTGTCTATAGCAAATTTCTATAATCTCTGTGCGATCAATGTTTTTCTTGACTAGATATATGAAAGTGATTCAAGACAATAGATAGAAAATGAAATTGTCTGATGATATGCTTTATTTGTAAGTGTACATAGAAACATACAATGAATTGCATTGTTTGTGTCAAATCAAATCAGCTAGGATTTCCACCACCAAAATAGAGTGCCCACAACTTGCTAACCCTAACCCACGTGATCACGGGGAGAATGTATAACCTCCAGGCTTCAGATGTTTCAGAAAGGACAGGAAGGGAGGCAAAAGAGGTGTGGGTGTGGCACTGCTGAACAGAGATAGCTGCAGAAAAGGAGGAAGTCAAAGAGAGTATGTCTACTGAGTCTCTGTAGGTGGAAGTTAGAAACAGGAAGGGGTCAATAACTCTACTGGGTGGTTTTTATAGAACACCTAATAGTAGCAGGGACATCAAGGAACAGATAGGCAGACAGATTCTGGAACAGTGCACTCATAACATGGTTGTCGTGATGGGAGATTTTAACTTCTCCAGTATTGATTAGCATCTCCCTAGAGCATGGGGTTTAGATGGGGTGGAATTTGTTAGGTGTGTTCAGGAAGGTTTCCTGACACAATATGTAGATAAGCCTACAAGAGGAGAGGCTGTACTTCAACTCCTTTACCACAGCATTGGAGAGGGATAGGAGCAGACAAGTCAGGAAGATGTTTAATTGGAGTAAGGGGAAATATGAAGCTATCAGGCAGGAACTTGGAAGCATAAGCAGGAAGCAGATGTTCTCAGGAAAATGTACAGCAGAAATGTGGCAAATGTACAGGGGATATTTGTGTGGTGTCCTGCATAGGAATGTTCCAATAAGATAGGGAAAGGATGTAATGGTACAGAAACTGTGGTGTACATAGGCTGCAGAAAATCTAGTCAAGAAGAAAAAGAAACAGTTTAGGACCAATCAAGTGTGACAGTGGAAAAGTGTGTATGGAACCGGAGGAGATTGCTGAGGTACTTAATGAATACTTTGCTTCAGTATTCACTACGGAAAATGATTTTGGCAATTGTAGGGATGACTTACAGTGGATTGAAAAGCTTGGCCATATAGACATTAAGAAAGTGGATTTGCTGGAGCTTTTGGAAAGCATGAAGTTGGTTAAGTCTCTGGGACTGGACAAGATGTACCCCAGACTACTGTGGGAGGTGAGGGAGGAGATTGCTGAGCCTCTGGCAATCTTTGCATCACCAATGGGCAGAGGGAGGTTCCGGAGGGTCGGAGGGTTGCAGATGTTGTTCCCTTATTCAAGAAAGGGAGTAGAGATAGGCCAGGAAATTATAGACCAGTGAGTTTTACTTCAGTGGTTGGTAAAATGATGGAAAAGATCCAGCGGCAGGATTTATGAATATTTGGAGAGGCATTATATGATTAAGGATAGTCAGCATGGCTTTGTCAAAGGCAGGTCATGCTTTATGAGCCTGATTGAATTTTTTGAGGATGTGACTAAACACATTGATGAAGGTAGAGCAGTGGATGTAGTGTATATGGATTTCAGCAAGGTATTTGATAAGATACCCCATGCCAGGCTTATTGAGAAAGTAAGGAGGCATGGGATCCAAGGGCAGCTTGCTTTGTGGATCCGGAATTGGCTTGCCCACAGAAGGAAAAGAGAGGTTGTAGATAAGTCATATTCTGCATGGAGGTTGGTAACCAGTGATGTGCCTCAGGGATCTGTTCTGGGACCTCTGCTCTTCCTGAAGAGTGAGTATAGAGAGCTTGGTAGGAAATTAAAAAGCAGGACCTCGAGGGTGGTAATCTTAGGATTGCTACCAGTGCCACATGCCAGTGAGGGTAAGAATAGAATGCTCGTGGCTGAGGAACTGGTGTAGGGGGTAGGGTTTCAGATTTCAGGATCATTAGGACCTCTTCTGGGGCAGGTGGGACCTGTACAAGAGAAATGGGTTTCACCTGAACTAACAGGGGGACCAATATCTTTGCAGGGAGGTTTGTTAGTGCTATTGGTGGGGGGGGGGCAGAGTTTGAGCGAGGTTTGCAGGGGGATGGGAACCAGAGTGCCAGAGCAAATAGGGAGAGGGGGTGAAAATAAATGATGTTAAAGGTTCATGCAAAGTCACAAATAGAAGGGTTGTGTGTGGTGGTGATAATCTTCTGAGGTGTGTCTATTTCAATGCAAGGAGTATTGTGGGGAAGGCTGACGTGCTGAGGGTGTGGAATGACACGTGGAATTACGACATTGTAGCCAGTAGTGAAACTTGGCTACAGGAGGGGCAGAACTAGCAGCTTAATGTGCCAGGGTTCTGATGTTTCAGACATGATACAGGCAGAGGGATGAAGGGTGGCGGGGTGGCATTGCTAGTCAAGGAAAATGTTACAGCAGTGCTCAGGCAGGACAGATTAGAGGGCTTGTCTACCGAGGCCATATGGGTGGAGCTAACAAACAGGAAAGGTATGACCACATTATTGGGATTGTATTATAGACCACACAATAGTCAGCAGAATTGGAGGAGCAAATCTGCAGTGAGATAGCAGACAACTGCAGGAAACATTAAGTTGTGATAGTAGGGGATTTTAATTTTCCATATATTAATTGGGACTCCTATACTATTAAAGGTCTAGACCGGTTAGAGTTTGTAAAATGTGTTCGGGGAAGTCTTCTAAATCAATATGTACAGGTACCAACTAGAGAGAATGCAATATTAGATCTCCTATTAGGAAACGAGTTAGGACAGGTGACGGAAGTGTGTGTAGGGGAACACTTTGGTTCCAGTGATCATAACACCATTAGTTTCAACTTGATCATGGATAAAGATAGATCTGGTCCTCAGGTTGAGGTTCAAAACTGGAGAAAGGCCAAATTTGACGAAATGAGAAAGGATCTAAAAAGCGTGGATTGGGACAGGTTGTTCCCTGGCAACGATGTGATTGGTAAGTGGGAGGCCTTCAAAGGAGAAATTTTGAGAGTGCAGAGTTTGTATGTTCCTGTCAGAGTTAAAGGCGAAGTGAATTAAGAATAAGGAACCTTGGTTCTCAGGGATACTGGAACTCTGATAAAGAAGAGAGAGATGTATGACATGTATAGGAAACAGAGCAAATAAGGTACTTGAGGAGTATAAAGTGCAAAAAAATACTTAAGAAAGAAATCAGGAGGGCTAAAAGAAGACATGAGGTTGCTTTGGCAGTCAAGGTGAAGGATAATCCAAAGAGCTTCTACAGGTATATTAAGAGCAAAAGGATAGTAAGGGATAAAATTGGTTCACTTGAAGATCAGAGTGGTTGGCTATGTATGGAACCAAAAGAAATGGGGGAGATCTTAAATGGGTTTTTTGCATCTGTATTTACTAAGGAAACTGGCATGGAGTCAATGGAAATAAGGCAATCAAGTAGTGAGGTCATGGAACCTATACAGATTGAAGAGGAGGAGGTGCTTGCTATTTTGAGGCAAATCAGAGTAGATAAATCCCCAGGACCTGACAGTGTATTCCCTCAGACCTTGAAGGAGACTAGTGTTGAAATTACAGGGGCCCTGGCAGATATATTTAAAATGTTGGTATCTGCGGGTGAGGTGCCAGAGGATTGGAGGATAGCTCCATTGTTCCGTTGTTTAGAAAAGGTTCTAAAAGTAATCCAGAAAATTACAGGCCGGTAAGTTTGATGTCAGTAGTAGGTAAATCATTGGAAGGAGTGCTGAGAGATAGGATCTACAAGTATTTAGATAGACAGGGACTTACCAGGGAGAGTCAACACGGCTTTTGCTTGGTAGGTCATGTTTAACAAATCTATTAGAGTTTTTTGAGGAGGTTACAAAGAAAGTGGATGAAGGAAAGGCAGTGGATGTTATATACATGGACTTCAGTAAGGCCTTTGACAAGGTCCCACATGGGAGGTTGTTTAGGAAGATTCAGTCGCTAGGTTTACATGGTGAGGTAGTAAATTGGATTAGACATTCGCTCAATGGGAGAAGCCAGAGAGTGGTAGTAGAGGATTGCTTCTCTGAGTGGAGGCCTGTGACTAGTGGTGTGCCACAGGGATCAGTGCTGGGTCCATTGTTATTTGTCATCTATATCAATGATCTGGATGATAATGTGGTAAGTTGGATCAGCAAATTTGCTGATGATACAAAGATTGGAGGTGTAGTGGACAGTGCTTCAAAGATTTTCAAAGTTTGCAGAGGGATTTGGACCAGCTGGAAAAATGGGCTGAAAAATGGCAGATGGAGTTTAATACAGACAAGTGTGAGGTATGGCACTTTGGAAGTAAAAACCAAGGTAGAACATTTCAGGTAAATGGTAGGACACTGAGGACTGCAGTAGAACAGAGGGATCTGAGAATACAGATAAAAAATTCCCTGAAAGTGGTGTCACAGGTACAAAGTTTGTAGATAGGGTAGTAAAGAAAGCTTTTGGTACATTGGCCTTAATAAATCAAAGTATTGAATACAAGAATTGGATTGTTATGGTGAGGTTGTATAATGCACTGGTGAGGCCAAATTTGGAGGATCATGTGCAGTTTTGGTCACCAAATTACAGGAAGGATATTAATAAGGCTGAAAGAGTGCAGAGAAGGTTTACAAGGATGTGGCCAGGACTTGACAAACTGAGTTACAGAGAAAGGTTGAATAGGTTAGGACTTTATTCCCTGGAGTGTAGAAGAATGAGGGGAGATTTGATAGAGGTATATAAAATCATGATGGGTATAGATAGAGTGAATGCAAGCAGGCTTTTTCCACGGAGGCCAGGGGAGAAAAAAAAACAGAGGACATGGGTTAAGGGTGAAGGGGGATAAGTTTAAAGGGAACACTGGGGGGGGGGCTTCTTCACACAGAGAGTGGTGGGAGTGTGGAATGAGCTGCCAGATGAAGTGGTAAATGCGGGCTCACTTTTAACATTTAAGAAAAACTTGGACGGATACATGGATGAGAGGTGTATGAAGGATATGGTCCAGGTGCAGGTCAGTGGGACGAAGCAGAAAAGTGATTTGGCACAGCAAAAAAGGGCCAAAAGGCCTGTTTCTGTGCTGTAATGTTCTATGGTTCTGTGACCTGGATGAGGAAATGGATGAGGAAATGGAAGTAAATTTGCTGATGACACAAGGTTGAGGTGTTGTGGATAGTGTGAAGGTATGTCAGAGGTTACAGCAGGACATCAATAAGATGCAAAACTGGGCTGAGAAGTGGCAGATGGAGTTCAACCCAGATTAGTGTGAGGTGGTTTATTTTGGTAGGTCAAGTATGATGGCAAAATATTAATGGTAAGTCTCGTCAGGGTGGAGGATCAGAGAGATCTTGGGGTCCAAGTCCCTAGGACACCCAAAGCTGCTGCTCAAGTTGACTCTGTGGTTAAGAAGGCATATGGTGCATTGGCCTTCATCAACCGTGGGATTGACTTTATGAGCTGAGAAGTAATGTTGCAGCTAAATAGGACCCTGGTCAGACCCCACTGGGAGTACTGTGCTCAGTTCTGGTCACCTCACTACAGGAAGGGTGTGGAAGCCATAGAAAGGGTGCAGAGGAGATTTACAAGGATGTCACCTGGATTGGGGAGCATGCCTAATGAGAATAAGTTGAGTGAACTTGGCCTTTTCTGCTTGGAGTGATGGAGAACGAGAGGTGACCTGATAGAGGTGTATAAGATGATGAGAGGCATTGATCGTGTGGATAGTCAGGGGCTTTTTCCCAGGGCTGAAATGGCTAGCATGAGATGGCACAGTTTGAAGGTGCTTGGAAGTAGGTACAGAGCTGATGTCAGAGCTAAGTTTTTTCTAATATACACGGAAAGTGGTGAGTGTGTGGAATGGGTTGCCGGCTATGATGGTGGAGGCGGATACAATAGGATCTTTAAGAGACTCCTGGATAGGTACATGCAGCTTAGAAAAATAGAGGGCTATGGGTAACCCTAGGTAATTTCTAAAGTAAGTACATTTTTGGCACAGCATTGTGGGCCAAAGGGCCTGTATTGTGCTGTAATTTTCCTGTGTTTCTATGTTTCCTAATAGACAGTGGTTGGCACAGGTTTTCAGCAACCTACCATCCATGCCTTGCCTTGTGAGGGTTCACCCTATGGAAAGAAGCTCTGAGACAGATCACAGGTCAACAGATGCTGCAGAGATTCACACCGGTGTAGTCATATTTTTCTTTTCAACTGTGCATAAAAGACGATGAGCTCCTCTGGGAGTGAAGTATCACATCCATTCATGATGTTCAAAAATTCAAAGTAAATCTATTATCAAGTACATATATGTGTAATGCCCTGGTTCATATTTTGTTACTGTTATGCTGTTCTGTGTTTGATTTTTGTGCTGTTGTAGTCGCGCGCAACGCGCTAGTAAAGAAACACACGGAGGCAGAGAGAGCTGAACTCAGAATGCCTTTACTGATTCAAAATCGCTCACTTAAATCTCCCCTCCCATGGGCCCCTGTGACCCGCGGGGCAGACGTGACATCAGACTGTCCCCGGAAGGTCCGCCCCGAGTAGGTAGATCCAAACGCGCTGCCGCGTGTCTGCCCGCGGCTCCCGATGGCGGTTCGGTTCGCCACACCCCCCCCCCACCCCAGAACCGTCCATCGGGGGAGTGGAGCCCCCAGTCTGCGTGGTTTGCCTGGATGGCCGGCCTCGCCGGTGTGGTGCGGGTACCCTCACTGGTTGCTCAATGTCCAAGTGTGCCGGTTTGAGGCGGTCCACTGTAAAAGTCTCTTCCCGGCCACCCACCTCCACGACAAGTGGTTCAGTTGTGCCAGATCACCTTGAAGGGTCCCTCGTACGGACGCTGTAGAGGTGACCTGTGCGTGCCCCTCCGAATAAAAACATACTCACAGTCTCGGAGGTCTTTAGGGGTGAAGGATGGCTTGGGACCATGCCTGGAGGTTGGGACCGGTGCCAGGGTCCCTACCTTGTCCCGCAGCCTTGTTAGCACCACTGCTGGAGTTTCTTCCGAACCTCGGGCCTCTGGTACGAACTCGCCTAGGACCATCAGGGTGGCGCCATAGACCATTTCTGCCAAGGTGGCGTCCAGGTCCTCCTTGAGGGCTGTGTGGATGCCCAGTAGGACCCAGGGAAGCTCATCTGTCCAGTTGGGGCCCCTGAAGCGCAGCATCAGGGTCGACTTGAGATGCCGATGGAATCGCTCTACCAAACCGTTGGACTGGGGATGGTACGCTGTGGTGTGATGCAGCTGGGTGCCCAGGAGCTGCGCCAGTGCTGTCGCTGTCCACAAACCAAACGTGAACTGCGCCCCTCTGCCGGAGGTGATGTCCGTTGGGAGGCCGAACCTGGCGATCCAGTTTGCAATGAGCGTCCTGGCGCAGGACTCAGTGGACGTGTCTGCGAGCGGTACGGCTTCCGGCCATCTGGTGAACCTGTCTACCATGGTAAAGATATACCTGATGCCCCGGGAGACTGGCAAGGGGCCGATGATGTCCACGTGGATGTGTTGGAACCTCCTGTGCGTCAGCAGGAACTGCTGGAGGGGAGCCTTCACAGGTCGCTGGACTTTAGCGGTCTGGCAGTGTACGCAGGTCCTGGCCCAGTGTCCGACCTGTTTGTGCAAACACTGCCAGACAAATCTGTCTGCTACCAGCTTGATGGATGCCCGGATGGATGGGTGGGCCAGGTAGTGTCGAACACCCGGCCCCTCCATGCTGCTGGTACCACGGGTCAGGGTTTGCCGGTAGACACGTCGCACAGGAGTTGATCCGCTGCCGGGCCAATGGAGACATCCTCCAAATGGAGCCCCGAAACGGCTGTGCGGTAAGCTGGGATCTCGGTGTCTGACCGTTGTGCTTCCGCCAGTGCTGCGTAGTCTGTTCCTGAGGACGATATGCCTACTGAGTGGAGGGAGGGGCAAGATGGGGTGAGACAGGGGCAAGACAGTGTGTCGGCGACAACGTTGTTCTTCCCTGCGATGTGGTGGACATCCATGGTGAATTCTGAAATAGAAGACAGGTGCCTCTGCTGCCGAGCCGACCATGGGTCTGATACCTTGGCCAGTGCGAAGGTGAGGGGTTTGTGGTCCATATACACGGTGAACTCCCTTCCCTCGAGGAAGTACCGGAAATGCCGGACAGCCAGGTAGAGCTCTAGCAACTCTCTGTTGAAAGCACTGTACTTCACCTCTGGTGGCCGTAGGTTCCGGCTGAAGAAAGCGAGTGGTCGCCACTGGTCCTCGATGAGCTGCTCCAGGACTCCACCAACTGCCGTGTCGGAAGTGTCGACTGTGACTGCTGTGGGTACATCGACTCTCGGGTGCACCAGGAGGGCCGTCTTCGCCAGCGCCTCCTTGGCCTTCTCGAATGCCTCTGTGTACTCCACGTCCCATGCCACTTCTTTGGCCTTGCCGGCCATCAGGCTGAACAAGGGTCTCATGGTGCAGGCCACCGCTGGCATGAGCCGACAATAAAATTTGACCATCCCTGCGAACTCCTGCAGGCCATTGACCGTGCTGGGCTTGGGGAACTGGCGGATGGCCTGGACCTTGTCCGGTAGGGGAACTGCGCCATGTTAGTTGACTCTGTGGCCCAAGAAGTCGATCTCCGTCAGCCCGAACTGGCACTTCGCTGGATTGATTGCCAGTCTGTGGTCACTCAGGCATTGGCAGAGCTGGCGCAAATGTGCCACGTGCTCTTGGTGTGAATTATTGGCCACCAGGATATTGTCCAAGTAAAGGGGCGGAGTTTCAAGATGGCGATGTAAACATCTGCCTTTTAGGCACTCTTCATTTTTTAAACTATAATCACCCTTTAATCAAATCTTTTCATCTTTATTACATGGGTTGATACTTACGATTTATTTCTTTTCTAAAATAATACTTGATTTAATCTTTCCAAACTTAAAATGTCTGCACCTAAGAAATCGGCTAAAGAGCCTCTATCTATTGAGGCAATTTCTAATCTTCTGGATACTAAACTTGCAAGTTTGGAAAGTAAAATGACAAGTCTGGAAAATAAGCTTACTGCGAAAATGTCTGGGCTCGAAGAAGCCATTAGATCGTTTGATACCAAGTTACAATCGCAGGCAGCAGATATTGAACGACATGAAGAAAAGTTCGCAGCTCTTGATAAGTTAATTTGTGAAAAAATACGTACAATCGAAACACTGGAGAAGAAGGTACTGTCGACTGCTAAAACAGTAGAGCATTATAAGTTTAAAATCACCGATCTTGAAAACCGATCTCGCAGACAGAATTTGCGAATCATCGGGCTTCCCGAAAATGTTGAATCTGGTGACTTAACTGAATTTTTCTCTAACTTATTATGGGAAGTTTTTGGCGCTGATGTTTTGAAAGCTAAACCTACTATTGATCATGCCCACAGGGTTTCGAGATTTTCGATCTCGAGAGACAAGCCACGAGCTGTGATTGTTCGCCTCCATTATCCTCGGGAGAAAGAACTTTTAATCCGACCAGCTCGTCAGAAAGGTATGATTTCTTACAGAAGCAACACGTTTCGTATTGTTGAAGATTATTCATTTGAAGTAATGAAAGCAAGAATCACTTTTAAACCAGTGATGGCAGAGATTCATTCGATTGGATTTAAACAAGCTTTAAGATACCCAGCGAATCTCAGAGTTACGTTGAGTGACGACACTCAGCGCTTTTTTAATACTCCGGAAGATGCGAAGAAATTCGTTGGAGAACATCGATCTTCCAGCATAAGCTGAACTATGTGTTATGTTGAAGAATTTTTGGAGAGAAGATGCCATTTCGTTTTAGGCTTTAACTTATGAAGCTGCGTTATAGCATTTTACTTTGGTCTGTAGACCCGGTTTTTTTTTTACCATCATGGTTTATAGATGCTCTTTTAATTTTACTATAATGTCTTTTTTCTTATTTTTTTTCTGAATTGGATATACATGTTTATATTTTGTAATAATGATTTCTTTTTTTAAGATGTCATTTCTTCTTCTCATAAGACTTTGCTTTCCGTAAGCATTCATTTGTTTGCTTGTATTTGAGAATGGGACGAATGTTTTGGATTTTTGGACCCTTTTTTTATATTGTAGTGATTATTGAATCCTCTTTTAAATTCTATTTTGATAACCTTTTTTTAAAACTTTTTTTAATAGATTGGTGAATTTACATTTATATTTTGTAATATGGCTTTTTCAAAATGTCATTTCTTCTTCCCATAAGTCTTTGCTTTTGAAACGTCATTTTTTTTGTATTTGAATATGGAATTTTTTTTAAAGGCATATTACACTGTTTCAAACTTTAACGTTTATCCTTTTTTAATTAATGATCTTTTACTTTATTATATTACTTTTTTTTCATTTTGATTTATATATATTCTTTTTTTTTGCAACCCTGTACTTAAATCTGGGTGTTTTATAATCTCTTTTTATCTTTTCATGGAGTTGCCATCTTGAAATGGGGGTAATATTAGTATTAGTATGTGCGCCTGCCGCTTGGCTTTTTCTCGAGGGGTTGGGGGAGGGGGTAGGGATCTTTTTTCACGCTTTTGCTTTTTATTTTTTTGCCTTTAGTTTATGGGCCAACTTTAAATTATTAATATTGTTGAGGTGTCATTTTCTCCAGTTGCTCCTGAATCATTTTTTCTTCTTCCTGAATTATGGGTTATGTGTCTTTTTAACCTTTTATGATATACACAATCAATATTGGCATGATGGATAAGTCTATTAATTTTATCTCTTGGAATACTAATGGTTTAAATCATCTGATTAAACGTAAAAAATATTTAAAGTATTCCATAGACTGAATGCTAATATTATCTTTGCACAGGAGACCCATATTAGGAGGGAGGATAATCAACACTTTTTTAGGTTTTGGAAGGGTCAACAATTTCACTCGAATTGTACTGCCAAAATTAGGGGTATGTCTATTTTTATAGACCCCTCAATTTCGTTTACACATCATGAAATTATTTCTGACCCACAGGGCAGATTTTTGTTGATTACTGGTTCACTTTTTAATCGAAAAGTGGTTCTAGTTAATATTTATGCTCCAAACTTTGACTGCCCTGAATTTTTTAAACGTTTATTTACTTCCCTTCCTAATCTAAATGAATATATGTTGATAATGGGTGGAGATTTTTAATTGTTGTTTGAATCCTTTGATGGATAGATCTAAACCTATTCGAACTCTTCCGAATAGATCAGCCTTACTTATTAATTCTTTTATGGTTGATTCGGGAATTACTGAAATATGGCAGTTTTTGAACCCTAAAGATAAAGAATTTTCATTTTTTTCACATGTATATCATAGTTATTCTAGAATTGATTATTTCCTTATTGATCATCGTTTATTAACAGATGTTACTGATTGTAAATATGATTCTATTGCCATTTCGGATCATGCACCTTTGAAGTTATCTATCAAGATTTCGGACTCTTCCATTAATACTAGATCTTGGAGACTCAACGCTACTTTGCTTCAAGATCCAGAATTTATTACTTTCATAAAACAACAAATTGACTTATTTTTTTCAACAAACTATACCGAAGAGATTGACAGAGGAATACTTTGGGACTCTTTCAAGGCTTTTATCGGTGGACAAATTATCTCATATTCCGTTGGTAAAAGAAAACAAAGATATTTAGATATAGCTTTATTGGTGGATAAAATTAAAGAAATTGATAAGATCTATTCCGTTACTCCTACCAAAGAACTTTATAAGAAGAGAGTTGAGCTTCAAATGGAACATAGCTTATTATTATCTTCTTCAATTGAGAATCAATTAATTAAGACCAGGGCTCAATTTTATATTCATAGTGATCGAACTGGTAAATTGTTAGCTAACCAATTAAAAGCTATTTCGACTAGGTGACAAATTATTAAAATTCGTAAACAAGATGGTAATCTGACTACTGATCATAAAGAAATTAATAATACTTTTCAAGATTTTTATAAATCTTTATATCAATCAGAATTTGATGGCGATCTGTCCATGATGGATAATTTTTTTAACAATTTAAATATTCCCAAACTGACAGATGAAGATCGAAGTGTGTTTGATGCTCCTATTTCTATGGCCGAAGTAGGAGAGGCTATCTCATCAATGAATTCAGGGAAAGCTCCTGGTCCTGATGGTTATATTATAGAATTTTTAAAAACTTTTTCTTCTTTGCTTTCCCCTTGGTTATGTGAAATCTTTAATGATGCATTTACTAAGAAGAGATTACCCCAGTCTTTTTATGAAGCTACTATCTCTCTAATTCTTAAAAAAGATAAAGATCCTACTTTATGTGCATCTTATCACCCTATATCGCTATTAAATATAGACTCTAAGATTCTTACAAAAATTTTAGCTATTAGGTTAGAAAAAGTATTATCACAGATTATTTCAGAAGACCAAACTGGTTTTATTAGGAATCGGTATTCCTTTTTTAATGTTAGAAAATTGATTAATATAATTTATACTTCTTCACCCACAACCTCAGAATGTGTTATCTCATTAGATGCTGAAAAAGCTTTTGATAGAGTTGAATGGACATACTTATTTAATGCCTTGAAAAATTTTAATTTTTGTTCTAATTTTATATCATGGATTAAATTAATATATTATAAACCTGTTGCTTCTGTTCTTACAAATAATTATAGATCCTCTTTTTTTCAATTATCTCGTGGTACGAGACAAGGTTGTCCCTTAAGTCCTTTATTATTTAATATCGCATTAGAACCTTTGGCCATTGCTATTCGTGAATCTCCTAATATTTTTGGTATTACTCGTAATGAAAAGTTATACAAGTTATCACTTTATGCTGATGACTTATTGTTATATATTTCTGATCCTGATAGGTCTATTCCCGCTATCCTATCTTTGTTGGTTCAATTTGGTAGTTTTTCTGGTTATAAATTAAATTTGGATAAGAGTGAAATATTTCCTTTAAATGAGAAAACTTTATTGAATGACAGGACACCATTTAAAGTTGTTACTGATAACTTTATTTACTTAGGTATAAAAATTACTAAGAAGTATAAAGATTTATTCAGATTGAATTTTTTACCCATGCTTCATCAAATTCAACAACTTACTACTAGATGGTCTCCTTTATCCTTATCATTAGTTGGTCAGATTAATGCTATTAAAATGATGATTTTACCGAAATTTTTATATTTATTTCAAGCCTTACCAACTTTTATTCCTAAATCTTTCTTCGATAACATTGATTCAAAAATTTCCTCATTTGTGTGGCAAAATAAAAATCCCAGGTTAAGTAAAAGACAGTTACAGAAATCTAAAAAATATGGTGGTTTAGCTTTACCTAACTTTAGATTTTATTATTGGGCGAATAATATTCAAAACTTAATATATTGGAAACTAGATTTGGATTCACCATTGTGCCCACAGTGTGTAAATTTAGAATGTAATGTTGCACAAGGATATTCTTTATTCTCCATTCTTGGTTCTTCTCTTCCGGTTGATTTAGTTAAACTCAATAAACAGATATCCAATCCTATTGTCAAACACACAATACGAATTTGGTTTCAGTTTCGTAAGTTTTTTATTCTGAAAAGCTTTGTTCTTGATAGCCCTATCTTACTTAACTTCTTTTTTAAACCTTCTTTAACAGATCAAGCTTTTAGCATATGGAAAAGGAAAGGTATAATATGTTTTCGTGATCTCTTTTTTGAAGGTAGTTTGAAGTCTTTTGACCAACTTTCCAACAAATTTAATTTACCTAAATCTAATTTTTTTAGATATTTACAAATTAGAAATTTTTTATATAAAGTTTTACCATCCTTTCCCAATTCAACTTTGATAGACTTTTCAGACATGATTTTTACCCTGAATCCTTGTCAGAAAGGATTAGTGGCTCTTATTTATAATAGGATTATGAAGATACAACCAGAAATATCAGGTAGAATTAAACAAGAGTGGGAAAAAGAACTTCAATATAATATATCAACAGAAAAATGGGAAAAATTTTTACAAATGGTTAATTCTTCTTCTATATGTGCTAAACATGCTTTAATACAATTTAAGGTCGTACATAGAGCTCATATGTCTAAAGATAAGCTTGCTCGATTCTATTCTCATATTAACCCTCAATGTGACAGATGTCATTCAGATGTGGCCTCATTGACCCATATGTTTTGGTCATGTCCCACTTTACATAACTATTGGAAGGACATATTTGCTACCATTTCCTCAATTTGGAATATTGATTTACAACCTCATTTTATTACTGCAATTTTTGGTATACCAAATGAGGATGGTAGTCGACTTTCCCCTTCAATTAAACGAATGATCGCCTTTGTAACATTAATGGCCAGAAGGTCTATATTACAAAAATGGAAAGAAGTAAACCCTCCTACCACATTTCAGTGGTTTTCTCAAACTATCTCTTGTCTGAGTTTAGAAAAAATTAGAAGTACTATTTTCGATTCATCAATTAAATTTGAAGAAACTTGGGGACCGTTCATTCGACACTTTCATATGAATTAATTTGGCCTCTTCCAGACCTTTTCTCTTTTTATTCTTGTTCTAGTATGGAGTTCCTGAGTTTTTGACACTATCATACTCATATAAACTGGTATTATTGCCCATGTAAGTTTAGGTTTATTTTTTTTAATATACATTTTTTCTTGCATTTTTATATATTTTTTTAGATGACTATTTTTATTCTTTTTCATGTTCAATCAAAATAGGTTTGATTGTGTATTATAAGTTTTTTTTGGCTGATATTTAATAAGATATTGTTATCCTATTATAAATTTAACTTCAAATCTAGTGCACTTATAACCTATTTATATTATGTTATGTTTCTCTTTATATATGAAATTCAATAAAAAGATTGAAAAAGAAAGAAAGGATATTGTCCAAGTAAATGAAAACGAAATCCAGGCCGTGTCCTACCATGTCCATGAGCCTTTGGAAAGTTTGGGCTGCATTCTTGAGACCGAAAGGCATCCTCAGGATGAACAAGCCGAACAGGGTGATGAGGGCTTGGGCACGTCGTCGGGGTGTGCACTGGGATCTGATGGTATCCCCTGACTAGGTCGATTTTCGAGAAGATGGTCGTTCCGTGCAGGTTTGCCGTGAAATCCTGGATGTGGGATACCGGGTAGCTGTCGGCGGTTGTGGCATCGTTGAGCCTTCTGTAGTCTCCGCAGGGCCTCCATCCTCCTGCGGACTTGGGCACCATGTACAGCGGGGATGCCCACAGGCTGTCTGAGCAGCATACGATTCCCATCTCTTCCATCTTACGGAACTCCTCCTTGGCGAGGTGGAGCTTGTCGGGTGGGAGCCTGCGAGCTCGGGCGTGCAGCGGCGGTCCTTGCGTGGGGATGTGGTGCTGCACGCCGTGCTTGGGGTCGGCCATGGAGAACAGCGGGGTGACTATGGAGGGGAATTCCGCCAACACCCTGGAGAATTTGTTACCCGAGAGGGTCATGGAATCCAGGTGGAGGGCTGGTAGCTTGGCTTCTTCGAGCTGGAAAGTCTGGAACATCTCAGCGTGGACCAAACACTGGCCTTTTAGGTCGACCAGGAGGTAGTTGGCTCGTAGGAAATCTGCCCCTAGTAGTGGCTGTGACACCGCTGCCAACATGAAAGTCTAATTGAAACGGCTGGACCCGAAATGCAGTGAGATAGTTCATGGGCCGTACGTCGGAATACTGGTGCCACTTGCAGCGGTGAGTTCGGGGCCTAGGACCGCGTTACGAGTGTCCATGTTCGAGGAGGGGAGTACACTGACTTCGGCCCCGGTGTCTACCAGGAAGCGCCGCCCGGAGTGTCGGTCCCAGAGGTACAGGAGGCTGTCTCGGTGGCCAGCTGTCGTAGCCATTAGCAACAGCTGGCCCTAGCGTTTCCTGGAAAAGCACATGGTGGACGGCAGCGGTGCGCGCCTGAGCCCCATCTTTGGTGATAGAAACACCATTGTTCTGAACTTTCATTGTTTTCCCCCGTGGGTCTCGACAGCTTCGGTTGCGGGGCCTGGGCTTTGGGGCGCGCGATTGTGGCTAGGCCAATGAAGGCTGCTCCACGTTGCTTGCTCTGCCAAAGGACGTCTGCTTTAGCCGCGGCCCTGCGTGGGTCGCTGAAATCCTCACTCATGAGGAGGAGGCAAATATCTGGCATTTGCTCGAGGAACAACTGTTCAAATAAAAGGCATGGCTTATGGCTGTCCATGAGCGCCAGCATATCATTCATGAGTTCGGATGGCGTGCGGTCGCCCAGGCCGTCCGTGTGTAGGAGCTGCGAGAGAGTCCAAAGGTACGGATCAGGAGCACCTTAAGCTTAGTGTACCTGTCCTCCGTTGGTGGTTGGTGTAGGAAGTCGATGATCCGGCCTGCCGTCTCCTGGTCGAGTGTGCTGACCACGTAGTAGTACCGCGTGGCATTGGCTGTAATGTCTCTGGTATTGAACTGGGCCTCAGCCTGCTCGAACCAAACGTGGAGCTGAGTGGCCCAGAAAGTCGAGAGCTTCAGAGAGACTGCACTGTGCGAGTTGCTCGAACTCATAGCTGGTCGCTGAGCCGCCGGCTCCAGATGCCATCTGGAACGTCGGGGTCACCAATGTAGCCGCGCGCAACGCGCTACTAAAGAAACACACGGAGACAGAGAGAGCTGAACTCAGAATGCCTTTACTGATTCAAAATCGCTCACTTAAATCTCCCCTCCCATGGGCCTCTGTGACCCGTGGGGCAGACGTGACGTCAGACTGCCGCTAGAAGGTCCGCCCCGAGTGGGTAGTTCCAAACGCGCTACCGCGTGTCTGCCCGTGGCTCCTGATGGCGGTTCGAGTCCCGTGTGTGCAGGCCGCCACACTGTTCTCTGCAAGCTGCCTGTTTTGGTTACTGTGGAAGATAAGAAATGGGAGAATCGTGTGCCATCCAGTTAGGATGGTTGGACTAAGGGGAGATTTCTCTGGTGAGGGGCACTAAAGTTGGGCTTGGGGCTTTTGTTAAGGGGATGAAGAGAGAAGATGCCAGAGAGAAGAGGTCATAGGGTTTGATCCGGAGTGGGACTGATTCGACGAAGCCCAGAGTGAGATCGAAGGACGGTCGGCGAAGGGGAAACCGTGAGCTCCAACTTGTGCATGTTAGACTGTTTCATTAAAATAGGCCCTTTTCTTTTGTTGTTATTTCTTTACTGACCCTTTAGTCCAATTAAGAATTATAAAGCTAAATCTTTCAATTGTATGCAGTGTACTGTCTGTTATTCTGTGGCATTTATTTGTAACAGGCTAACAGTTCACGCAGCATCCACACAAACAGAGTTTTAGGGTGGGCTTGCGCCTCAAGCTCACACATTTGGCAGGGCCAGAGATTGTCTTCCCTAGACTTACACAGCCGACAGAACTAGAATGTTTCATAAGCCACTATGTACAGGCCCTGAGATTCATTTTTTCAGGCAACTATTGTAAATACAAGAAACACAATAGAATCAATGAAAGACTGCCCCAACAAGATGGGCAACCAACCAATGTGCAAAAAAAAGCAAAATGTGCAAATGCAAAAAATATGAAATAACAATAATAATAATGAATAGGCAATAAATATCAAAAGCATGAGACGCAGAGTCCTTGAAAGTGAATCCATAACAGTTTAGTGATGGGACAAGTGCATTTGAGTGAAGTTATCCCCTCTAATTCAAGCCTGATGGTTGAGGGGTAAGAACAATTTCTGAACCTAGTGGTGTGGGTCCTGAGTCTCCTTTACATTCTCTCTGATGGCAGCAGCAAGATGATAGCATGGCATGGATGGTGGATGGTGAGGGTCTTTGATAATTGATACTGCTTTCCAGTGACAATTCCTTGTCACCATGCCCAATATTGGGGAGGGCTTTACCCATGTAAAATTGGCCATACCCACTACTTGTAGTAGGCTTTTCCATTCAAGGGCATTGGTGTTTCCATACCAGGCCATGATGCAACCAGTCAATTCACTCTCCCCCACACATCTTTGACAAGTTTGTCAAAGTTTTAGATGACATGATAAATTTTCATAAACTTCTAGGAAATTAGAGGCACTACTATGCTTCCTTCGTATTGACACTTATGTGTTGGAACCAGGACAAATCCTCTGAAATTATAACATTGAGGAATTTAAAGTTGCTGACCTTCTCCACCTCAGATCCCATGATGAGAACTGGCTAATGGACCTCTGGTTTCCTCCTCCTGAAGTTAATAATCATCTCCATGGTCTTGTTGACATTGAGTGAGAGGTCGTTGATCACACCACTCAACCAGCTTTTCAATCCCCCTCGTATTTGCTGATTTGTCACCACTGGTTATTCAGCCAACAACATTGGTTTCCTCTGCAAACTTAAATAGGGCATTGGTGCTGTGGTTGAAGCAGCCATAAGTTTAAAATGAGTAGAGCTGGGGACTAAGTACACAGCTTTGTGGTGCCCCTATGCTGATAGAGATGGTGAAGGAGATATTGTTGCCAATCTGAACTGCCTCGAGTCTGCAAGTGAGGAAATCAAGGATCCAGTTGCATACGGAGGTATTGAAGCTTATTGATTAGTTTTGAGGGGGTGACAGTACTGAATGTTGAGCTGTAGTCAATGAAGAGCATCCTGATGCATCCATCTTCACTCTCCAGATGTTCCAGGGTTGAGTAAGAGCCAAGGAAATAGCATCTGCTGTTGACCTATTTTGTTGGTAGGCAAATTAGAGTGGATTGAAGTTACTTCCCGACAGGGATGGATATGTTTCATCACCAAGCTCTCAAAGCACTTCGTCACAGTGGAAGTAAATGCTACTGGATGATAGTCATTCAGGCAGGTTACCATGTTCTTCTTCGGCAGTGGTACAATTGAAGCAGATGGGTATCTCAGACTGCCGACGTGAGCTTATAGACGTCGGTGAACACTCAAGCCGGATGATCAGCCGGATGAGTCTTTGATACTCAGCCAGGTACCCCATCTGGGATGGTTGCTTTCTGTTGCTTCACCCACCTGAAGGATACTCTCACTTCAGCCTTAGGGACTGAAATCACAGTGGAGAGCTGTTACAGTTTATAAAGATGCCACCATGTTTTTATGGTCAATGTAAGCATAAAAGCATTGAGCTCATCTAGAAGCCTTGTTGTCACACATGTCACTTGGTTTCACATTGTAGGAGTTGATAGCATTCATGCCCTGCCACAACCATCAAGCATCCCATAATGATTCAAGTTTGGTCCAGAATTATCACTTCGCATGTGAGATGGCTTTCCAGAAATCATACCTGGACCCTAACGTGGTCACCAGACCTGAATGCCACTGATCTGGCCCTTAACGGATTGCGGATCTCACGGTACCTTCAAGACCTCTGGTTTGAGAAAACTCTGGATGATTTTATGGGGGCACACTCTCCTGCAACTGTTTATATAAAATCCATGATAACCATGGTGTATGTTGGAATATGAACAAAGTCACTGGAGAGACTCAACTGGTAGGTATAAAGGTAGTCTCTTACTCAACAAAATGAGACACTCACTGGAGGAAGAGGCCTGTTCAACCCAATATTATTTACATGATATTTTATATGCTAAAGATCAAAGGACAGTTCTATAGTTACAATGTATTCCGGGGCAACTAGGCGTGACTCAAGTAGCAGCAGTACTCTTAATGGATACGTTTAAATCCCATTTCAGCCTGATACAGCTAAAAAGCACAACTGCTTCCAAGGTCAGTACAGTCAGCAAAGATGTCTTAATACATTTAAATGAATTATCACTGCTTAAAACTGACTGAAACAACACCAATCGTGGTCAGAAGCGCCCACGTAGGATACCACGGAGGAAGTGTGGGTTACAAGTGCATTTAAGGAAACCAGGTTTAAAACTCCCTATACTAACCATCTTGCTGGCAAATGTACAGTCTCTGGTGAATAAAATTGATGATCTCAGAGCCAGGGTGATGAATCAGAGAGACATTAGGACCGCATGTGTCCTTTGTTTCACGGAATCCTGGTTAACCCCTTCCGTATTGGATGCAGTGATCCAGATCAACAGGTTTACTATACACCGTCAGGATCGATCTATAGAATCTCTCAAAAGCAGAGGTGGAGGAGTATGCCTCATGATCAACTCTTCATGGTGCACGAATATATCAGTGCTGTCCCAATTCTGCTCACCAGACCTGGAATATCTAACAGTTAAGTGTCATCCTTTACACCTACCACAGGAGTTCTCCAGGGTCATTTTGGTGGCAGTATACATTCCAACTCAGGCCAATGTCAATCAGGCGTTAGATGATCTGAGCAGTGGGATC
Source organism: Hypanus sabinus (assembly GCF_030144855.1). Taxonomy (NCBI): domain Eukaryota; kingdom Metazoa; phylum Chordata; class Chondrichthyes; order Myliobatiformes; family Dasyatidae; genus Hypanus; species Hypanus sabinus. The sequence goes on from NC_082711.1 coordinate 37,939,976, forward strand.
AAAATGCACGAAACAGTGCACCCTAACACCTTCACCATCGTTTTGGGAGATTTTAACCAGGCCAGTCTGAAAAATTCACTAAGCAATTACTATTAACAGATCACTTGCAATACCAGAGGTAACAACACACTGGAACATTGTTACACCACCATCAAGAATGCCTACCATGCCAGTCCACGCCCTCACTTCGCAAAGTCTGATCACCTGGCTGTACTTCTACTCCCTGAGTATAGGCAGAGACTGAAGACTGCAGAACCAGTAGGGAGGACCAAGGGGGTTTGGATAAGGGAGGCACAGGAGTGCCTATAGGACTGCTTTGAATCTGTTGACCGGACAGTATTTGGGGATTCATCTTTGAACCTGGATGAGTATGCTGCAGTTGTTACTGACTTCATTAAAACCTGTGTGGATGAGTGTGTGCCCACAAAGACTTAACTGTACATTCCCAAACCAAAAGTCGTGGATGAACCAGGAGGTACGTCATCTGCTGAAGACTAGATCTGTGGCTTTCAAGTCTGGCAACCCAGCTCTGTACCAGAAAACCAGGTATGATTTGCGGAGGGCTATTTCAAGGGCAAAGAGACAATTTCCAATGAGGTTGGAGGCGACATCAGATGCACAGCAACTCTGGCAGGGTCTGCAAGACATTACTTCCTACAAAGCGAAACCCTATAGCATGAATGGCAGTGATGCTTCACTACCAGATGAACTCAACACCTTCTATGCCCGTTTTGAAGGGGAGAACACAACTACATGACCATTGACAGACATCCAAAGGAATAAGAAACAGAATGTGCAGACACCCTGTGAACATGAGTGTTGGAGAGCACTGCGGGTCCATCCAGTTCTCCAACCAGCGGCCTTTTGGGCTCCTACGGCACCTACTGGTTCCTTGGCACCTGAGATCCCACATTGTCATTGAATTCTTCACAGGTTTGTGACCTTCTGATGAGGCCATAGTGATTATGAGTGGTGGACATGATCTCCACGGTGGCCCACTTCATTGACCTCCCCAAGCTTCCATCAGTCGCAGAGATGGCGGATTTGGTTCTCCAACATGTAGTTCATCTGCACGACTTCCCACAGGACATTGTGTCAGACCGGGGCTGATAGTTAGTCTCCTTCTTCGACGAGCTTTCTGTTCCTTCCTCCACTCCTCAATGAATTTGTCCTTTGGTCCTTTCTGTTGCTGATAGCCAACCAGCAAGTGGAGAAGTTTCTGTGATGGTTTGCCACCTTTCACCCTTCCACGTGGAGGAAGTAGCCTAGCTGTCCCCCACAATCTACACACCTCCTCTGACATGGGCATGTCACACTTGGAAGTGTGTCAACCCTCATTGTTCCCCACGGAGGAGTCCACAGTGGAGGTCCCATTCAACAAGACCCTGGTTCACCACCACCAGAATGCTTGGAGGAAGGCATGGAGGCCCTTGCTAGCTGCCTACCATCACAAGACAACCACTGTTGGTGCCCAGTCAGACTATTCTGACCTGGAAAACATGTTTGGCTGCCAACCCAAGACCTGCTCTTGCACACCGACTCCTGCAAGTTCTCACCCCAGTTCACTGGTCCCTTCAAGATCACCCATCGCACCAATCCAGTCACTTACCATCTCCAGCTACCACTGTCCCTCAGTATCACACCTACCTTCCTCGTGTCTTACCTCAAGCCTGTTGTCTATGGACAACTCAACCCACCTGGGCCTGCACTTCAGGAATCGAGTACGGTAGAAGGTATTGAATGGTTCACTGGTTGATTGATTCACATCACCGTGAACAGGGTATACAGTACCTGGATGACTGGGTAGGGTACGTCCCTACATCTTGTACAGTTACATCTTGGATCCATGGCTCATCAATGAGTTGCACCGGACCCATCTGGATCATCTCAACCATCCAGCATATTGCTAGTGTCTTCCACAGTGAAGACAGATGCAAAATATTTATTCAGTCCCTCCACCATTTCTTTGTCCCCCATTATGACTTCTCCAGCATTATTTTCCAGTGGTCTGATATCTACTCTTGCCTCTCTCTTACTCTTTAGATATCTGAAAAAACTTCTGGTACCCTCTTTGATATTATTAGCTAGCTTAACTTCATATTTTAACTCTTCCCTCCATGTGTTTTTTTAGTTTCCTTCTTTAGGCTTTTAAAAGCTTCCCAATCCCTCTAACTCTCCACAAATTCTTGCTCTATTACATGCCCTCTCCTTTGCTTTTACTTTGTTTTTGACTGCTCTTGTCGGCAATGGTTGCATCATTCTGCCTTCAGAGAATGCTACTTCATCTTTGGGATGTATCTCTCCTGTGCCTTCCAAATTGCTTCCAGAAACTCCAGCTGTTGCTGTTCTGCCATCATCCCTGCTAATGTCCCCTACCAATCAACTTCAGCCAGCTCCTCTCTCATGCCACTATAATTCTTTGTAATACTGATACATCTGATTTAGCTTCTCCCTCTCAAATTGCAGGGTGAAGTGTATCGTATTATGATCACTGTCTCATAAGGATTCCTTTACCTTAAGCTCCCTAATCAAATCTAGTCCATTACACAACACCCAATACAATATAGCCTTTCCCCGGTGGGCTTAACCACAAGCTGGCTCATAGGCATTCTACAAGCTCTCTGTCTCGAGATCTGGCACCAACCTAAATTTCTCAATCTACCTGCATATTGAAATCCCCTATGACTATCGTAATATTGCCCTTTTGACATGCGTCTTCTGTCTCCCAGTGGAATTTGTAGTCCATATCTGGCTACTGTTTGGAGGCTTGTGTATAACTCCCATCAGGGCCTTTTTACCCTTGCAGTTTCTAAACTCTACCCATAAGAATTCTACAATCTCCTCTTCCGGAGGAGACTGAGGCCAGCAAGGCTTTCCATCACCCCTTCCTCCTACCAATTTTTACAGGAGCACATTTGAGCGTATCCTGATATCTGATATGGGAATTGCAAGCACCTGACTGCAAGAACCTACGAAGGATTTTAAGGGCTTCTGAGAGTCCTCTTCTTCTGAGAGGATTACAGGGGTCTCTCTTCCACCCATTTGGGTTATTTATCAAGAGCGCCATGTGTGCAGCACTATCAGCATTGTCAGTGTTTCCTCTTATATGTCTAAGAATCTCTTTGACCCCCTGTTAGGATGGGGAACAGTTTCTTCCCCCAGGCCGTGAGACCACTGAACTCTCTGCCACCACCTAGATCTCATCACGAATGATGCGCCAGAAGCATTATACTGCTTACTTTTTAATTTGTGATGTAAATGCAACTTTTTCAAAAAGTCAATTTTCTGGAATGTGTTTTATTATTTGTTAATTTATTTGTGGTAATACTACTATGTGTTGTGTGTGAATTACATGTACTGTGTTTTGCTCCTGGGTCCAGAGGAACATTGTTTACATGTATACAGTTGAATAACAATAAACTTGAACTTGGAACATCTGGGCAGTGAAGATCCATAGATTAGAATGCTCTTCATTGACTACAGCTCAGGATTCAACACTATGATCCCTTCAAAGCTGATCAGTAAGCCCAAGACCTTGGCATCAATACGTCTTTGTGCAACTGAATCCTTGATTTCCTCACTTGCAGACCTCTGCCAGCTCGGACTGGCAATAACATCTTCTCCGCAATCACCATCAGCACAGATGCACCATAAGGCTGTGTGCTTAGCCCCCCTGCTCTATTCGCTTTACACTATGAGGCTACGTGCAGCTCCAATGCCATATTTACATTTGCTGACAACACCACTGCTGTTGGCCAATTCAAGGATGATGATAAATCAGCATATAAGAGGGAGACTGAAAATCTGGCTGAATGGTGCCATGACAACAACCTCTCACTCAACACCAGCAAAACCAAAGAGCAGAATATTGATGACAGGAGAAGACACAGGGCTCCATGAGCCAGTGTTCATTACGGGATCAGAAGTGGAGCAGGCCAATAACTTTAAATTCCTGGACATCATCATATCAGGGGACCTGTCCTGAAACTGCATATGAATGCTAGTTCAAAGAAGGCACAGCAGTGCTTCTACTAATAAGTTTTCACAGTTTCAGCAAGTCATCTAAAACTTCGACAAACTTCTATAGATGCACAGTGGAGAGTGTCCTGGTCGATTGTATCATGGCCTGGTGTGGAAACACCAATGTCCAAAAGCGGAAAAGCCAACAAAAAAAAAGGTGGATATAGGCCAGTACATCACAGGAGAAGTCCTCCCCACCAGTGAGCGCATCGACAAAAAACACTGCCACAAGAAAGCAGCATCTATTATCAAGAACTCCCACCATCCAGGCCACGCTCCCTCCTCGCTGCTGCCATCAGGAAGATAGTACAGGAACCCTGAGCCCCATACCACCAGGTTGGAAGAGGTGTTACTCTTACACCACAACACTGGACTGATCACTGAACACAACCGATAGACTCACCTGCAAGGACACTACAACTTATGTTCTCCACATCATTTTCTTATCTGCTTGTTCTTTGTTTTGCATTTGCACAGTTTGTCTTCTTTTGCACTTTGGTCGCTTGTCAGTCTTTGTCTAGGGTTTTTCATTTATTCTATTGTATTTCTTTGTTCTACTCTGAATGTCTGCAAGAAAATGAATCTCAGGGTAGTACTGCCAATGGCGATAATAAATTCACTTTGAACTTTGAAATTTACATTTACTCTTGCAGAGAGGGGTGGAACTCTGGAACACTGCACTCCAAAGGTTTGTGGAGGCTAGTTCACTGAAGGTATTTTCAAAAGAGTTGGATCATGGATCTCAGGTCTATGTGGAACTGGCACAGAAAAGGAGATGACAGTTATGACAGATCATTATGAATGGTAGGGCAGACTTGAAGGGTCAGATAGCCTACTCCTGTTTCAATTTCCTTTAGTCTTTTATCTGGTTAGTATGGTGTTTATTTCTATTTGTTTCATTTTAGTAAAGTTGTGAAGGCCCAAAAAGGAAGAACATGAAAGCATGTGCCACCAGGCTCCATACCAGAGTTATAAGATTATTGAACAATCCCCTAGAATGATAAAATGGACTCTTGACCTCACAGTCCACCTCATTACAACTTTGCACATTATTGTCTGTCTACACCGCACTTCGTCTGTAACTCTTTGTTCTCATTCTGCTATTGTTTTCCCCTGTACTACTTCAATGCATTGTTGCAATGAAATGATCTGGATGGGTGGCATGCAAAACAAAGTTTTTCACTGTACCTCAATACATGTGACAATAATAAACCAATTTACAGTCTGGATGACTCGTGTCTTAGAGGAGAATGTGTAGATGATGGTGCCAATGGGTAGCACGGTAACACAGCGTTTAGAGTAATGCTATTACAGCACCAGTCGGGGTTCAATGCCCACCACTTTCCGTAAGGTGTTTGTACATTCTCCCTGTGAGTTTCCGCCGGATGCTCCGTTTCCTCCCACATTCCAAAGATGTACGCTTAGGATTAGTAAATTGTGAACATGCTATGTTAGCGCTGGAGGTGTGGTAATACAGACTGCACAGCACAATCCTCGCTGATTTGATTTAAAACCTTCAAAGCTCAAAGTGAACTTATTATCAAAGTACGTATTCTCTCCCGATACATATCCTATTAAAAGTGTGACAGTACATCTCTGGCAACAATGAATATAGAATTGAGACAGTTTTTTAAATAAACAAATAAACATTTATTTAACTCTGCTCAACAAAAATGAAAAGTAAACAAATAACTAACTTAACTGGAAGTTAGCAGCTATACAGCAACTCGAACAGTTCTTAAAGCGGTAAATGTGAACACAGTTCTTAAAGTGGTAAATGCGAAAGTCCAAATGATTTATATATTTAGGAGAGACTTTCCTGCAGTAACGAATTCCTCGATGACATGACATCACTGCTGATCCCAGCCAAAATATGCCTTGCCCAAAGACTCACGATGAAGGAAATAAAAACGACTTAAAGAAACTGACCTGTTCTTGGCAAATAGCACTGCCCCAATCCTTTCTGCTCTTAAAAGGCAGGGGTTATCTCGGATACAGGTTACTGCTTCCTTGAACAAAGATCCAATAAGGTCGATCCTGTATTAAACTGCCGACGACACCAACTTTACTCGATCCTTCGGGTTTCCGTACTTTGATAAATTCTTCACTCTCCAACTGAATTGCAAAGGTAGATCAAACCAAAATTGACAGCGTTTTCTGAAACTGCTAACAATAACCTTTCAGACTTAAGATAGAAAGTAAAACTCCACTTTAAAACAAAACTGTGTCATGAAACCAAAAACGCAGCATAATGGAGTAACTGACGACTTAACACAAAAAATCCGGCGTCACAACAGGCTTCCCCGTTTTATACCTGTTGGAACAGGCCATCACATGACCTCACACTGGCAGGAAAATTATATCATGTGACCTCACACTGGCAGGAAAATACATCACCCCACTATCACAAGACCATCGCATCATACTCACCAGATACTCAATTACATTATGGTCATAAGACAGTCACAAGATGTAACAAAAATGTTACATCACGGGGGATGTAACAAAAGTATTCACCTGCCCCCTTGGAGGTTTCCATATTTTATTATTTTACAACATGCAATCAGTGGATTTCTTTTTTTTTAAACTGATCAACAGAAAAAGATTTTATCGTGTCAAAGTGAAAATAGATCTCTACAAAGTGATCTCAATTAATTACAAATTTAAAACACAAAATAATTGATTGCATAAGTGTTCATCCCCTTCAAATCAGTATTTAGTAGATGCACCTTTGGCAGCAATTATAGCCTGGATAGGACTCTATAAGCTTTGCACATCTGGACACTGCAATTTTTTCCTATTCTGCTTTACAAAATTGCTCAAGCTTTGTCAAATTGCATGGGGATCATGAGGGAACAGACCTTTTCAAGTCCGGTCACAATTTCTCAAATAGATTGAGATCTCGATTCTCCACTCCAGGACATTAATTTTGTTGTTTTAAATTCATTCCTGTGTAGATTTGTCTTTATGCTTGGGGTCATTGTCTTGCTGGAAAATGAATCTTCTTCCAAGTCACAGTTCTCTTGCAGACTGCATCATGTTTTCCTCTGGGATTTCTCTGTATTTTGCTTGATTCATTTTACCCTCTACCTTCCAGGGCCTGCTGCAGTGAAGCATCCTCACAGCATGATGTAGCCAACACCATGCTTTATGGTAGAGATGATGTGTTTTTAATGATGTGCGTGTTTGGCATACACTAATCATAGTGTTTAGTCTGATTGCCAAAAGCTCAATTTTGGTTTCATCAGACCATAGAACCTTCTTCCAGCTGACTTCTGAGTCTCACACATGCCATCTGGCAAACTCTTTCCAATATTTCATGTGAATCTTTTTTAACAGTGGCTTTTTCTTTGCCACTCTCCCATAAAAATGCAACCGGTGAAGCACCCAGGCAACAGTTGTACGTGCAGTCTCTCCCATCTCAGCCACAGAAGCTTGTAACACCTCTAGAGTTGTCATAGGCCTCCCTCACTAGGCCATTTCTTGCATGGTCCCTCAGTTTCTGAGGACAGCCTGTTAAAGGGAGATTTACAGTTGTGCCATATTCTTTCCAGTTCTTGATGATTGACTTAACTGTAGTCTAAGGGCTGTCAGTGACAGGAATTTTCTTGTATTCATCTCCTGACTTGCGCTTTTTAATAACCTTTTGCGGAGTGTGCTTTTGTCTTCATGGTGTAGTTTTTACCAGGATACTGACTCAGGAGCAGTTGTAATCTCCAGATATGCATGTAATTTTACTACAGTCAATTGATACACCTTGACTGCACACAGTTTCCAAAAAACAGATCTGCATTTAACTAATAATGTGACTTCTAAAACCAATTAGCTGCACCAGTAATGATTTGGTGTGTCATATTAAAGGGGGTGAACACCTATGCAATCAATTAGTGTTTCATATTTGTAATTAATTTAGATCACTTTGTAGAGATCTGTCTTCACTTTGGTATGAAAGAGTCTTTTTCTGTTATTAGTGTCAGAAAAAGCCAAATTAAATTCATTGTGATTCAATGTTGTAAAACAATAAAACATGAAAACTTCCGGGGGGGGAGGTGAATACTGTTTATAGGCACTGTATTTGACGCAACCTTGAGAGTTGTCTTCATGCAGGCAGACACAAAACAGAAAAGCATACTAGAACCCATTAAAGAACAACCAACTCAACAAAATCTATCAAATACCCAATGTGCGAGAAAAAAGAACAAATCGTGCAAACATTTAAAAGGTAAACAAATAACATACAGAATACGAACCACAAAATCCGTGACAGTGAGTCTACAACTAGAGAGCTAGTTCAGGAGATACCAATGGCTGCAAACCACATCCACAGAGTCAGTTCAGTGCCGAGGTGAGTGAAGCCAATCTGGGAACTTGATGGTTGCAGGCCACAGCCGCAGAGTCATTTCAGCACTGAGGTAGATAAACCTCATGGAGTGAGCTGAACACCAGTTCATTCTTCACCCTTGGCCTTGACACCTTGATCTTTTTAATCTGGCTTGATGCTTAAATCGGCCAAACATTGGTTCATTTTACGCTCTAGAACCTGGACATCGCTACTTCAGTCTGGCCCCAGGTGTGCTCCAGCAAAGGACAAACGTTGATTTGTTTTCCGTTCTTGAGCCCGGCCCCACCACTTCGATCCGGCCCCAAGTCCACTCCAGCAGTGACTGCTGCAGACAAAGCTACATCTCAAGAAGTCCAGTTTGCTGAATCCTTCAGGACTCCAGAAAAATGTCAGGTTATGCAGACAGTTCAAAGGCACACCTCCCAAAGGGAAATTACAGGCTGCAGATTCAGGGATCATAGTCCCGGAAAAGTGTAATTAATAGACTAGTTAGTTGATTTGTTTGCAGCTTGTAAAGCGTCACCATTGCTATCTTTATCAGACGCAAATGACATATTTCACTGTACGTTTTGATGTTTCAATGCACAGTACAAGTGGTAAATAAAGCAGATCTTTTTCCCATGGTCCAGGGTGCAAGTCAGAACGCTGCTATCAAATACATGATGAGAAACTTTTGTGCATTCTGTAGATCGTGGACACTGCCGCCATGGTGTGCCAGTAGTAGAGGAGTGAAAGTTTATGGCTGAAAATTAACTTCTTTTTCTAGAATTTGGTAAAAATGAATGGGAATTCCACTGAAGTAGAAGACTGAACTAGGATACTAAAGCTAAAGGCTATGAAAATTCATTCTGAATGTTGAAGCTAACTTAAGGAATCATCCTGGGTGGAACAGAGTGCTAGATCAAAACACACCTGTCACGAATTTAAATTCTTCTCTACCAAAAGCCCAAGCGGACTAATCACTATTACTAAATAAAGAATTTCTGTACTTGACGTCTCCCTGAAGTTTAAACGAAGTCTTTCAGGTTCTCAGTTTCACAAAACTAAAGACCAGCAGGTTCAATATTACTCAGCAGTTCACTTAAATTGGTTCATTTCTTGGGCATTAAATCATAGGATGTAATCGAGGGAAGGTGTTGGAAGCTTTACTTCCCGTAGTGAGCTCCTGACCTGAAACTGGGTGCACTCATTGCACATGCTGGTGTCATCATTTCTCAGAAACAGCATTTCAGGAGCTATTGGCCGTAATTTGAAAGTAAGGAGTAGCTGAAGAATACATGAGTGGAATATGTAGAACCACAGAATGACACAGCAGTTACAGCTCTTTGAAACAGCTACCTTATCGGTCTCATTCTCATGCTCATTCGCCATGGCCCTGAAAGTTATTCCAGTGTTTATTCAATTCTCATGAGCACGTTGCTTTCAAATCAACCTTGCAGGCATTGGAATCCAGAGCATAACAGTTCAGTGTTTTTTTTTTAATTGCCTCATCCCTTCTTCTGCTCACAATTATTTTGAATCTGTGCCTTCTGTCTACTGAGCCTTCTGTCACTGGGAACAGTATGCCTATCAAAGCCATTCATGATTCTGAACAGCTGTCCCAAATTTCCTCTTAGCATCGATTCAGAATCAATTTCAGATTCATTCATTTATCACAAGTACATACAGGGAAATGCGTTGTTTGCGTGTACAACCAACATAACCTAAGGATGCGCTGGGGGCAGCCAACAAGCGTCACCACACGTTCTGGTGCTAACAGAACGTGCTCACAATGTTCAGCAGAGCAACACAAACAAGAACAGGAAAAGCCACGTTTCTCCCTCCCGTTAACGCACACAAAGACAGTCCTCCTACCCCTGGACAGACCATCTCCGGTCTCCAGTGAACTTATGATATCATGCATATAGACCCATCTGCACACCTGATTTATGCTTTCTCTGACCCAAGGAGAAAGAAAATGCTCATTTGTCTTGCAAGTAACTGAAATCTTTCATCCCAAACACCATTATAGTAAATCTAAATTTATATTTTCTCAAAGGCCTTGATAGCACTCCTAAAGTGTGGTACCTTGAGAGCTGAAACTAATCAGTTATTTATACTGTAATTTTACGAAAAAACTCATAGCTTTAGTACAGAATGCCTCTGTTTTTAACACCACTGAACTAGATGATTTTTCCTTAAAATCTTTCTCATTTTATCCTTTGTTGCTGTTTTCCCTTGAGTATCTCTCTCCCCACTCTTCTAATGAGAATACATTGCTCCCTGCTTCTTAATGCACTCATCCAGCATAGGTGATAACGTAGACAGTTTTTAAAATATATATTAGTGCACGATGCTCAAAATAGGAATTCAGACTTCTAATACAATACACATGGAATTTCACCCCTGTTTCATATTAACTGAGAAAGCTTGCTGGAGTTAGTTATCGGTGCTTTATTAAACTGGAAATGTTACTTTCAATTCCAAATGTGGAAGGCACATGTGCTGCTCACATCTGTGTCAGCTCTAAGCAGAACAATCTCATGTCACATCCCTTCACTTTTTCCCCAGAGCCCTGTAAATCTTGCTTTTCCAAGGACCTATCCAATTTACTTCTGAAGGGTTTGCTTCCATGACTTCAGCCAATGAATTCCAGAAACGGGCAAAAGATATCTTACTATCTCTGCCTTGTATCTTTTGCCTAATATTTTAAATGTCTGTTCACAAATTTTTGGACCATTTATTAATGAAAATAACTGCTCTAAATTCCCTTCCAGGGATGCCTACCCTGAAAAAGTTCAAATCTTTCCTATGAAGGGGGTTTAGTGAAACTCCCCTCTCACAGCTCCCCGTGATCTCTGCTACCCTCCGACTCTTCAAACGTGCTCACCCAAACCCGCTATCACTGCCTCATATCCTTCCTGGCAACATGTCTTCACAGCTTCCAAGCTCTTTACTTCACCCCTCCCTCTCTCCTGGTTTCACCTACCACCTTGTACTTCTTCCTCCCCTCCCTTCTTGCTCTAACTTCTCATCCTTTCTCCCCCACAGAGCTGAAGCGTCTCAGCCCGAAATGTCAACTGCTTGCTCTTTTCCACAGATGCTGCCTGGCCTGCTGAGAGGGGAGGTGTGTGTGTGTGTGTGTGTGTGTGTGTGTGTGTGTGTGTGTGTGTGTGTGTGTGTGTGTGTGTGTGTGTGTGTGTGTGTGTGTGTCTGTGTGTGTGTGTGTGTGTGTGTGTGTGTCTGTGTGTGTCTGTGTGTAAATTTACCTGATGTAGACATGAAGTCCTCCATGAGGACCAAAACCTAAGGTTTAGAAGTCTGTGTGCCTCAATGACTCGGAGAGCTATGTTGGCTGGAGTTAGGATTTTATGCTTTGGCTCCTGGTAGGGTCACCTATGCCAAACAGGTCAAAGGGTAGACTAAGAGTGGTCCACCAATCCTGCAGGTTCAGAGCAAACAATCCTGACTAGTAAAATAAAATTGTTACGGAAACAGCAATGAAGAATTCTTTTACATCTGAATGTGATAGTATTCCTGAGTCTCCACCCAGGACTTGCATGACTGACAGTAGCAAAAACTGAGAGGAAGCTTCTGACATGATGAAGGAATCCCTGAATACTGCCAGCGATGTTGGACCTTCCTTGTGCCCTAAACACCAGTGGTGTAACAGGCAAAAGAGAGCGGCATGAAGTGCAAAATAACCCAAACAGGTCAAAGGGTAGAGGTCTATTGAAGCCAATCACGATTTTGTGGAATTTAATGAAATCTTTTGAAAATAAAATAAAACAGAAAATGTTGGAAAAGTAACACAAAATGCTGGAGTAACTCAACAGGCCAGGCAGCATCTGTGGAAAAAAGTACAGTTGAATTTCAGGACAAGATCCTTTGGCAGCCTGAAACATCAACTGTACTTTTTTTCCCCATAGATGCTGCCTGGCCTGCCGAGCTCCTCCAGCATTTTGGGTGTGTTGCTCAGATTTCCAACATCTGCAGATTTTCTCTTGTTTCTGAAATGCTAGGAAAACACAGCAGATGTGGGAAGAGAACAGAGTTAATGTCTCAAGTTGAAGACTCTTCCTCAGACCTGGTAAGGAGATAATAGAAGCTTGTTAAGCCACAAAGAGATAGGGTAGGAGGATGTTGCTGATCGGGTGAAACTGGGCTGACCATGGGAGACAGGCTGTAAACAAAGTTATTTGGTCAATGAGTTGAATGGAAACAATTTGTGAGTAGGTAACAAAGAGAACATGGATAAAATAATGTAGGATTTGCAAATGTAAGAGAAGAATGAAATGCCCATCAAATTAAGTTCAGTTTGTTCTCCATTTTCGAAGAAGAAAAATTGAGCAAAAAAGGAAATGGAAATAAAGAAAAATATAAAAACAAGTTGAGCCAATATCACAGATCAATGACTATTACAGACAGTAAAGCCAAGGTATCTAAATTTGTAGAATTCAATATTGAGTCCAGAAGGTTACAACGTGTCCAGAAGGAAGATCTGGACTCTCAATACAGAAGCCTCTCAGGGCTGTGTACTGAATCAGACAGACAGACAGACAGACATACTTTATTGATCCCGAGGGAAATTGGGTTTCATTACTGCTGCATCAACCAAGAAAAGTGAAGAAATATAGTAATATAAAACCACAAATAATTAAATAATAAGTTAATTCTGCCAAGTAGGACCAGCCTATTGGCTCAGGGTGTCTGACACTCCGAGGGAGGAGTTGTAAAGTTTGATGGCCACAGGCAGGAATGACTTCCTATGATGCTCAGTGTTACATCTCGGTGGAATGAGTCTCTGCTGAATGTACTCCTGCGCCTAACCAGTACATTATGGAGTGGATGGGAGTCATTGTCCAAGATGGCATGCAACTTGGACAGCATCCTCTTTTCAGACACCACCATCAGAAAGTCCAGTTCCACCCCCCACAACGTCACTGGCCATACGAATGAGTTTGTTGATTCTGTTGGTGTCTGCTACCCTCAGCCTGCTGCCCTAGCACACAACAGCAAACATGATAGCACTGACCACCACAAACTCATAGAACATCCTTAGCATCGTCCGGCAAATGTTAAAAGACCTCAGTCTCCTCAGGAAATAGAGGCAGCTCTGACCCTTCTTGTAGGCAGCCTCAGTGTTCTTTGACCAGTCCAGTTTATTGTCAATTTGTATCCCCAGGAATTTGTAATCCTCCACCATGTCCACACTGACCTCTTGGATGGAAACAAGGGTCACCGGTGCCTTAGCCCTCCTCAGGTCCACCACCAGCTCCTTAGTCTTTTTCACATTAAGCTGATGATTCTGCTCATACCATGTGACAAAGTTTCCCACCGTAGCCCTGTACTCAGCCTCATCTCCCTTGCTGATGCATCCAACTATGACAGAGTCATCAGAAAACTTCTGAAGATGGCACTTGACTCCCTGTATACCCATGACTATCACCACCCACAGCTCTAATCTGCTAATTAAATTTGCTGACGACACTACATTGATTGGCCTTATCTCAAACAATAACAAGATGGCCTACAGGGAGGAAGTCATCTCTCTGACACAGTGATGTAAAGAAAACAACCTCTCTCTTAATGTCGCAAAAACATAGAACTGGTTGTAGATTACAGGAGGAATGGAGACAGGTTAACCCCTATTGACATCAATGGATCTGGGGTGGAGAGGGAAAACAGCTTTAACTTCCTCGGCATACACATCACCAAGGACCTCACATGGTCAGTACATACCGGCTGTTTGGTGAAATAGGCACAGCAGTGCCTCTCTCACCTCAGACGTTTGAGGAAGTTTGGTATGGACCCCCAAATCATAAGAACTTTCTACAGGGACACAATTGAGAGCACCCTGACTGGCTGTATCACTGCCTGGTATGGGAACAGTACCTCCCTTAATCACAGAACTCTGCAGAGAGTAGTGTGGACACCCCAGCGCATCTGTAGTTGTGAACTTCTCATGACAGGACAGGTCCATAAATAAGGGCCCGTAGGATCATTGGGGACCCAAGTCATCCCAGCTACAATGTATTCTAGCTGCTACCATCCGGGAAGTGGTCCCACAGTATAAAAGCCAGGACCAACAGGCTCCAGGACAGCTTCTTCCACCAGGCCATCAGTCTGATGAACTCATTGAGTGTACTCTATATTACACTGGGATCCTGATCAGGAGGGAGTCAGGTGAAGAAGGGAGAGAGGAGAGAATAATAAGAGCTGTGAGGTGATAAGTAGACAGCAACTGGGTTGCAGATGAAATTTGACATGAAAGGAAAGTGCAGAGTAGAACCAGATAAGGGGGAGGGAGGATGAGGAGTTGTATTAATAACATCACATTGAAATTGACTGCAGTAGTTCAAGGAGGGTTGTTGTCACCTCCTTAAGAGCATCTAGGAATTGAAAATAAATACTTCCAGTAATCACATCCTGAAAATGAGAAGTGAAAAGCAAAGACAGAACTAAGCTGTTTCAGCTTTCCTGAAATGTATGGCAGAGTTTAATCATTCTCTACTGCACTGATGAAATCTATTGAAAAGAAAGATGAAAGTTCCCTATAGAATGTATCTGCCATCTTCCTTATGCTGGGATGTCATCACCCAGAAATGGAATTAGTTACCTACTGTGGTAACTTTCCCCAGTGTACCATGCTAACATCTCCTGAGGGTCAGTACTGTTGGAGAGTCTGGCAAAGATCAGTAAGGATGCCCATGATCAAAGTAACCACACAATAATGCACAAAATTGTTTTTGAGTCTCCATCATGAATGAGAGTGTCACTGGAGCAGGAAGCTTGCTGTTTTGAAAATCATTTGAAAAAATGCATTTGATGGAAATATGAAATAGCCATGTGCTTTCTCCTACTTGCTTTATGTTGATCATTTAAATAGTTTATTTGAAAGGCGAATTTCAAAGCCCCATGCAAAGTCTTCGATTATTTTTATTTTGAATAATATAAAGTTTCTTAAATTTAGGAAGTCATGGAGCTGTTCAGCATTTGAAACAGACCAATTGGCTCATCATATCTAAGCCTTCCTATACAAATTCCATATACCCATATTAATTACATCTCCCTCTATACTGATTTGAGTACTTGCTCAGGTACTGCTTAAATGTTGCTTGTTGTTTTCACCATCACCTCTGGTAGCTCATTCCAGGTACCACGAAGACAAGAAAACATGCAGATGCTGGAAATCCAAGCAACACAGGCAAAATATTGGAGGAACTCAAAAGGCCAGGCAACATCTATGGAAAAGAGTGCAGTTGACATTTTCAGCTGAGACTATTCATCAGGAGGGTCTCGGCTCGAAAGTTCAACTGTTTATTCTTTACTGGACTGAGTTCCTCCAGCATTTTGTGTGCATTCCAGATACCAACTACTCAGTGTGAAAATTTTACCCCTCAGACCTCCTTTAAACTTCTTCCCTGTCAACTTAAACCTGTGCTCTCTGGTTTTAGATATCCCTACCATGGGAGGCAGACTCTGCCCATCTACCCTATTTTTGCTTCTCATATATACTTGATATACTTGTGCCATGTGACCTCAAGGCCTTCTTCACTCCAGGAAAAAAGATCCAGTCTATGCAATCTTTCTTGATAACTCAAACTGTCCAATCCAAGTGAATGTTTTCTGCACAGACAGACAGACGTACTTTATTGATCCTGAGGGAAATTGGGTTTCATTACAGTCGCACCAACCAAGAATAGTGTAGAAATATAGCAATATAAAACCATAAATAATTAAATAATAATAAGTAAATTATGCCATGTGGAAATAAGTCCAGGACCAGCCTATTGGCTCAGGGTGTCTGACACTCAGAGGGAGGAGTTGTA
This sequence comes from Hypanus sabinus, assembly GCF_030144855.1. Classification (NCBI taxonomy): domain Eukaryota; kingdom Metazoa; phylum Chordata; class Chondrichthyes; order Myliobatiformes; family Dasyatidae; genus Hypanus; species Hypanus sabinus. Next base: position 37,956,149 of record NC_082711.1, read on the forward strand.
AAGTTTGATGGCCACAGGCAGGAATGATTTCCTGTGAAGCTCAGTGTTACATCTCGGTGGAATGAGTCTCCGGCTGAATGTACTCCTGTGCCTAACCAGTACATTATGCAGTAGATGGGAGACATTGTCCAAGATGGCATGCAACTTGGACAGCATCCTCTTTTCAGACACCACGGTCAGTGAGTTCAGTTCCACCCCCACAACATCACTGGCCTTACGAATGAGTTTGTTGATTCTGTTGGTGTCTGCTACCCTCAGTCTGCTGCCCCAGCACACAACAGCAAACATGATAGCACTGGCCACCACAGACTCGTAGAACATCCTCAGCATCGTCCGGCAAATGTTAAAGGACCTCAGTCTCCTCAGGAAATAGAGGCAGCTCTGACCCTTCTTGTAGGCAGCCTCAGTGTTCTTTGACCAGTCCAGTTTATTGTCAATCGTATCCCCAAGTATTTGTAATCCTCCACCATGTCCACACTGACCCCTTGGGTGGAAACAGGGGTCACTGGTGCCTTAGCCCTCCTCAGGTCCACCACCAGCTCCTTAGTCTTTTTCACATTAAGCTGCAGATGATTCTGCTCACACCATGTGACAAAGTTTCCCACCATAGCCCTGTACTCAGCCTCATCTCCCTTGCTGATGCATCCAACTATGGCCAAGTCATCAGAAAACTTCTGAAGGTGGCAAGACTCTGTGCAGTAGTTGAAGTCTGAGGTGTAGATGGTGAAAAGAAAGGGAGACAGGACAGTCCCCTGTGGAGCCCCAGTGCTGCTGACCACTCTGTCTGACACACAGCGTTGCAAGCGCACGTACTGTGGTCTGCCTGTCCATAGTCCAATCAATAATCCATGACACCAGGGAAGCATCCACCTGTATCACTGTCAGCTTCTCACCCAGCAGAGCAGGGTGGATGGTGTTGAATGTCAAAGAATATGACCCTCACAGTGCTCGCCGGCTTGTCCAGGTGGGCGTAGACACAGTTCAGCAGGTAGACGATGGCATCCTCAACTCCTAGTTGGGGCTGGTAGGCGAACTGGAGGGGGTCTAAATGTGGCCTAACCACAGGCCGGAGCTGCTCTAGAACAACTCTCTCCAAGGTCTCTCTCTACCAGAGATGTACACCCTCTCTTACATAATTACATTCTTCTTATATCATAGTGACAGGCATTGCACACAGTACTCCAAGTATGGACAAGTCAACACATTCTTATAGTCAATGTCTCAGCCTGTGAAGGCATGCTTGGCACCTGTCTTTCCCAGCACACTGTTCACATGTGTTCCATTTTCTTCTCAACTCTACTTCAGGTTCTAAATTTCTGGCAGATTTAAGAGGATTGATTAAAATGTATTTGTGTCAGCAATGAGTATTTTAAGCAAACCCCCATCATCACTGAAGTAATCTGTACACTGAGTTCTTGCATATTTTTAATTTCATACCTAGCAGAATTAACAAATATCTCACATAGAATGTAAAGATTAAGAATTACTTGTTCCTTACATCCTAAGGTCAGAAGTGGGAAAATTTCCACATGATTGCACACATGTAAGTGCCATTTGCATGTATGTAGATGGAACTTGCATGCAAATGAAACCTGCATGTGTGTAACCATGTGCAAATTTCCTTAGAAAATAGTGTGATATCATTCAGGACTACAGTTGCAAATGGCAAGCAACATCCTTGCCACATAGACCACAGGGCACGATCATATCCAAAATCGAAATTCTAATAGCTGACCGTCATCATCGTCTGCAATACTTAAATGAGTCAGTCACATAAGTAATAGAGCTGCAAGAACAGAATGCTGTACGTTCCATATGCAAATTGCACTGTAGCTACTAACTGAGGCAACTCTAACAAAGGTCCATTCTATGTACCCATAGGCACATTTTAAGCCCAGTTCCTCTATATTCCCATTCAAATCAAGCTAACTGGGAAATATTTTGCCCCACTTTGACATTATTAGTAGCAAATGGATCTCCCCACCTAACATCATGAGCCTATCTTCATCAAAGAGATAGCAGCAACTGGTCCTCTCCACCATCTTCTCAAAGAAGCGTGAATTCTGCCAGAATAAACAATAAATAATGCATATATAAAATCACTTTTAAAAATGTGTGTACACAAAGCAATCACTGTAATTTTGATGCGAAAATCTTCATTAAAATTATGGAACTAGAAAAATAAATTAGCATTATTGTTCAATCAGCTGGGTGACAGGAGACACATAACACCACTGAGCAAGATTCACACAAGCATAAACACAATAAATGCCTTGCAGAGGGCATCCATTGTGTCTACAGTAATGCTGCTTCCTGTTTCATGGATTATGAATCAAACATTTTGTTTGCTGGAGGAAAAGCCCATAATTTAGAAAATATTTACAATGGCTCAATGTTTCATAATGGAAACAAACTTAATCCCAATATTTGCCTATCATGCTGCAATTCCAAATGCAGCATGGCGATTACAATTGTCCGTTCTCACTCAGTTCTCTATAAGAATTGGCAATTTTGGATTTAATCCTTTTCTTCCCCAGTTTGTGGCATCCAGAACTCTCAATTCCCATCTGGCTAATCTATCACTCCAGTCCAATTTTGCCCTTCAGAAACCATCTGACCTGTTTATTTTCAACAATAAAGTCTTCTCCCGCATAACATCTGTTACGTGGGTGATAAAACAGCTTAAGCCACTTCACAGAGGGATAATCAAAAAAAAAATTCTAAGTCAGTGAAAGGAGACCAAAGAACATAAGTGATGGAAAAAGGAAATGGCTAAATAGTTCCTTATGTCTGCTTTCCTGATGTCATTTCCTTTTTTCTTTAGGAACAGCTTGTTCCTCTCCACAATCGGATTTCTGAAATGGACAATAAACCAACCATCAACATGTTTGCGTTTTAACATGAGGAAATCTGCAGATGCTGGAAATTCAAGCAACACACACAAAATGTTGGTGGAATGCAGCAGGCCAGGCAGCATCTATAGGAAGAAGCACTGTCGACATTTCGGGCCGAGACCTTTGTCAGGACTAACTGAAAGGAAAGATAGTAAGAGATTTGAAATTAGGAGGGGAAGGGGGGAAATGCGAAATGATAGGAGAAGACCGGAGGGGTTGGGGTGAAGCTAAGAGCTCGAAAGGTGATTGGTAAAAGGGATACAGAGCTGGAGAAGGGAAAGGATCATGGGACGGGAGGCCTCGGGAGAAAGAAAGGGGGAGGAGAGCACCAGAGGGAGATGGAGAACAGGCAGAGTGATGGGCAGAGAGAGAAAGGGGTGCGGGAAGGTAACTAAATAAATCAGGGATGGGGTCAGAAGGGGACGAGGGGCATTAATGGAAGTTACTGAAGTTGATGTTCATGCCATCAGGTTGGAGGCTACCCAGACAACACCTTATATACTGTCTCAGAATTACCCAGAATTGCCAATCCACATACAAATGCACAAACAACCAGTCCAATAGAGCACTCGACAAACAACAAACACAAAACATTTATGTATTAATAAACTTAAACTGTTATTCTATGTGCTTGGGTTCCTTTTAGGTTATAAAATTATTGCAGTGCTGCCTACAGTCACTGACAAAGCCCTCTGTCAGATCACCACCATCCTCTCCAGGATAGCCCTGTTTGGCGTTCTGGCCAGATAGTCAGCTCTTATGTTCTGCTTTCCTGCTTTGTAGTGAATGTTGAACTGGAAGGGTCACAGAGCCAGATCCCAGTGGGTCACTCTGGCATTGTGGTCTTTCATTGTGCTCGATGGTCAGTGTCCAGGTCAAACTCTGGCCCGAGTGGATAGTATCGGAGGCTGTCAAGCACCCACTGATGGCAAGGTTCTCCTCCTCTATGGTTGAGTACCTCATCTTGCTAGGCAGAGGTTTACAGCTGAGATAGAGGATTGGCCATTTGTTGCTTGTCTCTCCGTGTGCCAACATTACTCCAATACGCAAAGCTGAGACATCCAGCTGCACCAGGAAACACTTGTTAAAGTCTGGCCTTTGCAAGACGGGAGACATACAGAGTGGCATCTTGAGGGTGGAGAAAGCCTTTTCACATTGTCTAGTCCACTCCAATGAAGTTTTCACAGACTTGTCGTCAGGTTTGTCAAGATCAATGATGGCAAACTGGGGAATGAACAGCCCAGACCACCCAAGGATCCCCAAGAATGATTGCCCCGTTGTCTTGTATGTGGTCTTGGACTGTTTCACATGGCCGCTACTTCATCCACCTGTAGCCGCACTTCCCCCTTTCCCAGCTGGTAGCCTAGGTAGCCCATCTCTTGCTTTGCCCAGTCACATTATTGCAGGCTTAGAATTAAGCCAGCCTCTTGAATGTGTCTCAGAACTCTGTGCAGGTGCTGGAGATGGCCATTCCAGATGTCGCTGTAGGTAACCACATCATCTAAATAGGCCACACCGTAGTGTTCATAGCCCTCGCTGAAATGTTGCAAGTGCTCCATGCAATCAAAAAATCATGACAGTGGGCTGGTACAGGCCAGTCTGTGTTCTAAATGCTGTGTTCTCCTGGGTTCTCTCTTTCAGAAGAACTTACCAGTACACCCTGCAGAGATGTAATTTTGTAATCTACCTGCATCTTCCAATTCTTTCCAACAAGTTGTCAATAAGAGGCATCACACTGGTAGACATCACACTGGGAGGCTGCATTGAGCTTCCAGAAATCCAGGCAGACTCATTTAATGGGCTGGATTCATCACCTTAAAACTATTTGAGTGTCCATGAGACGTGGTAATAAGCATACAAGCACAGAGTAACTTAACCCAAGTTCATTATCATAAAATAGAGCACACAAAATGCCACATATCAAGTCACAAAGACTTGGTGCTCACGATTCTTAGTCTCCACTTGATTGCTGCTGTTGTTGGGGGTGGGCAGAGCTCTGAATTCCGACTCACTTGTGAAACCCCCCCTGGTCCCAAGGCACCAATCACGATTTCAGGCCATTTATTGAAGTCCAATGAAACTGCCAAAGGCAGCCCAATATATTCACAAGCATCACAAGGCAGAGTCAGATAAACTCTTTGATTGTTCATCCTTCCCCTTGCCTGCATGATGGATTTCATAAATGATAAGGCTCATTTGCAGACGATGGTGCAGAGTTCCTTAATTCTGCCCTCACACAAGTCTGGCAGTGGCTGCAAATTGGCTTTCGCTTGGGTCTGGATGACCACTAGACATAACACATTGACATGATTCAAAGCACTTTGTCAATCCCTCCCCAAAATCAGGTCCCCACATAAGCAGTCAATCACCCCAACATTTAATAAGATCCCTCCCCACAGTAACCTCTGCCATAGGATACAGTATACAGTCTCCATGAACACACTGAACATCGGTGCAGTCTCTCTAATTAATACTGCTATTTGGTACAAGATTCTTCTTAATCAAAGACATGGAACTTCCTGTGTCTACTAATGCCCATACTTGTCCATTTACATTCACTTCACATTCCAAATCTAACACCCAGCACTACCAACTTCCCTTAACACACAACAAAACACTGTTAATTGGGGCTTTCTTACCAGACACTTATGGCCTGGCTGAAGGCTGTAAAAACACACCAGTCCCTTAATTACTGTTGTTGCTTCCCTCTTTTTACCCCCCCCCACCTCAATAAGATTACCTCCAGTATCCATTAGTCATTCTGGTCTCTGACACCTCAATGGGCTGAAGAGTGGGGTCATTGTGTTCATGTACTGCAGGACCAGCTTTGGCACTGTCAGTCAATAGTTTGGCTTGTGTTCTCCTACCCAGGTCTGGGTGTCATGGGTTAGAACATGAAATAGCTGCTCCAAGATGATCTACTCTTCAATCCGCTCCTTTTTGCATTGCCCTGGTCATATCCAACAACAGTATAGTCCTTTAAACTGTGGTGGGTCTCGGTGAGTGTATCTCCTGGTGACATTATGGTTAAATCTAAAGCATTGTCAGGACACTAGAACAGGGATCCAGTCACAGACCCAGTACTGTTCACACAGTGATATTAATTGAGTAACGAATCCTGAGGTGCAAACAAAGTCGGCATCAAAGTTCAGGCAGAGATCAAAACATCCAAAAACCAGAATCGGGAAACAGGCAGAGCTGATATTCAGACAGAGTACAGATACAAATGCTAGAAAGGCTCAGGAAACTACGAGCACAATCTGACATCAATCAGGTGAAAACACAAGACTGAAATACACTGAGCAATAAACAGAGAGGCAGCTGATAGGTGGAGCACAGTGAGACAGAAGTGGCAGCAAAACAGGTAATAATGAGAAACAGGTGAGAGATGGAGTACTCAATGATACAGGGGCCGGAGTGGAGACAGGAGCGGGGACAGGAGCACATGGCGATAACAAAACCACAGACTGACAGCTAGGGGGAAACACACAAAAAGACAGAGTTCAACTGGAAGTACTGACAAGCATTGCCAGTTGGACTCTGGTGAGATATTAAACTTCTCCAGTGGTGATAGTTATTAGATTGGTCCTCAACAACGCACTTTGTCTCCAGGGCTTTGCAGAGGCACAAGTTGACAGGCCCATTCCTCCTGTGGTCATTCCACGGTTCACTCTCTCTCTCACTACTCCCCCATTGTGATCCCTGCTGCACTCCCCCCACTTTTTAAATCTACTCCTCAGCTTTTTTTCTCCATTCCCGCTGAAAAGTTTTAGCCCGAAACATCGACGGTACTTTCTTCTATAGATGCTGCCTGGCTTGCTGAGTTCCTCCAGCATCTTATGCGTGTTCCATGTTTATGTCATGTGCTCAAACTGCTGCAGGCAGTTTTTAACGTCTTCCCCCGCTGGGAAACAGGCATCTTTGGTCCTTTTCCCTGATGTGGTGAATGGAGGTCGCTTTGAAACTGGGGCCAGACCAAATGATAGTCAAAACCCTGCCCTAACTGGAAGTGTGAGGATGGGCTACTGGAGTGAAGTGTCTTTGGGTCGCTGATGTGGGCAGATGTAGTCTTGGGCTCTTCTCATCTGAGGTACAGGACTTTCCTGCACAATACTCCTCAGCTATCTCTAGCTGCCTAGTTGAATGTAGTTCTGCAGCCCTCGAAGCTCATCACTTCGGGCCTCATTCCACATCCGTTGCAAAGATGAAAATCTTTGAATAGGGTAAACAGGTCCAAGTCAGCAGCTGGTATTTTGAGGAAGAGTCATCTCACCTGGCGATGGGCTTGGGTCACGCACTCTGTGCCTTCAGCCCACTCTAATCCTGTTCCAACTCCTGTGATGTTTCTGATGAAGCATTGTCTTGCTTTTTTGCTCCCAGGTTACCACCCTGAGACTGAAGGCCCATACTCCTGTACAAAACAAGGGCACACTTTCTTGTGGTTGGCCTTCCCACCATTGCCACCAAATGTGATGTAGAGATGTTGTATGGGCTCTACACCTCTTGAAAACAAAATGGCTGCATTGCAATAGCAGGTGTAAGTGTTTTATGAAGCGCTCCCAATTTTCACATAAAGTCCCTGGATATGAAACTATATGTACAGTGAGAAACAGATCAACCAACATCTAACTCCTTCTTTAAGTTAGTTCACGAGCAGCTACCACAATTATAGTCTATCTCTAACTACACCCTGGGGAATACACTGAGGTCCAGTTTGTACTTTTGCACCTCACCCCCCCCCCCCAAATTGTCCATGGTATGTCACTTCCACACACTGCATGTGCAATTTCTCATGAATAATACCACATACAAATGAAGAGACAACCAGTCCACTGAGCACTTGGCAAACAACAAACACAAAACATTTGTATATTAATAGACTTAACTGTTATTCCCTGTGTTTGCTTGTCTGTGTTACTTCAAAGTTGTAAAATGATTGCAGTGATGCTCAAGGCCAGTGACAGGAACCTCTGTCAGAATACAAGTTAACCCACCATACCTCAACCAACCCCACAAGCAATGTGGAGCAGTAACCTCATGGTGCCAACCCTAATTCACATTTTCTGCTCTGATGTTCCCTAGCAGTTCAGTATTATTGACAATTTCCTTGGAGAAATTATCCAAAACTTGTCCAGGCTAAATGAAACTCATGTTACAAGTCAACATCCGGTCTTTGCCAGCTTCTTTATGTTTCAGCACAAATTAGGTGTGACTGAATTTGTGAAATTCTCAGATGAAAGAATCCACAGGAGTAGAGCAGATGGTTTTCTATTTTTGTTGCAGTCAGTGATAATTCGATCCATTTCTAGCACAGATATTGCATCCCATTTGATCAGTCACAAGTACATTACCATAAGACGTAAAAGCCTCATCAAGCCATTGAGCCCATTGAGTCACACCCGCGATTCATCATGGCTGGTTTATTATCCCTCTTGACCCCATTCTCCTCTTTCTCACCCTGAGTGACACCTTGACTAATCAACAACCTATCAACCTCCACTTTAAAAACATCCAATGACTTGGCTTCCACTTCTGTCCATGGCAATGAATTTCAAAGATTCACCACCCTCTAGCTAAAGAAATTCCTCTTCAGCTCTGTGGTAAATAGATGTCCGTCTATTCTGAGGCTGTGCCTTCTGGTCCTAACTCTTCCACGATAGGAAACATCCTCTCCTTACTCACTCTATCTTGGCCTTTCAATATTTGATATATTTAAATGAAATCCCCCCTCATTCTTCTAAACAACAGTGAGTACAGACCCAGAGCCTTAAGATACTCCTCATATTCCTCAATACTCCTCAACACCCTTTCTTTCCTGGACACACTCTTGTGAACCTCCTCTCGACCCTCTCCAATGGCAGCACATCTTTTCTCAGATAAGGGGTGAAAAAACTGCTCACAATACTCCAACTGGAGTCTTAGAAAGTCTCAGCAAACATTTTGATTTATATTCTAATCTTCTTGAAATAAATGCTAACATTGCATTTGCTGTCCTTACCGCCAATTCAACCTGCAAGTTAACCATTAGAGAACCCTACATAAGGACTCCCAAGTCCCTTTGTACCTCAGATTTTTGAACTTGCTCCCCATTTAGAAAACAGTCAACACCCCTATTCTTCCACCAAAGTGCATGGCCATACACTTAGCTACACGCTATTCCATCTACCACTTCTTTGCACATTCTCCCTTATCTGGCCAAGTCTTTCTGCAGCCTCTCTGCTTCCTCAACACTATCTGCCCCTCCACTTATCTTCGTATTGCCTGCAAACATGGCCTCAAAGGCGTCTATTCTGTCATTCAAGTCATTAACATATAACTTGAACCCAGAAACAGCCAAACAGAAAAGGCTCCCTTTATTTCCACTCTTGTCTTCTTGCCAGTCTTCTATTTATGTAAGTATCCTTCCTGTAATACCATTGGCTATTATCCGGTTAAGCAACCTCATGTACAGCACCTCATCAAAGGTCTTCTGAAAATCAAATAAACAACATCCACTGATTTGCCTTTGTCTACCTTACCTGTTTTTTCCTCAAAGAATTCCCACAGATTTGTCGAGCACAATTTCCCCTTATGGAAAGAATGCTGGCTTTGGTCCACTTTGTCATGTGCAGCCAAGTATCCTGAAACCTAATCCTAAATAATGGACTCCAACATCTTCCCAACCACTTTACTCAAGCTAACTGGCCTCCCTCCTTTCTTAAAGCTCAGAGTGACATTTGCAATTTTCCAGTCCTCTGGAACCACTCCGGAATCTAGTGATTCTTGAAAGATCATTACTAATACCTCCACAATTTCCTCAGCTATCTCTTTTAGAACCCTAGAGTGTAGTCCAGGTGACTTCTCTACCTTCAGACCTTTCAGCTTCTCAAACACCTTCTCCTTAGCAATAGCAACTACACTCACTTCTGTCCCTAATACTCTCAAATTTCTGGCATACTGTTAGTCTTTTCTACAGTGAAAACTGATGCAAAATATTTATTTAGCCCATCCCACATTTCTTTGTCTGCCATTACCAACTCACCAGCATCATTTTCCCACAGTCCTACCTCTCTTTTAATCTTTATATATCTGAAAATACTTTTTGTATCCTCCTTTATATGATTAGATAACTTGCATTCATATTTCATCTTTTCTCTTCATTTAGCTTTGATTACAGTATAGATAACCCAACTTTAATTCCCTCCGTTGCCTGTAAGTTCTCCCCGTGATTGGGTGGGTTTCCACCGAGTGCTTCGGTTTCCTCCCAAAGTCCAAAGATGTGGTAGGTGAATTGGTCATTGTGAATTGTCCTGTGATTAGGCTAGGACACTCAAGGAGTATCGATGAGGCTTTAGAAAGCTTGTAGAAGAGAATCCAGGAAAGAAAGGTGAAGAGAATTTAGTAAGTGTTACTAGAAGTGTCCTGCTCAAGGTGAAGCAAGTAGCCCTGTAAAAAGAGTCACGAACCTCAGTGTGTTCTTGTTGGAACAGAGTAAAATGTAAAGATATCCAAATGAGACCTTTGAAATCATGAAGGGTAGAGATGAAGTAGATAGAGAGAAGCTGTTCCCATTGGCAGTGGGATCAACAATCAAGATGAAGGCATTTGAAAGAAGAATCAAATGTGACATAAAAGAAAGACCTTTACAGTGAGTTGTTAGGGTTAGGAATACACTTGCGAGGCAGGAGATGGGTAGAGGGAGCAGGATGAGTATCTGAAAGGAAAGAATTTTCAGGGTTGTGTGAAAGAATGGGGAAATGGGTTTAGATAGATTGTTCTTACGTGCTAGCACATACTTGAGAGGCTATATGTCTATCTTCTGGACCAACCATTTTGTCATTTAGTTCAAGAATTTCAACAAGTTACACAAATGAAATCACCCTCCCTCATGGAAAGATAATGAGGTAGAGAAGCAGTCAATGTTATAGAGTCACGAAAAGAAAACAAAATGACCTCGAAGCATCAAATTCTGATTTAAAGAATCTCTTAAAGTTTCCATCTGCAATGGGGAGCAAAAGAGGACACATATCCAAATGGGTAGGCATAGACTTCACATGAGGAACATGTGCAAACGCATCCCAGATATTAAATCTGCACGCAACCCCCGACAACCACCACTTGGGATCCCGAGGCATCCTCTTCACATGTGTAAAATGGGCACTGCAAAATTCAAGTTCCAGCCCATTCTTCTGTCACCAATCTGTGAAAAATATATCATACAGCAGAGTGGTATTTTAATTAATCTTGTTTACCGCACCCACTCTAGGAACACCCAGTTATTAAATCATGAATAAAAATTGTGGGAATGATTAATATGGGAAATCTAAATAGACTCGTATGCTTGCCTGAATGACACAATTGAGAAATACTCATGGTTCATTGACCTTGCTAAAAAAAAGATCACTTTCTATTGTCAAGGTGTAATTTTGTATCTATCTGGCAAAGAGATGATTCCTTTTTTTGGACAGTGTGAAAATTCTCATTTTTTTAATCAAAGGAGCATACAGAAGAATGAGGATGCAGAACAATTAACACGTCTTGGTCTTACTACATTGATGTCACGACCAAGGAAGTTCACCAACTTCCTCAAGAGGCGAAAGAAATTTGCCATGTCCCTGTCAACCTTTACCAATTTTTTATCAATGTACCACAGAAAGATTTTATCTGGACGCTTTGCAGTTTGGTATGCCTTCTGCTCAGCACATTACCACAAGAAACAGTACAGAGTTATGGACACAGCTCAGCACATTACAGGAACCAGCCTCCCCTCCATGGACTCTCTCTACACTTCTCGCTGCCTCAGTAAAACAGCCAGTGTAGTCAAAGACCCCCCAAAATTCTCTCTTCTCAAAAAGGTTCAAGGGTTCACTTTACTGTCAAATTATGCATGTACGATACAACAATGACACTTGTCCACTCCAGATAGCCATTAAATACCAGTATACCATGGCTGTTGATGAAAGAAAAGGCATCCAGTTCCTCCTCCAAACACTGAATAGAAACAGACCCCAAAATCCCCATTGGCCACAGCAATAAAACGGCCACAGTAACAACCAACAACCACCTAAACATAACAATCCCTGACCCTCACTCGCAGAAAAGAACAGCGACAATAGCACCAAACTCCCAAAGCCTCCCCCCCCGTACACAAAAAATTAACAAATCACCCACCTGCCGATTGTCCACAAGAAAGAAAACACCGAAAAACCGAAGGAAACTCTCTTCTATGGAGCAAAAGACACAGAAGCCTGAAATCACATACCACCAGGCTTAAGAACAGCTTCTATCCAGCTATTATCAGATGCTTGAACAGACCTCTTGTGTGATAAGATGGACTCTTGATCTTATTATCTGCCTTATTCTGATCTTGCATTTATTGCTTTCCTGCACTTTGCAGCTTTTACACCTTATTCTGCATGGTAATTGTATTAAATGCACTGTGTAATAGTTTTGAACTGTATGAGAAGTATGCAAGTTAAAATTTTCACCGTATCTTGGCACATGTGACAATAATAAACCGATGGCAATACATGATTGAGCGGAAGAGGGATTTCAGCTATGTGGTGAGTCCGTAGATAGAGTTGTTCTCTTGGAACAGAAAAGGTTGCAATGGGATCTGAAAACAAAGTATTTAAAATTGTATGTCAAGCACTTAGGGAGACACTGCTCCCAATAGCAAATGGGTGAAGTACTGGAAGAAACACAATGCAGATGACGCCAAAACAGCAGAAAATACTTTATACATTCCAAATCCCAAGCACAAGAGATTCTGCAGATGCTGGAAATCCAGGGTATCACATGCAAAATGCTGGAAAAACTCAGCAAATCAAGCAGCATCTATGGAAAGGCAAGTGTATGTTTTGGGCCAAGACACTTCATTAGGACTGAAAAGGAAAGGAGAAGAAGCCAGAATAAGGTGGACATACATAGCAAATAGTTAAGGTCTGAAATATACTGTCGGAGGTAGTCCCAGAAGTCGGTCAGGGTCTTCCCAAACCAGAAACCCTGAATCAATAGCTCCATGCCAGCAACACCTACAGCATGACATTGAGCTTATATCACTGGCGATCAACTAGAGCTCAAGGAAAGCAGCTATGATCTGCACAAAGCTATCAAGGCTACGAAACAACAATATAGAGAGAAGACTGAGTCAAGATTCACAATGAATAGCACATGTGACATGGTAAGGGCTACATATCATCGCAGACTTCAAAGCCAAGTGCTGTGGTGCCTCCAACATCGCAGCCTCTCTCCCAGAGGAGCTCAGTCACTTTTACGCTCGGTTTGATGTCGCTAACTCTGAGCCTCCGAGGAAAGCCACCACTACAACCTGCAACCCGGTCATCTCTGAGGCTGAGGTACACAGATGTTTCCAACGAGTGGACAGCCATAAGACTGCGGGACCAGATGGCATCCCAGGGCCAGTACTTAGAATGTGTGCAGCACAAATGGCAGACGTATGTACTGATATTTTTAATCTCTCCCTTGTCCAGGGTAGAGTGCCCTCCTGTTTTTAATTATCCAGCATTGTCCCTGTACCAAAAAAAACCAAGGTAACATGACTGAACGAATGGTGTCCTGTCGGACTCACCTCAATAATAAGCAAATGCTTTGAGAGGTTGGTCAAGGACTATATCTGCAGCTTGCTACCACCCAAACTGGACCCCCTAAAATTCACCTGCTGATACAGCTGATCGACAGATGATGCAATAGCCACTGCTATACATACCGAATGCTGTTCTTGGACTACAGTTCAGCATCCAACACCATAATTCCCTCCAGGCTCAACAGGAAGCTCAGAGGCCGCAGCCTTGACCCCGCCTGCATCTTGGACTTCCTGTCAAATCGCCAGCAGGTTGTAAAAGTGGGCTCCCTCACTTCCAATATTCTGACTCTCAACACAGAAGCCTCTCAGGGCTGTGTACTAAGTCCCCTCCTTTACTCCCTGTATACCCATGACTGTATCACCACCCGCAGCTCCAATCTACTAATTAAATTTGCTGATGACACTACATTGATTGGCCTTATCTCAAACAATAACAAGGTGGCCTACAGGGAAGAAGTCATCTTTCTGACACAGTGGAGTCAAGAAAACAACCTCTTCCTCAATGCTGTAAAAAACAAAGGAGCTGGTTGTGGATTACAGGAGGAATGGAGACAGGCCAACTCTTTTGACATCAAGGGATCTGGGGTTGAGAGGGTAAACAGCTTCAAGTTCCTAGTCATCCACATCAACGAGGATCTCACGTGGTCTGTACACACCAGCTGTGTGGTGAAAAAGGCACTACAGCGCCTCTTTCACCTCAGATGGTTGAGGAAGTTTGGTATGGGCCCACAATTGAGAGCATCCTGACTGGCTGTATCACTGCCTGGTATGGGAACTACCTCCCTTAATCGCAGGACTCTGCAGAGAGCGGTGCGGACAGCCCAGCGCATCTGTAGTTGTGAACTTCCCATGATTCAGGACATTTACAAGGACAGGTGTGTAAAAAGGGCCCGTAGGATCACTGGGGACTCACGCCATCCCAACCACAATCTATTCCAACTGCTACCATCCGGGAAGCAGTACCGTAGAATAAAAGCCAGAACCAACAGGCTCCAGGACAGCTTCTTCCACCAGGCCATCAGACTGATTAACTCATGCTGATTTGAGTGTACTCTATATTACATTGACTGTTCTATTTATCATAAATTATTATGATTAAACATGGCACATTTAGATGGAGATGTAACATAAAGATTTTTACTCATGTATGTGAAGGATGTAAGAAATAAAGTCAATTCAATGCAATACGAGAAGCAGAGGATCAAAACAAAATGTATAGATCTAAAATCAATCAATTTGCATGCATATAAATTAGCAGGATTTTGTCTGATTTTTCCAGTTTTATGCAGCGTTAGCTAAAGGACAAAATTGATCAGAATGGCAATCTATGCAGGGAGCCAAAAGAGATGGAGGAGATTTTAAATGGATTGGTATTTGCTTGGGATACAGGGACTATAGAAGTGAGGCAATGCAGCAGTGAGGTCCCACTACAGATTACAGAGGAGGAGGTGCTTGCTGTCCTGAAGCAAATTAGGGTGGATAAATCCCCAGGGCCTAGCAATTGTTCCCTTTGACCCAGTGGGAGACTAGTGCAGAAATTGCCCAAGCAGAGATATTTAAAACATCCTTAGCCATGAGTGAGGTGCCAGAGGATTGGTGGATAGCAAATGTTGTTCTGTTGTTTAAGAAAGGCTGTAAGAATAAGCCAGGAAATTATAAGCTAGTGAGCCTGACATCAGTAGTGGGAAAGTTATTGGAACATCTTCCAAGGGACTGGATGTATAAGTATTTGGATATACAGAGATGGATTAGGGATAATCAATATCACTTTGTGTGTGATAAGTCATGCCTAACCAATTTTATAGCGCTTTTGGAAGAAGCTACCATGAAAGTTGATGAAGGCAAGGCAGTGGATATTGTCTATATGGACTTTAGCAAGGCCTTTGACAAGATCCCACATGGGAGGTTGGGCAAAAAGGTTCAATCACTTGGCATTCTAGATGAGTTTGGAAATTAGATTAAACATTAGCTTAGCAGAAGAAACCAGAAAGTGTCTGTAGATGGTTGCCTCTCTGACTGGAGGCCTGTAACTAATGGTGTGCCGCAAGGATCAATGCTGGGTCCATTGTTGTTTGTCATCTATGTCAACAATCTAGATGATAATCTGGTTAACTGGATCAGCAAATTTTCAGATGATGCCAAGATTGTGGGTGTAGTAGATAATGAGGAAGACATTAAAAGCTTGAAGTGGGATCTGCACCAGCTGGAAAAATGGACTGGAAATTGTCAGAAGAAATTTAATGTAGGTAAATGTGAGTGTTGCACTTTGGGAGGAAAAAGCAGGGTAGGTCTCACATGATCCAAATTTTCTTAAAAGAGGTGTCACAGGTAGATAGGATCATAAAGAAATCTTCTGACATATTTGCTTTCATAAATCAAAGTATTGAGTACAGGAGATGGGATGTTATGGGATGTTGAAATTGTATAAGATGTTGGTGAAACCTAATTTGGAACATTGTGTCAAGTTTTGGTCACCTACCCACAGGAAAGTTGTAAACAAGATTCAAAGAGTACAGAGAAAATTTACAAGGATGTGGCCAGGACTTGAGGACCTGAGTTACAGGGAAAAGTTGAATAGGTTAGGGCCTTATTCCCTAGAACACAGAAGATTGAGGGGAGATTTGATAGAGGTATAGAAAATTATGAGGAGTATAGAATGGTTAAATGCACGCGGCCTTTTTCCAGAGGTTGGGTGAGGCTACAGCTAGATGGGTTAAGTGTGAAAGGTGAAATGTTTACGGGTACATGAGGGGGAACTTCTTCATTTAGAGGGTGATGAAAGTGTCGTACGGGATATGGGGTCAATTTCACCATTTAAGAGAAATTAGGATAGTTACGTGGATGGGAGGGGTATGGACGGCTATGTTCTGGGCGCAGGTCAATGGGACTTGGCAGATTAATGGTTCAGCACAGACTAGATGGGCCAAAGGGCCTGTTTCTGTGCCATTGTGTTCTATGACTTTATGGGAGACACTTTGGGTTGTTTTCTCTAGGGCATTGGAGGTGGAAGGGCAACCTGATAAATCTATGTGAGGCATAGATACGGTATCTAGAGAGTCTTCTTCCCTGGATGGCCATATCAAAATCCAGAAGGCATATTAAAGGAGAGAGGGGAAAAGTTTAACAGAGAATTATTCGACACAGGGACTACTGGAATGCCCTGCCAGAGGAAGTGATGGAAGCAGATACAACAGCAACATTTATAAAGCATTTAGACAGGCATGAGAACAGGCGAGGGTAGAGAGGCAGATAATGTACAGATAAATTAAATTTATTTAACTTATCATCATGGTCAGCATAGACCCTGTGGGCCAAGGGCCTGTCTTGTGCTGTACTGTTCCATATTCTATGTAGTAGGTCCTCAATTTAGGAAATAGTTTTTGCCGTTTTCTCCTAGTTTAGAGTGTTAGAAATCAATCCACAAAAGCCCTCAAAAGACAGCTGCTCCATGAGCTGACAGCTGCCCTATATTTGCACATTGCGTGCTGGGATGTAGGTTGATATTGTCTGCCTGTAGCAACGACACCGGCTCCCATTGAGGATGACAGAAACAGGGAGGTGAAGGATAGAAAACAGAGGTAGGCGTAGGGGATTACAGGCTGAGGAGGATCAGGGGAGGGCAACGTGAAGTGGAGGTGGGCAGATAGAAAGTTAACTAGTGCAGTTTCATAAAGATTAATTTCATTTGTCACATGTACATCGAATCATTGAAATTATATAGCAAAATGTGTCGTGTACATCAACAACCAACACAGTCTGAGGATGTGACGTGCTGGGGCAGCCTGCAAGTATCAGCATGCTTCCAGCACCAACATAGCAACCCCACAATGTATTAACCCTAATCCGTATGCTTATGGAATATGGGAGGAAACCGGAGCACTCGAAGGAAAATGTACAAACTCACAGGTCACAGGGAAAACGTACAAACTCTTTACAGATAGCGGCAGAATTGAACTATGGGTTGCTGGGCTGTCATAGCGTATGTTAATTGCTATACTAACATGCCATTGGATAACGGAGTACCCTATCCAATAGAACACGCTGAAGGAAGCCCCCATTCTGCCACTGGACCTCTGCAAATTGACTGTTTGCACTACTGATTGTGCCATCTGGTACAGTCTTTGACTGTGCAGCTTGTAAGTACATTTGGGAGAGTTAGTCATTGCAAGACAAATATCCCAGCAAGTGTTCTTTATTTCATTCAGGATTCTTGGACTATTGTGTGACAGATTTCATGTTTTACAATGAGTAGATAACCAAGTTTGGTGATTGCAAACTTTTCATTAAATTTCTGCTGATAAGTCATGAACAAACACCAGGCATCTGATGATATCATCACACACATGGAATAAGACAAGGAAATAGGTGGCATCTGAACAGGACGTTCTTGGTACAAGTTCCCAGTGGGCAGGACTTCCTCTGCAAATGAGTACAAGCTCTCTAAACACATGCAGATTATACCTTATGTACAGGTGCAGGTGATAAATTTATCTCGTCATAAATATACTGTGGTTCTCAAACTAGAAAAGTCACCTTTTCCAAGCATGTGCACATGAGATTACTGAAGGTTCTGTGAATGTTCTGACTCCAGATCATCTTGAATGTGGGAGCCGTGCCAGATGACTGCAGTTTCACAACTGTTACACCTCTATTTTAGCAGGACATAAGAGCCGGAGGAGGCCAGCCTGAAGAATGGCAGTCGTGGGAAAACATTGAAAGGCAATAAATTTGGTCAAATTAATTGCCATCTTGAAAAGCACAGACTTACAAAAGTCTGATGCACAACTTCAAGAATCAAGATTCAACTCAAATCAAGTTTATTGTCATTTAACTATACAGTATACGTACTGTGTACTGGACCGAGCCATTTCCACAAGCATTGAAGCCAAGGTTTGAAGGCTCTGCTCAGATGGACCGGCCATGTGATCCACATGGATGAGTCCAGAATGCCGCGTCAGCTGTTCTACAGAGAACTGGAGCAGGACAACCGTGCCCAAGGTCACCCAAGGAAGAGGTACAAGGACAACCTCAAGAAAAACCTTAAGTGGGCCAAACTCCAGCCCCGCGACCTCGAACACATTGCTGCTGATCGGTCCAAGTGGTGCAATCTATGCTCCAAGGCAGCAAACAACTTCCAAGCCAACTGGCGCACGCAGCGCCTCAAGGCGAGTCAAGAAAGACACAGGATGGCATCCGCTCCTGCCCCAACAGGCGGTGCTCCTTGCCCCATCTGCAACCGCATCTGCGCTTCGGACTTCGGCCTCAGAAGTCATATGCGTGCCCACAGACGTTGACTGTGCAACACATTCGTCTTCCTCGGACTTCGAGAGACTACTACTACTATAGGAAAGTGTATACTGTCAAACGAGACAATACTTTTCTGAACCAGGGTGTAAATCTCAGTAGTACACATAACACACAATAACTTAGGAAAGTAAGGATGAAATCTGCAGATGAATTGCACATAAATAAACAAAGTAAAGTGCAGAATTTAAATATTGTCTGGTACAAAGTAGATTAATTGGTGACACTTTGAATGAAATGCAGCAGGGAGTTCAGAAGCCTAATGACCTGAGGGAAGAAATTGATCCCCATCCTAACCATTCTTGTTTTTATGCAATAGAGTCTCCTGCTGGATGGTAGAAAATCAAAGAGGATGCTGGGTGGATGGGTGGGATCCTTGAAAATACCAAGGGTCCTTCATACACCACACTCCTGATAAATATCCCCAGTTGATGTAGGGAGACCACTATGATCCTCTCTGATGCTCGGCTGCACCCATACCAGATGAAGATGCAGCTTGTCAGGATGGTCTCAATGGTGCTCCTGTAAAACTCAGTTAAGATGGGGGCAGGGGGAAGCCTCGCTTGCCTTAATCTCTTTAGGAAGTGGAGGCATTGCTGTTCCTTCTTGTTCAGAGGGGTGATGTTGAGAGACCAGGTGAGGTAATGAATGATGTGAACTCCCAGGAACTCTCGCTATGGAGGAGCCATGTATTCTCACAGAGAGTTGGTTCATCTGCACCTTCCTGAAGTCCACAATGATTTCCTTGGTCTTCTCCATGTTCATATTTAGGTTGTTCTTCTCACACCAGTTCATTTCCACTCTGCAATGTCAGCAGAATGAACAGCAGTGGGCTAAGCATACGGCCCTAGGGGGTGCCAGTGCTCGGTATAATGGGACTAGAGACATTGCTGCCCACACAGACTGCCCTCTGTTAAGAAGTCCAGGATCCAGTTACAGAGAGAGGCGTTGAGACCCAGCAAGGACAGTTTCCACTCAAGTTTCTGGGTATCTTGGTGTTCAATGCTGATCTGAAGTCTATAAACAGTAGCCTGGCATATGAGAACCCACTTTGCAGGTGGGACAGGACAGAGTAGAAGGCAGAGGCTATTACATCATCAGTGGATCGATTCAAGTGATAAGCAAACCAAAAAGGGTTCAATGTAGCCGGAAGTAAGGCTTATTCTTAGATCATAACAGAATTAAGCCATTTGGCCTATTAGTCTGCTCTAACAACCCATCATGGCTGATTTACTATCCCTCTCAACCCCTTGCTTCTGTAAATTTGATGTCCTGACTAATCAATAACCTACCAATCTCCGCTTTAACTATACCCAACGACAAGTCCTCCACAGCTGTCTCTGGAAATGAATTCAACAGATTCACGACCCTCTGGCTAAAGAAATTCCTCCGCCTCAGTTGTAAAGGGATGATTCTCTATTCCCCTGGTCCTAGAGTCATCTACTATAGACAACATCCTCTCCACAAGCATTCTAACTGGGCCTTTCAATATTCAATAGGTTTGAATGAGATCCCCTCTCATTCTTGTAAACTCCAGAGTACAAGCCCAGAGTCATCAAACTCACCTCATATGTTAACCCTTTCATTCCTGAAATTTTCTCATGAACCTCCTCTGAATTCTCTCCAATGCCAGTGCACCTTTCCTTAAGAAAAGGGGCCCAAAACTTCTCACAATTCTTTGTGTGGTTTGACCAATGCATTATAAAGGCTCAGCATTGCATCCTTGCTCTTATGTTCTAGTTATCTCAAGATTAATTCCAACATTGCATTTGCCTTCCTTACCACTGACTCAACCTGCAAATGAAGCTTTAGGGAATTCAACATGAGGACCCCCAAGTCCCTTTGCGGAGCTTAGTGATGATGGCGCTAAATGGCGGCTCCTTTGCTTGCATCTTTGGAAACAACTCTATTTCTATCTTTGATATCTCTTGTTTACCTTTTCAAGGTTCCTTTCAAGACCCTGACCTGGAGTTACACACTGACTTCAGTTCTTTGCGAAAATGAGACCCGCTCTCAGGGCCTCACGACCAGCTGCCTTTTTGATATGCCAAAGACACAGCCTGGAAGATTAGCACACCTTCAGGGTGCCGGATTTTTCTGGCTCTGGAGATGGGCTGATTTAAGGCTGTTGCTGCTGCCGACTGATACTTTGCGGGAAAACACGGAAGATCAGAAGCAGGGGCTTGCTACCGGCTGTGGGCCCAGAGACCTAAGTCCTTTGGGCACAGAGCTCAGAAGAAGCGATGCAGCAGACTTTTAACACCATAAATCAGTGAGTTGTTTGTTATGTCTCCCCTCTCACTGTGAAACAGGGACACCCCTTTTTCCATAATTAGGAGAGAGAGCCTGTGGTATGTTGAATACCGGGTGAATGAGTAGATTTTGGGTTACTGCAAGTCTGTGGCTTTATTGAGGCTTTGCTGTATGCGTGAGTGCTCAGTGGAGAGTGCTGACATTTTTTTGCTGGTAGGGGAAGAGAGGTTCTTGCCTTGTTGCTGCTTGTGCGTCAGAGGGGAGACCTGAGAGGGGGCTAACTTTGGTGTTCCATCATTCACTCTTTGGGGCACTCCTCTGTTTTCATGAATGTTTGCAAAGAAAAAGAATTTCGGGATGTATATTGTATACATTTCTCTGACGTTAGATATACCTATTGAAACCTGTGGAAACCTCTGATTTTTGAATTTGCACTCATTGTAGAAAAAATCCATGGTTCTTTCTACTGAAGTGCATGACCATACACTTCCCTATACGATATTCCACCTGCCAACTCTTTGCCCATTCTCTCAATCTGTCTAAGCCCTTCTGCAGAATCCTTGTCCTCTCAAAACTACCTGCAGCTCCATTTATCTTCATATTGTCTGCAAACTTGGCCACAAAAATTCCATCATCTGAATGATTGACATATCATTTGCATAACGCCACCACTTACTGGCAGTCAACCAAAAAAGGCTCCCTTTATTCCCACTCTTTGTCAGGGAGTTGATCAGCCTGACAACCTGGGGGAAGTAACTGTTTTTAAACCTAGTGGTCCTGGCGAGGACGTTGTGTAGCCTCTTCCCTGAATGGTGTGGTGCAAACAGTTTAACTAATTTGACATGTGTACAGGCATGAGTATTGACTTGAATACAGCTGAATCACACCTCGTGTCCATATTCAAGATCACGATGTTTGCTTAAATGCACAACAACACACAGGAGGCCACGTGGTCAAATTTGGAGTCAGTACCCTATCCATCAAACTTCTCCACAGTGTTACTGCTGGTTATACCAATCTGCATTATCTTGCTGAATGTACAGAACCTAACACTATTTCACCAGTAAGTCACAAGACCATAAGACAGAGGAGCAGGATGCTCTACAGATTTTTAAAAGTCAAAATCACTACACACAACTTAAAAGTAATTCTCCAGGGCATATAAAAATATCACGTACTCTCAGGATAGCTGAGTGGGCTATTCAATTTGACTTAAAGAGACCGTCATGATTGAGGCCCTGCCTGTTTCATGATCCACACAATGGCACTGATCCTTTCAATGCTCAGACTAAGATGGCTTTGGACTGCACAGTTAGCTTCATAAAAACAAGCAGGCCTTTGGCAACCAAAGTAATGAATGTTCCAGCTGGATATTGTAACTGACTTTGAAAGTGAAAATGTTAGCACCGATGTGCATACTTTCCTTATTAGAACTTTATAAATACCCCCACCACACACACACAGGCGCTTCTTTATATTTATATTTAGCCTTAAGGGAAACCTATTCTTAAGCAGTTAATAGAACAGTTAAAGTTACACCTCCATAGATAAGGATGTGTCTATGGCAGAGATTGCTATGCTTTGGAACTTCAAAACATTAAACAGATCACATGGCAGCGTGATGATGTATGCAATTCATGTATTTTTACATATAACCTGGAATGAATTATTTAAACAAACAAGAATCAAAGAATGTATATACAAGATTACTGAAATAATAAATACACAAAAGAGATGAAACGTTAACAGTCACAAGATGAACCTTTCATATTATTGGTTGATTCCACAATACCACATCCGGAGTGCCATACGTATATAAGAAGCTGAGAAATAGAAGCTGAAGCATCCTGTCTAAAGCTCTGTGCCTACTCTACAATTTAATAAGATTGTGGTTGATAACTTCCTTCAGCCCCTGTTTCAGCACCAACCTATAACATTTCATATTTAACTCAATATCTTAGAATTGACACCAGTACAGTAACGTAGAGGTTAGCACAACGCTTTGCCGTACCAGTGTCCGGGTTCATTTCCCACCGCCTATAAGGAGTTTGTACGTTCTCCCTGTGGCTGCGTGGGTTTCCTCCGGATGCTCCAGTTTCCTCCCACAGTCCAAAGATGTGCCGGCTGGAAGGTTAGTTCATCATTGTAAGTTGTCCAGTGATTAGGCTAGGATTAAATTGGGTGATTGTTGGGCAGTGTGGCTCAAAGGACAGAAGGGCCTATTCTGTGCCATCAGTCAATAAAAATTTTTTTTAAAATAATTCAATCATACCTGCATTTCAAAAGGACTCAATGACTCAGCATCACCAGACCTCTTACCTAGAGGATTCCAAAGTTTCACTGCTTCTGGGTAAGGACATTTTTTTGGATGTCTGCCTTTGATGACTGACTCTATATTATTTATCTGTGACCTCTGATGTTTAATAGTCCAGGATAGGAAAACATTAACTATACCAGCTTATCAAGCAATTGTTAATTGCAATTACACCAACTTTTATTCTTCTTACACGCAAGAAACCATAGCAGTCTTTTTAATTTCTCTTGCACACTATACACACCATCCCAAAAATGATCTTTAGCTGTACTCCCTCTATCATAGTTACGTTTTTCCTTAGTTAGGGAGACAAGACCTTTATGAAGTATTAGATTCAGAATCAGAATCAGGTTTATTATTACTGACATATCTTGCGAAATTTATTGTTTTGTGGCAGCAACACAGTGCAACAATAAGGTACAGAAAAAATATACCGTAAATAAATAAATAAACACTGCAAATAGCGCAATAAAAGAGAAGTAGTGTACTGTTCATTGGTTCATGGACCATTCAGGCATCTGATGGCAGAGAAGAACCTGTTCCTAAAATGTCTTCAGACTCCTGAACATCTTCCCTTCTAGTAGTAACGAGAAGAGGACATGTCCTGGATGGAGGTGGTCCTTAATGTTGGAGTCTGCCTTTCTGAGGCATCGCCTTTTCAAAAAGTCCTCGATGATGGACAGACTAGTGCCCATGATGGAGTTGGCTGAATTTGCAACCATCTGCGGCTTTTTCTGATCCTGTGTATTAGTGTCTTCATACCACATAGTGATGCAACCAAACAGAATGGTTTTCATGTACATTTGTAGAAGTTTGCTTGTCTATTGTGTCTTACCAAATCTCCACAAGCAACCAATGAAATACAGCCGGTGCGGTGACTTCTTTATAAGTGCATCAGTATTTTGGGCCCAGGATAGATCTTCAGGAATGTTGACACCCAGGAACTTGAAGCTGCTCACCCTTTCAACTGCTAACCCATCAGTGAGGAGTACTGTGTGTTCTGCCGATTCCCCCTTCCTGAATTCCACAATCAATTGATGTTGAGTGCACGGTTCATTCATTCTCAATACGAGTTCATTCTGACCAGCATCCAACAAATTATAACTAGTTTTGTTCCTAAATATGTTTTATTTCAAAGTTCAAATTCAAAGTAAATTTATTATCAAAGTACATATATGTCACCATATACAACCCTGTGATTCATTTTCTTGCAACCATACGCAGTAAATCCAATAACCATAATAGAATCAATGGAAGCCCACACTCAACAGAGCGAACAAAAAACTGTGTAAACAGAAAAGACATAATAATACATAAATAAATAAACAATGAATATCGGGAACATGAGATGAAGACTCCTTGAAAGTGAATCAGTTCAGTGAAGGGGCAAGTGAAGTTAATTGAAGTTATCCACTTTGATTCAAGAGTTGTGAGTCCTGAGGCTCTGGTACCTTCCTCCTGATGGTAGCAATGAGAAGAGAGCATGATCTGAGTAGTGTGGGTCCTTGATGATGCTTTCCTGCAACAGTGCTCCATGTAGATGTACTCACTGGTGGGAAGGGCTTTATCTATGATGGACAGAGCCATATCCACTACTTTTTGTAGGATTGTCCATTCAAGGGCATTGGTGTTTCATACCAGGCTGTGATGTAGTCAGTCAATATACTCTCCACCAAACTACAGACATTTGTCAAAATGTTTTAGATGTCATGCAGAATGCTCGCAAACTTCTAAGGAAGTAGAGGTGCTGCTGTGCTTTTGTCATAATCGCACTTATGTGCTGGGCCCAGGACAGGTCTTCTGAAATGATAACATTGAGGAATTTAAAGTTGCTGACCCTCTCCACCTCTGATTCCCCCCCAGTGAGGACTGACTCATCAACCTCCAGATTTCTCCTCCTGAAGTCAATAATCAGCTCCTTGGCCTTGCTGACTTTGAGTAAGAGGTTGTTGTTGTGGCCCCACTCAGCCAGATTTTCAATCTCCCTTCTACATGCTGATTTTTCACCACTTTTGATTCGGCCAATGACGGTGGTGTTGTCAGCAAATTTAAATGTGGCATTGGAGCTATACTTAGCTACACAATCATAAGTGTAAAACGAGTAGAGCAGGGGGCTAAACACACAGCCTATGGAGTGCCTGTGCTGATGAGGATCGTGGAGGAGATGTTGTTGCCAATCCAAACTGACTGGGGTCTGTAAGTGAGGAAATTGAGGATCCAATTCCTCAAGGAGGTATTGAGGCCAAGGTCCTGAAACTTATTGATTAGTTTTGAGGTGATGATGGTGTTGAATGCTGGGCTGTAATTGATAAAATGCATCCTGATGTATGTATCTTTGCTGTCTAGATATCCTAGTGTTGAGTGACAAGCCAAGAAATGGCAACTGCTGTGGACCTGTTGTGCCAGTAGGCAAATTGGAGCAGAACCAAGTCGCTTCTCAGGCAAGGATTGATATGTTTCACCATCAGCCTCTCAAAACACTTCATCACTGTCGATGTAAGTGCTACTAGCTGATAGTCATCGAGACAGGTCACCACATTCCAGTATAACTGAAGCCTGCTTGAAGCAGGTGATATCTCAGACAGCTGAAGCAAGAGGTTAAAGATCTCAGTGAACACTCCAGTCAGTTGATCAGCACAAATCTTTAGTACTCAGCCAAGTACCCCATCTGGACTGGATATTTTCTATGGGTTCAACCTCCTGAAAGATGCTCTCGCACCAGCCTCAGTGACGCAAGTCGCAGGGTCATCGGGAGCTGTGGGAGTTTGTGATGGTTCCTCCATGTTTTGACATTCAAAGGAAGCATAGAAGGTAGTGAGCTCCTGTTATCCCCTTTGTCACAATTTTCCTTTGTAAGAGGTGATAATATTCAAGCTCTGCAACAGCTGTCAAGCATCCTTCATTGATTCAAGTTTAGTCCGGAATTTCTACTTCACCCATGTCTTTCCAGAGATTGTACCTTGACCTCTTGTGATTTTCTTGGTCACCAGACTTGAATGCATCTGATCTGGCCTTCAGCAGGTTAACCATATATAACCAGAAATTTATATTTTTAGTTACATTGATGAAGAGATGAATGCTAGTCCTTATTAATAGTTTTGCTTCTGTTCAGTCTTCTAGCAAGAAGTAGCAAAGCAATACTGGTTTTTCCACTATGTTGTCTCTCTCTTCACTGTATAAAATGCCAGATATAATTTCCTGCATTTTAAATAGGAGAACCATTTTAAGCATTAAGTCATTTTTTAAGCCTTTATCAGTCATGGAAACTCAAAAGATTGGAGTTAGTCCAGTCAGCATCAGATCATTCATTTTGAAGTACTTCATTTTCACAAATGAAGTATTTCTTTGCAGTGTATTTATATTTATGATGTGATTTCCACATATTTTCCATTATATGTTGGAAAATAAGCTACTGTTCTCCAGTGCCTGTGGAACTTTAAAACTGTCAATGAAAATATTATTTCTGTAATTACCTCTAATCCTCAGATCATGTTTATGAGATGCTTGCACTTCAGCGATCTCCATTTTAAAAACTACTTCTGCCTTTATATCCAACTATCAGCTGTAAAGCAATGTAACCAAACCAGGCAGCTTGTACCTACACGCTTTCCTCTAATAATCTTGTTTCTCACAATAAAGATTTATTTCCCTTTTAACAATAATATATATCTTTACTCCACCCAACCAGGTCCATTATTTATAATCCAGCTGATCACACACATTTAATAAACAATTTAAAATGATTAATCAGTTATGGGAAACGATTGCACAATTGTAGCAAGACAACTCCTTTCCTTCCACAGGTGCTGCTCAACCTGCCAGATTCCTCCGGCAGGTTACTTATTGCCATTATTTCCCATTGCACATACCACAATTGGAAGCAATCTCCATTATTCGTCAATAATAAAAGGAGTAAAATGGAGAAAACACTCAACAAGTCGGTTCTAACAAAGGGCCCTGGAATGTTAACTCTCTCTTTCAACAGATGTTTATTTTTCTGTTTTTATTTCCAGATTTTTCTTTCTATTTTTACTGAGTTATTTGCACTGATTTAGCTGTTTTTTCCAGTGTTTTTGTCACTCTCATATTATTTCGTTATAATTTATATTTTGTGTATTGTCTGTATCTATGTATCTCCCTTGTTGTAGCAAATTTCTGGTTCTACCTCTACTTGACTGGATTTGTGCACATGGCAATAAACTCAGCTTGATGATAAACACAAGAAAGTCTGCAGATACTAGAAATCCAAAGCAACACACATGAAGTGCTGGAGGAATTCAGGTGGTCAGGCAGCACCTGTAGAATAAATTTTTGATGTTTCGGGCCAAGACCCTCCTTCAGGACTGAGAAGGAAGGGGGGAAGATGCCAGAGTAAAAAGTTGGAGGAGGGGAAGGAGGCTAGTTGGAAGGTGATAGGTGAAGCCAGGTGGGTGGGAAAGGTCAAGGGCTGGAGAAGAAAGAATCTGATAGGAGAGGAGAGTGGACCATAGGAGAAAGGAAGGAGGAGGGGGCACAGCGGGAACTAATAGGCAGGTGAGAAGTAAAAGGTCAGAGTGGGAACAGAGAAAGGGAGGGGAATTTGTTTACCAGAAGGAGAAATAGATACTTATAAATATTTATATTATAATAATATTTATAAATAGGGTTGGAGGGTACCCAGATGGAGTGTAAGATGTTGCTTCTCCACCCTGAGGGTGGCCTCATCTTGGCACAAGAGGAGACATGGCCCGACAAGTCGGAATAGGAATGAGAATCCAAATTTAAATGCTTGGCCACTGGGAAGTCCAATTTGTCCCTCCCAGCTTATCTCGTTCCAGGCATTCATCCCTGCAAGTGGCCTAAGTGCTACAGCTGCCCGTACACCTCCTCCCTCACTTCTATTCAGTGCCCAAACAGTACTTCCAGGTGAGACAACGCTCCTCCTGCAAATCTGCTGGATTTCTTTATTGTGCCCCGTGCTCCTGATGTGACCTCCTCTACATTGGAGAGACCCTTCTCAAATTGGGGGAACCACCTCAGCACCATCTGCTAAAAGCAGGACTTCCCAGTGGTGAAACATTTTAATTCCCATTCCCATTCCTATTCCAACATGTTGGTCCGTGGTCTCCTCTTGAGCCTAGATGAGACCACCCTCAGGGTGGAGGCACAACACCTTATATTCCGTCTGGGTACCCTCTAACCTGATGGCATGAATATCGATTTCTCCTTCTGGTAAGCAAATTTCACCCCCTCCCCCATCTATTTCCCACTCTGTCCTTCTACTTCTTCTATTAGTTCCCCCTGTGTCCCCTCCACCTTCTATTTCTATTTCTCCTGTGCTCCACTCTCCTCTCCCATCAGATTCTTTCTTCTCCCGCCCTTGACCTTTCCCACCCACCTGGCTTCACTTATCACCTTCCAACTAGTCTCCTTCCCCTTCACAAACCCCCCCACCCCCGTCACCTTACCTTTTTATTCCGGCATCTTCCCCTTCCTTCTCAGCCTTAGAGAAGGGCCTCAGACTGAAACATCGACTGTTTATTCTTTTCTATAGATGCTGCCTGACCCGCTGAGTTTTGTGTGTGTTGCAATAATCTCAGCTTGACGTGACTTCAGTCTTTCAAGAGGCAAAAAAGGTGTGTGTCTTTATGATTTCACCTTTCAACGGTTCCATTTGCTGCCCTGTTTTATCCTCTAGGGTTCTGAGTGCTAATTGGCATCATTATGGTAGCTGTGATGTCAATGATCTGTGGTGACATATTGTGAGTCAGGTGAAGGAAAATGGAGGCACAACAGATTGTAGATGCTGGGATTTGAAATACAAAACATGGAATATAGATCAGTGCAGACAGCAGCAGGCCTTTCAGCCCAAAATATTGTGCTGAACCAATCAATTTATTAATCAAATGGCCAACTGAGCTAATCTTTTCTGCCCTCACAATGTCCATATCCTTCTATTTTCTTCACATTCATGTCCCTATCTTAAAAGACCCTTATGTATCTGCCTTTACCACCATCCCAGGCAGCACATTCCAGGAATCCACACTCTATGTAAATAAAACTTGCCTCTCACATCTCCTTTGAACTTACTCCCTCTCACCTTAAATGCATGCATTCTGGTATTAGACCCTGGGAAAAAAATACTGTCTGTCCATTTTATCTATGCCACTCATAATCTTATACACATCTATCAGATCCCCGCTCAGCTTCCATTGCTCCAGAGAAGGCTATCCAAGTTTGTCCAACCTTTCATTATAACACACGTTCTCTAATCCAGGCAACATCCTGGAAGAATTCAGCAGGCCATGCAGCATCCATGGAGAAAAGTACAGTTGCCATTTCAAGCCGAGACCCTTCGGTAGAACTGGAGAGGAAAAAAAAGCATCCTGGTAAACCACTTCTGCACCATCTCCAAAGCCTCACCATCCTTTCTATAATGGGTCGACCAGAACACGATGCAATATTTCAGTTGTTGCCTAACTACAGTTTTATAGACCTTCAACATATGAAATATTTGGAGCAAGATATAAACAAATTGCTGGAGGAACTCAATGCCTTGAGCAGCATCTGAGGGAGGGAGGTTGTTGTATTGCAGAATTTGGTGCACCTCCCTTTGGAAAAGTTGCGGAACAAATGACATTGATCTGACTCATTCATTGTCCTCTCTACTATGTCAGGACTCAGCAACTAGGTTGAAACAGAATGTTAAGTATCAGGGAAGACAGACATGGTGGGCAGTAAATTATTGCTTTGTTAGAGAAACAAATTGTGATGTGAGCTCTGCTGATTCGTCCATCCAGACACATAGTTCAGCAATGGTTGCAGCTTTAAGTGGCAGTAATAAAATGTGCTCTGCTGCAATATGAGGTGCATGCACAGCATGTATGGACTTGAGAGCTTAACATCAAACAAAAGCCGTGCATATTTATGCAAGCCAGGCATATTTATGCAATGCTTTCAACTCGTGAAAATGTCCAGAGGCATCTTGTTCACAGAAATATTACAAATCAAAATTTTACACCAAGCTGCATAAAAATTAATCAGGACATGTGTCCAAATATTTGGGCAGTGTAGGTTTTCAGGACTACCTTAAGTGAGGTGAATTACAAAAGAAGATTCATCATTGTTTCTATTTTCAGCTGTTTGCTACTTCCACCTCTCACCTCTCAGTTTCTCATGTCATTCTCACACCACCCCACCCCTCAGCTAGATCCACTTATCGCCTGCCAGCTCTTGCTCCAGGCCTTCACCCCAAAATTTTCCATACTGGTTATCTCCACTCTTCCTTTCCAGTCCTGATGAAGGGTCTCAACCTAAAACATCAATTGTCCGCTTTCCCCCACCCAAGTGCCTCCAGCTCCTTTGTGTGCTGCTGTAGATTTCCAGCATCCACAGCCTCTTGTGTCTCCACGATAGTTTCCTTACCCTTTCCACGGTGGTGAGAAGTGCCACTTTAACGAGCCTTTGGAAGTATCTACACTAGAAGTAATGGAGTGTTTTCTGAAAACAAAATTGGTTTATTCAGATGTGGTGAGATACAGTGAAGAGCTTGTTCATACAGATCAAATCTTTACACAGTGCATTGGGGTAGAGCAATAACAATGCAGAATTAAGTGTAACACCTACAGAGAAAGTACCAAGCACGGAAACAATAAAGTGCAAGATCATAAAGTAGATTGTGCAGTTAACAGTCTATCTTATCATATGCTCTACAACTTTGTTAGATGTGTGTGTAAGCAATTCTAACACTGTGTGAAAGACATCTCACCACAGTGGGACAAAGTGAATAATGAATTTGAGAATTTTATTGAGATGGTATCATTTGGTAGAACGATGTAGAGAGTTATGCATGAAAGACCAAAACTGAAGAAATTGCAAACTGCTGAAGGAATGTGGATAAAGAACATTCTTTGTGAATTTGCTATTAATTTGCCTACCCAAATTAGTGAAGTAACTTCACTAGGACAAGTCATTTGTTCTCAGATCATGCTGGCACATTTAGTCCATCCTGATTTCCCCTGGACTAAAGAAGCAATTAAGAAGCAACAGAATTCATGTGTCTGGAGTCACATCCAGCAAGACTCTGTGAGGATGGAAAAGTTCTTGTACTGAAGGACGTTATTGATCATGATCATTTTAACTGATAATCCAATAGTTTCAAGGTTAGATGCATTCTTTTTAATTCAACATTTGTTTATTTAATTACGTGAATATAAATTCCTGAAGCACCATGATGGGATTCAGGCTCATAGTTCCGGATCAATTAGTCAATAACTCTATCTGCCTAGCCTCTTCACAGGTTATCCCTTGGTGCCTGCAATCATTGTCGACATGACCAGTGGACAAGCCTCCCACCAAAGGTGGAAACTTGTGAAATCACCTTCACATTTATTCTGCCTCCCTCCTCCCGCCAAGGTTCTGACAAGCTACCTGCTTTGTGCTTTGTTCCGTCTCAGCAACATTGAAATATCATTAACTAACAGTACAGGCCTGCAGCTGCATGTGGCTTCTCACATGGCGAGCGGCTGCTGGCAGACGTAGACCAGTCAGGGTGACATCATGAATTTCTCAAGGCTGGCCTAGAGTGAGGTTGGCCAGAGATTTCCCTACAGGAAATAGTACCAGAAAAGAATCAAAAAACACCAGATACATCTACGAAAGGATCTGTGGATCTACAGGATAAGTTTCCACTAGAACCTATTATTGATTACTGTTACAGTTTTGAGAAGCCAGGTTTTTTTTCAAATACTTGGACAGCCGCAGTTCTGGTTTGGAGATGTATTGGCTGGAAAGCAGGCAAGATTGAGAGGAGTTGTTCTACAGAGTTAAAACGTAATTAGTTCAGCGGCACGAAGGCACAATGAATTGGCATTTAATTAACACCTGGGACTATGATGATTACCATCACTGAAACACGGGAGACACAGGAAGGACTGGCAACTCAGCATCCCAGAGTACAGGAGGGGGAAGTTGATGCACCATCAATAACTCACTCTGAGATGTAAGGCGAGATATCGGCTTTTATTGACTGGAAGAAGGAGCAAGCAGTGAATGACCACCATACTACATCCTGGAGACTGAGAGGCCGGGCTCAGGCCTTGATCGCCTTTATACAGGGGTCTGTGGGAGGGCGTGTCCAGACAGGTATACGTAGTTCACCACAGAAGTAAAAGGGAAAGAGGTAATATACTGTTGATCAGGGAATGCGTTGCTTTAGTATTGAGAGAAGATATTTTGAAGGCTCCTTCAATAAAGCCAGAAAGGTAAAAAGTAAGAACGAAAAAGGGTGTTGTTACTTTGGGTGTATTACAGACATCCTAACAATCAACAGAAGATAGTGTGTGGTTCTGGGTTGTAGAAGTTGACTCTGAGACTGCAGGAAGTGGTTCTGACAGCTCTGAGCACATTTCTTCTATAACAATTGACCCTGCTCTTAGTTCATCACTGAGTCATCTCCAGATGACACCAAATGCAATATCAACTGTGGAGGAGAATGGTCTAGTTCTGTCCTTACTTGGAAAGTACCCACTTTTGATCACCTCTGTAGTCCCTCATCAGGACTGTTTGTCCAGGAGTGAAGCATTGAACCTCCTTGTTTGAGGAGCCCTCAATTTGTCTCAGCCGTTTGTCCTGCATACTCCTTCTGAGAATGGGTTTCAGGTGATCCAATCATGAGCACGAGGGACGATCCAGGAACAGCACAGCAGGTCAGTTGTTGGTTGTGGAGTGTCCTGCATTGTGATAAGCAAAGAGGAAATAGTGTGCGTAGTGTGTTCTGCTGACATTACTCATTTTTTAGACTCTGGACAAACCTTTCTGCCAAGCCATTTGTAGCTGGGTAGTATAGTTCCGCAACAAGCTGTGGTTCATGTCACTGACTAAGTGTCCTGGAACACCAGTGCTTCAGAAGAGCCTTCTGAACTCATCAAAAGTGTGTGAGGCTATTGGGAACAGCTCTGCCATTTTGTGGCTGCATCCACTGCTACCAAGAAATCTGTGCCCATGAATGGTCCCACAAAATCCACATGAATCCTATGCCAGGTCATTGCAGGCCATTTTCAGGGATGGAGAGATGCTGCTCTTGGCATCTTCTGGACATGAGGGTGCCCAAAACAGTTCTTTGCAAGCTACTCAATCTGCTGATCTATCCCAGGCCACCAGACAAAGCTCCAAGCCAATGCTTCCATTTTGACCATGCCTAGATGATCAGCATGTACATAGCTTCTCCAACACTTTAGCTCTCAGCTTGGATGGTAGAACCCTCAATCCCAACATAATGCAACTCCCCCCCTCCCCATCTAAGACAAGCTCATTCCAATACTGGTGAAACTGGAATTTCTGCTGCACATTCCAG
Organism: Hypanus sabinus; assembly: GCF_030144855.1. Taxonomy (NCBI): domain Eukaryota; kingdom Metazoa; phylum Chordata; class Chondrichthyes; order Myliobatiformes; family Dasyatidae; genus Hypanus; species Hypanus sabinus. The sequence goes on from NC_082711.1 coordinate 37,989,832, forward strand.
CCATTGAGGTTGCCGTGTAGACCTGACACAGTGAGGGGACTTTTCGGGTTTCCCTTTGGATCAGCTCTACCGTAATAAGGAGACTTCCAATTTGCATGAGGAAGAATACATCAAGAGGAGTGTCCATTTTTGCAAATTCTTCAGGCATTTCCTTTTCCAAAGGTAAACAGGGCAATCCATCAGCCTTTCTATGATTAGCTGTCCTCTCAAATTTGATCTTGTAATTGTGTTATCCAAGAAACAGAGCCCATCTCTGCATTCATGCTGCTGCTTTTGGCAGAACATCCTTCTATGGATTGAGAATGGATACTAGTGTTTGATGATCAGTAATGAGGGCAAACTCTCTCCTATACAAGTATTGGCAGAAACATTTCACACCCCAAACCAGACTCAAGGTCTCTCTGTCAATATGTACACAATTTTTCTCTGCAGCAGTAAGGGAACGTGATGCAAATCTTTGAGGCATTCACTTCCATCTCTCATAACAAGTGACATGACTGCACTTATACCACAAGGCGAGGCGTTACAGACACGTTTCACTGAACAATGTGGATCATTATGTGTGAGTACAGAGCCTAACGTCGCCATTTCCTTTACCTTTTTGAAAGCCACCTGGCACCGTTTTGCCCTTTGCCATTTTTTCCCAATCTGCAGTAATGCGTTCAAGGGGTGAAGCACAGAAGCCAGGGTTGGCAGGAACCTGTTATAGTAATTGACAAATCCTAAAAAGGACCACAAATGTGACACATCCTTTGGCCTCGTGGCATGCACCATTGATCGAATTTACTCAGGGCACTTGTGTTAAGATGAGGTTGGATAGACTTTTACAAAGTAGTGGAATTATGGGGAAAATTATAGGAAAGTAGTGGAGTTATGGGGAAAAGGCAGGTAGGTGGAGATGAGTCCATGGACAGATCAGCCATGATCTTATTGAATCGCAGAACAGGCTCGGCAGGTCAGATGGCCTACTCCTGGCTCCTATTTCTAATGTTCTAAAAACTTGTGTGTCAATGGTGTGACCACAGTAAGTGATGCTTAGTTTAAATAATACACACTTGTCACATTATGCTCTGAGCCAATAAACTGTGAATCATTTTAACACTGCTTTGAGATTTTGGAGATGTTCCTGGTCATCCTCACTAATAACAATGATGCCATTCAAATAACACAGAGTGCAAGGGCAGCCTTGTAGCACCTGGTCCATAGCTTTCTATCAGATTCCAGGTGAGATGGTACTCCAAAAATAAGCCCATTATCATGATAAAGGCCTTTGTGAATGTTTATGGTGACAAGCACTTTAGACTCTTCTTCTATCACCCTCTTTAGGTAGGCCTCAGCCAAGTCCACCTTGCTTAAGTGTTTCACTCCAGAAAGATAACCTCTATCCTAGGCAGAGGGTACTGATCTATTTTCAGTAATGGGTTGATGATGACCTTAAAATTACCACAGGTGCTGACAGACCCATTCTTCTTGGCTGCTGAGAACACAGGCATTACCCATGGGCTCCAATCAACCTTGGAAAAAATTCCTTCAGCCTCCATGCAATCTAGGCTACTTTATCACAGATGGAATAAGGAACCAGATGAGCTTTATACACCTTGGATGTGGCATTTTCAGTTAACACTATTTTCCCCTTGATATGTTTATGAGTTTTCCAATGCCATCCTTGAACACTGCTGTGGCATCATCCAGTACCATTCTTAATTCACTTTCAGTTGACTCTATTTCAGGGTCCATCAAGAATCTAAAAAGAATAAGGAGGTGCTTAAAAAAGGAAGTGAGAAGGGCAAAGAAGTGGGGGTTGAGGGCACAAATTATCACTGGCAGACTGGATTAAGGTGAATCTGAAGGGATACTATTAGTGCATTATATTCAAGGGAATAACTAAGGAACCCAATTGGGGACAATGGGGGTTGTCTATGTGCAGAGCCAAATGATATAAACAATAACCTCAATGAATACCTTTATCAGTATTTACAAAAGAAACAGACATTGTTCTTTGAGAATTTGGTGAGAAGGAATGTGAAATTATATAACAAGTCTCCATATATAAATGCCTTGGTGGGCTTAAAAGGAAATAAATCCCCAAGGCTGGACAAGATTTATCACAGACTGCTTTGGGAAACAAGGGAAGAGACAGCTGGGGCTCCAGTGAGATTTTTAAAACCTTGCTCACCAGAAGTGAGGTACCAGATGGCTGTAAGTTAGCAAATGTGATTCCCCTTTTCAAGAAGAGCAGCGGGGGGAAATATGGTAATTAAAGATCCATGAGACTGACATCAGTAGCAGGGAAGTTATTGGGGGAAAAAATCTGAGGAACAGGTTTAATGATCACTTAGGAAAGTGGAGATGCATAGAAATAGCCAGCATGGCTTTGTTAAAGGCAGATCTTGTCTGACAAATATGAGTTTTTCTGAGGGGGTAACAAAGCATATGACGGGATGTGCAGTAGATGTAGTTTACATTGACTTCAGTAGGCACATGGGAGACAGGTCCAAAAGGCTTGAATCATTGAACCAGTGCAGGTTGGTGAAAAACTGGCTTGGCAATAGGAAAGAGGATGATGGTAGAGGGTTATTTTTGTGTTGGATGCCGAAGACTAATGGTGTTTCACATAGACTTTGCTGGGATCCTTGTTGTTTGTGTTATCTGTAAATGATTTAGATGTTCATACAGGTGGCATATCAGTAAGCTTAGTGACGCTAAAATTGGTGGAGCTGGTTACAGTGTGGAGGGTAGTGTTAGGCTAAAGAGTGATATTAATGTAGTGGTGAAGTGAACGAGGAACTAACAGATGGAGTATAATTCTGCTAAGTATGAGGCAATGCATTTTGGGAGTACCATGAGGGGAAGACACGTGCCATGGTAGGTTCTAAGGAGTACTGAGGAGAAACAGGGTGTCCTTTGTGTACGAGTCCAAAAGTCCTTGAAGAGGGCAGTGCACGTAGATAAATGCATTGCAGTATTTGAGTTGCTGGTAGTCATTATTAAGGGTACTGAATATAAGAGGAAAAAGGATAGGCTCCAAATTAATAAAGCATTGGTTAAACCTCAGCTAGAGTACTATCTGATGTTCTGGCCACCAATCACACTGCAGAAATGACAGCACTGGAAATTCACCAGGACTTTGCCTGGGATGAAATGTTTCAGTAATGAGAGACTGGAGAGGCTACATTTGTTGCCTTTGGAATAGAGAATGTTACAAAGAGACATAAATGTACATAAATAGTAAAGCTATAAATTGTACAAACAGGTGGGTGAGCCACAGGAAACTCTTGTCTTAATCAAAAGTGAATAAAGCTAAAGGATATAGATTTGGAGTGCTGACTTGAATGAGAATGTGGGGATATGATTAGTATGTTGGTAGAAAATTGAATTGACACAGAAGTTGGGAAGTTGTAGGTAGGGAGACAATTACCCTCAGGGACACAGCGGGGCATAGGTCAGCTGGGAAGTTTGATGGAGTGGTGGCAGATGGAAGTTAATCCAGGCAATTGGTGCCAGAGGAGACAGATACAATTACTGTACAACATTTAAAAGGCATTTGAACAGGAAAGACGGAGAAGGGTATGGACTTAACATGGGCAAATGGGATTAGCATCGATAGGCATCATTGTTGACATGGACAAGTTGAGCCAAGATACTAAAATACAAGGGTGGAACCTTTGATGTGTCAGGGAGAGGTTTTTTATGCTAAATATAAAAGCCATGAACATAAACTAATTTAGTGCATCTTACAAACGTCTTAACCAGACACATCCAATCCCATTCCACGCACTGATACAAACCATATCGATTGAAGAACCTCAGTCAGAAATTGTCAACTCTCCAGGATCATTCTGCTGTTTCAAGGAGTTTAAAGCGAAGACCTCCTGACCACTGCTGTAAGGAGACTGGGAGAAAAGTGAGACAAGCAGCCAAGTTCTTGCATGCTGTTTCCTTGTAAGCAGAGATTAGGAGGGTTCAACAAGCATCCAACAATGAGGTATGCACTGTGAAAATGCAATGGCTCAATGATAGCTGGTGGGTGCAAAGGAAGAATGGTTAGAGATCTGCTGAAATTTTGAGAAACTTGTCCAATCAGAGTGAGTGCCCTAACTCAGACTCCATGATCCTCTTTAAAACATGATGAATAAATATTGTTTTAAAATCCCACAGTTAATTCAAAAGTCCTTCAAATGATTAAAAGACCTGCTATCTTAAAATGTGACATAGGGCAAAATGAGATGTTGGAACTAGTTTGAATAGGCACTGGCTCAGAATCAAGCCAAGTCAAGATCAGCAATATGTACTGTAAACAGCAGATCATGTCACCGACAGCCTCATGGGAAAGTACAGTGTAAGCCACGGTGGGTATGTCGGTGAAATAACTGGAGAGGGAGGGAAGAGATACTGGTTCAGAATCAGGTTTAATATCACCGGCATATGTCGTGAAATTTGTTAACTTTGCAGCAGCAGCAGTACAATAGGGCAAAATGATAACATAGGGCAAAAAACAGAATTACAGGAAGTGTATGTATGGTATATCAAATAGTTAAATTAAATAAGTAGTGCAAAAACATAAATTAAAAAAGTAGTGAGGTTTCAATATCCATGCAGAAATCAGATGTCAGAGAGAAAGAAACTGTTCCTGAGTTGTTGAGTGCCTTCAGGCTTCTGTACCTCCTTCCTGATGGTAACAGTGAGAAGAGGGCATGGCCTGGGTGCTGGGGGTCCTTAATGATGGTCATTACCTTTCTGAAGCACTGCTCCTTGAAGATGTTTTGGAGACTATGGGGCTACGTCAGCTATGATGGAGCTGACTTAGTTTACAATTCTCTTACTTCGATATGAAGCAGCAGGCCACCCCCCACCCCCATACCCCCAGTTAATGGCCAATATAGGATTCACAGAAGGGTGCAGGAAAATAACTTCAAGAAATCCTTATACCTTCTCTCCCCCCACCTGATTCCATATGTTAGTCCATCCATCCTCATCTGGATCCACTTATCATTTGTCAGCTCTTACCTCACTCCTCCTTACCTCTTTATGCTTGCTATGTCCCCTTGACTCTTTCGGTCCTGAGTTCTGCCACAAAGAAAAATACCATCAAGGACTCCCACCATCTAGGCCATGGTTTCTTCTTGTTGTGACCTTTGGGAAGAAGCCTTGAGTCCCACACCACCAGGTTCAGAACCAATTACCACTCTTCAACCATGAGGCTCCTAAACCAGCATGGATAACTTCACTAACTTCAATGCTGAACTGATTCCACATCCGATGGACTCTACAATTCATCTTCACAGTATTGTTTATTTTCAATTTATTATTATGCTTATTATTATTATTTGTTTGCCTTCTTTTGTTTGTTAGTTGTTTGACAGTCTTTCTGTGAAGTTTTTCATTGATTCTATTGCACTTCTTTGTTCTACTGTGAATGGAGACAAGAAAATGAATCTCAGGGTAGTAATGGTGACACGTACGTACTTTGATAATAAATTTACTTTGAGATGAAACATTGACTGTCCATTCCCTGCCACAGATGCTGTCTGATCTGCTGAGTTTCTCCAGCATTTTGTTTTTTTTTTATTTTATGAAACTCACTACTTCAGTTCTGGATGAGTTAGCTAGCTCATAATAATGGGCCATCTTTCTATTGATAGGGCGTCAAGCAGTTAAACTTGTTTAAAGGTGCATAGCAAGCTGCTGATAACATTGATAAGTGAAGAAGATGGCAGGAAAAGCAACAATGCATTTCCTTGACCAATGAGACTTAGACAACAAGAGGGCACTCTTGAAAAGCTAATGATGGTGACTGTTGCTTTGGAACATGAGTTAAACAGTGTATCTGTCCTCACAATAGTTGCCTTCCACTATTCCCATAAAAACATGTTCTTGGTATGTAACAGTAAAGCCCGGGGTATTGTGAACCTACTGGGAGACAAATCTCCAAGTAATTGTGTTATGTTGTAAAGTAGGATAAGAATTGTAGGGAATAAATATCTCCAAGTTCTCCAATAACCATGATAGTTTATAAGGAATCATTTTAACTGCTTTAATTTGAAATTGAGTTATCACTTTCCAAAAACGCATTATTTTTAAGACAATTCACTAGTTTCACCTTCACTATTACCAACTTTTGTTCCAAAATTATTTCATTTCTTGAGTTTAAATGGAATATAACCTCAAAATTCACAAGTTCAAAGTGAACTTATTATTAAAGTACATATGTGTTACCATATACTACTTTTAGATTCATTTTCTTGCAGGCCTTTACAGTGAAAAAAGAAATATCAATATAATTTCTCAGAAAACTACACATAAACAAAGAATGACAATCAACCAATGTGCAAATGAAGACAAACTTTCCAAGATTACAACACTGCGAACAAGAGTGAGTTGCAAAGAGTCCATGAAAGTGAGTCTGTAGGCTGTAGAATCTACTTAATTTTTATAACTTCTGAGATATAGCGCGGAATAGGCGCATCATTCCTTTGAGCCACACTGACAAGCAACCCTCAATTTACCCCGATTTAATCCTAGCCTAATCACAGGACAACGTACGATGAGCAATTAACGTCTTTGGACTGTGATAGTGATAATTGTTATCCATGCTGCTTCAGCAGCCTGATGGTTGTAGGGTAATAACTGTTCCTGAACCAAGTAGCGTGGGACCTATGGCATCTGGTGGCGAGAAGAGGGCATGGCCTGGATGGTGAGGGTGTTTGATGATGGATACTCCTTTCTTGTGGCATTGGCCTCACATCTCTCTATCAGTAGTCCAGATTTCTGAAAACACGCCCAATCATTTACATTCTAGGCTAACAATTCCTAGAAATAAAACATAGAAACATAGAAAACCTACAGCACAATACAGGCTCTTCGGCCCACAATGCTGTGCCGAACATGTACTTACTTTAGACATTACCCAGGGTTACCAGTAGCCCTCTATTTTTCTAAGCTCCATGTAGCTATCCAAGAGTCTCTTAAAAAATTGATTGGTCTTATTCTTTCATGATTTATCCTTTTGCTCTTCACATACTTGTAGAATGCCTTGGGGTTTTCCTTAATCCTGCTCGCCAAGGCCTTCCCATGGCCTCTTTTGGCTCTCCTAATTCTTAATTCTTAAGCTCCTTCCTGTTAGTCTTATAATTTTCTAGTTCTCTATCATTACCTAGTTTTTTTGAACCTTTCATAAGCTTTTCTTTTCTTCTTAACTAGTTTTTCAACAGCCTTTGTACTCCATGGTTCCTGTACCCTACCATCATTTTCCTGTCTCATTGGAACGTACCAATGCAGAATGTCATGCAAATATCCCCTGAACTGTTATCATATTTCTGCCGTACATTTCCCTGAGAACATCTGCTCCCAATTTGTACTTCTAAGTTCCTGCCTGATAGCTTCATATTTCCCCTTACTCCAATTAAAAGTCTTCCTAACTTGTCTGCTCCTTTCCCTCTCCAATGCTATGTTAAAGGAGATAGAATTGTGATCACTATCTCCAAAATGCTCTCTCACTGAGAGATCTGACTCCTGACCAGGCTCACTTCCTAATACCAGATCAAGTACAGCCTCTCCTATTGTGGGCTTATCTACATATTGTGTCAAGAAACCTTCCTGAACGCACCTAACAAACTCCACCCCATCTAAACCCCTTGCTCTGGGGAGATGCCAATCAATATTGGGGAAGTTAAAATCTCCCATCATGACAACTCTGTTGTCAAATATATTAAAATATGTTTTAAAAATGAACTTGATTACAATTGTTTTATGTAAAGTAGTGCCACCTGTAAAATAATTTCTCAGTTATAATTAATTGTTAGGTTTGAATTCTAACCACTGGTTGTTTAACTAGCCACTGTCCTCTTGGAATAATAAGGTAGATTCTGCAGGGAATGCATTCTTTCATTAAAACTAAAATCACCAGTGAGTTCTCATGAAAAGATTAACTATCTTAATTAAAAATGTTTAATGATCGTGGGGCACAAGGTACAAGTAGCTCTTTGCAAATATAGGTGAGCTGTAGCTATGGAAAATTTTTGCTGATTTCAAATTTGTTCTCAAATTAATAAAAAAAAACAAAAAAGTGTTACAGGCTGGATTGTATATCTGGGATTGTTGCTGTGGTTTTTTAGAAGTTTTATTTCCACCAATTTTGACTTAATACATTGCAGAGCAATGACATTAACCTAGAATGTTTAAAATTCCAGGGCAGACTGAATATAGTGTGTTAAATTAAATTGGCAATAGTTTTTCTTAAGCTATAAGTGAATTTCAGAAAACTGATGCCTCAACATCTTCATATATTTTAGATGAAAGGATGAGTAAGGTGTTGTTCTGAAAACTAGGAAGGTTGCCAAACAGATCAGTAATCACTTTTTAATATTTAACTTGAGTGGACATTTTTGAAGTCTGAATATCTGAGTATATCCACCTATATACAGTATATTGTCCATACAGTAGAATGGATCCCAATCTATCTCCACTCACTCACTTGGCAAAAGGAAGGGGAGATTCCGAAGTTACCAGGGAACTATGGGACTTTACTAATGTTTCAGCAATTTACTTAGAAACTTTGTGAAAAATATTAACAATAAATAAATAAAAATACATTTGTCAAACGAGTTGTCCCAGTAATCCCAGGACTGCTCCAAGTCCTTATGTCACAGGGCATTTACAAATAGGGCACATATTTTACTCATAATCAACTTGAGCTTTCAGTCAACAGACTGGGAACCATTCTTCACAACTATTGTTGTAGCATTTTGGGACAGTTAATCTATTAAACTTACTAATTCTGTATCTACACATTTTTCAAAATCTTGTATTTCTACCATGGGGACAATGTTTCTGCTGTATTGAGATTATCACCATGCTTTTGCATTTCAAGATTGAATTAAATTAGATACGCTTAATCTTTTAGATCAGGATGGAAAGTAATTTTGCATTTGTGATCAGCAATCATTTGCTTGCATCAATCTGTACATTTTGGTGAGTTTGAGAAATTCTGGGACAGCAACAAAAACAACCAACACCAGAACTGTGAAGAAAATCACCATTGTCACGTTGGTCTATCATCACCTCCACATAACCAAGTAGTGAGAATGAATGGGAGATCTCAGATATATCAATTCATTTTTCCAGTCTCCTGTAAAATAAGGGCAGCAAGCTTTACAGGCTTCTGTAGAAACTGCAAATATGGTCCATCAATAATGTCACAGCTCCTTTTCCTTTTTCAGAGACCAGTTGTTTAAAGAATCACAACAGTTTCATGAATCAATAGCCTTCCAACTTTTGTGTCAAAGGCCATAATGAAACTACAGCTTAATCCAAACATTTTTATTTCTGACACATTTCCACAGAGCCTTTATCAGTTCTAATCCTTAATGAGCATAAGTAAGCTTCCAGTTTAAAAACATTAACTGCTCTGAATTATTTGGAGAAATAATTAATGATGCTATTCTGTTTCCTATTATCAAATATTTGTAAAATAAAATAAAAACACTACTTGAGTATGATGCTCAGTCATGTACTAGCCTTGGATCTAAGTAGATTATAGAGTCATAGAACACAATGGACACAGAAACAAGACCTTTGGCCCATTTAATCCATGCCAAGTCATTAGTCTATCCAGACCCATCGACCTGTACCCAGACCATAGTACTCTATATGCCTCCCAACCACATACCTATCTAAATTTCTCTTAAACATTGATATTGATCCCGCATCCACCATTTGCATTGGCAGCTCTTTCCACACTCTCCTCATCCTCATGATCCCCTTAAACATTTCTGCTTCCATCCTTAACCCATGACCTCTAGTTCTAGTATCTCACAACCTTGGTGGAATAAGCCTGCTTACATTTACCCTATCGAAACCCCTCATAATTTTGTATAGCTCTATCAAATCTCCCCTCAGCTTTCTATATTGTAGGGAATAAAGTCCTAACCTATTCCACCTTTTCCTACAACTCAGGTGCTCAAGTCCCAGCAACGTCCTTGTAAATTTTCTCAGTACTCTCAATCTTATTTACATCTTTCGTATAGGTAGTTGACCAAAACTCCACACAATACTCCAAATTAGGCCTCATCAGCATCTTATACAATTTCAACATACCATCCCAACTCCCTGTACTCAATAGATTGATTAATAAAGGCCAAAGTGCCAAAAGCTTTCTTTACTTGTGACGCCACTCTCAAGGAATTATGGATCTGTATTCCCAGATCCTTTTGTTCTGTTGCACTCCTCAGTGCCCTATTGCTACCCAGGTTGTTTGTTCCAAAGTGCAACTCCTCACATTTGTCCGTAATAAATTCCATTTGCCATTTTGCAGTCCATTTCACCAGCTGGTCCGGACACGCTGCAAGCTTTGTAGTCTTCTTCTCTGTCCCCATCTTGGTGTCATATTGCAAATTTGCTGTTTCAGTTGACCACATTATCATCCTGGTGGGTGATATTGATGACAAACAATAAGAAACCCAGCACTGATCCCTGCAGCACACCACAAGTCATAGGCTCCACTCGGAAAGGTAACCATCTACGACCACTCTCTAGCTTCTTCCATGAAGCCAATGTCTAATCCAATTTACTACCTCATCTTGAACGCCAAGTGACAGAACCTTCTTGACCAACCTCCCATGTAGGCCTTTGTCAAAGACCTTGCTAAGGTCCACGTACACAACATCCACTGCCTTGCCTTCATCAACTTTCCTGGTAGCTTCCTCAAAAGAAACTATCAGATTGGTTAGACACAACTCACCATGCATAAAGCCATGTTGACTATCCCTAATCTCTCCCTGTCTATCCAAATTCTTATTTATCTAGTCCCACAGAATACCTTCCAATAACTTTCCCACTACTAATGTCAGGCTCACTGGCCTACAATTTCCTGGTTTATTCTTAGAGTATTTCTTAAACAATGGAACAACATTTGCTATCCTCCAATCCTCCGGCATATTACCCTTGTTAAGGATGTTTTATATATGTCTGCTAGGACCCCTGCAATTTCTGCACTAGCTTCCCACAGGGTTTGAGGTGTCAGGCCCTGAAGATTTAACCACCCTAATTTACCTCAAGACTGCAAACATCTCCTCCTCTGTAATCAGAATAGAATCCATGACTTTGCTGCTGCTTTCCCTCACATCTATAGACTGTGTCCGTATCCCACATAAATACAGATGAAAAAAATCCATTTAAGATCTATGTTATGAATGTACCACAGCTCTGAGGGGCCGAAGGTGCGGGGTAGCCCCCTGCTTTGTGAGAATCACAAGATCACTATTGATTTGGGTCAGGAGACCCAGGAAATGAGAGAGAGACATGCAGAATGTCTCGTTCCCCCGGCGATATAAAGCTACGGGACACGGCCATTGTCTCTTGAAGACAAACTTGTGTATTACAATACTGGGCTACGTGGAAGCCCTCAGGCAAAGTGGGCTGGTTGAGGGAGGGATTGCATCACCCCCAACTTGATTGACATCTGAGACCCTGTGAGTCAGGATAAAAGAGGGTCTATGGGAACAGCCCCTCAGATGCACCAGAAGAAATGCTAGCGATCCCGTAACAGCGGAAGCCGATAGGGAGGAGGCCACGTGCGTTCGGTTCCATTTGCCCCAGAACCGGTGGCTTTTACCACGGGAGACTGGCTTTTAGCTAACAACAGGGAAGCCAACTCCCAAAAGACTCGAAGGATTGGCATCGTAAAAGAACTGGGCAAGTTTAACCCATCTCTCTCTCAAACCCAAAACGCTGCTGCTTGAATAAACTAACAGTCACTTTTATATTTCCATCGGACAAAACATTATCCCCTAGACAACGATAGAGCTATTTCTTATTGATTATTATTATACCCGCACTTTTAGATTTAGTATTGACGACGTATATTATCTGTATGTTTGCATTGATCTTATTTTGTGCCCCTTTATCAATAAATACTGTTAAAAATAGTGCCATCAGACTTCAATGGACCTCTCTATCTTTGCTGGTAAGTGACCCAGTTACGGCGTTCGTAACATCTATCTCTTTCAGCTCCATGCATTGATTACCACTCTGATGACTAATTTTATCCCTTGCTATCACTTTGCTCGTAATATATCTGTAAAAGTCCTAAGGATTCCCCTTCACCTTGTTTACTAGAACAACCTCATGCCTTCTGTTAGCCCTGTTGATTGTCTGCTGGTGTCCTCTTGCATTTCTTATACTCATCAAGCACCTCATTTGTTCCTGCCTGCCTATACCTGCTATGTACCTCCATTTTTTTAACCAGTGCCTTAGTATCTCGAGAAAACAGAAGTTTTCTAAACTTGTTATCCTTGCCTTTTATTCCGTATCTCAAAATTTCACTTCTGAAGGCCCCACACTTACCAAGTACACCTTTGCCAGAAAGCCTGTCTCAGTCCATATCCTTGCCATATCCTTTCTGACACCATCAAACTTGGCTTTTCTCCAATTTAGAATCTCAACCCGAGGACCAGAACAATCTTTTTCTACAATTACCTTGAAACTCATGGCATTGTGATCAGTAGATGCAAAGTTTTCCCCAACACAGACTTCTGTCACCTGCCCTGTCTCATTTCTAGATCTAGTATCACGCTCTCCCTACTTGGGACTTTATGTACTGATGAAAGAAACTCTCCTGAACATGTTTGACAAACTCTTTCCCTTCCAGCCAGTTTGAGAGTCCTAGGCAATATGTGGAAAGTTAACATCACCTTTTAACACAACATTATGTTTCTTGCAACAGTCCGCCATCTCTACATATTTGCTCCTCTAAGTCTCATGGATGGTCTATAATATAATCCCATTAATGTGGTAATAGCTTTCCTATACCTCAGTTCTATTCATAAAGCCTCACTAGACAAGCTCTCCAGGCTGTCCTGTCTGAGCACTGCTGTGACATTTTCCTGACTGGTAATGCCACCTCTCCATCTTTAATCCCTCCCACTCTGTCACATCTAAAACAACAGAACTCTGGAACATTGAGCTAAATGAGAACATTGAGTATAAGCTCAGGAGGTACATGATTTGTCCCTCCTGCAACTAAGTCTCACTACTGGCTACAATGTCATAATTCCATATGCTGATCCATGCCCTAAGCCCATTTGCCTTTCCTGCAATACTTCTTGCATTGAAACATACAGGCTCCGAACATTAGTCCCATCATGCTTGACTTTTTGATTCCTGACTTTGTATGTAGGCTTAGCAACATCTTTCTCCACAGCCACTCCACTATCTGTTTTATGGTGCTCTGGTCCCCTGCAACTCTAATTAACACCCCCCCCCCTCCCACCCACCCCATGTAGCTCAAGCAAACTTCCTACTAGGATATTAGTCTCTCTCATTTCACACGCAAACTGTCCCTTTTGCACAGGTCCCACCTTCCAGGGAAGCCCCGTGATCCAAAAATCTGAAGCCCTTCCTCCTGCACCTGCTCCTTAGCCACATGTCAAATTGCATGATCTTCCTAATTGTGATCTCACTAGTATGTGGCACAGATAGCAATGCTGAGATCACAACCCTGGAACTCCTGTCCTTTAGATATAGCACCAAACTCCCTGAACTCACTTTGCAGGACCTCGTCATCCTTCCTACCCATGTCATTGGTACCAGCATGGGTTATGAACTCTGGCTGCTCACCTCTACCAGTTAAGAATGCTGAGGACTCAATCCATGATGTCCTTGGTACCCAAGAGGCAACAAGCCATACAGGGATCTCGTTCTCATCCACGGAACCTCATTTCAGTTCCCCAGCCAGTGAATCCCCAATCACTATAGTTTGCCCCCTTCCCTTCAGAGTCACAGAGCCACATTAGTCACACATAGTCACAGAGCTATGACTTTTGTTTGTTAGGTCATTCCCCTCAACAGTATCTAAAGCAGTAAACCTATTGTTGAGGCAAATAGCCACAGAGGTACTCTACACTGGCTGGCTATCCCCTTTCCTCCTCCTGACAGTCACCCAGTTATCTGTGTCCTGCACTTTGGATGTAACTACCTCCCTGTATGTCCTGTCTATTAACCCCTCAGCCTCCCGGAGTTCATTTAGTTCCAGCTCCAACTCCTTAAACATGATCTGTTAGAAGTTGCAGCTGGATGCATTTCTTACATGTATAGTCATCAGGAACACTGGAGGTGTCCCTCCCTTCCCACATTCCAGTCTCCTGTGTGGCATCCCCACTTCTCTAAATGTGCAATAAGAAATAAAGAAAGAATAAATAAATAATATCAAAATAAATCAACATATGGCCTACGACTCTCCTCACCAAGCCCCAATGAACCAAAGCCTCAACTCCCCACTCCAACACTGGACCACTCACACAAAAGCCACTTTGCTTAAATACATCTTTTTTTTAAAAATTGGCTTTATTTTACTAACTTATTTTTTTAATTATATTTTATATTATCACTAATATTTGCATACATTTTCTCAGATCATTTTTAATTAAAATATCAGTTCTCTTGCATAGTTAACAATTTGTTATTGCATCAATAATAATTTACATCTTTGTACCTATCTTTATAAACCCTTGGTGTATTTCAATTATGACATTTGCAGGGGAACTAAGTCAGAAGTAATTTAGGTTTCAATAACGTTTACTAGGGTTTAACAACTAACTTTCTCTGTGAGGTTCTGTTTTATCAAGGAGTCAGGAACCTTTCACTTTGCTAGTAATTATGTTGTGGAACATACTGTTCTTGTTAATCATTAACAATCTTTATTTTCTTTGGTAAGTCTGAATATTCTGAATAGGCAAGTCATGTAGGATGTGTACACTCAGCTTGGAAGCTATTTCTATGCACAACATGTACCCGTTTCATTGTTTAAATGTACACTCCCTGCACCTTGGAAAATGCAACAATTTGATAAAACCTAATCACATTACTTCTGGGCATTTGAGATATACTGAGTAAACTTTCCTGTTCACACATAGGAACAAAGAACTAGGAGTAGGAGGTGGTCAGATTACTGCTCCAAGCTGCACCTTTATTAAATAGATGACTGCTGATCGTCTACCTCCAGTCCGCTGTCCTACCCCAGCCTCCGAACCCTGGATTGTCCAGGCGATATTACGAGCGGTGATTGATAAGTTTGTGGCCTAAGGTAGCAGAGGATGAGTTATACAGCTCTCGTTACATGCACATGCAGTTCAACTCTTTGAGTGATTATGCAGAAAGTTTGAAGTTAAAATTCATCAGGGGTGATTGTTAAGTTCGTGGCCTAAGGTAGAAAGAGATGAGTTATTAACTTCAAACTTTCTGCATAATCACTCAAAGGGTTGAATTGCATGTCTATGTAATGAGGGCTGTATAACTCATCTCAAATTTTCTAATCTTTTTTTTATGATTGTTATGAAGAGTTGTAGTTTTTCCGACTGTATTATATATATAACAATGTAACATTTTACCTATCTGATTTTGACAATATATACTTACTGTTTTTTTATTGCTGTTTATTTGTCTTTTGTATTATCTGTTTGCTAAACTTCTCCTCTGATTTGTATATTCTTTATTGGAAAATCAATAAAAAAGATTGAAAATGAACTCATCTCCTTCTACCTTAGGCCAGAGACTTATCAATCACCCCTGCTGCGGACACTTTCTGGAGGTCCAAGATCCGTATGCTCCATGACCGCTGGACTAAGAGTGTAAATGTAGGAGGGGACGATGTTGAAAAATAAATGTGCTAGGTTTTCTAAAATTGATTCCTACCTTAGGCCACAAACTTATCAATCACCCCTCATACAGACAGACAGACTCTATTGATCCCGAGGGAAATGGGGTTTCGTTACAGACGCACCAACCAGGAATAGTGTAGAAATATAGCAATATAAAACCATAAATAATTAAGTAATAATAAGTTAATCATGCCAAGTGGAAATAAGTCCAGGACCAGCCTATTGGCTCAGGGTGTCTGACACTCCGAGGGAAGAGTTGTAAAGTTTGATGGCCACAGGGAGGAATGACTTCCTATGCCGCTTAGTGTTATATCTCAGTGGAATGAGTCTCTGGCTGAATGTATTCCTGTGCCTAACCAGTACATTATGGAGTGGATGGGAGACATTGTCCAAGATGGCATGCAACTTGGACAGCATCCTCTTTTCAGACAACACCGTCAGAGAGTCCAGTTCCACTCCCACAACATCACTGGCCTTACGAATGAGTTTGTTGATTCTGTTGGTGTCTGCTACCCTGAGCCTGCTGCCCCAGCACACAACAGCAAACATGGACCCCTTTTGGTGTTTGCACAGGAGTTGATTTGCTTAACTACCTCTACAAGGCTGTTTGATTTAGTGATCTTGACTGAAATGCATTCTCCTCAAAGGGAGCTTAAAGACTGAGGTTTTGAGATTTGTACTGTCTATAAATTCTTCAGCTGGGGTATAATCTTTCAAGACCAATCCCCGGAAATCCTGCTTGAACCTCTTCCACTCATCACTGTAGTGTCCCTATTGCTTGACTTATAATAATCAAAACTGAACAACCCAGCGTGTGGGCCATTGTTTCAGTGAAAGCCTTCGGGCCTGCAGATCAAGAGAAGCAAAGGAGCTTTTTCCAATGGAAAAGCAAACAAAATCCTTTTGTAAGCTCAATTACAGTTGATTCACAATCTTTGTTCAGGCTACAAGTTAAATATTTGCACCACTGAGTGATATTGTGTCATTTTGCTTACAAATTACCATTGGTACATTGGAATTAGCAAATCTTATTTGCAGATACTTCAACCAGTGTTGGTGAGTTCCAGTATGAAACCCAATACAGCTCCAAATATCACTGCAGTTATTAAGGCAAGAAATCTAGTGGTGACAAACATTTACCTAAAAAAATGCCAGACCTCACAAGTTAAGCAGAAACTAATACGCAAAATGCTTTAATAATCAATATTTATCCCAGTTTTTAATTAATTTTGTCTCTGTATGAAAAGATAAACTGAAATACAGATATATTTTGTGCGAACTCAATTATAATGGACCAGGGTAGACCACAAGCTCTGTTCAGTTTGCATCTTCTGTAGGCTGGAAGTTGACAGGTTGAGAGTGAAGCTTACCTTCTGATGTTTCACTAGCCACAAAGATTCTGCATGTGAGAAAGGCCTGAAAAGGCCTTAAGCATCAACTCATTGTTACTATTTCATCATGAATATCACAGACTGAAAGAAATGAGAACCCCCTATTACACTGCCCCACCAAACCCCACAATGCCAGTTTTAGGCAAGTGATTGGGTTACTTAACCCTTACAATTCCAGAACCTAACCTTGCCTGCTCACTGCCTGCCACAATCTCGGTTTACATAATCTCTATACAATCCAATCTTTCCTGGGAAAATCATTTAACTTGTGCAGTGAAATTGAAAACACAATACGTACTGAACATGGTTAGTGCTATGAAAAGTGCAAGAAAGTACAGAAAATTTCCGGCACACATTTGACTTAGACCATAAGATCATGAGATAGGAGCAGAACTTGGGCATTTGGCCCAACAAGTCTGCTCTGCTATTCAATCATGATTGATCCTATTATCCCCTCCTCAGCTCCACTCCCCAGCCTTCTCCCCCAACTTCTGATGCCGTGTCCAATCAAGAACCTATCAAACTTTGCCTTAAATATGTCCAACAATCTGGCCTCCACAGCTGCCTATGGTAATAAATTCCACAAATGTCCCACCCTCTGGCTAAAGAAATTTCTCCGCATCCCTGTTTTAAATGGATGCCCCTCTAATCTGAGGCTGTGCCCTCTTGTCCTGGACTCCCCCACCATGGGAAACATCTTTTCCACATCTACTCTGTCTAGGCCTTTCAACATTTGAAAGGTTTCAGTGAGATCCCCACCCTCATCCTTCTGAATTCCAGTGAGTACAGACCCAGAGCCATCAAACATTCCTGGTATGATAACCCTTTCATTCCTGGAATCATCCTTGTGAACCTCCTCTGAACCCTCTCCAACGCCAGCTCATCCTTTCTTAAGCAAGGAGCCCAAAACTGTTTACAATACTCAAGGTGAGACCTCCCCAGTGCCTATAAAGTCTCAGCATCACATTCCTGCTCTTGTATTCTAGACCTCTTGAAATGAATGCTAATTTTGCATTTGCCTTCCTCACCACTGACTCAACCTGCAAGTTAACCTTTAGGGTGTTCTGCACAAGGACTCCCAAGTCCCTTTGCATTTCAGATTTTTGGATTTTCTCCCCATTTAGAAAATTGGCTGTGCATTTATTTCTACTACCAAAGTACATGTATTTCATTTGCCACTTTTTTGCCTATTCTGCTAATCTTTCTAAGTCCTTCTGCAGCTTAGCTGTTTCCTCAACACTACCTGCCCCTCCACCAATCTTCATATCATCCGCAACCTTGGCAACAAAGCCATCTACTCCATCATCTAAGGCACTGATATACTGCATAAAAAGAAACAGTCCCAACATCAATGCCTGCGGAACACCACTCATCACTAGCAGCCAGCCAGACTTGTTGAATCCTGTGCTCGGGATTGAGATCTCTTAAGGCCAGTTTCCAGCTCAGCTCCGTTCTGAAACTTGTATGGAAGTGTTAAACACAGTTTGAAGACAAACTTACTCTTTGGCTCCCCCTGAAGGCTTTATCACCAAATGATTGACCAAGAACTAGTGGACAGAAAGAGAAACAGAGTTAAAGTTTCAGGTCAAAATCTTCTCATCAGAACTGGAAAGAGAGGAAGCTATGGGACAGGACACAGGGTTATATCCGACTGGGTGAGTCCAGGATTGGTGTGGGGATAAGCTGGGGATCAATGGGTCAGTTAGGGAAAGAGCAAATGAACAAAAACTATGAAATAAGGGTAATTATAGGGGGAGAACATAAAAACTGTGAAATGCGGAGCTTTAGCACACGCCCATCAGCTAGGCTATGCTAGGCAGGAGAGCAAAATACTGAGCTACAGTATATCACAGGCAGATGACTACAACAAACGTAGCTAGTTCTGGTACAGACAGAAGAAGCAAGTTATCTGAAGTTCTACAATATTTTTAGCAGGAGATACAGTAGAACAGATGGGTGTAATGTAATACAATGTAGAATACTGTATAAAGAGTTAAGATTTTTTTTAGTTTATGTCATGGCTGTTGCAATGTAAGAAAGGCATACTTAGAGGCATTGTTTTGGTAATTCAGTGTTGTTAAAAAAAATCTTGAGAAGGGGGATGTAATATATTGTGTGAGTATTTGTAGGTCAGAGTGCATATGACGTCAGGACAGGGGTTAAGAAAAATGGAAGTCTGTTGAAAAAACGTGGTTGTTCAATCTACAGCGGTGTCCGAGTCACATCAATACTACAATGGGAAGGTGGACATAACAGTGGTAGATGAATTAATTAGTGGTAGATTTAATCCTGAAAGTGCAAAGGAGTGCATTTTGGGAAGTCAAATAGGAGGGCATTTACTACAAACGTGATGTGCCCAAGGGCCCATTTCTGTGCTGCACAACTCAATGACTTGTAAGAAATTTAATACAAACTTTGTATTTAAAAGCCCCAATATACTGAGAATGAAGACGATGTGCTGTTCTTTAATGCATGATTTTTCAAGCTCACAAAAGCCTCTGATTCTACCAATCAAGAAAATTCAGAAATTTGTCTCCATTCTACCTCTGCAACCTGATGACATTCATGTAATAATTCTAAACTGAAAATCAAAAAAATGATGATGCTGGAAATATAAAATGAAAACAGAGAACTCTCAGCACCTGTGGAAAGGGAAGCAGAGATAACCACATTATAACAATGGTAGAGGCCGAAGACAGACAGAATAGAATGAGATGGAGAATTAAAGCAGCAACAAACAGGAAGTGACCATTATGCAAAATGGTTGCCCAATGTAGAGGTCACCTCGTGAACATTTAATGCAGTACACTAGATTGGGCAAAGTATAAGTGAATAGCTGCTTCACTTTGAAAAACAGTTTGTATTTCTAAAGGTGGGAAAGAAAGGGGTAAAAATTGCTTACAAAGGTAAGTTCCTTATGAAGGGGAGTAGCTGAATGGAACAGGAAATCACAGAGGAACATGCCTTTAAAATGCTGGAAAGAGGCTGGAATGATAGTGGTTCTAATAGAGTCTGATGGAACTTGCAAAGAAAGATTAATTCCAATGAGAGGCTGATGGATTAGAAGGCAATGAGCAGGGGAATCCATCCTTATTCTTTCTGGGAGGAGAGGTATGAAGGCAGGAGTGTGGAAAATTAATCAGATGCAGGCCATTACTACCTAACTGATCATTTCCTTGAACACTTGCTGCCTGACCCAATGAGTTCCTCCAGCTCTTTTGTAGGTTGCTCCAGATTTCCAGCATTTGCAATCTCTTTCATGTCTCTGTTAACTGCTAAGTGTTTCTTGTGTTCCTTTTCTTATTCTCATTCAGTAATTCTAACCAATGGATCCACCACAAACCTAATCCCAACGCTGACTAGGGACAAGCAAGGCTGTGGCATCACTCTTAATCTCCTCACATTCTTTCTCAGTGGGAATCTATACACACTAATTGAACTGTAACTATTCTCAAAGTTCAAGGTCAAGTTATTATCAAAATATGTGCACACCAAGTACCAAGTTCATTTTCGTGTAGGCATTCACAGTAGAACATAATGCAATAGAATCAATGAAAAACCATTGGAGTGGCACATATTCTGACAAGAACCAATCTGCAAAAGAAGTCAAACTACAAATACAAAAAGAAACAAATAATAAATAAATAGACAGATAAATAGATAAATGAATGAACGATACTGATAACATGAGTTGTTGATGAAAAAGGATCCAGTGCTTTCCCAGCGTATATGATGCATGAACTCTTCTTGGACTTCCAGCCAGGTCCAGGTGTCAATTTTGGTTGAGGTTTCGATGACAATCTTCACCACTTTCATCGGGAATGATGTCTTGGCATGTCTAGTCTGGTGGTATATATACCCAATTCTCGTCATCTGTTCCTTCTGATTGGTTTGTCCTCGACCATTCAGGTTTCTGTTGTCCCACCAGTTCTTATTTAGAGTGAGACTTTCGTCTTTGTTGAAATTCTTATTCTCTAGTCTTAATTCAATGGCTTCTTTCTGAAAGGGTCACCAGGATCCTGATGAAACACCAGATAAAGACCATTCACAAACCCAAAAGAAAGCTCAAATCCTAACTTAAGCAGGTTAAAGACCTGGGACTCAGGGTGGCTGACCTTTACAGGATTGCCTGTGAATGCAGAGCAGTGTATATCATCCAGACAGGGCACACAGCGGAAACCTGCATCCAGGAGCACAGGAGGTTTATCTGTTTGGGTTACCTGGAGAAATCGGCAATAGCAGAACATCGCATATGCAATGACCGCAGGCTTGACTTTTATGATACAAAACTACTGTGCCATTCCAATGGCTTTTGGGACCGTATGGTGAAGGAAGCTATTGAAATAAGACTAGAGAATAAGAATTTCAACAATGACAAAGGTCTCACTCTAAGTAAGAGCTGGAATATGATTTTAAACAAGGTGGGACAGCAGAAGCCTAATTGGTTGAAGACCAACCTATTAGCAGGAACAGATGACAGGAATTGAGTATGTACACTGCCAGACTGGATATGCATAGGCATCATCGCCAATGAAGGTGGCAGTTTGTCATCCAAACATCAGTCAAAATCAACAACTGAACCTAGCTGGAAGCCCAAGAAGAGTTTATGCATTATATGAGCTGTAGAGTCCTTACAACTCATTGTAGAAGCTACAGGACAAATGCAAGGTACTTCAAATCACTTTCCTTTCACCTGAGAATCTGTGTCAGTCCAACCTCAGTCATTGAGCAACAGCAGGTGATCTAGATTTGCACTTGTGTTCATTGGGAAGTTGTGTTCAAGCTATTGTTGGCACAGGACACTGCAGGTGCTGGATTTTTTGGATGAAGGGTCTTGACACCAGAACGCCAACTGTCCCATTGCCCTCCATAGATGATCCCTGGCCCACTGAGTTCCTCCAGCAGCTCATATTTGCTGAAGACGTTGTTGACTCATTCACCAAATGGGCCTTACCTTTAGTGTTTGCAAAATACCAATTTGTCCTCACTGCACAACACCAACATCCAATAGTAAAGCTGCACTGGGAGACCATGGAAGACTTGAGTTTCATTCCTTCTCCTCAGCAAAAGGATCGTCAATCCTGCAATTCACAATCACCTGTAGTTACCTGGCACAGTCCTCTGAGACAGGCTTTTAAAGATTAACTCCTCAAATCCTGCATGAAGCCATGTTCTACAGGGTAGGAGCAGCTCCTTCCCTTCCATGTATTTCATAGACATGGAATCCATCCAGAAGTCACGTCAATGGATGGGAAAGGTACCATCAAAGCTGTTTCCACAAAACCCAGCAAATACATTTGCAAACCAATGTCTGTATCCTCTCCCAAACCAACAACTGCAGTGTCAAGGCTCTTAATTACATATGAGTGAAATCAAGAAAACTGCAGATGCTGGAAATCTAAAAGTATTGCTACAAGATGATAAAAATACATGGAGCATTTTCAGCCTTTTCTGCTTTTACTCTAGTTGCACATGACTAGTTCCAACACATTAATAGAACAGAAAATAATGTTATTGTCATTGGTCAAGACAAGATTGAGGTGCTACTCCAGTCCTTGCACAGCAGATATTTTCAAAGGTTTCAAAGGTACATTTAATGTCAGATGTATATAATATACATCCTGAAACGCTTTTTTCTTTGCAACCATCCATGAAAAACAAAGGAGTGCCCCCAAAGAATAAATGACACATAAATGTTAGAACCCCAAAGATCCCCCCCCAACTCCCATCCTTCGTTACGGCAGCAAGCAACGATCCCCCCTAACCCCTCCAGCTAAAAAAAAGGATTGGCTTTACAATACAGCTTAATTTTTAAATCCCATATTTACATGCAATAAGTCACATAGATAACCATAACACTCAAAGGCCATTGGCAAGCCTGGGGGTAGAATTATTCAGCTGCACAACAGCCCTTACAAAGATGCTGTTTTTCAGTTTTACTGTCATGGCTAAAATGTTTCTGTATCTCCTACCAGATTGCTGGACTTTGAACAGACTGTGTCCAGGTTGGGATGGGGCTTTAATGATGTTACAAAACCTGGTGACCTGATGGAGGTGTATAAGATGATGGGAAGCATTGATTGTGTGGATAGCCGGAGGCTTTTTTCCGCGTCTGAAATGACTAACATGAAGGAGCATAGTTTTAAGGTGTTTGGAAGTAGGTACAAGGGGGATGTCAGAGGTAAGTTGTCACACAGGTGTGCGGAATGCACTGCCAGCAACAGTGGTAGAGGCAGATACAATAGGGTCTTTTAAGATAGGTGCATGCAACTTAGAAAATTAGAGAGCTATGCAGTAGGGAAATTCTCAACAGTTCACATGGTTACATGGTCGGCACAATATTGAGGGCCAATGGGCCTGTAATGAGCTGTAGATTTCTATGTTCTATGAATGCGTCAAAGGCATTGAGGATTATAGATTGTCTCCAGGTCCACGAGCTGAGTCCCAGTGATGTGCTGAACTATCCTAATCGCCTGCCGGAGTACTTTGTGATCTGTCTTGCCGCCAGCCATGTTTGGGGCAGATTAGCTCTTCTTTAGCCCCTTAGGTAATATTGTCACTGTTGTGCCTTCACTACTATCAAGGTTGTGTTGACGGACCAAGAGAGTTCCTCGGTGATGGTAATCCCCAAAACTTGAAATTGGAGAACCTTTTCATTACCTCACCATTTATGAATAGTGGGGCTTGTTCGGGAACTCTTGCCTTCCTGAAGTCAATTATCATTTCTTTTATCTTCTTGATGTTAATTGATAGTTTGTGGTTCCTGCATCAATCGGACAGTTTCAGCACCTCTCTACATGCAGTTTCATTATTGTTTGTGAAAAGGCCAATCACAGTTTTGTCGTCTGCAAATTCGACAATTGAGTTTGTAGCATAAGCAGGAGTGCAGTCATGGTTGAAGAGGGAGTAGAAAAGTGGGCTCAGTACACACCCCTGTGGGGCACCATTGTTCAGAGTTGGGGGGAGGGGGTGTTGACGTGCACTTGCCTAGCTTCACCACTTGGGTACAATTTTTGAGGAAGTCCAAGATCCAATTACAGGTTGGTGTGCCGAGACCTAGATTGTAGAGCTGAACAGTCAGCTTGTTCGGTAGTTTGGCATTAAATGAGGGTTCTGCAGCAGGCTATCTCTTCCAAACTCCATCAAGGCAAAAAAATTAGTACGAAGAAGGAGGAAATTATTGAAGAATCTTCTCAAAGTTTCCCTGGGGATCTCCAGGCAATAACTGCTCAGAATGAAGGAACATCTACTCTCCCACCTGCAGCAGATTTGGATTCATTGCTCATATGCACATCAAAACATACAGTGTTGTGTCTGGGCGGTGTCTGTGGTTCCTCTTCATCATCAGTCACCTCAAGACCCACAGAAACAGAGTGGAAGCAAGTCATCCTCAATCCCAAGAGACAGCCTATTGCAGTTAATGGAATGGAAAGTTATAACACACCACAATTCCTAAGAGGTTCTAATAATTGTCTGGCCATGAACATGAGGTTCTCAATTTATTGTATTTTGTTGCTCTTTATCATCTTAGTCCCTCCAAGAGGACCACAACCTTATCGTGGTTTGGAGTCTTGCATGCCCCAGTGACTTGGCAAGCTATGTTGGCTGGAGTCAGGGCTTTATGGCTCTTCGTAGGGTTTCCCATGCCAAACAGGCCAAAGGATAGAGGTCAGACAAAGAGCAGTCTACTGGTTCTCCATGTTTAAGGATTCAGCTCAGGGCTAACAACCCTGGCTGGTAAAACAAAATTGTTATGGAAACGGCACTGAATAGTCCTTCTGCATCTGAGGGTCATGGTATTCCTGGGATTTTCATGACTGACAGTAGTGAAAATTGAGACAAAGCTACTACATGATGAAGGATGCCCTGAACACCACAAGAGGTGGAGGACCTTCATTGCTACCCTAAATGTCAGCAGCATAATGGGCAGAAAGTATCATGTTAATCAGCTGAGCAGTGATCTCCTCACATGTACCTTGAATACAGCTTTTACGGTAATTCAGATATTTCTGATGTGCTCTATAGATCAACTCTGACCAGCAGAGCCCCTCACCTCACATTTATGGGTGCACTTTTCATTCTTCTTCAGGGAATTCAAAACGCTCTGAATTTTAATGTTTTAATAAATTATTCTAACCTACAAAGAGTAACAGAACTAACCAAGGAAATAATTGATGTTGATTTGACCCTGACTTCTGGAGCTTTCCGTGTGGAGTTTGCAAGTTGTCCCTGTGAACGTATGGGTTTTCTCCCACATCACATGCAGATTAATAAGTAATGGTTTAATTGGTAGTTTAGTTGGCCACCATAGATTGTCCAGATTGTGTGGATGAGTCGTGGAATGTGGGGGAGTTGACTGGAAAGTGGGGAAATATATGATATAGTATGGGATCACCAAATGGATGTTTAATAGTCAACATGGACTTGGCCCAAAAGACCTGTTTCTGTCCTGTTTGATTCTCTGACTCTACATTCTCCACTACAAGCTACAAATGGAGGCAATAACAGTGGGGAATGAATTTCCATCAGTGTACTGCTGATTGCTTGCAACTTTAGTGGAAGAGTTACTAAATATCGGGACAGTTAAGATATGCACTTGAATAGTTCCTTTCACTGGCCTTGCAGCCATTGAAATATTTTGTGAAGCAATACTGGAAACGCAATAACCAGTTTGTACAGAGCGACGTCTCACAAAGAGGAGTATGATAATAAACACAAAGTACACTGCAGATGCTGTGGCCAAATTAACACGTACAAACAAGCTGGATGAACTCAGCAGGTCGGGCAGCATCCGTTGAAAAGAGCAATCAACGTTTCGGGCCGAGACCCTTCGTCAGGTCTGAAGAAGAAGGGGGCAGGGGCCCTATAAAGAAGGTGAGGGGAGGGTGGAAGGTGCCAGGTGAAAAACCAATCAGAGGAAAGATCCAGGGGTACCATACATGGCCTCCTCTTCTGCCATGATGAGGCCAATCTCAGGTTGAAGGAACAACACCTCATATACTGTCTGGGTAGTCTCCAGCCCCTTGGTATGTACATCGAATTCTCCAACTTCCAGTAATTCCCTCCCTCTCCCTCTCACCATCCTACTATCACTCTGCCTCCTCTTCTAGCTGCCTATCACCTCTCTCATGATTCTGCCTTCTTATACTACCCATAGTGCTTTCCCCTTTCATTCCTTCTTCACCTCTCCGGCCTATCCCCTCCCTGCTTCCCCTTCCCCATCCCTTGGTCTTTCCTCTGATTGGTTTTTCACCTGGCACCTTCCACCCTGCCCCACCTTCTTTATAGGGCCCCTGCCCTCTCCTTCTTCAGTCCTGTTGAAAGGTCTCGGCCCGAAACGTTAACTGCTCATTTCAACGGATGCTGCCCAACCTGCTGAGTTCATCCAGCTTGTTTGTACATGGAGTATGATAAAGGAAACATGTTGTGTCCTTTTTTTAGGTTAAGCCCCACAATACCACCAAAATAACACCATCCACCTTGCCCCCTCCCAGACACACACCCCTCCCTCCCTCACAACCCTTTTGCCTCCATCCAAAATGTTCTTTAGTTCTCAGTTTTGTTTCTTGTCTCACAGTTCCAGAGACCTGGCTCTGTCTGTACAGAGTGTGAACATTCTGCTCTGGTCCTCAGGGCTTTCCACTGGGTCCAAGGGATTCCTCCCACATCCCAAGGTTATGCTCACAGGTTCAGTACTCGAGAGTGCGCAACTGGCAGAGAGTCAAACAGGAATTGCTGGGCACATAAGAAAGAGTAAGCTGCAGAGGTAGAGGGAAATGAGATTGATGGGGTTTCTTTACTAAGGCAACAAATCCCACTGAAGATAGGGAGTAGTAGGCAACAGGACTTGTTCTACCAGGAGATCTGTGGCTGGTGGTGCTCTGCAGAGATACGTACGTACAACATAGAGAAAGGTGGGTGCGTTTGTAAATTTATAGAAAATTGGTGGTGCTGTGGATCATGTAGAAGACTGCCAAAGAAAACAGCAAGATATATATCAATTGTAGATATGGGCAGAGAAATGACAGATAGTACAAGAATCAGGCATTTATGTTGCAGCTTATAAAATTCTATTCAGGCTGTATTTTATTCAGTTCTGGTCACCCCATTATAAAAAGGACTTGGAGGGTGCAGAATGGGTTTACCAGGATGCTGCTTGTATTAAAGGGTGTGTTCTATAAGGAGAGGTTGGACAATCCAGATTTTTTTTTCTGGAGAGGCTGAGGGGAGTACTGTTAGAGGTTTGTAAGATTATGAAAGCCATCGACAGAATAGATAGCCAGTACTTCTTCCCCATGGTGGAAGTCTGTAATACCAGAGGCCATGCATTTAAGATGAGAAGAGATAAGTTCAAAGGAGATGTGTGGGACTGTATGTAGAGTGGTGGGTGCCTGGAATGCATTCCAGGGAAACACAGTTCAAAAGAATCTTATCTGATAAAGGTGCAGGAATTGGTATGGACATTACATAAGCAGAAGAGATTAGTTTATTTGGGCATTTGCTTATTAGACTTGTTACTTCAGCACAATGTCATGGGCTAAAGGGGCCGTTCCTATACGTTACAGTTCATACTATGTTCTATGTTTATGGACTGAATACCCTTTTGTGTATCAATAAGTATTTATTTACTGTGGAAAACTTTTCTGCATCAACCAGCTGTACAACACCACTTCCTAAACTGCTGGCATTTTGTTTATAACAGCTCTCATTTAAATACCAGAGAGTTGTGTTTCAACTCACTTTACAAAAGTGTTAGCAAATTTAACATTGTTAAACACTTTCAAACACTGTGGGGACCTTTTCTGAACTATTTTCAAAACCTTTGATCTGGCGTTAAAGTACAGATGTTGGGTATTAACATAAATCACTATGTGATAAGGTTTTTTTTTGTCTTTCTTTTCTTTACCAAACAGTTTCAATCTTGGTAGTGGGTTTAGATTATTTTTTATAATAAAACTAATAAAACTATTATAATTCAATTTAATTCATTGTTTGATTATGAATATAGGGTACTGTGATTGCAATAGAATGATTTAAATATAGTGCATTTTGTGCTATTCTATCTTCTTTCTTTCGATTCATAATATGTATCCTCATGAACTCTGTATTTTCCTATGTGAAATTTAATAAAAATATTGGATGGAAAAAAAGTATTGGATGGAAATTTAACATTGTCACACTTAAATGGCCATACAGGGAAGCTTAAAGCAACATCCTAAAGGAAGAAAAGCAGGCAAAGAAGCAGAATGTGTTTTAGAGAGGAAATTCCACAGTTTAAGAGATTTGGTGGGTGAAGACATGGAAATATTTTTAAATTTATTTTAATTTTATTTAGAGATACAGCACTGTACCGGGGCCTCCCAGTCCATGAGCCTGCATTGCCCAACTGATATCACAGAAGGTTAAAGCTGAAGATATTGTAGAGAAAAGGAATTGGGAGAATTCTAGAAGCGTATGGTAACAAAGATAAAAATTTTAAAATCAACGCACTACTTAAATTTGAGATTAGTTCAGGACAGCAAATGAACTTGGAGCCATATAAGACACAAACTGTCTGGCTGACATAAAAAGTGGAAAATACTGGGAATACCAAGAAGGTCAGTCACCATTTGTGGAAAGAGAAACAGAGTTAATGTTTCTGGTAAAAGATCCTTTGTCAAACATTAAATATTAGATCTGTTTCTCTTCCCACAGTCGCTGCCCAATTGCTGAGTATTTCAGCATTTTCTGCTTTATTTCAAATTTCAGCACCTTCATGTTTTTTTTTACTTAGATTTTCTGCCCTAGATGATCCTAGGTTTACACAGTGTAGACTGGGGTTAATCAAGTAGTGATATGCTGGAACTGCAAGTCAAGAAGTACCAAGGATAATGTTTTCAGCAATAGATAAAGGGGATGCTGTGGATGTTGTATACTTAGACTTTCAGAAGGCCTTTGACAAGGTGCCACACATGAGCCTGCTTACCAAGTTAAGAGCCCATGGTATTATGGAAAGTTACTAACATGGTTAGAGCATTGGCACGAGTGGGAATAAAAGGATCCTTTTCTGGTTGGCTGCCCAGCGATGACTAGTGGTGTTCCGCAGGGGTCGGTGTGGGGACCACTTCTTCTTATGTTGTATATAAATGATTTAGATGATGGAATAGATGGCTTTGTTGCCAAGTTTGCAGATGATACAAAGATTGGTGGAGGGGTAGGTAGTGTTGAAGAAACAGGTAGGATGCAGAAGGGCTTAGACAGATTAGGAGAATGGGCAAGAAAGTGGCAAATGAAATACAATGTTGGAAATGCATGCTCATGAACTTTGGTAGTAGAAAAAAATGTGCGAACTATTATCTAAACTGGGAGAAAATCCAAAAATCTGAGGGTCTTGGGAGTCCTTGTACAGAACACCCTCGAGGGTAACTTGCAGGTTGAGTCGATGGTGAGGAAGGCAAATGCCATGTTAACATTCATTTTAAGAGATCTAGAATACAAGAGCAAGGATGTGATACTGAGGCTTTATAAGATACTGGTGAGGCCTCACCTTGAGTATTGTGAACAGTTTTGGGCCCCTCATCTTAGAAAAGATGTGCTGGCATTGGAGAGGGTCCAGAGGAGGTTCACAAGGATGATTCCAGGAATGAAAGGGTTATCATACAACTAACATTTGATGGCTCTGGGTCTGTATTTGCTAGAATTCAGAAGGATGAAGGGGGATCTCATTGAAACCTTTCGAATGTTGAAAAGGCTATACAGAGTAGATGTGGAAAGGATGTTTCCCATGGTGGGAGAGTCTAGGACAAGAGGGCATAGCCTCAGGATAGAAGGTCACCCTTTCAAAACAGAGATGTGGAGAAACTTCTTTAACCAAAGGGTGGCGAATTTGTGGAATTTGTTACCATATGCAGCTGTGGAGGCCAGGTCATTGGACATACTTAAGGTAAAGTTTGATAGGTTCTTGATTGGACATGGCGTCAAAGGTTACGGGGAGAAGGCCAGGAACTGGGGTTAGGGGAAGAAAAAAAAGGATCAGCCATGACTGAATGGTGGAGCAGACTCAATGGGCCAGATGGCCTAATTCTGCTCCTATGTTTTATAGTCTTATGGTCTTATATAGGGGCGGAGTGAGGTAAAAACAAAATTCTGAAAATAGTCAGACAAACAGCATCAGTGGAGATAGAGCAGAATTAAGATTTCAGGTGAATGATATTTGGTTGAATTGGCAT
Source organism: Hypanus sabinus (assembly GCF_030144855.1). Taxonomy (NCBI): domain Eukaryota; kingdom Metazoa; phylum Chordata; class Chondrichthyes; order Myliobatiformes; family Dasyatidae; genus Hypanus; species Hypanus sabinus. Next base: position 38,020,084 of record NC_082711.1, read on the forward strand.
CAACATTATTCAAAGAAACTTGAACCAGTTATCATAATTTAAAGATTGAAATTGCCATCGTTAATTTCAGGTAAGTTTCCTGCCACTAGATGTCAGTGTAATACCACTCAGCATGGAAATTGAGGTTTCCGGCCTCCTGTAGCAACAGGTTGGCTTTTCCAGCCTCCTTGTAAAATATAACAAATATTAAGGGTTGAACAGTTAATGAAGGAAGTGGAAAATTCCATTCAGACTATGTGTGGCCATGTAACACACCACCATCGGGCATGATTCTTCTATAAAAAATGTCGTCGGGGAGACTGAATGCACAATGTTGGACTTCTCTGCCACAATGCACAAAAAAAGAGTTCCTGAGTAATAGTTTAGTCACCCTGATTTACGCAGAAAATGAATTAATAACAGAAAAGGCAAAAAAGGGCTGCCAAATTGTGGTAGGTCTGTAAAGACTTTTCCATGAATTGAGACTCAGAGGCCGAGCACTAAAGCTAAAGAACTTAGAACTCTTTATTCTGAGATATAAAGATCACAATATTCCTTTCTCTCTCCAGACTCTTCACTTTGAATACCTATGTAGCAATAGGTATTAGTTGTTCTATAAATGATCACAAACTATTTTATATAAGATTACTTAATCTCTTTATCTTTAGCTTCCTGTGTTGAATAGAAGATTCTAAAACTCAAGTTACTACACCCATATGGTTTGATGAGAAGAATCATAAATTGTTACAGTATATTTAAATTAATAATCTTATGTGCATTGAATCCATAACTTCCAATTGAAATCAAGGGAAATATTCTTGCTGGAAATTCTACAAATGAGATGTTATGGTGTTCACATACTTTCCTAGAAGTTCTATGCATAGCAGAATGATGCTGTGTTCGATCAGGCTTGATCAAAGACGTGATTAGATGATCACCAGTTTGTTCCTGGTTTTTCATGAACTTGCAAAGGGACAATTCACACAAAGTGAACTCTAAATGGTACATTTGGATACCGCTTACACATGATCCTCTGAGTTCATAACTACTGAAAACTGCCTTGCCCACTGAAGATGGAGGATCAAGTCCTGATTGAACATTAGCTCAAAGAGGGTCTGCCTAACCTAACATAATCTAATACCAGTAAGTTTGGGGCATCTGACATCTTCCTATTAGTAGTAACTTACTTAGATAATTTTATGTTTTCTGCCATTCACCACTCTTCCCCCCCCCACCCCCATGACATCCGGCCCTCTCAGCAGTCCCTCTACTGATCCCCATCCTCTCCAAAGTCAATTTCCTCTCTCCTCATCATTGACTGCCTGTCTTTATATTTACTGTGTATCATATTATTATTATATGCTTTATCTTGTAAGGATTTTTTGTGCTGCATTTTGTTCTCCTTTACACTTGTGCAGATCAAATGACATAAACCAATCCTGAATCTTGAATCACTGCACACTAGTTCACCTCCCCCCGAACAACCTACAACTCACCTCCATTTTTAACTGGTCGACCCGATTCTTCAGTTGTCTTCAACCCCTATCCCACTGCCCTCCTTGAGCCTTCTGCCATCCCAGCAGCTACAGCACATTCCTTCTAACATTCCTCTTCTCCATCAACTCAATCAAGTCCCAACATTCTGCAACCCCATTCCTCACCTCCCACATAAGGCAATCCACAGTCCCTCTGATTTTTTTCATCTGGCATAATGCCCCTTGTGTACCTAGAGTGCCTTGAGCCCCACATGCAATCAAACTTCACTGCTAAGAGGCTACAAGTAAAACTAGTATGTGATCTTGTAAGAACATGCAACATTACAGCACAGTACAACCCCCTCAGCCCACAATGTTATTCTGTGACATAGTAAGGAACCTCCCTCGGCATCAGACACGATTTATCTCTTTGTATTTGAACACTTGGATAAATTACAATGATAAAGGAGCAACAGCACATTGCCTGGTCAAAGAGCACCAGCTAACAAAGATACAGGTAAATCAAGGACCCTGATATACAGTACCTCCCAGTCCATGGAATTGAGTAAGGACAGTCATATTTCAAGGTAAAATTCAAATTCATTATCATAGGCACACACAAGGGTATAAATGCCATGAAAAGTAGTTATTTTTGAAGCAGAGTCAAGAAAAAAAAGTGACAAAATAAATTCCAAAACCAAAGCAACTAACTTAAATCAATAGTTGCAAGAAATCTTACAAGAGCAGAGCAATGACGGCCATGTGCTGAAAATAGCCATCATAAAATAACCAGGAAAGTTAACCTTGCTTGAACTAATAACTTTTGTTATATGAACACTTTAAAATATCCAGCTCTCTCTATCCCTGTGCAGTCAGGTAAAAATTAGCAATGCGTTCTCTAAGTATTCTCACACTAAGCCACAAGATCCCAGTTCTCCATGGATGCCCCATTTATATTGGAGTGGATAACACACACTCATGCTATCTTTGGGGAATACTAGCTTTAAAGGCTTTGTTTTCTCAAGGCATTCTGGTCCATCCACCTTCAACTATGACATTTTTCATATTTACCATTCTGCTATTTACCTTATCTGTCATTTGCCAGGATATTGAAGACAACAATACACACCAGCATATTTTTAAAAAAATAAAAATGCAAAGAAACTAGTTTCTACTTGTTGAATGGAATTGCCGCCCATGGTCCTCACATCTCTATACTTAAATGGGTTGGTGGCAGTGAGGTCCAAACAGTCACTAGCCCTTTGGGCAAAGTGGTGCAAAAATGCTGCTTCTGGAATACCTCTGATAGGCCTGGAAGGAAAGCAAAGCACTACATAGAGATGTGGCTTCTAGCTGAGTCATCATGGATTTCAGACACATTCAAAACCATGTTTTGCACACTTACCTCTCTCCTACAAGGCAACGACACGCTCTCCCCCCGACATATTACGCTTATTTGTCTCCACCAAACAGCCCTGTTATATTCTGTTTTTATTTTCCTTTCACCCTCCTTTCAACCTCAAGTTCAAAGTATCATAAATAAAAATCATATACAGAATGACTGGTCTGGTTGTTGACTCACCACCCACAATACAAAGTGCCAAGAAACAAAATGAATGGAACTTTGCAAAATTAAGTGCAGGTAATTCTCCAGTAGACACAGCATGGTTTGACTAAACCTGGAGTGCTGTATTATTCATAAACACAGGTAATACTCTAGATGCTGGGAGTAACGCATACAAAATGCTGGAGATCAATCCAGGAGGTCAGGCAGCATCTGTGGAGACTAATAAACAGTCGACTTTACAGGCTTGCATTCATCCAGCATTTTGTGGGTGCTTCAGTATTTGCTGTCTTCTTTCTAGGCTGTCCCCAGGGTCAAAGATAGCTTTCTTCCTCTAGATATGTGCAATCTGAAGTGGCTAATGAGACTAGTGTTGGAACAACATTTCCACAAGTGATGCAGGGCTCAGTTAATAGGACAACTGTTTGTTCTAATGTGCACGGCTTCTCTGTGCTCTCTGCTCCTGAAGAGTTCACCCTGGATCTCTTTGGATGAGTTGACTTTGGCATTTAATTACCAGCTGTCAGGAAATGGAGAGGAGGCTTGACTCAAAAGCAGAGCAGCAGAAATGAATCAGTGATGAATGACAAGAAGCGTGTGAAGGAACTGAAGCTGCAGCTCAGTGAGCTTCGGCTCATATGGGAAACTGAGGAGATAGAATCTACATGAGGTGGTCACTCCTAAGTTGCAGGAGGCAGGTAGCTGGGTGACTGTCAGGAGCAAGAAGGGGAATAGACAGCCAGTGCAGGGTACCCCTGTGGCCACTCCTCTCAATAATGCTTTGGATACTGTTGGGGGGACGACCTACCAGGAAGAAGCCACAGTGAGCAGATGTCTGGAACTGAGGTTCAGAAGGGCGAGGGGAGGGGGAGAAGAAGAGTGCCATAGGGATGGGGGATTCCATAGTTAGAGGAGCAGACAAGAGATTCTGTGGACATAAGGAAGTCATCCAGATGGTATTTTGCATCCCAGGTGTCAGGGTCAAGGACGGCTCAGATTGGGTCCACAGCATTCTAAAGTGGGAGGGTGAGCAGACAAAAGTGGTGATACATATTTGTACCAACATCATAGGTAGTAAAAGGGAGGAGGTCCTGAAGAGAGTATATAGGGAGCTGAAAAGCAGGACGTCCAGCGTAGAAATCTCTAGATCGCTGCATGTGCCACACAACAGTGAGGGTAAGAATAGAATTATTTGCTGGATGAGTGTGTGGCTGAGGAACTGGTGCAGGGGGCAGGGTTTCAGGTTTCTTCTGGGGAAGGTATGACCTGTACAGAAGGGATGGCTTACATCTGAACCCAAGAGGGTCCAATATCCTTGCCAGCAGGTTTGTTTGAACTGTTTAGAAGGTTTTAAACTGATTTGGCAGGGGGATGGGATCAGGAAGAGAATGGGGCAGTTGGTAAATAGCTGAGGCAGTGTGTAGTGAGACCGTCAGGAAGGACAGGCAGATGAGGGGGCAAAATTAAAGCCAGTGGAGTAAGTTGCAGTGCAACAGGTGGACAAAATTGAAAAAAGGGTGATGAATACAGGGCTGAAGGTGCTATATTTGAATACACATTATATAAAAAATAAGGTAATGATCTTGTAGCTCATTTAGAGATTGGCGGGTATGACATTGTGGGCATCATTGAATTGTGGCTGAAAGAAAATTATAGTTAGCAGTTTAACATCTAAGGATACACAGTGAATGGACTGAATAAGTATTTTGCATCAATCTTCACTGTGGAAGACAAGATCAGTATGTTGGATGTTCCAGAGTCAGGACAGAAATGAGTGCAGTGCCTATTACTGAGGAGAAGGTCCTAGAGAAACTGAAAGGTCTAAATGTAGATAAGTCATCTGGACCGGATAGACTACACCAAGGTCACTGAAAGAGATAACTGAAGAGATTGTGGAGGCATTCGTAATGATCTTTCCAGAAGCACTAGAACCTGCATAGCTCCAGCGGACTGGAAGACTGCAAATATCACTCCACTCTTCAAGGAAGGGAAGCAAAAGTAAAGAAATTATAGGCCAGCTAGCCTTACCTCAGTGGTTGGGAAGACGTTGGAGGCGATTGATAAGGATGAGGTTTCGGGGTACTTGGAGGAACGTGATAAAATGAGCCTGTCAGCATGGTTTTCCTCAGGGAAACTCTTGCTTGACAAATCTGTTGGAATTCTTTGAGGAAATGTGACATGTGCATGTGAGGTCGATTTCACTGCTTACATAGAAATCTATAGCACACCACAGGCCCTTTAGCCCACAATGGTGTGCAGACCATGAGAGAAGTTTAAGAGAAGTTTGGATAGGTACATGGACCGTAGGGATATGTAGGGCTATTGTCCTGCTGCAGGTCAATGGGAGTAGGCAGTTTAAATGGTTTTGGCATTGACCAGATGGACTGAAGGGCCTGCTTCTGTGCTGTACGTCTGTATGACTATAAATAACAAGTAGGATGGTCAAAAGAGAATTGGTGGCTGTTATGTACTTGGATTTTCAGAAGGCCTTTGAAAAAGTGCCACACATGAGGCTGCTTAACAAGATAAGAGCTCCTGGTAATACAGGGAAGATACTAACATGGACAGAGAATTGGCTGATTGGCAGGAGGTGACAGAGTGGAGAGAAAAGAGAGCCTTTCCTGATTGGCTGCCAGTGACTAGTGGTGTTCCACAGTGTCTTTGTTGGGTCACCTTCTGTTTATGTTGTATATCAATGATTTGGATGATTAAATTGATGGTCTTGTGGCCAGGTTTGTGGACGATACAAAGATATGTGGAAGCAGGGAGGGTGCGGAAGGACTTAGATTCAGAGCATGGGCAAAGATGTGTCAGAAGGAATACAGCGTCAGGAAGTGCATCGACATGCACTTTGGTAGAAGGAATAAAGGTGTACACTATTTTCTAAACAATCAAAGTTGCAAGGGGACTTGGGAGTCTTCATGCAGGATTCACAAATGGTTAACTTGCAGCTTGTGTCAGTGCTGAGGAAAGCAAATGTAACATTAGCATTCATTCAAGAGGACTAGAATATAACCAAACCCGCCCTCTCAGCGACTGTTGGAACTTTGGGGAGGGCAGTGAAGTGGGCCGCATTGGAGAACATGTCTGCTACTCATAATCATGATGGTTCCATCGGAAGGTGACAAGCTCGTGATGAATTCCATGGCAATGTGGGACCTCAGGTGCCACAGGAGCCCATAGGGAGGAACTGGATGTGTTCTCCGACACTCACGTCAACAGGGTCTGTCCACACTCTGACTGTACCTGATCCCTTTGGATCTCATTCGATGGCCATGATGTTAAATGGTTGAGAGACAGGTTCAGCAGAGAGGCCAAGCTGCACACAAAGTCCAATCCAGAAAGTTGTCTGCTGCACCGGAATCCGCCAGAGCCTCCTGTGTGTGGCAGGCCGATTGAGTGTGAATGAAGACAGAGAGAGTGAAATGAGTTCTGGTGCTGGAATGAGGGGACGGGTAAAGCCTGACAGATAGGAGGCCCCTTGTGTCTACCTGAAGGTACTGTTGTCCCAATGCGGTGGGCATTCGATGCACTGGTGATCGGCTGCTCCAGAGTAGGTTAGGTGCACAAGTTGTTTCTTCACCAATGCTTACACTCTTGGTGGTGGTGGGGGTGGGTGGAGGGGTATTTAAGGAAACTCTCCATAACTGCCTGGCTTCTTGGGGCATTGGTGATGATCCAATGCATTGTCCGTAAGACGCTTGTGAATACAGAGAGCCAGAGTGATGAGGCTTTCGACCTTGGTAACCATCTCCTGGGTAGGCAGCTCATCTTTCAAGTGCTCTGAGAGGCCGGGTGGTACTGGTCCAGCAGCACCTCTGCATTCCAGCTGCACTCTGTCACAAAGGTCCTGAGTTCTACAGTGTGATCTAGCAGATTGTGAGCTTTGGCATAGCTGAAGTATCAGATCCACTTCCTGGATAGTCAAAAGCCTGGTATATCTCAGTGAAATCCTTATTGTCATTGCAGATGATGGCTTCATTATCCCAGTTCAGAGCTCAGCCAGTCACGAGAGATATGAGGAAGGTGACCTTGCTTGGTCAATAGAATACAGAGACAGCTGGATCTCCAAGTATAAGACGCACCGGGACAGGAAGCTGGGGCATCCGATTGGAGATCCATTGAAGTGTCCAGATACAGGAATCTGGGGTTCAGAGGGAGGCGATTGAGTGCTGTGGAGGAGGAGAGTTGGTTGAAAGTGACAGGCAGATGGTCAATAGCTTTCTGCTCCTTCTGGATCATGTGCATGTGTCAGCGGATGACTTCCTTCAGTTGAGCATATTCACCCTGTCAGGAAATGTTGAGAAGGCTTGACCCAAAAGCAAAGCAGTGGAGACGATTCCATGGAGGACAATAACTTTGATAATAAACCGGAAAATAACAAGCCAAGAGGAACCACAAAACATGTGAGAACAGAATCTAAATGCAACAAGGTTAACCTTAGGTAGGGAGAGTAAAAGCTAGGAGCAACTGGTTGAAGCTGGAGTGCCTGTTTGATGAGTGAACAAGGACTGCAGATGAGAACTAGTGTTAAATAGACTACAGGTGATGAGTCTGGTATGAACGGCAGGAAAATCCTGTTATCGGGGTGGAGACTGGGTGGGAGTATGTGCCTGCATGGGTGGTGTCAGCGGGAGCGGACCTCACACTTGTGTAATTAGTTTGGCTCAGCATTTTGGGCTGAAGAGACTTGCTAGTGCTCTGCTGCACAACATTCTGTGTTCCATGTTCCTGGCACTCACTGTGGTGAGGCATTGGGTTTTTGTACTGAAATGGTTTTTACAGCACTGAAGGACCTATGCAAGTCATGGCTGTCAGCAAGTTGCTGAGCTTCCTGGACTCTCTGCATTCTCTATCCCTTCATTACACTACCGGCTTTCTGCTGGAACTCTTGTCTTCACCAGCCTGCAGTACTGTTTCTTTTCTCTTGACTTATGGTGGAGCTTCCTGAAGTGAATTAATCCCTTGTACTTGATTAACTCCTCAAGCTCTTTGTCATTTTCATCAAACTAGGTCTGCTTAGAAAAGAAGTCACAAATCTCTTTACCTCTGGCTATTACGTTAGATTTCAAGTCAGTTTTGTGTGGTAAGCAGCTTCTGTAGACTGGGTGTTTCCATGGAAATTATCTGAGCCATGAAGACATACAGCATGACGATGAGCTACCTTGGTGATGATCAGTTGAAGTTCAACACCAATCTTCTGTTGACAACGTTTTTGTTGATGCTATTGATTTGGGACCACATTGTTAATAGTGTTGATGAGGTGGTGGTCAGTCCAACAGTCACTGCTGCATGCCATGCCATGAGGATATCTTTACAACTCTTTACTTGGACAATAACATCAGCCAGTGTTTGGAACAAGTACTTTTTATGACAAGGCCATGCTCCAAACAACCTTTCAAGAGAAGGACCTTCCTGGTTAATCTTCTCTACTCCCACCTTGCCAGAGGGTTTTGACTCTTCCCACCCATGGTTTGATGCATTTGGAAGGAAATAAGTCTAGGATGTGGACAGAAATTTTCAAGATTTTCATATTTTCCCACTGCTATCTGTAAGGAGTGTGTGTGCTCCCCCTCCCTCATAACTGCATGCATCTCCACTGGGTGCTCAGGGTTCCTCCCACATTCTAAAGACTAACAGATAGAGGAGACCTGATAGAGGTGTATAAGATGATGAAAGGCATTGATTGTGTGGATACTCAGAAGCTATTTCCTACGGCTGAGATGGCTAACACGAGAGGGGACAGTTTTAAGGTGCTTAGAAGTAGGTACAGAGGAGATGTCAGGGTAAGTTTTTTACTCAGAGATTGGCGAGTGTGTGGAATGGGCTGCTGGTGACGGTGATGGAGGTGGATACGATAGGGTCTTTCAAGAGACTCCTGGACAGGTACATGGAGCTCAGAAAAATAGAGGGCTATGGGTAACCTTTGGTAATTTCTAAGATAAAGACAAATTCAGCACAGCTTTGTGGGTCAAAGGGCCTGTATTGTGCTGTAGGTATTCTATGTTTCTAGATGGTTACTAGATTAATTGGGTCACATGGGTGTAATTGGACGACATTGGTTTGTTGGACTGGAAGGGCCTGTTGCCGTGCTTTAGCCCACATACTTGATCCACAGTTCAGGCTGCACATCTGGCCTGTACACCCAATGTTTTCACTGTTCTGACTTTTCAAAATCCTGATTAAAAATCAGCACAAAAAATTGATTATAGTTTCTGAGGGATGTGTTGTGAAACCGTGACAGATCTGTACTAATATTCTCTCTGTGGTGATTACGTATAAAATATGTGGTATGTTTCAAAATGCTTTCTAAGAACATTAAGATTCAAAAGACCAAATAGAAAATGAATAGCAAAGGGAAGGGTTGATTTCTAAAAAGCAGTTTGATACGTTCCAAAGCAAAATAGTGTTTATGTCACAGTCGTAGTTATCACAGTAACAACAATCTTCATAAATCAAATACAAACTACCTTGATACAGTATTTTGGGCCAGTTCAAACATTTAATATTCTGTTAATAGAAAGGGTATAGAACATTGAACATTCTGGCTCAGGGACAGGCACTTTAACCCACAATGTTATGCCGAACCAGATCAATTAGTACGTATCACAAATAAGAGAAAATCTGCAGATGTTGGAAATCCAAGCAGCACACACAAAATGCTGGAGGAACTCAGCAGGCCAGGCAGCATCTATGGAACAGGGTAAACAGATGGCATGTTGGGTCTCAGCGCAAAAGGTTGACTGTTTACTCTTTTCCATAGATGCTGCCTGGCCTGCTGAGTTCCTCCAGCAGATTAGTATGTTTGTTTAGATATGGTTAAATCTAAGGGAGAGTGTCATATTCAGAGGGAAGAGAAGAGTGGCATGTTGAACTTTGTAAAGTAGATTCAGGGCTAGTTGGCATGGTAACTCAATTTTCATTCCTAATACAAAACAGCCAGTCATGGTACTTCGACTATAGAGAAAGTTCTTTACATAAGATGGACCAAGATTTATAGCATCAACTTCTTCCACAAATGAGAAAACAGGTGTCGTCTGTCCACAAACACATTGCTGTTCCATAATAGGCAAATCAAGCAGCATTTCTTCCAGGCTATTGGAATGAAAAATGTGTGCAGATTACTGTTTATATTCTTCCATGGTTACGTAGCTAGGATATGAGTTTACAGGCTTGAATACACCGTAGATGCATATTTTCACACATTAAATGAGGAATGCCTCTTAAGTATAGGAATGTATTAATGTAGGTAGTGTTACAATTGTGCCACAACTCTGAGGGGTCGAAGGGTACAAAGTAGCCCCCTCCTTTTTGAGAATCGCAAGATCGCTATTAATTCAGGTCTGGGACCCAGGAAATGAGAGAGAATCCTCAAGGTTTTGGAATGTGTCCTGGCCTCAGCAAGACAAAGCCATGGATAACGGCTATTGTCTCTTGGAGACGGAATTGTGTATTGAGTACTGTACTATTCATTGAAGCCCTCAGGGGATGACCAGAGTGGGCTGGTTGAGGGATTGCATCATCCCAACCTGATTGACATCTGAGACCCCGTGAGTAAGGATAAAAGAGGGTCTGGGGAACAACCCCTTAAGTCGCACCAGCTAGAAATCCTGTGACAGCGTTTAATAGCGACAGCCGGTGGGGCTCACGTGCGTCCTTTCCCTTTGCTTGGGATTGGGGCCTTACCACGGAAGAACGGCTTAGCTAAAGGAGAGGCCACAAGTGACCGGCCACACCAACGGAACTCTCAAAGGATCGAAATCATAAAAAGGAAAAGCTGGCAAGTTTCTAAAAATCTCTCTCTTGACTCCAACCAAAGGCTGCAGCCTGAATGAACTGAGTGACTTTTATATTTCCATCGGACAATACATTATCCCCTAGACAACAATAGAGCATATTTCTTATTATTATTATACCAGCACTTTTAGATTTAGTATTGATGACGTAAATTATCTGTATGTTTGCATTGATATTATTTTTGTGTATTTTTACTAATAAATACTGTTAAAAATAGTACCATCAGACTTCAACGGACCTCTCTATCTTTGCTGGAAAGTGACCCAGTTACGGGGTTCGTAACAGTAGCCAAATCCAAATACGTGGTGATCACAATCCCACATTAATGCACAGTCATCTCCTGTTTTCAGGTCTTAGGTGTCCTGTTTTTCCTGAGTCCTTGGTTGGCCAGAATCTATAACACTTCTTGGAAAGTACTTTGAAGTTTTTCAGAGAAGACAAAACAAAGATATGAGCACAGCCAAATTCAAAGCCTAAAGTTAGAATTGGCTGGCTGATCGGAAAAATAAAAGCCCTCAGGATCTGAGAAAAGTGACACATTAATTTCAAAACTGGCAGAGAACTGGAATATTGAATGGAAGATCAGTGACTGGAAGGCTCTTGGCTATGAGATTTTGGAGTGTTCAATGAAACAACTCCAGTTGTTTGTGATTAGGGTAAATGCAGGTGCTAAGACTAGAGGAGTGCAGATGGCATTAAAACTGGCATAACAGAGAAGAAAGTTCAAGAATACTGAAAGGCAATGAAACATGGCAAGTGGAAATCAATTCAGAATAATATAAAGTATAACATAAGAGGAAACCTGTCAAGATAAGGGACTAAATAATAACTGGTACAATAAAATGTAGAGCAGAAGAGCAAAGTAGCCTTAGAAGCCACAGATCCTGAAAGGTGGCAGGATATAAAGTGAATAAGAAGATACACACGAGGAAATCTGCAGATGCTGGAAATTCAAACAACAACACACACAAAATGCTGGTGGAACACAGCAGCCAGGCAGCATCCATAGGGAGAAGCGCTGTCGACGTTTCGGGCCAAGAACCTTTGTCAGGACTAACCGATAAGAAGATATACAGGCTACTTTATTGACTGGTCACTGTGAAAAGAACAATAAAAGAACAGGGGGAACATGCTTGAGCATATCAAGGACTAATTCTCAAATGAAGTTCAGTATCCACTTCTGTTGACCACACCACAAGATTTTTTTTAAATTTATATTTGTTTGTAACCATTGTTTGTCTTAATTGACCATGCCCATTTGTTCTTGAGAAGCTGGTGGTGAGGCACTTCTTGAACCCTTTAGTCTTTCTGAAGTGTTCTTATAATGCCCTGAATAAGGAGCTCCAGAGCCAACAGCAAGCCACAAAAAGGAATAAGACCACACGATATAGGAGCACCATTAGTCCATTCGGCCCATTGAGTCTGTTCTGCCATTTCATCATGGCTGATTCAATTTTCCTCTTAGCCCCAATTTCCTCAAGGGCCAACTTACAAATCACATTAACAACAATACACAGCACAAAGTACAAATAACACATATGGTTACAATTTCAGAAAAACATACAGTCACAAACATTATATATCGCAAGTCCCTGAGCGCTCAGCTTGTTCTTCTAGTGAGCAAGTAACAAGAGCAGCACCAAAGGGAGGGGCCAGCCCAAAAGAGATTGCAGTGCACCCACAGAGGTGTCTGCCACACTGCCTCAGCACCTCCCACTGAACAACTCCAACAGACGACCCCGCCGCTTAGGCCTTGTCCCTGCCATAACTGAAGCAATGCAGCTGCTTCACAATCGGTCTCGCCAATAAACCAGTGAACTTGCAGTGTTCTATTTTAGCAATGTCCAACAGGTTTCATTTGCCACTTTCTTGACCATTTTCCTAATCCAAGTCCTTCTGCAGCCTTCCTGTTTCCTTAACACTACCTGCCCCTCCACCAATCTTCACATCATCTGCAATCCTGGCAACAAAGCCATCTATTCCATTACCTAAATCATTGATATACAGCATAAGAAGAAGCAATTCCAACATGGATCCCTGCGGAACACCACTAGTCACTGGCAGCCAGCCAGAAAAGGATCCTTTTATTCCCACTCGCTGCCTCCTATGAATCAACCAATGCTCTAACCATGCAAGTAACTTTCCTGTAATACCATGGGCTCTTAACTCAGTAAGTAGCCCCATGTGTAGCACCTTGTCAAAGCCTTTCTGAAAGTCCAAATATACAAAATCCACTGCATCCCCTTTATCTTTATCTACTTGTAATCTCCTCAAAAATTCCAACAGGTTTGTCAGACAAGATTTTCCCTGAAGGGAACCATGCTGACTTTGCCCTTTCTTGTGTTGTGTCACCAAGTACTCCAAAACCTCCAACATCTTCCCAACCATTGAGGTCAGGCTAACTGGTCTATAATTTCCTTTCTGCTGCTTCCCTCCTTTCTTAAAGAGTGGACCAATATTTGCAATTTTCCAATCCTCCAGAACAATGTCAAACTCCAATACTTCTTGAAAGATCTAATGCCTCCACAATCTCTACCGGTACCTCTTTCAAAACACTAGGGTGCAGTTCATATGGTCCAAGTGACCTACGTACCTTTAAGTCCTTCAGCTTTTTGAGCACCTTTTCTTTGTAATATTAACTGTACTCACTTCTCTTCCTTCACACCCTTCAACACCTGACACACTATTAATGTTTTCCACAGTGAAGACTGATGCAAAATACTCATTTATTTCATCTGCCATCTCCTTGCTCCCCGTTATTATTTCTCTGGCCTCATTTTCTAGAAGTCCTAAATCCACTCTCACCTCTTTTATTTTTGTAACTGGGTGACTATCAAATGCTATTCAATGTCGTTAAAAGTGTACTTGTGCATTCATCAGGGCAAAGCTGGTAGGGCATTGGAATCGAGTTCCCCAGAGGTACTGAGCTTGCTAAGGAAAGGTGAGCATTAATTTACGATATCCATGTGAATTTGTTTATGCTTGTCGGCAATTCGAGAATATCGGTAATTTGACACATTTTACATATAGGTGCTTTAGATTTTCATGAGTAAAGAACTCGACGCTGGATAGCGTGGCTTGCAAATTTCCTCACCGGCCAAGTAGGTCAGTCTTCCTGTAATTTCACTACCAGGCAATATCTTGTAAAAGTTGTGCCTAAGTGTCCCTTTTGTCTAACCTTATTGTATCATGACTGATTGTGAACGTAACCGCGTAACATGAATGTTTGGTCTCCATTCGGGGGTTCAGCACGTGTGTACTAAAAAGTAGTAGACATCTTAGATGAGATATATCTGCTTACATTTTTCGCTGCTATGTATAAGGTACAGGGCTGGGGGGATTCTAATGTTGTTTGTATTGTGTTCCTTCAGAATTGCTACTACCGTATTAGTACTGTATCAGTTTTGTGCGATTTTCTTTGCATTTTTATACTACATACACAATTGGTGGATACACAAGTGTGTGGATCGAAGGTTAAGCAGAAATTGTAATGGCAGGTCCTGATTGTAAAGTCGTTCGTTTTGCTTTAAGACCCTCTTCTGGCACTTAAACATCTAAAACAGATAAAGGAATTAAAACACAAAAAAGTAGGTGTTGTCCTGAGTGTGTACTTTTTCCCAGGCTACAACCTTTGGTACCAGGAATGGGGCTTATTTCCAACCCAGTGTAGTGGGTATGTAGTATAATCTACAATACCTAACACAGTAGTGGTGAAGAGAGGACCGTGTTCCCGTTGGGTGGAAGGAGAAAGCGCCTGTTGCCTCGTGGAGAGCGTGATGGAGCCTCAGGACCAGGCCGGGACATCAGCGACTGACGTCAGGACACAGAGCGGTGACATGGATCCAGGGAACGGTGGGCCGTGAAGCCATCACGTTTGCAACAAAGGACGGCAGCAACTCTGTTTGCAAGCTTGTGTAAACTTTAAAGACTTGAGCTTTTACTGTGTCACGCTCAGAGGCCAACCCAGTTGAACTTTATTTGAATGAGCAAATTAGGGAATTGCGTAGTAGGTAAGATGAAGCCATGGCAACCATAGATACGTTAAGCAAAAGGTCCTATGTGTATGTCCCAAGGGAAAGTCACATTGTTCCATTTACAGGGGATGTTGAGAAAGATGGGAGGTCTGTTGACGACTTTATTGAAGAAGTACAACGTGCACTTCATAGTAGAAATCAGTCTGACCAGGGTCAGTATGACTTTGTCATGTCCCTGCTCAGGGGTGCAGCCTTAGAGGAAGCACGTATGCGCAGTGATGCTGGGGAAGACTGGGCCGATGACTTGTTCATCTAGGGCTGTCCTTTAAGTCCTTTATTATTTGACATTGCCCTGGAGCCATTGGCAACTGCTATTCGTGATTCACCTAATATATTTGGCATTATTCGTGGGAACGGGACGCATAAAATATCATTATATGCAGGTGATCTGTTGTTATATATTTCTCACCCAGAGAAATCCATTCCTGCGGTAATAACTCTACTTGCCCAGTTTAGTAGTTTTTCTGGGTATAAATTGAATCTTGATAAGAGTGTGCTTTTCCCATTAAATATGTAAATCCCTATTTATAGACAATCAACATTTAGATTGGTTTGTAGCGATGTGCTACACACAGTGCTGAAATAACGACATGCAGTCGGTAAGTCGTTTGGAGACTAGTTTATTCAAACTTCGCGGCGCTGGCATTTAAATCCCTAGCGCCCGCCCTCTCTGGGCGGAAGTGACGTCAGAGGTGCATTACCAAAGTCTCCTCCAGCACACTGGCTATTTGTGAGTCGGTTCGCCTGCGCAGAAAGTGGGTCGCCACATAACCGCTCCCCCAGAACCGGTGATACACCCCCCCAATGTCCATAGTCTAGATCAGCCTCTGTTTGGGAGGTCTGCCTCTGCGCCGCGGTGCCCGAACCTCGACCGGCTGTGCCAAGTCCACATGGGCTGGTTTGAGTCGGTCCACTGTGAAAACCTCCTCTCTCCCCCCAATGTCCAGAACGTACGTGGACCCGTTGTTGTTGATCACCTTGAACGGCCCTTCGGACGGCCGCTGTAGAGGTGTCCAGTGTCCGCCCCTCCGTACAAACACAAACTTACAGCTCTGCAGCTCTTTGGGTACATGGGTCAGAATGTGGTGCTGTACCCCATGTCTGGGCATGGCTGCCATGAACTGCGGTGCCAGAATCGATGGAAATTCCACCAGGATTCTGGTGAATTTGTTGTCTTACAGCATGATGGAGTCCAGGTGTGTGGCCAGCAACTTGGCTTCACCCAGAGAGAACATCTGGAAAGTCTCGGCATGTACCAGTCTTTTCCCTTGCAAGTCGACCAGCAGGCTGTGAGCTCACAAGAAGTCCACCCCCGGAAGTGGTTGGGCCACCACGGCCAGTGTGAAGTCCCACGTGACCCGGCTGACACCGAACTGCAGCTGCACTGTTCGGGTGCCAT
Source organism: Hypanus sabinus (assembly GCF_030144855.1). NCBI lineage: Eukaryota > Metazoa > Chordata > Chondrichthyes > Myliobatiformes > Dasyatidae > Hypanus > Hypanus sabinus. Next base: position 38,036,332 of record NC_082711.1, read on the forward strand.
AGGTCCGTATCGTGCTGCCGTTTGCGGCCCTCAGGGTGGGTCCTGGCTTCCTGTTGCAGGTGTCGTACCCCGTCGGGGGCAAGACGCTGATCTCCACTCCGGTGTCGACCAAGAAGCGGCATTCTGACTGTTTGTCCCAGACGTACAAGAGGCTGTCCTGGTGGCCAGCCGCCATAGTCATTAGCGGCTACTGGCCCTGGCCCTGGCCCTTGCAGGACGGGCGACAACAGCGGGCTTTTGTGCCCCATCGCTGGTGGTAGAAACACCACTGTTCACTGGCCTCCTCACTCCTGCCTCTGTGTTGTGTGCACCCCCCTGCCAGGCCTGGTCTGGTCCGCTGTTGGGCGCGTGGCCTGGTAATCTGACCGACGGACGCCACGCTCTCCCTCTTGGCTTTCCACAGCACGTCTCCCCGGGCCTCCACCTTCCGGGGGTTGCTGAAATCTGCGTCAGCCAGCAGCAGACGTATGTCCTGGGGCAGTCGCTCTAGGAATGCCTGCTCAAACATGAGGCAGGGCTTGTGTCCATCAGCCGGGGACAGCATCTCGTTCATCAATGCTGACGGCAGTCTGTCTCCCAAACTGTCCAGGTGAAGCAGGTGGGCACCTCGCTCACGCCGTGAGAGGCCAAAGGTCCCAATGAGCAACGCTTTGAATGATTCATATTTGCCTTCTTCCGGGAGCGACTGTATGAAATCTGCAACCTGGGCGGCCATCTCCTGGTCAAGGGCACTCACCACGTGGTAGTAACATGTGGAATCGGAGGGTATCTGCCGAATCTGGAACTGGGCTTCTGCTTGGCTAAACCACATGCGTGGTCGCAGCGTCCAGAGAGTCGGCAGTTTGAGCGAAACTGCGTGAACAGGCGAAGAGCCAGTCATCTTTCGTCCAAATCCCGCTTGGACCGTCGGGGTCACCAATGTAGCGATGTGCTACACACAGCGCTGAAATAATGACACGCAGCCAGTAAGTCGTTTGGAGACTAGTTTATTCAAACTTCGCGGCACTGGCATTTAAATCCCTAGCGCCCGCCCTTTCCAGGCGGAAATGATGTCAGAGGTGCATTACCAAAGTCTCCCCTCGCGCTGGCTATTCGTGAGCCGGTTCGCCTGCGCAGAAAGTGGGTCGCCACAGGCTACTGATTATTTTACTTATTTAGGGGTTAAAATTACTAAGGATATATTTAAAGTTAATTTTTACCTTTAATTGATCATGTTAAAAAACTGCTTACTAAATGGTCCCCACTGTCCTTATCTTTGATCGGTAGAATTAATGCTATTAATATGTTTATTTTACCTAAATTTCTGTATCTATTTCAGGCAGTATCAATTTTTATTCCTAAATCCTTTTTTGATACTGTCGATTCTAAAATTTCTTCATATATGTGGCAATATAGAAATCCAAGGTTAAGAAAGAAATATTTACAGAAATCAAAAAAGGAAGGCGGTTTGGCTCTGCCGAATCTTAGATTTTATTACTGGGCAATTAATATTTGATATTTAACATTTTGGACACAAGAGATGGATGAAACTGAATCTCCGTGATGGATGAACCTCGAGCAGGAGTCTGCCCAGGGGTTTTCATTGGCTCCTATTCTAGGAGCTGGGCTTCCCTTTGGATTTACTAAATTGAATAAACAAATTATAAATCCAATAGTTAAAAATACAATATGAATATGGTTTCAATTCCATAATTTTTTTGGATTGAATAATTTTATCCTGTCAAGCTCTGTTATAGCTAACTTTTCTTTCCAAACTTCTAGAATTGATCAAGCCTTTTTGTTATTGAAAACAAAAGGAATAACATTTTCGTGATTTATTTATGGATGATTGTTTTATCTCTTTTGAACAGTTGTCTAATGAATATAATTTGTCTAGATCACACTTTTTCAGATATCTACAGATTAGAAACTTTCTGAATGCTACTTTACCTACCTTTCGGATATCACATCCAATCGAAGTTACAGAGAAAATCTTGGGTTTAAACCCCTTTCAGAAGAGTTTAATAGCAATTATTTATGATTTGATTATGAAAATACGTCTAGGTACTTCTGATAAAATTAAGAATGAGTGGGAAAGAGAAATTCAAATATCTTTATCTACAGAGGAATGGGAGAAAATTCTTAAACTAGTTAATACTTCATCAATGTGTGCCAGACACGCTTTGATACAATTTAAGGTGGTTCATAGGGCTCATATATCCAAGGATAAGTTAGTACGTTTCTACCATCATATAAACCCTGTTTGTGATAGATGTAATTCTGAAGTAGCTTCTTTGACACATATGTTCTGGTCGTGCCCTCTGTTAAGAAAATATTGGAAAGATATTTTTGGTATTATTTCAGCAGATCTTTGTGTTGACTTAAAACCTCATCCTATTACTGCAATCTTTGGACTACCAGTGATAGATTCTAGTCATTTATCCTCATCAGCTTGTAGTTTAATTGCTTTCATGACATTAATAGCCAGAAGATGGATTTTATTTAAATGGGAAGATTCCAATCCACCTACCACATTTCAATGGTTTTCCCAAACGATTGCACGTTTAAATTTGGAAAAGATTAGGAGCAGTACTATGGACCCCTCGGTTAAATTCGAAGAAACTTAGAAGCCATTTATTCAATATTTTCATATGATATAAGTTGACCCTTTCTGAATCCTTTTATCAGTAATTTTTTATGGATAGAGGAGCAGAGTTAAATGACAAAATATAATTTTAACCGATGAATTATGGCAGCCCAATCTTTGTTTTTTTTGGGTTAGTTTGTTTTAGTTTGGGCTTTTTTTCTCTTTTTCTCTTTTTTTATAATTATAATTATCTTTTTCATGGTTTATTACTAGAGATTGGGAGGTTAGACTTCATTTGTTACCTGGAATACGTGTTTCTGCATGTTAACCGTTATTAATGTATTCCTGATCTCTACACATTAGTATTAATATTGTTTATTGGAAACTTAATAAAAAGATTGAAAAAGAAAAGACTTGTTCACCTATCTCAGGGAAGCTTTTAGAGACAAGCGTAGTGCACCCCAGAGGTGGCATAGCTTCTACTGTCGCAAACAGCGTGAAGGTGAAGATGTAAGAGAGTTTTCACATGCCCTAGCCCAACCTCTTAACTTGATACTGAAGCACTGACCTGACGCCGTGACCAATAAGAGGGTGGTACTAAGAGATCAATTTATAGAGGGGATCAGGGATCCTTCCCTCAGAAGGGAGCTCCACAGGTTCGTGCAGAACCACCCTGAGTCCTCAATGATAGAAGTGAGAGAGGAGGCTCGCCTGTGGCTCGCAGAGGAGCCCCTGGGAAATACGATGTCTGGAAGGTCAAAGTCTAGCAGTAGCCAGGCACAGTGCTCGATTGTTAAAGCTCAGGAGCCTGAGTCTGTCACACTAGATGACGTCCTTAAGGTAGTCGCAGAGCAGGGCAAAACCCTTTGTGAATTGACTCAAGCAGTGAAAGATCTCGCTGTACAGAGGGATTTTACACACGCTACTCGCAGCAGACGTAATTTACAGCCTAGCTTCACAGAAGATAGGACACCAATATGTTTCAAGTGTCAGGTGGGAGGGCATTTGGCCAAGAATTGCCCACAGAAGCGGGGTGCAAGGGAAGTGGAGTCTGCATCCTTCTGCCCTCAAGAGATTGGGAGTCGGGGAATTTGACAGACCTCATAGATACGGAGGAGGTACCGCTATCCTCCTGCAACACGCTGCAACACGCAATAAGAACATGTCCAGTTGTTGAGCTTGAAATATCAGGTGTCCCTGTCCGTTGTCTGTTGGACACAGGTAGTCCAGTAAGCACCCTGACTGAGAAGTTCTTTTGCAAACATTTGAATGGAGAGGACGAGGATATGTTGTCCACTGCTGGCTGGCTTAGGCTGACAGCTGCAAATGGTCTTGATATTCCTTACCTGGGGTATCTAGAGCTAGAGGTTCGAGCAACGGGCATAAAGATACCAAATTGAGGCTTCCTAGTAGTCAGGGATCCTGGTGGCACTGTATTGTAGGCATGAACATTATCAGCCAGTGTGGGCAAACTTGTCTACACAGAGTTTGACACCGTCCTAGAAGGAAAGCTGGACTCTGATCGGAGAGATGTTTTCCAGAAAGTGCAGGTGCACACTACTGTATGGGGAAAAGATACTGAGCACATACCTGCTGGATCTGTAATCACTGACAATAACCCCCTATCCCACTTGAAAACTGCCAAGTTGGGCACAGTGAAGCAGAGATGGATCTCTCAATTGTCAGGGTTTGACTTCGATGTCCAGTATCGTCCGGGCTGGAGCAATACCGTGGCTGATGCTCTCTCTAGGCAGCCCTTTGCAGGGGAACCTGAGCCTGTCTCAGAGGATGCAGAGTTTGATGGGTCTGTGGTGATCTGTAGTTTGATCAGTCGTGGCCACCACTCTTGACCCGGCACTGGTTAACAGCAGGTCTTAACAGCTGTAGGGTTAAGCAGATTTGAGCTTGGGAAGCTGGTACTAGTGATGTAAGTGGTCCAATGCACCGGAACACTCCAACGCTAGCTGTACACCAGGGCCGATTGAGGGATGCGCATGCCAGAGCAAAAGAATACTCTGAACAGAAGGCAGTAGCACGCATTGCTTGGCAGGAGGACAAAGTGTACTGTCCCAAAGTTGAGGTGAATGCGCTGGTTTACCTGAGGAACAGACCATTAGGCCGTAATAAGATACAGGATGCGTGAAACCCAACTGTCTACAGGGGGTAGAGGTACTGGGCAACACATACACTGTGGAACCTTGGGAGGGTGGGCCTAACAAGATGGTGAACAGGGTAGACATCAGGCCCTGTGAGAACCATCCCAATCCAATTCCCCAAAGGAGACTGCAAACTCCAGTAACCCAGGCCAGCTCGCCCCTGGGGCAGGAATCAGATTCTGAGGATTCAGAAAATGGTGTGATAGTGTTAGAAGATATGTCATAACAGGGTGTACAGAGCCTTGACCCTAGCCTAGACAGCATATCTTCTGAAAACGCGACACCTTCTTGGACTGAGACTGGGGAGCCGACGACTGCTAATGCAGGAGTGGAGGTCAGTAGCCCTCCTGGGGCAGCACCCCGCAGGAGTAAACGAGTAAGTGCTGGACAGCACCCTAACCCACATCGCCAACCAAGGTCAATCCTGGCTGAGGCCTCCATAAGTCCGGCTGCAGTGTCTGAGATGCTGGCTAGTCTTAGTTCAGTTCTCTTTAGAGAAGCAGTTAAGGAGTTTAAAAGTACCCTTGTAGTGAGCGAGTAATCGAGGACAATTACTTGAATGCAGGGGAGAATGTAACCAGGTGACTATCAAATGCTATTCAGTATCGTGAAAAGTGTACTTGGGCATTCATCCGGGTAATGCTAGAATAGGCGTCTGTGCCTTTTAAGTGGAAATGGTGACATCATTACACACGCGCGGGATAGTGGGGAGACTATTTTGTTTTCTGCTGCCAAAGCTGTTGGGGCGTTGGAATCAAGTTCCCCCAGAGATGCTAGGTATGGTGAGGAAAGGTGAGCATTAATTTACAATATCCATGTGAATTCATTTATGCTTGTCGGCAACTTGAGAATATCAGTAATTTGACATGTTTTACATGTGGATGCTTTAGATTTTCATGAGTAAAGAAATCAACGCTGGACAGCATGGCTCACGAAGTTCCTCACCGGCCAAGTAGGTCAGTCTTCCTGTAATTTCACTACCAGGCAATATCTTGTAAAAGGCTAGGCAACTTTGACCGCTCCTTTCAACGGATGCTGCCCGACCTGCTAAGTTCATCCAGCTTTTTTGTATGTCTTAATATCTTGTAAAAATTGTGCCAAAGTGTACCTTTTGTCTATCTTTATTGTATCATGACTGATTGTGCATGTAACCGCGTAACGTGAATGTTTAGTCTCCGATCGGGGGTTCAGCACGTGTTTACTAAAAAATAGTAGTCATCTTAGATGAGGTGTATTTGCTTACATTTTTCACTGCTATGTATAAGGTACAGGGTTGGGGGGATTCTAATGTTGTTTGTATTGTGTTCCTTCAGAATTGCTACTACCGTATTAGTTCCATATTAGTACTGTATTAATTTTATGCGATTTTCTTTGTATTTTTACACTGCATACACAATTGGTGGATACACAAGTGTGTGGATCGAAGGTTAAACGGAGATTGTAATGGCAGGTCCTGATTGTAAAGTCGTTCGTTTTGTTTCTCTTCTGGCACTTAAACATCTAAAACAGATAAAGGAATTAAAACCCGAAAAAGTAGTTGTTGTCCTGAGTGTGTACTTTTCCCCGGGCTGCAACATTTTTATATACATGAGAAAGCTTTTTCTATCCACCTTGATATTGTTTGCTAGCTTGCTTTCCTATTTCATCTTTTTCCTCCTAATGATTCTTTCTATAGGTTTTTTAAAGTTTCCCAATCTTCTGTCTTCTTGCTTTGTTGTATGCCTCTCTTTTGCTTTTACATTAGCTTTGACTTCCCTTGTCAGCCACAATTGTACTATTTTGCTATTTGAGTATTTATTTGTTTTTGGACTACATCTATCCTGCACCTTCCTCATTTTTTCCAAAAAGTCAAGCCATTGCTGCTTGCTGTCAACCCTGCCAGCATCTCCTTCCAATTTACTTTAGCCAACTCCTCTCTTCTACCACTGTAATATTGCAATGTCACTTTACTTTCTCCCTATCAAATTTCAAGTTGAACTCAATCATATTGTGATCATTGTTTCCTAATGGTTCCTTTACCTTAAGCTCCCCAATCACCTCTTGTTCATTACATAACAGCCAATCCAGAATAGCTGATCCCTTAGTAGGCTCAACAACAAACTACTCTAAAAAGCCATCTCATAGGCACTCAACAAATTCACCCTCTTGAGATCCATTACCAACCTAATTTTCTCAATCTACCTTGCATTCTAAAATCTCCTATGACTATCATAATATTACCCTTTTGGCATGCCTTTTCTATTTCCCATTGTAATCTGTAGTCAACATCCCATCTACTATTTAGAGGCTTGTATATAACTCCCATCAGGGGCTCTTTTCCCTTTATCCTTGGTCAATGGTAAAAGATTTCACCATTAATCATCAAAGTCAGTTGGTTGGACATTCTCACGCTGATGATCTTTGCACACCTCTTGTGTTGAGCAATGTCACTCATCACCAAACAGCCCACCTCCAAATGCTGTTTTGCTTTTGCTGCTTCACTGAGAGGCTGTGATTGGAATTAAACATTATTCAATAATCAACAAGAAGTTCATAAGATATAGTAGCAGAATTTGGCCATTTGGCCCATTAAGTCAGATCAGCCATTTCATCATGGCTGGTTCATTTTTCCTCTTGGCTACAATCTCCTGCCTTCTCTCCATATGCTCTCATGCCCTGTCTAATCAAGAATCTATCAACCTCTGCCTTAAGACATTGCAGCAGCCATCATCTGAGTGGACAGAGTCTGAGTGGTGACCTTGAGGCTTTAGAGCTCTTCGAGGTTTCCACGAAGAGAAGCTTCAGTCAGAGAAAGCTAAGGAAAGAAAAGCTCAAGTGTTTTTGTTCTCTTCATTATATCTGCTGAGCTAGGACAGCAGGGATGACAGGCAGGATAGTGGAGAGCTCCTCTTGTAGGATGTGGGAAGGCAGGGAAATCTCCAGTGTCCCTGATGACTACAACTGCAAGAGATGCACCCAGCTGCAGATTCTAACAAACCACGATAATGAGTTGTTGGAACTGCATGAACTCCGAATCATTCAGGAGGCTGAGAGTGTGATAGATAGGATATAAAGAGAGGTGGTTACACCCAAGGCACAGGACACAGGAAACTGAGTGACAGTCAGGAAGGGGAATGGGGTTCAGGAGCAGTGCAGGGTACTCCTGTCGCCATCCCCCGCAACAACAGGAATATTTGGATACTGTCCGGGCAGGGGTGACCTACCCTGTGACTCAGAAGGGAAGGGCGGGAAGAGACATGCTGTGGTGACAGGGGGTTTGATAGTTAGGGGAATGGAAAGGAGGTTCTATGGGTGAGAACGAGATTCCAAGATGATACATTGCTTCCTGGGTGCCGGGGTCCAGGATATCTCATTTCAGGTCGAGTCCTAGCATTCTTAAGTGGGAGGGTGAACAGCCAGAAGTCGTGGTCCACATAGGTATCAATGACATGGGTAGGATAAGTGACAAGGTTCTGCATAGGGAGTTAGGTGCTATGTTAAAGGGCAGGACTTCCAGGGTTGTGATCTCCAGACTGATACCCATGTCACATGCTAGTGAAGAAGGCACTAAGAAGATTATATCATTTAGTACGTGGCTAAGGAGTTGGTGTAGGAGAGAGGACATAAGATTTTTGGATCATTGGGCTCTCTTCCAGGGAAGGTGGGACGTGTACAGAAGTGGAATTAATATCCTAGTGGGAAGGTTTGTTGATGCTGCACTGTGGGGTTTAAACTGGAGTTGCAGGGGGATGAAACCAGAGTGCCAGGACAGTGAGTGGAGAGGTAGTAGAGGCAGATAAGACCTCAAACAAAGTTAGGAATCAAAAGTTTGAGCATGGTGTGACCAGTGTCCTGAGCTGCATTTATTTCAATGCAAGAAGTATTGTAGGAAAGGTGGATAATAGAGCTGAAGATGTGGTAGCTGGTTTACAAACAGAGGCAATGTGTAGTGAGTAGGGGCTGTTGATGGGGCAAAATTGCAGTCAACAGGATGTGTTGCAACGAAAAAGGCAGACAAAATCGAAAAGGGTGAATGCAGGACTGAAGGTATTGTATTTGAATGCGCACAGTGTACAGATAGATGAACTTGCAGCACAGTTGCAAATAGGCAGGTATGATATTGTAGGCATCCTGAGTCATGGCTGAAAGAAGATTATAGCATGGAGCTAAAATGTCCAAGGTACACATTGCATTGAAAGGACAACCAGGAAGGCAGAGGAGGTGGCATTGCTGCGTTGGTACAAAATGAAATCAAATCATTAAGGATAGAGCTAAGGAACTGTAAGGGTAAAAATACCCTGTTGGGAATTAATGGGAGCTGATGGGAGTTACAATGGGAAATTTAAAAATGCTTGCCAAAAGGGTAATGTTACAATGGTCATGGGGGACTTTAATATGCAGGTAGGTTGTGTAAGTCAGGTTGGTGCTGGATTCCAGAAGGGGGAATTTCTAGAGTGCCTTTTTAGAGATGGCTTTTTAGAGCAGCTCATGGTGAGCCTACTAGAGAATCCATTATTCTGGATTGGGTGTTGTGCAATGAACCAGAATTGATTAGAGAGCTTAAGGTAAAAGAAACCTAAGGGGCCAGTGATCATAAAATGATAGAATTCACCGTGAAATTTGAGAAGGAGAAACTAAAGTCAGATGTATCAGTATTAAAGTGGGAGTAAAAGGAATTGCAGAGGCATGAGAGAGGAGTTGGCTAGAACTGATTGGAAAAGAACACTGGCAGGGATGACAGCAGAGCAGCAGTGGCTAGAATTTCTGAGAGCAATTTGAAAGGCACAAGATATATGCATCCCAAAGAGGAAGAAGTATTCTAAAGGAAAGATAACATAACCGTGGCTAACGAGAGAAGTCAAAGCCAAAGAGAGGACATACAATAGAGCAAAACTTATTGGGAAGTTAGAGGATTGGAAGCTTCTAAAAGCCAACAGAAGGCAACTAAAAAGTATTAAGAAGGAAAAGATGGAACAAAAAGTAAGCTAGCCAATAATATTAAAGAAATACCAAAATTTCTTCAGATACATAAAATGTAAATGAGAGGGGAGAGTGGATATCGGACCACTGGAAAACAATGCTGGAGAGAGGTAGTAATGGGGGACAATGAAATGGTGGACAAACTGAATAAGTATTTTCCATCCATCTTCAAGGAGGAAGATAGCAGAAGTTCCAGGTGTCAGGAGTTATGAAGCGTGTGAAGTTACCATAACCAGAGAGAAGATTCTTGGGGAACTGAAAGGTCTGAAAGTAGATAAGTCTCCTGGATCAGATGGAAAGATGTCTGAAGGAAGTGGCTGAAGAGATCTTGGAGGCATTACTAATGACCTTTCAAGAATCTCCAGATTCTGGAATGGTTCCAGAAGACTGGAAAGTTGCAAATGTCACTCCACTCTTCAAGAACGGAGAGAGGCAGAAGAAAGGAAACCATAGGCCAGTTAATCCAACCTCTGTGGTTGGAAGATGTTGGAGTCAATTATTAAGGATGAGGTCTCAGGGTACTTGGAGGCAATGATAAAATAGGCCATAGTCAGTATTGTTTTCTCAAGGGAAAATATTGCCTAAAAGATCTTGGAATTCTTTGAAGAAATAACAAGCAGGATAGACAGTGGATAATCGATCGATGTTGTGTACTTTGATTTTCAGAAGGCCTTTGACAAGGTGCCACACACGAGCCTGCTCAACAAGATAAGAGCCCTAGGTATTATAGGAAAGATTCTAGCATGGATAAAGCAGTGACTGATTGGCAGGAATCAAAGTGTAGGAATAAAGGGAGACTTTTCTGGCTGGCTGCCAGTGCAGTGGTGTTCCACAGGGGTCTGTGTTTGGACTTTTTTATGTTATACTGTATGTCAGTGATTTGGATGATGGATTTGATGGCTTTATTGCAAAGTTTGAAGACAATGTGAAGATAGGTGGAGGGTAGGAAGTTCTGAGGAAGTAGAGAGGCTACAGGAGGACTTTGACAGATTAGAAGAATGACAGATGGCATACAGTGTTGGGAAGTGTATGGTCATGCACTTTGGTAGAAGAAATGAAAGAGTTGACTATTTTCTAAATGGAGAGAAAATGCAGAAAAACTGAGGTGCCAAGGGACTTAGGAGTCTTATGGTCTATAGTCTTAAACATACCTAATGGCTTGGCCTCCACAGCTGGCTGCGGCAGCAAATTCCACAGAAATCACCACTTCTGATCTAATGATAAAGGGAACAGAAGTTTACTTGACCTGGGATACTGTATGTCTGGAACTCCTCCACCAGTGCCCCAAAGCTAATATAATTAGCCTCTGACAACTAGAATGATCTTCCTTTGTGTAATGTAAGAAACCAAGATTTTTTTTCCTTCATTTCCATTTACTTCAGTTCTATCAGAACTTCCTGATGGCACTTCAGTCAAATCTTGCCAATATCAAGAGCAGCATCTATTATTAAACATCTTATGCTCTAAGGTCGTATTGAGATCCGAAGATAAGTGATCCTGGTGAAAATCTAATTGAACATAGGTGCAAAAATGATCCATTAGTGCCAGTTGATAGTATTATCAACTACATCTCCACCATCATACTAATAGTTCAAGACAGACTGCTAATGCAGTATAGGCTGGATTTTACTTGTCTTGCTCTTTATGGATAAGATGATACTGGGCACTTTTCCGCAGTCAGGTGAATGCCAGTGTTGTAACTACTGTTTCCTCTAAGTCACATGTGCGTATGGCTCCACAGTAACTGAAATGCTCATATGGCCTTTGTTGCTGCCCTAAAGGATTTTTTTTCCATATAATGTTGATATAAAGTGCCCACCCAGTTTTCAGGTCATGTAAAGATTTCCTGCTCAGAACAATGGCTGGTCTGTGTAGCTGTTAAAAAGGGGTCATTTGCTGTAACATACTGGAAATGTTTAGCTAGAGGTGCTTGTCTGAGAATGCAACCCTTCAGTAATACAGCAAAAAATCTATCCCTTTGTTGTATGCATTCTTCAACTTTTTCCATGAATACCCTGTCATTTTTGCCCCCTCCCTTTTCTTTCATCCTCCATTCTGATTCCCCTCTTACCTCTGCTTTACTCCTCAACCTACCAAGTGCCTTCCATCTCTCCTGTATCAGATTCGTCCTTCTTCAGCCTTATACCTTTGCCATCTATACTGCCCAGCTTCTCACTCCATCACACTTCTCCCCCTCCATTTTACTTCAGCCATCACCTTCTAGCTTATATTCCTTTCCCTCCCTGCACCTCCTTACTTTGACTTCTTCCCCTTACCTTTCCAGTCCTGAAGAATATTCTCAACCCCTAATGCCAACTGTTTATTTATTTTCATGGATGCTGCCTGACCTGCTGAGTTCCTCCAATATTTTGTATGTGGTACACTGGATTTTCAGAATCTGCAGACTCGCTTGCGTTTACGATTTACCCAGTAGATATAAGGTGGCTCATAGTTGATGGGAAAGACTAGAGCAGTGACTATGTGGGATTACTAATACCGTTGAAACACTCTGGTTTCATTGGCTGCGTAAGTCTAGGGAAGACCATCTCTGGCCCTGCCAAATGTGTGAGCTTGAGGTATGAACCCAGCCCGGAACCCCCTGTTTGGGTGGATGCTGCATGATTTGTAACCATGTTACGATTTAGTTTTATAATTCTTAATTTGACTAAAGGGTTAGTAAAGAAAAAGTTAATCATAAACTGGAACAATTTGATTCATACTGGGAAAATGGTTTAACTACATAATGCCTCAGAGGCCTGATTTTATTCTCACAAAACAGTGAAAATGTTGTAATAAAAAGATCACTCCCTACTTGTATATAGTTTTTTTCCTTTTGCTTGTTTTTTCTTTCCATTCTTTTCTATAAGTGTATACCTCAGATAAATACTATGTGGAGATTTGTGACATATATGATTATGATATATATGTACAATGTCTGAAATACATCTTATGGAAATGTTTGTTTGATGATGAACTTCAATTTTAAAAAATTACAAAAAAAGGGAAAAAAACAGCCCATTTTAATGAAACAATCTAATGTGCACAAGTTTTTCCTTCACTGATCCTTCTTTGATCGCCCCACAGATCACGGTCCCAGGTCGAGTCCTACTCTGTCCGGCATCTTCTTCCTTCATCTCCCGCTAAACAAAAGACCCAGCTCATCCCCATGTCAGGCACACAACACAAAAACACACTCCCTTAATTGGACAGCTCACATTCCAAAACATCCTTTATCTGTAGCCAGAACCTAAACACTGTTTCTACAGAAAGACCATTACATAAACAGTGAAACCTTTCCCAGGGTGTTACACTCTCCCCCACCAAAATTAGTCATGTCCTCATGATATTGAGATAATCTACCATCCCTTCATACAAAGCACAAAGTCCAATCCAGGTATAAATGGCAGTGACAGCTCACCAAGGCGATAGGTTGAATTGAATTGAATTGAATGATCTTTGTCATTTTACATAGGTACAGTGAAACTCTGTTTAGCTTCCTCTCAGTCAATTAAATAAAGCGGTAGATAAAAACAAGACAGTAATAAAAAAACAGTATTAAATAGATAAGTAGCAAAAAATAAGTTGCAGCAGCATCAGAATATCATAGTAATGCACAAAATGCCGTTAGTGCAAATATTTGAGTCCTTGTGTGTGCTCACAGTTTCAGTCATTGTTCTGTGGGCGTGGTGTGATGGAGGTCACAGCTCTGGGGTAGAAGCTGTTCCTCAGTCTATTTGTTCTGGCTTTTTCTGGCCTGAATTTTTTGCTGGATGTCGGTGGGTCAAACAGGGAGGTGTCTCAGGTTATGCTTTCCTCCTGAGTCTGCTGGAATAGATGGTGACCAGTCCTGGGAGCTCCATCCTGACAATTCGCTGGGCCACCTTCACCACACGATGCAGGTCTTGTCACTCAGCTGGCTGTGGCGCTGTTGGTCAGGATGGTTTCAATTGCGCTTCTGTAGAAGTTAAGCAACAGCTTTCGTGGAAGTTTGGCCTGTTTCAGCTTTCTGAGGAAGAAGATTATTTGTTGTGCCTTTTTTTTTACAAGCAGCGAGGTGTTGGTGGTCCATGCCAAATGTTTTGACAACTTAATTCCAAGGAACTTTAGGTTTTCCACACTTTCCATTACCTCTCTATGTATATTGAGGGGGGTGTGTACTGTCCTTTGATCTCCTGAAGCCAATGATTATTTCTTTTGTTTTAGAAGTGTTAAGGACCAGGTCGTTGTCCTTACACCACTCCATCAGATGATCCACCTCGAGCCTGTAGGCTGTTTCATCCTCATCCGACATCAGGCCAACCACTGTGGTATCGTCCACAAATTTAATTATGGAGTTGGAGGTGTAGATGGGGGTGCAGTCATGTGTGAAGAGTGTGTCGAGCATAGGGCTCAGAACACAGCCCTGCGGGGTGCCTGTTTGTAAGATGAGGGTGGTGGAAGTGTGCTTACTAACTCTGACTTGCTGTGGTCGGTCTGTGAGAAGATCCATGACCCATGAGCACAGGGAGGAACCAAGGCCAAGAGTGTTCAGTTTGCTGACCAGTTTACGGGGGATGACTGTGTTAAATGCAGAACTGAAGTCCACAAATAGCATCCTCGCATAGGTGTTCAGTTGCTGTAAGTGAGTCAGAGCAATATGGAGGACTGTTATGATTGCATTCTCTGTGCAGCAGTTTGCCCGGTAGGCAAACTGGTGTTGGCCACTCTATCCCTTGAGACTATGTGCCCAACATAGCTGACAGACATCTTGCAGAAGAGGCACATGTCCAGGGAAAGCTTTAACCCTTCAGCTTTCAGGCAGCCCAGCACCTTCAGTAGTCTTGCTTCATGGTCCTCCAAGGTGGACCAAACTCTATGAGGTCATCCAGATACACCAATACCTCAAGCAAGCTCATATCCCCCACTGTTTTCTCTTTGACACACTGGAAGGTTGCAGTAGCTCCAGATATGCCATGGGGCATCCTTTCAAACTGGAAGAATCCCAGGGAACATATAAATGCCATCTTCTCTTTGTCAGCCCCACTCATCGGGATCTGGTAATACCCACTCCTCAAGTCCAGCGCAATAAACCACTAAACTCATTAGATATTCCAAATCAGAGCACCCTTTTTCCTCACTCTGCAGAAATGAGAGCACTCTGTCTTTGAAGTCTCCGCCCCCAGCTGCAGGAAACTCAACTTGCGACTCAGCCTGCTCAACCCTGGCAGCATCCACAACCACGTACCATAATCACTTTATCGGACAATAGTTTAGCACAGACTTAAACACACAACCCACTGGATCAATGCTCAGGGCAATCACACAGCATCCAACGAAATTAATTCAAGACAAGCCCCTACAATTGAAGCACTGGTTTTGTCAGCTGCGGAAGTCTGAGGAGGACAACCTCTGGCCCTGCCAAACGTGTGAGATTGAGGTGCGAGCCCACCACAGAACCTCCGTTTGTGTGGATGCTGCATGATTTGTTCCCGACACAAATCAGTACCATAAAGTAACAGATAGTACACCACATACAGACAGACAGACAGACATACTTTATTGATCCTGAGGGAAATTAGGTTTCATTACAGTCGCACCAACCAAGAATAGTGTAGAAATATAGCAATATAAAATCATAAATAATAAGTAAATTACGCCAAGTGGAATTAAATCCAGGACCAGCCTATTGGCTCAGGGAGTCTGACACTCCGAGGAAGGAGTTGTAAAGTTTGATGGCCACGGGGAGGAATGACTTCCTATGATGCATCTCAGTGGAATAAGTCTCTGGCTGAATGTACTCCTGTGCCTAACCAGTACATTATGGAGTGGATGGGAG
The DNA here is from genome assembly GCF_030144855.1 of Hypanus sabinus. NCBI lineage: Eukaryota > Metazoa > Chordata > Chondrichthyes > Myliobatiformes > Dasyatidae > Hypanus > Hypanus sabinus. The sequence continues at coordinate 38,051,828 of NC_082711.1, forward strand.
ACATTGTCCAAGATGGCATGCAACTTGGACAGCATCCTCTTTTCAGACACCACCATCAGAGAGTCCAGTTCCACCCCAACGACATCACCGGCCTTACGAATGAGTTTGTTGACTCTGTTGGTGTCTGCTACCCTCAGCCTGTTGCCCCAGGACACAACAGCAAACATGATAGCACTGGCCACCACACACTCGTAGAACATCCTCAGCATCATTCAGCATATGTTAAAGGACCTCAGTCTCCTCAGGAAGTAGGGACGTCTCTGACCCTTTTTGTAGACAGCCTCAGTGTTCTCTGACCAGTCCAGTTTATTGTCAATTCGTATCCCCAGGTATTTGTAATCCTCCACCATGTCCACACTGACCCCTTGGATGGAAACAGGGGTCACCAGTGCCTTAGCCCTCCTCAGGTCCACCACCAGCTCCTTAAACGATTTAGCTTTATAATTCCTAAATTTGACTAAAGGGTTAGTAACAAAAAAGCAAAAAGAAAAGAGTCCATTTTAATGAAACAGTCTAAGGTGCACAAGTTGGGGCACACTGTTTCCCCTTCGCCGATCCTCCTTCAATCTACCCGGCCTTCGTCAGAACATGGCCCCGCTCTGGGTCAAGTCACACGACCTCTTCTCTCCGGCTTCTCCTTTCATCTCCCACTGAACCAAAGACCCAGCCCACCCCATTGTCAGGCACATAACACGAAAATACACTCCCTTCACTGGACGGCTCACATTTCAACACAACTGTTATCTCTACCCACTGCTTCTACAGAAAGATCATTACATTAGCAGTGAAAGCTTTCCCAACATTTCCCAAAATATCCCAACAGTCATCTAGAGGGGATCACAAAATAATATTGTAGCTACTACCAATTTCTTAAGGAAGCCCTTCAGCAATCTGTCAAAGCAGATTACTAGATCATTTTCTGTGCTCTAGTTCCTGGATTAAGCTGTTGTACCTGGTGATTTTTGATCTGCAGGTTCTTTTAGGGGCCCAAACATAAGTTGAAAACTTGTTGCTTCACAATCGTTTATTGAAAGCTTAAACAAAGGAACAGGCATAGAGTACATGAAACTAAAGAGCAAAGAACTAAGGCAAAGGTAAAGACAGGATCAATTTTTGAAGAGACAGGTACTTTTGTACTAAGTTAAGGCAAATTCCTGAGATAAGCAAAGGGCCTATTAGAAGATGCACAGACATAACACTTAGCCAATGAATAATTGAAAGATGATAACCATTATAAACTGTTATATTGTTTACCACCAATAGGTGGTGTCTAACACCACATATTATGAAAATAATAATACAAGTTAGACATTCCTGAAACTGCAACTTCAGTACAGTATTGCTAAAAACTCATTAGTTCAACTAGTACTTTGTTCAAAGCATAAAGAACAATCAATTACAACAAAGCCTTTTGAAGAGTTGAAGCTGAATCTCTATATGCCTAACATTGCAACCAACTGTATTGGGAACCCCATCCTAACCGTAGAGATCATATTATACATGTATATACATCATGTATAATTTCTCTGATTGGTTCCCTTCAGGGAAAATCCTGCCTGATGAACCTGCTGGATTTCTTTCAGGAGATTACAAGTAGGTAAAGATAAAGGAGATGCACTGGATGCTGTAAAATTGGATTTTCACAAGGCCTTTAACAAGGTGCCACACATGGGGCTGCTTACCAAGTTAAGAGCCCATGGTCTCATAGGAAAGTCACTCTCATGGTAAGAGCATTGGTTGATTGGTAGGAGGCAATAAGTGAGAGTAGAAGGATCCTTTTCTGGTTGGCTGTCAGTGACTAGTGGTTTTCTGCAGGGATCTGTGTTGGGATTGCTTCTTTTTATGTTGTATACCAATGATTTAGATAATGGAATAGATAGCTTTTTTGCATATATTAAGATTGGTGGAGGGGCAGGTAGTGTTGATGAAACAGGAAGGCTGCAGAAGGACTTAGATTAGGAGAATAGAAAAGGAAGTGGCAAATGAAATACAACATTGGAAAATGCATGGTCATGCACATTGGTAGTAGAAATAAAAATGCAGACTATTTTCTAAATGGCGAGAAAATCCAAAAATCTGAGATGCAAAGGGATTTGGGAGTCCTTGTGCAGAACACCCTAAAGATTAACTTGCAGGCTGTGTCAGTGGTGAGGGAGGTAAATGCAATGTTTGCATTCATTTCAAGAGGTCTGGAATACAAGAGCAGGGATGTGACACTGAGGATTTATAAGGCACTTGTAAGACCTCACCTTGAGTATTCTGAACATTGTTTTGGGCTTCTTATCTAAGAAAAGATGCACTGACATTGGAGAAGGTTCAGGGGAGGTTCCCAAGGAAGTTTCAGAAATGAAAGGGTTATCATTTGAGGCACATTTGATGTCTCTGGGCCTGTACTCACTGGAATTTAGAAGGACGAGGGGGATCTCAGTGGAATCTTTCGGAAGTTGAAAGGCCATGTACAGAGTAATGTGGAAAGGATGTTTCCCATGGTGGGAGAGACTTGGACAAGAAAGTACAACCTCAGGATAGAGGAGCATCCATTTAAAACACAGATGTGGAGAAGTTCCTTTAACCAGAGGGTGGTGAATTGTGATAATCGTTACCACAGGTAGCTGTGGAGGCCAGGTTATTGGGTGCATTTAAGGCAGAGCTTGATAGGTTCTTGATTAGACATGACAAAAGAAGGTTACATGGGAAGGCCAGGGAGTGGGGCTGACAAGGGCAAAAAAGGATCACCATGATTAAATGGTGGAACAGACTCAATGGGCCTGTTTCTGCTCCTATGTCTTATGATTTTGCACTTTGGTAGGACCAACCAAGGTAGGTCTTACACGGCGACGGTAAGGCACCAACGGGTGTGGTAGAACAAAGGGATCTGGGAATACAGGTCCATAATTCATTGAAGGTGGTGGCACAGATGGTAGGATTGTAAAGAAAGCTTTTGGCACAACAACCTTCATTAGACAAGATACTGAGTACAGGAGATGGGATGTTATGTTGAAGTTGAATAAGACATTGATGAAGCTTAATTTGGAGTATCATGTACAGTTTTGGTCACATATCTACAGGAAAGATGTAAGTAAGATTGAAAGAATGGAGAGAAAATTTACAAGAATGTTGTAAATTTAGAGGACTTGAGTTATAAGATTGAATAGGTTAGGACTGTATTCCTTAAAACATAAGATAGGAGATTTGATAGAGGTATACAAAATTATGAGGGTAATAGATAAGTTAACGCAAGCATACTTTTTCCACTAGGGCTGGATGGGACTACAACCAGAACTAATACATTAGGGGTGAAAGGTGAAAAGTTTAAGGGGAACTCGAAGGAAAACTTCACTCAGAGGGACGTGTGAGTGTGGAATGAGCTGCCAGCACAAGCGGTGCATGTGAGCTCAATTTCAACTTTTGAGAAGTTTGGATAGGTACATGGATGGTAGGGATATGGAGGGCTACAGTCAACAGGAGTAGGCAGTTTAAATGGTTTCAGCGTGAACTACATGGGCCAAATGGCCAGTTTCTGTGCTGTACTTCCCTACAACTCTATAATCTTTCATGACCTAATGAGTAAGATATCAACCTCCGCTTTGAATATACTCTATGACTTGTGCTCCACAGCCATCTGTGGTAATACTTTCCAGATTCATTATCCTCTGGCCCAAGAAATTCCTCCTCATCTCACATGAAAAAAATCTGCAGATGCTGGAAAATCCAAGAGCAGCACACACAAAATGCTGGAGGAACTCAGCAGGCCTCGATGGAAAAGACTAAACAGGTGGCATTTTGGGCCCAGACCCTTCAATGGTACTGGTTAAAAAGGATGAGAAGTCAAGAGCCAGAAGGTGGGGGTAGGAAGAGAGGAGGAAGGTGGCAGGTGTTAGGTGAAACTGGGAGAGGGAGAGGGGTAAAATAAAGAGCTGTGAATTTGATTGATGAATGAGATAAAGGGCTGGATAAAGGGAGCCATAGGAGAGTGTAGAAGACCAAGGAAGAAAGGGGGATAGGAACCAGGGAGAGGTGAATGCAGTTAAAGAGACAAGGTGAGAGAGGGAAACTGGAATGGGGGAATAGTGATGGGAGTGGGGGGCAATTATCAGAAGTTCGAGAAAATGACGTACATGCCATCAGGTTGGAAGCTGCCCAGAAGGAATACAAGGTGTTGCTCCTCCAATCTGTGGGCTCATCGCAGCAGTAGAGGAAGCCATGAACTGACATGTCTGTATGATAGAGGGAAGTAGGATTGAAATGGGTGGCCACTGACAGATCCCGCTTTTTCTGGTGGACAGAACAGAATGTAGGTGTTCAGAGAGGCAGGCTCCCAATCTACTTCGGATCTTACCTTCTTACAAGGCCACACCGGGAGTACCAGATACAGTAGTTGACTCCAAAAGACTCTCAGGTGAAGTGGCACCTCACCTTGAAGGACTGTTTGGGGCCCTGAATGATAGTGAGGAAGGTGTAGGGACAAGTACAGTATTTTATTCAGCTTGCAAGGACAAGTCCTGAGGGAGATCAGTGGGGAGGGACGAATGGACAAGGGAGTCACGTAAGGAGCAATCCCTGCAGAAAACAGAGAGTTGGGGAGGGGGTGAAGAAGTGATTGGTGGTGGGATCCTGGTGCAAGTTACAGAGAATTATGCTTTGGATGTGGAGGCTAGTAGGGTGGGAGAATCAGGTGAGGGCAGACATGTACAAAATGGAAGAGAAGCAGGTGAGAGCAGCAGTGACGGTGGAAGGAGGAAATCCCCCTTCTTTGAAGGAGGGCATCTCATTAGTTCTGGGATGAAAAGGCTCCAACTGAGAGCAGAAGCAGTGGAGACATTAGAGCTGAGAGAAAGGGGTAGCATTTTTACAAATGACAGGGTGGGAAGAGGTATAGCCCAGGTTAGTTGTGAGAATCAATCAGTAAATAAACTGTCTCCAGAGATAGACATAGAGATCAAGGAAAGTGAGGTGTCAGAAATGGACCAGGTAAATTTGAGGGCAGGGTGAAAGCTAGAGGCAAAGCTGATGAAGTAGACGAGCTCAGCATGAGAGAAGGAAGCAGCACCAATGCAGTCAATGTAATGTAAGAAAAGTTGCGGAGTGATATCACTGTAGGCATAGAACATACTGTTCCACATAGCCAACAAAAAGGAAGGCATAACTGGAACCCATGAGAGTGTACATGCCTGCACCTTTGGTTTGAACAAGATGGGAGGAGCCAAAGGAGAAATTATTTAGAGAGTGAGGACCAGTTTCACCAGACAGAGGAAAGTGGTGACAAGGGGAACAGGTTGGGTCTGTTTTCCAGAGAGGGGGAGAGCTTTTAAGCCCTCCAGATTGGGGGGGGGGAATAAAACAGAGGTCCAGAGGGACTGGATGTCCATAGTGAAAATCAGACAATGCCTTCTCTAAAGGGATCCCACCACCAAGCCCATACTTCCCTCCCACCCCTCACTTTCTGCAGGGATCTCTCCCTACCTGACTCCCTTGTTGATTTGTCCCTCCCCAGTGATCTCCCTCCTGGTACTTTTCCTTGCAAACAGAACAAATGTCATACCTACCCCGACACCTTCTCCCTCACTACCACTCAGGGCCCCAAACAGTCATTCCTGGTGAGGCAACACTTTACCAGTGTGCCTGGTTGGGATTTCCCGGTGGGTACTCTTTTCAATTCTACTTCCCAGTCCCACTCCAACATGTCAGTCCATAACCTTCTCTATTGCCGTGATAAGGTAACACTCAGTTTGGTGGAGCAAGACCTTATGTTCTGTCTGGGTCGCTTGCAACCTGATGACATGAACGTAGATTTCATGGATTTTCAGTAAGATAATTGTCCCACCCCTCATTCCACATTCCTCTCAACTTATCTCTTTACCTGCCCATCAGCTCATTCTGGTGCTCCTCCCCCTTCCTTTTCTTCCATGGTCTTCCACCCTCTGATCCAGCCCCTTATCTCTTTCACCAATCAATATCTCAGCTCTTTACTTCACCCCTCTCTCCCAGTTTTACTTATAATCTACCACCCTGTACTTCTTCATCCCTTCCCCCCCTTGGTCTCACCTTTTTTTCTAGTCCAGATGAAGGGTCTCGGCCCAAAACATCAACTGTTTACTCTTTTCCATAGATGCTGCCTGGCCTGCTGAGTTCCTCCACCATTTTGTATGTGTTCCTCCACATATCTATTCTAAATGGGTATCCCTCTATTCTGAGGCTGTTCCCTCTAGTCCCAGACTCCCCTATGATAGGAAACATCCTCTTCACACCCACTCTATCTAGACTTTTCAAAACTCAATAGGTTTCAATAAGATCCCATCACCTACCATTCTTCTAAACTCTAGAGAGAACACTCTTTATATGTTTAACACTTTAATTCCCAGAATCATTTTCATTAATCACATCTATACCTTCTCCACTGCCAGCACATTTTCTTAAAGGGTCCAAAACTGACCTGATTACTCCATGCGTAGTCTGACCAACATTTTATTAAGCCACAGCATTACAGCCTTGCTTTTACATTCTAGTCCTTTTGAAATGAATGCCAACATTCCATTTGCCTTTCATATCACCAACTCAGTTACCATTTGATCACTGGAAAAGACTACATGACAAAGACCAAGACTATTTTAAAATAATGGGACAGTCACTTACCAGGCTGAGCCAACTCATAATATCCATCTCTAATTCCCCTTGAGAGGGTGGTGATGAGTTTCTTTCTTGAACCAGTGCAGTGCTTGCGGCATGGGTATACCCATAATGTCAATAGAGAGGGTTTAACTCAGTAACAGCAGAGTCAGGATAGTATATAGAATGTATGGCAGCTTTGAGGTGTGGTGTTCCCATGCTTTTGCTGCCCTTGTCCTTTTAGCTAGTAGATGTTGAGAATTTGGAATGTGCTGAGAGTTCCAATACCAATAAACCTGCTTCACATGTAATGTGCTGTGCTGTATAATATTTTCTAGTTTTTTTTAAAACAAGAACTCTTCCTCAGATCACTTGACAGAAGAATACAGCATTGTGTCGTCATTTAATCTTCAGCTCTCTGCAATTAGATCTTTTCTCCTATACTTTCCCCAGAACTCTACTTTTTTCAGTTCAAATATTTATCCATTTAATTTTCAGAATCACAACTTAATATGTCTTCATCACTCTTTAGACTTTGGTTCATACCTTCCTTCATGAAAGTTCCTTAGAGATTTTTTTTTTAAACAGTCAAAAACAGCAGGCCAAACATCATTTGGAGTAAGAAACACAAAGGCTAGTAACTTAGGTTAATGATTTCTGAACTGTGCTTCTTCATATCTCCTTTGGTTTTGTCCTCTATCTAAAATTTGTTTATATTCAAGATATTACTTCAGGAATTTTTTGCATTGGTGTCTGAGTTGTGAGATGATTGGCTGTCAACAACCATATTTTTCATTATTGACAAATTGTTAGAGAAATGTACTAACCACAGCCAAAGCAACAAGTTTCTGTCAAAAGAAATATAAAATCAGTGGACAAAGATCTTTGTTTGAAAAAGAGAGTCCTTACAAGAGGAACTTCGGTCTTTTGCCATGCTCACAATTTTAGAACTCAAGAAATTGTAATCACATTCATTTTCATGAATAAAAAGATGATCACCTTGCCTGAACTTGCTTTTTGAATACAGTATTTCATTTGGTAATAGTGAGGATGCACCTTAACAAATAAGATAAATTCAAATGCACAATATTTACAAATTTTTAAATATAGGTCTGCAAAACAAGACACACAGTTATGTTTAGCACTTGAATATGCCCCCTCTTTTTCCAGAATATGAGTGAGCCGCTGAACAGAATAGTTTACCAAGAAGCAGAATTCAATGAGTAAGACAAAGAGTAGAAAGTAATTTTTTTCTGAACTTACTGTCAATTCTAAATAGAAGAATCCAGCAGACACTGGTGCATGTTCAACATCAGAAAATGTTGGTGTTCCAAGGGGCATATAATAAATGTAAAGGCTACTTCAAAATATCATCGGAATCTTCAGGATGATAGAAAAACATCTGGAAGGCTGCAGCATTGACTTAGCAGTTTAAAGGATAACAATGTCCAAATGAAGTAGTGGAAAGAATGATACAGCAATTTTAAAATAATATCATCTAGTAACAGGAACTGCAAACTTCCTATTTACAGAAAGAAAAGTAACATTGTAATTTATGAATATAATCCAATACCAATTGAGTATTTCATAAAACAGGGCCCCCAAGTATAATTTTCCTCTACATGGGAATTAATTCTATTACTACAAAGAATTTAAACAACCAAATTTACATAATAGTCCACGGAGAAACTAAAAATTTATATCTGGTCAGGAAAGCTACATTGAAAAAATATTGAAATCTTTTAAGCACCATGTACATTACAAAAATCTTACAGTAGAATAAATTTCACAGCCAATTAAAATAAATTCCATGTTATTAGGTGTAAGATCATGGGGGGGGGGGGGGGAGAGAGACAGATTAAGTTTAATACACACATTTCATTCTTGATAGGTGATTACCAGAATCAAAATGGTTTCTTCAAAAGATGGCTAACTTATTAAGGCAACTAAAGTTGAACATTTTTTAAATACAACAACAAGAAATGTGTGTTTTTTAACCAATGTGGTTCTATTAAAATTCATTTTTGATTCTCGAACTACATTAAGCATAGACTGACAGTAGTACAGTGCTACATTTCACAAAAATGTATAAAAGAAAGTCAGAAATTAACTATAAATTCCATTTGTTTTGCAATGCTACTGAATATAACACTCTCTTTACATATAATTAATCAATAACATACATTTTCCTTTCTAAATTCCCTCTTTCAAAGGTAGATGTTTTCTATATATGTCAAATTTCTGAATTATTTAATTCAATTGCTTTGCATACTTTTCTATTTTAATTTCATATTTAATAGGGTACTAAAAGCAATAAACACGTGTAAAAATAATATTACATGTGTCCAGGATAGCATATGAGCAACACATAAAAATCTTAAATGCAAATGCTTAACAAATAGAACTTAGCAAGTACTGCATTACATTGTAACAGGGTACAGTACATGTATATACATTGAACTAATTGTTTTTACAAAAGTTTTTTTGTTCATTTTTCCCCACAAATTTCAGTTATACAACAAACACTTAACAAAATATATTACTGTGAATAACTTTTGAGAAATGTTACATGTTAAAGGTTCCAATGTTTTCTACGTCGTTTTGCAAAGCAAAAAATAAAAAAAGCAGTCTGAAGCTGCAGAGGCTTTATCTTCAAAGAAAGATGCTGTAGACATCAAACTGGTCAGGACTCATATTACAAATACTACTCTGATTTATCACAATAAAGTTCTTTCAAAGTTTTGAGTTCCTCGATTAGCTGCTTGTTTTGGGTTTCCAGCACTGCAACACGGCTTTCCAGACACTTTACATATTCTTTTTTTCGACGTCGACATTCTTTGGCAGCCTCCCTACAAACAGCAGAAGCAAAAAAAAGGAACGAGAAATACTTGATATGCTATGCAACATCAGGGCTTCTGGAACAAATCCAGCATTATAGGCCAACATGATTTCTTCCCACCCTCCCAAGCTCAGGCTAGGTTAAAATTCAAAGCAAATTGGAGTCCAGCATACTCAAAAGTGTCCCTGTCCCAACTCCACCTGGTATTCCATGGAACTGCAACATCTCATGCCTGGATCAGAGTTCAAAAAGTATGAAAGTGGCAGTTTGAAGCTGTTAATCTGTTTTATGGCAGTACAAGTCTTTTAGGGCCTTGAGTTCCTCGATAAGAGTCTTGTTTTGATTTTCAAGCACAGCGACTCGATTTTCAAGACACTTGACATATTCCTTCTTCTTTTTGCGACATTCACGAGCAGCCTCCCTGGAATTAACAGAAGGCACATCATAGCGACAGCCGAAAAAGGGAAGAAACCGACAAATCTGTATATTTTGTCTTTGTAATGCCATCCTTAGAGTGCCACTTGCGCATCCCCTGTTCTTGGGCTACGGCTTGCACCAACCAAATCAGAAGCTGCTGGCCTTGCTGAATCCCTTAAAACCCTCCAACACTTAATCATACTTATGGGATTATTTGCAGCCAACCAGTGTCAACCTCAGGAACGGAATTCAGTTGATTCACCCCCATCGAACGACTTTTGAAAGGTGACACACCACATCAAATTGAAGTGCTGCAGTCAGATGTAATTCTCTGTCTCGCTTGAAGTACTTAGACTCAGGATTGAAGCATTTATTTGGACCACAGATCCAGGAAGAATCATTTTGTTTTTGTACGTATCATGCAAGAAAATGAAAAGCTACATTGAAATTTCTACCAGTTCAAACTTGTGAACCAAAGACCATTCTATTTTTTAAAAAAAGATGTTCAAGCAGATACTTATTTAAGACAATCAATAAATGTCAAAAATCTCGCAACAAATTTTCCATACCAATTCTAATATAACTTTGGCTCATTATTCAGTATTTGTTATTTCCTCTAACTCTACCTTTCATAAAAATATTAAATGTACTAAAAGTTAAAACCAAAATATTTGGAATCTCATCACTTTTTTTAAAATAATTTGACTAATTGCTAATTTTAGAAAACAAATGTTCCTGTCCCATCTCTATTAATAAAGTTATCTATGGCAAAGTAGCACTTTAAAACTTGAAGCTGCTCTGTACTTTTCTAATCCTCACTGATTCTCTTGTTTATTTTTCTCTAAAATTAGCAAGATGATAATTAGTGACTGAAGTTCAATACAAATCTTGTGAAAATATATATTTGTAAGAAAATGACAGCAGTCATTTTACAATGAAAATACTTCTCAGCTGCAATCATAATGTAATCCTTATAAATGCAAGCATAAAACATTTAACATATTAAAATCAACTGCATTGAATTAATACACCCATAACATACTTTTAAAGATATTATTAGCCACATTATAAATCAATACCAACAATACCATGTTCAATAAGTTAAAATGTAATTTTAGATTTGCAGAACATTGTTCCCCTTGCTGCTTGTAAGGCAATACAAAACGTACATGCCAGAAGATAAACACACATAGACAATGATCATCTTTAACTAATTTCTCCAGGCTCAGATGCTTTTCCAACATAATATCTATGAACTGTTAAAATATTTCATACTGGTGCTTTGACGTACCTATTTACTACTAATTTTCTACAATTATAACTTTATCAAGCAATTTAACTTTAATTTAATCAACTTTTGTTTATATAAAATATTAGTAAGCTTCCCATTCCATTTGTCAAGCTGTATGTTCAAGATGTATTTCTTGCATGATGGAGATCTCTGATGTTCCAGCAGGAAACTTAAAGTCAGTCCAGAAAGAAGTTTCTTGCATTTCACTTCGAAGAATAAGCTCAATATTTTTCCTTATGTACTTATGTGAACAGCAATGACTTAAAGAGTTCAAGACACTTCAGTCAGAACAGATCAATATAACCACACTTTTTGAAAAAATCATGCAGGAGGCAAAAAAAAAAGTGAAAAATCAAATAGAGATAGCCATTAGCAGGCAGTTATCTACGCATGAGGATAAAGCAAAACCAGGGATATACCAGGGGGAGGGCATGCTACTGACCCACAGCTAGACTACATGTAGTAAGCACATGGCAAGATTTGAAAAATCAGACATGAAAATGAGAAACCAAACTACACCTACAAAATTCCTACTGATGCAAATTTACCTGCACTAGTTATTTTTTTCTAAAATACATTTATCATTGCTATATTAGTACATTTTAATCAAATACAGATTGTCAAAAAAGGATGTGAAATATTTGTTTTTCACAAAGTAGAACAGATATCTGAATCTTCAATGGTGCATTAAAATAGTACAATAAAAAAGCTTTTGATGTTACTGATGCCTTTAGAAGAATAATACTCAAACTTAATGCATTTAACATACTTATAAAGACTATTGGTTCACAGGCTTTCAAATGGAATAAAAAATTGTTCAAATTTTCAAGAAATACCATCATTGTAAAGTAGGATGCATTACCAAAATAAGCACAAAGATATCACAGCTGGAAGGCTGTTGCAAATGGTCATCAATACTCTAACTTCAAATTTACTCACTGTGCAAAACTGCTTCAATAAAAGTTATAGTCAGTAAATAAACAATTTATTTTTTAAAAAATAGTTCCATAAATTGGAATGTCAAAAAGAAAAATTCATCTCAACTAAATGCAGAGAAGGATACTGGATATCAATTGCACTCAGCTTCCAAATATTCAATTCTGCTGAAGTCAATTAAAGTGAGCTTGAGGATAGAACAATCTTCAAAACCTTAGCTAGTCTTCTTATATGCATCCAGCATAAGAGAGAACAAATTTCTCCCCTAACTCCAAAATAAATATCCTGCACTTCTGAGGGAGGTGTTAAATAAATTATTCTTCTATTTCTATACAAGGGAGTAAGAAATATATTCACGTCAAAAGCATGATCATATCCATGTCTAAAGTGGAAACATTACTAGAGAAAAAAGGTATATGTCATAGCAAGTTTTTTATTTTAAATTCAGCACAGTAAATTTTGAAGCAAGAATTAAATTCATTAACGTAGCATCAAAGAATTTAGTAGCACATTAAAAACAGAGTCCACGACTGAAGCACATTAGAAATTTCTCAAACATCAAGAACATTTATTTTTCTAAATTTGTAGCTTATGCTTTTCCCCGAAACATCATTTTTAAATGATTTCTCAAACCTTACCTGTTTTTCATTAGCCTTAGTTCCCGTTTACGGGTTGCCTCTTCTGCAAGTTGTTGTGGACTATGCAATGTTCCTGGTGAAGTTGCCATCACTACTCCCTGAGGTAGGGTGGTAGTTGGAGTCCGGATTTGGTAGGTTGGCATATCTCCAGCTGCAGCTGCATGAGAGAATAAATAATGGATATATGAAAATTTACAATTTTAGTATTATGTAAGCTAGTAACATAACCATCAGTTATTATCAACATAACAAATCAATGTAGCTCACTGAGCTATTCCGTTCCCCAATTCCCCCTCCTCAATTAGTTTTTACTGCAAACTTTTCACCACTTTTTTTCAACAACACTATCCAGTTTGTAATGCTCACCCACTGACTAGGCACAACTTAAGATAGCAAATGAACCTACCAACCTGCACATATTTGTTAAGTGGGAAGAAACCAGTGTACCTGGGGAAAACCCAAGCAGTTGCAGAGAGAATGGGTTATCTCCACACCAACAGCACTAGAGGGCAGGATGCTGGAGTTGTGAGGCAACAACTTAATAGCTTCACTATTCTGCCACCTGACCAACCGTTCAGAACTGAAAATCAAATACAATATTTGGGATGAAAGTCACCCACTTCAATCTAGGACACTCATTGAGTAGGGGCAAAATAGAGTCAGGATAATGGTTATGAGTTTATGACAAAAGCTTAATAATGATATTCTAGCTCAGGCACAAAATTATTATGACTTTATAGAGGACTTGTGAAGAGTAGTAATTCAGAGAATAAAGGTACGTGCAATCAAACAACATGTATAAATAACTCATAGCCAAGGTAACATTGCTCAGAGAATATGTTTATTAACTCAGTTCAAAACCCTAGACTTCTCTTCTATAACAATGCTAGTGCCAATTTACCATGACCAACGCCCAGTTTAAAACAGTTACTTGATGTTATACAACATGAAAAGTTAATTTCAAGAAAATGGGAACAAAAGTTAAAATTGTAGAAATAATGATATAATTGTGCTTCAAATGTAAAATCAAAGGAGCGTAACATGTTGAAGTGGAAGAGCAACAGAAGGGCAATTTGCTAAAGGACTGTGAAGATGACGTTGAAGACGTACTGGAAGATAGTGTCAAATTAGTGACATAGGACAAGCAATGTTATCACTTCCAGGTTATTTAACTGATAACTGATCCCATGTTGACTCTACAGGTAAGGCAAAACAAGTGGGTTCCAGAGGATTCAAAAACATGAATTACAGAAGTGAACATAATAATGGCAATGAAAACATTAAAAAAGAACTGTGGAAAGGAAGAAGACTAATACAGAACTTGACTGCCTTTCAACTGGGCTGCCTGTGAATGTCATCTACTAGAGAAGTGTTCGATCAAATACTGAGAATTTAATACAGTGTGAAAATTAAACTTGCATCCAACTCCTCACTGGAAGCTTGCATTAGTGCTTCATCACATTGTAATATTTATAAAACACTGATTAATGTATACTAACTGATAAATATTGTCGTGCTTAATCTTGTAATTAATATTTTTAAATCAGTTCATCTTCGTTTTAGTTCAAAGTCTCAGTGAAAGGGAAGGAATGGAGGATAAAGTAAAATTATTTTAACAAGATATACAAGGAAGGATCCATCACCCCACATCACTGTGATATTTAAAAGCTAATTCAACACATTCTTCACCTCCATTTTTAATACAAATTGTATCAAAGTTAGGCAGTCTACTGTAAACTAAAATTCAGGCTCTTAAGGTTCACTAGTATGTTTTATATAAATTGGATCATTAATTGAAGGCAATTAACATATATTATTCAAAATATTAATCTAAAAATGGCACGTTAAAAGATATAATTCAAGAAGATGGACAACCATATCAAAGGCAATAACTGAGTAGGAATTATTCTCAATGACACCCTTCCTCAAACATGAGGCCTGTTGACTGAACTTCCAGATCTAGGCAATGAACATGAGTAATGATTCTCAGATGCACACTTCGCCTCAAGAAGGTCAAGTACTATGGAATGTATTATGAAAATTTCTTTATAACTGAGAAAATATTTTCCATCAAGGAACTTAACTAATCAAAAGGCTAGCAAAGAGCCAAGAGTGAACTCTGAAAATAAGAGGGTGCAGACAGATAACTGGAGAATCTCCAACAATTGAACAAGAAGTGTGAGGGGTGGAGGCAAAACTAGACCCCTCTATTAAATACGGTGGCAAGGAAAGAGAGTCACTGTGGTAGACGTTATTCGTGGACATCTACAACATAGGATTTCCTCAAAAGCTGTATGTAAATATTCCTGCTCCTTCTGGGCCATGAACAAGGCACTTAAAATTACTTGCCAATTATATTTGCCAGAAGCCATCTTACCTACTGCATTTTTCAACCTCATGGAAACATTTTAGTAATGAATTGGTATCTCTCTCAAGAAGATTACTGATACCTCTAAACACTTTCAATTTACATTTTAAGAAAGGAGAGATCAGCAAGTCGAGTTTAGGTTACAGACACAATAAATCTAAGTCAACTTCTATCATTTCCTTTTGGGGATGAGAAGAAAAAGTGGTGAGGAAATATACAAGATGCACATAAGATGTTGGTGAAGCCTAATTTGGAATATTGTGTACAGTTCTGGTATCAATAAGACTGAAGAAGCACAAGGAAAATTTATAAGGATGTTGCTGGAACTTGAGGACCCAAGTTATAGGGAAAGGATTAATAGTTTACAACTTTATTCCATGGAGCATAGGAGAATGAAGGGAGATTTGAAAGCCATACAAAATTATAAAGGATACAGATGGCATGAATACATGAAGTCTTTTCCACTGAGGTGAGCTGAGACTAGAACTGAAGGTCATAGGTTTCAGGTGAAAAGTAAAAAAAATTAAGGGGAGTGTGAGGGGGAACATCTTCATGGAGATAGTGGTGTGAGTGTGGAACGAGCTGCCAGCAGAGGTGATAGATCCGAGTTCAATTGTAAAAGTTAAGACAAATATGGATTACGTACTTGGATGGGAAAGGTGTGGAGGGAATCGGTCTGAGTTCATATAGACGGATGAGGCAAAATACCAGGTTAGCATGGACTAGATGGGCAGAACAGCCCATTTCCATACTGCAGTACTTTATGACTCAACAAATGGAGGTCCCCAGAATACTTGGTATACCTCAAGGACAACATTGGTTCAAGGTGGCAGCTCACCATTAAGGGCAACTAAGTGTTGGTCCAGCCTGAAATGTCAAGCTCCCTTAAAAGTCAAACACCTCAATCACAGTCAAAGAAAGAAACAGCACAAAACAAGGCCTTCAGCACATCTCATCCATGCCAAACAAGATGTCTGTTTGAGCAGGTCCTATTTAGCTGCTTTTGGCCCATAACCTCCTACCCTATCCATGCACTTCTCCAAATACCTTTTTGTATTGTAATTACACCTGCCTAGTCAGCTTTTCTCTGGTAGCTCATTCCATATACCCACCACCCTTTGCACAAAAAAAGTTTCCGCTCGAATCTCTTAAATATTTCCCCTCTCAGCTTAAATCTATATCCTTCAGTTTTAGTATCCTATGTACTGGGATAAAGACTGTGACTATCCACCTTAACTATGTCCTTCATCATGATTTTATACACCTCTGTAAAGTTAGCCTTCAGTATCCTACACTCCAGGGAAAACAGTACCAACCTACTTAGTCTCCCCTATAACTTAAACATTCCAGTTTAGGCAAAGTCTGTATTATAGTCTTCTGTACCCTTTCCAGCTTAATTACATCATTGCTGTTCCTTTGTTTTAAGGATAATCCAGCAAATTCAGACCCAACACGAGGAAATCTGCAGATGCTGCAAATTCAAACAACACCACACACAAAATGCTGATAGAACACAGCAGGCTAGGCAGCATCTATAGGGAGAAGCGCTGTCGACATTTCGGGCCAAGACCCTTCGTCAGGACTAACCGAAAGGAAAGATAGTAAGAGATTTGAAAGTTGTGGGGGGGGGGGGGGGGAGAGGGGGAAATGCGAAATGATAGGAGAAGACCGGAGAGAGTGGGCTGAAGCTAAGAGCTAGAAAGGTGATTGGCTAAAGTGTTACAGAACTAGAGAAGGGAAGGGATCATGGGACGGGAGGCCTCAGGAGAAAGGTCTGCCAGAAAAAACAGGATCTCCCAGTGGCCACACATTTTAATTCCATGTCCCATTCCCATTCTGATAATGTCTATCCATGGCCTCCTCTATTGTCAAAATGAATCCAAACTCAGGTTGGAGGAACAACACCTTATATACCGGCTGAGTAGCCTCGAACCTGATGGCAGGAACATTGACTTCTCTGACTTCTGTTAATGCCCCTCCTCCCCTTCTTACCCCATCCCTGACATATTTAGTTGTTTGCCTGTTCTCCATCTCCCTCTGGTGCTCCCCCCACCCTTTCTTTCTCCTGAGGCCTCCCGTCCCATGATCCTTTCCCTTCTCCAGTTCTGTATCACTTTCCCCAATCACCTTTCCAGCTCTTAGCTTCATCCCACCCCCTCCAGTCTTCTCCTAGCATTTCGCATTTCCCCCTCCCCCCACTACTTTCAAATCTCTTACTATCTTTCCTTTTGGTTAGTCCTGACGAAGGGTCTTGGCCTGAAACGTCGACAGCGCTTCTCCCTATAGATGCTGCCTAACCTGCTAAATTCAGACCCATGAGTTTTACATTAGTGTTACATAAAAGTGATAGATGATGCTTTCTGGAACAGACCCTTTGGTCCATGATGTCTGTACAGACCATGATGCCAATCCAAAGTATTCCCATCCATCTGCACATTCACTATATCCTTTCATTCCTTGCCTGTTCGTACCTGTCCAAATTCCTCTTAAAAATTGATACTGTTTCCATCACTTCCCCTGGCAGTACATTCCAAACATTGTGGGCAGTTAAATAAGGGCAAATTTTATTCACTGAATGGCAGTGCCCTGATGGGTATTGTAGAACCAAGGAGGATGGGTGCACGGTTCCTGAAAGTGGAGACACAGATAAATAAGATGAGGAAATGGCATTCAGAGGGGCACTGAGACCAGCATCTGCAGTTCTGCTTGCCACTTTAGAGGAAGGAAGTAATTAAACTAGAGGTTGCCAAAATAATTCACAAGGATGCTGGAGGGAGTTACAAGACTGGATAGGTTGGGACTGTTTTCCTTGGAGCAAAGGAGGTTGAGGAGGTTGATAAAATCATGAGGAACCATAGATAAGTGAATGTCTGCAGTCTATTTGCCAAGCATAACAAACTGCCCAACTGTAAGAACAATCACCATTGAGAAATCTCCTGGTCCAGGAAGGTCATGCGGCTAAGCAAAAAGAAGGTTGTGGGGGACTGGGAGGTGAGACTGCAGTTTCCATCACAATCATGATAGATGATGAGAGAGCTTAGGATCTGGATGGAATTGTTGTGTGCAGCCAGGCCTCACACCACTCACCCTGGTCAGTGCACCACCAGGCTTGGCCAGGGGCCTAGAGGAATTTAATATAGAATTAGATAAAAATTAAGGGCAAAAACATTCCAATTAAGCTCCATTGGAATAAGTAGAACAGATATAATATCCTTTCTGCAAGCTGAACAAGAAGCAACCACACCAATACATGTATTTAAGAAAATGTATGCATGCATTACCACAGATGAAAACCATATGTAATTTAATGTAACTGAAGAATGAAATTATAGGTTAATTATGCAAATACACAATCTAGTGCAACTTGACTGATAATTGTTTCATCTCGTGTATAACAGAATCTAATTGTTTACATTGTAAAAACTGAATCTAAACAGACTTTGATAATACCATAACACCTCCAAATTTGAAGATTTCATTTTGACATCAATAATCTTCCCCTTTTCTATTTAACATTTACATTTCCCTGCTACCAACAAACTCCAGGAAATCTAATGACACCTGAAAGCTAAACTGAATAGGCTGTGTGGAATCTACCATCTAAAATACAAAAGAGGGTAAGCACAAAAATGAGATCTTTGTTTCGAGCCAATGCTTCTAGAGTTTTCACACAATTGACACTTCTCCACAAGAAATACAAATCAAGATTACTTTGACTGAGATCATGGTTACTTTGACTGATCAAAAACAAGTGTATACATCTGCTTTATAAGATTATTTCCTTTCTACAATTTAACATTAAAAATGGAAAACACAAACCCAGTAATGCAAAATGACATACAATAAAATAATTTAAATTAAAGCCGAGGACAGTTAGACAAAACTGCAAGTGAAATAAAAATCACTTTGAAAAATTAGCAGTGCCCTCCAAAACAGAAGCACTTCAGTTCTTGCAGATTTTTTGCTAACCGGCTTTACAACACAGATTAATAAACATTATGATCAAAAGTTAAGATTGTAATGCTGGAAGTTTAAAAAGCAGTTCACCTATTAACTAAGTATTTGAAAATTAAGTGCTTCCATTACATTAAAAGCATCAAGATCTTAATGTTTCTTTACCTGTTTCTGTCTCATCTTGTATCACAGCCATGCTGAAACCTTACTTTGGAGTCTGGTGCTTATCTCCTATTCATTCTACATAAAAGGTTCTCAATCAACTTGTACTTATAGGATTAAAATAAGAAACAATGACATCAAAGTGACATCACTGCCCGTCAACAGCAGGTTCCTAACTAAATTTCTCCTATGCTATAAAGGTCAAAAATAATAAGTTCCCTACGTAACTGTGAGTTTCATTTTAAATTGTAATGCTTTTAGATTTGTTAGAGCTGTTTCACTGAACAATATATATAGTTAAAGAATAAACATAAATGACTTATTCTCTACGTACAATAATACATTGCTATGTAACAAAAAATTGTGGGTTAAAAATCCTATTTATAATCAATGGAACTATTCAAAGCATTTACTGGAAAAACGACTTCCTATTTTCTTTTTTTAAAAAAAAGGATACACAGGTTTTACAGTCTCTTATAATTTATTAATAGAGTTACAAGGGGAACATTTGCTGAAAAGTTCCAGTTTTTTTTTATCTTTAAGGCATTCATGAAACATGGTATGAGACTAGTAGATATATATAAGGTTTAAAAAACATTTTGAAGCCTCATGACAACTGAGACTATAGAAGACAAAAGAGGACAATCAGGTAAAAGACGGGTGATGTTCCAAAAGCATTCACATTAAAAAAATTTAAAGAGCTGGAAGTTGGGATCAAGGTTTTTGTGCTCAAAAGCATTTCAAGGCCCAAATGGGCATCAACAATTGCACATGTATATATTTGTAGGAGCTGTGGATAATGACATATTGGTAACGGCAAGAACAAAGTGGAATCCAGAGAAGATAGATGATAATTTAAAGCCAATACTGCCATTTTTAATTTCAATATTCCTAACAACATAATCATGACTAAGCACATATTCAAAAGCAAGAAGGATTTCTCATATTCCATCTCCTCATCCCTTTTTGAAGAGATAGCTGATGTATTTTTCTGGCTGTTGTTATGTTTCTTAAGTGTTCAATGTTTTCTGAGGCATTTTTAAGAGAATGTTCTTTTTCAAAAAAAGATTTGCTGAAGACACGGACGTCACTGTGTCAGCTAAGCGCCAAAATTGCAATTGTTCAAGTTAAATCACATCTGCCATTCTTCTCACTTACCCAATTGAGCTCAATCCTGTTGTAATTTTAAATAACCCACTTCACTAGCCACAAGAAAACCCACAGATTTTAGTGTCATCCACTAACTTACTAATTGTGCCACTAAAAACCTCAACCAAAATATTAATATATAGTGAATTCAGGGCTGCAGTTTATTTGGGAGATCTCTTGAAGAACAAAAACTAATTGAGAAAATAACCGGGATTCCCTCATTTACTTGAGCAGTGATTTTGGTCACTAATAGTTGACAAGAAAAAAGCAGTAAGACAATTCAGAACTGTTTTGCTCATGCGGTTTCAAGCGTTTAGACTTGCAGATGCCAGAAACGGCCGGCAGTGAAAATAAAATTTCATTGCTTCAACAAGTTAGAAACTATGAAGAATTTGAATGTTACAATGAAAATGAAGATTTGCAGGATGCAATCATCTACAGCATTGTCCGCAGGCAGTCCATTATCTACACTAGTGGTCACCAGTTTTTTTAAGCCCAAGATCCCCCATCTCGGCCTTAGTGAAAGCCAAGATAGACACCAGATCAATTAGTTACACGCATGCACACCAGGACAGAAAAGACCAGAAGTAAAACCCTGCAACCCAGAAGTAGAAATAATGTATAAACACCAGGGGTACCCACCCTTTTTTACACCGCAGACTGGTTTAATTTTGACAATATTCTTATGGACCAGCTGACCGGGGGGGTTGTTAAACATGACCAGAATACAGCGATACTGGAAGCAGGTTCCTTATGTCCAGTCTATTCTGCAATTTAGTTTCAGCAGCTCCCGGTACTTAGCTTCTGTCCTGCTTGCTCACGTTTTTTCTGCTGAAAAATCTCAACGTGTTTGTCTTTAAGTGCAGGGTGCTTGGACTCAAGGTGCCGAAGCAGTTTTGAGGGCTTCATTGCCTCATTAGACAGCCTCTGGGCCCGAACTCTAGCCTTCCACCCGCCCGCCACCAGACAACTTAGCCGGGTGCAGCTGGTCGTGGGTGGGGTGAGAGGACAAGGTCAGGGCTGGAGGTCCCCGTGCCGGGACTGCAGCGGTTGCAGTCCGGTGAGAGTGACCAACTGAGCAAGTGAGGAGTGCATCAGGGCACACGCCCGCCCGCCCATCCTCCCCCTCCACCATAGGATCTACTGGCCGACAAAAGTTTGTTTCAGTAGATCGCAGCGAGGTAGCTGCTCTGCTACTGACGAAACCCTGAGCCCGAATTAGGTCATCTGTGAATATTTTAGCACTGGATTCCCTATGAACATTCGGTGTGCTAAACAGGTTTAGAGGTGGCGCCCATCTGTCCGCGCTCCAGGCCAGTAGCAACAGCATTTCCCACCCGCCGCACAAAGTGGCCAGTGATCCCTGGCGCGACGTTATCACTGCGGTTAGGCGAGATGATGACCTCGCGTGTATTCAAGTTCAATAGTGGACGTGACAGGGAATGAGGAAAGGTGCAGCAGACTTATATCATTTCCTCGCGGCCCGGTGTTTGGGGACCACTGAAGTACACAGTGTAGCGCGTGGCAGGGGAGCTACACGCATGCGCACTGAGCAGAAAGAACGGAACTAAAACGCCGCAAACCGGAAACAATCTCTCAATAGTATTTGTGTATTTATTTTTCTTTTTTTTTGGGATCTACTGGGAAAGTCTCAAAGATCGACCAGTCGATCGCGATCGATGGATTGGCGACCACTAATCTACACTCTGCATCTGCACTGATTTTGTTCATTTACAGTCAAAAGGTGACATGAATAAATTCCCCTATTGATAAGTATTAAGAAATAATACACAGTACTAGCACAGTAGTATTGATAGTTCTAATTTGTTCTGTATTTCATTTAAATGCATAATTTCATACCCAATTTAACTTTCTTATACTTTTTTTAAACAAATTTCATCAAAAGTTGGGCAGCTTCTTAATTGGACCAAAGTTTACTGGTCCTGATGTATCCCATTTAACTAGAATCCACCGTATAATAACAAACAGGAACACAACACTTCCACCATGCCACACCACTATAAAGAGGCTTCCAACCTGAAAAACAGCTTTCTACAAACACTCTTTGCCTCTTGCCACCAAATTAATAGTATATTTAATTGGTTAGCCACATTGGAACCACATGATCTACCAAGCATAACTTTGTCAAAGGCCTTGATCAAATCCATGCTGCCCCTAAATCTCTTGAAGTCTTCTTCAAAAACAAGATCAAATTTGTGAGACATGATTTCTCACAACATAAAACCATGCTTTCCCTAATCATTCCTTACCTTTCCAAATTCAGGCAAATTATGTCTTTCAGAATCATCTCCAGTAAGTTTCCATCACTGATATTAAACTGACCAGTCTTAGTTTCCTGGCTTGTCCTTGCAGTCTTTAACTGAAGGAACAACCTCAGCCATCCTCCGTTCACCCTGTATCACACCTGTGACTAATGATTCCAAAGATATTTCTGTTCTGGTTGCCGTTTATTTCATACCTAGCTTCCCACAAGGTCACAGGATATCCTTGATCAGGCACCACCTACCTTAATATGTTTTAGAACTGCCAGCATTTTATCTTTTGTAATGTGGATAACATTGTAAGACATAACTATTCATATTTCTTAATTCCTATAGACTTCTCCATGGTAAATGCAGACGAGAAAAATTAATTTAAGACCTCACCCATTTTCAAACACAGACAACCACAGTAAGCTTCTAATTTTCATGCTATGCCAACAAAAAAGGATAATGCAGTGGAAAATCAGACTAAAAAAATAGTGATTTGACAAAAGCATGAGAACAGTTAAGTATCTAATGTAAAAGGGAACCCAGAAGTTTATCACACAATTACCGTAGAATGCTTGCCAAAAATAATAGCAAGACAAACCAGAGGTCAATAAAATTACACTTTCTTGAAGGCAGAATATATGACTCAAGGCAGCAAATTAGTATTTTTGAATCTGCCTTCTCCTATGGAAATATGGCCAAGGTAATAACAATATTGGATAGGGTAAAAATAGACAAAGAGGAAGTACAAAAAAAGTGTGAAATTGGATTTCATCCATTTTTGATGCACTAGATAAGTATCATATTTTGGGTGAAATAAAACTGTTCATAAATTGGAACATCCTCTAATAATTTGATTAACTCTCTATGACTCTATCATTTGTTAAAACATAGCTTGAATAACATGGACAATTTGATCACAACAAGTAGACTCTGATTCTGCTGGAGAGGATGCAGAGATTCACCATGAATGGAGCATTTAATTCAAGAGATTTTAGATCAGCTCACTCCATTTCCTTGGATTAGAGAGTGGACACGACTGAGACATATATGGGGCATAGATAATATAAGGTGTTCATCATCAGTGTGCAAATATTTAAGCAGAGGTTGGAGATTTAGAGAAACTGGAAAAATTATTTCAGACACCAGAGGGTGACTGAAATCCTAGGCACTGCCCAAAAGGTTGTTGGAAGCAGATATTCTCAAAATTATTAGATGAGCACTTGAAACATCATGGCATGAAAGGCTGCAAGATGAGAGTTTAAAAAAAAGAAAGAGGGTAGCACGGATACATACTGGTGGCACAAGAGAGTCCAGTTGCTGGAATCTAGAGCAAGGAGCAAACTGCTGCAAAAACTAAAATTCAACTATGACTTCACACCTTCAACAGGTTAATCAGTAGCTAACACTAAACATGCTGCATAACTATGATTCAAAGACAATAAAAATGTAGTCATACATCAGTCAAAATGGTAAGAATAATACATTTCCTTTCCTGAAATACATTAACTGGGTATCTTTTTATGGTCATTATTACCAATGCTAGATTTTTTTTAAAAAAGCATTTAATTGCCCTAACTTAAGCAGCAAGAATTATTGCTGTCTATTGCTGTCTCACAAACAACAACCCAAGTTCAATCCAGACTATTATAGATTTTGCATGTTCTCCCTGCTAATTAATTGTGCCCTCTAGGTGCTCCCACATATAAAACTGTTGGTAAATGCATACAAAACAGCGTAAAGTGCCCCTAGATTCCAGGTTAGTAAAATGATCTGGACAAAGTTTTTAAGGAATGAATGGAGAATAAAAAGGGATTATTGTGCTTCATAATCAGCAGAGACTATTTTGAAGGGTCTGTATCCAAGACTCTAAACCACATGTTTTGCACCTGTTTTAAGTACTTCTTTCCCAAGTGACCAAAGACTGCACTGGTTGATTGAATGCACTTACACCAGTCATGGTTGTGCAAGGTTATATCATGTCAAGCTCAATTTGGTTAATGCAGGTTAAATCTTCCCATTCACGAGAGCATAAATTTTGGATAAAATCTTCACTTATTCCTCAGAAACCCACCACTTAACCACCATTTTATCAAATTAGTCATTTTTTCATACCTTGAACAACGACTTGGCTGCCTGGAACAAAGAACTGTTGTGTCCCATCACTTGACTGTGTAGCATATTGTACAATGGTTGCCCCAGGCTGAGGTGTTCCTGCATTTGTCATGGTAAGTGTCTGTAATCCTTGCACGCCGTCAGCTCCTGGATTTGCAATCTGAATAGTTCCACCTTGAGCGATTGCGACTGCAGTTCAAAACAAGTAGGGATGTTGAAAAACTTAATGGCAAGTTAAGTATTGAGATATCTCTTTGGCAAAATGGAATTCTGATCTACTAAAGTTTCTGCTAAAAATATATATTGTGCATGCTATTGACAAAGAAAAATACTACAAAGGCAATTTTCATATTTGCAATGATATGTGCAGATTTATTTCTGCTTCCAATATAAAAATGAAACAATCATATATCAACTATTGAAAATAATTAAGACAAGAGCTGGAAAAAGTTCGAATCTGGACAAGGTATTGGTCAAGAACTAAGCACTGTATTGGCCAGTACTCATCTTGGAAATGGTCATTAATATTGCCATTGTAGTGATAGCAGTTGTGCTCTTTTTTCCCCTCAGATAAAAGGTCAACCCAGAAAGTTCCTTTTCTCTCCAAGTATGTTGATCGACGAACAATTTGTTATTTGCCATCTTACTGAAAATTTACTGGGGAAAAAATCAACGCGTGTTCATAAAGTTTAAAGTCACCAAATATATACTTGAAAAGATTGTTTTATGTATCAAAATTCTATTCGAGAAAGACAAAAGCTGTGAGAGAAACATTGTTCAGTAAAAGTTATAAAGTAGTCAAAGGGTGAAATATATTGTTACAATACAATATACTTCAATGCAAAACATTAGAACCATGATAACTCATTAGAACTTATAATAACACATGAAACACACTGATTTTATTTCTAAGTTGGGTAGCATTCTCTTCAAACAGATTTAAAAGACTACAGATACTGACATCTGCAGCAAAAGAAAATCTGCTAGAGTAACTCAAAGTCAAGTAGGCTCTGTAGGAGAAAGGAACTGTTGATAACTTGAGTCGAAGCCATGCATTAGAACTGATAGTGGAGGGGGAAGAAGACCTGTATAAAGAGTAGGGGAAATCGAGAGACAGGAGCCCAAAGTGATTGTTGGGACAGAGGTTGATGGGCAGGGTGGAGAGTGGAAGAGTGGTAATGGGAGACTACGGGACAGCATTCTGAAAACAATTTTTTTTTGCTTATTGAATCATTGTGGAAACTCCCTCATGCTTCAACATTGACTGTAGCTAATACCTTAATGATGCTAATGAAACAGTAATGAATTACAGATAAGTGGATTACAAAAGTAATAACAGCACTATTCAATGCTATCTACAGAAATCTCAAGATGTCAAAAAATACCATGAGGTAAAATTAATACATACTGTATTGGCCAGTACTTGTCTGGTAGATAGAAGTTGGTACTGCCATTGTAGTGATAGCAGCTGTTGCTCCTTCCTCCTCAGATTTTTCTTCATCAATCTTTGGAACACCGGGCGCATCAGAAGACAATTCATTTAGGATTTTTCTGAAATAACATTGCCAATGTTCAGTTAACTATGATAAATGAACAATTGCCAATGTAATTTGTAATGTAAAAAAAAATCACAAACCCTGTCAAATCTATTTCTTTATCCATATAACTAGAAGCTAAAACTACGAACAAATGTCCAATATTATAAAATAAGGCAAACTCAACAATTCTCAACATGTTAGCTTTTGTGTGACCAGAATGCAGAAATAAACCAAATACTTTCATCAATGAATTGCTTGAAAATAATTTTCTTCATAGAATAAAAACCCTTTAATGCTTATAAAAGCACAACTACTTCCAACAGCTGGAAAAGAACTATATTGGCTTGTCTAGACAATTTAGGAAAGTACAACATGAGAGAGTAAGTATTTAGTAATTTTGAGTGTTAATACATCAACTTTAGTGCAGGCATTCATGTTACATTCTGTTATAAATTAAAATGGGAATGGTAAGTACACTCTCTTACCAGCTAATCAACTGTCTGGTATTATTCTTAAATAAACAGTATAATTTCTGAATCTTGCCAAGATAGAAAAGATGGCACATGAAGTTACTTTCCAAAATTAACTAAGGAAAAGATATTTGAACTTCATGGATTAGAAATACAGATCTTTCAGAAATAACTTTCAAATAAACTGTCCCAAGGTTAACCCCTCCTCAGGTTCAATTCACATAGAGCTATTACTGATGTTTTATGCTACAATTTGAAACTATACAACAAAAGCTTGCATTTACATAGAGCCTTTATTTTACATTTCATATATACAATGACATCCAAAATATGACACTGAGCTATGCAAACAGATATTAGGGGAGGTGGTCAAAAAGCTGGTGGTCCAAGTTGAAATTTTAAGTGAAATTTAAAACACTGAGAAAAATGGAAAGCAATTCAAAAGTTAGGGACTACAGAGCCAAATGCATGGGCTTCAATATTAAGCTGTGAAAAATCAGGAATGCACATAGCAAAATAGTTAAGTATAGAAACAGTAAATGGCAGGAGGAAGTTATAAAAATAAGGAGGCTAATAGACTTTTAAGTGTTTGAATACTGAAACCATAAAATTCAGTGAGTAATGTTTGATCAGAAAAGGACTATATTTACTTACAAAATGGGCAGCACAGATTTGGATAATGCTAGTTCACAAAACATTCAAGATACAAGCCAAAAGCAACAATTATTAACAGCTAAATACAAAACAATATCATTGGCTTACAAGCACTGGGCAATAACTATCTAAATCAGAGAAAGGTAACCATCTTCCCAAATTGCTCACCCTAACGCCCTATAAGCTACCAATGTCCAAAAACTGCACAAGGCACAAATGCTCAGGCTTCTGGAACAACAGATCATTGGCTCCATATTTTGTTGCAAGTAAGCTCATTCCTAAAGTAAGTTGCTCCTATTAAGCATATGACGAAATGCAACAATTCTCATTTTATTTTTTAAAATAAAAAATGGTATTGGAAATCTGGAAGGTTTATTAATTACAACACAAAATCTAAAGTAAGCAGGCTTCACTTCAATGGGGACTATTAATAACTTGTCATCTCACAAAAAAAAGATTAAAAAAACATTAGTTGTGGCACCACACCTCATGTAACAGAGATAACTTTCTTTTCATCCCAGTATGATCCTGAAATACTGCAGTTTGACTGTTAAGAACCTCTAACATGGTTTAAATAATCAATTGTTTAACATCATCAGTATAGGGTTGATGTTATTATGAGGTCACCCAAAGCATTCTTAAATCATGGCCAATATGTTAAATTATCCCTTTCAGCAAAAAAAAATGCTGGATGTTGAGCAAGCTCAGGCCCTCAGGATATGTAGTGGTGCATTCAGAACATCACCTGTATCAGCTCTTCAAGTCGAAACAGGGGAAATGTCATTAAGATTTAGAAGAATAAAGTTAATGCCACATTACTGGGTTGACATCATGGGACATAACAATTCACATCCAGCTAAAGCTATACTAAAAGACTGCTGGGAACATAATAATTCAAATTATAATAACTTTGGATGGATCGGGGATGCAGACGCACAAAAATATGGTCTACACGAGCTGGAATATAGCCCTACAGTTCCATAATCTGATGTTCCTCCATGGCTCTTTACAATACATATAGTGAATATAAACCTGCAACAACTTTTTAAAAAGTCTAAATGTGGAATCAAACTGATAGTACAACCAGCATTTTAGAAATAAATTAGTAATATTTACAGATGGATCAAAAGACCCTAGGTCTGGCCACACAGGTATTGCAGTCTACATTCCTCAGTGCAAAACTTGCATACAACAGAATTAATAGCAATACTGAGTGCATTATCTTGGATAGAAGAAATTAAAGTCAAAAAGGCTGTAATTTGTTCAGACAGTTTGTCTGCATTAATCTATATCAAATCAAGAAAATCAGAAAGTAGACAGGATATTTTATTAGAGATTCTGTGCAAGTTGTATATACTGAATGAAAATGGGGTAGAAGTAAGCTTCCTTTGGGTTCCTGCTCATTGTGGTGTGGAAGGTAATGAAAAAGTGGACATTATAGCTAAACAATCACTCAAATCATCTATAATACAGGTCCAGATCCCTCTAAGCAAAGCAGAAGTCAAAAGCATTATGAAAACACGTATTGAGGAGACATGGCAGAAGCATTGGGATGAGAGTGAAACAGGGAGACAACTGTACAAAATACAAAGGCAAGTCAGATACCAAAGAATATCAAGTGGGCATAGAAAGATAGAAGTCATCATCAGTCATTTAAGAATTGGTCACACAAGTCTTAATTACACATTATACAAAATAGGGAAACATCCAACTGAGTTGTGTGAATACTATAATCAACCAGAAACAGTTGAACATGTATTGATAAAATGTAAAAAGTATAAACGAGAAAAAGTGAAGATGATAGGAGCGCTTCAGATAAACAAAAAAACTGCTGTGGGTAGAGAAGACATTTTAAGTGAGAGTTCAAGAGAAATACGGACCTATATCATGAAGTATCTGAAAGACTCTGGTTTATTATATAGAATTTAGGGAATGCAAGTCTTCTCATTCCTCCTGTATATCAAATGATCCACATTCCAGTCTAGTAGGTGGCGGTAATGCACCTTAAAGCTGGTTTGCCAACCGCCATAAAACAACAGAAGAAGAATAAAAGGCTCTACTTACTATTAATACCATATCAAAAGCTAAAATATAACCTTTTTTTTCTTCTGAACTCACTCTTGAAGCATGTTCATACATTGATCAACTAGCAATATTTCCAAACTGAGCAAACAATGACATAGATAATTAAGGTACCAAACAAACATTCACAGAATTGTAGATACATGTAATTTATAATGGTTTTGAGCTTCTGGATCATGGTGGACAATGGGAAAATTAAAACAATGGAAAGATATCCTTGCATTCTATAGTAAAATAAACTTTGTAAAACCTTAACATTTATTTTTAGTCAATGATGGTATTGTGTTGTTAACGTTATCTCTTACACAGCTTAAAGTTCAAAGTTAATCATCAAATTGTCACCATGTCACCATATACAACCCTGAGATATTTTTTGCAAGCACACTCTAAAAATTCAATATCCATAAAAGAATCAATGAAAGACCGCACCAAGAGGGCAGACAACCACTGTGCAAAAGACAACAAACTGCAAATACCAAAAGGAAAAAAAAGAAATAATGTTAATAAATAAGTAAGCAATAAATATCAATGAAGATTCCTTGAATGTGGGTTTATAGGTTTTGGGAACCATTCAATGATGGGGCAAGTGAAGTTCAGTGAGGTTATCCCCTTTAATTCAAGAGCCTGATGGTTGAGGGTTAGTAACTGTTACTAAACCTGCCCTGATGATGGATGCTGCTTTCCTGCAACAATGCTCCATGAAGATATGCTCAATGGTGGGGAGGATTTACCCATGATGAAGTGGGCCACATCCACTACTTTTCATAGTATTTTCCATCCAAGCACGATGATATTTCCATACCAGGTTGTGATGCAGCCAGTCAAGAAACTCTCCATCAAACACCTACAGAAGTTTGTCATGCCAAATCTTTGCAAACTCCTAAGTAGAGGCACTGCTGCGCTTTCTTCATAATTGCACTTACGTGCTGAGCCCAGGACAGGTCCACTGAAATGATCACACCAAGGAATCTACCTCTGGTCCCCCGATGATGACTGACTCATGAACCACTTGTTTCTTCCTCCTGAAACTAATATTCAGTTCCTTGGTCCTCCTGTCAGAGTGAGACACTATTATGGCACCACTCAGCCAGATTTTCAATCTCTCACCCACCCCCATTTGCTGACTTGTCACCACCATTGATTTGGCATACAACAGTCATGTTGTCAGCAAATTTAAATAAGGCATTGGAGCTGTGCTATGCAACAGTCATTAATGTAAAACAAGTAGAGTAGGGGACTGAGCACATAGCCTTGTGGGCCACCTTTGCTGATGGAGATTGTGGAGGAGATGTTGAACTGACTGAGGTGAGGAAATAGATGATCCAATTGCACAAGGAGGTATTAAGGCCACAGTCTTGCAGCTTATTGATCAGATTTAGCAAATACTGTTCACAACTACAAAAGATCCATGGAAATTTAATAATAAATAGTGTGTGCCCTGACAGTATCGGTAACACCCACTCAAATGACAAATCATTGCAAATACCATGCTGTTAACACTGTCTGCATCAGAAACTGGAAAAGGAAGTGTGATTGTGTACGATTGTGCCAACTTTTGTCATTTTTTATTCAGAGCAAATTTCAGACTAAATATCTACAAAATCACCAAGCTTAGCATTGACCTGTTCCTCTTATGCATTAGATCACTTGCTGTTCAAAACCTGATCTGTCTTAATTACCTCCAAACCTGCCCAATCCAATGTACTCTGGCTAGCCTTCTTCATTCCACTTGCCAATATCAAAAACTATTGCATATATCCTAAATCACATTAAATCTCATTCCCTAATCATCCTTTTGATTTCTGACATGGCAAGAACACAAAGAAATAAGAATAGTCCAATTAAATGATGTGGAAGCAGAATTGAATCAAAGCATGTTGAATCTAACACCCAAACTTGGCTAGTTTTTATAATACTAGAAGGAGCACCTTGCAAAGAATGAACCAATTTCATCCAAATAGCTTTGTCTGAGTGGTCATAAGCACAAAACAAGAAAATGGAAGGTGGCCAACTGCCCCTCAAGCCAGTACCTCCAATCAATTTGACCATTGTTAAGCTGTGCTGCTCATGTCCCTCAAATCATCAATTCTTCAAATATTTACCTACCTCCACCTTAAATATTTCCAGTGATCCCTCAGAGAGATCCAGAGAAGTACCACGAAGTGAGCAGAAATTTCCACACAACTGTGTTTTAAGTGATCAGTCCTCTATGTAATCATATAGTATCACATAGTCCTTTTCCAGAATTAATTTTACCATTAATTCAAGTATTGACTTGATAAGATCAAAGACGTTTGTATCAGTCCACATGGGTTTTGAATGAGTTTTTGTTTTTGAAATCTACATAATTTTACTTTCAAGTCAAAAAGCTTTTGACGTATGCACTGCATAATCATATAAACAAATACATGTGCATATGCACAATCAACATTAAAATACTCAGTTTTATATCCATTGTAAATAAATCCTGAGAATACAAAAGAGGTGACTCAGAAAACAAATTATTTCATATTGGTTAATATTACCGTTTATGGATTACTAGAAATCTCTCCAAACTGCAAATGCTAAGTCACAGGATGCATCTTGAGGATCTCTTAACTGCAAAGTTAGCAGTTATAGACAATAGGTGCAGAAGTAGACCATTCGGCCCTTCGAGCCTGCACCGCCATTCTGAGATCATGGCTAATCATCTACTATCAATACCCGGTTCCTGCCTTGTCCCCATATCCCTTGATTCCCCTTTCCATAAGATACCTATCTAGCTCCTTCTTGAAAGCATCCAGAGAATTGGCCTCCACTGCCTTCCGAGGCAGTGCATTCCAGACCCCCACAACTCTCTGGGAGAAGAAGTTTTTCCTTAACTCTGTCCTAAATGACCTACCCCTTATTCTCAAACCATGCCCTCTGGTACTGGACTCTCCCAGCATCTGGAACATATTTCCTGCCTCTATCTTGTCCAATCCCTTAATAATCTTAAATGTTGCAATCAGATCCCCTCTCAATCTCCTTAATCCCAGCGTGTACAAGCTGCTAACCTCTCTGCATAAGACAGTCCCGACATCCCAGCATTTAACCTCGTGAATCTAAACTGCACTTTCTCTACAGCCAGGATGTCCTTCCTTAACCCTGAAGACCAAAACTGTACACAATACTCCAGGTGTGGTCTCACCAGGGCCCTGTACAAATGCAAGAGGATTTCCTTGCTCTTGTACTCAATTCCCTTTGTAATAAAGGCCAACATTCCATTAGCCTTCTTCACTGCCTGCTGCACTTGCTCATTCACCTTCAGTGACTGATGAACAAGGACTCCTAGATCTCTTTGTATTTCTCCCTTACCTAACTCTACACCGTTCAGATAATAATCTGCCTTCCTGTTCTTACTCCCAAAGTGGATAACCTCACACTTATTCACATTAAACATCATCTGCCAAGTATCTGCCCACTCACTCAGCCTATCCAAGTCACCCTGAATTCTCCTAACATCCTCATCACATGTCACACTGCTACCCAGTTTAGTATCATCAGTAAACTTGCTGATGTTCTTCTCAATGCCTTCATCTAAATCGTTGATGTAAATCGTAAACAGCTGTGGTCCCAATACCGAGCCCTGTGGCACCCCACTAGTCACCACCTGCCATTCCAAGAAACACCCATTCACCGTTACCCTTTGCTTTCTATCTGCCAACCAGTTTTCTATCCATGTCAATATCTTCCCCCCAATGCCATGAGCTCTGATTTTACCCACCAATCTCCTATGTGGGACCTTATCAAATGCCTTCTGAAAATCGAGGTATACTACATCCACTGGTTCTCGCTTGTCTAACTTCCTGGTTACATCCTCGAAAAACTCCAATAGATTAGTCAAGCATGATTTGCCCTTGGTAAATCCATGCTGGCTCAGCCCAATCCTATCACTGCTATCTAGATATGCCACTATTTCATCTTTAATAATGGACTCCAGCATCTTCCCAACTACTGATGTTAGGCTGACAGGACGATAGTTCTCTGTTTTCTCCCTCCCTCCTTTCTTAAAAAGTGGGATAACATTAGCCATTCTCTAATCCTCAGGAACTGATCCTGAATCCAAGGAACATTGGAAAATGATTACCAATGCATCTGCAATTTCTGGGGCCACCTAGGATGCAGACCATCTGGACCTGGGGATTTGTTAGCCTTCAGTCCCATCAATCTGCTCATCAACGTTTCCTTCCTAATGTCAATCTGTTTCATTTCCTCTGTTACCCTATGTCCTTGGCCTATCCATACATCTGGGAGATTGCTTGTGTCTTCCCTAGTGAAGACAGATCTAAAGTACTTATTAAATTCTTCTGAAATTTCTCTGTTTCCCATAACAATTTCACCCAATTCATTCTTTAAGAGCCCAACATTGTTCTTAACTATCTTCTTTCTCTTCACATACCTAAAAAAGCTTTTGCTATCCTCCTTTATATTCCTGGCTAGATTGCGTTCGTACCTCATTTTTTCTCCCCATATTGCCTTTTTAGTTAAGTTCTGTTGTTCCTTAAAAATTTCCCAATCATCTGTCCTCCCACTCACCTTAGCTCTGTCATATTTCCTTTTTTGTAATGCTATGCAATCTCTGACTTCCTTTGTCAACCACTGTGGCCCCTTTCCCCCGCTTTGAATCCTTCCTTCTCCGGGGGATGAACTGATTTTGCACCTTGTGCATTATTCCCAAGAATACCTGCCATTGCTGTTCCACTGTCATTTTTGCTGGGATATATTCGTCCAGTTAACTTTGGCCAGCTCCTCCCTCGTGGCTCCATAGTTTCCCCTGTTCAACTGCAACACTGACACCTCCGATCTGCCCTTTTCCTTCTCAAATTGCAGATAAAAACATCATATTATGGTCACTACCTCCTAATGGTTCCTTTACTTCAAGATCGCTTATCAAATCCTGTTCATTACACAAGACTAAATCCAGAATAGCCTTGCCCCTGGTTGGCTCTTGTACAAGCTGTTCCAAGAATGCATCCCTTAGGCACTCTACAAACTCCTTATCCTGGGGTCCAGCACCAACCTGATTCTCCCAGTTCACCTGCATGTTGAAATACCCCATAACTACTGCGACATTACCTTTGCCACATGCCAATGTTAACTCCCTATTCAACTTGCACCCAATATCCATGCTACTGTTTGGTGGCCTGTAGATAACACCCATTAGGGTCTTTTTGCCCTTACTGTTCCTCAGTTCCATCCACACAGGCTCTACTTCTCCTGATCCTATGTCCCCACTTGCAAAGGACTGAATCTCATTCCTCACCAACAGGGCCACACCACCCCCTCTGCCCACATTTCTGTCCCTACGATAGCACGTATACCCTTGTACATTCCTTTCCCAGGTCTGATCTCCCTGCAGCCATTTCTCCGTTATCCCAATAACATCATAGTTACCCATTTGCACCTGAGCTTCAAGCTCATCCGCCTTATTTCTGACACTTCGTGCATTCAGATATAGAATTTTTAGCCCATTTCTCCCCTCTCTCTGTTTAAATCGCTGCCTAATGTGCTTAACCCAGCTCCCCGAACTCCCTTCGGGCTATACGCCCCTTGAATTTTGTTGTCCTTTCTAAATTGACTTATTCTTTCAGCACATTTAACTCCATGTTCCGTCAGACCATCCCTCTGTACATGTGTCCTCCTTATCACTTGTTCCGCCTCACCTTTCTCTACTACACACTTAATATTCCGGAACCATGTAGTCCCCACCTGTCCTTTATTCTTCATCTCACTATCCTCTCTCGCATTCTGGGTCCCTGCCCCCTGCAAATTTAGTTTTAACCCCCCCCCCCCCCCCCTGCCGAGAAGCACTAGCAAACTTTCCTGCAAGAATGTTAGTACCGCTCCAGTTCAGGTGTAAACCGTCCTGTCGGAACAGATCCCACCTTCACTGGAACAAAGCCCAATTATCTAAAAACCTGAAGCCCTCCCTCCTGCACCATTCTCTCAGCCAAGTATTAATCTGTATAATCCTTCTGTTCCTTGCCTCACTCGCACGTGGCACAGGTAGCAATCCTGAAATTGTTACCCTGGAGGTCCTGCCCTTCAGCTTCGCACCTAACTCCCTGAACTCACTACGCAGGACCCCCTCACTCATCCTACCCACGTCGTTGGTCCCTACATGGACCACAACATCTGGGTTCTTGCCCTCCCTCTCGAGAATAACCTGCACCCGATCTGAGATCAGGTTGCTCCAATTGACTCTTTTACTCTTTACTTCAGTCACGAATATCTATTCTCGAATATACTTATTGCCTTCAATTCCCAATCCAGAAACAATGTCAGAGTCAAACATTGAAACAGGCCTCAGTCCAGAGTGTGCACCACCTTCAACAAGTTATACATCAGCCTACGTCAGCCTCATTTATAAGTTGTCCCCACATTCCCATCAAGTCAGTGGGCAGCAGAGGCACAGCTAGAAGATCCACAGTCTCTGAGAGACACAAATTCAATCATGATCTTGTATGCTATCTGAGTGGAGTTTGCACATTCTTAGTGACTTGGTTTTCTCCAGGTGTTCTGGTTTCTCCCATATACTAAAATGAGCAAGTCGCAGTTAACTAGCCATTTATATTATCCCTATAGTGTAGGTGACTGGTAGAATATAGAGGTGAGAATAAAGATAAGAATAACATATGATGAGTGTAAATAGGCAATTGGTGGTTGGTGTGGAGTCAGTGGCCTGAAGAGTATGTTTCCATGTTGCGTCTCCTTCTGACCAACTCCCCTAGATTTTACCATCCACCTACTGGGAAGTTAATTTCATTTTCATATCTCCCAATGGTCTTGGTTTTCAATTTAGCTAAATTCATCAACCCCACATCCAAGATCAAAGCACTCCACCAATTCTGGCTTAAAATTCAAATCTAATTTTGAAATTATTTCACTATTAATAGCTCTGCTTTCAAGGCATGGCAACATGTAATTACAGCACCAGCAAACCAAGTTCAATTCTGACACTGTAAGGAGTTTGTACACTCTCTCCACAAGAGTGTGGTTTTTCCTCAAGGTGCCCCAGTTTCATCTGATATTCCAAAGAGCTAGTAGGTTAATTGGTCACATGAGTGTAACTGGGCAGCACAAGCTTTTTGGGGTGGAAAGGCCTTTCACCCTGCAGTTATTTGTAAAAAAATAATTACATCGTACCGATAAGATGGTCGTCTGGATAGGATTTCTCTTCGTTTTTGGGAGTCAGTTACAACCTCAGCAGAATCTCCAGATTCATCCGTTTCTGCTATTGTAGCTACCTATGAATAAAAGCATACAAATGAACAATGAAAATGACATAAATAATACAGCCAAATTTTGGTGGAACCTCAAGTCCTGCTCAATGGAAGACTCCTGGTTCACCTAATTCTGAGCAATATTGCTCAACTGGCACTTTCAATTTTATATTAACAAGGCTTAACTGCATGGAAGACTGACAGTATGTAATATATTTTTTTAAAGTTTTGATGTATGTGTTATTAGATATCAAAATAACCTTGCTGAACACCATAGTCAACTATTCAACACATTGTGTCTACAATGCTTTTCAGTAAGATTTCCACTTTACTGCACTATTCTCATGTCCCTCAATTTGCAAAACAAATGTTGATTCGATTAAGCAGTTTTCCAGCAGAAATTATTCAAATAAACTAAAACTGCCACTGATTTGTGAATGAAATACTAAAGTAGAAGGAACTAATTATTCATTGTGAAACCAAACAAGCTGAAATTATCTTTAATAAAGAGAATATAGAAACATAGAAAGTAGGTGCAGGAGTAGGCCATTCGGCCCTTTGACCCTGCACCACCATTCAGTATGATCATGGCTGATCATCCAACTCAGAACCCTGTACCTGCTTTCTCTCCATACCCCCTGATCCCTTTAGCCACAAGGGCCATATCTAACTTCCTCTTAAATTTAGCCAATGAACCGGCCTCAACTGTTTCCTGTGGCAGAGAATTCCACGGATTCACTACTCTCTGTGTGAAGAAGTTTTTCCTCATCTCGCTCCTAAAAGGCTTCCCCATTATCCTTAAACTGTGACCCCTCGTTCTGGACTTCCCCAACATCGGAAACAATCTTCCTGCATCTAGCCTGTCCAATCCCTTTTTAATTTTATACGTTTCAATAAGATCCCCCCCTCAATCTTCTAAATTCCAGTGAGTATAAGCCTGGTCGATCCAGTCTTTCTTCATATGAAAGCCCTGCCATCCCAGGAATCAATCTGGTGAACCTTCTCTGTACTCCCTCTATGGCAAGAATGTCTTTCCTCAGATTAGGGGACCAAAACTGCACACAATATTCTAGGTGAGGTCTCACCAAGGCCTTGTACAACTGCAGTAGAACCTCCCTGCTCCTGTACTCAAATCCTTTTGCTATGAATGCCAACATACTATTTGCCTTTTTCACCGCCTGCTGTACCTGCATGCCCACCTTCAATGACTGGTGTACACCCAGGTCTCGTTGCATCTCCCCTTTTCCTAATCGGCCAACCGTTCAGATAATAATCTGTTTTCCTGTTCTTGCAACCAAAGTGGATAACCTCACATTTATCCACATTAAATTGCATCTGCCATGAATTTGCCCACTCATTTAACCTATCCAAATCACCCTGCATCCTTTTAGCATCCTCCTCACAGCTAACACCGCCGCCCAGCTTCGTGTCATCTGCAAACTTGGAGATGCTGCATTTAATTCCCTCGTCTAAATCATTAATATATATTGTAAACAACTGGGGTCCCAGCACTGAGCCTTGCGGTACCCCACTAGTCACTGCCTGCCATTCTGAAAAGGTCCCGTTTACTCCCACTCTTTGCTTCCTGTCTGCCAACCAATTCTCTATCCACATCAATACCATACCCCCAATACTGTGTGCTTTAAGCTTGCACACTAATCTCCTGTGTGGGACCTCGTCAAAAGCCTTTTGAAAATCTAAATATACCACATCTACTGGCTCTCCTCTATCCACTCTACTAGTTACATCTTCAAAAATTTCTATAAGATTCATCAGACATGATTTTCCTTTCACAAATCCATGCTGACTTTGTCCGATGATTTCACCTCTTTCCAACTGTCCTGTTATCACATCTTTGATAACCGACTCTAGCATTTTCCCCACCACCGATGTCAGACTAACTGGTCTATAATTCCCTGTTTTCTCTCTCCTTTTTTAAAAAAAAAGAATGAGGTGAGAACTGAGAGATGATAAAAGCTTTGATAATGGTAAATATAGTTCACTTGATAACTAAAAAATGTAGACAAGTTAAGATCCAACTACACAGCAGAATGGTAACAAAATGGAACTTGTATATTGCAAGCAGTGATAAAGGTAAAAACATTGATGCAATTAAAGAAACCTCAGCTGCACGCAGGAGGAGAAAAGAAACAAGGATGTACTGAGAAAATTGAATGAAGAGGGGCTAAGAGATCTACATAGAGAGTAAATCCAGGCATGGAGCAGGCAAAATGTTTCAACAGGATCATCTTTGGTTAATAGCAACAATTTTCATTTCACATTAGAAATTAATCAACATCCCAGGTCTATTACAGCAACAATGACCCAATAACCCAAAACAAAACGCCAGGGGTAACCCACCATGCAATGATCATCCACTTATTTTATGTGGATCCAACATGAATGCCTAATATTAAGTCCAGATTCAAAGTATTGAGCAGAAAGTCTCACCTACAAAAAAGCCCAACTCTACCAGTTGTCACGTTTTCAAAAAGCTTTAAAATACAGAGAAATTAAAAGTT
The DNA here is from genome assembly GCF_030144855.1 of Hypanus sabinus. Taxonomy (NCBI): domain Eukaryota; kingdom Metazoa; phylum Chordata; class Chondrichthyes; order Myliobatiformes; family Dasyatidae; genus Hypanus; species Hypanus sabinus. The sequence goes on from NC_082711.1 coordinate 38,091,083, forward strand.
ATAAACATTAGAGCAAATGAAATTAAATATAATCTTAAGTTACAACCTTCTCTTGCAGGCATTCCTCTCCATTCAAATAATACACCACCATGTTTAAGGTAGAGATTCTGCAAACACATTCCATAGCTTAAATAGTAGGAATTCATTTCTTCTGCTCTTTAGGGTTCAATGACTCAGGACAACTGGGAAATCACTGTAACTCAGCTTCAAAAATCAGCAATGCTGTATTTGATCTTTATCCACAAATCTACTGCCAATTCTACACACAAATATTTGCATCTACTATCAAGATTATGACTTTGAGTTATGCGTTTCAGAGCCAGAGAAAAAAAATACATAAAAAATCTGTTTAAGGTGGCTTGTAAAAAAACACAGTAAAATGATAAAATAGAAGTGGAAGTATTCTGTCACACTTCTGATAGGCCACATAGATGATGGGAAGGCTTTGTTTAATCAGGTGATGACAGATTACTTTTCATCCCACTATTGTTAACAGTATTTACATGTTGTTGATCCCAATAAACTCTTCAACACTAAATGCCAATATTTTGAAAGTGGGTGCAGCAACAAAATCCATTATACATTTCCTTGTTGGAGACTTTTGCTATTTGCCACATGAGTAATACAAGTTATTCTATAGACTTATTAATCCAGTATCATAAACTGCCTTGGTAGCCCTGGACCAATTCATTGACTGAGGACCTGATTGGTATCCAATGCTGTGCAAACATTAGGAAATACCCTTAATTCTTGCTTAATTGTGGATAGAAGTTTATTGATTGAGCAGCTTATTATGTTTAGAATAGAGGACCAGTGGGAGGAGAAAAAAAAATTAGGCAGAGGGGACAGCACAACCAAGGAAAAACTGACACCGTTCTCTGCAGCAAAGACAAAGTCAGCATTAAGAACCTGGAGAGTAAAGGGCATGGATCCACTTGTCCAGGTCCATGTAGACAATTATTACACACGTAGGATTTTCCTTTTGCAGAAAGATTATGAGCAGCTGAGGGCAACCTTGAAGAAATACAAATGATAATAGCCTTCATATTTTACCCAAGTATGTGCAAACTGGCAAATAGGAAATAAAATTAAGCAAAGTAAAATTAATGGCTCAAAGATTAGTGTGGAAGAAATGGATTCTGATTCATAGAGCAGTGGAATCAGCAGTGGGGAAAGAGAGAACTGATCAATTGAAATCAGCTTCATTTGAACTGTGCCGGGACCCCTGTCTTGGCATGTTATTTAACTTGAGTTACAAAATATTCTTTAAATGGCAAAGACAGTTGAGAAGGAAGGGTTCAAAAGACAGGTAATCTTAATAAAGAGTAAGGGCATGGGATTGGGAAGCACTGAGGGAAATCAAACTATGGCAAGAAGCAGAAAATAGGAACAAAATCTGCAGCAGTAATTCTAATGAGGAATAATTTTTTTAAAAAAAATTAAAAGCTAAGGTTTTTCCAATTTGAGTTCAGCAGCATTTTCAAAATGACAGAGAAATTCAAGGGGAAAGCAGAAATAAATGAATTTGCATTAACAGCTTTGACAGAGTGAACAACAACGCAAGATCAAGATTTCAGAATATTCAACATTCCAAAAGAACAGGCAAAAAAGGGAAGGAAATGCTATTAATTAAAGAAGTTGATTATGTGTAGCAAGTAATGATAAGAATGCAGGAGACCACAAGGTAGAATACCTCTTGATTGAAATACAAAACAGGGTTAAAACAAGACAAGAACTAAAAGCACTGCCATGTTGCCTTTTGGTAGGTTACAGCACAATATGAAAGCCAAGCAAGAAGAACACCGAGATTATTCTCAACAGTTTACTGTGCTTATTGCTTAAATGAATCAGTTTGTCAAGAGTAAAAATTTGGGAAATTTTGTTTAATGCAGTAAAATAAAAGGTTGCACTTCTGGAAGGTTTCCAATTTAGGTCACTTCTTTTGTGTTTGGCATTATTTTATTACCTCTGCTTCCAAACCTTAAGTTTCTTCTGTGTTTCTGGATTGTGTTAAGATTCTTTATTTCACGAACCTTGAGCTTAGTTACATCATCAATCTGAAACAAAGCAGATATTGCTCCAGCCCCACCACCTCCTTCACCCAAACTTCTGACATTACTACTAGCTTCTTCTTCCTAATCATGCCAAATCCCAGCCTCTTTTTCCACTCCAAATGGAAAAAAAAGTTCAGCATCCTCAGCTATGATCTTTCCTTTTAAACCACTGTGACTACGCAAAAAAAAACATATATTAGGATTATGTAAATTTTCCTTTAATTAAAGTTGTCAAGGTCTCCTGGCCTTGTCACTTTGTTTCCTTTCCTTTTGCTTACATGAAATTGAAGATAGCGATTCCTGTTAATGTTCACATTGTCTTCATCAGCAAGTGGAGGAAATTATTTCTATTAAATCAGTCAGACAAGCCCATCTTTTTAAATTGAAGAATTGACAGAAAATTAGAATATTTCCTTCAATCCTCAGCTCCAAAGAATTGTGGATGCTCACTCACTATTTGTGTTGAAGAATGAGACCAACCAACGTATATTTGAGCACTGGGGATACGGTAAGCGACACAAACTAAATGTCCACCAATCACTGAAAATTAGCGGTCATTAAAGACAATTGGTTCACTGGCCTTTATTGCAAAAGTATACAAATACAAGAATAGAGTGATCATGCTCTAATTACATAGACTATTGCAGGGACACTGTTTCTGGAATATTCTAAAGACGTGTTCTCCCCATCAAAGAAATACGGTATCAGGCGTAGGAATGCTGCAAAATTTCACCAGTTCAATTCCTGGGATTTCTGCTTTGTCAAACAAAAGATTAAACTGACTGACTGTATCCTCTTCAAGAACAATGAAACATGTTTCCATTGAAATTCTTACAATTTCACGGAGGAACATGGAAGGTAGATGTAGAAAGACAAGATGAAAAGAAAGCCACTTGCTCAGCTGTGGAACCTTTTTGAAATTGCAATTGAAGAGAGTTGTCACTGAACGGTTTCAACACAGAGGTGATAAGACTTCTAAATGTAATGGAGAAAAATGGATTACTGCAGGGAAATGATGCTGATGTAAAACAGCAACCATGACCTCAGTAAGTGGCAGAGGGGGCCCACAGGGCTAAAAGTTAATTCTAATGACTGCTAGTTGAATTCTAATGACCTAACAGCATACGGTCCTTTAAGCTGTTAGTAAATATTTAACACAGCTTTAAGCTGTGTGGTTGAGACCAGTTCTGAGCATGAGCAAGATTTTTTTTTGCATTCTAATGTGTAACACAATTTTAACCCACCAATATACTAACAGTGAGGAGTATATTACTTTAAAAAGAATGACATTAACAAGAACCAGGTTCCAAGTTAAACCACAACACAAGCAAAGCATTCCACCTCTGAGCACGAGTTGCTGTACATGTTATTAATAGAAAAATATATATTTTTTAATTTATTGTGATAAAAACTATCATGTCCAGTTTTCTTTTACAAATCCTGCTCACTGGATCTGTCAATTAGTATATGTGCCTGGTATGTGTACCCTAGCATGGTGGTGGAGGCAAACATGATAGTGGCATTTAAGAGGCTTTTAGATAGGCATATAAATGTGCAAGGAATGGGGAAATGTGGACATTGTGTAGGCAGAAAGGATTAGTTTAGTTCTGCATTTAATTACTGACCTCATTTGTCTGGCAAAATATTATGGATCAAGGGCCTTATTTTTGGGCTGCACTGCTCTATCACAAAAATTTGAAGGAAATGTGACAGATTTTGAACATGCAAGCTTTTTGTCATCATAAACCACATGCAAGACACTCAAATTTTCAATAAATCTAAATATCCTTAGGCACACAAGAGATAAGAAACCAAAAAGGTAGATCATAATTTAAGTAGAAACATACAGAACTCATGGCCCAGACTGCTACAAGAGATGCACTCCATGTGATGAGGGTTCATTTCATACTTGATAATACATCATTAAATGATCACTAATTCCAGTTAACAGATTAACTTACAGTTAATTAATCTCAGACGGGACTATCTTCTCAGTAAACTTCCAAGCAAGTAAATATGAAAATGGTTCCTCCAAATCCATATTCAGGAAGGTTATATTTACCTTATTCAACAGCGAGAAACTTACAGGGGCAAGTCATCAGTGCAAAAAAAAAACATGCAACAGCTTTTTATTTTTGGAGATGGGAAGTTGGCAAAATAACAGTTTTAACAACCAAATAAAAATTCTTTCTTTCCTTAATACTTTGCCTTGCACATTATTATTGTGCATTATTGGTGAATTTACTTTACTCTAATTTGTCTTATTAGCATAGATGTGGTATAAAGTCAGAGCCAACCTGAACAGTTTGTATCTGTGGTGACTGAATCACAGAGGGCTGAGCAGTTTGAATTACTCCTTGGACCTGGACAGTCTGACCAGAAGGCAACTGGACAACCGTTACAGCTGGAGATCCTGATGCAACTTGACTACCAGCCACAGATACCTGCAAATGAGAATATATATGTAGAGTAACTATTCCATAAGCATTCCTTAATAAAAATTACATTTTAAACCATGTACAAAACTAACACTGTAAACTCTTAACAGTGTTAAGAGAGAAACACTATCATGTCCAGTTTCCTTTTACAAATCCTGCTCACTGGATCTGTCAATTAGATATGTGCCTAGATAGGGGAATCAAGGGATATGGGGACAAGGCAGGGACTGGGTATTGATAGTGAATGATCAGCCATGATCTCAGAATGGCGGTGCAGACTCGAGGGGCCGAATGGTCTACTTCTGCACCTATTGTCTATTGTCTATAGTATGTGTACCCTAGCATGGTGGTGGAGGCAAACATGATAGTGACATTTAAGAGGCTTTTAGATAGGCATATAAATGTGCTAGGAATGGGGAAATGTGGACATTGTGTAGGCAAAAAGGATTAGTTTAGTTCTGCATTTAATTACTGACCCCATAGATAGCGAGGTCGAGGGATATAGGGAAAGGGCAGGAACGGGGTACTGATTGTGTATGATCAGCCATGATCACAGTGAATGGCGGTGCTGGCTAGAAAGGCCAAATGGCCTACACCTGCACCTATTGTCTATTGCCTATTGTCTAATACACTTTAAAATATTTGATCCCTGTTTATTACCTTTTTTTTAATTAAAAAGGATTAAGTTTATATACTTCAGACAAACGCTTCCTTCATTTCAGTGCAGCAAGTAGAGGCATTTCCTCATAGCAGCAATACTGACTTTAGGAAACATCTGTGCAGCGTTTACACATTGCCTTTGCAACCACATGGACTTCATTTAACTCGCACTCAGCGGGTTCACGGTTAGATGTTTCTATACGGTATCTCTCTATAACTCAAATTCCCAATAACAATATTACAGGAACATATTACAATTATTTCTGTCGTGAAACATGAGCCAAGACAGCTAAGCAATAAATTTCAATTGATCAAATAGAGAACTGCAGGACAAAAGTTAAATTGATATGCAGAATACTGCAAGAGAGAAAATGATGGCAACATTCACTAGGTCAAACACTTCTGTGAACTGTGAAACAATCTGCATTGAGTCATTGACTTTTCAGAAGTAGCCGTTTCAATGGGTCATAAATACAAAATTCATTTTACCAGTTCACATTAAAAATCTATTATGAACTTCTTTTGAAAAATGGGGGATAAAAAACAAGCCTTTTCCCTTCATAAAGGTCAGTTTAAAAAAGAGTCAACCAACATTGCTTATAATGCTTCTGTGTCATCCAGGCTTTACAATCAGCAGTTAAATTCTTCCAAACAAGCAGTTAACGGAAAAAGAGTGTATCAAAAATTGCTGAAAACACTAATTAGTGCAACTCTATCAGTCTTTAGAGCTCCAAATAACTTCCAATTGCCTGTTATTTGAATGCTCCATTCCCTGCCACTCTCACCTCTGTTTCTGGCTTCATGAACTGTTCCATTGAGGCAGAACTTAATCTTTCATTTGGGCATGTTGTAGCTTTCAGGATTCAATGCTGAATTCCACCATTTCAGGTAGCTCACCATCTTTTCATCAAAACTGGTCAATTCTGCTGCAAGAGTACTCATCTGCAACATTAACTCAGTTTTCCTTTTCTCCAGAGACAATGCCTGGTCTCCCAAGCATTTGGAGAATTCACATTTTGATTGCAAATCTCTATAACAGTTCTGACCTGCATTTTGTTATTTTTTTTCCACCACACGTATCTCTGTTGATTTTCTCTTTATCAATCTATCAACCAGATGGCTTGACATCCAATACATGATCATCCTATTTTGACTCTAAGTCCCCAGATCAATCTTCTTGTATGTTAAATAATTCTTGCAATATTACCTGTGCAATGGTGGGGATCTGTGTCTGGGAATTCTGAGCTTGTAACTGGATAGATTCACTATCTGTCACTGAATCTGTCACACTGCCATCTTGATGAGATTCAACAACTGATTCCATGGTCATTTGCCTGAAAAGGGGTGGAGGAAAACAAAAGACAGAAATAATACTTGATTTACAAATTAAACATACGTGCAAATATTGTACTATGACTTATGTATCTTAGTCCTGTATAATCCATTTGGGGGTGAAAATAACAGTGACAAGAAAATTGATAGGGGGTAAAAAGAGATGACAAAATTACTTTCTGATAAATACAGTTCACTTCAACCTTGCACTGTATTTTTAATTCCTTCAAACCTCAAAAATGGGGGGAAAAAATCAAAGAAATCCCTTTTACCTTAAGAGAGCTTAAGGAAAAAGAACGGTTCAGAGACAGTGATCATAATATGATCAAATTCACCTGAAGTTTGAGAAAGGGAAGCTAAAGTCAGATGTATTAGCATTACAGTGGAGTAAAGGGAATTACAGAGGCATATGAGAGGAGTTGGCTAGAATTAATTGGAAAAGAACACTGGCAGAGATGATGGCAGAGCAGCAAACGTTAGAATTTCTGGAAGCGATTTGCAAGGCACAGGATATATACATCCGAAAGAGGAAGAAATATCCTAAAGGAAAGAGGACACAACCATGGCCAACAAGAAAAATCAAAGCCAACATAAAAGTCGAAGAACAGCATATAATAGAGCAAAAATTACTGGGAAGTTAGAGGATTGGGAAGCTTTTAAAAACCAACAGAAGGCAACTTCATTCAGGTAAAGATGGAATACAAAAGTAAGCAAGCCAGTAATATTAAAGAAGATCCTAAAGTTTGCTCAGATACATAAAGTGCAAAAGAGAGGTGATAGTGAATATCAGACTGCTGGAATACAATGCTACAGAGTAATGAGGGACAACAAAACAGTGGATGACCTAAGTATTTTGCATCAGTCTTCACTGTGAAAGACACTAGCAGAATGGTGGAAGTTCCAGGTGTTAGGGGGTATGAAGTGTGAAGTTACCATAATGACAGAAAAGGTTCTTGGGAAACTGAAAGGTCTGCGGGTAGATAAGTCACCCCAGGGTTCTGAAAGAGGTAGCTGAAGAGATTGTGGAGGCTGACTTCAGTGTTTGGGAAGATGTTGGATTATTAAAGATGAGGTCTCAGGATTCTTGGAGAACATGACAAAATAGGCCATAGTTAGTACGGTTTCCTCAAGAGAAAATCTTCCGACAAACCTGTTGGAACTCTAAAGAAATAACAAGCAGGATAGACAAAGGAGAATTTGTTGATGTTGTGTACTTATTTTCAGAAGCCCTTTGACAAGGTGCCACACAAAGCTGCTTAACAAGCCACAAGCCCATGGTATTGCAGGAAAGATTCTAGCCTGGATGAACAGGAGGCAAAGAATGAGAATAAAGGGAGTCTTTTCAGGCTGGCTACAGGTGACGTGGTGTTCCACGGGGGTCCATGTTGGGACAAGTATTTTTTACATTATATGTCAATTATTTGGATGATGGATTTTATAGCTTTGTTGCAAAGTTTGCCGACGATAGGCAGCTTTGCTGAAGTAGAATGGCTACAGAAGGACTTAGATTAGGAGATTAGGAGAATGGGCAAAGAAATGGCAGATGGAATACAGCATTTGGAAGTGTATAGTCATGCACTTTGGTAGAAGAAATGAAAGGGTTGACTATTTTCTAAATTGAGGGAAAATACAAAAAAACTGAGGTGCAAAGGGACTTGGGAGTCCTTGTGTAGGATACCCAAGGTCAATTTGCAGGTTGAGTCTGTGGTAAGGAAGGCAAATGTAATGTTTGCATTCATTTCAAGAGGACTAGAATATAAAAGCAAGGACATTAATGTTGAAACTTTCATAAAACACTGATGAGGCCTCACTTGAAGTATTGAAGTTTAGGCCCCTTATCTTTGAAAGGATGTGCTGAAACTGGAGAGGTTTAAAGGGGGTTCATGAAAATGATTCCAGGATTGAATGGTTTTCATTTGATGAGCATTTGATGGCTCTGGGTCTGTATTCACTAGAATTCAGAAGAATGAGGGGTGACCTCATTGAAACCTATTAAATGTTCAAAGGCCTTGATAAAGTAGATGTGAATAGGGTGTTTCCTATGGTGGGAGAGTCTAAGACCACAGGACACATCTCATGAAGGAATATTGGGATAAGGCAAGAGAATGGAGCTGGGAGGAAACTTCGATCAGCCACGATGAAATGGCTCAGCAGACTTGATGGGCCAAATGGCCTAATTCTGCTCCTACATTTTATGGTCTTCTGAAACAGCCACCAATCCCAGGAAATCACAGGTTTGTGTCTCTGGTGGATTGTGCCCTCTCCAGGGCACAAACGAGCAGGAAAATTTAAAGAACCAGCTGTTGCCCATACAGCTGGTTCCCTCTCTCTGTGTCTCTGTGTCACTGATGAAGGTAAGCACTGATACAGCTTGGCACCAGTTTTGTCGCAGAGGTTACCAGAGTGAAGTTGTAAACAACATCAAACTGCCTTAGGGACCCTAAACAACACATACAAAATGCTGGAGGATCTCGGCAAGTCTGGCAGCATCAATAGAAATGAATAAACAGTTGATGTTTCAAACAGAAACCCTTCACCAGGATTGGAAAGGAAAGGGGAAGAAGGTAGAATAAGGTGGGGCCAGGGAAGAAAGACAAGCTAGAAGGTGATAGGTGGGTGAGGGAGGGATGGGGGAAGTAGTAAGAAGCTGGGTGATGGTAGATAGAAAAGGCAAGGGGCTGGAGAAAATGGAGTCTGATAGGAAAGGAGGACGTGAAACAATCCAATTATGCACTTTATCCTCTGTAAGTTGCAAATGGTTCTTAGAAGCCAGTTACATTTGCATATAGCAGCACATCCATTATCAGAGAAAACCCATATCCAAGCATGAGAGAACGAATGGAATTAGCATTGGAAAAAAAAAGAAAATTTAACATTTTATATATCCATGTGTTAATGACAGCTGCTGTGTTGGGAACCTGGTGTGGGTTTCCTGCTCTCCTTGCTGGCATTTCTATAATCTGTTGGCACTCCCTCAACTAGGAAACAGTTCATCTTACTGTCATCTGCTTCCATGTGGAGTGAGTCTATGTACAAAAACTGGCACTGGACAGACCAAGACGAGCAGAAGTGCTCTCAGTGTTGACATATGGGTCTCCCGGTTCTATGCAGGCAGTCACAGTGAGCGTGGACATTTCTAGGCAGGACACCCCCCCCCCCCCCCCACCAGCTCAACAAAGCCATACAGTCATAAAGAGAGGGATAACAACAGCTTACATCACATCCAAGATAATGGTGGTTTGTCAATGGCCAGTGACCAAGTGGAGCAGCAGCTGGCAGTCTTCATCAGCAACCCCCGCTCAACATACCAGTCAGTGCATTCCCAACTTCTATATCCCAGCAATGAACTGCTGCACTGCTCTTCCTAGTCAGCCAACGCTGGCCCTCAAAGATGCACTGTTTGAGGACTTCACATCACATCAAGTCATTTGGCAATGAGATCACTGTTCCACTGCTTGAGAGCACTGTTTACTTTTGCTTCTTGAAAGTTAGTTTTAGATTTAATTATTTTCTCCTGAATCCCATAGACATTTTATTTAACAATGATTTTCAGTTTTATAAATAATCTCATTTGAATTATTAATTTGCTAATAGGTTATAAATATGTAGTTTTAACCCTTAGTTTGAAAATATATAACCTTATACTACAGTCCACAACTACTGGAAGTTATACTTTCATCAACATTGCTTTAAAACAGGGGTTCCCAACCTTTTTTATGTTACGGACACTTAACATTAAACGGGGATCCATGAACTCCAGGTTGGGAACCCCTGCTTTAAAATGTTATGTTCTAATGAAAATAACTTTTTTTCTCAAGTTCTTTATTTATATATTTGCACAACCAGGCACAATCTGGTTAATATTGGGTGTACATACTGAATCGCAGAATACTTCTAAGATATGAAACCCAGTTTTGAAATTTACCCTTGTATACAGGTATTCTGCTCTCTCATTCCAAAATCCAATATTCAACAAACATTTATTTTGGCTTAATGCTCCTTCCACATCACCTAGTTTAAGCTCATCCCATATTTCCCAAAGAAATTAGCTGATGGACTTTCCAAAGGTAATCCGTCTTTTATGTATACCAAAGTGTCACTGGAAATGTTTTGCAAAATTCACAAGGAAGTCGATTCCACACAACAAAAATGAACTTTCTATTGACTGCATCATGAATCAACTACACAAAAAAATTAATTGCCACCATATTTTCAACTACGGGCTTAAAATAGAATTTTCCAGATAATAGAGGGTAGATGTGGCATGACGATAAGGCTTACCATCCAGAGTCAAACCTTTGCTTCTACTAACTGTCGAGTTTAAGGGCCAAGACCAGAGTGGCAGGGAGGATTTTTGTGCAACAACCACACATCTATGAATGGGTCTATGGTTGAATAATTTACATTAAATCCCCATGGAGTGTACAGCAAAGAGGCTACTTAAAGTACTGAAGAAATGAAAGCAATGAGCAATTGCAGAGATTTAATAGGGCCTCTTAAAAAGGCATTTGGCCTCAAACTAATTAATGTGCTAAAATAAAAGTAAGTTATTATTTCATCAATGTTCCAAACATTTCCATATGCATAGTACTTGTCAAAACAAACTTTAGAAACTCACCCTGTGCTTCCAAAATTGAAGCGGTTTCAATTGATCGCCAACTATTTACTATTTCCACTTTGAATTTCTACAGACTTTTTTTTAAACTCAGCTATGTAGACAGCAATGACATCCTGTCATTTTCGAGCTTCAGATGCATTCAGCTGTTTCCTTTAAAAAAGAAAAAATAAAGCAGAGCATTATTCAAGGAGTAAGAGACTTCAGTTACATGGACAGACTGGATAAGTTATAATTGTCTCCTCTAAACAGAGGTGATTAAAAGCGGCTCTGATAAAGGTATTTGATATCAAGTAAGGTCACTACATGGAGTGGGTTAAAAAATTCTAAAGGTAGGAAGGATAAAGAATCAGAAGTGAAAACACAAATTTAATAATCAAAGAACAAAAACAATGACAGGAGGGAAAACTTAAACAAAATAGGTGGCAAGAATCTGGAATGCACTCTGTTACAAGAGATGGAAGCAAATTCAATTACTATGTTCAAAGAACTAGAGAAGGACTTGAAAGGGAGAAACTTAAAAAGGTTGTGGAGAAAGGGAGGAAAGTGAGACTGGATTGTTCTTGCACAGATCCAGACTGGACCCAACAAGACCAATGGCCTCCTTCTATGCTCTATATTTGGTGACTTTTGCCAGATTGTAAGAAACTGAGTTACTGAACAAACAATGATTTATTGAAAATTGATTTTTTGAAATGTTGAGGCCCAGTTGATTATAAAGAAACTAATCACACTGTAAAGAACACAAAACAGATTAAGAACACTCTGGCATTTTAACTTTGTGATCAAATGTGTCATTGCAAAATCAAAGAACAATTTCAAAATTCATACATTAAAAATTCAAGATTAAGATGCTGAATTTAACACATTTTATTTCTATAAATACATACAATACTTTATTCCACGCTGATATTCAACAGTTCCCTAATATAAATGGTAAATTATATTATTTAAAATTACATTATAATTTAGGATTCCCTGAAAGTGAACTTGCAGGTTGAGTCTCTTACTAATTTCAAGAGTACAAGAATATAAAAGTATGGATATAAAGAATATATATAAAAAAAAGATGAGAAGGAAATTTCTTCAGCCAAAAAATGGTGAATCTGTGAAATTTATTGCCATAGACGGCTGTGGAGACCAAGTTGCTGGATATATTTAAAGTGGAGGTTGATAAGCATTATGTTAGTCAGGACATCAAAGGTTACAGGGAGAAGACAGGAGAATGTTGAGAGGGATAATATATCAGCCATAATGGAATGGCAGAATCCACCTGATGGGCCAAATGGCCTTGTTCTGCTTCTGGGTCTGATGGTATGTTTTCATGTTTAACTAATTATACTCAATGAACAAAAGTTTGGTTCTGCAGCCATGACAAAGGCTCAGCTACCATTATAGAAAAAACATGACAAAAAAATCACTTTCACCACAGAAAAAAAAAGGAGAAAATCTGCAGATGCTGGAAATCCAAAGCAACACACGCAAAGCACTGGAGGTATTTTGAAGAAAGGTCTTGGCCTGAAACGTCAACTGTTTATTCTTTTCCAGAGAAGCTGCCTGGCTTGCTGAGTTCCTCCAGCATTTTGTGTGTTGCTTAGAGAAAAGAAATAGATAGAATATAAATAATGACCATTTATGTCAATTTGTTAGGTAAGTGCATAATGCATCCATATTTACCAAAGTATACATTCAGATTTTAGAAATGTTATGAAGAAATAAAAATGTTTCAAGGAGTTAAGACAAAGCTGAGAGCCAACCATGTAGTAAACAAGAGTATAAAGTGAGTAAATAGGTTATTCACAAAACAGGGAAAGAAATAAATTAAGCAACTATAATTACTAGTAATCAGCAAATTTGGGGCCTTTACTCACAGAAGGTTAATAATTAGCAAACAAGGCAGCAAATGGCATATCACCGCAATTACAACAGTGAGGACGTCTTGTTTGTAATTTGCTTAGGCAAGGTCAAACAGAAAGTATTGCATGCAGATCTGGATTCTGCACCTAAGCCTATTACTCTGCCTTGAAGGCAGTGAAACATGGATTCATGATTTATTCCAAAGATGATCAACTGATCTATAAAGAGAAATCAAGACTCAGCTGGTTCTTACTGCAAGTTAGTGAACAAATAATGCTCTTTGAAACACACAAGATTCTTGTGGTGAACTACATATACCTGTCTGGACACGCCCCTGCTGACTGCTCCTGTGGCTCCTCCCACAGACCCCTGTATAAAGGCGATTGAGGTCTGAGCCCGGCCTCTCTGTCTCCAGGATGTAGTATGGTGGTCAACCACTGCTTGTTCCTTCTTCTAGTAAATAAAATTGATGCACCATTGATGATATAAAGACCTCAATTGCCTTTATACAGGGGTCTGTGGGAGGAGCCACAGGAGCAGTCAGCAGGGGCGTGTCCAGACAGGTATACGTAGTTCACCACAATTCGGCATGAGAATGATAGAGGGAGAAAACCTGTAAAGCTCAGAACTAATTCTTGACTTCGGGATCAGGGTGCTATACAAGCTGTTTCCAACTGAGCAGTCCATCTTTGGGTTCTGAAGACCGCAAGAGATCTGCAGATAGTTGGGATGGAAAAATAAATTGCAAACATTGGCATATTTTGTTACACAATGGAGAAGGTTTGAAGTGTTATATACTTACCCATGCTTTTTTTTACTGTAGTCAGACAAGTTTGATAACAATTTCCTTTTATTCAAATTCCAACTCAAGTCCCACCTTCTCCATATTCCTGTAGTCTGTACTAATTACACAACTCCAAGACAAATGCATTCCACTTCTTTTTTGACAATCTGAATAGTTAATTGCTCCGTATTTGATGACTGTTTTTAGTTGCTAAATCAGTGGCACTACTTTTCTAGTAACTACATATATTTCTTACTACAACTTAGCTTCTATTATGTATTGCAATGTACTGCTGCCACATAACAAATTTCACAACATATGCCAGTGATATGAAACCTGATTCTGCTTCTGACAGAGCTCTGCAATTCTCTACCATATACCTTTCCTTCTGGACTACAACCAGATTAAAATTTAGAACAGAGAACATAACAACACAGTACAAGTCCTTTGATCCACAATGTTGTACCAACCTTTTAACTTTTTCTAAGATCAACCTAACCATTCTCTCCAACATAGCCCTCCATTTTTCCATCATTCATTTGCCTAACAGTCTCTTATATGCCCTTAATGTATCTGCCTCTACCACCACCTCTAGAAGGACATTCCAAGCACCCACAACTCTTGGTAAAGAATTTATCTCTGACATCTCCCTCATCCTTTCCTCCAATCATATTAAAATTATATCTGTTTGTAGTATAGCCATATTTGCTCTGGAAAAAGTCTCTGGCTATTCACTCTATCCATACCTCTTATCTTGTATGCCTCTATCAAGTCATCTCTCATCTTTCTTCCCTCAAAAGAGAAAAGCTCTGGCTCACTAAACTTAACTCCTAAAACATGCCTACTAATCTAGGAAGTATCCTGGTGCAGAGATTTACCTTCTCAAAAGCTTCTCCATACTTCCTATCGAGGCAAGCAGAAATGAACACAATATTCCATGTTTGGTCTAACCAGGGTTTTATAGACCTGCAACATTACCTTGTAGCTCTTGAACTCAATTCCCTGACTAATGAAAGCCAATTCACTATACACCTTCTCAACAACCCTATCAACTTATGTGGCAACTTTAAGGGATCTCAAGACCCCAAGATCCCTCTGTTCCTCACTGCCCAAGAATCCTGTATCCACACAAATTTCCCTGTACCCCATGCCTTGTGACTTTCTAAATGAGCTTACCAAGGGAAACATTATCAAACTCCTTACTAAAATCCATATATGCCATATCCACCGCTCTACCTTCACCAACACATTTTGTTACATCCTCAAAGAATTCAATCAGGCTCATGAGGAATGTCTTCCCCTCACAAAGCTATGTTGACTGTCCCTAATCAGACTAGGTTTCTCCAAATACTCATAATCATGCCTATTAGAAACTTCTCCAAAAATTTGCTCATGACTGTTTAAGACTCACCGGTCTATAATTCCCTGGGTTATTCCTACTCCTTTTCTTGAACAAAGGAATAACATCTGCAGTATTCTGATCTGGGACTAATCCTGTGACAGTGAGGACACAAAGATCATCACCAAAGGCCTAACAATCTGTTCCTTTGCTTTCTGTAGTAGCCTGGGGCATATCCCATCCGAGCCAGGGGACTTATCTGTGCAAATACTTACCAGAGGTTTTAGGACATCCTTTTAACATTAACAGTTCAAGTATATCAGAATGTTTTATGAGGCCAGTGTGAACTTTAATATCCTTCTCACTGGTGAATACTGAAGCAAAGTATTCATTAAATAGCACCTCTACCTCCTTCTGCCTAGGTCTTCTTATCCCTTACTCTGGCTCACCAACTCCATTCTTGCTTCCTAAACCTTCAGTGTGATTCTTTCTTCCTCTTGACTAGGTGTTGCACTTCTCTTGCCAACTATGGTTCCTTCAGCCTACCATTTTTTCCTTACTCAATGGGACAAGCTTATCCAGACCCACCCCCCTCAAGTGCTCCCTGATCAACTTACACATTTTTGATGTGCATTTCCCAGAGTACATCTGTTGTTGATTTATGCTCCACAGTTCCTCCCTACTAACGTCATAATTCCTCCCCCTCCCCATTAAATATTTACCAAAAATATCTGCTCCTATCCCTATCCAAGGCTATAGTAAATGTCAGAGTTTTGATCTCTGTCTCCAACTAAGAGATCTGACACCTGGCATGGTTCATTGCCTTGTACCAAATACAATATGGACTCTCCTCTGGTCAGCCTATCTACATATTGAGTCAGGAATCCTTCCTGCCCCATCCAAATCTTTTGTACTCAGGAGATACCAATCAATATTAGGGAAGGTGAACTCTTCCACAACTTGCTTTTGGCTAAGTCCTCTAATATCACAAGGCCTGAAGTTGATTTTTATTTCTTAAGCACTTCGCTAGCACCTTGGAACTTTCTGAAGCTTTTAAAGTAAGCAGATTCAAATTATTGTCAAATTTACAACATTTCTTTGAATCTTCTCTGCCACAGCAAATACAGTTCTAAATTGAGACTCAATGGGCTGAATGGCATTTCTGTGTCAAAAGAATTCTAGCATTCAAATCTTCATAACAGTTACCATCAGGTGAAAGAAACGGTAACAACATTTTCTAATAACTCAAGATTTACCAAGAGATAATCTCAAGCACACACAGTACAATATCTGATTGTGGCCTAATGAATGTATTCCCACAGTCAAATATCCAGGGAACACAACTGACCAGAAGCTTAAAAAACAAATCATATAACTACTGTGCTGTATGAGCTGGATATCAGAAGTGGATAACATCTGAACTTTACAAAACATCAACAAGTAACAAATTAAGACTGTGATGAATACACTCTTCACTTACCTACATAAAATAATCTAGCCAATAATATAAAAGTGGATACTAAAAGTGTTTGCAGATAATATAAAAAGTAAAAAAAAAGTGAGGGTGGATACTGGAAGAAGATGCTGGAGAGGTAGTAATGGGGAAGAAAGGAATGGCAGGCAAACTTAACTCAATCTGGTTAATTGGGTCAGCAGTGAATCAGGGCAGTCATTTATTTGGGACAACTCTTAAGAAACAAAAATGAAAACAAGGAAACAGCTGGGATTCCCTTTGTTTATTTGGGACACTATGCCACTTAATTGGGACAGGAGACCGTTGCCCAAAAGCTTCTAATTAGCATCAGTCACATGCATTTGCATGGCCATTAGACATGACACTGTGCTTACAGCAATCGGCTTTTTAAATAACGTCAATTCTGTAAATTTGTGTTCAAAATGCAGTGATATTTGTTGCTGATAGTTGGCAAGAAGTAAGCAGTAAGACAATTTGGAACTGTTTCGTTTACTACAATTTCAAACATTCAAGTTTGGATATGTCAGAAACAGCCTGGAGTGAAAATGAAACCATTTCACTACTTCGGCAAGTTAAAAAATTACCAAGAATTAAGGTGTCAACAGTCATCCTGAATGTTACCTTTGGTCCCAACACTCAGCTCTCAACTGTGGCCTGTCCTAGCATGAGAAGTCAACTCTGGTGGACTGAGCAGGTGAGACCTACAGTAAGATCTAATGGTGAGGACAGCAATTCTACCACATAACAAAGGGCATGATGATACATAGTAGTAGTCATGGTCATCCACTACAACCAGGTAAGACACCAGTCTACTCACCTCACTAAACCCAAACATCCAAGGTTGAGAGAGTGGAACAGACCCAGTATAACAGCTTTTCCACTTCATAAATTCTCCAGCACAGATTTCTTGTCATCATTGGATATGACAAACAACCACCAGTAATCTTGGTGATGCTCCAATTTGTTCTGCATTTCATGTAAACACCTAATACATTACTCAGTTAAACAATGGACTGTCATTTTTATACTTTATTTACTATTTCTAAGGAACTTCAGCTAATTGGGGCAGCTACTTATTGGGCCAAAATGTACCAGTCTCTATGTGTCCCAATTAGCCAGAATCAGTCTTCACAGTAGAAAACACTGGTAGCATGCTAGAGATACAAAATGCCAGGAGACAGAAGTGAGCGTAGTTGCAATGACTAGGGAGAAGGCGTTTGGGAAGCTGAAAGGTCTGAATGTAGAAAAGTCATCGGGACCAGATGGACAACACTCCAAGGTTTTGAAAGAGGTACCTGAAGAAATCAGAGACATTAGTAATGATCTTTCAAGAACCACTAGACTCTGGAATGGTTCTGGAAAACTGCAGATGCCAATGCACTCTAAGAAGGTAAGGAGGCAGTAGAAAGGACATTATGGGCCAGAGTCGATTGTTAAGAACGTGGTTTTAGAGTACTTGGAGGCACATAAAGTAGGTCAAAGAGAGTAGTTTCCTCAAGGGGAAATCTTGCCTGACAAATTATGTTGGAATTCTTTGATAAATAGGCAAAGGAGAGTCAGTGGATGTTGTTTATTTGGATCTTCAGAAGGCCTTTGACAAGGTGTCACTCATGAGGCACAACATGAGCTCTTGGTATTACAGAAAAGATATTAGCATGGAGGGAAAATGGGCTGACTGGCTGGAGACAAAGAGTGGGAATAAAAGGGCCTTTTCTGGTAGGCTGCCAGTGATTAGGTGTTCCACAGGGTTTAGTATTGGGAGTTTCTTTTCATGTTATTAGTCAATGATTTGGATGACAGAATTGATGGTTTTGTGGCCAAGTTTACAGATGAGACGAGGATAGGTGTACAAGCACATAATATTGAAGGAGGGCTTCAACAGATTGGGAAAATGGGCAGAGAAGTGGCAGATGGAATACAAGTTTACCAAGTGTATGGTCATGCACTTTGGTAGAAGAATCAAAGCATAAACTATGTTCTAACAGGGAGAAAATTCTAAAGTCAGAGGTGTAAAATGACAAGAATCCCTGCAGGTCGAGTTGATGGTAAGAAGACAAATGAATTCATTTTGAGATGGCTAGAATATAAAAGCAAGAACGTAATGCTGAGTCCTTGAAGTAATACACCCTTGTAGCATTGTGAACAGTTATAGACCCCTTACCAAATAAAAGGCATGCTAGCATTGGAAGAGGGTCACGAGAATTATTCTGGGAATTAAATGGTTAATGAGGACTGTTTGAAGGCTCTGGGCCTCACTTGCTGGAGTTTGGAAGAATGAGGTAGGATCTCATTGAAACCGATCTGTTGCATATTTAATATTTGTGTGAGAGTGAGTGAGTGGGTACGAGTGTGTATAAAATACACACGTACATATAGATTAAGCATCCTTGTTTGTTTAAAAAAATTCAATGAGCTATATGTACAAATGCAGAAATTGTATGTCATCACATTACCATGTGATAAGTCCTCACCTCATTTAAACACAAAGTTCGACTCACATTTTGGGATCCCTTGTCCTCCTTTGAATTAGTTTAATGTTTTTAAATGACAAAACATAACACTATTGAATGTTAAAAGGCCTAGACATAGTGGATATGTAGAGGATGTTTCCCATAATGGGCAAGTCCAGGACCAGAAGGCACAGCCTCAGAATAGAGGAATGTCCATTTAAAACAAAGATGTGGAGGAATTTCTTTAGCCGGTGTGGTGAACCTGTGAATTCATTGCCACAGACAATGTGAGGGCCAAGAAATCAATGAGTACATTTAAAGTGGAGGTTGATGGTTCTTGATTAGTCCAGGCATCAAAACGTTACAGAGAGAAAGCAGGCAAATAGGGTTGAGAGGAATAATGTATCAGTCACAATGGAATAGCACAGCAAACTCAATGGGCTGAATGACCAAAAAGCAACACTAAAACTATGACAATAGAGGACAAAAAAATCCATTTATTGATAGGTCATCCATCACCACCTGATCACTTCTATATCTCCACCACCAATTGACCATGGATTTACTGTGAAATACATTTATCCTTGGACTGCAAATCCCAAAGTCTGAACCACCAGGAAAAAGAGCAAGTAGACCAGCACCACTAGACTTCACCTCTCAATCCAGCTCAGTTTTGAATAGTTTTAAGCGACTGGATCCTTTTAGACAGAAAATTAAAAGAAATAAGGTTATATCACTAACAAAGCCTGCACAAAATCCACATTATATGACTTGTGAAGGTGTCAGTTATCAACCTTTGCATTTGATGCACTGATGGCATTCTATAGTGTAATGAGTGAAAAAGATTTTCATCCAATGATGGGCAAAGATAAGCTTTGAAATCACATTGTAACCAGAGAATCTGCAAGCAGTGGCATTCACATACACCCACTGTCCCCTTGACTCTAATTGGACAAAGTTTCAAATAAATATCATTAAGGAAGCTTTGACAAGTTCCTGTAGTATATTTTATAAAATAGAACCTATCAAATAGTGAAGCGAATGACTGAAACAAGTGGTGCCTCATCCTTGGCAGTGCTGAACAAATATTTTTAGACTTGCATTCATTAAGTCATTTTGCTTTCAATTTGTGCGTTGCAAATGGTGGAAAGACTTTGAGGACCCAGGCAGTGACACTTAAAAAATCTTTTCTAGTAAGGGTATTGATTCACTAGGTTCACTGATGTTTCTAATCAGGTATCATTGAGGAAAGAACTCAGCCGTGTTTCTAATGAAATTGACGAGAAACTAGCCGCACTATTTATTGGAGATAATTACCTAGCACCTATGCAGCAGAAATCTTACTTCCCAGTGAGCAGCCATGTATGAATATCAACCTGAAAACCCTGCCTTGGGCATCACAGCAACAAAATCCAAAGTGATGTAACTAGGCTCCCACAATCACGTCGTTGGTAATTACTTTAGTCCAATAAAAGGCATCTTCACTTTGAGCTTCCACTATTTTTCTTTGCCTATGCTCCACCTTATACTTAAAGGTTAGTTTAACATTAAGGACAGTCACTCTCACTTAATTTATAATTTTTTGTTTAAACCATTTATGAAGTTTGCAAATCATTTCCTGGAAAAAGCTTACAATAGGTATCAACTAAATATTTGCCACTTGCTTGCATTCTTTATTTTGTTGGCAGCAAAGGAACATGTTCATCAATTTGTCTCTATTCAATTATATTCAAGAGAATATGATTGGTTAATATATTGTTTTCCTCCATTTCACAATAATTTTCTGAAGTCTTAGAATTAAAAGAAATCAAGTGATTACTGCCTACTTATAGATGAGAGGGTTAATTTCCAACTTCAAAAACTCTTAAGTCTTGTAAATTTAGTGACCCTGTACAAAATACTATGTCCCCTAATCTTATGCTCCACAACCACTTAAAAAATAGCTTTATTCCCCTAACTTGAAAACTACTGAATTATTTTCTCTGAATACCACACTTGAACCATGTCACCTCCCTTTGTAGCAATATCCTCAAAGACCAGGTATCACTCTCCTCACGATATTGTGCACTCCCTCTATTGAAAGCAGATGTTTCTTAACTGGAACTCTCCTTAAAAAAAATCATTCTATTCAAGGTCTGGCCCAACCAGGGATTTAAATAGTTTGTGTTCGCGCTCCTGTCCTTGAGACCTAAAAGATAATACTTCTTTAGGCCCTTTGAATACAAGCATCTATAATTGAGAGGCAGACTCACTCAACCCATTCTCACCAAACCTCAAAATTTCACTGGATCCCTCTCCATTCATTTTATGGAGGTGTTGTTCTCCACTCCCTCCCCCCCCCCCCCCACCACCAAGTCCATGGTGCATTATATCACACCAGCCTTTCATGAACCCATTAACCACAAGAGGCCACCCACTTTAAAATGCTTCCAATCTCAACTATAAAGGGACAGCTTTGAATTTTCAAAAAAAAACGAGCCCTTTGTAATAATACTCTACAATAGCAGCTGCATCTCCAAGAAATTTTATTTGAGAAATTAGAAGGAATTTCAAATATTTGCAATCATCCATGACACATTCCAAGAATCTTCATAAGAATTGCCACAGGGTACAATTAAAAGGTCCATTAATTGTCCAGTTTTTCATCTTACCCAGCTGGCCATTAATAGCACTTTAACTCAGTATCAAACATTCAATCTGGTCCTTAATACAATGTAGATGTCTTTTAAATTGTTTCCTTTGCTTCATTCTCTTGCACTTAGGTTCACCTTGGCAGCACAAGTGCCCCATAGCCTCTCTGCACAAAATTGAGAGTGTTCATTGATGTAGCAGATTTAGTTAATAATCAATCAGCACAGAACTGTGAAAGGAATGTCATGTGTAACTGAAGGAATGATGATCTTTGATGAACCAAATGAATGGACATCAACTGCTGCACATATAAAATGCTTAGATGACCATTCTGAAAAAATGACCAGCTATTTTAAGAAACCAGGTAATGCTTCCATGGGGAAGAAATAAAAACTTCATATCAATGAAACATAATCAGAATCAGTTTTAATATCGCCAGCAAGTCGTGAAATTTGTTAACTTAGCGGCAGCAGCACAATGCAATACATATTTTAAAAGTAAATCAATTACAGAATATCTAATAAATAAATTTAAAATAGTGCAAAAATATGTATTTTTTAAAAAGTGGGCTCAACGTTCATTTTGTAATTGGATGGCAGAGGCAAAGAAACAGTTCCTGAATCGCTGAGTGTGTGACTTCAGACTTCTGTATCTCCTTCCTGACTGTAACAATGAAAGGGAGGCTTGTCCTGGGCGGAGTTTTAAATAGTGGATGCTGCCTTTTGGAGGCACTGTTCCTTGAAGATGTCTTGGATACTACACAGGCTAGTACACAAGATAGAGCTGACTAATTTTACAACTTTCTGAAGCTTCCTTCAATCTTGTACAGTAGCCCCCTCCCCCCACCATATCAAACAGGGAAACTGGTAGTTCACCACAGCGGCAGAGGTTGACGTTGGAATAGCTATGTGCCTGACTGTAAGGGAGAAAGCAGCACAAATATTTATTGAAATGTATAATTATCCAGAAATGGGTAAAGGAAGCAAATAACAGTGATTAATTACTAGCTAGTCTACTGATTATATAAGCATAGACAACAAGACAGTTATGCATTTTGAAGGGGAAAAAAATTTACACAGCATAATCACAATTCTGAGAACAAGTCTTGAATGCTCACTTTATAAAAGATATACACATCTTTGAAAATAGCAAGGCAATGGATAGGGCAAGCTGTGTAAGAAAAAAAAATCAAAGTCATGACTGACCATTATGTATCACTCTGACTCAGCCTAGCTGTTCTGATTAACTAATTTTAGGAACAAAACCTTACAGCATACAAAGGTTTACCAGGAATCAAAACAATGATTCAGTAATTTGACAAGCTGTTCTTGTTATCCATAAAGCAGCAGAAAAAGTGAAAATTAAAAATTAACAGAGGTGCATAAAGAGTTCTGAGAGCATTTAATCCAAATATGTTCCACTTGGCTGGGGGGTTGAAAACACAAGGTGGACAACAAAATGATTTCCATAATGTCGGAAAAAAACAAGAGAAATTTATCAAGTAGATAATTCAATCAGTATCTGAGCATTTAAAAGCATTTTTCATGATTCAAAGTTAAGTTTTATTCCTTTTTTTTAAAACAGAATTCCAAGCATATTTATATTAGATTCTGCATATGCTTCTAGCCCCGAAACAAAGTTGTTAAATAAACCACAAGTCCATCTGTTTATCACTCTGGAACCTTGATTTTCTGTTGTTCATAGTTGACTGCTCTGTGGTAAATGCACATTACTTAGGCTCATACAAGCCTATCTTTCTTCACCCAAGATCCAATGAAAAAAAGTTCCTTAAAATGACACATCTTCCCTTGACAGCATCAGCATTAAGTAGCTTCCCCCAACAATGACTGAATGAAAAGAAACAATGACATTAATACTTGAACATGACTTGGCTGGGGTGGGGGAGGGGCTTAAAATAAAGATTTGGGTTCAAACGCCCAGCTTTACGTATAAAAAGTGAAAATATTTTAAGCACTGAAATTCAATATTAGCTTCAAGATAGCTTTTTATTTCAGGTTTTCTTCATTTAGCCACTTGTCTATAAAGATATGACAGTGCTTCTCCAGCATAAAGGTTATTAAAGATTATGTGGTTATATTGACCAGAAATAATCCAATCCAGATGAACAACTGGTTGAAAAAGATACATTTACCCACGTGCCACATATCTGTGCTGAGAGCATACAAATCGATTATTGCTATCCAACTGATCTGCACTCTCTCTCATGAAGATCATACAGGGCCATGTACTGCGAGAGTAAATCGATCAAGCATGCTCTAACAACGAGAGAAAATCTGCAGATGCTGGAAACCCAAGCAACACACAACAAAATGCTGGAAGGGGAGGAAACAGGAAGGCAGCAGGGGAGAATAACACTTCCATGGATTAGTTGAATTGATTGCTTCTTCCTTTGGTACCCTTTTAAGAATTTACTTTTATAAATAATACTTTTAATATTAAGAGTAAATGCTTTAATTTATGGTGTAGCTGACTAACTTCTTACCTAGATTCAGACCCAAAATTCACCTTACCAGTTTATATTTGGCAAAACCAATCAAAAATGTAAATTTACTGTCAATTGCAAATGTAATGCCATTGTAATAGGCAATCCGTGATCATTTCTTACTCTTTAAATGCTGCTACTTGGCATTTTACAATTGAGAAGTTAATAGGTTAATCTGATTAGTTAGAACTCAGCAAACTAATCCTTTCAATGGGTATTTTGTATACAGAGTTGGCACCTCAAAACAACAGAATCCAATTTGTCTAATTTGATTGCAGCCAACCTAAAACTGGAAAATGAATTTTTAAGTTAAAATGAAGAGGCAAGAATTCATCCAATATCTTTGATCATTCATTTTGTCACACAAATGTTTCAAAATATAGCTGTATTTAAAGACCTCAAAAATCCAGTGAACTGGCCACCATAGTTCAATAAGCAACATTCCCAGGCAAAATAAACTAGCCTCTCAGAGTAGGAAACCGATGGTGAATTTGACAAATGGTGATAAAGACTTTAACATTAAACAATAAATTTATGGCCCTGATCTTAATGAGTTATATTTTCCCCCATCCATCCTCTCCCATTATAAAACTAGACAGTAAACCATTTTGGTAATCCTAACTGGCTAGTTTTTAATACACGAGCCATTTCATGATTGTTTTGTGACCCAAAAAGGCAGCCAATTTGACAATGACTATCAGAACAATTTGGGATGTATGCATATATATAAAAAAGCAAATATTGCTAGAAACACAAATCCAACTAATTTGGCCCCTTCCAGAATATTTGAGAAGCTATTTCACATTCCTCCCAGTTGCAATGTAGTCCCATTTAGTCATGAACAGCTCTCGCCATCTGTAAACACACACAACCCCATTTCATGAAGGTCCAACTAAATTTTCATTAAACACTGCATTTCAATGACTTAAAATTTTAATTCACTGTGTATTGGAAGTATTGGAACGGATCTGTAAAATTAACACCTGACAGCAAATGTGATGCATTGGTACAAACATAGAACACTACAGCACAGTCCAGGCCATTCCACCAACAATGTTACGCGAACCTATTAGCCTATTTTAACCTAAGATCAATTACTGCTATCCAACTGAACCGCACTCTCTCATGAAGATCATACAGGGCCTTGTACTGTTAAGAGTGAATAGATCAAGAATGGTCTAATCACAAACAAGAGAAAATCTGCAGATGCAGGAAATCCAAACAACATGCACAAAATGCTGAAGGAAATGCCTCTGAAAGGTCTCGCCCAGAAATACCCACTGTACTCTTCTCCATAGATGCAGCCTAGTCTACTGAATTCCTCCAGCATTTTGTGTGTTTCTATCATCCAGGTGCCTATCTGTGAGTTTTTATAAATGTCCATAATGCCATGTGCCACCCTAGCAGGGTGTTCCTCATACTCAACACTACATTTAAAAAAAACTGTGACATTGTCCCATACATCCCTCCAATCACCTCAAAATTATTCCAAGGTAGCAGTCAGTTAAATCTTAACAAATTTCTCCTACTGCCCATAAAATATCAGCACTAAATTAACAAAACTGATTCAAAATGAACAATTGCTATATCAGAATTAGCATTTCTTTTTTACTTAAAGGCTGCAAACGACAAATCGACTTAAGGTTCAGCATAAACTAATTCCATAACTCCTTGTCTCTATTTATGCTAGTCCACCTTTTTTTAAAAAAAAATTGGAAGATAGAAATGTTAGGAATTGCGTGTCTATTCAATGATAGTTAAGTAATCAGTCACCATTTTCACTTCAAAAACAAGCTATGCCAATTTAAGGTCAAGTACTCAGAGCAGTACCTTCACCATATTCACACTAATGTATTGCATGAAGGAGCACAGTGGGAACTAACTGACACCATTTGAAAAACTTTTCATCCCATGGCCAATGGATTTATCTTTTTCCTTCTTCTGATACGTATCTGCTGCCATTTCAAAAGTTAGGACCATTTTTGTTCCATTATCCTTTTAAGCAATCCATTTCCAAATAACACTCTGCTGCAAATTTAAATACTTTTTCCTCTCTCCCAAACATCTAACATTTATATACTTGCAGGAAATCACCCCTGAATTTCTTGAGGATAAATAGCAAAATACTTTTTTCTTATTATTTATAGTTGGATGATGACAACACTTGAGTACGCCAACATTTTAAATTGCTTTTGGGTAAAAACAATTGCCTGCGATTTAGTTGCGAACAACAAAAAAAACAACTGGGCAGTTCTTTGCTTGGGTAAGTGGAGTAAATATTACCTAAAGCTATCACTTTCTGGCGTTAAACGGTCTCTTGTTCCCATTTATAAGCACAATTCACAAGGGGCTTGGGAGGATGGAAGACATGGAAGGCGATAGAGCGCCTGCAGTTCAACTGCATAATTACATCCGAGCCGCATCAGTACATTTCCACTGCAATTTCAGAGACTAGCTAGGAAAAGGGTGCTGGCGAACTCGAGAAGACACTGCGCCATTTCTAGAACCTTCCATTGCAGATCAAGCCGCCGCCATTTTAATTGAGGGGAACCTCCAGAAATACTTATTTTATCTTATTCTCATCCTCCTACCAAGGAAAAAAAAACACCACGACGTTTAAGTAATTAAGACGAGTCCAAGTGTCAACATTTCACTTTCATTGTTTTAAAAAACACAAAATTCGCCGTCCTATTGCGGTTGCAGTGAGGTTTCCGAATTTTTTTTTAAATTGCTCCGACAACCGCAGCCTGGTATTTTGGACTAACGACGGTTGGTTTTTACCCTAAAACACGAAACTGCTTCACGCATGAATACTCCGACCAAGGCAGATGAATCGCAAGGATCCGTCTTAGATTTTTTTTTAAAAAAAGGATCCACTCAGTTAAACGTTTCAATTGAACGGAACTGAAACTGGAGAAAATCGTTTCAAAAGCATCAAGCAAGACTGTCGAAAGCTCCAACTCCAGTTTTAAAAATAAAACACATAGATTAACTAGTAAACCCCTCCCCTACGCTAAGCCGAACAGACACACAAAAAAAAATTCTGGCACATTAATAGGTGTTATATTCCATCAAGAACGCGTTGATCTAATTTTAGATTCGATTTTTAAAACGAGATATTTTATAGTTTAAAACAATCCCGAAGTGAAGTTTGCTGAAAGAATCTGTGTCCAGGCGCCGAATACTTTCGTGCTGTCCCTTTCCCGACATGTTTTGTTTGGCCACGATGTGACTCCCAGACCCGAATCTCCTTTTTATGGCAAAGCGGGAAAGACGGCAGAGACTCCGAGTGTCTCCCTATCAAAATCCCTTTAAATAAATTTCCACGTCTCTCTCCTCACTCACTCTCCCTCTCACACGCACACACCGACACTCTCGATCGTATTTTCTGTGACAAAGTCTAACCAGGATAACGTCATGTTGTTACACTGTAGCAGATCATGTTGTCGCAAGTGGACAAACGTCAGGAGCTTACATACAAAAAATGGGCGGCTAAAGTAAAAGGAGACACGGCGAGCACCTCTTCTGTCATCTTTACAGTGTTTGGAGGTGGGAGAAATACTCACAGATATTCATAAAATTACCAGACTCTGAGAACGACACAAACGGGGGTTAATTCAAAGCGCGGGTGATAGAGCGATTCGCCATCTCACGCAACTAAGAAAGAAACCCCGTTAAACATTTCTTCTGCTCATATTTAATCAAGTTAGTGCATTTCGGGGCTGCAAATAATTAGGGAAACATAAAATTCAAACAAAAAATATGCGTGTAGTTTTGCAAAAATACATACAAATACAAATGGGTCGGTGAGCCTCCCCCCCCCCCCCGATAGCTGTCGTTAACTCCGGCTATTCGAGGAATTTTTTTTTAAAAAACCACCAGACTGCGTCTTCTAATTTCTCCCTTGAAAATTGCAACCTCAAGCTAGGAAGAATTAAGTTAGAATTGGCAACGTTTTTTTAAAGACATCTGTTAAAATGCCACCAAAATAAAACCACTCCAGCAGTGGGAGCCTTTGCTTCTAATTCTCCACAAAGAAAGCAATATAAAAAAAGTCTGCTTCTGTATTTATGATATAAGCCTAACAATCATATAACTCACATCAAAACAAACTTGCAGGATGGTGGGGGGGGGGGGGATTGAAAGGAGAGAAAAGTGACGAACACGGTTCTCACTGTACCACCCTTTGACTCAAGATGCACTGGAGACTAGTTTTATTAATTTTAATAAGATAGTTTTAAAAAGCCTATTTCCTCCATCAGAACGCAGAGCTGAGAGCACCGATCGGCTGCAAAGTCTGATCTCATCACCAGTCACCCCCCCCCCCCCCATCCCCGATCTCCTCAAATTAACCCTGCAAAAAAGAGGAAGCAGAAAGGAGGGATGGGGGGTGGGGAGCGGTGCAATTGCCACCTTAATTTTTTCCCTCTCTTTCTATCTCTCTATTCCCAGCCCGGCTTTCTCTTCTTTGCATTAATGCTGCGTGCATGCCGTGCGTGTGCTGTTAGTGCCGCCATCTCTCAATTGACTTCTCCCTCCGTCTCTCTCTCTCTCTCTCTCTCTCACTTACCACTTACGTAGTTTTACTCGTCACAGATTACGGTGCGCTAGGAGTGGATGGCCGTGCTGATACGTAGCCGCCACGTCAAAAATATACACTGAGAGCGTCACCTACAGTCCCCTCAAACCAGCCGGGGCCGCAGCACTCGGCTCACGCGCACCCGCGATCGCTGCGCCGCCGCCGCCCCAACTCGACGCCCGATTGGATCCGGCCCCCAACGGCCCGGCCTTCCAAACCTCGCGAGATCCGCCCCCTGTCGCCATTGGTCCGCGCCGCCTGCTTCTCGCGGTCTTGCCTTCTAGTCCGCCTTCCCCCTGCGCCGAGCCCGGATCTCATTTCTCTCTTCCTTTGGCACCGTTTCCATTGCGGGGGAAAACAGTGCGACGTTGGGGGGGGGGGGGTGGGGTGGGGTTCAATCGAAGATTTAGCGAGAAAGCCAAAAAGAAAATTCATTTTTAATGCGTTTATTCAAGTGTGCTTTAAAATTTAGTGATTTGATGTCGGTGTTCTGGTCGCCGTGAGTTTAGGGACGCTGATGAGTCGTCGTAATGTCGGCGCTGCTTGAAGCATCTGTTTTTGTTTCTGCCTAATTGCTCGTGGCCGTGGTACAAATTTTCCTCCCCACGCAGAATAAGTGTTCATAAGAATTTATGTTTGCAATACCAAGTCGTCGATTTTTGCAATCCTTTATGTCGTGTTTTGAGTGGCGTGCGTTAATTTGACTGTTCAGCGTTTCTGGTTCTGCTTCAGCTGAATGGAGAGATTGGAGTTCCCCTTTGTTGAAACTTGGTATTTTAAAGCGTGACATTGAACCTCGCATAACACTGACACGCTTCGAAATGTAGACGCCTCCACGCGGTAACTGGGTGTTAGTGAAGTTGCTGCAGTTACTGAATTAAGCCAGAATTAAACTCTTTTCCCTTCCCATTTTTTTTCTTTTGGCGGTAGGGAAGGTGGGGTGGAGATAGACAATTATGTTTCAGAATTCCTATTTCAACTACACCAAAGACAAAATCAGAGAAAAGGCTTATTCGAAACATGACATAAATCTTTTGTCAGAAGTTGGCAGAAACTGCAAACATCTGCATTTATCTTTAAATGGTGTTGAAAACCAGGAGGCCCTGCATTGGGAGTATACGAGTTCTGTGGGCAGCAGCAATAGGAGTGTTGCACTTCAAAACCTTTTACCTGCCCATACCTGTCATATCTGTTAAAGAATTTGCTGTCCTACATTGACTTCATCAGATATCTCAAGACCCAAAAAAGCAGGGTGTTGTCCTTGATGCTAGACTGCTGAATAAGGTGCTGTACTTGTAAACCTCATATGTTTCTATCTGATCACTTGACTTTTAATTAAATACAGTAGGTCAAGTGTATTTAACCTTGCCTGCAATAAACCACCTATCTCAATATGCTGTACCTTTTTGCCATCCAAATTTTTTTTAATATATCCTTGTCATGTTCAGGGAAATCAAAACACTGTAAATATGGAATTAAACCAATGTAAGATTGTTATGAGCTGCTATGTTACATGTAAAAATTACATTAAAAATTTTTGATTGATACAGCATAGGAACAAGCCGTGCATACACGTGGTCTGTTAATGTGCCTTTCTGGAGGCCTTTAAGCATTGTTTCATTCATTATCAACTTCAACTGCCTCCCTTAACAATGTGGTCTGAGCACCTCTGATTTTTTTTAAAGAAACATGCCTTGGAAATTTGCTTTAAATTGTCCCTTAAAAGTTCTGCCTCTGACATTTCCACTTGGTGGGTAAAAGACTACTTGCCTGATCTCAGCTTTAAATAATTTTATATAAACCTTTCACACCTCCACTCGCCCTCTGATGTTCCCAAGAAAATAAACCAAGCTTCTCCAAACTCTCCTTATAACAAATATTCTCTCAGCCATGCAGCATGCTGATAAACCTCTCCTGCAGTCTCTCAATGTCCTTCCTGTAATGTGGAGACCAGGATTGCTCATAATGCTCCAAATGTGACAAACAATGAAGACCAAATGCCTTCTTTACAACCTGGCACTTCCAGGGAGTTACTGACGTACAACCCAAGGTGCTTATGTACAGAAATGATCCAAAGACTCTGCAGTCACTATATTTTTCTCTTGTGGTTGACCTCCCAAAGTGAAATCTCATACTTGTCTGGACATAATTCTGCACATAATGCATGTTCATACACTTTTGGCCAATACAAAACCTAAGTCTAATCAACACACACAAAAAATGCTGAAGGAACTCAGCAGGCCAGCAGCATCTGTGGAAAAGAGTAAACAGTTGACATTTTGGGCCGAGACCCTTCATCAGTACTAGAAAAACAGATGAAAAGTTAGACTGAGAAGGTGGGAGAGGGGAGGAAGAAGTACAAGGGGATAGGTGAAACCGGGAGAGGGGGAGGGGTGAAGTAAAGAGCTGAGAAGTTGGTAGTCAAAAGAGATAAAGGGCTGGAGAAAGGGGAATCTGATAGGATAGGAGAGAACAGAAGGCTACAGGAAGAAAGGGAAAGGGGAGGAGCACCAGAGGGTGGTGATGGGCAGGTAAAGAGGTAAGGTGAGAGAGGGAAATGGGGAATAGTGAAAGTGGGGGGCAATTGCCAGAAATCTGAGAAATTGATGTTCATGCCATCAGGTTGGAGGCTACCCAGATGGAATATAAAGTGTTTCTCCTTCAACCTGAGTGTTGACTCATTGCGGCACGAGAGGAGGCCACGGACTGACATGTCGGAATGGAAATGAGAAGTAGAATTGAAGCGGGTTGCTACTGGGAGATGGTGCTTTTTCTGGCGGACAGAGTGTAGGTGCTTGGTGAAGCGGTCTTCATACCTACTTTGGGTCTCACCAATATACAGTAGGCCACACCGGAAGCACAAGATACAGTAAATGACCCCCAACAGAAACGCAGGTGAAGTGTCTCCTCCCCTGGAAGGACTGTTTGGTGTTGTGAATGGCAGTGAGGGAAGCGGTATAGTGGCAGGTTTGGCATTTGTAACACTCCCAAGGTTAAGTACTGGCAGGGTAATCAGTGGGGCGAAGGACAAGTGGACAAGGGAATCGGTGATCTCAGCGGTAACTGGGGGGGGGGAGGAAAAATGTGCTAGGTGGTGGGATCTCGTTGTAAATGACGGAAGTTGCAGAGAATTATCTGCTGGATGCAGAGGCTACTGGGATGGTAGACGAGGACAAGAGGAACCCTATCCCTGGTGGGATGGTGAGAGGATGGGATGAGTGCAGACGTGCACAAAATGGAAGAGGTGCGGGCAAGGGCAGTGTTGATGGTGGAGGAAGGAAAGCCCCTTTCTTTGAAGAAGGAGGGCATCTGCTTGGATTTCAAGTATCTGCCGATTGTCTCATATTTGTACTGAAATCTAATTACTGTTACAGTGCAGATTACCATTTAGGTGCAGCAAGACATTGCAAATGACAACGTTGTAGTAAAGAGAAGTTATTATGTTGTAGTGCTTATTATATGATCAGTACTAGCTGTAATACCTGGGGAAGAACTAACTTGCTTATTGAAATGGTACAATATAATCTTGGCAGAGCAGTTGTTTAACATCACCGTTGAAATATATGCAAGAGTACAGTACAGTGATTTTTCACTCCTGTTAAAGTGGGACATACTATAATTTCTTACTTGGAGGGAAGAGTATTTTAAAGTGAAGCAGTGCACTTTGTGAAAAATTGCTGTTCTTTGCATAGTCAGAATTAATTAATTCAGCATATCATTGTTAGTTGCTTACTAAAATTGACTTTGAGAGAAAGCTGACAATCCCTTTGTGATTGTTTTTCTTTTTGGTTTTTCGGATTGATCATCAGTGTACAAATTGTGTTTTCTTCAGAGTAACTGCAAGTGACTTCATCCAGCAAATCATTGAGCAGGCTGTTTTTCAGTAGTTTGACTAACGTGTTAGTCTAATTGGGATCCCCTTGAAAAATTCATAAATAGGTTGCATTTTCTGGATTTGGGAAGAGAAATATGTTAAATTTGTCCTGAAAGTTACAATGAGTTTGTTCTGAGATCAATTCATCTCAAGGAGATGCATTTAAGTTGCACTTTTTCCATTTTGGTACAGGCCACACCCTTCACAGTCAAACATGAATTTCCATTGCAGCTGCTGTTTAGTTATTAGTGATGATTACATGGTTTTATTTCCTTGGTGGCAGAGGCTTTTTCAGCTGCTATGAAACATTCAAACTACATAATATATGATGTGTGAAATACTTCTCACTCCAGTACTTGATGGTATTTCCCCAAACATTACATCAGCAGGAATATTTCCTTAGTTATGGAGGACAGTAAGTTTTGTCAAGGTTTTCCTCAAACGAATTCTCAAAACTGGCCTATCATTATCAATGTGGAATCAACATTCCATCCAGCAGCAGATTTTGTGATATTTGCTGTTTGACTTTTGAAATAGAATCTTCATTTCTTTCTCAAGCTAACCTAAACAACTGCCTATGGCTCAACTAAAAAGTGGACTGCATTTCCGACCAGAACACAGAAACAAAAGCATCTTCCATCTTTCGTTCAGATATTCTTCAGGGTGGTCTGACAATGTTGGCTACCCCGTGGGTACTTGGTGTAAACTTGGTGGACCTGCTTCTGTGCTATGAGACTGACCTCACACCTATTGATTCTTAAAGAATTGAGAAAAGATATATTTTCCCTAACAGTCAACCAGTATGAGATGCATCGAAGCATGGTGAAGCACGTGGGTAAAGGTTTTGCATTCCCTGAAAAGCTGTGCATTAATCTGGGGTGTCATGCCCCTTAGGTTGAAGGACCCTGCAAAAAAAATCATAATTAATATTTATTTATTATAATTAAATATGAGCAGCACCCAATCGGACATCGGAAGCCTGAGAAGATGTAGTTCCCTCAGGTTCACTGATTGAGTAGAAAGGACAGTGACTTGCGGCAGTTTGGAGCTTTGAGCAACACCCAATCAGCATTCAGGATGAATTGACAAGAGCAAATTAAAGTAAGCCAGGAGAATGCAGAGCGACTATTGTTAGAGTGGATAGAGTTAGAGTGGAGGTTGTTGTAATGTGAATATTATTAAAAGTAAGTTAATACTAAGCGGGCAGCTGTTGGTAACAAGAGGCTGGTTCCGGGCTTGGCAAGGTTTTTACTTCCAGTGTGCTTTGTAAATAGTTCCACCACCCATGTGGCACGAGGTACCTGTATTGTAAATATCATTTGCCATCCCAGATAAAGATGTTCTTTCGGCCATAAAATTGTCGAGTGGTCCTTTTGCAAAGTAGAAGTTATCACAGAGATACTGAGGCTTTAGCTCTTTGAGACTTGCCAGAGAAGATTTTTAAAAACCTGTAGGTAGAGTTCCCCCTCCCCCACACTTTACTGTATTTCCTCTTTATAGTTGCTCAGTTAGGAACAGTAGAGATGCCAAACAGGACTATGGAATATTCCTCTTGTGGGATGTGGGAAGGCAGGGAGACCTCCTGTGTCCCTGATAACTTAACTTACAATAAGTGCATCCAGCTGCAGCTTCTAACAGTAAGGAGTTGAGCGGGGTGACCGAGCAGAGGAAGGTCACTGTGGTCAGGTCTCTGGCTCTGTGACTCAGAAGGGAAGTGGCAAGAAGAGGCGAGATATGCTGATTGGGGGTTCATTAGTTAGGGCAACACGGAGGAAGTTCTGTGGACAAGAACAAGATTCCCACATGGTATGTTGCCTCCCAGGTGCCAAGGTCTGGAACATCTCGGATTTGAGTCTGCCCTGAAGGGTGGACTGCCAGAGCTCTTGGTCCATGAAAGTACAAAGGACATAGGTAGGAAGAATGACGAGGTCTGCAAAGTGGCTTCAGGGAGTTAGGTGCCAAGCTAAAGGGCAGGACTTCCAGGGTTGTGGTGCCCCTTTATCCTAAGGCTATGCCCTCTTGTCCTGGACTCCCCCACCATGGGAAACATCCTTTCCATACCTATCCGTCTAGGCCTTTCAACATTTGAAAGGTTTCAATGAGATCCCCCTTCATCTTTCTAAATTCCAGCGAGTACCTAGAGCAATCTAACATTCCTTGTATAACGTTTTCACTCTCGGAATCATCCTTGTGAACCTCCTCTAGACCCTCTCCAATGCCGGCACATCAGTTCTTAGATGAGGAACCCAAAACTGTTCACAATACTCAAGGTGAGGCCTCAACAGTGCCTTATAAAGCCTCAGCATCACATCCCTGCTCTTGTATTCTAGACCTCTTGAAATGAATGTGAACTCTGCATTTGCCTTCTTCACCACTGACCCTCCCTGCAAGTTACCCTCAAGGGTGTTCTATACAAGGACTTCCAAGTCCCTTTGTATCTCAGATTTTTGGATTTTCTCCCCATTTAAAAAATAGTCTGCACATTTATATCTACTATCAAACTGCATGATCATGAATTTTCTAACATTGTATTTAAATTGCCACTCTCTTGTCCATTTTCCCAGTCTGTAAGTCCTTCTGCAGCCTACTTGTTTCCTCAACACTACCTACCCTTCCACCAATCTTCGTATCATCTGCAAACTTGACAACAGAGCCATCTGTTCCAACGTGTAAATCATTTATATACAGTTTAAAAAGAAGCAGTCCAAGCACCGACCCCTGTGGAACACCACTAGTCACTGGCAGCCAACCAGACAAGAATATTTTTATTCCCACTCACTGCCTCCTACCAATCAGTTCTTAACCATGTTAGTAACTTTCCTGTAATACCATAGGCTCTTGATAAGCAGCCTCATGTGTGGCACCTTGTCAAAAGACTTCTGAAAGTCTAAGTGTACAAATCCACTGGATCTCCTTTATCTATGCTATGTGTAATCTTCTCAAAGAAGTCCAACACATTTATCAGGCAAATTGTCCCTTTAAGGAAACCATGCTGATTTAGTCCTATCTTGTCCTGAGTCTCCAAGTACTCCACAACCTCATCCTTAACAATTGACTCCAACATCTTCCCAAACACTGAGGTCAGGCTAAC
Organism: Hypanus sabinus; assembly: GCF_030144855.1. Taxonomy (NCBI): domain Eukaryota; kingdom Metazoa; phylum Chordata; class Chondrichthyes; order Myliobatiformes; family Dasyatidae; genus Hypanus; species Hypanus sabinus. The sequence goes on from NC_082711.1 coordinate 38,126,764, forward strand.
TGGTCTACAATCTCCTTTTTGCTGCCTTCCTCCTCTCTTAAAAAGTGACATTTCCTTTTTTTTTACAGAGCCCAATGATTTTTGAAAGATCATTACTAATGCCACCACAATTTCACCGCTACCCCTTTCAGAACCCTAGGGTGAAGTTCATCTGGTCTAGGTGACTTATCTACCCTTAGGTCCTTCACCTTTTTGAGTACCTTCTCCCTTGTAATAGTAACTGTATTCAGTAAGACGAAAGAGTTGATTGTGGACTTCAGGAAGGGTAAGATGAAGGAACACACTCCAATCCTCATAGAGGGATCAGAAATGGAGAGGGTGAGCAGTTTCAAGTTCCTGGGTGTCAAGATCTCTGAGGACCTAACCTGGTCCCAACATATTGATGTAGTTATAAAGAAGGCAAGACAGCATCTATACTTGATTAGGAGTTTGAAAAGATTTGGCATATCAACAAATACACTCAAAACTTCTATAGATGTACTGTGGAGAGCATTCTGATGGGCTGCATCACTGTCTGGTATTTGGGTGGGGGGGAGGTGGCTACAGTACAGGACAGAAAGAAGCTCCAGAGGGTTGTAAATTTAGACGGCTCCATCTTGGGTACTAGCCTACAAAGCACCCAGGACATCTTCAAGGAGCAGTGTCTCAGAAAGGCAGTGTCCGTTATTAAGGACCTCCAGCACCCAAGAAGCCAGAGGTGACGTCACCACAGTGAAAAGGCGGAATCATTAGATGTTTCGACAAGTGGGTACAATGGCTTCGCGATCAAGCATCAAGTCGTTTGCATCCAGCACCAAGAGCAGTATGACGTCGGCAAGTGTGGCTGCCCTCGCAAGAGCTAAAGTAGAAGCTGCCAAGGTGCGAGCGTCATACGCTGACCAACAAGCAAAACTGGAAGTGGAAAAGGCCGCCAGAGAAGCAGAAAGTATCACAAAAGACGCACAAGACCAGTTGGAAAAGGCAAGGATAGATACAGAGTTAGAAGTGCTGATGCTACAACAAGAAGCTGACGCAGCCGTGGTGGAAGCACAAGTGTTGGAAAAAGCTGAAGAAATGCACGTTCTAGTTGAAATAGGAAAATCTATATCAGAAAGGGCCAAATTGGAACGCACCAGCGAGTATGTCCAATCTCAAATTGACCTGCAGATTCTTCTCCCTCTCCATACTTGCCTGTTGGAGTCCCATCTCACGTGAAATCTCAGGGAACCTTCGTTGCATCGCATCCACCTGGGGAAGACAACTCACAATTGCAACCTTGCAACAAACTCAAGTATGAAAGGGCTGACTACAAATACTTCCTGACGCCAAACTTACCAGATCTGGCAAGAGCAGCGACAAAGGCTGAAGTCAGAACTTCAAATCCCATCATGAACGTACACGTTCAGTCATATGTCCCCCAACATATTCCTCCATCTAGCATGCCACCTGCAGCAGAACCCTTGGCACAGTTTCTAGCACGATGAGACCTCATCAATTCAAGACTGTACCAGTTTGATGATAAGCCTAAAAATTACTGTGCATGATACTCCTCATTCACTTTGTAGCTGGCAGAGTCCAGCTCACAGAAACCCAAGAGTTGGACCTTATGACTAAATAGCTGGGAAAGGAATCAAGTGAACAGGTGAAACACATATGTGTATGTCAACAACCCCAAGCTAGCCTTACACAAAACATGGGAGAGACTTCGGGACTGCTATGTGGCCCCTGAAATTATTGAAAGGGTGCTATTTCAATGGCTGGACAACTCTCCTAGGGTGTCAGCCAAGGACCACACTAAATTATGAGAACTCGGAGATTTACTCATGGAGATTGAAGGTGCTAAAGAAGATGACTATTTAATTGGCCTGTTGTATCTAGATACTTCACGCAGAATTGGACCAATTGTGACACTGACCCTTTTCTCATTGTTACCATCAGGTAGGAGGTACAGAAGCCTGAAGGCACACACTCAGCAATTCAGGAACAGCTTCTTCCCCTCTGACACCTGATTCCTAAATGGACATTGAACCCTTGAACACTATCTCACTTTTTCAATATATATTATTTCTGATTTTGTGCAATTTTTAATCTATTCAATATACATATACTGTAACTGATTTACTTATATTTTTCTTCTCTATTATGTATTGCATTGAACTGCTGCTGCTAAGTTAACAAATTTCATGACTCAATCTGGTGATAATAAACCTGACTCTGGTTCTCTTCCCTCACACCCTTGAACATCTGGCACACTGCTAGTGTCTTCCGCAGTGAAGACTGATGCAAAATACTCTTTAGGTCATCTGCCATCTCCTTGGCCCCTGTTGTTATTTCTCTGGCCTCATTTTCTAGCAATCCTAGATCGAATTTCATTTCTCTTTTACTTTTTTACATACTTAAAAATGCTTTCTGTGGTGAACTACATATACCTGTCTGGACACGCCCCCTGCTGACTGCTCCCATGACTCCTCCCACAGACCCCTGTATAAAGGCGATTGAGGCCTGAGCCCGGCCTCTCAGTCTCCAGGATGTAGTATGGTGGTCACTCATTGCTTGTTCCTTCTTCCAGTCAATAAAAGCCGATATCTCGCCTTTACGTCTCAGAGTGGGTTATTGATGGTGCATCACTTTCACTGTCCGCTTTGAAATTGTTTGCGTGCTTGCTTTCTTGTTTAATCTTGCCAGGCTGTTTACAGGCAAATGACTACTTAGTAAGTGGGAGGCCTTCAAAATTTTGAGAGCACAAAGCTTGTATATGCTTTTCAGAATAACAGGTAAAGATAAGAGGTGTAGGGAAACTTGGATTTCAAGAGACATTTAGGCCCTGGTTAGGATAAAAAAAAAGGAGATGCAAAACAGGTAAAGGTAGGTAGGAACAAATGAGGTGCTTATAAAGTATAAGAAATGCAAGAGAATATTTAAGAAAGAAATCAGGAAGGCTAAAAGATGGCATGAGGTTGCCTTAGCAGACAAAGTGAAGGAGAATTCTATGGGACTCTACATCTATGTTAAGAGCAAAAGGACTGCAAGGTACAAAATTAGTCCTCTGTCGGATCAGATTGGTCATCAATGTGTGGAGCCAAAAGAGAAGTGGGAGATTTTAAATGCATTTTTTGCATCTCTATTTACTCAGGAGATAGGCACAAGGTCTATAGAAGTAAGGCAAAGCGGCACCAACTTGGTCGACTCAAAACAGATTACAAAGGAGGAGGACTTTGCTCTCTTCAGGATAAATTAGGATGTATAAATCCCCAGAGCCTAATAAGGTGTTCCCTTGGACCCTACAGGAGGCAAGTGCAGAAATTGCCAGAGCCCTCGCAGAGATACTTTTGCGACAAGTGAAGTACCAGAGTATTGGAGGATAGCCAAAGTTGTTGCACTGTTTAGGAGAGGCTCTAAAAATAAACCAGAAAATTATAAGCCAGTAAGCCTGACATCAGTAGCGGGAAAGTCATTGGAAGGTATTCTAAGGAACCAGATGCATTAGTATTTGGACAACCATGGACTGATTAAGGGTAGTCAACATGACTTCATGTGTGGTAGGTCATGACGAACCAATCTCATTGAGTTTTTTGAGGAAGTTCCCAGGAAAGTGGATGAAGGTCAGGGCAGTGCATGTGTTCTACATGGACTTCAGCAAAGGATTTGGCCGGGTCCTGCATGGGATTTGGTCAAGAAGGTTCAGTTACTTCACATTCAAGATGAAATAGTAAATTGGATTAGACATTGGCGTTGTGGGAAAAGTCAGGGAGTGGTAGGAGATGGTTGTCCCTCTGACTGGAGGCCTGTGACTACAGGGATTGGTGCTGATTTTGTTGTTGTTTATCATCTGTATCAATGATCAGGATGATAATATTGTTAACTGGACCAGCAAATTTGAGGACGACACCAAGAATAGGGGTGTAGTGGACAGCAAGAAAGACGATCAACTCTCCCAGCAAGATATGGACCACTTGGAAAAATGGGCAGAAAAATGACAAATAGAATTTAATGCAGACAAGTGCAAAATGTTGCACTTTGGTAGGACCAATCAAGGTAGTTCTTACACAATGTACGGTAGGGCACTGAGGAGTGCGGTAGAACAAAGGAAACCAGAAATACAGGTCAATAATTCATTGAAATTGCCATCATAAGTGATAGGGTTGTATAGAAAGCTTTTGGCTTTCTTTTGGTTTTTACTGCTGAAGTTGAGTGAAACTTCAACTAGACGTCATGGGTTAAAAGTGAAAGGTGAAAAGTTTAAGGAGAACTTAAGGGGAAACTTCTTCACAGTGCATCATGAGAGTATGGAACAAGCTGCCGGCACAAGTGGTACATGCAAGCTAAATTTCTTTTTGTTTTGTAATTTATTTTTTATTGAAGTTCATCATCAAACAAACATTTCCATAAGATATATTTCAGATACTATACATTTATATCATATAGACATATTTGCCACAAATCTCCACATAATACTTATCTGAGGTATACACTTATAGAAAAGATAGGAAAGAAAGAACAAACAAAAGGAGAGAACTATGTACAAGTAGGGAGTGATTTTTTTTACAACATATTCACTGATTTGTGCGAATAAAATCAGGCCTATGAGGTATTATGTAATTAAACCAATTTTCCCAGTATGAATCAAATTGTTCCAACTTATAATTAACAAATGCTGTTATCTTCTCCATTTTATAAATGCCCATTGTAATTTCCATCCATGTGTTTAAGGTTGGGCTCTCCTGTGATAACTATTTCCTGGTAAGAGTCTTTTTACCAGCCACCAATAGTATATTCATTAAATATTTATCTCTTTCCAACCATTCTTGAGGTATATACCCAAAATATATGGTCTTACTTTCTAAGGGTACTTCACTTTTAAAGAAGTCTTGTAGGGCACTGTGTATCCCACTCCAATAGTCTTTGATAATGGGGCATTCCCAGAAAATATGATAATGGTTTACATTTTGACTTCCACAATTTCTCCAGCAAATGTGGGGTTTACCATCAGAATGGGATTTCTGAGAGGGTTTAATAAAATATCTTATCAAGTTTTTCCATCCAAACTCCTTCCATTTCTGTGAATTGGTACACTTCCATTGATACCTCCATATTATTGTCCATTCTTCCTCAGATATAATTATCCCTCCTTCCTTCTCCCATTTTGTTTTAATGTATGAAGTCGAATGAGTTTTAAGATTTGACAAACCCTTATACACGCTTGAAATGATTCTACTACTGTTATCTGAATTATATGCTTTTCTAAATAGCTCTATGAAACATGTACTTGCCTTGATTACATTTTTAACCATCCTATTAACATACTGTCACATCTGTAAATACCAATAAAAGTCTTGTTTTTCTAATAAGTGTTTTTCTTTAAGCATTTCAAAACTGAACAGTGTTCCTTCTTTCATTATATTACAAAGAACTGTTATTCATTTAGCTGTCCAGTCCATAAATCTAGCATCCAGTTTATTCGGTGTAAAATCTGAATCATATGCTCACCATTTAAGAATTGCAATATCTCCCTCTAGTTTATATTCTTTTATAATAGTTTTCCATATTTTAAGAGTACATTTTACCCATGTGTTATCAATAGTATTTATGTAAATTTGTAGGTTGTTATCAGCCAAAATTGCCTGTATGGGGATGGAAAGTATCCTCTCTTCAAGGTTTTTCCATTATCATATGATGGGTTACGCCAACATATCACAGCTCTCAACTGGGCTGCAAAATAATAATGTCTAAGAGAAGGTAGGCCCCATCCCCCTTTTCCTTGGCTAATTGCAACATTTTGAAAGGAACTCTGGACCTTTTACCTTGCCATATATATCTTGATAACATTTTATTCCATTCATTGAATTGATTTTGGTTAATTTCTATTGGTTCAGTCTGAATGAGATATAATAGTGTGGGCGGTATATTCATTTTAATGGATTCAATCCTTGAAATAAGACTATTAAAAAGGAATTAAATTCCATCTTGTTATAGCTTCCTTAATTTTTCTATATATAGGTGAATAATTGCATTCTGACAATTTTGCCAAATCTTTTGGTATAATGATGCCCAAACATTTGAAAGACTCTGTTTGCCATGCCCAGGGATATCTACTTTCAATTTCTCTTGGTGGGCTATAGTTATATGAAAGTAATTGGGTTTTATCTTGTATCCTGATAATTGACCATATTGTTCAAAGTATTGCATCAATTTAGGTAAAAAGTATGTTGATTGCCCTAGATCAGGGGTCGGCAACCCGCAGCTCCAGAGCCGCATGCGACTCTTTCATCTCTGTGCTGCGGCTCCCAGTGGCTTTGGAAAATAAATGATGAGTATTTAATTAAAATGTATTTTATGTTAGTTTGTTAGTTTTTGAAATGTAATTCTAAATTTGCAGATTATGGTGATCTTGTATAATCTAAATAAAATGTGTTTTTTGTCGCTATTAATATACATCACCACTGCCAAAGCCTGACACCCACCAGTACGCGATTTCTTTAATTTTTCGATCCAAGGTAGGCTGAACACAGCTCTTCAGGGGAAAGGACGCACAGCCCTGCACATGTTGGAGGATGTTTTGGCATTCGAGCGCAAGTTGACAGTGCTTGCCAGAGATTTACAGAAAGGCACATTGTCTCACTTCCCCAATTTCAGAGAGTTCAAACAAGCTCACGACATGATAAATTCGGAGTATTTACATTCTGCAATCATCGCAATGCAAACATCATTTGGGAAACACTTCTGTGAGTTCAGAGAGGAAAAAAACGCATTATCCTTCCCGGTCACTCCCCTAAGCATCGATCCATCCCTGCTGAATACGACTGTATTGGCAGGTGTGAGTCAACCTGATCTTAAGATGGAACTGGCCGACATAGCCGACAAAGACATATGGGTGTCCAAGTTTAGACGCTTGACAGCAGACCTTGAAGATGTTGCCCGTCAGAAGGCCGTTCTTGCTCAGAATCACAAATGGAGTGATATTGAAAACCTCCCCAAACCGGACAAACTTGTGTTCGAAACATGGAATGCTATCCCCGACATTTTTGTAAACATTAAAAGTATGCACTTGGAGTCCTGTCGATCTTTGGATCCACATATGTATGTGAGCAGGTGTTCTCCAACATGAACTTTATTAAAAACAAACATCGCGCACGCCTCACAGATGACAGCTTGCGATCCTGTGTAAAGATGAAGGTGACATCATACAGCCCTGATGTGCAGACGCTGTGTGCTGAGGTCCAGGAGCAGAAATCCCATTAACCAAGTATGATAAATATTTTAATTGCCTATTATTTTATGTATATTCATATTTTTTTCATTGTTCAGTGAAATAGTCCTTTTATTTTTCAGGTTGACAGCTGGCTGGCGTTATTTTTGGTTTGCTGCTGGCGGACAATTTAAGTTCGGCGTTTTTCATAAATACAAGAAGGACTCAAATAGACATTGAGTATTTTACTTAAAAGTAACTTTCAACCCAACGTCTTTTTTTCGGAGTTCAAAATGTTTTTGCTGCATGCAGAAATGTAATTTCGTTTTCTCTGCAGGTGTTCATCGATTTCATAAATGCAACACATTATAGTTTGTTTATACATAGCATAAAGGCAAAAAAAAACATTGTTATTTCATTATTTCAGTGTTATTTCATTTTAAATATCAAACGGGTTTTGTGGCTCCCAGTGTTTTCTTTTCTGTGGGAAACGGGTCCAAATGGCTCTTTCAGTGCTAATGGTTGCCGACCCCTGCCCTAGATAGATCAAAATGTCATCCACATAACAAGCCAATTTATGCTCTGTCCCTTTAATAGTCATTCCCCTGGTATCTTCATTTTGTCTGATGTATTGAGCTAATGGTTTCAGATATACTGTAATGTGAAGAGTCGCGGTGACCATGCACAGCCCTGTCTCATGCCCCTTTCTAGGGTAAAACTATTTGATAAATATCCATTGATTTTCATGCTAGCAGTAGGATTGTCATATAGTTCCTGTATAGTTTTAATAATTGTGTCATGTAAACCAAATCTATGTAAAACTCTGTAAAGAAAATTCCAATTAATCAAATCAAATGCCTTTTCAGTGTTCACGCTAATCACTATTGCTTCGATTTTATTTTTTGTATATGATCCATAATGTGAAGTGTCCTTCGTATATTGTCTTGTGTTTGGTGGTTTTGTATAAAACCTGTTTGATCATTATGTATCAGTGTGGGTAGGAACTCTTCTTATTGTTTGGCCATGATAGAGATAAATAATCTATAATCCACATTCAGAACAGATATTGGTCTAAATGACCCAAATTCCATATTATCCTTGCCTTCTTTCAGTATAGCTGAGATTATCCCCTCCTTCCAGCTGGGTGGCATTTGCGCATTTTTAAAGCCCAGTTCAGTGTGGGGAGTAAGACAGGAATGAACTCATTTTTAAATTCTTTGTACCACTCTGCCGTATACCCATCTGATCCTGGTGACTCACTTAATTTAAGCCTACTAATTGAAGCTTTTAGTTCAACTTCAGTTATGTCAGCAGTCATTGTTCTATTTTGTTCTTCGCTTGAAGTGGGTAACTCTAGAGAATTCAGGAAGGTGTCAATTTGGGTTCTGCTTCCCCCTGGAACTTTAAACTATAGAGTTTTGTAAGACACTTCAAAAGCTTCTTGAATTTCATTTAGGTTTTTTTTATCACTTTTGTTCTTGGATCCCTAATTCTATGAATTGTATTTTCTGCTATCTTCTTTTTTCAGGTTCCACACCAGTATTTTCATAGATTTAGATCCACTTTCATAGTGCGAGCTAGATTTCAATGTTTAGGAGAAGTTTGGATAGATATGTGGATGGTAGGAGTACGGAGAGCTGAGGTCCCGTTGCAGGTTGATGGGAGTAAGCAGCTTAAATGGCTAGGCACAGACTAGATGGGCTGAAGGGCCTGCTTCTCTACCTCCAGGACTCAATAAAGCTGGAGAGAAGTAACTTTATTGACACATTTGTTTATCAATGTTTTTCACTTGAACTTTCCTTCTGGACATTTTATAAAAAATAAGTGATCCTTAGTTTACTAAGATTATAAGTGATAGTGGTAGATTTGGTTAGATTTTTCTAAGATGATGTGTTCCAGAGGTAATTTAGTTATTTATTATTATTATTTTATTTTGTGTTTTTTTCTTCTGTATCATGTATTGCATTGAACTGCTGCTGCTAAGTTAACAAATTTCTGGTCTCATGCCGATGATAATAAACCTGATTCTGAAGTCTGATAACTTCCTAAACTACCATGAGCTTCAATGTGAAAGCAAAAAAACTGGATATTAAATATATGAGATAGAAACACATTGATAGATAAGCACCCTCCGTGGAAAGTGAAACAGTTATCATTTCAGATTAATGACGTTTCACCAGAAAATCACTTCAAAAAAACTTCATAAGTTGCAGAGACAAGCAGAGGTTCAGAGTGAAAAAGAGGATATTTGACACCAACAGGAATAATTTCTTTGGAAATGAAGGTGAGTGAAATAGAGGAAGATGAATGACATCCGGAAATATACAGTCCCTTGTAAAAGTATTCAGCCCCCAACCCCTTTGTTTATATAAAGTATTATTATAACCCTCTCCTTGCCTGCCAATCACCTCCCTCTGGAATTCTTTCCCCTGTTTCTTACTTCCATGGCCTTCAGCCCTCCACTGGAAAATTCCCCCTTAACCAGCCCTGTATTTCTTTCACCAACCAACTTTCCAGCTCTTTACTTCGCCCTTCCCCCTCTCAGTTTCACCTATCGGCTCGTGTTTCTTCCTCACCCCCCCCCCCCTAACTTTGTCTCCTTATCCTTTTTTCTCCAGACCCGCTGAAGGGTCTCAGCCCAAAATGTCGACTGTACTCTTTCCCACAGATGCTGCCTGGCCTGCTGAGTTCTTCTAGCATTTTGTGTGTGTTGCTTGGATTTTCATCATCCGCAGATTTTCTCTTGTTTGTAAAAGCAGCAAGAGTTGATTCAACAAAGAACTGAGCAAAGGGGGAGGCATGAATACTTGAACTGCTGACATTTAAGTTTTTGAACATTTAGTTTTTCATGTTCTACAATTTTCTGTGTTTTTTTTTGCTCCACTACTGTGGGAAATAAACAAAGTTCAAAGTACATGATGTCACCATATACAATCCCAAGAATCATTTTCTTGTGGATTTACTCAATAAATCCATAGAATAATAAATATAACAGATTCAGCAAAAGACTGCAACATTCAACCACAGTGCAGAAGACAGCAAACTATACAAATAGAAAGGAATAATAAATATCAAGAATATGAGATGAAGAGTCCTTGAAAGTGAGATCACTGGTTGTGGAAACTTTCCAATGGTGGGACAAGTGAAGTTAAGTGAATTATCCCCTCTGGTTAAAGAGCCTGATGGTTGAGGGTAGTAATTGTCTTTGAACCTGGAGGCATGAGTCCTGAAGCTCCTATACTTTCTTCCTGATGGCAGCAGCAAGAAGAGAGCTTGTTCTGGGTGGTGGCGGTCCCTGGTGATGGATGCCATTTTCCTGCGACAGCGTTTCACATAGATGTGCTCAATGGCTGTATTCACTACTTTTTGTACAGTTATGAGTGATGAACAGACTTGATGGACAATGGGGTGCAGAGTTAACCATTCCCAACCCCCTCCTGAGAACTACGAACTATTGCTGTTGTTATGCTACTCATGAGAGAGAGAGATAAAGCCCAGACAAGAACATTTGCTACAGATAAGAAGGGGAGAGAGACTGTTGATTTACTGTATTATGACTTCTACAAGGATTATTTACTTTCTACTACAAGGACTGTACTTGGCTCGTTAACATTCCTCAGGATATAGCAGGAGTGGCCTGATTTGATGGACATGGTCATTCAGAGTTGATGGATAGCCTAGACCCAGTGAGTGGGGATAAAAAGACAGGTCTGGAGAGACACCCTTCAGACACACCAGTGGACACTGACTGAGTGTTGGGAACCCACAGAAAGGTGGGGGCTTCGGAGACTGAACCAGGAGATCGGTCAGTAAAGCTCACAGTGTTACAGGAGGGCCATGGGGACTTGTGTGTGTGTCCACTCATGCCAGAGTGATGAGTCCACCACAGAAGAACAGTCTAGCTGAAGACCAGAGGGGTCATAACTGAATGACCACAACGACACGACGGATTAAGAAAGCCACAAAAAGGTTTGCCTGCCACAACAGTTGCTGTTACATCTCGCTCCTCACTCTCTCTCCCTCTCCATCGATTTCAATACAACAACCAATAACTACTTCAGCATTTATGAACTGAACTCTATACTTTCCTATGACAATTCATTTACCCCTAGACATCGATAGAGCTTGTTTATTATTGCTTATTATTATTCCTACACTTTTAGGTTTATTACTGCTATCTTGTTTTATATGTATATTTGCATTTTTGATATTGTATTGTGTAGTTTACTAATAAATACCTTTAGTTTGGTACCACCAGACTCCAACGGATACTTCTATCTTTGCTGGTCAGACACCCAGTTACGGGGTACGTAACAGTACAATATTCCATTCAAGGGTATTGGTGTTTCCATACCAGGCTGTGATGCAACCAGTCAATATATCTCCACTACACATCTATAGAAGATTGTCGAAGGTTTAAATGTCATGCCGAATCTTCACAAACTCCTCAGAAAATATAGCGCTGTCGTGCTTTCTTCGTAATTGCACTGACATGCTGGCCCAGGGCAGGTCCTCTGAAATAACAACACAGAGGAATTTAAAATTGAGGACCCTCTCCATCTCTGATCCTCCGATGAGAACAGGTTCATGGACCTCTGGTTTCCTTCTCCTGAAGTCAAAAACCAGCACCTTGGTCTTGCTAACATTGAGTAAGAGGTTGTTGTTGTAGCACCACTCAGCCAGACTTTCAATTTCCACCACCTTTGATTTGTCCTACAACACTGGTGTCATCAGCAAACTTGAATATGGCATTGGAACTGTACTTAGCCACACAGTCATAAGTGTAAATCAAGTAGAGCAGGAGTCCAAGCACACAGCTTTGTGGTGCATCTGTGCTGATGGAGATCGTGGAGGAGAAGTTGTAGCCAATCCAAACTGACAAGTGAGGAAATCGAGGATCCAATTGCACAAGGAGGTATTGAGGCCAAGGTCCTGGACCTTATTGATTAGTTTCACAAATAAAATAACAATTCTTGGTTAAATTGAACAAAATCCCCAGCTGTGGTACTCATTCATGTGAACAAAGGGTTGGGGCTGAATACTTTTACAAGCATTGTAAGATAAAATATAAAATAAAACAAATCAAAAGCCTGGATGGCTGCTTTTTTGTTCTTCACCAGATTGTAAACTCTGTATCACAGAATGAATAATCAGATATATGTTTCTATTATACTGAGGTTAGAGATACATTGCTAGGATGCAGAACTGGGCTGAGAAGTGGCAGATGGAGTTCAAATCAGATAAGTGTGAAGTGGTTCATTTTGGTAGGTCAAATATAATGGCAGAATATAGTATTAATGGTAAGACTCTTGGCAGTGTGGAGAATCGGAGGGATCTTGGGGTCCGAGTCCACGAAACTACTGCGCAGGTTGACTCTATGGTTAAGAAGGAATACATGCATTGGCCTTCATCAATCGTGGGATTGAGTTTAGGAGCAGAGAGGTAATGTTGCAGATATATAGGACCCTGGTCAGACCCCACTTGGAGTACTGTGCTCAGTTCTGGTTGCCCCACTACAGGAATGATGTGGAAACCATAGAAAAGGTGCAGAGGAGATTTACAATGATGTTGCCTGGATTGGGGAGCATGTCTTATGAGAACAGGTTTAGTGAACTCGGCCTTTTCTCTTTGGTGAGACGGAGGATGAGAGGTGACCTGATAGAGATGTATAAGATGATGAGAGGCATTGATCGTGCAGATTGTCAGAGGCTTTTTTTCCAGGTCTGAAATGCCTAGCACAAGAGGGTACAGTTTTAAGGTACTTGGCAGTAGGTACAGAGGAGATGTCATGCGTAAGTTTTTTTATGCAGAGAGTGCATGGAATGGGCTGCCGGCAACGGTGGGGGAGGCGGATACGATAGGGCCATTTAAAAGGTACTTGGAAAAATAGAGGGCTATGGGTAACCCTAGGTAATTCCTAAATTAAGGACATGTTCGGCACAATTTTGTTGGCCGAAGAGCCCGTATTGTGCTGTAGGTTTTCTACGTTCAGTTACTGCGGATGTAAGAATTGTGTGAAATAAATGTATATTCGTTTGTCGAACTGTTCGGATTTAAAATGAATACCTCGTGGCCCGTACGGGGATCGAACCCGCGACCTTGGCGTTATTAGCACCACGCTCTAACCAACTGAGCTAACCGGCCAGCCTGTGGCACAGACCTAATCGGAGATAATTTATACAATTTCTCAGTTATGTCATGCAAGTTCTTTATACTTTATTATTACAAAAACAATTTCAAAGATGATTAGATGTATGCTTTTCTCATTTTGGACCTGCACCATCTGGTGGTCATGGAGTGCATTTAACATATGCTAAATTAATGGTTGTTCAATACACTCCATTTATATCTTGCTTATTTGCAGCTCATCTTCCATGAAATTTAATTTATTGTAACCTTGCAACCATCGGACACACGATGCCTCTTATTTTCAGTTTAATTTATGAAATGTATTTCATCTTCCTATATGAGCAATTCTTCATCAGATTGCGTGAAATCCTGGTCCAAAATATGTTCTGATCTACTCAATGGGTGGTATCTCCATATTCTGCCCTCTGCTGTTCCGAGTTTCTTTCAGTGCGCTGTAACAGTGTGGAAAGTACCGACTCTAACATAGGACTCGCTTCTAATGCCAACAATGATTTCACTGCCTTCTTGTAATTACCAAATAGACTGAAGTTCAGATGAATGGTTACTGCCGGAACTGATTATTGTCTCCATCGATGCTGCCTGCCCTGCTGAGATCTTCCAGTACTTTGTGTGTATTGCTCTGGTTTGCAACAGCATCTTTTGTGATACTGAATTATATACCTCTGAGTTTTTAATGAATTCAATCATTTTTCAAAAATATTTTATTCGTAAAATCTGCAGTAATGTATTTGAATGTGCAATTGTTTCCTTTACTGTACTAATTACTTGCGAAGTGACAAAGTCATTAGGCATCTCACCTCCAAACAATGCAGCAGTGAAATTTTTGAAAGGCTAATATTTGGGCAAGGAGGCAGCTACACTTTGCTGCTGCCGCCTGGGTGCTGGCAAGCATCAGCTCCTCGGAGTGAATCGATCAGTGATGTTCACGAAAAAGTTGTATTTAGTTTATTTCAACTATTTATTTCCCTGTTATTATTAAATGCACCAAAACTGAAAAAGAATTTTAGAACTTTTTTTGAATTATTTCATTCAATGTCATTTACTTTTTAGAGTCTTCAAAAATTGTTTTTTTTAAAAAGCAGCAAGGCGTCAAAACCACGAGGGTAACACAGTAAACAATTTGCAGTTTATTGTGCCTTTCAGGAGTGCGACTTATTAGAGGCCTCCTGCATGGCCCATTCTACAGGCGAAGCAGTAATTGAATGCTTCTCTGAGATTAATTAGAGAGCTATGTATGTAAAGGAAGTGCATGGGAGTAAGCACATACCAGCTATTATTTCCCAGAGGGTCTTGAGGCTTTTGCAGATTGGACAATGTTGAGATATGGAAGGTGCTGATTTCTGAAATAAGTGATGAAGAGTCATGAGGTATTGGAGCACATGAGATTGGTGATCATGCAGGCCACAATCAATCAATCTCCCCCTCCCTCCCTCTCTTTCCCTCTCTCTCCCTCTCTCTCTCTCTCTCTTTCCTCCTTATCCACCCAAATTCTCTTGTGCATGCCCTTCTTTCCAACACTCCCTCCCTACCCCCAAGCACCTTGCTTCCCCGTTTTTTTCCCCTGCCCTACCTAGTTCCATTTGCCTATCATCCACTTTGCAGACTCAGCCACTCTACTTCCACACCTCTCCCAAGTGTTCCTTGCTCATCTGGTCCAATCAGCTGATGGTGGACTGGGATGTTATAACCAAAAGAGAAACATGGCTAAGAGTAAGTGAGGAGAGCGTGGCACTTAGAAACAAGTTGGGGGTGGAGCACTCAGTTGGGGTTATATTGCTGTATCATAGAACCACCAAT
This sequence comes from Hypanus sabinus, assembly GCF_030144855.1. Taxonomy (NCBI): domain Eukaryota; kingdom Metazoa; phylum Chordata; class Chondrichthyes; order Myliobatiformes; family Dasyatidae; genus Hypanus; species Hypanus sabinus. Next base: position 38,141,876 of record NC_082711.1, read on the forward strand.
AGTCGGTAGGAACTAGAGGAGCAGCAATGTAGAGAAATTGCTCATTGCTGAAATAATAATTTGGGCTTTGTGGGAGATTTTAATTTCCTCAGTAATTAATAGCTACCCAAAGGGTCTGTTCAGGGCAGAAGTTTCCTGAGTCATACGTAGAGGAGCAATTCTGGACCTTCTCTTTGGGATTGAGACAGGGCAAGAAACATAAGTGGCAGTCAGGGAGCACTTTGGCTCAAATGACTGTAATTCTATTAGTTTTAAGATAATGTAAAAAGTTCAAAGTAAATGTATTATCAAAGTAAGTATATATTACCTGAGACTACTCTGAGATTTATTTTCTTCCAGGCATTCACAGTAGAACAAAGAAATACAATACAAACAATGAGCAGCATCTGCAGGAGGAAAGAAATTGTCATTATTTCAATTCAAAACCCTGCATCAGGGCTGAGAGTGGAGATTCAAGATGACCAGTGTACAGAGAAGAAGGGGAGTTGCAAGAAAGGATTCCAAGCAATTGGTGGACTGAAGAGCAACTTTTTCACGTAGAGGTTCATGAGGTAAGTAGTGCTAGGTAGGAGAGGTGAGTGGGGCTGGCCTGTGTCAGATAGATGGAAGCAGACCCAGGAAGGAAAAAGAAAGAAACAAGATTGAGGGCGGGAGTGTGTCTGTGTTGTGATCTTTGTTGTTTATTATTTGCAAATAATAAGGCTTGTTCGGTAAGTATGCTGATGGTATGAAATGAAGAAGTGTTGTTGATATTGAAGAAGGATGTCTTTGATCACAAAGAGATCTTTATCAGTACAGCAATGAGTGGCAAATGGATTTCAACATAAATAAGAATGAAGTGATGTAATTTGGAAAGTCAAACCAGCCTATAGACCTATATTATAAATAGTCTGGCACTTAGGGGTTCAAATGCATACTATAGTTTGTTGAACACAGCATCACAAGTTAACAGGGCAGTGAAAAGGGCACCTGGCATGCCAATCTTCATCAGTCAGGGCACTGAGTATAGGAGTTGCCACATGATGTTGCTTGTATAGGGTCACTGATGAGGCTGCCCTTGGATGATTGTTTACAGATCTTAGTCACTTTGTTTTGAGGAAAGATATGGTTAAACCCTAAAGAATACAGAAAAGACTTACAAGAACGTTGCCAGTATCAGAGTGCCTGAGAAGAAGAGGCTGGCTAGGCTAGGTCTTTATTTATTGGTACATAGGAGAGTGAGAGGCAACTTGATACAAATGTTTAATATTATGTTAAGTATAGGTAAGGTAGATTTCACCAGGGTAGAGTAGTCCAAAATGAGATTTGGGGTGAGAGGGGAAAGATTTAAATGGATCTAGGAGGTAACTTTTTCACATAGAGGTTCATGAATTTCTGGAATTAACTCCTAGAGGAAGTGGTTGAAGCAGGTACAATAGTATGATTTAAGAAGCACTTGGAGAGGAGAGGCTTAGAGGAATATGAGCTGAGCACAGGAAATTGTAACTAGCTTGTTGGCCCTTGTTTGGTGTGGATCTGATTGGCTGAAGGGCCTATACCCATGCTGTATTGCTCTATGACTCCAACTCTCAGATTCATTAATTCATCACATGCACATTGAAACGTACAATGAAGTGTGCCATTTGTGATAACAACCAACACAACCTAAGGATGTGCTGAGGGCAGCCTGCAAGTGTTGCTGCACATTGCGGTGCCAACATAGTGTGTTCACCATGTTGGCAAAAACCAACAAACAAACCGCAGAACAAGCAAGCCCCTTCCCTCCATCTCTCACACACACACACACACACAAACCATGCTCTGACCCAAGGACAGGCAACCTCCAGTGCATTCGGGCTTGTAGACATTTGTCCTTTGACTTTCCCAGCAGACTACAGAGACTTACAGATCTAGGCTTCAGCCATTGGGCCTTGACTTCTGATGGAAGTTTGGTCTTCAATCTTCGGTACCAATCCCAGGACTCATCAATGGGGTTCCAGGATGAAGATCCCAAACTCCTGGCCTCAAACTATGGACTTGTGAATGATAAAACCCAAACACTAGGCCTCAAACTCTGGTCTTGCTGACATATTCACAAGCGCTTGTGACCCTTGTGTCTATAATTTTCACCACTTTCCTTCCTTATCAGATTTTATTCTGCAGCCCTTTGTTGTCTATGGTATCACTTCCAAGTCTCTGTCGCTATCTCCAACTTTCCCTCCCCCACAAGCTTCATCTCCCTCAATGACATTCCGAATGTTAAAAGGCCTGAACAGATTAGAGAAGGCAAAGTTATTTCCCATGGTAGGGATTCTAGGACAGGAGGGCATGATTGAAGGATGTCCATGTATAACAGATGCGGAGAAATTATTTAGTCAGAGGGTGGAAAAATCTGTGGAATTCGTTGCCACGAACAGCTGTGGAGGCCAAGTCATTGGGTGTATTTAAGGCAGAGTTAGATAGGTTCTTGATTAGCCAGAGCATCAAAGGGTATGGGGTGAAGGCAGGGGAGTAGGGATGACTAGAAGAATTGGATTAGTCCATGATTGAATGGCAGAGTAGACCTGATGGGCCAAATGGCCTACTTCTGCCCCTATATCTTATGGTCATAACATCTCATCCTCAGTTGATATACTTTGACATCAAAATAGGATACTGACTCTGACACAAAGGCATTAGGACAGTCCAGCAAAAGTTTAATCAAAGAGTTTTCCTTCATTTACTCTGCCATCCGATTCCTAAATGGACATTGAACCAATAAACACTATCTCACATTTTTATATTATTTCTTTTTATCACTATTTTTAATCTAACTATTTTATATACATATATATACTTACTGTAACTGATTTACTTAATTATTTTTTCCTTCCTATATTATCGTGTATTACATTGAACTGCTGCTGCTAAGTTAACAAATGTTATGACACATTCCGGTGATAATAAATCTGATTCTGATTAAACAGCTTCAAACACATAGAGAACTTGAGGAATAGAATTTCAGACCTGAATGTCTTAAACCATAAGATATTGCTGATGAAGTAGAGCAATTAAATTCAGGGAGTCTCAAGAGGCCAACTTTGGAGAAAGACACCTTTTACAGAAGATAGGAGGAGCCAACAGAGAAAATTTAAAGCTGACACCATAGGAATTGCGAGGCAACAGTAAGAATTTTTAAACTCAGGCATGAGAGCTGAGATGCATCAGCTAACAATGCAGATATGGAGAAAACATTGCTGATAACTGGTCAGAGAAGAGTGGAATCAGCTGAGTGTAATACCATCCCGGCAGACATCTGACATCTGTTGGAGAAGGAAAGTGTGTTCAAGTGGAGAAGACAAAGGAGTGAAGGATTATTTTTGTCACAATAACAAACCACAACTTCTGATCTACCAATGGGCAGTTTCTGTAGGAACTGCTTGTACAATTGATTTTACCATTTGATTACTAATTTAATTGGTTTGGCTAATCATTATGGGCCAAAGAGCCTGATGCTGTGCTGTATTGTTCTATGTTCTATGTACCTGCCTTCATTTCTATTCAGAATGTAGAAGGTTGTCTTACTGATTAGTCCTGATGAAGGGTATTGTCCTGAAATGTCGACTGTTCACTCTTTTCCATGGAAGCTGCCTGACCTGCCAAGTTCTTCCAGCATTTTGTTTGTGTTGCTTTCGATTTCCGGCATCTGCAGATTTTCTCGTGTTGGTTGATTATCAAGCTGACTATCTTAGAAATTAATTCTGGCAGATGCATAGATGACTTGTCTCCATTGCTGCAGAAATATCTTTCGCTGAGTCCAGTGAAAAGCCCAATTTGAAGTGACAAACAAGAGAATGGCAATATTGAACATTTATGCCATAAATTATTCCAGGGAACAATTGAAGTCTTGAGTTTGAAATCAGCCAATTGACCATTAAACCCACTTCACCCATATCAAAGGTCAGAGGAACAACATTTATCTCGGATTGATGCTCAAGAATATAGTCCTTACAAAACAGTATTTCCCAATTATTTGGGTTCATCTGATGACACAATGTCAATGCCAAGAATTACATCAATTTTAAGGAGCTCCCCAATTACACAACCATTAACAGAGATTACTCTATGTAAAAGAGACAAAGGAGACAGTGAATGCTGGAATCTGGAGCAACAAACAACCTGCTGGAGAAACTCTAGAGGTTGAGTAACATTTGTGGGGTGTGGGGAAGGGGAAAGAACTGTTGCTATGTTAAATTGAAACCCTGAAAAAGGATGAATGGAGAGAGAAGAGATAGCCAGAATGAAGATAGCCAGGAGATGAATGATAGAGTTGATTGGGAGACCGAGGGGTTGTTGGAGAATGACAGACAGATTGAGTCAGATAGGGGAGGGAGAGAAGAGGTCTTGGGAATAGAGACAGGTAGATGACAGATGAAGGCAGACAAAAAAAAGAGGAAGGTGGAGGCAGCTGTTGGAGGGTGTTTAGCAGGAACACAAAGCTGCTGGTGCTGGAATTCGACAAGTAGGATGAATGGGATCCAAAGTGACTTAGCTATTTGGATAAAAAGTAGCTAATTCATAAAAGCCAGAGATTAGTGGTCAAGAGGACTTATTCTAATGATGAGTGGGTTCCGCAGGGATCCATACCAGGACCTCTGCTGTTTGTCATGTACAGTATGTAAATGATTAGGACGAAAATGTGAATCGATGGGTTAGTATATATGCAGATGATACAAAGATTAGCGGTGTTATCAAGAATGTAGAAGATTGCCAAAGGAATCAGTGGGATATACAGTAGATCAGTTGCAGATCTTGGCAGAGAAGTGGAATGGCAGGTGGAGTTTTATCCAGACAAATGAGAGAGAATGCAGTTCAGGAGTACACACGGCAAGTCTCTTTTCAGTGTTGATGTACAGAAGAAACATGGGGTCTATAGCTCCCTGAAAGTGGTTGCACAGGTTGCTGTGGTGGTGAAGAAGGCATATGTTTGCATTTATTAGTCAAAGATTTGAGCTCGAGTTATTTAGTTATGTTGCAAGTTATTAAACTTGCTTAGGTCATATCTGGAGTATTCAGATAAGGGTGCATAAAAAGCTTACCAGGATGCTGCCTGCATTAGAGTGTACAGATTATAAGGAGAGGCTGGACAAACTTTATTTACTTTTTCTAGGGTGGTGGACGCTCAGAGAAACCCGATTTTTTTAAGATTTGAAGATAGTGCAGGCAGGTGGTATCTTTTCCCAATGGTCAAAAAGCCTAATAACAGAGGGCATGCATTTAAGGTGTGAATAGGTAAGTTCAAAGGAGGTGTGAGAAATAAATTTTTTACACAGAGTGGCAAATGCCTGGAATGTATTGGCAGGGATGGTAGTAACAGAGGCATTTAAGAAACTCTTAGATCAGAACATGAATGTGCAGAGAATATATGTTTATTTTATAGGCAAAAGACATGTTCAATTAGGCATTTAAATACTAGTTTAATTAGTTTCTGTGTTATACTGTGCATTGGTGTTAAGACCATAAGGCATGGGAGCAAAACTAGGTAATTCAGCCCATCAAGTCTGCTCCACCATTCCATAAAGTCTGAATTATTATCCCCCTCAACCCCATTCTCCTGCCTTTCTGGACTGTGACTTCTGGCTGTTCACCTTTCCCCGTTAAAATGTTGTGAAGCCGATCCAAGACATTCCTGACCTGGGCACCTAAGAGGCAAAATATCATCTGGGCATCTTTTTCATACCTGCAGAATCTCTAGTCTGCTGCCCCGATTATGGAAACCCCTTATCACCATTGCACTTCTCTTCTCCCCCTTCCCTTCTCAGCCACAGAGATGGACTCTGGCAGAAATCTGCTTACTGTAGCTTCTCCCTGGTAGTTCCTCTGCCTCCCCCCCCCCCCCCCCACCCCCACTGTATCTGAAGTATTCTCTGAGTACATACAAGGTGGTTGTGAAATACATTTGAAGATTAAATTAGTCCAATAATGAGGGGAGCAGGCTACAATGTATACTTGAGTCATAGATCAACCATGATGTATTAAATGGTAGTATCAGTCTCTTTGGGAGTATGTTATTGATAGAAAGAAAGGAGGATCCAGTCTGGGCTATGTTGATACCATTTATCTGAAATCCAAGATATCTAGGGATAAACATAAGGTAGAAGGTGTTTAGGTGTATTGTATACCACCCAATAAATATCCAAAATATATATTTCCTATGGGGTTATATTAGTGTGCAAAATTTAATCAGTAATTGATGCATGTTTGCACCTCTCCAAAACATGACAAAATTTAACTTGCTGCCTACTCCTCATGATGTCCATTTTCAACCGGCTTCAAAATCACACTTCCATACACCTGAGTTTTAATAGAATTGTGAGGCATCTTCCCAGATATTGTATGTATGTTTACTATCATTGTCCACTTCTTCAGAATGTTTATGTGAGGTGAATTGCTCAAAGTTGATTTTTTTCTTGAACAAATGTGCTGTTTAGACCACTTGCCTGCCCTGCATTTAAAATGTGCTTATTTGAAGAATGTTGAGGAGTAACAATGCACATACAGTAGTAGTGCTCAGGGTGTGACTCAACTCAAGGTAAATATGTTGTCATTTACTTGCCATGATTGGCTTTGAAACACAGTCGAAAAGGCTAACACAGGGAAGTTATAAAACAATGTGCGTGAATTGTTCTCTTTCAATATTTTTATTAGTGTCTGCATGGAATGAGCTTCCAGTAGAAGTGGTAGAGGCAGGTTCAGTATTGTCATTTAAAGTAAAATTGGATGGGTATATTGACAGGAATGGAATGGAGGGTTATGGGCTGAGTGCAGGCCAGTGGGACTAGGTGAATGTAAGCGTCGGCACGGACCAGAAGGGCCGAGATGGCCTGTTTCCGTGCTGTAATTGTTATATGGTTATAGAGGAATACAGAGTACAAGAAAATATATGTCAAAAGAAAAAAATAAAATAGTACCAAATACATTATATTAAAAATACAGTTACAATCACAAAACCCTGTATTCATACAAATTAAGTTAAGTTGTAATATTGAAATATAATAATCTTGTTATACAGGAAAAAAAAATCTAAACCCACTACCAAACTACTGTTAGGAATAGCAAGAAAAAAGGGGGGGGGGGGAAACCCTTATCATATAATAAAATGTATTATTAGCCACCATCTGTACTTGTATAACAAATCAAAGGTTTTGAAAATAACTCAAAAATGGTCCCCACAATGTATAAAAGTCTTGGCTAGATTCAAAAACTGAACATCGGATCTTCCTTAAATTTAAGCATGACATAAAATCCTGTAACCATTGAGGGTGAGTAGGTGGAACAGCATCCTTCCATTTAAGCAAGAGCGCCCTCCTAGCTATAAGAGAAATAAAAGCCAAAATATGCAAATCATGTGTCTCCAAAATAAAGTATTTTCCTCCAACAATACCAAATAATGCAGTCAAAGGGCTAGGCTTAAAATATACCTTGAAAAGTACCATGTGCATGAATTGTTCAGGGAATTATTGGTTAACATACACCTGGTGTATGCCCTATATTTCAAAAAATAATAATAAATGAGTAATGATCAGATTCTTGGAATTGATGCTGCCCAGAGCTTAGAAGCGGGTCTTGCTTTCTTTCTGGCGATAATACATTCACAATAGGGCTGATAGGATAGGATGAAGGACATAGTTCACTTTCTTGCCAAAGTAATGTTGTATTCACAGACATTGAGTACGAAAGATAGGCTGGAGGTAAAATAATAATTTACATAGCATGGTAGATTCAGATTCAGTTTGAGAATGGAAAATTTGCATATGTAACTGGTCTCCTAATTAAATAAGGACCATTCCAAAGATGTTGGATAAAAGAAGATTGGGAAAAGAAATCAAAGGTATGGGAAAAGATCATCAGCAGCAGGCACCAAGGAGATATTTCATAAAAATATAAACTCCAGGAAGTTTTTCTGAGATTGATATAACATCCGTGGATAACAATAAAGTTTAAGTTGCTATTAAGTTTGAAAAAAAAAGACATACAATGTTGCAAAGTTTAGTAGCAGTCTGGAAAATTTAGAGATTTTTTTGGAAAGTATGACTCAAAAATTTAAAAAGAGCAAGAAGACAGACTAAAGTTCAAAGTAACTTTGTCAAAAGTATACTGTACCTATGTCACCAGATATAACCCTGAGATTCATTCTCTTGCAGGCATGCTTAATAAATCCATAATAAAATAATAACCATAATAGAATCAATGAAAGACCACACCAAATTGGGCATTCAACCAGAGTACAAAAGACAACAAACTGTGTAAATTAAAAAAAAGGAAATAAATAAATAAGCAATGAATATCAGGAACGTGAGATGGAGAGTCCTTAACAATGAGTCCATAGGTTGTGGGAATATTTCAAAGAAGGGGCAAGTGAAGTTGAGTTACTATTTGCTTCAAGAGCTTGATGGTTGAAGGGTAATAATTGTTCCTAAACCTGGTGGTGTGAGTCCTGAGGCTCCTGTGCCTTCTTCCTTATGGCAGCAGTGAGAAGAGAGTATGGCTTGGATGGTGGGGGTCCCTGATGATAGATTCTGCTTTCCTGCGACAAGATTTCATGTAGATGTGCTCAGTGGTGGAGAGGGCTTTACCCCTGATGGATTGGGCCATATCCACTGCTTTATGTAGGATTTTCCATTCAAAGGCTTTGGTATTTCCACACTTGGCTGTGATGCAGCCAGTCAGTAGTCTCCACAACACACCTACAAAAGTAAGTCAAATAATATACTTAAAATTACATTAACAGCTTCTGTGGGTATGAAAAAGGAAGAGAGAAACTCTTAAGGTCTTAAATGAAGTTGCTGCAAAACAGAATTTTTTTTTGCATCCCCTTTGAGTGATTCTTGTCTCCGTTCCATTTTACCTAGAACATGGTACCTAAAATTTGTGGAGAGATAAGAAAACCAGTGGTTGTTTTGGGAGACCTTAAAAGGACAACTGTTTGTGGTGGTAGAAGGTGAGATGACCATCAAAAAGAGAGCAAGTACAGATTTTTTTTTCAAAAGTGACTGAAATCAGTATCTAATAAAGTCATGGAAACAACTTCATAATCTTCCGTAGGAAATTCCTTTAATATGTTGGCAGTTGTTTTAAATATGAGTTTCAGTTTCTATTCAATGGATTTATTTTCTTTGACACCAGATATTTCATATTAAAAAATGTGTTTATGTTACAGTTCCTCCATCTCATGTTTGAAGATCTCACACTGCTGATTATTGAGGTTTTGTGAACACTTCTGTTTGGAACTACAAACAAATGTGCTTTAACAAGGTGGGGAACATTTAAAAAGTAATTTCTCACTTCAACAACATACATTACCTTTATGCTAGTCTGTTTTGGGAGTGTTGTATTTATTTGATATTATTGCTACTTTATTATCTCTCTTGACCAACTGCAAGCAAATGCATTTTTTCTTCTATGCTGTTATATACTTTATGATGCACAAGAATTTTGTCATTTTCCCTTGGATTTCAAAGTATTGCCTCCATAGATTATGTATAAATACAAAACATTAAGACGCCCATACATGTAAGGCTTCAATAAAATCTTGTTCTACCATCATGTTCTAAAATGTCTATGAACACTACCTCCTATTGCACTATTTATTTATCCTGTAATTTACAATAATTTTTTGTCTTTGCACTATACTGCTACTGTAAAACAACAAATTTCACAACATATAAGGCAATGATAACAAACCCAATACTGATTCTAATTCTCTCTTGAAAATGTCAAAGTGAAAAATTTTTCATTCCTGTGCCTATCCTGTCATAACTCACGTTTTAATTTCTGTAATCATAATTCTCCATAGTTTTATCAATAGTAGTTTTATTTTAATGATTTGGGTCATATAGCAGATAGTTTAGTTGACTTCTTGCATAAAGTTCTATCTGTGGGATGTGAGTAAGGTAAGTTTGTCACTGATTGGAAATTCTGACATCTGCACTGTATGTTGCATTCAGTTCTTGAAGGTACACATCTGTCTTGGCCTTCTGATCAAATGCCCTTGTTTCAGGATCACCTGAATTGGGCTTCATCTTTACCCTCTGGATGTTCAGTACTATGCAATTTAACTGAGATTCATTAGTTCTGATGAAGAGTTATTTTCCAGGGACGTTAACTCTGAGCAGCATCTCTGAAGAGACAATGTGCTGAATATCCCCAGCATTATTTGTTTTTATTTCAGAATCACACTTTAAGTTGCAGCTTACTTGCTTGTCAATTAACGTTTTGACATTCATACTTGTTCTGAAGTAAAATTCTGCTTGAAAAGACAATTGTTTTTGCCTTGCAGATGTTAACAGCTGGGAACACCATATTGTCACATGGCCAGCAAATGGTATTGACTATTTTTTGCCTATTTTTCTTAAGGATAATTTCTGAGAAGACTAATTTTCAATGTAGAGGAACCTAAGCTACTTGGAGCAGGAGAAGGCAAACTTAACTATGTAGGAAGATTGGTGCTGATGATTTTGGCCTCAACTCCACCTCCCTGCTTCTTTTCCAAAATCTTTATCTGTCATGGATGATCCTAGTTTGTGTTGGAATCCAGAATTGACTCTATGTACTGTGTGTGTGTGTGTGTGTGTGTGTGTGTGTGTGTGTGGTGGGGGGGGGGGGAGAGAGAGAGATTATGATTTCTCTGCAAGTTGTTTACCTTTCCACAAGGACGCTTGCCTGCTTGTAAAAGTTCCTGCAGAGAGAGGAGGGCGGAGCAGGTTGATTGACAGCTGGTGTCCAACATGTGGAGTTAAAAACCAGGTCCGCTGTTACACAGACAGGCACACGGTTTCGGACACTGAAGAAGCTTTGTTGCACCCACAGGAAGGTAGGGGTTTTGGAGGATTGATTCGGGGAAATCGATCAGTGACGCTCACAGTGTAAAAAAGGTGTGACCAGTGGGGAATTATTTCTGTGTCCACCCTCGCCTGGGTGATAATTCCATCACTGAAGAATGGTCACATATTATAGTCACAGTCGGTGACCTCTACAGGAATTTGGAGAACAACGGGGATTTCGGAAGACCACAATGGGAAGATCGACGGCACCACCTCTCTCTCTCTCTCTCTCTCTCTCTCTCTCTCTCTCTCTCTCTCTCTCTCTCTCCCTCTCTCTCTCTCTCTCCCTCTCCCTCTCCCTCTCCCTCTCCCTCTCCCTCTCCCTCTCCCTCTCCCTCTCCCTCTCCCTCTCCCTCTCTCTCTCTCCCCCTCCAACGTTACTCAACTAAATACCACAAACTGAACTCTCTTCATCATCGTAAGACTGTATCCATTTACCCCTAGGTTTGAAAGAGCCTAGTTTTGTTCCTAGTTCCACACTTACATGTATATATATCTATCACTGCTAATCTGTTCAAATATATCTGCATTTATGGTATTGTATTGCATAGTTACTAATAAACACTATTAGTTTATAGTAATACCAGACTCCAATGTGTTTTCCATTTCTGCTGGTTCTTTAACCCGGTCATGGGGTACATGACATACCTCATCTGGAGTACAAGAAACCTGTCTTTCGTAGCACTCAATATATGCAATGAATTGACCTTGACAACTCTCCAGGATAGAGAATTCCTAAAGTTCTGACAGGTCCTTATCTTCACTGTAAATGACAAATAAAAGGAAATTCACACTTGTTTTCTTTTTTGACTAAAGAAAGTTGAAGGAATTTGAAATGCTGACAAGCAGAATAAGTATTTGTACAAATCTTTTACTTGACTTGGACCAAAACAGGAACTTAGTTTTGACCATCTTCCATTTTATCACATGCATTTTCTTTGGCTCTCAGTATCCTGCCCACATTCTCCACAAAATTAAACTTGTTTTGTCTTTGAGTTTTCTCAATTTTGATAAAAGCTCATCAACTTGAAAAATTAGCCTCTTTTTTAACCTCTCCATGGATACTGAGTATTTCCAACATTTTAATTTTTAAATTCAGTTTTGTTGCAACTGCAGTATTACACTCTGGGGTTTCAAGAACAAGTTGGAACTATGCCAAAATTCAAGGTTCATGTCCCTAGCCTCGAAGGAAAATAAATATGATGGAATAATGATATGCTATTATTCTAAATTTATGCTTTTTCAAGTTCCTAACTATGCATATTAAAGCAGCTCCTTGCCATTCTTGGCCTGAATTCTTTTTCCAATGCATCTATTTATGCTGTTGACACTCACTGTCAAAATAAAGAAAATATTTTAAATGTACATAAACAAAAGGAATGGGATGTTTCATTTTATGGAACTGCTTGAATGTTAAGCTCAGCTGTGAACATAATGTATAAATGGAAGAAGTCAATCTGATAATTTTTAACTCAAAACTTTTCTGAGTGAGAATTCCTTTGGTTGGACAGTAAATTGGGTGAGGTCTAAATCTTCGTACTTCATCCCTGATTTTTATTCTGTTTTGAATTTCAGTGGTAGGAATGGAAGCAACTCTTCCGTCTTACTTCCAGTGACAACAGGCGGAGACTTGGATAAGATAAACACGTACAAGCAAGCTGGATGAACTCAGCAGGTCGAGCAGCATCCGTTGAAAGGAGCAGTCAGTGTTTTGGGCCGAGACCTGATGAAGGATCTCGGCCCGAAACGTTGACTGCTCCTTTCAACGGATGCTGCCCGACCTGCTGAGTTCATCCAGCTTGTTTGTACGTGTTTATTTGACCACAGCATCTGCAGTGTACTTTGTGTTGACTTGGATAAGATGATTCCAGAACTCAAGCCCAATACTTCAATAGACACAATAGCATTTATTGCTCATTCAGGGCCTTTCTTGGTTCTACAGAAATTAAAGACAGCTGAATTCACAGGACATGGATTATGATTTAAATTATGGATTTTATTGATAGTGGAAGTTTTCAAAAAAATTACAGACCTTTCTCTTTTTGGTTCTTCCCACGCTTTGGTATTCCAATGTCTACAGGCACAAGTTACTGGTTCCCATTATGGGAATGATCCCTTTGCTACTGGATTAATTACTGGATCCCTTTACTCAGGATTAATATACTGATGAGCATGGAAGATTAGATAATCATGGAAGGAGATCATTTGGTCTATCGGCTAGCATGGCTAGCACGGCTATGTAAGAACGTCTCTTCTAAGATACAAGAACTGTATGTGCACCTCAGAATTTTCAAAATGTCAGCTGATATTTCATATATTTGAAAGTATACTTGCACAGAACTTCCAGGATACTTGACACTGGCAAATACTTTAAAACATAGATCCATGAACTCTACCCTGCAGAAGGACAAAGCACTGGGTGCAGAAAGAGCACCACCAGTAGGTTTGTCTCCAAATCACACAGTGTTCTGAATTGGAAATATGTAATTGTTCCTTTGTCACTTCGAAATCACATTATTCGAAATCTTCACCAGAAAGACTGTACATGTGTAAAATTTCCTTCTTCTTAAAGGCCATTGGGATGGGGTAACAAATGCGTGTCTTGGCAATGATACTTACATCTAAAAATTTTAAGACAGTTCTTTCCTCCTACTATTCAACAACTAGCAACCATGAAACTGTTGAGTGATTTATTTTGCCGCAAATGTCTACAGTTAGAAATAACGTAGCTAGGAACTTGGTCACCCATACCATATTTAAACTTAAAAAATTCAAATCCATTTGAGGGATGTTCGAATTTCTGGGAAAGTCAGCTTCCATTGTCCATCACCAGGATGTAATTGGATAGCGAGTTTAACGATTTTCAGGCAGATACTACCAGGGATATCTGATTTATTTTTAAAATCAGAATTCTGTCGCACTTGGAGAGAAACTTGGGAATTGTGGTATTGTGCCCGTGCACTGAAAAACAGTTAAGTTCATGACCGGTGAAATGAAATAGACCCAAGTTGCTGCCAGGAAGGACCGTGGAAGTATGAATGGATGATTTGGAGGCATTATGTGGAAATCAAAGTTGATATAGAAAAATTACTTAACGCGAGTAAACAGTCGATTGAGAGTCAGTGTGGATGGGTTGATGATGTGATAAGTGCCAATGCCAAGTAATACAACTGAATGAGTGGGCGATCCGGAATCAATGTGAACGAGAAACCGGTTTGGAAAGTGTTTCTGAGTTAATGTGTATGACCAAAGTCGGTGTGAGTGAGTGATCCGGAGTGAGTGCGCCGGCGGAGAGTGATCCGGATCCGCAGGCGGGCAGGGGTCGCTCTCTCTCGCTCGCACTTGGAGCACCGCAGCCGCCGTACACACGCCGCTCAAGCACTGCCCAGCCCAGAGAGAGCGGCCGACAGGGAGGTTGAGGCGAAGTGACACGGCCGCTCCGGCGCCGGGGATCTACAGCGGAGGCCGATCCGAGGGTAAGGCCGAGGCCGCGGGTAGGCTTGACTTTCTCAGCCGGCCTCTGTCTGTCTGCTGTCGGCTTGGAGTGGGCGGCAGGGAGGACGCGGCCTGCCGGCGCCGCTCAAACAGTGACTCAGGGTGGCGGAGAGCGGGGTGGGGGCCCGGTGCTGACTCTCGTCGCCTGTGACCTCGGCCGATTCGATAGGGCCCGGGCCGAAGCGGGGCCTGAGGGAAGAAGAGAGGCCACACCCGACATGCCTTTGGGGAGTGATTTCACCCCTTAAACTGCGGGTCGCATCTTCAGCGGCTTCCTTGGGCACGGCTTCCCCACTTTACCTTCCTCACCCTGCTTGTTTCTTAACCCGTATTAACCCATTCTGTACCTTATCCCCTTCCCAATTTATCGCTTTTCCGGCACCCTATCTAACCCTTTACCTACTTCCCCCCTTACAATTCTCAAATTCCCCCCTTTCCGCTCGCCCCCTTCCTACCACCTTCTTCGCCCCCCGCCACCTGCCACCATCTCCCTCCACCTGTCCTTTGCCCCCCTCCCCTTCCCCCGCTCCTCCCCACCCATCTTTTAGCAACCCCCCATTACCTACTCTCCTGTCCCCCTCTCCTTCCCTCTGGTTCCTCCCTTTTTCCATTTACCACCCTTGACCCTAACCCCCACTTCTTCCCTGCTGCCTTTACATCCCACCACGCTTGTGGCACTATGATACCTTGCATTCCTTGACCCTAGTGTATCCTCCTGTTGCCACCCAACCTTCAGCACCACCTGTTCCTCACCCCTTGGCCAACAACAATTTTAAGTACTTAATATTCTGCACTCTCCAAAGACTATTCAAGCTTAACTGTATTTGTCCATCTTTACCAATTTTTTTTTGTAAATCTCTTCTGACCCCTTGCAAGTGCAAGCACCTTTTTATAATATGTTAACCAAAATTCTTAACCTGTGGGTTATCTGGTATTTATTATGACATCAGCATGACCTCTACTCTTCTATTCAATGTTGGTTCATTTCCCTTTATTTGACTTACAGCATTTGACTTGGAGGATATGAAGCTATTGCCTGTTACCTGTGGAACTTCCAAGAATATTCTTGTCAGAATTTATGTTGAATGCAAATTGTCTCTGTGGGTTTGGAAATGTCACAATTAAAATATGTTTTTTCTTTGCCTCTTTAAACTGCTGCCAGAGCTCATAAAATGATAGGATGAATTGGTCCACTTTAAACATTAGTTTCATTAATGCTCCATCATGGAATAACTGCATAGTGGCGGAGCATACCCAGAACCCAGTCATTCTGCTCCATTAACCCAGATTGAGAACAAAAAGAATTAACAATAAGTTGTTAAATTTAATCCCCACACCAGTTACCCTTTTAATTTTTCTGCAATTGAGTATTAGTGCTGAATCACGAGGTATAAATTGTGATTACCCAAGCATAGACAGAAAAGATTCTGCAGATATTTGAAATTTTGAGTTGCTCACACAAAATGCTGGAGGAACTCAGCAAGTCAGGTCACATCTATGAAGGGAAATAAACATGATGTTTCAGGCCGAGACTTGTCATTAGGACACTGCTGTCTGTCTGGTGCCACCATGCAGGGTTCTAACATTTACAAGGATGGGATGTGATCCTTTTTGGATAGGACAATGAATTCTGTTTAAAACTGCAAGTACAGTGGTTTCTAGTTAATTAGGCCATCGGTTAATCAGGGTAGCCGTTTATGTCTTAAAGAACAAAAACAAATCGAGAAAATAGCTGGGAGCCCCTTCGTTTATTTGGGACATTATACTGTTTAGTTGGGGCAGGCAACTGTTGCTGAACGTTCCTAACTAGCAACAGTCACTTGTGTGTTTGTGTTCAAAAAGCAGGGATTTTTGCCACCAATGGTTGAGTAATAAACAGTAAGGCAATTCAAAACTGTTTTGCTCACTGAAGTTTCAAGCGTTCAGGTTTAGAGATGCCAGAAATGGCTGGGAGTGTGAAACTATTTCACTGCTTCAACAAGAAAGGAACTACAAAGAAATGTTACAATTAAAATGAAAATTTGGAGGATGTAATTGTCTAAAACACAGTTTGAAGTCAGTCATCTATCTGCACTAAGTGCCTGGACTGATTTTGTTCACTTACAGACAATCAAAAGAACGTTAGCATACACTTGAATGAATTCCTCCATCGATAACCATTAGGAACAAATACAATTTTATAGCACTGTAGTAGTTTTGATCATGTCCTAATTTATTCTCTATTTAATTTAAATACATAATTTGTTACCCAGTTCGTTTTTTTAATACCTTGAAAATATAGGTCCTGATGTGTCCCAATTAACTGGAATCCACTGTATTTTTGCGTTTTCCACTTGTTCCTAATATTTAGTTAGATGGTTCATCCTTGCAATGACTGGCTAATGTTTATTAATCCTCCAGTACTTGGTTCAATTTTAGCTTTAAAGAAGAATATTCATGTTAGAATCTGTGTTGCATGACAAAGTAGGCTATTGGGTTACAGGTTTCATGTAAGTATAAATGAGTGTATCCCAGTTTATCCAAATGTTACAAAAAATAACATTTCTTTAAATGAATGGCTGTTGGGTTATATAGAAGTAACATCACAAACTTAAGAATACTGCATCTGTGTGCCTTGTATCAAATAAAATTTAAGTAACTTTTTTGTAATTGAAAAACTAGGTAGAGAACATGAAGTAATCTTCAAAATATTATAGCATTTTTAACAATTCCTTGGTAACACTGATGATTCAAATTTTAGCTAAATACATCTCTGATTAGTGGTTTAGCTAGTAGTGAATTTCCATAGTTATTGAGAAAAAAACAGTTGAGATGAAAAATTTAATAAACTATATTAAGACATTAAAATTATGTTTTTAGCTAATTTCATAGAAAAAGTATTTTTTTACTGAAATTGTTTATTGGATGTCTGCAGTTTATCTACTGTTAGAGATTATTCCTTCCTGTATTCATGGGTAAATCAATGAAACCATCTTTCTTGAATGTTTGGGAAATACTTATTTTTGTTCTTTATGCACAATAGTAAATACTTATTTAAAAAATGCTTTGGGATCCACAGTTAGATGTTGAAGCAATACAGAGTTGTCTATTTTGTTTCAACAACTGGCAGATTGAAAATCAGAACAACTAAGATAATAACAAAAAAATCAAAGTTTTGTCTTTACCTTTTAAGTGCCCTACAATGTCCCTGAAACCACGTGTGGTGGATTTCGATGAAACATGGAACAAGCTCCTGACAACAATCAAAGCCGTTGTCATGCTGGATTACGTTGAGAGAGCGACTTGGAATGACCGCTTTTCGTATCCTTAATGGTCAAATGAAAGAATTGTGGTTTTAGTCTGCTATATTATTGAAAAATGATGCAAACTCCAATGCATTTTGAAACCTTAAAAAAAAACAAAATAGCAATTCCCTCGAGGAAGGGTTTTCATTAAATTTGCGATGCATTCTGTTGTGAAGAATTTTTGGATTCTTTTGATTTCATCAACAATCCTGTGAATATGTTTGTTATAGTACACGTGTCCCTGTCATGGGAAATTATTGCAGCCACTTGTTTATCCTTTTGTTAATTGATAATTTTACAAAGAATGGTTTTGATCAAAGAGCATAATAGTTCATAAATATTGTTTTAATCTGTGGCAATTTAATGTGTATTGCATGGTAATCTTAAGATAGGCTATAATTCTGATTTTTCATCAAATTCTGTCATCTGATACTTCCAAATGATCACAGACATATCATTACCCAAACTGAAAAATGGACAGTTCAACACTATCTTTAAACAGCACTTGGAAGTTATTCATCACTTAATATTGAACACTTTGAGACCTCTAAAAGTTTTATTTTTATCCTTTTTAATATATCCCATCGTCGTTGATTTAATAAAGACCCTTAATATTCTGCTCAGAGATATATATGCTTTGTGTGTGGCTTACCCAGAACCTCTAGGAGAGCGACTCTACACAGAAACAAAAATCTTTCTGGAAAATCACGTCCAACTTCTATACAAGGTATATCTTTTACTTCCAAGTCATTCAATGTAGACTTTTACATACTGCAGTCAGCAACTGAAATGCAGAGCCAGAGAGGAATTGAAATTCTCTGCGTATTATTTAATCTTTTCAGATGATTAATAATCGTGAATAGTTGTGAAAGATAGTGAAGGGAAAACTATTAAGATGGTAAAAGTGGCAGCATAAATTATTCAACCTCATTGAATGTGTTTCACAGACAAATACATTATAAGATTTTGATCAAGGTATTCAATTACATGTCAGCACTTAAACCACAGTTCATGCAGACCTGTTCAACAGCATGCTTCCAACAAATTTCCTTGTTAAATTGGTTTTAATGTTTGGAGTATCTTAGAGTGATAGTAATTTTAGGATCATCTCACATTTCCTCAATTTTATTATTACCGTTCCCTGTTTCATCCCAAATCATACAGATTAGCCCTCATATTATGTTGAAGTAGTTGATTTAATCAGAATATGGAGTATTTGGTATGATTTCCTTCACTTGACCCATTCTTACGTGATGAAGGACTATCATTGCTGGTTCAGATTTATATTGGTAGAGAACTTTCATGGAAAATGCCCAATGAGGCACAGTTTTTAGATCAAATTACACTCACTGTTATTTAGTGTAGAACATAGAACCATTACTCTTAAGCAGTTTTAACTTTGAACTTTGTATACTTTCAGTGCCCTCTGTTAATCCACAAATAACAATTTTTTTTGATGGATCTATTGCTGAAAATTTTGCTTTTGTTAAAAACGATTACTTTTCACCTTAACTTTTGGAAAATGTTAAATTTGGATAATTATTCCAAATCTTAATCTAACTTTGGGAAGAAATATCTCGGAAAATGACAAGACTAAAGAAAAGCAACACACACAAAATGCAGAAGGAACTCAGCATCTATAGAGAAAAGTGCAGTCGACATTTTGGGTCGAGATCCTTCATCAGGACTGAAGGAAAAAAAGATGAGGAGTCAGAGTTAGAAGGTGGGGGAAGTGGAGGAAGAAACACAAGGTGATAGGTGAAGGTGGGAAGGTGGGATAGGATAAGGTGAGAGGGCAGAGGAAAAAGGGGGGTGGGACATTACCAGAAGTTCGAGAAATCAATGTTCATACCATCAGGTTGGAGGCTATCCAGACAGGACATAAAGTATTGCTCCTCCAACGTGAGTGTGGCCTCATCGCGATAGTGGAGGAGGCAATGGATGGACATGTCATAATGGAAAGTGGAATTAAAATGGGTGGCCACTGAGAAATACCACTTTTTCTGGTGGATGGAGGGTAGGTGCTTGGTGAAGCGGTCACTCCATCTACATCAGATCTCACTGATATACAAGAGGCCACACCGGGAGCACCAGATATATTAAATGACCCTAACAGACTCACAGGTGAAGTATTGTCTCACCTGGAAGGAGTATTTGGGGCCCTGAATGGTAGTGAGAAAAGAGGTGTAGGGGCAGGTGTAGCACTTGTTCTGCCAGACTCAGGTTAGAGGAGCAACTCCTTATATTCCATAAGGGTGGACTCCAACCTGATGGCATGATCATCAATATCTTGAACTTCTGATAATGGTCTGGCCCTTCTCTGTTTCCCATCCTCTGTTCCCTCTCTTACTTTATCTCCTTGCCTGCCCATCACCTCCCTTTGGTGCTCCCCCCTTTTTTTCTTTCTTCAATGGTTTTCTATCCTCTCCTATTGGATTTGCCCTTCTCCAGCCCTTGTATCTCTTCCACCGATCACATTGTATTCTCCCTCCACTTCCCCAACCTTTGAGCTCTGACTCATCTTTTTTTCTCCAGTCCTGCTGAAGGGACTTGGCCCAATACATCAACTGCTTGCTATTTTTCATAGATGTTGCCTGGCCTACTGAGTTCCTCCAGCATTTTGTGTGTGCTGCTTGAATTTCCAGCATCTGCAGATTTTCTTCTGTTTGTGAGTCTAAATAAAATCTTTTTTTTTGCAACTTTAAAGTTCCACACTTACGAGTATCATTTCCTCGCAATGTGGTTTGCTTCCAATTGTGTGTAAATTCTTGGCTCAATAAATAAATCTCCTCATCAATCGTTAGTTTCCATATTAAATTGTCATAGATTTGAATATTGATTTATGCCTTTAAGGTCATTAAGGTTGTTCAGCTACATTACTTTCAAAGTACTTTTGTCTTCAAAGTGATATTTGTTGATGTTATTTGCAGAAAGTTTTGGATTCTGAAGAGAAGATTTTGATAATGTACCATAAATATTGGGAAGAGTACAGTAAAGGTGCAGATTATATGGACTGCTTATATAGGTAAATATATATGTTCCTTAAAATATGTTTATTTTAAGGCTTGTATTTGTTTTGGACAATGGTTCATTAGATAATAAAATATCAATATTGTGATTCTTATCAACATGATGGAAATCTGAGCACTTAGTAGCTTGGTAAATGGTTTATATTGTTTTTGATATGGTAGCTCCTAAAATGTATTTTGTTAATCCATTATATTTGCTGGTTAATGTTTGAAGAGTGAATTAATAAATGTTAGAACTTCCTTCCATCCTTGTGATTTAGTTCGCAGCTTAATATCTGCATTGGTAGTGAAAAACTAAAACTCTGCAGAAACACTTAAAATTGGAGTTGAAATCTTGATTACATTTGTAAACTTGCAGGCATTTATTTTTAGGTGTGGGTATCAAATGGCAGTTAACTTGAAGTGCTGCTGATAGGTTTTCTTGCCATGCTGAAGCCCTTATGTTTTTTTAAAATTGTTCTGTTACCACAGATATCTTAACACACAGTTCATCAAGAAGAACAAACTGACAGAAGCTGATCTTCAGTATGGATATGGTGGAGTGGACATTATTGAGCCATTGATGGAGATAGGCGAGGTAAGCACTTCTAAATAAAACATTTTTTTGATCAACAAGATGGCTTCTTCTTAAGCCCATCACCCCTGCTGTGGTATAGGCCACCAATAGCAGCTCACTAAGAGTTCTCTGTTGTGGGCTGATAGAAGGTTGATTGGCTTCCACTTTCACCATATGACTTCATACACCTTCTAGGCAAAGGTCTATCCTCTCCCAGGGATGATGTCTTTGGAGTTACTGCATCTCTGGATTTTTAATTGATTGAGTTGCTAGCCCCATGCCCAATCCTCCCTCTTTTGCAGCCTGGGCAAGGCAGAGTTATGTTACGGGCTGGTTTGTTTGAATATTGAGTGAAGGCAGAGCAAAATACAGCGCAGAAACAGGGCCTTCATGACTAACAATTGATTGCCCAAGTGTACTTTTGCCATTTACCAGTACTTGGTCCATAACTTCTGTCTTGACAATTCAAGTACTTATTCAAATATTTCTTAGATGTTTCTTAAATTCCCATTCCCATTTCCTTCTCTCATCTCATTACCTGTCCATCACCTCCCTTGGGTGCTCCTCCCCCTTCCGTTTCTTCCATGGTCTTTTACTTTCTCCAGTCAGATTCTTCCTTCTCTAGCCCTTTATCTCTTTCACCTATCAGCTTCCCAGCTCTTTACTTCACCCATCCCCCCCTCCCAGTTTCCCCTGTCACCTACCACCTTGTACTTCTTTCACCCCTCCCCAACCTTCTTTCTCTAACTTATGATCTTATTTGTCCAGTCCTGATGAAGAGTCTCGGCATGAAATGTGAGCTGTTTATTTTTTTTCCATAAATGCTGACTGACCTGCTGAGTTCTTCCATCATTTAGTGTGTGTTGCTTGGATTTCCAGCATCTGCAGATTGTTTTGTCTCAAGACCATAAGATATGGGAGTAGATTTAGGCCATTTGGCCCATTGAGTCTGCTCTGCCATTCCATCATGGCTGATCTAATTTTCTTCTCAGCCCCAATCTCCTGCCTTCTCCCCGTATCCCTTCATGCTCAATTTCTTTCTTTCTTTATTTTTTTTATTAGTTTTTTTATACATTTTCTACATAACTACAGATAAAAAAAACCCAGATCAAAATGAAGGACATTGATACAGTGCAAAATAAACATACAATAACAATCTGATACAGAGAAAGATAATTGAAAAAGCACCCAAATTGAAGACAAGTAAAATTAGTGTCCTCCACAAGCCCCACAACACAAAACAAACAAAGGAAACTCCAGACCACCCACAACACAATATAGAGACTATAAATCAGGACAATCCAACCCCCAAACTGTGAATACACTTAGCAACAGAAGATATTAATGCCTACTACCAAAAGAAAAAGGAGCTGAAAGCAAGGGACCGAGAAAAAACCTTAGTTAGGAGGAAGGTTATGAAAGTACTCAATAAAAGGTCCCCAGACCTTATGGAACTTCAAGTCCGAATTAAGAACTGAGTAATGAATTTTTTCAAGGTCGAAGCAGGTCATAATATCATTAAGCCATTGAGCATGCGTGGGCGGGGCAACATCTCTCCATCTAAGAAGGATTAAACGTCTGGCCAGGAGAGAGGCAAATGATAATATTCGACACTTAGACGAACTCAGACGTAAGTCTGTCTCACCCCAGAAACCGAACAGAGCAATTAAAGGGTTTGGTTCTAGGTGGTGATTCAGAATATACAATAACGTTATAAAGACATCTTTCCAAAAGTTCTCCAAGCTAGGACAAAACCAGTATGAATGAGAGAGGACTCGCCCCTTTTGCATTTATCACAAAGCGGACTGATGTTAAGGTAAAATCGAGATAATTTAGATTTAGACATATGGGCTCTATGAACAATCTTAAACTGTAAGAGGCAATGGCGAGCACAAAGAGAGGTTGTATTAACCGATTTGAGAATTGAGTCCCAAGTCTCATCAGATAAGGAGGTCTTTAAATCCTGCTCCCATGCCATTTTAATTTTATCCACAGGGGCACGTCATAAGGCTGCTAATTTATCTTGAATACTTGATATTAATCCTTTACCTAGTGGATTAATGGAAAGAAAAAAGTCCATAACATTTTTCTCAGGCATTTCAGGGAAGTTAGGAATTAAAGGAACAATAAAGTGTCTAATTTGGAGATATCTAAAAAAATGAGCATTGGGCAGATTGAACTTAGCAGAGAGCTGTTGGAAAGAAGTGAAGCAATTATCAATAAAAAGATCTTCAAAATGTCTAATGCCCTTCCTATACCAATCATGGAATGCTGAGTCATACGTAGTGGATAGAAAAAAGTGATTATGTACGACAGGGCTGGAAACGGAAAAACCATGGAAACCATAAAATTTCCTAAACTGAGCCCAAATACGCAAAGTGTGTCTAACAAGAGGATTAACTATTAATCTGGACAAAATACTAGGGAGTACATAGCCAAGAAGTGCAAAGATAGATAGTTCTTTAGTGAAGCTCAACACCATTGCCACCCAATTAGGGCACTCGGGTTGGCCATGGAAAAAAGACCAAAAGGTAGCACAATGTATATTGGCTGCCCAGTAATATAAACAATAGGTAAAGCCATGCCACCCTCTTTTTTAGGTTTTTGGAGATAGACTTTATTAATTCCAGAGTGCTTATTCTTCCACAGATATGACAAAATAATAGAGTCTAAGGAATTATAAAAAGATTTAGGAATAAAAATTGGGATTGATTGAAATAAGTATAAAAGTTTAGGGAGAACATACATTTTAACAACATTAATACGACCTACCAAAGACATAGATAGAGGTGACCATTGTACCAGACTCTGTTTTATAGAGAGTCTATAGAGAGTCACAACTTCCTTGTGACTGTAATCCTGAGATAGGTAAATTGATTATGGACTACTTTAAAAGGGAGATCACGAAATGTTAATTCTTGTGCTTCTTTATTAATTGGGAAAAGTTCGCTCTTATGTAAATTAAATTTATAGCCAGAGAACTGGCTAAACTGGTCCAGAAGTGAAAACATTGGAGGTAAGGATGTAGACGGATTTGAAAGAAAAAGTAATAAGTCATCAGCATAAAGAGAAACTTTATGCTCAACCCACCCTCTCCAAATCCTGGTCAATTCAGGACAATTTTGAAATGCTATCGCCAAAGGTTCTATAGCCAAATCAAAGAGAAAGGGACTTAAAGGGCATTCCTGACGGGTGCCACGTTTGAGGTTAAATAACTGGGATTTCTGAAAATTAGTTAAAACAGAGGCAGTAGGACACAAATACAGTAATTTGATCCAAGAGATAAAACTTTGACCAAAGTCAAATTTTTCTAAAACTGCAAAAAGTTAGTTCCACTCTATACGATCAAATGCTTTCTCCACATCGAGGGAAATAACACATTCAGGAATCCCAGTTGGAGGTGAATATAAAATATTGAATAGGCGCCAAATGTTAAAAAAAGGGAGACGGTTTTTAATAAAACCAGTTAGGTCATCAGAGATAATAGAGGGAATAACAGTTTCTAATCTACAAGCCAAAACTTTAGCCAAGATTTTAACATCAACATTAAGCAAAGAGATCGGCCTATACGAGGAACACTCTGTTGGGTCTTTACCCTTTTTTAATAAAAGAATAATAGATGCCTCATTAAAAGAGGGTGGCAATTTGCCGCAATTAAACAAGTCAGATAATACTGAGAATAACTGAGGAGAAAGAAGTGAGGAGAATGATATATAAAATTCTACGGGGAACCCATCAGGTCCAGGAGATTTCCCTGAGGACAATGCAGAATTTGCAAAAGATATTTCTTCTGATGATATAGGCGCATTAAGTTTGGCTTTAAAATCAGATGAAAGCGAAGGAATATTCAGATTATTTAAAAATTGATCAACAGAGATATTGTCATTCAAAGATTCAGAGGAATAAAGTTGAGAATAGAAATTTTTGAATGTGTCATTAATTTCTAAATGATCCGATGTAAAGTCTCCGTTCTCCTTCCGGATCTTTGTAATATGTTGTTTGGCTTTGGAACGCCTCAGCTGATTGGCTAGAAATTTACCAGATTTGTCACCATGAATGTAAAAGTGACTCTTACTTTCAAGAAGTTGGCGTTCGACAGGTTGAGTAGACAAAAGAATGAATTTAGCTTGAAGTTCTACACGCTTCTTGTATAGTTCAGGATTCTTAGTTTGAGCATACAGTTGATCCAATTGTTTAATCTGGTCAATGAGGTCTAATCGATCTGCACAGGACTTTCTATTAAGATTTGCTGTATAGGAGATTATTTGACCCCTCAGATATGCTTTCATGGCATTCCAGACAATCTGGGATGACACTTCAGGTGATGTATTAGTGTTAAAATAAAATGTTATCTGATCCTTAATAAATTTTAGAAAATCATCATCCGTTAATAAAGTCGAATCAAACCGCTAGTGTTTATTCCTCTGGGGGAGACCAGGAAAGTTTAAAGAGGGAGTATTTGGGGCATGGTCAGAAATCAGTATACTCTGATAATCACAAGAATAGACAAATGGAATGAGTTGGTTATCGAGTAAGAAGTAGTCAATTCTAGTAAGGGTATGGTGAACATGTGAAAAAAAAGAATAATCTCTCTCAGTAGGATGAAGAAAACACCATATTATCAGAGATACCATAATTAGAGAGAAACGATTGGATAGCTAAGGGAGATTTAGTAGGTGGTCTAGTAACAGAGGACGATCGATCCAAATTAGAATCTAACCAACAATTGAAGTCACCACCCAGTATAAGAGAGTATGAGTTTAAGTCTAGTAGTGAGGAAAAAAACGTTCAAAAAAATTAACATCATCAAAATTGGGGGCATACAGGTTTGCTAGTACAACTTTAGTATTATATAGTTTACCAGAAAGAATAATAAAACGGCCATTTGTATCAGATATCTTATTATGGAGTTCAAAAGGAATATTTGAGTTAATAAGGATGGAGACCCCCCCCCCCCCCCAGCTTTAGCGGCAAAGGATGAATGAAAATGCTGACCCGCCCACTTTGACAAAAGCCGGGAGTTATCGGAACAACGAATATGAGTTTCTTGAAGGAAAGCAATGTCAGCTTTGAGTTGTTTAATATGTGAGAGTACCTTCTTTTAACAGGATGATTCAATCCCTTTACATTCCAGCTCACAAATTTAAGTGTACTAGCCATTATCAATTGTTAATGCATAAAAGGCAGCAGGCATACAAAAAGTCAAGCAATACAATATCAGTCTGGAAGCAGAAATGTAAACATAGATTCGTAGAATCAAAACATAAACATGTCCTGAGTAACAAATAAAAGCAATAGAAACAGTGAGTGATGTTAAAACTGGAAAACCCACCCCACCCTTGCAATCCAAAAAGCAGCTGGCTCTACCAAAAAAATTAACCCAAATATGACTTCCGGATCTGTGTCATTAACAACAGTTCCGTATAAATAATATAGCAAATGGTAGCTAGTTTATGCACTGGAAAACATAATTACAAATAGGAACAACTTCCGCAGAAGTATAAAACTTAATACAAAGAAAATCAAAGGAAAACCAAAACTAACCTACCCGCGAAAAATTATAGAAGATTAAAAGGGAGGGAGAAAAGGGGGAAATTCTAGGTTCGAGGAGAGTACTTATCAACCATTTACAGAAAGAAAAGGCAGCAGAACTTAAACTGTAAATCAACCAACAGGGAGGCCTTCAATAAAAAACAGCAAACCTCCAAAGCAAGTTAGAGTCAATTGTAGAACTCTATAGATAAAGTTATACAAGAATGAAATAGAGTACATAAGTACAATCTAAACGTCCGCAGGGAAGCATTAAGCACAGAATATCTATTTAGAAAAAACGCACCAAGTCCAGTGAGAGATTGTCTACATCCCTTAGAGTTTCAATAGATAGTGTCTGAGTTATTCAAGTAAAGTCTGAGTCCGGAAAAAAATACTTTTACTATGAGAGGTACTTATCCACCATTTTAGAAGGTCCGACCGGGTTCTGGAGAAGGCTGGATAGCCAGAAGACTTCCAACAAATGCCTCAGCCTCCTTCACTGACTTAAACCACTTATATTCTCCCTTAGCAAGTGTAATTCGGAGGTCGGCAGGATTGCGAAGTGAGGGTCTAGATCCACGATCGAAAAGCACTTTCATCACACCTTTAAATTCAGCACGCATCTTTCAAACCTGGGGGGCGTAATCATCCACAAAACGAATGATTGAATTTCGAAAAGCAAAAGTACCTCTGCGGCGTGCCTCCATAATCAAACGGTTTTTCACCGGGTATTGATGAAAGCACAAAATTACCGGTTGTGGGCTTGAGCCCAACATTGCGCGGGGAACGTAGACCTTTCAAGGTGGAGTCGAAAAAAATTCTTTCCCAAAAATCTCACAAAGAAAATCAGGAAAAAACTTTACGAGGGAACCCTGTTCGGTGGCCTCTGGCAAACCAAGAATTCGTAAATTGCAAAGTCTGCTCAGGTTTTCAAGATCCACCATTTTGGAAAAAAGTTTACTATTCTTCTCCTCTCGGCTGGAACAGAGGGTCTCGAGGTATTTGACGCGGCATTTTAAATCATCAGAGGTCGAGTCGGTGTGAGATAAATGTACGGCATGTTCGTCCACTCTAGTGCTGATCCCATCCAATTTGGCATCCAGCTGGTTGAAAGAAGTTCTAAATTCCTTTAAAATATCTTCTCGGTGTTGTTCCAGAGCAGCGATAATCTCAGTCGGCGGAGCCGTAACTTCCTTTTTCCTGGATTTAGAGCTTCTGATAGACATTATAAGATAGATGTGTTCGCAAGCAAGCAAAAGAGACCTAATAAAATACCTAACTAAAGTTTAAGAATGTAGACATATAGTGCAAAGATAGGGAAAATAACGGAGCAAAAGTTCGAAGCAGCTAAGCCATCACCATCTTACCAGAAGTCCATGCTCAATTTCTTAAATGTTATTAGATGTTATTAGATGTCCCTGTCATCCACAGTTACCCTTTGGAGACCCTTTCAGTGGAATGTGTATATAAAGTTTCTCAGAAAAAAGATAAAAGGAGATGATCCAGAGCAATTTTAATAGCAACAGGCCTCAATACTTTGATATTTTGTTGTGACAAACAGTGTGATTGAATTAGATATTTATAATGGGAGTGTGCTGTAACTTGGAAAACACCTCTAAATATTCAAGTACCTTTTGTGGGACCAAGTAATTCATATAGATTGTCTGAAAGCTTCATAGACTGAATCCACACATGAAAAATTTGTGTTCTGAAAGCTGACCCAATGAATATATAGATAACTAAAATATTAAATGAACAAATTTGCCTATGACCACATTTGATAGGCTGTCCTAGAAGTTTCTTGACCTCAGTCAAAGTAACTTAACTGCAGATATCTGATCCTGGTTGGATGTAGGCCATTTAATGTATCTCTTTGTCTTACGTGTGGCTGATGCATACGAGAACATCCCACGGTCATGTCAGTTTACAAGCCATATCTCTTAAGCAGCCAGTATCGCAACTATGGACCAGTACTCTGTAGAACTGTCCTTTCAATGTCAAAACTGATTACTGCTCACAATATGCATTAGAACATGTTTATCTGAAGGATTGTTTTTGTTGGAATTAATGCCTTAATAATAACTAATTAATAATTTCTGAATCTCAAAAAGGCTTAACATTCATTGTGTAGATCCCATGCTTGTTTGGCCTCCCAAAGTGCATCACCTTAAACTTAAATTCCACCCATTATTGCTGTACCCATCTTACCAAGTGATTACCATCTTCCCACAGTCTACAGTTCTCCTCCTTGCTATCAAAGCAACACTAATTTTCATGTCATCTGCAAATTTACTAATCATACCTTTTTATATTTTAACCCAAATCATTAACTTAGATTCAGAAGTAAATGATAGAGGAAGAGCAATGGTTTCTACTGGATATGGAGCTAACATAAGAAATAGAAGCAGGAGTAGGCCATCTAGCCCATTGAATCTTCTCTGTCATTCAATAAAATCAAGGCTGATTTGGCTGTGGACTCCTGCCTTTTCCCCATAACCCTTAATTTTCCTTCAATGCAAAAATCTGTCAAACTGTTTCTTAAATACATTTAATGAGTTGGCCTCTCTGTTTCCCTGGCCAGAAAATTCTCTGGATTCATTGCTCTGAGAAAAGTATTATGATAGCTTCCAGCATTTTCACAAGTACAGATGTTAAGCTAACTGGCCTATAGTTACCCACCTTATACCTACATCCTTCTTTGAACAGTGATATAACATTTGCTGCCTTCCAGTCTGGTGGGCCCTGTCCATGGTCCAGAGAATTTTGGTAAATTATCACAAATGCGTCTGCTATAACTTCCACTTTCAGTATCCTGGGATACATCCTATTTGGACCAGGGACATGTCTGCCTTTAGGTCCATTAGTTTGCTCATCACTGCCTCTTTAGTGACATTGATTGTATTGTGATCCTCACTTCCCATCACATCCTTAACATCTCTCTTTGCATGTTAGACAACCTCCACCGTGAAGACTGATTCAAGATAGTCATTTGAAGCTTTGATTGTTTCCACAATACCCAAAATTAATTTCCCCTTCCCATCTTCCAAGGGACCTACTTTGCCTCATATAATTACAACAGCTTCTGTCCTAAGTTCTTATATTTAATGTAAGTTTACTTTTATTACGTCTTCCCTTTCCTTATTATTTGCTTTGTGGGTTTTTTTTGTTGCTTTTAAGGTTTTCCCAACCTTCTAGTTTCCCATTATAGATTATTTTGTATGCATAAGCTTTTAGCTTGATGCCTTCTTTTATTTCCATAGTTATCCAAGGCTGGTTGGCTCTCAATACCATTACTATCCTTGCTTTTAACTGGAATGTACACTTGTAGGGCCTTGTGAAAAATCTTTTTAAAAGTCTAACACTGTTTTTCAACTGTCTCATCATACAACCTATGTTATGTTTACCAGCTTTCATCCTGTTATGGTCTCCCTTAGTTAGATATAACACTGATTTTTGATCCAACAATAGCACCCATCATTTGTGTAAGAAATCCAGTTATACTGGGATTTCTCTTTCCATAAGAATCCTGAAGTAGAAGATCCTTAATTTTACCTATCCCATTGCACAGGGCCAGATCTATGAGAGCATTTTCCCTTGCAAGTTCAATAACATGCTCATCAAGAAAGCTATCATCGATGCATTTTATGAAGTCCTCTTGAAGAGTACCTCAACTGACTTGTTCACCCAATTTATGTGCAAATTAAAGTCTCCAATGACAACTGCCATTCCATTCTTACATACATCAGATATTTCTTGGTTTGTTGCTTGTGTCACTGCAATGTTATAATAACTTGACCTATAGATAACTTGGTTTTTCCCTTTATTATTCCTAATCCCTACCTACATGGACTTGACATCTTTTTCCTTAGATCATGTATTGTTTCTCATGAATCGCCTTGGTCTTGTCCATAATTAAGAGCACCACCATTACAGCACTACGTTCTGTAATGGCCACCAAATCGTACCCCTTTGCACTGATTTGTGCGATTTTGAATTTAGAATACAAGTTCACTGACCTTATTTTGAATACTTACGGGTATTCAGGTTAAGTGCTCTTACTCTCATTATCCTTTTAGAATCTAATAAACTTTGTGTCCTTGCACTTGTCTTTTCTATACTCAACTCTTAACTTTACTCTTTGCATTGCTTTCTGTGTTCTTCCTGGATTCTAGTCCCCCTGCCATATTCCCTCCCCAGCAGCATTAGCAAACAATTCCCCGAGGATATTGCAAACA
The DNA here is from genome assembly GCF_030144855.1 of Hypanus sabinus. Classification (NCBI taxonomy): domain Eukaryota; kingdom Metazoa; phylum Chordata; class Chondrichthyes; order Myliobatiformes; family Dasyatidae; genus Hypanus; species Hypanus sabinus. The sequence continues at coordinate 38,172,848 of NC_082711.1, forward strand.
AGAGGAAATCTGCAGATGCTGGAAATCCAAGCAACACACATAAAATGCTGGAGGAACAGACCCCGCACCTATGGAATAGAGTATGGTCAACGTTTCAGGCCGAGTTGACGTGTCCTGCTGAAGGGTCTTGGCCTGAAATGGCAACTGTACTCTTTTTCATAGGTGCTGCCTGGCCTGCTGATTTCCTCCAGCGTTTTGTGTGTGTTGCCCCAAAGATATTGATTGCAGTCCTGCCTGGGTGTAGACCAGCTGGTTTGTACTGACTCCCAACTCCCCCAGAACCATTTCCAATGCTTCAGGAATCTGAAACTCTTCTTCCTGTACCACTGCTGAAGCCACATATTCATCCTAAGTACGGTGCTATTTATATTTTGACAAGCATGTGGCAGAGGTATCGATCCTGAGATTATTACCTATGAGGTACTCCTTTTTGACATATGTCCTGGCTCCCTAAATTTGGCTTGTAGGGTCGCCTCCTGCTTTATCCCTATATCGTTGCTACCTACAGGCAGCACGACAACTGGCTGTTCACCCTCGTCTTCCAGAATGCCCTGCTACCACTTGGAGACATCTCTGACTCTTGCATCTGGGAGGCACCACACTAACCATGATCCTGTTTACAGCTTCAGGCAGCACTTATTCTTGCTATTGACAAACTGCTCCAATTCCACGGCAACACACTCAAAATGCTAGGAGAACTCAGCAGGCCAGGCTGCAACTATGGAAATGAAAAAACTCTTGTTTCAGGCTGAGAAACTTCTGCAGGACTGAGAAGGAAAGGGGAAGACATTACAATCTCTTTTAGTCTCAAGCTTCTCCACCTGCTGAATGTGATGGATCTTACTGTTTCCCTAACTCTCCCAAGCCTCGTGCCTTGTGTAAAGAACTCAATGCTGTTGAGCTTGTTACCACACAGATATCTCTAATCTGGGCAGAACAATACAGCCAAAAAGAAAGACACACCTATGTACAATCAGGAGGTTGAGTAGAAGTTCACACTGGGTTCCCAGCACCTTAGTTGCTAAAGGCTAGCTTCCTGTTTATGTCAGTTTTTGGCACAACACTATCAGCATCATTTCTGTATCTCTTATTGACCCCTTTTATCACTGGCCCATTAGCAATCTAGTTGTCGGGGATGCGTTCAAAATTTGAATAAGGGAGCAAAGTATCTTCTTGTTTTTTTTTTATTTTTCTCTTGTTTATTTGTCATGTCATTGTTTGTTTACCTGTCAAGCGAGAAAACCCTGGAAGTGCTGTTCTTTTCACTGTATTATGCTATCATTATGAAGAATAATAACTGAATCATTTTACTGGTTTCCATCAAATAGATTGCATCATGTGATATGTATTTGTTTTTAGTCTTTTTTTTCCTTGCTGATGCTTGTTAGGAATCCCTACTGCATCTCATTCTTTATCACGTCTAGGGATCTTGCTGCTGTTTGCACATTGTGTTTTTTAAAATAGAAATCTTATTGTAGTTCTCCTTTAATATGTATTTTCTTCAGCTCCATTTATTCCTAGGAAGTTTATGTCCCTAATTGTGTTCCTACCTCATGGTATATGTGAGTTAATTTCATTCCTTCAAGCATACACTTTTCCTCTATCTTTTTGTTTTTACCAGTTTTTCGCTGGTCTTAGCTCTCTGCTTACCTTATCTGTCAGTACACAGATCCCACTCTGGTTCAGCTTAGCATCCATCCTATTAGTACAGCTTCAGCAGTACTCTTATCCCAGAAAAGGGAACTCTTAATTTTTGTACCAGTTTTTTACTGGTGGGGGGAGAAGGGATTGTTGCTCACCGCCGCTTACACGCGGGAGGGGGGAGCTGGGGGGGGGGACTTTGGGGTTCTGACATTTAACTGTCATTCATTCTTTGGGGCACTTCTCTGATTTTATGGATGTTTGTGAAGGAAAAGCATTTCAGGATGTATATTGTATACATTTCTCTGACAGTAAATTCGACCTTTGAACCTTTTTTTTTACTTTCTTGAATTTTTTTTCATCACAGCATCTGGTTAGTCTAATGCCCAACTAATAATCTAGAGCAAGGGTTCCCAACCTGGGGATCCCCTCAGTTAATGGTAAATCTCATTGGCACAAAAAAGTAGAAACTTCCAGTAGAAGTGGTAGAGGCAGGTTCGGTATTGTCATTTAAAGTAAAATTGGATAGGTATATGGACAGGAAAGGAATGGAGGGTTATGGGCTGAGTGCAGGCCAGTGGGACTAGGTGAGAGTAAGTGTTTGGCATGGACTAGAAGGGCTGAGATGGCCTGTTTCCATACTGTAATTGTTATAAGGTTATATATGGTTAAAAAAAGGTTGGAAACCCCTGATCTAGAATATGTGCTTCGGGTCCTTTTAATTTAGGTTCCAACATTTGATTCATGTGTCTTTTTACATAATTTGTTCCAGCATTAATCTTGATAATTGGATTTACCATTAACTCAACTTCTTCAAAATAATTGGCACGTGCTTTGCGACTTCCCATGCCCAGAGCACACCCTTCTTGATTCCAATTCAGGGCTGTAGAGGCATTACCCCTCGAACTACACAATTCCCTTACACTGCTGCTTCTGTATTGTTTCTCGTTAAGCACCATATCCACCATCCTAATGGTCACTCCACCCTAATACTCCTTGGGAAGCCATATGAACAATATTATTTTAATTCTCCTCCTTCTAGATGGGACCATTTTTTGTGGGACCTTTTGGTTTAGAGTCACTTAGCTCTTTAACAGTCATGCCACCATGAGCCTGTACTTTCCTTAGATATCTGACTGTGTTCTAAATAAAACTATAGAGAAATTTCTTTTCCATCCTCATGATTTAGTGTCTTGATCTTTGACTACAATTTACTCTAGTCAGAATAACTTAAAATGAAAAAGCTTCCTGTTGCAAAAATTTAGTAAGGAGTTGCTGGCAGCAATCTCCTATTCACTGTAGTCCTAACACATTATTGACTTTATTATCTATAATCTTTTAAATGTATTTGTCTGTTGATACTATGACTTGCTTATGAATAGTCTTTTGCATATAATATTAAAAATCTATTTATAATAGAATGATAATTGGCTTTGAAAATCATTTGATCAATCAGTTGTGGATGAGGCATTGTCAGCTGAGATAATTGTTGATATTGTGTTGCTTCTTAACACAAACTCGTCTGGATTTAACATTATAATGCCCATTTATGGACCTAAGGCAATTGCAACTAATATGAATGTACTCAGACTATTTGCATTAATATTAAATTGATTCATCCCTTGAAATGCAGAACTGGTGTTCATTGCTCATTTTAAACCCAGTTTGTTAATTTCATTATGTTAATCCTTGTGAGAACCAAGCTGCAAGAATTATTTCGGAGTCTTGAGCAATCTGTCAAGCTATTCATGATGCAAGTCTCACCCTTTCCCCGTGACAGTCTCTGCCCCATCCTCTCCTGTTTGACCAACACCATCATCATCATATTTAGCTGTAAGTCTAGGGTTGGTGTTCATGCACCAGGTGCTTATTTTGAAAATGTCCTTCAATGAATTTAATGCAAACCATGGTTCCTTTTTGGGTAGGTAGATGATCCATACTTCATGATGAATGCAATTTCACGTATTTCTGCATGTCACACCTTTCTCAGTTGTTCAGTTTGTATTGTTTTTCTATGAGAATTTCTAAGCGCAACAGAACATTATTTTCAAAAAGATTATCAGATAATGAAACTTTAAAAATTGGGTATGTTTTACTCATGGATCAATTTGGTCTGTGACATGTTGACTTTTAGCTTTGAGTGTGATAGCTCCTGGTCCCTCCATTTTCTTACTTTTTGTTTCTTGTTCACTGCATGTTTGGGCGTAGGATGTGTTTCAGCTTTGTTCCAATACTTGTTAATTTCCAGCTAGCTCTTGATATGTGGAAGAAGCTGATGATTGAGCCATTACAGACCATCCTTATCCGAATGCTTCTTCGTGAAATAAAAAAGTGAGTTTTTATTTACATGAAATTATTGTCTGGGATTGGTTATACCAGCTATTTAATAACAAATTTATATTACACTTCAGTGCAATTACAGAGAATTATGGAAGAGTAATCATTGAGTCATTCAGCTAAGAAATCATGTCCATATCATCTATTGAGTACCCATCATTGCTAATTCCAATTTTCAACAGTTGGCCCATTGCCTTCAATGCCTTGGTGATTCAAGTACTCATCTGGATTCAATATGTTGTGGAAGTCATTGCTTCTCCTGCTCCCTTCAGCAAGTATGCCCCGGATTCCATCCAACCTCTGTAAGGAAAATATTCTTTCTCGAAGCAACACACACACATAAAATGCTGGAGCAACTCAGCAGGCCACTCAGCATCTACGGGAAAAAAGTGCAATCAATGTTTCAAGCCGAAACCCTTTGGCAGGACTCGGGTCTGGAATATACATCATCTGTACTTTGTTCCATAGATGCTGGCTGGCCTGCTGAGTTCCTCCTGCATTTTGTGTGTGTTGCTCAGATTTCCAGCAACTACAGATTTTCTCTTGATTATGTTCTTCCTCAAACTCACTTTAAACCACTTATCCCTGTGCTTTTTGGTTTTAAGCCCCATTTCGATATAGAGGCTTCTTGTAATATTTCTTATTTATTTCCCTTTTAGCTTTGCATTCTTTAATTAGGTTCCATCCACCACATTACTACCTATCCAACTTTTAATTTACCAAGTTAGCTTGCGTCCTATGGGGCCTAACTTTTTCGATCTGCCAGTCAGAGGACACCTTGTCAAGGACCTCTCTGAAGTCCATAGAGACTCCATCAACCATGCTGCTTCATTTGATACACTTTGTTAACTGTTTTTAATTACCTACTACCCATTATGCCACTGCCATTTAGGGCAGCAATGAAGGTCCTCTATCTCTGTCTATGCTGTTGCACACAGATACAGAAGGATCGATTGCTATTACCGTAACAATTTATTTGACCAGTCAGGGTTATTAGCCCTAATCTGAACTCCAAATCCTGTAGACCACTCTTAGTCTGACCTCTACCCTTTGATCAGTTTGACATGCGTGACTCTACCAAAAGCCAAAATATAAGGCCCTGACTCCATCCAACATAGCTGTCCGAGTCATTGAGACACACAAGCTTCCAAACCATGACATGGTTGGGGTCCTCTTGGAGGACCTGTTTGAAAGATTCAGTCAAATTGGCCAGTCAGGATTTCTTCCTGACAAAACTATGCTGAATATCTTGGTAGGTCAAATATGATGACAGAATATAGTATTGATGGTAAGACTCTTGGCAGTGTGGAGGATCAGAGGGATCTTGGGGTCAGAATCCATAGGACACTCAAGTATGCTACGCAGGTTGACTCTGTGGTTAAGAATGTGTCAGGTGCATTAGTCTTCATCAATCATGGGATTGAGTTCAGGAGCTGAGAGGTAATGTTGCAGCTATTTTGGAGCCTGGTCAGACCCCACTTGGAGTACTGTGCTCAGTTCTGGTTGCCTCACTGCAGGAAAGATGTGGAAACCATAGAAAGGGTGCAGAGGAGACTTACAATGATGTTGCCTGGATTGGGGAGCATGCCTTATGAGAAAAGGTTAAGTGAACTCATCCTTTTTTCCTTGGAGCAATGGAGGATGAGAGGTGACCTGATAGAGGTGTGTAAGATGTTGAGAGGCATTGATCATGTGTATCATCAGAGGCTTTTTCCCAGCGCTGAAATGACTTGAGAAGGCAGAGCTGTAAGGTGCTTGGAAGTAGGTACAGAGGAGATATCAGGGGTAAGTTTTTTTTACTCGGAGAGTGATGAGTGCATGGAACGGGCTGCCAGCGACGGTGTTTGAGGTGGATACGATAAGGTCTTTTAAGAGACTCTTGAACAGGTATATGGAGCTCAGAAGAATAGAGGGCATTGGGTAACCCTAGGTAATTTCTCAGGTAAGGACATGTTCGGCACAGCCAAACAGGTTTTCTGTGTTTCTAATTTTGGTTAAACTCTGCCTTTCAAGATTTGATAAATCCTGTGCTTCAGAATCTTTTCCTATAATTTCCTGTCACTGCCTGAATGTTTGACAGTTAAGTGTGACAAAGCTTGCATTATTCTCTGGAGAGGGAACAATATTATATGAGATGGTTGGCGCAGTGTCAGTCTTTCTTTTTAGTGCTGCATGATTAGATATAAAATTATCTGGTTGGTGTAATATTTCACATAGTATAGAAAGGATTTAAATTAAATCTCACTCACCAACTGATTGTATCTTCTTTTGATTCATTATGTCCAGAAGTACCAAACGGCTTTCTGATGACAGTGTTTTCTTTGTTCCACTGTTGGATTTTGTGGTACTTAGATTGTGCAGGCTAAGTCCCTGAAAACAATTAACAACAACCTGTTTCAATGATATTGGCTGAGGGAAAAATGTTAGGCAGTATTTGAGAGAACTGTAGTATTTTCTAGTGGAAAATGCAGCATAAAAGTCAGTGAGCTAGAATAGTAAGTTGAAAATGTTGAGGGAGCCATTAGTGAATGAACCACAATTTGCTAGGTAAAAGGAGTTAAATAGATAACTCCAGACTCAATAAGAGAAGGCTGGTATGAGTTGGGAGATGAAATGGCAGAAATTGTGGGGAATATCAGTGTGCAATGAAATGCACCTGACCGTGGTTATTTGGACATTTTTTTTTGAGGTTGCTCAGTGACTGTGATGGATGATGGATTTAATGCAAGATGAGGCATGGCAAGAGAACTTTGAACAGGTTTGACAGTAGTTTAGGCTCGCAAGGGGAGTACTGAATAGGATTTGATAGGAAGTACAGTTTTTGATTTTTACTTCATGGAAGCATGTTGAAGTGAGTTGATGATGGTTAGAACAATGAATCTGAAGATCTGGACAGAAATTGGACACAGGTTTGGATTGAATGAGAATTTAAGGAGGAGATAGAATTAAGAACCAAAGTCTGGAGATTGTATTTTTGAGTTGGAAAAAGTTATCCACACTCTAGTATTGACTTTGAGTCCAACAGAAGGCAGTGGTAGTGTAGCGGCTTTGAAACTTGGTAATGTTCCAGAAATATGGAAGTTTACTCTGTGAGGGTACAATGATAAAATCTGGGCACTTTGTTAGGATGAGAAGAGAAATCAATCTTGGAGCCGTTTATTTTTTTGGGTACAGGTGAGTTAAATGGTAGTGGCATCATATTGGGAATGTCTAGCGATTGATGTCAAGAAGGAGTGGAGAAGAATGCACGAGCTGAAGAGTAAATAAGGTCATAAATGATAATTTTATGTTATTTTGAAGGAAATATGATTTATGTGGCCAAGTTAGGATAAACTAAGAGGTGATTGTATTTGGATTTGAAGAAAATTTAGTCTGGGAATGAAGAAGATTGTGTGTAGTATAGTCAGAGAAAATAGTGGCAAGCTATATCCATTGGTTAATGGTTCAAGGGCAAGTGACACAGATTTTAGGCAAAGAGATTAAATGTGGAATGCAGAAAGGTTTTTTTTTAATGTGGTTAAAATCTTGACTTGCTTGTCTAGAAGATGGGTGGAAACAGAATCAACCATTAGCTCCAAAAGGGGATTGGATTGGAAACTGATGGAGAACAATTTGTAGGACTATAACAGTGGATGCATGAGATTGATAGTATTGTTGCACAGGTGTAATTCTATGGCCAAAATGAAGATCTGGGAAGCAGCAGATGCTGGAATATGGAACAAATAATGCATTTGTGAAGTGGGATGGAAGTTCTATAGCATGATTGAAGGAAGAGGAAAGGTTGGTAGTATATAATGGATGGAATGGTTGGGTGCTGAGATTGAGGCTGCTAGATGATAGGTGGAACAAGAGAGGGAAGTGAATAGCAGTCAGATGGAGCCCGGTTGGAAGAGAGAGGTGGACAGGGGCTGGTAGGTAACAGGTGAAACCAGACTGGGAGGGAATGATGGGCTGGTGAAACCAGTTCCATTATGAGAAGAAAAAGTTGAATAAAGTGAAAAGGTAAATTGTCATGCGAGAGCATGTATGAGTGTGTGTTCGTGGGAGGAGAATACCAGGGTGTGTGGGTGACCTGAAATTAAAAAAAAATAAGAAACATCATTGGTTTGTAAGCTGCCTAAGCAAATATACCTAACTGTTCAGTTCCTGGAACATAAAAGCTCTGAATCTTGAAATGATATAGGTTTCAGTTACGGTGGAACAAAACTCAAAGCTGACAATCCTATTTGAGTAGTTTGACTTGAGGAACTTGAAAATGAAAATGTGCCTTGTGCACATTCTCATGCATTTTGTCATTGTGGAGAGTCCTCTGGAGTGATCTCTATGTTTCAGAATATGCTGGAATCATTGAAGGATTTGACTGTGAGGAGAGCTTTGTTGAATTATTCAGTAGTTTATTACTTTCGTTTTGCTGTGTGTATATGATCTCAGTTTATAGAGCAACTATTTGGAATTTCTGTGCAGAAATAATACCAATATGAGTCAGGGGCCATTTCATTTAGAAATTGAAAGATGAACTGGATGCAGATAAAATGTTGTGGCTGGAGAAGTGAGGAAGGATGGGGGCCTGAAATTTAAAATGAATTAAGTGGTATTGAGAAGTCTTCCTATCCATAGGAATCTTTCAAAAAAGGCTCATTGGAGTAACCGATCAATGATTTAAACTTTTATCATGTTCAAGAAACATCTTGAAGAACATAGCATAAAATAAATTACAAGGAAATGCAAGTTGATTTTTCTAATTTAACACATATTTTGACCATAAAAAGAAGTGAGTAACTTGTCCCTTTTCTTCAGATTTCACTTAGATTTCTGAGGATGTTTTGTGTTACTGAGGTAGAGAGTGAGGTTGTGCAGACTGGGACATTGGAACACAGAAAAATGAGGGGTAATCTTATGGAGATGCATAAAATCATGAGGGTCATAGGTAGGGTGAATGCACTGAGTCTTTTCCTCAGGTTGAGGAAACAAGAACTAGAAGACAAGTTTAAAGTGGGAGGAAAGACATTTATTTGTAACCTGAGGGGGACTTTTTTCCTTGCGTTCCATATATGGAATGTGCTGACAGAGGAAGTGGTTGAAGCAGGTATGTTAATAACATTTAAAAGACATTTGGACAGGTACATGGAGAGGACAGGTCAGTGGGATATGGGCCAAACATGGGGAAATGTATCTTGGTTGGCATGTACCAGTTGAGCCATAGGGTCTGTTTTTAAGCTCTATGATGCTAAAAAATGAAGCATACTGAACCATGTAGAGAATTGTAATAGACTTGGAATAGGGTGTTGATAGGAACTCAGCAGGCCAGGCAGCATCTATGGAAAAGAATGAACAGTCAACATTTAGGGCCGAGATCTTTCATTTATTCTTAGTCTCAGCCTGAAATGTTGACTGCTTACTCTTTTCCATAGATGTTGTCTGGCCTGCTGAGTTCCTCCAGCATTTTGTATGTGTTGCTTGGATTTCCTGCATCTGCAGATTCCCTCTTGTTTGTGACAGGGTGTTGATATTCTGCTAAGAGAAGGATGAATTTTTTTCTAAATGTAGATGCTGGAAATAATTAAAAATAGATGCTGGAACACAACTTATGAAAGAGAAAGAAAGTTAACATTTCAAATCAAGACCCTCCATCAGAGCTGGGAAAGTGAGAATCCAAGTTGATTAAGCTTCATCAGAGGTAGGGGATGCTTGAGTAGGACCTGTGAGATAAAGTGGGGTGAGTATTGCTATGGCGGTTGGTGAGGCCATCCAGTTGACTGATCAGGCAGAGTGGGGGAGAGAGAGAGAGAGAGAGAGAGAGAGAGAGAAAGGAAAAAAAAACAAGTATTATTACAGCTGGATAGGTAAGAGCAGAACTCTCCAGAGAAAATGTTAACTAAAATGATTGAATTTGATATTGAATCCAGAAAATGGAAAGTCTGTAAGGTGCTATTCCTTAAGCTTGCATCGGGCTTTATTGGATGAATATTGAGAAGGGAATCTGGAAGAGTTATTCAACATCATGAAAAGTACTGATAAAATAGATAGAAGGAAGTTTTCCCAATTTGGGAGTTCATCTGGTATGCAAAAGACAGCAAACGACAAAGAGAAAAGGAAAGAAATAATAGATAAGCAAAAAGTATTGAGAACATGAGATAAAGAGTTCTTGAAAATGAATCCATAGTTTGTTGGAGCATTTCATTAATGAGGAAAGTGAAGTTGCCCCCTTTGATTCAGGAGCCTAATGGGATGTAGAGTCAAAATGGACTTAGTGGGTCAGTTGGCCACTTCCTTTGATGTAATCATTCTGTGAAGTAATGACGTTAATGGAGGAAGAAGTATCAATAATCACATCTTTTACTTTCAAAAATCATTTTTAGCGTACATTTTACAATACAGATTAATCCTTTGCTTTATGTTTTGTCCAAAAAGATGGGCAGTTTTTACATGTACTTTTTAATCTCAGTGAAGTGTTATCTTAAGTTGTCGGAAGTATTAGTATCGAAGTGAGAGGGGAGAGCACAATGTCTAGTTCTGTATGACACTGGTTATTTGTTCCTATCATTAAAAATGAACCACTGCTGTGCTTAAAGTAGAGGATTGAAACCAAACAAATATGAAAAGATGTTTGTTACATTTTACTCTCAACATTTTGTGACAGTGATCGTTGTGGAGAAAATCTAAATCAAAAAGTAATCCATGGGGTTATTAACTCCTTTGTTCATGTTGAACAGTACAAGAAAAAGTTTCCCCTTAAGGTAAGCAAATTTCAAAATTATCAATTGTAATTTTTGGAAACATTGTAATGGCGGAATTTTCTGGGTTAATGAGGTTACGCCAGTGAAGTACACAGTTTTCAGAAAAGGAGGAAAAATGAATTTTATATATACTAAAATGGGCATAACTTTTCTTGTAATTCCTTCATTGACACACCATTTGCAATTGTTATTCAGTTGTCATTTTGGAGAGCAATTACGGGTCAGTTGTGTGTAGGTAATCACATATGGGCAAGATTAAGTTGGTATATTCCTTCTCTGAAGGATATTTGGGAGCTCGAGCTTGTTTATTGACAGTCCAGTGGTTTCACAGCCATCACTGGTGCTATTTTTATCTAGGTCTCTTTAATTAAATTCCTCCAGGAACTCGGGAGGAACTCAGTCTTGTTTCTTGATTGGTACTCAATGCCTTCCTACAATTCGGAGTGCACACATAATTTTATCTGCAGAAATTGGAAGATTGTCTTGGCAGTGAGATAGTGTATAGTACTTTGATTCACAAAGCATTAATATCTATTAATTTGCAGTGTCAGTTGTAGTTCTGAGATATGGTTTTAAATATATATTTGAAATGGAATCTACAGTCAAATAATATTCTGCTAATTTTTTTCTGCATCCTTCAACTCTTTGATTTTAACTTTTTAATATGTACTATTCATCAAAATTTCAATGAGTTTTCATTCATGCTTCCAGAGATTTGTGTTTCTGTACTGATTGAAACAGAACTCTGAAAAATGACCTTGTATGCATACTTTGTGTCTTGTTAAGATCTCCAATAGAATTAAATGCTATAACTGTTTATTGCCCCTTGGAAACTTGTAATGATTAATTAAAATATGGTCCCTTGCCTATGCGAGACAAAATTCCATTTTGTTAGACATAATCACTGTTAGAATATAATCAATTACTTAACTGGAAGAGATGTGAACTACTAGCCCACTGCTTGCAATTGCCACCCACATTCACTTACTGCTTACTTACTGACCGAGTTCTAAATCTGGAAAGCTAATCTTGTTGGCCTAGATAGTACGAGAACTGAGTCAACACTGAGTCATGATTTGGTCAGAACAAGCCAAGGCATAGATGACAAAGCCTTGCCTCCATCTGTCAAAGCAATCGTGTTCTCAATATCTATAACATTCAGAAACTTGCAGAAAGCAAATTAATGTTTAAAGAATCAATTTTAAAATATCAAACAAAAAACTTAAAAACACTGCCAAATAATCTGACACATTAAACAAAACATATTTTGTTCTTCCCCATCTCTGCAGTTCAACAATCCTGATTCAGTATTAGGCTGGCAGACTGTCTTGAGAGCATTATTTTCAGCAGTTATTCTAAGTAACCACTGCTGTACAATCAGGTTGCAAGGAGAGTGCATTTTGTAGTGGAGCTGGGCCAGAAAGTTTATCACATTATAGTTTCTGCAGGATTCCGAAAGCTTGCATGCACTTACTACATGGAACTACCAACAAAACACAAGTAATTGCAGCCCAGTATGTTAGTGATAAAATGTTCTCAGTGCATTGTTTCTTGTATTTCAATATATCTGTTTTTAAAAACTGATGTAACACTTGTCAAAAAAAGAAAAGATATGACCTACAGGAGGCAATCATGAGAGCAAAAAGGCAATTTCATGTGTAGTTAAGGACATGATAATTGAGGGAATGTTTGCATTCTATTGTTTCTGATGAGGCGAAATCTAACAGCATAAATGGCTATGATGATTCACTAGCTGATGTGATTCGCTTCCTCTTTACCATCATTAGGGAGGAAGTACTAGAGTATGTAATGTCACACCCAAAATTTTAGCAACAGCTTCTTCCCCTCAGCCATCATAGTTCTGAACAATCTATGAACCAACCAACACTACCTCACTAATCCCTTTTTTTAATTGTTTATTTATATTACTTGTAGTGATTTGTTTATGTGTTGCACAAAGCAGCAAATTTCATGACATATGTCAGTGATAATAAATCTGATTCTGTTAGAACAATTATATGCCTTCATTTGTTTGACATTTTTATACAGTAAACTATAATTCTGTTACTTAGCAATTGTCCCTCCATTATCAGTTTTATCAGGATCTCTTCGAAGGTCCATTTCTGCAGGAAACGGGAGAGTATTACAAACAAGAAGCTTCAAATTTCCTTCAAGAGGCAAACTGTTCACAGTATATGGAAAAGGTATGCAATAAACTCATAATTATTTTCACCAGCTTTTAATAAATATCATTTGGACCTTAACTCAAAGATGAGAATGTTCAGTGCACTAATGTTACTGCAGGTTTTAGCAAGATTGAAAGATGAAGAAGTTCGATGCCGAAAGTACTTGCATCCTAGCTCGTATGCCAAAGTGATTCACGAATGCCAGCAACGAATGGTAGCAGACCATCTGCATTTTCTACATGGAGAATGCCAGAATATCATTAAGCAAGAAAGACGAGAAGGTGAGTAATGTCATCAGTTTATAATTACTTGACTGTCAAAAGATTTTTGTTTTGTCATTGGTCTGTACAAAATAGGACTGGGAATTTTTTTTGCTACTTCCCCACCGGTTAGCTCACTAGGTCCATTTCTTTGCAATTAATTTCTTCCTATTCAAAGTGATTGCATAAGAAATTATGTCAGTGACGTTATTTCCTTTCTGCAAGCTTCACTCTCCTCTCATTTTATTCTAACTTAACCTTACCTCTACTATTATGTAACTAGGAGCTAATTTCAAGATTTTTCCAACTTGTAAACTTGGCCCACTCACCTGAAATTATTTAAAACTCCATCCATATGCATGGGATTGATGCTAATAACTTTAAGTCTTTAACTTCTGTAACTCTGTCCACATGTCTCATAATTGGGCTGCAAGTGAACTGGAATTTTGCCCAGCAAAAATTTAAGACGGATCCAGTTTATTCATCTGGCATCACATAACTTCATCTGCTTTTTCATTGCCTTGTTCAATTGTTTTCTCAAGTTGAACTACAACTATCATATTTTAATACTGTGTTGTTAATGTTCCAAAACATGCAATTGCATGGAGATGCATACACTTATTTTGGATCAAGTGACTGAAAGTGCCTGCAGGAGGAAAACCTACAGCACGATACAAGCCCTTGGCCCACAAAGTTGTGCCGAACATGTCCCTACCTTAGAAATTACTAGGCTTACCTATTGCCCTCTATTTTACTAAGCTCCATGTACCTATCTAAAAGTCTCTTAAAAGGCCCTATCGTATCCGCCTCCACCACCATTGTTGGCAGCCCATTCCACGAACTCACCACTCTCTGAGTGAAAAACTTACTCCTGACATCTCCTCTGGACCTACTCCCCAGCACCTTAAACCTGTGTTCTCTTGTGACAATCTTTTCAGCCCTGGGAATAAGCCTCTGAATATCCACACGATCAATGCCTCTCATCTTATAACCTCTATCAGGTCACCTTTCATCCTCCGTCGCTCCAAGGAGAAAAGGCTGAGTTCACTCAATCTATTCTCATAAGCCATGCTCCCCAATCCAGGCAACATCCTTGTAAATCTCCTCTGCACCTTTTCTATGGCTTCCACATCCTTCCTATAGTGAGGCGACCAGAACTGAGCACAGTACTCCAAGTGGGGTCTGACAAGGGTCCTATATAGGTGCAACATTACCTCTCAGCTGCTAAATTAAATTCCATGATTGATGAAGACCAATACACAATATGCCTTCTTAACCACAGAGTCAACCTGCACAGCTGCTTTGAGCGTCCTATGAACTCGGACCCCAAGATCCCTCTGATCCTCCACACCGCCAAGAGTCTTCCCATTAATACTATATTCTGCCATCATATTTGACCTACCAAAATGAACCATTTCACACTTATCTGGTTTGAATTCCATCTGCCACTTCTCATCCCAGTTTTGCATCCTATCAATGTCCCGCTGTAACCTCTGACAGCCCTCCACACTATCCACACCTCCAACCTTTGTGTCATCAGCAAACTTACTAACTCATCCTCCACTTCCTCATCCAGGTCATTTATAAAAATCACAAAGAGTAAGGGTCCCAGAACAGATCCCTGAGGCACCCCACTGGTGACCAACCTCCATGCAGAATATGACCCATCTACAACCACTCTTTGCCTTCTGGAGGCAAGCCAGTTCTGGATCAACAAAGCAATGACCCCTTGGATCCCATGCCTCCTTACTTTCTCAATAAGCCTTGCATGGGGTACATTATCAAATGCAACGTGAGATCATGATGTGTGTGGTGTGTAGCTACGAATTTTTATTTTATACTAAGGTTGAAAGTGAATGTGCTGCTAATCATGAAGTTCCCATGTTTTCATCTCTACAACATTGCCTGTTTCTGCCATTACTCCATAGAACCCTAGAACACTACAGCACAGAAAACAGGCCATTTGGTCCTTCTGGTCTGTGCTGAAACTTTATTCCGCTAGTCCCATTGACCTGCACCCAGTCCATAACCCTCCAGACCTCTCCCATCTATGTATCTATCCAATTCATTCTTAAAACTTAAGAGTGAGCCCGCATTTACCACGTCAGATGACAGCTAGTTCCACACTCCCATCGCTCTCTGAGTGAAGAAGTTCCCCCTAATGTTCCCCGAAAATCTTGCCCATTTCACCCTAAAGCCACGTCCTCTTGTATTTATCTCTCCTAATCTAAGTGGAAAGAGCCTACTCATATTTACTCTGTCTGTACCCCTCATGATTTTATAAACCTCTATCAAATCCGCCCCTTCATTCTTCTGTGCTCCAAGGAATAAGTCCTAACCTGTTCAATCTTTCCCTGGAACTCAACTCCTGAAGAACTGGCAACATCCTGGTAAATCTTCACTGCACTCTTGTAATCTTACTGATATCCTTCCTATAGTTAGGTGACCAGGACTGTACACAATACTCCAAATTTAGCCTCACCAATATCTTATACAACCTCACTATAAGATCCCAACTCCTATACTCAAGACTTTGATTTATGAATGCCAGGATGCCAAAAGCCACCTTTACAACCCTGTCTACCTGTGATGCCACTTTCAGGGAATTATGTATCTGAACTCCCAGATCCCTTTGTTCCTTCGCACTGCTCAGTGCCCTACCATTTACTGTGTATGGCCTACCTTGATTTGTCCTTCCAAAATGCAAAACCTCACACTTGTTTGCATTTAACTCCATCTTCCAATTTCTGGCCCATTTTTCCAGTTGGTGCAGATTCCTCTGCAAGCTTTGAAAGCCATCCTCGCTGTTCACAATGCCTCCAATCTTAGTGCCATCACCAAACTTGTTGATCCAAATTACCACATTATCATCTGGATCATTGATATAGACAGCAAACAGCAGTGGTCCCAGTACAGATCCCTGAGGCACACCACTAGTCACAGGCCTCCAGTCTGAGAAGCAATCATCCACTACCACTCTCTGTCTTTTCCCACACAGCCAATTTTGAATCCAGTTTACAACCTTTCCGTGGATACCTAGTGTCTGAACCTTCTGAACTAACCTCCCATGTGGAACCTTGTCAAAGGCCTTACTGGTCCATATAGACAGCATCCACAGCCTTTCCTTCATCTACTTTCTTGGTAACCTCTTCGAAAAACTCTACAAGATTCGTTAAACACGATCTACCATACACAGCGCCATGCTGACTGTCCTTAATCAGCCCTTGGCTGTCCAAATACTGCTATATCCGATCTCTCAGAACACCTTCCAATAATTTACCTATCACTGATGTCAGGCTCACTTGCCTATAATTACCTGGTTTACTTTTGGAGCCTTTTTTAAACAACGGAACAACATGAGCTATCCTCCAATCCTCCGGCACCACACCCATGGCTGAGGATGTTTTAAATATTTTTGCTAGGGTCCCTGCAATTTCTACAATAGTCTCTCTCAAGGTCTGAGGAAATATCATGTCAGGCCCAGGGGATTTATCTACCTTTATTTGCTGTAAGGCAACAAGCACCGCCTCCTCTTTAATCTTCATATGTTCCATGACACCACTGCTTGTTTCCATTTCTTCCATATACGCTATGCCAGTTTCCTGAGTAAATACTGATGCAAAAAAACTATTTAAGATCTCCCCCATCTCGTGTGGCTCCACACATAGATGACCAATTTTGTCCCTTACTATCCTTTTACCCTTAATATACTTGTAGAAACCCTTTGGGTTTACCTTCACATTATCTGCCAAAGCAACCTCATGTCCTCTTTCTGCCTTCCTGATTTTCTACTTTAGAATGTTCTTACATTTTATGAGCTCAATGATCAGTGCTCATTTCTCCTGTGCATTCCAGTTGGAACCTCAAAGCTTCAACATCAACAAAAGTTCTTCTGCCCTCACTTCTGTAGGAGCTTGACCTACTAGAGCTCAGCGGGTACTATCCTCAAATGTGTACTTCAAGTCTAACTTCTTTTTATTTCAGATTTTCACTGCCTGCAATTTTTACTCATTTGACAAAACTTGACATTTATTATCTATTTCTCATTGACAAAATACCTTAGAAGTGGCTGGTGAGGCCAGTTAGCCACAAGGACACCATCCAGCTGGAGTTTTGTGCCATCTTTTATCAGTTTATTTTAAGAAATTAAAAATGACCCTGTGAAAATTTGTGGTTAATATACTTTGAATTATTAATTCTAACAATTACCAGAGAGGAGACCACATTTTGATGCTTTGGACTCTATAGTAAATTGGTTCTTTTTGAAGACATTTTCTCTCTTGTTGACCAGTAACAACTTATGCTTTTTCCCCATTCCATCTTCACTTTCATATTCAAGCAGATATGGCAAACATCTATACTTTACTTCGCGCAGTTTCAAATGGTTTACCTCACATGATCCAAGAGCTTCAGAATCATATTCATGATGAGGGCCTTAGATCCATCAGTAACCTCTCTCAGGAAAATGTAAGTATTTCTTGAGGATTCCTTGTCCTCATCATTAAAATATATTGTGCTTTATTTATTTATTGTTTGGAGACAATGCTACGATGTGTACAATTTTTAGTCTCATTCATCAGATTGTAGCTTATGCACATGATTACAGTAGTTATGACTGAGATTGTTTCTCTTCCTGTGGTGTAATGGCCTTCTTTTCCATTGACAAGTTACTCTTTAAAAGAAAGCAAATCAGCTTGAAAAATAATACTGTGGCGACCCATTTCCTGGCGCATCCGAACCGACTCACAATTAGATAGCCTACGGGGGTTTGCGAGCACAGAGCTTTGGAGCCTCTGCGCCATGGGGGGCTGGTTGAGGGAGGCTTAAAAGTGAGGCTGAAGTTTTCGAATAAAGTTTTTTCCTTCGACTGCAGTTACCGACTCCGTGTCGTAATTTTAGCGCTGCGTGTAGCACACCGCTACAATACCATACTTTTATCTGCTGCTGTCATATTCACTATTTTGTATTTCAGTGATTCTTTGATTATTCAGTCAAAAATGAAGCTGCCGAATGCAATGGGTTAGTTAGATAAATCAGAACATCATCAGCAAATAAGTTAATCTTATATTCCTCCTGATTAACTCTGAAACCCATAATATCTGAGTAAGTTCTAATTAATTCAGCTGATGGTTCTATCGCCAACACAAATAAAGCAGGTGATAATGGACAACCTTGTCTAGTTGACCTTGTTAACTGAAATGATGTTGAAATTTGGCCATTTGTCACCACTTTAGCTTTGGGGTTAGTACTTAAGGTTTTAATCCATTTTATAAAAGATACTCCTAATCTATATTTTTCCAATACCTTAAATAAAAAATCCCATTCCAATCTATCAAATGCTTTTTCTGCATCCAAAGCAACTGCCACACTCATTTCTTCCCTCTTTTATGCCAAATGAATTATGCTAAATAACCAAGTTACATTATCTGCCAATTGTCTATTTTTAATAAATACTGTTTGGTCCATGTGTATTAATTTTGGTAAGTATTTAGATAATCTATTAGATAAAATCTTTGCTATTATTTTATAGTCCGTGTTCAACAAAGAAATAGGTCTATATGATGTTGGCTTTAAAAGATCTCTGTCTTTTTTTGGCAATACTATTAAAATAGCCGTCAAAAAAGATTCTGGAAGTTTATGCGTTCCTTCTGCTTGGTGTATTAGCTCCATAAAAGGAGGAATTAATAAATCTTTAAACTTTTTGTAAAATTCAGGCAGAAAACCATCTTCTGGAGATTTATTACTCTGAAGTGATCCTGGAGCTTCTTCGACCTCTTTTAATGTAAAAGGCACATCTAATCCCTTCTGTTCTTCCGAATTCAATTTTAGGAGAGTTATTTGTGATAAAAACCTTTCTACCTCAGCAATATCATTTTGTGATTCTTATTGATACAGTTCAGAATAAAAAATTTACAAGTTTCATTGATTTCTAAAGGTTTATAAGTAATTTTATTTACACTTGATGTAATTACATTTATCGTTTTGGAAGCTTGGTCTGTTTTTAACTGCCAAGCCAGAATCTTGTGTGATCTTTCACCTAGTTCATAATATCTCTGTTTAGTTCTCATAATTGCTTTTTCTGTTCGGCATGTCTGAAGTGTATTATATTGTAGCTTCTTATTAACAAGTTGTCTTTGTTTTTCTTCTGTCATATATCTTTGAGATTCTTTTTCTAATTATATAATCTCTTTTTCCAATTGATCTATTTCTACCATATATTCCTTCTTAATTTTAGAAGTATAACTTATTATCTGGCCTCTCAAATATGCCTTCATCTCTTCCCATAATATAAATTTATCATCAACTGAATGTGAGTTTGTATCTAAAAAAAATGTTTTTTCATAAAATCACAAAAACCTTGACATTTTAATAAAATTGAATTAAATCTCCATCTGTAAATCGATTCCTCCTTATCCATCATTATCATTGTCATTATCAAGGGGGAATGATCTGACAATATTCTTGCTTTATATTCCATATTTTTCACTCTGTCTTGAATATTCGCTGATAGTAGGAAAAAATCTATCCTTGAATGTTTTATGTCTGTTTGAATAAAATGAATAATCTCTTCATTGTTATAAGTTTTCATTGTCTTAAACAAAGAGGATCTAAAGTAATTTAGAATAACACCTTGTAAAATCATTTAGTTCACATCCAAGGTTCTGTATGCAATCTCAGTTAAGGACTGGGAGATTGAACATTCACTTGAAACTCAAGGGCAACACTGAGCGATATTCAAACCTCTTCCCAATTATGACATGAAATTCCCATTGGGTTTTATT
Organism: Hypanus sabinus; assembly: GCF_030144855.1. NCBI lineage: Eukaryota > Metazoa > Chordata > Chondrichthyes > Myliobatiformes > Dasyatidae > Hypanus > Hypanus sabinus. The sequence goes on from NC_082711.1 coordinate 38,192,791, forward strand.
TTTGAATTGGCCCAATGTGTTTGCCTAAAATCATCCTTCAACCAAAGCGAGTCACACATCTCTCCTGATGGTTACAAAAATATTGCTCTATGCAAAATGGGTGTCTCAATTATCAAAAAGTATATAGCCAGCTGTGTGGAAGTTGTGTGTTTTCAGAATGTCTTTGTAAATGGAAGATTTTATCAATATGTATTTAGATATAAACTTTCATAGAAATTAGATAGACTCAAGGAATAATGTGGACAGCTACAATAAAATCTGAAACTGTCCCAACAATAATTGTAAGTCTTAACAGTTTTCCTTTAACGGATTTATTTTACTGCATGCAGTTTAGCCTCTTCATTTAGACAAGAATATACCGACAATAAAGAGGGCTCAAAATAGTCTCACCGTTGATTCATGGGATTAAAATTTTGTCTGATGTTTATTGTAGTTTAAGAATTGAATCTTTAATGTTAGAATTGAATCTGCCTCCACGATGACCCCTGCTTGTGCATTCCAGGCCCTCCATGCTGTGTCCTCATCACCTTGGGTTCCTTTACCAATGATCTTCTTTCTGTACTTCTTGATCCTTAATCCTTCCATCAATGGAGACAGTTTCTCTTTACCTGTCTCTGTTCCAAGAACAACAACCACTGCTTCTTCAATTTAACCACCTAATGAGTCCCTCAACACGGAAATAATTTTGCGCCTTCCATAAGGCTTTATATCTTTCTAAAGTGTGGCAGCCAGCACTGAGCATTATACTCCAATTGTGTACTTACACACTTGGTTATCTGGAGCTCCAGGCAGGCCACTGCTCTCCCAGTTGAAGCCCTGGGGCAGACTATTGCTCTTCCTAACTGCGCTGGGACAGGCCACAGCACTCCCAGCTGGAGCATATTTTTAAATTATTGAACTTGCTTTTACGCTCTGAAAAATCTCCCTTAGTGGTATTGTATAAACAATTGAACAAGGATGTTGCATCACGTTAATTACAAAATATTTTGCTGTACTCAAGCAAATTTTTCCATTTTAGTATCCATGTTACCACATTTTCTATAAAGAAGCTTCACTGCAGTTCCCTCAGTAATTAAGTCAACTGTACATGACAGAACCACACATCCAACTCTGCTGTCCAAAATATTTGCTGGTGAATATTAAACCCTTGCTCACTAACCAGCCTTTGAGCCAATGCCCCCTGCAACAATTCTGCTATGACACCACACAGTGTATTACTTTAAATTGTATGGGTGATAAGGATTAATGAACTGATAAAGAAATGTAGTGAAAGTTTTTATCATTACTAGTTATGATCATGTGGAATAATTTATACTCATGACATTTTATTCAAAATATATGCATAAAAGGAAGTTTCCAGAAAACACACCTTAAAAGAAAAAGTTGGTGGTTCAGACATTTTATTGTCCAAAATGTCTGAGTGTTTCCTTCAGAAGGGAATAAAAATGGGCACTTATTAAATATTTATTTGTTGCATCAGAATTTAAACTTGTGCATTCTCTATTTTGGCAGTATTATCCAAATATTAAATGATGGAGATGGTAGGAAGCAGCTTTGTGGTTAGGATTGGGTATGGTGAGTACTGTCTGGAGATTAATCAGGTGATGGAGTGTAGGAATCAGCTGTGTGGTTTGTTTTGGTATGGTGACTTGTGTCTGGAGACCACCTCAGTAAAAGTGGAAAGAACAAGAATGAGTAAGATTAGACAAAATAAAGATATATCTGGACTACATATATACAGAAATTATACGTGAGAGAACAACTCAAAGTTGATGGAGAAGAGAGGGACAGTGAAAGTATATATAGAAAGAGTGAGTACATGGAAGAAGATCAGAAACATGAGGTTTTGAAAAATCTTTTGCTCACAGGCAATACCACGGTAGAAAGAACTGAAAGTATTATATGTTTGTATGATTTATCCTTGGGTGGTCTACAGTGCTGAGGGAAACAATTTGATGTAAAACCTTCAAATGTTAACGTTTTCATGTGCTTTCCCCATCTGATAGTAATATTTCTTTTTTTTAAATCAGATGCCTACGCTGTTTGTGGAATCTGTTCTTGAAGTTCACGGTAAATTTCTTCAACTTATCAGCTCAGTCCTTAATGGTGATCAGCATTTTATGAGTGCACTTGATAAAGTAAGTTGCTTAAAATAGTGAAGAATTTGTGTAAGGATTTTATCTTAGAGCGTTATTATCATTAACATGTCTGATTTAAAATTCTTGAAATCAGTGTTAGCTTCAGCAAGGAGCAAAATCGCTAAAGAATCCACTTTCTTGCATGTCTGTTACTCAAGTGTATGGGGACATTCAGAAGAACATCATGTTCCACATTTACACTGACAACATCCTGCTCTATTTCACTGGCTCCATTGTCTTGAAATTGTCAAGCTGCTTGATTGAAGTTTTGTACTACATGAGTGAAAATTCCCTCCAACCATATCTGCAGCTTCAATCCCACTGTTGTTAGACTTTTGAACAAATCTCTTGTATAAGAAGATGCGCTCTTGACCTCACAATCTACCTTGTTATGATCTTGCACATTATTGTTTATCTGTATTGCACTTTTTCAGTAGCTTTTACCCTTCGATTTGCACTGTTGTTGAGGACAAACCTCAGTTTGTCAAATTCCAATTCTGACACTCCAAGCAATGTTCTAGAGCTTAGTTAGAATGTAAGCAAACTTTGGTTAATTAGTACACTTCGGGACCAGTGCATTTTGGCCCAATTAAGTAGCTGTCCCAATTAGCTGAAGTTTCATGGAAATAGTTAAAAAGTTATTTTTTAAAAATAGACAAACTACCCTGTGAATTGAGTAAATTATGTATTTAAATGCTACTGCAATGTATTTAAATGCTTCTATCAATACTACCACAGTACCATAAAACTGTATTAGTTCCAAATTGTTTTTGACAGAATTCATCCAGTGTATGCTGCTGCATTCTTTTGGTTGACTGTAAACAAGCAGACTCAGCGCAGACACCCAGTGTAGATGATGGATTGCCGATGATTGCATCCTCCAAATCTTCATTTTCAGTGTAACGTGCAAGATGATTGTGAATACCATCAACTGCTTCTGGCATCTGAAAGCCTCAATGCTTCAAGCTGCAGTGAGCAAAATAGTTCTGAAATATTCTCCTGCTTATTTCTCACCACCTATCAGTGACAAAAACCTCTGCTTTTTGAACACAAGCCCACACAACTGATGCTATTTAAAAACTGTTCGGCAGCAGTTTCCTGTCCCAATTCAGCAGCATGGTCTCCCAAATAAACGAAAGGAATCCCGACTATTTTCTCAATTTGTTTTTGTTCTTTAAGAGTTATTTCAAATAAGCGGCTTTCCTAATTAACTGATGGTCAGTTTAACCAGAATCCACTATATTTCAGGCTGAATAAGATCCTAAATATGTATTGATACAATGACTAAAACTGCCTGTTTCTAGCAGTTTAACAGAAATTGGAAACTTTCTTCCCTCAATAAGACTAGACAGGTCATTGACCTCCTTTCTGTTGACTTGTTGATTTCTGGATGCTGAATTTGATGGTTCAGCATCCATGGTTCTCTGGATTGGAGCTTTCCAAAGGTTCACAGTCACCTATGGAAAAATGTAGAAGCCAGCTTCTTAGCTTGAGACCATACCTGTGAATTCTAAACTCACCATCATGGGGAACGGGTGACTGCAGATGCTGGAATTTAGATCAGGAAGCAAACTGCTTAAGAACTCAGTAGGACAAGTAGCATCTGCAGAGGAAAAAGAACATTTGGCACCTGGACTGAAAGAGTAAAGGGGAAAGGGCCAGTATAAAAATGTGATGGAGTAAGGTGGGTGGATCTTGGTGAGGGGGTTGATTGGCAGATGAAATCAGGTGGGAGAGGGAAGGGTGGAATTAGTGATAGAGGCTGGGTGGTAGAGGTGCCCAAGGGCTGTCGATTATGGCAGCTGATTAAAAAAAAGGTGAAGAGGAGATTAATAAAGAACATAAGATGGGTTGATGGAAACAGTAAGATTCCTCAATTTTAATTGCTCTATTGCTGACAGTTGTGGATTTAATTTCCAGGGTGCGAAACCTGGGAATTTCCACAGAAAACTCCAGAATTTCCATTCAAAACTCATTGGATTCTCTACCTTTTAAAATTAGCATTCAAACTTATCCCCATAGCCAAGCATCTGCCCTAATATCATGTTTCTCCGACAAACTAAGTCAATGCATAAAACAAACTCCTGGAGTAACTCGGTGGATCAGGCCGCATCTGAGAGGGAAATGGACAGTTTTTGTTTTTGGGTTGAGCTCTTTTGTCTGAGACCAGATCTGACCCTTATCTCTCTCTGACTTATGGCTATTTTCTCTTCCAGCTGCTGGTTCATTTATTTTTGGTAATACAGTAGCTGCAAGTACGGTGGAATTCCAAAAATCCAGCACACTAGTGACTTTGATGCCAGATTGGCAGATTTTACAGGCTTATGGATGTTATTTCTATTAATACACTAATATACTTCTTTCAGATGTTATGCAGTAGTACAGTAAATTTTCCAATGAGCCATGGAAATCAAAAGGAGTACAGGAACAGGTCTCTTGAGTTTAAAAGGAGCCTGGGAATGGGTATTCCATAAGTGAAAAGAAACAATGGGAAGCAGTCAAATGATCCAGATGCTGAACCACCAGGATTTCATAAAAATTGGCGTGCTGATAATCGGTTTGCTGTATTGCTTGAGATGACTAAGAAGCCCAGAAATCAGATTTGAACCCATTCATTGAGCTACTACTTCTCTTGATGCTGTTTTGGACTAAATGAAGAATCATATGGCACCAAGTTTCTTCAATTTACTGCATGGAGTTCCTCCCATTTTGGCTCTGAATGGTATTCTGAAACTCCAAAGATATAAAGCAGAAATTAAGAAAGTACCTCTTCAAAATATGTTTTACCTTTGGTGTTGAGATGTTCTGGTACTGTAACCAGCAGTTATTTGAAATTATCTGCTCAGGTCTATGGTGTGGTTGCTTTTGTACTCTAGCAAGATGTAAAAATTTTAAAGAGCAAGTTCAGCTTCTCTCTGTGGAAGGTGCCCTCTGGTGGTGGAATCCTAGACTGTTTTCCTTGGATTTACGTTTGTCATGAAATCCTGCTTGCTAAAATAAATTGCAATTGGTCCTGGTCAGAGATTATGAACAGTTGATTTTTGTGTTTTCATCCTCTTTGACAAAGTCACTTGGTATATTTAAATTTTATAACATTTTCACACAGAACCTCTTGGAAATGGAGCAGAATTTGAGTATGTCTGATGCATTACTCAAATATTTGTTAACTCACAATTGCATGGTACAAACAAAATTTCAGTTGTCTGTGTATATTAGTGTATCTTAATAAGGTTTATTATCAATTGAATTTATCTTGATGAACGTGTATTCATCAAAGAAGAGCTATATATTTCAGTTTTGCTAACTATTAGGTAATTATACAAAGTTATGCAATGCACCACATTTTCAATCTGAGCACTCATATTGTGCAAGCCCTAAATACTGAGATTCTTACCCAAAACTACCTTGCTTTATACCTCCAAGGAATTCTTGAAACCTAGTTATATAACCAAGCAGCTGCCCAAAAAAAATTCAAGAAGCCTGCTTCCACTGGCAAGGTTGTAGAGCGTGAACTGTATTTGCTTTTGGCCCTTAATGTGAAAACACTATGCTTTTCTCAAAAGGTATCAAGTAGCAATCTTATAAGATGGAGATGTTTGATATCTGCTTTCATGATCAAAAGAGCTTTTTTAAAAACTGAATTTACACCTATCCCTTCTGTATGTTAATTCGGATTTCACTGAGTTGTAACCTGATTTTTTAAAAAGTAACAATGAAGAAAAATGATGGTGTTTATGTCCTTGTGGAAATACTCTCTGAAGCATTTATATTTTATCTTGCAGGCTCTAACATCAGTAGTAAACTATAGGGAGCCCAAGTCGTCTTGCAAAGCTCCTGAACTGGTAAGTATGACGAGCATAAGAAACTGCATTTACCTGTCACCTCTTTGACTGAATATCTGGAAGGCATGTTTGAAAAAGAAGTCTCCAAGTTTTGCATTTATGTTCTGAACAAACATTAACAGTTACAGGGAGGCTTACGTATCCTCAAAACAATTCCTGATCTGGAGAAAACAAAATGTTGCAGGTACTGGAATTCTGATGAACAAGTTCTAGAAATGACCTGCAGATCAAGCATGTTCATAGTGAATGACCATTTGCAGTTCAATATTCCTTTTAAGCAGGGGTTCCAACCTTTTTAGTGCCAATAACTGAGGGGTCTGTGGACCCCAGGTTGGGAACCCCTGCTTTAAAAGCCATTTTTTTCACTGCCCTTCCAAGAATGCTGCAGCATCACATTTACCTGTTGCTGCAAGATTGTAATGCATTTGAGTTATATTTTGTCTTCGCTTCCCTTATGATTTCGTCATTTGAAAATGTAGCTAGCGATCTTTGGTGCCAGGCATGAATTATACTTGACCCTTTGTTAGCTTTTCTCAGCCAAAGCTGCAAGGGAGACTATCTAATTTTACAGATTTCCTGGTTATATAACTTTCTAGGAGCATCTGTTTGCAGAAATTGCTGATGGTTGTGATGTTTCCCTCACTTCCCACACTCACTGTCTAGTTTATTTTATGAGCTTGCATATGAATCTAGCAACTAATTAGCAGTGACATGTATTAAAATAGAAAATGAGTTACAACTTTCAGGGCAGATCAGGAGAAGGTGGAGTTGAAATTTTTTTACACACAAAATAGTAGGTATGTGGAACAGGTAAAAACGATAGTGATGGAAACATATCCACGTGGTTTTTAAGAGGCTTTTCGAAAGACGTGAATATTCAGGGAATGGAAGGATATGGTTTATGTGGAGGCAGAAAAGATTTAAGCAACACATTCAAAATGCTGGAGGAACTCAGCAGACCAGGCACCTTCTATGGAATAACGTACAGTTGATGTTTCAGGCCGAGTCATTTTGTGTGTGTTGTTTGAATTTCCAGCAGTGGCAGATTTTCTCTTTTTTGCAGAAAAGATTTAGTTTGATTGAACATTGTGTTCACACAGATATTGTGGTCCTGTCCCTGTGTTGTCTACTAATTCTACATTTACTTCCCTTCTCATTTGGTTGAATGACAAAATAGTAAGAATGGATCAAACTAACACAAGGATAAAAAATAGTAAATCAGGGTTTATAATTTACACTGATTGAAAACATAATGAATTTCTTCATTCAACTTTCTTCACAGCTAGCTAAATACTGTGACAACTTATTAAAGAAATCTGCCAAAGGAATGACAGAAAATGAGGTTGAGGACAAACTGACTAGTTTCATTACAGTTTTCAAGTACATTGATGACAAAGATGTCTTTCAGAAAGTAAGTGGTAGTTATCTTTGATAAATCACGGAAGATTTAAGCAAACTATAAGAAAACAAGATTTTTCTGAATTCATAATCTGCACTGTGGAGAAATTTGCTTTTGTACTGAACAATTTGTACGTAGTGATTCATGTGGGATTTGGTGATCAGCACATTAAATAACAACAAAGTTGGTCTTGTAAGCAACTTAATGTCATTTATTTCTTGTAATTTCCCACCTTTGAGCTCAATTTTACTTGTTCTCCAATCTCAGTTCTATGCCAGAATGTTGGCGAAGCGATTGATACATGGTCTCTCTATGTCTATGGATTCAGAGGAAGCAATGATTAATAAACTCAAGGTTTGTAACATATCTGTCTAGATATATTGGACAAACATGACTTGTTAGAATTTAGAGACACATTGGGGGAGATGCCATAATCTGAGCAAATCACAAACTGCTAGAGGAACTCACCTGGGCCGGTTGGAAGACGTGCATGAGAATCAGGGAAAGAGTGATCCCTGCCAAGAGTAGAAAGGATGTGAGCGAAGATGTGATCGATGTTGTGAAACCATTGCAGCTGGCTGAAATGACAAAGGATGATGCGCTGAATGCAGGTGCTCCTGGTCAGGTGAAAGGTGAGGACCAAAGGAACTCTCTTTCTGTCCTGTCTGCAGGATGGTACAGTGAGAGTTCAAGTATGGGAAATGGAGGAAATATGAGTGAGGGTTTTATCAACCACAGTAGTGGGAAAGCCATGTTTCATGAGAAAGGAATTTCAGATGTGCTGGAATGAAAAGTTTAGTCTTGGGAACAGATATGATGGAGATAATGAAGCTGAGAAAGGGATGGTATTTGTATTAAAAAAAAACTGAGTGGTAGAAGAGGCAGTAAATGTCAGCAGATAGTTTGTTTCTTGAAGTGGATACAGGAGGCTCCAGCAAAGGAAGAAAGGTGTCAGAACTAGCCAAGTAAATTTGAGTGCACAGTCGAAGTTAACTGCAGAGGTGATAAAGCTGCAGATGGCAGCCATAATGCAAATGCAGTCAATGTAATGGAAACGGTGTTGGGAAGTGGCGTCAGAATAGGTTTGCAACTAGATCTAGTCCACATATCCAATGTGAAAACAAGCATCACTCAGGCCAATTTGAGTAGCTGCAGCAGAATGAAAGGAATCTAAAGAGAAGTTGTGCAGGGTAAGATTCTGAATGAGGGTGGAAGCTCATTGTGAAGATGAGACCGTGGGACCCAGGGAGTTGCCAGTTGACAAAGTGATGGAGGGCATGCAAAGTGTTCTGAATGTAAGTGGGAAGGGTCTCAACAAAGGTGAGACAGGATCAAGTTGAGGTCTGAAGTGATATGTTCAGTGGGGCAAGAGCAGGAGGAAACAATAGGCCAACCACAATAGTGCTGTTTGTGGATAATGAATAAGAGAAGGGATTGGAGGAATTAAATATGAATCTTTACCTGACATGAAAGGGCCTTTTAGTTTCCTGGATAAAGGGGAGGGAGGATATGAGGGTAAATGTCACACCTCCTACATTTGTAGGGGAAGGGAAAGAGTGTTTGGGGTGGATGTGAACCAAGGAGTCATGGAGAGGTCCCTGTGGATAGCAGAAAAAGGCAAGTGGGATCATAATTGTTGATGGTATCCATTTGCAGCTGGCAGAAATACAAAAGGATGATGTGCTGGATGTAGAGAGCGACCATCATTCTGCCTCTGTAGATGCTGCCTGACCCTCTGTGTTCCTCAAGCCATTTGTTTTTTGCTTTGTAAAATTGAGTTGCTTTCACAACTCTATTTCTTTTCAGACCTGAAACTGTAAATTCTAAAGATCTTTAACTAAACTAATTGATGCTACTCATTTTGAAATGTTGTAAATCTTTGTATTAATGTGAGCACAGAAAAATACAAAATTTGTGCATAATTGTGAATCATTTGTTAACTATTTTAAACCATAAATATGATTTAAAATGAAACAAATGTTTCAAAAGAAAATTTATTTTTCCAATTTTCAATTGGATATTCTGGAAAATGTATGTACCTTCCCTTGAAAACTTAAAAACTAGTTAAGTGCCAGAACACGTGAAGATGCATATGTCAGGATGCTCTTCATTAACATAAAGTGGTAGTCACAGCCCAGTCCATCACAGGCAAAGCTCTCCTCACCATAGAATACATTTAGATGGAGCACTGCCAAAAAGAAGCAGCATCCATCATCAAAGACTCTCACCATCCAGGCCATGGCCTCTTCTCAATAATACCATAGAGCAGGAAGTACCTTAGGCCCTAGGTCCCACACCACCAGGTTTAGGAATAGTTATTACCCAACAACTATCAGACTCCTGAACAAGCACGGATAACTTCAGTCACCACTACCCTGAACTGAATCTGTGACCTTTTGACTCACTTTTAAGGACTCTTTACAGTTTATGTTCTCGGTATTATTTTTTACTTGCACAGTTTGTCTTTTACTCACTGGTTATTTGCTAGGCTTTGTGTTTTTTTGTAAATTGTATTGTATTTACCTGTAAATGCCCGCAAGAAAACGAATATCAAGGTTGTATATGGTAATATATACCTGCTTCAATAATAGATTTACTTTGAACTTGAAGAACTTATGATTTCTGTTGTCATTAAATTTGCATTAGATTTATAACATTTCTTCTAAATCCTTGAATAATTTAAAGATGGTTTAAAAATTAATTGATCTTCAAAAGGAATGTTCTACAAAGTTAATATTTTCCCCCAGAAAATTACTTTAACCATTAATTTGGGTTGTTGTCAGAGGAAAGTGTTCTATGTAGCAGTGCATTAAACATTTTCAGTACTTTAAAAGAATTGGGATGAAATTGAACGTCTTGAAAGACATCTCAGGAAAAGTAGTCTGGATATGGTTGCATGTTATTTGATGTAAAAGCATTTATTTCTGCTATAACAAAAGCCTTTATTCATTTCATGCAGCAAGCCTGTGGATATGAGTTTACCAGCAAACTTCATAGGATGTACACTGATATGAATGTCAGTGCTGACCTCAATAACAAATTTACAGCCACTTTTTTAAGACAACAGGACACTGTCATAGATCTTGGAATCAGCTTTCAGATCTATGTTCTACAGGTAGGTTAGACTGCATGATAACCTTAATCTTCTACACCAGCCTTTCCAACTTCCTTTATGAAATAATTCACAGCCACTTGTAAAGCTTGTACAGTCACATATATTTTCCAACAGGAAAAACATTTAATACCTTATTGATTTATTTTGTTACAAATAAGGGATTGCACTGTGGATTCCTTGTCTGCTATTTGTTTTGTTGAGCATCAAAGAGAATAAATGTACAGTAGTCAGAAAAGGTCTTTTTTTTTAGCATTTTGCAAATCTGTTAGAAAATTAGATAATAACCAAGACTTGTGAGTTATATGTGACTTGTATATTAACAGACTTGTTGCATCCTCTTTATTTTTAATACTGAAGCACATTTTCATTTATTTTAGGCCGGTGCATGGCCACTGACACAAGCACCTTCATCTACATTTGCCATTCCTCAAGAATTGGAAAAGAGTGCACACTTGGTAGGTTAATAGATTGCTTTTCATTTGAAATTTTAAAATGGATTTAAATTGATGAACAAATTGTTTTTTTTTTCCATGCACTAGTAAATCTCTTTCATGATTGCTCATGTACAAGTTAGTTAGGCCTATCTGCTAAGCTGGCTTGTCCTTTTTAAAGACACTGTTATAACTGGGACAAAAGTGAGGCAGCAGAAAGGAAATGAACTAAGGAGTTCACTGCAGTGAATTGTGTACATTGGTCACCTAGGGGATGTTGTTATTGAGTTTAATGTTAGTGGCACAATTAAAACAACATGTTCTGTTTATTATTGCTATGTATACTATTTCCCCTGTGTCCTTCATGGGAGCAAGGAATTTCGTCGCACCTTGGCATTTATGAAAATAATCTCATCTAATATAGAAAATACTTGTACTTATTGGGTCAGACAGCATCTGTGGAGAAAGCAATGCTATTGAGAATTAAAGTTGAAAGCATTTTGTCAGAACTGGTTAAGTTGGAAAGCATACAAGTTTTTGGACTCAGAAAAAGTGGGAGAGGTGGAGAGAAGGAAGTATTTTGTTGCTATGTTGAATACAGCAAAGGAAGTGGACCAGCTTTGAGTTCATGATTTCCTGTCATTAAAAAGGAGTTCAAGAGTATATGTTGATATGAGGCATTGAATGTGGATTTGAGAAGTGTCAAATTGCTTGACATGTCATGGGTATACACTCCCACAGCTACATTTCTTTTCCCAGTCTAAAACCAAGGAAAGAGGTAAAAGTGTGAGAATGTGTTTTGGTCTGCACCTGGGCAACAAAAAGGAGAAAAACAAATCCATCTAAGTGAATAGAGTAACAGATACAAGGAAATCATGTTGAGATGGCGGGGGGGGGGGGGACTTCTTCAACCAATGAAAGGGGCACTAAATTAAACATTTCTGTACATTTTGTTAACCTGTTTTGTATGGTTTTGAGTATTGTTCTTGCAGTAACTATTACATTCTTGTCATCTCCTGGTTTGCCTTGTGTTTCATGCTGGTTTTAGGGAGATGTTTGGAAGTAAGTGGCTTATTGAAGCCCACATACTCTGCTTCTCTTATTTGGGTGGTTATGATTTTTGATGACTGCTAACAACATCTCCCTCCTATCCCCATCACCCCGACCTCTCAAGGCATTCATGAATGAATGGCAGTTATGAGGTTTTACATGGAGTACTAACATAGCCTGGCATATGGGTCACAAGTTCAAGTTCAGTGATTTTGTCCATGTCTGAATTAGACACAGAACAAATCAGGAGAGACCCTGGTCAGTGACTTACTGGTGAATATTAATTTTCCAATTCTTTCTCTTCTTATCAATATATTAAAACCCTTCATGATTTTCCCCCTTAACTTTTTCTCGAAGAGGAACAATCACAGTTTCCCTAAACTTCAATCTTAAGTGGCATCGTTCACCTTTGATTTGTGCTTCTGTGTCTTTTCTATGCCTGTGATGTACTTTCTAGAGATCTGGCATCATACTACTGCTGAGGTCAGACTTCTGTTTAACAAATTAATGCTTAGTGTAACTTCCTCCTTTTGCGAGTTATGCTAATATAAATCAGAGACTATATATACCTTTTTCACAGCTTCATAAATTTGTCCTGCTGTCTTCACACAGATTTCGCTGTTCCTTTACTACCTCCCCCAACCGCCTCCTACCCCTCTCTGAGAAAGGTACCTTTCAGTTTATATTGTCTCTTTTCATACTGCAGTACTGTGCAAAAGTCTTAGATATATCTATCTATCCCAAGATTTTTGTATAGTACTGTAGTAATTTTATGTATTGCACTGTCTGCTGTCACAAAACTAAATTTCATGGTGTGAATGATGATAAACCTGATTCTGATATGGGTTTCATTTGTAGACTGAGAGTGGAAAAGGGGGCAGGGGGAGGGGAATCATAGTTGGGAAAGGGGGAAGGGAGAGGGCAGGAAACAGGAAGCACCAGAGAGACATTCTGTAATGATCAATAAACCAATTGTTAGGAAATGACCTTGCCTGGTGACTCAGGGCTGGGTGTGTTTGCACCCACATCACACCCCACACCTGGCACTCCTTCTCTGCTATCTATCCCACACTCTCTCCTGCAGTACTTCATCCTCACCACTCCCAAAATCATTTGCTCCCACCAGATCTACAAACTCACTCCCTGCTCCATGTTGACATATACAGTACTGTGCAAAAGTCTTCGGCAACCTAGCCATATATGCGCCAAAGACTTTTGCACAGTACTATTCTTTTCTAATGAGCATCACAAAGAGTTCTAAAATTGTTCATACAGCAACTACTGGAAATCCTAGAGATGAACTATGGAAGAACCATGAGAAACACGAACAGCAAGTATTTGTTACAAATGGGAAGAATTAAAGCAGAAGATGAATTAAATGTTTCAAGAGTAATAGTATTGTATGTTATTGCAGCAGGAACAATATCATACAAAGACTACTTATCCATCTGCATTCTTTATACTTAGAAATTTAAATGTTTTGAGAGCATCACACACAAAATGCTGGTGGAATGCAGCAGGCCAGGCAGCATCTATAGGAAGAAGCAGTGTCGATGTTTTGGCCCAAGACCCTTCATCAGGACTAACTGAAAGTAAGAGATTTGAAAGGGGGGGGGGAAATCTGAAATGATAGGAGAAGACAGGAGGGGGAGGGATGAAGCCAAGAACTCGAAAGTTGGTTGGCAAAAGGGATACAGAGCTGGAGAAGAGAAAGGATCATGGGACAGGAGGCCTCGGGAGAAAGAAAGGGGGAGGGGAGCACCAGAGGGAGATGGAGAACAGGCAAAGAGTGATGGGCAGAGAGAGGAAAAAAAAGGAGGGGGGAATAAATAAATCTGGGATGGGGTAAGAAGAGGAGGAGGGACATTAACAGAAGTTTGAGAAATCAATGTTCATGCCATCAGGTTGGCGGCTACCCAGACGGTATATAAGACGGTATCCAACCTGAGTGTGGCTTCATCTTGACAGTAGAGGAGGCCCTGGATAGACATATCAGAATGGGAATGGGATGTGGAATTAAAATGTGTAGCCACTGGGAGATCCTGCTTTCTCTGGCAGACAGAGTGTAGGTGTTCAGTGAAACAGTCTCCCAGTCTGTGTCAAGTCTCACCAATATATAGAAGGCCGCACTGGGAGCACTGAATGCAGTATATTACACCAGCCGACTCACAGGTGAAGTGTCACCTCACCTGGAAGGACTGTCTGGGGCCCTGAATGGTGGTGAGGGAGGAAGTGTAAGGGCAGGTGTAGCACTTGTTCCACTTACAATGATAAATGCCAAGAGGGAGATTGGTGGGAATGGATGGGGGGGACGAGTGGACAAGGGAGTTACGTAGGGAACGATCCCTGTGGAAAGCAGAGGGGGGAGGGAAAGATGTGCTTGGTAGTGGGATCCTGTTGGAGGTGGCAGAAGTTACGGAGAATTATACTTTGGACCCGGAGGCTAGGGGCCCCAGACAGTCCTTCCAGGTGAGGCGACACTTCACCTGTGAGACGGCTGGTGTGATATATTGCATCCAGTGCTCCCAGTGTGGCCTTTTATATATTGGTGAGACCCGATGCAGACTGGGAGACTGTTTCGCTGAATACCTACGCTCTGTCCACCAGAGAAAGCAGGATCTCCCAGTTGCCACACATTTTAATTCCACATCCCATTCCCATTTGGATATGTTTATCCATGGCCTCCTCTGCTGTCAAGATGAAGCCACACTCAGGTTGGAGGAACAACACCTTATATTCCATCTGGGTAGCCTCCAACCTGATGGCATGAACATTGATTTCTCTAATTTCCATTAATGCCCCCCTCCCCTTCTTACCCCATCCCATATTTATTTATTTTCCCCCTCCTTTTTTTTCTCTCTGCCCATCACTCTTTGCCTGTTCTCCATCTCCCTCTGGTGCTCCCCCCCCCCCCCCCTTTTTTTCTCCCTAGGCCTCCTGTCCCATGATCCTCTCCCTTCTCCAGCTGAGTATCCCTTTTGCCAACCAACTTTCGAGCTCTTGGCTTCATCCCTCCCCCTCCTGTCTTCTATCATTTTGGATTTCCCTCCTCCCCCTCCTACTTTTAAATCTCTTACTATCTTTTCTTTCAGTTAGTCCTGACGAAGGGTATCGGCCAGAAATGTCAACACTACTTCTCACTATAGATGCTGCCTGGCCTGCTGTGTTCCACCAGCATTTTGTGTGCGTTGCTTGAATTACCAGCATCTTCAGATTTCCTCATGTCTGCATTTTCAGAGCATGGTGCTGTTGCAAGTGGCTAATAGATATCTATTGTAATAGATATTTAAGGCGTTTTCCATTTTGCGTGAAGGAGTAGATCATATTAGGATTTCTTAATTTCAGTGTAAGTTACTCTGTAACAGTGGACTCAGACTTCTGAAGATAGAGCTATACAGTCGGCCCTCCTTATTCACAGATTCAACCATCCGCAGATTGGGAAAACCTGGAAATTCTGTCTCCAGCACTTGTTGTTTGAGCATGTACAGACTTTTTTTCTTGTCATTATTCCCTAAACTATACAGTATAACAACTATTTACATAGCATTTACATTGTATTAGGTATTATAAGTAATCTAGAGATGATTTAAAGTATACGGGAGGATGTGTGTAGGTTACTGCAGATCGGGATCAAAACAAAACGGAAATTCTCTTAGTCGGAACGTGTACATCCGGTATTATTTAGCATCAGTTAGTCAAACATTTGTCTTAGTATATGGTATATATTTTACCTTTCTGTGCATATAAAACACTTAAGAAATGTATGTATTTCAATAATTAAGCCACTGCGTTGCTTGGTAATAATTGTAGCTTTCATCGGGGCAGGGGCTTTCACATTCTCACTTTATCCTTTAAAATTGTTCGGATCGTTGACGAACACATCCAATGAGCAATGGCGTTTTTCCATTCGCTTTATTATTTTTACTTTGTTTTCAATCGTGATCGGTTTCCATCAACGGAACAGAAACAGCAGCAGCCACAGGCAGCAGGTCCCAAGCTCTGCCAGGTCCTAAAGTCTACCGCACTGAGACAAGTTAAATAAGGGACTTGAGCATCCACATTGTTTGGTATCCGCAGGGAGTCCTGGAACCAATCACCCGCAGATAAGGAGGGCTGACTGTATTTCAAAAAATTGTGCATCACCAGAGTGACTAGAGCAAACTTTATTACTATACACAACTTAATTTCGTGAAGTCTGATCCAAGTTGTGGTATAGTTCTCTCTCAGAGGTTTATTTCCCTGGCAATCCTTTACTGCAGTTATGTTGTCATCTCCAAGCTTTATCATCACTGGAAAAAGGTCATTGGAGTCAAGTTTTGAAATGCTCTGGTATAATTCTTCCCTTGCAGTTTGAATTGTTTTACAATCAACACTTCAGTGGACGGAAGCTTACCTGGCTGCACTACCTTTGTACAGGTAAGAATATTCTGTGTGACATTCCAACCTCTCCAAAATCCTCCTTTTTCTACTTCTAGAAGGAAAATAAATCTGGACCTAGGTAGATTTGGGTTACTCTTCGTCAATTATATTCTGATTTCATAACTCAGGACCGAAATAAAACTTGGTCAGTTCAGTTAAGTACATGCATTTGTGTCTCCAAACTATTTCTATTCAATTACATAACACATATAATTTAAAAAGAGACAGTTCAGATTTACAGCATTATTTTGTGTAGTGTGTAACTTTGGAAAGACTTTATTCCCATTAAATTATCGTGTAATTTTTGCAGAAGAAAAGTAGAAATTGCAGCAAAATCTGAACATTTGCACCTTCTTTGCCATTTATCTGAGCACTGCTTCTGTCAATATCTAAATGTTTATCTGTCTGCTTTGTATATATTTAGCAACTGAACCCAATTTGAATAGTGCTCATAAGGATTCACCACCCTTTGGATGGCAAAACTTGTTCATTTACAGTATCCTCTATATTTTTTCTATTTAATTTTAAACCCTGCTAAAGAAGTGTTTTATCCTTTGGTTTATCCCGGCTTATTACTTGTCAAAACTGACAAGTTTATTTTAATATAGTTAAGGTTGGTGGTGTATTTTTAATCATTTTCTAAACTGGTCATGGAAATACAAGTTTTTAGCCAATTTGCCCAGTATCCTTCAAAGTCATGATGCCAGACCAAACTAATCTCCATTTCCAGCCTGTTCATATGCTTGTCTGAATGCTGCTTTATTATTGCTGTTGTATCTCCTTCAGACACTGACCACTTCTCATGCAATCTGTTGCAGCAGCTATGATGCTGTATACTTTTTTAATACTGAAAAACATGTTACTCTGTGTAAAATAGCACTGGCAAATAGCCTCACGCATTTGTAGAAAACACTGTGATCTTGTAAAATGTGAAATTGGCTATTCAGGAACATAGTGGAACAGTGCTTCAAAAAGAAGCTTATGAGATAATTAGGAGAGGAAAAAAAATAGAGAACTTTGGAAAAAGAGTAATATGCAGTAAATATCAAATTCAGACTGACTTCAGTTTTCTGTCCCATTGCATACATGCTCTTATGTAAAAGTACTAATCAGTTGCTTCCTAATCATGCCATTTGGTGTAATTGTGCTGGTAATCTTGTGGGTTTGTATTTTTAGTTTAAGTAATTGGATGAAATTGAAATGCATTTTAACAGTTATATGAACACAGTAATTGCACATTTCATTTTTCTTTCCTTTTTTTTCATTGGGTGGAAAAGGAGAAGTAAAAATGAACTATTTATCAAAGCCTTACGTGGCTATGGTCACTACATACCAAATGGCGGTGTTGCTAGCATTTAACAACAGTGAAATCGTCAGCTACAAGGAGCTCCAAGACAGCACACAGATGAATGACAAAGAACTTAGCAAAACCATTAAATCATTGCTTGACGTAAAAATGATCAACCATGACTGTAGCAAGGCAAGTATGTTGATGAAATACTGGTAATATGGTTAAGAATCTTGATGCAGAATGATGCTCTTATTTTTGTATTGTTTGGGGCATATTCTTGTATAATCACCCCTCCACATTAATTTTAAATGATGAGAATACTTCGAAGTGTGTGCAAAATGGGAGGCTTTAGGGGAATGATCAAACCTAAATTAATCAATGAATAAATTAATTAATTCATTTTCAGTTTAGTTGTTCAGTTCCAGAGACAATTTGGAATGAGGTTTTAACAGGAAAGGGAGTAAGTATAATGCACCAGTTCATGGATGAACAGACAAGTCAGGAAGATCTCAGGTATGAGATTGGAATTCTGTTGAGTTGTAGGAAGAGTGCTTTGAGTGTTCCCAGATTCCTGAGGTTGTGTAAGGAAGTAATCTAAGATGTAGTATCTTAATTATTCTGTGACCCTGCTGGCAGTAGCAAGCTTGTGAATGTTGGGCCATGTTATCAAAGACTTCAGTGTTATTTTTTCATGACAGATTAGCATTGCTGTCATTCAAATTACAGTGAATGTTGAGCGAAACAGTACTTACACATAGAGAAGGGAAGCCAGTAACCTGTGATAGGCTCTGTAAGTAAAGTTTAATGAAGCATAGACAAAATCAGCCACAAGGTAAGCAGAGATTTGCAATTAAGTTCAAAACAGAAAGGTAAATCTTTAGGTTTCTTTGTCTCAACAAGTATCTTGAGAAAATGCTGCTCAGGAGAAAATTTACTTGCAATCATGCAGCCTCTTAATTTAGAAAGTCATGTTAGTGTATTTTCTTTCTGCAGGAAGATATTGACTTGGATTCAATTTTCTCTTTGAACATGGTTTTCAGCAGTAAAAGGACAAAGTTTAAAATTACAACCTCCATGCAAAAAGATACACCCCAAGTAAGATTTTTGTTGTCTTGAATGGGCACCTTTCATAGAGTTATTATATGCTTGAAACTAATCATAAAAGTGGAAGCATTATTTTTCAGCTTCAATTGTCATAGCAACAGGCCCTCCTGCCACTATGTTGAAGTAGGCCATCAGGTATCCATCAGTACTGATCCCTATTTGCCAGCACTCGGTCCATTGCCTCTCTGCCTTGGTTATTCAACTGCTTATCTGGATACTTAATGTGTGAAGGTTTCCTTCCACCATTTCTCAGGCAAGGCATGGTCATAATGGCTTTGACATTGCATCCATCCTCTGGGTGAAAAAAATTCCTCAGATCCCCTCCATCCCCTTAAATTAATTCAATGCCCACTAGTTTTTGGGTTTTTTTGAGTATTTTTCCTGTTAGCTACTTCAACAGTGCTCTTTCTTCAATGTGCTCTCCTCCAAGGGAAAACAAACACTATCTATCCATTCTTCTTCAGAACTGAAAAACTCCATTCCAACCAGTGTCTTGGTAAATCTTCACTTCACGCTGTCCACGTTAATCTCATATCAGAGTGACACACAGAAATCTAGCTGTATGCTGCCCAGTGTTTTCTCCCCTAGAGTTTTACAGTAAGCTCCCAGCTTTTGTGTTTTCTATCCTATATAATTGGACACAGGAATCCCTTTTGTCTGTTTCAGTTATTTCTCTACCTATGGAATCCTTGAATTTGTACAACAGGATCCCTCAGTTTTTTCATAATCCTTAGGGTCCTACCTCTGTGTATGTAGTACGCCTATTTATCAACTCATAATAAATCACTTCACATGCATCAGTATTAAATTCCACTTGTCATTACTCTGACCATCATACCAATTGATCAGTGTCATCCTGTAGACTACAACTATCCTCCTCACTATCAATACTGTTCACCAATGTTGTGTCATTTCCAAACTGTTGAATCAATATCCAACATATCATTCCAGTTAGCAGCAACTCATTATGTAAATAATAATTGTCTGTGATCTTCGTCCATTTACTGTTATTATGATTCCATGTGTTATATTTCTGAATCTTCACTTTCTTGATGTAATTGTTCTTCTGCTTTATGTTTAGAATGTTTTTTGTACTGTCCCTAAGATTGAATAATGTTTTAGAAGTTTTCACATAGCTTCTTTATTTTATGCACCGTATTTCTTTATCAATAAAACCAAAGAATATGTTCTTTCATTGTCATATTTTGGGTATTTTACCTTCAGTTTTCTACTCTTACTTGAAAGCACTACTTCATTCTTCTTGCCGAAGTTTATAATTTTGACAGCTTCCATTATATTTTCCCACTCTGCTGCTTCAGGAAGTCTGTTAATAACCTCATAGTCGACTACAGTTCCAACTTAGGTGTCAAGTTTTGAACGTAACACCTGCTCTGAATTTTTGTCCATCAATATATCTCAGACAGGGAACCAGTCTAATTTCTGGAGAGCACAGCTGTATATTTCTCTCCAGTTGTAAAATAATTGTTGAATATCATCTTCTGCATGGCCAGTTTCATGGATTAAGGGGGAATGGTGTTCTGGTGAGAAGTGTGATATCTGTTGAAAGCTGCTATGACTTGGTTCATGATATTTTGTTCTCTTTTTGCATGTCTAATTAAAGGAGCAGTACATTTATCCAATATGCCTCTTAATGTCTTGTAGGTGGCTGGTTTTCAAAGAACTATAATTAAATCTTTACTTAATTTTTGGTGTCCAGTTCTATTTTTAATTGAGTCATCATTGTGGATGATTGCATTTTGAGCTGAATGAGTCACAAATAGAATAGATGTGATGTTTCAAACAAAATTATATGATAGTTCTGAGAGGTAATAGTTTCTCCTTTTTAAGAAAAGATATAAAGCAGGGGTTCCCAATCTGGGGGCCACAGACCCCTTGGTTAATGGTAAATATGGTATAAAAAAGGTTGGGAACCCCTGATATAAAGGGTGACCTGAGAAACTCAACTTTGCAATCGTTTGCAAATGTAGCCTGTTCTTGTCGTACATTATTTCCTGGAGTGAGAACATGAAACTGTCCAAATGAATTGGAACAGGAATCCTAAAAGTTACAAAGGATGGTTCTTGAACATGGCGAATGAAAGTTGTTAATCAGTAGCAGTGTGTGGAGACTAGTCCACAATGATAGGAGAATCTTTTCTTCATTTGCTACAATTGAAACAATAACTGATGAGATTAACAAACAAGAGAAAAAATGCAGCAGTACAATGCAATACATAATAATGAAAAAACTGATTTGCAATAAATGTCTATATATATTAAATAGTTAAATAAGTAGTGCAAAAAATAGAAATAAAAAGTAGTGAGGTAGTGTTCATGGGTTTAATGTCCATTCAGAAATCGGATGGCAGAGGGGAAAAAGCTGTTCCTGAATTGTTGAGTATGTGCCTTCAGGCTTCTGTTCCTCCTTCTTCATGGTAGCAATGAGAAGAGGGCATGTCCTATATGATGGGAGTCCTTACTGACCACCTTTTTGAGCACCACTCCTTGAAGACATCCTGAATACTTTGAAGGCTTGTACCCATGATGGAGCTGACTAATTTTACAACTCTCCGCAGCTTACTTCAATCCGTGCAATAGTCCCCCCACTGCCCCCAATATCAGACAGTGATGCAGCCGGTTAGAATGGTCTCCACAGTACATCTGTAGAAATTTGCAAATGTTTTTGGTGATAGACCAAATCACTCCAAATGAGATATAGCTGCTGTCTTGTCGTCTTTATAGTTGCATCGATATGTTGGGTTCAAGTTAGGTTCTCAGAGATATTGACATCCAGGAACTTGAAACTGCTCACTCTTTCCACTTCTGATCCCTCTATGAGGACTGGTGTTTCTTGTCTTACCCTTTCTGGACTCCACAGTCAGTACTTTGGTCTTACTGACATTAAGTGTAAGGTTGTTGCTGCAGCATCACTCAACTTGCTGGTATATCTCACTCCTGTACACCCTCTCGTCACCATCTGAGATTCTGCCAACAATGGTTGTGTCATCAGCAAATTTATAGGTGGTATTTGAGCTGTGTCTTGCCATACAGTCATGGGTGCAGAGAGTAGACCAGCAGGCTAAGCACACACCCCTGAGGTGCGCCAGTGTTGATTGTCAGCACTAAGTTTTATACTGGTTTGTTTTTGAATTTTTAGTTAATTATTCATTAAGTACAGCTATACAGAACATTTAGGATCCCTGTGTTGAAATTTTGTACAGATTATAAATCACACATCAGAAGTCTGTTGAAACAGCTATATTGGGTTTCTCTTATTTTTTCATTACTTAAAGGAGATGGAACAAACTAGAAGTGCGGTCGATGAGGACAGGAAAATGTATCTGCAGGCTGCTATAGTGCGCATCATGAAAGCACGTAAAGTGCTCCGACACAATGCACTTATTCAAGAGGTAATGGTTAACTGTTTGTAGGTTTCCAGTGAGTAAGTAAAACCCACCTATGTATTTCATGTCTAGATTAATCAAAAATATTTGCTCTTTGGTGATTTGAAGTACATTTTGTGCAGCAACTAAAATGGACTAGAATGCAGTCCTTTCATTTCAGGTCCAAGGCTTGTAATTAAATATAGTTGATAAAGTGAAAGTCTCCTTTAGTCTACACAAGCAAGTTCAAGTAAGATTACTTTGAACAGCCTTAACTAAGTTCCTGCTTAGTCTGTGTGTGCAACAAAGTAACACCAAATGTATAATTGGAAATTCTATTTAAAAAATTCATTGTTTGATAAAAGGAATAATATGCTCATTCAGCATTTTCTAAATAAGCCCAAGAAGGACTTGTTGATAAGGTGACAAAAGTAGAAAAATATTGCCATTGCAATAGCATCCTTCATCTTCAGTATGCAATTGGTAAATTGGTTCATTATTGTCATGTGTATGAGGTACAGTGAAAAGATCTTTTGCATACTATCCATGCATCTCATCAGTACATCGAGATAGCACAAGGGAAAGGCAAGAGCAGAATGAAGAATATAATGTTACAATTACAGAGAAAGTGCAGGCAGAAAATGCAAAATCCTGTGGACATCAGATTTAAATGATAGCCAGTCCCCTTCTCATGTAATCATGTCTCCTCAATTTAGACATTCCCACTTACGGAAGTATCTCATTATTTACCCTGTGATGCTCCCTTGTGATCTCATGTTTCAATAAGATAACCCCTTATTCTCTGAACTCCCAAAGAATACCCTCACCTGTTAATGTCAAATATAGTAAATATATTTGGTTTTATCACTTTCTCTGCCAGTGGTAAGCAAAATCCTTGCTCCCAAAATATTCCCTTTAAGGATCCTGCTTCTTACCTTAAAACTATGCCACCCTGTGGATGCTCTGAATATGGGAAAACAATCTTGACAATCTACCCAATCCATGTCTCTTATAATCTTGTGTACCCTAATCAGGTTACCACTCAGCCTCCTTTGCTCCAGCAAATAGCAGTTGTTTAGTGTGATCTTCACTGTCAGTGTCATTCCAAGGAAGTGTTTACTTAGGTAGTCGAAGGGAAATGAAGACTGCATTTCAATGTTTTAAAAAAAAGTCATCATAGGTGTTTCACTCAAGTGCCATTATGCTCATGCAAGGAAATGTAGGGGTTTTACTCCATTTTATGCCCAACTTAGAAAGGACTTGGAGTAAGAAATGCCTCGCCAATGTGGGCTGACTCTTTCACAATCTAAAAAATGATTGAATTCAACCTTGATTCAGCACTTGAAAAACTGGTTGTTCCTGTAAATTTCAGTCCAGAAAAACTTAAAACAAGATTTAGGTGGATAGTTCATCTTGTACATAGTTCATAATTGTACATAGCGCTGTCCTTTGGATGAGATGTTAAGCTGAACCCTGAGATATCCCTGTGAGTGAGCATAACTACTGATTAGGTCAATGGCACAAATTAGTAATAATCGTGAATAAAATGGCATGTTTCCAGTATCTCAGCCCATATTTATTCCTGGAAAAACATCACTAAAACAGATTGTGGGCATCATATCAATGTTGGTATGAGAGCTTGTGCACATTATCTCCTGCCAAGTTTTGCAATATTACAACCATGCCTACACTTAAAAAGGACTTCATTCATTGTAAAGCTGTTCGAATTATCATGGGGATTCATAGAGAATTGGAATTAGTGTAAGTAGACTCTCGACTCCTGAACCCTGTTCAATCACACATTGAGAACATGGCTGATTTAAGCATACACGGGAGGCTTTTCATAGAATGTAGTCGTTCTTTCAATAGTATGCAATGGAATGGTATATATACATCTGTTATGTGAAGGAAATGTACACCTGAAAAGATGTTGAATGTATGCAGCCAGTGAGTTAATATTTTAAACAGAAAGGACAATTAAGTGTATAAGATTTTTTTTGTTCCAGCATTAATCAGATTCAGTTTGTTTTCATTTTCCTTTCCACTGCCCTCAGAGATTATATTTCTCAATTATCTGTTTTAAAGACTTCTTAATATGTGTTCACTTTTCAACAGGTAATAAGCCAATCAAGAGCAAGATTCAATCCTAGTATCAGCATGATCAAGAAATGCATTGAAGTCCTCATTGACAAACAATATATTGAGCGTAGCCAGGCCTCGGCAGACGAGTACAGTTATGTAGCTTGATCCAAACTGTTGGCATTTGGCTTTGTCTGAGTATGGTGCAAAGACCTGCTGTGTCACTGTTTGATGTGTTCCTGTGAAATGAAGCAGAGCTGTGCCTCCACCAGGTTTTTCAACCCACCACCTGGCAGTCCTTTCTCTGCTGTTTACAATCTAACCAGTGCCACATCGCAAGTGTCAATGCCGATAGATCTCCCAACTCATGTCATCACAACATTAGAGTAAAGTGGGAATATTCTGGGTGCCATGTTAATCTCACCGGTTCAGTTGATATATTTTAAAAGATAATTTAAAATTAAACTGTAATAAGGCAAATAATTGTGTTTACACTGTAAATTTTGCATCCAATATTGCATATAGCAAACATGGCACTGTTACTTCACAAATAAAGCCTGTATTCTACCTGGGATTTATCTAGGTTTCAATGAAGTAGACCATTACACCAGTGTACTCTGCATATCACCCAGATGAGCAGATCTATGTACTTCATAAATACTGAGATTTTCCTGAACTGTCACTACAGGACCATCATGAGGAATGTCTGAACTGGTTTGCACTTCCATTAAAGGGATTTTTGTCCGGTTGATTTCTTTCAGTGTTTCTCGTGTGCATTGATGATTGTCATAAATCCTCCAAGCCTTAATTCTTTAACCTGGATGCTGCAGTGTTTTTTTTTGTGGAGGGAGGGAATGTTTTGTGAACCTGTCAAAAAGGTCATGTCTTTAATAATATTTTCATTTTTCTGCCTGAATTTTATCCAACGTGATACGATGTCAAAGTCCAAGACATTTGAAAATCTGACTTAAATTTATTTGGAAATTGATTTTTACAGAACAAATTCCATCACAGAGCAGTAATGAAAAACTGTTGACCTTTGCTGCTATTGACCCACCATGGTAGGCTCTCATCCCCCAGAAAAAATATACATGTAAACAACCGCACACCCTGCCCAATGTCTTGCTTCACTAGGTATGACTTCTAAGAAGCAATTAACATGGAAATCTGTCTTTCACTGGTAATCCCCATTTGGTCACAGTTGTTCAACCATTATACAAACTACCCACGAGAATGATCCTGTCACAGCTTTTCTGATCTGATTTGTATTTAGCAACAACAGACTTATTTTTGGGAAAAATATCTGTCAGTAAATCTAACTGACAAATTATAGATATCTATTATTAGCACCCCAAGATGTTTAAGTCAGGAACTTGCATAAAATTATTTTAAAGTGTTAACTTAAGTGATGAATTAAATCAGATGACTGGTTTGTTAATGAACTAGTAGTTTGAAGTTTTTGCACACTTTGAGATCTTCATGGTGTTCACAATTGCAGCTTTTTAAGAAGATTGGCTGTCTCCATTCTTACCAGTGGTATCTTTAAAAGCTTATTTATTTTTTAACTCTTTGGTGTGTCATTGTATTACCAGTAGCCAAGTGCAGCTGGAATAGTGGGGAATAAAACTGTTAAACTGCAGTTTGAGTTTTGGCTGTTCTTGCCCTTTGGTAAAATATTTTTACTACAATCATAATTTAAAAAATCTGAATGTAATATTTTGCTTTTCAAAGTATGCATAGTAATACTAATAAAAGCCCATTGAGTTAAAAGGTTAACTTTCAGTGTCCTGTCCCATTTTCCCCTAGCAGCACGACCCTCCTTCCCCATTCAAGTATTAAAATGCTGGAAGGCAGTGCTGTGCAGGATTCTATGGCTCTGTTTACCTGTATCCTTCAATTGGCTTTGTTCCAGTATAAAATTATCAGTAAAAAAAGAAAGAAGAGTTGCCTACCACCAGAAGGCAGGAGTCTACATTATGTTCTAAAACTTTTTTCTTTGTGTCCAGTGTTTTGACTATATTGCAATATCCCTTTTGCAATAGTCAAAGTAGGTCACAATAAACTCCAAAATGTAGTTTCTCTGCACAATCACTCTTGGAAGGCTGGAAGTGGAGCAAAGCAAGAAATCCATTAACTTCACTTCCTCTGTTAATGCCTCTCAACAAACTTCAAAACTAGTGACAAATTCTGTACCAGGGACATTCCAGAAGATTCAAGGACCTTTCCTTACCCCCAGCTTCATGTTTGCTCAGTGATGATTCCTGCCAGCTTCAGGTGAGGAATTGTCTTCTTGTATGCAAAGAATGCACAAGGCTCCAAGTGCCAGGTATCCCTGCTTCCCCAACCACCACTCCTGGTCCTAATCAAGCTCCCAATTAAAAATGATCCATTGCATTACAATTTCTTCAAAAAACCTGAAAGGAATTAGAGTTCAGTGGCTGCAGAGCTGGATGATATTTTTGTACAGATCACTGTTTTTGTAAAACAAATTTTTTTGTTGCTGTCATTTGACATGCACGTCATTGTCTGATTTGTAGAATTTTGTTTAATGTTATCCAGTCATAGTGAAGATTGGAAAAATTACATAACATAAACTTTTTATTTCCAAGTTGGGTTGTTATTTCTTTAGTTGTATGGATTTGGTAGATTTCAATCACCGAGCAGATGCTTTTTTTGTTTGCTTTCAAACTAAACAAAGGCATACCCCCTCATGTCTTAGATGAATGTCTTTGTAGGCAGTGAAGAATTGGAAATCCACCTTAATTTAAAGGTACCAAAATCCTCAGGATATTTTAATACAACTTTAATGATGAAATGATTCCTCAGACCTGTAAATGGAAGGATTTCTTTTTTCAATTGTATTACAGTAATTCAAAATCTTTTAGTGGTTTGCTTCCATTTGCCTACCTGGTGATATGAATCTACGACTTTTCAAAACAAAGGATCCCTTTGTATTGAGACAAAGTGGATTCAGCTCAGCAAGCTGGGACCATCATTCAAAGATGGCAAACTCATAGACAACATACTGACTGATGTTTATAATTAATGCAGCTACATACTTGCATTTCCAGTTAATTCAGTTCCTTACATGTTTTGATGACTGGATATTTTTAATGGAGGTGTGAAATACATTTCATTCTTCCATCCTTAAGCAACAATTTTTCTTGCATTCAGGGTGTGTGAGGTGTCTACACCCAAGTGAAAGGTGTCTTATTTCATAATAACTACCAGTATTCTGAGCATTCAGGAATAAGTAGCTGTTTTGCTATTTGAGCTATCTATTTTTCATCTTGCTGAAGAACAACAACATATGAAGTTCAGACTGGGAATTCATGGATGTTCCTGAGGTATTATGATAACCAATGCCAAATTATGTTTTGGGTTGAAATGTTTCAGAATTGAAGTAGTTTTAAAAATTACTGTGGCTGAATAAACTTAGAATTTGAGGTGAAAAGTTCCTTTGCTTTAATAATGTCATTGGCATTGTGAGGGAAACCATTGCCATGCACAAAAAAGCTCAGAATACTTCTGGGTGAGTTTATGATATCGTTTTCATTGGTGGAGCTCAGATGCAGCAGTTGAAGGCAACAAAAAGTTTGCCTTCAATCTGAAAGGAAGAAGTCCTGGATATGGTTCTCTGAGCATTTCTTCTGGAAATGCACGTTAGAAAAAAAGATAAGAGTGGATAATCATGATCCAATTGGCTTTGAAGTCTGCAGCTGAATATCCTGACAGTTCACCTACACATGGCAAATAGGCCTGGTTGTGTGCAATAGGAATGCTATTGACATCAATTGAACAATACTTAGCCAACTAAATGGAATAATTAGTCAATGCTCAACTATCAGAAATACATAGGAAAGACAATCTCAATTCCCTGGTACATCCCACTTTACAGTTAGCTGAACTGCAATGTTTGTGATGTATATTTGCAAAATGAGATTTTACTTTGATTATAATGTTCCTGCATATTCATCTGTAATTCTTTGTTATTTTGTGTCAGTGACCACATCTTAAGTACTTTATTTGTGTTAAATCAGTTTTAGACATCCTTATGTGAAAAGTATAGTATATGAACAAAGTCCTTTCTAATGGTTGTTTTGTTTTTACTGATGGTACTAACATCTGTATTTTTAATACAGGAAATGATGAATATGAAGACGTTGTTGAATCTCCAACATTATAGGGATTAGTTAATATAGCATTAGAATCCAAACTTCTTCAAGATAGGGCAAAGATGAGGTACTGGAGGAACTCAGCAGGTCATGTAGCATCTGTGGAGGAAAGTGGGCAGTTGATATTTGTTAAGATGAAGGGTCTTGATCTAGAAAGTCCACTTGCCATTTCACTCCACAGGTGCTGCCTAAGCCACTAATTTTTTTAAATTGTATTTGCTCCATGTTCCAGAATCTGCAGTTTATTGCATCTCCGTTATTTGAAGAGGAATATTTTTTCAAATACTTTTTGTCAACATCCCAGCATCCTTTGAGTTGCACTCCCAAACAGTACACCTTCCTTCCCTTCTGGTACCTTATCACAATGGCTTATTTCCATCGCTGAGAGAGAAAAAAAAACAAGGATAGTCAACTTATTGTATTGTTGAACTCCTTACAATGAGCCAGTTCTGGCCAAAAATATTGCTGCTAAATGCTTGCTGGTCTGAGGCTAATCAGAAGTTGAGCTGATTTATCTGTTCATCTGATGCTAAACTAAGAACGTAAAAGCAGCTGCAGTGCCCAAATGCAAACCAATTCTTTTATGCCAATGTTTGCCTTACTTGACATCAACTAAGTTAGCTCAAGAGTAAAACCTGAGTTGCATTAACTAATCATGCAATGTATTTTTGGGATGCCTCAAAACATTTTAAAAGTTGACAAAAGCTTGGCTGTTACATTGTTTGATAGCAGTTTATCGATGATAAACTTGTGCGAGTGCACAGCTCTAAGAGGAACATAGTAACACATATCATGATTACTGTTCAGTGTGTCTTTTACAAGGTACAGTTTTATGGTATTGGTAGCAAAAACTGATGGAACAAACCACAAATGGTAAAATTGTATCATTTCTTAATGCATGTACATTATGAAAATCAAATTAAAGTTTGTTTTATTTTGTTATGGCTATTCTAGTGAATTATAAATGATATTCTTATGAAGTGCCATTTAGCCACTCTGCAGTAAGTCATGCTGCCTTATCCAGTGATGATCAAGTTTACAAAAGTTTGTAACCTAATAGTGTGCTACAGATTTCCTCAAGAATTAATATCCAATAATGTGCTTATTCATATAGTCCCCATGGGTCCAAAGCAATATTTTCATAGAGGTAGCTTATAGAATGTGACAGACTTCTTTAAGGAATATAATGTATAGAATTATGAAAATATAATCAAATATATTAAGTTATATTTATAGATATCTATCCACATCTATATATAAATAAATAAAATCGGAAAGCAGCAAAGTCATCCAAAACCATGAAATCAATTTAAGTGTTTGCTAATAGTGTACAGCAGTTCCTCTCTGTTGTTAGCTTACTTTAACAAAATGGATATGAATTCACAGAGAAGCTCTTCTTTCTTCTTACAGAAACATCTGCATGATGATAGAATTGGGAACATAAAATAATATCCAATCCACACCATTAACTTTTATTCCTGACCATTAATCCACAACTTTTCCTGAATATTGTGCTAATATGTTTGCAACATCAGTATCTTAAGAAAGAAATACAGCTTAAAGTCAAGATAGCATGAGAATAAATTATTCAGGCCAGATTAGAGATTGTGTTCTGGTATAAGAAAAGACGTGGCATTTCCAAGTTTGTTTAATTTTATTTACAAGCATATTCTTCAAATCATCATGGCCCAGACCTTCCTCACAAACAGGTTGAGTTTACCTGATAAAGTAAGTCTTTGATTTGTGTACATTCATTGCCAAACAATGGGAGTTGCAAACCGATTCTTGATGCAAAATTCATTGTTTCTTATGTTTGGTGCTGTGTACATCCAAGTATCAAAGCTGAGGCATACTGTGATATACTGGTTGGCGTTCATGAACCGATTTGCTTCAACACGGGTTGGAGGGTTGTGGATATAACGAAGTAAAATTGCATTTAAAATCACTTTAGTTTTCAAATCCAGTAAGTACATGCGTGTGAGATTTCTGTATTACAATTATGTAGTGAATTTGTAACGGTCTTCAAAAATCCTTGGGCTGCAGAATCGACAATGGCCACAAGAGGGAGAGGTTCAAAAGTAGCAAGTAAACAATTACAATGGGAGAAATCTGATTTTAATTTTAATTTTTTTCCTCTCATCAATGTTTCTTGATATGCAGAGTTCTTCGAGTAGATTGTATAATGCTCCGGATTCCAGTATTTGCTGTCTTTTATGCCTCCAGAGGTTTAAAAGGAATTGCCATATCAGATCAGTGACAGCATCATCTAATTATTTTTGTTGATTCAAGTGCTCTGAGATGTATGGTTGTACATAACTAAGTGTGTTACAAGGATTAAGTTCTAGCATCAGTAATTTACCTACCTGAATGAAGAGCACTTGCAAACATGTAGTTACAAGATGCACATATATAATCCCAAACATGATTTTCCCGAAGGCCAGCGCTGTCAGGTTTATCAGCTGATATAACATAATAACCGTGAGATTCAACTGGATTCTTGTAACTGTATTTTTATTGTTCAGTAACAAAGGACATTTTGAAAAGTTAATGAACCAATTGCCTCTTCCCATACCTTCCCAACTGCTGCCACCGTCACAAACCCTGAATTCTAAATCCTCTTCCATTATCGTTTCTTCTTGCCATTACTTCAGTTTACACTGCTCTATTTTGCACCGTGCTTCTTGTGCTCATCACTGTCATTGTTGTACATATTTACCATGAGCATGCAAACTACTCTATGAGCTTCATGCAAGCAAGGAAGTTCATTGCACTCTGCTGTAAAAGAGAATAAACTAATCTGAATCTGTCGTGTCAGGTACAACTTCAAAGCGTGCCCAACTTTTCTGACCTGGACAGAAAAATGGGAGATATGGTTGGACAAGCATGGGTTGTTTTCTCTGGAGCACCAGAGGCTGAGGAGAGACCTGACGGTAGTTTACAATATTATGAGGAACTGGGATAGAGTAGAGCCCAGTATTTTCTCCCCCGTGGTTAAAGCATCTAACACTAGAAGGCATCCATTTATGATGGAGAGGAGGAAAGTCGAAAGATGCGTGGTGCAAGTTTTTTTTTACACAGAGCTGTGGGTGCTTTGAATGTTCTGCTGGTGGTGGTGGTGGAGACAGACATGATAAATGTATTTCAGGGGCTCTTAGTTAGGCATATGAATGTGCAGAAAATGGAGAGATATGAACTGTGTGCAAACATAAGGGATGAAATATCCTTAGCTTAATTGGCACAATATCATGGGTGATAGGACCTGTCCTGTACAGTAAAGGGCCCGAAGGATCATTGGAGACCTGAGTCACCCCAACCATGAACTGTTCTAGCTGCTACCACCCAGGAAATGGTACCGCAACATAAAAGCCAGGACCAACAGGCTCCAGGACAGCTTCTTCCACCAGGCCATCAGACTGATTAGTTTATGCTGACTCAACTGTATTTCTATGCTCTATTGAATATTCTGATGTACATTATTTATTATAAATTACTATAATTGCACATTTAGATGGAGGCGTAACAAAGATTTTTTACATGTTTATGTAACATGGAAGAGCACAGTTTTAAGGTGCTGGGAGGTAGGTAAAGAGAAGATGTCAGGGGTGGTTTTTTTATGCAGAGAGTGGTGAGTGTGTGGAATGGGCTGCCAGAGATGGTGATGGAAGCAGATGCAATAGGGTCCTTTAAGTGACTCCTGGATAGGTAAATGGAGCTTAGAAAAATAGAGGGTGATGGGTAACCCTAGGTAATTTCTAAAGTAAGTACATATTCGGCACAGTATTGTGGGCCAAAGGGCCTGTATTGTGGTGTAGGTTTTCTGTGTTTCTATATGTAAGTAGTAAAGCTAATTCAATTCCATTCAGTTCCATTTTCTACTTCTAAAAATAGGTTCCCCTACATCCTCCCACAAAACTCAGCCTCCAGTGCACAAGGTCGTACCTGCCTGTTTGCTTACTCTTCCAACAACTACCTTGTTGCTGGTGATTTGTTCTCCATTGCAGCTGCTTTAGTTGTTGCTGTCAGAATCCTCCTGCTATTGGTCTGTGTATTGGTCTGAGACTGCACGAGTCCACACGAGACTATGTGAGACAGCACAAAGCTACACTAGACTATGTGAGACAGCACGAGGCTACACTAGACTAGGTAAAACGTAAAAACTGCACTAGACTACAGACCTGCACAGGAAGTGCACAAAACAGTGCAGGGGAGTACAATAATTAATAAACAAGACAGTAGGGACAGTAGAGCACAAATTACAATGTCAGTCCAGACTCTAAGTATTGAGGAATCTGATGGCTTGGGGGAAGAAACTATTGCACAGTCTGGTCGTGACAGCCCGAATGCTTCGGTGCCTTTTGGCAAATGGCAGGAGGGAGAAGAGTTTTGTGAGGGGTGCGTGGGGTCCTTCACAATGCTGTTTGCTTTGCAAGTGCAGTGTGTTATGTAAATATCTGTATAGCGGGAAGAAAGACCCCGATGATCTTCTCAGCTGACCTCACTAACCGCTGCGGGGTCTTGCGATCCGAGACGGTGTCATTCCCGAACCAAGCACTGATGCAGCTGCACAGGATGCTCTCGAAACATCCTCTGCAGAATATGGGAGATGGACTTTCCTCAGCCTTCGCAGAAAGTCGAGATGCTGCTGGGCTTTCTTGGCTATGGAGCTGGTGTTGAGGGACCAGGTGAGATTCTCTGTCAGGTGAACACCAAGAAATTTGGTGCTCTTCACAATCTCCACCAAGGAGCCGTCGATGTTCAGCGGAGACTGGTCGCTCCGTGCCCTCCTGAAATGTTTTGTCCACATTCAGAGGCAGTTTGTTGGCTCTGCACCAGTCCGTTAGCCGCTGCACCTCCTCTCTGTATGCTGACTCATCGTTCTTGCTGATGAGACTCACCACGGTCGTGTCATCGGTGAACTTGATGATGTGGTTCGAGCTGTGTGTTGCTGCCAGCTCATTCCAAAAACTCTCAGATGAAAAATGTACTCCTCAGATCTCCACCGTCAGTGAGGAGGTACACTCAACGTTCTTCCCTTCCGTCATCAGATTTCCGAACAGACAACGAGCACTCTCTCACTATTTTTGCGTGACTTAATTTATTACTATGCTTAATTTACTTAGTGATACAGTGCCGAGTGGGCCTTTCCTGCCCTTTGAGCCGCATCGCACCAGCAGCCCCACAATCCCGATGAGCCATAACCAAATCACGGGGCAATTTACAATGTCCAATTAATCCTATCCGGTGCGTGTTTACACTGTGGGAGAAAACCAGGGCATCCGGGGAAATTACACCCATTCCATGGCGATACCTTACAGAATGATGCTGGAATTGAACTCTGAACACCAGAATTGTCCTGCTCTGTCATAGCATTGTGCTAAGCACAACACCACTGTGGCATCCAGATACTATGTACGATATAATTTATGTATTGCACTGTACTGCGGCCACAAAAAATTTCAGGACATACTTCTGTGATAATACACCTGAGAAAACTCCAATTCCCCTTTGAATTTCCACTTCTCACCTTAAACCTATACCCTCTGGTTTTTGACATCCCTACCATGGAAAATAGACTATTCAGGCCAAATCTTGAAGGTTCTTGTTTATTCAAATTTCTCCCCCAGTGTTGTTTAGTTTTCCTATTTGCAATCAAGTAGCGTTCGATTTGTATTTGCAGTTCTGTTTATCAACCAACAAGACACTCTCTGCTTTATTGTTGAACAGTCTTCAGGGCCTTATTGTACATGGTCAAATGAAGAATCTGACATGAGGTCCCAAGAAGTTAAGAAGTCTTGTTATTTAATGGAAACTCAGCTTGGGGCTATGGCATTTTCCAATCTTCTCAGAGCCCGATTGATGGAAATCATTTTATAGCACCAACAAACAAAATTCATGAAGAACACATTGCAGAAAAATAATGTACTATATTTATAAAATCATCTTCAGACAATAATTAACAGGTAACCATATCAGATGTAAAAAAATTGGAAATGCAATCAGAATAGGTCGTCAACAAATATTTACAATAACCACAAAAGAAGCCGCCATATTTGAATAACCAAAAAATTATGTCTGTTGAGCAAACAAATTGTTTCTCTTGAACATCTATTGAGCTCTTGCAAGAAGAATGCCAACAAGCTTGAGGTGCAGTGCTGGAACCAGGTATCAGTTTGTTCTGGGACCAAGAGCAAATGGGGCATTGAAAGAACAGAAGAAAATCAATTGGGTAAAGTTCTGGAGATCGGCAATCTAAATCTGATAAGAACCTCTGTCTTTGAGATGGGAAGCAATTCATAAAAGCCTGGACGGCTGTGGCGGAAAGAATAACAATGTGCCTCAAGTTCTAAAACCAGCGACTGCTGTTCTAATTGACTATTTCTGCAGCAGTAAATCTGAACAATGATTCTATAGAAGAAATATGAATGGGCTGTGTAAAAGATGACAGATTTTGTCAGAAAACCCAAAACCTCCCACCTGTCTCTACCACCATCAGAAAAAAGGAGTAGCATCACTCGACTCTGCTTTTGAACAAAGAAATAGGTGACTGTAATAATAGTCTACTCAGAATGTACATCTGTTGAAAGTGAATTTGACAGATGAGAGGGGATCTCAAATATCAATCTCACTCAGAGCTTAATTCTGGTAAAAACATACACTCAGTTGAAAAGAACTACATTACTTTAATGGTATCCTAAACAATTGAAATTTTTAAACTCTCCAATGATTAATGCATACATTAATGAAATACAAGTTAATATTTATCAACAGGGACAGAAGGTAGCACATTGTCTTCAAGAGTAGCATTTTAGTTATATTTTCAAGAGTTTATTTTTATTCATACAAAATGAAACTATATAAACCGGTAGATCTGTGATTTTCACATCAGGTCAACAAAGAGATTATTCCACTGGACTAAAGTTATCATGCACAGTGTATTTACCAGAATTTCTGACATTGAGTGATTGAAGAAATTAAATTATTATTTTCTACTCAGTATTCCAGGAATTTAACTTTATATCTGCTCAGTTTTCTGTAGATGTAACTGTCAGTTTTCTATACGTCAATTAATGGTATTTCAGAAATATCCAATTGAATTCGTTCTGATTACTTACCTATTTTAAAGATGAAGATGGACAATAATTTAATATGCAATGATGTATTAGGCACTGTTGTGATGAAGAAGTATGATGTGACGTACTGTATAGCTAGGGAAAATCATTGCAAACATTACCATCCCTGCAAACAGCCTTTTCCAAAAGCTCTCTATTGGAAAGTGCTTTACTGCTATCAAAAGAAAAACTTCACACCATCTGAAAAGTTTCTTCTCCCAGTTAGTTAATTTGATCAACCATTCTAGTTAGCACCCCCATACTCACTCTTTCTATTACCCATGTGAGTGCACCGTACCGTAAACACTTCAGACAACTTTTTATAATGGGGTTTCCCATTATGAAGTGGAACGGAGTTTCCTTTCCTCCATCACTGATGCTGACCTCACCTGTATCTCTTCCATTTCCTGCACATCTGTGCACACCTCATCTTCCTGCGGCCTTAACAGTGACCGAGTTCCTCTTGTCCAGGGGTTCCCAACCTGGGGTGCGACAAAGAGTGGCTTGTGTCCTTCAGTGACGAGTCATCACTCAGCCAGTTGCCAGTGTACCTTGAGAAGTGGTAGTAACGTTTGTCCCAAGCACGCTCCAGTCTCCCGCTGCCCGAGTCGAGAGAGATGTAAACTCACTCCAGTCTCCCGCTGCCCGAGTCAGAGTTGAGGAGTCTCATCAATGTTAGCTAGGTTACATCTCAGAGTTAAAAATCATCTCATAATGCCAAAATCTTTATACACTCCGAATCAACCATCGAGTAATGACTTCGCGCTGAAACCAAACCCGCAGACAGGAGGTAAATTATTCGATTATAAAATTTTAAAAAGCCACATTTTGATACAAAGTAGCTTAAGTCGTTCATTCGTATTTGTCTCAATGCATTAAAGAAGTTTTTGAATTTCAAAGGTATTTTTTCTCTTAAAAGGTTTTTTTCTTGAATTGTTGATAATTTTGAATTGTGTTAGTTGAGAAGGTATCATGGTTAGCACCGAGGACTTTGAATCGTGTGATGGGATTTCATATCTCTGGTAATTATCAGAGATAGGTGTGTAAATTCGGTAGAGAGTAGCCTAATAAGTTGCGTCACGTCCCCGTAGCATTTCCACCTGACGATTTATCTTGGCGTAACCGCAGATAATATCGTAATATAATATTCGAAAGTGTATTTCTCGCGATACTTTGCTATAGGCGTGTCCGGTTGAGTAAAGCGGTCATCCCTGACTTAGTCAGGTAGTTTTTCTCATATTAGCTCATATTTTTCACTTTACCCTTAACCCTTCATTAACTCTTCATCATGTCAAAAAGAAGGAAATGGAATGATGACGATGTGTGCTTTGGTTTCACTTGCACAACAGGAAATGATGGCTTGCAAAAACCCCAGTGCATTATTCATGGCGTTGTGTTTTCAGACTCAAATTCGAAGCCATCCAAGCTTCAAGAGCACTTCAAGCATGGCGGGGCTGATGTTGAAGGACATGATGCTGGGTCATTGAAAATCAAAAGAGCGCGTTATGATTCACAAGGAACTCTTACAAAATTAGATTTTGTTTCTGTTGAAAAAGAACTACTACTTGCTTCATACCAAGTGGCATATAAAGTGGCCAAATCCAGGAAGCCCCATACAATTGCGGAAGATCTTATCAAGCCATGTGCACTGGAAATGGCAACAATTATCCTGGACAAAGAAGCAAGAAAAAAATTTGAACAGGCGCCCCTATTGAACAATGTCATTCACAACTGAATCAGTGATTTGAGTGAAGATATTTTGGACCAAGTCATCTCAGATGTCAGAGCTAGTCCTCTTAAAATCTGTATTCAGTTGGATCAGTCAACTGATGTCTCCAGTTGTAGTCAACTCATCACATTAGTGAGGTATGTCAATGATGGTGCTGTGAAGGAAGATTTCCTGTTTTGTAAAGATCTGAAAACAAACACAACTGCAAAGGATGTGATGCAGTTGGTGGAAGATTTCTTTGCCAAACATGATTTAGATATCAAAGTCATTGGTTCTGTGACGGGGCACCTGCAAAGCTTGGAAATAAATCTGGTTTTTCTGCATTGATGAAAAAGAAGATTCCAGACTTGCAAGTTACCCATTGTTTTCTTCATCGGCATGCTTTGGCATCAAAAACATTGCCTCCAAATTTGAAGAAAGTCCTTGATACATGTGTGAAGATCATCAACTGGATCAGGGGGCGTGCTTTGAACCATCGCATCTTCAAATCATTTTGTGAGGATCTGGGAAGTGAGCATTCAGTTTTGCTTTTCCACACAGAAGTCCGTTGGTTGTCACGAGGACAAGCTTTAACCCGCTTATTTGAACTGCGGGAAGAAATCAAAGTTTTTCTCGAGGAGCGTGAATGTGATCTGGTTGGGGCAATGGAATCACAGGAATTCACCCAAATGCTGGCTTACTTAGCTGACATTTTCACTCGTATGAATGACCTGAGTGTTACTCTTCAAGGAAAAGGTATAAACCTATTGAAGGCTTGTGAAAAGTTGAATGCCTTCAAAGAAAAGTTACGCCTTTGACGTCGAAGGATGGAAAGAGGCAGTCTCTCAAATTTTCCTTCACTAGACGAGTTGGTTGATGATGCTGGATCCATAACTCCTACTGTGCATGAAGAAATTGTGGCTTATTTGGAAATGCTGTCAGAATTGTTTGATGGATGTTTTGCTGCTGGAGACCTGAAGATTTCAGAAGAATGGATCATGAATCCATATTCCTACAGTTTGGAGAAAATGTTTGATGATGAAGAGCTGAAGGAAGATCTTATTTATTTGCAGACAAATCGAGCTCTTGAAATGCAATTTGAAAGCAAGACTTTGGAGAAGTTTTGGTGTGCAGCACTGGATATATTCCCAAGACTTGGTGGTAACTCCATATTGTCATTCCATTTGCAACAACATACTTGTGTGAATCTGGATTCAGTTCTCTTTTGTCAGTCAAGACAAAATCTAGGTATCGCCTGAATCCACAGGCAGACCTGCGGATCACAGTCAGCAAGAAAGTTCCACGTTTTGACAAAATCATGAATGAGAAGCAGGAGCAAAGAAGTCATTGAATTTTATGTTCACAATTGGGATTGATTTTACTGTTTACAATTTTTTCTGAATAAATTTGAATCTAATTGCTCAATTTATATTTGCATTTTATGCACTGAGCTAAAAGCTTATTTTTTTAAGTTCAATTTGTTCACCTGCAGTATTGTAAGTGGTTCAATTTGTGGTTCAAAAATTTAGAAACTAGACTTCTTCATCTTCAAATATGATTTTACTTTTGTAGGGGGTGCGAACATTAATCAAACATTTCCTAGGGGTGTGGCACATAGAAAAGGTTGGGAACCACTGCACTTGTCCTTGCCTGCACATCCAACGCATCATTGTCCACAACTTCTGTCATCTCCAAAGGGATCCTACCACCAAACATATCTTTACTTCCCCCCACACCCTGCTTCGCTTTCCACAGGGATCATTCCCTCCATGGTTCCCTTGTCCATTCGTCCCTCCCCACTAATCTCCCTCCTGGCACATATCCCAGCAAATGGCCAAAGTGTCACAGATGCCCATTGACTTGCTCCCTCACCTCCATTCAGTGCCCCACAAAGTCCTTCCTGACAAAGCTTCACCTGCAAATCTGCTGGGGTCATCTATTGAGCCCAATGCGGCCTCCTCTGCATTGGTGAGGCCCATTGTAAATTGGGACCACCTTGTCAAAAACCCCGTCCATCCACCAAGAGTGGAAATACCCAGTGGTCCAACATTTTAATTCCAATTCCTATTCCTGTTCTGATATGTCAATCCATGGTCTCATCTTGTGCCGTGATGACACCACACTCAAGATGGAGGACCTTACATTCTGTCTGGGTAGCATCCAACCTAATGGCATGTGTATTGATGGGGATCTCATCCCTCTTCTTCAATTCACCACTCTGGCTCTTACCTCTTCCCACCTGCCGATCACCTGCCCCAGGTTCTCTCATCCTTTTCTTCTCTCCAATCAGATTACTTCCTCTCCAGCCCTTTACCTTTTCTACCCATTTGTGTTCACATATCACCTTCCAGCTATCCTCCTTCTTCTCCCCCACCTTTTTTTATAATGTCCTCCCCCTTCCTTCCTAGACCTGAAGAAGAGTTTCAGCCCGAAACATCAACTGTTTATTCAGTTCCATAAATGCTGCCGGACCTGTTGTATTCCTCCAGTATTTTGTGTGTGTTGCTTTAGATTTCCAGCAGTGCAGAATTCCTCATTTTTATATTTACATTGTAAATACATGCTGATATTTAGGTATTTATTCACATTATCCCTTATCAATAATTTAACATTTAACTTTATTTTTTTATTTTGTGGCATGTTGCGTCCTGACCAAATGTATATGGCAAATAAAGTTGATCCTTCATCCTTGAAACTTTACTCCTTGGCTTCACAGAACAATTGTCAAATATTTTCAGCTTTACTCCAGCTGTATACATGGCACAAATTGCAACCCACAATTTCGGCTACATAGAAAAGTACAGCACAAAAACAGGCCCTTCAGCATATCTAGACTGTGCTGAACCATTTAAGCTGCCTATTCCTATTCCAGGACTGTAACCCTCCATAATAATATAATAATAGGCATCCGTTAGTCTTGTGAGACCATGGATATGGATAAGGTTTTTCCAGGCCTGGGCAGGGTTGTATGGGAGACCAGCAGTTGCCTAAGCTGCAAGCCTTCCCCTCTCCACACCACCAATGTTGTCCAAGGGAAGGGCACTAGGACCCAAGTAGCTTGGCACCAGTGTCGTTGCAGAGCAATGTATTGTTAAGTGCCTTGCTCAAGGACACAAACACAAGGTTCTTGACAAGGTACCTCATCTTGATTGCCGAGCGACAGAACTTTCCTGACCAGCCTCCCATGCGGGATCTTGTTAAATGCCTTGCTAAAGTCTATGTAGACAACATCCACTGCCTTGCCTTCATCTACTTTCCTGGTAACTTCCTCAAAAAAACTCTATTAGATTGGTTAGACATGACCTATCCGACATGCTTGCTATCCTTAATCAATCCATGTCTATCCAAATATTTACTGTGTATATCTGTTCCCTTAGAATACCTTCCAATAACTTTCCCACTCCTGATGTCAGACTCACAGGCCTAAAATCTCCTGGTTTATGTTTAGAGCCTTTTTTAAAGAGCAGAACAACATTGGCTGTCCTCCAATCCTCCGGTCCTTCACCTGCCACTAAGGGTGATTTAGATATCTCTGCTAGGGCTGCTGAGATTCCTGCAGTTGCCTCCCACAGGGTCTGAGGGAGCACCTTACCACGCTTTGGGGATTTATCCAGCCTAATTTCCCTTGGGACAGCAAACACCTCCTCCTCTGTAATCTCTATAGGATCGTCAAAGTTGATGCTTTCCCTCACTTCTGTAGACTCGTGTCCATTTCATGAGTAAATGCAGGTGCAAAAAATCCATTTAAGATCTCACCCATCTCTTTTGGCTTCATATATGGATTACTACTCTGATCTTGCAAAGGATCAATTTTGACCCTTGCAATCCTTTTGCTCTGAACATATCTGTTATACCCTTAGGATTCTCCTTCGCCTTGTCTGCTGGGGCATCCTCATGCCTGTTTTTAGCAAATCTTGCTTTCTTTCTTAAGTGTTCTCCAGCATTTGTTCCTAACTGCCTACACCTGCTATGCATCTTCTTTTATTTTCTTAGCCAAGGTCTCAACATCTTTTGAAAACCAAGGTTTCCTATGTTTGTTACATTACCTTTTATTCTGACGGGCACAAAACAAGCTTTGTACTCTCAAAATTTCACTTTTGATGGTCTCCCACTCACCAAGTACACCTTTGTCAGAAAACAGCCTATCCCAAATCTCTTCAAACTCCCAGCGAAATATAGTTGCTGTCTTGCCTTCTTTGTTGCTACATCGATATGTTGGAACCAGATTAGATCCTCCGAGATCTTGACACCCAGGAACTTGAAACTGCTCACTCTCTCCACTTCTGATCCCTCTCTGAGAATTGGTACGTGTTCCTTCGTCTTACCCTTCCTGAAGTCCACAATCAGCTCTTTTGTTTTACTGACGTTGAGTGCCAGGTTGTTGCTGCGGCACCACTCCACTAGTTGGCATATCTCACTCCTGTATGCCCTCTCATCTCCAACTGAGATTCTACCAACAATGGTTGTGTCATCAGCAAATTTATAGATGGTATTTGAACTATGTCTAGCCACACAGTCACGTGTATGTAGAGAGTAGAGCAGTGGGCTAAGCACACAGCCCTGAGGTGAACCAGTGTTGGTTGTCAACGAAGAGGAGATATAATCACTAATCCACACAGATTATGGTCTTCTGGTTGGGACATTGGGTATCCAATTGCAGAGGGAAGTACAGAGGCCCAGGTTCTGTAACTTCTTAATGAGGATGATGGGAATGATGGTGTTCAATGCTGAGCTATAGTCGATGAACAGCATCCTGTCATAGGTGCTTGTGTTGTCCAGGTGGTCTGAGGCCATATGAAGAGCCATTGAGATTGCATCTGCCGCTGATCTATTGTGGCGATTGACAAATTGCAGTGGGTCCAGGTCCTTGCTGAAGCAGGAGTTCAGTCTAGTCATGACCAATCTCTCAAAGCATTTCATCACTGTCGATGTGAGTGCTACCGGGTGATAGTCATTAGAGCAGCTCACGTTATTCTTCTTAGGCACTGGTATAATTGTTGCCTCCAACTTCTAATTATGCAGTTGTGGTAATTACTGAGTACCCCCTCATCTGCAACAAAGAATGTTTTCATACAGGATGCTCCACACTGCCGCCTCCGAGTAGGTGGAGGGCAGAAAAAGAATCTCAGGATTGTACGTGGTGACATGTATATACTCTGATAATAAATTTTACTTTGAACTTTGAAGGACTCTGTCCACCTATTGGTAGAGTGGCCTTGTTCTTCATTTTGCAACACAATCTGTCCCAGAGCCTTGTCAAGTTAAGCTGTGACATTGCAATGAAATTTCTCACAGTATTCCTCATTGCAGTGTTGCACCTAACTACCAACAAAGTTCCCATTAGAGTGGAGCGAGCATTCAGAAGCAATGGAAAACTTTTCATCTGATAGTTACCACACTCTAGGACCAAGATCACACAGATTAATTCCAATTGCAGTCCAAGAGATTGAGCTGCAAGCCATTGTTGACCAAAGCATATGAGAGGATGAGCCCTGCGCCCAATATTCACCAAACAAATGCCCCCCAGCAACCTACTTCTGCCACTGCATACTTCCCTTCAACAATAACGGCTCACAATGGAAAGCATGAGCCACTTCCTATTCTGTGGGAATCTCCTCTCAGGAAAAGTGAACATCAGCAAGAACTGAATTGAATTGATTTATATTTGTCTTATGTACTGAAGGAAAGTTATTTTTCCCCTTTGTATATTATCCATGAAGATCATTGCATGACGACTGCCATATCAGTGGATATATTTAAAGCAGAGATTGATAATTCTTGGTAAGTCAGGACATCAAAGGTTGTGGAGAAAAGGCAAGAGAATGGTTTTCAGAGGGAAGATAAATCAGACATGATTGAATGGCGGTGCATCTTAATGGGCTGAATGGCCTAAATCTACTCCTTTGATCGAAGTTCTAACAGTGTATTGAGGTAATACAAGGGAAAGCCAATAGCAGAATGCAGAATAAAGTGTTGCACTTCCAGATGAAGTACAGTGTCAATAAGATGCAAAGCCATAACAAGGTAAATTATGAGGTCAAAGGTGCATTCTTTTCATACTTATACCTCTGCTATTTCGCTCAATTGTCTTATGAATTTGTGGCCCACGATGACACAAAGTGGAGAAAGAGTAAGATGGCAATGATAATCTTGAGACCTTTGCGAACAGAGGTGAGGAGGAAATTTTTAGCCAGAAGGTAGTGAATCTGTGGAATTCTCTGCCACAGACTGTGGTGGAGGCCAAGCCCATGGGTATATTTAAGGTGGAAGTTGATTGTTTCCTGATCGGTCAGGGCATCAAAGGGTATGGCATGAAGGCAGGTGTATGGGGTTGAGAGGGATCCAGGATCAGCCATGATGGAATAGTAGAGCAGACTGAATGGGGCTGAATGGCCTAATTCTGCTCCTATGTCTTATGGACTTATGGACCATGCATTGTTGTGATGTGGATGTATGAAGCAGAGTCAGTGGTGGAAGGAGTGTACCACCTCATAAACTACTGCCCCCAATCCTGTCCACCCAGTCAGCCCACTCATGGCCCACCTGCGGCAGAGTCTTCACTGGCTTCATCAGTCACTTCAGAACCACAAAACCTAAACAAGTCATCAAGTTAACTCTGGTTCCCAAGGACTGCCTGAGAAGAAGAATAGCGAGAAGATTCACATCTTTGAGGTAGTGATCTTGGAAGTTAAAAACATCAGAAAGGTGCCATTCAGGATTAACTCAGTGCAGTGTTCTGGTTTCCCTTCTCTTTTCCTCATCTGCTCATTATCTCCCTCTGGCTCCTTTTCTCTTCCCTTTCTTCCATGACCACTGTCTTTTGCATTTAGATTCCCTCTTTTTCAGCCGTTTACCTCTTCCACCTATCCCCTCCCAGCTTGTAACTTCATACCCTCTCTCTGCCTTCCCCCTCACCTGGACTCATCTATCAGCTTCTATTCCTGCACCTCCCCCCCTCCCCACCCTGCACATTCTGGTTTCTGCCCCTTTCTTTCCAGTCTTGATGAAGGGTATTGGCCCAAAATGCTGACTGTTTATTCCTCTCCATAGATGCTGCCTGACTTGCTGAGTTCCTCATTTTGAGTGTGCTAG
This sequence comes from Hypanus sabinus, assembly GCF_030144855.1. Taxonomy (NCBI): domain Eukaryota; kingdom Metazoa; phylum Chordata; class Chondrichthyes; order Myliobatiformes; family Dasyatidae; genus Hypanus; species Hypanus sabinus. Next base: position 38,237,125 of record NC_082711.1, read on the forward strand.
TGAAGATTCCCAGTATCTGCAGGATCTCTTTTGTCTGCATTCATTATGTCTCAGCAAAGTTGTGGTCAAGGCTGATAGTCTTGTTTGGAGTCTGGTATCACTTGCGTTGTAAGTTCACCAAAAATGGCTTGTAGTCTCCAGAAGTTATTGATTCATTGTTGCTGCAAATAACCCGTGAACAACTATAGAGGTCACAAGATGTTTTTTTAACATTTTTCCTCAGTTATAAAAAGATTACATATGGTTAAAAAAAGGCACTGTCTGCGAAGAAACTTCCAATTGGTTTATGGAAAAGAAAATTACTATCTATTTAGAAGTCAGAACATACCAAACATTAAGACAGACATGGAGTAGTCAGTGGTCTTTGACAGTCTGTGTTTGTGTGTGAAATCTCGGTGGTAATATCCATTCAGAGTTGGAAGCAACAAGGAATATTATTTGAGTTGTTATGAGGTCAAAACAAATCTGAAATGATTGCCTTTGGTTTGAGTTGTGGAAAGATTTTGGCATCTCTGATAAAGAAACAATGACTCTGAAATGTTTGTTAACACAGGTCTGCTTTAAAAAAATCCTCAATCTTTGCAACTTGACAATTGGCTGTTCATGACCAACTTTTTCCATGAAATGGCTGAAATGAGTTGGCTTGTTATTGGAAAATGTTCTGAGTCAACTCTTGGCAACTTATTTCCAAAGCAACTGTTTAGTATTTAGTTTGTATATTCAGCCCTTAGCAGTTATGTGAATAGTATTTAAATATTTATGTATCTTCAATTTACAGCTGTATAAAATAGGACATTTTTCCTCACTTTTTCCAATTTGATGCATTTCTAAAATTTAAGTTAATGAAATTGAAAGTTTAGCTTGAAAGTACACTTAAGTTTACTGTTATACTTGTATCCAAATAATTTTCAAGAATGTGTGGCGAGAGCATACCAGGCACAAGACTGCAGCTGAGGGGTCTTCCAGAGTGTCACATATTTCAGTGATAATAGCCTTGGAAAACCTAAGCCTGTGAATATATTGTTCATCAAAGAGACCCAGATGTATCTGAAGATGCTGTGTGAATTGCCCCTTCAGTGATGAACTTTCTTTCCTTTCTGCCCCAAACTCCTCAACACACCTGAGCAGCCACCAATAGCCACAACACCTTCTAGGGTGAAAATGAAGCATCCGTGGAATAAGCATTCTGATTGTTAAGTGCCGCAAAAAAATGTTCTCTCTGAACTTAAGAAGCTGTATGTGTAGCCTTTAGCCTTGATGGAAGGTGTCCCGTTCGGTCTCCCAATGTCAAGTGTGTCCCTTTAAATCAATAAAAAGCAAACAAGACAGCAAGAGTTTTGCTCCTTGTTTGTCAGAGCATGCATTGTGTTGGTCATTGCAGATATACTGTATGCTCACAGACATGTTCCGGCTGCAAGGTTGCCTCCAGCTGAAAGGATAATATGTCAGAGCACTAATACCTTCGGGGAAAAAATAATCTTCTGTTTTCAGATGAAAGTATCAATTAAACTAGTTCACAGTAAGCTTTCAATTAAGTTTATTTTTTGTTGCAAAGTGTTTCATAGCTTTAGATGAGAATTTTGATGGACCATTGTAGAAGATTGGAATATTTTTGTTGTCTGAGATGCAAACAATCATTCTGGTCACAGGACCTGTTCTCTACTCTTCTACAGTTTCAAAAACATCCAAGTCACCATAGCTGGTGATGCTGTTTATTCTGTATGCACACAACAGCCAATGAAATAAGTCTTTCCATTCCATTCCAGAGAACAGAGAGGCCCAGCAAACATAATTTGAGTCTGATTGGCTGTCACAGATTAGTGGCAGTAGGGAAATGGTCAGATATCTAGTGATACAACAGAGGGCTTGAGCTGTGGAGATTGAGATCTGTGTTTAGAGTATTACTGTCAAAAACATGTTTTCATTGTCCATCATATTATCAATGATCAATATGATGGACAATGAAAACATGTTTTTGACAGTAATACTCTATCCACTACTCAAATAAATAAACCATGCAAAAAATTAAAAGGATTAGTGAGGCAATGTTCATGGTTTCATGGACCACTCAATAATTGATAGTGGAAGGGAAGAAACTATTTGTAAATTGTTGAATATGGTCTTCAGTAATTTCTCCCCAATGGTAGTAATGAGAAGAGGGCACATCCCAGATGTTGAAGGTCCTTAATGATAGATGCCTCTTTCTTGAAGCACAGTCTCTTGAAGATGTCCTCAATGATGTTAGGGTTGTGCTCGTAATGGAGTTAATTGAGTGTATAACCCTCTGCAGCCTCTTGTAATCCTGTCTACCTGAGGCCCCATACCAGGCAATGATGCAACCAGTCCATCTGTAGAAATCTGTAATTGTTAGAGTAAAATACCACATCTCATCAAAAACACCCATCCATCCCTATCTTCTACTTCTCATCACCCAACCCGTTTTGGGTCCAGTTTGTCAACACACCTCAGATCCCTAGTGCATTAACATTCTGGACCAGCCTACCATAGCAGCTGGTGGTGTACTGGCATCAGCAGCAGACTTCGAGGTGAATGGTCATGGGTTTGAATCTGGCCAGCCCCTTGCACACTTTCCATCTGTGCTGGGTTGAGCTTCGAATCGGCAACTTGGCCTCATAAAAAAAACAGAAGAATGCCAAGGAAATGGCAAAAATGCTGTTCAATTGCGTCACAAGGCGCAAAAAAGGAACAACAACATCTAGCCTCCTATGCAGGACCTTGTCAAGAATCCCACTGAAGTCCCTTCAACGCATAGCTACAACTCTGTCTTCATTCTTAGTCAACTACATTGGGAAAGAGTACCAAAATCTTGGTCAGAGAAAGATTTTACAAGATATCTTCAAGGAGAAAGTGAAGTTAGGGAGGAAGAGATGTTTGGGAGGGAAGGCAGCTTGATTTGGATCAGCAATGTCGGAGAGTCAGAATTTGGCTGCAAAAAGAAATTGGAATATTATGTGCAATTCTGGTTGCCTCATGACAGGAAGGATATAAAGTCTTTGGAAATGATTTAGAAGGGATTTATAACCATATAACAATTACAGCACGGAAACAGGCCATCTTGGCCCTTCTAGTCCATACCGAACACTTACTCTCACCTAGTTCCACCGACCTGCACTCAGCCCATAACCTTCCATTTCTTTCCTGTCCATACACCTATCCAATTTTACTTTAAATGACAATATCGAACCTACCTCTACCACTTCTACTGGAAGCTCATTCCACACAGCTACCGCTCTCAGTAAAGAAGTTCCTCCTCGTGTTACCCCTAAACTTTTGCCCCCTAACTCTCAACTCATGTCCTCTTGTTTGAATCTCCTCGACTCTCAATGGAAAAAGCCTATCTACATCAACTCTATCCCCCTCATAATTTTAAATACCTCTATCAAGTCCCCCCTCATCCTTCTATGCTCCAAAGAATAAAGACCTAACTTGTTCATCCTTTCTCTGTAACTTAGGTGCTGAAACCCAGGTAACATTCTAGTAAATCTCCTCTGTACTCTCTCTATTTTGTTGACATCTTTCCTATAATTCGGTGACCAGAACTGTACACAATACTCCAAATTTGGCCTCATCAATGCCTTATACAATTTTAACATTACATCCCAACTCCAATACTCAATGCTCTGATTTATAAAGGCCAACATACCAAAAGCTTTCTTAACCACCCTATATCCACATGAGATTCCACCTTCAGGGAACTATGCACCATTATTTCTAGATCACTCTGTTCTACTGCATTCTTCAATGCCCTAACATTTTCCATGTATGTCCTATTTGGATTATACCTATCAAAATGTAGCACCTCACACTTATCAGCATTAAGCTTCATCTACCATCTTTCAGCCCACTCTTCTAACTGGCCTAATTTTCTCTGCAAGCTTTGAAAACCTACTTCATTATCCACAACACCACCTATCTTAGTATCATCTGCATACTTACTAATCCAATTTACCACCCCATCATCCAGATCATTAATGTATATGACAAACAACACTGGACCCAGTACAGATTCCTGAGGCACACCACTAGTCACCGGCCTCCAACCTGACAGTTACCCACCACTCTGTGGCATCTCCCATCCAGCCACTGTTGAATCCATTTCATTACTTCAATATTAATACCTAATGATTGAACATTCCTAACTAACCTTCTGTGTGGAACCTTGTCAAAGGCCTTACTGAAGTCCATATAGACAACATCCACTGCTTTACTCTCGTCAACTTTCCTAGTAATCTCTTCAAAAAAGTCAATTAGATTTGTCAGACATGACCTTCCACGCACAAATCCATGTTGACTGTTCCTAATCAGACCCTGTTTATCCAGATAATTATATATACCTTCTCTAAGAATACTTTCCATTAATTTACGCACGACTGACATCAAACTTATAGGCCTATAATTGCTAGGTTTACTCTTAGAACCCTTTTTAAACAATGGAACAACATGAGCAATATGCCAATCATCCAGCACCATCCCCATTTCTAATGACATTTGAAATATTTCTGTCAGAGCCCCTGCTATTTCTACACTAACTTCCTTCAAGGTCCTAGGGAATATCCTGTCAGAATCCGGAGATTTATCCACTTTTATGTTCCTTAAAAGTGCCAGGACTTCCTCTTCTTTAATCATCATAGTTTCCATAACTTCCCTACTTGTTTCCGTTACCTTACACAATTTAATATTCTTCTCCTTAGTGAATACCAAAGAAAAGAAATTGTTCAAAATCTCCCCCATCTCTTTTGGCTCCACTCTGATTCTCTAATGGACCAATTTTATCCCTCACTATCCTTTTGCTAATAATATAACTGTAGGAACCCTTTGGACTTATTTTCACCTTACTTGCCAAAGCATCCTCATATCTTCTTTTAGCTTTTCTAATTTTTTTCTTAAGATTCTTCTTACATTCTTTATATTCCTCAAGCACCTCCTTTACTCCATGCTGCCTCTAATTATTGTAGATATCTCTCTTTTTCCGAACCAAGTTTCCAATATCCCCTGAAAACCATGGCTCTCTCAATCTTTTAACCTTTCCTTTCAACCTAACAGGAACATAAAGATTCTGTACCTTCAAAATTTCACCTTTAAATGACCTCCATTTCTCTATTACATCCTTCCCATAAAACAAATTGTCCCTATCCACTCCTTCTAAATCCTTTTGCATCTCCTCAAAGTTAGCCTTTCTCCAATCAAAAATCTCAACCCTGGGTCCAGACCTATCCTTCTCCATAATTATATTGAAACTAATGGTATTGTGATCATTGGACCTGAAGTGCTCCCCAACACATTCCACTGTCACCTGACCTATCCTCATTCCCTAACAGGAGATCCAACACTGCCCCTTCTGTAGTTGGTACCTCTGTGTATTGCTGCAAAAAACTATCCTGCACACATTTTACAAACTCCAAACCATCCAGCCCTTTTACAGTATGGGCTTCCCAGTCTGTGTGTGGAAAATTAAAATCTCCCACAATCACAACCCTGTGCTTAATACAAATATCTGCTATCTCCTTACAAATTTGCTCCTCCAATTCTTGTTCCTCATTAAATGGTCTATAATACTCCCCTATATGTGTTGCTATACCTTTCCCATTCCTCAATTCCACCCAAATAGTCTCCCTAGACGAGTCCTCTAATCTATCCTGCCAGAGCACTGCTGTAATATTTTCTCTGACAAGCAATGAAACACCTCCCCCTCTTGAACCTCAGATTCTATCACACCTGAAGCAATGAAATCCAGGAATATTTAGTTGCCAATCACACCCCTCCTGCAACCATGTTTCACTAATAGCTACAACATCATATTTCCAGGTATCAATCTATGCTCTAAGCTCATCCACCTTTCTTCCAGTGCTCCTAGCACTAAAATAAATGCATTTAAGAAATTCTCCACCTCTTACTCTCTGTTTATCACTAACGGTGTAAACAACTTTACTATCTTTTTTCTTCCTTCTCCCATTCTTCTGTTCCTACACTCTGGTTCCCCTCCCCCCTTGTAGCTTTTACCAGGGTACTGATTGGTTTAGTGACTATCTGCAATAAGGAGAGGTTAGAAAACCTTTGGCTTCTTTTCTCTGGAGCATCAGAGGCTGAGGAAGACCTGGTAGAAGTGTATAAAGTTATGAGAGGGATAGACAGGGTAGATAGTAAGAATCTTCTTCCCAGTGTAGAAAAGCTAGGTAGGAGAGGGCATGCATTTAAGGTGAGAGGAGGAAAGTTTAAAAGGAGATGTGCCAGGCAACTTATCACACAGAGAGTGGTGGGTGCCTGGAAGACAATTCCAGGGGTAGTTATGGAGTTATGGAAGGAGATACAATAGTAGTGGCTTAGATGGACATATGACCAACAGGGAGTGCAAGAATGTGGATCATGTACAGGCAGAAGGGATTTAATTTAGTTTGAAGATGAAAGAGGAGCTTTATTTGTCATATATACAGTGAAACATACAGTGAAATGCATCCTTTTCAATGTGCTGGGGGCAGCCACAAGTGTATCGATGCTTTTGGCGCCAATGTAGCACCTGGCGTCTCTATAATCTACCTCTGTTTCTGTCCGTTTACTGACCTGCACCTTACAACCTCCTGAAGCTCACATGAAATTATAAACACACATACACTATCATAGTCACACTTCACCATTACCATCTTGACCTACGCTTCCTCCAAGATGGATATTCTCTCAAATTTTAAAATCATCCTGATCGAACCTTTTCCTATTCCTCAAATTTTCTTCAGACCAACTCCATCCAAGATCTCTTACATTCTCTCACAGCCCACAATATCTGCACCAAACACAATGACAGGTGAGAGTCCCCTTTCTCCAATCTTTTATCCGTTTCATCAATTGACTTCCCAGGTCTGTACTTCACCTCCGCCCTCTCTCAGCTTCGCCTATCATCTGCTACCTTGTACTTCTTCCTCCCCTCCTCTCCCACCTTCTTACTCTGACTTCTCAGATATTTTTTCCAGTCCCGATGAAGTGTCTTGACCCAAGACAACGACTGTACTCATTTCCACAGATGCTGCCTGGCCTGCTGAGTTCCTCCAGTATTTAGTGTGTGGATTATTTTGTGTGATTTCCAGCATCTGCGGGTTTTCTCTTGTTTATATTCCGATATTGGAATGGTTTTGTTCAAGTTTGAACAACAGTTGAAGAGAAGAATGTTGATGCTTAGTTAACAGTAGACACAGAAGACTATGAAATTGCCTGATAATAACTTTAAATGCATTTGCTTACTCGGAATGTGCTGTTTGGCAATTAAAAATAATTGTTTGAAAACGATACTGAAGAGGTCAGCAACTGAGGATCTGTCTAAAACATATGACAATTATTTCTTTTAAAATGATGATATTTTAAAAGACTGAGGGGGAAAATCATTTCCCTCTTGAGAAGATGGCTAGAAATGGGTGGGTTGTTAGTCAGATATTCTAAGAATTATGTAATGGTCAAGATATAAAAGGGAGCCATTTGGCCCATCATGTGTGTGATAGTCATAAAAGGGCAACTGAACCTAATCCCAGGGCAGCACTTGCACTGAAGCCCTTTCAGCTGCGCTCCTCAGATGCATCTCCAAGAGCTCGGTGCCTTGGGCATTTCTGTTTGACTTTCTTCTACTTTGTAAATTAGCTAGTTGTCCATTCCCTCTTTAGATACTGCCCGACTCAACAGCTGCTTCTGCTTTTTGTGCATTGTTCCAGATTCCAGCATCTAAAATATTCATGATGAGCCCTGCCCTCATACTCTGCCTCAACACATAAGTATATTTTGCATAACTTCTCAGTTGAAAAAAATTGGCCTTACCCCTTTGCAATTTTTCACTTTTGTTTCCTTTACTAAATCATAAATTTTATCCTTCCATTTTTATTCCTTCGTCCTTCTGTCAGGTTGCTTTAGAAATGCTGGTTTAGAAACTTGGATGTATCTTAAAATTTTGGTCTTTTGGAACATAAATTGGTTTTTACGGTTGACAACGTAACGTATTGCCTCTGGTGTGAAGATGCATAGCAGAATCTGGAGTCAGTTGAGGGAAATGTGGGAAGAGGAATATGATGTTAGTGAAGGTGGTGCCGAAGGGCACGTTGCCGCGCTCTGCGACTCTAAACCACAGAATATCTTTCCCATTGGTCACTGGATTAATAACAATCAACAGCACATTTTTATTCCCCACTGGGCCAGGACGCTGAAACGAAAAATCTTGTTTCTGAAACCGTCCAACACGTACTTCGGGCATACCGTAATATTAAATCTGGCCAAATTAATTTAGTAAAATCTGTCCCCCGAGAGTGCGATCTTGTTGAATATGCGTGTCTCCGGAGTGCGGGTTGTCTTCAGTCCATCGCTTTCAGTTGTCTGGCTTTGGGAGAGGGGTGGCAGTGCAGGGAACGGCCAGAACGTGGAGACACTGGGTGGCGCCCTGTCCGCTCCCTGGGCTCAGGCTCGCCCTGTGTGGGAGCTCTGCGCCTGGTTCCCACAAACAGGAACAGGTGGCCGCAGACGGGCAGGCAGAAGCGCCGAGCGGAGCCCCGCTTGCATGCTCACCATGGACTCCGCTTCGCTGCACACGCGGACGGCCAGAGTGGACTAAACGCGGGCCGTGCCCCCGCCAAAGCAAGGGAGGATCGTCCTCGTTGCTGAGCTTTTCCGGGGGACTTGGGTTTACGGTTCGAAGCGACCTCGCAGATTTAGATATTATTTATAGATACGTTTCTCTGGAAAGGGGGGAATGAAAGTGACCGTCTGCTTCGCGAGAACCAGGGTGGTTGTCCCTTGCGGAGATGGAGCCATCACCGTGCACAACCTCATCCAGCAAGCCGTCACCAGGTATCGCCGAGCCATCGCCAAGGTGAGTGCGAGGAAAGAGGCGGCTGCGCGGCCGGACGGGGAGGCTCGGATCTGGCTTCGACACAATGTGGCGAGCGGCCGCACGGGCGGGTTCCTTCATGTATCCAAGGAACAGCCGGGAGCAACATGGCGCTCCTTGATAGTCAGGCTGGATACGAGGTTTCACCGTTTAAGGGCGAGTGGAGAATTAGAGGGGGGGGGGGGGAGTATAAACTGGAGAATTCAAGTTTCCTCCCCATCCCCCCCCCCGTCACCTCTCCCAGCCAAGTTTGAGGCATAAAGTTTTAGGTAACTTTGTCTCTCAAGTGGTTTTCCGTTTGCCCCCTTCAACTTTGCCTTTGCGAGACTTTTTAAAAGTATACAGTACTAAGAAGTGAGCAGTGTGGTTTGAGAATTGGGAATTGCAGGGAGGCTGACTCAACTCCAGCCCGAGGCTTTCCCGGGAATGGAGGCCGCGGAAAGTGCCTGCCAAGTGTTTTGACAAGAGTTTCTGGCTTGAACATTTTCAGGCGAATTATTAATCCTATAGGTCAATGGTAATTGTGAGTGAAATCAAACTGCGATGCCCGTTGTGGTTACCGACAGGAACGAATGTCTCTCTCTCTCCCCCACTCCCCATTTCGAAGGAAGCTTGTCACTGAGACGATTGGATTAGCTGGACCTTCCAACCTTGTTTGTAAGGAATCCAGGGCCACATTTTCAAGAGTAAAGTAAAATAATAAAATGCAAGGTTTATACTTGATCAGCGACAAAATGAAGCCCTTAACGTGCTTTAATTTTTACTGGTATCGATGGGTAATTTACGTTCATCGTATTAGTTGATTAGCAACGCGGAATGTTTGCTGTTGCAAACGTTGTAGGCCGGGGTCCACTTTGTTATTAAAAAGTATGAAGAAAATAAACATGCATGCACCTCATTTTCAGGTCCATTAACAGACCATAACTCTTGTTGCGGAGACTTAAACGTTGTTGATATTTCTTAAAAATGAAATGCACTTTTATCCATAGTAATAATCAATATCTGTTCATTTTGGTGTCATTGTGACTGTACGATGAGCTTAAGCAAAGCTCAGACAAAGGTTGCACAATTTTCATGACCCATTCGATTATTTTGAAACACTTTGAAACGTTGTAATTTGATATTGCCATGATGTGCGTTTAAAAAAAATTATTTGATGAAATAATATTTTTTCATTGGGGCAATGCTTTTGCTTTAACATTGGCAGCAATCTTGTGCATTTTTGAGGGAGAGTGGCATGAGATGAAGAGAGGAGGAATTTTTATGTTGACCACTCAAATTCTTTGTTGGAGGAGGAAGTTGAGGTTTGGGTTTGGCTGAATTATTAATGGGAAGAATTAAATTGCTTTCTGAATGGTATAAGACTTAATCAGTAACTCAGATCCAGAGCAGACTACAATCAGATAAAAGTTGCAGCTTGATGTACATCTTTGTCAGGGTATCAATCAAAAAAGCTAATTAGCAAGCAATTATGTGTTATTATTTCTGGATGTAAATTGTGCTTAATTTTGTCGATGTGTGTAGGAAGGCAGCGATTCTAGACTGTACCAGACATTTAAAATACTTCCCCTGTGCAATAAATGTCAAAAGTTTTAAAAATAATTGGCCCAAAAAGTGTTTATTTTGGTTGTTTTTTAAATGTATCAACACCACCTTAATTTGCCACCGAATATAATGATTTGGCAGTACATGTCTGCTCCAGTTATTCTGTGAATTTAAAATTTTCCTCATGGAAAAGTTAACTAGCTTATATTTTAACATCAAAGAACTCAATTCCAATTTGCAACATGCTACGGAGCATTTTGCTGTGTCCTTCCAGCATTCTGTATGTGTTGTTCAAGATTTCCAGCATCTGCAGAAACTCTTGTGTTTGCAATTTTCTAATTATCCTTCAAGATTTGGTGTGAAATAATAAAAAGCTATGTTTAATGTGGTCAACAAACATTCAAAAATTATTGATTGCTGTTCAGGTAGAAAATCGGTTTTATATCTAAATTTTTAATTGATGATAAAGGACAAATTGGTAGGGTTTATATGTAAGTGTAATGAAAATAAATGCAATAAGATGATAAATTGTGCTTAATATTGGCTCAGAAGGAAGGAGCTTGTTAAAATGTAATCTCTACATAAATACAAGTCTCCTGGGATGACTCAAAAACATTTTTCCAACATTACTACTTTTGCAGTACAGCCACCTTTGACAAGTTGGGAATGGTGGCAGTTTTGTGCACAACAAAATCCCACAAAATAGTGAAGTGTGGACTATGTGGTGGTGATGTTGATGAAGCATTTTGGACACTATTGGTGGCCTCATTATTGAGATTTCATTATACAGATTTTCCCATCTGAAAATGACAGCTACTGTTAATTACAGCTGAGTGTATCTCAATGACCATGCGAGAGCGACTAAGTTGCAGGGCTGCACAGAAAGGAGACGGACCATGGGAGTTGTGGAATGGATCTGCTGGACCAAATGGATTTCTACGTTGTTGAAAGTAAATCACATTTAAAAATGCCAATTTGAAATTTTATCCAGGGCAACCCAGAAATGTCCCAAAGGGAAGATTGAGCTTTCAGTAACTGACGTACGCTGAATACAGTGAGCGTTCTTTCTTACTATATGAAATGAAATAATTTGATCAATGAAACAAATTCTGCTTAGATTTGCTGGAATGCATTCAAGTTAGAAACTGTTAGAAATTGTTTCAATGGAAGAAAGAAGATTGCATGAGGGTATAATATTTTATGGTTTGGATGTGTAAATAGTTTCCTTTGGTGAATGGTTTGGGTGAAATAGTACTTAATAATGGGGGTTGGAATGACTTTACATTGCTAGATTCTTTTGAAAGAAGGCCTGTCAGATTGACTGTGCTAGTGTTGCTGCACCCCTCTGATGTTTCATCTAACTGCATTGCTGTTCTCTTCAGGATGTTTAAATTGCTGAATGCCTTGCCGGAAAATAATTTTAACATCAATTCAGTGTCCTCACTTAAGTGAAAGTTAGATGAGTGTTTAAAATTTTTTTTAAAAACTGAATACTTAATATGATACCCAATGTGTACATGTCTGTGGTCATTATTTTCCAAGGCCCACTTGGGTAGATGTCACCTCAGTATGTACCAACATTATCAGTGGAACTACTGAAAGATAAGAGTGCCTTGCTTGAGTATACACTTGGAAGAAAATTAAACTGAGACTAAGTTATTTAGATAAACAGCAAAGGTTATAATATATTGTGTTAAAGTAGCAAATTTTTTTTGCATGAGCACATAAATGACCACACTGCTTACATTTTTAATCATTTGTGATTAGGGTCATAGCAGTTAGCTTTTTGGATTAAATGGCGAAAGATACAGCAAGCTGTTCTTGTCAATGTACTGGTATTTTTGACTTGTTAGGCAGATCTAAAGTAATTTTTTTGGAATTGATGATTAGCATTTGGATCTGAGGCTCAGCTTTGATTTTACAAAATGATTGTAACTTTGAAACCCAGCTTCTGTCCTAAGAATACATAATTCATTTTAACATATTAGGATTACTTGCAATGTATGATTATATTATACCTGAACTCTTGTTCATAATACATTGCTTTGTATACTGTATTTGATAATAATTATACTTGAAATTGCAGCTCTGCAATATTGATTTATGACAATTCCAAACTGCGCTCTTCACCTGCTTGATTTTCACACTCTACAGTCACTAGTAACTTTGCGTTTAATTCTAGGATGTGAACCATTTGGAGGGTTATCTTCCCTTGTGTTTTCTTTGTGCTTTAGTGTATCTTGGCTTCCTAAAACCAGTTGGTTTTTTACATGTATACTTCCCCTGAAAGATTATTTGACACTGTAATGAATGGATCACTCTTCCAACACGTCTGTGCTCCAGAATTATATTTTAGTTGCTTCAAAATGTAGTCTTTTTTTTTGAGTTAATTTCTCTACTAGTAAGTTAATTTGTTAGCAATTAGTTGGTTTCAATGCACATACGTTATTTTTGTCTCCTAATATCCATCAATACATATTACACATAATCAATGCCCACTTTACACAATACACCAACTGTTCAGAGTTGTATTCCAGTCCAGAGGGAAAGCTGCAAGGCAAAATAACTGGGCATATTAATTTGGTTCCCTGTCATCGTAGATGCACAGGATGAAATAAAGCAGTTCCATTCATTGGGGTCACTTTTTGGTCCATGGGGGTGAAAACATTAAAGTGATTAGCACAAACTGATACCAAAACTGGTTTCTGTCTCTGTTTTGCCTCAGCTATTATCTTGATTGGATGGAGAACAGGCTAACTGGGTAATTCTTGTACTCATTTTCACCGAGTTGACATTGCAGTAACCAGAATCATGTTTTAAATCACAATGATTGGTGGAATAATACTTCCTTTTAACGTTTGAAAGAATAACAGGTTGTTGACAATATGGATAGTTGCTTTATTTTGCTCCAGTTGCATGGAATTTCTCAGGCACATAATTAAGGAACAACGAAAATTAGTTAAACCATCTGTTCAATTGCTTCTGGTAAACATGTTTAATTTTAATCCGGTGGTCTATCCATATTGATTAAATGTCCTGAAAACCTCATTAAACTGTAATGTATTTTGATACTCACTCCATCCAGCCGCCATCCGTCTACTGCTCAGCACAATTGAAATGCTTGATTTCTTCATTCATGCTACCAAAATGTAAGTGTATAGACTTACAGAAGGATTGTGTATTAAATCCTTAGAAAGAAGTGAAATAGCATAAGAAGATATCGAATAATTGAGTGGAGTTTAAAAAAAACTGTCAGGGAAGAAGACCCTGATGGAGTTATCTGTAGGCTTTGAAACTGTAGTCAGAATGTGAGATACAAATTACAACAGAAACTAGAAAAGGCATGTAAAAAGGGCAATGTTATGATTGTCTTTGAACATTCCAATATGCAAGTGGATTGGGGAAATCTGGTTGATACTGGATCCCAAAACAAGGAATTTGTAGAATGCCTACAGGATGGCTTTTTAGAAGAGTTTGTGGTTGCACCCACTAGGGGTTGGGTGTTGTGCAATGAACTAGATTGGATTAAGACATGGCAGTGATCATAATATGGAATTTGCCCTGCATTTTGAGATGGAGAAGTTAAAATTGGATTTATTGGTATTATAGTTGAGCAAAGGGAATTACAGAGAACTGAGTGAGGAGCTGGACAGATTTGATTGTAAGGGAACACTGGAATGGATGATGACAGCAGTGGCTGGAGTTTCTGGGAGTAATTCAGAAGACAGGGGATCGGTTCATCCCAAAGAAGAAGAAGTGTTCTAAAGGGAGGATGAGGCAACTGTGGCTGACAAGTGAAGTCAAAGATTGTATTAAAGGGAAGGATTGCATACAATATAGCAAAAATTAGTGGGAAGCTGGAGGAATGGGAAGCTTTTAAAAACCAACAAAAGACAAAAAGAACAATAAGGAGAGAAAAGATGAAATAAGAAGGTAAACTAACCTATAATAAAGGTTTTTTTTAGATGTATGAAGAATAAAAGAGCCAAGAGTGGACATCTGACCACGAGAGGATTATGCCGGAGAGGTAGTAATGGCGAACAAAGAAATAGGGGACAATGCTTTAGTATTTTACATTAGTCTTTGCTGTGGAAGACACTAGGAATATGCCAGAAATTCAGGAGTGTTGAAGCAGAAGTACTGTGTAGAAGTAGGAGAAGGTGCTTGGGAAGCTAAAATGTCTGAACCTAGATAAGTCACCTTACCAAGATGGACTACACTTCAGGGTTCTGAACAAGATAGCTGCAGAGGTTGTGCAGACGCTAGCAGTAATCGTTCAAGAATCACGAGATTCTGGAATGGTTCTGGAGGACTGGAAGATTGCAAATGTCACTCCACTGTTTAAGGTGGGAGGGAGGCAAAAGACAGGAAATTGTCGGCCAGTTAGCTTGATTTCAGTGGTTGAGAAGATATTGAAGTTCGTTATTAATGATGAGTTTTCAGGCTACTTGGAGGCACGCAACAAAATAGGCCAAAGTCATCATGGTTTCTTTAAGGGGAAATCTTGCCTGGCAGATCTGTTGGAATTCTTTGAGGAAATAACAGGCAGGATAGACAAAGGAGAGTCAATGGATGTTGTATACTTGGATTTTCAGAGGGCCTTTCCAAGGTGCTGCACAGGAGGCTGCCAAATAAAATGGTCCGAGGTATTACAGAAGATTGACTGACCGGCAGAAAGCAAAACGTGGGAATAAAGGGGCTGCCTTCTGGCTGGTTACTGGTAACTAGTGATGTTTCACAGGGGTCAGCGTTGAGACTATTTCCTTTCATGCTATACGTCAGTGATTTGGATGAAGAATTAATAGCTTTGTGGCCAAGTTTGTGGGCAATAAAGTTCAGCTTTCCCTAAGGATTAACATGAAGGTTGTCAGTAGTAAGGAAGGCGAATGCAATGTTAGCATTCATTTCAAGAGAATTTATAACAAAGCAAGAATGTAAAGCTGAGATCTTATAAGGCATTGGTCAGACTGCATTTAGAGTATTCTGAACAGTTTTGGGCCCCATTTGTAAGTAGGGATATGCAGCATTGGAGAGGGTTCAATGAAGTTTTACAAGAGTGATCTTGTGAATGAAAGGATTAACCTATGTGAGTCTGTACTCACTGGAGTTCAGAAGATTGAGGTGGAATCTCATTAAAATGTACCAGATTTTGAAAGGCCTTGATACTGTACATGGAAAGGATGTTTCCATACTAGGATTGCCGAAGACCAGAGGGCATAGCCCAGAATCAGAGGACATCCCTTTAGAACAGAAATAAGGAGACATTTTAGCCAGAGAATGATGAATCTGTAGAATTCATTGCCACAGCTGTCTGTGAAGACCAGGTCACTGGGTATATTTAAAGCAGAGATTGATAGATTTATTATTAGTAAGGGTGTCAGAGGTTATGGGGAGAAGGCAGGAGATAGGGATTGAGAGGGAAAATAAACCAGCCATGATTGAATGGTGGAGCAAACGCAATGGGCTGAATAGTCTACTTCTTGTATATCATTATGGTGTTACTAAAAAGATACAATTTACCAATTATATTTCTGAATCATTTTAATAATGTATTTGAACAGTGATTCAAATTGGGATGTAGAATTGGAGAATGAAGTCTGGTTGTCTTCAAGAGAGTCAACTAATTTTTGTCCCTTTTTTTGTGTAATTAGTGCACCTTTTATGTTTGCTGAGGTCTTATTTCTTCAGATAGTGTATTTTAAGGGGTGCAGCTTTTCTGTTTCTTTCATGTATTATTTTAAAAAGATTAATACCAAAATTACAAGGCAAATATCTTGCCAGTTAAAAAAAAATGTTGCTTTATCTTCATAAATCACGATCTCAGATCCATTACAGTGTATGATGTGTTAAAAATAACTAGTTGAATTAAATTGGCTTGTATTAGATATAACAATTGGAAAATTACATGCAAGAGAGGAAATTCTTTTGTGGTGGTATGCTGTCTTATTTTTTTTCCTCAGACAACTTAAGATTTGGTCGTGTATATTGTTGATTGCTACAGGGAAGGAAACTGATTTCCTCTTAAGATCTCTTTCATCTTCACTTTCTGTGAGTCACTCATTGGCATTTCATCACAGGCTATATAGAGGTTAGTGATCATTGAGGACTGTCATTCCAAAAAGCTTATTCAGTGCCATTTTGTGGTGAGGTTGTTGCAAATCATATTCTATGTCTGGTTATATAATCATCAAAAGTACTGCACAGTGGGAGGCTGCTTGGCCCTTTGTGACCATGTTGTTGGTGGGTTAAGTTTGTAAATTCATTCAGCCATGTTTGTTGCGTAAAGAAATTAGCCGTTCGTTATGCAGGAGTTAAAACTTTTCAATAAACAGTGTTTAGATCATGCAGTGTGAGCAGGAAAACAATACTTATGAGGAAGATGCTTTCAATTCATGTACATGCAGTATATACAGTTGGAGTTCTGTGAGAGAGCAGACCTCCTGAGCAGTGTAAATAGAGCTGGTTGCTAATGAAGACCAGGTTGTACTGCAAGATTGCATTTAAAGACTTAACTCTTTCCTTCCCATTTGCTGTCCCACGTAGCTAGAAGTTTACTCAAGACCATTACTTTAGATTGCTTAAACATGAGTAACAGTGAAGGACTGTGTGAAAATTGCCAGTGCCTTTTTCTATCCGAACACAATTTTGCTCTCTTGCTTATTGTTTCTCCTCATTTGTAGAAAACTCCCTGACTCCTAGGAAGCTCAACGTACCTGAACAATGCAGCTTATTCATGTGGACAGCATAGTCTGTCAAGCATCTTTTTTTATATATATTGCTGTTTGTCTTTCAAGTTCATTAAGATTGCAAATTGTGCTATTTTGTTGCATGAGAGTGTCAGTAATGTGGTTTAGCAATGTCAGAATGGTATGATGATTGTGCTGCTGTGACCAGTACCACCCGTTCCACAACGTGTACAGTAATCCCAGTGTTGGGAAGGCATCCACTGGTTATGAGGTTTATTTTCCAAAGGTCAAGAAAGAAAGCAAAAGGGAGTTTGGTTTATAATTTTTGGGACCTTCTGAGAGATAACATGGCATAATTGTCTGTTCATTTTTTTATTCTGAAGTGTGTGAAGTAATATGAATGGCATTGATTAGGGAATGATGTGCAAATTTATGTGCTGCTGGTAAGCAGTGTTTGTCTTGTAATTTGTTCATTACACATATGTACCTGAAAGTAAAAATTATTACATACCATTAATATAATGAAACTGTAATATGTGCACGGTAACAAAAGGAGCACAACATTGGGAGAATACCTGAAACAGTTGCTGAACAGCAGCAGGCAATGGCAGGCTTTCAGTCTCCATCTATGATGCCATGTTTGGATTATCTATGTCCTTAAATTTAGCCAACTCACCTGCTGAGACCCAGTGACGGCAGAATTAAGACCATAAAGATAAGGAAAGTGTAGCATTTGTGCATTGTTGTTCGATTTTCCCCAAAGTTTTCACTACTTTACATTTTATTAGGTTTTATGTAAGGTATAAAAACAATCTGAATTATAGACTTGTTCTGGTGTTAGAATTTCATCTGCAATGATCTTTGCAAACTCATCAGTGAAATTCCTGCACTCATGATGAACTCGCCGATTTCATCCTCTTTGCCTCCAACTTTCTCCCAGCCCTCAAATTCACCTGGTCCAGTTCTGACCCGACCCTTCCCTTTCTTGATCTCACTTTCTCTATCTCCAGAGATAGCTTATCCAGTGATGTCTATTATAAACTAATGGAATCCCATGGCTACCTAGACTATACCTTGTTACACCCTGTTAGTTGTAAAAATGCCATCCTCTTCTCTCAATTCCTCCGTCTCTGCTGCATCTGCTGTCAGGATGAGGCTTTTTATTTTAGAATGAAGGAGATGTCCTTCTTTTACAAAGAAAGGGGCAAAAATTCTTTTTCAAAGAAAGGATAACTAGGGATAGAGTTCCTCTTGTCCTCACCTGCCACCCCACCAGTCTCCGCATCCAGCACATAATTCTCCAAAACCTCTGCTACCCTCAACTGGATCCTACCACCAAACACATCTTTCCTTCCCCCCCACTTTCTGCTTTCTTCAGGGATCTCTCCTTAGCGACTCCCTTGTCCATTCGTTCCTCCCCACTGATCTTACTCCTGGCACTTAACATTGCAAGTGGAACAAGTGCCTCACCTGTCCCTGCACTCCCCCCTCCCCCCCCCCCCCCACTGCTATTCAGGGCCCTAAACAGTCTTTTCAGGTGAGGCGACGCTTTACCTCTGAGTCTGCTGGGGTTCATATACTGCGTTCAGTGCTTCTGGTGTGGTCTCTTATATATCGGTGAGACCCGACATAGATTGGGAGACTGCTTCACCGAGCATCTACAAGAACAAGTTGGTCTGATATATACTGTCTGCCAGATCAAGCGGGATCTCCCAGTGACCACCCATTTTAATTCCCGTTCCCATTCTGATATGACCTCCTTCACTGTTGGGATAAGGCAGTTGGAGGAACATTGTATTCTGTTTGGGGAGCCTCCAACCTGATGGCATGAACATCGATTTTTCTCAAATTTCCAGTAATGCCTCCACCCCCCACCCTTCACCATTTCCCTTCCCTTGCCCTTCTCTCATGTTATCTCCTTGCCTGCCCATTGCCAATTTCTGGTACTTTACCACCACCACCCCCACTTCTTCTTTCTTCCATTGCCTGCTGTCTCTTTCACCAATCAACTTCCTAGGTCCTTGCTTCATCCCTCCACTTCCAAGTTTCACCTATTGCCTGGTGTTTCTCTGTCCCCTCCCCCCCCCCCCCCAACTTTTCAAATCTACTCCTCAGCATTTTTTCTCCAGTCCTCCCAAAGGGTTTTGGCCCAAACGTCAACAGTACTTTTTCCGTAGATGCTGCCTGGTCTGCTGAGTTCCTCCAGCATTTTTTGTGTGTTGCTTGGATTTCCAGCATCTGCAGACTTTCTCTTGTTTTTCATCAAATTTATCTGCTGTGTTGATCATCTGATGCTTTATAACCGTAGAAATATTGAAAACCTGCAATACAATACAGGCCCTTCGGCCCACAATGTTGTGTCGAACATGTACTTATTTTAGAAATTACCTAGGGTTACCCATAGCCTTCTATTTTTCTAAACTTCATGTACCCACCCATCCAGGAGTCTCTTAAAAAAACCCTATTGTATCTGCTATTATGTTTATAATTTTTTTTTACAAAACTTTCAAAGTTTAATGCTGTTCCTGCTGAATATTCACAGTGACCTTCAATTTTCGGCTTGTTGTGATAGATCCATGCTTGTTTCATGGTCAGCATACTGTTAAGTGGAATATGTTCACTCCGTTGATGAATCCATTCTTTCAATACATGATCGAGCTCTTCATTTTTTTGCTTCAGGTAGTGTTTTACTGTTTGTCATTAATTTTTGTTCATTACATAAGTGAAGTCACTTACAGAACTGTCTGGTGCGCAGAGACCTGTAGATCACCTGGGAAACTTCCGAGCACTTTGCAGAATTTTCCATTAGCAACATCATGTCTGTGCTCAAAAAGTTTCGGTTTTAAAATTTTGGAATTTCGGATAAGGGGTACTCAACTTGAATTTTTGGAAATGTTTTTGTTCTGTTTGGTTGTGATTTTATAATCACTATCCTATTTAATTTGTTTTGTATTCAATACTTTGACTAATGATAAATGAGGCAATGCATCACTTTAACAGTTATCTGATAAATAGATTGTCTCTCAAGGGGAAAGAATTGTTCAGAAATACTTGTCACCAGGGCAAAAGAGTTAAACATACAAACCACTCATATGAAAGTTCAACTAAAGCAATGACAGACATTAAATTAGGCTCAGCTAGACTTTTATTTTTTCTTGGGGCACACAAGTTACCCCTTTGTTAACTCGTGTTTGAAAAAGAATTTACATAAAATGCAGCTGGTGGAGCTGGAGCTTGATTATGTATTTGCCTTAAACATGGCAGACAAGGGATGAGTATTTTCAAAGCAGACTTGGCAAAAATACTTGAGCTAGGATTGTTGGGGATGTGTACTTAGCCACAGGAAGTTTGTTATTTGTAAACTTGGAACTTTTAGGTTTGTGGGCTAGTTCTTCTCACTATAACACCAAAATTGAGAGGGGTTTAAAAGCAATTTTGTTCAGGAATTCAAATCCAAGGATTTGGAAGTGAAGTTTAGCAGTTTGTGAGTTTGAAGATGAAGTAACAAATGACATTGTGGAAGGATGGCTGGGGATGTCTTTAGGGGATAGTGATATGCTCTCTGTTGCTCAGTTTGAATGACACCAGCACAACTTGGCCTTAAACAAAAACTGGATGTAAGAGTTTCTGGTGGAGGAGGGTAAGGATGCCCATTCTCAATGAGAAAACAGGATTCGATTGGAAGTATCTTTCTGGGACCCAATAAGAACGGAACATGAAAACTCTAATTGGAGTTGTATTCTATTCAGAAAAGCCATTTTCTTATGTTGCTGGAAATTGGTCATTATAAGTTCAGGTCCTCTCTCTAAATGACCTAACCTCTCTCCTTGACCCTTTCACCTTCAATGCAATCATGCTAGAAGTATTGGTATGTCCTGAGTGTTCAGCTGTATTCAGAACACAACCCAATGAAATGTAATGTGTCTGAGAGAGCAGGATGAAGATTGAGAGCCTCACCATCTAATCATTGAGTGACTCGACCTTCAGCAAGCATTGGTTTGGATTGAAGCTGTTGCAACAATACTCAAGTAACTTGAAGCAGTTCAGAGTGAACAGTTGTTGGCCTTAATTGGGCTTGAAGAAGTGCAACAATGCAATGGAAATGCTATCACCTCTCTGGCTTGATTGCTACAATCCAAACAAGCAGACATGAATTTGAAATTCAATTTATTTAAATTTTACATCCATCCCTCAATGTGAAGGAGTAAAAATCTTTGCATTATGACTGTGTTGCAATGTACAGACAGGCGAAGTCTAATGGCTTGAAGAAAGAAGCTGTTCTGTATTCTGCTGGTCCTGGCTTTAATCCGGCAGCACTGTTTGCCAGTCGGAGCAGCTGAAACAGTTTATGGTTGGGGTGACTGGTGTCCCCGATGATCTTCCAGGCCTTCGCTCTGCACCTGCTGCTGTAGGTGTCCTCAGTGGAGGGAAGTTCATGTCCACAAATGCGCTGGGCTGTCTGTACTACTCTCTGCAGAGCCCAGCGATCAAGGTTGGTGCAGTTCCCGTACCAGGTGGTGATACAGCCAGTCAGGATACTCTCAATGGTGGCCCTGCAGAAGGTCTTAAGGATTTGGGGGCTCATGCCGAACTACTTCAGTCGCCTGAAGAGGAAGAGACACTGTTGTGCTTTTTTGCTACGTAGCTGGTGTGTACGTACAGTCTAGGTGAGATCTTTGGTGATGTGTATACTGAGGAACTTGAAAATACTCACCCTCTCAACTGCAGTTCCATTGATGTTGATTGGGGCAAACCCGTCTCCATTCCTCCTGTAATCCACAATCAGCTCTTTTGTTTTTTGGACCTCGAGGGATAGGTTGTTATCTTGGCTGTACTGTGTCAGGGTGTTAACCTCTCCTCTGTAGGCTGTCTCGTCACTGCAAGATGACAATGTCGTGTCATCTGCGAATTTGATCAGTAAATTGGAGCTATATGTGGCAACACAGTTGTGGATGTAAGGAGGGTAGAGGAGGGGACTCGGGACACAACCCTGGGAGGCATCTGTGTTGAGGTTCAGAGAGGCAGAGGTAATGGAGCCCATTCCTACCCGTCAGCAATCTGGTAGGAAATCTGGATTCTGGCTGCACAGGGCTGTGGTCTCTGAACTTCCTGTCAAGTCTGGAGGGAATTATGGTGTGGAATGCTGATCTGTAGTCCAGGAACGGCATTCTAACATATGAATCCCTCTTCTCCAAGTGAGTGAGGATGGTGTGTAGTGCTGTGGCTATGGTGTCATCGGTAGGCCGGTTCTGTTGGTAGGCAACATGTAGGGGGTCCAGTGTGGGCGGTAGCATGCTGCAGATGTAATCCTTAACCAATCCCTCAAAGCGTTTGCTTATAATTGAGGTGAGTGCGACAAGACGCCAATAGTTCAGGTATGCTACCTTGGTTTTCTTAGATACAGGGACAATGTCATATGATTTTAAACAGGAGGGCACTACACACTGGGAGAGGGTGAGATTATAAATGTCCGTAAACGCACTAGCCAGCTGTTCCGCACACACTTTGAGGATGTCACCCGGTCCCGCTGCTTTGTGGCTGTTGACACGTTGGAATGTTCGATGAACCTCAGGCTTGGAGATCTCCAAGCATCAGGTCTCGTCAGCAGCTCTCCTCAGGGCTTCAGTCTTATCTACCTCAAATGGAGTGTTTAAAAAAAACCATTCAGCTTATCCAGGAGCAAGATGGCAATGTTGGCTGTACTGCTGTGTTTCCCCTTGAAATCTGCAATAGTGTGCAGTCCTTGCCATGCACTGCCTGTGTCATTGTGACAGAGCTGTGACTGGATTTTGTCCCTGTGTTGTCATTTTGTCACCTTGATGGCTGAACGGAAAGCATAGTGGTATCTCTTGAGCTCCTGTTGCTCCTAATGCGTATTTATGGCTTCTTATTTGTCATTGTTTTTCAGAAGTTATTCAGTGTAGTTCAATACAGTGTACTTCCAAAGAAGGTGCACTGTAGATGTATTATGCTGAAGCTCTCAGAAAATTCATCTTTGAAACTGTTGTCACCCTCATTAACATCTCTGTAATCATTCAGACAATTTGAGGTGAAATTTCCGAAGCAACAAATTTCACATTTTTGGTTGGTTCATTTTCTTTTCATTGCTTTTCCTTCACCAAGGATCATAGTCTTTTTTTTGGCAGTGGTAATCAATCTGAAGCCATTCAACCACTGAAACAGAAAATACTGGAAACGTTTAGCAGGTCAGACAGCATCTTTGGAAGAGGCAGTTAACATTTCATTTGAATACCTTTTATTGGGAACCAGAAAATTTAATTTTAATACACAGAGTGAAAGGGAGAGTAAGGAAAAGTGATGGCTAGGATTACTATGGTGATATGATCTTATTAAATCAGTTGATTGGAAGGTTAATGAAATTGAGAGGAAGAAAACAATATGGTATGTAGAAGCTGTGAAATGCAGGCCGGAACACAAATTAAAGCAATATTGGAAATGTCCAGCGGACAAGTCAGTTATGGTAAGAGAAAATCTTAGATAGATAGCATTACAGCAAGAAGTTGAAGAGCACTCCTGTGGCCATTCCTCTCAATAATAATTATACCATTTTGGATACTGTTGGGGGGGGGTTGACCTCCCAGGGGAATACCTTGGAGCCTGGCAGGCACTGAGCATAGGTCCTTGGTGTAGAAGGGAAAGAGAGAGAAGGGGAGAGTGGTAGTGGTAGGGGACTCGATAGTGAGGGGAACAGACTATAGAGATTCTGTGGATGTGAACGGGACAACTGGATGGTATGTTGCCTTCCAGGTGCCAGGGTCAGGGACATCTTGGATCACATCCACAACGTTTTGGACAGGAAGGTGGATGTCTTGGTACATATTGGCTTTGACATATTGACATAGGAAGTAAAAAGATCCTGAAAAGAGAATTTAGATAGTTGGGTAGAAAGCTGAGAAGTAGGATCTCCCAGGTAGTAATTTCTGGATTGTTGCTTGTGCCATGCGCTTGTGAGGGTAGAAACAGGATGATTTGGCGGATTAGTGTGTGGCTGAGAAGCTGGTGCAGTGGGCATTGTGTCAGTTTCTTGGATCATTGAGATCTCTTCTGGGGAAGGTATGACCTGTTCAGAAGTGATGGGTTGCTCGCAGGCAGAGCTATTGGGGAGCGTTTAAACTAATTTTGCAGGGGGGTGGAAACCAGAGTGAAACGACTTGAGTACAGGACAGATGGTAAAAAAGCAAAGATAGCATCCAGTCAGACTGTCAGGAAGAGCAGGCAGGTGACAGGACATAATTGCAGTGAGTAGGGTGAGTATCAGTGCATTAGAGATGCAGAATCAAAAAGGGGAGCAAATACAGTACTCAGTGTTATATCTCTATAAGAAATAAGGTGGATGATCTTGTTGCACTATTACAGATAGGTTGCAGCTATCATTGAATCGTTGCTAAAGTGGCTGTAGTTGCAAGCTAAATGTCCAAGGTTATATGTTGTATTGGAGGAATAAGGAGGTAGACAGAAGGGGTGGTGTGGCTCAGCTGGTAAAGAATGGCATCAAATCAGTAGAGATGTGACATAGGATCAGAAGATGTTGAATCATTGTGGGTTGCATTAAGAAACTTCAAGGATAGAAGGACCCTGATGGCAGTTATATGCAGGCCTCCCAACAATAGTTGGGTTATGAACCACAGATTGCAACAGGAAATAGAAAAGGTGTGTCAAAAGGGCAATGTAATGACAG
Organism: Hypanus sabinus; assembly: GCF_030144855.1. Classification (NCBI taxonomy): domain Eukaryota; kingdom Metazoa; phylum Chordata; class Chondrichthyes; order Myliobatiformes; family Dasyatidae; genus Hypanus; species Hypanus sabinus. Next base: position 38,261,930 of record NC_082711.1, read on the forward strand.
TCTTTGAGAGATTTGGACATGTAGGTCGATTGAGAAAATCAGGTTGGAAATGGATCTCAAGATTTGATTTTGATGAATGCCTACAAGGTGGCTTTTTAGAGCAGTTTGTCATTGAGCCTAATTGGGGATCAGCTATACTAGATTGGGTGTTATGTAATGAACTAGAGGTGATTAGGGAGCTTAAAGTAAAAGAACCCTGAGGAGTAGTGATCACAATATATGGACCAAGTTCAACTTGATTTGCTAGGGAGAAAGTAAAGTCTGACATAACTGTATTTCAGTGGAGTAAAGGGAATTACAGTGGTATGAGAGAACAGTTGACCAAAGTAAATTGGAAGGAGATGCTGGCAGGGATGGCAACAGAGCAGCAATGGTGTGAGTTTTTGGGGAGAATGAAGAAGGTGCGCGATCGAGGTAATCCAAAAATGAAGAAATACTGAAAAGGCAAAATAGGACAACCGTGGCTGACAAGGGAAGTCAAAGCTAATGTATGAGCAAAAGAGAGGGCATACAACAAAGCAAAACTTAGTGGGCAGACAGAGGATTGGGAGAGCAACTAAAAGAATCATCAGGAAGAAAAAGATGAAACATAAAGCAAACTAGCAAACAATATCAACACATACAAACATGCTGGAGGATCTCAGCAGGTTGGGCTGCATCTGTGGAAAAGAGCAGTCAACGTTTCGGGCTGAGACCCTTCGTCAGGACACTATCACAATATCAAAGTGGATAGTAGAAGTTTTTCAAACATGTAAAAACGTAAGAGATGGGGGGGGGGGATATTGGACCACTAGAAACTGAGGCTGGAGAAATAATAATGGGGGCCAAAGAGATGGCAGATGAACTAAATTATTATTTTGCATCAGTCTTCACTGTGGAAGACACTGGCAGTGTGCCAGATGTTGAATGGTGTGAGAGAAGAGAAATGGGTGCAGTTACTATTACAAGGGAGAAAGTGTTCAAAAAGCGGAAAGACCTAAGTCAGCCGGACCAGATGAACTACACCCTAGAGTTTTGAGAGAGCTAGCGGTAGAGATTGTGGAGCAATTAGTAATGAGCTTTCAAAAATCACTGGACTCTGGCATGGTGCCAGAGGACTGGAAAATCCAAGAATCTGAGATGCAGAATGGTTTGGGAGTCCTTGTGCAGAAGAACTTGCAGGTGGAGTCAGTGGTGAGGAAAGCAAATGCAATGTTAGCATCGATTTCAAGAGGTCTAGGATTCAAAGCAGGGTTGTAATGCTGAGGCTTTATAAGGCACTGGTGAGGCCTCACCTTGAGTATTGTGGACAGTTTTGGGCTCATCTCAGAAAAGATATGCTGGCATTGGAGAAGATTCAGAGGAATTTCACAAGGATGATACTGGGAATGAACGGGTTATTATATGAGGAATGTTTGATAGTTCTGGGTCTGCAGTCTCTGGAATTCAGAAGGATGAGGGGGAACACATTGAAACCTTTCGAGTGTTGAAAGGCCTAGACAGAGTTGATGTGGAAAGTGTGTTTCCCATGGTGGTGGAGTCTAGGATAAGAGCCTCAGAATAGAGAGGTGTCCATTTAAAACAAAGATGTGGAGAAATTTCTTTAGCCAGAGGGTGGTGAATTTGTGGAATTCATTACCACAGGCAGCTGTGCAGGCCAGGTCATTGTGTGTATTTAAGTCAGAGCTGGATAGGTTCTTGATTGGACATGATGTCAAAGGCCAGTGAGTTGAGGAGGGGAAGAAAAGATCAGCCATGATTAAGTGGCAGAGCAGACATAATGGTTTAGTTAACTCTTTAGTATGTGCAACATGGGTGAAATAACCTTGTGTTGGAAGTGTTAGTTGATAGTGTAATTAATTATCTATCAGCTGCTGTGTTGCTGAGATTTTCCAACATCAGCATTGAGATCATAACTGCAACATTGTGCCGGTGGCAGAGAGTGTATATTTTGGATTTTAAAACTTCTCAATGTTTCTATTTGTTTCCTATTTTTATATCAGACCAGACATTTGCATTCTATTGATTTTGAAATTTTATACCTTTTCAACAGTTGATAGTAAATTTGTCAATTCTGCTCTCTGGCAGTAAGCTATACCCAGTGATTAGTTTGCAGTGACTGTTACAGTGGGTTTAAATGTCTCAGAGGGAGGGCATTATTTGTCAGGCCAAAAAAGTGGCAATTTTATTTGGTTGCAGTGACAAATATAAATGCTATCTTTTTTTGTGCCTACTTGCATGCCTCTGTCATTGTTTTATCTTTTTGGAAGTTTCAGTTAATACACTGTATTCTCAGCAGAAGAGGCTGAGAAATTGAGGAACAATGTTACTATAATTTAAAAAAAAATTTTCATTGAATTTTCAAATGGTTACAGAAGGAAAAAAAATTATCAACCCTTCCCCCCCCCCCCTAACATTTCCCTGTAGAAAGAGAAAAAAAAGAGAAAGAAAGAATGCCTGGATATCGGAAGATCCCCACATGCTCCATGGAGTTTATAATAGCTTTAGTATATATATTTATTTCTTTCCCCAAATAACCAATAATTTTATCTTCAGAGCACTCATATATTTAATCCTATCTTTTGTAAATAAGGGCGCCAAATTTTCAGAAATATTTCATATTTATCTCTTAAATTATAAGTAATTTTTTGAAGTGGAATGCAGCTAAAAGCTATATCTATTTTCATTTTCTTAATGTATGTTAAAATTCTTTTTCTTTTCACCAGTCCATTAAGCCCATTAACATTAAAACTTAAAAAATTCAGTAAATTAGTCATCATTTTTAACAGGGTTACTCCAGTCTATAGTAATACCTAACCTTTCAACTTTCGTAGGACCTTGGGGAATCTTTTAAAAATTCTCTATGTTGCTATGTGTCTTTCCCCCGTTTGTCCAGGCGAAGAAAGAAAGATTAAAGAAAAATAGATTATCGAGAAAAAAAATAACAAAATACCCCCCCACCAATGTTGTGAATTTAAAAAAAACACATTACCCCCCTCCGTTGTACGGGTCATGGCATTCACCATAATTACACACGTGAATCCCGTAGCAATCCATCCGAAGTTCCCCCAGCTCCCCCGTAACATAAAAAAGTACATATAAGAGAAGAAAAAAATAATATCACTACTCTCGATTAATATTTCTCAAATTTTTACCTTTCTCCCCCTGTATCATATAATTAAGAAAATATTTAAATATTCTTTTGTCCTTAAACATCCATCAACTCCATTCACTGTCCCTGTCTTCATCTTTAATCCGTTTCACTTTTAAATCTCTGGCTGTGTTTAGCGAATATTTGGGAGTTCTTGTGCAAATTCTTCCGCATCCCGATAATCAGTAAAAGATCTTCTTTTTCCGTCATCCAAAAAAATTACCAGGGTTGCCGGGTGGCGCAATATAAATTTATAACCCTTTTCCCATAAAACTTTTTTTGCTGGGTTAAATTCCTTCTTTCTCTTCAAAAGGTCATAACTTATATCAGGATAGAAAAGAACTGTTTTCCCTTTTATCATCAATGGCCCGTTTCTCTTTCTGGCACGTTGGGCAGCCGCCTTCAGGATCTTTTCTTTATCTTGATATCTTAAGCATTTTATCAAGATTGATCGTGGGTTTTGATCAACTTGAGGTCTTGGTCTTAAGGCTCTGTGAGCCCTTTCAATTTCAGTTAACTGGGTTCCTTCTTCCATTTCCAAATTTTCCGGAATCCATTTTTGAAAAAAATTTATGGGATCCTCTCCCTCTATACCTTCTTTAAGTCCAACAATCTTAATATTATTTCGTCTGCTAAAATTTTCAAGTACATCCACTTTTTCCAATAACCTTTTTCTTTCTGATGTCCAGGCAGAAATATTATCTTCCATTTTATTCAGTCTATCAATGGTGTCTCCTGTTGTTTCTTCCAAGTTTTTAGTTTTCTTGTCCATTTTGTCCTGTCTTTTCATCATTTTATCAAACATAATCTTCATATTTTTATTATCTTTTTAAATTTTAATGCTTTTAATTCATGCATTATTTGCACCAATGATTTTTTAATGTCTCCAATATCACCTCCAAACTCTTCCTGTTGCTCTTCTTTGTTTGTCTCTTCATCTTCGTCTGATTTATCCAGAGAATCTGATTCATCCAGAGAATCTGATTCACTTCATATTCACTTTCACTTTCGATCATAGCTGGGATTTGTAGTTTGGGTTGTTCGTGTTTGCGCATGCGCCTTTCTTCACGCATGCGTAATTCCTGTTGCTCTTTTTTGTTTGGAAACGGTTGATGTTGCCCCAGTTTCCTGTTCTGTATCGCCGGAGGTAAAATGCTCTTGAGCCTGAGGCTCTTTCATGGCAGCCGGCCTTGATTCTTTTCCAACTTGTGTTGTCTTCAAAGTAGTAGTTTTCTTCTGCTTCTGTTTAGGAGACATATCTTAAGACGATCCTAAGTAGTTTATAAATAATTTTTAAAAAGAATTTACTAACTTTTCTTCAACTTAAACATTATTTTATTGTTTTTTTACGGGAGAGCTGGATTTCCACGTCTCGATCCTACGTCATCACGTGATGTCCCCCCAGTGTTGCTATTCTTATGGACACCTTGTAGTTCTTTTGCAGAATTTCTGGCAGATAAATGGAGGTGCTTCAGTGAAATTTGTGTTGAATGCCCTCTTCTGTTGCAAATTTTTTTTTTTGTTAACAATTGGATGATTTGTCTGTTTTCTGTGGCATTGTTCTGATTTCCAGTATGACTGGTGCAAGGGACTTCTCATGATCATTCTGCCTGCAGTTATTTTATATTTTAATTGAAACAGATGAAGCACCAAATGAAATGGAAGGAATTTAATCAGTCTGGAGATGATTAATACGCAGTAAAAATGTAATATATTGATGATTATTGATACTTGTTAAGGAAAAACCCTGATTTTTTTGTTTATTTCATAACACAGCAACTAAGTGCTGTTGAGCCACTTTTGAGATGTGGACAAATAGTACATAAATACTGGAAATCACATCTTGGTGATTTGGACTGAGAAGCCCAATGGGCAGAAGATGATGATTAAAGATTAGCCTTATTTATCCTGTATATTGAAACATCAAAGCATACAGTGAAGCACATCGTTTGTGTCAACGACCAACACAGTCTGACGATATGCTGGGCACAGCCCATAAGTGTTGCCATGCATCTGGCACCAACCTCGCATGCCCACAACTTAGTATCGTGCATGTCTTTGCAATGAGAAGGAAACTGGAGCACCCAGAGGAATCCCATGGTCAAGGGGAGATTGTAAGTTCCTTGCAGGAGTTGATCTCGGATCGCTGGCCAGCAAAGTGTTACGTTAACCGCGACCAAACCATGTTGATATTTGACTAGTGTTGAAGCACAGTATATACATTCGTTTGAGAGGGAAGTTTCAATGTCTCATATGAATTTGGCATGAAACACCCTCTCAATGTCAGCTCAGGTTATTTGCTGAAGTATTTGGCATGTGACATGACCCCACCATTTTTTTTTGATACTGAGCTAAAGATGTCACTTCAGCTTGTTAAAAAATAGTTAGGAAACCAAGTGATTCCAGTGCCCTTATATATGATCCCTGTTTTACTGCAGTCGAGGGAGGATTGTTTTCTGTAGAGAGGTAAGGACAGATTTGATTCAAAATGAAGTTTCTCATGGCTGAATTTTCTGAAATTCTCTTCACTATTTTGAGAACTTTATCGTCATATTAGATTCTGTGTTTATTGCATTTGAACAATGTTACATGACAGGGAAAGGACAGAATAAAACATTCAATATTTATCAGTGGTGAAATTCTGCAGTGTGTTAAATAATTCATTAGGCAATTCATTCCAGGTGCTCTGAAGATTGGCACACATTTTGCTTTTGTATCAGCATGGAATAAGGAAATAAGTTGAAACTCTCAATAGCAGCAGGTCTTAATTAACCGTATGTCAGCAAGATTTAAAATTAGTTTTTTTTTGCCTTAGGCTAGGTCAGAATAATTTTGCTGCAGCTAGAATTACTTCACCCACAAATACAAAGGAAAGTTCGACGGAAAGAATTGCCTGACCGAGTCTTCAGTTTGGGGGACAAATTATAATATAAATATTTGGAACTTTTCTTGATCAGCAAGGCAAATTTGGATTTTGTTGTACTTAAACAGAGAAGTGAAAATATAAATGATTCACATTGTTTAGTAAGGCAAGAAGACTCAATATTTTGACTTCAAAATAACGAGATTACTTCAAAGGAGATAGGATATTTGTATTTCTGAATTCTCCATGTACAATTGGCGGACTTTTCTTATGCAGAAGCACTCTGAGATATACAGTGAGTAGTTTTACAGTCCTAAATCTATGCTTAAGCAATTGTATATTGTATTGAAAGACCAAATATTTGTATGTTTTATCCAAATAGATGTTCATTGTGAGAGTAATTAGAAGATTCGTTTCAAACAGGGCCATAATCATTTTGTAAAATACTGTTTTGTTTTTGCTCATGTGCAACTTTAATTAACTTTAAAGAAATTTGATTTGCAGCTAATAGCCTTACTTTGGTTTCATCTTTTGTTTGTCTCTTCCCTTGTGGAGCACTTGGGAATGTTTTGTTTTGCCAAAAGTTCTGTAAAATTAATGTTGCTCCATGATTTATTTAATCAAACAAGAGTTTTTAAAAGCTGAAGGCATTGGACAAAGTGGGCCAACAAATGCTGACTCCCAATGTTGCTTTCTTCTTTCAGTGAGATTGCAAATTGTATAAAGTAGATAAAACAGGGTAGTGAAGAACACATACACGCGGTTGCTTCCCTTCAACAGCCATGGCATTGTGTGCAAGACATGGAATGTCATGTTACAATTGTATAAAACATTGGTCAGACTTTAGCCTTTGGTCACCAAGCTTTGGGAAAAATGTCATAAAGCTGGATGGAGCAGATGTACAAAAATTCTTAAGGATGTTGCCTGGACTGGACGGCTTGTGTTGTAAGAAAGATTGGATAGCTGACACTGCTTTCCCTGGAGCAAGGGAGGCTGAGGAGTGACCTTGTAGGAGATTTGAGGGGCACAGTCCCAGAGCAGGGAGGCTAAAACCAGAGACCCTTGCTTTAAGGTGAGAGGGAAGAGTCGTGAATATCTTGAGTGGATGATCTTGAAAAGCCATTTTTGTCAGCCTGGGTGTATTGGGGGTGTAAGGGCCTGTTATGGTAGGTCTTTTCTGTCTCATGCTGTCATGCGCTCTTCTGCACTTATATCAAAAGGTGAATGGGTTTCTGATGTCACTCAGTGATCAGTGCAAATTACTGTATTATGCAAGGTAAATTATGTTCGACAAATTTGCAGAGTTGTTTGAGAATATAGTGAACAGTGTCAGTTGAGAGATAATTATGGAGGTGATGTACTTCAATTGCAAGGGCTGTAGAAGACACAAATGGAGTGCTGTGTACGGTTTTGGTCCCCTATGTTGTGGAAGTCTGTACGAAAAGAAACAATACAATGGAGAATCACTTGGTTAATTGCTGCGATGCAAGTGTTGTCATATCACAAACCGCTACAATATTCTTTGGTGTTCAGAAGAATGACAGGTTATTGTGTGTAACACAGAATCATAAAGGGCCACAACAGGGGTGATGCTGAGCTATTCCCACTAGTGGCAGGATCGCAAACAAGAAAAAGGAAGTACAAAATAAGGGGATGGTCACTTGAAACTGACGTGTGTTGAAATAACTCAGTGCAGAGAGTGAATCCACAGGGGTATTTAAGGACGAGGTAGATTACTGCTTGAAAGATCAGTGAATTTGAGGCCCACAGTGATCAGGCACAGAAAAGGAAATGAGGCTTTGGGCATATTATATATGGTCAGAAGGGTCTGACTTCGTGCATTTTCTTAAGTTAAATTATTTCAATTAAGACTTTTTAATAGAATTTAAACAGTGGGAATATGGCAAGAATTCTTAAGGCTGCATTATATTCAGAAGTATCTGCGGAAAAACTGCACTTGATATGGCATGAATTATATGTTGAAGAACTACTTGTAATTTAACTTTGGGATGCATTTGTTGATGTGCTACTAAGTAATGAATGGTACGATAATCTATGTTTTCTTCTCGCTTGCCATGCTTGAGGTTTGGGTGGTAATGTGTTTCTGCAGCTGCGCAGCTGCCTCGCCTTAGGTTTGATTCTCCTGCACTTTCGCAAGGGAGTTCACATGTTTTTGTCGTGACTGTGTATCCCTGAGGATTTTCTGTCTACTCACAACTATATGCTGATTTTCAGGTTAATTGACTACTGTAGATTGCCACTGTTGCAGCAGAGCTTTTGAGAAAATGAAAGGGATGTGAACAGAAAGTACGACAGAACAGATTTCAGGGGAAGAAAAGAGAAAACGGAGCTGATAAGATTGGTCTGGCAGCTGATTATACACTAATGGCCTCTTCTACGTCAAAAGGGAAAATATGGAAAAAGTCATGGGTGTAGCTAATTCCAGTTTGATGTGAAGCTTTGTTTAAAACTTGTCAGGAAGTTTCTCGAATCTCCTGCCGAGTGGTCCAATGAAATGCTTCATTTTCAAAATGAATTCAGTGCAGCGCTGGCCTCTCCTGCTCTCGGTAATTTAAGCAAATGGAACGCTGTGTGTATGTCAAAGTGTACATGGGGAACCTGCTCTTGAGAGCTGGGTTCAACCTGCAGCCAGTACTTTAATTTGAATCTGTTGACAGCACATTGCAGCACGGCATATAGATATCACAGCAATGCTGCCATCAGTAACACAACGGCAGCTGTAGACAGACGCTCAGATGGAGGTAATTCCAACAAAAGATCATGATATACTCTTAAACTGCCAAGGATAAAATAGAATGCTTTAGAAATATCCTTGTAATCTGGGGATTGAATTACTCAAACCATTGTAAATGTCCCCTGCAGTGCAATCAGCTGCTGAAACTCAATTATGAGGACGATTGCAGAGTGTGCTGTTGTGGAGGGCATGTATGCTCATGGAACAGTGGTAGCATAATTTAAGAAGCTACGAATTACAACTACTCCCTGTTCAGGAGGCTGGGACGGCTAGATTGATGAGGTACTTGGAGAAGGTTCCATGGGTTGGCTTGCAATCATGAATTGTAATTGATATCAATCACAGAATAAGAAGAAATGCAATGTTGAAGGAAGTTGAGTGTGGCGTGAGATGCACATGAATATTCAAATTAGCCTTGTTACAATTCATGGCAACCTGCTTCACTTGCAACAAGAGCTCCAAATTCATCAGCAATTTGCCAAATGTGCCATCCGTCTACATTCATATCCGAGGCACAGCTGAGCAGGCGCGTGGACATCAGCGAGTTAGACCAGCGGGAAGAATTTAAAGGGAGAGCTTTTTTTTCTTCAGTGGTTTGATTGAGGCACAACGGCGCAGGTGTGTGAACGTCAGCAAGTTAGACCAGTGGGAAGAATTTTAAAAGAAGATAGCTTTATAGAGTGGGAGCAGGAGTGGAGGGAGTCAGTAGGAGGACTTTGACTCAACGGGGCTTCGGCAATAATGGGTTGAGACGAGGTAAATTACTTGCAAGGAATAGGAAGTATGTCTACAGGGCTGATGTTTTGTACTGGGTGTCAGATGTGGGATGTTCACGAGACTCTCAGCCTCCCGGACGGCCACATCTGTGCCAGGTGCGTTGAGCTGCAGCTCCTTAGGGACCAGGTTAGGGAACTGGAGATTCAGCTCAATGATCTTTGTCTGGTCAGAGAGAGTGAGGAGGTGATAGATAGGAGCTATAGGTAAGTAGTCACACTGGGGCCTGGGAGACAGATACCCCTGTGCCTATTCCCCTTAACAATAAGTTTGAGTACTGTGGGGGGGAGGGACGGCCTACCTGGGGGAAGCAGCAGTGGCCGTGCCTCTGGCACAGAACCTGGCCCTGTGGCTCAGAAGGGTAGGGAAAGGAAGAGGATGGCAGTAGTGATAGGGGACTCTATAGTTAGGGAGTCAGACAGGCGATTCTGTGGACACAGGAAAGAAACATGGATGGTAGTTTGCCTCCCAGATGCCAGGGGTCCAAGATGTTTTGGATCGTGTCCAAGATACGTGGGAGAACTGCCAGAGGTCATAGTACATGTTGGTACCAATGATATAGGTAGGAAAAGGGAGGAGATCCTGAAAAAAGACTACAGGGAGTTAGGAAAGAAGCTGAGAAACAGGACCTCAAGGGTAGTAATCTCAGGATTACTGCCTGTATCATGTGACAGTGAGTATAGGAATAGAGTGAGGTGGAGGATAAATACATGGCTGAGGGATTGCAGCAGGGGCAGGGATTCAGATTTCTGGATCATTGGGACTTCTTTTGGTGCAGGTGTGACCTGCACAATAAGGATGGGTTGCACTTGAATCCAAGGGAGACCAATATCCTGGCGGGGAGGTTTACTAAGGCTATTGGGGTGTATTTAAACTGGAATTTCTGGGGGGTGGGAACTGAACTGAAGAGATGGAGTAGGGAAGGTTGGCTCACAAATAGAGAAAGCTTGTAGACAGTGTGAGAGGCAGGACAGGCAGGTGATAGAGAAGGGATGCGCTTAGACTGATATACGTGTCTATTTTGATTCAAGGAGTATCATGAACAAAGTGGATGAGCTTAGAGCGTGGATCAGTACTTGAGCTATGATGTTGTGGCCATTAAAGGGACTTGGTTGGCTCAGGGGCAGGAATGGCTACTTAGAGTGCCAGGCTTTAGATGTTTCAGAAACGACAGGGAGGGATGCAAAAGAGGTGGGGGTGTGGCACTGCTGATCAGAGATACTGTCACGGCAGCAGAAAAGGAGGAAGTCACAGAGGGATTGTCTACTGAGACTCTGTGGGTGGAAGTTGGAAACAGAAAGGGGTCAATAACTCTACTGAATGTTTTTTACAGACCAACCAATAGTAACAGGGACATCGAGGAGCAGATAGGGCGACAGATTCTGGAAGGGTCCGATAATGGTGGTGGGAGATGTTAATTTCCCCAATATTGATTAGCATCTCTCCAGATCAAGGAGTTTAGATGGAGTGGAGTTTGTTGGGTGTGTTCAGGAAGGTTTCTTGACACAATATGTAGATAAACCTACAAGAGGAGAGACTGTATTTGATCTGGTATTGGGAAATGAACCTGTTCAGGTGTCAGATCTCTCAGTGGGAGAACATTTTGGAGACAGTGATCACAATTCTATCTCCTTTACCAGAGCATTGGAAACTGATAAGAGCAGACAAGTTAGGAAAGCGTTTAAATGGATTAAGGGGAAATATGAAGCTATCAGGCAGGATCTTGGAAGCATAAATTGGAAACATATTCTCAGGGAAATGTACGGCAGAAATGTGGCAAATGATCAGGGGATGTTTGTGTGGCTTTCTGCAGAGATATGTTCTAATGAGACAGAAAGAATGGTAAGGTACAGGAACCATGGATGACAAAGGCTGTTAAATCTGGTCAAGAAGAAAAGTAAAGCTTAAGAAAAGTTTGAAAAAACTAGGTAATGATAGAGATCTAGAAAATTATATGGCTAGCAGGAAGTAGCTTAAGAATGAAATTAGGAGAGCCAGAAGGGGCCATGAGATGGCCTTGGCAAGCAGGAATAAGGAAAGCACCAACGCTTTCTACAAATCTGTGAAGAGCAAGAGGAATAGGACCAGTGAAGTGTGACAGTAGAAAAGTGTGTATGGAATCGAAGGAGGTAGCAGAGGTACTTAATGAATACTTTGCTTCTGTGTTCTTTATGGAAAAGGACCTTGGCTGTTGTAGGGATGACTTGCAGCGGTCTGAAAAGCTTGAGTATATAGACATTAAGAAAGAGGATGTGTTGGAGCTTATGGAAAGCATTAAGTTGGATACAGACGAGATGTACCCCAGGCTACTGTGAGAGGTGAGGGAGGAGATTGCTGAGCCTCTGGCGATGATCTTTGCATCATCAATGGGGACGGGAGAGGTTCCGGAGGATTGGAGGGTTGCAGGTGTTGTTGCCTTATTCAAGAAAGGGAGCAGGGATAGCCCAGGATATTTTTAACCGGTGAGTTTTACTTCAGTGGTTGGTAAGTTGATGGAAAAGATCTCAAGAGGCAGCATTTATGAACATTTGGAGAGGCATAATATGATTTGGAATAGTCAGCATGGCTTTGTCAAAGGCAGGTGGTGCCTTACAAGCCTGATTGAATTTTTTGAGGATATGACTAAATACATTGATGAAGTTAGAGTGGTAGATTTAGTGTATAGGGATTTCAGCAAAGTATTTGATAAGGCTTATTGAGAAAGTAAGAACGCATGGGATCCAAGGGCACCTTGCTTTGTGGATCCAGAATTGGCTTGCCCACAGAAGGAAAAGGGTGGTTGTAGACGGGTCATATTCTGCATGGAGGTCAGTGACCAGTGGTGTGCCTTGGGCATCTATTCTGGGTCCCTTACTCTTTGTGATTTTTGTAAATGACCTGGATGAGGAAGTGGAGGGATAGGTTAGTAAGTTTTGCTGATGACACAAAGGTCGGAGGTGTTGTGGATAGTGTGGAGGGCTGTCAGGGGTTACAGCGGGACATTGATAGGATGCAAAACTGGACTGAGAAGTGGTAGATGGAGTTCAACCCAGGTAAGTGTGAGGTGGTTCATTTTGGTAGGTCAAATATGATGGCAGAGTATAGTATTTGTGGCAGTGTGGAGGATCAGAGGGATCTTGTTCTCTGAGTCCATAGGACACTCAAAAGCTGCTGCACAGGTTGACTGTGTGGTTAAGTATGCATAGAGTGTATTGCCCTAATCAACCGTGGGATTGAGTTTAGGAGCCGAGAGGTAATGTTGCAGCTATATAGGACCCTGGTCAGACCCCACTTGGAGTACTGTGCTTAGTTCTGGTCACCTCACTACAGGAAGGATGTGGAAACTATAGAAAAGGTGCAGAGGAGATTTACAAGGATGTTGCCTGGATTGGGGATCATGCCTTATGAGAATAGGTTGAGTATAGTCAGTCTTTTTCCCAGGGCTGAAATGGCTAACATGAGAGGGCATAGTTTTTCAGGTGCTTGGAAGTAGGTACAGAGGAGATGTCAGAGGTAAGTTTTTTTACACAGAGAGTGGTGAGTGCTGGCGACAGTGGTGGAGGCAGATGCAATAGGGTATTTTAAGATACTCTTGGATATGTACATGGAGTTTAGAAAAGTAGAGGGCTATGGGTAACTCTAGGTTATCTCTAAGTATATGTTTGGCACAGAATTGTGGGCTGAAGAGCCTGTATTGTACTGCAGGCTTTCTATGTTTCTATTTACATAAATAATGAATAGCAGAAGACTCAAATCTGACTGCCGGGCACCCCAAATTTTGGATGACCCTCCTTCAACCATCACCCACTGTTTCTTTCTGAATCCACCTCACTAGTCCCTCTGAATCCCACAGAACCTAATGTTCCATATCAGCCTATCATGTAGGTCCTTGTCCAATGCCTTATTGAAGTCCATATAAACAACATCCTCTGCTTTCCCATTATCAATCACCTTAGTTACTTTCTCGGAAAAACTCCAAATGGTTCATCAGACATGACCTCCCATGCACAAAACCACATGCTGAATATACTTGATCAGACCTTGACTATCACAAAGTCATGGTTGATCTTATCCAAAATTTCTTCCAGTACATTCCCTACATCTGAAGTCAGATTCACTGACCTGTCCTTGCTACAAAACTTGAACCTGAATCTGATCCACTGTCCTTTAAAGACTGTGCATTTAAGATCATAAATTGTTGCATGCAATTTGCTTTACTCCTGTTGTTGACATGGTATCTTGTAGCCAATTATTTATTTAGCAACTCTGTCACTGTGAACACATTATCTTATTCCGAGAGTGCTTTAATGGCTTTGAACAGCTCCAGCAAATTTCCACTAGCTTGCTCTTTTCCAAGAAAAAAAGCCTAACTTTTTAGTTACTCTATTTAACTAATATTATCCCCAGTTCTCGCCTGGTGAACATTTGTCCTTCCCAAAGCCTTCACACCCTTAAATTTTGATGCACAATATTCAAATTAGTGTTTGCTTGTGTTTACAGAAACATTTCATCACAGCTCCTTTGCTTTCCCTTTCTTGTTTCTATTTTTGCAGCCAAGGCTTCAGTTTGCCTTTTTAACAGCAGTCTCAACTTGTCACTTGTTCAGCAGCCATTGTCCTTTTGTTATCCTATCACCATCATTGCTGGTTTACCATGTTGCTAAATTTCAGGTCATCTGCAGATATACAAATAGCATTCAGGTGCCTTGTCAGAATTATTCATATTTCACAAAGAAATATCTTCAGCACAAGCATGAATTCACAGCGGGAAGGGGGGGGCTCTGTGGACATCTCTACTCACTTTGGCTATTGCCTCTTAGCCACTTTCTTATTATCACTGCTGGTTTACTTTAATCTCGTTGCTTTCAAATTTGCTAGCTTTTAAAAATGTATGATTTTAAATGCCAACGGAAGTTTACGTACACGACCCTAAATGCAGAAACCCCTGCTGCTTATTCAATAAACTGATCTCTCAATCAATTATAATTTACTGATCCCCATTTCCAACATACTGCTTCCCATGTTGCACTCTGTTATTTTTTATTCTTTCCATTTTTAAAAATGATCTTCTTTGCTATGGTATTTGGAACTTAAAGTGAGGGTAGGCCAGGCAGAAATGAGATTAACACCCCACCTCTGCTCTCTGTCACCTTAAAACATACCATTTTTGGTGTCTGCTCTGCCCCACCTTTTAAATACTTCAGTTTCCCTTTGTTTCTTTTTTAAAGTTTTGCATTTGTATTGCCTTCATTTCTGTTCTTCTCTATAGTGGGGTTTATTATTGAATTAGAAATCCAGCCTGAAAATCTCCCATTGCTTGCTCATGGTTTGACCTGGTGATCTTGATTCCACAGTACTTGGATTCTTTCCAGCTGATTGAAGCTAACCCTCTTTCAGTATCTTGCATTGTTTTATTTTCCTTTCCTGTAAAATTCTAAGCCTAATCTTATGATTACTGCTTTGTCCCTGCTTCTCCTGACTTCAGTTCCATGGAGCTAGTTTCAGCATCAATTCCTTTATTGTTGTCCTAGAAACATTGATCAGGAAGCTACCACATAAAATGTTAGAGGAACTGGACGAGTCAGGCAACATCCTTGGAGGTGAATAAACAGTTGACATTTCAGGCCTAAACCCTTCTTCAGGACTATGAAGGAACAGTGAAGATGCCAGAATAAAAAGGTGGGAGGAGGGGAAGTGGGATAGCTAAAGTCAGGTGGGAAAGGTAAAGGGATGGAGATGAAGGAATGTGACCAGAAAGGAGAGTAGACCACAGGACAAAGAGAAGTGGGGGAGGGACCCAGATGCAGGTGAGAAGATGTATGAGGCCAGAGTGGGGAATGGAAGAAGAGGGGAGGGAGAGGGAATTTTTTTTATGGGAAGGAGAAATCAATATTGATGTCATCAGGTTGGAGGCTACCAAGGTGGAATATAAGACGTTGCGTCTCCACCTTGAGGATGGGCTCATCGTGGCACAGGAGAAAGCTATGGATTGACACGTTGGAATGGGAATTGTAATTAAAATGCTGGGCCATTTTTGGTGGATGAAGCAGAAGTGCTTGATGAAATGGTTCCTCAATTTACAACGTCGAGGAGGCAGCTTTGGGAACACAGGGTATAATTGATGACACCACCAGATTTTCTGATGGTGTGTTTCCTTTACCAGGAAGGGCTGATTGAGGCCCTGAATAGAGGTGAGGGATGAAGTGAATGGGCAGGTGTAGCACTTTGGCCACTTGCAGGAATAAGTACCAGTGGGGGGGGGGGGGGTGTCAGGAGATTAGTCTGAAGGGATGAATGGATAGGGAATCATGGAAGGAGAAATCAAGGAGCTGCTGCTTAACACATTACAGGAGTTGCATCCTTACTTTGGACCATTATCAAATTGCGATATCAGTGCAATTGATGTTGGCATTATGATTGCTTGTTTCTGCACTCTGCTCATAATTGCACTCTATTCATTTGCCATTATTCAATATCAGAATGTAGCTCTCTAAATATCAGCTTCTCTGATGTTGAATCTAATGAAATTATGAAATGATCTGTTGTGCATTGTTCTTTTGTGAAGGCTGTCATGCTATTTATGACTTATTCCTTCATGGCGCTGGTTTTCTTCAGATGTTGAATGTCAGTTCCTCCTTTTGAGCCAATCACAAAAAAGAAAGTGGGCTTTTTATTATTCTCTGCAAGGATTTAGAGGCAGTTTAATAGTAATTTCTTTGTTTTTTTTTTACTTATTTGTCTTCATTTCACTACATCAAATGAGCAACAGCATTGTCAAATTTGGAGTGCACCAGTGAGCTTGTAGAGAAGATGCAATTTGCCACCTTCGATTGATAGATACAACATTAACAAAGGGATTCATTCATGCATAACTTCCTGTAATGCAGCTAGGGTTTTAATCTTCTGTTTTGTGCCAAGGCCCCGAGCACTCAACAACATAGGTATTATAGAAGCGGTTTGAAAGTATGAAGTCTTGTTCTTCTGCCTGTTGTGGGTGGTGGGGTGGAGTGATATCGCGAATGGAAGAACCAGTCTTCTGTATCTGTATTCTGTAATCCCCTGTCAAAAGCACTGAACAAAATTGTGATATTGATTAAACACTATCCATGTAATGGAGCAGTCAAAATGAATAATCTGTAAACCCTTATCTGAGGCATGCATCAGAACATTTTTATGAATACAGTGTCTTTCACAATTCATGCTTATTGCGACGTGTTTTCCGAACAGTGCCATATTTATTGACAGTTGGTGCTGCTGTATCGTATGGGGCAAGGACTCAGTTTTGCAAATTGATCGAAAATTGCTGCACAAGTTGAAAGGGTTGTGAATGTCATACTTGCTTTTATTGGCTGAATCACTGAGTTCAAATGTCAGGAATTGATGTTCCAGCTTTACATAACTTCGGTTAGGCTGCATCTGGAGAATTGCATTCAATTTCTGGCCATCCCACCACTTGCAGGAGGGAGGAGCCTTGGGGGGGAGGGGGGAGAGGGGGAGAGAGAGAGAGAGATTTACCAGGATGCTGCCTGTACTACAGGGCGTTCGTTACTATAAGAAGTTGGACAGACTAGGACTGTTTTCCCTGAAGTGATGGCAGCTGAGGGGAAACCTGATATAAGTTTATAGAATTATGAGAGGAGTACATAGTGCAGACAGCAAATATCTTTTTCTCAGAGCCGTACTATCTCATACAACAGGGTGTGCATTTAAAGTGAGTGGACCAAGTTTAAAGGAGATATGAGAAGTTTTTTTATAACCTAGTGCCTGGAGTGCACCTCCTGGGGTGATGGTTGAAGCAGATATGTTACAGGTATTTAAAAGGCTCTTAGATAGGCAAATGAATGTGGAGAGAATGGAGCGATACTGACTGTGTGCAGGCAGAAGGGATTAGTTCAATTAATTTGGCACAATTTTGTGAGCTGAAAGGCTTGCTCCTGTGTTGCATTGTCTGTTCTGAAGCAATTTTGTGCAAAGATCAGAATGATAATGACCTGCTATCTCATGGATAGTGAACAATGGATAAATATTGGTAAGGGTGTCTGGGATAATTCCCTTAACATGCAAAATGTTACCAGTAATTTTAGTGAAAATTATATTTTGATGTGTCAACAAATAAATTGTAATTTATTTCAGGCAGCATCTGTAGGGGTAAAAAACAGTACAGTCAACGTTTCAGGCTGAGACCCTTCATCAGGACTGGGGGGAGAGAAGATGAGTCTGCGTTAGAAGGTGAGGGTGGGGGGAAGGGTGGAAGAAACACAAGGTGATGGTGAATCACAAACAAGAGAAAATCTGCAGATGCTGAAAACCCAAGCCCCACACACAATGTGGAGGAACTCAGCATTTTAAGGAAAAGAATAGTAGATGTTTTGGGCCGTAAGACAAAAGACATAGGAGCAGAATTAGGCCATTTGGCTCATCAAGTCTGCTCCGCCATTCAATCATGGCTGATCCTTGATTTTCCCCTCCTCAGCCCCATACTCTGGCCTGCTCCCCGTAACCCTTGATGCCATGTCCAATCACGAACCTATCAAGCTCTGCCTTAAATACACCCGATGGATGACCTGGCCTCCACAGCTGCTTCTGGTAATAAATTCCACAAATTCACCACCCTCTGGCAAAAGAAATTTCTCTGAATCTCTGTTTTTAAATAGATTCCCCTCTATCCTGCGGCTCTGCCCTCTTGTCTTGGACTCCCACACCATGGAAAACAGCCTTTCCACATCTGCTCTGTCTAAGCCTTTCAATGTTCAAAAGGTTTCAATGAGATCCTCCCTCAGCCTTCTAAATTCCAGTGAGTACAGACCCAGAGCTATCAAACGTTTCTAATAACCCTTTCATTCCCCGAATCATCCTTGTGAACCTCCTTTGAAGCTCCAATGACAGCACATGTTTTCTTAGGTGAGGAGCCCAAAACTGTTCACAGTACTCAAGGTGAGGCCTTATAAAGTCTGAGCATCACGTCCATGTTCTCATATTCTAGACCTCTTGAAATGAATGCTAACATTGCATTTGCCTTCCTCACCACCGACTCAACCTGTAAGTTATCCTATAGGGTGTTCTGCACAAGGAGACAGGCTTGCCCCAATCAATATCAATGGGTCTGCATTTGAGAGGGTGAGTAGTTTCAACTTCCTCAGTGTACACATCACTGAAGATCTCACCTGGACGGTATGTACCAGCTGTGCGGCAAAAAAAGCACAACAGCGGCTCTTCCACCTCAGGCAACTGAAGAAGTTCTATATGGGCTCCCAAATCCTCAAGACCATCTGTAGTGGCACCATTGAGAGGATGCTGACTGGCTGTATCACCACCTGTTACAGGAACTGCACCAACCTTGATCACTGGGCACTGCAGAGAGCAGTACGGACATCCAAGCACACCTGTGGACATGAACTTCCCTCCGTTGAAGACATTTAGCTGGTGCATAAAGAAGGCTTTGAATATCATTGGAGTCACCAGTTACCCCAACTATTAACTGTTTCAACTGCTTCTGTCTGGCAAATGGTGTTGCAGCATTAAAGCCACGACCAATAAGCTGTGGACCAGCTCCTTTCTACAAGCCATTAGACTTATAAAATCACATGGCTGTACATTGCAATGGAGTTATAATGCAATGATTTTTACTCCCTCACATTGTGGGATGGATGTAAGATTTAATTAATTTCACTTTAAATAAAATCGAAGTCTTTTTTCAACTAAGATTCTTGGATTTTCTCCCCATTTAGAAAGTAGTCTGCACATTTATTTCTTCTACCAAAGTTCATGACCATACATTTTCCACCATTGTATTTGATTTGCCATTTTCTTGCCCATTCTCCTTATATAATTCCTTCTGCAGCCTAGCTGTTTCCTCAACACTATCTGCCCCTCCACCAATCACCATACCACCTGCAAACTTGGCCACAAGGCCATCTATTCTATCATCTGAATAATTGATATACAGAATAGAAAGAAGCGGTCCCAACACCGACCCCTGCAGAACACCACTAGTCACTGGCAGCCAACCAGAAAAGGATCCTTCTATTCTCACTTGCTGCCTTGTCAAAGGTCTTCTGAAAGTCCAAATGTACAACATCCACTGCATCCCTTTTATCCATCCGACTTGTAATATCCTCAAAGAATTCCAGCAGGTTCATCAGGCAATATTTTCCCTCAAGGAAACTGCTGACTTTGTCATATCTTGTCCTGTGTCACCAAGTACTCCATAACCTCATTCTTAACAATTGACTCCAACCTCTTCCCATCCACTGGGGTTAGGCTAACTGGTTTAATTTTCTTTCTGCTTCCTTCCTCCTTTCTTAAAGAGTGGAGTGACATTGGCATGGTGCCAGAGGACTGGAAAATCTCAAGAGTCCAATGATATTTGAAAGATTGTTACTGTTGGCACCACTATCTCTACCGTTGCCTCTTTCAGAACCCGAGGGTGTAGTTCATCTTGTACAGGTCTTTCAGCTTTTTGAGCACCTTCTCTCTTGTAATAGTAACTGCACTTACTTCTCTTCCCACGCACCCTTCAACATCTGGCACGCTGCTGGTGTCTTTCACAGTGAAGGCTGATGCAAAATACTGATTTAGTTCAGCTGTCATCTCCTTGGCCCCCATTATTATTTCTCCAGCCTCATTTTCTCGTGGTTCTATATCTACTTATATTTCTCTTTTATTTTTTACATACTTGAAAAAGCTATTCCTATCCATTTTGTCATTGTTAGCTTTTCCCTTGTAATGATTCTTTTAGCTCTCTGTAGGTTTTGAAAAGCTTTCCAATCCCCTCTTCCCACTAAGTTTTGCTTTGTTGTGTGCTCTCTTTTGCTTTTACGTTAGCTTTGACTTTCTTTGTCAGCCACGGTTGTACTATTTTGCTATTGGAATATTACTTTGCTTTTGGAATACATCTATCCTGCACCTTCCTCATTTTACACAGAAATTCATGCCTTTGCTGCTCTGCTGTCATCCTTGCCAGCATCTCCTTTCAATTTGCTTTGGCCAGTTCCTCTCTCATATCACTGTCATTTACCCCACTGAAATCCAACTATGTCAGACTTTACTTTCTCCCTATCAAATTTCAAGTTGAACTCAATCATACTTAAACTGAACTCATACATACTTTTATACTTATTATTGAGGGGAATGGCTACAGTGGTGTTTGGCACTGGCAACCTATTCTCTTTCCCTGTCCTGAACTACTTTCCTGTAGTTGGTTTATTGTGTCATTCTGCCATATGAGTTGAAGGTCATTATGCTGCAGCTCCAGTTCCTTAACTAAGGAGCTGCAGCTCGATGCACTACATTCAGATGTAGTTATCAAGGAGAATGGTGATCTCCCAGAGTTCCCACATTTCACACAACCCTGGATCCAGTCTCAACACTCTACTTAGATGATAACAAAGAAATAAACAAAGAGGGGGAAAATCTCATTAAAAACTTAAAGTATCCACCTGTTCTTGCAGAGGCATTTGACCTTTGGTGGTTCGCAAAAGATGTATGCAAGTCTGTGACTTCGTGGCCATTTAAATGGTTGAATGTCAGCAGTTCGAACAGAAAAAGCTCAGTGCAGTCTATCCCATTGAAGCTTAAAGTTTTTTTTAGACTATTTTGAATTGCACAAGAAATTTACATCATTTGTTTGCTTCCACTCGCGCTCACTGTGGGAAAAACTGGGCAATTTTACAGATGAACCATTGAAAGCATTCTATCCAGATGCATCTCAGCTTGGTATGGCAGCTAGTCTACCCAGGTCTCCAAAATATCTGCAAAGAGATGTGGACACAACTCAGTAAATCACAAAATCGGCCTGCTTTCTGTGTATTCTGTCCATACCTCTCACTGCTTCTGAAAAACAACCTGCATGATCGTAGGTCCCTCCCACACCCCCTTACCCCTTCATTAGGCAGGAGATTCAAAGCTTTAAAATAGGCACTACCGGGCTCAAGAATTGCCTTGCTTCTGCTGTTATGAGACGATTGAATGGACCGCTTGTACCTTAAACTGAACTCATGATCTCACAATCATATCAGGCCATGGCTTTTGAACTGTTTTGTCTACCTGCACTGCCTTGATAATTGCAGTCATTCTGTTATTGCTTTTGTCTTGTGCAACCTGAAAGTTCTTGAGTTTTGAAATGATCTGTGTGGATGGCTTGCAAAACAACGTTTTTCACCCTATCTTGATGCCTGCAACAGCAATAAATTAATACCAATACTAAACTGTTGCAACCAAAGCAGCAATCTACTTGGATTGTGCTGCTGTGCCCCTAAAGAATGATTGCAAAGTTCTCAATTGTAATCTGAATGTTTCATCTGCATTTTGAGTGGTCGAGGCTGGAGATTCAAAGGAATAAATGGAGAAGTTCCATTTTTCCAAGGGGGTTTTGAACACATCTTTGAAGCTTTTCCTCTGTCTATCTAATGATTTTTTTCTTGTGACTGAATTTGGAATTGAGTGGGTCTGGTCCCACATGATCTGTGAAAAGTGAAAATCAAGTAGAGAATCTGGCCAATGATTTTTTTTTACAGAAATGTAACCAAATATTGATGGTTGGAACATTTCAATTGCTGTCAAATTAGCCACACGGATACAGTGGAGAGCTTTTGTTTGCTTGTCATTGAGTCAGAACATTTGTACATAATTACACAGTAATAAAAAGGGAAAAGTGCAGAATATAATGTTGCAATTATGGAGTAAATATATTGCAGGTAGACATCCCAATTTCAAAGGTGACAAAGAAGGAGATTGAGAGTTCTTCTCTTTGCATCTGACAGGTCTCAAGATCATGACTATTTGAAGTGATGTTCCAGAAGATAATTTTCACCAGGATATCTGGCAAACTCCTGGAACTTTTAAAACTTGTAAAGCCTTGCTGAAAAATAAAGTCTCTTTGATAGTCGGTATTGTATCTTGTTTGCCATATAAACAATATAAGACCATATAAAGAGCAGAAGTAAGCTATTCGGCCCATCGAGTCTGCTCCACCACTCAGTCATGAGCTGATCCAATTCTTCCATTCATCCCTATTCCCTTGCCTTCTCCCCATACCCTTTGATGCCCTGGCTAATCAAGAACCTATCTATCTCTGTCTTAAATACACCCAGTGACCTGGCCTCCACAGCTGCTCATAGCAACAAATTCCACAGATTTACCACTCTCTGACTAAAGTAATTTCTCCACATCTCAGTTCTAAATGGACGTCCTTCAGTCCTGAACTTGTGCCTCTTGTCCTAGAATCCCCTACAATGGGAAATAACTTTGCCATATCTAATTTGTTCAGGCCTTTTAACGTTCGGAATGTTTCTCTGAGATCCCCCTTCTTTCTCCTGAACTCCAGGGAATACAGCCAAAGAGCTGCCAGACGTTCCTCATACTGTAACCCTTTCATTCCTGGAATAATTCATGAGAATCTTCCCTAAACCCTCTCCAATGTCAGTATATCCTTCCTAAAATAAGGAGCCCAAAACTGCACACGATACTCCAAGTGTGGTCTCACGAGTGCCTTATAGAGCCTCAACATCACATCCCTGCTCTTATATTCTATACCTCTAGAAATGAATGTCAATATTGCATTCGCTGCCTTCACAGCCAGTTCTACCTGGAGGTTAAATATGCTCAAATATTCACCTTTAGACTTCACATGCAAGTTGTCATGCCATTTATATAATCTTGCCAGCAATAACAACAAGGGCACAAGATAATGTAGCAGGCTGTTGTAGCTGCACTGCCATTTAATAAGAATTGATAGGCATAGTCTCAGAGCACAGAAATGGAGCCTTTGGCCTCCCACATCCAAATCGATAATTTTGCCCATCTCATTTGCCTATCTTAGGTCCATTTTCTTTATACATTGCCTGTTTGGATGTCTATCTGAATGCCTCCTGAAAAACCAATGTCTGTACCATCTCCAGATATGAACCTCACTGTCCAGAAAAAAAAACACTTTTCCCTCCAAATCCCCTTTTGAACATCTTTCTCTCAATTTCAGTCTGTTTCTGCTTTTTAATAGTTTTACAGTGGCATGTTGAGTCTGATTATCTTATCTATACCTCTTTTTTAAAAAAAAACACAAATGTATCTTTCTATTTAGTCACACTCCACTCCTTGGAAAACTAACTTGGTTTAACTAACTCCAAATCACCACTGGGGAGAAAAAAAACTAAAATCTGTCAATCCATGCAACATCCTGATGAATCACCTCTGCATTGACTTGTGCAACCACATCCTTCCTGAAGTGTGGTAGAAATCACATGCAGTACTCTCAATCCAATCTAACTGAGTGTTTTGTTAAGATGCAACAGGACGCCTCAACTTTCATATTCTGTGCTCTGTCCCGTGAACACAAGCACAAATGTTTCACCTCTACCACTTTCAGGAAACTATGGATTTGAACCTCCAAGGGGTTGCAAATACTCTTCAGTGCCCTCCCATTTAAAGTATATGTCCTACCTCTCTATTGACTTTGTAAAATGACTGTCATGATTGCCTCACTGTCATTTTCTTTCAGTATCCTTTGAAGCTCAAAATGCAAAAAGAAATCAATAAAACTACTTAAAAATTACACCATAGAAGCAGATTCTTCAGTTCTGTGCAGTGCTGTAAGTCAGACTACCTCATTTAATGTATTTGACAGCACCTTCGCTTCCTTGTCTTGTGTATTTTTACTTAAAGGCTAGTCATTGTGTATAGGTCTAAAGAATACTTTCTGAGTCCTTGTGGATAATTGATTTTAATCACTCATTATGGGTATAAGAAATGGAAGCATCCTTTCTGCATCTTAGACCCATTGAATCTTAAGGACTTCAGAGCTCCTCTGTTCAATTTTCACTAGGATAATGACCTTTGTAGTTGATACTTTTGCAGTTCTGAAGTAATTGCCCATGAAAACTACACTTGTATTCACAGCATCTTTTTTAATTTGACAGCATTCCAAAGTCTGTATATTTAGAAGAGGTATTTGTTAAGAGTTGAATGGTATTTAAAAAGGTAAACATTTGGCTAAGAGACCTGCCTGCAAAATAAGATATACAGGTTTCCCCCACTATCCGAAGGTAGAGTGTTCCTGTGAGACTGTTTGTAAGCCGAAATAGCATAAAGTGAAGAAGCAATTACCATTAATTTACATGGGAAAAAATTTTTGAGTGTTCCCAGACCCAAAAAATAACCTACCAAATCATACCAAATAACACATAAAACTTAATGTAACACTAACATATAGTAAAAGCAGGAATGATATATACAGTCTATATAAAGTAGAGATATTGTTTGTATGGTGTAGTTTCACTTAACAAGCCAAAATCGATTTGGAGAAAAAAATTGGCACATAGATGCATGTGCACGTACACACATATGTATGTACATGCGTACGCAAGTACACGCATGCACACTCAACTACCCGCACAAGGCTTCATGGTCATGGTAGTCTTTCTCAGGGTAAACACATGTATAAAGCGGGCGCCTTTTTTTCGTATAAGTGAAAATCCTCTTTGCTTAGCGAAAACAGGTACTAATGTAGGTCTTTTGTGACAGCGAGCTGTCATAAAGCGAACGTTCGAAAAATGGGGGCCACCTGCATAATTGATTTGAGAAGTTAGTTACCATTTTCTATCATGAAATGACAATTGTGTTTCAAGGTTTTGAAGGTACATTTAACGTCAGAGAAATGTATACAACATACATCCTGAGATTATTTTTCTTTGCAACCATCCATGAAAACAGAGGAGTGCCCCCAAAGAATGAATAACAGTTAAATGTTAGAACTCCAGTCCCCTCCATTTCCCCTCCCTCCTGCATGTAAGTAGCAGTAAGCAACGAACCCCACTCGCCCACCAGCAAAAAAAATTCAGCACCTACCACCGAGCACTCAAGCTTGTAGCAAAGCAACAGCAAAGACACAGACTTGTCATTACCCCAAAGATTACTTGTTCACCTGGTATTCGACATACCACAGGCTCTCTCTCTCTCTCTCTCTCTCCCTCTTCCCCCCCCCCCCCCAAGAAGGGAGAAAGAGATGTCTCTGTTTCACAGTGAGAGGGGAGACATAACAAACAACTTGCTGGTTTATGATGTTAAAAGTCCGTTGCGTTGCTTTTTCTGAGCCCTGTGCCCAAAGATCTCACGTCTCTGGGCACACAGCCAAGGATCTTCCAACTCCCAAGACACCAATCTCCTGTCGTGACACCGACCTTTGATCCGCCTGTCTCCAAAGCCACAAAATCTCCATCCTCCGAAGGCGAGTGAAGCTCTTTGGCTGTGCCCTTGGTGGTATGTTGAATAACGGCCTGTCGTGGTCTCATTCCCACAAAGAACCGTAGTCAGCGTGTTAACTCCAAGTCAGGGTCTTCAAAAGAACCCTGAAAAGGAAAAATAGAGATATTAAAGATAGAAATAGAGCTGTTTCTGAAGATGCAAGCAAAGGAGTTGCTATTAGGTCCATTGATAAAACAAGTTGCCCTTGCTTTATCCCCTCTTTTGTAGGGTAGTCCAGTTCTCCAGAGAAGTGTGCACCAGTTTTGCATTTGTGCCTGTTAAAATAGTTTGGGGGAGAAATGGTTTGAGCTCGTCAAATTTTTGCTTAAAAATTGTAAAAACTAGATTGTTTATTTTGAGCAAGCCAATGCTGATGAGCCAGTGCAACACACACACAAAATACAGAAGAAACTCAGCAGGTAAGGCAGCATCAATGGAGATGAACAATTGACAGTTTGGGCTGAGACCCTTCTTCAGGACTGGAAAGCAAGGGAGTAGATGCCAAAATTTAATAAAAAAAAGTGGGGGGGGGGGAGGAGGTAGCTAGAAGGTTGGAAAAGGTTAAAGGGCTGGAGAGGAAGGAAATATTAGGAGAAGAGTGTGGACCACATGAGAAAGAGAAGGGTCAGAGGATGCACGGGGAGATGATAGGCAGGTAAGAAGAGGTGAGAGGCCAAAGTGGGGAATAGAAGAAGAGGGAGGGGGAGGGAATTTTTTTTACTGGAAGGAGAAATTGATATTCATGCTACCCAGACGAGAATCTATGGTGTTGCTGTAACATCTTGGCCTCATCGTGGCACAAGAGGAGGTCGTGGACCAATGTGTTGGAATAGGAATCAGAATTAATATGTTTGGCCACAGGGAATTTTTGTTTTTGGCAGCTGGAGCGGATAATCCCCCAATTTATGACGGCTCTCACCAACGCAGAGGAGGCTTCATTGGTAGCACTGGATATAATGGAAGATTTCATCAGATTTGTAAATGAAATGTTGTCTCACCTGGAAGGACTCTTTGGGGTCCTGAATAGAGGGGATGGAGGAGGTGAAATATAGGATTAAGTGCCAGGAGGGAGATTAGTGGGGAGGGATGAATAGTCAAGGGAATAACAGAGGGAGCAATCCCTGTGGAAACCAAAGAGTGTGGGGGAGGTGAAGGTGTGTTAGGTGGTAGGATCCCTTTGGAGATGGCAGAGGTTGCGAAGGTGCTGTAAAGAATTGTGGGGTGATAGGCAAGGATAAGAGGAACTCTATCACTGTTAAGGCAGTGGGAAGATGGAATAAGCATGGATGTCCTGGAAGTAGAGGCAATGCAGGTGAGAGCAGGATCAATGGTGGAGGAATGGATACACTGATCTTCGAAGAAGGAAGACTGGAAAGGAAGGGGAAATGCACAAGAGTGAAAAGGTGGGGATAGCTGGAACTGATGTCCTGGAAAGGAAAGCCTCATCTTGGGAAAATTTGTAGCGGAGACCAAGGAGCTGAGAAATGGGGGTAGCATTTTTGCAGGAGACAGGGTTTGAAGAGGTACAGTCAAGAGAATTGATAGGTGTATAAAATATTGCCGTTGACTGTTCCTCTCCAGAGATGGAGAGAGACAGATCAAGAAAGGGGAAGGAGGTGTCAGAACCAAGTGAATTTAAGGATAGAGTGGAAGTTGGATGCAAAGTTAATGAAATTGATGATTTCACCATGGGTGCATGAAGCAGCACCAGTGCAGCAGAGGAATAGTTGGGGAGCATTAGCAGGAAAGGCACAGAACATGTACTGTTTTATGTAGCCAACAAAAATTTGAGCATAACTGGGGCCCATGCAGGTACCCAGGGCTATCCTTTGAATCTGGAGAAAATGGAAGAAGCTGCAGGAGAAATTGTTGGAGGGTGAAGACCAGTTCTGCTAGATGGAGGCGGGTGGTTGTGGATGGGAACAGCTTTTATTGAGAAAGAGGTAGAGAGCTTCAGGGCTGCCTTGATGGGGGATGGAAGTGTTTTGGGATTGGAAATCCATGGTGAAAATGAGGTGGTCAGGGCCAAGGAATTAAAAGTCAGCGAGGAAATTGAGAACATGAGAAGTGTTGTGGATGTAGGGGGTGGGGGAAAAAGGACTGAACCAAGAGAGAGAATTTTTGTGTGCATTTTGTAGCTTTGGATTTGCAGCATTGGCAGAATTTCCTGCATTTCTGATAAGCCAGTGTTTTTGTTTCTGTATCATTTTCAAAATTATAGCTGAAATTCATTTTGGCTGTTTTCTCTATTCACAGTGAAAAGGAATAATGAGAGACAGCCCATGAGATGTTTGGGGCATATGGTCCAATAAAACAAGTTCATTCCTTTGGCTCCCAATCTGGCAAATATAACTGCCAGATCTTAATCTTTAGTAAATGCTTCTCAATGTGTATGCCAATAGCAGCAATTAGCAGACAAAATTCTGAATTACGAAAGTGAGCATACTGTTGTATGAGAAATACTCATTTCTGTATTATACAAGGTTTTAGCATGAATAACTATCTGAAAATCTGATGGTATATTAGTTTACCCTGAAAGATAGATTGCTTGTGGCAGTATTTGATTTGTTCTGTGTATCACAGTAAATTAGGTAGTGCTGCAGAAACAGCAGATTAATTGCCTGTCACTCTAAAGGACCATTAAGTGAGGTCCCCAGCAGTGTTCAATAAACTAGGCAAATCATAATATCTCGAAATAACATATTACCCCCATTGGTAAACGCAAGTATACACCTTAGCATTGAGTAACAAGAAGATGCAAAATAGTGCTTATTTAAAGATTGAACTTTTGAATGTGTTCCTGCTTTCTAGTCTGTGAAATACATAAAATTGACTCTTTGCTGTAGGTACCAAGAAGTACTTGAGATAATTCACAGGCAGGTATAGAGAAGCAAATGACGGTTCATGCCCATGCACTCTCATCATTTTGTTGTCTCTCTTGCCTCTTCACTTGAAATAGCTTGGGTTTGCAAAGTAATTGCATTTTTTCCTTCAGATCCCTTCTGAAATGTGTGTATTTTCAACATGTAGTTGACTGACACTGACAAGCCACTTGAGAGAGGTGATTTTATTCACAAAATGACCACTGGCTTTAAAAAAAGCTTTCCTGATTCTGTAATAAGCACTGCAGTGCTGGAGTGATGAATTAAACTGAGGAGGAAAAAAAAGCTAACAGTTGTGCTAATAAGGTGTACTTTCTCATATATGCTTCAAAACTGGAGAATTGTTCCTTTGTCAGAATATCTTCTGGAGTTATTTTGTCCTGTGACAAAAGCCAAATAATATGCAGTTGATGTATTTTTAACTTTTTTAATGGTATGCATCTCATCGTGTTGCAATTTAAATTAATGATAAGGCTTTAGGGTCAGGTGTCTGTTTTTCTTGCTCATTTTTTTCCTTGAGTTGTCAAAACCCATTCAGCAGATTGATTTATGCCTGATTGTTCTGCAACTGAGAAACCCATCATTAAGGTTCAGAACAGTGACCTCCACAAAAGCTGCTGGCCAGTTGTGAGGTTTTACATGAGATCCAAAACAGTGGTGATTTAAAAAAATCTCTTCATGTTTTGATGGGATGAAAAAAGAAAAATCATATGGACTGCTTAATTTAAAAGGTAAGTTTAAAGTGAACCCCATGCAGGTTGATATTCAAAAATAGATTAGCTGTAAGGAGCTGAAATGGAAAAGGCACTTTCACATCTGAAGACATTGTGATGATATTTTGCTGTTTGCATCCAAATGACTTAGAGCACATTAAAGCCACTCAAATACATTTTCTATTATAGTCAAAGAGTGAAGTGCAGTATTCTGTAAGCAAATGTGAGCATCCAATTTATGCACTGCAGTATTCAACAAACAATAGTGAAATAAATAATCTCTTTGAGTTTGAAGTATTGAGATAATATTGGACGAGGCGACTTCCCTTCTGCTGTTTTAAAACCATCATGGAATCTTTTCCATTAGTTGGAGTAACAACAGTTTTGCATTAATGCATCTTTGATGTTACAGAGCATTATAATCAGAAGGTTTGATGTTGATCCTCAACAGTTGGTATTGGGACACAAGATCAAAAATAAATTTAAGAAAAATGAGGGTTGAATAGTTTAGGGTATACAGTACTCAAGGTGAGAGCCTTAGCTGCTAAAATTGTGGCTATTAATGTAAGAGCAATTAAACTGGGAGATGATTGGAGGCTTGTATAGGTCCAAATGGTTGTTTTGGAGAAAAAAAGACCTGGTTGCAGTTTTGGATGGCTTCTTGTAGGTGAAATTGATTTGATTCGGGCTACAGTGAAGAAGGTTGTAAGGAATGCAGTGCAACAGTCAAATCTTTAATAGGTCATTCAGTTCCTGACTTATTGTGCTCGTTTAACTTGCAATATAACTTCCAACAAAAAAAGACTCTCTTGGATACCTGCAAATTATTTTGTACTGACATGGCACCTGAGTCTGTATGTGGGATCTTCCCTGGAAGACTGTGTATTTGGGCTGTTTGAACCAATGTCCTCAGGAGACCAAGAAGCACACCAGCAGATCCAAGGGTATCATGTATGCATTTCTTATTGAGGAACAGAAGGTGGTGAAGCTGCTGAAGGCACAAACACAGCCAGAAATTGAAGTGAAGCATTTAATTTTGCATGCACAATCATTTGAAGTGTTAATTGAGAGGAATAAAATCAAAGGAAACTATTTTAGCAGAAGATGATGATGGAAATGGATAAAGTTCTGATGGTACAGTTGTATGGTCCAAAGCTTATGTTGAGTTGAATGATTTTGCAATACTCTGGTTTATTTTCATGCAGTTGTCACAGGAGGATAGTGTTTTTGCTTGGGAAACAGGATGTGACAGAGCATGAACACAGTGGCTTAGGTCTTCCAAATATTTAGTTGGAGGAAGCTTCTGCTCTGAAGTTCAGGATAACTTTGGAAATGCAAGCATGATTGGGAAGGGGTTAAGTGAGATTTGGGATGCAATTGAACAAATA
Organism: Hypanus sabinus; assembly: GCF_030144855.1. Taxonomy (NCBI): domain Eukaryota; kingdom Metazoa; phylum Chordata; class Chondrichthyes; order Myliobatiformes; family Dasyatidae; genus Hypanus; species Hypanus sabinus. Next base: position 38,292,649 of record NC_082711.1, read on the forward strand.
TTTGCAAAATTTAGGAAATTAAGCTGCTGTTATTTGTGTTTCAGAAGAGGTGTGTGTTGAGACAAGGATAAAATTCTGTGGCATACCAGGGATTAAAGAATGGGAAATGGTGTTGTTTTTGTGTTAGAGGTGGATCAAGAAAAAAAGAGAACCAGGAAACTGAAGGTGGAAAGTAATAGTGAGCCATTATTGTAGAATAGGATGGACCACATTGGTGCAGAATAGTGATGCCTTCAGTGATTGCTTGTAGAAGGACTTGCTACATAGCTCCCAACTAGAGTTCTGCATTGGCATTTGCAGTGCCTCTTTGTCTGCTTTTCAATATGATTGTGGGTGACCATGTCCCTTCAGACTGGTTCATTTTGTCACTTAAATTCAAGTCTGTCAAGCATTTATTCTGTGGTTAGAAAGTGAAGGCAAAATGCTTAACATAGAGCAGCTGAGGCCATTTTGCAAATTTAATGTTATGGTAAGTTTAGGCATCAAAACTTAATTGAAATTTAATGAAAATTGAGTTAACAATGGGAAAGACGAGCACTTAATGTATTAGATCATTTAATATGCAGCCTAATTTATGACTTGTATTTGTTGATGATTTTTTTGCAAAATTTCAAATTTAATTGGTTTTGGTGGGTGGGGGGAGCACACTGGTAACATCAGGATCCTCTTTTGTGAAAGATCCATTCAATTAATATGATTTAGTATAATCACTCCTTGAGCATGCATGAATAAAAATACCTTTGTATCTCAAAACTTAAGTGACTCATATATCCAAATAGTCATTTTTCAATGCTGATCAATGTTTTCTGTTGCTGGTATTAAATATATTTAAAAAGGAATCTGATAATCATTAAACAATAACAGTAGTTTGAGTCTGTACACTGGTTTCCTAGATTGCTGAAGAAGTATGGAATGCCGTGAAAGTGTAATCCTTCAATGAATTTGGGTGCATTGGCATATATTATTAACAAGTGGGTAAAGCAGCAGACAACTTTTATAAAATTTGTCTTTAAATTCCAACTATATTTTGAAATACACTATGATTTTTTCTCTAGGTTTGTATTTTACATTTAGATGAATTCAGGTTCTCTCGGCAAAAGCAGTTTTAAACCATTTGTTTGAGATTTGAGTATTATGTTAACTTGTGTGTCTTCCATTTTGGGGAAGTTGAAGACCACCCAAACAGAGATGCTTATTGCCTTGGGAGAAATTTGAGGCAAAGCTGTCTCCTGAGATCTAAAAGGGGAAGAAGCTGTTCCTAAAACATTGAATGGGAGTCCTCAGGCTCCTGTACCTCCTCTCTGATGTTTGCAGTGACAATCCTGAGATGCTTGCCAGACATTTTCTGTTAATTTTACATTTTTCTCCATTTTCTCTTTTCCCATATTGTCTGAAAGTTTACTTTTATTACTTCTCCCCTTGAGTTTTCAGACTTTAAAAATTCCAGGCTTGCTGTTACTAAACCACAGTTATTTTGTTTACTTTGCCTGGATTCTGTTTGGCCTTGATGGTATTCTGATCGAGATGTTTGAGTAGTAGGTAAAATTAAAATGGAAAATTGTGGTCTTATGCTGTCATAAGAAATGGATATGTTAAATTAAAATGTTTCCAGTAAATTTCATTTTAATTATGTGAACATATCAACTACTTTATAAATCAGGCTGGACAGAATTCTGGACTTGTAAGTGAACTTAAATAAGCACTGACAATGTTATAGTTGTGGAAATGGTAAAAATAAAAAGGATGTCTTGAGGTTGAATTACCAGTCAACGGACGAGAAAAATAAAACAAGTACTATAGATCTGGAACTCTACAAAGAATAATGGAAGCCGCTGTTGGCAGTCACGAGGTCAAACAACACCTGCAAAAATAGAAACAGAATAAATGTTTCTGATTGATGACTTTCATTGGAAAGATCAGCTGAAAAGTGTTTACTCATGTCACTCTTCATTGTCTTCATTTTGTGCCTGTGGTTTTAGTCCTCCATCCCCTCCTCCAATGTGTGGATAGCCTGATACTATCCACTCTGCCTAGACATATCTTGAGCTTGAATAAAACCTCCCTTCATGCTTCCCCAAAGAAAACTGTTCCAAATCCTCTCGTCTACCCTTATAACTGTAGTCTCTCAAACTACTGAAAAGGGAATTGCATGTAGAACATGTCATGGTTTATTTTTCATATGCATCACTTTGCACTTGTCTGAGTTAGTCCATCTGCCTTTTCCAGTTGATGTTGATCCTGTTAAAACCTTTGACAACCTTAACCAGTGTCCACCACACACCAATTTTGTTGTCAGCCGCATACGCATGAATCATGCCATTTGCCTTCTCATCTAAGTCAATAAATAGCTGGCCGGTGGTGAGTGACATCAGCACTGGTCCCGAGTTCGAATCTAGACAGCTCCTTGCATGTTTTCCATCCTTGCTGGGTTGAGCGCTGTGCTAGCAACTCAACCTCATTTTAAAAACACAGTAAAAATGCTGCCAGATGTGCCATAAGGCGCGAAAAGATACTGAGTTTGTAAATACATAAAACAGTTGATTCTGGTTAACTGGTCCAGATTGGGACCAGTACATTTTGGCCCAGTTAAACAGCTGCTCCATTTAGCTGAAGTTTCATGGAAATGGTGAAAAAGGCCTTTAAAAAATCTTCTGTTTAGTTGAGTAATGAAATTGTGTATTTAAATAAAATACACAAACTAGAACTATCAATATTACTACAGTACTATAAAACCGTGTAATAATTCCTAATAGCTATCAATGAGGGAATTCATCCAGTGTATGTATTCTTTTGATTGACTAAATGAGCAAAATAAATGCAGGCACCCAGTGTAGATAATGGACTGCCTTCATGCAATGCAATTGATGACTGCATCCTCTAAATCTTAATTTTCATTATAACATTCAAGATAATTGTTGATACTTTCAAATCCTTTGTGGTTTTTGATTTGTTGTACTATTAAAATAATTGCATTTTCACTGTCACCCTTTTTCTGGTATCTCCAAACTTGAATGCTTGAAACCGCAGTGAGCAAAGCAGTTCTGAATTGTCTTACTCTTTATTTCTCTCCAACTATCAGTGACAAAAATGACTGCTTTTTGAACATAAGCACACATGCAACTGGCACCAAATGAAAACTGTTCACTCTCAGCACGGTGTAGTCTAATGGCCCCACAAGTGCTCATGTCTGATGCTAGATAGACATAGTTTTGCAACAATCTTCTGACCCAATTAAGTGACATTGTGTCCCAAATAAAGGGAATCCTAGCCTTTTCTTTGATTAGTTTTTTTTTAAAAGAGTCATCTCAAATAAGCAGCTATCCCAATTAACTGATGGCCCAGTATCTGGAATCCACTGTATATGACTAGCAACTGTGGCTCAGCTCTGATTGCTGCAATGCACCACTGGTTTCTTCTCCTAATCTGAAAAAGAAGTTTATACTCCAAATATCTGGCTCTTCCACCAAGCCAATATGGTCTAGAGTTAGTGTGCTTACCCTCAATCCCAGACCTTGTCAAAAGTTTTGTTAAGTCCATTTTGATACCATTTATAGTACAGTGCAAAAGTCTTAGGCACATATATATAGCTCGGGCGTCTTAGATTTCTGCACAGTACTGCAGTAATTTTATGTATTTCATTATACTTTTGCAAAAAATATTCATGACGTAAGTGGAGTGCTGATAAAACTGATTCTGATATGGGTCTCCATTGTGGACTGAGAAAGGGAAGGGAGAAGAGAGGGAACAGGAAGCACCAGACACGCTTTCCGTAATGATCAGTAAACCAATTGTTTGGAATCAGATGACCTTGCCTGGTGTCTTGGGGCTGGGTGTTCGTACACCCGTGTCAACCCCACCCATGGAACTCATTCTCTATCACCTGTCCCACACACCTCAAGTGGTGTTACACCTTTGCCATTTCCAAAATGCTTTGCTTCCACCAGATTTACAAACTCGTTCTCTGCTCCATGTTGACAAATATAGCACTGTGTAAAAGTCTTGGGTAGTTCAGCTCTATATATGTACCTAAGACTTTTGCACAGGACTGTACTTTGGCACAGTAGTAAATCAGAGCAATGATATAAATGAATGGCAGAGCAATCTTTGGGTGTGGGATGGGGTCTGTATAAATGACCTGTTTCTATTTCTTATGTTCTTTGATGTTCGTGCACAGTGACACCCAGATGATCCTGAACATTAACACGTTATAATCTTTCTTGATGCATTTTTAACAATTTGTCAGTTCTATACTCTCCAGGATTTGTGTATAGACATCATACACTGGAAAATAAAAGGGAGCAGTAGTAAATATTGATTTCTTTGTTGAACTATCCTAAAGGGACACAGAAGGTGTTTTTCAGCCTGTGCTTTCTAAGCTGAAGCAATCAGTTTGAGAGCTGAATAGAGACGTGCAGTGCTCTGGTCTGAATAGTGTACATCACTCAGTTTCACAGACTCAATAATCATGATTATTTGTTGCCAAATGAGCACCTTTAACTGCTTGTACCAGACTGGTTCAGCAGTGAAAATGCCTGAGGCTATTGAGACCATAGTGTGAAGACAAGTTGTTCATAATGGCAAAAGCTTCTGGTTACAGGTATGAGTGATTCTGAGCAGATTTCAATGGTGTATTGCAGTTGATGATGATAAGTGATGGAGCCAAGTGATTTAAAAAAAATCCAAAGGTGCCTTTGTAATCGGTTCTCTGACATTGAATGGAGAATGGAGAAAACCAAGGCAACTACAGTTGGCCCTCCTTATCCGCGAGTTCTGCATGTGTGGATTCAACCAACTGCGGATCAGGAAAACCCGGAAGTTCTCTCTCCAGCACTAGTTATTTGAACATGTACAGACTATTTCTTCTTGTCATTATTCTGTAAACAATACAGTATAACAACTATTTACATAGCTGATGCACCATCAATAACTCACACTGAGACGTAGGCGAGATATCGGCTTTTATTGACTGGAAGAAGGAACCAGGAGTGAGTGTCTATCATACAAGGTCCTGGAGACTGAGGCCGATCTTCAGGCCGCAGGTCTCCTTTATACAGGGGCCTGTGGGAGGAGCCACAGGAGCAGTCAGCAGGGGCGTGTCCCGACAGGCACATAGTTCACCACATTCACCCCCCCTTCGTTTGAAAAAGTCCTCATGTAGCGAAGGTTCTTACAAGTCAAGCCGATCAGGCGGTCGAATCTGTCGCTGCGATCTACGTAGCACCGGCTGTGACCGCATAGGTGCCGGCAACATTGGCGATTGCACAGGGGACGGGGGTTGCGCGTGTTCTTGCCCACTAGGCGCCGGTGATCCCTCATGCATGTGCGAGGCGCCTGGTATAAATGCGTACGAAACGCCCGGTATACAAGTGTCGTGAGGAGTCTGTGTAGGGCCTGGTGAGTACGGTGTCACCTCTGGTGCAGGGTTCACAGTTACCGGAGAGCCTTCAGGGTAGTGGTCTGCTGCACCTGCGGGTGCCAGGTCGCGGATGGAGACCGTGTCCTCCCGCCCATCAGGCAAGACCACGTAAGCATACTGGGGGTTCGCATGGAGAAGGTGAACCCTCTCCACCAGCGGGGAGTATTTATTGCTCCTCACATGTTTCCGGAGCAGCACTGGCCCCGGGGACGTCAGCCAAACTGGTAGGGTGGTCCCAGTGACAGACTTCCTGGGAAAAGAGAATAGGCGTTCGTGAGGGGTGGCATTGGTGGACGTACATAACAGAGAGCGGATAGAGTGCAGTGCCTCAGGGAGGACCTCCTGCCATCGAGAGACCGGCAACCCTTTGGACTTAAGGGCTAAAAGTGTGGCCTTCCACACTGTGGCATTCTCCCGCTCTACCTGGCCATTACCCCGGGGATTATAACTCGTGGTCCGACTGGTAGCAATGCCCCTAGCTAGCAAGTACTGGCGCAGCTCCTCACTCATAAAGGAGGACCCTCTATCACTGTGGATATAGCAGGGATACCCGAACAGAGTGAAGAGCTGGCGCAGGGCTTTTATGACGGACGTGGCAGTGGTGTCGGGGCAGGGGATGGCAAAGGGGAACCGTGAGAACTCGTCAATAACACTGAGAAAATAGACATTGCGGTCAGTGGAGGGAAGGGGGCCCTTAAAGTCAACACTCAGGCGTTCAAAAGGGCGGGTGGCCTTGACAAGTTGTGCCGTGTCAGGACAGTAGAAGTGCGGTTTGCACTCGGCACAAATTTGGCAGTCCCTGGTCATCGTGCTGATGTCCTCCAGGGAGTACGGCAGGTTCCGAGAGCTTTCACAAAATGGTAAAATCGGGTGACCCCCGGATGGCAAAGTTGTGCATGAAGGGCGTACAGCTGGTCGAGCTGTGTGCTAGCACATGTTCCCCGGGATAGGGCATCAGGGGGCTCATTGAGTCTGCCAGGCCGGTACAGGATATCATAGGTGTAGGTGGAGAGTTCTATCCTCCACCGCAAAATCTTATCATTTTTGATCTTGCCCCGCTGTTGGTTGCTGAACAGGAACGCAACCGAGCGCTGGTCGGTCAGCACAGTGAATCTTTTGCCAGCAAGGTAGTGCCTCCAGTGCCTAACAGCCTCCACTATGGCCTGGGCTTCTTTCTCCACCGCGGAGTGCCGAATTTCAGAGCCTTGGAGGGTGCGAGAAAAGAATGCTACTGGTCTGCCTTCCTGATTAAGGGTAGCAGCCAGAGCGAAATCGGAGGCATCACACTCCACTTGGAAGGGAGCGGTCTCGTCCACTGCATGCATCGTAGCTTTGGCAATGTCCGCTTTAATGCAGTTGAAGGCCGTGCAGGCCTCAGCAGAGAGGGGAAACGAGGTAGACGACCAGGGGGCGAGCCTTGTCTGCGTAATGGGGGACCCATTGGGCGTAATAGGAAAAAAACCCCAGGCACCGTCTGAGGGCCTTGAGAGTGGTGGGAAGAGGGAGCTCTAACAGGGGGCGCATACGTTCGGGATCAGGCCCAATAACCCCGTTTTCCACGACATACCCAAGTATAGCAAGGCGGGTGGTACCAAAAACACACTTGTCCCTGTTATAAGTAAGGTTCAGAGCTGCGGCCACTTGGAGAAACCGTTGGAGGTTGGCGTCGTGATCTGGCCTGTCATGACCACAGATGGTGATGTTATCCAGATAGGGAAATGTGGCCTGCAGTTGGTACTGGTCCACCATCCGGTCCATTTCCCTCTGGAAGACAGAGACACCATTCGTGACACCGAAAGGGACGCGCAGGAAGTGATAGAGCCGGCCGCCCGCCTCGAAGGTGGTGTAGGGGCGGTCCTCTGGGCAGATGGGGAGCTGGTGATAAGCGGATTTCAGATCTATTGTCGAGTACACCTTATACTGAGCAATCTGGTTGACCATATCCGCGATGCGGGGTAGGGGGTATGCGTCAAGCTGCGTAAACCTATTGATGGTTTGACTATAGTCCACCACCATCCTATTTTTCTGCCCAGTCCGAACAACAACCACCTGGGCCCTCCAAGGGCTTGTGCTCGGCTCAATGATCCCCTCCCTGAGCAGCCGCTGCACCTCCGACTGAATGAAGGCCCGGTCCCCCGCGCTGTACCTCCTGCTTTTGGTTGCCACAGGTTTACAGTCGGGGGTCAGGTTGGCGAACAGCGGTGGGGGAGGGATCTTGAGAGTGGAGAGGCTGCAAGTGTCGGTAGCGCAGCTGTTGGCCTGGTTCTGGATGGGATGTGTGTGTCCGTGTGTGTGTGTGGTCAGTAGCGGGGTATGTGAAGAAGTCCCACAAAACTGAGGATTCTTGACAGTGAGTGGTGGGAGGGGCCCGTCGTATACCATAGTCACACTTTCGAGATGGCTCTGGAAGTCCAGCCCCAATAGCACAGGTGCACACAGATTAGGCATGACCAGCAGTTCAAAGTCCCGATATACTGTGCCTTGCACCACCAAAGTCGCTACACAACCCGCCCGGATGTCTGCGGACTGCGACCCAGAGGCCAAATGGAACCTCCGACTGACCGGCCGCGTTGCAAGTCCGCAGCGTTGCACTGTGTCCGGGTGAATAAAACTCCCAGTGCTGCCCGTGTCAAACAGGCATCCAGTCCAATGCCCCTCCACCTGGATGTCCATCATGGATCTTGCAAGCTGGTGTGGGGCGCTTTGGTCGAGAGTCACAGTGGCCAGAGTTGGATCGCCGTCGGGGTACCCGGTCAGCATCGGAGGGTCGGGGGCGGGGCATGCTGACGCCGACAAAGATGGCCGCTCACATCCGGGGTACCCGGTCAGCATCCGAGGATCGGGGGCGGGGCGTGCTGACGTCGACAAAGATGGCCGCCCACATCCCGGCATGCAAGATGGCGGCCCCCACGTTTCACCCGCAGCGCTGCACTCCGCTCGAGGTTGAGACTTACAGACCTTGGCGAAGTGGCCCCGCTTTCCGCAGCTGGAGCAGGTCGCTTCTCGCGCTGGACAGCGTTGTCGAGGATGTTTCTTTTGGCCACAGAAATAACAAAGCACGAGTTTCTTACGGGCCACAGCCGTGGTCTGGGTCGGGGAGCTCGTGGAATCGCGACTGGCGGCGGCGTTGGCGAATTCGCTCCCGGGAGCCGGCGGTGGCGGGGTCTGAGGCGTCCACGAAACCGGCGGGGAATCGCGCGACTGGACAGCGTCGGCGTTATGCCGCGCAGCTTCTAGAGCGTTGGCCTTCTCTATCGCCGATCTTAAGGTAAGATCCGAGTTCTCCAGCAGCCGCTGGCGCATGTACACTGACCTCAGTCCCGTCACAAAGGCGTCTCGCACCAGCAGCTCCGCATGCTGTTCTGCCGTGAGCGTCTTGCAGTCACAAGCTCGGACGAGTGTCTGTAGTGCTCGGAGAAACTCAGCGCACGATTCGCCAGGCCGCTGTTGCCGGGTAGCTAAGCGATGTCTTGCGTAGACGGTGTGCACCGGCCGCAGGTACTGTCGTTTGAGGGCGTCCAGTGCCCCATCGTAGGTCGGCAGGTCCCGGATAAAGGAGTAAACTTTGGAGGAGACCCTCGAGAGTAGGATTCTGTGCATAACGGCGGGTTCAGTCGCACGAAGCTCCGCCAAGTACGATTGGAAGCATGCAAGCCAGTGTTCAAAAGCGAGAGCTGCGTCAGGGTCTTGAGGGTCCAAATCCAACCGGTCCGGACGCAAAACGGGTTCCATGTTTTAAAACTTCCAGTCAATAAAATTGATGCACCATCAATAACTCACACTGAGACGTAGGCGAGATATCGGCTTTTATTGACTGGAAGAAGGAACCAGGAGTGAGTGTCTATCATACAAGGTCCTGGAGACTGAGGCCGATCTTCAGGCCGCAGGTCTCCTTTATACAGGGGCCTGTGGGAGGAGCCACAGGAGCAGTCAGCAGGGGCGTGTCCCGACAGGCACATAGTTCACCACAATAGCATTTACATTGTATTAGGTATTATAAGTAATCTGGAGATGATTTAAAAGTACAGGCAGTCTCCGGGTTATGAGCAAGTTCCGTTCCTGAGTCTTTAAGTCGAATTTGAAGTCAGAGCAGGTACATCTGCTATTATTTAGCGTCAGTTAGTCAAACGTTTGTGTTAGTATATAATATACATTTTACCTTTATGCATATAAAACACAAGAAACATATGTATTTCAATAATTAAATCACTCTGTTGCTTAGTAATAATTGTAGCTTTGATCGGGGCAGGGCCTTTCACATGCTCCATTAAAATTGTTCCGATCGTTGACCGACTGTAGCATAATGCTTTTCCAATGACCGATGGTGTTTCACCTCTTTCCGATCGCTGTATTACTTCCACTTTATTTTCAATTGTGATTGTGATTATTTTCGTGAACAGAAACATTGCAGATTCAGAGCTGCGCTGGTTCCTAAAGTCCACTGCACCGAGACAGGTTAAATAAGGGACTTGAGCATTTTTTGGTATCTGCGGGGGGTCCTGGAACCAATCCCCTGCGAATAAGGAGGGCTGACTGTATTGCTTGGTGACATTAATGAAGAGTGCTGGTGTGAAGACCTCAAAGGCATTTGGAGGTTGTTGCTGCTTGACTTTGATTCTGGTTTTGGGTAGAAATCTAGCAAATAAATAGAAGTGACTAGGAAAAAGGTTGTCAGCGCTCAACGAGCCAAGCAGCATCTCTGGGGAGAAAAATGGTTCATGTTTTGAGTCAGTGGTGCTTTGTCCAAACTCTATTCTAAACCTAGTCATAGAGCGAGATTAAGAAGAAATCAAGCCTTTCAACCTAACTGATCCTTGCTGTCCAAGATGCCCGTCTAAGCTCAACCTGTTTGCTTACATTTTGGCCCATGTCCCTCTAAATCTTCCATATCCATGTACCTGTCTGAATATCAAACAAAAGTTTATCAAAAACCTATCTCTCTGCTTCATAAATCTTGCCTGACTTGCTGGTTAATTCCAGCCCTGTTGCTACTTCATTTCACTCTCCAAGAGTTCACACCATTTCATTTTGTGCATTGGAGTGCAGCTTGGCTGCGTTGCAGCGATGTGTTTCATTGGTGAAGTACAGTTCTTCTTCAAAATTATTTTTACATTGTGCACTATGAGCTGATTAAAATCATGAGCACAGCAGAGACCTGCATAGGCAACAAAGCCCAAAATGCTGTAAGTAGTCAGCAGGTCAGGCTGCATCCAGGAAATTAAACGGAACTAACTTTTTGGGTCAAAGACCCTTTGTTGGAACACAGCTGAAATATCAGCTTCACCTGCTGAGCAGTCACATTGTTCTGGTTTTAATTTCTGATTTGCAGCACCTGCAAATTATTTTTTGATTTTCACTTATCTGTATAGGCCACGGTCTTCCTCTGAGCAGAAAGTCTGATGTTTGGCATGATGTTGGCTATCACATGGTGTTGGGTTAATGTGTATATTTTAATGATTGTACTTAAGACGACAGACTTGTGAACTGCCAGACTTGCATTGAACGTTGGTGCTTGTGTTCCTGTTGAAACACCCAATATATCACTTTGCTCTGACCCCACCCCTTCGCTGTTTATTGCCCTTTACTCTTAGAACCGGATAAGGAGAAGGATCTCAGCCCAAATATCGACTATTGGTTTATTTCCAAGGATGCTGGCTTGTGAGTTCCTCCAGCATTTTATGTGCTTTGCTTTGAGTGTCTAGCATCTGCAGAATTTTTTGTGTTTATGAATAGGGTAAAGTGTCACTTTAAAATGTGATAAACTTGTAGAAGTTGCAGGACTAGTTTTCCATGTGTGTTGAGATGCCATGCCAAACAGAAAATAATAGAGCAACACACACAAAATGGTGGAGGAACTCAGCAGGTCAGGCAGCATCTATGGAAAAGGATACTCTTTTCATAGATGCTGCCTGGCCTGCTGAGTTCTTCCAGCATTTTGTGTGTGTTGTTTGGATTTCTTGCATCTGCAGATTTACTCTCGTTTGTGAGAGAATAATAGTGGTGTGAAGTTGAAAAGTCTCTACACTGCATAGTGATTTAGTGCATGATCCTTGTTTTGAAATTTTGGAGGATACACGCGATGCCTGTCTTCTGACTCGGCATTTATATATCAGGTTGAAAAGGAGCAGAGTGCTATATTTGTTGGACAAGTCACAGGCACAGCGAGCTTTTATGTTGCAGTTTTGAGTTGTTGATGGACAAGCTAAAAAAGTGCAATAGACAGTGCACCCCACAAAAAAAACCTGTGCTTGAATGTGTATAAGCAGCATTCGATGCAGCACAGAGAGTGAGTTCAGTGTTTGATTTGTAGCATTCAGTCAAATCTCTTAAATTGTTCTCCATATTCCATAGAGGCAGTAGATTCTTGTTGACCATTTCAATTTAGTTACTGCTGTTGAACTATTTTGGGCTCTAAAATGAGATGCATAATAAACAGTTTGAGCATTATTGGAACAGCAGTGCTGTGAGGATACTGCATGCAGCAGAGGGCTGAGAAAGCAGAGACTTGCCTCGAAAGAGCATCTTAAGATCACAGTTTTTATGTAGGCATTGTAACAGTCAAATGTACACAGGCAAGTTCACACAAATCAACTGAGATGAATCACCAGATAATTATTTTTAGTGGTATTGGTTGAAGAAGGAATGTTGGCTCCTGTAAGAAAAGTTAACTAAATGGATTTAGGGATGCGTTGAAGATAACAAATAGTTCATTGGCAATTTTTGCATTGTTTCATTTAATTATCTGAAAAAAACACAACAGTTTGAATGTTCATGCATAAATGTTAATGTATCTGGTTTTAAGTTGCACTAAATTTGCTGCAGTGATCTTTTGATGCATTGCAAAACCTTACTGCAAGTATTCTGTTTTATGGAAAGAATTTATGAATATTTTCATGGCCTTTGTGAAGGCTAAGGGGATCATTGAAGTGTTGGCAATTTCTTCAACCTATCAGTTAGTGATCAGACAGAATAAGTAGCAATTGCTTTTATACCTGACTCAGAGTCAGCTCAAGGATAGGACAATATTTAGCATAATACTTTGACTCGTTTTCTCTATTTGAAGTTTAATCAGAATACCAGTTTATACAGCTGTAATTTAGTGTTCACTGGCTTTTAACCCATTCTACCTTCAGAATGGAGTGAACACTATAATTTTGTAGCAGGAAATTTCCATTTCCTTTTTTGTTTGTTGATAGTGGGCATAACTCGTCTTTCCCCACTTGCAAATTTAAACTTTGATTTCTGAAAATTGAATACATGACAATGAAGATTGAAGGGAATATTTGAAACCTGCCTTTTCTGAGTAAATGGAATTTTTCTTTTGTGTGTGCTTTTTAAAAAAAAATGGAATTGGATTTGGTGTAAATAAATAAACTTTGACACGCATCAACCTGTTATTTCCAGCAGAGTTACAACTTTTTGAGGTCAGTTGTGCTTCTAAAACTGAAGCTCTTTATTAAACTTGTACCAGAAACATTGTTTAAGGAACATACTGTTGATGAGCACTTACTGATTTGTGATCCGCCACTTTTAAGCAGCTGTCGATTATCTTTATCAAAGTATTTTAAAAATATACAAGGTTTTCCTTTTTGTGTTCTTATCATCTGCATGTTTAATTTTGCTGGTACATTTAAACAGAAGTTACTGTTTGTTGGCATAAATAACCAGTATTTTAGTAGATGCAGAAACTTGGGCTACTGGCTTTCCTACAAAAAATATAATCTATACACTGGCCAATGAAAATGGAAGTGATTGAGAACTTCAAAAAGTGGAAATCCAGGGAACACACACCAGTCATCATTGAGGGATCATCGGTAGAAACGGTGAATAGTTTCAAGTTCCTGGGTGTCAGCATCTCTGAAGGTCTGTCCTGGGTCCAACATATTGATGCATTTACAAAGAAAGCACGACAGTGGTTATATTTTATTGGGAGCTTGAGGAGACTTGGTATGTCACCAAAGACTCACAAATTTCTTCAGGGGTCTTACCATGGAGAACATTCTAATTGGTTGCATCACCATCTGATCTAAAGGGGGCACTGCAACGGATCAGAAAAATCTGCAGAAAATGTAAGCTCAGCCAGCGCCTTCATGGCCTCCTCAGCATTGAGGATATCTTCAAATGCCGCAAGAATGTGGCATTCATCATTAAGCACCCCCCCCCCCCCATTACCTAGGACACGCCTAATGCTCATTTCTACCATCAAGGAGGTGGTACAGGAGCTGAAGACACACACTCAACATTTCAGGAACACTATCTTCCCCTCTGTCATCAGATATCTGAATGGACAATGAGCCCACTATCTCACTATTTTTCCTCTTTTTGCACCAATTTAGTTTTTTTTATATTTCTTGTGATTTGTAGTTTTATTATCATATATTATACTGTACTGCTGCTGCAAAACAAAAAAAAAATTCACAAAAATGCCAGTGATATTAAACCTGATGGGTTCTGATGATACGAGAACAGGGGAGAACTTGATGGTGGGCAGATGATAGGTTGAGGGACTTGTTTATATGTACTATGCACTGAGTTGCTTTGGCACAGTGATTTGCATCCCATGGCAGTCAAGGTTGTCCATGCTCTGCTTATTATGTTAAGAAATTGTACAGACAAGAGTGGATAAGAAGGTCCTAAATGTAATCCTCACTAATTAAGAAAGCAAGGAGAGAGAAAATCAACAAGTTTGGTATTCAGTGTGAGAATAGTGGGAAGTAAATTGCTGGAACCCATTGTGTGAAACGCTAATATTATGTCTGCTTTCACCACCATCTTCTGGAGGGAATGGCAAGGGAAAGGTATAATTAAATTGGGAGACCTTTATGATGGTGATAGTTTAAAATTTTTTAATCAACTAACCCAACAGTATGATATCTCTAGGTCACAATTCTGGAGATACCTTCAACTGCGTCATTTGCTACATACAGCTTTTGGTTCTACACAGCAACCCCCACAAGCTGCTACGATACTGTCTACTGTACTGGCTGCATATGGTCAAGGTCACAAAGCCTCAACCTATTATTCAGCTTTAACACAAATCTCCGGGGTCGAATTTCTGTTGGGTCTTAGAAGAGCATGGTGGTGACTTTTGAGACAAAGGAGAGTGACAAAATTTGCAAAAATGCCAAAACAATGTCAAGAGACCTGAGGGTGCGCCTTACTCAGTTTAAGATTCTGCACTTTTTATTGGACTCCACCAAGCTTACATAGATTAGGGTTGAAAATTGCCCCTCAATGCTGGTGCTGTGAGGCGGATAAAGGGGACTTAGCACATATGCTGTGATCCTGTCCCAGAATTCAAGAATTTTGGATTATGATACATAAGTGTATTGGTGAAGTTTCCCTTTATGCCCCAGACTTTTTGTCTTGGGAGACACACTTGGGTTACTTGGGGGATAAACACTCTCAAAATTGGATCCAGACAAGTATGGTAGGATGACAAGGTTGGAGGAAATTGGGGGGGGGGGGCCATCATTTCAGGAGTGGGCCACAAAAATAGCCAAAGTGGCAGCTTTTGAGCACATGTCTTACAACAGTTTGATAGATTGGACATCTATACACAAAATTGGGGCAAATATTTAGGTTTCCTGGGGTGGGGGAGAAATGGTGAAGGTAGTGGTGAAGCATATTGCTGAATGGCAGTCTTTTATGTTATTAGAGGTCTAAATAGACACATGGTTATTATATTGATATTTATTTCTGCTATGTTTTTATTTTATGGATAATTTAATATTTTTTAAGCTATGATTTACATAATTTCAACACTGACTTAAGGGTTCGGGGAAAACTTGTAAAACAATTCGATAAAATTTAGATCACAAAAAAAAAGTGTCAATTAAACTTGCCCTGCACCTTTAAATTTTCTCGCTCTCACCAAGTGCTCCAGTATTTGACGTTTCTACTCCGGAACAAAGATTCTGAGAGCATAAATTCTGCTTCTCATATAATCTTGTACACTTCTGTCAGCTCTTCCCTTGACTTTGGATGCTCCAGACAAAGCAAGCATTTCATTTATTCCAGCCAGCAGCCTGGTAAACTTGTTCTGCACCCTTTCCAAAGCCTCCAAATCCTTCCTGTTATGGGGTGAGAATGTAATGTAAATGAGCAGAGGTGTAATTTCTTTAGCCACTGGCAACAGGACAACTCTGTTATCGAAGCCTACAGAGTCTCTCCTGGATTTTGTCCAATGCTGGTATATCCTTTCTAAGAAGGGGACTAAAACTGTGTGTAATACTTGGCATTACCAACACCTCGAAAAATTTTAACAGTACTCTACATTGACTTGGTATTAAAGGTTAATATACTAAACACCTTTGAACTATTTGCTGCATGTGTCTGTTAACTTTTTGTGTTTGGTGCACAAGAATACCAAGATACAAATGAGTGGAATATGTGCATTCCACTCATTTGCAGTCTACCTTCTTTTTGGTAACAGAAGATTTAATTAGGTAGGTGAGAATATGGCAAATGAAATGTAATGTGGGAAATCGTGAATTCATGTACCAAGCTGAGCACAACGTGAAAGCGAAGTACTTATATGGTGATTGAAAAGGGCAGCATTGATGTTCTAGAAGGCCAACATGTAGGTACTACAGCTGTGAATCTCTGTTAAGTTTTGATTGCTAAGTCGAAGAATGTTCTTACCATAAAGAGAATGCAGTGAAGATTCTCACCAAGGATGGTGATGAATGAAAATGCAAAATAAACTGGAGAATCCGAAGATCTTGAGCAACCCATATGTGATGCTGAGGAACTCAATTGGTCAGGCAGCATCTACGGAGGAAATAATTGGTTGACGTTTAGGGCTGAGACCTTTTGTTAAGACTAGAATAGGAAGAAGGTGGAGAATCAAGAGAGAGGCGATGGGCAGGTCATGATAGCAGGTGCGGAGAAGAAAGGGATGAGAAGACTGGAGACCTGAAATAACACAACTATACCTCAACAACATTTGTAGAAAGAAAAACTGAGTTCATGCTTCAGATTCAATTCTTGTGAAAATTAATTGACTGATCGTCTGGCTTGTTGAATGTTTCCAGCATTTTCTGCTTGTGTTCCAGAATTGGCAGTTATCCTCAACAGTGAGAAATTGATTGAACTGGAACTTTATTCTCTGGGGCATAGCCGAGTGAGAGGAGATCTTTTCAAAGCACACATATTTCTAAAGGGATTGGTTGGGAAGATTACTCCTCAGCCTGGTTGAATGTGGACGGAAGAACTCTGGTTTTGAATAAGATGAAGGATTAAGATAATGAAAAATTCTAAAATAAGGAGCTTTTTGAAGTGCTCTGTACTGGGGGGATTGTGGGGGGCTTGGTCGTGTTTGTTTAAAGTATTGATAGATTTCAGTATATTGTGATAATTGAAGGTTATGGATTATGGTGGAAGATGATGCTGAAATAAAAGATGGGCCATGTTGTGAACAAGTGGCTGTGTTAGGTTGAACAGCTGGTTGATTTGGTTGTGCTTCTACTTCCAATGTTTGTAAAAGCAGAAAACAGTCAAAAACACTCAACATTTCAGAACATTTGAAAGGAGACAAAGTTAACAGATGCTGGCAAACCTGTCAAAAATCTGAGCTTTTTGTATTATTTTAGATTTTGCAGTATCCACAGTATCTTTGTTTTTATATTTTAAATTGTTAATTTTTTCAGAATGTTTTCTGTCCTGTGATTTTTGCATGTGTCCACATGATAGTGAGCTACAATATTTGTGGTAAAATGTCTCTCTTCCACTTTGATCTTGTGAATATAACTAAGAAATCCATGTAGTTTTGTAGTGTTCAAATATTAATACTTTTTCCAACAATTGTTGATCTCATAGATTATTTAACCTTGATTAGATATTAGGTTATGTCTTCTGCTTGTATCACTCCAAAACTGACTTTTAGAAGAGTCAAGCAGAAGATCGTCTTGGGAAAATATATTGCAGAAGTATCAGAGTTGTATAAATTGCATTGACCGGATTGTTATAGAGAATGCGCTGCCTGATTTTGTGAAATGGTAGGCAGTCTTGCTCTTTATCATGGCCCCATCACGTGCTCCAGTGGTAGACACCAATCTAGGCATGCTGTGGAACATGAATGGATTGGCAGAGGTGTGGTTGGTGGTAGGCACATAGTTAAATTTTTTTCTCGTTCTGCAGAAGACATCCTGGACTGCTGAGAGCTGGTAGCCATTTTATTTCCATTATAGTTAATGCTATGGCATTGAGGTCATGCATTAAACCTTTCACTATTAACAAAGATTTGATGAACAAAGTTGTCTGCCATTGTCTCTCAAAGTTGTAACTGAGAGATACTACAGAGTATTCTTCATTGCCAGAATTAATTATCTTGTGAATAATTCTTGTTTTAAATTTGACGTCTATTTCTATACTCAAAGTTTAATTGAATTGTGTTTGTATGTTTGCCACTTTTCATTAAATACTAATGGGATTTTATAGATTTTCTTGTCAGGACAGAGAAGTTATATATTCTATATAGAATAAATTGAACTGATTTAGTTTCATTAAAGTCAAGGTATAAGGTCCTTTTATTCGAACACAATTGAGCCATGAGATAATCTTCCATGGTAAAATACCTGTCTGGAGACGTTTAAGATGCAGATGCCAAAGTCTTGAACTCCTGAGGGAGCTTGGTGATTCTGGTAGCATCCGTGGAGGCAGGAGGATAGTCAAAGTTTAAACAAATGGATTTTTTACTGTAAAAAACTATATGAAGTAATCAACTATATTAAAACATAAGTGGCTCGCATATTTTCTCATTTTGGAATTGTGCTAGCTGAAATGATTCTCCAGTGAAATGACAGGTTATTTTACTTGAAAAAAATACTGAACAACTTCTTTCAAGAAAACAGTTGCAATAAACCATTCCAAGTGATGTGAAGTTGACCAGGTTGCTCGTATTTGTATTGGAAGAGTTTTCTGTGCTCTCTGGATGAATTTGGTTTGATGTGTAGCACTGCCCATTAATCAAAGGAATCAACAAACACACTGATCTCTGAGGAACACACTTCAGAAGAGCATATTGACAGATATTTGCAGACTAATGCTCGTTTTCTTTTGAAAACAGATGTTGGATATTTTGTGCATGACTTAGTAAAAAAAAATCTGACAAGCTTTAGAGCAGGTTGATTAACACTCACAGGATTTTCATATTTTGTTTTTCAGATATGGTTAATTTCTTTTGTACCTCAGTGTCTTGTGTGTTAAGTTGTCACAGGTTTATCAAGTTTGCAATAGTCTTGGTGTGTTTTAAACTACTGGCAAAATGACAGGTTTTGCATCAAAGGAAATTTGGTTTTCCTTGAAAGTGGTTGTTCAGCAAAGAGCACAGGGAGAAGATTTTGGCAGGCGGTGAAGGCCAAAATCTTTTTGGCTGACATTGTAGGTTTATTCAAATGCATGAAGAATTAAGTTAAAAGGTTTCCTTTGAACATTTTTTTTCCCTTAAAACCTTGCAACAGCAAATATGAAATAGTTTAAAACATCCTGATTAGAAATAAATCAATTTCTATTAATTAAATTATATTTTTCTGCGCTGGACAAATATTGACAAGTAATTCTCAGTAACTGTTCATATCCCAGCCCACCACATATTCAAGTCTAACAAAGACAAGGAAAAACAGTAAACACAAGAGATTCTACAAATGTGGAAAATCCAGAGCATCAAATATTGGAGGGACTCAGCAGGTCAGGCATCCACAAAGAGGAATAGACAGTTGACATTTTGGGCTGAGACTTTTCATCAGGACTGGAATGGAGGAGAAAGAAGCCAGAATAAGAAGGTGTGGGGAAGGAAAGGAGTGCAAACTGGCAAGTGACAGTGAAACCAGATAAAGGAAAAGGTGGTTGGAGGAGGTAGGTAGTGAAGTGAGAAGCTGGGAGGTAATAGGCAGAGAAAGTAAAGAGCTGAAAAAGAAGGAATCTGATAGGAGAGTGGACCATGGGAGAAAGGGAAGGAGGAGAGGCACCAGGAGGAGGTGATAGGCAGGTGAGGAGAAGAGAAAGGGGTAAGAGGGGAGCCAGGATGGGGAATGGAAAGAGAGAGAAGAGGGAGTGGAGTGAAATTAATGCAAGTTAGAGAAATCAATGTTTACACGTGTCAGATTGAGACTACCCAGAAGGAAAAATAGTAAGGAAAGACAAATCCAGTTTAACTTAATTCAAAATAACTTGAAATTAGGTTTAAACTTTGAAGCGTTAGAATGGTAAACTGTTAAGAGTATTTCCTGATTATGCTGCAAGAGTGAATAAGCTGCCTTGAGGTGCCAGTTCATTTTAAGTGCTGTCATAAATAATACACTGTCAAATCTTTAAAATGTTGAATGCATAGATTGAACAATTTCTGTCACATCTTTTAAAACATGGCAAATGCAATATGTCTACTGATGAGAGGCATCCTGGCTGAGACAGGTTCAAAATAAAGCTAATATTAATTAGTTCTTATTGCGTGGGCAGAAGGGGAAACACTGGAGTCCCGTTGTCTTTTCCAAAAGCTACAAGTTGTGAATAAAACAATGCTGGAAATAATCTGCAGAGAGAAGCAGCAATGAAATATTCTGCACTGTTATATGTTCTATCAAATGCTATCTCTGCTTCTCTCTACACCAGGAGTTCCCAGTCTGGGGTCCACAGACTCCTTGTTGAAAGATATGGTCCGTGGCATTAAAAAAAGGTTGGGAAACGCTGCTCCATGCAAATGCTTGCTGACCCTTTTTTTGTTTATCTTTTAATTTTTTTGGTATTTTTGTAATTAGCTCTTAATCTGGAGTTGTGTGTTTTGCCCATGTCATCCAACTTGTGTCTCCCCCCAAAAAATATAGCATTCCAGTGCACTACCAGTGGAGTGTTGCTTTGTAAAGATAAGCATCTTCTAGGGGTGTTTTGGTTTATATTTATACTTTCAGCAAGCTTTGCAGGCCAGGCAGCATTTTATGTGTGTTGCTAGTATTTACAGCTTTTGCAGATTTCCTTCTTGTTTGGGAAAGGAGTAGAGATTTTCTTCTTTTTCCATCTATACAATCTTTACAAGTAAACTGAGTTGCTGAAATACAAACAGAAATGTGGCAAATCTATTCGTGTCTGCAAATAGAATTCTTTGTATTCTCTTAATGGAGATTATTTCTCCAAAAAGAGATTAAGCTGTAAATAGAAAAGATTCTGTAGATGCTGGAAATCTGGAGTAACACACACATACAATGCTGGAGGAAACCAGCAGCTCGGGTAGCATCGATGGAGAGAAATGAAGAGTTGACAATTTGGGCCAAGACCCTTCATCAGAACCAGAAAGGATGGGGGAAGAAGCCAGAATAGTAAAGTTCAAATGCAAAGTAAATTTATTGTCAAAGTGCATGTATGTCACCGTATACAACTCTGACATTCATTTTGATATTACTGAGTGATTTTCCATGGTTCAATCTTGTGCAAATGAATGGAAATGCCGAAGTATTTTTCTGAAGGACTGTTGGCATACATCCTTAACATTCTGTCCAAATTTTTAACAAAGGTATTGAATTGAGCAGACTGAATTCTATCTTATCGTAATTTGTTATACTGTATTATGGGTCTCAGCCATTACGTCAGTGACTCACTGAGATGTGCAAATCAGTGGTGTAATCCTGAAGTGTGCTGAGGTAGCTTCATGGGTAATGTACTTTTGCCATTGATGGTTCTCACCAAGAAAAGGACATAAAAGCCAAGTTCACCCAGTTCAGATTCACTGCATTAACAACCTATACAACACCCTGTTATAACTTAAAGATGAAGTGCATGGAAATAAAACAACAAACAAAACACATTGTTCAACTTTACAAAATCTCCTTGCCCAGCGTTGATGAGGTTATGAGTTTGATTGTTCATAAAGCTCACATGAGGTACGTGCAATAGGCAAAATTACCAGAAGTTCAACAGACTGCTCTGGCCCCAAGACTGCTCTCGGGGGAGGTGGCGGGGGCTCTCAGTGCTGATTTAAGTTATTTAAATGAAATTTCACCATTGTGTTCTACAAAACAAGAGCCTGCAGTTGTATGAAAAGTTTTAAGTTGTAAGCTACACACTTGTGCTTGAAGTATAAACACAGAATAGTCAAAGTCACACAACATTCAAGGAGTGAGCAGCACAAAAATCTCCAGTGATAAATTCGTGGCGTATGCCGCTGGAGTGGTGGTGAAGGCGGATGTATTAAGGACTTTCAAGAGACTTTGAAGCACAGGGATGAAAGACAAATGGATTGCTATCAAGGAGGGAAAATAGGTTAGATTGATCTTACAGTACTTTATAAGGTTGGCACAACATTGTAGGCCAAAGGGTCTGTACTGTGCTGTACTGTTCTATGTAGAACAGGAAGCATGTTGTTGATAAACACACCTTTAAGATGCTGAGTAAGTGATAGAATAAAAACCTCAAGTTCTATGCCTAATTAGAACGTAGCTCTCTGAAGTTTTTAAGCATGGCCCTATGCTTCTGATTGCACTTAACTTTAATTTTTCATCCCGTTTCTATTTTCACCTCCTGGTCCTCTGCTCTCCAACATAATTCCTTTGAAATTTAATGTAAGCATGAGCAGCAGCCTCTCATTTTCAAACATGGCACTGACATCCTTTACAGTCTCAACACTAAGTTCAACAAAATCTGATAATTCTATCATTTTTATTGGCTCCTCTATTAAATCTGTCTTTTGTTCCCTTATTTCTGCCCTTCTGTGTTGCAACATGATCTCAGTTGTCCCAGAGTCATACAATATGGATACAGGCCCTTCAGCACAATTTGCCCTGGCCAACCATGTTGGAAGTCCCATCTTTTAACATTTGTCCCATAGCCCTCTGAAACTCTCCTACCCTTGCACTTGTTTGGAAGGCTTTTAACTGTTAATATCTCTTCCTCAACAACCATTTCAGCAAGTCATTCCAAATATGCAGCAGCCTTTGCATGCTAGATCCCCTCGTCTCCCTTTGACGTCTCAAGCTGAAACCTCTGATCTTAAATCTGTGCCCTCCAGTACCACCACCACCACCCCCCGCCTTAAATATTTCTACCAGATCAGCGAATATACTTATTTGATACGGAGGTTGTCAGAATCTTTTTGGATGTGCACTCTTGGAGTAGCTGAGATCCGTCTAGAGCCATGCATGGAAGAGATGACCCAGTGGTTGATTTTGCGAATTGCTGGAGAATCACTGAGAACTTTACATTGAAGGTGGGCTCCTGATTCCATTTAAACAAAAACAATAAGCTGCTTTTTGGGCTGAGGTCAGCAGGGTTCGCTGAATTGCCGGAGTGCCTGTCAATTTCTCCCTGTTTCCTACAACTTGGAATGAAGGTACAGTCGGCCCTCCTTATCCGCGGATTCCGCATGCGTGGATTCAACCAACTGCGGATCAGGAAAACCTGGAAGTTCTCTCTCCAGCACTCGTTGTTTGAGCATGTACAGACTATTTTTTCTTGTCATTATTCCCTAAACAATACAGTATAACAACTACTTACATAGCATTTACATTGTATGAGGTATTATAAGTAATCTAGAGATGATGTAAAAGTACATGCAGTTCCCGAGTTATGAATGAGATCGATTCCTGAGTCTGTTTTTAAGTTAGATTTAAAGTCGGAACTGGAAAATCTGGTATTATTTAGCGTCAGTTAGTCAAATGTTTTTCTTAGTATATACAGGTAGTCCCCAAGTTACGAACGTCCGACTTACAGACAACTCGTATTTATGAACCGAGGAAGGAGAATGCTGTCCGCCATTTTAAGTCATTGCCATTGACACTGTGTTGAGTGCTTAACTTTGTATCTGGCTTAAATTTTTCTTAGTAAGATTCACCCTGACACCGCCCCTCCCCCCCCCCCCCGTTCCGGTCGGCTGGTGGTGCAGTCAGATCAGCACCGGGCTAGAGAACGGAGGTTCCCGAGTTCAATTTAGTGACAGACTGCTCCCCGTGCCGGGTTGATTTAGATCCAGTGACTCCTGTACCATCTGTGCAGGGTTGATATCGAGCTTGCAACTTGACCTCGTAAAAAAAAACACTGCCACCTCCAGTTTAAATTCCCACACGGAATATTGTGGAGGATCAAATACCCAAACCCAGCACAGCCCCCACTTGTCCCATTTAACCTGTCTCAGTGCGGTGCAGTTTAGGATCCAGGGTATTCAGTGCGGTGGTCCTTAGAACTCGGCGGAGCTTGGGACCCGCTGCCCGCAGTGTTTCTGTTCCATTGATGGGAAGCAATCGCGATTCAACTCTTTCTGATCGCTTTATTACTTCCACCTTATTTTCAATCGCGATCTTGATTATTTTTGTGAACAGAAACACCGTGGATTCAGAGCTATGTTGGGTCCTAATGCCCACCACTCTGAACATGTTAAATGAAGTCTGGGGTTCCATTGGGTCCTAAGACCACCACACTGATTCAGGTTAACTAAGGGACTTGAGTATCCGTGATTTTTGGTAGGGTCTTGGGACCAATCCTCTGCAGATAAAGAGGGCCAACTGTATATAACTTCTTTTGTAATCATTTCATTAGAGGAAAGATTACCAGTACGCTTGAGTAGAAAGATCTTGGAACTCAATTCATTAATGCACATTTGTCCAAACAATGCCATCCATCATTTCACAGGAAGTGGTACTCATTGAAGTCTAAATTGAAGCTATAACTTGTGTAAAATGACAAGCCTCTGATGGATTTAAAATGTTAAACATAAATAATTGTTGGAGAATATGGACAGGAAGAGAATGGGCAATAACTAATGTTTGAATATGTCTCATCCAATATAACTGTTTGAGAACCACCATTGACTGAAGCATGGCATCAGTGCACAGGGAGAGGTGTCTCTGCCTGTATTATTTTAGTTTGGATTTGTATTTTTGCCCAAATTAGGTTGGGCTGTAAAAAAAATTCTGTTCTGATAGGTCCCAGAACTAAATGTGGACTGCTTTCCACAGTTGCTGCCTGACCTTTTCAGTGTTTCTGCCATTTTATGTTGTGACTTCTAACATCTACAGCTTTTTCCCTCCATTTTATCCACTATATTGTGCTTCCTTCTTCTTTTCTTCTGTTATTCCTGAAGGATGGAGCTTCTTTCTGCTATTGCTGGTTCTGTGCAACATTAGGTGCTGACAATTTCTTGATTCAGAGAGCATGGAATCATTTACAAAAAGGGAAGGTGCATGGATGATTTGAGTTTGACTTCCTTCTGAGACGGTGAAGACTTCTGAAGGAATGTTCAGCGATGTATGGAAACGAGAGAATCAAATGTATATTTGAGAAAATGTCAAGTTAAGAAAAGAAGTTGATTGTTAGTAACTTAATAAATGATAAGGATTTAACTTTTATCCTCTACTCAGCAATGAGATTTCAGCGTTTGGGCAACCAAAAACAGGAACCTGAAGCTTCATTATTCTTGCTCGTATTTATTGTATTTACCTCTGAGGAATCGCTTGCCTTTATTGTTTGACCTGCCTAACTGCTAAATCCTCTCTCTTTGACGTCCTTTGTGACAGGTAATACAAAATTGGCATTGTTTCTGAGCAAATAGGAGGCACCTTTCTGTGGAGACCAGGTAGACTGGGCAGTATGGTAGCTTAGTGATTAGCGTAATGCTTTACAGCACCAGCGATAGGGTTCAGTTCCTGCTGGTGTCTGAAAGGAGTTTGTGCATTCTGCCTGTGGCGGTATGGGTTTTCTCTAGCTGTTATGGTTTCCTTTCACATTCCAATGACGTAGGTTAGTGTTAGTAAGTTGTAGGCGTACTGTGGTCATGCAAGAAACACGTGATACTTGTGGGCTGTTGCCATCACATCCTCCAACTGTGTTGGTTGTTGATGCAAATGATGCATTTCACTGCATGTGACAGAGAGGTAATCTGTATCTTCAGAATAAATACAGAAGTACAGTATTGAATTCTTGGACTGGATTGTTGAATTTCTATTGTGTTGCACAAATGAACTGTTTGTTTAATAATTTGAACTACGTTTCCAGCAGATTACTATGTAGAATAGCAAAATATTTGCCAGAAAGCATCTTATCTCATTAGCAACTAAATCAAAAGCCCAGTCCAAAATTGCTACAGAACAGAATCAGTGCAATTCTGGAGGAATTTTAAACCAATGGATCTCACAGTACCATTCAAAGCTGAATTTGGAGTTCTGATTTTCTGCTTAATCTGGTTTCATCAACTTAATATCCAGAATTGATCAATTAATTATTTCTGTATTTCCTAAATACATGATCACATGAAGAGTTTACTCAAAAGAAGCAAGTGATTTGGACTACTGAAAAAATACAATCCAAAATTCTGATGAAGTTGTATGTTCCTTTTTTCTCCTGACTGTTGGAAAAGTTCTAAGCAATTGCACCCCTTTCTTTTACTTATGCTTATAAAAAAAGGGATTTGTTTTTTGCAGAACAGGAATGTGGAAGAGCTGCTTCTCTCTCCTCTGCCACCAGATTTTTTCAGTGGTTCATGAGCACATAAAAGCTATCCCATTCTTCGTCCTTCATACTATTTATTTAATTTGTGACTTAGAATAATTATTTTGTGTTGCACTGAAATGTTGCCATAAAGCAACAAGTTTTGCAACCGAGGTCAGTCATAATAAACCTGAATCTGAATTGCCCAAGCTTTATTTCCAGGTTTCTAATAATGGAAATCATAGTAAAATTAAAAATATTTTTATAGTTCACATCTGTTTAGGCATTTTGATACTGTGTCAATGTAATGGGTATTGGTCAGTTTTCTTGGTATGTATCCTGGAATTAACTATGACTTGGCACTTTTTACTGTAAAAGAACATCTTTTTGTGTTGTGGATCTATTTGCTTGCTGATAGTCAAGAATCATGCAACAAAGCTTGATGGTTGAACAGTATTCCATTACTGGTTTTGTTAATGTATGTTCATGAAAATAAGACTCTTTCAACATTTAAAGTGCATTTATTAATTACACTGGACAACAAATTTTTTGGAACTATTGTTTCCTTGAATTTATGCTAGCTGCTTGAAGCTGAACACAAATATGATTTCCGACTACTCGTATCATGTAAGAATTTGTAGAAACAAGAAATTAACTCTTATTGAATATAATGCATAATGGTGCCATTGTTTTGCCATATTTCAACTGAGCTAAAATAGTTTGATAATTTTCATTTGTACTCAGTGTCTGAGGGTTTTCACTAAAGTGTCCAACAATAATCAGCCAGCATTGATGGATTCCAGTTGCCCTGATACCATTTCTCCATTAGGGCAATGTTCTGGTGAAACTTTTCACCATGCTTGTCACTGACAGCACCAGGATTTGCAGGGAAGAAGTCCAGATGAGAATGCAGAAAATTAATCTTTAGTGATGTGTTGCACTTCATGGTTTTGTATGCTTGAAGCATGTTGTCAACCAGCTGCATGTAGTTTGGTGCTCCCTAGTTGCCAAGAAAATTTTCAACAGCATCATTGAATGCCAACCGTGCAATTTCCTCTGCTCCCTCTGGAAGTTCTTCGAATCGACCCTCATTGATGACCTGTTTGATTTGTGGACCAACATAAATGCCTTAGACTATGAGATATAGGAGCAGAATTAGGCCATTCAGCCCATTGAGTCTGCTTCGCTATTCCATCATGGCTGAGCCCAGATCCCACTCAACCCCATATACCTGCCTTCTCACCATATCCTTTGATGTTGTGACTGATTAGGAACGGTGAAATTTTGCCTTAAGTATACCCATGAACTTAGCCTTCACCGCAGTCTGTGGCAGAGTATTCCACAGGTTCACTACTCGCTAGCTATAAAGAAAAATCCTCCTTACCTCTGTCGCCCCTCAATTTTGTGGCTGTGCCCTCTAGTTCAGGATACCTCCACCATAAGATCCATCCTTTCCACATCCACCCTATCTAGTCCTTTCAGCATTCGGTAGGTTTCAATGAGGTCCCCTCTCATTCTTCTAGATTCCAATGAGTACTGGCCCGAGGTTGCCAAACGCTCCTCGTATGTGAACCCCTTCGTTCCTAGAATCATCCTTGTGGACCCCCTCTGGATTCTTTCCAATGTCAATGCATCCTTTCTGAGATATGGGCCCAAATCTGTTTACAATAATCTGCCTGACCAGTGTATTATAAAGGCTCAACATTATCTCCTTGCTGTTATATTGTTATATCCTATTCCCCTTGAAAGAAATGCCAACATTGCATTTGCTGCCTTTATCACAGACTAAACCTGTAAATAAACCTTCTGGGAGTCTTGCACAAGGACTCCTAAGTCCCTCTGCACCTCTGATGTTTGAACCTTTTCCCCATTTAGGTGATAGTCTGCACTATTGTTTCTTTTGCCAAGATGTATTATCATACATTTCCCAACACTATATTCCACCTGCCACTTTTTTGTCCATTCTAACAATTTGTCTAAGTCCTGCTGCAATCTCGTGGCTTCCTCAGCACTTCCTACCCCTCCACCTGTCTTTTCATTAGGCGTAAACTTTGCCACAAAGCCATCAATTTCATTATCCAAATCATTGACACACAATGTGAAAAGTAGGGGTCCCAATACTGACGCCTGAGGAACACCACTAGTCACCGGCAGCCACTCAGAAAAAAGGCTCCCTTAAAGCTATTCATTTATCCTTCCCTGGGATAAAGACGACGTGCGCTCAACATATCTATAACCACCATGATTTTATACACTCTGTACTGTCACTCCTCAATCTCTTACATTCCAAGGAATAAAGTCCAACCTACCCAACCTCTGCCTAGAACTCAGACCCTTGACTCCTGGCAGCATTCTCATAAATCTCCTCTGCATTTTTTCCAGTTTAATGATATCTTTCCTCTCTCACAGGGCAACTAAATCTGTACACAATACTCCAAATGTTGCCTCATTAATGTCTTGTGGAACTGTAGCAGAACGTCTCAATTCCCATTCTCAGTGCCCTGACTGATGAAGGCCAGCAGGCCAAGTCTGTCAGTGACTTTGCTTTCAGCAAACTATATACTTGTACTTCGATGGCCCTTGGTTCCCCGGTACTCCCCAAAGGCAGACATTTCACTGTCTACAGCTTGGCCTGAACCATGCTTCACACTCTCAAGTTGCTGGTGTTCACTTTGGAGACAAGGTGGAAGGATCAGAGATGTCCTGGCTGATGTATTTCTTCATTTAAAGGCATGAGAAATACATTAGAAACAGTTCCTCTCTAATGAAGTTCCTCCCAGCCCATTCTGAAGCATATCTATTGCTATAATCTTAATTCATAGCTTTAATACTGTCTTGACTGTTCCAGTGTACTATTGGCCATCATCCAATCTCATATGCTTTATAAACTAGGAGCATGCCAAAATTGTGATCTAATTCAAGACCTTTTAATTCTTGTGTTCAATGACCTGTATTGAATTTTGGTTAACTGCTTTTCACATTCCTTCATGGCCTCATGCCTCTCTGTCTACCTCTGATTTATCTTTCCTGCAATACTGGTTGCTTTTACATCTCCTACCATTAATCATTCCATCACCGTATCTATGCTTTCAGTTGATGAGGCTCCAAGTTCTTGAGCAATGTGCGCAAAATGCCGGAGGAATTCAGGAAGTATAGAGGCAGGAGTGGCACTTGTTCCGCTTACAAGGATGTGCCATGAGAGAGGTCAGTGGGGAGGGGCAAATAGACGAGGGAGTGATCCCTTTGGAAAGTGGGGTGAAGGAAGATTAGCTTGGTGGTGGGATCCTGTTGGAGAAGGTGGAGGTTACAGAGAATATATGCTGGACGTGGAGGCTAGTGGGGTGGTAGGTGAGGACAAAAGTTGAGTTCTTTCACTAAACTGCTGTCACTCCATTTCAGTTTCATTTTTAAGACCCCATAAGCTACACTTGAGGTCAGCATTCCTTTCTTATCATTTTGTATGTCTTAATGTCCATTTCAAATTATTTTGGAATTTTGATGAAAGGTCATTAATATAAAATGTTATTGGGGTTTCTTACTTCATTGATTTGCCTGACTTGTACTATTCTAGCATTTGGTGTAAATGTCAACATGATTCTTGTTTGCTGTATTGGTGTGAAACTTTTTGAGGCTTTTTGGTATGGTACTAAAGTTATAATCTCATCTTCAGTTGCTTTCTTAGCTTCAGTGATGGAAGTTGCTTTATTAGCTGAGAGAACAGTACAACACAGGAACATGCCCTTTGGCTTGTAATGTTGTGCTAAAATAATTAACCTAGTATTACATGCCGAGCTAAACTAATCCCTTCTGCCCACACTTCTGCCCATTCTTATGCCTTTCTAAGAGCCTCATACTTGTCGCTATCATACTTTTCTCCACTATCACCTCTGGCAGTGCATTCCAGGTCCCTGCAACTCTTGTGTAAAGAAACAACTTACCCCACACAGCTTATTTGAATTTATACCCTCTCACCTGGAATGTGGTGGTGATTGTTTCTGTATAACACACCCCATTTCTCAAAGGCAACAAAGAAGTGTTTCCTTGTTGATTTCATGCGTGTCTTATTTGTAGAGATATGTTGTGGGTGTATGGTTAATGGTGATTCGGAGACAAAATAACTTATTTTGAATAGATGAGCATGTGAAGAAATCTAGATAGTTTATCAATGAACACATAAGATTGTTATATTGTGAAAATATGAGATCCCATGATGATGAGTACATGTTAATGTAGATGGGGATTCTTTCACTGAGCAAGTCCCATTTGGGTGTACAGTGGTGTCTGGTTAATCAGGATACACTGGGACCAGTTCATTTTGGCCCAATTAGCTCAGATTTCATGGAAGTAGTTAAAAAGGTATAAAAAAAACCCCATAACCATTTAACTGAGAAACAAAATTAAGTATTTAAATGAAATACTGAGCAGATTAGAACACTACCAATGTTACTACAGTATAATAAAACTGTATTAGTTGCTTATAGTTATTGGTGGAGTAATATGTCCAGTATTCGCTGCTGTGTATGGGTGTCCAGTGAAGGGACTTGACTTGTCCTTTCTGAGGCAGCTGTCTTACCTTTGATCCTCAGACACTCAGCTCTCACCTGTGGCTCCAAATAGCTGTTTGCATGTGACAACAGTCACACTCCTGTACACTGCTTCGACAGTTTGGTGAAACTAGGTCAGGGTAGCCGGTGGGCTTCATACCCTCATGAAATAGGGGCTCATTTCTCCAAGCATGTGTGGCATGTGGCCAAGAGGTTAAGGTGTCGGACTCGCGATCTGAAGATCGTGAGTTTGAGCCCCAGCCAAGGCAGCATGTTGTATCCTTGAGTAAGGCGCTTTAACCACACACAGCTTCAGTCCAGCTGAAAATGGGTACTGGCAAAATGCTGGGGGTTAACCTCGCGATAGACTGGCGTCCTATCCGGGAGGGAGTCTCGTACTCTCAGTCACTTCATGCCATGTAAACCGGCATAAGCACTGGCCTGATGAGCCAATAAGGCTCAGGACAGACTTTTTTTTCCCTTTTTATTTCTTTTTTATTTCTCCAAGTCAGCTCTAGCAAACTTGGGTGGATGAGGTCAACAGTGAGATCCAATGGCCAAGAATGCTCTTCTGCAATGCTTTGTGGAGGGCAAAGGACATGATGAGGCACAAAAGAAGTCATGGTAATCAGCTGCAACCAAGGAAGATCCCAGTTAGTGATGATTACTTCTACTGGGCTTCGAAAGAGGTCGAAAGAGTGGAACTATCCCAGTGCATTGGCGTTTCCATTTTAAAAACTCTCCTGCACAGGTTTCACTGTCATTGTCACATACAACAGGCAACCAACACGCTGCCGTGTTATTTTTATTGACTGTAATTGGACAAAATTAGCCCAGATGTTCAGTGCAGAAGCTGGACTGCCTTCGTACAATGCTTTTAACAGTTGCGTCCTCCAAATTTTCATCTTTTTCTTCATTGTAAGCAAGATGATTGTTGAAACCTTCGTATTGTTTGTAATTCCTAACTTGCTGAAATAGAGAAATCGTTTCATTTTCACTGTTTCCTCTTTCTGGCATTTCCAAGCTTGAATGCTTGAAACTGCAGTGAGCAAATCAATTTTAAATTGGTTTACTGCTTATTTCTTGCCAACTGTCAGTGACAAAAATCACTGCTTTCTGAAAATCAACTGATGCTATTTAAAAACTATTCACTCTAAACACAGTGTAGTGTCTAACAGCCACACAAGTTCAAGTGACTGACGCTAGTTAGAAACAGTTTGCAAACAATTTCCTCTCTCAATTTAGCGGCATAGCCAAATAAATGAATGGAATCCTGGTTCTTGTTAAGTTTTTGCTCTTTAAGAGTTGTCCCAAATTTGTGGTTGTCCCTTTTAACCAGCGGACCAATTAACTGCAACCCATTGTAATAGTGACTTCAAAACTCTTACTGCTTCATTTTGTTTTGGTAATAGCTCAATTATTTCAGTATTTGCATTAGTACCAATATGGAGGTGCCGTGGGGTGAAAAGTATAATAATTCCGAAAATTCTGCAGGAATTTCTTGGCAACATATTAAAAGAGACTGTAGCTGTTGAAAATTCCAGGTGGAGCTGAGACATTTGGTTATGAGTGCATTTAATTTGGTCTGGAAGACTGTGAATGGTGTCAAAGAATTGTTTTTGCAACCGGGGTTTTATCTTACTTAGGCCATTCTGTTCTGTTCGTGTGAAGAGATTCCTTGTTTCAATCATAAAATGAAATGAGAAAATTCAGCGGACCCAGCTGTGTCTGTGGGAAGAGAAACAGTTTTAATGTGATTCCCTCTGATCATATCAGCCATTTTACTTAGTAATATATTCCTGTCTTAAGTAATTTTTACTCTTAAACCAGCATTGTTAACATTGTGATGTAGCCCAGGTTCAAGAGGTAAAATAAAATAGAAAATGTCAATAATGCTGAAAAGATCAAACAGAAATAAGGTTGAGAGGAGACAAGGAAATTCTAAATGAATGACCTGCAGTCTGTGTTTTTCAAATTTTTGGCATTTGCAGAATTTTTGTTTTCACAAAAATGGGCTGTGTCTAGTTTAGCTTTTGGTTCAAAGTCTGTATTGAATATCTTGCTTCTTCTCTGGTGACTTAGAACCACAATGTTTGCATTGTTTCTTCTGTTTGTATAATCCAGTCGTGTAAAACCTTTTGTGATCAACAAAAGAGCTTGTGATCGAGGTTTAATTTTGTGAGCAGCATTGTTTGATCCTCCACTTGTGTTTTAAAGTGTAATCAGTGCTGGAGGGTTCTCTATGAAATGTGTACATAACTAAAGGAGAACTGGATCCCTTGACCAATTCACAGAAGCTCAACTGGCTGAGCTGCATTCCAAATGTGGTACAAAGCCTGGAGCCAGGCTAGTTAAGGTCCTGTTCATTTTTAACTTCTTCCCCACACACCAGTTACTTTGCTGCTTTGCTTTGGAGTCTTTTAAATAAAAAATTATATTATTTTAAATGTTAAGGCCACAGCAGTACAGGTTTCCCCTACCATCCGAAGGTAGAGCTTTCCTCTGAAACAGTTCGTAAGCCGGAATGTCATAAAGTGAAGAAGCAATTACAGTTTATTTATATGGGAAAAATTTGTGAGCGTTTGTAGACCCAAAAAATAACCTACCAAATCATGCCAAATAACACATAAAGCCCAAAATAACAGTAAAATACAGTAAAAGCAGGAATAATATGATAAATACGCAGCCTATATAAATTAGAAATACTTTTGATTAGAAATAAAGTAGAAATACTGTCCATCGCAGTGAAAATCTCACGCAAGCGCTTCTGGCAGAAAGACTTGGTGCAGGCGCTCTCGGCAGAAGCACTCTTTCCAGTAACCTTTAAGCTATGAAGCTGCCAAATCAAACCAAATAACACATAAAAATACACAGCCTATATAAAGTATTAATAATGTATGTACAGTGTAGTTTTACTTACCGGAATCAGGAAGACAGTGAGCACACTGATGATGGTTTAATAGGCTGAGTCGTTGGAGGTTGGGGTGGTGGGACACTGGGGTGTCATCTCATTGTCGTCTGTTTCCATCGGGGCAGGCAGGTCATCTTCTTCTATGTCTGCCTGCCTTGATGTCGAAGGTCGAGGTTCGTCATCTGCTGTGGCTGATGTGGAAGGCTTGAAAATCAACAGTATACTTGACTGCTTAGCCTCGTGGATTTTTCTGTCATAGTTCTTTGTAAGCACTCAAACCATCCTGCAAATATGCCCTAAGCCTATGTATCCTTTCAAAATTAAAGTCATACTTCTCTGCAATCATTGCAGCATTGTCAATCGCAGTGAAAATCTCACGCGATTGCTTCACGTTCAGTTCCTGGCTGACTCCTGGCCATTCGCTACTGTGTTGGTCTTCAATTGTTATCCTTTCCTCTTCCAATTGCCTCAGCTCTTCATCTCTCAGTTCTTGGTCATGGGATGCCAAAACCTCTTCAACATCATCTTCGTCAGCTTCCACAAGCCAAATTCACTTTGTCCTTACTTCGTTCACCACGATCGAAACGCTTAATTATGTCTAGTGTTACACTAAGTGCAACACCCTTACAAGCTCTTCTAGGCTTTTCCGCTACCTTAGAACTCATCTTGCTAACGGATGTATAAAATAAATCGACATAAAGCACAGATGCTCACAGGCATGTGTTGAAGCAGTTCCGGGGGAGGACCTTGGCTGCTCAGCGTGCGCTGCCTTTTCCCGTAACAGTGAAAACAGGTAACAGGTCTTCTGTGAGCGAAAACAGGTAACTAATGTAGATCTTTCATAACAGCGAGGTGTGGTAAAGCGAACGTTTGAAAAACGGGGGACACCTGTACTCAGCACTCTATTTGTGGTCTTCAAAGTGCTGTGTAAAGTTGAATCAAAACTACCTAACTCAATATGCATTGCACTGAAGTTCAATAAAAAACAAGAGATATGTCTGATCTGCACAAACTTATTCTCATTTAGAACTGATGTGGCATGAAGTCATGTGAGTGGAACTTTATAAATATGAGAAATGAAATTAAGAGTGTTCCTTTTAGACTACTTTAGAAAGCAGTTAATATCACTATGTAAAGATAATCAGATTTTTGGATTGACACTGGGCAGTTGTTCTGATCTAAGAAGAGTCAGAAGGGACAAAGTGCTTGGCTTGGAACTTCATTTGTCCCCATTTGACTGTTAGCTCTGTCTCATTCCAAACATTCAGTTCACTTTGGATATTCGACAAGGATATACTACACAGTGTACTATCTTCCTGAATAAGTTAATCCAGTGCTTTAAATTGTCTCAGATGTTTATGTAGAATCTGGTGGCACACCTTGAAGATGACCTGCCAGGTTAGCCTTGGGTTATTCAAGATTTTTGAAAGAGCATGTGAAGTACAAATTCTTGGTTGTTACAACGTTGCTATTTGTATGGGTGTGCTTTTCATCTTTTATAACAAGAATTGTACTTCAGAAAAGCCTGATTTGTTGTGAAACACTCTGGAATATTCTGAGAGTTTTGTGATAGCACTCCTCCTACCACCTAGGTCAGGGGTAGGCGACCTTAAGCACAAATGATTTTCTAGCATGCGTTATTCATTAATTCACGGCAAAGCATAACTACATATATTTAAATGGATAATTCCCATCTTTCAAGTTTTTATGGCATTTATCTGGCCCATCGTCTGCTCATTAATACGCGATCCGGACCATGGAGACAAAAAGATTGCTGACCCCTGACCTAGGTCATGTTCTCTTCTCACTGCTGCCATCAGGAACAAGGTGCAAGAGCTTCAGGACCCACACATCAGGTTCAGAAACAATTTTTGCCCATCAACCATCAGGCTTTTCAGCAGAGTGGATAGCTTCATTCAACTTCACTTGGCCCATCACTGAACTGTTCCCTTTCAAGGACTGTTCCTCTCATATTCTTGATATTGCGTACTTATTGCTAATTCTCTCTTGTATTTGCACAGATTATTGTCTTTTGCACATTGGTTGTTTGTCTTATTGGGTGCAATTTTTCATTGATTCTATTGTGTTTCTTGGACTTATTGTGTATGCCCACAAGAAAACATCTGAGGGTTGTATATGGTGATGTATATGTACTTGGATAACAAATTTACTTTGAACTTCAATGGATATTTCTAAAATATGATCTTTTTTTTAATAATAAACTATCATTACATCATCTTGGAGCTCTGTAACAGCTATCATTTAAAAAAAACATGAGCATTGCATTGACCCTGCATTGCCTTTCATTGAGATCACAGGAGCTGAACTAAAGTTGACATTTATCATTTTCCGTGCCCTGCTCATTCCCCTTGACCTCTTTGTCTTACATTTGTCTTAATCACTGTCCTTAAGATATTTAGTGTCTCTGTCCTCACAGCCAGTTGGGGACAGAATTCCAAAGACCCTCACGCGAAGATATAGTAATTATTTCCATCATTAACAGGCAAACACTTTTTCTGAAAGATACCAGCATTAGGGTGAAACATCCTCTTGGCATTCATCCTGTCAGTTTCTTCTTTGGGATTTTGTATTTTTCAATGCGGTCACCTCTCCTTAAATACTTCAATGTATTTAAGCTCCTATTGTACTCCTTCCATAAACACTCCTTCTATTTAACCAAACTAAGCCAAAGAATCAGCTGAAGCCAGTGTTCACAAACTCCAAAGCAAGAATACTCTAAATTAGAAAGGCTAAAACCATATGCAGTACTCTAGTTGTGGTAACTTGAGTACTGTGTAGCTGAGTCAGAACAATATTTAATATGCATTACATTGACAGTCAACAGTTCATCAGCCTTTCTAAGAAATCTGCATATCTTTTAGTTGGGGTGAATTGGACTCCCACATTCCTTTGTTCCCAACGTTTTGGGGTATGCTATTTGAGTATCGTTTCTTTGGGAATCATGTGATTTGTTCATTTCTGTGTTGTCTTCTGACAGATTGTTCTGCATCCACATTTTAACAGTGCTCGTTTGGCTTCATCTCGAGCAATTTGTTTTAACCCTGCTAACAGCTAATGAGTGTGATTTCATGTTGTCTGTGCTTTTGGTGTTTGTTGCCAGGTCGAATACGGAGAAAACTCTCTAAAAAACTGCATTATCCCTGGAGAAATATTAATGGACTCAGATGTTTATGCCCTGGAACAAGCATGCTCCTGACTTTAAATGACTTCTGTCAAATGCCATGCCTCAAATTCATTTGCTTAGAACAGTGCTGCTGCAGCCCACATTGCTAAATTGCTGTGACAGAATTTGGGGTTTATGTTTAACCTGTGGATGGAACATCTTGGTCAGCAAACCAAATTTTAATACTTCAGAGACTCAAAAGGTTTTTTTTCCCTTTCTCAAGAAATCTCGAGTGACCGATTAGGGATGACATTGAAAAGGTTCTAAAGTCAAAACTGTGATCCTGAGGCACATCACTAAGCTTTCAGATGCTCTGCCTTTCTGTCAGACACTTTTAGTCCCATTGTTAACACTTTGGGCATTTTTGCATTCTCATTGGATATATAGGCCTTTGCATTTGCAATTGTCCCAGCTGCCTCGTGCCACTGACAGTAGTTTCACATGACTTAATAACTTTTCAACATACTCAGTGTTTTCTGTTCTGGATCGAATGGATTCCATTGTTTCTTTACATAAGTGAAGGGGCATAATAATTCCTGATCTTTTTAACAAGCAATTACTGAGCAGTTATGAAATATGAGCAGTTATAAAACTAAATCTGTGCCAGATAAAACCATGAACTTTTGATGTTTGAAGCTGTGGAACATATAGTGGTGCTAGAAAGTTTGTGTAACCTTTAGAATTTTCTCTATTTCTGCATAAATGTGACCTAAAATGTGATGAGAGCTTCATGCAAGTCCTAAAACTTGATAAAGAGAACCCAATTAAATATTAAAACAAAAAAAAAATTATACTCATTGAGAAAAAAGATCCATTATTACATGTATTTGTTGGAAGAAGTATTAGCGGTTTATTTAAAGGGGAAATTAGAGTCCGGTGTTTCAATTAATGGGATGACAATTGGATGAGTGTGGAAGGCCCTGCCCTATTTAAAGAACATAAACCTGGGTCTTTACTATCAAAGCTTGATCTTTACCACACAGGTTTTTGGAAGTGGGCCATGCCTCGATAAAAGGAGATATCTGAGGAACTCAGAAAAAAAATGCCCACCAGGCTGAACAAGAGATACAAAACCATTTCTGAAGAGTTCGGGCTCCACCAAACCACAGTCAGACAGATGGTGTACAGATGGAGGAAATTCAACACTGTTGTTACTCTTCCCAGGAATGGTCAACTGACAAAAAAACACTCCAAGAGCAAGGTGTGTAATATTCCAGGAGGTTACAAAGAACCACAGGGTAACATCAAGGGAGCTACAGGCCTCTATTGCATTGGCTAATGTCAGTTCATGAGTTTAATATCAGGCAGACTTTGGACAACAATTGTGTGTGTGGCAGCATTGCAAGGAGAAGGCCACTGCTCTCCAAGAAGAACATTGCTGCTGTCTAAAGTTTGCTAAAGACCATGTGGATAAGCCAGAAGGCTATTGGAAGAATATTCAGTGGAGGGATGTGTCCAAAATAGAACTTCTTGGCTAAAATGGGAAGCATTCTGTTTGGTGAAAAGCAAACACTGCATTCTAACATAGTCTTATCTCATCTATGAAACATGGTGGCTGCAAAGTCGTGGTTTGGGGCTGCGTTGCTGCCTTGAGACCAGGATGGCTCGCCGTCATTGGTGGAACTATGAATTCTGAATTGTACTAGAAACTTTACAGGAGAATGTCAGGGTATCCATCTGTGAACTGAAGCTGAAGAGAAAATGGGTCTTGTAGCAAGACAACAACCCTAAACACACAAGTTGGTCTACCAAAGAATAGTTAAAGCAGAAGAAATTTTGCATTTTGGAATGGCCGAGTTAAAGTCCTGACCTTAATTATATAGAAATGTTGTGAAAGGACCTGAAGCAAGCAGTTCATGCAAGGAAGTCCACCAACATCCCAGAGTTGAAGCAGTTTTGGAAGAAGGAATGGCTTAAAATTCTCCAAACCCATGTGCAGGACTGATCAATAGTTACTGGAAATGTTTGGTTGAAGCTACTGTGGTACAAGGGGGTCACAGCAATTACTGAAAGCAAGCATTCACATCCTTTTTCCAACAAATACATGTAATATTGGATCATTTTTATCAAATAAATGAAGGATTATAATGCTTCTAGTGTTATTTGTTGAATTGGTCTCTCTTGATCTAGTTTCGGGACTTCAGTGAAGATTTGAATACATTTTAGGTCATATTTATGCAGAATTAGAGAAAATTCTAAAGGAAAATTCTAAACTTTCCAGCACCATTGTATTTTGAACAGCTGTGAACCAGGATCTGTTGCATCTAATTCATTGGGAGCAAAATTAATATCACATCAAATACTGAAAGTAACATTTTCCTCATTTGAGTACTATAGACCACACAAAATGTAAGGAACTTCTCAAAAAAAATGCCACTGCTTTTTGTCTACTTGTGGATCCTGTGCTGACGTTTTGATGGGACAGCATCTGGAAGTGTGGTGGTCCTTCTGCATATTGGCATAAGGTAGCGAGTGCCGGATTACTGATACAAACTAAGCTCATGTGATATGTGACTCAGAGCATGACTCAGAAAAAATTACCAAAAACTTCATGCTTAAATCCTTTGTGATGGTAGAGGAGTGCTTTTGCAGTAAGTTTGTGTGAAATTAACCTTAGCACCATCTGAGGTGTTGGAGTCAGAGCACTGCCTCTCTGTGGTATTCAATTTGTTATAATATTCGGAATTGAAATACTCCCTTGAGATTCGCCACAGGCACTAATCGTGATATCGTGACATAATTCCTCTCCTTGGTAACTGTCAGAGGTATAATGAAACTTTAAGGCATCTTTTGTGAATGAAATAAAAACATAATGTGTTGGAATTACTCAACAGCTTAGAAAGCATTTATGAATAATGAAGCGAAGTCTACCTTTCAAATGGCCTTTTGAAAAGTTCCCTGTTGAATTGTATCTGACCTTGATTGAGATTTTGGTTATGCTGTTGATTTGACAATGGTAATTGTGCAAGTGGTGCCTTTAGAAGGCTAGCTAGTCTGTCCCATTTACTGATTTGTACAGGTAGCTGTCCAGGTGTAAAAGTACAGTATTAGTTAACTGAGCTTTTTAAATGTTCAATTTGTGTTTCATGTGCCGGTACATCCAAAATGGATTTAATATGTTCTCTTTGCAATTATTCATACCTTCTTTTCATTATTCAGAACTTGGAATGTTGATGTGCTTTCTGATGAACAGTTCTGCAGTTGGAATGATGGGATAAATGGTTTGAGAATTTATGAATATGATGCAGCAAATCCCATTGTTTGTATTTAGGAGATTAGACTGTTGGATTATGTGTTTTCCTTGATAACTGTGCTTTCACCAGTAATGGGAGAAACTTGAATGAGAGTGTGTAGTTACAAGAATGAGAGACATCCATTTAAAACAAAGGTGTATGGAAACACCTCATAAGATTGTGAATCTCTGGAATTCTCTATGCTGGAGGAGGGATTATTAGATGTATTTAAACATAAAGTAGATTAATATTTGAAAGATGATAGTTTGGAGTTCTAGTTAACCAGCCGTGAAGAGGCGAGGCTTGGAGTCAATCAGCTATGATCTCATTGAATGGCAAAGAAGGTCTGAGGGACCAAGTGGCCTAATCTTCTGTTTTCTTAGGAGACTCTATTGATAAGAAATAATTTTTGTGCCAGGATTTGATTGAATTTTTAAAGTAACTCATCAATGCTTTCTGCTGAATAGAAGCAAGTTTCTTCAGCCCAACTAGTTTACGCCAGCCGGGTTTCTCAATCAAGCTTATTCCTGTTGGTTTGTGTTGGTCCACATCCTTATCAGCCACATGCAGCTGCCTTAAATGTCTTTTAAATGTTATTATTGTGCTCATCTCTACAACTTCATCTGGCAGTTTGTTCCATAAACCTGCCATTCTCTGTGGAAAAAGATATCCCTTTAAATCTTATTTTTCTTCATTTAGATCTGTGGCCTTAAGTTTTAGACTCTCCCATACTGAGAAATAGACTTTTATAATCAACCTCATACATATCCCTCAGAATTTTGTATGCCTTCTATAAGGTCACCTTTCAGCCTTCTGCGCTTAAGGGAAAAAAGCCAGTTTATCCAGTCTCTCCTAATTCAAGCCCTCCAGTCCTGGTGACATTTTTGTGAATCTTGTCTTCACTCTTTCCAGCTTGTGCTGGGTATATAATGGTTCTGAATGCCTTAATCCCATAATTGCATAAATGTGTGTCATTATTATAAGAACGCAAGCATGTCTCAGCTGGGTTTAGGTATATGGCACTGTTTTTGTCAGGGGAAGATTTGAAGTCATTAATGCACTTATTAATTTGTCGAAGGTTAACTTTTCCTTCTTTCTTCATTCCATCTCTTCTACTCCCTCCCCTCAACGTAGCCCGGAGAAATTGCTTTAGTCAGAGGGTGGTAAAGTTACGGAATTTGTTGCCACAAGCAGCTGTGGATGCCAAGTTATTGGGTTCATTTAAGGCAGAGAT
Organism: Hypanus sabinus; assembly: GCF_030144855.1. Classification (NCBI taxonomy): domain Eukaryota; kingdom Metazoa; phylum Chordata; class Chondrichthyes; order Myliobatiformes; family Dasyatidae; genus Hypanus; species Hypanus sabinus. Next base: position 38,333,577 of record NC_082711.1, read on the forward strand.
AGATAGGTTCTTGGTTAGCCAGGGCATCAAAGGGTATGGGGAGTAGGCAGGGAAGTGGGATGACTGGAAGAATAGGATTAGATTGAATGGCAGAGCAGACTTGATGGGCCAAATGACCTACTTCTGCTCCTGTGTCTCATGGTCTAACCCACCCAGATGAACCCATTTCTGATTAAATTCAATCAGATCTCAATCAATTGGCTGTTGGAGGAGCTTTGACCACTTCTGTGAATGTAGAGCTGTTTATTTTCTCTGCAGAATGATTTTGGCTGTTGGCAAAATATTCTGTTGTGGCGATCCACTTTCTGTGCAGGCGAACCGGCTCACAAATATTCAGTGCACGGGGAGAGACTTTGGTAATGCACCTCTGATGTCATTTCCGCCCAAAGAGGGCAGGCGCTAGGGATTAACTGCCGGCGCTGCGAAGTTTGAATAAACTAGTCTCGAAACGACTTACTGACTGCGTGTCGTTATTTCAGCTCTGTGTGTAGCACATTGCTATATTGATGACTCCGATGGTCCAAACGGGATTTGGACCAAAGATGACTGCCTATTCATCTGTTCACGCAGTTTCGCTGAAACTGCCGACTCTCTGGACGCTGCGACCACGTGTGTGGTTTAGCCAAGCAGAAGCCCAGTTCCAGATTCGGCAGATATCCTCTGATTCCACGCGTTACTACCATGTGGTGAGCGCCCTTGACCAGGAGACGGCCGCCCAGGTTGTGGATTTCATTCAGTCACCCCCGGAAGAAGGCAAATATGAAGCATTCAAAGTGCTGCTCATTGGGAACTTTGGCCTCTCACGGCGTGAGCGGGGTGCCCGCCTGCTTCACCTGGATGGTTTGGGAGGCACACTGCCGTCAGCATTGATGAATGAGATGCTAGCCCTGGCTGACGGACACAAGCGCTGCCTCAGGTTCGAGCAAGCGTTCCTAGAGCGACTGCCTGAGGACATACATTCGCTGCTGGCCGACGCAGATTTCAGCAACCTCTGGAAGGTGGCGGCCCAGGCAGACGTACTGTGGAAAGCTAAAAGGGAGAGCGTGGTGTCCGTCGGTCAGATTACCAGGCCACGTGCCCAACAGCAGACCAGACCAGGCCCGGCAGGGGGGCGCACACAACGCAGAGGCAGGAGTGAGGACAGTGGACAGTGGTGTTTCTACCACCAGCAGTGCAGCACAGAAGCCCGCTGTTGTCGCCCGCCCTGCAAGGGCCAGGGCCAGCAGCCGCTAATGACTATGGCGGCTGGCCACCAGGACAGCCTCTTGTACATCTGGGAACCGGCTCACAAATAGCCAGCGCGCGGGGAGAGACTTTGGTAATGCACCTCTGATGTCACTTCCGCCCGGAGAGGGCAGGCACTAGGGATTAAATGCCAATGCCGCGAAGTTTGAATAAATTAGTCTGGAAACAACTTACCGACTGTGTGTCGTTATTTCAGCGCTGAGTGTAGCACATCACTAAACTGTGATGTTTTTCACCCCATCTTTCTACATTTTTTGTATGCGGGGGAGGTGGATTTAGGGGTCGATGTGCCTGTTCCGTTTTTGTTTTTTTTGTACGGGGAAGGGGGTTTGGGGGTCAGTGATTGTGCTGCTTTTCTTTTCTTGGTTTTGTGGCTATCTGAAAAAGAAGAATTTCAGAGTTGTGTACTTTGATAATAAATGAACATTTGAATCTTAGAATATGCTGACCTCGAGTTACTTTTCTTTTCAGAGGGCAAGTTAGTCTGAAGGAACAAGTAATAAATTTAAGATCTCAAGTCTTAGTTTGCCCTGAAGAAAACAAACGAATATGCATAACGAAACTCATTCTGCATGTTAAACTGGTTGATTTGGTAATCAGGGAAACTTTTGCTTCATCTTACATCAAAGCTGTGCCTTGCATGTAGTCACTGTCTATCTGAATGATCATTTATTATCAGGTGATAAACAGGTCCAGCTAGATTCTGCACAGTTTAATTGGTCTGTCATTTTTTTCAATAGTTTCTGAAGCAAGTTTAAGCGGGAGTAGGATCAACGATAAAAAGTTCATTTAATGACGATGGTATTGAGTATCTACTTTATTTTCTGAAAAATGTCCACTTCAGCATTGGTGCTGTGCTTTAACGTGCTTTTACATGATCTCTTTTCCTTTACAGAAGATGCAATCTAAGACCAGATGCCTCAATTAGCAGTACAAGGAAAAATAAACAGATTAATCCTTTTCACTATGTGTATTCATTGCAGAGATATATATTTGCCACCAATTCTTGGGCAGGGTTTCAGATGTTTACTCTGAAAACTATTACCATTCAAGGTGGAAACAATGAAAGTCTTGAGGGAAGGCAGCTATGATCCTTGCCTACTTTCCTACATATCCCCGCCATCAGATTTCTGAACAGCTCATGAACATTGACTTGTTATATTCCTGTTTTATGAACTATATTTATTTTTGTGATTTACAGTCTTTTCATTGCACTGTTGCTTAAAACAGAAAACTACATCATTTAGGTAAGTAATGTTAATTCTCATTCTGGTGGTGCAGCAAGTAAAAACTGTTGAAACAAAGTAAAGTTGGGGCCAGTGGCTAATATTTAGCTACAGGCAACTGTTCATTTCTGCAAGTAATCTACAGTGGAGTAGATTGCAGTTTTGTTTGACTGTTGCTCCTGAAACAGTGTGCTTTGTTGGAACAAGGAAAGACAGGTTAGTCTGCAGTCCAGGATTTGCTGGGTGGTGTGGCTTGAAGGGCCATGCCGCCCAGCAATAAAATAAACAATAAAAAGTGGGGAACAATCTTGCTTCCAATCCAATTTCTTGAAGTCAGTCTGTAACGGATGGATTTGCAATTGAAAATCCATTCATTTTCATGTCTGCACAGTTGAACAGTACAGTGAAGACCTGAGTCTGGAGACTGTTCAGCTATCTTCTAAGGTTATATTGTCATGTGTATCAAGGGACAGTGAAAAACTTTGTTTTGCCTGCTATCCATACAGATCATTTCAGGCTACATCCACACAAGACTGGATAAATCCGTAACCAAAGCTTTTTCTTTTTGCTTTGACCCTCCGTTCACACTGAAACAGTGTTTTCCTCCCCCAAAAATGGAGCTTTTCTAAAATGCCCTCCAGAGTGTGTAAATTTGAAAATGCTGATTGGGCAGAGTAGCGTGGACGGGGTAACCGGATATTTTTTTAAAACACTGTCATGACGTGCTGGAATAGATGCTGGTGGCAGCACAGCATTTAATTGTTTTCTTGAATGCAACCTAATAATTTCAGAACAGACGGCAACGAGACTGAAGCCTGAAGAGTTAGAAATGTACTCACCAAATACTTTGATCCATAACTTACTGAATAAATAAGTGTACTCACTTTGTGCTGTTTTCTGTCCTTGCTTGTATGAAGGTGATTTACCTATTTATGCAAGTACTTCTCTGACAATTCATGTGTAACAACCTAATGTAACATTGTACAGAAATACAATATAACACTGATGCAGACATGTTTTATACATTTAACAAGGTGCTTTATTAATGTAACAGAATTACTCAGTTTTTCAATGTTCGTCGTCAGCTGGGTCATACTGTCTGTAAACTCCCTGTTGGTTTCCTCCATGTGCTCCAGTATTTGTTTTTTTTATATAGTTTTAAGTCCTGTGCAAGAGCCAACAGCTGTCTATCGTTTGGCAATTTCCTTTTAAGTTTTTCTATCTGTAACTGCACAAACGCGTACTTTCACAGTGAGATGCGACACCAAAAGTGTCGCTTGTTTTCTGTAGATGTGTCCTGCGCATGTGCAGTAGTAGGAGAATCGCCCAAATACCCATTTTAATGTGGACGGAGGTATTTACAAAAACGTCTCGTGTGGACGCCTATAGTTTTTATACGTTTTCAAAATTATCCGGTCTAGTGTGGACGTAGCCTCAGTATAACAGTAGTTTGTTTCAAACTTAATTGTTTTTTATTTCTTCCCAAGTGAAATATCCAAACATAAGTTGAGTAGATGTTTACAGTTGTTAGAGCTTGATTCAGAGCACAATAACAATGTATTTGTGGTTTGGAATATACCTTCCTTGCAAGTGTGCTTCCAGACACTTAAGTGCTAAATATTAACTCCTTGAAAACTTAGGGTTTCAGCATATCAGGAATAAATGATAGACAAAGATATGAAGACTATTATATTATTGTGATTGGGTCAGAGAATGTAAGAGTTTCACAGTCACAAGTAAGTACAAATACTTGAATGTCATGCCTTATAATTGACAGTGGATTGTGATCAAATGAGTCAGGAGAACTTTGGCTTTGCCATTAGGAGATGATAAAGCTGCATCTGAACAATAGAACAATACAGCACAGGAACAGGCCCTTTCTTGTGCCAAACCAATTAAATTAGCAATCAAATGGCGAACTAAACTAATCTCTTCTGCCTATGCAATGCTGCACAGTTTGACTCTGTGGTTAAGATACATTGGCCTTCACCAATCTTGGGATTGAGTTTAAGAGCTGAGGGGTAATGTTGCACCTATATAGGACCCTGGTCAGACCCCACTTGGAGTACTGTGCCTCACTGCAGGAAGGATGTGGAAACCATAGAAAGGGTGCAGAGGAGATCCATAAGGATGTTGCCTGGATTGGAGAGCATACCTTATGAGAATAGGTTGAGTAAACTCGGCCTTTTCTCCTTGTAGCGATGGAGGATGAGAGGTGACCTGATAGAGGTGTATAAGTTGATGAGAGGCATTGATCATGTGGATAGTCAGAGGTTTTCCCCCAGGGCTGAATTGGCTTGCATGAGAGCGCATAGTTTTAAGATGCTTGGAAGTAGGTACAGAGGAGATATCAGGTGCAAGTTTTTCATGCAGAGGGTGGTGAGTGTGTGGAACGGGCTGCCGGTACCGGGCAGTGGTGGAGGCAGAAACAATAGGGTCTTTTAAGAGACTTCTGGATGGATACGTGGAGCTTAGAAGGTGAATTGAAAGTTGTGCATTGAAAATTCATAATATTTGTTTTACCTAACAGTTTGGACACAATCAAAACAGAGTTCTGCTTTTGTAGTTTTATAATGTTCTTGCAGTTAAGTTGATATTTGTCACAGTGGTTTGAGCATTTGAAGTGGAATTAGATTATGAAGACTATGCTGCAAAAAGGTGAATGTTTTTAAAGGGAGGTTAAGTGCCTCAAATGTGCATGTTACATGGCTACAATCAATGCAGTCCATTAAGCTTGCATAAAGTAACTGATGGTGATTTTGGAAGGTGAGATATCCAATGGACTCAAACTATGGAGCAAAACTTTGGAGCAATGGACTCAAAACTTTGTTTTGCCCTGCTTGTGTATTCAGACCACACATAGCATATCCAGTTTTATAAATATAGTTAATTTCAAACAAGAGAAAATCTGCAGATGCTGAAAATCCAAGCAAGACACACAAAATGCTGGAGGAACTTAGCAAGCCAGGCAGTGGAAGGGTCTCAGCCTGATATGTTGACTGTACTCTTTTCCATAGATGCTGCCTGGCCTGCTGAGTTATTCCAGCATTTTGTATGTGTTGATTTGGCTTCTTTGGTTGTTTGTAGAACCACCACTACAAATTGACTGAAATCTGAATCTTCCATCCAAGAACACACAAGAATACGAGAAAATAGGAGCCAGAGTAACCCACTCCATCCTTCAAGCCTGACCCATGATTCAATTTGGTACAAGCTGACCTCAATTCCTCTTCTGTGTGAGTTCTCCATACCCTCAGTTCCTTGAGCTTTCAAATATTGATCTCGATGTTGAATATATCTGGTGATCTGGCCTCAACATGCCCAAAGGCAGAGAATTCCAGCAGTTCAGTATCCCCTGAGGACAGATTTTTTAAAAATACACCTCAGTTTTAAATAACTAGTCCCGTTGAATCCTCTGGTTTGTGATTTTCCCACTAGTGGAAACTTGTCAAAATCTATCTTGTCAAGTTCTGTTCTCCCCTCCACCCCCCCCCCCCCCCGTTACCTGTATGTTCGAATAAGATGAGCCCTCATTCTTGACTCCCAAGGAATACAGAGTAAAATTGCCCAACCTCTCGATGTGACCATGTTCTTAACGCAGAAATTAGCCTGGTACAGCTTATTTTATAATGCTACCATCTCTATGTTTATCTCTCTCTCTCTCTCTCTCTCTCTCTCTCTCTCTCTTCCCACATACACATACACCCCCCCCCCCCCCACCACATATATATGGGTCAAAACTGTGTGCAGTATTTCTGGTGTGGTCTTGCCACACACACCCTATACAGTTATACAGGGGTCCCCCATTTTTCGAACGCTTGCATTACAATACAGCGCTGTTACGAAAGATCTACATTAGTTATCTGTTTTTGCTAACAGAAGGTGTTTTCACTATTACGAGAAAAGGCAGCACGCTAAAAAGGTAGTGTGCAAAAAACAGCAGACTGTGCCCCAAGCAGCCAAGCTCCTCCCCCGGAACTGCATTCTAGCCGGCATTGCTTAAACACATGCCTGTGAGCATCTATGCTTTATGTCGATTTATTTTGTGATCTGTTAATAAGACGAGTTTTAAGGTATCGGAAAATCCTAAAAGAGCGCATAAAGGTGTTACACTTAGCATAAAACTAGACATAATAAAGCGTTTCGATCATGGTGAACGAAGTAAAGATATAATGAGTTTGTGGAAGTTGACGAAGATGGTGTTGAAGAGGATTTGGCATCCCATGACCAAGAACTGAGAGACGAAGAGCTGATGCAATTGGAAGAGGAAAGAATAATAATTGAAGCCCAACGCAGTACCAAATGGCCTGAAAGTGAAGTCATCCAGGAACCGAACGTGAAGCAATTGCGTGAGATTTTTGCTGCGATTGCAATGCTGCAATGATTGCAGAGAAGTATGACTTTAATTTTGAAAGGATATGTAGGCTTAGGGCATATTTGCAGGATGGTTTGAGTGCTTACAAAGAACTATGATAGAAAAATGCACGAGGCTAAGGGGTCAAGCGTACTATCGATTTTCAAGCCTTCCACATCAGCCACAGCACCTTCGACATCGAGGCAGGCAGACATAGAAGAAGGTGACCTGCCTGCCCTGACGGAAACAGACGACGGTGAGATGACACCCCAGTGTCCTCTACCTCCCACCACCCCAACCTCCGACGATTCAGCCTAACACATCATCATCAGTATGCTTGCTGTCTTCTCCATTCCGGTAAGTGAAACTACACTGTACATACATTATTTCTACTTTATATAGGCTGTGTATTTTTATGTGTTATTTGGTATGATTTAGCAGCTTCATAGCTTAAAGGTTACTGGAAAGAGTGCTTCTGCCGAGAGTGCTTGCGCTGAGTGTTTTTGCCATGAGTGCTGCTGAGAGTGCTTGTGCCCAAGTCTTTCTGCCAAGAGTTCTTGCGTGAGATTTTTGCTACGGTGGACAGTGCTGCAATAATTGCAGAAAAGTATTCCTACTTTATATAGGCTGTGTATTTATCAGATTATTTCTGCTTTTACTCTATGTTACTGTTATTTTAGGTTTTATGTGTTATTTGGCATGATTTGGTAGGTTATTTTTTGGGTCTGCGAACGCTCACAAATTTTCCCCATTTAAATAAATGGTAATTGCTGCTTCACTTTATGACATTCTGGCTTATGGACTACTTCATAGGAACGCTCTACCTTCGAATAGCGGGGGAAACCTGTAACAAAAACTCCCTATTCTTAAACTATGAACCCTTTGTAAGAAAGGCTGCTATACAAGTTGCCTTTAACTACTTGTTGAATTTTTTAGCTATTTATGCATGAGATTTTCTAGATTTCTCTAAATCCAGTGGTGAAATGCATTCCTGTTTCACACAAGCAGCAAAGAACTTCTGAAGCTTGAGGATACAAGGGGAGATAAGGCCAAGAGTTTGATAGACCATCAAATATGTTTCAACCAAATAATCACAATGTTACAGCTATTTTAAACTAAGACTTAAAAGCTGGTGGGATTGATGATTTCTTGAGTACAAAGATTGGGAAGACCAGGAAGAGATCTGATAGCATTTTCAAAATTATGGCTAAGTTAATTGTGGAAAAATATATAGAGTCATTGTTGGAGAATTTAGAACTCGCTGCCATAAATATACTTCCAGGGGAACAAGGAAGCTTTTGTTACTTCTGTGGTTGGAAAGTTAAAACCATTACCACAGGAAGTAGTTGAGGCGAACTGTTTCGAAGCCCACGGGGAAGTTTAATGCATGAAAGATATTGAATAGTTGAGATGAGTTAGATGGAGCAGGAAGTAGTGTATAAGCACTGGCAAAGATCTGCCAGCCCATAGGACAAAATAACTTGATGTTGAAATGATCTGGACATGAAACCCTAAAGTTGATAGTAATTGCATGACCTGGTTAAAAATGTATTTTAGATTCCTCTGAGGGCAACAGAGAAACTTCAAAAATTATTGTTAAGGCATTCTGACAATGGTGAATACCGTTTTGCTGATGTTTCATTTCAGTCATGGAGTGTAGACGAGATATCCTCTTCCACCTAAGTCACTACTAGGATATTTGTTCCACACACAGATTCTGTAGCATTCCATGCAAAGTCATTAGTGTTTATTTTTGTTTCTTCTGCATCTTATGTACTTTGCTTCAGCTTCTATGTTTTAAATAACTAAGTTTCTCTTGAGTTTGTTTTTGGATTCATTAATGACCAAGTCAGTCTTTTCATGATGAAGACCTTTCATCAGAACTGACCTGAGTATTTAAATTATTTATTTTAGATTTCCAGCTCTGAAATTTTAATGATGTTCTTGATGATTATTAAGCCTTCACTGTATGTTAAAGACTTATCCTCTAACCTTTTGGTTAGTTAAATGGAGATTTCAGGCTAAATAGTGTTTTATGCTCTTTTCTGGTGTCATCCAGAAGTATTCTTATCACTTTCTCTAATTTCCCAATATTCTGAGCTATTTTGCACCCAACAGTTAGAATTCTGTAAATGTTTTTAGGGCCTTTGTGCCAAACAGTAGAAAGGTATTCCATACACCATCACTGAACTGTATGCCCTTGTGGTCCTGATGAAAAATGGATCAAATTCAGGGGTAAGATTGAATGCTGCAAACCAGCCTTTCACAAATGAAAACTCATAACTTTCCATTGCCCGTGAAACTGAATTCATAATAAGAACTGAGATTTTTAAGAGCAAGGAATAAAGTGTAGTTGCACCATGAATGCAGAATCAGGTTTATTATCACCGGCATATGTCGTGAAATTTATTAACTTAGCAGCAGCAGTAGCAATTCAGAGCAATACATAAAATAGAAGAAGAAGAAAAAAATAGATAATAATAATAAATAAATAAAGTTGCTGAATTCGTATCCTGAATAAACCAGAAATGTATATTAAAAAAGACAGGTAGTGTTCACTAGTTCAATATTCATTGAGGAAGAAGATGGCAGAGGGGAAGAAGCTGTTCCTGAATCGCTGAGTGTGTGCCTTCAGGCTCCTGTACCTCCTACCTGATGTTAACAGTGAGAAAAGTACATCCCTTGAATGCTGGAGGGTCTTAATAATGGACACAGCCTTTCTGAGACACCGTTCCTTGAAGATGTCTTGAGTACTTTGTAGGCCAGTACCCAAGATGGAGCCGACTAAATTTACAACCTTCTGCAGCTTCTTTTGGACCTGTGCTATAGTGCCCCCCATACCAGACAGTGATGCAGCCTGTCAGAATGTGGTCATTTGACTATGAACAGTGGACATTTAACAAATCCTGACACATTGGTTTAATGAGTAAACAATTCAAATATAACAGTTTACCAATTTATTTATTAACTTAAAGCCTTGACTTGATTGATTTTCATAAATAATTCACCATTATTATCCTCCCATTTACTTTTAAATAAAGTCTGCTAATAAGCTGTTAACCTCTGCACAAGCTCAGTTGGAAGGGTTAGGATAATTGAACTCCGGACTTTTTTTTGTGAGCATTAATAGCTTTGCCTTGGCTTTGCGCTGCTTGTGATTGGTATTTACAAACATGAGGAGCAGCGGGACAGTGGCTGCATTATTGAGTGGTTATCCGGAGGCTTACACTCTGAGCCAGAAACAGGAGTTTAGTCTCTCAGAGAAGAAGAATTTAAGAGATGAAGTAAATCTTGAATTAAGCTTCTGCTGATACTGGTGCTCACAGCTGACCTTAGTTCTGCTTATCTCAATTAGTTCAGATTTTGCTGACTAACTAACATTTGCTTTCAGTTAAAATAGATTCAAAATTGTTTTCAAGTTCATATTTTTGCTCCTCTTTATTATTACCATGTATTCCAGACAGGGTTTCTTAAATTTATGAAATTCACTTCACCATTCACACCCCCACTCTCCCCACCACCCCAGGAAAGTCTAGCATGTCTCGCATCTGAACTGAATTATAACATCTGAACTTGGATGAGCCGGGAGGTATGTCATCTTCGGTGGCATTTCGGTCTGGTGACCCAGGTCTGTGCAAGAAATTCAGGTATGACTAGCGGAGGGCTATTTCAAGGCGAAGAGACAATTCCGAGTGAGGTTGGAGGTGACACTGGACTCTGGCAGGGTTTGCAAGGCATTACTTCCTATAAAGGGAAACTCAGTAGCATGAATGGCAGCAATGTTCTACTACCTAATGAGCTCAATGTCTTCTATGCTACTTTGAAAGGAAGAGTATAACTACAGCTGTGAAGATCCCTGCTGTACCCCAGTGACCCTGTGATCTCTGTCTCAGAGGCAGATGTCGGGCTCTCTTTTGGGGGGGGGGGGGTGAACCCTTGCAAGGCTGCAGGATCAGATGGAGTATCTGGTAAGGCTCTGAAAACTTGTGCCAACCTACTGGCAACAGTATTCAAGGACATTTTCAACTTCTCACTGCTATGGTTGGAAGTTCCCACCTACTTCAAAAAGGCAACAATTATATCAGTGCCTAAGAAGAGTAGTGTGAGCTGCCTTAAGGACTATCACCTGGTAGCACTCACACATACAGTGATGAAACACTTTGAGAAGTTGGTTATGACTAGAATGAACTCCTGCCTCGGTAAAGACCAGGACCAGTGTAATTTGCCTATTGCCACAATTGTTTTTGGCAGTCGTGTGGTGTATGGCCAAGTGGTTAAGGCGTTGGTCTAGTGATCTGAAAGTCACGAATTTGAGGCAGCGTGGTATGTCCTTGAGCAAGGCACTTAACCACACATTGCTCTGTGATGACACAGTGCTAAGCTGTATGGGTCCTAATGCCCTTCCCTTGGACAACATTGGTGGTGTGGAGAGGGGAGACTTGAAGCATGGGCAACTGCTGGTCTTCCATACAACCCTGACCAGGCCTGCATCCTGGAAACCTAAGGTGCAAATCCATGGTCTCATGAGACTAACTGATGCCTAATTTTTTTGACAGATGCAATCTCAATGACTCTTCACACATCCATTGTTCATCTGGACAATATAAACACCTATGTCAGGTGCTGTTCATTCACTATAGCTCAGCTTTTGACACCTTCATTCCCACAGTCCTGATCGATAAGTTACAGAACCTGGGTCTCTGTACCTCCCTCTGCAATTGGATCATCAGCTTCCTAACTGGAAGACCACAATCTGTGAGGTGATTGGTATTAATATCTCCTTCTCACTGACGATCAACACTGGTGCACCTCAGGAATGTGTGCTTAGCCACTGCTCTACTCTCTCTATACCTATGACTGTGTGGCGAGGTATAACTCAAATACAGTCTATAAATTTGCTGATGATACAACCATTGGTGGTAGAATCTCAGTTGGAGATGAGAGGGCATACAGGAGTGAGATATGCCAACTAGTGGAGTGGTGCCACAGTAACAACCTGGCACTCAACGTCAGTAAAACAAAAGAGCTGATTGTGGACTTCAGGAAGGGTAAGACGAAGGAACACATACCAATCCTCATAAAGGGATCAGAAGTGGAGAGAGTGAGCAATTTCAAGTTCCTGGGTGACAAGATCTCTGAGGATCGAATCTGGTCCCAACATATTGTTGCAGCTATAAAGAAGGCAAGACAGTGGCTATACTTCATTTAGAGTTTGAAGAGATTTGGTTTGTCAACTAAGGCAGTTGAAAACTTTTATTGATGTACTGTGGAGAGCATTCTGACAGGCTGCATCACTGTCTGGTATGGGGTATTACTGCACAGGACTGAAAGAAACTACAGAAAGATGTAAAATTAATCAGCTTAATCTTGCCTCCATAGTACCCAAGACATCTTAAAGGTGTGGTGCCTCACAAAGGTGATGTCCATTATTAAGGACCTCCAGCACCCTCTTCTGATTGTTACTGTCAGGAAGAAGGTAACAAACCTGCAAAGCACACACTCAGCATTCAGGACCAGCTTCTTCCCCTCTGCCATCCGATTCCCATATGGACTTTGAACCCATGAACACTACCACACATTAAAAAAAAATTATATTATTTGTTTTTGCACTATTTTAATCTGTTTAATATGCATATACATACAGTAATTGATTTACCTAGTTATTTTAATTTCTTTTTATATTATTGTGTATTGCATTGAACTGCTGCTGCTAAGTTAACAAATTTCACGTGTTACATACACACAACCCTGTAAAGGTATCAGCAGCAACAGAACACACCTGGAGTGTGGTTTTGCTGTGCACAAATCACTGTTTTATTAGTAACTGCGTAATATAGTAACTTAAACCAGGCAAGCCAAGAGTTAGCAATGTTATGCATATGTAGGTGTGTAACTAAAGTTCCCAAACTCACTTGAGCTCAGGCAGCAAGAGTTACAGTCTTACAATGGTATGTAAGAAAGTTCAGTTCAATCCACGGAATTGTCATTGTTGGTATGAGAGAGGTATTTGTAATCCGAAATAAACAGGCATCGTTGACCTTCCCATTGTCTTCCGAATCCTTCAAGTTAGCCAAATGTGATTCCACTAAGGGTGCCGTCTTCAAGTGGTAAAACTACAAACCCAGGCAACCCAACACACCGATAGTTCCCACAGGGTCACCCTTACACACACTGTGATAGCCACTGATCCAGTTCCACAACATACTAAGTATCTCCAACAGTGATTTGCCACAGGGGTGCCTTCTTCAGTGAAATACCACACCCAGACAAGGGTAAACACACAGAGAACCCGCTCCTGTGGACAAACACACTTCCGTATTCGAATGGAATCAAGCTCACCCTTACAGGCTACTTGGAGAGAGTCCAAACAGTGATCTCTTTGTCATTAGGTTTCTTCCTCTCCTCTCTTCTCTGCAAACTTCTTCTAGTCGCAGCATTTGTGAGAGTCGTTTATCAATACTCCGGATTGATCTCAACTCACGCCTTTGGGCTACTGAAAGTTTAAACCAGTGGCCCCACTCACTGATATCTTTTATTGACCAAATCCATCTGGACTCCGACTGTGCGTGTCTCTGTGTTCTTGTACATTCAAAACAAGCTACAGGATGAATGTAAACATTCGTTGTCCATCAAATAACTCCACCTCTCTCACTGTAGTAACCAAGCAATTTTGTAGTCAGTTGAAATCCAACAGTGTCCAAAAGTCAGTCTCATTCTCTTGGTGTTTTAAAGTAACAGTCCACAGACAAAATGACCCCTAGGGGTATATAACACACGTCACATGCTGGTAATAATAAACCTGATTTTGATTCTGACTTTCAGCAGCCGGACCCTACCTTTTTGAGACACAACTTCATTTTCATCCATTCAGGTTAATTAGGTTCCAACTCTTTTTTAAAAAAAAAAGACTTCTCTACAGCTCATCTGACAAAATATCTCCTTCAGTTGCTTGGCACCAGTTTATATTTGGTCACATGTCTATGAAAAACCTGGGTACATTGTGATATTTCAGGCACAAAATTTATACTTATAAGTAAATACTCTTTGGTATTTTTTTTAATCACATGAAAGAATATATAGTCCCATCTCAGTTCACTCAACAGGCCAGGATGAGAAAGGGGTAAATAATTGAGTTGGTGATGTATGTAGGACAAAAAGGCCTTTTGGTCCAAATCTGTGCTTCAGTGGGTTACTGAGAGACTACTGTATTGTTAAGGATACTGCCTTTCAGATGTTAGTCAGATCAGCTACATTTGTTGGCCATAACATAAGAAAGACAAAGCAACATTTGTAAGGAGTTTCATCTGGTATACTGGAACATTCAGCCAACACCAGAACACCACAATTAATAGCAATCTGCAAAAAACATTTAATTAACTTGGAAATTCCTGTTCTAAGTTAGTTACTGTTAACTACTGAGCATAAATTCTTTGATCTCACTGCTGGTCAAAATGGGTTGTTTGCATCTCCAATGAAGCTTCAGGTTACATCATTTGCCCAGTTATACCCTAAATTTCAAAACATATAGTCATTATTGCTGCATGTTTGGTTTCTCAGTTTCTTTACATGGTGACAAAAATCTCTGTATCTGGAATGAAATAAGAAAATGTTGGGAATATTCATCAGGATGGATATTATCTGGGGAGAGAAAACAAGTGTGCTTGCATCTCGAAAATAAGATTGGGAGAGTGGGATCAGAATTGAAGTTTCAGCACATGCTTGAATAACCGTTCATTAAATGTCATGCAAAAACTTTGGTCATCAGTAACTATCTGCAGAGCTTTATTCTGTCTCTTCTCATATACTCAAGGCATATTTATAATGCATCTCAAATTAAAATAATATTTATTGTCAAATGCACAGTGTATTGAAAAACATGAGATAGTTAACAATCATAAGAAAAACATGCATCAAATAAATTATATGAAATTATAATTTTATATAATTTACAAACAGGATAGCAATCAGGAGCAGAAAGTACAACATCTATTTCTTCTCCTTGGGTATGCATTGAGTGTCAATAAAATAGCTTTCGGCTGAAACTTGATTATAATTTTATATAATTTAAGAACAGGATTGCAATCATGAGTAGGAAGTATAACATCTTGCTTTATTTCTCCTCCTCCTCTCCTGGGATATGCATTGAGTGTCAATAAGTTCAAAGTAAGCACCAAACTGTGCATCCATTGAATGATCTTTTCGCAACACTCTCTGATTTGTTACTCTGTCCTTGAACGATATTTTCATCTCAAAAAATACATTTCTGCAGCTTTGAATCTTCCCTCATTTTGATTTGATATTGTCCAGCATTTGCTTCCATATGTTAACATGGAATACAACATACCCATATGTTCATACCCATAGAATGTATTTCGCTCAAACACTCGAACATGCATTCAGTAATCCCAATCCTCCTCTTAATTTAATTATCAGCCCGAGCATCAGATGTTAATGTGCTCCCTCAGTAATTGAACTTCCATGTTTGTTTAATTGTTTTCCTGCCTACTTTCGGTTCACATTTCTGTATTTAATTTTTCTTTGTGTCATCCAGTCTTCTTGCAGTTGACGGTCAATCCTCTCTTTGTACTTTCTTCTATTTCATGTATTATTTTTTGCAGCTACTTTTTAGCAGTAGCTATCAGCACAGTGTCACCTGTGCATCGGAGGTTGTTCAACTTGTATCCACTAATTATCATGCCTGGAAAACTGCTGATTTCTCTTAGAATCTTCTTGCTGCAAAGGTTGAATAGGCTGGTCGAGAGAACACAGCCCTGCCTGACTCCCCTCTTAATGTGGATAAAATCACTTATCTCACTTTGAATTGTTATTTTACAGGTTCAGACATGTAAAATGTAAAGATGGAGAATAGCTTATTACTTATTAAGTAGAGTAATGAGTCTGTGATACTTAGTTGCTGGAATGTTTGGAATCATTTGTTTTAAAAACAAAGCTGGCTCTTGCAATTTATGCAGTGAAGGAATTTTTGTTGTAGTACTGAACTAAATCGCTTTACTGATCTTCACAATCTGCTTTTATCTTCTGATAGCAATACTGAGTTATCTACAGAACTCATAACTATTAAACATGTGCAAGTTATATGACAAATGTTAATTGTTCATTAAATTCTCGTTTAATGTCTTCCGACATTAAAAATACAGGTATAACAATAGACAATAGGTGCAGGAGTAGGCCCTTCGAGCCAGCACCGCCATTCGCTGTGATCATGGCTGATCATCCACAATCAGTACCCCGTTCCTGTCTTCTCTCTATATCCCTTGACTCCCCGATCTTTGAGAGTTCTATCTAACTCTTTCTTGGCCTCCACTGCCTTCTGAGGCAGAGCATTCCACAGATGCACAACTCTCTGGGTGAAAAAGTTTTTCCTCAACTCCGTTCTAAATGGCCTACCCCTTATTCTTAAACTGTGGCCTCTGGTTCTGGACTCCCCCAACATTGGGAACATGTTTCCTGCCTCTAGCGTGTCCAAACCCTTAATAATCTTAAAATTCTTCAGGTGACTGAGCTAAAAAAACAACAGGCTAAAAGGTCCTGAGTTATGAACTTGATATTTTGCTGATTCTCAACTGTGTGAGTTCATCACGTCTCCTTATTTTCACGTAAAATAAACTTTGACTTGTGAAATTACTTTCTTTCCTTCGTCTGCTCACTTGCTGAGAAGTTTTGAAGTTGAGATTTGTCTATCTTGAACCAAAGAAAAGTCACCCACATTGCTAGGAGTATGACAGATGATACTGGTGCTCTCAGAAGAGGAATGGTGTTTTGCAAGGTAGAATACTTAACCTTTTGTTGAAGTGTAGTTTTGAAAACTCCGATGACAAACTGCATGATTAATTTGACCTTGCTTTCTGGCAATCCATTTGCCATGTTAATTCACATGTCAATCTATATGTCTAAAGTCATTGCTTCGGGTATGGATACTGAACTATCCCAGTTTCCCATTGTTGTGACCTTTTGGAAGCTGAACCATTTTGCTTTCCTGCTTGTGTAATTTATTGCTTTTGCAGCAGTAGTTGGCAATTGATTGAACCTGTTTTTGCTGTAATCCATGAAAATTATTTTTTCTAGCCATGGACCTTGCCACAACTTTCTAATTCTGGAGTATAGCTTGCCGGAGTAATTCTTTTGTGAGCAAAATTTTGCAGAATTCTTCAATGCCATTTCCATGAATCCAGCAATTTTCCATCCAAGTTGAAATGTCAAGATTTGTGTACTTGAGTTTTAACTGCATTTGTTCTTTCACCTATCAGTGCAGGAAAGAATTGCCGAGTCTGTTATCTAAGAAGACAACCTAGCAAGAATTCAAAGGCTGGTCTTGAATGAAACAATATTGTCTATATTTTCCTTTCTCTTCTTCTGGCTCATTGGCTCATACAAATAGTATTGAGCAGTTTCAAATAATTCCATATTGAATTAATCTTCCAGTTTTGCTCAATATCTGCAAACAAGATGCCTTTAGTCATAGTGAGAGAAAATTAGTCCATGTGCTGTATGTTTGAAGCCCAATCTCCATCAGTTGTTTACTTTATTTTTGGGTTCATTGGATATTATTTTCTTTTTCTTTCTGCAGGACAAGGTTAGCCTTGATGGACATTGCTGTTAGTTTGATATTTGAACTAAAAGTTCTTGAGCTGATTTGCACATGCTGAGGCTCCAGGTAATTGGCAGTTTAGGATATTATTTGTGCTAATCCTTTAAAACTGAAAGACCTTAATTTTGTATGATCTTCCAGTGATAGTGCCAGTGAACAGTTCCACTGTTCACTGTTCACTGTGGTGTGCTGTGCAACAGATTGCTCTCAATGTTCAAGAAGATCTAAGACAAGCATGATTCCTTGTTGCTAAAGAAGAGTTTCAGAAATATCTGTTCAAATGCCGGAAACAAAGCCATGTAAAACTTGACAAACAAGAGACGAAAAGAGCTTTCAGTAGTCCTGAATAGTGCCTGGGATCCTATCAAGTTTCTGGTTTGCAGTGCCTGTTAGAGATGTTCTCTTGTTCAATATATGTACTGTACATGAGAAAAGTCAGAGATGTAGCATGGAAACAGACCCTTAATACTACTAAAACTACGTCCATCCCCCACCCATTTTACTCTGTCTACATTAATTCAGATTTTATTCCCTGCACATTTTCAAAGTTAAAATCAATATTGAGTTTTATATATATATGTATATATATAGAGCACAATTTTTTCAAGAAAGCAGATGAAACAAAAATAAAACTCAGTCCATTTTTGATCAAAATACAAATAATGAACTGCTGTCAAACAATACATTCAATGATGCATTATCCAAATCTTCATTTTAATTGTGACAAAGTTTCAAAGATCCAAGTTAATGTCAGAGAAATGTATACAATATACATCCTGAAATGCTTGTTCTTCACAACTATCCACGAATACAGAGGAGTGCACCAAAGTATGAACAAGAGTTAGACGCAAGAACCACGAAATAGCACCCACCAGCTCCCTTCCCTCCCCTGCGTAAGCGGGAGTAAGCAATAATCCCCCCTCCCCCCACTAGGTCCCCCCTCCAGGTCAGGGTCTTCAAAAGAACCCTGAAAGGGAAAAGTAAAGATATTAATGATAGAGATAGAACTGTTTCTGAGGATGCAAGCAAAGGAGTTGCCATTTAGTGTCATCTTTACATTCAGTATTATTGTCAATACCTTAATTCTTCATAGTTCCAAACTTGTTGAAGTTTCATTTTCACTTATGGCCTTTTTTGACATCTCCGAGCCTGAATGTTGAAATCATAATGAACAAAATGGTTCTGAGTTGTTTCACTGTTTATTACCCATCAGTGACAAAAATATCTGCTTTTTGCACACAAACATGCAAATGATGCTATTTTAAAAACTGTTTGCCCTAAGCATAGTGTAGTATGTAATGGCCATACAATGTGCTCATGACTAACTGGAGATAGAAGATAGAAAATATTCTGCAACAGTTACCTGTCCCAATTAAGTGGCACAGTCTCCCAAATAAACAAAGGGAATCATGGCTATTTTCTTGATTTGTTTTTGTTCTTTAAGAGTTGTCCCAAATGAACGGTTCCACCTATCAACTGGATTCCACTGTACTTGCAATTCAGATTATTTAATCTTGTTGAGTCTTTGAATTCCTGCTAGGGTTGCTTTTTTAGGTCAATGTTACATTGTAATGAAGCAGGCACACCACGTCACACTCCTGCCCAATAGAGTCATGGTTTGTTCACATAATACAAAATGAGCAGGTACAGTAATCAGAATCAGACTTTAATCGCCAAGTACCTGTACACATACAAGGAATTTACTTCCGACAGATGTTGTCTCTCTGCTCATAACAATAATAATTATAAATATAAATGAAAATATAGATTATACATACTCCCAATAGTCCACTGTCAAGTTCTCCAGAAATTCTAGTGGTTCAGCATTGGGTTCCTTTAACCTCACTGGGTCTGATTCCCACATACTTAAACCGATTGGATCTTTGTCCCCACTATTTTCAATTCACTGGGACACTTTTTAAGCTTGCATGATCCCTGTTCCCAGCAGCCCTTAGGAACTCTCTAGGGCTCATTCCCATGCTATCCTTAAATTTATGGCAGCCTCTTCTAAGGCTCTTTTTCTTTTTAAATTCAGCAAGGCCTTGTTCCTTGGGCTGTCTTTAAAACTCTCCCTATTCACTGAAATGTTTCTAATACTGCAAGAATGCATTGAGTTGTCCAGTAAGTCTGTATCAAAGTCTTGTGGGTGCAGGATTACGGGAATTTATTGAGTATAGTTGTGTTGCAGAAGTTAAGCAGGGTTCCCATTTTTCACTGCAACCAAGACAAGACATGTATCTGGATAGTGATTGCAGACTAATTTTGGATATAATGCACCAAGTTTTCAAAACCCATTGAAAGCTACAAGCTTCATCCTTTCTTTGAAACCTCATCTGTCATCCACTGCTGCCATTTATTTGAAGTCTAACTTTGAACTGGTGCATGTTTTACACTGGACTGAATTGGTTAATTGGTACTTGTGGGGACGGAAGATGGGTTGGTAGAAGTAAGGTTCATTTGCTGGGCATGTCAAAGGGAGGTGATTATAGTTCATTGATTTTTTTAAATGTATAGAGCAGTACAGGCCCTTCAGCCCAAAAAGATACTGACCCTTGAATATGCCCCGAGATTAATCTAAACCTTCCCTCCCAAGTAGCCTTATTTAATTACTGAGGAAACAAATGGGAGATTGGGATTCATGGGAGACCCAACATTGAACCGAACATTAGCCGCCAACTTTCTACAAGAATATCATGTAATATTTCCTCCATGATGCAAAAATGTTAGTCTGAGGATGAAAATCGGATGAGGTAATAAGGGTGTTAAAGAGCAGCATTTTGAACAAAGGAAAATACAGTCACTCTGAGGTGTGTTTTGTTGTGGTAAACATTACCTCATACTTTCAGCCATATTTTTTTTATTTTCTCACACAAATTATTAGTTGTAATTTGAAAACCATGCAGTACTGACTGACGACTTTACTCTGTATTTGAGGTGATTTGGTGAGATTCAGGACTGGTGACAATGATGGCTCACGGTGTAAAATATTTCTCTGTTTGAATCCCTTTTCCCTAATTTGTGTTGTTAGAGCAATAAAAATATGTGGTCCTGAAAGTAAGGTCAGTCCGTTTTTTGTACAAAGAAGCAGAATTTTGTACAGTGCTTACTGAAATGGTCGGTATTGATTGAATTTCCTTGTGCTTGTTTGCTTATTACTTGCGCTGCAGTGCAATGCCTAATCCATGAAATATATAAGATCCTTGGCGTTAACACCATGGTTAAAAAGAATGTTTGACAGATCTTATCTTTATGGTGATGAAAACTCATGCTAAGATGTGAATTATTGGAGTATTCTCCCAGCTGGAGTCCTAAGGTATACTTAAGGCTCAGACTGATTATCATGTAGTTCAAAAGTCTATGATGTTGTGGATTAGTTTGGAGAATGGAAGTGAGGATATTAATCAGATGAGTGATAGAGCAGATGGTGGCTCTGTGATGAAGCGAGCGGAGCTGTGTTGAGTTGCCAGGTTCTATGCATGTTTCCTGGTCTTATTGCTCAGGTGAGAGAGACATGGGTTGTTAGTTAATTGACCACCGAATTGTCCCAAGTATGAGTGGTTGAATCTGCTGAGGGTTGATGGTGCTTGATGGTCAGCATGGATTTAGTGGGCTGAGTGCTCTACTTCGATGCTACATGACTCTGATCTACTAATTCATTTTAAAAAAAATTCTTGTTCCTTCTTTCTGGTAACATCTAAGATTCCCCTTCTGATGCACCAAGCCAGCTCCATTTCCAAATAATATATGAAACAACTCTTTGGGGCAGTGTAGTAGTGTAGCAGTTAGCACTATGCTTTACAGTGCCAGTGGCCTGAGTTCTATTCCCATCACTGTCTATAAGGAGTTTGTGCGTTCGCTCTGTGACATGTGGGTTTCCCCTGGATGCTCCCATTTCTTCCCACAGTCCAAAGACATGCTGGTTGGTAGGTTAATGGAAAGTACAACAGTATAGAAAGGCAATCGTAGATCTCAAATGAGCAAACAATCTGCTGGAGGAAATAACAGGATGAGCAGCATCTGAGGGAGTAAAGGTTAATTGGTCATTGTACATTTATCCTGTGATTATGTGAGGATTAAATCAGAGGTTGCTGGGCTGTGTTTCAAGAAAATAAAAAAAAACACATTGAAAGCTAGGGGGTCTTGGATCCTAATGGTTCTTGGCCTATTAAGCATTTTGTACTATCTACTTGTGCAAAGCATTATCACCAAGAATGCACCTCTTAGGTCACTCTTTGTTTTCATTGGAATAGAGGAGGTAAGTGTGTTTTCAAATTTGATCGTCGGACTCAAGATGATTTCAGCTTGGAATGCAAACTTCAGGTGATGGTGTTTACATTTTTTTGCAGCCCTTGTTCTTCTAACTGGTAGAGATTCTGTATTTGGAAAGTGCTGTCTTACAAGTCTAGATATATTGTTGCAGTGTATCTTGTAAATGGTACAAACATCAAGCAAAAGTCAGTCATATTGATTGACTGAGATACAGCTTGGAATAGGGCCTTCTGGCCCTTTGAGCCACGCTGTGCAACAACCCCAGATTTTGCCCTAGCCTAATCACGGGGCAACTTATAATGCCCAATTAACCTACTAGCCTATCTTTTGACTGTGTGAAGAAACCTGTGCACTCGGAGAAAGCATTTACTCCCACAGAAGCAGCTTGTTCTGTGTAATCTTCCTCTGGCAGAATGTTTGCTGCCCTGGTTATGATCATTTGAGATCAATGATTGCCTTTTTTCACTGTCACGCTCAGTCAATTCATTAACAATAACGTGGACAGCACCAACAGCAGAGTGAGACATCTCGAAGCTTCAATTTAGTCAGGGCTCCTTGATGTCACACCAGATCAAATGTCACCTTAAAATCAAGGGCAGTTACTGCTTGACATCAAGGTAACATTTGGTGTAGACTGACAAGAGGCTTGCAGCTCTGGTTTTTGGCTGAGGTTTTCAGTAACCAGAGGAGAAAGAGTAGTTTCCCTTAGAGCAGAGGAAATAATGAAGAGTTCAGGTTAACTAATCTTTTTCCAATTGCTCTCAAGTACAAAGGACTTGGTAAAAGAGCTGGAGACACCAGGGGAAAAAAAAATTATGTTGTGTTATATGGGTTTCAGATTTGTAGTGTTGTAATTTCATAGGATGGTGGCTACAGATTCACTAGTAACCCTGCAAAGGAAATTTAAGGAATTTATTTAAGCAAAATGAGAGTATTATTAAGTAGTCAGGAATAGGCCAAAGAGTCTTGTACTGCATTGTATTATTTTCTGATTTTATCAAGAGTGCTGAGGATGGAGAGGTTGCCATCTGATGCTCATCACCAACAATGATGAGGTGGCCTCCAGAGAGGAGATGGAGGAGCTTAATGCCTGGTGCCAGACAAATAAACTCTTCTTTATTGTCAACAGGACAAACGGAGGTGGTTATTGAGTTTAGGAGAGCTCACACCACTCATACCCACATTTAGATTGGCAACATGGCAGCGGAAGCTGCAAGCAGTTTTAAATTCCTGTGAGAGCACATCACACGCAACCTCTCATGGTCCCAGAACACATCCAACACAGTCAAGTAAGCTCATCGACGCATCTACTTTTTGAGGAGTCTGAGGAGAGCTGGATTTCGCACATCTTTACTACCATTAGGATACATATGTTCATAATTCGGAGAAGCTACGTCACTGCTTGGTATGGAAACTGCACTGTGGTGGACAGGAAGGCTCTGCAGCAGTTAATCAAAATGTCTAACGCATCAGCTTACCCATCAACAAGGAGATATATATATATATATATATTAGGGAAAGGTACTGGAAAGGGCCAGTAAGAGCATGAAAGTCATGGACTGTTTGTCTTCCCATCCGGGAGGTGGCAATGTAGCATCTGTACCAGAGCCAACAGACCCAGAAACAGTTATCAAACAGTAAGACTGATCAAAGCCTCCACCCATGAACTTGCATCTCCATGCCCCAACCACCACTGCTTTATCATTTCCGGTCTGTCACCTTAATGTAATGACGTTTCTGTGCCTGGTGTCACTTTATGGATGTACAGTCAATCCATGTATATAAACTATCTAACTATCTTACAGCGTTTTTATATACTTGTATTTTTATTATTATTCTGTACATTTTTGTGTATATTTTTAGTGCTGCATCAGATCTGGATTAATTACTTTGTTGTCCTTTACACTTGGGAAAAGGAAATGACATTAAACAATTTTGAATCTTTATGCTTAGTTGACATCAATGGTTTTTAAGATGAAGGGATTAAGTTCATGATGGATAAAGGAATAGTTTTGCTCAGGGTATTTGAAGAGCATTATGAAAGGCTCGTTAGGCATGAAAGACATTTAGTTTGACTAGACTTATTTCTGCATTGTTAAATTCTGTCTAGTTGTATTTAAGTGTAAGTTGTTAATAAAGAGATACAACATTGCTAAAAGGCATGAAGTTTCCTCAGTTACACAGAGAACCTGGAGAAGATTATGAAGCAAATTAGTTCTGTTTTGCTATTCAATTCAGGTGAGCGCTCTTCTGCATTCCTGCATTTATCTCAATGATACTCTTAAGATTATAGAAGAACAATGTTGACAAGACTTATCTGTGACATATTGGTGTATCCTGTCAAAAATGTCTCTGAGAAAAAGACCCATTTGACAGCCTGCAAGCTTCTAATCATACTCCACTCTTGCTCAGTCCTATCTTGTGCGATTGAAGTCAGCGTTTACCCAACTCAAAACATTGTCCTCTTCCATAACTACCTCAAACTTGCAGAATTATATCACCTACCTAGCTTAATTTCCAAAGATAGATGCAATGCTGTTTTGTATCGAATAGCGTCCAGTACATAATATCTCAAAAGTTTTTCTTAGATGTATTGTATAAATTGCACTTTAGGTCCTTTGCAATTAAGGCAATCCCAGTCAATACTAAGAAAATTAAGTGTCCTCTTTACTCAGTATTGAAGAAACCAAAATTTTCAATTTGGAAAAGACCACAGAGAGGAGATTAACCCACATAAGTGGGTCCAGACCATGCAGGAGGCTGATTTTCCTTGTGGCTATGTTAATTGTGCTGTTGGTTGAGCTTTGTCTAGATCCAGACTGCACAGACTGTCTGTGGCCCTGCATCAAGAACAGCTGTGTACTTGATGCATGATTTTTAAAGACTTGAGTTCACTTTAAAATGTCTAAATAAATGAGCTTTAGTAGCCTTCAGTTGTGCTACTTTACCTTTGCATATGCATTTCCAGGAATTGAGCCCAAATCTTCTAAAATTTTAATCATTCAACCTTTCCAGAAGTTAGTAAGGAAAATAAAGGTTGATTTGAAATGGATGAAAATCAGTTGATAGCTGCAGCAAAATATTTTCATTGCAATGGTCAAGTAGCACCAGGAAGAATGATCCAAATTGTGGAGCATTGCTTTCACTTATTTGAATTGCATCATTTTCAGCAAAAGGGGTAAAATATTTTATTGAGATTTGTTTTCTTTCTTCTGCTCATCACTTTACCTTGTTGTACTCTGAGCTATGTTGTCAAATCTTGCTCTCCAGTGCTTGTTGGAACTTTGAAATCTTAGGTAACTTAATAGAGAAGAATGATTGTAATAAATGTAATGAATAAGTCTGTTGAAGCCATTCGGCACTGAGATGCAAGGCTTCAATGTCATTCTGGAAATATTGGCAGGGTTGGTGGTGTGGAAGAGTTTGATTCTGGAAAAATTGAACTGACATCAAACATGTGCAAATAGTGTCGTTTTACTTTGGTCTGTAGTTGAAGGAGTGCAAAGAAATGACAACATTTCACTTTACTCAGCCACTGCATGGAGGTTGTGCAATAGCAATTTTATTGTTTATGCATGAAAATTCAAGTTAAAACTAGTGCAATATAAACTAAAATAATAAACTAATAATATAAACTAAAATAATATAAACTAAAAATATATAACTAGTGCAATTTGTGTGTTGTGGTTTGAATTTCCAGCATCTGCAGATCTCCTCGTTTGCAATATAACTTAACATTTTAACCAGAGTTCTTCCATAATGAGTGCTAATTTCACAGCAATACATTTGTGGCTAATTTGACAAAGCTATATGAGAATTATGCTTGAGCAACACAGTTACAGCCAGAGGTTAGTCTCACCTTACCCTTGACTTCATTATGTAAACATCATGCTATAGTCATGCTTCAAAGCTTGCATTGGTTGCATTTACAGCCTGCAGGTTTTAACATGCATATCTTCACCTTTCAAACAGATCTATTTCTTTGCAAAGCATATGGTTAAATTTTGAATGATTTAATCAAGAATGAGGATGAAAACAGCATGTAATTCCTTTGAATTATATAGCAAAATAAAGCTGGCCCTGTATGACATTATTGAGTTGGTGATCAGGTTTCACAGGAAAGAACCTTATCTCAAGCAAAGTGATTAAGGGGTAAATTATTTTTTGAAGAGTAGGAATTGTATTTACAAATTGCCAAGCAGTCTATTCACAGAAAAATGCTGAAGGGTGTCAGCGTTTTGATTTTTTTTTGAGTATTATTGCCCAAACAAAACTGAGCATTTTTTGAACTTATGACACATGTAGGTTATGATATTTGGGTCACGTGATCTTTAATGAAATTTTTCATACAAATGTTCTTAATGACTGAGTTTCAAGCTGGTGTTTTGAGTTGTGTTGATGTTTCTTCAGCGGTTTGTGGTAACCATTTCGAATTCAAGTTATCGTTTCTTGAACTCCTGCAGGAGCTTTTGATTTCACTACAGCCAAAGCACGGAAGCTGGTGATCAGATCAACATTTGTTGAGCATTTCTGCCTGAGAATAATGTCAATCTTTGCCACTTCATTTCACTTTTTTCAAATCGGTTCCTATCCTGCACTTCATAGAAAACTGTACATGCTGGAATTCAGAAAGTACTTGAAATACTGAGCAGGTCAGGTAGTATTTGAGGCATGAGAAACAATAAATGCTTCAGGTCGGGAACTCCTCATCAGTTCTTTGTGGTGGTCTAAATTATCTGAAGATTGATTTGGAGCAGGCTATGCTTCCTTGAACATATTGAAAGTAAGAGATTTGCATTATTAGGACTAGACTTTACCAATACTGTTCGACAAGGGATCACATCCTGACATTTAATTTTTGTAATATATAATGACTGAAATATAGCAGACATACCAGGTTTGCAGACAACAGAGAAATTGGCAGTGTCGTGCTGAGGGCATTTTTTTCCCTATTTCAGCACGGAATAAATTTCTCAGCCTTGGGGTTGAGAAGTGGCAGATAGATTCTGGAGTACTGAATTTAAGGAAATTCAAAAAAGCAAGAGAATATGAATGGGAGAATATTGATAAATAGAGGAGCAGAGGGACCCTGGTGTATTTAAATACAGAAGGGTAGGGAGATGATTATATGATTTAAAGGATATGTTGGATAGTTTCTTTTATTAGCTCTGGCATAGAACATATTTGTTGGGAACTTCGAGTGGAATTGTATACAAGGCTTGAATACTTAGTTCTCATTACCACATGATTGAAAATATGTGATTATACTCGTGGTGTTGCTGAGGTCATCTGCTTGGATGCTGACAGAATTGGAAAATATTAGATTTGGCCAAAGTTTGGATAGTTTGCATTTGAGGGGAACATGAGGTTGAAGAGAGATATAAATTTTGAGTGATGCTTAGATTAAAATTGAGATCTATGTTCTCAGGGGTCAAAAATGATTGGAGTGTATGTGTGGGAGAGGATGAGGTGGTAGGATAATCAGTTAAAGGAGGGAAAGGGAGGATTCTTTTAATTACCCTCTGGAAGTCTGCCTGAAATAATGACTAAGGCCAGGTCCTTGCCAGTTTGTAGGGAAATAAAGCCACTTAGATGTGTAAAGGGACACACAGAAAATGCTGGAGGAACTTAACCGGTCAGGCAGCATCTATGGAAACATTTCTCAACAGCCTTTCAAATGAGGAAAGGTCTCAGTCCGAAACGTCAACTGTTTATTCATTACCAGAGATGCTGCCTGACCTGCTGAGTTCCTCCAGCATTTTGTGTGAGTTGCTCTGGATTTCCAGCATCTGCAGACTTCCTCGTGTTCAGATGTGTAAAAAAAACCTGTGATCTTCAGTGAAGTGCTGGTAAAGGGGATTAAGTTGGGCAGAATGAGTCAAATCTCTACCACTGGTGCAATTGTTTTACCTTAGGCCATTTCATTCAGAACAGAGGACTCCAGAGGTGTGGGGTGATGGGACAGATGCTGAGCCATTGTAGCGTCAAGCTGGAGAGGCTAGAAGATGGGTGCAATATCGAGTTGAGGTTTCAAAGGTACATTTAATGTCAGAGAAATGTATACAATAAACATCCTGAAATTATTTTTCTTTGCAACCATCCACGAAAACAGAGGAATTCCCTGAAGAATGAACAGAAACATAGAAGCATAGAAAATAGGTGCAGGAGTAGGCCATTCGGCCCTTTGAGCCTGCACCGCCATTCAGTATGATCATGGCTGATCATCCAACTCAGAACCCTGTACCTGCTTTCTCTCCATACCCCCCATCCCTTTAGCCACAAGGGCCATATCTAACTTCCTCTTAAATATAGCCAGTGAACCGGCCTCAACTGTTTACTGTGGCAGAGAATTCCACAGATTCACCACTCTCTGTGTGAAGAAGTTTTTCCTCATCTCGATCCTAAAAGGCTTCCCCCTTTATTCTTAAACTGTGACCCCTTGTTCTGGACTTCCCCAACATCGGAAACCTGCATCTAGCCTGTCCAATCCCTTTAGAATTTTATACATTTCAGTAAGATCCCCCCTCAATCTTCTAAATTTCAGTGAGTATAAGCCTAGTCGATCCAGTCTTTCTTCATATGAAAGTCCTGTCATCCCAGGAATCAATCTGGTGAACCTTCTCTGTACTCCCACTATGGCAAGAATGTCTTTCCTCAGATTAGGGGACCGAAACTGCACACAATATTCTAGGTGCAGTCTCACCAAGACTTTGTTCTACAGTTAAATGACAGTTAAATATTGGAACCCCAAAGCACCCCCCCCCCACACACATAAGCAGCAGCAAAGCAACGATCCCCCCACCAGCAAAAAATCATCGGCATCCTCCACTGAGCACTCAAGTGTGCAGCAAAGCATCAATAAAGACACAGACTTGCAGTACCCCAAAGGCTACTCGTTCACCCAGTAATTCAACATACCACAGGCGCGTGCTCTCTCCCTCTCCCTCTCTCCCTCTCTTTCTCTCTCCCTCTCTCCCTCTCCCTCCCTTCCTCCAATAAGGGAGAAAGAAGTGTCTCCATTTTACATCAAGAGGGGAGATGTAACAAACAACTCGCTGATTTACGATGTTAAAAGCGTTGCTTTTTCCGAGCTCTATGCCCAAGGACCTCACATCTCTAGGCAAGCAGTCAGCTTGCTGCTTTCGATCTTCCCTGTCCCATGACACACTGATTTCCTGCAGAGGCGTTGACCTTGAATCTGGCCATGAAACTCCAAAGGCACGCTAATCTTCTAGGTGTCCTTGTTGTATTAAATAATGGCCAGTCGTAAGACCCCCAGGAGTGGGTCCCATTCCTGCAAAGAACCGAAGGCAGTGTGTACCTCCAAGTCAGGGTCTTCAAAAAAAATTTCTGAACGGGAAAAATAGAGCTATTAAAGATAGAAATAAAGCTATTTCTGAAGATACAAACAAAGGAGTCGCCATCAGGCGCCAATGTCTCCTAAGCTCCTCCCCATTTCTGCACATGGAAATGTGAAGCTTTGGAAGATTGTGGATGCTGAATCACTGGGCATTTTAAATTATGTTTGACAGATGTTTTCGTTTGAAACATCCATCAAACACAACCTTAAAAATGTGAAGGGTTCAGCAGGAATGTGGATTTGGGACTCGATCCACATAATACTGAAGATTTCGTAGTATACTACTTTTCAGTTTGATGTTGAACAGCAAAATGTGGGCTCTTTCACCTGGAGGCACCAGATTAAATGATTGAGTAGTATGTGAAAAATCTTGTGCAGCCATCTTAGATGGCATTTCACACTTGAGTGTAAGGTGTATCAAATTTGACAAATAAGTTTGAAATCAACTCTGGTATATTGGCAAAAGGAGCTTAAGATGGAGAATGATTAGGAAAGTATTGACATATCTTAAATTACAATATTGGCTCAACTGATAATACTTCAACAGAGTCCAAAAGAATTTATAAGTTGCGCTTCAAGATTAAAATGTTGTCTTATTCCTTTGTTGCAGTAGATTTGGCTTTTCTTGATGTTTTTCTCTGTCCCCTGTACCCCTGAATCAAGTATACTTGTGCTCTTCTGAGTGTCTTTGTGCTTTCTTGATTTTACTCCTTCCATCAGTTCTGAGACTACCATATCCAATTGGACCAAAGAGCTGGAATCCACTGCCAAAGCCCCTTATGTTTGAACATTATGATCAAGCTATATAGAATATAATATAATATGGAAAATGTGACCAAGTTAAATTTTGTTCTGTAATTCTCCTTTGAAGTATTATTGGATATGTAAGGACCCCATTGCTTTGTTGTTTCACGAGTAAAGAAGGCAAAATATTCTCAAACAGGAAGTCTATTCTTGGGTACTCTGAATATTAGGTTGAAGAGAGTATTAAATATACCACAGATAGCGTGCGGAATCCATGCAGAAGGAGAGAAGATTGGAAGGGGAAACCCATGATTCTGAGAAGTTGCATGAACAGGAACTTCAGACTGAGCTTTCATGGAACCAGTGTGGGCAATTGGCACAGTGATACATAAGCAATTTTTGGTGTATACTGTAGAGTAGCTGATCTTTAGGCACCAGCAAAATGCTAATGATTCAGATGTAGTTTTTCCACTATCATTTGAGCTGATATGGGTCAGAGAGGGGGTGACAGCACTGAGCTCGAAGTGTCCCAATGAGCCAAATGTGTTTTAAAGCTCAGTTTGGGTTATTGTCAAGGTTGCAACCAATTTGCCTTTGACTTGAGGCTGTTAATTGGAAGGGACGTAGAACTGATGTGGGAGGAATGGGGTTTAAATGAGCATTGAGTTGAGCAATTGTTTAACTGATGAAAATGTGTCTGAGTAGATTTTAGTTGAGCAGGCTACAAACTCTTCTAGTGAAGGGTGTTTGGATTGAAAGAAGAGCTGAAGATGAGTCTATAATTTTAAGTTGTCTTTAGCTAAGTGACCATGGAGTTGCATGTACAAAAGAGTGTTTGGGTGGCAGTGAGAAAAACTATTGGAAGTGATTGCCCACAGTGCTTCCAAGAGAAGCCTGGAACCAGCTGAGTCTTGAGGTAGTTGCAGTAAGTGTTACTTTAAAGCAGGGACCTTGTTTGCTCATTTTCGCTTCACTCTGAGCTGAGGTGAATTGAGGGCATTTACGAACACGTTATTGTTGAATATCCACTAAGGTACAGTTTCACAACAGTGGGCTAACCAGTGGTATTCCCACTGTTAGCAGATAGATTGCTGTTCCTGTTGATACAGAGGTGTAGTTAAAATCCAGTGGCAGTCCTGTTCATATTCAGTGGTTCTAACTGTTCTTTTAACATGGATGTAAACTGGTTGATCAAAACTACTTTGTGGTTGAAACAAGTGAATGTTAAATATCCGTGATGGGGGATGGGATAGGAAGTTTAAGAACTGTACCTTTTTAAGAGTAAAATATAATAATGCGACAGATTCAGAAACTGAAATTGCATTAACTTTGGATAACAAAGTTCATTTTTAAAAGCATTTTAAAGAGAGGCCATTTGACCCAAAGAATATTTGCTGGCTCATAGAGTATTCACATCAGTTACATTTTCCCCCTTCATTTACCTGCAACATACTTTCACCTACCCATTAAATATTTCTGGATTCTCCTGCTGCCATCTTATATTAGGGGTAATTTATAGGAAACAGTTAACTCATCCCCTTGGTATCACTGATATCTCTAACCTCCTTTGGGATGTAGCAGAAATCGAGAGCATTCAGAGGAAATCCAGGTTATTACAGGGAGAATGTACAAGTTCTATACCCACATCCCTGTCAGAATCAGTATCACTGTTTTATATGATGTGTAATTCATTGTTTTATGGCAGGAATCCAGTGCAAAAACGTAAAATTGTTCGAAAAGAAAATTTCTATAACACCATGCAATAACAATTACAAGAGTGGCCACTTTTTTATGTATAACTTTATACCTGCTTATTAATGCTAATATCTAATTAGCTAATCATGGCGGCTACTCAATGCATAAATGCATGCAGGTATAGTCAAGAAGTGTGTGTGTGTGTGTGTGTATGAAACAAGCAAAGTTTTATCTTGAAGTATGAAGTTTTCATATTTCATATGAATTGGAAATTGAGCAACAATGTGCCTGGATTATTATTCAGGATCTTGCAAAAAATTGATACATAATTGTTTCTGTCATTAGATATATCACTCTCTGATGTTTTGGTTGGTTTAGCTATGTCAGTCTCTGATAAATATATAGCTTGTCATGGTCTATTACTTCAATTTATTAATGTCATTCTAGTATATTGTGAGTTTGCCTGATCTTGTTTCTGGGGATGGCTTGATGTTGAGCTTCAAGGAGGTACAACAGTTAATTACAGGAGACGCAGTTACTGCAGGCATTGGAATCTGGAGCTAAAATTAAACTGCTGGAAGAACTCAGGAGGTACAGTACTATTTGTACAGGCAAGGGGATGGTTGATATTTTGGGTCAAAGTGCTGCATTAGGACTGAGATATTGAAATAAGAGGGATTAGTGACATAGCTGGTGGAAATGTATGAAAGGGGAAAAAACTGTTACACAGCAGGAGTGTGGGGGACAGGCTGGTAGGTGAGGGGTGGAACCAGATCAAGAAGAACCATTAGTTTACCCGTTGTCTCTTCCTTTGTTCACCTTATCTACCCATTCCCCCCCTCCATAATTACTTAGACATCACTGTCCCCATCTGCTTCCATTTGCCCTCCATCCCCCCCTCAAAGGTTCCACCTTTCATCAACCAGCCTCTACCTCTCACATATCCATACTGACTATCTTCAGTCGCAAAAAGTGAGCCACCCCTTTGTCTCCATGGATAGTGCTGGATCTGCAGAGTTCTTCCCACTGAAATCTGACAGTTAATCGGTTAACAGCAAAGTGACAAGGGAAATATAACAATGTTACCAAGACATATTCATGTAATCTACTGTTGTTGGGGGAGAAACAACCCATCAACTCAGAAATGGCAAGTTTCCTTATCTGTTGTTAGTTCAACTTTGAATTCAGATGCAGTAAAGTAAGCAGATGTTTACAAGAGATCTGATATATTGTAGCCAAGACTGAGTTTTGTCCAACTCACAACAACTTCGTCTGATTACTTTTACGATACTTATATTGCATAATTGCAATAACCTTATTGCATGAATTGTTTTGTTTTAATACTAAAGATTAAAGGTTAGCTTTATATGTTGTATATTTCGAAATATCAAAACATCCAGTGATGTGTGTCATTTATGTCAATGACAGTCACAGTTGAAGGAAATGCTGGGGGCAACCGGCAAGTGTTGTCATGCTGCTGATGCCAACAAAGCATGCTCATAAATTACTATTCCATATGTCTTTAGAATGTGGGAGGAAACCAGATCACTTGGAGGAAACTCACGTGGTTATGGGGAGAACATACAGACTTCTTATTGACAGCAGCGGGAGTTATTTTGAAACTGAAGAAAAATAATGATTCATGTTGGTTGCCCAGTGAAGTCCTTTCAGATAATATTGAAGATGTGATGCCATTTTCTGTGCATTTATTATTCATGCACTCTTGTCAAATGCTTAGTGAATATTGTCATCCACCTCACTTACTTTGGTAGCAAATATGGATGCTCCACGTCCTTATGCATCATTGATAATGGTGGTGTGGACTCAATGAAACAGAATTATTAACAAGATACTGTAGTTGTAATCATAGTTAAAATTGTATTCAACTGCCCACTTAAAAGGTAATGTAATGGAGTTAATTATGACAAATTATGGTGACAGAGTTGTTAAATCTGCTGTGATGTGCTTAAACCATGAATTGGTAATCATCGTATGAGAAGTCTGGTTATCACATTCAATAGTGTCTAAACATCACCTACAGGTTCCAATGATCTGACAAGAGCTCTGAGCATCAGTACTTCCTGGTCAATGATGAGGGGCAGACTCTAAGGTATTAAAATTTGCTGATGACTCAACATTAGTCAGAAAGGCCTGTTATGATTTGGAGTATTTAGACTCTGTGACATAAAAGTCTTGGCAGTTGGAGTTTAAAGAGTGCAAGTATGAGTTTGTACACTTGAATAAGAAGAATCTAAAGTCAAAGTTTTACTTAAGTTGAAAGATGGTGAGGGATATAGACATATTTGTGCATAGCACAAATCACAGTAGATGACCAAACGTGCTACGAACAGTCAGGAAGGCAAATGCCATCTCGATGGCACTTTTCTGTCAAAAAGAAAAAAATGCTCTCTGTGGTTGTATTAGGTATTGGTGAAATTACAATGAGTACTAGCTACAATTTTGATCCAATTACTTCAAAAAGCATAAGCTGGCATTTGAGGCACTCCAAAAGAGATACACTAGGCTTATTAGTGGGAAGAGACTGTTGTCCTTTTACTGTTGCTGTATTCCATGGTGTTTGGGAAAATGTGTTGTGATTTGACTGAAACATTTCAGATCCTTGGGAGGCAGGATAGATGTAGAGACATTACCACCAGTGGGACAATGCCAAATTGGGGGTGGTGGGGGGGGGGAATATATTTATAGATTTAAAATGGGTGCATTTCCGGTGTACTCCTAACTGGTTTACTCTTAACTGAAACATAGTGGAGAAGAAATCATTGGAGGAATTTAAAGAGGAGGAGGCTGAATTTAAAGAAAAGATGAAGTAATTGAGGAACTAGCGTGGAAGATGAGATCTGGGAAAGATCAACCAAGATCATATCATATTACAGAACAGCTTGAAGGATAGCCAACACCTGCTGGGATTTGAATATGTTTTTTTGTTGAACATTTTATGATAAAGAATTGGGTGAACCTAATTGAATGTACTTCCTGGTTCTTTTCTGTGAACATTCCCCATCTTTAAATTGCTTCCTCTTCTGAGTTAATAAGTATCAGAAATAGTAGGTTAATTGGTCATTGTAAATTGTCCCGTGGTTTAATTGTCCAGCAAGGGTTAAATCAGTGGGTTGCTAGGCAGCATACCTTGCAGGGTGATAAGGGCCTGTTCTGTGCTATATCACTAAGAAAATAAAAAGCCATGTTCCTTACTGGAAACTACTGTATATTTATCAAGGGAAAGGACTGGAAGAACCATGAGTTCATGGAGAATAAAATGGATAATTTAGAGCACATCACTATAAAGGCAGAGGAGATAATGTTGTAAATGTTGATAAATCCTCAGGGCTGGATGAGATGTATTCTATGATGCTGTGTAAAACCAGGGATATCTGGGGCACCGTTAAAGGTGCATGTGAGGTGCCAGAAGGCTAGAGGAAAGCTAACATTGTTCGTTCATTTTAGAAAGGCAGAAAGGATAAAACAAGTAAGCTACAGGCAGGCAAGCCTTTGATCAGTGACAGGACAACCATTGGAGAAATTTTTACACTGTATTAGGAAGAAGAAAGTTGGCTTGCTCATTTGATGACAGTATAAGAGATTGTGGAAACTGGAGTCTGGAGCAACACAAAGTGCTGGAGGAACTCAGCAGGTCAGGCAGTATCCATGGAGGGAAATGGACAGCCCAGTTTTGGGTTGAGATGGGAAGAAAGTCTGGTCTGAGTCTGGTAAGAAAGAGAGGAGATAACATAAAAAGGTGGAGGAATAACCAGGCAAAGTGGGGGGGGGGGGGAGGGCTGATAGGGAGATGAAGGAGGGGAAAGAGTTGGAATGAGGTCAGGATCTGAAAAGTGACAGAGTGACGAAGGTGTTGGACTCTGACAGGAAGGGGCAGTGGAGCATTTGATTGAATTTAATGAGGGGAAAGTTTTGAAGATAGATATACCATGCCTGTATAAACTTCAGTAAGGCATTTGACAAACTACTGTGTTGTCAGCTGATTGGTTTAAAGCACATACATTGCTGGCTAATTGGATCCAAACTTGGTAGTCTGATGCAGACTATCGAGGTACTGGAATGCTTTACTGACTGGAAATCTGTGACTTCTGGTATCCCTCGTGGATCAGTGCTGGGAGTCTTGTTGTGTTTGACTTAAATTTGAGTTATGATGAGTACATTTGCCAATGGTGTGCTGGTGGACACATGGTGATATTGTGGTATGTAAGGAAAGAAGTCTCAAGCTACAGCAGACTGGAGATCAGGTGGAATGATTGTAGGGCATGGCAAAAGAAATTTAATCCTGACAAGTGTGTGGTGAGGTCATATGGGGCTGGGACTTGCACAGTAAATGCTTGAGTGGTGTGTAATCCTTATGATCAGAGGCCTCTTATGAAAGATAGGCCAGGCTTGTTTTCCCTGGAACAAATGAAGCCCTATGGGTATCTTGATAAAGATGTATAAAATTATAAGAGATATAGGCCATCAAAATGTTAACCACAAGGGAGAGAAATAAAAAAAAAGGACACAATTTAACTTGAGAGGAAGGAATGTGAGGGCAAAGTATTTTCACACAGAGTGTTTAATATCTGTAACACCCTATTAGAGAAGGTGGTCAAGTTAGATGTGATGTACAATTCCATGGCTCAAAGATAAGTTTTAATTGGATGGATAGATGGCTGGTTCTTTGCTTGTGAAGATCAGGAGGGAAGAAGAGTCCTCAGGAGTGACGTATGATCGTTGGTAACTGTAGAGGCCAATTCTGGATCCGCAGACTCTGGAGCAGTAGGGACACGGGAACAGCTGGGATGTGGACACTTGGTTAGGGGGACCCTTCTTGCGTTTCCTCTTCCCTTCAGCAGCCACTCTTCTGGATTCCTCAAACTCATTGGCTGCTCCATGGATCAGGGTTCTCCACCAGTCTCTGTCACAAGCCAGCTGCTGCCATGTTTCGATCTCGATATTTGTCTTGAGACAGCCGCTGCTTAAGTTGGTCTTTGTACTTGCGCAGGGCACCATGATCTCTCTCTTGCCCTGAGAGAGTTGTCCGTAGAGTACTGCTTTCAGTAACCTCAGGTTGTCCGTGTGAGACACGTGACTGACCTGAGCAGCAAGGTGGCTTCAATGCTCAGAAGTTGATCCTTCTCCAGGAGACACGATCCTGCCATATGATACCCGTGATGGAGGCAGCATATGAAACCCTGCACACCCAGATTTTTGTGGGCAGACGCAAAAGATTTAATTAAGATATCAGGATATATCATATTAGATTGCAGTACTAGCCACATAGTGAGATCCGTTTAGTGTGGTTTCTTGCTTTTCTTTCTTTTGGGATATCGTAAGTAAAAGCGTTCAGCAATTCTTCATGTGAGCAAAACCCACATGACAGGCAATGATTTCTGTGCAGTCAATTACCATTAAAATGCATTATTTATTAGACCTTTTTGAAAAGTACTTGAATGCCACTGTCTGCTATTATCCTCATGATAATGATTTATGATGAGCAGTATTTGGTTTTGGTCTTCTGAATTATCTCTGCGGATGGCTTTCAATCATCCAAGTTTAAAAAAACATCACTTGCAATTGCAGATTAGTATAGAGATGTTAATTTAAGTCTTCTTTATATTAAGTGAATTTGTATGATGATATCTGTGTTAACTAGTATGTAGTTATATGCAAACACCACTTTTGATAGTTTTTCAAACAGTCATATCTGTGGGTTTGCTTCTTAAGGAGGTGATTGAAGAACTGAAAATTTAATTTTCTTGAAGGGTCTTTCTGAAGGTGAGAATCTATCCTTTATTCTACCCATCTGCAAGCGTGCTACTTTTGGTTGTGAGTGGAAAATGTGCTGGGCTTGTACTGGATTTCTCCATTTACTGTGATAAGGATCACAGGTTTTGAATTTTTTTCCCCTTTATTTTGAAATTGTTAAGTGTATTGCAAAATGTGTTATCAGTATCATACACCTGGTTATCAAAACAACAGGAATACAGGTGCTTGGCTTACTTGGCAGCTTCCCGACTTTTGTGTAAGCAATTGCATGTTTAGCACTTGGAAATATTTGAGCTGATAAATCAGATGATCACTGAAAAGTAATTTCAAAGGTTAATGAGAAGAAAAAAAAAACAGATGACAACTTGGCAGAATACGTCCATTCATTCTACTATGAACTTCTAGTTGTCTACCACTCGAATTTTCTGTCCCACTTCAAATCCAATTCCTCATTACTCCAGACTGCAATGAAGCTCAAGAGGAGCATTTTACCTTCTGTCTGGGCAAGGTGCTCCTTTGGGAGTTCATATGCAATTTACTAATGTTGAGTACCACCTCAGCTTTCCCTCATTCTACAAGTGTAGCTATAGAATTCTCTTTCAGCCTGTTCCATTTTCTTCTGTTTCTGTCTTTTTTTTGTTACTTTGACTTCAGCACTTGCTCTCCACCTCCAGCTCTGCAGCTTGAAGCATACTGGTTTCTGGGTTATGAATGACCTCACGTATAGGAATCTGATTTCACAAGCATTATCCCACAAGTTTTTAAAGCATTTTTCAAATAAAGTATGATAAAACATTTCCTGATGTTTATTAATGACTAGATGCAATATATATTTCATCAGTTTATTTCTAGGTAATGTTGGACTGAAATTTCCATGAAATGAAAGAACTTTAGCAAGTGTAGAGAAAGCAGTATGATATGGGTTGCTGTCAAAAACAGATGTTTGAGATATGGGAAAAAGCTGGCTTGTGGATGGTTCTCATGAACAGAACCATTCTGCAACCTGTAAACTGTCTGTACTTGTTTTCTTGTAATTCCAGTTCTTAAGAGGTCTTCAACTGCCACATCTACTCTGTTGATTATGAACTATTTTACTATTTTATCAACACCCAAGAACTTAATTAATTAGCTAGTAAAAATGTTAAATACAAACAAGTGGGAGGATTTGTGGACAACCATTTCATTGCTATGTGTAATGTATTCAAAACCTTGCTATTTAGTCTCTGCATATAGGTTTCACTGTACTATTATTCCATCAGTGAGGTGGGAAATGGCATGAAGGGATGATTAACACTGCCAGGCATTGGGTCAAAGTTTGGATACAACATCGGGTTCTTGATAATGAATTCTACTTCATCACTACTTCCATATCTGCTTCAAGTTGTGTATAATGTGGGCAAGCACAATAAAAACTCAACGCACAGGCACCTGCAAATTTTTTAGGGTTGTGCGAACCATCTTGCAAGGTTTTTCTTTGTCTCAGTAGCTTGGCATACTGACCACTACCTTGCTGAGACCCAGTGCCAAATCTCAGATTCCTCCCCTTGAACAGGGACCCGCTAAGGAACACCAGGCCATTGTCTCCCACACCATCAACAGCCTTATTGACTCCGGGGGTCATCCATCCACTGCCACCAGCCTCATAGTTTCTGCACCCCGCACCTCCCATTTCTATCTCCTGTCCAAGATCCACAAACTTGCTGTCCAGGTAGACCCATTATTTCAGCTTGTTCCTGCCCTACTGACCTCATATTGGTTTACCTTAAGTCTGTATTATCCCCCCAGTTCAGTCCCTTCCCACCTACATCTGTGACACCTCACATGCTCTTGACCTTTTCTAGGATTTCAAGTGACCTGGCCCCCATCATCTCTCTTTTACTGTGGATGTCCAGTCCCTATACACCTCCATCTCCCACCAGGAAGACCTCAAAGCTCAACTATTTTTTCTGGACACCAAACCTAACCAGTTCCCCTTCACTACCACTCTCCTCAGCCTAACGGAACTCATCCTTGCTCTCAATAATTTCTCCTTCAGCTTTTATCACTTCCTTCAAACAAAAGGGGTAGCCATGGGCACTTGCATGAGTCCCAGCTATGCCTGCTTGTTTATGAGCTATGTGGAACAGTCTTGTGTTCCAAGCGTACACTGGTGGCCATCCTGCACTTTTCCTACGTTACATTGCAGACTGCTTTGGTGCTGCTTCCTGCACCCATGCTGAACTCATTGACTTCATTCTCTTTGCCTCCCTGTTCTCAAATTCACCTGGTCCATTTCTGACACCTTCCTTCTGGTTCTTGATCTCATTGTCTCTATCTCTGGAGTCAACTTATCCACCGATGTCTTTAACAAACCCACAAACTCACAGCCACCTGGACTACACCTCATCCCATCCTACTACATGTAAAAACGCCTTCCCCTTTTCTCAATTCCTCCGTCTCTGCTGCATCTATTCTTTGGAAGAGGCTTTTTATTATAGAATGAAGGATATGACCTCCTTTTTCAAAGAAGAGAGTTACCCTTCCTCCACCATCACTGCTGCTCTCAATCACCTCTCTTCCATTTCACACACATCTGCTGTTACCCCATCCTTCTACCACCCCACCAGCCTCTGCATCCAGCACATAATTCTCGGAAACTTCTGTTACTTCCAACGGGATCCCACCACCAAGCACATTCTCCACTCCCCCCCCCCCACCACTTTCTGCTTTTTGTAGGGATCTATGTGACTCCCTTGTCCATTTATCCCTCTCCATTGATCTCCCTCCTGGCACTTGCCCTTGCAAGCAGAACAAGTGCTACGCCTCCACCCACACTACCATTCAAAGCCCTAAACAAATCCTTCAAGGTGAGGTGACACCTCACCTGTGAGTCTGTGTTCAGTGCTCTTGGTGTGGCCTCCTGTACACCTATGAGACCTGATGTAGATTGGGAGTCTGCTTTGCCAAGCACCTATGCTCCGTCCGCCAGGTCAGGCAGGATCTCCCAGTGTCCACCCATTTCAATTCCAATTCCACTTCCCATTCCCCTTCTGATATGTTCATCCTTGGCCTCCTCTACTGTCGTGATGAGGCCATATTGAGGTTGGAGGAACAACACCTGAAATTCTGTTTGGGTACCCTCCAACCTGATGGCATGAACATCAATTTCTCAAACTTCTGGTAATGCCCCCCCCCCCCCACCAATTTCCATTTCACATCCCCTTTTCCCTCCCTCACCTCCTTGCTTGTCTATCGCCTCCCTCTGGTGCTCCTTCTCCCATTTTTCTTTCTTCCACGGCCTTCTGTCTCTTTCACTAATCAACGTCCCAGCTGTTTAATTCATCCCTCCCCCTCCAGGTTTGGCACGAATGTTGAATTCTCCAACTTCCGGTAATTCCCTCCCCCTCCCTTCCCCCATTCCAATCTCACTCTGCCTCCTCCTCCAACTGCCTATCACCTCCCTCATGGTTCTGCCTCTTTCTACTACCCATAGTGCTTTCCTTATACATTCCTTCTTCACCTTTCCTGCCTATCCCCTCCCTGCTTCCCCTCCCCCACCCCTTGATCCTTCCTCTTATTGGTTTTTCACCTGGCACCTACCAGCCTTCTCTTCCCACCCTCCCCCCACCTTCTTTATAGGGCCCCTGTCCCCTCCCTCTTCAGTCCTGAAGAAGGGTCTCGGCCCAAAATGTTGACTGCTCATTTCCATGGATGCTGCCCGACCTGCTGAGTTCCTCCAGCGTGTTGTGCGTGTTGCTTTGACCCCAGCATCTGCAGAGTATTTTGTGTTCACCTTTCACATTGTGGCTCTCTTTCTCCCCCTCCTCACCTTTCAAATCTACTCCTCAGCTTCTTTTCTCCAGTCCTGCCGAAGGGTTTTGGCCCGAAATGTCGACTGTATTTTTTTCCTTAGATGCTGACTGGCTTGCTGAGTTGCCCCAGCATTTTGTGAATGTTGCAAGGTTTTTCTTTAACTGAGATCAGAGTGAAAATTTGCATTAAACTTGAATGGTCATTATTAGGCCTCTGGAAGTGTTGTGGCATGTGGCTCTAGAACAGAATGTCATGTATCTGAAGTGATGGTTGATGTTAGTTTTTACAGGAAGCCGAAAAGAAAACAACTATTTCATGGTTTGTGGTGTGTGCAATGTTTCCATTTGATCAATTGAACATTAACAGGAAGTATTTTGTTACATGCCTTCATGCAAATTGAATTCTGTTCCATTATTTAAGTGTACTACTACTGAATCTAATTAACAAAAGAGAGAAAGTTCTTGGGAAACCGAAATATCTGAAGGTAGATAAGTCACCTTGTCAACCTGAAATTATTAACCTGCTCAGTTGAGGAAAAACGCCAGAGACACGAAATTACCTCTGAAACGGTTTTTATTCAGAGGGGAGTTCACAGCCCCACACACAGGTAGCCAACTCCCAATTTGTCGGCTTACAAAAGTCATACTTATACCCAAAAGCAGGGTACTACATTCACAGATATGGTTACCGATTCAGATTCATCGATTGATTGGCTATTGCATAGCTAAGCACACGAAATACTCAGAATAAACATAGACGTAAACCTAATACTTGGAAGAGGTATAGCTCAAAATACTTTGCTGAACACATTGTCTTGTGGTCGCACATTCCCTTTTCTTTGTGGTCTCCACATCTGGCCTGGCACCTTATTTTAGCTACCTCTCCTTACTTCCCCAATGACATGCCTCTCTCTTGTCCTGTCTACATATTTTGCTACACTTACCCCTCGCCCACCCCCCTCTACACATACCCCTTACCCTCTTCACATCCTCAACCTGGACCAGATGGTGCACACGCCAGAGTTTTGAAAGAGGTGGTTGAAGAGATTGTGGAGGCATTAGTACTGATCTTTCAAGAATCACAAAATTTTGAATGGTTCTGGAAGACTGGAAGATTGCAAATGTCACTCCAGTCATCAAAATGGGCGAGAAGCAGAAGGCTAATTAGTCTGGAAGATGCTGGAGTCAAACATTAGTGATGCAGTAATGGGGTACTTGGAGGGACATGATGAAATAGGCTGTGTCTGCATGCTCTCCTCAAGGGAAAATCTTGTCTGCCAGATCTATTGGAATTCTTTGAAGAAATAACAAGCAGGATAGACAAAGGAGAATCAGTGGATATTTGGATTATCAGAAGGCCCTTGATGAAATGCCACACATGAGGCTGCTTAATAACCTATGAGTCCATGGTATTACTAGAAAGATTCTCGCATGGATAAAGCAGTAGCTGATTGACAGGAGGCAGAGTGGGAATAAAGTGAGTCCTTTCTGACTGGCTGCTAGTGGCTAGTGGTGCTCCACCGAGGTCTGTGTGGGGACTAATACTTTTTACATTATATGTCAAGATAGCTTTGTTGTAAATTTTGCAGATGATATGAGGAAAGGTGGAGGGGCTGTTGGTTTTGAGGAAATAGTGAGGCTACAGAAGGACTTAGGCAGATTGGGAGAATGGACAAAGAAGTGATTGATGGAATAGAGTGTCGGGAAGTTTATGATCATGCAATTTGTCAGAAGAAATGAAAGGTTTGACTATTTTCTAAATGGATAGAAAATTCAAAAATCTGATGTGCAAAGGGACTTGGGACCATGTGCTGGATTCCCTGAAGGTTAATTTGCTGGTTGAGC
This sequence comes from Hypanus sabinus, assembly GCF_030144855.1. Lineage (NCBI taxonomy): Eukaryota > Metazoa > Chordata > Chondrichthyes > Myliobatiformes > Dasyatidae > Hypanus > Hypanus sabinus. The sequence goes on from NC_082711.1 coordinate 38,376,487, forward strand.
CTGTGGTGAGGAAGGGAAATGCAATGTTATCATTCATTTCAAGAGGACTTGAATATAAACGCCAGGACGTAATGTTGAGATTTTAAAAAGCCCTGGTGAGGCCTCACTTAGAATATTGAGCAATTTTGGGCCCCTTATCTTTGAAAGGATATGCTGAAACTGGAGAGGGTTCAAAGGAAGTTCACAAAAATGATTCCAGGATTGAATGGCTTGTATATGAAGAGCGTTTGATGGCTTTGGCCTGTATTTGCTGGAATTCAGAAGACTGAGCGGTGACCTCATTGAAACCTATTGAACGGTGAAAGGCCTTAATCAAGTGGATGTAGAGAGGATGTTTCCTCTAGTGGGAGAGTCTAAGACCAGAGGACACAGCCTCAGAATAGAAGGACGAATGGAGATAATGTAGAATGGAGATAAGGAGGAATGTCTTCAGCCAGTGGTGAATCTGTGGAATTATTTTCTTTTTGCTGCAGCCAGCTGTAGAAGCCAAGTTCTTGTGTATATTTAAGCAGAGGTCGATAGATTTTTGCCGGGTCAGGGCATGAAGGGATATAGAGAAAAGGCAGCAGATGAGTGCTGAGAGGAATATTGTATTATCCATGATCAAATGGCAGAGCAGACGAGATGGGCCAAATGGCCTCATTCTGATCCTGTATTTTGTGGTCTGATGGTCAAAAACCATTGCAACCAGCATGCTGGAGAATAGAAGATCACAATTAAATTTAAAACAATCTCCAATTGATTTAACTCCATTCAGAAATGAATGTGTAAGAATGAGGAGGTAATGGATAGGAGCTCCAGGGTAGTTGCCATTCCTAAGTTGCAGGAGGCAGGTATCTGGGTAGCAGCAGAAGGAAAGGGAATAGGCAGTCAGGGCAGAGGACCCTCTGGCCATTCTCCTTGATAATAACTATACTGTTTTCGATACTGTTGGAGGGGTGGGGGGGGGGGGCGATCTACCAGGGCAAAACCACAACGGACAGGTATCTGGCTCTGTGGCTCAGTAGGAAAGGGGGGCAGAAAAGGTGAACTATAGTGAGAGGGGATCTGTCAGTTTGGGAAACAGGAGGTTCTGTGGATGAGAACGAGATTCACACATAGTTTGTTACCTCAGATCGAGTCCACAGCATCCTTAGGAATGTGAGCAACCAGAGGTTGTGGTCCACGTCGGTATCAATGACATGGGTAGAATAGATAACAATGTCCTGCAAAGTGAGTTCAAGGAGTTAGGCGCTAAGTTGAAGATAGGATCTAGAGGGTTGTGATGTCAGGTTTGCTACCCATGCCACGTGCCATTGAGGCCAGTAAGGTTAAGATTATACAGGTCAACAAAATTTGCAAAGGGAACAAATAGGTATTTCTGGAACTGCAAACCAGAATACTGGATGGCATGCTGTTTCCCTCATGTTAGATCAAAGGATATCTTGGAGCAGCGGTGGTTAGGGTGAGCTGCCAGTTGTCGTTTTTCATATTGGTGCAAATGATTTAGGTTTAAGAAAAGGGATGAGTTCCTACAAATTGAATGTGAAGGGTTAAAAGGGAAAATAAAAGTTAATACCTGAAGTGGCTATCTCAGGATCACTGCTTGTAGAAATGGAATATTCTGAGACATTTGCAACGGGAGAAAATAAAACTACTAGCATAGATCGTAAAGGCTGAATGGCAGCATGTAGCTTCATAAGTATACAGCTCAGGGTCCCGTGCATCCAGGTGCCTTTTGTAGCAAATCTGTAATAGGGGCCATTCTTATATTTGTTGCCTCACCTGAACTCAAATTAGGTTCAAACTATTAAGATACAGATTTCCAGTGTGCTGAGAGTATCAGGTAACAATTTCTTAGACAATTTACCAGGCCTGTCGGATGCATGTTTAAATTAGCCCATGTCTATTAATTGTTGTCTGTATTTCAGTCAGTAATAGCTTCCCTACAATTTGGCCCAATAACAACATAAAGCTTGTTTTCCCATGGATTTCTGGTGCTGTTCATAGTTTGCAGTCATATAACAAAATCGGCCTTGAGAGAAATTGAACATGATTATAATATATTGGATATTTAAAAGAATTAAGGCAGAACTTGTTGGCTTGACAAGGGATCTGAGTATTTCACATGAGGTGACACCTATATGCAGTATTAACACAGTTCTGCATTGCCAGGTGTGCTGTATTTTAGAAGAGACATTAGACAAAATGTTGTTAACTAACATGTTTGGCTCAACAAATAACAGCAAAATAAAATAGTGACCTTTACATTGGTGCTGTTTGTAATGAGAATTAATTGCTATAGTATCCAACACAACAGTGTGAATTCTTCTCAATAGAATTTGTTTATTGAATATTAAATCCTTAGAATTCAGTGGGGAGTGGGTGATGTTGGCAGCATTTCCTGACGTAGGACGTAAAAACTTGACTTGAAAGGCAAGAACAGTTATCTTTGTTATAATAGTTTGCATTTGCATTAACCTTTTGTAATAGAAACACTTTTTCCAGTGATGTAATTACTGAAGTTATTGGGGTATATGACTAAAGTTCATGTTTTAAGAAGACCCTTCAAAGTCAAGCAGGATATTGACAAGCACTGATCTCCCTGGCATTCAGGACACCTTCAAAAGGTGATGCCTCAAAGAGACAGCATCCATCATTGAGGACCCTCATTACCCAGGACATGACCTCTTCTCATTGCTGCTATCAAGGAAGAAGTACAGGAACCTAAAGACAGGCACTCAACATTTCAGGAAGAGATTCTTCCCCTCCACCATCAGATTTCTGAACGGACCATGAACTAATGAACCAAATTTTCCCCGTCTTTTTGTATTACTTGTTAAATATAATTTTATTTTTTATATTTACTTACTGTAATTTATAGTGTTTATTGTTATGTGTTACGATGTACTGTTGTCACAAAAAAATGAATTTCATGACATACGTCAGTGGTATTAAAGCTGATTCTGAAGTGGAAGTTCAGTGAGAGAATCTATCAATAGCCTGCGGACAAGAGTTGAATGCACAAGTTCTGACTGAGGAACATTGAGGTCTGGAGCCTGGAATTATTAAGCCAAAGGAATTTCCAGATGAGGTGAATGGTTTGCAATAATAAAGTTAATAATTAAAAATGTGGTCATTTGCCAACTTTTAGGCTGAGAATTTCTCTCTCAATGCAGTGCAACTTAGTGAGTGCTGCTCTGACTCTTTTCCTCTCAGTACCTCTCTCCTTTACTCAGCACTTCCTGAGTGAGCATGTCAACCATCTCACAAAGGCAAAGTCTTGGCAACTTGATCTACGAGTGCATTAAATACAGCTTCACATCCATTTTAAGAGGCATATTCCACAATATCAAGTGTGGATGGAGGATGGTCATGCAAAGCTAATCAGAGATAGGATTTAAGAAAGATTTAACAAACCAGGGGGAGTTCGTTCATACTGAACTAAAAGGAATTGAAGAATGGCATCAAGGGTGGGTACAAAAAGCTGTGAACTGGAGATAAATTTTGAAATCTTGTAATAATAATATGACACGAAACATGTTGGTTTTGATATTGGTGCAGAAAGATTTTGGAATACAGTGGATTCCAGTTGACTGGGACACATCGGGACCCATACATATTGCCCCAATTAAGCAGCTGCTCTATTTAGCGGAAGTTTTATGGAAATAGTCAAATGCTATATTAAAAAAATGACAAACTAGCATTTAACTGAGCAACAATTTATGTATTAAACTGAAATACAGAACAAATTAAAACATTACCAATCCCTCAACAGTACTATAAAACTGTATTAGTATCTGATAATTATCAGCAGAGGAGTTCAAAGTAGACTTATTATCAAAGTATATATGTCACCATATACATCCCAGAGATTCATTTCCTTGCAGGCATATCAATAAATCCACTTAATAATAACCATAGCAGAATCAGTGAAAGACAGCACCATCATGGGTGTTCAAGCAGTGTGCAAAAGAACAAAGGAATATAAGAAATAGGAGCAGGAGTAGCTCTCTGGCCCATTGAATCTGCTCTGCCATTCAGTAAGTTCATGGCTGATCTGACCATCAACTCATCTCCATCTACCTGCCTTTCTCCCATGACCCTTAATTTCCTTACTATGCCAAAATCTATCAAATTTTGCAACAAAATATGCAAACACAAAAAGAAACAACAATAATAAATGAATGTACATTAAAGATTAAAAACATGAGGTGAAGGGTGCTTGAATGTGAGATCATAGGTTGTTGGAACAGTTCAAAGGTAGAGCAAATGAAGTTTAGTGAAGTTATCCTCTTTGTTCAAGAGCTTGATGGTTGAGGGATGATAACTGTTCCTGAACGGCTGCTGAGAGTCCTGGGGCTCCTGTGCTACTTTCCTGATAGCGGTTGCTGTCCCTGATGTTGGATATTGTTTGGCTGCGAAAGTGTTTTGTGTAAACTTGCTTAATGGTGGGGAGGGCTTTTCTTGTGATGGACTGAGTCATATTCACAACATAGAAATATAGAAAATTTACAGCTCAATACAGACCCTTTGGCCCACAAAGCTGTGCCAAAACTGTCCTTAGAAATTACTGAGGGTTACATATAGCCCTCTATTTTTCTGAGCTCATGTATCTGTCCGGGAGTCACTTAGAGGACCCTATCGTATCCGCCTCCACCACCATCACCCACAGCCCATTCCACACACTCACCACTCTCTGCTTAAAAAAAGCTTATCCCTGACATCTCCTCTGTACCTACTATACACCTCCATCAGGTCACCTCTCAACTTTTGTAGGATTTTCCATTCAAAGGCATAAGTGTTTCCATACTGGGTTATGATACAGCAAGTCAATATATTCTCCACTACACAGCTATAGAAGTTTGTCAAAGTTTTAGATGTCATGCTGAATCTTCACAAACTGATAAGGAAGTAGATGCGCTGCCATACTTTCTTTGTAATTGCACTTGTGTGCTGGGCCCAGGACCAATACTCTGAAATAATATCACTGAGGAATTTAAAGTTGCTAATCCTCTCCATCTCTGATCCTCTGATGAGGATTGGCTCATAGACCTCTGGTTTCCTTCTCCTGAGGTTAATAATCAGCTCCTTGGTCTTGCTGGCATTGAGAACAGGTTGTTACGGCATCCCTCAGCCAGATTTTCAAGCTGTCTCCTCTCTGCTGATTCATCACCACCTTTGATTTGGCTTACAATGATGCAGTTGGCAAACTTGAATATAGCATTGGAGCTGTGCTTGGTCTCACAGTCATAAATGTAAAACGAGTAGAGCAGGGAACTAAGCACGCAGCCTTGTGGTGTACGTGTGCTGATGGAGATTGTGGAGAAGATATTGTTGCCAATCCGAACTGATTGGGGTCTGCAAGTGAGGGAATAGAGGATCCAATTGCACAAGGAGGTACTGAGGCCAACGTCTTGCAGCTTATTGATTAATTCATCTGCTGTTTTCTTTTGATTGACTGTAAATGAACAATGATACCTCGTGCAGATTATCAAGTGCCTTCATACAATGTGATTGTACCCTCCCAATCTACATTTTCATTGTAACGTTAAAGATGGTTGTTGATACCTTCAAATTTCATCCTAATTCCTAACTTGTAGAAGTAGCGAATCATTTTCATTTTCACTCCCAGATGTTTTTGGCATCTCCAATCCTGAATGCTTGAATTCTCAATCCTCAATCCTGAATGTCAAGAATCAGTCACAGAAATCGCGACTTTCTGAACGCAAACACATGCAACTGATACTATTTAAAAAAACTGATCACTCCAAGCATGTTGTAGTGTATAACGGTCACGCAAGTGCACGTGACTGGAACTTGTTAGAAACTCTTTGGCAACAGTCTCCTGCCCACTGACGTGGCATGGTGTCCCAAATAAACAAAGGGAATCCCAGCTATTTTCTTGATTTTGTTTTTGTTCTTGAAGAGTGGTCCCAATCAAACGTCTGCTCCAATTAACTGGTATCCATTATATAATAAAACAGAAAGAGTTAATTTGGAATCTTTATGACACATTAACGTTGAGAATGCTAGGTGTCACAAACTGTTTAACGATCCTTAAAAATTAAAATTTAATTACTATAGTCTAGGCAACTTTCTGTGTGAAGGTACTTAAAATGTGAAATTGCGAGTCCAGCAGACCCTCAATCAATCTTGCTTGACAAGTTTCCAGTTATTCCTTTCAGTGGATTGCAGATCTGGTTTGGTTGATGGAAAATAATTGAGACTAATGAAGCCCTACTGTTGAAATTCTTCATGAATCTGAATTAATTGCTTCCTTCCCCTGAGTTAGCTTTTGTTTTCCTTATCCTTTCTCACCAAATGTTGTCTTGTTCAGGCAACACAAATTATTGACATCAGCTCGGGTCAATGGGTGACCTATCAGAGATATCAGTTTTTAAGAATCATTGGATAAAGTGTGCATTTAGCCAAAGCTTGAGCAGATTTGGTGAAATCATCAGCTTTAAGGAAGGAAATTGTAAGAGGGGAAATGGTGGGTATTGAAAGCAGTTCCAGATTGTTGTACATAAATTGCACAACAGCTATATATTGTGGTGAATGGAGAATTCAGGAAGCAGCTTTGGATCTGGATGAGAATATGAAGGTGTGGAAAGAACAGGGCATGAAGGGATTCTGAATATGGAAAGCTGTTTGCAATGTGCAGTGCAGGAAGACTGGGAGCCTGGAATCTTGCTGTGTGCTACAATGATGCTATTTGAAAGATAATTTCTTGAAAGTGGAGAGTGTAAGTTTTGTCTTTCATCTGAATACAGTAGTTGACAAAAGAGTTTGGGGAATAGGACAAAAGAAAATGACAAATAGAAATAGCAATTGATCATTTAGTCCCATGTAACTGCCCCACCGTTCAATAAGTTCGTGACTGATAGTTATGGGATCATGGAAATGATCCATTCAGCCCACCTTATCCCTGCTGACCCATGGGTATCCTAGGGTATTAATCCTGTTGGGGGACACTCTGGAGTAATTACTTTTACAGATAGCATGGATGACACATAGTTATAAAGCCTTCCATATTTCTTGGGGTAGCACAGCGGTATAGTGATTAGCGTAATGCTGTAACGACAGCAATCCAGGATCAAGTCTGTTGCTGTCTGTAAAAGTTTGTGTGTTCTCCACATGACCAAGTGAGTTTCCACTCACATTCCCAAGATGTACAAGAAAGTGTTGGTCAGCTGTGCTCCGCTGGCACAGGAAGCATGCTGTACTCGCGGGCGACCTTGACTGTGGTGGTGGTTGATGCAAAATGATGCATTTCACTGTATGTTTCGATGTACATGTGACAATTAAAGCTTAACTTTAATTATGGATTAATTGAAATGAGAAGCAGTCTTAAGGAAATAAATCCTGTACCCAATTTAACTTCCAACTGATTCCAAGTGGGTGTGGGATATATTGATTTTTGTCCCATTAAAATTACATTGGGGAAGATGATGTTCCTACTTTTAGCACATTGTTAAAGGCCTATCCCTGCCAGTTAATGCACAGTTCAGGACTGATCTGTTTTGTCACTTAATCTTCTGGTTACTTGTATACACATGGGGCCATCCCTCAACACTGGAACAAAAAGGGCATATTTTATAGTTTAGAAGTTTGTAGTCACACTTTTGGGACAGACACCAATATTGAATATACAGACATCCCACCCTGCAAAATCTCATTTCAGGGAGGTAGCACCCCTGCCCCACTGCAACCCCATCTCTACCTGCCCCCGGTCGACCTCCAAGGATGTACGTAATGCTTTGTTTTGTCTAATTTGTAAACCAAGTTGTGTATATGCAGAAAATGTGACATTAAAATACGTTCTTATATTATCATGGAGTCGTTTTTATTCTATTCCAACTTTAAGCAAGTCTACAGGGAGTTTGGCTTCATCACGTAGGACATCAATAGAGTAGCTCCTTAGCAGCTGGCCAGCTAGTTTAAATAACGTTAGCTATGCTAATGAGCGAATGACACCTGTCAAACTCACCTCAACATGTCTTTTACGTTTTAACCCACCTTGGGCAATAGAACAGTCACTGTTGCAAACAGTGTAGTGAGCAACACTGTCATTATTTTTGACGTCGACTGTAAAGCCCACCCACAGAGAAAACTGATAGGTCTACTTCACACAAAGAGACCAATCAGGATGCTTGCTTTCACTCTTCCTCTTCCTCTCAAAAAAATTGATTTCCGGGATATTGTATATAATTTTCCAGCATCAGGGAGCCACTATCAATATGTGGGTGACTCCCGAAACTTCTGGGAGAGCTGGGATGTCTGCAGTTGGGATGTGCTCTGAGTGTAAATGTGTAATTCTGTAAATTTAGCTAACTACATATTTAAAATGTTGAAGTAGGTGATTATAGCAATTGAAACTGAAATTAGTTGTTCATTGCTATGTTCTTATTGAAGTATAAAACATGTGGTAGGAGAGTGAGATTCTCTTGGATTGTCCTGGACAGAGAATATAAATGTAATTTATCATATAAGTTTAATTACAAAGAAAGCACAACAATGCCTCTATGTCCTTAGAAGTCTGCACAGATTTGGTATCAAAAACCTTGACAAACTTAGATAGATGTTTAGTGCAAGGTGTGTTGACTGGCTGCGTTATGGTCTGGTATGGGAACACAAATGCCTTTGAGAGGAAAATCCTCCAAAAGGTAGTAGATTCAGTCCAGTACTTAACTGGTAAACTCCTCCCAACCTTTGAGCATATCTACATGAAATGCTGCTGTAGGAAAGCAGCATTCATCATCAAAGGTTCTCACCACCCAGGCCACGCTCTTTTCTCACAGCTGCCGTCAATTCGAAGGTACAAGTGCCTCAGGCTGTGCACCACCAGATTGAAGAATGGTTACTGCCCCTCAACCTTCAGGCTTTTGAACAAAGGAGGATAGCTGCACCCACTTACCCAGCCTTTGAAATGTTCCCAAAACCTATGATCTCACTTAAGTGACTCTATCATGTTATTTCATGCTCTTGTTTTTTTATTGGTATTTATTTGCATTTTCACAGTTTGCTGTTTTCTATGCTCTTGCTCTTTCATTGATACTGTTTACAGTTACAATTCTATAGATTTGCTGAGTCTGCCTGCAGGGAAAAAAAATCTCAGCTTTGTATGTGGTGACGTGAATGTACTCTGATAATATATTTTACTTTGACACTCTCTCTTCTGGAGGTTTGCTGTGTATTGGAGACTCCCAGTAGCAGCTTCTTTGTGGCTCACTTTCAATAAGTCACAACAAATCCCATCTCCCAGGTATCTCTGCTTAACTGATTCAGCTTCTCATCTTCACAAAAGCTATCAGCAACTCGCCTGGAATCTCTCTGGCAATGATCTATTAGCTCCTGTGCCACTGTCTACACTAACCCCATATTCTTTGATTCACTTCAAAAATATATTGAATTCTGTTCTGAATAAACTCAGCAACTAAGATTTCAGAAACAAGCTTCTCTATTCTTTCATAGAACGTAGAATAGTACAGCACATTACAGGCCCTTTGGCCCACAGTGTTGTGCTGACCCTCAAACCCTGCCTCACATATAACCCCCCATCTTAAATTCCTCCATACACCTATCTAGTAGTCTTTGGTGTGTCTGCCTCCACCACTGACTCAGGCATTGCATTCCACGCACCAACCACTCTCTGAGTGAAAAACCTTCCTCTAATATCCCCCTTGAACTTCCCTCCCCTTAACTTAAAGCCATGTACTCTTGTACCAAGCAATGGTGCCCTGGAGAAGAGGCGCTGGCTGCCCACTCTGTCTATTCCTCTTAATATCTTGTACACCTCTATCATGTCTCCTCTCATCCTCCTTCTCTCCAAAGAGTAAAGCCCTAGCTCCCTTAATCTCTGATCATAATCCATACTCCCTAAACCAGGTAGCATCCTGGTAAACCTCCTCTTCAGTGAATTCTTTAACTGAAAGAATTTCTTTGTATCTTTTCTCCGAGTGACTGACTGCTTGTTTTCAGATAGCAACCCCTGGTTTGAAGCTATCCATTTACATTGTCAAATCACAGAAGAATTTTGTAATTTTTCATGAGGTCACTTTCTTACCTCACGAGCAGAGACACACTTCGCTTAATCTCTCCTTAAATAACAATTCCATTATGCATACATATTTGCTATTCTGTATCCCAAATGCAGACTCACCAGTGCCCAATTCTTAAATCCTCAGACTTATACTCTGCTTGCAATAATGTGCATTAACACAGAAGACATCTGTATTTCTTGCTGTACCTTTATGCTAACTTAAACTGAAACACTGACTATAGAAATTCATCACCTTTTTAAAAAGAAACATGTTTTTCTATTTGCTTTCAGGGTGGATGATCTCACTTTCTCCACTTTAAATTCAGTCTGCTGTGTTCATTCCCATTTAATAAACCAATCTATTTTCTTGAAGTCTCTTTTACACAACCTGCTTACCACCTAAATTTCTACTACTGCAGAAGCTGGATGTATTGCACATCAACCCATTGTTTTGATGATTGATCTAGATTGTGAATAGCAAGTCCCCAGATGATTGCAGCATTATATTCCTCTTGAAATTGACCTACTTCCAATGACTTTGCTTACTCTAATTGTCATTGTATGCTAAAATATAATTCCAAATATTGTGTGGTGTAATATTATTTAATAACTTGGTGAGAGTTATGAGGAACATGCTGAATTTCCTTAGCTGACTGAGGAAGCAGATGGATCAGTGTACTTTCTTGACCATGACATTAATGTGTCTGCACCAGGACAAATTGTTGGTGATATTTACACTTCGGAAACTCTCAACCATCAGCACCATTGATGTCTTTTGTGTTTGACAATGAAACACAACAGCAGTGGCAAGGCATTAGTCACAGTGAAGAATATTTATTATTGAATAAATCCCAAGTTTTTTGGCAAATAAAGTGTATTGTGTAATCCGAATTGGGTTTTCAAGTATACCATTGAGTATACCAGTAATTTTCTCAGCCACTGCACCCGTCACTCTGGTGCTCACGGCAATGTCAGTAAGGTTCAAGCATTTTGGAGGAAATTCCTATCGCAATTTTGGTTTTCATTATGTGTGGAATATTGCTGTGTTGCATCCCTATCTGTCACTGTACCATGCGGAAATTGAATGTGTTGAGTCGCTGCCATGAGTTCTGGTTGGAAATGAAGTACTGTTGTTCATCTGATGGAAAGGCGTGTCTTGCAGTATGAGAACTGATTGGTTTCAGCTAAAGTAATGGAGTTTTTTTTTGAATAATTCACTGCTTTATTAATTAAGTACCCACAGAGTATTAGATCTTTGCTCCTTTCTTGAGTAATAGACTAGCTAATATTTAATTCTTTATCAAATCTGCATACTTTATGGTAGTTGATAACAAATGCTATTTAAATACCTTATTATTCATAACACTGGGTTTGAGTCAATAGCTGATTTCACTCAGTAACAAGAATTCTCTATATATTCATAATGTGTGATCCTTCAGCATTTTTCCGTTATTCCCTTCCTGTGCTATACACATCCTTTCCTTGCTTCCATTGCCTTTGCGTCTTTTTCACAATAATTCCTTGTAAAATTTAAAATATAATATGGGGCACCTTTTCAGAAGTAAATGAGTAAGGGGCTGCTGATTTAATTTGGTATCAGGTGATTTGTTGACTTGACTTAAACAATTTTAATACAAACATTGGTTTTCTCAATATTTACTCAGTTAACTGATTTATGAAAGTATTTGCAGATCTAGGGAGTGTTTTGAAAATCTGCACATCATTGAGCAGTTGAACAAAGAATGTGGCTATTGACTGGTTTTATTAATTAGCTTGTTAGCACTGTATTCATCACATTTCTGTTTGTCATCCTGCCATTGTAATTCCTCCATCACAACTGAGATGTATTGCAATACAGAAGAATGGCTCATTATTGTTTGCTATTGTGGAAATAATCATCTTCCCTGTGACACAACTTATCTACTCAATATTTACTCTGTTGATTGATTTAACTCCAGATTTACTTTGGTTTTGCACCTTGGCACCTTTCCTGGCTCTGTGGTACTGTCTTCAGACTATGGACACCCAATTTGCCAAAAGGTTGATGTCTTTGATATGTCGATTACAGAACGACTCCAGTTGCTTTGATGTGCTGTTGTGTGTAAAAAAAACTTGAATACTTATGGAAACAGAAAGATAATTTGTGGGAATGATGCCATCTAAAGTGTTATTGCCTTAGCACTCACAGATGGCCATGGGTACTGATTCAAAATATCCAGCTGCTTCGAGGAATAAAGTAATCAGTATTCAGTGGTATGTGGAAATGAAGAAAATGACTTTCTATTCTGCCATGATTTTAGGGAGGAAAGACACAATTAAAGCTAGCAATTACCTCCTATGCTGTTCATTAGTATGCTGACTGGAAATATGCCATGCAAACTGCACACAAACAAAAAAGAACAATTCGAATGCTACACTGCCTCAGCTTTGTGCATCATTCCACAGTTTGGTCAGACTTGCATGCTAATCTGTGTGTGCAGTGTACTTCAGTAAATTGTGACAAGGAAGAACCATCCAAAGATGACCATTTCCATAGCAGCTAACAATAACGAGCCAGTCTTCTGTATTGCAGTACATCTCAATCAGCTAGATTGATCATCTGTTTCTTTAAATGTTTTTATGACTTCTTTTCAGCCTTCATTGTTTAAAATTCAGCTGGTGTGAATGCAATTATGCTTACAGATTTAGACACTGATATTTTGTGATTCTGCTTTTGCCTTAAGAGCCACTGTTTGAAATGTGACACTTGTCGTCGTACAAAATAATAGCAGTATTCTGCAGTACTTGTATAGCTTAGGTTTTGCAGTCACTTCCTCAATCCTCTTCCTGTTCTACTAATTTGACGGATGCAATTGGAAATTAGCCTAATTTGGTGTCAAACTGAGTTGCCATTTGTCAAGTATCGTCAATAAACTTTTCAATGAAGCAATCAGCCTGTGTATCATCTAATAAAGATGCTACAACAAGTTGTCATGTGCCTGAAAACAAGGCGGGGGGGGGGGGGGTTATGTTCTCTTTGTACTCACTTACACCGCCCCCCCCATACATCCTTCATTATAGATCCCCACAAAAAAGACCAATTCACCTGGCACCCTACCCCCAACTTGCAGGTATATACAAGGTAATTTGGTGTTCTAGGGCACCCGCTCCCCAAGCAGGTCAGGCAAAAACCCTCTGCCCACTCCCTCTCCCTCACCAACAGCTCCTTGTTCCTGCCAGCACCCCTCTCTTCCACCTCCTCTCTTGTTGTCACATAATAAACTATGGCTTACATGCAGTTTGGAGATAACATTACTGCCAGCTGATACAGGGGGCTGACCCTACAAGGTTTGAGAAATGATATTGAAATTGTACATCAGGATAAGTATGAGCCAGTGCAAATTAGTGTGCACAATGCTGGCATTTGAACAGGATCTTATGGTATGAGTTAAGGTATAAGTGTTTTTGAAAGACAGTGTAGATTCTTGATCCTGTTTGACAAATTTATTGGAGTTCCTTGAGGAATATTGAGTGCTGTGTTTAGAGGGGAACAAATGTATGTTGTATGCTTGGATTTCCAGAAGGCATTTGATAAGGTGCTGCATAAAAGACCTATCCATAATATAAGGTTCCATGGAGTTGGGGGTAATCTGTTTGCATTGACAGGGGATTGATTAATAGAAGGCAGAGAGTTGGGATAAAATGGTGTTTTCTGCTTGGCACTCAGTAGTAGAGGAGATGAAGGCAGGGCTTGGTACTGGACCTATAACTGTTCACAATATAAATTTGTGATTTGGAAGAGGGGACCAAGTGTACAATATCTAACTGCTGATGACACTCAATTGAGTGGGAAGGCAGAGAATGCGGAGAGTCTGCTGAGACAAATGGATAGGTTAAAGGAATGGGCAGTGGTCTGGCAGATGGTAAATGCAAGGCCATCCATTTGAAATGAGAAGTTAGTCAGATTATGATTTAAATGGTGAAAGGTTGCAGCATGCTGTTGTGCAGAGGGACTTGGGACTACTTCTGAATGAGTTGCAAAAGATTGGTTTGCAGGTTCAACAGGTCATCAAGAAGGCAAATAGAATGTTGGCCTTCTTTGCTGGAGGAATTAAACCTAAGAGCAGAGAGGCTATGCTGCAACTGAACAGGGTACTGGTGAGGTCACACCTTTGGAGGCAGTGCAGAGGTGGTTCACCAGGCTGATTCCAATGATAAAGTTATCAACCTGTGAGGCGAGATTAAGTCAGCTGGGACTTTACCTGCTGGAATTCAGGAGAATGAGGGAGGGGGTCTTATTGAAACATAACAATTTCTCAAATCAATAGATAAGATAGAGGCAGGAAAGTGAGACTAGAACAAGGGGGCATAACTTCAAGATCTGGAGGAATAAATTTAGAATGGAGATGAGGAGAAACTGCTTTTCCCAGATTAGTGAATCTGTGAAATTTTAAGACACATTTGAATTTTTGCACAGCTGGAGAATTAGGGTTATAGGAAAAATGCAGATAGCTGGAGTTGAGTCCATGGCCAATTCAGCCATAATCTTAGTGAATGGTGGAGCAGACTTGACGGGCCACATGGCCTACTTGAGATCCTATTTCTTGTATTCCTGTAATGGGCACCCATATATCCGAAAATTTTATCATCGATGTGCATATATGTTGCCAGGTACCACCAAGAGATTCATTTCGTTGCAGACATTTACAGGGAAAAAATTACCATAGCATTTTATGGAAGAAGATACATAAAAACTGATAAACAACCAATGTGCAAAAGAAGGTTAACTGTGTAAATAAAAATAATGCTGTGAGCAGGAGTTGTGAAGAGTCCTTGAAAGTGAGTGTGTTGGTCTTAGGGTCAATTCAGAGCAATAGTGAATTAAGTTATCCACATTGGTTCAGGCGTCTAATAATTGTAGGCAAATAACTGCTCCTGAGCCTGGTGGTATGAGACCTTAGGCGGTTGCCTCCTGCCTGATGGTAGAAGTGAGAAGAGTGTCTCTGCCATACCTTTGGATTTATGAGTTGTGTAGAGAGGGGGAGCCTGTTGCATGGGCAACAGCTTGCTCTCCATATGGTACTGACCTGGCTTGTGTATCACTCACACAGCTGGGATGTAATATCTGTGGTCGACCCCGACTAACAGAGGGCCTCGATTCTCTTCGATTAAAGAAACTTGTATCTGCCCAACTGGGCTTCTGCGAGAGACCAGTGCTGCAGTAGTGGAGTGCGTGTTTATAATATGGACCATTAACTTGAAATGAGTGTTATTTTATTAACTTATTTTAATACTGTCCCCGCAGCTAGTTATTTTTAATGTCTCAAATAAACTATATGTAAAACAAAAAAAGTCTGCAGATGTTGTAAATGTTGAAATAATTATGGTCATATCAAGACTTATCCCTACACCTTGCATATCTCCGGCATTTTCTGTGGTTTTGAATGTAATTTCGAGGCGGTGTCCTTAATTGCCACACTGCTATCTTTGCAATTTGGTTTTGAAGCAAGATGACGCCTGTCTTGCTTTAATTTATTCAAGTTGAAATTTTTTAAAAATCTGCTTCTAAATCCCACTGAAGTCTCTCTTCTGGGTAATGTCTGTGTACACTTCAGTAGTGAAAATTCCATTTTGTGTGTGTGTGTGTTGTGAAGTCTGACTGACCACGTGTGGCGATGATGATGAAAGAGAAAAGAACACCATAATTTGCGGCTGATAAATGAGATCAAAGTAAGTATCCTGGGGGGGGGGGGGGAGACATTGATGATCACCTGAGTGCAGAATAGTTAAATGGAACCCCACTCAGGTTTACTAGATGGTAAACAATTCTGCTGAAAATGTTTAATGAGATTTTCTTGACCTGTGAAGGTAATATAGTTTTATGTGGTGAATGTGGACTGTTGTTAGATTAGGTAATCTGACTAGAAAATTTTGCTACTGTTAAAATGTTTCCTTGAATCTGGCCTGGAGCTTGTGAAAGTTTAATCAGACCACCCGTGAGTACCTGGGTTTAGCTGCAGTTCCTTGGCACTTGTTAGATGCCAGCTGTTAAGATTTTCAGTGATGTATTCCACATTTGCAGGCAAAGTAATTTGATGTGATAAGATTTTAAAATATGTGAATCTCTTGCCAAACGCAGTGACAGCTTTGAAATTTGGAAAGCTGACTTGTGAACAAACTGTGATCGCAAGATGAAGTGAATGCCAGCTTTACGAAGCACCTGTCAGTGAGTTATAGCGATCAGGTACCAATTGTGTATAGAGTTACTCATGTGATCCATCCTCTTGAAAGGCACTAACTTAACTTTGTCAATATCAATTTGTACCTGCAGGCAACTTATTAAGCTGAAGAACTATAACAAAGGAAATAGCAAAGACTAATTTTTTATTTTACAGTAAAATGAGTCAGGAGGAGAGATCCCACCACCAGTCACATTTCCCCCTCCTCTCCCTTCTGCTTTTCTGTGGGATGACTCACTTAATTACTGATGTGCTCTTCAGTCTCCACCTACCCTTCCCAGTCCCATGGCACCTATCTATTCAACTCTTCCTTTCATACTATCAGGGGACCTAAATAATAATTCCAGGTGAAGCAGTGACTGACCTGCACTTCTTCCAATTGAATGTACAGTATTTGATGTTCACAATGTTGTCTCCTCTACATTGGATGATTGCTTCACAGAGCACCTCGGGACGTTTGGCAGTCCTTCTATTTGCCTGCCATTTTAATTTTCCAATCCAGTGTCACTCTGCCCTTTCTGTATGCAGATCTCTGGACTGTTACAGTAAGGCCAGTGCAAGCTAGGTCTGGACACACTGCAATCAGTAAGATTTAGCATAGAATTCTCCATTTTCAGGTAATTTGCTCTTTGTGTTTGTATCAGAACTGGCCATTTGTGCTTGCATCTTCTCTGTAGATGCTGCCTGACTGGCTGAGTCTCTCCAGCATTGTATAGACAATAGGTGCAGGAGTAGGCCATTCAGCCCTTTGAGCCAGCACCACCATTCACTGTGATCATGGCTGATCATCCACAATCAGTATCCCGTTCCTGCCTTCTCTCCATATTCCTTGACTCCGCTATCTTTAAGAGCTCTATCTAACTCTTTCTTGAAAGCATCCAGAGAATTGGCCTCCACTGCCTTCTGAGGCAGAGCATTCCACAGATCCACAACTCTCTGGATGAAAATTTTTTTCTCTCAACTCCGTGCTAAATGGCCTACCCATTATCTGGTTCTGGACTCCGCCAACATTGGGAACATGTTTCCTGCCTCAAGTGTGTCCAATCCCTTAATAATCTTATATGTTTCAATTAGATCCCTTCTCATCCTTCTTAATTCCAGTGTATACAAGCCCAGTCGCTCCAATCTTTCAACCTGTGACAGTCCCACCATCCCGGGAATTAACCTCGTGAACCTATATTGCACTCCCTCAATAACAAGAATGTCCTTCCTCAAATTTGGAGACCAGAACTGAAAATAATACTCCAGGTGTGGTCTCACCAGGGCCCTGTACAACTGCAGAAGGACCTCTTTGCTCTCATATTCAACTCCCCTTGTTGTGTGTGTTATTTTCTGTGTGTTGCTCTAGATTTCCACCATATGCAGAATCTCTTGTGTTTATTCTTTTCTTTTGTAAATATATTTGGGCCTGTTCAACACATCCCAGTAGGCCAGTTTTTGCATTAGCAAGATTTCATACCATTAACAACTCATACAAACAGAGTTTAATTGTCCATGTAATCGTTATCAGGTATTTTTACCCTTGTAAAGATGTGACCTTTGTTCTACCCATTGCTCTTTTTGTGTAATTTGTACCAAATGGCTTTTTGTCTTTCTTATTTCTCAGTGAAGTACCTTGGATCTGTGACATTAACAGGTTTTTAAATTTTAGACCACTGCTGAAGCAGAGTATGCAACATAGGAGCAGTTAAGACTATTCGGATTTTGAGGAGATTTGTTATGTCACCAAGTATCTCTCAATGAACTTGTAGGGTGCATTCTGGACTAGTTGCATCAACTCTTGGTGGGGCACAGGATCATAAGAGGGTTCATAAGGTTGCTGACTCAGCCAGCTCCATCAAGGGCTTAAGCCCCTCTCTCTTCCCCCCCCCCCCCCCAAATCCAGGACATCTTCAATAGGCAGTCCCACAAGAAGGCAGCATCCATCATTTGGGACTCAAAAAAGGTCATGCCCTCTTCACATTAGTACTGTCAAAGAGAAAGAACAGAAGGCTGAGATCTCACACCCAGCATTTTAGGAATAGCTTCTTCCCTTCTGCCATCAGATTTCTGAACGGTCTGTGAACACCACTTTACATTCCTCTTTTGAACTATTTATTCGTGTTCTCTTTGTTCACAGTAATTTGTTTTGCCTGCACTGTACTGCTACCATAAAACAATGATTTTCAAGACTAAAGTCATTGACAATAAATCTGATTCTGATCCTGATGCTGATTTGGAATTTGAAACAGAAGACTAACATGGGCAATAAATGATATTGAACAGAAATGGAGAAGGGCAGGAGTGGGATTCACATGGAACAAAGTGCTACTGTAAACATGTGCATCAGTCTACATTCCTCCATGTTTCAAGCATTGCAATCACTCCAAAGGAAAATCTATTCTGACATATGTTAAGTTAGCACAAATGTCAGAAGATGATTTGCAGAATATCAAACAAAAGAAAACGAGCACAAAGTAACTATAACCATGTGACCAGAGGCCAGTTGGCCAAAACTGTGTGGTTAAAAAAAACATAAGCTTTAAGCAGACTTTAAAGAAGAAAAAGGTGTGGTTGAGGGTTCCAAGCCAACAATTCCAGAGATTTGGGCCTCAGTCTTGGGCAACATGGGCATCAGAGGTGGAGAAATTGGATTCAGTTTGTGTTAGAAGCTAGAATTGAAGGCGTGATAAGTAATGATTTTTTACTGTATTAAGCTGAATCTCCATGAATATCATATAATTTTATTTGTATCTTCATCCTTTTTCTCTATGCAAATTTTGAGCTTACCTTTGAGACTGGACTCAGTTGATTTTGGTTGAATTTATTCAGCTTAAGCTTCCTACTTATGTAAAACCATTTTCAGATTTGTCTCTGGGCCTGAACTTGCTGGAGTTTAGGAGAATGGGGGGAGGGGGTGTGGGGTAGATCTTATTGAACTATCGAATCTTGAAAGCCCCAGATAGAGTGAATGTGGAGAAGGAGTGAGAGAAGTCTCAGACAGATCCCACAGCTTCAGAATACAAAAATGTCTCTTTAGAACAGATATGAGGAGGAATTTCTTTAGCCAGAGGGTGGTGAATCTGTGGAATTCATTGCCACAGATAGCTGTGGGGCTAAGGCATTGGGTGTATTTAAGACAGAGATTGATAGGTTCTTGATTAGTAAGGAGTCAATGATTACAGGGAGAAGACAGGAGAATGGGGTTGAAGAGATAATAAATCAGCCATGATGGAATGATGGAGCAGACTGGATGGGCCAAAAGTTCTATTTCTGTTCCCGTGTTTTATGGAACTGAGTGTAGTAACAGTGTGCTAAGGATTTAACCCAGAGTCTGTGTTTAAATGTGTCTTTCAGTAAATCTGGCAACAGGTAAGCTTGCAGCAAAGGTAATAAATATGTATTGAGGTTTGCATTGTTGACATTTAAAAAAAAAAGTGACTGGTTCATTGATACACTTCAGGAAAAGAGATTCTACTATTTCCCCATGATCCATCAGCCCTGCGTTGGTTTGGTTAGGCTGTACTTGGAGTATTATGTATAATTCTGATTGCCCCATTACAAGAAGGGAAGTGGAGGCTTTGGGTGCAAGACAGATTTAGCAGGATGATGCTTGGATTAGTTTTTAAAGAGTTTGTACATTCTCCCCATGACCGCTTATGTGTCTTCCAGGTGGTGTAACTTCCTCCCACAATCCAATGATGTACCAGTTCATAGGTTAATTGGTCATTGTAAATTGTCCCGTGATGAGGCTAGGATTAAATCAGGTGTTGCTGGGCATTGCAGCTCGAAGGGCCCCCAAGAGCTTTTTCCACACTGTATCTCAATAAATAAATAAACTAGAATGTATGAGCCATGAACTGAGGTTAAAGAAATGATTTATTTCCTCTGGAGAGTCAGAGGCTGAGAGGGGATCTGAAAGAAGCTGATGTATTTATGAGAGGCATATCTTGGGTACACAGTCAGTATCTTTTTCCCAGAGTAGAAATGTGAGAAGAAGACTTCAATTTAAGGTGCGAGGGGGTAAGTTTATAGGGGCTATGTAGGGTAAGTTTTTTCTTTAACAGTGGTAATTGATTTGTTGAACCGTGATAAGCTTGTGTTTCATACTGTTCATGTAATTCAGACCATAGCACAATGCATTCAGATAGAACAAGGAAGAACAATATCAATACAGAATAGAGTGTAACAGCTACAGTGAAAGTGCAGTGCAGGTGAACAATAAGGTGCAACATCACAAGGTAGGGTGTGAGGTCAAGAGTCCATATTTGAGATCTATTTCATGGTGGTATAATGAAGAATCCTTTGTAAACTCAACATGAATTTTCTTTACAAAAAACAAATTTGATAAGGACAAATCATGAAAAGGAAGTGACTGGTATTTTTATGTTGTTTCCATATGATTTGTATTGGAAAGATGGAGATAAAAGTAAAGCAGACATGTAAATGCCTAAAATCCTCAGATTTGGTTGCTTACTGAAGTACACTGATATTTGTCTGACATTCATTCCTACAGAATTGAATAGCTTTAGCAAGCCTGCAGTTGCTGACTCAAACAGTTTTTGTTGTTCCTCATGACAACAAGAACAGCTGTACTAAAATTTCATGTTTTTAATGGCAATTCATGACCGATTTTATTGATAGACAACTCTGTTTATTTACGGTGCTGCAAATATATTTTGTTGAGGGAAAATATCATCACAAAATGGTTGTGATGGTGAGATTCTTGTATCTTTTCAATTGCTGGAGTTATGTTTAGATTTAGTGTTCTTGTCAATATTCTTATACTTTGGTTTGAAAACTTGTACTGCATTATTGAATGTGTACAGAAAAACTGGATTCCATTTGCTGGACTATTGGTTAATCCGGGCGACTGTTTATTTGAGCAAGGCCAATAGAACGGGTCGGGTATGGTATAATTAGGTTAAATGTCATTCTACATGTGGTGCATTTTAAAGTGGTATCTGTGTTATGGTATCCTGAGTACAGCTTTCATTTGAAACTGGTGTTTTAGACAATAGACAATAGGTGCAGGAGTAGGCCATTTGGCCCTTCTAGCCAGCACCGCCATTCACTGTGATCATGGCTGATCATACACAATCAGTACCCCATTCCTGCCCTCTCTCCATATCCCTCAACCCCGCTATCTATAAGAGCTCTATCTAACTCTCTCTTGAATGCATCCAGAGACTTGGCCTCCACTGCCTTCTGGGGCAGAGCATTCCACATATCCACCACTCTCTGGGTGAAAAAGTTTTTCCGCATCTCTGTTCTAAATGGCCTACCCCTTATTCTTAAACTGTGGCCTCTAGTTCTGGACTCACCCATCAGCAGGAACATGCTTCCTGCCTCCAGCGTGTCCAATCCCTTAATAATATTATATGTTTCAATCAGATCCCCTCTCATCCTTCTAAATTCCAGTGTATACAAACCCAGTCGCTCCAATCTTTCAACATATGACAGTCCCGCCATTCCGGGAATTAACCTTGTGAACCTACGCTGCACTCCCTCAATAGCAAGAATGTCCTCCTTCAAATTTGGAGACCAAAACTGCATACAGTACTCCAGGTGTGGTCTCACCAGGGCCCTGTACAGCTGCAGAAGGACCTCTTTACTCCTATACTCAATTCCTGTTGTTATAAAAGCCAGCATGCCATTAGCTTTCTTCAGTGCCTGCTGTACCTGGATGCTTGCTTTCATTGACTGATGTACAAGAGCACGTAGATCTCTTTGTACTTCCCCTTGTCCTAACTTGACTCCATTTAGGTAGTAATCTGCCTTCCTGTTCTTGCCACCAAAGTGGATAACCTCACATTTATCCACATTAAACTGCATCTGCCATACATTTGCCCACTCACCCAACCTGTCCAAGTCACCCTGCATTCTCATAACATCCTCCTGACATTTCACACTGCCACCCAGCTTTGTGTCAATCAGCAAATTTGCTAATGTTACTTTTAATCCCTTCATCTAAATCATTAATGTAAATTGTAAACAGCTGCGGTCCCAGCACCGAACCTTGCGGTACCCAACTGGTCACAGCCTGCCATTCCGAAAGGGACCCGTTAATCACTACTCTTTGTTTCCTATCAGCCAGCCAGTTTTCAATCTATGTCAGTACTGTGCCCCCAATACCATGAGCCCTAATTTTGCCCACTTATTTCCTATGTGGGACTTTATCAAAAGCTTTCTGGAAGTTCAGGTACACTACATCCACTGGCTCTCCCTTGTCCATTTTCATAGTTACATCATCAAAAAACTCCAGAAGATTAGTCAAGCATGATTTTCCCTTCATAAATCCATGCTGACTCGGACTGAACCTTCTACTGCTATCCAAATGTGTCGTAATTTTCTCTTTTATAATTGATTCCAGCATCTTTACCACCACTGACGTCAGGCTAACCGGTCTATAATTCCCTGTTTTCTCTCTCCTTTCTTGAAAAGTGGGACAACATTAGCCACCCTCCAATCAGCAGGAACTATTCCTGAATCTGTAGAACATTGGAAAATGATTACCAATGCATCCACGATTTCTAGAGCCACCTCTTTAAGTACCCTGGGATGCAGACCATCAGGTCCCGGGGACTTATCAGCCTTCAGACTCAACAGTCTATCCAACACTGTTTCTTACCTAATATAAATTTCCTTCAGTTCATCCTTGCCTTTTTTGTTACCGTCTGTTGCTCTTTAAAAGCTTCCCAGTCCTCCGGTTTCCCGCTCATCTTTGCTATGTTATACTTCTTCTCTTTTATTTTTATACTGCCTTTTACTTCCCTCGTCAGCCATGGCTGCCCCTTACTCTCCTTAGGATCTTTCTTCCTTTTTGGAATGAACTGATCCTGCACCTTCTGCATTATTCCCAGAAATACCTGCCATTGTTGATCCACTGTCTTCCCTGCTAGGGTATTGTTCCATTGAACTTTGGCCAGTTCCATAGTTCCCTTTGTTCAACTGTATTACTGACACAGTTGATTTTCCCTTGTCCTTCTCAAATTGTAGGTTAAAACATATCATATTATGGTCACTACCTCCTAATGGTTCCTTTACCTTGAGGTCCCTGATCAAATCCGGTTTTCTGGAAATAAGGAAAATATTTAGATTGAAAAATAAGATAAGAGCTCTGTACAGTGATTCAAACAACATTATGACCTCATTAGCTTTCCTATTCTCTGAGTACACAAGTATAGTTGATATTTAAGTGGTGGTTTCTGTTTTTTAATCGGTTATTCTGCTGCCAGGTGAAAAATGGAAATGATCTCAGCACTCACAGTAAATTTTGGGGGTGGTGAGAAAATAAAATAGTTGTAGTGTATAAAAACATCAAATGTTTTTCTTGCAGATAAATTTAAGGGCGCCAGGGTCTGGAGCAGGGGTTCCCAACCTGGAGGCCATTGACCTCTCTGTGAAAGGCTCCATAGCATAAAATGGATTGGGAACCCCTATTCTCAAGAACTGCTGTTTGCCTGAATAGTCAAACTGAAGTATTGCAACTACCCCCGTCTGTGTGCCCACCATTAACCCAGGCAAGGTGGTGGGAAATTGATTGTGAAAACCTGTTAGTGCACTTGTGATTCAAAATGCAAACCTCTGGCTATTTTATTCCTTTTTTATGTCCCTGCCCAGTAGGGTCATGGAACCCAGGGTTGGAGAACAGACGTCAATGGCTTGAGTACATAAACTGTGTGTCATTGCCCTCCATTATGATTTTGGTTTAAAGCTTCACTTCCCACAACTGGTGTCAGGGTTAATTTGTGTTTGCTGTGTTTGAAATTTCCTCCTTGGACACAGTGGCTTTATTGTTGAGTATTCTATTGACTGGCAAACAAATAAAACGAACTTCCCTGATAAATCAATCTCACTTATGCTGCTGAATAGAATCACCAATATTTAATATTTACTTCAAGCCAAAGTATGAGTCAATTTAGACCTTAATTCATGGTGGAACAATTTGGTCTTACAATCTTGTGTTAAATTGATTCCAGCATCAGAAACAAAATTGACATGAACACTTGTAAATAAATGAATTTATTTCCACAGGGACAATTGAAATTAATGATGCACATGAAATATGCATATTGTATGGTCATACACAACATGAATATATTTCAGAGTGATTTTATTTTATTATCTTTGAATCCTTTCAGTTTATGTCGGTGGCATTTTATTTACTGATGCCAAGTACTTGTTAATTTTAGCCTCTTTCCACTCTATTTGATGTTTCAGCACTGGTAGCTTTATATAGGGCAGTGATGTTTGCTTTTATTTGTCTGATGCATACCTTGAAGAAGTCAGCTTACCCTTGATCTTTCAGAAATGCGGTTGATCTCTCCCCAATGATAACCAAGACATAGTAAAGTTGTGTTAGGGCAGCTCGCAGCAAGTAGATTTCTGATAAGATTTCCCTCTGAAATAGAGAGCCTCCTGTTATTTTAATCTGATCTTTTTTGGGGCAAAAGAATTTCAGTGCACTGATAAGCTATTGGAGCTGCAACTGCTGCCACTGATATTTTTCTTCCCATCTCTTTCAGGATCCAGGTTACTGGGTACAAGTACATCGCCTGGAGCACAGTGATGGTGGCATTTTGGATCTTGATGACATCCTCTCTGACGTTGCTGATGATAAGGACCGAGTGAGTAACAAACCAACGCTTTGCATTCATAGTTTGCCACTGTGGTGCATGTTAAAAGCTTTAGGCAGCATTATGTGGAAAATTCCAGAAGTATGTGATTACTTTGAAGAATTTTTTTTTCTTTTCAAAAAAAAACAACCGGTTCGTTGCAAATCAGTCTGACAACTGAAGCTCATTTTTTCAAGTTGGCTTGCCAGACTTGGGAGATGTGTCCAGGAACCTGGGGTTATGCTCAGTGGTCAGATTCATCCTGAAGTGCAGTTCACTTGGTTTTGTCTGCAGTGAGGTGTTTAATCTGTTGGTGTTTATTTGAAGTACACTGAGTGAATTGAAAATATATTAATGTGATTGTCTTTCAATTCCTGTGATGCTCTCTATTCTGCATCTTGCCTGTGAAGGGGAATTCTGCTGTCAGTGGCCTTTATAATTTGGGAAGATTGAGAAAATGAGGATAGAACACTTAAGTGTGAGTCAAAACAGAAACACGTTTAGGATGGAGCTCTCCATATCAGTGGCAGCATCTATGGAGTGAAGCAGGCTGGGTTAAAATTTCAGTTTGACTCTCTCTTAACAAAGCCGAACAGTGTCAATAGAATCGAGACACCTTGTGGTAAGAAACAACATTTGAAGCCTTTCCCAGAGGTTTGTTTCCAGGCAGACTTTTTGTTTTCAGCTTCTCATTTAATTTGTGGATGCTCATTATAAGTAGTTGAAGGAGCATTGTGTCATGTAATGTACAGTATTGTATGAATGTGGGCTTTCAAATCTTTGAACTTGCTCATAATAGTGTTGGCAGGTGAAACTGAATAATAACATTTTTTGACTCAAGCTTGATTGTTACTTGGAGATGCTTTAATAATTTTTTTTCTCTTTCTGGAATGAGGTATCAAAAAACCAAATTTGTCCATCATACTCATAGCTGTTACTATTGTTTTGCCTGTGAAGTATATTTGCTTGAGAATTTTCAAACTGTCAACTGCTCTATTAATTTATTTCTATCCTGGATTTATTTTAAATGTCAGGATATGTGATGGATTCATACCATATTTTATCTGAAGCATCAATTCCACCTAGTTAGGGCTTGGAACTTTTCAGAGGAGTGGATTTTGAGTAGTATTTTGGGCTTATGGTGAAAATTGAGCCTCAGACTGTTTGCAGTTGATATCATTTGAGAAAAAACAAACTTCAATAATTGCTTGCTTATGCTGTCCCTCAAGGATCTTTTAATTCCTTTGTTTCCCAGTGCACTATGATACATTATCAATGGTGATTTCAGTTCTAACATTAGCTCAATAAGTCATTGCTTCCCAAATCCCATGCTCTCTCCCCTAGTTCCCCAGTATGTGGTCAAGTGCCACTCTGTAGACGAATGAGTCTCACTACACAAAGCCAAGGAGGTAGAGAGTAGTTTGCTCAACTACAAGGCACAATGCTTCTTGACACCAAGACATGCTGACAGGATAAGGAAAAGGTTGGGTTTTTGAGACCTTGGTTGATTATACATGTATAAATGACTTGGATGAGAATGTTGACAGTATGATTGAAAGGTTTTGAAGATCTGAGAGTTAAGTTTTTCATACAGCAGGTGGTGGATGTCTGGAACCAGCTGAGGTATATACGATTACAGTGCTCAAGAGGAATTTGGACATGTGTCTGGATGTGAAAGGCTTAGAGCAGGGGTTTCCCAACCTCTTTTATGGCATGGACCCCTATGTTAACCCTGGCTTAGATGGATATGGACCTAATGTGGGCAAATGGGATTGGCATTGATAGGCATCATTGTCAGCATGGATGAAGTGGGCTGAAGGAGCCCATTTCTGTGCTATACAGTTTGATGAACATTGGTAAGTGTGAGCTGTTGGATTTTGATAGAGCAGTTAAAGAGGTAATGTGTTTGGAAAAGAACCAAGATGTAGAGTGATTTAGAGTGAGTGCCATAGAATGATATAGTTTTAGAAGTAGGCTGTTCAGGTCGACTCATTCATGCCGACCAAATTGCTGATCTAAGTGAATCTGTGTTTGCCCCAAATCCAGCTGGCGTATCTAACTGTCTTCTAAATACTAATTGAACCCATCTCTACCATTTCCTCAGGCAGCTCATTCCATATAGCCACCGCCCCTCTTGTATGAAAAATGTTGCTTCTCAGATCCCCTTTGGCTCCCTTGCTCCAGGGAAATGACCTTTTCCTGATTTTATACATTTCTGTGAGATCACCCCTCAGGCAAGGTCCAAAAAGCCTCAGTCAGTCAATCGATTCTTTCCCTGTAACTCTGCAGTCTCAGTAATGTCCATGTGAATCTTTTCTGCTCCCTTTCCATCCTTCATCTAGAGCCGCATGCAGTACTCTAAGTGTAGTTTCAAATGCCTTCATAACATCCAGTTGCAACATGACATCCTGCTCTTGTACTCACATTTTGCATAAAGATTTGGGCACAGTCATCCCAAAGAAGTGGATAAGGCCAAGCAGTAAATGAACATAATCAGAGACAGTTCATCTCAAATCTTTCTAGACCTTCGCTGGACTGTAATTGTAGTATTATGCGTACAGTTCTGATCACCGTACTATATATAGGATTTATTTTAGAGGAAATGCACAAGATGTGATGTGCTTATAAGGATGATATCAGGATA
The DNA here is from genome assembly GCF_030144855.1 of Hypanus sabinus. NCBI lineage: Eukaryota > Metazoa > Chordata > Chondrichthyes > Myliobatiformes > Dasyatidae > Hypanus > Hypanus sabinus. The sequence continues at coordinate 38,403,970 of NC_082711.1, forward strand.
TGAGTTATGTTCCCTTGAAACGTCTGTTTATAGATGCTCTGAAATAAAGCAGTTTTTATTGCTCTTTGCAAGTATTGTCAGGGCCTTAAATGACAATATCGATGAAGTATAAATCTGGATAATTGGGCCAACAGTTAATCAGGGCAGCTTTTTTTGGGGAAAACTTTGAAAGAACAAAACTAATTGAGGAAATAACCAGAATTCCCTTAATTTATATGGAGCACTATACCGCTTAATTGAGACAGGAGACTGTGGCCAAACAGTTCCAAACTAACATCAATTGTGTGGCCATGAGACACTGCACTGTGTTTTGAAAGAGCAGTTTTTAAATTTAAATAATAATGCCAGTTGCATGTGTTTGTCTTCAAAAACAGTGATTTTTGTCACTGATAGTTGTCAAGAAATAAGCAGTAAGACAACTTGGAACAGTTTAGCTCACTGCAGTCAAACAATTCAGGCTTGGAGGTGCCAGAAATGGCTGGGAGTGAAAATGAAATTATTTCACTACTTCAAGTTAGGAAATATGAAGAATTTGAAGGTATAAACAATCATCTGGAATGCTACAATGAAAGTGAAGATTTGGAATCATCAAAAGCATTGTATGAAGGCAGATTGGGTGCCTGCACAGACTTCGTTCATTTATCGGCAATCAAAGGAACACTGTGTATACTGGATGACTTCCTCAGTCAATAACTATTCGGAATTAATACAGTTTGAAAGTATTGTGGTAGTATCGGCAGTGTTCTATTTGGTTATGTGTTTAATTTAAGTATATAGCCCTATTGCTCAGTAAAACAGTAGGTTGTCTTTTTTTTAATACTTTTTAAACTATTTCCATGAAACCTTCACTAATTGGGGCAACTGCCTAACTGGGCCAAAATGTACCAGTCCTGATGTGTCCCAATTAATTGGAAACCACTGTATTGAAGAAAAATTGGTAAATTAGTTTATTATTGTCACAGACGCTTAGGAACAGTGAAACACCTCTCTTCCACATCATTTGTACAGCTCAGTTAATAACAACTGTGCATTGAGGAAGTCCAGGATGAATGAATGATATAATGTAGAATGAAGTGTTATAGTTACAGTGAAAGTGCAGGTCAACATCTAAGTGTCAAGTCACAAAGAGGTAGGTTGTGATACCAAGTGTCCATTTTGTTGTAATCAGGAAGCATTCAATAGTTTTATAACAGCAGGATAGAGAATCGTCAGACTCATCATCCCCAGTAGAGGAAGATTCTTGGTTGATAGCAAAGAACTTGTGTATGAATAGGATGAATATTAGTTTTAAAGGAGAGTTTGTCAAACAGGCCAGCACAAGAAAGCTGCTTCCTTCAATTGGTTGTTAAGTTTTGAAGTAAGATTCCAACCCCACCCAGTTCCAGTCCAATTTTATTCTTAGTCATAAATTCAAAGAAAATGTTGGAGTAATTTGTTTATAACTTTCATTGGGATGTTTCTGAGTAATTTCTCACCAATTTAATCATGATTTTCATGATGCATTTGTTTGGATGTAATGGTAATTAGTAAAATTCAGTGCATGTACTACTCCCAGGACCCTTGAAAATTATTACAATTACCATTTGATATGTTGAAATACAGAAGAAAGTTGCTAATGAAAGGCACGAAGTATGAGCAGTTATTAAAAATAGCTGGAAAGTGAAATTTTGACATCTATCAGGGGTCACAGATTCACTGCATGCAATATTCATATCAAGATTTGGAGGTTAACTGGGAGGCCTCAGGAAACCTGAGTTAGAAGACCAAAGAGTCCAATAAAGCTGATAATCATGGATGGCAAGCTTATTTTTTAAATATTTAAATAAATAAAGGTCCTCAGCCTGGTACTCAGCAGATAAGCAACCTGACTGGTGAGCAGCAGAAGATGTGTTCAACAATTTCCAGGGACGTTCACTTGCACTTGAAGAGCAGAGGAGTAAGATTTTGGGCCTGAAATGGCTCGGGATTGATAGAAGTCGGCAAACTTATGCTGACCGTTCCTGATTCTGGTGATGCAAGCAGATATTCTATGAATGAGATATTTCAGTGCCAAGTTGCTTTAACCAAGTGTTTTGCTAAATAATTTGTGCAACTCGAAATATTTCCTAAGTTACATTCCAACTTGTTTTACCGATTTTAAGACAGAATCTCTGGCAGAAAAAATGTTTAATTGCCTTGCATGTTTCTGGATTTTGGATTTCATTTTTACTGTACGCCTAGGTAATTTGAAGGGTTCTGCTACACAGGAATGCTCTTCAGGTTTTCCTGTTGTCTGGATCAATTGTTGAGAATGGTTCGCAAAACATAAGGGATTTTGGGATTCATAAGTAGGGTCAAAGAGGTCAAGGGCAAGGGGGTTTCTTTTCAAACTTCTCAGAAATGAAAGTCAGTCCACAGCTGGCATGCTATGTCCAATTCTGGCCACATCACTTCAAAATGAAAGAGAAAGTTTCAGAGGGGCAACAGCAAAGGTTTACAAGAATGAAGGCTTTCCAATCAAAGGATGGCATGCAGGCAGATAGACTCCAGATCTTGGGGTAAGATGATTTAGTTGGGGTAAGGATCATTATCTGATCCTTTCTAAAAATTGTGATCAGCCTTAAACATGGATTAAGTGTACCTCTTTAACCCCGACATTATGCTGACATGTTAAAGCCTTCTCGTTTGAGTGTGAAAATTAAAATCTGTGCTTGTCTGAAAAGATGCTCTTGCATCTCATTTGGTCCAGTTTTCACTTGTACAATTACTGTTGTAATTATCTGGTAGTTTGTTCATTTTAAAGGGGTTTCCATGACTGATTTTGGTTTCCACTAAGTTATGATATTCTATTAATAAAGTTGTAAAACATCAAGAGATTCCCTCTCTTGTTACTCATCACGTGACCTGGAGCAGCAGTTTGGAGCTTTGATTTTGCATGGAGAAATTTTGGTTTGAGTTTAAATTAACACATGTAATTTATGTTTAGAAGGAATAGATTTGTATTTAATTTTGTATTTAAAGATTGTGATTAAAAGGAACTGTGTGAGTTGTGAAGAAACGAAACATTGATTGGGCTAGACCAGGCATGGGCAAACTACGGCCCGTGGGCCATATGCGGCCCGTTAAACTTTTTAATCCGGCCCGCAGAACTTGATGAAATTATATTGATAAACTTTGTTAAAGTTTTTCCCCCGCAATTCTGGCGTTTTCCCAATAGATGACGCACTCTATATACATTTGTGGCGACCCATTTCCTGGCACATCCGAACCGGCTCACAATTAGCCTGCGTTCCGGCTACGGGAGATAGCCTGCGGGGATTTGCGAGCACAGAGCTTTGGAGCCTCTGCGCAGGGGGGCAGGTTGAGGGAGGCTTAAAAGTTAGGCTGGGGATTTCGAATAAAGTTTTTTTTCTTCGACTGCAGTTACCGACTCCGTGTCATAATTTTAGCGCTGCATGTAGCACACCGCTACACATTGACCTTTGTTGAGGTGCAGCGTATTACTCTACATTTGCGCTTTACTCTTTGGTTGGCTCGACCTATTTGTGTGAACAGGCGTTCAGCATCATGAACATCAACAAAGCCAGCCACAGATCCAAGTTAACTGACCAACACCTCAGCTCCATCCTGAGAATCGCCACAACAAAATTAAATCCAGACTTTGATACGCTGGCTAAAAAGGGAGACCAACAACACTGTTCCCACTGAAATTAAAAATAAGTTTCTTCGTTGTGTTATGTAAAAAATGCATTTGAAAATATTTTTTTCAATAAGCCTTACATGTCATTTCTGTTAAGTGATAGACATGAGTAGTGCGCAGGTGCACGTACGTTCTCAAAATAAAAAATGCGCTCCAGATCAAATAACGCGCTCCGCATACTGGCTGGTCGTTGTTGAGTTTTGGCACAGGGGACAATTGAATAAGAAGGAGCAGGACAAGTAGACCTGCATCTCCTACCGTTTTTGAAATAAAGACAGTCAGGAGGAGAGTGATGATGATAATATCTTGAAGGATAACAGAATTTTCAGTGCTTTAAAATAATAACTGTTACTATTTAAAAAAGCTGTATTTTATTCATTTAATTTTCAGTGTTTTAAAAGTCATTTCAATAAATAGCTAAATACCATGGGACTTCAAAGACAGATAATTTGTTGTAATGCATTTGTTCTTTTTCAATTGAAATTAAAGCACATGTTTTCTATATATCCCATGATATTTTATTTTCTCTTATGAGGTGTATTACCAAAACACTCCCTCCATCTGCTCCTGGTCCGGCCCCCCTGTCAAATTTTAGAACCCTTTGTGGCCCTCAAGTCAAAAAGTTTGCCCACCCCTGGGCTAGATGGAGAATAATTAGTGGAGGCTCCCATGGAACATAAATTCAAAGCTTTAACAAATAAAGGGTGAGTTTTACAGTGCAGTGATACAGGAAGCTATGGATTAGAATTCAGAAAGACACCTTGTAGGGTTGCTTCAAAGGCATACAAGTGTTCCAATCATGCTTAACTTGTGTTACTGTTGGATGATCTAATCAATTCCAGCAAAATGAATTTTAGATTCCATTGTGTTTTGCAACTTGATGGGACTGGGAGAAGCAGCGGATTTGATTGGCATCTCTTCAGCCCAGGCCCCAATTTAGAGCTGGGAAAGGGTGAGAGCTTAATCGGCACACCAACTGGAAATGAAAGACAAAGCTTGGCAGTCAGGTCTGTGATGACCCCTGATGCCAATGGTGGGGATGGGAGGGGGAGATGCAAAGTTTGCTTAAAATTGAGGCAGTTTTCCTTTTAAATATGGTTAAAAGGAATGCAGTATAATCTATTGATCAGATTATTTCCTTTGTTGTGAATCTCATTACAAGTTTGAGATTTACTATCTTGTGTTCATTTATTGATGGTAAAATAAATGAGATTGACAGATTCATTTGGCTGAAGTATTGATTTGTTCACCTTTTGTATCAGAGGAGAGGCTTGTTTTGCCATTACAGCACTCAGTGACTGGAATCTTGCTGCAGCAGTGTTGGAATGTGAGGCAGTAAATTGCTGAGTTGTTTACCAAGACTTGGGCTGGGAGACGTGAAATATGTGGCCAGTGTTTATACTAATTGGCTGTTATATCAGAACAGCAGATTTACATTTATTAGATAAGCCAAATTTAACTGTTTTTATGGGTTCTTTGGAGACTGAATTCTGAGACTCTTGTTCTTTGAAAGAGTGACTTGTTGTTACACATCTGTTTAGTGTTACTTAGGATTTGGGTTTCTTTAATTCGTTTAATCTTGAATCTGATTGCTCATTCCTGATTGCTTATTCCTAGTTGCACTTGCAGATGGTGGTCTTGGAGCGCTGCATTTCTTTGTTGAAGTTACTCCCATCTTGGTGAGGCGTTACCAGGGTTTTGTCAGAATGACAAAGTTGCTGCTTTGGTGAAATTAGAGATGGTGGAAAGATAGGGTTGTGAAAAGTTACAAGAAGAAATGTCCTTTTTAAGGAATTGTTGCACTGATGAACTGGGGTCCAATAGAATTGTCATAAGCAGACGATTGATTTGCCTCCTGTGATTAGTGTAAGACTGCTTCGAGGTAGGATACTAACAATCTGGGAGCAGTGATCTATTCACTTAACACACAATCTCATTATTTCTTTATTGATGCTGTTTGTTTAATTTGTAGTGACTCTGTGGCTTTGGACTGCTACAGGTTTCACATCATATAAGATAGTAACAATAAACCTGATCCTGACAGCAGGAGAATGAATGTTAAGCCGTTGTGTTATTGGCATTTATCTTTGAGAAGCTCATCTTGAGCACACAGCTTTTGGAGGAGCTTTGTCAAGTCATGTCAATGTAATTGCCACATGTATAAATAGGTAATTAGTGTGCTATTCTGCATGGTCAAACAAAATAATTATAACTATACAGGTAGGTGACGTGCACTCATTGGTTTTGTGGTTTGGACTTGCACGTGTTTGATGTGGTCTTGATATTAAATTACCTGTCGTGACTTGGTACCGTTCAACCAGAATAAACCCACCCATTTCCAGCATGTTATTGTCTGCCCTAGCAAGTATTCTTCATTTGTTGACCTGTGTTTACGATGGTGCCAAATTTCAAGCGCATTCTGGAGCTTGCTATTCTGCATGTTGGCACTTTCAAAAATTGGATTGAGAGCCTGTGATTGTCACTGATGCAACTTGTATTGATCTCAGAAGGAAGCTGTACCTGCTTATTGGTTCACCAGCTCTTTGTTGCAGTAATGTGGATTTTAAAGTGCCAAAATAGAGCTAGGTTTCTTAATCAAGTCACCTTTCCACTTTATATGTAGATATTAAAACAAAGCTTTGCAGATAATAGAAATCCATCATTAAAATTGAAAAATTTTGAAATCTTGAGCCTCTCAACCAGCATTAGAGGGAGGGGTTAATGTGTCAGGTTTTGTTGTTCCAGCATTTTCTATTTTCCTTTAGATTAAATGGAAATGCTCTTTAAAGATGCATTCCATTCTTAATGTTTTATTAAAATACATCTCTGAAAATGTTGTGTAACTTTTATTAAGGGAGGAAATTCATTGCAGAGTCGAGAAGTGAATATGGTCCTGCAATCACTCTGATGGGTTCTAAAACTGAATAAAGTCAAGAACTTAGTGCTTAACAGGCATCAAATGATTGTGGTGATAATTGTTCAGCAAGGCATATTCCAGGTGGCAATCTCCCCGGGTATATAGATGATTTCCAAATCAGCAGGATCTATCTGTTGATCCAAGGATGCATATTTTCTAGTTAAGGTGGTGATTCACTGCCACTTCTTCCAATCTAATGACCATGTTTGGCATTCATAATATGGCTTCCTCGACATTTCTTTCACTTTTTATTTATATCAGAAATAAACTTGGTTCATTGAAAATTTTATAGAAATAAAACATTGCATGGTTTTCTTTACATTTAGTATTGTCCAGTCTGTACATTCATAACGTTGACAAGTCATTGCATTCATACATTCATGCACCCCTCTAAACAATGATATAATTTGACGGTAGGGGAGGAAGTGTGCTGTTTATGTGAACTGGAGCTTTACTGACAAGGGGTGGAAGGACCTTAGAAGGAGCAATACAAAGTCCTTGCTCACAAAGCCTTTGCATTGGGATGCCCCGAGCTTCAGTGCATCCCTTACTCCTGTAGCCTAGAATACGCCAGTTTATAGCATTCATTCCTTGTTTTTCTGGAAGGCCAACAAGTTTTGGGCAGTGTACCTTTCACTGAGCTGCTGATCTGAAAGGAGCATGATGTTTGTCCTGGCTGATATCTTTGTGAAGAGCTCATAAACCAGAGCGTCCTCTTTTCAGGCAACTGCTCGACAGGACTGCTTGAGAAGGACCGTTGCGTTCTTTTCCCGACCAGCCTCGCAAACACAGACCACAAAGAGATAGACAAAGGAGCCTCATCCTTAGCACAGTTGTGTCAAGGGTGGTGTGCATTTGATTTAAGACGCTGTGTAGGAAGAATCTGATTGGTTGGATCCCTTTCGTTGCCAGCCAAGTGAGCTCCTGGAGGCTGTGGGCAAGCGTTGGCGATGGGATTCTCATGAAATTGGTTGTGACAATGTTGGTGAACCAATTAGCCAAATTGTTTGACAGCCAGTAGGACATTCTGTGCTGAGCTTTTCCTGAGCCCGAGTCTCAGATTGTGTGCTGTTTTAATTCACCATCCCACTTCCACTCTAGTTTCTCTTATCTGTGGCTTCTTACACTTCATAGTGAGGCCTAAAGTGAACCAGAGGAAGACCTCATTTTGTTTGAGCATGTTACAGCCTGCAGGACTCAGCACTGAATTTCTCAATTTCAACTAACTTGCTCTTTATTATAATTTGTTTCAGGACAATCTATTATTCCTCTCCTCCCTCTTTCATTTTTCACTCTTTATTCCCTTTCATTTACATATTCAGGCCTTCTCAGCACAACCCAGTGGGCTGGATGATTGAACACCACCCATGTTTCACAATATGAATAACACATTACACAAGGTCATTTCAAGGGCTGCATCATGTCACCTCATTACAGTCATTCCTTTTGTTCCACCCATTTGCCTCCCACCTTCTCTGCTACTCAGATGAACAAAGTTATTCTCTTTCTCAGTTCTTATGAAGGGTCTTTGATCTGAAGCATGAACTGTTTCTCTTTTGACAGAGGACACACAAGAGGCTGCAATTTAGAGCAAAAACACTTTGCTGGAGGAAATGAATGGGTCACACAACATCTGTGGGTGGGAGTGGAGGTGCTGATGATGAAAGAACTGTTGGTGTTTCAGGAGAGGGGAGACTAGCCTATATAGAGAGAAAAAGAGCGGTGAGAGATTGGAGTCTGAATTATAGGCATACTTCACCCTTTCTTGATTCACCAATCACCACTTTCCCCCTCTACATTGGCAGTCAACCCTCTGCACTCCTGATACAGGGTTATAATCTGAAACTTCGGCAACCCTCCCCCCCCATTGATGGTACTTCATCTGACTTCCTCCAACGCAGGGGTTTCCAACCTGAGGTTCATGAACCCCAAGTTAATGACAAGGCTCCATTGCATAAAAAAGGTTGGGAACCCTTGCTCCAGCAGATTGTTTATTGCTCTTTCCATAGATGCTGCCTGATCTGCTGAGTTCTTCCAGCATTTTCTGTTTTTAATCTTTAAAGTTCAATTTTATTATCAAGGTATCTATATCATATGCAATCTTGACATTCATGTTCTTGCAGACAATCGCAAAACAAAGAATCACAATAGAATTAACTAAAAAAACACATACAACAAGGCCACCACATATCCAGTTTGCACAAGAGGACAAATTGGGTAAATAGTAAAAAAAAAGAAAAGTAAATGGAAAGTATGTGGAGCATGAACTGCAGCGTGCCCCGAAGTGAGTCCACACCATGGAGCCCACTCATCACTGAGGTGAGTGAAGCCCATGCAGGAGCCCGATGGCTGCAGGACAACAATTGTCCGGAACTTCGCGGCGTGTCACCAGCACCTCCCTCCCAAGGCTAGTAGTGAGAAGAGAGGGAGACTAGTCAAACGCAGGCAAATGTCTCTGAACGCCTGTTTGTTTTTCACCCTTGTTAGCTGACTCCTGTCTGTTGTAAGCTGGCTGATCCCTCTCTCTGAAATAAATTTTTAAATTTGACTTTTTCCCTGGGTTTTGTAACTTGGTGAGATCATAGAATTTCAATTTACCTGCTCCCTTATGAAATTCGAATAGATCTTTCTTTTGTCCTTTCATTTTGAATAAACTGTTACTGCCCCTAAGGCAGGGGTCCCCAACCTTTTTTTTATGCCATGGACCCCGACTATTAATCGAGAAGTCTTTGGACCCCGGTATGGAGACCCATGCTCTAAGAGTCTTTTAGATCTGCCTGATAGATAAACAAATCCTTGGTAACTCTTGACTGGCAAAGAAGATCTCCAATTCACTACTGTTTTGGAAATATTGCAGGGAGTTGCTAGCCAAGATCATGTTCTTAAATATCTGGGTAGCTTTCTGCTTTGCAGTAGAGGACTGTTTTATTATTTACTCTTTGTTGCCTTATTCCCTGAAAAGTACACAGCAATAGATTTGAGTTTTAACATTGACAAAAGAACCAATTGACAACTTATCATGGATGTGTGCCTTAAAGTTCAGAGTACGTATATTATCAAAGTGTGTACATATTAGATGACCTTGAGATTTGTCTCTTTGCAGCAGCCACAAAATAAGAAACCCAAACGAACCCATTAAAAAAAATGACAAACACCCAATGTGCAGAGAGAGAGAGAAAACTTTGGTCAGACCCCGCTTGGAGTACTGTGCTCTGTGTTCACTACAGGAAGGATGTAGATACTATAGAGCAGGGGTCGGCAACCCGCGGCTCCGGAGCCATATGCGACTCTTTCATCTCTGTGCTGCGGCTCCCCGTGGCTTTGGAAAGTAAATGATGAGTATTTAATTAAAATGCATTTTATGTTAGTTTATTAGTTTTTGAAATGTAATTCTAAATTTGAAGATTATGGTGATCTTGTACAATCTAAATAAAACGTTGTGGCGACCCATTTCCTGGCACATCCGAACCGGCTCACAATTAGTCAGCGTTCCGGCTAAGGGAGATAACCTACGGGGGTTTGTGAGTACGTGTCTTTTGGAGCATCCACACCCACGGGAGGGGGGGGGGCAGGTTGAGAGAGGCTTAAAAGCAAGGCTGTTTAGTTCGAATAAAGTTATCTTTGACTGCAGTTTACCGACTCCGTGTCGTTATTTTAGCGCTGCCCGTAGCACACTGCTACAACGTGTTTTTTATCACTATTAATATACATCACCACTGCCAATGCCTGACACCCGCCAGTGCGCAATTTCTTTTAATTTTTCGATCCAAGGTAGGCTAACTATGGAGTAACCTTCAACCCAACGTCTTTTTTTCGGAGTTCAAAATGTTTTTGTTGCATGCAGAAATGTAGTTTAGTTTTCTCTGCAGGAGTTCATCAATTTCATAAATGCAACACATTATAGTTTGTTTATACATAGCATAAAGGCAAAAAAAAGTATGCAGTGTTATTTCATTTTAAATGTCAAACGGGTTTTGTGACTCCCAGTGTTTTCTTTTCTGTGGGAAATGGGTCCATATGGCTCTTTCAGTGGTAAAGGTTGCCGACCCCTGCTATAGAGAGAGTGCAGCAGAGATTTACAAGGATATTGCCTGGATTGGAGGGTGTAGCTTATGAGAATATGTTGAGTGTACTTGGCCTTTTCTCCTTGGAGTGACAGAGCATGAGAGGTGACTTGGTAGAGGTATATAAGATGATGAGGGTCGTTGACGATGTGGATAGTCAGAGGCTTTTTCCCCAAGGCTGAAATGGCTAACATGAAGGGGGCGTAGTTTTAAGATGCTTGAAAATAGGTACCGAGGGGATGTCAAAGGCAAGTTTTTCACACAGAGAGTGGTGAGTGAGTGGAATGGGCTGCCGGCGATGGTGGTGGAAGCGGATACAGTAGGGTCTTTTAAGAGCCTCTTAGGTAGGTACACGGAGCTTAGAAAAATAAAGTGCTATGTGCTGGGGAAATTCTAAGCAGCCTCTAGAGTAGGTTACATGGTCGACACAATATTGTGGGTCAAAGTGCTGTAAATTTCTATGTTCTGTGTTTAAAACAAATTGTGCAAGCAATAAAAGTGAGTGAGTAGCATTTAAACACAAAGCGAGCCCTCAGACACGAAGCCCACAGCAGCTAGAGCAGGCCCACAGCCTCAGAGTCAAATCAGCACATAAATGGAGTAAATGTCACAAGGCTCTGAGCAGGGCCTCAGCCTCAGTGCAATGAACATCATGGAGCAGAACCAGCTTGACCCTCCCTTCTGGTCCCAACACCTGGCTTTTTTGGACTCTGCCTCCTGAGAGCGGAGGTCCCCACAGAAACCCCGGAAAATGAGCTCCACTGGTGGTACCCTTGAAGCCTTCTCTAACCGTAGAATGTGGAAGTAGAATGGAAGCTGGAAAACTCTGAAGTATCAGAAATGCGATTGGCTTGTTTTGAGACAGCCATTGCTTTCAGTTTGTGAGGTTTGAAGAAAAAAGCGAGTGCGGTGATTGGATTTGCGGGTGTTGCTGGTATGAAATTAGCAGCATTTACCTGCCTGTCTAGGTTCATTAGTTTGGTTATATTAACAATGGTTATTTGAATTATTCAGCTGTGAATGGGATTTTGCACGTGTTGCACTTTGAAGCAGAGCGTACATTATGGTTACATACCAGCTGCAAGATATTAAATTACTAAGATAAACACAAGGCTTAAACAGAATTAGTGCATTTGGGAGTAACAAAATACAGTTCATTTCAGGTTGAAGGTTGCTTTGCAACCAGACTTGCAGAAAATCTTAAACTGTTGGTTTCATGTTTTCGTTGCACATTCTCTGTTACAGAGTTCTCGCAATCGTCTTCTAAGATTTCCCCTTCTTTCTACATTGCATTGAATCTGCGAATCAGATCCAACTGCAGGGTTATTTTGGTTGATACGGACTTGGCTTGTGCATTGTACAAGGATGAACAAAGGCTATCATGTGTTCTCCTCTTACAGCTGCAGTGCCTTAAGTGTGGGTCCTTGGAGTCTGACCAGGATTGCAGTATTTCCTACTTTAACTCTTGTTTGGATAGAGTGTCCTGCTGAAGATTTGTAATGATAAACACTGTTTAAAGGATTAATTTTGAAACCACTCTTTATGATTGTTGAGCCATATTGCAGAGATCTAAATTTGCCTCATGAATTATGGATATAAGCATTCCATTAGCTGTTTGGCATCTAATCTTTGCCTGTAGAATAAACTGTCGTAGGGATTAACTGCAAAGAGAGGTCCTTCATGACCACGCCAAATCATACGCTCGCTCTGCTGCTTTCCAGTTATTGATTGAATGGACAATTGAGAATGAATCTCTAATGTTTTCAAAATATTCTGTAGCAAGTCAAGAATACAAAATTCCTAAAGTTATTTGATAACTACATACGTTGATATACAGTATTTTGATAGAATAATACTGTGCTGGTTCTCTACGATAGGAGGGTTTTCAGGATAGCTTTTGTTATGGTCAATTACCATGCCATGGGTAGAGTCTGTTGCCATGAGAGAGTCTAATCATAACTGTTCAACTCACTTTCACACAGACAAGCCGGTCTGTCGAGCTCTGAGTGGTGAACCCAATCCAGTTCTGCCGCTTACTTCAAAGCAGCTGTAAAAGCACCAAGATGGAGTGAAACTGATGCATCTCCGAAATGTAAAGTCAGAGGAAGTGAATAACATTGCAAACAAAGCTGGCTGTTTATAGTTTGTTTATATTGTCCATTAAAGGCATATGTTACACTAATTAGATATGAAAGGCTATTCAGGAAATTATCGCTGCCGTTCACTTTCATTACATTTAGCTGTATCTGGGCTGATCTGCAGCATAATTTTTGCAACTTTTAAATTGGTAGTGCAGAAAGTGGCTTTACCACTTATCCTGATGGAAGGCCCCCATGATTGGCAGTGCTGAAAATAAATACAGCTTACTACCAGTTCATGTCATTTTGTGTACTATCAATTTGTAGGACTGACTCAATAGGCTGGGACTGCTTTCGTTGAGTGAAGGGGGCTGAAAGGGGACCTGAGGGAGGTTTGTAAGATCGTAAGGGCTGAGGGCGGATTGCTGCAGATTCTGCCTCCCTCCCCTGTAAGGGAGGTCTTAAAAGGAGAGGGCGTAGGTTTCAGGTGAGGGGACAGATTTAAAGGTGACCTGAGTACATGAGATGCACTGCCAGAGAGGAGGGGGGTATAATTACAAAGGTTCAAGAACATTTGGGCTGATTTGTGGGCAAGAAGAGTTTGGAAAGATGTGGGTCAAAGGGGTAAGTTCAGGATGGCACCTCAGTCAGTATGAATTAGTTGGTCTGAAGGGCTGTTTAAATCTCTGACTTTATTTGCAGATGATATGTAGATTTGTGGTGTTGCTGTAGACATTGTGCCTGGTAGATAGGATACAGAGCTGGTTTGAGAAGAGGCAGATGGAGATCAGTCTGGAAAAGTATGAAGTGATTCACTTGGAAGGTCAAGCCTAAAGAGAGAGTATAGGGCTGAAGGCAGAGTTTTCAGCTGGGTGGAGGAAAAGAGGGATCTTGGGGATCACGTCTATAGATCCTTTAAATTACCACGCCCACTGATATGGGTGGTGAAGAAGGCATATGGTGTGTTGTTCTTCAGTAGCCAGGGGATTGGGTTCAAGAGCCACAAGGTAATGTTGCAGCTACAAATCCACACTTGTGCCTCATTTTAGGACGGATGTGGAAGTTTCAGAAAGGGTACAGAGGAGATTGACCAGGATGCTGATTGGATTAGAGAAGATAATTTAAGTGAGCTGGGGCTTTTCTCTTTGGAGTGAAGGAGGATGAGAGGCGACTATATCTATCGAGATATTCATGATGATCAGAGGCATCAGTTTGGTGGATAACCAGAGTCCTTTTCCCAGCGTGGAAATGGCTGATACAAGGGGGTCATAAAGTTAAAGTGATTGAAGGAGAGCACGGGGTGGGGGATGTCAGAGGTAGGTTATTCGCACAGAAAGTGGTGGGCATGTGGAATGCCCTGCTAGCGGTGGTAGGAGAAGTAGATGCATTTAAGAAACTCCTGGGTACGTGAATGAAAGAAAAGTGGAGGGCTATGTGGGATAGAAAGGTTATATTGATCTTGGATTGGATTTAAATATTGGCACAACTTCGTGGGCGAAAGGCCTGTGCTGTGCTGTACAATGTTCTATTTCATGCTCTTAACATTTTGAAGTGCTGCCCCATTGCTTCCAAATTTAAGATTTTAAATTGCTTGAGAATCTTCTATAACATTACATTTAAGTGATTACTGTATCATTTTTCATTTAATGGAAAAACATTTGTTGAATTTTAAAAAAATCTCTTTGAAAAATAACAACAGGTGGACCAAATCACATTTTTATTTGGGAAATGCTTTAAAGTTTAATTTATTTTCCTCCTGAACTTCCTTTGTCAGTTCCAGCGTGCAGAATATTCTCTATTCTTAACGGTCCATTTTCACAACTGATTAACATTTCATCTTTGGATCAGTGATGGAAATAGATTTTGAGTTGGCTTGGTTGCAAGACACCCTATGCATTATGGTTCAAAATTGAAGTCTTTGACTTCACCTTGTCAGCAGGGGTCTTGTAATGCCAGTCACAGTGCGGTGGTGAACAACCTTCAGCAGCCCCTTGGCAAACAGTGTTGTGAATGTTGTTTTTTGTCTTTAGTTTTAATTTGGGATCAGAGCATTTCCTTCTGCTATCTTTCCACCTTTATGGTCCTGTTTATTCGGGGTGCTTTGTAAGTTTAAGTGTGTCTCTTATTAGTCTCTGAGGTGAAAAAGCTTGAGTTTTGTTTAGGTTTTAGCGAAGTTGGGAGATTTTCATTCTCCCTAATGTGGACAAAGTTTTCATCCCAAGTTGGCAAAGTCTTCAGTGCCAACATTGTCACTCCATTCATACACAATGTTGTGCAGAGATCAGCTGAAATCTCTGAATTCAGCTGAATTCCTTTCACTAGTTAAGAATAAGACACTTCTGCATGCCATTTCATTGATGTAAATAGGAAGCCAATTATGGCCTTGCCTTAAAAAGAAGTTAGAGGAAAAAAATCAACTAATTTTGGCCTGATCTTGGTTTTCTTGTAAACTCTTGGTTTGAGTACAGTGTACAGCCAAAACAAAGCACATCAAATCTGAAAGTGATTCTTCAAAAATAAGCTACAGGACTGAATGCATGTTGTTTATCCTGTGCCTGCGGACCTTGCCAGTATTGAGGCATGGTTTGCGGAATGGGTGAGTACAGTCTGTACCACATTAACTTCAAAATAAACTTTGCAGTGTAAACTCCAACCAGTCCTCGTTCACAAACCAGACAGAAGATGAAGATTGAGGGAGTGGTTTGGAAAACTTAGTGAGAAATCATTTTGCCTGTTGGCGAAGTTTGGAAAACAGTAGATTTATATTGTGATTTTTGGGAAGTATTCTTAACTGCATATAGTGAATGGATTATACACAACATAGTAAAGGAACAGTTTTCGTGACAAGATGAGCTGCCATGAGCAAAGTGAAAACATTCTCTTTCAGGGCTAATGAGGACACAAATATTTTTGTTGTGATTATTATTGAACTATTTAATTTGCTGCTCTCACTGAGCTTGAGGGAGAAATTACATTGCATAAACATCTGTTGTGAAACAAATTCAGACTGTACTCCATTTAAGTTTTATAAGTTTTTACACTGTCAGTAAGGAAGCTTAATAATTAGTTCAAACCTGGAACTGTGGCAAACAGCTCTGGGAAGCAAAGTTCATGGCTGTTTCATGAAGTGTAGGCTTTTGGTGCCCTCTCGTGGTGAAAAGAAAATATTGTTGGTGCAAACTGAAGAAGAAGATGGGTTGAAAGTTGATGAAATCATTGTTGTCTTTTCAGTAAAGTTATAAATATTGCGTCATAATCTGGAGTTGGAAAGAATCTCTTTTCCACCTCCCTGCCCCCATCAATTCCCCCACAGCAAACCCTTATGGGTGTGACAACTCCCTTCTCACTCTCCTTTCTCCCATTTTTCCTTCTCTCTTCCCCCTTTTGTCACAAATCCTAGATATAAGATATAATCAGCTCCTAGTGCCTGAACCTGGTGAGTTATGTATACAAGTTCCAAAGTTAGTGTTGATGGTACCTGATTCTCATTCACTTCCTTTGCAGAGGCCCAACACAGAGCGTGGCCTTTGCAAATCAAGTGAATGATAATAAGTGAGTTGTGATCGTTGTCTTTTTGTGAGCTGTTTCTGCTGTGTGAACCATGGAGCAGCTGGATCTGGTTTAGTGTGCCCTACTGAAGCTTTTAATACAGTTTCAGACATTCTGAAGTCATGGGTATGCCTTCTCCCACCCAATAAATGGATTTTCTAATATCTGGTGTTAATCCCCCTTCAACAGTGAATATTTGGCTGGGCTCCTGCAGGTTTTCCTGGATGTTAAGTTGCATGAAGAGAAATTGTCCCCTTGGTAATCATTGAATCAAACATGTCAGTTCTCACCTCCAGTGTTCTATTCTGTGGTAAGACAAATGATTGACAGACTACCCACAACAAAAGAAAATTGTAGGTCTGGGATTACACCGGGACGTGTCTCGGCTTGAAAATTCCTTCCCAATTGGGATTTTTACCCCAGTACTGTGACAGAACTGGAGAAGAATTGCATAATCCGTGTCTCAATTTTATACCACAGTGTCTCAAGTGACAAAGGTGACACTGTAATTATGACTAACATGTATTTGAGCACAGATTGGATAAAACTCTGTCTTGTCACAGGCTTTGTTACATGTGAAGGCATATTGTAGCTTTGTTTCTCATGTTTATCGCTCCAGCAAACATTTCATTATAATCTTGATCCACATGACTCTGTAGATCTTTTCCTTCTCATTTTCTTTCTCCCTCTTCCCTATGGCTAATTCCTTGCCCCCTGCTCCCCAGCTCGTGGATTAAGATGATTGGGTGGTTTTGCTGGATGTAAAAGTTGGCTTTAAAACCATGAGAAATCCATCCATACTCCTACATGCTACCTTGGACCTTTACCCCAGACAAAGGCACCGATTAGTACTGCACAGAAACAGGTGCATCAGCCCATCATGGGCCTATCTATATTAATTCTATTTCCAGCACCTGGTCGGTAGCCTTCTTTGCCTTGGGTTCATCCAGATAATTTTTGAAAGGTTGTGAGAATCTCCACTTCTTCCGCCCTCTCAGGCAGCATTTTTAAACTTCAACCACCATCTGGGTGAAAATGTTCTTGCTCAGATTCCCTCCAAATGTAATCTTCTCAGGCTTTAGACATCTCTTCTGTAGGACAAATTATTTTTTATATGACCTATCATGTCTATGTCCTTCATAATTTTGGCTACTTTAGTCAGCTGCCCCTTTGACCACCTCCTTCTCTCCATTGCAACAAACCCAGGCTATCTACCGTCTTGTAGCCGGTATGTTTTGCCCTGTTGTACTTCCTGTGCACCCTCAGTCACACCTCTTTACATGCAGCAACAAAACATCTACAGATTGGTCCTAACTAGCCTTGGACCATAACCTCCCTATTGTTATTTCTATACCTTAACTATTCAGATTCATCGCTTTATCACATGTACATTGAAACACAGTGAAGTGCATTGATTGTGTCCATGGGATTATCAGCAAGAACATTGTCTTAACATTCTCTTCTACCTGTGCTATCATCTTCAAGGATAATGAAGAATACACATCACATGTCCTAGTCTTATAGGGTTCTTCCAGAATGCATCATCTCACATTTCAAATTCCATCTCTCATTCCTCTATGTCACCAGCTCCAGAAGGTACTGCAGCCTCAAACTACTCATCTCTCTCTGAACAACACCACGGGATGTTATCTGCAAATCTGATAGTTCAATAAAGGAGTATTCACAATCAGTGTCTCTTAACAAATGTTCCAGGCCCCAGCACCGAATCCTGGTCACAGGTTTCCAAGCACAAGAATAATCCTTCGTCATTCTCTGCCTTGTATTACCAAACCAATTTTGAATCCAATTTTCCAATCTGCCCTGGATCCCATGGAGTTTAACATCTTGGACCTGCCTCCCATGAAGACATTGTCAAAGACAGAATTCAGTTCCATGTGGGCACATCAACCACACTGCCCTCACCATATATTTTCGGTTACTTTTTTGAAAAATTGGTAGCTGGGATCTCCCTGAACAAAGCCACTTGAATTATTCTTTTCTAATCTATCTTTTCTAAGTGTCAATAACCCTGTCCCCTTCCCCTAAATTTTGCCCAATAACTTCCAAACACTTCCTTCTGTGTGCAATTACTTGGCATATCTTTTGCCATTTCTGAACAATGATGTTGCATGGGCTGTCCTCCAGTCATCTCAGCTGTGGCCAGCAAAGGTTTAAGACTTCCTCAAGGAGGGCCCCAGTTGTCTTTTTTCCTTGCAACTTCTTGGATATCCTCTTTGCCTTGGGTGTTTATCAATCTTGGAGCCTGCTAAGACATTTAGTAAATCTTTTTGTTGGTAACATGTTCCAGAATTTCATCACCCCTTCCTTGGAATTTCCAACTAATACTCCCTTCTCCAAATGAATACTTGATCATCAATTTCCATCTGGTGCTAGCTTTTGTGAAAAGCAGAGAAGTTTTATTTTCCAAGAACGCCTTGAAACTGGTTTACGTAATAGACTCTTTAAATCTGAACTCTATTTTACATATTTGTTTAAAAAAATGTATGTGGAGTTTGCCAAAGGAGATTTTTTGTTTTTAAAGAGAAATTTTGTTCCTGTACAGTGGGATCACGTGGACCAAGGATACATTTATGCAAATACCCTCCTGTGAAGTCTTTACTGCCGAGAAAAGTGATTAAAATAAACTGCTCAAAAAAAATCAACAAAATCTATCTGTAATTGCTTGCTTTACCATCAAGTGAAGAATGATTTTTTGAGTCAAACAACAACAGCGATATTGCATTGAATCACATTCAATGATTGGTGGGGAACCCTGCAGTAGACAATTTGCTTGTAACTCTTGACTAAAGTCAGATCAATTTTCGGACACAGGCGTTGTATTGGCGTTCGGTAACTGTGGTTACCAAGCCCGCTTTCAGTGAAGGAAAGGAGTGCAGGGGTTGTATTAGGGTCAGCATTTCATATTTCAGCTAACTATGTCCTTGTCACATTGAGTCAAATTGTGATTGAGTTAGTTAATGATTAACCTGAGCCACAGATGAAAAGAATACCACCAGATAGGAATTCCAGAAACATGGGGTGTTTTTCTTTTGTCTTTGTGTGAGCAGCACATTAACATGAGAGATACTGTGCTGATGTATTTTCAAGAGTTCAAAACATGTTTCCTTTATTTTCTCTCAATTTTTTTAAATAGTGAAAAAACTTCTTGGACTCTTCAGAATGTTTGTGTTAAAACATTACAGGAGAAATTTTAACTTGAAGTGGGTGAACAGTTTTGTTAGTTCCTTTTTGGGCACTTGGCTGGTGTGCCACTGTGTCCCAATAATGTACCTTTCACGAGACTGGAAGAGAAAAGATTGAGACAATGTCAGAGCTTTTGTTCATTTAGCCCTGCATTGTCATTGGGGTCCTTTATTAAGGAGGGTGTTAATAGCAGGACACTGAGAAAACTATATGACTATCAAACAGAATCAACGTGGTTTTATGAAAGGAAAATCATGTTTTTTAAAAAAAGATCTAAAGTACATGTACACATACAGACTTCATATATATCACCATATACAACTCTGAGATTCATTTTTAAAGTTCAAAGTTCATTTATTATCAAAGTATGTCTACTTTAAACAGCCTGGAGATTCAACTTCATGCACAGGCAGCCAAAATAACAAAGAAGCCCAATAGAACCCATTAAAAACTGAAGAAGACTGTCAAACACCCAGTGGGCAGAGAGAGGAAGAAAACATTCATGCAAACAATAAATGCAAACAGACCATATTCAGAACTGAAGTTTACGAAGTCAGGCATCACTGCAGCCTATCCGGAAGTCCACTAGTTGCAGGGGAAAGCCCAGCACAGAAATTATCAAACCCTGCCACGAAGTCAGGCATCCATTCAAGGGCATTGGTTTTTCCATAACAGGCTGTGATGCAGCCAATCAGTATACTCCACAACACATCTAAAGAAGCCTGTGAACGTTTCAGAAGCATGCTGAATCTTCGCAAACTCGTAAGAAAGTAGAAGTGCTGGTATACTTCCTTGCTCAGAAACACATCCTCTGAAAAGATATTTCCAAGGAATTTAAAGTTGCTGGCCCTTTCCACCTCTTATCTCCTGATGAGGGCTAGCTCATGGTTCACTCCTCCTGAAGTCAATAATCAGCTCCTTGGTCATGCTGACATTGAGTAAGAGGTTGTTGTTCTGGCATCACTCAGCCAGATTTTCAATCTTCTTCCTATATGCTCATTTGGTCACCATGTTTGATTCGGCCTACAACAGTGGCGTTGTCGGCACACTTGAACATGGCATTGGAGCTGTGCTTAGCCACGCAGTCATAAGTGTAAAGCAGATAGAGCAGGGGGCTAGGCACACGTACCTGTGGTGCCTCTGCCCGGATGGAGATCGTGGAGGAGATGTTGGTACCAGTCTGAACGGACTGGGGTCTGCAAGTGAGGAAGTCAATGATCCATTTGCATGAGGATGTATTGCTAAAATAGAGGATTTACCAAGTGGGGTAGATAATGGGGAACTGTTAACAGCAGTGGGTTTAGCTTTCCAGTGGCCATGTTAGCATGTAAAGGATTGCTGTTGTATGTGGTAAGAGTGCACACAGGTGAGGGTAATGTATGGGGGAATGGTGAAGAAGCAGTAAGCACACTATGTGTAATTATGTGCAATTTATTTTGATGGTTTCAATGAAGGTGCCAATTGTAATGCAACTGTACTTGCTGCTGATAGAAAACTAGACAGGCCTGTAAGTTGTGAAGAGGAACAAAGAGCCTGAAAGGATTAAGGATAAATGAAGTGAGTGAACAAGAAATTGATAAATCGTTTGGAATGAGGGAAAATATGAGTTTGTTCACATTGGAAAAAAGAATTTCAGAACAAGTTATTACATGGAGTGGGAATAGTAAATGATGCCATACAAGGGCATCTGAACATATTAAACTTAAATTGATCATGGGATCACAGTAAGTATTGAAGAAGAATGACAGCTGACCTTTATTGCAACAGGAATGTTGCAGAAAAGTATGGAAATTTGGATGCAAATTTACAGGCTTCTGGTGTGAGGACACCTGGGGCGGAGCATGCAGTTCATGTACTCACATTAGAAATAGGATATACTTCTATTGGAGACATGCGGAGGAGGTTCACTGACTTGATTCCAGGGATGTAAAGGTATGAAGAGAGGTTGAGAAAGTTGGGGTGACGTTCAAAGAAGAAAGAGGTCAACCTGAAGATACGGTACTTAAGGGAATTGACGTGGTGATGATGATGTGAATTGAATTGTATTTCAGTTTATTGTCATTTAGAAACCACATCTGCAATGCAGTTTAAAAATGAAACAACGTGCCTCCAGAATGAAATCCCAAAAACACATGACAAAACATGACCCAGCCTCGCAGACAGTGAAAGCACCCTGACTGCAGAGGACTCAGTCCGTCGAACCTCGGAGCCTCCGACCATCCCCTCTGGCTCAGCCTCTCTGAGCACCATTCTCTGCCAAGTGCACTATGACGCCACTGGCCACTGGCCACCGGCAACGCGACCCTGAGGACTGGGGGCCTGTTCTTCCCAGCAGAGACCCGGGTCTCACAACAGCAGCAGCAACGAAGAAAGCCATCCTGGAGATTTCCAGATGTTCCTCCATGCTGCCACGTCCATTTTTCATCCGATTAGGATTGTGCACGGCACCCGGCTTGACAAATAACAGATATCAACTCCGGAGAGGCCGCTGCAAACTGCGTCGTGCCACCATCTTGAAAAAAGTTATGTGACTTTTCCTAGTGATGTGTCCCATCAAAGTAACATTGTTTCAAAATGGGGTGCCTCAGTAGTGAAGTGATTAGAGCGGTGCTTTTACAGTGGGGGGGGTGGGGGGTGTTGAAGTTTGGAGTTCAATTCCCACATCATCTGTAAAGAGTTGGGATGGCCCCCTGTGGAATGCTTGTTTTTTTTTCACACGCTCCAGTGTCCTCTCACAGTCTAAAGATGTGCCAGTTAGGAGTGTAACTGGTTGGTGTTTGTAAATTGTCCCATGATTAGGCTAGGGTTAAATTGGGCGCCCCGACTCGAAGGGCCTGTTTCATGCTGTATCTCAATAAATAAATAAAAACAAACCTTAGCCCATTTTTCTGAGGATTGTAACTCTTTGGAGTTCTACTGAGGGCTCTGGAAACAGAGTAATTGAGTTCCTTCGAGGCAGAAGTTAGGAGACATGTACATAGACCATAAGCTCTTACGATAAAGGAACAGAATTGGGCCATTAGGCCCCTCAAGCCTGCTCTGCCATTCCATCATGGCTGACATATTATCTGCCTCAACCCCATTCGCCTGTCTTCTCCCAGTAACCTTTAACTCTTGCTAATCAACTTTGACTTTAAATACAGCCAATAGCTTGGCCTTTGTAGCTATCTGTGGCAAAGAATTCCACAGGTTCACTAACCTCTCACTAAAGAAATTCCTTCTTGTCCCTATTCTAAGGGTAAGTCTTTCTGTTTTGAGGCTGTGCCCTCTGGTTGTAGAAAATACCCTCTCCACGTCCACTCTGCCTAGGCCTTTCAGTACTTGATATGTTTCTATGAGATTGCCCCTTATTCTTCTAAATATGAAGAATTTGCAGGTTGCTCCTGTGACTGCACAGGTTTCATCCCCAGTGATTTGTTTGCTTCAATTGAACTCTATAAATTGGTGCTTGTGTGCAGGTGAGTGGTAGAACCTGGAGTGTCTGAACATGTGATGAGAATAAAAATAGTAATCAGTGTGAATGAGTGGTCATGGTCAGCATGGACTTGGTGGACTAATGGGGAGAACTTTGTTTCCATGCTGTGTATCTCTCAGAACTTACGACAGCATGAGAGGAATACTTCTTCATAAAGTAACTTGTGTATTGATGAAAATCTGGTCAAACTTTCAAATATTAAATTTTTTAAAAATTACAGAATCTTGTCATTTCATTATGTTTTGGCACTGATTTTCTTTCAGCCTTGTCTGAAATATTTGAGGGTGTTTTCACTGAAGTTGGCCGTGAAACGTTCTGAGAAGCAGTGGTGTAAATGTACTGTGGTGTGGCTTGATAAGGGCAGCATTGTCAAGTGTGTTTGATCACCAGTTCATCCTCATTTTGGTATGCAGTATCTTGGCTAGTTTTATTTCAGTATCCTTAATGGTAATTGAAAATTAAAGGTTCATCTGTTTTAAAATAATCTTTGCAAGTTTGGGCTTGTGTACAGTACTCTTCAGAATCAGGTGGGCTATTAATATGTTGCTATCTTGCACACCTAAGAAGGGCTATCTGTATGAGCTTCGGGGGAGGGGGGGAGGCAAAACTGCGCAAAACAAAGTAGTATTTCCGGACTGAGGTCGGAAAATCTCTGCACAGCTTTGTGGAGGTAAGGTTAAAAGGTACAGTTACAAGAAAAAGTTTGTGAACCTTTTGCAATTGCTTAGTTTTCTGCATTAATTACTCATAAAATGTGGTTAGATCTTCATTTAAGTCACAAAAATAGACAAGCACAATCTGCCTAAACTAATAACTCACAAACAATTGTACTTTTCATGTTTTTATTGAACACGTTGTTTAATCCTTCACAGTCCAGGCGGGAGGTTGTATGTGAATACTTGTATTTAATAACGGGTAGAACCTCCTTGAGCAGCAATAACCTCCGCCAAATATTTCCTCTAGCTGCTGATCAGACTTGCACTAAGGCAAGGTGGAATTTTAGACCATGCCTCCAAACAAAACTGTTCCAGTTCAGCAATATTTCTGGGATAACTTGCATGAACAGCCCACTTAAGATCATCTCACAACATCAACATTGGGTTAAGGTCTTGACTCTGACTTGGCCATCCCAAAACTCAAATTTTCTTCATTTTGAACCATTCTATTGATTCACTCTTGTGTTTCATATTTTTGTCTTGTTGTTGTATACAACTTCTATTAAGCTTCAGGTGACAGACCGCTACCCTGACATTCTCCTGTAAAACATCTTGATACAATTTTGAATTCATTGTTCCCTCAACAATTGCAAGCTGTCCAGGTCCTGAGGCAGCAAAGCAGCCCCAAACCGCGATGCACCTTCCACCATGCTTCAGAGTTTGAGGTGGGGTTTTGGTGTTGGTGTGCAGTGCCCTTTTTTCCTCCAGAAATAGTCTGAATTTCTGCCAAAAAGCTCAATTTTTGGCCCAGAAGCGTTGTGGAACATCCAGGTGGTCTTTTGCACACTCGAGACCTGCAGCAATGTTTTTTGTTTGGAGCAGTGGTTTCCTCCATGGGATCCTTCCATGAACATCATTCTTATTCAGTATTTTTCTTACAGTGGACACATGAACAAAGACGTCAGCAAGTTCTAGAGGTTTCTGCAGGTCTTTTGCTGTTACCCTTGGGTTCTTTTTCACTTCCTTCAGCATTGCACTTTGTGCTCTTGGTGTGATCTTTGCCGGATGCCCACTCCTCGAGAGAGAGAGTAGCAACAGTACTGAGTTTCCTCCATTTGTAGACAATTTCTCTTGCTGTGGACTGATGAGCACCGAAGTCTCTAGAAAGGCTTTTGTAGTCTTTTCCAGCTTCATGCATCTCTTACAATTCTTCTGAGGTCCTCTGAAAGTTGTTTTAATTGAGGCATGGTGCATAGAAACAGATCTTTCTTAAGAAGAGCAGGCTTTGTCAGTAACCTGACTTTGTGTGTCTTTTTTATATAGGGGCAGGGCATCTCGACAACCCACACCTCCAATCTCATGTATTGGAACAGCTGAGTCCAAACAGCTTTTGTAGAAGGCATTAATTACCTCAGAGGTTCACATACTTTTTTGAACCTAGACTGTGATTGTTTAAATGGTGTACTCAGTATTGACGAGAAGAAGTAAAATAGTTTGTGCGTTATTAGTTTAGGCAGATTGTGTTTGTCTATTATTGTGACTGAGATGAAGATCAGATCACATTTTATGAGAAATTTATTCAGAAAACCAAGTAATTACAAAGGGCTCACAAACTTTTTCTTGCCACTGTATTTTAGCCTTGGGATTCAGCACATTCTCAGCAGGAGTTTATTTGCTTAGCAGTAAATCTAGTTAGTAGTCTGTGGTTTAGAACAAAAGTGAATAAGTATTTTAAGCATGATTTAAATTGGCATTCTGCTAATACTAAAACTAAGCTTTCCATTTACTTAGAGCCACCTAATTTCTGACCACCATTCTGACTCGTAGAAGAGAATAGTCTAATATAGTATGTTCTTTACATGAAAACTAAGAGTTTCTTCACAAAATTTGTGTGAATGGATTGTAAATGGTAAAGGTTAGTTGCCACTTGGTTTTTCTTCAGAGCTTGTATCTATGTGGTTAATTTTTCCTTTAATTCTTCCAACTGAAATTATATTTGAGATGTTAGTTTATATTAAAAAAAGGCAGTGAGTTAGTGTACATGGACACATTGTCTTTTCAGATATCTGATGACAGATTGCTGTTCCTAAAACTTTGTGTTTGTCTTCAGGGTCCTGTACCACCACCTTGATGGTAGCAATAAGAAAGTGATGGGGATCATCAGTGATGAATGCTGCCTTTTTACGGCATCGCCTTTTGCAGATGTCCCCATGATGGAGCTGACTGAGTTAACAATTTACTGCAGCCTTTTCTGATCTTGATTATGCGGTCCTGTTGGTTTAACAAAAATGATCATGTTGTGCTGATGACAGTCATGATACAGGAATGGTTATGAAGAAATTATACTTCAGTCTGCCTTTACATCTAGCTGAAGCATCTGTTTGTTCTGCCAGGACAAATAAGAGACCTGAGACTTGTACACAGACATTGATAAATGTGGTTTATGCTGGATCATGGAAAATCGAGGATTACTCAGATTCAGCATTATTAACAAACTTGCAATAAAATACCTCTGACAACTTGGAATCAGTGCTTTGCAACGTGGAGTGGACTGGTGGTGCTCATGGGAGCAAGCATCTCAGTTGTAGCTGAGGGTTTGTAAAAATATACATGTGCATCTCCTCCACCAATGTACCCAACATGAGAGAAAATCCAGGAGGTGCTAGCAAAATTGTGATTATATGAGGTTATTCTACAAAATACTTGGTGTACATACACAGTTCAGTATATGTTACCTAAAATGATATTCACAGCTTGTCTGCAATGATTTTTTGTTGTTTTTTTGCACCAATGCTTATAGTTGTTAGAAGTATCTCCTGGGAATAGGAGTGTTGCCCAGTTGTGTGTGCTGAGTCTTTCTTCAAAACAAAAGCTTTCCTCTTAAATCATTCCCAACGATGATTCCGTATGTTGCTTGCCATGTTAAGGTGGTCTCGTGCCCGCCTTTGTTATTCATGTGTGGGGACTATAATTTTTAGTTTCTTCATCGATCATTTGTAATGGAAAATTTAATTATATGATTTGAAACTTTTTTTTCAATGTGGAAGAAATGAGCATTTCAAGCATTTGACAATTTTGGTGCGAGCAATCATTGTTTTGGTATTCTTTTAAGTGACATATCCATAATCGTGTATCTTTATTTTGTGCAATGACCGCAAAAATAGCCATTTGGATAGCAACAGCAGGAATTTTTCTTATGTCATGTACATTGGTGAAAGAGATGCCTATGTTTATTTTTCTGAAGCCTGTGCTACGACTGAGGTGCTTTCTCTCTTGAACACTATAAATCCACACTGTACTCCAGAGCACTGATCCCAATTTGTCGATACTGAATCTGAGAGATTGAAGACTAGCTTTATATGGGACAGGTACATCAAAATGAAGAGTTAATGCATTATTTGCATGTGAGGATGTGTTGGAGGTAGCCTACAAATATCACCCTGCTTCTGGCACTGACGCAGCATGCCTACAATTTATTAACCCTAACCCATATGTGTTTGGAATGAGGGAGAAAACCTGGAGCAAACCCACGCAGTCACAGGAAGAGCGTTCCAATTCCTTTCAGACAGTGGCGGGAATTGAAGCCCGATCTTCCTGTCGCTGGTGCTGTGAAGTGTTGCTATAACCACTGCACTACTGTGCCGCCTCATTCTTGATATACAATTTGCTTGCAAGGGTAGTGGTTAGTGCTGATTGTTCTTAAAAAAAGGAATGAATGACTGGTATCTTTGCATTGTAGGCACCATCATGGCACTGTTGGGCTGGGATATCAAGGAATTTGACCATGAATGGTTAGTGATATGATTGCAAGTCAGAATGGTCAAGACATGCCTAAACCTATCTCAATAAGGGCTTGTGTCTCCTCACCATCCCCTCCCTACCCCATCCCAAGCTCTTGTTTTAAACTGTAAACCCCTAATTCTTCTTGTTACGAGGAAGAATCACAAAACCAACATTTCCCCTTGGCGCAGTTGGTGCAAGGCTGAGTTCTTCGAGCATTTCTGTTTTTATTATTAAAATCTGAGTTTTACTTGACATTGTATATAGAGCAGAGCAGTAAGTTAGCTTGTGGCTGCATTTTAACATTTCGTTCTCTCTTTACTATCTATCCTGAATTCATCTCTCCACCACATATGTAATGCCAATTTATAAAATATAAGTCAATAAGTTGTTTGTATAAATGTCTCATCTTAAAACCATTATCCAGCTTAAATATAGAGAGGAAAATCCAAAAAAGTTCTGAGCGAATTTCCTCATTCAGAGTGAATTCCCTCTCACTGAATGAGGTGATGAAGGTGAATCCTATTAATCTGCTTTGCACTGAATCGCCACCTCCTAATTTTCAAAGGAAGTGAACTGGAGGAGGATTATTTTTATCATTTGAGTTTTTTGATTCTCATGTGGTGTCCCTACAATGTGTAATGAAGCCCTGCTGTGTTGGCAGGTAGCCAGTGTGCTTTCAGGCATCTTGTCAGCAACACTTTTGTCACTGATTGCTTGGAAATGCACATTAGCCCAGGGTGACTTGCCCTTTGGTCTTCTCACCCTCCCTGTGGAGATGCATCTGTCTTGCCCTTGACAGTACAGCTTGGAAGGCAGATCTGCTGCATGGGGAGTTGAGACTGTGAACTACTTTATAAACAAAGCATTATGGCTTTATTGTACTGCAGAGTCACTTCACCCTTTGTTTTTGTTCAGATTGGAATTATTGAAAGTAATTTTCCTATGAAATAGGGGATTTATTCCCGAGTTTAGCCTTATTAATAATTCCTAGTGCAGGGAGTGATCATCACTGATAGTGTTCTCTGAACCCCACCACCACAAGATATGCTTTTATCTCCAAAATAATCTAGAAATCTGCACTGCATATGTAGTAAAATCCTTGCCACTTGAGTTGAAACACTGTTGTTTCTGGGTAGAAAAAAGAGATGGTGGTGTAGATTAGGATGACTAGAGGTATTGGAAACTATTGCTTGCCCCAGTGTACCATTGCACAGCACACTATCTCTATCGCTTTGAGAGCTGTTTAATTCTTTGAAGTTGAGCCGCTAATTCAATTATTTTAGTAGAGAAACTGAGTGTCAGTGAAAGATGTTGAGTGCAATAGTTGGAATTAGGATCAAATAAGTCAAGAAAGGGAGAAGAGAAAGTAAAGAAAATGGCAGTGTTCGTTTAGTGGAGACCTTGGTCTCAGTGTGCATTTGGATAGAACTGCAAGTTAGATCCTTTGCTTGGGCACAGCAGACAGGTGGGAAATTAATAGTCATGTACTTTTCAATAAAACATTCTTATCACTTGCTGTGAAGCATTTCTGAGCCAGCTGGTCCCCACTTCCTCTCGCAACAGCAGGGGATACAGACAGGATAACACTGCATCTGTCCTATGTGAAGTAAGGGTGCTTTGTAAATTTATCAGATCCAGACAAGCTTGCTTTTCAGTTTTCTTATCATTTTTCCCCTCTCTCAGTTATGGGCAATGTTGGATTCTGGCATTTTGTTCAGTGTGAATGTTGTCAGACAGTTTGTTGAGTTAATCATGCAGAACCATTGGCATGGAGCTCAAGAACGAAATGTCCTGTGAAAACCATGGAAGTGTCATTTGGAACTGGAACATTTGCAGATGTCTTTCTCCCTACTTTTGCATGTGACGAGGTGATTAAGTGGAGTCAAGAGAGTCTAAACATGAGAAATTCTGTAGTTGCTGGAACTTCAAAGCAACACAAAATACTGGATCTCAGCAGGTCAGGCAGCATCCATGGAAATGAACAAAAAGCCAGTGTTTCAAGTCGAGGTCCTTGTTCAGGACTGGAAAGGAAGTGGGAAGATGCCAGAAATAGCCTGCAGGAGGAATTCAGTGGTTCGAGCAGTGTCTCTGGGAGGAAAGGAATTGCCATGTTTTAGGTTGAAACCCTGCATCAGGAGATTCAGTGGTGGGACTGACTGCAGTTAATTATCATGTTCTCCTCATTTGTTGTCCACGTGCAGAGTTAGAGCTTGAATCCTTGTCTAGGAGTTGGAAGTACAGTTCATCTTGTTTTCTCTTTTCTGCTCAGTGGTCCTGAAGCCAATTGTGACAACTTCCTTGTCATACTTTATCAATGAAGTGTTTGTCTCATCAGACTGGATCCTTTTTGTGGAGTTGAGCAACAGACACAGTTTCAAACCAAGTTTTCTGCACTGATAGTCAACATCATTGTAATACAGTGGTGTTGTTTATTTTCCCCATCCTACCCCCAAGTTTTGAACTGTGACAATGAATCTTCAGTTACAGTTGGCCCTCCTTATCCATGGGTTCCGCATGCGCGGATTGGGAAAACCCGGAAGTTCTCTCTCCAGCACTCTTTATTTGAGCGTGTACAGACTACTTTTTCTTGTCATTATTCCCTAAACAATACAGTATAACAACTATTTACATACATTTACATTGTATTAGGTACTATAAGTAATCTAGAGATGATTTAAAAGTACAAGTAGTCCCCAGGTAATGAATGAGGTCCGTTCCTGAGTCCGTCTTTAAATCAGATTTGAAGTCAGAACAGATGCATCCGGTATTATTTAGTGTCAGTTAGTCAAACATTTGTCTTGGTATATAGTATGTATTTTACCTTTCTATGCATATAAAACACTGAAGAAACGTATGTATATCAATAATTAAACCACTGCGTTGCTTAGTAATAACTGTAGCTTTCATAGGGGCAGGGCCTTTCACATGCTCCATTAAAATTGTTCCGATTGTTGACCGACGTAGCCTAAGGCTTTTCCAATGACCGATGGCGTTTCACCTCTTTCCGACCGCTTTATTACTTCCACTTTATTTTCAATCATGATCGTGATTATTTTCGTGAACAGAAACACTGCGGATTCAGAGCTGCATCTGCTCCTAAAGTCCACCGCACTATCCAGGTTAAATAAGGGACTTGAGCATCCGTGGTTTTTGGTATCCG
The DNA here is from genome assembly GCF_030144855.1 of Hypanus sabinus. Lineage (NCBI taxonomy): Eukaryota > Metazoa > Chordata > Chondrichthyes > Myliobatiformes > Dasyatidae > Hypanus > Hypanus sabinus. The sequence continues at coordinate 38,434,535 of NC_082711.1, forward strand.
CGGGGGGGGGGGGGGGGGTGTCCCGGAACCAATCCTCCATGGATAAGGAGGGTGATTGATTGGTTGTTTGTTCCTCACGTGCTTCACTCCATGTTTGTACCAAAATCTTCTTTAGCAAGGACTTGCATGGCATATTTGTCCTGCAGATCTACAATGAAATGTGCTAGATTGTTGATCACAGTGCAGGTAACAGTGGTAACGCAATGTTGGTGACTTGTATTCCTTGTTGAGATGCTGCTGCTGCAGTTCCTTGGGTAGGTAATACCAGGATACTGAGTCTACAACGAGAATAGCAAGTCTGGTGGATTAAGTTGGGAGTGAAGGTATAATGAATCTCAGTATTGCGCAGAATAGATTCCAGACTCAGTCTGCAGAATTCATTTGAGAATGAATGATGAACAAGGTACCACAATTAGCTAATGGGCCTCTGAGCTGCAGGGGAGAAAACAATAGTGTTGTCACTCGCAGTCACTTTGTAGTGATCCTTGCTGGAAGTAGTGCTCTTATTTATTTATGAGGGAAATGAAAACAGTTCAGTTCTCAACAGAATATGTTCAGTACGCACTAGTTGAACACATGTAGCTGATTTGGAAGTTTGCAGACTCCATTGCATGTTGCAAAGAGATAATGAAGTAGTTTTATTCATTATTATCTCCTCAAAAGCACAGACCCTATCATTCTCTTAAAAGTGGATGCAGGGCAAATGTTGGATTCAAGTTGCTGAATTAAAGTTGCATAAGGTATGGTTATCAACTGAGCATAAATTTTATATTTAGTTAAGTACATTGTTGCTTTGACAGTGTATGAATATAATTAGCTTGCATTATGAATATATCCTTTACATTTGCACATGATTCTCCAAAGATATGTTTAGTTTGGCTTGTAATTTTATTTAAAATTCATGGAAATTTTACTTTTGCTTCCTCTGCTAATTAAAAGGAAGGGTTAAGACACCTTTAATGACATTGTGGAAATCTAATTTTAAGTCAGCTCTTGAAGTCCTTCAAAAATGTTCACCTACTTAACGTTAAAAATATAATAAAATTAATGAATTTGGCAAAGAAGTTGGGGTGATTTCATAACCTGAATATTCCAGTGCACTCATAACGTTTGAACTGTTGTAGTGCTGGGGGATGTGGCAGCCAGTTTGTATAAATGTACCACAAGCATCAGTGGATTAATAAACAATAGATGTAGCTTTGATGAAGGATAAATGTTGGACGGGACACTTGGGGAACTCATCGCTTCTGAGATTGTTTTTCCAGTTTGGTGAGGAACTGAAGAGTGCTGCTACTAAAAGGCTTTGTCTGAAATGACATATGATCTTGTGCTCCTGTCAGAGCACAATTGTTTGTGGTGATTTTGGTTGGGAGACAGTTTGATTGGTGAAAAGACACAGTGTTCATTGTTCAGATGCAAGCCCAGCTGGTTGGTATCTGTTCATCACTGAGTAGAGTGTGTGGGTGGCATCCCTTAGCTGTTCCATTACAGTGTAACTGTTCCAACACAAGAAGCTGTTGAGTTTTGCAGCACATGTTGGACATGAGGGTATTGAAACCTGACTTTGGAATTTCAAATGATTCTCTGAGCAGAGTTCAAAGAAGCATCCTGTGTAAAGATAGCGCAACTCAGGAGAACCAAACATTGCAGCAGGCACTGTTAACAAAGGATTAATGATGAAAAAATATTTCTGTTCAGGATGAAAATTGACATGTATCTTGCACGGTGACACAAAGATGGTTTGGATTAAATCTTTAGAATCAGTTAAGTTGTTTCTGGATCAACTTTTTCAATTATATTAATGAAAAATAATTAGGTGTTCTACTTATTGCTCTCTATCTTACTGTGCTCCAGAACATGGCTAGAAAAATATAAATAAAAACAAATCAGTAAAGTGTGCAGAGTCACACTTTTATCTTGATGTTGTTTGCTGTGTGGGTCTTTTCTCCTTGAATACAACAGACTATTCGTAAACGGTTGATGTTGTAAACAAAATAAACTCGCATATCATGTAGTTTTCAAACAATATTCACAAAGACACTGTCTACCTTCCCTGAGAGCTCCCTCTGGTGGAATGGCCACAAGTCACAAATTCTAAGTTCCCCTCTTTCCACCCCATTCTCTGTCCTTGTACATTTTGAACTAATTAGATAAGGTCGTCTTAATTTATCCAAAAGCAGACTGGTTAAGATGTATTTTGACAATAGCTTGGAGCTGCAGAAATGCTGTCAAATTATTTTTAAACAAATTATCTGATTGAGAGAGGAAAACTCCACTCACTTGCCAAAAAGCAGCCCAAGACTGTCTGTGATTTTTCCAGAAAGATATGGTTACCCTTGTAGCATTTTTAGCCAAGGGCTATATTTCCTGTCTGCCTTTGTCTCTGCTTCTCTTTTGCTCTGTTAACTCTGCCCAGAAAATTGTGCGTTGAATAAAGATGCCTGCAGGGGTAATTTCATCTGAATAAAATTGTATTCACTGTTCTTGTACTGACTAATGATCCTAATTTTGTGCCCATTGAATTTTAATTACCAGGCAGTCGTCCTCTTCTGCCCAATCACCCAAGCTACTTGTGCACTAGCTGGTTCCGTCCACTTGGTGGAGCACAAGAATACTGATTGGATTATTTAAGCGCAGCCGCTCCTTTCATTTAACATTGTAGAAACCTCAGGCATTTCACAGAAGTGTCATCAAACAAATACTTCTGACTTGGCATATGAAGACACAGCTGCCAGTTGTGGAGCAATTAAATTTGCGAATCGTTCAGCAGCCAGATTTGGAGGAGGGGAAGTGCCTTGGCAGGAGGGAATTGTGGTGGGGAAATAGAATACAAGGCGATTACACCATGGTGGGAATTGATTTTAAAATATTCATCCTTGTTTTCAAGTTGCTGCTTAATTGTGATCTGCTGTAATCTGTTATCACGGGTGTGATCAGATATTGTAGAGGAAGACAGGATTAGCTGAGGTAGGAATGACCTTAATTCTTGAAAAGTTGACAGCCAAGACTGCATTGGAAAAGTCAAACCTAGAGGATTAAAAATGCTCAAAGTTTTAATCGAAGATGAGGAAAGGAATATTTATCACTGTGGACATTGTGTGGTGTTGGTGAAGTCTTGGTTATTGATCCTGAATCACAAGTGACACCAGAACTGGAATAGTCTAGATTTGGAATAGTTGCAGAGGAAGAAACAGGATTTGTAATGGGGATTGAAAGCAATACTTTGTTTTCCGTGTTTATTTGGAATACATTTCTGCTCAGCTATTGTTGGATGGAGCATTTGATGGCTCTGGGCCTGTACTCACTGGAGTTTAGAAGAATGTGGGCTAGGTCTCATTGAAACTTTATCAAATATTGAAAGGCCTGGACAGAATGAATGTGGAGAGGGTGTTTCCTTTTGTGGTGGAGTGCAGGCTGAGAGTGCACAGCGTCAGACGAGTGGTGATTGGTGATGTTCACTGCTAGGAATTTTTAGTTCAGATTTGTTGTCACCAATTGCACATACATACAACCAAATGAAACAATGTTCCTCCAGACTATAGTGCGCCTGCAAATTATCACACACAACACATAAAACAAATCAGTTAGTAAAATACAAATCAAGATGTATGTGGTGCACAGCACAGTTGAACTGTATAGTAAATTTGAAGCTCTCGACCCTCTTGACTCCAGCATCATTGATATAGACAGGAGCAAGTGCACCACTCCCTTTCTGAAGTAATTGACTAGCTTTTATAGTTTTGCTGATCAGTTTGTTGTCATGACAATCAGCTCTTTATTTCCTTCCTTGTGCCTGGACTCATCATTATTTGAAGGAGGGCCTACCAGAAAGGTGTCATTTACAGACTTGCAGATTGGAGCACAATCTGGCCATGCAGCCATGAGGTTTTGGGAATAGAGAAGGGGACTTGGGATATTTGTGGGCTGCTGGTGTTAAGTTTAATCATGGTGGAGGTGTTGCTGCCTATCCTTACTGATTTCCGTATATTGGTCAGGAAGTCAAGGATCCAGTGCAAAGGGAGATTTTGAGTCCCAGGTCTGGGAGTTTGCAGATGATTTTTCTTAGAATTACCATACTGAAGTTGCAGCTATCAATAAACACGAGACATAGGTGAATTTACTGTCCAGATGAGATGAGTGTCAGGCCTTGGAGATGGTGTCTGCAGAAGAGCCTTTTCAGTAATAGGTGAATTACAGTGGGTCAAGGTTGCCTGAGAGGCCGGATTGCCACAACCAGCCTCTCGTTACGGCGGACGTCAGCGCCTCCAGATTTTAGTCATTAATGCACATGACTTTTTTTGGTCATAGGTTCTGGGATGACAGTTGTCTTCTGAAAGCAAGTGGAAGCTTCAAATTGAAGTAGGGAGAGGTTAAAACTGTCTACAAATGCCCTGTTGTGATGAAAGGATATGGCCAGAGACATCGCCCATGCCAGATGTTTTCTGCAGGACTAGTCTCATATCCACCATGGTGACAGGGGTTTCAGGTGCACTGAAGGCTGTTAGGCTGATATTTCAAATCTCCTCCTGTCAAAACACACTTGGAATGTGTTAAACTCATCAGGGATGGATACACCCATGTTGCCAGTGCTGCCTAACTTTGTTATAGCAGGTTTATAGCATGTACTCTGTTTGCAGCACCTAAGCCCTGCCACAACTCATGGGGTTCAATTTTGGATTGGTATTGTCTTTCTTTTGGCGTCCCTGATAACTCAATAGAAATTGTATCTTAATTTCTTGTAATGGTCGGGGTCATCTGCTTGAACAAGTCCTTGACTTGAGGAGGAAGTAGATCTCTGGATTCATCCATATGCTTTCTTGTTTGGGACCATACAGATGAACAACTTTGGTACACAGTCCTTAACACACTTACTGATAAAATCCCTGAAGGTGGTGACATACTTTTCTAGGCTGGCTTTTGCATCTTTGAACAAGGACCAGTCTACTGATTCAAAACAGTCATGCAAAAGTTCAAGACCAGCATTGTCCAATACAGAAAGTTGTACCCTCCTATTTCAGCTTATGTTTCGATGTAGTGAAAAGCACAGCTTAGTGATCTTATTTACCATTTTGTGGGTGGGTATGGGCAGTAGCTTGGCAGGTATTGATTTAATGGTTATATAGCAATGGTCAGGGGTGTTGGGCCTCTGATGGAACAGGAGACAAGCTGGTAGTATTTTGCATACACGCTGTTGGAAGTTGGCCTGATTGAAATTACTGGCAATGGCTCAGGGTATCCCAGTTGAAGGCTGTTGACCGTAGAGTATAATTCACTGAGTTCAGGCTTCACGTTCACCAGGGGTGCATGTCTGAGCACCACAAGATGTTAGTTAGTTAGGAAGCAGACTCCTCCACCAGTAACTTTCCCCATGCTGTACAGTCCATCCAGCAAACTGAGAAGCCTCCAAGCTCTGAAGAGCATTCAGGTGAAGCAGATACAAGCCAGATTTCAGTGATATCACAGCTGTCCCTCACTTCTCACTGGTAGGTCAGTCTCAACTCTTAGTTCACCACCTTTGTTCTCAGTCTTCGTGGTGCTTGAACCATAATTCACCTGCAGCCGAGCCATTTTTAACCACACTTCTATAAAGTAAGTGCCTATGTCAGGTTGGGCAGAGAGCAGAGGAATCTAGAGGCATGTTTAAAATGGACTGTGGCACTTGGAGAATTAAATTTTAATTAAAATTCAATTACTTGTTCTGTCCTGAGTTGAAAAAGAAGTAGCTCATGACCATGAAAATGCAAACCTACGTCTGGTTGTCCTGGACCAAAGGTGATTTCAGAGGCACACTGATGCGGCTGACTTTAAACTGACCTCTGAAATGAGCCAACAAGCCTATTTAAGAAGTATTCAAATGTTATTACCCTGCAGATGCAATTTCCATTCCGTGACCCAGTTAAGATAGAAGTTATTTTTGTGTTGGCATTAAATGCAGTGGATAGTGGAAAGGGAGAACAACAAACTTGATGCTAGATTTTTTTCTTCTTGAAGGATTAGTTACTAGGGTTACCATTTGCCAATGAGGAGTGAGAATCTGAAACTATTCCCTTGGGATTTATGTTGCCTTGCTTTCACTGTGGTTACTTGTAGAGTTTTAGGTGGTTCAAAAGGCCGCTTGCAAGCAATGGACTCTCTCACTGAAGGGTAGGTGGGTCAGTAGTTGTGGGGCAGTGAGCCTTTCTGCCACTTATATAAAACCGGTGGTTTCCCAATGCATGTTTCTAGAGGCTCAGTAACATCCCAAATACTACTCCTCCACTTTCCTATGGTCAAGGGCCAGTAATTCCCAAGAGTCATTAGGATAGTCATTAATTTCCGGCTTTTGAGCTGACTTTCAAATCTTTTATTTTGCAAGTTTTATTTTGGAAATAGTGAGCAGTGAGTGGAACTTGAGGAGCCTGGAATTGAGTGTGAAAATGAAGTGACCTGCTCTATGGAGCTGGCTAGATAATTGGAGCTAGACATAGGCCTGTGAGAGGAATGTGCTTATCTTCCACTAAATTTGGAAGACTTTTCAGAGATATCCTTGGTAGTATCTTAAATATCTTGTACTGTAGGATATCAAAATCTCTGAAGCATACAGAAAGGCAGAGACCATTCCAACTGAATGGACCATGATTTTTTTTTGCAGGTTAGGTCTTGATCTTCAACAGTTCTGTCCAGTTCAGCCAAAGGTATGCTGAACACATGGAAGGCCTTGATGTTTAATCATTGATGATTGCCTTGACTGAGAATTGGCTCCGAGAAAGCAAGTGAAAGTGGTCTACTTATTCTTTGAACCTTCATTGTCAGGGTGTGGATATTTGTAGAGTGGATGAGTAAAAGATCCTTGCCATTTGAATGTTGCCCGAAACTTAAGGTAGAGGCCTATTTTTGTGTACAGACAAGTATGAGGAGGGTGTTTTGAACTTTTTCCTTATTAATGCAGTTAAATACTTGATCTTTATAACATGTTAAATAAATATGGAGAGAGCAGCATCAAACACCCTACAAGACACTCTCTGCCTCTGGCTGGACGTATTCTCCACTGTTATTCAGGAGATGCTTTTAAGCCACTGAAAAGGCACATGAGGAACCCCTGGCAATGGTTTTCCTAGTGGCAGATGGCAGATGGAAGCCCTTGCCTTGAAGTTTCTGCACAATTATTTAATTTCTGAAGTCTGATGTTGTCTCTCAGAGGTAGGCAGTGGGGCTGTTGTTTTTAACCAAAGCTGTTCACTGCTGAATTCTGGGACATCAGCAGGGAAAAGCTTCTGACCCGAGCCTTGTTTGTTTTTGATTATGATGTTTCTTTTTTCACCACTTATTGGTTAGTAGTTGTGACAAGGTGGGCAGGGTAGGTTTCTGTGGTACGGAGACAAAGGCAATCATGTAAAGGATCAAACTGCTGCTCGAGGAGGAGGTCTTCAAAATGTTCTTTCCAACTGGCATTGACTTCTTCTCTGACCCCAATGAGTTCACCCCCTTTCTTCGCACTCAGTTGGGTAGGGCATTGGGTGTTTGCACTGTGAATTGCCGAGCCTTGTATACTACTGCATCTACTATTTGTTCAATAAATCTTTGATTTCCAACCTGGAGAGTTGGTGTGTTTCTCCTGATTAAAGATTGAGCTGTCATTGCAGAAGCACATAACTAGCTCTTTGAGAATGTTTTTTGGCTGACCAGATATTAGCCAAGGTCAGATGGAGGGTTGAGGGTGTTGTAGCTGTGTGTTGGTGTAGGCAGGAGCAAATGACCGGGTAAGGTTGCTGAAGTGAAAGAAACCAATGGAATAGTTGGACGTATCTCTGGATTTTGAAAGGATCAAGGAAAAAAAGATTTAGTTAGCCAAAATGAGCCAGGCATATTGATTTCATAATGGTGACTTGCTTAAAATGGTTGCCTGTGTGCAATTGATTCCACTGAAACTTTTTCTGGCTCATTGCAAAATATTTAAAACTATCTCGTGATAAGCAATAAGTGATTGAGACAAAACTTGAGATGAGTTACTCTAAATCAAGGTCTATATATTGAAAAGAAAGTGAAAAGCAAGTGAGGCACCATGGTAATGTAGCGGTTAGTGTGACACTACTACAGCTTGGGGCTTTGGCAAGCTGACCGGGAGGTTGGCTGTCAGGAACCCAGTAAATATACTTACAGGACAAGTTGCAATTTATGGCAAAATCAGCTTCCTTGAACTCCACACTCCTTGAAAAGCACATAAAAATTTTTCAGGATAAACTCTCAGCTAACCTTTTACTGGGAAGGTTAGCTGAGTCGTCACCTTGAAAAATGTTTCTGAGACTAAAGGTGAATCAGTGTACATTAGCAAGTTATACATCATTTTGAACTCCACTGCAATTACTTTGGTCTGTGGTTGCTAGTGCTGTTCATATGTTGTTGAGCTGCAGGTGGTGACAGAAGAGCAGTGAGGATTTCTCGCTCTAAGCCCACCAAGTGTAGTAAAACAGGAAGAAAAACATTTTTTTTTGCAGATATCAATATCTTGCTCTTAAAGCAGTTAATTGTGTATTTGCTGTGTAAATCCATTCTCAGTGTTAGATGCTACACCTACAGGCAACAAATCTTAGCATGCGTTGTTGCACAATACAACATTTGGAGATGGGCGTTAATTTAAACTTTGTTCCACTGCATAATGACGCAAGATTTCTCTTGAGATTGTCGATAGTAAGTGTTATTGGACATTTTTTTCTTTAATGGAAGTGGTCCTTCAGCCTATGAATAATGGTCAGTCCTTCAATTAAGTGGATGAAAGGAAAGGAGAAGTGTCATCTCCCCTTTTCTGCATTTCTGCACTTCATATTTTGAGGCGGTCTGGATATCTGAGATTGTTTCTTCATGTTTGCAATTTGTTACACAGCACGAAGCTTATAACATTTGATTAAGGATTAGTTTTTTCTCTCTTGGAACAGGCTTTTAACACTGCTGCAAATTAAAGTACATCTCAGTTTATTTTAGGTGCTGTGTTTTTCATGTTTGCAAGTCTGGTTGCCCCACAGGCTCAGATGTGCAGATGGTTGAGTATTCTGAGAAAATGCGGTGGAACTTCCAGTCATTTCTGTTTTCAGCTGGTATGGATGCTTTGTCATAGTTAATCAAAACCTTTCATTCTGACTTCATGTAGATCTTGCACAAAGTTAGCAACTTACAGATTTAGTTTGGGTGAAAATATTATGCTTTTCCATGAATAATATTCAGAATTTGATTATTTGTTGCAATAATGAATGGACATACAGAACTTTGGCTTACTTGCATCCATGAGGAAGCGTGTTGGGTTTGCTCTGGAAACTTGCCTTAATTGCCCAGACTGCCTTTATCCAACATTGTGGAGAGAAGTCTACATCTCGATGAGAATATAGAGAAAAAGGAGAATTGAATGAACTATGCAGCAATATTCTCACTATACATGTGATCTCATTCTATCCCCCGATCCACTCCAATATAAGAAAGTAATACATAAAGAAAACAAAATAAATGTCAGCGAAGTATCTAAAGAAGCAGGACGTTTGGAAGACAATATAGAAGATCAGTCAGCACCTTTGTGAAGAAAGTGTTGGTTTTGCACTATTTTCGAATGACGAGATTCATAGTTGTCACACTCACGCACTCATTTGTCACTTTATTTACTTTATTAGGTACAGGAGTGGGTCTGCTGCTGCAGCCCATTCACTTCAAGTTTGATGTGTGTTCAGAGATGCTTTTCTGCACTCCACTGTTGTATCATATGGTTATTTGAGTCAGCTTGAACCAGTCTGGCCATTCTCCTTTGACCTCTCTCATTAACAAAGCATTTCACCCACAGAACTGCTACTCGCTGGCTTTTTTTTTGCTATTTGCACCATTCTCTAACCTCAAGAGACTGTTGTGCGTGAAAATCCCAGGAGATCAGCAGTTTCTGAGATACTAAACCCACCCCATTTGGCACCAATGGTCAAAGCCACATGAACACTTTTCTTCCCCAGTTTGATGTTTGGTCTGAACAACAACTGAGCCTCTTAAAAATGTCTGCTTACTCTTATGCATTGAGTTACTAACATGTGATTGGCTGATTAGATATTTGCATTAATAAGTAGGTGTACCTAATAAAGTGACCACTGAGTGTATATCAGCATGTTCTTTCAGTGGATGGTTCACATCAGACTTAAGCCAATTGATGAATTTCATGTAATGTAAGAACCTAGCTATGCCTCCAGCCAAGCTGCACCAGTACAGTTCAAACACTGACAAGCTGCTCTCAAACATACACTTTGGGATTGAACCATGACCAACTGGCTTCAGAACTTACTACTTAAACTTTTATCCCGATGTGAATCCAAGAGTGAATTTCAGATCTGAAGTGGAAAGACTGCCTAGACATTGGGAGCAATCAATGGGCAACACAGAGAAAGCAAATCAATGGTTTGAGTTGTTGGAGGTCAATTAATCCAGCCCCACAATATCAGGGGGTCCAAGGTATCTGTGCAGGGAGTCCAAAGTAAAACATTTTTTATTTTGAAACCTGTTGTGTCAATTGATGTGTTTTTCACTGAAGGGCAGCAGATTGAATTTGTATTGTTGGATTTGGCTAGCATGATTGACAAATAGCAGTGTGGTTCCACTTTTCTCTCTTTTCCTACATCATTTCCCGATGTTCATGAAATTTATTGGCTCTTCCCTTCTGTGTTCTTAATGCATAAAGAGTTTGAACTGCTAAAATTTAGGCAAACACTATTCAAATTTTTCTTTTCAGATAAAAGTTGGTTTGCAAAGTTTATGTTGTTTTACAAGTAATGGTGATTTTAATATCTCTTTTGCTCCCCGCCCCCCATGATATTAAAGATACATTGATTTAAGGCCAGTATCTAAGCTCCTTTTCTATTAATGTAAAACAGAAGACTGTATGGTCAGCATCTGGAAGCACTATTTGTTCTCAGTGAATGGGAGTAGAACTACTTTACGAGAACCAGCAGGATGTAATGTCATTAATGACTGATAGATAATTGTGGACTTTTGATCTTAATCCACTCACTGATTTCTGGAATAGTTATTTAATTTTTCTCAACCTTGGAGTAACTGTGATGGTCTACTGCTCATTAATGTGGGGGCATATACACTACCTTCCATCAGTACCATTTTCTCAAGCTTTCTGCTCCTTAGAGTGTCAGGGCGGTGACTGTTCACGGATTGCTTCAATGTGGGAGTCTCGGCAACAGAAGCACATTGTAACTTTCCAGCAGCAATTACTGGATATCGAATAAAGAGTGAGGCCAGTTCTCTCAAGTTTAGCAGCATTGAGCCAAATGATGTAACTGAGCTACACCAGCTGAGCTTGTCTGACTCTGACTCTGTGATTGTGGAGAAGTGAACTTAAAGATTTTGTTTCTCTGTGCAAAGGAATTTTGCAGTGAGTTATGAGAAGTGCAATGTTTGTATCAAAGTAATCCTTTTAAAATGTGGATCTATCTATCTATCTATCTATCTATCTATCTATCTATCTATCTATCTATCTATCTATCTATCTATCTATCTATCTATCTATCTATCTATCTATCTATCTATCTATCTATCTATCTATTTACCTGCATGCCTGCCTGTTTGTTTATTCACTTGTTTACATATTTACTTAGATACAGCATGGAGAACACCTTCTAGCCCTTTGAGCCATGCCATCCAGCAGTCACCCAATTTTAATCCTAGCCTAATCACAGGACAATTTACAGTGATCATTTAAGCTACCTTACTGTGGGAGGAAACTGGAGGACCCAGAAGTAACTTAAGTGGTCGCGGGGAGGACGTACAAACCCCTGACAGGCAGCGGCAGGAATTGAACCCAGGTTGCTGGTACTGTAAAGCAGTGTGCTAACCATTATGCTACCGTGCTGCCATGTGGATTATGAAGTCAAGCATAGTCAGAATTCTGGGTTTGGCTTATGATGCAGAAATGTTCAAGATTTTGAAGATATTAATTTGTTTTAAAGGGGAAAAAATCCTGTTTGTGCTGGAAAACAGCAGGACCAGAAAATGGTAGAGATAGAAAGTCAAGCATCATCTGCGGACAGAGAAATTAAGGCATTTCAGGTCCAGGAATATTCATTAGAAATAGAAAAGTGGGAAAACAAATATATCTCACGTTGTAGAAAAGTTGTTGAGTGGAGAGAACAAATGGTATGTCAGCGATCGGTGGAGACTGAGAGAATCGAGATGAAGCAAACACTGTATATTTCATCTAAAAGAGTATGGCAAAGGTTCCTTCATCAGAGACAAATGTTTCCAAGGAGATGTAAATAAATGAGAACAAGAGAGAAAAAAGTTACACTGGACCAATGAGATTTGGGACATAGTACAGTCGGCCCTCATCTGCGAATTCAACCACGAATCACGAAAACCCAGAAGTGCTCTTCCAGCACTTGTTGTTCGAGCATGTACAGACTTTTTTTCTTGTCATTATTCCCTAAGCAATGCAGTATAACAACTATTTTACATAGCATTTACATTGTATTAGGTATTATAAGTAATCTAGAGATGATTTAAAGCCTACGGGAGGATGTGCATAGGTTACTGTGGATGGGGATCGAAAAAAAATCGGAAGTTCTCTTACGAAGTAAGTCAGAACAGGCACATCCGGTATTAATTAGCGTCAGTTAGTTAAATGTTTGCATTCGTATATAGTATATATTTTACCTTTCTATGTGTATAAAACACTTAAGAACGTATGTTTCAGCATCGGGCACAGGAAGTTTCCAAGTTCGATCTAGTGACAGATCGCTATGGAGTGCACTCTCCACCGTGCCGGGTTGATGTGGAGGATCAAAAACCCAAAACCCAATAATTAAACCACTGTGTTGCTTAGTAATAATTGTAGCTTTCATCGGGGCACAGCCTTCCTCACTTTATCCTTTAAAATTGTTCCGATTGTTGACCGACGTAGCCTAATGCTTCTCCAATGACCGACTGCATTTCACCTCTTTCCGATTGCTTTATTATTTCCACTTTACTTTCAATCGTTATCGTGAACAGAAACACTGCGGATTCAGATCTCTGTCACTGGGTCCTAATGTCCACTGCACTGAGACAGGTTGAATAAGGAACTTGAGCATCCGCGAATTTTGGTATCTGCACGGGGTCCCAGAACCAATCCCTTGCGGATAAGGAGGGCCAACTGTAGTTGCTATAAGCTTGAAACAAGAGAGGGAGCTTTGACTCTATCGCACTTGCCACTTGATCCAGCATCTCCAGTTACTTTGCATCTTTTATTCAAACTCAAGGTAGATTGCCATATTCAGATTTGTTTTTGATTAGTTTGTATTCTGAAAGGCAGAGACAGAATATTGCTTTCCATTTTTTTATTGATACTCTTTGCATCCTGAGCTGCTCTGCTATTTGCTGGAAAAGACACAAATTGTACTTACCCTTTGAGTGATGTGGCACCTTACCAGTATGCTGGTTATTGATTGCAGTGGATGCATCTGCCCTGCTGACATGCCTATAAGTTCCTGTACTGGATTTTCACAGTTTGGTTAATGAGTACAGTGTACCGCAGGATGCATGGCAGAGCCCTTAAAGGTCCGAGCATGATGGGTGCAGTTGCATGTTTCAGATTCTTGAGAATAGGGAGGGGGCATATTGGGCAAAGTGTGCACAAAAGCATGATCCAATGACTTGTATTTGCAGGGTGGGGGGTAGTGGTGAACGTACGCAGCTGTATGATACAAATTGGGACTGGCTGTGAAGTGATGCACAGTGAATAAAATCATTGCTCGAGGAACTGGTTTCCATGGATCCATGGCTCAGTCAGAAAACCTGTGAAAAGGGCAAATCGAGAAATAGAGTACAAATAATATACTCGGGTAAATTACATTTGACAAGTTCAAATTTTTTCAGGTTTCTCTGAGAGATGCTGCTTCAGGATATCTGTTTCGTCGTCGGTTTCTTTTGGAACATTATTATTCAAACGGGTTTTTGTCACAAGGTTCAAGTTTGAGTTGTGTTAATTTTCAGAGAGCTGTTTTGTGTTAAATACCACTTTGTCTTCACTTCATTTATGTTCTCTGCTGTCCTGCCTGATTCATAACAAAATTTTTGATATGTAAATGGTTGATGGATTTCCCACATGAATAACATATTTGGAATATACAAGACGTTTAAGATGTTGGGGTACTGTTCACACCAACCTTAGAGTGATGGGCAAATGACAGTATGACAAACAGCCAGGTGACGGTGACTGAACAAGCTTGCAAGCTTCAGGAGGTTGTTATATTGAAGGATGAATCGGAAAATATAAATTATTCTAGATCTTTTTGTTCATTCCAAATTATTTGAATTGAAGGAACATTCGTTACAGACCTTTCAACCCACGATGTTGTCCTGATCTTTTAATTGACTCTAAGATTGTTCTAACTCTTCCCTCCCAGAGAGCCTTCCATTTTCCTATCATCCATATGACTATCTAGAAATATTTTTTAATGGCCCTAATGCACCAGCCTCTACCACCACCCTTGGGTGAGCATTCCACTTACCTAACACTCTCTGTGTAAAGGACTTATCTCTGACATTCCTCACCCCCCACCTCCACTTTCCTCCAAGTTATCCTCCTCGTATTAGCTATTTTCTTCCTGGAGAAAAAGTCTCTGGCTGTCCACTCGATTCTTGCCTCCTATCATCATGTACACCTCTATCAAGTTACCTGGCATCCTTCTTCGGTCCAAAGAGAAAAGTTCTAGTTCACTCAACCGAAAGAAGTGCATTGTTTTGTGTTTGTCGTCCTGATGAGATTTGAGTCTAGAAATGTGATCCTGGCTTTCCACACTAAGCGATAAGCTCTCTCTGGTCAGATTAGTGAAAACCACAATGAAGTGTCAGCTCTGAACAACTCTTCTCTTTTGGGGAATTAGAGAAAGCCATTTGGCTGCATTTGAAAATTACAAAGTGTGACTGTGGGAAGATGTCAAAGATCATGCTGGGAGTTCTCAAAGGCAATCTGTTACTTTAGTGGAGAGTAATAGCTAATTTATTTTTGTGAGGAGACAATGTCAGAAGCTTTCATCGTGGTGTTCTTCATTCTTCCCTGGTGCTGATGTGTTCAGGTAAAAGGGTTAGTTAATCAACAGTAGTTCAAAATGAGTTCAGGGGTCGTAGGTTGGACGTCGAGCAAGATGACAGCATGTTTCATGTTAAATGAAGGCTTAGTCATCGACATTATGGATGGAATTTAATTAAAACATTGTAAAGCACTTTTAGTGATCATTTTCCCCATGAAGTGGATTTGAAAATCCCCAAAGCAATCTGCTACAAAGTTCATGCTGCAGTCGATTCAGTCTGGGTTACAGAGGACTTAATAGACTGATTTCCACTTAAAAAAGGAAAGAGGTTAGGTATGGCTGAAAGAGTCCAGGTCATTTTTCGGTTGTGAGGACCCCAGTGGATTATTCCCTCCACAGATACTGCCTGACCTGCTGAGTTCCCCCAGCATTGTTTTTGTAATTGTTCCAATGTATTTGCTTTCTGTTGCTTATGCTGAAGGTCAATGAATTAGTCAGGATATTTATTGACATGTACAGAAAATGCTGCAAAAGTCAGCTGGCCAAACAGCATCTATTATACAATGTTTAATGATAGGCTGTTTGTCTGAAATCAAGTCAAGTCACTTTTATTGTCATTTCAACCATAACTGCTGCTACGGTACACAGTAAAAATGAAACAATGTTCCTTCAGGACCATGGTGCAACACGAAGCAACACAAAACTACACTAGACTACGTGAAACAACACAGAACTACATTAGAGTTCAGACCTACAAGGGACTACATAAAGTGCACAGAACAGTGCAAGACAGTACAATGCCATGCACAGTTGGTTCCAGATCTGTTGAACATTTCTGGCATCTTGTGCCACTAATTCTGATTTTCAGCTTTCATATTTGTACATTCAGATTTTGTATTTTCACCAGAGCACAAGCTTTCAAATCTTTTAGTTTGAAAGGCTGAACACAAGCAATCCCCTTTTGCTTTCATGGTTAGGAATGAGGATGCTTGTGTTCAGCCTTTCAAACTAAAAGACTTGGAAGCTTGTGCTCTGGCACCAGGACTGGCTGAACTGATCACTTCACTCCACCAGCTTACAGTGCAGATCCAATTTGCTGGAATTTCCTTCCATTATGCTGAGATTTGCCATTTGACTTCTGTGCTAGTTAGATTTGGATCAGAATCTGACTTTACTAGTTTCCAAGTTGGGGGCAAAGGGAAAAATTAGTTTTAATGTTATTCTAAGTCTTTTGATGTTTTTAATTAACTATTGATTTTTAAAAATAACTTTTTACTTTGTTCTGATTATTTACTTGAACTTTAATAACTTGGAATGTCAGGAACATGGAAACATTCAGGATTTCATTGGCGCCTTTGACAGAGGGTATAGGTCCACACATGATGTTGCTCTAATGAAGGCTGATTGGGAACACACTCTCTTGACAAAATGGTCTGAATCTTGCTGCTCAGCATGAACATGTGAAGCCAGTGATGATGGCCGACTTCATTCTGTCCAGCTAAGAGTAGATGTGCATCCATTACGGGGCTGAGCCAGCACTAGTTGGGTTCTTGGACTTGAGTGAAAAAGAAATGAGACCACTTTGGTCAGTCGTCAGTCGCATATTGTGCACATATTTTGATTTGATTTAGATAATTAAATTGATTTTAGATATTGTAAAAAGCCATCAAAGTCATCTCTGCAACCAAGAGTGAAGACTTTGACCTTCTCACTACATATTCTGCCAGGAAATGGTTTCAGTATAGAAATAAATAAAGTGCATTTTGCTCTCTGCTTAGCTGGTGTTTCTTGTAGAAGATGTAAAGCTTCATCAAGGCTGTCTATTCCATGAAACACTAATAGATATAGAGTGTAAGCAGCTTCTCACTTTATAAAAATAAGTGAAATGTCAAAATGAAGCATTCATCTCAGATGTATTAAATTCATATGCATGGTCTGCATTACCCACTAATATCTTAAGTTACTCGTCACATCTGGACCTGAGCACTTTTGTCTCAGCTGAGACCTTCAGATAGAAATTCCTGCCACGGCTTGTAAGGAGTTTTGTTTGTTCTCCCTGTGATCTTGCTGGTTTCCTCCCACAGTCCACAGCTGTACCATTTGGTAGGTTAATTGGTCATTATAAATTGTCCCATGATGAGGTTAGGGTTATATCAGGGGTTGCTGGGTGGTGGGGCTCGAAGGGCTTATTCTATGTTGTATCTCAATAAATACAAAGACGCAAAAGTACTGGAGATTCTGGAATCTGGAGCAACAATTTACTAGAGGAACTTAATGGGTTCAGCAAAATCTGTTTGGGTGGGATGGGTGGGGAGGTGGTAAAATTGTTGACCTGCTGGGTCAAAATCCTGCATCTGGACTGAGAATGGAGAGGGAAGGTAGGTAGATTGGTTTGTTATTGTCACATGTACCATTGTAAAGTGAAAAACACGTTTTGCTTGCTGTCCATTTTGAACATTTCATCACATCAGTGCATTGAGGTAGGACCAGGGAAAACAATAAGAGAATGCTGAATAAGGTGTTCCAATTGCCGAGAAAGTGCAGTGTTGGCAGACAATAATTTGTAAAGCCATAACAAGATAGACTGTGAGGTGACAGGACCATAATGGGCGGTATATTAGAGTAAAGCCAGTATGCCAGTATGTCTCTCTGCTCCCTCTCTCCCCTTTATATTTGTGATCTTCCCTCTCCACGCTCTGTCCCAATGCAACATGAAATGTTTTCAACCCTTCTTCACCTCACCCCAGTCATCACGAATGTTGCTTTACACAGAGTTCCTCCAGGAGATTGCAGGACATTGTTTGTTGTGATGGAAATACCTGGTATTTAGATTGCGAAGTAAACTTCAGTAACTTCTCTTTATGTATGGGTAAAGTTGCAGTTGCTACACTGATTAAGATTGAACTTGCAATGCTCTGTCAAGCCATTTTAGAGGACATTCCAAAACTGATTTAACAATTCGGTATTTGATCAAGTGACTGGCTGATACACATTACCGTAGTTGCATACGCATTTCATTTTGTAATATGAGCTCCTTTTGGTAAACTTATAACCCACCTGTCAGTAGAATGGAGAAAGAAGAATTGTGCTATATTTAGATTGAATATTTGACTGCAAGGAGTAAAGTGAAATTCAATCTTCCATGATTTATGAAGATGTGCTTTATTTTTGAGTGCAATTTCCCATATTTGTCACGACGAATTGGCATCACTAGTTTGTTCCCTTTTGTCACATTATGTTTTTGTTATTATTATGAAGAACATGTTGAAACGAGCCAAAATCTGATATCCCTTAGGGTAAAATGTTCATAGTAGGTGGGGGAAAGATACTTGTGTGCTCCAGAATGCATTCAGCTTGATGGACAGTGTGGCAATGTTATAAAAGTGAGCAGAATGGAGGATAGTAAACCAACAAGTTGGCATGGAAACGAGAGTGACATTGGTCATTGTGAATAGAAACCTTTGAACAACACTGAGGAAGATGGAATAAGTGTTGGCAGTCAGAAATTTTGGTGGCTTGGAAAGAACTGGAGACCAAGTATGTGGGAGTGAAAGAAAAGATTTGTTGGTTTGAACTGAATGAACTCGTGGCTTGAATTTCTTAAGGGCTATATTTGACAAAAATGGGAATATGATTTTGACAAAAAAAGTTGATTTTCTCGGGCCTAAAATGCTAAATGCAGAACAGAATCTTCAATAAATAACTGTCGGTCTTCCTATTTTGATGCAGAATTTCTTATTTAACAGCTGATAGATTGTAGAAATATTCAGGATGAGACTTATTATCACTGACCATGATGTGAAATTTGTTGTTTTGTGGAATCAGTCCCATGCAATCTTCTTCCTTTCAGTATGGATAGTTGGTTCAGATTTACACATGTTAATTCTATTTCTTTCCTGGCAAGTGATTTTGATATTTTTTCCCAGTGTTTGAGATTGATGTTTATGTCTGATTGGCTGTCGATATTCAGCTTAATGACTATGGAGCAGAATTGTGATTGAATGTCAGTGAGTTAGTTTTCTGAACGTTAAATATGAGGAGAAATGAGAGTCAGCTCAAATTCTGAGATAATGCATCATGGTTCCTGTCAGAGGTTATTGTAGTGTGTGGGGTGGGTCTTTGAAATCTAAGAACTTTGTGTAACGGATGTTCATTTTTACTCACAGCAAATCCTTTTTAAAGGGAGCCTGAGCTGAATTTGCCAGTTAATTTGTTACTGCAGAAAGTAGGGCACCTACAAACATTCTCTGAATGCTTTAAATTATTAAAGCGTTATTCTGCTGATGTTCTTGTCTGTTTCATGTTGTGCTGGATAGCACCATGGATCAGCAGGAGGTATTTCAGAGACTGTCATTGAAGAGGTGATGGGTAACTAAGCCTCACGAGGGAAGCTCTCAATAAGTTAAAAGCCAATGATGTCATGAAGCTACTGAATGTCCTTTGACTCTGCCAGTGTGCAGCGAGACAGGTCTAATTAGTTTTTAAAGTTTAGTAAAATGCCTCTGTTGCTTTGTCTTTCTTCCCTGCTCACCACCAACCCCTCACCCTCTCAGTTTTTTAAAGCGTCCGAAAAAGAAATTAACTGATATCACCATCTTGCTTCTGTTGCAATTTTTATGGAGCATCTGCTCATAGATATGTAGCTAGAGATAGGACCTAAATAAATGAATCAGTTGATTCAGCAGGGTGTAGCTCAGATTGGTTACTGTCATCTTTAGAAGTGACTTATTATTCAAATTTAAATCTGTGGCATTATCCCCTATGTACATAATTAATGGCAAAGAGAAAACAGAAGTAGCTACAGTAGTGCGAAGATCCTCATTGCCATTCATTTAATTATTGTCATTATGAATAATTTGGAAACACCTACGGTGCTCTATAGAAGCAATGAAAATAACAGACTGAGTGCTGATTATGACAGATCGATTTTGAATGTACAAAAATGGTCAAAATTATTATTTGCATCCCTCATTTGATTCTAAAATTGAGAACTCACTCCAGTCTTGCTCTCTCAAGCTTGTTCGTGTCCTCTTCCTCCTCCTTCCCCTCACTCATTTCTGTTTGATCCCCATTCTCATCATCTTTCATGATTTAGGAAACTAGGGTTAAAGAGTTGTTTGAATTTTCTGGGAACTGAAGATGCATTAGCTTCATTCCAGGTTGAGGCGCATTTAGTCAATATATGCCTGCTCATTATTGAGTCCAGTTTGTGCTAATGGATTATAATGCTCATTGGGAATATATCAGTGTCCATTTGCTGCTTGACTATTTATTGTGTCCTGGAGCATAATAATGGCAGGGGCAAGGAAGTCTTGTTTAATTCTTGAGCTAATGAAATATTGACCTTTGATCTTTATAGGAAAGGCAAATTGAATGTGTCGATGCTTTAGGAATCCCCGTGTCAAATTTTATATTGAAAACAGCTCATTTATCATTTTGAGTGTGAGTTCTAATTATGATGCAGCACGCTTCCTTCCTGCAGTGTTTTAATCATCCAGTTTTAGTTACTCAGTGAAATGGAAATTGATATGAGGAATAGAAGATTGTGTGGCCATGACTTAAAGACAACAGAATGTCGAAGTATTTACAACTTTAAATGAATTGACTGAACTTTGAACTTGAGTGATTGCTTCAATCATTAAAGTGATTTTACCTGGTTAACTATGAGAATTAAGATGTAAACCATTCAAATGCTTCACATATAGAAAGAACTGCTCCATTCCCCAAGTGAGTCAGTTTGATTATTTGCCCACTTGTGCAGATAATCTCTTGACAACAGTAAAAACCTACAAGTTAGCAAGGATGAGGCATAAGTATACTTTGGATATAGCAAACAAAATTACTCAAAAAAAATATTTCAAGAGGCTGAGGAAACAACCCATGACCAAAACAGAAAACCAGGGATAATTTAATTAAGAAGGTGCATGGTGTGTTGACCTTCATTTATCAGGGCACTGAGTTCAAGAAGTAATATTGCAGTTCCATAATATCCTGGTTGGACCACACTTGGTGTATTGTGTTCCATTCTGGTCACCTCAATCTAGGAAGAATGTGGAAGCTTCAGAGTGCATGCAGAGGAGATTTACCAGGATGTTGCCTGGCCGCGAGGACATGTTTTATGAAGCAAGCTAGGGTTTATCTCTTTGGAGTAAAGCATGTCCTTCACTGGAAAAAGCTACTAAAAGTAGTGGATACAGCCCCATCCATCGCAGGGAAAGCCTGCTTCACCTCTGAGCACATATACAAGGAGTGCATTAAAGCAGCTTCCATCATCGCGGATTGTTCAGGCCAAGCTCTCTTCTCACTGCTACCATCAGAAAGAAGGTACAGGAACCTCAGGTCCCACACCACTGGGTTCAGTCACAGTTACTAGCCCTCAGGCTGTGAAACTAGAGAGGTTAACTTCAGTCATCCCAACACTGATCACTGATCTTGATTCCACAGCCTATGGACTCATTTTTAAGGACTCTTCAGCTTGTGTTCTCAATATCAATCTATCTGTCTTTTACATAATTATTCTTCTTGTATTTGCACAGTTTTGTATTTTGCATGTTTTTGTCCGTATCTGTCATGTGCAGTTTTTCCATTGATTCTATTGCGTTTCTTTCTATTTACTATGAATAAGCACAGAAAATAAATCTCAAGGTAGTTTTATGGTGATATAGACCCGTATGTACCTTGATACTTTTTGTATGTACTTTTTGAATTTTGAAGGACGAGAGGTGACATAGAGAATACAGATGGAGTGAATAGCAAGGGAGACATTTTCCCAAGGCGAAACTGGTTAATGCAAAGGGCATAATTTTAAGATGATTGGAAGAAAGTATAGAGGGATTGTCAGAGGTTAAGTTCTTTACACAGAGTGGTGAGTGCTGGAATACCTTGCCGGGGTGGTGGTGGTGGCAAATACTTTTGGGGTATTTTAGAAACTTTTAGGTTGGCACATGAATGACAGGAAAATGGAGCATTATGCAGGAGGCAAGGATTGGATTAATCTTAGAATAGGTTGAAAGGTTGGTACAACATCATGGATTGAAGCACCTGTATATACTGTGCTGTAATGTTCTAAGTTTTCTGTTCTAATTTTACCATTAAAAGTGCTGTGAGATGAATATAGCTACATTAAATTTGCTTAGACAAAATCAATCAGTCCGTTTTAGCTGTCTGCCAACAATCTGGATTGACTGTCAAGTCTTTAACAATTGGCAGGTATTTTACTGTAAGAATGAGCTTGATTTAGTAACTGATGCCAAATGAATAAATCGTATTTTTCTTTTTCAATATCACACACAAAAATATCCTAAACTCATAAATAATTTAAGTGCCAGTTGATATGAATAAACAAAATCTTCAGTGACTTTGTAACCGGGTTGATTTTGTAACTGAATTACATTTTGTGAAGACAAGCTTGGTGATTGTCTGAATCTTTGGAGGCCATTTCAGGAGGACATTTGCTGTGGTTTCGAAGTTGAGATGTTACTATCTTTTGCTGTCATGTGTGTGGTAGTTCTGTTATTGCTTGTGCTGATCTGAGGAAGATATAATTAAAATGTAACTCGCCTTCCAGACGACACGAGGGCACTATCTGCCTATTTGTACTGCTGTGCTCATCATATTTCATGTTCATGAATGTGAGTGTTTTACCCACCAACTGTGTGCAATTAAATCTAATTAAATCCTTACATCTAATCATTATTAGCCAGGTGGGCTTTGTCCGCATTCGTCATGTTGCTCAATAAGTGATGAGTTTTGATGATTGCTTTTGGTAATTGCTGTATTTTGAATCTAGCTTTGTGAAGGGTTATCTACTTTACTGCCTGCAACTTGCAACATTTAATGTTTTGTACTGATCAGATTTCACCGTTTTATTTTTCAGTATTGCAGTATTTTACAGTTGTTTCACTAATATCTAACTTTCAGAGTAAATAAGCATTCTTCATATTTCTATTTCCGTGGTAATGCCCATTTGCAATCCTGCCTTATTCCTAAAGTCCTGAAACACTTTGAGACAGCTCTGTTTCTCTAATTTTGGAACATTTCATTGTTGAATGTAATCTTTGTGTTGTTAAGTTGTCAGCTTTGAAATTCCTCTTTCTTACTTCATCCTCACCCTCAAAACCCTCTCATTATCAATTTGCATTGATTTCCTCTCATCAGTTGTCTAACTTTAAATATCTATATGTGGCAACCAGAGGGAGAGGAAAGGCAAGAAAAATAAATAAGCCAATATCTCAGATTATTTTGATTTTTCTTTTTCTATCCATTAGCATGGCTTAATCTGCTAAGCAAACGTACCACAACCCTCTGCAACTAATCTCCCCTCCTTTAACAATTGATCCCCATTGCAATCTTGGCTTCAAATTATCACAGATATTCCTTTGTCCTTGCCCCATCTACTCTGCAATTTATTACCTCTCTCCCTCTCCCTCTCCCCCCTCCCTCCCTCTCCCTCCAGCCAAAGATGTTTGACATTTATTTTTCCAGCCACAGGTAGAGCCTGATCTTCTGAGTGCTTCCAATATTTTTTTTTTGTTTTTTGTTACAGGTTTCAGAAATCTGAAGTTTTGATTTACCAGGAAGTATTATGTTTTGTGTCACTCACACAGCTTAGCAGGTCATGCAGCTTCAATGCAGAGGAAGAATTTAATTCCACTCCCTATTTCGATTCCAACGTGTTGTCCATGACATCGACTACCAGATCAGATGAGGCCACCCTCAGGCTTGAGTAGCAACACCTCCTATTTGGCCTGGGTAGCCTCTGAATTGATGGTATGAACATTGATTTCTTTAACATCTGGTAATTTCTTCCTCCTCTCCTTTCTCTCTTTTTCCATTCCACATTCTGGCTCCTCTCTTGCCCCTTCTCCTCACCTGCCTATCACTTCCCTCTGGTGCCCCTTCTCCTTCTCTTTCACCCATAGTCCATTCTTCTCTCCTATCCAATTCTTTCTTCTTCAGTCCTTTACCTTTCCTGCCTATCACCTCCCAGGTTCTTGCTTCATCTACCCCTCCCCCACACATGGCCTCACTTATCACCTACCAGCTTATATTCCTATATCTCCCCTCACCTTCTTATTTTGGCTTCTTCCCCTTCCTTTACAGTCCTAATGAAGGGTCTCAACCTGAAATGCAAACTGTTTATTCCAGATGCTGAGTTCCTCCATTATCTTGTGTGTTATTTTGGGTTTCCAGCATATGCCGAATCACTTGCGATTCAGTTTGTAATCCTCTTTGGAAATTAGCATGATTAATAAAATGGATGGTTTAAAATTTGTTTTAAAATTGCTTAACATATCTGAAATTTGGTAAGGGTTGATTGGGACACGCCAAATTTCTTTAGCTTTCTGAGGAAGTGGATGCACCAGTAATCTTTCTTGGCTGTGACATCAATGAGATTGGACCAGCACAGGCTGTTGCTGACATTCCCATCTTGGAACTTAAAGCTCTTTACCCTCTGAACCTCAGCACTTTTGGTAGACATAAGCATGTGCACTGGCCCTTTTATTGAAGTGAAAGACCAGCTCTTTTGTTGTGTTGACGGAAATGTTGCTATCATGACACCGTGTTACTAAGTTCTCCATCTCTTTCCTGTACTGTGACTCATTGTTACTTGAAATATGCCCCATTATGGAGGTGTCATCTGCAAATCTGTAGATGGAGTTAGAGCAGTCTTGAGTATACTGAGCAGGGAGCTAAGGAGGCAACCTTGTGGAGCACTAACATTTAGAATGTTTAGAATAATTGTGCCCGAGGTGTCACTGCCTATCGTTACTGATTGTGGCCAGGAAGTCAAGGATCCAGTTGCAGCAGGAGGTATTGACTCCCAGAGTCTGGAGTTTAGTTGGCTCTTTGTCATCAAGTGGGATTAGCTTCCATTGATAGGTTAAAAATTTCAATTAATTCATTCTAATGCTGAGAATCAGCCAAGGAAAGCCACCTCAGCAAATCTTTTCAGGACACTGGCGCCCACAGGTCATATCAATAAAATTGTAATGCTTAGATCGACTGTGTCTGCTTGGCATGATTTTTTGTTAAAGTAGAAAAATAGTGGAGTGAGAAGGGGAATACAAAATAGAAAGATTGCAAACAGGTGCGTATGTTTTTTAAATCAAGAAGCAGGTTTAAATCATTTCTCCATTATCCTGTCAGAGTGAAGAGGAACAGTATTCATACTAGTGTGCTTGTGCAAAGGTGAATTCCTCTGAAAATGATTATGTTCAGTCAGTTCTTTGCCGCTGGCATGTATAAATGAGGTCTTGGTACACTTGGTTTATGTAACTGGTGCTCTGATGATCTGTGTGCTCCATGCCCTGTAAAAGTTGACTTTTTGGAATTAAAAATGCATGTTTCTTAATTGACCCAATCAACTTATGTTAATTATTGTCATTTTTTCATGAGGTATCTTTAATATAATAGAATTTACAAATGTAAGTAAAATATAGCTTTTTAATTTGCATATTAATTAATATTTTGCTAGATCAATTTTGGCTAATAACTACAGAATTTGTGGTTGGAAACCTTGTGGAAAAGTTTTTCCTTCTCTTTCTGCACTGTGCCTTGTAGTGTCAAAAGAATCAAAATAAGCTGTGATGTTACAACATGATTCAGATCAGTCACACACGGTGACACTTGAAGACACAGGTTACTTAGCTAAATGCACTTAAGGTATGTTTAATCTGCTCGGTATCCATTTCCCTCCTCAGAGTATGTTGGAACAGGAAATGCAGTGTTGTTTCAAGTCAAGTAGAAGTCACTTTTATTGTCATTTCGACCATAACTGCTGGTACAGTACATAGTAAAAATGAGACAACGATTTTCAGGACCATGGTGGACCTGAAAGCCAAGATCAGGGAGGCTAAAGACAGGTATAGGAGGAAGCTTGAGTGGAAACTCCAGCAGAACAACATGAGAGAGGCCTGGAGTGGGATGAGGACCATCACTTGGTTTCGGCAAGCTAGAGACAGAGGAGCTGAAGGCAGTGTGAACAGGGCCAATGAACTGAACCTGTTATTCAACAGATTTGATACTGTGGCCCCTGCCCATCCCTCACATGTCGGCCCCCAACCAACACATACTCCACTCTCCCTTCCTACCCCTCCTCACAGCCCCCCACCCTGCTCTCATGACTACACCCCTCCCCCACCTGAAACCACCACAGTGGGCTTCACAGCTGAACAGGTGAGAAGACAGCTGAAATGTCTCCACCCAAGCGAGGCTGCAGGCCCAGATGGTGTCAGCCCCAGGGTGCTCAAAGCCTGTGTACCCCAGCTATGTGGAGTACTTCACCATGTCTTCAACCTGAGCCTGAGTCTCCAGAGGGTTCCTGTGCTGTGGAAGATGTCCTGCCTCATCCCTGTACCGAAGACGCCGCACCCCAGTGGCTCCAATGACTATGGACCGATGGCATTGACGTCCCACATCATGAAGACCCTGGAGAGACTTGTTCTAGAGCAGCTCCGGCCTATGGTTAGGCAACACGTAGACCTCTCCAGTTCGCCCACCAGCCCCGACTAGGAGTTGAGGAAGCCATGTCTACACCCACCTGGACAAATCGGAGACCACTGTGAGGGTCATGTTTTTTGACTTCTCCAGTGTGTTCAACACCATCCGCTCTGCTCTGCTGGGTGAGAAGCTGACAGTGATGCAGGTGGATGCTTCCCTGGTGTCATGGATTATTGATTACCTGACTGGCAGACCACAGTACATGCACTTGCAACGCTGTGTGTCAGACAGAGTGGTCAGCAGCACTGTCTCCCTTTCTCTTCACCATCTACACCTCGGATTTCAAATACTGCACAGAGTCTTGCCATCTTCAGAAGTTTTCTGATGACTCTGCCATAGTTGGATGCATCGGCAAGGGAGATGAGGCGGAGTACAGGGCTACGGTGAGAAACTTTGTCACATGGTGTGAGCAGAATCACCTGCAGCTTAATGTGAAAAAGACTAAGGAGCTGGTGGTGGATCTGAGGAGGGCTAAGGCACCGGTGACCCCTGTTTCCATCCAAGGGGTTAGTGTGTACATGGTGGAGGATTACAAATACTTGGGGATACGAATTGACAATAAACTGGACTGGTCAAAGAACAATGAGGCTGTCTACAAGAAGGGTCAGAGTCGTCTCTACTTCCTGAGGAGACTGAGGTCCTTTAACATCTGCTGGATGATGCTGAGGATGTTCTATGAATGTGTGGTGGCCAGTGCTATCGTGTTTGCTGTTGTGTGCTGGGGCAGCAGGCTGAGGGTAGCAGACACCAACAGAATCAACAAACTCATTCGTAAGGCCAGTGATGTTGTGGGGGTGGAACTGGACTCTCTGACGGTGGTGTCTGAAAAGAAGGTGCTGTCCAAGTTGCATGCCATCTTGGACAATGTCTCCCATTTACTCCATAATGTACTGGTTAGGCACAGGAGTTCATTCAGCCAGAGACTCATTCTACCGAGATGTAACACTGAGCATCACAGGAAGTCATTCCTGCCTGTGGCCATCAAACTTTACAACTCCTTCCTCGGAGTGTCAGACATCCTGAGCCAATAGGCTGGTCCTGGACTTATTTCCACTTGGAATAATTTAATTATTATTATTTAATAATTTATGGTTTTATATTGCTGTATTTCTACACTATTCTTGGCTGGTGTGACTGTAACGAAACCCGTTTTCCCTCGGGATGAATAAAGTATGTATGTCTATCTGTCTTATGACACAGTACAAAAACTAGGCTGAACTACTTAGAAAAAAAAATACAGAGAAAGCTACACTAGACTACAGACCTACACAGGACTGCATGAAGTGCACAAAAACAGTGCAGGCATTACAATAAATAATAAACAGGACAATAGGGCAAGGTGTCAGTCCAGTCTCTGGGTATTGAGGAGTCTGAAAGCTTGGGTGAAGAAACTGTTATATAGTCTGGTCGTGAGAGCCCGAATGCATCGGAGCCTTTTCCCAGATGGGAGGAGGGAGAAGAAATTGCATGAGGGGTGCATGGGGTCCTTCATAATGCCTTTTCCTTTGCAGATGCAGCGTGTAGTGTAAATGGCATAATGTTTCGTTGCTTTCTGAGGAATTTGACCTGAATTATGTACTAAGATTTGATTCTGCCTTTTATTTTACTATCTACCCTGACCACCTTCAGCTTTTTGCCTCGAGATTCTCTGGTGATGTAGAGTCTTGCTCAAAGGACAGGGCCACATGCATGTGATATATTGTTCAGAGTTTACTTAATAAAAGCATTAGGCAAAGTAAGGAGCAGAAGTCAATCCTACAGTTCTTTGAATCTGCTTCATCATTCTTCAAGATAATGACTCTCCACAATCCCCATGTCCTTGGATTCCTTTTAGTATTGAAAAATCCATCATCTCTTTCGAAAAAAATCTTAATGATTGAGTTTTCACTGCTATCTAAGATTGAAAACTTCCAAATATCATCCACTGAAGAAACTTCACTTTCTCTTGGCGTTGTACACTCTCATGCCAGTGAAGACCCACTGGAACAAATCAGTGAGATTGCACAGCAGGTTGCAATGTTGTGAGGCATTTTCCTCAGATTACATGAACCATTATTGCAGGAACAAAGTGGCTCTGATGTTCTTGGTGTTTATTGCTTATTTATTATTAATATTTTTGTATTTGCAGAGTATGTTGTCTTTTGCATACTGGTTAAATACTCTAGTTGTTGTGGTCATTCATTGATTCCCCCCTGACAGTTGGTGCAGCTTCAGAGCTGTGCGTCAGACATGTTTATAAGCAGCACTGGAGCCCCACAGGGAACTGTATTGGCTTCCTTCTTGTTTACCCTGTATACCTTGGACTTTAGATACAACACTGAGCCCTGGCATCTGTAGAAATTCTCTGATGACTCAGCAATAATTGGGTGTATAAAAGGAGGATGAGAGGATGAACATAGGGCCCTGGTGGAGGACTTAGTTGAATGGTGCAAGCTGAATCATCTGCAGCCAAACATCAGTAAGGCAAAGGAGACAGTGTTGGACTTTAGGAAGTCCAAGCCTGCAATGCTCCCTGTTGTTATTGATGGTGAAGATGTGGATGTGGTGAGGACCTACAAGTATCTGGGGGTTCATCTGGATGACAGACTTAAGCAGATCACCAACACAGAGGCTTTGTACAAGAACGGCCAGAGCCCTCTACTTTCTGAGGAGACTGAGGTCCTTTGGAGTATGCAGGCCTCTCCTTCACATGTTCTACCAGTCTGTTGACACCAGTACAATCTTCTATGTGGTGGTGTGCTGGGACAATGAGATCAATGCGGGTGATTCCAGCAGGCTCAATAAGTTGATTGGAAAGGCTGGCTCTGTTATAGGAGTCAAACTGGACACACTGGAGGCTGTGGTAGAGCAAAGGATCCTCCAGAAACTCCTGGACAATGTTTCTCACCCCCTGCAATGCCGTCTTGGCTGAACAGAGAAGCACTTTCAGTAATAGAGAAAGACAGCTGAACTGCTCCAAGGAGTGTTCTATAAGGTCTTTCTTACCTTTGGCCATTAGGCTCTGTAATGAGTCAATCTGTCATTGGGGAAGTGATGAGAACCCTTCCCCCTTCTGTTAGACTATTAATGACCTCTGTTTAAGCACTATTTAGCTCAGTTTACCACACCCTGCTATCGTGGACACTGTGCATTAGTTATCGGAACAGTGTGAATGTGCACCCATTAGTATATAATATTATGGTAATTCTTGCACTACTATCTTATCAGTGTGAACTTGAAAATCTTGTAATCTTTGACATTTAAATCTTGTACATCTTATTTTTAAGGTAACTTTTTTTATTATTTCTTTCCTCTTCTAATATTTGTATTCCTGTGCACTTGTAATGCTACTATGACACTGCAATTTCCTTTGGGATCAATATATCTATTATTATTTTATTATGGAGTTATTGAGTATGCCTGCAAGAAAATGAAATAATAAATTTACTGAGAACTTTGGGGTATCCTGGAATCATTGCGTATCTCCTTGTAAAATTGTTTTTTTCTCATTTTCTCTTTCTGATGATGCTCCCCTCCATCTGAACAAGGAGCTTTGGTGAGTATCTCTGCATGAGGCTTTCCTTTCTCTTTTCCCTTTGTGAGTATGCCCAGCCTGAAACCTTGTGCACTATTTATCTCCTTGTGAAATGAATCTTTTAACTATCTATAAATTGATTTATCTCCAGTGAGCTCACCATTATTTATTCCTTAAATCAGCATGGCTTAAATAGTTGCAGCCCTTATAACATTTCTGTTGGTTGGAACTCGAATGTCTTTGTCTCTCTTTCAAGCCATACCACATTTTTTTTTGTCTATTCATCCAATCAGCCTCAATTCACTTAATTCACTCCCAGCCTTGTTCAGTACCGCTACCTCCAACTTCAGCCTGTTGACTGCCAATTATTGTCAGCACCAGGTCATGATGTTATGGGAGGAGGAGGAGGAGGAGGAGGAGGAGGAGGATCTGCACATGTAGGTGGCACTGCTGTAGCAGTTTCATTTACTCAATATCTCATGGCATCAACGTGGAGGAGGGAATGCATTTTCATTGCCAATCAATACGTGTGTGTATCTTGTTATGAGGAATTTTTCCTGTGGTTCTTGGAAATAATTCTGTGAAATGCAATTACACTGGGTATCTTTCTTTTGCACTTCAGTAAAGTGAGAGAAATTACACAAAGTAATGATTGGTCCAACAGGGTTTCTCTTATGGTCATGTGACTTCTTGAAAACCAGGGCATCATTTCCTGGCTTTGTAACCTTTGAAGCTCCCAGCAGCTGAGACAGTAACTGTTCCAGCACCTGTCGCTCAGAGTCCTACTCCATGGAAACATTTCCAGTCTCTTTGTGGAGATTCAAGATTTTGTCCAAATCCAGAATATTGTGAATTTGGCTATTGTTTCTGATGATCTTTTTCCCTGATTATGCGTGATTTGTCTCTCATAACTTCAAAATGAAACTGAAGACAGAATTTTCATTTTTACAAAGTGAGAATTTTTGGCGTAGATGCACTGTTGCCCTCCCTTGGGATTCGTTAAGATGATGATGATGGTTTCAGGGGAACTAACACTTGCTTCATGAATCACAGCTGGCTAGTATTATGAAAGTTGTTTATTAACAGACTGAACAAAGAATCTTCCACAGCTGTATGCCTCCTTTATCTCTTCTCACTTTTTCATTTAATGAAAC
Organism: Hypanus sabinus; assembly: GCF_030144855.1. Taxonomy (NCBI): domain Eukaryota; kingdom Metazoa; phylum Chordata; class Chondrichthyes; order Myliobatiformes; family Dasyatidae; genus Hypanus; species Hypanus sabinus. The sequence continues at coordinate 38,465,722 of NC_082711.1, forward strand.
TTCTGCTCTTGGGACAATTGTATTTAGCTATTGATGCCAGGTTGTTGTGGCTCTGGAATAAAAGTATGAATGTACTTAAGTAACATATTAATTTTCAAACCACATAACCCACGTACATTTATTCTTTAATGAGGTAATTACAAACGCTGCTTCCATATCAAGTTAATACTGAGGGAATTAAGTTGATTGTGCAGCAAGTTCATTTAGGTCTTGTGGGAACATTTTGTGTGAGATTATTAGTTAATTATATTTTTGCAGAAATTAAGAGCACTCATTGAAGTTCATTGTAAATGAGAAATTTTAGCTTTTTTAAATGAATGGGTTTATGGAGTAGTAGATGCATCGAACTGTGTAAAGTGTTTGAAGCAATATTTTGCAAATGCAAAACAGCAATTAATATTTCTCTGTGAGAAAGACAATTTATTGGTATGATTAAGGGAACCCATTCTACTTGCCACCACTAACCAGTCTCCTCATGTGCCACATTTCGGAGAATTGCTTTATAGAGCAGTTAAACAAAAACCCTAAGTCATACTGCTCTCTGCACCATCTCCACTATTTTATGAACGTACAGGAAGTTATACCAGAATGGTCTACATTGCAAAATAACCCTTGGCATCTATTTTTGACTCAGTACCATGAAACCTTATGGGAATCAGAGCTAATGATCACCATGAGGTTTCTGGGGATTTGTGTCGAAACTACATGAGAAAAATAACACCTTGTATTCTTCTTTGGCAGCCAACAATCAATAGTATGAGCACTGAATTTTCTACCTTCGGGTAATGCACACTTCTTGTGTTGCTTTCTCTTTTTTACCAGTCTACCAAGGCTCTCTCTCCCTTGCTTTACTGTTTTTCTTTCCAGCATGATCCCTGTTACTTAAATACATTATCCTCTTCCACCTGGTTCCATCTGCCTTTTACCCACATACCTGTCTAGCTGGCTTCTTTCCTCTTGGCCAGCTGGTCCTATCCCCTGTCCCAGCTGCTCATTATCCTTTCTTTATCTGGTTCCATTTTGTACAGCATTGCCTCACTGTCTCTTCCCCCTCACTTCCACTCACCTGACTGCATCATTCCAGTTTCTTTCCCTTGTGTTTCATAAGACATGGCCGCAGAATTAGGTTATTCAGCCCATCGAGTCTGTTTGCCATTGATTATGGCTGATTTATTATCTCTCTCGACTCCGTTTTCCTGCCTTTTTCCTGTAACCTTTGATGCCCTTACTGATCCAATAGCATTTCAACCTCCACCTTAAATATACCCATTACTTGGGCTCCAAAGCTATCTGTGACAATGAATTCCACAGATTTGCCACATTCTGGCTGAAGAAATTTCTCCTCATCTCTGTCGTAAGTGTTCTGAGGCTGTGCTCTCTGTTCTTAGACTCACTATCACCATCTATCCACTCTATCTCAGCCTGTTTGATCCCTCTCTTTTTTATACTGGCTATCTCCCCTCTCCACCCTAAGTCCTGATACAGGGTCTCAATCTAAAATGTCACCTAACACACAGATTGTTTGATCTTCCACCAGTTTGTCTGTATGTTTGTCCTGGCTCATTATTATCTGCTGCCCACAGTGTGCAGGAGTTTGGCACCTCAACTGACTCCTTGAAACATCTGCCAAAGAATACGAGTCTTTGAAATTCGAGGCCGGGAACTGTTAAAGGAGTCAATTCAGCATGTATTGTCTTCTGGAGGGCATTTCGGGATGTGGGTAACAGGGTTGTTCAACCATGTCTACACTTAGTCAATGAATAAATGCCAATATTATAAACAAGTGTTTAATCTCCACCAGTGCACAGACACAAGAAAGAACTTCATTTCTCCAACTCATTTGGAGCATGGTACAAAGGTAAAATCATTTTCAGATGTTTTACTTGGCATATTGTACACACCAAGGAAAAATTGATGCCACAAAGAACTGAACATTGGGAGGCATTTGGTAAGTCGTGAGGGTATTTGGATTATTACATTTTCAACTACATTCAGTTGGTGAAAAACATCCCCCACATCCCACCCTGGTATTTAAAAACTTTTGTTTTGAATGCAAATCCCATGAGTGCTTGGTTTTTGTTCAGTCTATCCATTCGTAATAATTTTAGAAGCTTTCAGTTTATTTCCTTTCTTCTTAATATTTAATTTCTAATGCTGATTAGGAGGCTATGCTCTGCTTAACAGGATGAAAGAGCTGAATTAACATGCAGACAGCTGGAATGATGCACCCCATGAAACATGCTGTCCTGACAATGATAACTACTGCTGTTAATACATCAGACTCCCAAATGCTCAGCTCAGTATCTAGTTGCTAATTGATTTAAAATATTGAGAAGTATAAATAATATTTCCATTTTAAAACATGCTTGGTGATCAGTGTGCCTTTTTTGGGTGACGCGTTTCCCAAAATGATTGCAAGTAGTACACCTGCATTTTAGATTTATTTCACTGCCCTTTGTAAACTGAAATTAGATCTGGCCTCCAGTGAAAATGTATTGACAAGCCAAACAATTTTTTGTTTTGCTTAATTTATTTCCCAACAGATGTGATCTTGGTGCTCAGTTTGATGTTTTTCAGAGGTTGAGATCATAAAGCTTTGTGCTAACAACCAATTCAGTCATGCAAAAATAAGCAACTCAATGCTTCTACTTAAAAATGACATCTGTTGCTGTCTCTATGAATAATCCATGAGATTTCATGAAGAATATGATAATTTGTACTATCACTAGCCTTTTAGTCCTGACTACTTGTATTGCTGGTTTAAATGAAGTTCAGACCTCATGATTGTTCCATAATTATTTAAAATATAGTGAAGGTACTTGTAGGTATATAAATATTTAGGTTAAGCACTCCTCCCTGTAATTGTAACTTGTCAGCTTTGGAATTTTGAAGTTTTGGCGGTTTCTGACTGCATCAAAAGTCTTGACACTCCTTTCATTTGGGGTCAAATTAGACTTTATTGAAGTTCAATGTGTGATATTTCAGTTCTGCAGTGCATTGTACTGCAGCATTGCTGCCTTAATTTAGAATATTATTCTCTCCAAGCCTTGCACCCTCAATATTTTGAAGTCTCTGATCCTCTTGGTCTCTGATCCTCTGTATTCGAACATTCTTGTTGCAAATGTATGCCATTGAGTTTGGTTAGTCTGGTAAGTTGAAGAATTCCTTGGTGCCGCAGTCAATTTGAACGTTCAACTTGCATCATGAACAAACAAAACCTATTATCCAACTGATACTGCATTTTCATTAGACATCTGTATGAGAAAGGCCCCGTCCCCTTCATGCCACTGACTACACCTGGTTAGTTTGTTACCGATCTGAAGCTCTCTGGCATAGAGTTTGTGAACTGCTGAGCAGTTTTAGGCACCTCAGAATATTGAAGAGAAAACACCAATGCTATCCCTGCAAAATCTATAAATTTATGTCAAGTGAGTTAGGATAAAAAGACGGGGAAAATTAAGATTGAATGTTCAAAGAGCAAGAGGAGACAGGGCAGGGTATATCTCAGCAGGCAATGAAAAGAGACTGATGTGGAGTGAGAAGGATGAGATTTTGTCTTGTGTGTCAACCTGAGGGTAATGGATGATACACATGAAATGGTACTACCTATTTGCCTGCACCGATGCTGCATTTTTTGCTAGAGTTGGTGTTCTCTCCAAGGTCAGCATATACCCAGCAATGAGGCCATAATTACACCTGGCCACTCTGATGAACTGGACTGGTTGTTTGCACGCCTGGCAACAGGACTTTGAAGTTGATACAATATTTATACCTTGGGCTCGACAAGAAATGACAGTATGGTCAACTAGTATTCTTGAGGTTACCTGGAAAAATAATGGCAAACCTAACCAGCCACTGACAGGCTTTCTGTAACACTTAGTCTATCGAAGGCAGGCCAGTGTTCAGTGGAGCAATCCCATCATTCACATTGTCATCTGCCCAGTTAAGCTTCAGCCAATATATGATGTCAGTATCTGAGAGGGGTTACCTGGAAATACTGTGCATTCTTGAACTATTCATTATCTCTGAGTTTTGGCTGTAAGTTGGAGACCTCTGTATATAAGCACAAAGTCACGTTTATTAAAATTGAAAGGCCTTGATAGAGTGGATGTGTGGAGAGGATGTTTCCTGTGGTGGGAGTGTTTAAGACGAGAGGAGATGGTCTCAAAATAGAGGGGCATCCTTTTAGAATGGAGCTGAGGAAGAATCTGTGGAATTCGGTGCCACAGGCAGCTGTGGATGAAAAATCTTTATTTATATTTAAGGCAGAGGTTGGTACATTCTTGATTGGTCAGGGAGGGATACAAGGAGAAGGCAATTGATTGGGGCGAAGAGGAAAAATGGATCAGCATGATGAAACAGCAGAGCAGACTTGAAGGGCCAAATGGCCTAATTCTGCTCCTATGTCTTATGGTCAAACATTCTTTCATTGTAAATTAATATTAAATGCAGAAATTGGGCCCATAAACCTTTCCTTAAAAGCCAGAAACAGACCAAAGAATTCCTGGTTTTGTAATTCAAATTCTGATAGTGTATCCATATATTCCAGAAAATAAATATTGTGGTTTAAAAAAAACTGAAGCACTGTTTGTTGGGGAATGAATGCCAATCTGCTTACAGAAATAAAGTCTTGCATTTATACAGTGCCATGTGCGATTTCTTCATTAGAATAGTGCGATGGAATCTGTTGCGTCCATCTGAAAGAGCAGATGGGGCTTCAGTTTTAACATCTCACCCAAAGATGGAACCTTTGAAACTTTACTTGAACACTTGAACCCACCATGTTTGATGAAGAGGTGACAAGTACGCTAAAACCAAGCCGCACCTGACGTTTGGGAATGTTAGCGGTTTCATTTAGATCGCCTGGGTTGCATAAAGCTTAATTGCTCTGCATCTATTATTCCTTGCTTATTGCTTCTTTTACGCTTTCATATTAACTGTAAGGATTTTAGGACAAGATCTTTCAGGTGAAAGCATTGGTGATGTAGCTGTTAGTTGTATAAATGCTGCTTCAGTGTGTTGCCTTATTCACTTATTCAAAAATTAGTAGATTCTCCGTTAGCAGAATTTACATTGCCACTGAGATGTGAGGAATTATTATTGGTGCATCGCCAGAGTGAGAACTTGTTCCTTTTTTTTCTAAACAGAAAAAGTATGTTTCATTAAAAAGATGAGGAAATAAACAGTTGAAATAAACTGTGATATTAGATTCTTTTTATAAGCTGCTCCTGATTGATTTCTCGATGTGCAGAAGCCTAGATGAGAATAAGGTGTTCAATTGCAATTTGCAATTGATCCTCAAAATTACTAGTTGCATATTTAACTGCTTTATATGTACTCAATTGATTATACATAAACTTAAGTGTCCCCTCAATGTGAAGCACTTAATTAAGTGTCAACAGGATTGTAGCTCTCAACTGTGAACAGGATGGATAGGGCTTAGCAACTTGTCATAGTAGCCTTCTTAGTGGCCAATTGATAGCAGCGATGAAGAAGGCCCTTGAACAGTGACTTTTTCAGATCATAGCTATCTTATGCAGGCTCTGAGCAATAGACATAGTTACCCAGTGTCCCCATTGCTCATATAAAGGAAGAAAGGCATAGACTATTTTTTAAATGGGGAGCAAATTCAGAAATCAGAGGCAGAAAGGGACTTTGGAGTCCTCGTGCAGGATTCCCTGAAGTATTGCTGGCAGTTTAGTCATAGCAAGGAAGGCCGATGCAATATTAGCATTCATTTTGAGAGGTTTGAATGTAAAAGCCAGGATGTAATGCTAAGGCTTTATAAGGCATTGGTAAGACCACACTTGAAGTATTGTGAGCAGTTTGAGCCCCTTATCTAATAAAGGATGTGCTGACATTGGAAAGGGTCCAGAGGAGATTCATAAGAAATCTTGGGAATGAAAGAGTTAATGTATGAAGAGCATTTGAATGCTCTGGGCCTGTACTTGCTGGAGTTTAGAAGAATGAGGGGGATCTTGTTGAAACCTATCGAATTTCGAAAGGCGCAGATCGAGGAGACATGGAGAGTATGTTTCTGACAGTTGGGGGAGTCGAGGACCAGAGAGCACGACTTCAATATAAGGGCGACCGTTTAGAACAGAGAAGATGAGGAATTTCTTTGGTCAGGGAGTCGTGAATCTGTGTAATTCATTGCCAGAAATGGCTTTGAGGTCAAGTCATTGGGTGGAGGTTGATAGGTTCTCAATCAGTAAGTGAGTCCAAGGTTACGGGAGAAGGCAGGAGTGGGATCTGATGAAATGACGGAGCAGACTGGATGGGCCAAATGGCTGACTTCTGCTCCTATGTCTTAGGGTCTTATAAAAATGCTACATGCTTTTTGCTTGAAAATTGTTCATTTTCCTTGTCATTAAAACTCAGCCTTTAAGTTTCAGGTGCTGATGTTGAAGCATTAAATGGAATTACTTAGTGAAATCTGTCAGCAGTGTAAAGATGTGTGGTTGTGGAAAGGCCTGAAGTGAACATATAGCCTTGAGTCAGGATAAAAAGAGGGCGAAATAAGATTGAATGTCCTCAGGCACAGAGGAGACAGCACTGGATGTAACTATGAGTAGGCAGTGAATAGAGAAATTGATGTGTGGAAAAGATGAGATATTTTTCTTGTGTGTCAACCTGGGGGTAAAAGACGACACTCATAAAATGGTACTTAAGCTGCAGCTTGATGTAGATTTTTGTGACCTGTGACTGATGCCTCCCCTGTCAGTCTGGATGAATATCACAACTGCAATAGGATTTTGCAATAAATGCTATCTAGCAGAAGATACGTTCCTTGCGTGTTGAAACAGCAAAATCTGCCTCCAAGCCACGGAAGAATATTCCAAAATTGTTTTAGATTTCGAACATCTGCAGTTTTTTTGATTTTTCAAAGTTCCAAATTCAATCTTTTGTCAATTTGGAGTTAACTGGTTGCATCTGGAGCCATCATGTTGGTTTTACAATTAGATTTGGCACTTCAGGACCAACAAGAGTGAAAATAAGAAAGGAAATAAGAATTGAAAAACAGAAAAAAAAGCCTCAGATGCTGTATGTTTGAAATAAAAAGAAATGATGGAAATTCTCTGCAGGTCAGACAGCAGCTTTGGGGAGTGTAAATGTTTTTAAGTTTGTTGACCAGAACTCTTAAATGTTTATTTCTCCATGATTGTTGGCCTAACCTGCTGAGTATTTCAAACATTCCCTGTTTTTGTTTCTTAAAAAGATAGTTAGCCAGGAGCTCTAACTGTAAGTGAACTTGTTGATTGAATTAGATTTGCCTGCTGTTGTTACCTTGCGCTTTGGTGGAGTATGACTATTTGTGGGAAATTGTCAAAAAGGGAAGATAATAATCTTGGAATAGCACTGAAGAATTAGATTCTACCTTTAAAATAACCGCATTGTTGAGAAGGAAATCAGAAAAGGGTACTGCGTACACCTGTGCATTATGCTTGTGAAGCTGTGTTGATAAGTCTGCACTCATGCCAATTTCTGGTTGTCACAGTTTGATAGGGCCTGATGTGTGACATTTGCTAAAGCAAGTGATTTCTGGCTATTCTGTGTGTATTTTTGGAGAAGTAGAAAGAGAATTTGGATTTTGTCTACCATAAACTTGCACTGAAGCATTTGGGCTCCCACTGGAAACTATGTATTCAGCAAAGATAAACAAACCCACAGGCATATATAGATTTCTCATTACTTTGAATTAGAGGCTATTGAATGTGCTGATGGATTTTCATGTGTTTCAGATAGTTGGCTGACCAAATGAAACACCAGTACATTAAAAATGCTATCACTTTGAAGAATGATTGCACTGCGGTTTTGGCTTTAGTATTAATAACAAATAAGGAATCTCTCTTCAGTTATTTTCTTGAATTTTGGTTGTCTTAAGCACAGTGTATCACAATAAGTGATAAAGCAATTCCACCGAGATTGTAAAGAGCATTGGATCTCATGCAAGTCAGTAACCAGATACTGTAGATGCTGCAGATCCAAAAATATTGGGCATAGTTATGAACAATTGTAGGTATTATTTTTTCACTTTGATTACTGGATCTGAACTCCACAAGCCTATTATGGATTGATTTACGGTTGCTCTGTGTTACTTCACATGGAGTATTGTGAGCAGTTTTGGGCCCCTTGTCTTTGAAAGGATGTGCTGAAACTGGAGAGGGACCCTCAGGAAAATAATTCCAGAACTGTATGGCTTGTCACATGAAAAGCGTTTAATGGCTCTGGGTCTGTATTTGCTGGAGTTGAGAAGAATGAGGGGTGACCTCATTGAAACCTGTCGAATGGTGAAAGGAGTGGAGAGGATGTTTCCTATGGTGGGAGAGGGCACAGCCTCAGAGTAGATGGGCTGTCCTTTTACAACGAAGATGATGAAGGATTTCATTCACCAGAGAGTGGTGAATCTGTAGAGCTCTTTGCCAGGCAGCTGTGGAGGCCAAGTCCATGTACATTTAAGGCAGAGGTTGATAGAGTCTTGATTGGTCAGAATATGAAGGGGTACGGGGAGAAGGCAGAAGATTGGGGCTCAGAGGAAAAGTGGATCAGCCATGATGAAATGGTGGAGCAATCTCAATGGACCAAATGGACAAACTCTGCTCCTCGATCTTGTGGTCTTATGAGGGAAACTGAGATATGGGTAGGACCATAAAGTGAAGTGTTGTGATGTTCTTCACAGTGATGTTGCCTGATGAAATAAATTGCAGAAGCATGAATGAAATTTCAGTCTATTGGACAGGAGAACAGATGCAGTGTTTTTGAGTACAGTTTTAAATGCGCTGGTTGTAAGTGAGGAATGAAAAGTTGATGAGAGGAAATCAAATTGAGTCTCCTAGTGCATTGTGAACTTCATTAATTTTATTTCCATTGAATTTCATTTCATATAATTTTATGCATTGGGTCTTACTGAGCTGAGTAGATCAGTGAGTTTTGAGAGGAAGGATCACTTTAGTTAGAGTTGAAATAACAGAAAATGCCACAACATCAGGCTAAATAGCTTCTGCGGAAAAAGGAATAGAGTTGATGTTTGAGTTGAAGACCTTTCTGTCAGAAGTAAACATGATGTTTCCACACGTCTCTCTGACTTGCTGAGTATTTCCAACATTTGCTTTTCATAGTGCACATTTGCAGTATCTGCAGTTTATTTTAATTTTAAGGAAAATTGAGTTTAAAGTCAAATTTATTGTCAAAGGCACAGGTACATGTATGTACAGGTGCAATGAAAAATTTGCTGCAGCATCGCAGGCACGTACTATCAGAATCAAGTTTATTATCACTGGCATGTGACGTGAAATTTGCTAACTGAGCAGCAACAGTTCAATGCAATACATAATCTAGCAGAGAGAGAGAAAATTAAAATAAAAAAATAATAAACAAGTAAATCAATTAATAAACAGATTATTAAAAATGTGCAAAAACATAAATACTGTATATTAAAAAAAAGTGAGGTCATGTCCAAAGCTTCAAAGTTCATTTAGGAATCAGATGGCAGAGGTGAGGAAGCTGTTCCTGACTCACTGAGTGTGTGCCTTCAGGCTTCTGTACCTCCTACCTGATGGTAATAGTGAGAAAAGGGCATGCCCTGGGTGCTGGAGGTCTTTAATAATGGACGCTGCCTTTCTGAGACACTGCTCCCGAAAGATATCTTAGGTACTTTTGTAGTCTAGTGCCCAAGATGGAACTGACTAGATTTACAACCTTCAGCAGCTTCTTTCGGTCCTGTGCAGTAGCCCCTCCATACCAGACAGTGATGCAGTCTCTCAGAATGCTCTCCACGGTACAACTATAGAAGTTTTTGAGTGTATTTGTTGACATGCCAAATCGCTTCAAACTCCTAATAAAGTATAGCTGCTACTTGCCTTCTTTATGTTGACATCAATATGTTGAGACCAGGTTAGATCCTTAGAGATCTTGACTCCTCTACTTCTGATCCCTCTATGAGGATTGAAGCAGCATTCCCAAGAAAAAAATAACTTGCAAGAGAAGTATGAAGTGATTGCATTAAGAATTGAACTGTTTTCAAAATAAGCTTGTGATATCTTTATGCAAGATCAGAACTACTGAAGGACATCAAAATATGTGAAAGTAATAGATCAGTTAATTTGTGCAATTCTTTACCTGCGGCTGTTGGAAATGCAACAAACATTGTACTTGGACAAATTAACCAGTAGGGGTCACTGTAGGGTTATTGAATGGAGAGAGGTTCCTCCCAGACACAATATTCTTATAGCTGTTACTAAGCAACAGCTTCACTTTGCTCATCTTGGGCTTACTCTAACAAAATCACAATGTTTTTGGTAATTTTCAGCTTGAAACACAGCTTTATTAGTTTTATTAAGTGTCCCTCAAAGTGACTGCAGCAGTGATGTGCCTTGAATGATTTGAATTCAGAGAGGACCAGTACTGTATTTGATTTCTAATCCCTGCTGATGACACGTGGAGACTACTTGCTCTGATACTGGGCTAGATGACAGCCAGTGTCTGGAGTACGTGTCAATGATGTACACAAAGTATGGAGGTACTAATTGTGGAAGAGTACAGCTCAGCTGTGACTACTTCTCCTGCCCACCATCTTTCCACACAGTGATGGCTGATCACAACTTAGAATGCATGTACATCTGTAAAAGAAAAATTCATGGGCGAGGCCTCTGAGATGATCCGCGCTGTAGGATTGTGCCCTGAAGAATTTCTGAAGGAAACAATGCAGTGAAAATAGTGCACTTGCATTGAAGGGCGGAGATAGGTGTCAGGTTGATCACCGATCCCCACCTAAATAAAACAATAAATATAAACTTTGTTGAAGATGTAATTTATTTAGGACAATTTTTCCAGTTGGTTTAAGCAAAACGGCATAAAAGTTGAAAACAAGCATACTGTTTGAGTGAGATTTCATTCCTCTGATAACTGAAAAGTTATACTCATGTTTTAAGGAGAACTGTTAATTTGCTCTGTTCCTTGGGAGTCTGGAAAATCTGTTGACAGATACAAAGAACCCATCAGTTTATCTTGTTCAGTTGTATTGTTTCATCGAGAAAAAGATGGACTGTTATCGTCTGTGCTTCTGGTTTGTCAGAAATATTTTAGAGCAGCTGATGCCAATTCTGCTTTCTTTTGCACAGTTACATAAATTAAGGCTTGAACTGTCTGAAATTTGCAGAGGGATTATAGAATTGGGATTTTTCATGCTTTGTTAAACACTATTGCTGGAACTGACGACTTGTATTTCATGGGTTACTCTGCCTAGGAAACAACTGTCACTGATTTGTTCTTTTTTATATATATACACACACACACACCAGAAAGTGACTTGCTTGCAGCGTACATGTTGCAAGACCACAGGACTTGATTTCTTTAACCAGTAACTGATCTGCTAACATTTTAGTGACAGCAATTTGAGATAATTGGATACTTTTTGCAAATTTCCAGCTGGGTTACAGAAATTACCTCAAAAACTGATAATGATATTCAAGTTTTTAGGGAGATGGTTCTGAATTATGGAAGATTATATTTAAAAAACTTTGTTTCAAATTGAGTAAAGCCGATAATGCTTTGGCACTATTAAGTACTTAAGTCAAAAGCTCTGAAACAAAATATACTGAGGAGATTTAACATATGGCACAGCTGGCATATTAACTTAACATGTCCTTTCTTGTTTGTCTTGAGTAGAGGAAATGGACTGACATGCCAACTGAATGTCAACACTTCTCATGAAGTCAAATAAACTTGTATTGTCAAGCCAAAACATTTATAATAGTACTTCAGCAGACTAATTAGAAATGTAATGCTTATGTCAAGGAAAGGACTTGATCTAGGGACGTTTACATCTCTCAGATGAAGGCAAGCTAACAAATGGGGAGAATACAGTCTAGAAACACAGACCCATGGAGTGAATTCTGTCTTCTGCAGGGAACAGCAGGTTTGGCCGAGTCTGCTGCGGTGAAGATTATTGATTATCTAATTTTTGTAAGAGCCTGTTACACAGATGAGTAGACCTCAGCAACCCCATTTTTCAATGTTCTGTGGCTGTCTCTCCCTAGATTAAATACGACTTTAATTTCCGTATACTGCAATCTATCACATGTTGGCACATTTGAGACTTTCTGCAACCACGCTAACCACACCCATCCCGGTACCAAACATACATATAGAATAATTCTATCATGTAGTGTTCCCCCACATGAGGTCCTAACAATATGAATTTGACTGTGTTGGGAAGGCCATGTCTTTTGTACACCTGTCATTTGCTTTGGAAATAAACTGTGTTCCAAGGTTGCAGCAAGGGAAGAGCTTGTCAGACGTACAGCTCCAGGGATGTGCTCAAAGCTCAATGGAGAAAATGCAGTGCCCTCGCTAATTCTTAAGAATTCTAGATCTATCATAACTCAGACTGAAGAAGGAGCATTGGAATAATGGTGTTCAGGGTAAAGAAAGACTGTGACCATTCACCTTATTTGTGTCCCTGTGGATTTTATTAGCATCAATCTGATCATCACTCATCCTTCTTCAGTCAAGGGAAAACGATCTCAGACTGTCCCGTCTCTCCTTGTAATTCGAGCTCTCTTGTCCCGGAAACTTGGTAGGAGGAAGTAAGGCAACACTTTTTCCTGATTTAGGGTGATAGTTGGTTTAAGACAACTTGTGATTTATCATGGCTTCAAGGTGGTGAAGTGTGCTCTGTTTTCCGCACAGAACATTAAATGCCAGATCTTTCCATGTATTTTTGTTCAGCTCTTGTTTGTTCAGATAGCCAGCTTGTTTCAAGCTCTGATGATTCATCATGAAACATCTCCTGGTGACAATTTCCCTTACAATTATTATGTCATTGTCTTTTGAGGTGCCAAACATTGTTAGATGCATTTCTCGGCAATCTCATCCTCCCAAAGTTAAGTAGTTAGTTTTCCACAAGCTGTTGTTGATAATCTCAATCAATATGGTACTTTCTAAATGGGGAAGTTTTCTATTCGAGTAAAGGTGCAACCCACATTGCTTATATTGGTTGGTGCACATGCTTAGAGGGGCATGTTGGTAAACAATAAGGGTGATGAAGTAATCAGTTTTTGTAGAGAAATCTGAAAGGTGCCCCCAAAAAATTTGTGGTTCGCAGGAAAGGCACATGCACTTATTTAAAGTTGCTTAAAAAAGTAGTGCAAGTCCGTGAAATTGACTGAAGTATTATCAAGCAAAGACTCTGAACCAGACATGGACTTGAGAACAGGTTTCATGAATGACAAGAACACATTCAATAAATACGAGTTTATAAAAATATCCTTCGGAGACATTGGTTTTAGATTGTATGCAGCAGAGCTTTGCCCTCCATTCTATCCTGTTTTGTTGTGCTTGCACTGATTGAAGGAGCAGTCCTTAGGAGCAATTTAGTTTGGAAATTAATCTTGCAGAATAGATGTTGAATCTTGCGGAATGGATGCTGAATCTTGCAGAAAGGTGTCTAATAGACTGGTAATCCAATCTCTGCTGGCTAAAGGTTTGTACAATTATAGGAAAGGAACAGAAAAGTAAGAAAGCTGTCCTGAGCTATTTAGCAACTCCTTGCATGTCTATATATATATTTGCTGGAAGTATGCTTTGTTCACTCAGATGTACAGTCTAATTATTTACAATGTTTCTGTAAATAAGAGTTTTCTATTTCTTTGCCAGACTCTCTTGCTGATCATAATTGATCACATTTGAGCAAGGACAAACTTCGCTGCCTTGTTTGCTCGAGTAACTCTTGATTGCCACGTCTCAATAAGAATATGACAAGTAACTCTTAGTTGTTGGGGGAGGTAGAGGAAATATTCTGTTTATAATGATTAAAGAGGAGTGTATTTTGGATCCAGTCTCTTTGCAGTAGAGGAGAAAAAGATGCCATCCTCGAAAAAGTGAAGCAACACACACACGAAATGCAGGAGCAATTCAGCAGGCCAGGCAGCATCAATGGAAATGAATAAGCAGTTGATGTTTTCAGATGAGACATCTTGGCCCAAACACTTCGATTGTGTTGCTTTGGATTTCCAACATCTGGAGAAATTATTGTGTTTTTGTTAAGAAATTAATGAATTTTTAAAAATCTGATGTAACCAGTGAAGTCAACAAGATGGGCCCTAATTTCAGCCAGGCTTGAATACATCAGAGACAGTTGAATATATGAAGTTTTCTTTAAGATTTTCTGGAGTTCATTGGAAGCTTATCTTTCAGTGTGGCACATGGCATGCTTTGACCTTTCAGTCTGGAATGACAGAATGGATAACAGAATCAGTCACGTTTATAGTGTTGTTTTTGTTTCCATTAATCAGATGATCAGATCATTAATCAGATTGTTTTCTCAATTCACATACTGGAGTGGCACACTTCAATGGTGGGGTGGGGGGGGGGCAGAGGTGGATGGGTTCAGCAAGGATGCTGAATATATTGAGTTCCTTCCCACATACATTCATAGGATTTCCTTCCCAAATGCAGTGATTCTCCTCATAGTGATTTGAGATAAACACAATGTAATCATAACAAAAGACTTTGAAACATTGCTGAAGAATGGCTACTCATTATTCACAGGGAGGAATATGGAAGCAGAATCACAATTGGGACACGGATTTATTTCTCTGGGAAAAGGTCAAATGTCACCCCAATTTGGACTGATTTAACATCTTTTGTTTTAAGTCAGAAATCCTTACATAGATGGTGGGAATTTCATTTCCCTGGTGGTCTACATCTGATTCTGCTGATACTCTAAAGCAATTGGCGGCTACTTACTGCATTTGACCTAGTCTGCTATGTTTGACTTGAAATGAATTTTAGATAGTTTGAACTTGAATTTCTAAGACATAAATTCTGTAATAATCTTTGAAGTGAGAAGTAGGCATTCATATTTTGACTTTGTAAAATGTAATACAGAAAATTAATAATGGAAATAATTCTAATCATACAACAATATTTGTCAATTGTAGTGTGAATATTATTTAAAATTTTATCAAGAAACTATTCCTGAATTGAGCCACAAAGTGTTAAGATCTTTTTTTAAAATTTGGCCTTATTTTTAAAAATGTTCAAAGGCCATTGTGTGACAAACATTTTATGGCTTTACATCTCATTCTTCTGTGCTTCAAGGTTGAGTGATTTCACTTCCAAAGTATTAAGTTTCCAACAATCTAGTATTTTCCTCCATTTGTTTTCTTAACATCAAGAGATTGGAATCAATAGTCACAGGTTCATTTAGCAATGGCACTGACCCATGCTCTTTAACCCATATTCAAGACAGGAACTAGAATGGAAGATTATGGGGTAGTATTGAAGCAAATCTGCTGATTAAAAATAAAATATTTCTCAGTCTGGATAATAAAGGATATAGTTTTGGAATGATACCATTTTAGCATTAATATTTTTTGAGAATATTAATAATTTTGAGAATATTAAGGCTGCAGGCTTTGTAAATCCTCTGATTCTCTTTCATAGAGGGTAAAAGCAATGATGAAGGTGATAAAGATACATTGTTGGAAGAATATTTGAAATGTTGGTGCTCTGTTTATATTATACATTTAATATTTAATATGAATTTACACTAGTGATTTCCAGTTTAATGTACAAGAATGTGGAATAGACAGCCAATATCTTCTTGCTAGGGTTAGAATATCCATAACAGAAGGCATGTGTTCAAGGTGACGGGGTAAGTTCAAAGGGGATGCATGGGGCAAGTTTCTATCATATAATGATAGCTGCCTGGAATGCATAACTTGGGGTAGTGGTAGAGACATAAGACAGAGAAGCATGTAAGAGGCTTTCAGATAAGAAGTGAATGTGCAGAGAAAGGAGGGATAGAGACCATATGCAGGCAGTAAGAATGAGTTCAATTAGACATCATTAGCTTTGTTCGGCATAACATCCTGGGCCTACAGACCTGTTCCTGTGCTTTAATGTTCTATGTTTTATTTCTGCTTGACTTGTTTTATCTTTTGCAATTGCAATGAAGGCTATCAATATATTTAGTGCTAGTTGTTGCAAAGAGTGATATAAACAAAACAGGTAATATATCTTAAAAGCAAACTAAGGTAATAATTTTGGCAAGATTGAGGAGAATTCCCGGCTCCTTTTCAGATACTCTTACGTCTTTCAGTTAAGAGCTTTGATTTTGAAATCTCATTTGAGTGATGACCAGTTAAACACCCCATTGCATCTTCATTTCTAAAAAATAATAAAATTCATAGAGTGATACAACACCACAATGTACATATTGTCTCTCCATATCTGTACTGATAAGCAAATACCCCCTTACCTGCACTTAGTTCATAGCTTTCTGTGCTTTGGTGATTCGAAAGCGAGTCTAGATTTTAGTCAAATATTGTGACGATACCTTCTTCCATCATCCACTCAGGCAGTGTGTTTCAACTTCCAACCACCCTCTGGATGAATAAGTAATTGTATTAGAAAGATGGAAGAATAACACTTGAAGACTTCAAGTTGTAATTTGTTCCAAAAAAAAGCCTCATGAATCTTCATAACTGCTAATTACAAAATTCAAGTTGTAATCTCCAGTTAAAATATTCCAAAGAATTGCAAAAAAAAAACATTTTTTCTTTTTGCGTACTTGAGCAACTTTGTCCTCATTGCTAAGTTTTTAAAAAAATGCTTGGAGTATGGTTGCAATCTTAGTCTGCAATCTGATGGCTGTCCACTGAAACTTGCCATTCTGTGTGAAGATGTAATGAAGTAAAATAATGTCTTTTGGGAAAATAGATAAGGGCACAATAACTACTTTGTTACCCAGTGCTTCACGTATAACTCCGCATCCAGGCGAGGGTCGTAATTGGATACACAGCCAGAACTGGGGATTTGGAATGTGCAGTGAGAACTAAGGAACAGGATGGTGTGTGGATGGATTCAGAAGCATGTGCAAACTGATGATGGACAAATACTGCTACGCCATTGCCCACACGTCCGTTTATGCACATATATGCACCCACAGAGAGGATTTGTATCCATTTCTCCAGTTGTCTTTGGCCCCCTTGCCATCAGATCAAAGCTTTGCTCTGTGAAACTCAAGAGAAGAGCTGGTGTTCAGTGGCTACCACATTTTAAAAGTAACCATACAGAGACAACCTCTCTACAACATGAATTTCAGCAATTGGGCACCATAATCTTCAGGCGACATTGATAGCAACAGACCCTAACTAGACTTTTCTGTCATACCTTGCAAAGTTAGAAGATTTGCCAATGCCTTTGCCTCTCTGTGAGACAGGACGATACAGGCTGGAGATGGTTAGTTTACAGAATTTGACAGTGAGTGCACCTTTTTGGAGAGGAAAATCGGAAGAGGTGCTATAATTTAATATAATGACCTTTAAAATGAGCTGGTCTGTTGCCAATGATATGAAATTAGCAAACATGTTATAACTATCGGCTTGCTTGCAGATGGAACCAACATGCTACTATCTGCAATGCTAGTGGCACATTCCTTGAAACTTGGAATGATGCCAAGGATGATTTCTCCTCAAAACTGAAGAAAACTAATCTGCTTTGCAAAGGAAGATAAACTAATACTCATGAGTAATTTGAATATAAGGGTAAAGAGGACAAATTAACTGGAAACCTAATGAATTTCTGGATTGAAAGCTCTACTTGTGCTCCAGGGAAAAGTAGTAGCTTCACAAATATTTGGAGGTAGAGGTCCACTAGAAAACTTGGGACGTACAACTGTGGTATGTGAATGAAGTGCATAGGCTTCAGCGAGACATTGACAGGCTTGACAGACATGAGTTCTTCAAAGCTGCAAAAGCTATACAAGTCCCCTCACAGTTATTGTTACTAAAATTGTAATATCAAAAGAGGCTTTGGTGTGAAAAGCTCGAAGTCTCTTTGCAAGTTAACAATTACTCAGTTAAACTGCAGGAAAAGATGAAAAGTGATAAAAAAAAAGTCTGAACTGAAAGGAGAAAATCCTGGAAATTTTCAGCTGGTCAGTCAGCATCCATGAAGAGAGGAACAGATATATAATGTTTCAGTGTGAAACTCCTGTGGCAGAACTGAGAAAGAGATTATGTAAGGTTATTTCATGTTGTAAAGAGATGGGAAGGGATGTGTCAGGCAAAGTGAATGCCTGTTACTGAGGGAGGTTGGGTTGATGAGACACAAAGTTGTCAAGGTTAGTGAGGGCAGTGAGAGAGGTAGGGAAAAATAGAAGGAAAGCTATGAAATGACAATACTGATCTCACCAAAGACACTAAAACATGACACGGTTCCGTATGGTAGCTTCAGTTGCTTAGCATTCAAGATGAGGCAGTAAATTGGTGAGACGTTAGATTCACAGGAGAAGCCGGTGATGAGTGGTAGTAGATGGCTGCCTCTGTAACTTGAGTCCTGTGACAAATGGTGTGCCACAGGTATCAGTGCTGGGTTCTTCGTTGTTTGTCATCTATATCAATGATCTAGATGATAATGTGGTAAACTGGATCAGCAAATTTCGGAATGATACCAACATTAGTGGTGTTGTGGACAGCGAGGAAGACTATGTGAGCTTGCTGCAGGATCAGGAGCAGCTGAAAAATGGGCTGATGAATGACAGGTGGAATTTAATGCAGATAAGTGCAAGGTTTTGCACTTTGGGAGGACAAACTAGTGTAGGACTAAAATGGCTCTGGGGAATGTTGTGGAACAGGGGGAGCTGGGAATACAGATCCATAATTCCTTGAAAGTGGTGTCACAGATTGATTGGGTCATAAAGAAAGCTTTTGGCATGTTGACCTTGTGAGTCAAAATACTGAGTATAGGGAGTTAGGGTGTTAAATTGAAATTGTGTAAGATGTTGGTGATGCCTAATTTAGAGTATTGTGTGCAGTTTTGGTCACCTCCCTACAGGAAAGATGTCAGTAAGAGTGAAAGACTGCAGAGAAAATTTACATGGATGTTGCCAGGACTTGAGTTTGAGGGAAAGGTTGGATCAATTAGGACTTTATTCCTTGGAAGGCAGAAGATTGAGGGGAGATTTGATAGAGGTATACCAAATTATGAGGGGTATAGATAGGATCAATGCAAGCAGGCTGAGGTTGGGTGAGACTGGAGCTAGAGGTCATAGCTTAAAGGTGAAAGGTGAAATGTTTAAGAGGAATATGAGGAAGGAACTTCACTAAGGGTGATGAGAGTGTGAAATGAGTTGCCAGCTGAAACAGTGGATGCGGGTTCAGTTTCAACATTTAAGAGAAGGTTGGATCGGTACATGGATAGGAGGGATATGGAGGCTTTCGTCTGGCTGTAGGTGAATGGGACTAGGCAGATTAATAGTTTGGCAGGAACTAAATGGGCAAAAGACCTGCTTCTGTGCTGTAGTGTTTTGAGATTCTAAATTCAGGGTTGCAGGACACGCACAGTAGTTCAGGTTGTGCTAATGGAATGAGATAAATTGCGCCATGAGAATGAGACAAAATGCTTTTATCCAACTATTTTGCAAATAGTTGCAAAAAAGTTCTGCAAAAAGATAAAGAAGATGGCGGCATGAAGCAGCGTGCAGCGCCACTCCAGGAATGAATATCTGTTATCTGTAAGTAGGGGACATGTACAATCCTGATTTGATGGAGTCGGACGTGTGAAGCACGGAGGAACATCTGGTGAAACTTTTAAAATGCCTGTTTCGCTGCTAAAGTGCGATCGGAAAAATCTCCGGGAGGAAGGCTCGGAATCCTCGGCTTTGCCTGTTGCTTAGCGGCCGGTGCCGGGGTCGAAGCGCTCGGCAGAGATGGTGCTCAGTGTTGGAGGGCTGGTCAGAGGCTCGGAGTTGGCTGTGGTTGGAGCTCCCAAAGTGCTGTATCGGCAAGCTGCGGCGCCGGAGGTTCATGGCAGGAAGAGTTTTTCTTCCTTCTCCCGTCTGCGTGAGATGGTGGGCTGTTGGGACTTTGAGACTTTCTTTTAAACCGTGCCATGGACTGCTCTTTATCAGATTACAGTATTGCTTTGCACTGTTGAAACTGTATTATAATTATGTGGTCTTTGTCAGTTAGTCTTTTATCAATTATGGTATTGTCCGCACTGTTGAAACTATATGTTAACTATAACTATATGTAACTATGTGGTTTTGTGTAGGTCTTGTAGCTTTAGGTTTGTCTGATGGGTTTGTAGTTCCTTTCTGGGGAACATGATATCGATACGCAGCAGCCTCTTTGGACTCTGGATTGGGTATTACCAAACGTTATGTGGTTTATCTTGTGTGGTCTTTGTGCTTTTTCGTGATATCATTCCGGAGAATGTTGTCTCATTTTTTAACTGCATTGCATTTGTGGTTTATAAATGACAATAAGCTGAATCTGAATCTGAAATAGTGACTTCTTCTGGGAGACACTCAGTCAGGCTGACTGGGGACCATGATAGATCCTGGACAATAATTTCCAATTGTCAAATCGCCACTAGTTCTTTGAGTTATTTCAAATAACTTGGCTTTCAAATGAAAACTATTATAAATGAAGACAAGTAATTTCTTTTTACAAAAGTGTCATCAACTATCTTTTTAAATGTCAAATGCAGGAACAGTCCATTACTGCTTTTGTAGTTACTGCCATTATGATGTGCATTCAAGGTCACAATTCGTTTAGTTGTTCTTTAACATGATTAGTCAGCCTAAGGATGTTATGGAAATTGAATATTTCTTTTAATAAAAATGATTCTAGCTATGAGCATCAACATCACCATTTCTTTGCCTTACTGTCCCCTTACTGCATAAACATTCTCCTATCACTGTCTGGGCAGTCTGTGTACACCTTTCCTTTCTTGCCACTCACCCACACTTGTGAACAGGTGATAAAACCTCTGCATCTATTTAGTAAACTTTGAAGTGTAGTTTTGTGGTAGATTTCCCTGGAGGTCCAAAGTGTACAGTGGTATAACTATACGAGTGAATCTGCAGATGCTGGAAATAAATAAAAACTCAAAATGCTGGCAGAACTGATCAGGCCAGACAACATCTATGGGAGGAGGTAGTGATGGCGTTCCTCCCATAGATGCTGTCTGGCCTGATGAGTTCTGCCAGCATTTTGTGTTTTCAGTGGTATAACTATATATTTGCACTTCCAGAATCAGAATCCTTTATTATCGCCAAGTATGAGGACACATACAGGGAATTTGATGCCGGTTTCCCTGAGCTCTCTCTGTACAGAATTAAAAGCAAACAAAAACAATAGTGCAAATAATCATAAGCTATATACAATGATGCCCACCTCATTGAAAGTACAGGTGGACTAGATTTATAATAGACTAAAATTCTAGTGTTCATAAGACTGATGGCATATGGAAATAAATTGTTCTTGTACCTATTTGTCCTGGCATACAGTCTTCCTTTTAAGCAGTTACAAATCGAAAGAAGATGTTTGCTGCAAGTCTGGGAGCCAGAAGTAAACAATGGGAAAATGAATAACTGAAGTTCTTTCATTGTCAAATGAAACAAACATGGATATTTTTGCAACATAATCCATTTTAGCATGGCTAGGATTTTATTATTTCCACCTCAGGTCTAGGTAAACAACTCACTCTTCATTCCCACAAATTACGAAGGCTAGACCTGGATTCAAAGTAGTTAAACAGTATTGGAACATAACCAGTTACTCATGAAACTGTTGCTGGAAAATCTTTATTTTTGAAATTGGCAGCATTGGGATAAACTCTTTGAAAAAATATCCTGGAGTCTTGAATTTTGTGTGTGTAGCTATAATTTCCCCCCTCCCCTCCACTAATGTAAAATACATTTGGTAGTTTCTGTTAAAAGGAGGAAGGAAAAGAGAAGCCGGGCTAATTGAAGATGCTATGTTGTTTTGACAGTAATAGAAACAACCTGTTTTGATTTTAAATTGCCCAGGAAATTGCTCAGCAATGAAAGCTAAGAGTGGAAAAACTTCTTCAACCTGTGTTGCAGATTAAGAAAATGCAACTGTGATATGTTAAGTGTTGTGCTTATTGAGAATAGCTGAGGGAAAACATTTTTATGTTAAGAAAAAGTTTGTAGGCTATATTCATTGCTATTACTTTATAAGCATAGACATTTATTTCTTAAGATGACCTGCTTCTCACTTATTTATGTAATCACTTAACATAAGATTTTTAATATTTTGCAGTCAATCTATGTGTTTTATTGAATGGATGGCAATGAAGTCCACTTGCGATGACCATTGAGAAGCTAGTGGTGGGCTGTTACCTTCATCACAGGATTCCGTCTGGTAGTGATGAGAATTTCACAGTTTTAACCCTTGTGAGTAAGTTGGGCTGGTTTATGAGCTTGAGGAAAACTGGCAGGGTGTATTTGTAATTTTTGTCTGAATTGTAGATTCTGAAGTTTAGATTGTTTTAAAAACAAGCTTGAGATATTGCTGTATTGAAGATGATAGAGTTTAACAGCAACAGTGGACAGAGTTAAAGTTTGCAATGGTGCATGAGGTCCCAGCTGAGCCTCCACAGGTTGGTTTAAGACTGTAGATTTTCTGGAGCTGCATTTGATGCAGTCTATATATCTAAGGGATTGGCTGTGATCAGAGGCTTGATACTATGAATGCTGATCCAGAAAAGACCAGCATCCTGGTAAACATTCACAGCCTCATTAATCCTCACCAATTGGCATTGGAGGATTTTGAATACACAACACAGCAATGCAGTGCTTTGATGTGCCCTCACAGTGTTGGCATAATTAAGTATGTCTATGTCTTCAAACATTGTGTTCCACATGTGACTTAAATCTATCCTGGCACATGTCAAGGGTGTGGTGCATTTGTCATTAGTTTCTGTCATTCTTGGAAGATAGCCTCTGAGATTCAGAAACTGACCCAGGTTAGCAGGAATTCCTCATGGATCTTGATTGTTTGGGTGTGATGTTCTGTGACGAATGGGTTGATGAAGGACCTCGATCTTCAGGATATTTTGAAGAACCAGCCTTCCTATTCTGAATCAGAATTTGCTGCTCCTGATGGAAAGTCATAAACTTGAAATGTGTTTACAGTTTTTCTCCACGCTGACGCTAGCCTCACTTTCTGGCTACTTCTCACATTCTTGTTTCTTTAACATTTTTAGGACCACATTATCATAGATATTTCCTTTTGCTCATGGCAACTTAATTATGTGTGGTTTCTAAGTTCTAGTTCTGATAAAACATTGTTGACCTGAAATCTCTTTTTCCCCCTCAAGAAATGGTATCCCATGTACTTCTGCCATTTCTTTTCTGTACTTTTATTTGAATTTGGCCTACCAGACATTAAGTGCAAGGACCAGTAATGTTTCAGTAAAGGAATAAACTATAATTAAAATCTTGACCTCTGATGGCTGGCCACATTACCTCTGACTGAATTCATGTAATCTTGGCTCTGAAATGGTAAGAACAGTTGGAAGATCTCCCACTTATTTGTCCCACAATTATTTTAAACACATTACGCCAACTTGGCATAATGTTCCAAAGAAGATTAAATTGTATTAGATAGCACAGGTTTGGGAGTCTATATCTCTGTTCTTTTTCAGTCAAAACAGTATTGTGAATATTTAGTATTAATGAAGCAGTCCCTTAATGCTATTTCCTGTTGAATTATAATGATAAGATTGTAATTTATGATGACTTGCATCCAGTCTGATCCGACAAACAAAAATAGTCCACAGTTTCATTTTAGAACAGGATATTTGGTGAAGGTGTCAATCAGTCTCCAGCCTTAACAACCTCTTAAAGTGGTGTGTTTTGAAACTTTAGTGAGTGATTTGTGATGTTCAGTCTCAATACCACGGCAGTAATTGTCTCTATAATAAAGCTTGGAGTCGCTCTTTGTTCTTGCTGACAGTTGACACGATTTATCAAGTGTTCAATGGGGGAGCAATGGTATTATGACATGTCCACCTCAGAATACTAATTGTTGTAATCAGTTCAGCCACGATGAGTCATCAAACTGAATTACCAGATGACAAATCTCATGCAGTGCAGCAAACAAAATAAAAAATTTCATGCAAGCATGTAACCTGGTCCTAATACTCAGGAAATTATATTAAACTTTTTAGAGTAAATTCTCACCAGATGTGTATATACTTGCGTATGGCCATATCCCTAAAACTTAAGGGAAAATCTCCATTTAATGACCCCTCTGCCTCAGTCATGTAACAGATAATAATCCATTGATTTGTAACTTAGAAGACAGGAATTTAAGTCCCAAGAAATTTCAGAAACTGAATTTTTTTTCAAATTGAAACTTGATGTCAACACAGGTAATAATAAAGCTGAATGCTGGGCAGAAAAACATGACTGGTTGACTGATTGAACTTCAGGAAGTTTGTAGTTCTAACCTAGTCTGGCCTATATGTACGTTTGTCGCTGGCCAATCTGGCTAACTTTTAACAGCCCACTAAAATGCCTGAATGATAGTCGGTGGTATTAAAATATAGTGGATGAAGAAGACTAGCTATCAATTTAATTCTGAGAGATTGGAGTTGGGCATTTAATATTGGCCTTGCAAGAATTATCAGGGAACCAAGCATTACGATGTTGTTCAGCTCGAGAGGACACAGTTTATTCTGGAGTGTTCGTGTTACGAGGAGAGATTGGACAGGGTGGCACTGTTTTCTAAGGAGTGAAGGAAGCTGAGAGATGATGTTATAAAATGAAGTTGGATGGTTGCATTCTATTTTCCTGGGTTAGGAGAGTCTAAAACTAAACAGCATAGTTTTGGGGAAGAGTGGAAAGATTTCAAGGAGACCTGAAGGGCAAATTTTTTATACAGAGGACAGTGGGTATAAGGAACATGCCATCAGAGGAAGTGGTGGAAGCAGGTACAATTAAATCTTTTAAAGACATTTGGACAGGTACATGAATAGGAAAGGTTAAGAGAGATATAGGACCAACACAGGCAACTGGCATTAACTCAGGAATATACGTCAGTTGGCATAAATGAGCTGGGCGGAAGGGCTTGTTTCCATGCCGTCTGAATCTACCTCTCATATCTGTTGTTAATAAGACTGATTTTTACAGAATTCAGTGTTTGTTATTCTGCTCTTGACTTAAAAATCTTTGGATTACAGAAGTGTTTGTTAATTCTTCCCATTTGTTTTTATTATACTTGGTATTTCTTGTTCAATAACTTATTTAACCTTAGCTTGATGTGATTTGTGAGTAAAATATTACAGCGTTGTAATTTTTACTGGTGCCTGTACTGTACGTTGCCTGTGGGAACCTGGAAAAATGCATTAATCATTTGTGATTTACAGTCTAATTCTGGAGCAGAAAGACAAAATGTAATTTAGCTTTGAGACTGGAATTAATGTTTTATAATGGGTAAAATGCTTGAAAATGATTTATTTGTTCTACTGCTGGAGATTTTGATAAACATAATGGGCACTTACAAGTGATGGACTGATAGGACTGGAACCTAAAATAATACTCTCCTTAGAAGGCTACAACAACCTTTATTTGGTGTGTAACCTTTTTTTGGCTCCTGGGTGAAAACTGTGGGATAAATATGAAAGTGCAGCTGAACAGAAGTTGCATTTCCTTGTAACAAATTCTGAACATCTTAAACATCCAATAATTTGAGATATGACAACTGAACACTGTTCCAAAAGTAACTTTGCTGTTTACAATAGAATAAACCTTTTTTAAATGGTCTTATATAAAAAAATACAACTAATCTTCTCAAGCTCATTGTTATTTGGGGTGCTTAACTCTTGTTTATAAGAATTGGAAATCCAGGTTTTAAGGTAAATGTGTCATTTAATAAACTCCTGATGCTGATAAAACTAAAATAATATAATATAGAAAATGCTGGAAATACTATAAGGATCAGATGGAAAATGTGGGTAGAAACACCAAGCTGATATTTCAAGTTGAAGACCCTTCATCAGAGCCATATATAACATATAACCATGTAACAATTCCAGCACGGAAACAGACAATCTCGGCCCTTCTAGTCCATGCCGAATGCTTATGCTCATCTAGTCCCACCTACCTGCACTCAGCCCATAACCCTCCATTCCTTTCCTGTCCATATACCTATCCAATTTTTTAAAAAAATGACATAATCGAACCTGCCTCTACCACTTCTGCTGGAAGCTCGTTCCACAAAAGTCACGTATTTCATTGTCTCAAACAATTTGATTTTTCTTTTAAGTATCAACAGTATAGATGCAAAGGAGCTGCATTTGTGACTGAACTTCCAATTGCAAATTTTGGACACCAAAGAAATGCAACAGAGCAAATGTAATTTTTCTGGCCACAAACATCCATTGTCATTTTTCTCAAGTGATGCTTTGTATAAGATGATGAGAGGCATTGATCGTGTGGATAGTCAAAGGGCTGAAATTGCCAAAAGAGGACACAGGTTTAAGGTGCTGGAGAGCAGGTACAGAGGAAATGTCAGGGTTAAGTTTTTTACTCAGAGTGGTGAGTGCGTGGAATGGGCTACCTGCTACAGTGGTGGAGGCGGAAACAATAGGGTCTTTTAAGAGGCTTTTAGATAGGTACATGGAGCTTAGTAAAATAGAGGGCTATGGGTAAGCCTAGTAATTTCTAAGGTAGGGACATGTTCGGCACAACTTTGTGGGCTGAAGGACCTGTATTGTGCTGTAGGTTTTCTGTGTTTCATTTTTAAGTCCCTTAGAAGCAAAACTGCAGTTGTTTTTTTTTGTGTTATGAGCTCAGATGATTTTGCTCCTGAAATTAGAACTGTAACAGATGATTGAAGTTTTATTTTTATGGAGTGTTATTTAAGTCTTTGCGCATCTTTCTTTAGTGTTGCTTTGAAGCATGTATCATCAGACCAACAAAAGTTGACTGTATGCAATCTTAACAAAATAACCTGTTGTGTGTTAATTCCTTTTTGCTTCATAGATGCTCAAGTTGCACACTTGACATGCTGGATTTGTCGCTGGCTTTTATGCCCTCCGTTCTGTTGAGTTAAAGCTGTGCACCTCTCATAAGTATATTGCAAACATGGCCTCAGCTGAAAGACTGTTCTGACAATTTGTATTGAAAACTAACCAATTTCGAGACTATTGCTGTAGTGGAAATAGATTAGTAGGTTCATGAGTGAGATGTATGTTATGTTGCATGCTGTAGAATATAGGAGAAGCTAGGCTTAGATCACTTATTTTAATGATCGTTTCCTCCTTCTGTTTTGCAGGAGGCTCTCAAATTAAATTTGTAGAACTAAGCAATGACTAACTCCATTTCTTGCTGAGTGTGGCAGAGCTGACAGATGGAAATGGAAGGGATGATAAGATCTGTCCCAGGCTGAAAGACTGCAGTCTGACATGTACTAGACAAGATGATAGCCCTCTTGGAAGATCATTTTTCATGCAATATGTGGCTTTATCCAATTACATTTATTTATGCTCTTTAGAAATATGGTTTTGAAAAGGAATTGGTCTTGAGAATGGGACATGTAAAATGATTAGACTTCTTGCCGCATTCATTCTATTCATAACTAAAGCAAATAGAGGTCATTGCTTAGCTACCTCGAGGCAGTTAAAGATGATTACCAAGCCATTCTCCTGCTTTTCAATTTGAAGACGAGAGTATTTGTAACAGAAATATAGTTCATTATAATGATGTGACAGAAGTAAACACATTAGAGTAACAGAAAGAACAAAGATGCCATACTGAGCAAAAACACTTGGACATAAGTTATAATAAGCTTCATTTTAAAAGTGCACGATTTCAAATTAATCTAGCTTTTGCACTGAGAAGTCTTTGTGCTACTTGTGTTTTGCATCAGCTCAGATGGAAAGTATCAAGGAACTTGTGAAACAAGTTTATTTGATTATTATATACTTTTGACAAGTTTAAGTTTAAAAAGGGAAAAGAAATTTGTTAGTTATCAGTTAGAATCATCTGCTGCTGAATCTGTACTGCTAGTTTGAGATTTTTCTTTACAATTTGGATTTCACATTTCAGTTTTATTAATCCTTTTGAAAATTTGAGTATTATTTCTTTAGTGTGGAATTCTTATATTTGTTAATAGCACATGAAGATCGCTGCTGCATTATCTTTTCAATTTCTACTCACCATTTTGTAGTCCATGCAGAAAGCTGCACTAATTATTTTTGCAGGCCTGTTGGTTCCTTTGCTTAGCTGCCAACAATCACATTTTTAAATGTATATCAAACTAAGCATTTTTCACAAAAATATTACAAGAATAAACTCTGCTATCTGTTTCACTCTTATATTTGTAGTCAATACTTTCAGTACTGTTCTATTGCATTCATTAAAATCAATTAGATTGTTGCTAATTGATTTAGTCTCAGTTAGTCTTAGGCAAGTTATCTTTTCATCTCCCAAAGTATCACAGCATTAGATTTACAATGGTAAGGCTTGTTGGCCGAGAACCACAGTTCCTGTCGATTCAGAAGAATAAAAGTAATAGCATTTGTCCGATTGGCTTCATGCACCTGCTCCATTGTTGACAGTGACTGAATTTTTTTTTTCCATTTCAGCACCATTTTCCTGCACCAGCTCCATATTGCACAATTTTTTAAACAATTCAAATGCTCATGGATTTTTTGTCGATGAAGCAGATGAGCTTTCACAATTATTCCCCTTCCGTTGGGTGAGAAGATTTCTTCTCACCTCTGTTTTCAAAGGATTTCTGCTTATTTTGAGATGGTGTCCCTGGTTCTCCAGGCACTCCAGCCAGGAGAAACATCATCCCAGCATCTACTCTATTGAGCCCTGTCAGCCTTGAAACATCGATGGTCTTTTCCTCTCCATCAGTGCTACCTGAGTTCCTCCAGCATTTTGTGTGTGTGTTAAGCCATGTTGATAATTATCTACATTTTAGAGAGATTCCATATTCGAACATTTTAAAGATTCAATATTCTTTCTTTTCTTTCTTTTTATATCTTTTTATTAATTTTAAGAAAAACATAGATGAAATATGAATACAAAGTGTTTGAAAATACATAATTAATAGTTTAAATAAACAATCAGATATATAATAATCAATATATAAGGCCTCCCAAACTCACAGTATTTATGTAAAGGAGACAAAAAAAAAGAACCCCCCCCCCAAAAAAAGAAAAAAAACCTATCCAACATGGGCCAATATATAATGTTAAATACATGCAGTAGTGCCAATAACTCCGAAACTCCATCCAAATAATTAAGGATAATAAAAGTAAGGTTTAGGAAAAGACAATTTAACTCATATGAAAATGTTGAATAAATGGTCTCCAAGTTTCTTCAAATTTAACTGAAGCAATATTCCATTTTGCTTAGTTTTGCATTTCTTTGCCTTATTGGTCAAGTTCAAAGCCCTGCCTGCCTCTGTCCGCATCATCCCAATGATTTGATCTGCTGAACCATTGTGCCAATTACCAATATTGGTTGCACCCTATGTTACAGGTCCTGTCTTCTCCAGGGCTGCTCCATACACCGTAACAATAGTAGCATGTCATTGCTCTGGCGCTCAAATTCCGGTTATTTGTTACAGCTGCATCTCAAGCTGTAGTGATTTGTTTGCCTGGACACTGGGGTCTCACTTAAAAATTATCTCCCCACCCCAAAAGGTGAATGACCTTTCATCTTACAATTTAGTTTGTATTGTCCTCGTCCATTAACTGTGCCTCCATGCATTTTTGCGTTATCTCTACATCCTCCTCATTATCTGCGCTGTGACTCAGACTTGTATCATCAGGTCAGTTCTATGAGACCTCCCCTCATCTCTATGATTAATATAGATTGTAAACAGCTGGGCCCCAGCACTAATTCTTTCAGCATCCCACTAATTACAACCCTCTCATCCAAAAGTGAGCTGTCTATTCCTACTCTGATAACCAACCCACAATCTGCACCAGTCCCTGTACTATCATCGTCATGTCACCTTATTGATGTTCGAATACAGTGCATTCACTGTTTTCCCCTCTTCCATTCTTCTCATTAAAACCACAATGTGATGTAACTGATTTACTCAATGCTATTTCCGCTTCTTAAATCCATGCACAATAATTACTTCTCTCATAGTCCAACCACTTCTTTGTGAGTCAAAGATTCTTGCATTTTCCGTTCTCCTGTGGTCGCCCATTTTCTCTCTGCTGTTTCTGAAACAACAGTTATATTTTCTACCTTCCCAAGTGTGGGAACCATTCTGGTATTTGTGCAGTTTTGGAAGATGGGAGCATGTGAATCCAGTATATTTAGAGCTACCACTTTCATTGTGTTCAGATGTCGTTTATCAGATCCTGGAGATTACCAGCATTCTGCATTATAAATTTTCACTGGAGCTCATTACCTCCGTTTCTCATTCACTCTGGACTATTTCTTTGCCATTTTGTCTGGGAGCTTTTCTGTGAATACGGATACAATACTTGTTTAATTACACATATGTTTTATCATTCTCTAATATAATTTCACTTGTTCCCGTCAGTAGGATTTCATCCAGTTATTTTTACATAGTTACTTAAACTTTTGCAAGCAGTTTTTGCGTATTTGTTTGGCTACTCGTGTGTTCTGCTTTACCTTGTCAATTAGTTGCCCCAGCTGAACTGAATTCTGAAATTTTCCTGACCCTTAGGCTTGCTTGTCTTTTTAACAATGCGGTGTTGAGTTTTCTTTGATCCAGCGCCGCCTTTTAATTCCGTCACCCACGCATTGACAGCTTCAGTGTAGTTTGTGTTTCTTATGCATGAATGATGTCATCTCTGTCAAAGAATGGAAATGATTTGGCAAACCAATTTTTAACAGGAGATCATTGAAATGCTCAAATTAAGTATGCACCACAAGCAAATAAACTAGATTTCCTCACTTAAATGCTTTTAATGCTTGGATTTTGGAGGTATGCTGCTAAACTATTAATTTCTTGCAAATGGTTGAAAATCTTGACAGAGGTTACCAGCACCAAGTGAAAATAAATAACACACACACACACACACACACACACACACACACACACACACACACACACACACACACACACACATTTAGAAAATGCTGGAAATACTCAGCAGGTCAGGCTGCATCAAAGAAGAGAAACAAAAACAAAATTTGAGGTTGGTGACGTGACATTCAGATGAAGTGTCTCCCAACTGTAACATTGACTGTTTCTCTTCCCACAGATATGGTACGACTTGCTAAGTATTTCCAGCATTTGCAATTTATTTCAGATTACTATTGCCTGAGTCTTTGTGATGTACCTTTATTTTGACATCAGTGTATCCAGACTGATGTGAGAGTCTGTGTATTTGTAGAGAAAATGTGTATTTCATTCAAAATCTGCTGAAGTTCACAGGATATCAAAATTTGGCAAATTTCATGTGGAGCTTGCTGACAAGCATTTGAGTTCTGGATATTACAGTGCACTACAATGAAGTTCATATATGAAATAGGTATTTTTAATTTTAGTTGAATACTGGATATGTATCATTTCTGGCTCCTGGCTTCAAAAAATCTTAAACAAAAAATGGAGTTTGCATGTTGGGAGTATGCAGTGAGAAGCTCAAAAGGGAAATGACAGCTGAGACTCGAAATGACTGTTTCAGTCATTAATTGTCCAAATTATTGTGTTCTCCATTTGTTAATGGGGAGAGAACATGCTGCAGATGCTGCAGTTACTAAAGTATTTTTTATTGAAAATTAAAGGGGATGGAAGAAAAAATATTGAAATCTGATTAAACGGTAAAACTAATTAAAGGTGTTTAATAAAAATTAGAGAGAAAGAAATGTTGGTACCTTGAACTGCTCAGTCTCTGAGGGTTCATTAATACATATTCATAGGGTGCTTGTAGACAGAAACTACATACAGCAGACTGCTCAATGCAGTGGAAAGCTGCTTGAGCCCTCCAAATGCACAGGAAACTCAACCCATGTTCGAGTCCTCTCTGAGGCCAATTACGTCTATCAGGTAACAGATTCTCAAAATAGATGGTCCATTCCAAGAAATGCCATGGAAAGAAATGAACAGGTGAACAGAGGAAAAGAGTCTATGTTGTACATTCAGGTGCACGATCTTGACTAACTTCTGGGAATCTTAGACCCCAACCGCTCAAAGAGGGAAAAGAAGCATGTGGGATTGTCTTGTGAAACTGGAATTACTGATCTGGGAGTACCCCAAAACTCTACATTGGGAGCAGAATGACTCTATCAGTCTGATTTACCCCCCCCCCCCCCCCCCCCCGTCCGCCCCCAAATCTAACTCAGAGCTTGAAAAACTGGAACTGAAGCAAGTCACTTTGAGGGACTCTACAAGGAAAGTTCGGTTTACTTAAAATCTCCAGTGCTGTGATTGAGATACAGTCACTGGAAAATATTGCAGGTGAATATTGGGGGATTTTAAAAAAATGTATGTTGTGCACTGAAAGCTTCATTGAAGTGTTATTTCTTATTGTAAAGACACTTCTTGGCATTCTTGCCCATTGGCCTGTCAATTGGATTTAGTAACATTTATGATCTTTCTGCTAATTCTTACCCAGCAGCAAGGTTCCAAGAGTTTAAACTATTTAACCTCTGACATGAATATGCTAATCCGTTAGTTGTAAAAGCAAGGCTATTGGGATTAAAGGAAACTCTTTTATCTATTTAAATGCCAGAAGCTGGGTCATTGATAGCAGTTTGCAAAATCTCCAAATTAGGCACCATCAAAAAAGCAGTTGCAATTTAACTAACTCGGCAAATATTGTTGGTCACATCTGGAACTCGCTTGTCCTTGGGCTTAATGTAGCATGTGGTTTGGTTTCACACCCGTCTTTTGCTGGAAATCTAATGTTTCTTGATTCAGCAGAAGTTGTAGTAAAATGTTTGAGTTTTTCTTGTGTTTTTTTCAGATACATCTGCGTAACTCAATCTCATGAACTCAGTGGTCATTCTAATGCTAAGCAGGTTGAAAAGATAAATGGCACTTGGTAATGAAACATGATTTGGAATAGTTAGGATATGGTCATTGACAGCAAATGATTTGAAGTATGCACTTTGAATACAAATCGGTGTTCTTCCTGGTCATAATTGGTTTATCTTTTGGGTAAATGAAGATCCAACACACTCTAATGTGTACATTTTTGAAATAGTCTTTCCTTTCCTGATACAGCGTGTTTGACAAGTATTTTCTTTGTATTTTCAGTTGGAAATAAGATAGCTGTGTAATTTTGTCACCATTTCAGTGCTTCACAGAGTGATTTTTTGCCTGCTGCAAATACATTTATGTGTTGTGAGGGCTGCTCGTGTGCACTGGCAGTCTCTCACAAGCGGCAACGAAATGAGCGATCATTTCTTGCTGTCATGTGGAGTGAATGGAATTGGCTGGAGACTGGCTTCTGTGATGTGGGGTTCTCAGGAGGAAGCCAATGTGAATCATCGGTTCAACACATCTGGCTGCTGGTGGTTAGAATGCTTCAGTTATTTGCAATCTCATGGTTGGAGTTCCTGCCATCATTGATGATGGGAATATTTTTGGAGCCTCCTGCTCTTTTGATGTTCATTTGTCCATCAGCGAGTGGAGAGATTGAGGGGAGCATAGAGTGAGCATGAAAGGATGGACAGATAGAGCCAGTAAGAGACCAGGGAGTTGAACTGCTGAATGTCACTGCAGCACTTAGAAAGCACATCCAGTGAGGCAATATGGGTAGAGTTCAGGAATAAAAGAATTTTAATCACTGTTATGAGGTTATAATGGAAGCCTTTGGAAGTCATGGAAGCCCATCGGAGCATCGGAGATAGAAGAATGGATATGTAAGGCAGAGTATGGAAAAACATGAAAACAGCAGGATTGTCTTAGTGGGTGACTTTATCCCAGTATTCACTGGGATTTCCTGAATGTCAGAGGCTTAAATGTAGCAGAATCTGTCAGGTGCATCCAGGATGGTTTTTTAAAACAGTATATCAATCGTCTAACCAATTAATAGGCTACACTAGCATTTCAACTGGGAAATGAGCCTGGCCAGATGATTGGCCTTTCAGTGGGGAGTTCAAAGATTTGTGTAGTAAGTGACCTGTCCTGGCAAGTGTCGTTGAACAGAAAGACTAAAAGGTACAACTACATAGTTCCTGAAAGTGGCGATGCAGGTACACTATGTAGAGGTAAAGGCATCTAGCAAGCTCACTTTATTGAATGGTGCATTGGGTACTAGAATTGGGACATCATTTTACTGTTATATTGAACATTGCTGAGACTGCACCTGTAATATTTGATGCAGCTCTGGAAAGACGTATTCAAGAGGAAAATATTCCTATCAAGATAATGTAGAAAGGATGTCATTAAGCTGGAGATGACACAGAAAATATTGCCAATATTGCCAATACTGGAGGGTTTGAGTTATGAGCAGAAAAAGAAAGAATGTGACTGTTTACTGTGGAGTGTAGAATGCTGAGAATCAACCTTACAAGTTTAATAAGAGAGATAAACAAGGTATATGGTCAAGGCATTTTTCCCAGAGTAGGGGAGTCAAAAGGTAGAGGGCATGGGTTTAAGGTGAGAGGGAAAAGTTTAAAGGGCACATAAGAGGCAAGTTTTAAATATTGAGGCCAATAGTTACATGGAATAAGTTGCTGGAGAGAATAGTTGAGGCAGGTATAATTAAAATGTTTCAAATATATTTGGGTAGGTATGTGGATTGCAAAGGTGTAGAGTGATCTAGGCTAGAAGCAGACAAATGGGTTTAACTGAGGAAGACAACTGGGTCAGCACAGAGAAGTTGGGCCAAAAGGCTTATTTCCATGCTGTATAATGCTGTGACAGGTGGTCTGTTTTTGCATGTTCACTCAGATAGCATGTATTCATTGTGAGGTATGCTTGATAGTGTTGCTCTCAGCATGCGGCACTACCCTTTGAACTAGGCTGGATCTCTCTGCTTGACAATAATAGTAGAACAAGGGATATACGTCAACAGTGAGTTACAATCAGAATAAAGTTTATTATCACTGGTATGTGATGTGAAATTTGTTAACTTAGCAGCAGCCGTTCAGTGCAATACATAATCTAGCAGAGAAAAAATTAATAAATAAGTAAATCAATTATGTATATTGAATAGATTTTAGAAACGTGCAAAAACAGAAATACTGTATATTTTTTAAAAAGTGAGTTAGTGTCCAAAGTCTCAATACCCATTTAGGAATCAGTTGTTGGAGGGGAAGAAGCTGTTCCTGTATCGCTGTGTGTGTGTTCAGGCTTCTGAACCTCCTACCTGATGGTATCCGGTGAACTACATTTCTGGTGGTTTTGGCAGTCCATTCCATCTTGTAAATTCCCCACATTTGAGCTGTGAGACCTATTCTGAAGGCATAAGATATCAGATGCTGCTTTTTATGTTGGACTGAGCTGTGTTCACAAATTTATGCAATTTCTTGCAGCTTTGGGTAGAGCAGTTGATATTACTAATCTGTGATGTACCTGGATAGGCTGTTTTCTGTTGTGCATACATAAAAACTTGTGGGTGCCATCAATTGGTGAGAGTAGCCCAAATCTCTTTAGCCTCTGAATAAGGAGAGGTGCTGGTGTATGTTCTTGCCAACAGTGTTCAAGTGGTTGCACCAGAAACAAGCTATTGATAATATATAATATTTACAACTTGGAATGTGAAGCTCTCAATCATCTCCACCTCAGCACCATTGATACATGGGGGGGGGGGGGAGGGAGGGTGGTGTACAATGCCATTATTAGAATTGTCCATTCGTGGTTCAATGTGCAGCCTTACTACTCGACATGCAAGAATATGAGTGTTGCTAAATTATGTACACGCCTAACAGTGCATTATGGGCTTGTATTTGAAAGAGAAGTAATTTTTGATCCTGTGAAGGGAAACTCACCTTGTTCACAGGAAGCTGACATCAGATTTGTGTTGTTCTGAGGTTATGGGAAAAAAAAATAAATATTTGCTTTGCCCCTGAATGCATTTGAAATTGAGTTCATCTTCCATACCTTTACAGTGATTGCTGCAGTGGCAGAGAAGAAGTGTTGCACTGGAGTGCTGGCATCAGGTTACGTTGCTCGTCAGGAGGTAGCAAGCAAAATGCTTGTAAGCATTGCTTCTTCTCATTAGACAATAACTCAACTTTTGGCACATGCTGATAGAATTCAACCACATGGCTAGTTTTCTGCATTCATTTAGCATTCACTCCATCATTTAAATGTTGATTGCTTTATGGAATTAGAGAAAAGAGTTGCTGAGGCGCTCAGATGAGAATTTTAACTGAGAAATAGCTTTATTGTTAGGTTTGCCCATGATACCATGACTTCAAAATTCCTGCAAGTTCAGAGGTGAAGACGCTGCCAGCTTGGCCATTCAACCATTCAAGTCAGCACAGTCGGCTGTCTACCATGGTTAGAAAGCTGTGATTCTAAAAACAGATACACATTACAGAGAAAATGTATTGACTTCCAACAGCAGCATTTCAGTGGGTGTTTTGAAACGCAAGATGAAATGTTAAACAGGTAGAAGACTGAAAGGCTAGCATACAGTGTACCACTTCTATGTCAATTTCAAGTTCTCCTTTCAAATATTTTGGCAATGCATTTATTATTATAATGTTGGAAATGCATATAATATGTAGGTATTATCTGGCTGTTAACGTCCCAGAATGTAAGTCATTTCTGAGTATAGAGTTGACATCTTGATCAGAAGTTGCCAAACACTCTGTCACAGCAGAGGAAGCAGGACAGTAAATGAGTTGTATTGTGTTCTTGCCAATGCTCCTGTCCTGACATACAATGCATTTCTAAAAGGCATGGAGGAAAAGGGAAGAAGTTCTGGGAATTAAATTTCATCAGAATATGTGATGTGCATCATATATATACAATTATGTAGCACTCTGGGAATATCTCAAATGTCTGCATCTGTTCATTATTGCTTCTGACGGGTTTGAAATGCATGGAATGGTAAATTTTTGTATGCCATCTATAGACTTGCCTTTGAGTCAGAGGGTTATGTGATTATAATTAATAAACCTGGACTTTGGCTTCAGTGTAGTTTTGGAGGAGTGTTGCACTATCAGAGATGTTGCCTTTCAGGTAAGGATCACATTAATGTCCCGCCTAATGGACTCCATTTAAAAATAAATGAGGAATTTATCACGAGCTATCAGAATTATCGTAAAATTTTGTGCTGATTTATAGCTTCTACATTTTTCCCAAGTTATTTTTAACTTTCTGGACATTGCAAATGTTTAGTTGTTATTGGCCTTCTTTAGAAGCTGAATGTAACCAAGTTTACTGCAGAGTATTTGTCTGTTGCATGTGCTGTAATTGTATAATTTACTGATTGTATTGTGAAAATGCTAATTTGTCTGTAGCTATCATTATGTGTATAATAGGGATGTAATTCCAATTGGTTCTGGTTTGTGATCAATTTGACCAGTGGCCCAAATGATTAGTATAATGGAGTAATCATCACATCAGATTCCCACCATTATTGTGGTTTAGCTGTTCAAAGTACTGATTAGTACTGATTGGCAATGCATTGAGCATGCCAGATTGGGGTTGTCAATGCAATCAAAAACATTAGCCAATATTAACAGTTGAATTGGTATTTAAATCACTAATTTTAAATAACGTGAGTGAGCTGTTTGTTTGAATTGTTTCAAGTGTCCGTTAGAACTAGAAGAGCTGCGAAACCGGATGAGAAATGGCGGTACCGAGTGAGAATGTATTTCCGGCATGTGTTTGTTTATCCATTCTGTGAAAGGAAATAGATCTTGCACTGATTATGGGAGAGAGAAGAAACTATTCTGAGTTACCTTGTAAACCATTACCAGCCATATTTTCAGCGTTATACATTGATCACTGCTGTTTGTAATTGACAATTTGTTTCAAACCTTCAAAAAAAAAAGATGCCTGTGGCTGGTGGTGTTCCTGTGTGATTTGAAATTTTGAGATTGCACCATGTCATGCTGACCCAGTCTCCATTGCAGCCTTATTGCTCCCACCGCCCCCACCCAGCAAACCACCCTTTAAAAAGAATGCCATTCGAGGGATGGTCACATATGGGTGGATCTTTGGCAGCCAGAAGTATAGACCTCACTTATGAACTATGATGAAAGATTTGACAGCCAGCAACGCAGAATACCCATCTCTGCTGGCAGTAACACCAGAGAATGCATTTTAAAAAAATGTATTATTTAAGTGTCTCTGACATCACCCTCTAACCTTGATGTGTGACTTCCCCAAAACGTAGCTGAATCTGGGCTTGTATAATGTTTACCTTCAGGGGTGCCTTTGGACAAATATGTAGCATAGTATGCTTGCTAGATTCATAGAAAAAAATACATATGCTGAATATATTTACCTTCAGGGGATGTGCACCTCCTTCAGCATTGAGGTTTGCATGCTAATGTTTAAAGAAGTTGTCAGCAATACAAAACACTGTTGGTATTTTCCCACGATTTTGCTTCACCATTTTTTTGGTAACCAATCTATTTCTCAATTGAATGAAAGACAAATGATGCATGTAGACTTGTGATTCTGGCAGTACACATTACCATTGACTGCACCTGATAGTAATAGTTGCCAAGGAAACAGGAGCATTCACTTGCTGTGCAGACACAATTATTTTTAAAAGCCACCATCGAGAATGTTTAAGAGCAAACATCATGATTTATTGGGATTGCTGAATCCAGTAGTTGTCAAATGAGATTAGGAAAATCTTGACTTGCTCTGAACATATCTGCATGTGTTTGGTCTGATGTAATAAAAATTTTGTGAGAGAGACTGATTTAGAGTTAGTGTAACATCCTTGCGTGCAAACATCAGAACACATCACAAAAAAATCTTAATGTCTTCATTTGGAAAACCCAGAACTTCAGATAATTAGTTAATTATACGCATTGTTGTGCATTTTATCAGTATGCTTGTTTTAACTCTGATGTCACCACTTCATTGATTCTTTTCCATAAGTGAATGGTATGATATCTGTGTGGCCAAAAATAACACAGGTTCAGGTTTGCCAACTCTGAATGTATTCCTGAGGATTTTGTCATCTGATCTTCTGCTTACTGCTCCCCCTCCACATTGACCTATTGGTTACCTGCACACATTGATCCAGGTGTATTGAACTATTGGAAGTAAGTAGGAAGAAAGGTCTTCATTTTGAAATACAGTGATTCTTGCCTTGTCGGTCAGAAAAATGCACAAAATTGCTCAAAGAAAATTTATGAGATAAGCAAATATTTTATCACCATAAAAATTCTTTTCCTACTCTGCTGATATCTTGGAAATTAATTTTCAGTTTGTGAAGCTTTCATGTATTTCCTGGGGTGCTCTTAATTTTATTAGCTGAGGAAAAGCAGCAATGAGCAGCTACAAAGCAGAAGTTGGATGTGAAATTTTAATGACACAGTAAAGCCAATTTTGGTTTGAAGAACAAGATCACAATCAATTTATTTCCTTGAGTGCTTGAAACTTGATATTGGCACAAGTATAACATGTTTTAAAAATCATAGTGGGATGAAAACTTTTTATGTCTGCCTCTGCTGAACATAATTCTGTAGGAAGTCTAAGAAATGGATCAGGCATGGAAGTGAAGAAATATCAAGAAGGATGGTTCCACTGAAAAGATTTAATTTTTCCTTGATACCACCTTGGAGTTGAATTTTATGGAAGCTGACAAACAGCAGAAAGTTCAAAAATAAATCATTTTGCTTACCCATTCGTCACAATATTCATTGGGATGCATTAACTTGTATACACATTGAAAACTGCATTTGGGGTAAGAATGGCTATTTGAACATGGCTGTTGACATTAATATTGGCTGTGAGAAGGAAATTTGTTGGTAGTTTCCATTCTTGGTGCAGTACCATTGAGATTTGCTTGTCAGTATTATTTATTCAGATGGATTGTGAGAGGAATTTGCTGTTGGAACTGCCTTGTTAGTTTGACAAGTTTGACTACTTAGGATTTGACATGAAGATCTTAAAGTTATAGCACAGGTGAAATGGAGCTTCTGAAATTGATACAGGTTTCCCTCGCAATCCGAAGGTAGAATGTTCCTATGAAACCGTTAGTAAACTGAAATGTTGTAAATCGAAGAAGCAATTACCATTAATTTATATGGGAAAAATTTTTGAACGTTCCCAGACCCAAAAAATAACCTACCAAATCAAAACAAATAACACATAAAACCTAAAATAACACTAACATATAGTAAAAGCAGGAATGATATGATAAATATACAACCTATATAAAGTAGAAATATTGTAGGTACGGTGTAGTTTCACTTATGAAACTCAGGAAGACAGCGAGCCAAAATCAATTTGGAGAAAAAAAAATCAGCACGTACACACATACGCACGTACACGCATGCGCAAACAACTGCTCGCACAACGCTTCATGGTCATTGTAGGCTTTCTCGGGGTGTAAACACATATAAAGCAGGTGTCTTTGTAAAGGTGAAAATCCTCTTTGGTTAGCGAAGACAGGTACTAATGTAGGTGTTTCGTAACAGCGCGTTGTCGTAAAGCGAACGTTCGAGAAACAGGGGCCACCTGTATTGGTTTTTCAGTGAGAGAAGGAGAGGAAAATATATAAATTGCAAATATTAAACTAAATTTACAAATAATTTGCTGTTTAACTTCTCTACTTGAAACTGATTACATTTTTAGCAAAAAAAAAGATCGTTAACTTTAAGATAACATCTAATCTTTTGGTTCTTCTGGTGAAAAGGTATCTGATTTTATTTTGTGCACTGTAGCCATCATGATTCTGGTTTGTTAATAAACGTAGCAAAAAGTTGCATAATGTCAGCATAGGGGTTTGATTATTTAATGCCTTCAGATCTCATATTGCTTGAAAATGGCATCTTGGTGCACATCAGTTTGGATTTCTCAATTTCAGTGATTTCAGAATAAGTGCAGTCAATTATGTGTGTGATGCATTTATGAACAGAGTGTGAAGTACCTCAAAAAAGGTGAAACATTCCATCCCAGATACATTAATTGGACAGCAGATGATCAACTCTGGAGCAAACAAAATAAACTGCTAGAAGAACTCAACATGTCAGGCAGCATGAAGGCAAAGGAGTGGTCAAAGTGGTTGCATCAGTTCTTCAGCCTGCAATCAACTGTCAATAAGCTGTGATGTGACCATTGGCACCAGATTAGCTTTTGCTCAGAAAATGGATTTTTGTTTGTCATGAAAAGCTTTAAGTGGAGGAGTTAAGGATGTTGGGAAACAAGTTTTTGCATTACTCTGCTGAAGCAGTACAAATTTGCTTCACATCACTATGGCCATGCATCAAACTATTTTAATAGATGATGTTTAATTGTTAGTAATCATTGATGGGCATAATTTTTATGCCCTAGATAAGGAAGGCTCTGTAGAACACATTGCAGTAATCTGGCCTGAATGATATGTAACTGCTTCTCCCTGTGTAGGGATTGGTTCTTATTTATGTTTTTGTAGAGACCGATTGTGTCAGTGCTTCATCTCATTGGGAAAAGCATGTTTCCATACAGTCTGCTCAAGTCTTGAAAGTCACTCGGCATTAAGATTAAAGTCAGTAAGATGATGCCACTGCAATATTAACTTCCTTTGGTTACGCTTCTAATGTCTGGTGAAAATCATTCTAGTCATAGTGTGAATACTGCTGCACAGCCCAGTATGAACAGTCACGCTCAGGTTAAGTGATCTGAAATTTATGTCAGCTTGTGCATGAGGTTTCAAGAAAAGATGGATAGACACAAGCACACCTTCTGTTTTCCTTTGGAGAACTGATCAGTTCTGCTAGAAATGGAGTCGTAGAAAACGGAGCAGGCTGTTAGGCTGACTGAGTCCATACTCAGCCACTTATTCACATGTCAACTCTACACAGAGGTCAGAATTGAACTAGAGTCTCTGGAGCTGGAGGTGTTTGCCTAAGATCTTGTATTTCACCTTGGCTAAGTCTGAATCAACCCTCTTACAGGTGTTTGTTTTCGTTGGGATCTGTGGTTAGTGATGATAAAAAGTTGTTGGAAGAACTGCATAATCCACGAAAGCTAAAACTATCATTTGTGAATGAAGTGTGAGAATAAGGGCCAGGAATCATCAGTCTCATTTTCAAAGCAGTCAATTCCTGAACAAGGCATATGATTTGCTGTGAAAATCAAAAAGAAAATGTTTGTTTTATTGGTCTCCTATGTTAATGTGGTCTGCAAATTTGTTGCCTTTTGATAGATGGGTTTTATTTCATCTTTAAATTTGAAATTATCCTTAACATTTCCCCTGTAAATTTTTTCCTTACAAAGCTCACACCAAACCTTTCTATGTCCTTCCATCCCGCCGATCAATTCACTCTTGCCATTGCTAAGCTGCACTGATTCCCTGCAGCTCTGTACATAACCTTGTCCTTCCTTTTAGTATTTAAACCCCGTTACTTTCTGTATTCTTCATCCTACTAGTCTGTTATCATTGATAAAACCTACAGCAAATCTCACCTTTGCTTGAACGCGTCGTATTTTCTGAATGTATTTGGTTGCTATGTCTCACTCAAGATTTAAATTAAAAACAAAATATTTTGACATCTTATTTAAATGACTCCTCCTTGTTCATGAATGGAACCAGACAAGACAAAAATGTATTGTGTGGTTCAGCCAATTTGGAATATGGGAACATTTGCAAGGCTATCCAAAGAAGTGCATGGGATAGAATTCCCTATCCGCACCAATGATTCTCCCATCTCCAACCCTCATCTTCTCTAACTGTTGCCGAGACATCAGCCAGCTCAACTTCAGCACTCTTCACTCCTCCTCGAACCTTACCCCTACAG
This sequence comes from Hypanus sabinus, assembly GCF_030144855.1. NCBI lineage: Eukaryota > Metazoa > Chordata > Chondrichthyes > Myliobatiformes > Dasyatidae > Hypanus > Hypanus sabinus. Next base: position 38,508,359 of record NC_082711.1, read on the forward strand.
AACACTCTGCCATGCACTATCTTCACACCAATCCCAACCTTAACATCAAACCTGCAGACAAAGGAAGTGCTGTTGTAGACTGGTGGATTGACCTGTACTTTGCTGAGACCAGGTGGCAACTCTCAGACACCTCCTTTTACCTACCCTTGAACAGGACCTCACTCTGGGCCATTAGAAAACCGTCTCCAACAACATCACTGACCACATCGACTCTGGCGAACTCCCATATGCTGTCAACAAATTCTTTGTTTCCTTACCCTGCACTGCTCGTTTCTATCTCCGACCCAAGATCCATAAACCTGACTCACCAGGTTGGCCCATTGTCTGTGGCTGCTCTTGCCCAAATGAGCTTGTATCCATATATCTTGACTGCATTTATCCCTCTTAGTTCAGTCCTCTCCCACGAACATCTACAGCACTTCTCATGTTCGATCTCCTCATTAGCTTTCAATTTCCTGGCCCTGACTGCTTCATTTTCATCATGGATGTCCATTACCTTGAAACCTTTTCGAGACTCAAAGGTAGCCATGCTCATCTGCATGGGCCCCAGCTATGCCTGCTTTTTCATTGGCTGTGTAAAACAGTCCATGTTCCTAGCCTTCCTTGGTAATGCTCCCCAACTCTTTCTCTGCTACATTGACAATTGTATTGGTGATGCTTCCTGCACCCATGCGGAGTCTGTCAATTTAATTAATTTTGCCTCCAACTTCCAAGATGCTCTTAAATTCATTTGGTTCATTTCTCTCATGTCTCTCCCCTCCCTCGATGTCTCTGCCTCCACCGCTGGAGACAAACTGTTGACCAACATCTTTTTATAAACCTACTGATGCCCATGGCGATCTTGACTTTACCTCTTCCCACCCTGTTGCCTGTAAAATTGCTATCCCCTTTTCTCCGTTTCTTCATCAATGACTCATCTGTTCCCAGGATGTGGCTTTCCAGTCCAGTACATCAGAGGTGTCCTCCTCCTTCAAAGGACATAAATTTTTTTCCTCCACCCAGAGCTACTCCATTTCCTGAACATCTGCACTCACATCATTTTCCCGCAGCCTTAACAGTGATAGAGCTCCTTTGGTCCTTACGTACCACCCAATCAACCTCCACATCCAAACGATCATCCTTCACAAAGTCTAACATCTCCAAAGGGATCCTACCACTAAGCATACCTTAAGCTCTCACCCTCTCCCCTCCACTCCCCTCCACTTTTCGCAGTGATCACTCTCTTGGTGATTTCTTTGTCAATTTATCCCTCCCCACTAATCTCCCTCCTGGCACTTAACTTTAAAGTGTCACCCCTACCCATTCACCTCTTCCTTCACCTCTATTCAGGGCCCCAAATAGCCCTACCAGGTGAGGCCACACATCACTTGAGAATCTGTTAGTCATCTATTGTATCTGGTGCCACCAAAGCAGACTCCTCTATGTTGGTGAGACCCATCATAAATTGGGGGACTGCTTTGTTGAGCACCTGCACTCCATCCACCAAAAGCTGAACTTCCCGGTGGTTCAAAGTCATAATTCCAATTTCCATTCCCATTGTGATATGTGAGTTCATGGCCTCTTCTTGAGGCCACATTCAGAGTGGAGGAGCAGCACCTTATATTCTGACAGGGGAACCTCCATCCTGATGGCATGAATATCGATTCCTCTTCCTTTAAAATAAAACCTCCCCCTCTCCTCCTCCTCCTCCCTCTCCTCCCTCTCCTCCCTCCCCATGGTTTCTTACTACTTCTCACCTGCTTCAGATAGTCCTCTGGTGCCCCTCCTCCTTCATGTTCTCCTTTGGCATGCTCTCCACTCCCATCAGATTCTTTCTTGTCCAGCTCTTTATCTTTCCCACCCATCTGGCTTCACCTATCACCTCTGGCCATCTTCCCCCTTCCTTTCCAGGACTGAAGAAGCATCTCAGCCTGGAACTTCAGCTGTTAGTTCATTTTCATGGATGCTGCCTGACCATCTGAGTTTCTCCAGCATATTGTGTTTGTTGCTTTGGATTTCCAGCATCTGCAGAATTTCTTGTCAATTAAATGGAAACAGGAAGGAGAATCGTGATGTGCTGCAGTGATGTATAATCATATTCTGTTATAAAAAAACAACAAAGAAGAAGTGTCAATTTTAAGTGTATGATACATTATGTTTGCCTCTGGAAGCCCAACATGGTAGGTAATGTGTCAAAAGCAAATTGTGTAATTAGCTTCTGTAATTTATGAATCAATGGCATTGTCATTATCACAAATATACTGAAGTCTGCTTTTCACTAAAGAGAAACCTTTGGTACCCCGGTGTTAAAACATCTAGGATTGGAGTTAAGGTAACAGAAGTTTTAGATGTAAGCCAAAGTACTCTGAGCAAACTAAATTTTAGATAGTACTTCATCTTTGGAGCTCACTTCAATAAATATGTTGTCCTGTTTCTTGCGCTTTGACACAGTGCTTGCAACTTGAGGTCAAGAGCAACAAACACACAATGCTGGAGGAACTTAGCAGGGATAGGCTGAGTTCCTCCAGCACCTTGTGTGCACTGCTCTGAATTTCCAGTGTTTGCAGAATCTCTTAAGTTTCTAACTTGAGATCAAGATGTCAAGCCCAGCACAAAGCCTATAGTCCACCAAAGCAGCAATCCCTCCCTCATCCACACTTCACATACGTGAACTGCTTACAGTGGACATTTCAGATAGGCGATATCCATGCTGTATCCATAAAATCCTCCAAATCCAGTGGGTGAACAACCTCCCCCAACCAGCAGCCCCATCACGCAAGCTCTGATTATGCAGAATCAGCTCTTATGGACAAGCCACTTCGTTCACACGCCTGATGCATAATTTCCAAATCAAACACTCAAAGTCAAGGCCCACCTTGGCAAGAGATGAATTAATCAGATGAAACTGCTTGGAAAATGCAAACCCCTCTATCAACACATTGGCCAGTGATGCCTCAAAATTGAGAAAGAGTGTTTGGGTGGCACTGTTCAGCAAAAGTGACAGGAGGAGTCTACTGCTTCTCACACACAAATCATTTGCCTATCCATAAGATTACCTTTTGTCTCAGCTGTGTGGCAGGCAGTTGATCTAACATTGGCCACATCAGGCATTACAGAACCCACACAACCGGAGTCAAAGCAAGTATTTCTTGACTGTGAAGGACTGCTTTTGAAGAAGATGCTGAAATGTTGTGGGTGTAATGAAGATTAAAGACTGCAGAATTTGCACAATGTGTTAAGTAGTGAAAATCAAAAGTTGCTTATGTTGGACATGTCAAATTTCAGAGGATAATGCTGGAAGCACTCAGTTTTTAATGAAGAGTCTTCAACCTGAAACATTAACTCTTTGTCTTCCAGCACATTTCCTGCTGTATTTATTTGCCCAGGCCAACATATGCAATCAGGACTTTAATGTAAATCATCATTATTCCTGGATGTCGATCTCATGTTGTTTACAATTCACTCCCTCCCTAAAGTAGGCTATATTTGTTATGAAATTAAAATTTCCCATTTGTATTCAAACTTCACAAATTGCCTATGGTTAAATAATAGGCCAAAAAACCCCTGCAGTTGTTTGTAGATATTGTTACGCTATTCAGATCGGGATGCACTGGTGCCAATCTATTTTTTTTCCCATTTTGGTTCTGATAATTAAATCTTTCAACCCTGTAGGTGAAGTATATCTGGCTTCTGTAAGTAATACTGATGTTTATTCTGTGGTTATTTGTTCTTCCTGGGGAACAAGTTGAAATACAGTACTAAGTGTGCAACAGCCAATTGTTAAGAATTTAATCTTGTTGCTATTGATTTTATTGTTATTGATCTTATTGTTGGAGCACTGCTAAGTTTAATGGACATTATGCTGTTTGCACAAAATGCCAATAACTGTAACCCAACATTGTTGTTGATGCTGGTATAAAGATTCTAATACAGATCACACAGGTCCTGCAAGTTGTAATGTAAAACACAGTTTTATTCTTGCATACTTGCTTGCCCCAAAGGTAGTGCTGTCTTTTGACTGACTTGGGTCTACTTGACTGTTAAAAAGACTTAATTGGTGCAAGTATCAGCTGGAACTTTTAAGATAAAAATTACTGAAGCTAGTTACAGAACAATTGATGGAGAAAACTTTCCAGATTTTGAAGTTATTATAAGGTACAAATATCTAATTGAATTCTTTTTAGACATTATGGTGTAAATCTATTGAATAATAATAAAATAAGTTGTTTTGTTCTGTCATCCATTTCTCCACTTCAGTGTGAGACCACCCATACAAATTCACAAGGAAGCCAACAGATTTCAATTTAAACTCCCCAGTCTCTTGTCTGAATGGTAGAAAATGTGAAGGGAAGTTCCAACTTGGCAGTGAAAGATGTCCCAAGTAGACACATGAAAAATTAATAAATTGAATGTGAAAAATGCTATGGAGTTCATTTTCATCTTAAATTTATGCCTCTCCCAACTAGTCTTTTCACTGAGATTCTTTTTATTGTTGAAATCCATTATTAATGGCACCATAATTATTGTTCCCAGTGTGGATGGCAGAGTGAAATATTTGGTGCAAAATGTTCGGTAAGGGGTGATGTAAGTGAAAGTAATTGCTGACACATTTTGGGTTTAAAAGTACAGTGGATTCCAGTTAAATGGGCCATTGGTTAATCAGGATGGATGCCTATTTGGGACAACTCTCAAAGAATAAAAACTAACCTCGAAAATAGCCAGGATTCTTTCATTTATTTGGGATGCTGTCTCTTAATTGGGGAAGGAGATTGTTGGACAGTTTCCAACTTGTGTGGCCTTTAGACACAACATCATACTTGGAGCAAATAGTTTTAGAATTGTGTTAGTGTTCAAAAAGCAGTGTTTTTCGTCGCTGATAGTAAGTGAGTAAGACAATTCCGAACTGTTTTGCTCACTGTGGTTTCAAACATTTGGGTTTGAAGATGCCGGAAATGGCTGGGAGTGAAAATGAAACTATTTCACTACTTCAATGAGTTAGCAACGAGGAAGAATTTGAAGGTATCAACAATCATCTTGAATGTTACAATGAAAATGAAGATCTAGAAGATGCATTTGTCACTAGCATTGTATGAAGGCAGTGCATTTTCTCCATCCACAAAAAGTGAGATTTCTTGGTGGGCTTACCATTTCAATTCTAATCCCCTTTCCCATTCAGAGATGCGTCCAATTCTGCTAGGAAGAAGCCACTCTCAGGTCGGAGGAGCAACACTCATATTCAATCTGGGTAGATTCCAACCTGATGATATGAATATCATTTTCTTCAACTTCTGGTCATTTTACCCCTCACCTTTTCTTCAGTTTCCCATTCTGGCTCCTCGCTGACCTCTTCTCTTCTCATCTCACCTGCCTATCGCCTTCCCTGGTTCCCATTCTTACTTTCCACCCACTCTTACCTCTAACAGACTCCTCCTTCTCCAGCCCTTTTACCTTTTCCACCTATCACCTCCCAGCTTCTTACTTTATCTCCTCCCCCCACTCACCTGGCTTCTTTCCATTTCTTTTCTAGCCCTGCTGAATGGTCTTGGTTCAAATGTTGGCTGTTTATTCATTTCCTTAGATGCTGCCTGACCTCCATTATCTTGTGTTAAACTATTCTAATCTAAATAAAATTGAAATTAAGTAGCATACCCACCATCAAGGACATTGATACACATATGTCTAAATCTAAACTACCTCGATTCTACCCTAGCGTTAGTCTGCTCTGGGATAAATGCAAGAGGGGCGTGGCCTCTCTCAACCATATGTACTGGTTCTGTCCTAGCTTGGAGAAATTCTGGAAAGATGTCTTCATTACGTTATCGTGTATTCTGAATCAGCACCAAGAACCAAATCCCTTAATTGCTCTGTTCGGTTTTTGGGGCGAGACAGATTTATGTCTGGGTCCGACCAAATGCCGAATATTATCCTTTGCCTCTCTTCTGGCTAGATGCTTGGTCCTCCTCAGATGGAGAGATGCTGCCCCGCCCACTCATGCTCAATGACTTAACGACATCATGGCCTGTTTGGACCTCGAAAAAATTCATTATTCAGTTCTCAATTCGGATCTAAAGTTCCATAAGGTCTGGCGACCTTTTATCGAGTACTTTCATAACCTTCCTCTTGACTAGGGTTTTTTTTTCTCTTCGGTCCCTTGCTTTCAGCTCCATTTTTTTCTGGTAGAAGGCATTATTATCCTCTGTTGCTGAGTGTATTCACAGTCTGGGAGCTTGGCTGTCCTGACTTATACTCTCTATATTGTGTTGTGGTTGGTCTGGAGTTGCTGTTGTTTTTTCTTGTGTTGTGGGGCTTGGGGAGGACACTAAGCTTACTTGTCTTTAATTTAGGTGCTTTTTTTTGCTAAATTCTCTTCCTTTGTAACATATTGTTATTGTATGCTTAATTTTGCACTGTTTTAATGTTCCTCATTGGGATTTGGGGTTTTTAATTTGTAAGATGTTTTGAAAAATTAATAATTTTTTTTTTTAAAAAAGGACATTGATACAGAAAGGTGCCAGGAAGATGAAGGATCCCACCCACCCTGCTTATGGACTGCTTGTCCCATTCCCATCGGGGAGGAGGCTATGCGGCATTCATGCCAGGACCACTAGACTCAAAAACAGTTACTTTTCCCAAGTAGTAATACTTTCATCCACTCACGCACCTCTCCATGCCCCTAACCACCACTACTCTATCATTTCCTGTCATGTTGGCACATGGCCAAGTGGTTAAGGCGTTCGTCTAGTTATCTGAAGGTTGCTAGTTCGAGCCTTGGCTGTGGCTTGTGTGTGTGTCCTTTAGCAAGGCACTTAACCACACATTGCTCTGCGACGACACCGATCCTTCCCTTGGACAACATCGTTGGCTTGGAGAGTGGAGACTTGCAAGCTTGAGCAACTGCCGGTCTTCCAATAAAAAAAAACACCTTGCCCAGGCTTGCGCCCTGGAAACTTTCAAAGGCGCAAACCCATGGTCTATCGAGACTAACGGAGGCCTACATCATTTCCTGTCACTCACTTAATTGTCAGACACTTCTGTATCTAGAGTCACTTCATGGGACATACAGTCAATCTATTACAGGAGCGATATTTATAGATTATATTTTTTATTCTTTATCTTATTTATCTGATTTCTTTTTTGGTGCTGCATCAGATCTGAAGGAACAATTATTTCATTGTCCTTTCCACTTGGGTGAAGGAAAACTTTATTTATAGATTGAGATACAGTGCAGAATAGTACCTTCCCGCCCTTACAGCTGCACCACCCAGCGATCCCCTGATCTAATCCTAGACCAGGGGTCAGCAACCTTTACCACTGAAAGAGCCACTTGGACCCGTTTCCCACAGAAAAGAAAACACTGGGAGCCGCAAAACCCACTTGACATTTAAAATGAAATAACACTGCATACAACGTTTTGTTTTGCCTTTATGCTATGTATAAACAAACTATGATGTGTTGCATTTATGAAATTGATGAACTCCTGCAGAGAAAATGAAATTACATTTCTGCATGCAACAAAAACATTTTGAACTCCGAAAAAAAGACGTTGGGTTGAAAGTTACTTTTAAGTAAAATACTCAACGTCTATTTGAGTCCTTCTTGTATTTATGAAAAACGCCAAACTTAAATTTGCCGCCAGCAGCAAACCAAAAATAATGTCAGCCAGCTGTCAACCTGAAAAATAAAAGGACTATTTCACTGAACAATGAAAACATATGAATATACGTAAAATAATAGGCAATTAAAATATTTATCATACTTGTTCAGGTTGACTCACACCTGACAATGCAGTCGTATTTAGTAGGGATGGATCGATGCTTAGGGGAGTGACCGGGAAGGATAATGTGTTTTTTCCCTCTTTGAACTCACAGAAGCGTTTCCCAAACGATGTTTGCATTGCGATGATTGCAGAATGTAAATACTCCGAATTTATCATGTCGTGACCTTGTTTGAACTCTCTCAAATTGGGGAAGTGAGACAATGTGCCTTTCTGTAAATCTCTGGCAAGCAACGTCAACTTGCGCTCGAATGCCAAAACATCCTCCAACATGTGCAGGGCTGTACGTCCTTACCCCGTTGAAGAGCTGTGTTCAGCGTGTTCAGGTGCGCTGTCATGTCTACCATGAAGTGTAGCTTTTCCAGCCACTCTGGCTGTTCCAGCTCAGGAAAGTTGAGCCCTTTGCTGCCCAGGAAAGTTTTCACTTCTTCCAGACACGCGACAAAGCGTTTCAGCACCTCCCCCCTGGACAACCATCAGACTTTGTTGTGCAGCAGGAGATCAGAATATGCAATTTCCAGCTCGTCCAGTAACAAATGGAATTGACGGTGATTTAAACTTTTTGCCATTATTTTATTGACAATCTGAATGACAACATCCATTACTTCTGTGCATTCCGGAGGAAATGTTTGAGCGCACAGTGCCTCTTGGTGCAAGATGCAGTGAAAAGTCAGCAGCTTTCTGTCCAGCGACTTCTGCAGTAAAGCCACAATTCCCTTGTGCGTTCCCGTCATATTTGGTGCCCCCATCAGTAGCTACTGACACCAGATGGGTGGTCTTTATTCCTTTGGCTCTTAAACAATTCAAGACAGCCTCACAGATGTCCTCCCCCCGTGTTTGGTCTTTTAGAGGTATCAACTCAATCAGTTCTTCCTGTGGCCCGGCAGAGTTTACATACCGGCAGAACAACGCTATTTGTTCAATATCACCTTTGTCTTTAGACTCGTCACAGGCAATCGAGTAGGCCACAGCTGAATTGATGTCTTTAATTTGCTGTCTTGTGATGTCTTCTGCCATTTTTATGGTTCTGTCTTTGACAGTCTTTGCAGAGAGGGGCATATCCCTGATTTTCTGCACAATTTCACTCTTGTTTTTAAAGTCCGTGAATAGATGTTCTGAAATCTTAATGAAAGATTCTTTTATATATTCACCATCTGTAAACTGCTTCCCGTGCCTGACTATTTCCTGAGCGGCAATATAACTGGCGTATGTCGTTGATTTTCCAGACTTCATCCATTTCTGGAAATGATTTTTGCTCAGATCAACCTTCCGCATCAGTTCCGAAACGGCTTTTTTTCTCTCATCTCCATCCGGATATTTTTGAGCAAAGGCTGCGTGTTTATTCTGGAAATGCCTTGCGACATTTGACTTTTTGTTGTTTGCTAGTTTCTCATTGCATATTAAGCATACCGGTAAACCAGTCTCGTCAACAGTGAAAGCAAATGAATCTGTCCACGTATCATTAAACGTTCTGTTTTCTTCAGTCACTTTTCTTTTTTTAGAATTCTCCATAGTTGGCTTACCTTGGATCGAAAAATTAAAGAAATCGCGCACTGGCGGGTGTCAGGTATTGGCAGTGGTGACGTATATTAATAGCGATAAAAACACGTTGTAGCGGTGTGCTCACGCAGTCAGTAAACTGCAGTCGAATAACTTTATTCGAACTAAACAGCCTTGCTTTTAAGCCTCCCTCAACCCAGCCCCCATGGACGCAGATGCTGCAAAAGACGCGTACTCACAAACCCCCGTAGGCTATCTCCCTTAGCCGGAATGCTGGCTAATTGTGAGGAAATGTGTCGCCACACTTAGATTGTACAAGATCACCATAATCTTCAAATTTAGAATTACATTTCAAAAGCTAACAAACTAACATAAAATACATTTTAATTAAATACTGACCAATTATTTCCCAAAGCCACAGGGAGCCGCAGCACAGAGGTGAAAGAGCCACAAATGGCTCGGGAGCCGCAGGTTGCCGACCCCCGTCCTAGACTAATCATGGAACAATTTACAATGACTAATTAGCCTACCAACTGGTATACCTTTGGACTGTGGGAGGAAACCAGAGCACCCAGAGATAACCCATGCGGTCACCATTCCGACAGCAGCAGGAAATGACATTTAACAATCTTGAATTAGATGTGGCTTGGAAAGAATGGTAGAGGTGCAAGGATCATCCAGAAAAGCAGGAAGAATGCAGTGTAACTGTGTAAAAGTAATTCTTCACAGTTCATGTATTTAAAGTTTGCCATGTTTTGTTAAAATTGGACTTAAAATGCAACCCATATTGAAGCACCAATGGAGCACCATGATTGCACTGCAAAGTTAGTCAGGATTCTTCTGAATGCCCGGTTGTGGAATTGTAGAGGTAAAAAGAGGAGCCTTTCTTCCACCGAGAAATGTTAGTATGCTTATCAGAGGCCTGAGTGCAGGAAACCTGTTGTCACATAAGTGAAGAACAATTTTCAATAATGTACAGTTAATCTATCTTTTTCTATCATTTCAAAATGTATTTAATAATATCACTTTTTCAGTGTAAGGCATCATTTTCACAAGCTTCATTTAAAACTCAGATTGCTGTTGGAACTATGCGGTGTACTTGATTACAATGGGCAATGACACGACAGACACACACAATATTGTGCCTGCAAAACAATGTACTCACTGGGCAAGGTATTAATCTCTTTTGTGTTTTCTGATCTTTACATGATGAAACTGGATTGGTGATTATTTATTGATCAGAGCCATTGCCTAACACAATACCAGCAGTTAATTGTTACGAGATTGCTTCATCCCTTTTTTTATTGCCTCTCCCCAGCTCACGAAGGTTTGATGGAACAGGAATTCAGTGTGTCTGGCTAACTAGAAAGCAATCCATTTCAGCTGTTTTGCTTTTTTCAACAGAAATATACAAATTAATAGCATACATACACACATATAATACATCTCCATTTGGAAAAAAAACTGTGGTATCAAAGCAAAAATGTCTGTTTATTTGGACACTAATAAATGTCTCTTGCGTGCCTTCTAACCTGTGAGGGAGTGGCAATATCGTTATTCCAAAATAGCTTGGACGTTGATGTGATTTATCTTGCTTGGCATTCAGGAGATTGGGGGGAAGAGAAATGAACTTGATATTGTGGAAAAGAGCACGATGATTGACAAACTAATCAAAATGAGAGTTCAGAATATAGAACAGTGGGCATGATCAAGTTTGTTAGAAGGGAAATTTAATACTAATATTGAGAAGATTTTATCATAGGTTTGAAGCATTCTGTCGGCTGGGGCAATGCAATTGAAAACATTGTTTGCCCTGACCAATGATTCAGAGGGATGTCTGAAATTTTATATCAGTGGTTGCCTCAGTGTTTACCATAGATGCTCACAAGTTATTTATCAAGTTTTAAAGTTCATCTATATGTATCTTATCAGAAGTGATCAAAATGAGTTGCCATTTTGAGCTCATCTATCATAACAGCACTTTTTGAAGACTCTGTAGCAAAAAACCCTAAGTTGTTAAATGAACGAGTCCAAGTCCAAGTTCCAAGTGGAGAAGGCAAGAAAACTATTGGATTCTTTGAGAGGGAACACCCCTGCTGTATCTTATGGCACCTGTTTGCTGTCAATGTGGTGAGCCAAATCACTCTCTGTACATGTCAACAGGACGTTATTTAATTTATAGCACAAGCACTCAAAGTAACATGGTGCCTTTAAAATCTGTTTGCAATACCAACAGTTATCAAACTGACACTGTGGTTTGAAAATATCATCAAAGGAAATTGAATGTTAATGCATACTAATTTAACTTCGTTTCGAGTTAATTTAATTTGAATCTTTGGGAAGTCTGTTTATTGACTGAATGATCTCAGTTATTTGGAGCAATAAAAGCATTTGATTGAAAATGTACAGATCGTTTTACAGAATGGCTGATGAGCTGGCTCCACCATTGGTGTTGAATTTACATATGACTTCAACTCTTGGAAAAGGTGCGTAGTGCTGAAATATCGAATCTCATTGAGTAGTCATGTTACAGTTAATTGAACAGTTTTATTAAATAAGTTGTAAATAAAGAAGGTTGTTATCTTTTGTTCTCAACTCATTTTTACGGCTGATTGAGTATCAGTTTAAGAGCTGTCTCGGTGTGGGTCAAAGTTGGCAGTGCCTTGTAATCTGAAGATGAGGGTCAACTGGGTTCCTTTGGTGAGGACTAATCACAGAAGTGCTGTTCTGTTAATTTTTCCAATGACTTCTGCTACTCCCTGGAAGAAGTTGCTCTGTGAAGTTTATTGGCAGCTGCTTCAATTAAAAGGCAGATGTTAATCTTTGGCACCTGACACTTGTTGATTGTGTAGTTGAAAGATTTGTTAGGAATCGTGGATTGTCAGGCTTCAGGGATATAAGATATGGGTGGAATGTCTTTTCAGTGAGTATTATGGTCTTTACCAGTCAAGTAAAATATTGTAGGGCAGCAGTTGAGAAAAAGTAGCGTCGATCTCTCATCCTCTCACTGGATTGCCTCTCTAGCAGACAGGAATTGCTCCATTGGGATAGCTGACAATGTGATGGCTTGAACATTGAATTTTCCAGTTTCAGGTAACTCCGATCTGCTGTATTCTTCCACCTCCACTCATGTACCCACCTTCTTTCCCCCTGCGTTTTTTACCTCTCTCATTCTCTTCCTGACCCATCTTGCACATCTTCCCCTCCCTGCCTGGTTCCATGCACCAACCAACTCCCCCACCTCTTGCAGCGTTATCCTGCTCATATTTCATCCCTCTTGGTCATGATTCAGTGTCAGGGCCAGAAATGTTTACCTTTTTCCTGCACGTGTGCTGCTTGACCCACCGAGTGCTTAGGATGTTTTTACTTGTTGGTCCCGATTGAAGCATTTGTAGTCTCTTTTGTCTCTGTGCATTTATCATAGTCAGAGATGGTTTAAAAGTTCAAAGTACATTTATTATCACAGTACGTATAAATTATGCAACCTTGCGATTTGTCTGATTACAGGCAGCCACAAAACAAGAAATCCAAAAGAACCCAATTTAAATAAAGACTAGCACCCATGTGCAGAGAGAGAGAGAGAGAGAGAGAGAAAACACACAAATCGTGCAAACGATAAAAGCTACCAACAGCATTTGGTACAGAACAAAATTGAGTCCGTGGCCCTGAACTCAGATGGCCTAAAGCCTCAGCCTCAGTTCATCACTGGCCATGGCCATGAAGTTCACAGCTATGAAGCCTGGAGCAGCTGGAGCAGTCTCATAGATACGTCAAAGTTTCCATGCAGTCCTTTCAGAAATCAAATTTGCAAAGGGACCTGGGAGTTTTTATGCAGGATTGCCTGAAGGTTACTTTGCAAGTTCAAAGTTCAAAATATCTTTATTATCAAAATGCATATATTTCACCATATACAAACTTGAGATTCATTTTCTTGCGAGAATTCACAGTAAGTACAAGGAAGCAAAAAGTAATAATAAATAAGCATTAAATATGGAGAACATGAGATGAAGAATTTTTGAAAGCGAGTCCAGAGGTGATCAGGAAGGTGGTAAGGTAACATTCATTTCAAGAGGACTAGAATATAAAAGCAATATAATGCTGGGGCATTATAAGGCATTGGCAGACAGCACTTGGAGTATTGTGAACAGTTTTGGGTCCCTTATCTAAGAAGTGATGCGCTGGCATTGGAGAGGGCTCAGAGAAGGTTCAGGAGATTGATTCCAGGAAAGAATGACTATGAAGAGTATTTGATGGCTCTGAGCCTGTACTCACTTGAGTTTAGCACAATAAGAGGAGGATCTTACTAAAACTTAATGAATATTGAAAAGCCTAGATAGAGTGGATGTGGAGAGGATGGCCCCTCATGTTAGAAAAGATGGGCTGGCATTGGAGAGGGTCCACAGGAGGTTCACAAGGATGATTCTAGGAATGAAACGGTTATCACCCGAGGAACGTTTGATGGCTCTGGGTCTGTACTCACTGGTATTCAGAAGGATGAGGGGGAATCTCATTGAAAGCTTTTGAATGTTGAAAGGCCTAGACAGAGTAGATGTGGAAAAAATGTTTTACATGGTGGGAGAGCCTAGGACAAGAGGGCACAGCCTCAGGACAGAGTGGTGCCCTTTCAAAACAGAAATGTGGAGAAATTTCTTCAGCCAAAGGGTGGTGAATTTGTGGAACTTGTTCCCACATGCAGCTGTGGAGGCCAGGTTATTGGGTGTATTTAAGGCAGAGATTGATAGGTTCTTGATTGGATATGGCATCAGAGGTTACAGGGAGAATGCTGGGAAGCAGGGTTGAGGAGGAGATTAAAAAAAAGATCAGCCATGACTGGATAGCAGAGCAGACTCGATGGGCCAAATGGCCTAATTCTGCTCCTATGTCTTATGGTCTTATGGATGTGACGTCTCTTTGGAACAGAGGGAGGAAGAATTTCTTTAACCAGAGGACAGTAAATCTCTAGAATTGCTTGCTGCAGATGACTGTTGAAGCCAAGTCTTTGGGTATATTTAAAGCAGAGGTTCAAGGGTTCTTGATTAATAATGGCATCAAAGTTTATGGGGAGATGGCAGGAGAATGGGTTTGAGAGGGAGAATAAATCAACCATGATCAATTGGCAGAGCAGACATGATGGACTGAAGGGCCTAATTCTGCTCCCATGTATTATGCTCGAATGCTTCATATTTCTGTGTTTGCTTCAGACTCTAGCGCAACACTTCTTGTCTCTGTTTTGCTCGTCTCCATTATTTATAATCTGGGCCAGCTGTTTATATTTTATTGTGGTAATACCCAAAATTTCTCACCAGTTTTGCTGTGCTCCAGTGTCTAGTCAGCAAGAGACAGTTGCAACAGGCAGTACAATTACTTTCTGAGTTTTTGAGTTTCTGTTTCTCTGTGGGGCCCTAATTACATGGAACATGTCAGATTGCAATGAGCCATCTTACTGATAAGTTTATTCAGGAGGGAAGAAAGGTGTCTTTCAACTCCTTGTAGCTTTAAAGTAAATTGTGACCAATGATGTTGCATGAGGTGTTGTCACTGTCACAGGAAATTGGGGATCGGGGGAAGTTGATACTAAACAACGATAAAAACAAACTATTGTATGTTATTGGGTTTCTGCTTCTGGAGCCTTACTGTGCAAAATTGGCTGCTTCCTAATTGCAATTTTCAAAATAATGTCAGGTAGTCCGAGAAGGCAGCTGGAGCATGTCATCAGAAGACAGCATCTCTCAAGGTGCAACCATTCATAAACATGGTCTGCATTATGTTCTCTAATTTCTGAAGCTGACCTGAACTCTCAACCTCTGATTCTGAGAAAGTGGCTATCAGAAAGAGCACTGCACTCCATACATGTGTTTGTCTTGCTGAAGATTTCACCCATGTGTGTTCTTTTTCCTGGATGACTTGATGCATTCCCAAGAACCTAGGTTTGGTCATTGCGAGTTGAGTGGCTTCATTTGCTCGTAATGTCACTGAGGTGAGATTCTCCGAGCAACCCAATTTACGCTCTCAGCAAGACGTTGATGTTTGAACTGCCTGTGAGAACAGTGAAAGCAGCAGGGCAGTGTTGGCTTCATCTGCTGCATTCAAATAGATTGCAATTTCTTGTGTGGGAACAGAAAGGGCAAAGTTTCAAGGGAATCATAATGATGCTGAATCATTAAAGCATAAGCATTGATGAACTGAACAACCTTGCATGCCCTTGATTCTCTTCCCTTATATAAAAATGGGAATCGAGTAATGCTTCGACAAAGATGTCAGTTTGGACGGACTAGCACAATGGGCTGGAATTCCTGAATCGGATCTGTTGCCTTGCGTTGATTAAAATGTTAGGAATGAATGACAATGTATCAAGTTACGTCAAAAGCTCCCTGAAACCTTGATTTGTGTTATCGTACAGAACACTGATTCGTTATCATGCTCTCAGCCCTCCTGTCCGAAGAACACTTGGCTGTATGACCCCAGTATACTTTTAAATAATAAGCCATCAGCTAGGCCTGGGTTCTGCTTCACTGGGACTCTGGCACAAATCCTTGCCCTCTGCAGTGTTCAGCCAGCAAATAATCACCACGTGGCTCAGTGGAAAGGTAGTATCTGGGGGAGGATAGTGGGTGGGCAGTGATGGTGTTGGGTAAAGCTGGCAAGCGGCACATATTGCTTTGCATAGGGATGTGAGGCTCAGGGCTGCACTTGGGCCAGCACAGTGAACTGGTTAACCTTGCTGGGGACTGATGATGCCTGCTCCAGGTACTTGTAGCTGTGTTTCTCTCGCTCAGTGCTTTGTTAATTGGTAATAAGCTAACAATTACAAAGAGAAGGCAGCATCTTACATCACAGTCAACTGGAAATACTGACAGAGAACATATGGTTCACATTCAAAATATAAGGAGGAAGCTCTGCTCATCTCCAGCAATTGCCCACATGTGTTCTGGTGGCCAGGGTGCAGTTTTGAGCCTGGAGGCGCAATGTCTGAGCGTCTGGGACCAAAAATGGGAGGCCCAAAGATGTCTTGGCCTGTCCTGGGGATGGAGGTCTGTTTCTGAGTGGGAGGAAGGGTGAGAAAGGGTTTATTGTTTGTTTTGTTCTGTTGTTGTTGCTACTTTTATTGTTCTGGACATCATGTGCATGCTATGTTGGCACCGGAATGTATGGCAACACATCCCTGACTATCCAAGTAGGCCCCAGTCTTTGCCTTTTCCCGTGTCCTCATACTAAAACTCTGTTCTATCCACCTCAGTTCAGTCCCTTTGAAGCAACATCCATGACACTTCTCATGCTCTTGATCTCTTCACCAACTTTCCATTCTTTGACCCTGACCATCTCATTTTTCTCTACAGATGTTCAATCCCTGTTCACTTCTATTACCCAGCAAGAAGTCTTTCACACTCTCTGCTTCTTTCTCCATCAAGAACCAACCAGTTCACCTCCGTCAACACCCTTGTCCATCTGGCAGAACTGGTCCTTGCCCTCAACAATTTCTCCATCAGCTCCTCCCGTTTTATCCAGACTTGCGGGGTAGCCATGGCACCCTCGTGGGCCTCAGCGATGCCTGCCTTTTTGTTAGCTATGTAGAACAGGTTATGTACCAAGCCTTCCTGGTAATGCTGCCCAACTCTTCTTTCAGGACATTGAAGACTGCATTGTTGCTACTTCATGCACCCATGCTGAACGCGTCAATTTAATCAACTTCGTCTCCAGTTTCCACCCTGCCCTTAAATTCACCTTGATCCATTTCTCATACCTCTCACTACCTTTCTCGATCTCTCTGTCTCAATCTCAGGAGACCATCTGTTGACTGACATCTTTTATAAACCTACTGATTCCCACAGCTATTTTGACTATACCTCTTCCCACCCTATCTCCTGTAAAAATGTATTCCCTTTCCCAGTTCCTTCATCTGTTCCCAGGATGAGACTTTCCTTTCCTTCCCATGACATCAGCGATGCCTTCCTTCTTTAAAGAATGGGGTTTCCTTTCCTCCATCATTGATGCTGTCCTCATCCATATCTCCATTTCATGGGCATCTACGCTCACTCCATCTTCCTGTGATAGAGTTCTCTTGTCCTTACCTACCACCCCATGAGCCTCTGCATCCTACACTTCATCCTCTGCACCTTCTGCCATCTTCAAAAGGATCTTGCAACCAAACATATCTTTATCTGTCCTTCCCCCTCCACTTTCCACAAGGATTGCTCCCTCTGTGATTCCTTTGTCCATTTGTCCTCCCAGAACTTACCCCTGCAAATGGACAAAGTGCTACACCTGTTTGACAAAGGGTCTCGGCCCGAAACATCCTTATAGATGCTGTCTGGCCTGCTGTGTTCCTCCAGCATTTTGTGTGTTTTGCTTTGGATTTCCAGCATTGGTAGAATTTTGTGTGTTCACATTTCACTGTAATGCACCGTGTACACATGATAAATAAACCTGAATCTGATCTCATCTGAGCGATGATTAAGTACAATGCTAATTCATGCCCGGTACCTACTAGCCAGTCTCTCCACACTGAGCTATGGGGCAGTTGATTGCTGGAATCATGTCAGCTTCTCTGCACACCAGTGAGCAGCAACAAGGAAGGTAGGGTTGCGTGCCAGGCTTCTGGCATACCAGCATGTAGCAGCAAGGAAGGCAAGAGTTCATGTCAGGTTAGTCGTAAAGCAGGAGTGTCAATAATGCATCTCTCTGGATGCAATGCTCTAAAATGATTCCCTTTAACACTAATACCATTAGTGTCTCATCGTCATTGCTAAGTGAGCTATCAATATCATAATTTTCCTAGAGTTAATGAGCTAGCATCAAGACATGCTGCTGATAGAATGAAAGTTTACAGAGATCTACACAGATTGGGACTGTCTGAAGAGATGCAGGTTTTCTGTCTTCAGTTTATTAAATTTTAGTGATGATGGTAAAAGCATATTGATACCGCTTCATATCTGGAAGGTCTGCAGCTTATTGTGTTGTCTTAGCTTGCTAATGATGCCTACATTATTGTTCTCCATTTTGAAAATGTTAAGCTTCTTGTGATCAAGCTAAGTTTTCCAAGTTTAATAGGTTTAATTCAGCATGGTTTTTTCTGCAATTACACAGAAAATTAATTAACATAAGTAAACATTCAATTTAGTTCTCTGAAAATTAGTGTCAGGAAACAGGAATGCTGGTAGAAAGAAAGCTGGGATCCAGACTTTGGAATGTTATCCATTGCCATAAGCTGCATTTAATACTTGATGCAGCATCCAGCTGTTATCTCTCTTACAACATGTTTTAAATTGTTCTCTTATTGATGACTGATGTGCCAGTTCCTTTTCCTAAATTGATTGACCTATGTTTTTCACGTTTGGGCTTTTCATGTTGCCTGTTAATTTCCAGCAGTGAATTAAGTTTGCAAGATGCAAGTGCAGTATTGTGAGACTGCATGGCAAAACTTGCAATTAGCAAAAAAGTATTGTAGCCTCACATACATATGAGATTTTGCTGTAAACTTACAGGGTAATGACATGGAGGAGAAAGGTGGAAAAGTTACTGATCCTATAGATGGTTGAATTAGTAAGTCTAGTTGGAGAAGTATGGGTGGAAAGCTATAGTGGAGATAGTGGAGATTCTGCTCTCTTCCAGCTTTGAATGGTGATCGGTTTAGCCAGTGAAATCAGTACGGGGTATAATTTACTGGACAGTTGAAATTGATGGAATCTGTGTAGGGTATATTGGAAGTTCCATGGGGGAAAAAAGCTTCTGGGTCAGTTACAGCAGAAAATCAAAATGTCAAGTCAAGATCCTACCTCCTGACTGGACTGTGCAAGCAGTTTGGTTCCGACATCTCTTGTGTCTTCATTCCCTGGTCACTTGATGGTTCAAAATTCACTTGCCTGGAGTATGTTATTTTTAAAGCATTGAGCTGAATCAAGTTCAGTCATGCAAAATATGAATTAGTGATCAAATAATGAGAAAATTATTTTAAGAACAGTGATTATGGCCCCAGCTCCTTTAGTTAGTACAATCCATATTGTGAAAATAAGATGTATGGCTGGAAGAAAGTGATGGCAGCTTAATTATTTAAAAGAAAGTTAAGAAAGTAAAAGAGACCACCAGAGTTGAAAATTTAGAAAAGGATGTCTGAATTGAAGAAGTGCAGTAAAGTGATCCCTTCATTAATCTCAAAACTGAACTCTTGGCAAAGTTCAGTCATTTGTCATCTTAATGTAAAATTAAAATGCTTGCTACTTTCTCTGAACTATTGCCACTGGGTCTTTGAGATGGGATGAATTGTTTACTGCTTTGTTCAGTGAAAATGGACTTTTTAGGTAGGTACTGGTGATACTGAGCTGATATGGGAAGGGTTAGTAGAAATTGTATTATGTTGATTTGCTGAAGCATGCTTGATGTGTAACATTGCATGATTTGCTGTGAACCATAAACATTAGTTTATGGTTCATGGTTAATAGTCAACCAATAGTTAATTTGATTCAGATAAAAGCTACATGGTTCTGAATTGAAAATTTTAATGGCATTTTTATCAATGTTGAAATGAATCCAAGTAATATTCTAAGAATATTATAATATTCTTATATAATATTATAAGAATATATAAGAATTGGTGTTGAGGACTGCTTAAAAATGTTTTTACAAAGGCAGAGTTAATTACAGTGCTCCTGTTGATGTGTATGTGTATTTTAATAATCAATGTCCTGTTCATTTCAGCCAGTTAGAGGTACCTATGCATACACCATATGTGCAGGAATCTGCAGGGAGCATCTGTGTCCCAAAGGTGTTGTCACTTTTACTGATTTATTGTTTGCAAAGGATGCATTGACAAAATATAGCAAGTTTAAAATGTGGACATCTGCAGAAACTTTATTTGAAAATTTAAAAATAGGATTGAATGCAGTCCATAAGAAAATAAGTGGAGCATATATTACTTAAACATATGGTACATCAGGCTGAAGTCTCAAGTTTATTGTTCAGCTATCCTCTCCTTTACAAAGGCAGAACAAATTGTCAGATTTAGCCAGCACGTTGGAAATATTTGACTAGTTAAATTAATTGTTCTCTGTTTGGATAAAATCATTGAAGTATTAAACATTATAGTTGAAGTATACTTGAAGTGACGATGGTTAAAAAGCTTTTCAAGGTAATAACATCTTAAAAGCATCATACAGAAACCATGGATTTGTATCTGATTCTTGTAAAAATGTAATGCAGATATGCAACAAATAAAGCAAAAATATCTATAATTTGGTTTCAATGACAAACAAGAGAAAATCTGCAGATGCTGGAAATCCAGGCAACACACACAAAATGCTGAAGGAACTCAGCAGGCCTGGCAGCATCTATGGAAAAAAGTACAGTCGATGTTTCGGGCTGAGACCCTTCATCGTGACTGGAGAAAAAAAAGATGAGGTCATATTTTGTTACTTGTTATAGTATTATAATAATAAGTATGTAACAACTTATAATATAACAATATAACTTAGTTATATTATAAATTTAGAAGATGAGGAACAGATTATTTTGACCAGATGGTATCCAACTTTCTACATACTTGGATTTAATAGGGAATCAATGCATGAAGTGTGGGTTGTTCATTTGGTTCATTCTTCACTTTATAATAATTATGGTTAGTTTGGGAAGACAATGACCAGTGACCAATGACATACTGTTGATGAATTATTACTGTAAAATATACAGTGCTTCATTTCCACGCAGTCAATGTGCTTGTTTCTGTCACTCCTATTTTTAGTTTCCATTTACCTTAACTGTTTTGCATAGAGATTTGGACTAGCTGGCTGATTTTTTGGTAATTCTTAAATAAAATGGAAACAAGTTTCTGTAACCCAAAAAGAAAATAATATATGTCATCTAAAGGCTTTTGTGCTGTGACTTATTAATATGTAAACAGAGTTTTAGCCCATCTTGAATACGTTGACACTGTCTCCCCTTGGACATTTGCTTTGAGAATGGGATAGAGTAAGACAATGTTAAATTAAGACAGGATTCCACATTGTTTTGAGGGCAAACAAGTACAGACGGTTCATGTCTGTAGAAACTTAGTGGAGTTCCAAGCTTATTGACGACTATTGTGCACAATTCTAGTTGCCCAATTGCAGGAAGTATGTGGAGGATTTGGAAAAGGTGCAGAAAAAATTTACAAGGAAGCTGCCTGAATGAGCAGACATTAGAGATAAGTAGAAGTTGGACAAACTTGGATTGTTTTCCCTGGAGCATCAGAGGACGAAGGGAGGCCTGACAGAGGTTAATGCATTTACTGGAGGCATAAATAGAGTCAAGTCAGAATCCTTTTCCCGGGTAAGAAATGCTTTCTATAAGACATGCACTTAAGGAGGAAGAGGCAAAGTTTAAAGAAGACATATAGAGCAAGTTTTTTTTTACACACTGAATGGTGGATGCCCGGAATAGACTGCCAGAAGTAGTGGTTGAAGCAGGTTGAAAAGTGGTATTTAAGGGGTTGTTAGCCAGCCACATGAATGTGTAGTGTGTGGTATGAATCATGTACCAACTGAATAGATTTTGCATAATTCACCCTCACATTTATTGTAGATGTTGTGGGCCAAAGGCCTTTTTCCTGTGCTCTGCCATTTTGTGTTGTAAATCTTGGTATGCGACCAACAGGACAATTGGCTCTTTGCCATTATTAAAACAAAATTTAAAATGAAATTCAAAAACTGATTCTGCAACCTTCTGCTGAAACTGGAGTGAGCTGATTTTTTTCTCCATATGCCTTTCATTGTTGGTTTTCTCTCTTCTTTCCTGATGGATGATAACTTGTTTTCTTTTACTGAGATATGATTCCATAGCTGAGGCTGTCTTTTGTCCATTCCCCTGTCTGGTCACAGATGTTTTTGTGTAAGCCATCATGTGTATGTTGGCAATGCCATACTTTTGATGAGGAGGGGATGATAATCAAGGGATCTGTGTGGTTATTGCTTTATCAGCCTCTTCTGATTGAGGCCATCTGCTATGTTTCCATTCAAGCTCATTGTGAGATTGCTGAGGAGGCTGGTGTGGGGACCAGAAAATTTTCTGTAGTTGGGGCAGGAGGGTGGTAATTCATAAGGTGTGTACTCCCAGTGCACAGACCTGGACTTCTCAATACCTTCTTGAATATTTCTTTGCAGTTTTGCGCAGTTGTATGCTGAGATTTGCAGGAGATGGGGATGTTCCATCTCTCCAAGGACGCTTTGGCACATCCTGAAGCTGTTTCTTCAGTTCATCTGGTAATTTTTTTCCTGTTGCAAAATTGGGAGGATCATAAGGTGTAGGAGCAGAATTAGGCCATTCAGCCCATTGAGTCTGCTCCCCCATTTGATCACGGCTGATTTATTTTTCCTCTTGGCCGTATACTCCTTACTTTTCCCCAGAACTATTAATTACCTTACTAATGAAGAACGCATCAGCCTCTGCTTAAATATACTGATTGACTTGCCCTCCTCAGCTGTCAGTGGCAAGGATTCACCACCCTCTTGCAAAAGAAATTCCTCCTCATCTCTTTTCAAAATGGACGTCTTTCTATTCTGAGGCTATGCCTTCTGGCCATTGATTCTCCCATTATATGAGACATCCTCTCCACATCCACTCCATGTAGGTCTTTTAATTTGCAGTATGTTTCAATGAGAGCCCCTCTTATTCTTCTGAAAATCCAGTGACTATAGGCCTAGAGTCATAAAATGCTCTCCATAGGTTAACCCCATTCATTCCTGCTATCATTCTTGTAAACCTCCTCTGAACCCTCTCCAATGGCAGAACATCCTTATTTGGATATTAGGCCCAAAACTACTCACAATATGCCAAAGGTGGTCTGACCAATGTCATATAAAGTCTCATCATTACATGTGAAGGCAAAAGCGGCAATAAATGCTGGAATCCGTAGCAATGCAAAATAGACTACTGCAAGTATTCAGAGGGTCAGTCAGGATCCATGGAGGTGAAAGGTCAAAACCCTGAATCAGGACAGAGAGGAAGAGGCAGAGTTCTACCACCTTTAAACAGGTCACAATTTATCAATTGTGAGCAAGTCCCATTTTCCCTGCTTTTGACCTAAATCCCTGCAAAACTTTTCTATCCATGAAAACTTTTCATTCCTATTACAGGGTCTAAAATGTCTGACCCATATTCTTAGTACAAAAAAAGTATCCCCTCAGAACCCTTTTAAAACTTCCTCCCCTCTCCTTAATTCGATGTTGTCCAGTTAGACTCCCCTACCTAGGAGAAAAAGACCATCCCCCTTATCTACAGGATGTCCATCATTAATTTTTCTCTCTCTCTCTGTCACCTTTCAGTCTGCTATATTTAAGGAACAAAACAATTGCCTAAGCAGCCTTTGCTGATGACTTAAGCTCTGCAGTCGCAGTAAAATGCTCATAAATAATTGGAGATGGAAACTGGGTGTGAGGGGAAAAAACTAGGTGTACAGGTTATCTGAAATCGGAAAATTCAATGTTCTTGCCATTTGGTTGTAAATTAGTCAAGTGAAATATGAGGTGTTCTTTGAATTTGCACTTCTTTGCAGCAATGGAAAAAGCTAAGAAGCGGTAGGTAGGTGTTTATCGGTGGGAAAGATAGTTAAAATGATATGCAACTGGAAGCTATCTACATCCATCCTGTGCTTTCTCCATTGCCTCAGAGAGATGACACACAGATAGAAGAACAACATCTCCTATTCTGCATGGGTATCTTACAACCAACTGGGTTCTTTTCAGCATATTTTTATTCCACTGAAATATGTCTTTTGTGCCAGGTATGAAGTCTGTATAACAAAGCTGAACAGGAGCATTGAAGATGATGGTGAATTTCATCAATGATGTCTGTCACAGTGATGGGCATCCATTTCCTTCATTGCTGTTTGAAGCAATTTTCTGTTCTTTTTAAGCTTCTGTATCAGTTAACATTTTGTTTTTAAAAAAAGGGAACACATACTAAATATTATGGTTAAATTCACTGAGGTTTTGATCGACATTTTTACAGAATTACATTCAATTCAGTCTTGGACTTCATTCTCATGCATTTCTCATTTGGGTTGGTGCCATGCCAGATTGGCTTGACACAAACACAATGAAAAACGTAATTGGGTTGGAGATACGTCCTTTAATGGTGAATATGGAAAGTTGTGTGATTTAGACTTGGGCAATGACAGAATTAGTTGAAATGGCTAAAGTGAGGTTTACTGCTGTGTACCTATTTTGCATGTATGCTTAATTACTCATGTCCAACTCAGTTTCTGATGCTAGCTTGGTCTGTAATTTTCACATTTTTGAATCTGCAGTGCTTAAACCTTATGTGATGAATTCCTATTGCCTTTTGTTCTAGTACTGTGTCATTATTCTTGTCCTCACTTGTTCCTTTTGCTGTGTTCTCCTCTGTCTCTTCAACTGGCGTAAATGTCAAAATGTCAAACTTTGAAGATGCATTTTTGGTAGATTACCTGCATACTGAATATTTAGAATTCACTGCATGAACTTTGCCACAATGACCTCTTCTGTCCATCTTGAAGTTGCTTTTAAGTCTACTGACTTGACTGAGTTTTGCCACAGTTTTTAATAATGGTCTTTGCAAGATTAGCATGTAAGGAGACATAGGACAGAGCAGAACTTAGCCCATTGAGCCTGTTCTCTACATCTTAATGTGGCTAATTTTTTTTTCAATGTAATGGTTGTTTCATAAAAACCTGATTTTGTTTTTTATGCAGTACCCATTGGAAAATCATCAGAATTGTGATTAATAATTTTGCTTCCAGAGGAAGAATGCTTCTGAGACACATTTGTGAACTGCTTTACCGAATTGTTCTTCCTGCTATTGGAGTCGTTCGGCCCAACTTCCCGTGTGACTTCACCACAGAATGTTTGCTTAACAGACTGTGGCTGAGAATAATAAAGCAAATACTATTGTTAATTGCAACTCCATGACTTTCCCAAGATCAGGAAGTTAGTGTGTAGCCAAGAAATTAAAGCTCCAATTGTTGTATTTGACAATTTCTTTCCTACTGAGTCCTAAATTTATCATATAATTGACAACTTTATTTGCAGAGCCCATAATTAGGGACTTGGTCAGGTCACCTCTTAAAGCTTTCATTAATTTGCACCCTGAAGTGTTTGAATCATATTTTGTTGCACAAACCTTTATCTTCAATATGAAGATAGGCTTGCATTTAAGGCTGAAGGAAAGGCTTGCATTTAGTTTGCATTTTATTGCAACAACAAAAAATGTGTAATGCTTCATAACAGTTACACTTTTTTAAAGTGCTTTTGATCCAAATAGTATGTATCCATTTAGCTATGTTGGTAGACTTTTGATTTTGTTACTACTCCTTGAATAGGACCAGATCTTTTAATATACAAAATCAAAACAGGTTTAGCTTGTGTTTTGTTTTTGATCCAGTGAAATGCGCTTTTGCCAATATGGTATTTTATCTGATGAGCTTCACTGACGTGTCTGTTTGTTAGTTAATGTGCTGATGCTCAGAGGTAGAACTTCAAATATTTAACTTTTAAGCTATGCTGGCATTTCTGTACATAAAGATCTGAAGAATAGTGAACCACTACATGACCAGATTATGGGCAATACATTTTGTGAAGGGAATTTTTCTCTGGTTAGGAGACTTCTCTGCTGAACTTGGAATGAAGTTCCTCACCATTTTAGCATTAATTCTTTCAACCTGTAAAATAATGTTTTGGCCAGTTAGTTTATCATTCTGTTTTGGTAGATAACCATTGCACCATGATTAAAACATAGTTGGCGGCATGGTAGTGTGGTGATTTGCACTAACACTTTACAGTTTTTGTGATCACTGACATGGCTTGGATTCCCAATGCTGTCTGTCAGTAGTTTGTTCCCACCATGACTGCGTGGGTTTCCTTTGGGTGCTCGGGTTTCCTCCCACATTCCAAAGATGTACGATGAGGTGTGTTTTGGGCATGCTGTGTTGGTGCTGGAAGCATGGCAACACTTGCGGGCTGCTCCCAGTACAATCCGTAGATCAGTTGGTCATTGGCACAGAATGACACATTTAACTGTATGTTTCAAAATACACTTGACAAATCAAGTAATGTCTGCACTGTTTTGTGCACTTTATGCAGTCCTGGGTAGGTCTGTAGTCTAGTGTAGTTTTTTTCTGTGGTTTTTAAGTAGTTCAGTCTAGTTTCTGTACTGTCCTGTAACAGCATGGTCCTGAAAAAACAATGTCTCATTTTTACTATGTACTGTACTAGCAGTTATGGTTGAAATGACAATAAAAATGATGACTTGACTTGACTTGATTTTAAGTCTTAAAATTTATCCACATTATTTCTACAGCCTGTAGCTTTATCTTGGCATTACCACTCTCACCCACAAAAAAGACCATCCAGTGGTCTTGAATATGTAGTCTAAGCATATGACTAATTCCTACACTCAGTGGAGTACTATTTTAGTTGTGTCATTTTGCAGTTAGGATGCAAAACTGTGGCTCCATTCACATAGAACTGAGGATGGGAATCTGCATGTGTCTGGGGCAATATAATTTTCACAATCATCAAAAAGTCTAGTCACTCATTTCGTTTGTATGAGGATGTCTACTATGTATTATGTTTTTTGTTCTTGGGCTCTCTTTCAATTTTAATCCTTGACTATGGTATTCCAATCCATGAACCCCTCTGTTACCTTATTTTTCACTTGTGCAGTATAATAAAGTAATGTTAAAATGTGCTGCAAGTGCATTACTGCACTGAAGGAGATCACACATTTTATAGATATTTCGTTTAGGAATGCTGCTGACATGGGGACATCATGCCCAAGCTCACAGCTGACCTTATTTTGGGATGTGGGGACTTTGAGGTGGTATCTCCAGTAACTTTGGCACTACTGTTGTTAATGAGCAGTATTTTGATCTTGCTGATTCTTTAGGGGGTTAAGTGCTAATACTTAGATGTTGAAGTTCCCGAGTTTGTGACCTTTTATGTGACTGCTCACAATGCACACAAAATGCTGGAAGAACTCAGTAGGCCAGGCTGCATCTTTGGGGGGAAAAGCACAGTTGACATTTCGAGTCAGAACCCTTTGACAGGACTGGAGAAAAAAAGCTGAGTAGATTTGAAAGGTGGGGGAAGGGGAGAGAGAAACACTAGCTTGATAGGTGGAACTTGGAGGGGAAATTGATGGGTGAAAGAGACAAGCCAGGGAAGAAAGAAAAAAGGGGGTGGAGGAGCACCAGAGGGGGTGGGCAAGGAGATAACATGAAAGGGAAAAGGGGATGGGAAATGGTGGGGGGGGGGGAAGGCATTACTGTAAGTCTGAGAAATCGATGTTAATGCCATCATTTTGGAGGCTACACAAATATGGTGTTGTTTCTCCAATCTTTATTGTGTGGCTTTATCATGGCAGTGGAGGAAGCCATGGATGGATATATTGGAATGGAAATGGTACGTGGAATTAAAATGGGTGGTCACTGGCAGATGGAGCATAGGTGCTCGGCAAGGTGGTCTCCCAATCTACGTCGAGTCTCACCAATATACAAGAGGCCACACCAGGTGCAGTGAACACAGTATTTGACCCAATAGACTGACAAGTGAAGTGTCACCTCACCTGTAAGGACTGGGGCCCTGAATGCTAGTGAGGGAGGAGGTGTAGGGGCAGGTGTAGCACTTGTTCTGCTTGCAAGGATAAGTGTCAGGAGAAGGATCAGTGGGGAGGGACAAATGGACAAGCGAGTCGTGTAGGGAGCGATCCCTGTGGAAAGCAGAAAGTGGGTGGGAGGGAAAGATGTGTTTGGCGGTGGGGTCCAGTTGGAGATGGCGCAAATTTTGGAGAATTCTGTGCTGGAGGCTGGTGGGGTGGTAGGTGAGGACAAGAGGAAGGGGTGGTAGGGTGACGGGAGGATGGGGTAAAAGCAGACATGCATAAAATGGAAAGGATGTAGTTGAAGGCAGCATTGATGGTGGAGGAAGGGAAGCCCCTTTCTTTGAAAGTGAAGTTTCTGTGCCTATAGCCATGAAAAATGGAATTGTCATCAATACAAAATCCACAAAGGGAGGAAATCAGCTTTTGTTACATAGTGACCCTGAACTCATCAGAGTCATCGACTCTCCGTTGCCAACTTAATTAAAGGGAAATTAGAGACGGAAAATAAATATCAACATTGTTGGCAGTGATATTCTCAATTAGTGCATCAGTTCCTGCACATTTGATTTCTCTTCCAAGATCTACAAGTTGAAAAGGAGTCCATTTTCCTTAAGATATATTTCCATGATTAAAGCTGAACTTGCATAAATCTAAATATCAGGACATGATATATTTTGATTTTTGAAGTGAATGAAGCACTGTGTAAGTCAAGTGGTTGTTCGAAAGTTGGAAGTGTGGTTGACTTATAACTATATAACCATATACAACCATTTACAATCAGCAGGATCCCAAAATACCACGTGCTTCTGACCATGATGTATTTTCATGATGTTCATTGAAGGATAATTGCTGAAGATCTCTTTGAAATGATGCGCTGACGTTTTTATGTAATCATCTGAGAGAGAAGAGGGGTCTTGGTTTCCCATTGCACCTGCATGACTGTGTTTCCAGCAATGCAGCAAATCCTCACCAATGGTTTCTCTCCTCGACTCTTTTTGTTTAATATAATTAAATATCCACTGTTACAGTAGATAATACTTTTAGGCTTCAGAGTCATTGCTGCTTTTGCTGTTTTGTGAATTCCTTAATTTGTTTTTTTTTAACAACAGCAAATCCTACTTTATCCTCCGTTTGTGATACAACATTATCTCAGGCAGAAATAACCCTGTGTGGACGTCTTGATCTGAGAAAGAACTGTCAGCATCTGATCCGCATTCCAATCGCCTTGAGTGCTCCGAATGTGCCTCCATTGTGCATCATGGTCTTCCCAAATCCACCGAGCACTCAAGGCTCCTCAGCCCCAGCCTGAGGCAGGAGGATATGCCAAACAGTGCTCCAGCTGCCTTGCTAACTGAACAGCCATCTTGAATCCCACCTTAACCCTGTTGAAACAGCCTCAGTTTGAAAACTGACAAAATAGAACCATGGTTGTGGTTTTAGTTATTTAGGGTCAAAGGTTGTTGAATGAAGAGGTATTTGAAGATTAATATCTCAAAAGTCACACAAAAACCCTGATCTGATAGGCAGCAGTATTTCTTGCCTTTCTATGTGCAACAGATATCTGGACTCTTCACAGCAGGCCCTCAAGGTGCTGTAAAAGTGGTCCTAGCATTGTCTCAGCAAAGTCCTCTAATTTCATTGGAAGGAAATATGAGCCATAATTACCATCTGCAGCATTGAGGCCTGAATTTACATCAAGTCCTCTGTGCTAGGTAGACCATCTCCTTCACATGCTTGATGCCAAACTCCCAAAAGTGACACTCAGTTCTGAACCCTGTCAAGCACACAAATTCAAAGCTGATATATATAAAAAAAAGATGTCAAGATTTGCTCCAAGCTCGCTTGAGGAAATGCAATGTACCCATCAACTCCTGTCAAGCTCTGGGAATTTACTGCTCTAAGTGGAGAAGGAGCATTGAGGATGATAAAAACCTGGAGGTCAAACATCAGAAGCCCCTTGTAGGTAGTGCAAGGAGCAGGCTGTTCTACAAACTCCCCAGTTTCCAGATTAATCTCCTGGGCACCTCACTACCCAGAGTGAAAAGATATCACCTTGAATTCAAGAAATGTCTTGGCAAGAGAAGATTTAATACTGAACCAAAGTGGAAAAAGCAGTAACAGTGAACACCATTAGGATCTGAATAAGATCCATTTTTGGCCCACATCCCACGGAATCTTTTGTATCCATGTACCTGTCTAAATGTGATTTAGACATTGAAGGCTTGTTCCTTATACTCAGCACTGTCTGTGTGGAAATATGTGCTCCTCAAGTGCCCTTTAAGTCTTTCTCTGCTCATCTTAAATTTACACCTTGTGGTTTTAGACTGGCCTTTCTCAGCCTTTTTGCCCTGGAGGAGCCCTTGAAATAATTCTCATGTCTCAGGGAACCCCTGCATAAAAATTATATCTACAGCTCAGGGTATGTAAACTATGATCAGTAAGTTGTAATAATTATATCAGTAAAATATATCCAAAAATAATTGTCAGTGCTCTTTGGAGTAGTGAATGAATTTTTGGCCAACCTTTTTTGAAAAAAAAAACAGGTAGTTAAGGTTAGTTTACCTTTCTTGAAATTAATCTCCTCCTTTCCCGTTCATAAATTTTTAAAACTCATAAGCCAAACATAATAAATTTCTGTTAAATAACTGGTTTAAACCAAAATGGGATTTAATTTTTCTAATGATAGGCTTGGTAGAGTTAATTTAAATACAGGTTGTAAATTGGTTTTAGTTAATGCTATTTACAACATGAAAATTTATTGACAATGTTGAAAAATAAAGTTACAAAAAAAAACATAAACCAAAGGCATAATAAATAAATAAGTGAAAAGATGCATAAAATACAAAAACTTTGCAATACAATTCACTCATAACTTTCACAATTTTCTCTTTGCAATGTTTACAACAGGAAAGTGACAGGCCAGAAGCTGAGTCATGGTGCATAAAAATTCCTCCTTTAGAATGAAAATTTTCCTCCAATTTTCTTCTACACCAATAGTTTGCTCTCTCCCGTAAGTCAGTGGGCAGCATGTAAGGAGAAGTTGGGGGAAGTTATTCAGGAGGGAGAGGCAGAACCTCAGCCTCCTATGTTCCAAGGAAAAATGCTGGCAAATGAGACTAGCTTGGATGGGGCACTTAGGTCAGGTCAAAGGAAACTATGAAAACAGTGCCCCAGTCCATTTAGTCTCTCTTTTCACTTCAAGTCCTCCAATTCCAATAATACCCTTGTGAATACTTTCTGCACCCTTTCCAGCTCAATAATATCCTTCCTGTATCTGTTTGACCAGGATGAATGGATTTCATTAAACAGCGACAGCCTGTTTTACTTTGGGGCAAGAGTGACATAATTTATCCTTACGTATGCAAGTTCAAATCTCACTCTGAAGTTGTGACCATGAAATCCAGGCTAGTGCTTTTTTTTGTAGCATTGCTGCAAAATTA
The DNA here is from genome assembly GCF_030144855.1 of Hypanus sabinus. NCBI lineage: Eukaryota > Metazoa > Chordata > Chondrichthyes > Myliobatiformes > Dasyatidae > Hypanus > Hypanus sabinus. The sequence continues at coordinate 38,539,652 of NC_082711.1, forward strand.
AAATGTAATTCCAAGAATGAATTGTTGAATAAATGTTTCATCTTACCTCAGGATTTATTGGCACCATTTGATGAGCAGATGTATTCTCCTGGTATCCCAGCCAATAGTTAAACAACAGCTAAAGCAAATCATCTGGTTATTTATCTCATTTCTGTTTGTGAGACCTTGCTGTGTGTATATTGGTTGCTATGTTTCCTTCATTGTGGTCCATTAAGTGCAGGCATGTTGTAAATTGCTTGGGGACATCATGAGTTTGAGGCTCCATACGAACGAGTAGTTTCATTTTCTTCCCACAAGAGTCAATTGAACTTGGAGAAAAAGTTGCTTCTCACTTTGCTCGTCTGGGGACAGCTAAAATAGTTATGGCATCTTAAAGCAGACTGAAAACATCTTTTGATGAAGATCTACATCACATGAAGCCTATATTCTGCATGTCTGACATTTGAGTATGCTAAGCTTTGCATGAATGTTGAGATTGTTATGCTGATTATTTTTCAGTTAACATCTGTCCGATCTGGGCACTCCCCTCTCCCATTCCTGGTTTTGGTTTGTAAAACAGAATATGAACACCATCCCTTACAGATAATGAATCTATACAAGAAATGCAGATGAATGCGGAACATTTTGGTTTACACTGAATCAATTGGCAGGTGTTATTGAAGAGCTCTGATAGATGCATAGTGAACATTAATTTACTCTGGAACCTCCCCCCCATCTCTTTTTTTAATTAAAGTAGCCAAAAGGCAAATTTTTCTCTTGTTGTGGGTCTATTGTAAATTCTTCCTGGAATGATCATTAAAGCACAAGCAATGCATTGTGAAAGGAAGTGCCTGAATCATCATTCATGAACCCTCATAGTCTGCTGCATTTTCCTTTAAATTGAATGTAAATGCACTGTCATAACAGATATCCATAGTAACTAACAGTTCTCTAATGCTTATAATTGCTTGGAAGTACATTCCCCTTTGTTTTGAAGAGCTTAGTAATGCAAAAGAAGATCAGTTTTTCTCTCTGAAGAAACAAATTCGAGCAATTTTTGTGGTTCCATGGAACACATTGTATTGCCTTCATTGTATCCTTGTTTTAAAGATAGAAAGTAGTCACCATTAAATAGATGACTCTTGATCTTGGATTACCATGTCTAGTGAACTCTTAAGTAATGTTCTTTTTATAAGCTATTTTACTGCTATCTCTATGCATTTGATTTTTCTAAAATCACATATGATTGTCAAAGAAGCAGTTGTAAGGTCACCAGAATGGCTCATTGTGGCTACTTGTGTGATTCTGCTGAATTGATGAACTTCTAAAAGCTAAGCTATTGACAGTTTAGGATGAGAGAAAGCATATATCTAACGACTTTTGCTGTAAATCTTTCAATGGGCGTGTTTGCTTTTGAATAAGAGTTATTATTGTCTGCACCCACTTCAAAGATGCATTACCAGAGACAGTACCATATTGTATTTGAACTCTGCCACTCAGAGGAGGAGTGCTACGTTTAAAAAAAAGCAAAAGCGGTTTTTGTGCTGTGCATTTCTAAATGGGCCCAAACCCATGTTTTGTTTAATCTAAGTGCATTAACAGATTTTTATTTTTATTTTCAAAGTATTTATGAAATATTTAGTTGGAAAACTGAAATTGCCAGCCATTATTTAAATTATTACATTTCTGCAAACAATTATATAGTCCCCTCAGCATCACTTGAGCTTCAGATTGAGATAGTGACAGTTGTACAATAGATGGGTAAATAGCCATCCCATTAATTGCTATGGAAGAGACAAATTTGCAATTAACCTGAAGCCAGGAACAGGGTCTCGGTTCATGGAACATTCCTCATTTTTGCCCAAAGATAAGCTGAAAGCAATTGTGATTCATTTGTTTGCACTGGGTTCTAGTCAAATCTGTCTTTATAATTTATAACAGTCTGCCAAAGCTTGTGATAGTTACAGCTGGTTTGAAGCTCATGGTCTGGGGTAAAGTGCAATTTTAAGCATACAAGAGAATACTTTATTCCTCCAAGGAAAGTCGTTCAAGGCTACACATGGTCCATTTCTGTATTTTCTGGCGGGATTCTGCCATACAGCCTGAGGTAGTTAGTGTAAGTAGTATGTTGTTTGGTGGTGTATTTGGCGCTGAAACAGGGGCTGAACGTCCTTTGTTGAAATCTGATCTCCTTCAGTTTTGGAAACCTGTTAACTAAATTGTAATGTTTTTATTTAAAATACATTCATTTATGTCAACAAGCCAGTTGAGTTAGATTTTTAAGCAAAAGACCTTGGATATAACTATGTATTACAACTGCAATTCTGCCAATTTCTCCCCCCTCTTTTGGTGACTGTACAGATTGGCTGAACTAAACAGTATGCCTGTTGAATTAGATACCTTGAAAATGTTTGTGTATAATTCAGTTGGCCAAGCTGCACAACAGCAGCAAAAGAAATGAAGAAATATTGGATTTGCATGCCATTCCATTGGTACACTGGGCAGATGTTTACGATAAGAGGCATTGTCTGAATGCCCCACATTTTGATCATCATGGTATCACTGTCAGATCTGGTTGGCTGATTTCCAGCTGACACCTGTTTTAAGACGACGTATTCACTTTGATGGCAAGTCAGAATACGGTTGATGTTTTATAGGGCTGTCAGTGAGAGGTGCATCTATTTGGCCTGGCTCTCACCATGTTATCATTCAAGATGTCTGGTGAGTGCAAAGAGATATTCGAAGGTTTGTTGGAGATTAACAACCGCCCAAATGCAGTGGCACGCTGGGTTAGAGTCATGGAGCTGTAGAGCACAGCAACAGGCCTGAGGCCCAAACTTGTCCATGCTGACCAAGATGTGCATTGGAGCTGACCACATTTGCCTGTTTTGCCCATATCCTTCAACTTTCTATCCATGCACCTGTATGAATGCCATTTTAAACGTTCCAATGGTACCTGTTCTACAGCTTCTCCGACAGCTTGTTCCGTCTACCCACCATATTCCATGTGGAAAAAGTTGCCTGTTCAATATTCTTTGATTACCTTATATCTGTTGTGTTTGATTCCAAAAGACAGGGGAACAGAAATGAGGTCATTTGGCCCATCAGGTCTGCTCCCCCATTTTATCATGGCTGATACATTTCCCTCTCAATCCCATTCTCCTGCCTTTTCCCATTACCTTTCACGCCCTGACTAATCAAGAACCTATCAACCACCGCCTTAAATACACTCAATACTTTGGTTTCTACAACTGCTGTGGCAATGAATTCCACAGATTCATGAACTCTGGTTAAAGAAATTCCTCCTCATCTCCGTTCTAATTGGACATTCCTCTATACTGGGGCAGTGCCTTCTGGTCCAAGACTGCCCACTATAGTAAATATCCTCTTATATCCACTCCATTTAGGCTTTTCAAAATTTGATAGGTTTCAACACCCCCCCACCCCCCATTTTTGTAAATTCCTGTGAATAAAGGCCCAGAGCCATCAATTGCTTCTCATATGTTAAGCCTGCATTCCTGGAATCATTCTTGTTAATCTCCTCTGAACCCTCTGTAATTTCAGCATCTCCTTTCTTTAAATAAAGGCCAAAACTGCTCACTATATTCCAAGGTAGGCCTCCCCAATGCCTGAAAAAGCCTCCGCATTGCCACCTCAATTTATATTCTAGTCCTCTCGAAATGAATGCTAACATTGTATTTGTCTTCCTCACTGACTCAACCTGCAAATCAATCTTTAGGGAATCCTGCATGAGGACTTACAAGTCTTTGCACCTCAGATTTTTGAATTGTTTTGCCCATTTAGAAAAATGTCTTTGCTTTTATTCCCTCTACCAAAGTGCATGACACTGTGTTCCATTTGCCACTTCTTTGCTCATTTTCCTAATCTATCTAAGTCTTTGTGCAGCTCCCCAGATCCTGGACACTACTCGCCCTTCCACCAACCTTTGTATTGTCTGCAGACCTGGTCACAAAGCCATCAATTCCATCATCCAAATCATTCCACAACTTTGGGGGAAAAGACTGTGACTGTCTAGCTAATCTAAACCCCTCATGATTTTATACATCCCCATCAAGTCACCACTCAGTCTCCTAGACTAAAGAGTTAAAAATTCCTCGCATCTGCAGCCTCTAGATATACCAGAATCTTTCCAGTCCCAGTAACATCCATATAATTTTTTTCTACAGCCTTTCAAGCTTTATGAAGTCCTTTCCAAAGCTGGGCAACCAGAATTGAACTATGTGGTTTCACCAATGAGTTGCAAAGTTGCAGTGTGTCATTGCAGCTCCTGTACTCAATGCACTGATTGATGGAGGCAAGTATGTCAAATACCACCTTCACAACCTGGTTTACCCATGTCACCCCTTCTAATGAGCCATCTACCTGCAGTCCAAGGTCTCTCCCTTCTGCAAAACCCTGAAGGCACAACCATTTACTGAGTTTGTTGCCCTCTCTTCGCCAGAATGGATGTTGTAACCTCATCTGATTTAGTCCGTACGATGTGACAGAGCATTATTGCCATGGAAGAGAAAATGGGTTGTGTGATTCTGAAATGAACCATGTAGTTTCATTAAGCTAAATATCGGTCAGCCCAGAGCCCTGTCTTGGGTTTGGAGGACTATCTGTGAGTGTGATTGGGTGAGTGGTAGAGAGAAAAGGAGCTTGTTTTTGCAGTTGTTTTGTTGCTGCTTGTGTTCTGCGGAACAATGTGGATATGCTACATTGTTATGGGAATGTCTGAGACACTTTGGGCTGCCCCCAATATATCCTCAGATTGTGCTGGTTGTGAACAAAAAAATGATGTATTTCATTGAATGTTTCAATGTACGTGTGGTAAATAAATATATCTGAATCTTCCTGAGGTCCCTTGGCTAATACTGGGTGTAGTATTCCACTGTGGAAGCAGAGATCATGAATGGCTGTCAGTAAAACGTGGGCATTTTCTCCTCCTGTTACTCCAGCCTGCATGCTGACAACTAGTTCCCGGTTTGTTTTCTTGTAAAATGTTCTCTGAATGCAAAGTAACTATCAGAATAGTTATCAAGCCACACAGGGTCTCGGTTACAAACCAATCTCAATTCACTAATTAATATAAAGCAATGAGTGTAATATTCAGTTCAGTAGTTTGATGCCATTGTTCTTTTTAAAAAAATATTTATTTATTAAATTTTAGAAAATTACAAGAATAAATGTGATGATAAAATAGTAAGAAAAATTATATTAACCCTCCCCCCTCCCCTTAACCCTCCCCCCCCCTTAACCCTTGTCTAAAGAAAGAAAAAAAGAAAGAAGAGAAAGATTGCCTGGATGTTGGAGGATCCCCACATGCTCTATGGAGTTCAAAGTAATTTTAATATTTATTTTTTCTTTCCCCAATTACTTTATAATTTTATCTTCAAAGGACCTATGTATTTAATCCTATCTTTTGTAAGTACGGGAACCAAATTTTCAAAAATATATCATATTCATTTCTTAGATTGTATGTAATTTTTTCAAGTGGAATACAACTATGTATTTCATTATTCCAACAATCCATAGTTAAATATAAATCAGATTTCCAAGTAACTGCGATAACAGAATAATATTCAGTTCAGTAGTTTGATGCCATTGTTGAGCAGCTAAAAAACACTGGATGCTATTTTTGTGACTGGGTGTGAGATTCTGACGATGAGAGTTGGCAGTCATGATAGACGTGTTCTCTTTTGGGCTATCTTTCTTACCTTAAAATATCAAACATTAACCTTAGCCAGTTGTTGACGTTATAAAGTTTCAGAAGTATTTTCAGTAATGGGCAGCAATCAGAAGCCGAAAGAATTGGAAGGTCCCTGAGCAACATTTTCACACAGGCAGTGGCTGATATGTGAAAGAAACTGAGTAGCTTCTTTGCAGTGTTTAAAAGAGGTGTTGATGCTTACATGGATAGAAAAAGGTTAAGAGGGATTTGGGCAAAATGAAGATGAATGGGACAACCTGAGGTGGACATCTTGGTTGGCATAGGTGAGTTGGGTTGAAGGGCCTATTTTCCTGTGGTGTAAGTCTGATGCTATGGAAAATAAACAATGAAAGTGTTGAAAGTAATCCTCATGTTTCTTTTTGTATTTGCACTTAGGTTGTTTGTCTGTCTTGCTGGGTGGGTCGCACTGATTGTATTGTGTTTCCCGTATTTACTGTGAATGCCCACAATAAATGAATCTCAGGATCACATGTGGTGTATTTTAATAATAAATTTACTTTGAACTTTGAGTTGAAAGTGATTCAGTGACATCAAGGTTGCAGATGGAGTCTGTCAATCGCCTGTTACCTGCTGTTCACATGCCTGTGTAAAAGCATCTTAAATATCTCAGATATGTGCTTCCACCATCCTTCACTGCAGATTACTCCAGGCAGCTACTATTATTTAATGTGGCATGCGATATTGGCACCGGAATCACGGCAACAGTTGCAGGCTGCCCCCAGCACATCCTTGGGTTGTGTTGGTTGTCGACACAAATGACACATTTCACTCTATTTCACTGATGTTTTGATGTACATGTGATAAATAAACGTTAGTTTTTACCTTTAATCTTTAGAATGGTGCATCCTGAGTACAACTAATGCGATGTTTAAAACTCTAATCCCTGTATACAACCAGATCTTTGGTAGTCCCTCAGGCTATTTATTCCTTTGCTGTTAGACCGGCATATTTCTACCAACTGTTTCCTTCAGCAGTTAGCTTTACACAGGTCACTAATTGTCAGTTTTAATGCTTTCACCTCCCACTGCCAGGAGTTCTGAAATCAGCAAGGTAATTGGCATGAATTCTTACATGTTTAAACCTGGGTCTTTTCCATTCCTGGTTGGATATAATTTTACCCATTGAGTTCTTGCTGGAAAAAAAGTGTCTGATTTGACAGGGCGAGTTCTTGTGACACGGAATCATCAGTTTTGGATCACAAGTCATGAACCACCATCATGTCATTATTGATATAACTTCTCCATCTGTTCCTTTGTCCTTTTTTAATCTGACTTCTGCTTCTGCATCTAGAATGGACACTTCAATGCTCCATGGCTTTTTAAAAGATATTTTTATGGGCCTGTCAATGACCATGTAATATTGAAGTGAGATGTTTTTGTCCTCAGTTTCTCAGTTCTTTATGGCTATTTCCTGCAGTGATGACTCAGTTGCCTGTATGTAAGACATAAATTTTATTAGCTGGTTAAATGGCAAAGATGAGGAAAAAAAGAGCAGAAGTCTGATAAACTGGCCTTCAATTTTACATTAATATCTACTGGAAGTTGAATTTTCTGACCTGTTGTCCTCAAGAAAATTCATTAAAAGAAATCTGCGTTACCTTTCTGATCTTGATCTACATCCAACACATCCTTAGATTGTGCCATAACAGTGTGTTTCTTGTTCAAAGTTTCTCTTTAAAGCCTTTATCCCCACTTACGGTACGAGTTGTAGTAAGGAAAATATGATGAAATGAGATTGTGAGAAAGAAGGGTGAAAACAAAAAGAAAGTGAATTTCTGGGCGACTTGGGTATGAACCTGTGGTGTTGTGCTGATTGTTGCTGTTCTTCTCTTGCTTATGACTGTTGTTCAATCAGAATTGTCTGCTCCTGCTTTATAAGCCTGCACTGCAAAGCCTTGTAATACTGCGTCTATATTGTAGTGGTGCTTGTGGAATAATTCTAATCTGAGAGAAACAGATACATCATGTGCCACCCGGTTTGATCCAGATATGGTCAAAAAGTGTCCTGGTCTGTCAGCACAGACCAGCTTTAATATTTTCATTCAATTTGGCTGTGCTGGCTTGCATCAAATTATCTCAGCAGTCAGATGCATTAAACTCTGACTGCAACATGAAATAATCATTCATGTCTAATCTTATGCGCAATTGGTTTAATGCCATGTTATTGAACATCTGTGCAGCTGCCTCAGTGTTAAGCAATTTAGAAAGGGACCAGTGTACTTAAGGTACAAAACAAATCCCAAAGGCAGTTGCTGAGCAATAGAGCAAGCTTAGCAGGTACAGTACTTACACATTTCTGTACATAGCAAAGACAGGTGTTGACTTTTTAAATGCTTGATCCTGGTGCTTAGTTAGACCCCATTTACAGATCTTCATTTTCATTCTAGAGAGCCTTGCCTTAAGTTTATGAAGTCTTCGTTTGGCTTAAAATGGGCACATTGGTGATGAGGGTGGGGGGAAGCAAGTTTCAGCTTTCCATTTTCTTAAGAAACGTTTCCTTATTTTGACTCATCTGAATGTGCATTTAACAGAATGCTTTCCTTTTAATAAGGAAAGGGTTGATGGGCTTTATTAAATAAGTTGTCTTTCCAAAAGCAAATTAAAGTTAAAATGCACTATTATGTTTGATTTATATTAATTCTAAATCCTAATTGCCAGTTCCTTGTTGTTGAAAGTTTCCTTCCTGTTTTTTTAAAATGGTGCTTTTCCTAGACTTGTAATCATTAGCACAATCTTGGACACAAGCCTAAAGTACTGATAAGGTGTTAATTGGTGTCTGAGCCTGTTAATAGGAAGGAATAATGCAGTAAAGTGAGCTGGTGTTTTCTGAAACAGCATTAACTTTCTGCATGTTCATAATGAATTCAAGTTAACTGCATACATGTCAAACTAATGAGCAGAAATCTTTTGATATGTTCCATAAGGCTTTCATAAACTAGTTTAGGTAGCAGGAGACCACTTCCGATGCCTTGCTTTTAAGTTTCCAAATAAAAATGCCTTCACAATTTGTTTACAGCAGCATTTCCGCATAATTCAGAAGTGCTGCGTTGGTTTAAAAATCTGTCTATATTTCAATATTACTATTTTCCTGTAAAACCTACCAAAAATAATTTAATTGTTTTAATTTTGTTGTGTATGAAGTGAATGAAGGGTGGCCACACACAAGGTACTTGCACCTGAATGAAAGCATGGCTGATGTATTTCACTCTCCAGTCTATCCTACATATTCAACACTTCACTGATAAAGCAGAATAACTCTCTCAACATCATCTCCTTGGCTCTTTCAAGACATTTCTTGATATTGGATGATTAGCATTGGTCCATTTTGAATATTTTGGGTTAAGAAGGATTCTTAAATATACTAGATTATTTCTTCCCATTTAAAATCTCATTCTATCCATTTTGAGAGCTAATGCATATTTTTTTTTGTAATTTAGGACTGATTCCTTTTTAAATATTAAAATTTGAGCCCATTTGGAGAATTATCCTCATTTGTCATATCTTGACAACAATTGGGCATGTGTTTCAGGCTATAATAAAATCCAAAACAACATGCACAAGATGCTGGAGGAACTCAGCAGGCCAGGCAGCATCTGTGGAAAGAGTAAATAGTGGACGTTTTGGGCTGAGGCCATTCATCTAGGCAACCTGATGTAGGATCTTGGCCTAAAACATCGACTATGTACTCTTTTTCACACATGCTGTCTGGCCTGCTGAGTTCCTCCAGCAGTTTGTATGTGTTGCTTTGTCTTTCCAGCATCTGTAGATTTTCTTGTTTTTTTAAAATAAAATCCAGTGATTTAATCAGCTTCTCTGGTTGCCATAAAAGATGTAAATTTATTTTTTGTGTGTGTGATACAAGACAGAGTTTATGTTGACTCAGTCAGGCTAGCCTACATAATCTTTATTTTCTTCTCATTTAGTGTCTTGCAACTCATAAACAGAAGAGATCCTGCAGATGCTTGTAACCCAGAGCAACACACACAGAATGCTGGTGGAACTCACTAGGAACCATCATCTTCATCAAAATGCCGAATTTCCCAGTGGTCAAACATTTCAATTTCAATACCCATTCCTGTTTTGACATGTTAGTCCATGGCTGCCTCTTCTGCTGCAGTGGGGGGGGGGGGGTCACTCTTAGTTTCAAGGGGCAGCACCTCATATTCAATCTATGCTGCCTTCAACCTGATGGCATGAACATAGATTTCTCCAATTTCTGGTCATTTTTTCCCCCTCCTCCTCCTCTCTTCTTCATTTTACAAATTTGGCCTCTTACCTCCTCTTCTCACTTACCTATCACCTCCCTTTTGTGCCCCTCCTCCATCCCTTTTTCCCATGCCTTTCCTCTCAGAGTTTGTTTCCTCGAGTCCTTTGCCTTTTCCACCTATCACCTCTCAGCTTCTTACTTCATCCCCCCTCCCCCACCCACCTGGCTTCCCCCATCTCTTTCAAGTGCCCTCCTCCCCCTCTCCCCACCCTCTTCTTCTGGCTTCTTTCCCCTTCCTTTCCAGTTCTGATGAAGGTTCCCAGCCCAAAACTTCAACAGCTCCATAGATGCTGCCTGACCTGCTAAGTTCTGCCAGCACTTTGTGTGTAATCTCTTACAGCAGCAGCTTGAGGATTACATCCTTTGACATTGCTTAAAAAAATGTTTTAAGTGTTTCTTGTACTGCCGTGTGACCAAATTGCAGTTCAGTCTTTTAGGTGGTAAGATTCAAGGTTACAGAATGTTACTGGCCTTTTTCCGCCACATTTCTGTATTTCTGTTCTTGATGGTGGATAGGCCGGTGCTGGTGATGCGTTGGACAGTTTTGACTACCTACTGTAGAACTTTTCTGTCCATCGCAGTGTAGTTTCCGTACCATGCAGTGATGCAGCATGCTCTTTTCTGCACGTCTTCGGAAGGATGGAGTAGAGATGTGCATGGTCCAGCTTCTTGATATACCTCAGGAAGTGTAACAGTTGGTAAACTTTCCTGATTGTGAAGCACGAGAGGCAATGCAAAATGTGCACTCCCAGGAGTTTGAAACTGCTCACAGTTTGCACTGACACCAGTACTTTGTATTTTTAATCTTGTAAACAGCCATCATATATTTTCAATTCCTTCAATATTGGTGGTCATTTAAGAATTTGTGAAAATCTTAATTGACAGAATCTATAACAGATGAGACTTATTCTGTATTCCTAACTTGTATTTCAAAATATCTCTTGCATTAATTTTGTCTGCAATACTTGCCAATTTAAACAGCCATAGAGAGAGGGGCACGTTTATGTGATTTTCTGGGTGGTTTTAATTTTGAGTACTGAAATGGGGTAACTTTAATGGGATTCATTTTCAACAGATATAGAGTAGGGAGTGGGTCACTCTTGTTGAACATAGAACGGTACAGCAAAGTACAGTTCCTTCAGCCCCTGATGTGTGCCGACCAGCAAAAACCTACTCCACAATGAATCCAACTTTATCTCCTTCGTAGCCCATAGCCCTCCATATTTCTTGCATCCATGTGCCAATCTAACAGTCTTTGAAGTATCCCTGTTGTATCAGCCATCACCAGAGGTGTATTCCAAGCACCTATCATTCTCTCTGCGTGTGAAAAAAAAGTCCTGTGACTGCTATCTTCTCTAGACTTCCCTCTACTCAGCTAAAATGGATCATCTCTGATATTGGCCATTGCCACCAGGGAAAAAGGGTGCTGGCTGTCCTTGTGACTTGGAAGGCTTTGCACTTGGAGGACATTTGTTGATACCTGAATGTTCTTCCAGCTTCAGTTTAGTAAAACATTTAGCATAGAGTGTTTCCATCTCCAAATAGCACTGTGTCAGTTGTAGAGGGCTTAAAATTGCTTTCTAGCATCTGTTGTGGAAATGAGTTTGTTGGTTATCTAATCACTTAAAGTGGCTTTCCATTGACTCCTGGTCGTGGCAATATACTGTCCTCCGGCGCGGGGGGGGGGTTGTTGGCGCCGGGCGGTTCACTGAGAAGCCGTGTATGGTTGAGCAGCCTTTGAATCCTTGCCTCAAGACTCTCGCACCTGTAGCAGTTACAAGGTGAGATATTAGTTGATCATTTGTGATTGAACGGTATCTAAAATGGCAAGTGATGAAGGAGTGGATTGCCTGTTAATATGCCTTGGCTGACTGTGGGACGTTAAATGCTACTTGCTTAAATGTGCAAAGACATCAGCTTTGCTTTGCAGGCTGGTGCCCTACTTTGATTTGGAAACTTCAGTACGTAGTCTAGAGGGAGAAAAAGTAATTAAAAATATTGTTGTGCCTCTGAGCTTCTTTCCAGGCCATCAGTGTACAGCCTTAGCCTGTGCAATTCTCAGACTTGGTGAAGAGATAAAAGAACACCGGAGAGAATACCCACCATTCTCCTCTGAGTGAGAGAATACTTACTATCTTTCTCCGAGCATTGCAATGGTAACTTTTATGTTTATTTCAGAGGGCAGATGGGAACTTGGTTTAAAATCCCATCTGAATGATGGCACATTCACTGGTCCAGAACTGCTTTAGCACTCCATCAGGCTATCAGTTTCAATGAAACAGTGAATGTTTTTAAAAATTGCCTTTGGGTCCTCTCTCCTCTCAGGCTCAGCTGGGTAGACAATGGTACAACACAGCTTATTAGCTGTCATAGGAATGCACCACCAAGGAGAAAACCCAACTTGTTTGACAGAAGGCTAAATTTAGGAGAATCCAGGTAAATCGGTGCATCTGTTGCCGCAACCTAATCCTTGATGTAAATAAAGGATTTCAATATAATTACTTTTGCAAACATGGGAACATCATAGAACACTTGAATGACTTGTTCCTAGCCATTAGTGTGCAGCCTTTACATGTGAAATTTTTAGACTAGGTGAAGAGATAAAAAAAAAACACTGCAACACATACAAAATGCTGGAGGAACTCAGCAGGCCAGGCAGCATCAATGGAAAGTCGACCGTACTCCTTTCCATAGATGATGCCTGGCCTGCTGAGTTCCTCCAGCATTTTCTGTGTTGCTTGGGTTTCCAGGTTATGGTTTAACAAATGCTCATAAATCCTATTCCTATTCTCCTTCTTAGATCATGGAATAACATTAGCTCTGGCAAGTCCTCTGGCACCCGTTCCTGGAGGGGATATGAAGCTGTTGATCAAAGCCACTGCAATCTCACTTCTTGCCTTCTCTCAATGAGCTGGGATATATCCTATCAGTCCCTGGGGACTGAACCAACTTGTTCTTTAAGAGACCCAACACTACCTCCATCTTAGCTCAATGCACTGGCAAATTAACACCCTTCACACTGATTTTCCTGTCCTTCGTGTCCATCTCCTTGGTAATCATGATGCAAAGTAGTCATTCGAGACCTCACCCACATCCTCCACTTCCAAGCACATATTCTCTCCTTGATCCTTGAGTGATCCTACCTACTGTGAAGCTATCTTCTTGCTCTTGGTGTATGCGTCTAATGCCTTGGGATTCTCTTTAATTCTACTTGCTGAACACTCATGCCCTACCCTCTCCTGTTTTTCTAATCCCCTTCTTGAGTTCTTCTCTGGCTTCTTTATAACCCTTAAGGACTCTACAAGCTTCCTAAGCCTTAGATATATTTCTTATTTCTTTTTGACTAAATTCACTACCACTCTTAACATCTATGTCTAACTTCCCTTGTCCTTACTTCTTGCTGGACCATATCTGCCCTGTACGCTATGTCGTTTGTTTTTAAACACCCTACCCGTCGGATGTGGACTAGCTTAAACTCGTCTGAGTAGCATCAACAAAACTTGCGGATAGCATATTGTTCTCCCTCCAGTTAAAGTACAACCTGCTGTCTTGGTACGGGTCATCATATCTGCCACTAAGAGGTTCCAATGACCCAAGAACCTGAAATACTGCTCCTTGCAACAATTCCTCAGCCATTCACTTATCTGTTTTCAAGATTCAAAGTAAATTTATTGTCAAAGTACATACAACCTGGCTTACTCAGTAAATCCAGTAACCATAATTAATTATTCTGTTCTGTCCATCTATTCCTGCCACAATGGGAACGTGGCATGGGGAGATGACTACCTTTGAGATTCTGCTTTTTAGCCTTTTTCCTAACTCCCTGTACTCATGACGCAGGACCTTTTTCCTCTTTTTACTGATGCAGTTGGTGTCAATGTGCACCACAACCTCTGGCTGCTCATCCTCCCCCCTGTGAATATGGTGCAGCCATTTTACACACCAGGAAATGTCCACACAGAACAATAATCTCAATGATGAAGTACTTAATTATGTGTGAGAGATAAATGTCACCCAATTTCTGTTCTTCAGAGTGTCAAGTAGAATTTTTTTTTTACCCTTTTCCGAGACAGCAGATAGGGATTCTGTTTTAATACTGCACTGACACCTGCAACCGAGTGACAGTTTCTCAATACTTTCTTGGAGTTTCACTTTTAGGCATATGATCAAACTTCTGGATGGAGATTCTGGATGTTGACAACTTGCGACTCATACAGAAGAGCAGCCATTTCGCCGTGAGGGAAGCCACTGTTTCAACCTATCTGTGCCAGCAAGGCAGTATTCTTCACTTCACACACACAACTTCGTAGAAACCAAAAAGAAAGCCACAGTTTTAAACAGCTGTTCAGCTGGGTCTGAATTCTGCTGCATGTTTGAATGGAATATGTTGTCAGGATGAGAGCCAACAAATACACTACAAACGTAGCTCTGTGATTTGAATCACTTGAGTTGATTGGATGGCTATGATTATTGTAATTACATTGAAATCAGCAAGCTGTGGCATATGAGCAGATGAAGTCAGAGTCCATTCTGAGAATATAAAACGTTATGTAAAAATTCCTGAAGATATCAGCTTGATAATTTTAATTACTGGTTAGGTTAAAAACTGATTATTGCTAATAGCTTCAGGAAAACGTATTCCAAGTGCCATTAATAAAATGGAATAATGAACTATAGTGGATTCTGGTTAATTGGGACACAACTGGACCAGTACTTTTTGGCTCAATTAAGCGGCTGCCCCAATTGGCCAATGTTTCATGGTAATAATTAAAAAGGTATTCAAAGAAAAGTTGAACTACTGTTTACCTGAGTAACAAATTATGTATTTAACTGAAATACAGAACAAATTAGAACATTACCAATACTGCTGGTGGTTATCTGTCACATCCGACGATGATAGGAAACCTGTGTAGTTTATAAAGTGGAAAAGCCACTGCACTGGGGTAGTCAGTCTCTCTCGATCTTGAATATTCAGGTCAATTGGGTTGAGAAGACATCACAACTGGTGTCAGTGGATGACCGTGACTACCTCTGTGCCTCGTCATGCCCTTTGTTGTCAATGTAGCATTACAGAACTGCCTTTCTGGCCATTGAATCTCCTAGTCGATCTCATCCGCCCAGTCTGCCAGAGCTGACTTTGCATGCTTTGACAGACATCTCCCTATCTCGCCAGGGTTTGAGACCCGCCAGCTACCCTCAACTGCTTTTGCCTGCCTGTGTACTGGGGTGTAGTTGCTGCCTCATGCAAACAGCTGTTTTGGAGCCACTGGTGAAAGCTGAGTGTCCAGCGGGGAACCAAAGGTAGCTTTCAAAATGATTGTTAATACCTTCACATTCTTCATAAATCCTAACTTGTTTAGGCCGTGGAATTGTTTCATTTTCACTCCTGGCCATTTCTGGCATTTCTAAGTCTGAATGCTTGAAACCTTAGTGAACAGAATCAGAATCAGGTTTATTATCATTGGCATGTGTCGTGAAATTTGTTAACTTAGCAGTGGCAGTTCAATGCAGTACAAAAGAATAAATAAATAAAAATAAAATATTAATAAATAATCAATTACAGTGTACATATATTGAATAGATTTAAAATTGTGCAAAAAAACCCAAATTATATATATTAAAAACTGAGGTGGTGTTCAAGGGTTCAGTGTCCATTTAAGAATCAGATGGCAGAGGGGAAGAAGCTGTTCCTGAATCACTGAATGTGTGTCTTCAGGCTTCTGTATCTCCTACCTGAAGGTAACAGTGAGAAAAAGGCACGCCTTGGGTGCTGGAGGTCCTTAATAATAGACACTGCCATTTTGAAACACTGCTTCTTGAAGATGTCCTGGGTACTTTTTAGGCTAATATCCAAAATAGAGCCAACTAAATTTACGGCCCCTCTGCAGCTTCTTTTGGTCTTGTGCAGTAGCCCCCCTCCCCCCATACCAGACAATGAAGCAGCCTGTCAGAATACTCTCCACAGTACATCTATAGAAGTTTTTGAGTGTATTTTTGACATACCAAATCTCTTCAAACTCCTAATGAAGTATAGCCGCTGTCTTACCTTCTTTATAACTACATCAATATGTTGGGACCAAGATAGATCCTTAGAGATCTTGACACCTAGGAACTTGAAACTTGCTCCCTCTCTCCACTTCTCATCCCTTTGTATGTGTTCCTTCATCTTACCCTTTCTGAAATCCACAATCAGCTCTTATGTCTTACTGAGTGCCAGATTGTTGCTGCAACACCACTCCACTAGTTGGCATACCTCACTTCTGTACACTCTCTCGTCACCGTCTGAGATTCTTACATAACAGTTCTAAATTGTCTTACTGTTTATACTTATTTCTTGCCAACTATCAGTGACAAAAATCACTGCTATATTTCATTAGGAGTTCGAAGAGATTTGGTTTGTCAACTAAAATATTCAAATTTTTATAGATGTACCATGGAGAGCATTCTGACAGGCTGCATCTCTGTCTGGTAAGGGTGGGGACTACTGCACAGGACTGAAAGAAGTTACAGAAAATCATAAAATTAGTCAGCTCTGTAGTACCCAAGACATCTTAAAGGACCAATGCCTCAGAAAGGCGATGTCTGTTATTAAGGACCCCCCATCACCCAGGCAAGGCCTCTTCCCGTTGCTGTCATCAGGAAGGAGGTACAGAAGCCTGAAGGATTCAGGAACAGCTGTTTCCCCTCTGCTATACGATTCCTAAATGGACATCGAACCCATGAACACTAACTCACTCGTTAAAAAGTATATATTATTTACGTTTTTGCACTATTTAAATCTATTCAATATACATGTGTGTGTATATATATGTACTTAGTGTAATTGGTCTACATATTTATGTTTTTTTTCCTCTTTATGTTATCATGTATTGCATTGAACTGCTGCTGCTAAGTTAACAAAATTTCACAACACATGCCGGTGATAATAAACCTGATCCTGCTTTTTGAACACAAACACATGAGAATGACACCATTTAAAATCGTTCTCCCTTATTACGGTGTAGCATCTAATAGCCACAGGATGTGCACGCAACTGATGCTAGTTTGATGCTGTAGGGCTGCATTCTTCTGCTTTAGTTAAGGGACATGGTGTACCAAATAAATGGAGGCAATCCCGGCTATTTTCTCAATGTGTTTTTGTTATTTAAGAGTTGTCCCAAATAAGTGGCTGTCCAGATTAACTGATGACCCCATTAACCAGAATCCACTGTACTACTTTTTTTTATGTGTAGGCAAGCTGGAGTCAGCTTTGTTATCACTGTTCGTGAGACTCCATATCCAAATTGTCAAGAAAGCCTTGGATTTTTTTGTGTAAGCATCACCCATATTTACCTTTGTTGTCAACAGCCCCCCCCCCCCCCCATTCAGATGAAATAGAAAAGCTTTCTTAATGTCAGGTCTAACCGGGTGTGGGATAGTTGGGCAAGGATTTTACAGTGGCAGATGTGCCTCGTCTTGTGACCCTCTCTTTCCATGAATGTCATAGATATCGTGGGTCTGCGTTTATCAATTGGACTATACATTTATGGATGGTAGACTTTTTCCAGAACTATAGTTTTTATATTCTGTGTTTTTTTTAATCACACATTCCTTTTCCATTTTGTTGTGCAGGGGAAGGGGGATTAGCAATTGACATTCTATTAGTTTTTTTGTGTGGGAGAGGGGTTGTTTCTTGGGGAGTCAATGTTTCGTTTTGTGCCGGGGACGATGGAGGATTGATGATTGGGATGCCATTCATTTTTTTATGGTGGGGGGGTAGGGTTTGATGTTTCACTGCAAAAGAGTTTTATGTTCTTTCTTAGTTTCGTGGCTGTCTGGAGAAATACAAATTCCAGAGTTGCATATGGATACATGGTTTTATAATAATCGAACCTTTAAAATTTCAATGTGCGGTTGCTGGTCTATTGCCTCATAATTGCGCTTCACATTTGGGATCCTTGCAGATCACGATGCTGGAGCACATTTTTGTCATGGATTCTGAGGAGTTGACGGCAAGGAGGGGTTCTCTGCTTTTACTTTGAAAACCCCAATGTTGTGGTCAGATACAAAGGAAACTGTTCGTACTTCCCTGCAAAATCTTGGTTTGATGTACAAAATACAACTTTCCTCGTGTACCCTTTGCTGGAAGATGCATCTTATCAGAAGAGCAATCAGGAAATTGATGTGAGAGGTGCAGGGAATGGAATGATATGTGAGGCCCTGGTGGGCTTCCAGTCAATACTTGTATCTGTGACTAATTCATTTCAAATGGTTTTTGCCTTGACTTGCCTCTATAAATGTTGATATGAGTTGCCATGGTACACTGCTTTTTCGTTCCCTCCCACAGACTGATCTTTATGAACAAAGAACCACAGATAGATTTCCCTCACTTTTCCCTTTTGTGGAGTCTTTTAAGAGGTGATGTTTTTTGGGATTGCATTTTCTGTAGCTGACAACATGTTAGTATCCCATCAATCAAGCTCTCCACAGGGAGCAGTTTAAGGAGCCAATTTAAAACAATAAGGTGATGCTTTCCACAAGATAAGAAAATATTGTATAAGTAACATACTTTTTCTTCCATTTTTCTGTCTTTGGTTAATTTTGGGTATTCACATAAATCTATGTGTAAACCTAGAAAAATAAAATTTGAAAATATTTGCTTTCAAGAAGTAAACAAATTTGATAATTTTTGAATTGATTTTTTTTACGGCACTTAGATAGATTGCTTTTACAAACATAGTAATTACTCTGTGCTTTTTCCCCAATGAGACTTGAGTTTGAATATAACTCAAGTTTGATGGGGGAAGGTCCTCTCTTTCAGTGGAATAAATCTAAATGTAATGGATGTGGTGCATATTGCTCCAGGTTATACTGAGAATAAGTGAAGCATTTATATTTCTCAAAAATAGGTGATTTTGAATTGGTTGGCAATCCTGTTTATAGGAGGCATAATAATCAATAAAAGAAAGAGTACAATGGAACTTAGTTTGAGAAGAATGTGGGGCAGCTTGCGTTAAAATTACAGGATGATTGACTGACAATCAGAAAATTCTTGCTTCCTAAAGCAAACCGGTTCTGATATAGGAAAGATATAATTTTAAAAAAATCCAATCTGAACCTGCTTTCAGATTGAGCAGTTAAGATGGAGTCAGGCAGTCAACACACTCCCAGGATAGGGGTTTCAAACCACTCTACAAGCCCAATATTGTAATCCTCTTGAGGATACCTCCCTGCTTTTAAGTACAGTACTAACATCTGCTGTCCTTAATTTTTCATTTGTTATCTTACAACTGGTCTGTTTTACGTATTCTGATATGTATGTGATGCACCATCAATAACTCACTCTGAGACATAAAGGCGAGATATCAGCTTTTATTGACTGGAAGAAGGAACAAGCAGTGAGTGACCACCATACTACATCCTGGAGACTGAGAGGCCGGGCTCAGGCCTTGATCGCCTTTATACCGGGGTCTGTGGGAGGAGCCACAGGAGCAGTCAGCAGGGGACGTGTCCAGACAGGCACATAGTTCACCACAGTATGCCCAAATATTAAATCAAAATATACCCACCAGAAATGACCTTTTCACTTGTTGCACCCTCAGATTGTATTGTGTTCAAAGGTGCTAGCTGCCAGTTCCTTTGATTATTCATTCCCAGAACATGAATAAATCCTAGATGTCTTAATAAGCATTGATGGTCAGAGGGGTGATTTTTATTTTTCCTCTGTTGGAAGACAAGCTGTTTCCAGTATCAATGTGTTTTGCTTGGTCACTTTGGAAAGCAGTGAGGTGGTTACTAACTGATGCTATCGTTTATTGGCACAGCCTGCCATCACTAATTGATACACCACTTCTCATTCCCATGTTCTGATACACCAAGCAAACTTGCTGACAGTGTCTCAGATTCCAGTGATGTATTTGGGGTGGCAGTGGTGGACACACAATCAATCTATGTATATAAGCTATCTTAAGTATTTATATTTATTGTGTTTTTATATTATTACTGTTTGCATCAGAGCTGGAGTGACAATTACTTCATTCTCCTTTATACTTGCATGCTGGAAATGACAGTAGACAATCTTGAATAAAAATTCTTTTGCCCATTTTCTTTCACAGCTGTAGAAGATTTTTTTGCTGAGGGCCTAAATTGTACATTTCACTGCAGTATGTCTTATGGTTTATGAATTTTAAACTATTTTGATTGTGTGAGATCTTTTTTAACTTCTGCATTATTTTCAGAGCTAAGTGTACACAAATGTTTCATTTTTGGGGTAGAAAGCTGAAACTTAAGCCAATTGAGTGCATTTATCTTTGGAGTTAATATCACCATAAGCAATTAAATTTGTGTCCACATTGTGTAGTTTGCATGAGGTATGAGTTGATATACCATCTCTAAGAATGCTGTGGTGTAGCATAAAATCAATCCGCAGTTAATTATTGTAGCTTTCGGTCATTAAGACCTTACATAAATTTCTTCTCAACATTTATCCTCACTTTCCCTTCATGTTGCAAAGATCTAGCAATAGGTTGTCAGTGCAGATACAGTCGTGTTACTGGTGGGAAAGAAAGTGGAAGGACACACGTAATTAAGAGCATAATACACGCGTAGGATTGTCTGACCCAGAGCAGGCAAAGGTGCCATGTCATGTTCTTCTACATTGTGTATTCCATTTAAATTTAAAATACGACCGCAGAGCTGATGATCCATTTAAGTAAATTATTGTTAATTAAAATGTAAAGATTTACACTAAAAGCATTTAAAAGATAACTGCTATTGCCATGGAATGTTGAAAAAGGAGAGCTTAAGCAATTAGTGAACCTTGTAAAAAAATAGTGAAGTTTTCTGCCTTCATGTACCTTCATTACTGAGCTGTTGCATGGAGGATGTGTATGACAGCTTGGATGATTGCCAGCAAATATTCATCTGCAGAAAAGCTGATTTTAATTCTTTGGCAATGATAAGTTAGTTGGCACAAAACCACAATATTATAGATTAATTAACTGTTTAAATTATCTGAAAATAAAGGCTAGTAGCTAGAGAGCTTCTTTTGTTTTTCATTTTATTTTGAGGACTAATCTGAGGAAATTGACTTTGGATCAGAAGTGCCATTTCCGTACAGGTTGCTGGAGGTGTGGTCCTTAAACTAGACCTAATGTGTTTTGAGATAATGTTGCACTATATAAAGGAGAATAAGTTCCTTTCCTGTTGCAAACAGCACCAAACACCATTCCGTATAGGGTCTTTTGAACCAAATGAATTCTGCATTTGGTAACAAGTTAGTGTAAGTTAGTGTTTCTCCAAGCATGTAAACTGCTCTGAGCTGTTACGGAAATTAAGTCTGAATTTATGTATTTCACAAGATGCATTAAGCAGTTTCCTAACATATTTTTCCTCTTTTACAGCTATGGATGTTTTTCTTTGAAAAGTATTTGAAGTAGTAACTTATTATTTAGTTTTGGTTAAACTAACTTGAAATGATTTGAAAGTAGTTTAATTGGAGCTGCTCTAATTTTAGATTTAGTTCTACTTTATCCGAAGGGATACAGGAGTATTGCCGTGTGTTTCATCGTACACATGCTTCGAAGTGTCATTTCCTATGCTGGATGTTAAGTTCAAAGATATTTTTAAATTTATTATAAGTGTGTGTGTTTTTCTGTCTCCACTCAAACATGTTAACAGTTCCCACCACCAGCCACTTACTGTTGTTGGTTTTATGGAGATTCAGACAGAAGCCAGATGAAAATTTAAAACTGTAGACTTGAAAGTTAGAAATAAAAACAGAACATGTTGGAATGCACAGTGGTTTAGGTGGTCTCTATGGAAAGAGAAACAAAATTAATAGTTCAGGATCCTTTAAATGACATCTGGACAGGTTAATAGTGGAAAGGTTTGGAAGCAAGTGGGACCAGCTCAGGAAAACACCTTGGTCAGCATGGATGAGTTGGGCTGAAAGGCCTGTCTTCATGCTTTTTAACTCTACTACTTTTTGAGAACTGCTGAGAATTTTCAGCAATTTTCTATTTCTATTGGGGGCAAATACTTTTTTCCTGTAACACATTCCCGTGATGACACATGGCATTGACCCATTAAAAAATGGCTTCAGTTGAGACACTGAAATACTGCTTGTGTCCCTCAGCATTAACCACGGCTGTCAAGAAAGAACGTGAGGGGAAGCTGGAAGTTAAAGGCAATCAGGAGCTTTTCAAGTACGGTTTCGGAGAATACCAGTAGATCACAATAGCAGGTTCTTTGCAACTGAACACAGGTGAAGCTCATACGGTGACAAGCAAACTTTCAGCTTGGCTCTTCATTATAATTAGAGAAGCCATGACCTTTAAGCTTCAAGTTCCACAGGGATCATTGGCATCATGACACTTCGCTTTTCTGCTCACTTGGGTTCAAAGCTGCCCTGGTTCTTCCCCAATTAGGCACTTCCTGATGTCAGATCACTTTCAGATCCTAAGAATTCTAATGAGACAAAGTATATTACCTGTTAGAATTTTGCTGTCAGGTAGGAAGCCGTGATTATTGTTTATTATCGCATTAAGTCTTTGGTTAATCTCAGTTGTAAACAACAGAGGCCAGGTGTGTATTTACTACACGGAAGAGTTATAACCATCACTGCTTAATCATTAGCCTGCTGTTGTCTCTTTTGTCAATTTTACCCCCCTTGCTTATTAAATGAAGAATGCCCCTAACTTCTTTATCTCAGTTTCACTCTTTCTCTGCTGGCCTGCTGGATGTTGCACTAATTTGCAGCAACATTACGCACTGACATAAAGTTTCCCGGAGGCTGTATGTTAAAAAAAAGAGGCAATTTGCAACATTTGTACCTCAGTTTGCTCAATTATTTGGTATTCAGTGTAGTTTAAAGTAAAACAAATGTGATGCCATTACTCGAAGGAAAATTCAAAACTGAGCTTTTACTAGAAGGTGTTAATGTGAGAAAGAACCACTGTCTTAAACTGAGATGGCTGTGATTTGATATTCAGTGTACTGAACACTGGAACATGATTAATTGAGAAGAATTGTATGCTTGAATAACGATGATGCTTATGAGTGCTAATATATCTGGTCAGGGATTTTGTATTGGAAAGTGACTGGAAAGGTTTATTTCATGAACGTTGAACATTGGAATAAAATTTCTTGCAGTTTTTGTTTTAAAGATCCATGCTCTGGAATATAGACTCTGTGGCCACTTTAGTAGGTACCTCCTGTACCTAATGGAGTGGCCACTGAGTGTATGTTCATGGTGTTCTGCTGCTGTAGCCATTTCAAGGTTGGATGTGCTGCACATTCGAAGATGCTTTTCTGCACACTGCTGTTGTAACACACGGTTATTGGAGTTAACTGTCAGCTTGAATTAGTCTGGCTATTCTCTTCTGACCTCTCTCATTAATGAGGTATTTTTGTCCACAGAACTGCTGCTCACTGGATGTTTTTCTCAAATCTTTCAGCATTCTCTGTAAACTCTAGAGTAAAGTGGTCGATCTTTGAGACTTTCTCAGTAGATCCTGAAAAAAAAGAATAATAAATACACAAATACACTATGTCTGATAAACCTTTTGTTGCAAATATGTAACTTTTACTTTGAAAAAGGACCACTCAACAACTTCATGTCCAAAAGGAACAACTTTATCTCGGACGTTAAAATGATATTCGCCTACAGAGGTCGTCACTAATGCACACCAGGCAGAAAACCCCAGAACCCTGGAAACAATCTCTCTTTACAAACAGCTTTCTGTAGCGGGCGTATTGCTATATTACCATGATCCTCAATTGTATTAACTTATCTTTATAATGCTCACATTACAACACTTCTCCCCCTTTAAATTCCACCATTCCCCAAATTTAAAAATGGGAAACAAAAACAGTGGTGTCATTAGCTTGCTTACCCCTGAAATTTATAACTGGTGTCTCAGTAACAGTTTACCAATACCAGGAAAGTTGAGGAGCTGAAATCGGGGTTGAAGGCCCAGCAAACATGCTGCTCAGAAGACATGGATCGACAAGTGTTAAAGGACTTGTCACTCTGTGAATATTTTTCATGACAGCTTGATGAATCCCTGGATGTAATGCAAACAGCTCAGCTTGTTGTATTTGTCAGAATGGCTTTCCAGGATTTTGCAACAAAGGAGGACTTACTCACTCTTTTGGACTTAAAGCAGGGAACAAGAGGTGAGGATATTTACAATGAGTTTTTTAAAAAAAAGTCCGTGAAAATGACATCCCCATTCATAAACTGGTGGCAATTACTACTGATGGGGCCCCAGCAATGCACGGTGTGCATATAGCACTGTGCCATAATGACCCTGATTTTCTCGACTTCCTGGATTATCACTGTATGGTTCAGGCCTTGGCTGGGAAGGTTGTGGACTTTTCTCATGTAATGACACTGGTGGTCAAACTGATAAACTTGATTCGAGCAAAAGCGCTTCAGCACCGCTTATTCAAGGCTTTATTAGATGAGCTTGATGCCTCTGTGGCCCGTTTGATATGCTAGTTACAGTGTTTGCTTGGTTAAATTAATTTGAAAGTTTGACAAAAGCATTTTATGTAATTAAAATATAATTAGTCCAAATAAAGGGCCTCAAGTTGGAAGTACAATCTGAGCTGTTTCTTCCCTAAACGATTTAGTAGGTCGCTCTTAACTTTCACTAAGGCCGAGGTAGGGGATCTTGGGTTTAAAAAGGTTGGTGACCACTACTGTAGAAACTGTTGTGTGTGAAAAGCCCGGGAGGTCAGTAGGTTCTGAGATATTCAAACCACCTTGTCTGGCACCAACAATCCGGCACAGTTAAAGTCTCTTCAATCACATTTGTTCTCTATTCTAAACAACAACTGAACCTCTTAATTATAACCATATAACAATCACAGTGCGGAAACAGGCCATCTCGGCCCTCCTAGTCCGTGCCGAACTCTTAATCTCACCTGGTCCCACCTATCCGCACTCAGCCCATAACCCTCCACTCCTTTCCTGTCCATATACCTATCCAATTTTACCTTAAATGACACAACTGAACTACCTTCTACAGGAAGCTCATTCCACACAGCTATCACTCTCTGAGTAAAGAAATACCCCCTCGTGTTTCCCTTAAACTTTTGCCCCCTAACTCTCAAATCATGTCCTCTCGTTTGAATCTCCCCTACTCTCAATGGAAACAGCCTATTCACGTCAACTCTATCTATCCCTCTCAAAATTTTAAATACCTCGATCAAATCCCCCCTCAACCTTCTACGCTCCAAGGAATAGAGACCTAACTTGTTCAATCTTTCTCTGTAACTTAAGTGCTGAAACCCAGGTAACATCCTAGTAAATCGTCTCTGCACTCTCTCTAATTTAATGATATCTTTCCTATAATTCGGTGACCAGAACTGCACACAATATTCTAAATTTGGCCTTACCAATGCCTTGTACAATTTTAACATTACATTCCAACTTCTGTACTCAATGCTCTGATTTATAAAGGCCAGCGTTCCAAAAGCCTTCTTCACCACCCTATCTACATGAGACTCCACCTTCAGGGAACTATGCACTGTTATTCCTAGATCTCTCTGTTCCTCTGCATTCCTCAATGCCCTACCATTTACCCTGTATGTTCTATTTGGATTATTCCTGCCAAAATGTAGAACCTCACACTTCCCAGCATTAAACTCCATCTGCCAATGTTCAGCCCATTCTTCTAACCGGCATAAATCTCCCTGCAAGCTTTGAAAACCCACCTCATTATCCACAACACCTCCTACCTTAGTATCATCGGCATACTTACTAATCCAATTTACCACCCCATCATCCAGATCATTTATGTATATTACAAACAACATTGGGCCCAAAACAGATCCCTGAGGCACCCTGCTAGTTACCGGCCTCCATCCCGATAAACAATTATCCATCACTACTCTCTGGCATCTCCCATCTAGCCACTGTTGAATCCATTTTATTACTCCAGCATTAATACCTAACGACTGAACATGATTGCCTGATTAGATATTTGCCCTAACATGCAGGCATGGAGGTGCATCTAAGAAAGTGGCCATAGAGGGTATATGTCTTTTCACCTACAAAGTGAGAAAACAAATCATTGTACATTCATGAGACTTTTCAATCTTTCAGATGGTAAACGGTTCCCTCTGTATTTTTTGTGGCTTTTAACAGAAGACAATCTTACTAGTTTACTGAGGTCTATTGTTAGTCATCTGGTGTCTAATTATGTAATTGTACATACACATTCCATCAACAGAAAATACATTTTTTAGAAACTTGCATTTCAGTTTATATCTTTTATGCTTGTATTTTTTTTTAACAGTTTTGACAAGTCATTTTCATAAGCAAGGTAGAAAAGCAGGAAACGGTATGTCAGGGGAAATTAGTTTAAATGACATGCAGAAGGAATGTCATATGGTAATACAGTAACTTCAATTGAACAAAGCACTAGGAATTAAAAGCAAGCCAGAATCTTGTGAATGTATTTGAATCTACTCCATCTCAGTAGTACCTGGCAGCCAAAGCGAAGCATTTCCCAGACTCAAGCTGGTACCTTTAATATAATTCTCTAATGTATGACAGCATGGTTTTCTTTGTTATTTGTTCCTTGCTTCTGCAAATTTAAACCAGCAATGCCACTTTATTGCAAGCTGCTCTGCATTGGCTCTCTGACCTCTGTGTGCAAAGCTTTAAATTAGTTAGAGCTTGTTTATTGGCCTGTTTCCCAATGCTCTTTGTGGCTTATATAAAGGCAAGTAAGTGACCAAGTCTACAGGACCATGGGGAAAAGTGAAAGCTCTAATTTGTTCTTTCAATCATGACAATGGCCATTTACACTTGCGTCTTGCCTTCATTACTGTATCCTAACACTAAGCTCTTCACAGGACTGCAATCAAGCAATCATGAAGAGTAGATATCGAATGCCAGCCTCCTGTGCTCTATCATTCCATGACTGGCAAACAACTAATCAGAATTACAGCACTAATTCTCCAAAGCATTTATTAGTAATGAGATGCTTTAAATAAAGAAGTTGTTCAGCACAGTGAACAGAATATTCTGAGTGTCAAAAGACCCCCTGTCCTTGTACACCAAGGTACAACTGCAGGAGTAAGGAGCTGTACACTGGGGACTAGAAAAATGTTTGAAGTTTCTCATCCTCGTCCCCAGATGCCTTTTGTTGTCTTCCAGTTCTTTGCATACCATTGTGAGTGAAGGGTATTTACAGATTTCCAAAAAGAATTGCTTCTCATTGGTAATCTAAAATTTTCATTGTTTTCCTGTGTATGAAATTCATAAAGATATATATATACTCTTAGAGGTTTAATAGTTTAAAAATATTCAAATAATATTAAACAGTGATCACAGCAATATATGTGGTGTTAGAAAGCAAATTAATTATACATTTTGAGATTTTCAACTAGAAGCAGACCAAATTGCTGAGGCAGAGATGAATGAAGTTTTGAACCCTGGTACTCAAACTCTAAAATGTTTGCTAGAAATTGGTGGCAGACATTGGTAGCACTGTGAATAAAATTTGCCTTTAGTTATCAGAAGACAACACCTTGAAGTATATAATTTAATCCAATGTAGCACTGGAGATTAAAACCAGCCTCATTATAGTCTGTGTTTAAAATAAAAGTAGTTGTGTGTATAGATGCACTGGTCAATACATGGTTCTGTATGCTTCAAGGGCATTAAAGTGCCAAAGTTTATCAAAATTTCCCATCAGTTAAAATTCATATTTACCTGGGTCTCTGCTGTTGCTGCTATCTTGGACTTCTAATGTTTTTTTAAATTTTTTATTTACTGGCAAAGTATTGTCAAGGCAAAAGAAAGGTTTTCTTTTTTGCAACACGTGATTAACTTCCCCAAATACCTCACAATAAAAGAAAACATTTTGCAGTGCCTGATTCATCTCTGCAGTGCAGATAAATTCAGTGGCCACCTATAATTTATCTGTTGTTAGTATTTCCCAGAAAGTAGGAAAACTCTCAGATTGTATCCCAGAATCTTTTCCATCTCCCTGAATGACTGGAATAAGTGAGCAGGATTTTGATTACTTCAGAACAAAAATGTCATGAAGTG
This sequence comes from Hypanus sabinus, assembly GCF_030144855.1. Classification (NCBI taxonomy): domain Eukaryota; kingdom Metazoa; phylum Chordata; class Chondrichthyes; order Myliobatiformes; family Dasyatidae; genus Hypanus; species Hypanus sabinus. Next base: position 38,567,680 of record NC_082711.1, read on the forward strand.
GCATTGTATTCTGAATATTACTTGAATGCAATACCTGGTGTTGTAAGCCTCCATCTTTATTCCATTCTCTTCAGGGCATAAAGGTTTTAATATGTCAATATAGCTGATGTGCCCTGGCAACGACATGCAAATTCCTTGCTCTTCATAAATATATAGGGAAGTGGTCAATGCTGTAGTTGCCATTACAATGAAGTTGGCATCACCTCTTATTTTCAGAGAAGCTTGCAAAGATTTGGCATGTCTTCTCAAACTTTGAGAAACTTCTATAGATACGCAGTGTTGAGTATACTGACTGATTGCCTCATGTCCTGGTTTGGAAACATCAATGCCCTTTAGCCCAGACCATTACAGGGAAAACATTCCCCACCATTGAGCACATTTATATGGAGTGCTGTCGCATGAAAGTAGCACCCATCATCAAGGAACTGCATCATCCAGGACCTTCTGTCTTCTTGCTGTTTCCATCAAGGAGGAGGTTTTAGGAGCTGTAGGTCTGACACCACCAGATTCAGGAATAGTTATAACTCAACTATCAGGCTCTTGAATCAGAGTGGATAACTTCACTCACCCTAACACTGAATTGATTCCATAATATATGGAATCACTTTCAATGACTCTACAACTCATGTTTTCAATATTATGTAATATTTTGTTACTTTTTCTTTTTGTATTTGTGCAATATTTTATCTTTTGTGCTTTTCTCGTCTGAGTTTGTTGCTTGCAGTTTTTATTGCATGCAAATAAAAGTATATTTAAAATTGCTTGAATTCTGATCATCAGTATTAAATTAGGAGGAATAGATCATGGCACTTACTTCATAGACAAACAACATAATCTTTTTCTGGGAGGTGAATTCAAGTCCACCATCCATTGAAGGAAAGATAGAAGCTTATAGAACCTGTCTTCAAAGGGATATGAGCCACAGTTGTTTGTCCTGGAAAATTGACATGTTATTTTTGCCAGTGTTTGGAGTAAAAGGCAGTCAGAGAACCACAGTGAAACAACAGGATAAAAGATTTTAGTCACAGATAATCACTCTTCAGTTTCCAGTGTAATCTGATGGAAATCATTTTGATCAATTTAAGGCATTTATAAATCATTTGCCATGTAATTATTTTCAGTGACAGAAATGAAGGTTTACTGCTTGCAGTAATATTTGAAGAATTCTGCAAAGGCTCTGTACAAACTATTCCTAGCAGCGTTTCCATTTCAATGAGTTGGGCAGGCACCAAATAAACTGATTTTTTTCTCTCTCTCTGTAAGCTGTTTATTTTGATTGAGGAATACCACTTAATGATATGCTGATAGTTGGTCTGTTCTTGTTAGTATTTTCAGATTCGTTTGTTACCACAAAAAACCTCCACTAGCTGGCAGAGGGAGCCTGTTCGGGCTCTAGTCTTTGTGATTGTTGCTCAGTGAAAAAGTGAGCAACCGATTTGACTATCTTATTCCCCACAGCAAAAATCTTTTGCAATTCTTATTACTAGTCAGACTTCAACACTTTGTGAAGTTGCAGTGTGCTCGTGAATGAACAGAAAAATTGCACACCTCTATTCTGAACTTTTGAAGGCTTTGATTTTTAGGGGGAGCAGCATGAAGCTGAATTAACCACTCCGCTTTTCTGACATATTTCTTATTCATGTCTTCAGTTTGAAATCATTGTATATTTGGTGCAAAAGCTTTCTCAGACCCAGACCCAAGTTGATCACAACTTGACTGGAATGCTTTTTGTAAAAAAAAGTGTTAGTCTGTACAAAATTCACTTGGCTTCAAAGTTGAAATTACCCTGTTGTTCAACGTATAGGAGTAGGGATCGCTGCAGGTCATGGGTTGAAAAAGACCTGATCAAAGAGATAACTTAGAAAATCTGACCTAAAGTGACAGTACTGCAGAAAAGGGTTTCGATCATGACTCGTAAAATTATATAAAATAGAGGAGAATGAGCCTTGATGTGTTGAACCACATCGATGCACTCGACTCTGTACCACTAGATTGACTATTTGTCAGCATTAGTCCATCTTCCTGTTAGACCGCACAAGAAGTCTAACGTTAAACCAGATTTAATCAGCTTGGACAAAGGTCTGGTGATCTCTGTCTCTTGTTTTGGCGAATATTTCGCCACCATCCCACATTCATAATTGCATACCAAGCCTGGATTTTGTTTGCAAAAGCTACGTTGCTTGTGGAAAGTAGTGCATAGACTGGCAGCAGTGTTCTCAGCACAGAGGAGGCATGAGATTAAAAGCTGATGAAAGAGTTCTCTCAGAATACACGGGGCAATTTGCAGTGGTGAAAGGCTGCATCTGAGTGCTTCAGCATCTCTAGAAGGTGATGGAAACTGAGAGAGGCATGAATTTTTGGTTGGCATCCATCCTGCTCCAAGTGAATCTATGGAATGAAGTGCATTACAAGGTTGCTTGAGGAACACCTGCAAAGACGTTGTAATGAGATGGCAAAGCCCTTGAATCATTCATAATGATTTTGTTTTCATACTGCGGAGAGGTTCAGTTCAGCTCACCAGATATGCTACAATAAGCCAAGTTCTCATTAAAAGTGGAACTTCATACTACATGAAAGGTTCTCCAAAAGTTCCAGTACCAAAACAGACCAACTGATACAGCTGGTAACTGCTTGGGAATTGGTGAATGACTTGTGAGTGATATTGGAAAGTTCATTGGTTTACTCTGAAGGTAACGTTAAAAATTGGAGGGCAGTTTGCAGTGATATCCATTCACTCTCATTTTGCTACATATTAATATTGAATTATTTAATGGGAGCTCAGAAACTAGTTGATTTAACAAACCCTTTCTTGGAGGCAACTTGTTTGAGCAGCTTGATTTGTTGTGGTATTTTAGCTTGTACACCTTGACAATTGATATAATTATCTAGCAGTGAATTAGTATGTGTGAGAGATTTTCTTCCATTTCAGATCATTTTGTTTTCAACTGTCTGGCAAACGACAAGTGCTCAATATTTCTAATTGTCCTCAGATTCTTTGCAGCACGCACAATGAAACTGCAGGTGTTTGATCTGATTTTCTTGAGATCTGATATTCCCACAATTTATTTAGAGGTAGCCAATAGGAAACATCTGCAGGTTGCATTAATATAAATGCTTATAGAAGCTGACATACGCTACATCAGAATAGATGGATTTCCTGTTCATTAAAATTGTAGCATGACCTTGTGCAGGGCAATAATAAGCCAATATGCATTTAAAATGGCTGCGTAAGTCCTCTCTTTTCAGCAAAACATACGAGAAATTTTAAAATTAATACAACTAATTAAACTGTACAGGATGTAAATTTACTGACAAAAGTCCAAAGTGGTAAATTCCAAGGAGGCAGTACGTCTCATTAAAAAGCTGACTAACAGTGGGCACGTATATAAAAGAGAACTCTCAAAGGTGTAATTAGAATGGTGATCAGAAGTAAGCAGTGATATTATTGTCATGATTCATTTACTGACAACTGTCTTCTAATTAACATCACTGATAACCTAATAGAATATGTATGCTCTGCAGTCTAGTACCTTGTTTATTCTGTGTTGATCTAAGCACACTATAAATCCATAAGGGGGATGAATGTTGTTCCTTAGTTTATAGTGTTGACTTTTGAGTTGAGAGCTCTAGAGATGTCAACATTTGTGTTTGTATCTGCATACTTTTACCTGCACTCATTGCAGTTGTGTGCTTTCCACTTCTCAGGCACAGTTTGAAAATAGTTCCACTTAGGGCTAGATTGGAGCAGTATGTTTTACTCTGCTAACATATGTTCTACCCAAAGTGATCATCAATAATCATTATGTACTAAGGAACATAGATTTTGGGGATGGGGGGAGGAGTTGGATCTTACTCTATTTGTCAATATAAACAAGTTTTGCTATGATCAAGCTTGTTGTACCTTTTGTACTTGAAACAGTTAAACAATAAATGCCATTCAAATGTGCTATCTTTATTGGAATGTCAATCCTTTATTTGAGGGAAATTCTAATCATTACAACAGTTTTGTTATATTAAAGACTTATTTTTATTTTCCTTTTTACCATTTATATTTCCTCACAATTTTCTCTGCTGGCATATAAAGGTTCTTGGCAAGGCTGTAATTGCCACAGGTACTTGCACTGTTAATATGTCACAGATGGTTTGTTATCATATGTGCAATGCTCATATTTGTATTTACCAAAGAATATTAGCGGCCAAAAAGCTGTTCTTTTATGCCTCTCTTATTGTGTTCTCACAAATAATCATGTGAATTTTTTACTTGTGTTCCCTTTGCTTTGCTCTTTGATGTTTTTGTTGATATTCACCATATTCTATGTCATGCATCTCTGCCCCAAAGCGGAAAATCTCATTCATGACCTCTCTCTGGATTCTGCTGTTAAAACTTTGAATGAAAAAGAATTGGCAGTTGCTTTATCAGACTAGTAAATAACTCTGTCAGTGACAGATTCTCTTATTTCTTTGGTTTGCTTCATCTACATATACAGGATAATTAATATGTTAGTTAATTTGCTGCCTGTTACAAGTGTTGAGGGCAGCAATGAAGGTCCTCCATCTCTTGTGGTGTTCAGGGCTTCCTTCATCATGTCAGTGGGTTCCTCTCGATTTTAACTATTGTTAGTCATACAAATCTGGAGTGGAGATTCAGGAAGACCATCAGTCTCAGAGGCAGAAGGATTCTTCACAGGTGTTTCTGAAACAAGTTAGTTTTACCATTCAGGGTTGTTAGCCCTGAGCTGAACCCCCGAACCTGGACCACACTTCGCCCGGCCTTTGACCTGTTTGGCATGAGTGAACGGACCATGCCCTAACTCTGGCCAGTGCAGCTCTCCGATTCATTGAGGTGCGCAAGCCTCCAAACCACGATAAGGTTGGGGTTCTCCTGGAGGATAATTAATATGTAAATACATTCATTTTCACCTATGCAAGTTCTTTAGATGGTGCTTGTGTGTTTGATCCTCAGATTCTAACTTTGATTTTTCAGTCTCTCTTGAGCATCTTTTAACACCTTACCAAATATCTTTTGAAAATCTGAATTTGCTGATTGTTCATAACAACAGTGTCTGCTGTATAACTTTATCAAACATGTCTTCCTTTTCATAAAGCCCCACCTCCCTACAATTTCTCACTTTATCTCAAAATATGGATTCTTAAGGTATTGGCTATAACCGCAGTTTGAATGACTGGACTATGGTTATCCAGTTTTTCTTCTCAGTTTCAGATAAGTTAGACTAATTGTCTTGCTAACAACATTTTTCTCTCTTGTGGGATGGAGTGTGTGTCTTTTGAATTTTCTGATTGGCTTACAGTGCTCAGAAACTCTTCCACCGTGAGATTCATCTTTCCGACAGGAATGATATCAACCAGATTGAAAGAGTGTGGAGAAAATTTACAAGGACTTGAGGGCCTGGGTAAAAGGGAACGATTGAATAGGTCAGGACTTTATTCCTGGAGTACAGGAGAATGAGGGGAGATTTGATAGAGGTCTTGGTAGGGTAAATGCAAGCAGACTTTTCCCACCGAGATTGGTTGAGACTGAAACTTGAGGTCATGGGTTAAGGGTGAAAGGTAAACTCTTTAAGGGGAACATGAGGGGGGGACCAGCTTCACTCAGAGCATAGAGTGTGGAATGAGCTACCAGCGCAAATGGTGGATGTGGGCTTGATTTCAATATTTAAGAGAACTTTCGATAAGAACATGAACAGGAGGGATATAGGGGGCTCTGGTCCAGGTGCAAGTTGATAGGATTAGGCTAATTAATACATTGGTACAGAGCAGATGGCCAGAGTGCTTGTTTCTGTTCTGAGACATTCTTTGACTCTATAACTTTAAATTAAACAAGGATTATTTCTTGACCTTAGTTGGCCCAGCCTGTATACTTGCACATAAACTTATTGCTTAGATAAAATCTGCTTAAATATTTTAATTCATACTGTATGTCTATATGCTTTATTCTTTATCACCACATTTTGAAAATAATTTTATTTCCTTTCAAAAATCAGTTCCCTGAAAATCAATTGCTTCATTCCCCTCCATGTTTCTCCACTGCCTTCTTACCCCTCTCTACAGTAATTGTTTTATTTAGCATTAATACTAAAGAATTTTCTATTGAACGTAATAGCTGCTGCAAAATCTTGGACTCTCGCAGCATTTTTAATGCAATAGAATATGCCGAGTAGTAGTTACCTAACAGGGTTTGGCAAGGTATTGAGAATGTGGAATGCGTTGCCAAATGGAGAGTAAGAGGTAAATTGTATTCAACTTTTTCCCACATTTGCTTGTTGTGAGGAGTCTCAACTGGAGCAGTGATGTTGGTATGGAGTGGGTGGCCTTATGACCATCCTGATTCTATCATTTGAGAAATTCTGCCAATCGAGAGAAAGCTGGATCCGTAGATATTAACGTAAATTTTAAAGGAGAGAAAACAGGTGAGACAGAGAATATTGGAGAAAATTCTTACATTTATCCTGTCAAAACTTGATTGTATGACCTCCAGTTGTGGAACGATTGAATTCAGAGAAGTAGTAGTTTGAATAATACTGAAGATTATTCAGTACCATAGCAGCATAGTTCTGTTTGGTGATAGTGAATGGAAGGTCTTTGAGGTAAATATTTCCTATAATCTCAGATTAGTTTTGTTTTCCCTAGTAGGAATATATTTAATTTTAGTTAACAAATTTGATTTTTTTAAAATTGAAAAACTGTTAACTGGTTATTGTTTTTATTGCTTTGAAGTTAATTTGGATTTGAGCTTGGTGCTGTTCCAGATCTGCTTTGCAAAACTTTGCATTAAATGAAGGTTTGTTTCCAGGATTATTGTGAGTTTTATGAATCACAATATTTGTACAATTTAAATAGTGTTCTATACACAGTTGAGCTTTTAATATCATGCACCATTACTGATGCTAAGTTTTGAATTAGAACATAAGAACATCAGAAATAGGAGCAGAAATAGGCCATCTGGCCCGTCGAGTCTGGTCATGGCTGATTTGGCCATGGACTCATCTCCACCTACCTGCATTTTCCCCATAACCCTTAATTCCCTTACTATACAACCTTGTCTTATTCAACCTCGTCTTAACTGAGGTAGTCTCCACTGCTTCATTTTGCAAAGAATTCCACAGATTCACCAAGCTTTGGGAAAAACAGTTCCTCCTCATTTCCGTAATTGTTACTTGTCCTTGAGTTCTCACACTTGAGCAAGATCTTCCTGAAGAAAAAAAGCTTGTTCAGCCAGTTCAGTCCTTGCAAGGAATATATGATTGCCAGTGCTTCCCCATGTATTTGTGATGGTTTGCTCTGTATGACTGAGATCGGTTTAGTTATCTAATGCTAGTTCTCACAATCCATAATTTGATGGCTTTTCTCTTTTGACTTTCTCTTATCTATCTATCTATCTATCTATCTATCTATCTATCTATCTATCTATCTATCTATCTATCTATCTATCTATCTATCTATCTATCTATCTATCTATCTATCTATCTATCTATCTATCTATCTATCTATCTATCTATCTATCTATCTATCTATCTATCTATCTATCTATCTATCTATCTATCTATCTCATTCTAATCTACGTGGTCTCCCAGAGGTTTTGCACGTGTGTGTGCTTATCTCTGACCCAGTGCCAGTTTTTCAATCTCTCCTGCAATTATTGTCCCTCTGACTTTTAACATGTGAACATGTTGACTTCCCTTCCCTCCACCAGTAGCAGCTATTCCTTTGGTAGTCTGTGCTTTATGTGGTGGAATTCAATGTCTCGGTATCATCAAATTAAGTTTCACTCCAAGCCGGTGGAAGTGGGCTGAACCATTTCAGCTTCTTAACAACGTAATATCAAAGAAAACTGCTAACAGGAGATTGTCTTCTCATCGAATATTCAACCATGTAGTCCATAATGTCTACTTAAGAAGAAGGAGAGAAGGGAAGGTTCCCATCAAAAATCACAGCAACTTCTTTCAATAAGAGTGCAATTCGAGATTCAAGACTGTTCATACCATTTCCTGTACACAAGTGCAAAGGAGAATGAAAAAAGCACAATAATAAAAAATGGAATAAGTATACTATAAATACGTAAGATTCTTCACCTCTGCTGGGGCATAGGTTGCTGACAGCAGCAAGCCAGAGTCCTCTGTCCAAGGTCAGTCTCTCACATTGTCCCCAGGTGTAGCCCATTTCAAAGATCCTTCCTCTCCCAGGAATGAGGTCTTCGGAGCTTCTGTAGCTCTGGGTTTTTATGGGATAGGGTTGCTAGACCCATGCCCAACCATCTCCCCACCCCCCCACCCCCACCCTCACCACAGCTGTGTTGGGACTGTCCATGGCAGAGTTACATGGATTGATTATATATAACTGTCCAGATATTTTAGATATTTCTGTCCAGATATTTCTAGTGTCCGATATTTTTATCGCACACTAGAATGTCTAAAACTTTTGCATAGTTTTGTAGTAATTTTATGTATTGCTCTGTACTGCTGTAGCACAAAAAAAACAAATTTCATTATATGTATATGAGTTATGATAAACTTCATTCTGATCTGGGTCTATTGTGGACTGAGAGTGGGAAGAGGGCAGGGAGAGGGGACTCATGGTTGGGAAAACGAAGGAAGGGGGAAGGTGAGGGAAGCACCAGAGAGACATTTTGTAATAATCAATAAACCAATTATTTGGAATCAAATGTCCTTGTCTGGTGACTCAGGGCTGGGTGTGTCTGTGCCCATGCCATCTGCCCCGGCACTCCTTCCCTGCCATCTGTCCCACACCCTTCCTCGGCGCTCCACTTTTGCTATTCCAGATTTTTACAAACTTGCTCTCTGTTCCACATTGACAAATCCAGTACCTGTACTGTGCAAGAGTCTTAGGCACCGAGCTATATACATGTGTCTAAGACTTTTGTACAGTATTGTATGTAAATAAAGCGACATAGGTATAGGAGTGCTGTGCCTGAGGTAACTCTGACAGGAAATGAGGAGGTAGGAGTGGTGGAGGGTGTGGAGCTGTTGATTAGCCCTACTGCTTGGGGAAAGTAAATATTTTTGCCTCTGGTGGTCCTGGCTGGGATGGCACTTAGCATTCTCCCTGATGGGAGTAAGGCAAACAGTCCATGAGCAGGGTGGGTAGGATCTTCCATGATGTTGCTGGCATTTTTCTGACACCTTTTTGTATGTTTGTCCTAGAATAACTATTTTCAGACAAATGCAGTGAGGGGAAAGGATTTTGCACATTTTGTCTGCAATCTGGTTGATTAGGACATTGACAAATTCATATCCTAAGCAGAATAATCTTGAACCATGGAGTATGAGAGAGGGATATGCTCAGAGTGATTGTGGGGCAGATTGTTATGCAGAGCATCATATTGTCAAGCTGCTTAATAGAGGTCAGGGAGATGATCAGATGGAGAGGAAGTGGTTTGGTTGGCAAGTAGATAGAAACTAGAGTGGGTGCATTTAGGGAGATGACCTAAGAGATTGGTGGACACAATTGGGGGTGGGTTCCTGAGGACATTGTTTCCAGCTTCCTTTGTTGCCAAGCTCGAACAATTTTTTAAACAAAGGTGGACTTCATTTGAAGCTGAGGAGCTCGGTACTGGGCTGAGTGTCTGACAAAAACTGCACCTCTTTCCCCAATGTATTCTGTGAGGAACTAGGTGGGTGTCAAACACACACAGCTCACCCTGAGAGCATGAAGTATTTGAGAGGCCTCACCCTTTTACCCAAGTGAGATTTTGAAGCGCAGTGGAAATTCATGTTGATGTGCATTCCATGAGAGGACTGCTTGTAGACCTATCTGACAAGAACATTAGAGATTCTGTAAATGCTGAAAATCTTGGGCCACACCCTGTCACCTATCAGACTGTACTCATTCTCCTCCCCCCACTATCACCTCATTCTGCTTTCTGCCATCTTCCTTTCCAGTACTGATGAAGGGTCTTGGTCCATAACATCGACTTTTTAATTCCCTTCTGTCCTAGAGTTTCTCCACTGTTTCGTGGGTGGTTGAAATCTGACGGGAGTCACTTTCTCCTTTTCCTGAAGTTCCTCATTTACTACTGATTGACTTGTGTACAAATTGTCTTTCTGCATCACCTGGTAGAAGCATTACTGCCCGTCTGTTCAGCAGTATGGCCAGACCCATCCTCAGCAATGCTGGGGACGGATGGAACCCTGACATCTGGTGACGTTTGCTGTTTTTGGGCATATTGAGTAAGCACATGTTAATCCATAGCCACAACGAGGGTACATTGTGTGCATTTTCCTTCCCTTTCATTTGAACGTCTCTCAGCTCCAGGATTAACCCTAGATTGAACTCTGACCTCCTAGAGCAGTGTTGAGTTAATATGTTCTCCCTGATTGCATAGGTTTCTTCCAGATACTCTCACATGTCATAGACATGGGGGTTACTAGGTTAATAGGTTAATTAGCTTCTGGAAAATGTCTCCTGTTTGAAGATGATTGGAGAAATCTGGGTGGAATCGATAGGAATGTGGGGTGATAAATTGGGGTTTACGAAGAAGTTTTGTAACTTTGTGTTTGATGTTCAGTGTAGACTTTGTGGGTGAAGGGTTTCTTTTCATGCAAATTGGTTCTGTGACCTCTGAAAACCTTGACCTTGAAAGGCAGCAACGTAATTCAACTGGCACTGCCATTGTCAAGTAAATTCGTATGAATGCTTTCATTTAATTTTAGAAACTTGTGACTAATTGGAAAGTTCTGCACAAAGCTGTAGTCTGGAGCCACTGACAGAATTGATGGTTGCAGTCACAGTCCCGAGCAATCGCTGTATTTCAGCCAACCTTTGTATATTCTAAGTCACATATGGTTTCTCATCAAAGACATTGCTTAAACATTAATGGGGAAATGCTAAGACTGTTAAGCTATTGGCTGCTTGGCAACTTTTAGAAGATCAAAGAGGATGCATGAAAGGATATGTTTGTATCAAAGGGGATGTTTACATTCAGGGACTGCCGAATCTCTTTCAGTGGCATTGCTTGGTGTAAGTAATGTAGAGAGGGAGAATATTTCAAAATTCAAGATAGTGGTATTAAAGGCTTTTGGGATGTTCATCAGAGCAGTACCCAGTAATTTAAGGGAATTAAGCATGAAATTCAAATCACGAGCGAATTGTCGACAGTAGTCTCATGTCCTAAAGATCCAAAGTAGACTACTTAATGCCTCAGGTCTCTTTTACCGCAAAATGGCTGAGCCCTAAATAACTTCTGCTTTATTTGCCTTTCTCTTCAAAATCCTTGATTATTTCCAATTAATGAATGTTTATTCATCTTTTAAAAATGACAAACTGATCGATCTTCAATACTAATGTAAGAAAAAGAGTTTGTACCATGAGCCAGTTGTTGGGCTGATGAAAGCACTGTCTCAGCAACACACACAAAATGCTGGAGGAACTCAGAAGACCAGGCAACATTCATGGTAAAGATTACAGTTGATGTTTTGGGCCGAAACCCTTCGGCAAGACTGAAGAAAAATGCAGTGGAGTAGATTTAAAAGGTGGGGAGGGGAAGAGAGAGAAATGCCTGGTGATGGGTGAAACCTGGAGAGGGAAGGCTGAAGTAAAGAGCTGGGAAGTTGATTGGTTGAAAGAAATTTTTACTAGAATGTCTGGTCCCGAAACACCTCCAACCCCACCAGGAAGGCCTCAAAGATCTGTTTTTTTCTGGACACCAGACCTAATGAGTTCCCCTCCACCACCACTCTCCTCTGCTGAGTGGAACTTGTCCTCAGTCTAAATAGTACCTTCTTTCGCTCCTTCCACTTCCTTCAAACAAAAAGGGTAACCATGGGCAGTTGCATAGGTCCCAGCTATGCCTGCCTGTTTTGTCAGCTACGTGGAACAGTCTGTGTTCCATGCTACACTGGTGACCATCCAGCACTTTTCCTACATTACGTCGACAACTGCATTTGTGTTGCTTCATGCACCCATGTTGAACTTGTCAATTTCATCCACTTGGCCTCCAACTTCCACCCTGCCCTTAAATTTACCTAGTCCATTTCTGACACCTCCCTCCCTTTTCTTGATCTCACTGTCTCTATCTCCAGAGACAGCTCATCCACAGATGTCTATTAAAAACCCATAGACTCTCACAGCTACCTGGACTATACCCAGTCCCACCCTGTTAATTGTAAAAATGCCAACCCCTTCTCTCAATTCCTCTGTCTTTGCTGCATCTGCTCTCAGGATGAGGCTTTTCATTCTAGGATAAGGGAGGTGTCTTCCCTTTTCAAAGAAAGGGGCTTCCCTTTCTCCACCATCAATGCTGCCTTCAAACGCATCTCTTCCATTTTGTGTATGTCTGTTAATACCCTATCTTCCCGCCACCCTACCAGGGATAGGGTTCCTCTTGTCCTTCCCTACCACCCCACCAGCCTCTGTGTCCAGCACGTAATTCTCCGAAACTTCCACCACTTCCAAAGGGATCCCATCAATGAGCACATCATTCCCTCCCACCCCCTCCCAAATTTATGCTTCCTGCAAGGATAGTTCCCTATGTGACTCCCTTGTCCATTCATCTCTCCCCACTGATCTCCCTCCTGGTACCTACCCTTGCAAACGGAACAAGTGCTACACCTGTCCCTACATGTCCTCCCTCACTACCTTTCAAGGCCCTAAACAGTCCTTCCAGGTGAGGCGACACTTCGTCTGTGAGTCTGTTGGGGTCATATACTGTGTTTGGTGCTCCTGTTGTGGCCTCCAGTACATTGGTCAGACCTGACGTAGATTGGGCACCTATGCTGAGCACCTATGCTCCATCCACCAGAAGACACCTATTTTAATTCTACTTCCCATTCCCCTTCCAATATGTCCATCCTTGGCTTCCTCCATTGTCATGATAAGGCCACACTTCAGTTGAAGGAACAACACCTGAAGTACCATTTGGGTAGCCTCCAATCTAATGGTATGGACATTGATTTCTCAAATTTCTGTTAATGCCCCTGCCCCATCTCCTTCACTATTTCCCATCCTCTTTTCTCTCTCTCACCTTATCTCCTTGCCCACCCATCGCCTCCCTCTGGTGCTCCTCTCCCCTCTTCTTTCTTCCATGCTCTGTCTCTTTCACCTATCAACTTCCCAGCTCTTGACTTCATCCTTCCCCTTCCAGGTTTCACCAATCGCCTGGTGTTTCTCCCTTTTAAATGTACTTTTAAATGGCCTTTTTTTCTCCAGTTCTGCCAGAGGGTTTCAGCCCGAAACGTTGACTGTACTCTTCCATAGATGCTACCTGGCCTGCTGAGTTCCTCCAGCATTTTGTGTGTGTTGCTCAGATTTCCAGCATCTGCAGATTTTCTCTTGTTTTTGAAAGAGCATTGCCTGATGCATTGCATTAAATTAACCTCAAACAGCTATGCATCTGGTCTTGGAGCTCTCAAGATTTGGTAATTTGGAATAATTTTTGCATTGATTTGGTTTAACCCTGCCGTTTGCCTTCTGTGAACAGCATTATGGAGTCAGCCTCACAACCGTTTGCCAATCTACTGTCTGCTTTTGGCTAATTAATGTAACTGAATAAGTGCCAGGAATCAGTTTCAAGGCCCGGGGCTATGGAATCTCTGTTCAAAGAACAATTTCAAAAGTTCCATTTGTGACCAAGAGTTGGGCAAGCATTTAATTTCCCACATGGAGAAAAAAAATACATTAGAAGTTTAGTTTTATTAGTCTGGTTGGAATTTTTTTATTTATGATGTCAAATATTAATTTGAATTTAGATGCACAAAATGCTGGAGAAAATGCCGGGGATAAGTTGCATCTATGGAGGCCAGAAGACGGTTAACATTTTGTGTTGAAACTCTTAACCTGGTCTGAAAGGTAGAGCAGAGATAGCCAATATAAAAAGGTGCAAGGAAGAGGCAGAGCAAGGGAATGTGAGTGATCGGTGAGGTATGTTGGTGATAGGTAGATGAGGGATGTGAGTGTAGATGGGCAACCATGAGCTGGGAGTTGATGGGTGATAATGACAAAGGTCTGGAGATGATGGAATCTGATGAGAGAAAATGGTGGAACAATGGAATAAAAGTGAGGGAGATGCACAAAGCACATGGGAATTGTAGGGGAGGGAACTGGTGCACATGTGTTTTAGCCCCACTTAGTTAGCTATAGATACTTTGAAATAGTTAAGTAAGTAAGGCTAAAACAGAAAAATATAGCAGTGAGCTAGTGTTCATGGGTTCAGTGTCCATTTCGAAGTTGGATTGCAGAGGGGAAGAAGCTGTTCCTGATCACTGAGTGTGTGCCTTCTGGCTTCTGCACCTCCTTCCTGATGGTAACAATGAGAGGGCTTGTCCTGGGTGGTTGGGGGTCCTTAATGCTGGATGCCACCTTTTTGAGGCACTGCTCCTTGAAAGTGTCTTGGATACTATGGAGACTAATGCCCACGGTGGAGATGACTAATTTTACAACTCTGTGCAACTTACTTCGATCCTGTGCAGTAACCCCCGTCCCCCCCAATACCAGATGGTGATGCAGCCAGTTGGAATGTTCTCCACAGTACATCTGTAGAAATTAGTGAGTTTTTTAGGTGACAAACCAACTGAGAAGATGTCAGTGAGGGCTCCATCAATAGCAGTGGGGTTGGTGATGGGACAGTTTTCTGAAAAGCAATTTCTGAGCTCTTATTCAATTTTAAACATGAGATTGTGCGCTGGTTTGCTGTTTTATTGTGACTCAGCAGGAAATAGCATATGCACATTCATCTGAAGTGATAGAATAGTTCTGCAAATTAGTTCTTGGAGCACTTTTTACATTAAGTTGTATTTTACATCAGATGCAAGAGGCAAGGTGAAAAGCTGGGGTTGAGGCTCCGTTAGAATTAACTAAGCCACTGAAGCCTGCAAGTTGGGCGTGCACTCAGTATAAATGTAGTGTGACTTCCAACCTGATGGTTAGAAAAGTGCCTGGTAATCTCCCAAACACTTTGAGTTTAACCTCACACTGCTGAATTATGCAGAGAGCAGAAATGCTCCTTTGCCGATTTTTCTAAGCGTTTAATTCTGGAGTGCTTGGTGAAGGTTTTGCACAGATGTGCCTGTCGGCACATGCAGGCAGGGTTGTTGGAGCAGTAGGCAATGTAAAACATTAATTTTTGCCTGACTGGAACACAAGCTGCAGCTGCCAGTATTCAAGTAGCCGACTGAAGCTGCAGTGTGAATAAATGCACCCTAAAACACAGGTGCAGTGAGGAGCTTGCCAGCATCTGAATACCAGTGAGATGTTCATAAGAGGCTTACTGTGACTCTGGCACACAATCAACATTTCACTGGTGGTCCAGTGCACTTGGATGGATATTCTTTTAACTGCAGACATGGTAGCTGATTATCTATTAGTCAGGTGTGCGACTACATCTTGAGCCATGTCACACTCTTACCCACTGATGTTTATTTGGCTTAATTTCATACCACACGCGCTCACAGTAATATGCTTAAGGCAACTTTCCTATCAGTCAAAAGCACTGCTGGCGACTCTTAAGAAAATACTAGTTCTTCAGCAATTATACCAGTAACTGATCCAATTTAAATGATGGAATCAAATTAGGAAAATTAATTTTCAATATACGACAGTATTTGCTCATTCAGTAAATTCAGTGATAAATCCTGGTGTGCTAAAGAATATTGAAATTATTGTAGTTTTGATAAACTTCGGGAGGGTCGAGACACGTGTTTCAGGGGTTCTGCTGAGATCTTTTTCGGTAGCTTTTTGTTTGCAAGTCAAAGACTGAAATCGCCGTCTGGTACAGGAGTTGCAAGATGTCTGATCTAAAGTCCCTACAAAGGATTGCAAAGAGGATCATTGGAGTCTCTTTTCCACCCACCAGAGATATTTATCAGGAGCAGTGTGTCTGTAGGGCCCTTACCATTGTCAATTATCTCTCCCATCCATCCCACAATCACTATGACCCCTGCTATCAGGCAGGAGGTATTGTAGCATAAGGTATTATAGGCAGTTAGGTTGGAAACAGCTTCTTTCCCCAGACCCTGTAACCACTGAAACCCCTGTCACCCTCCAGGTCTCTTCATATATGAAGCGCAAGTAGTGTTGGACTGTTTTGCATTTAACTTGTGTTGCAAATGGACCTTATTGTTTGGTTGTTTATTTGTGATAATATGACTTTATGAGAGTTGTACGTACTGTGTTGTGCACCTTGGTCCAGAGAAACGTGTTTCGTTTGGTGGTATGCATGTACTGGTGCGTGGCCAAGTGGTTAAGGCGTTTGCCTGGTTATCTGAAGGTCGCTCGTTCAAGCCTTGGCTGAGGCAGCATTTGTGTTCTTGAGCAAGGCATTTAACCATACAATTCTCTGTGATGACACTGGTGCCAAGCTGTATGGGTCCTAATGCTCTTGGACAACATTGGTGGCATGGAGAGGGGAGCCTTGCAGCTTGGCCAACTGCTGGTCTTCCATAATAAAAAAAAACCTTGCCCGGGCTTACGCCCTGGAAACTTTCCAAGGTGCAAATCCATGGTCTATCGAGACTAACAGAGGCCTACATGCATGTATACAGTTGAATGGAATGACAATAAACTTGAACTTGGAATGTGACAAAATGAATTTTGGGTTGAATTATTTTTATTTTAATTGTGTTTCATCACCACTTTAAACAGGGGCTCACATTTCAACCTTCCTTCAGCCCTGTTAGTAGTCAAGTTCAGAGGGGCAGTTAATAGCTCTTGAAAATGAAGTTTCTTATAATCAGAAAGAATACAACTAAGAGCACAAAATGCTGGAAATATTCAACAGGCCAGGCATCATCTGTGGAAAGTGAAACATTTAACGCATCAGGTCAAACATTTTCCGAATTGAATGAACGATTTTCAAGCTGAAATGTTAACTCTTTCCCTTTCCACAGATAATGCCTCACCTGCTGAGTGTTTCCAGCATTTTACTTGAGGTTTCCAGCAATATTTAGATTTTCACTGAGCATGTGATGGAGATTTTTTGACAGTTATTTGATGATGGTTCATTACAGTAATAGAAAAGTTGCAGCACAAGTGATCCAGAATGGTGAATAAATTTGATGTTCATTCAACAATTTGAATGAATTGTAATTATGATATTAATTATGCAGCATTTGTGCTGTAATTATTAGTTTATACAATGAAGCATATAATTGAAGATACTCTGGTTTTCACATCCTTTGGGGGGGGGGGAATCATTAGATAGGTATGTGCTGGTGACATGGTCAGATACATCAAAGAACAAACAAAAATAAAATAATATTCTGAGTTTTAACTGTTGTTCTTCCCCACAGCTTGTTGCCATTTTTGAAGAGCAAGACCCCCACCATGGTGGTGACGGGACCAGTGCTAGTTCAACAGGCACTCAAAGCCCGGATATGTTCAGCAGTGAATCGACACCCAACTCCTTGTCTGCATTTCAACCCTATCAAGTATCAAGTGAGATCGAGGTCACACCATCTGTCCTCCGAGCAAGTGAGTATCTTTATATATACTGGTACTGGGATATTTTGTATTATTTTAGGCAATTATTTGGTGATATTGTCATCTTGCAGCTCTTTTTATTTGACGTGCCCTTAAAAAGTTGCTATTTTGTTTTGCATATTTTCATTTCTTCTTTGTTGTATAGTTATGCATCTCTTTGCTGTCTGAAAGCAGGGATGATATTGGAGTATTGCTGGGTCAGAGTCATAGAGTTGTGCTGCATAGAAGTGAACCCTTCAGCCTTTGGTGTCCACGTTGATGATCGTGCTTACCTGTGCAAAATCCTAATTGTCTGCATTTATTCCATACCCCTCTGTGCCCTGTTCATTCAAAGTACCAGTCCAGATGATGTTACTGTTCTTGCCACTTTACCCTACATGTGGTGATACTGTATTGTAGAGATTAGCAAAGCGCTTTACAGCACCCATGATCAGTGATTAGTTCCCGCTACTGCCTGCAAGATGCCTGTGACCACTTGGGTTTCGTTTGGTGGCCCAGTTCCCTCCCACATTCCAAAGGTAAATGGGTTCGGGTTAGTGAGTTGTGTACATGCTTTGTTGTCACCGGAATGATGGTGACATTGCGGACTCTCCATAGCACATCCTTAGACCATGTTGGGTGTTTGACAAAACAATACATTTCCCTGTACGTTTTGGTGTACATGTGACAAATAAGGTAAATTTTTTTAAAAAGTGGTTTACTGTTATCACCACTTCTGGCATTTCATTCCAGATACCAGCTACTGTTTGAGTGTTATATTCACCCAGCAGTTTCCCTTTAAATCTCTTCCCTCTCACCTTAAACTTCCTCCCTCTCATGTTAAAAGGTGTGCCTCTAGTTGAAGACACACTGTTACGTACACATAGAGCAAGAACAACAGTGTAGCAGTATCATTAAGCATTCTAACTGGATCATGTTAGTAACAGTATGACCTAGGCAATTTACTACGAAAAATGTGTGCGCTCGGAAGCCCTAGCCCAAAAATAGTCCCTCCTGCACATAGGAGATCCAGTTGATTCACTGCGCAATCAATTGGCTGCATGCACACTACCGCAGGATGCTGACATTGTTTATCTACCTGGATGTTATATACCTCAATCAGTAACCATTTAGCCCTCTTTGTTCCTGGGAAGACTGGCTAGCCTATCTAATCTCTTTTGATGACTAAACTTTCCAATCCCGGCAACATTCCTGTGAATCCGTGTGCACTCCCTCCCGCTTTGTTGCATTCTTCCTATAGTACAGTGACCAGAACTGCACAGCAGTATTCCAGGTGTCGTTCCTCAAACATCTTGTACAGCTGTAACATGATATTTCAGCTCTTATACTCAGTCCCTCGACCCATGAGGTGTACCGTGTGCTGCCTTCACCACTCTGTCTGCCTGCTTTGCCACTTGTACAGAATTATGTACTTGCATCCCTTGGTCTCTTTGCTCTATAGCATTTCCCAAAGCCCCGTCATTCACTGTGCTTGTCTGAGTTAAAATTTATATACCATTCCATTGTCCATTTTCCCAGTTGATCTACTTACGTCCTATTCTAACCTTAGACAATTACCTCCCCTGTCCATTTAGGGGCCATCGGCAATCCCTTTTTCTCATCAAAGTTAATATGTATATAAAAAAAAATAGAGGACTCAGCACTGATCCCTGTGGCATGCCATTGCTCATTGGTCTCAAATTGGAAAAACAACCTTCTACCTCCAGTGAAGCAAATTTTGTATCCATTCCTAACTCACCCTGGATGCCTTGCATTCTAACCTCCCAGACCAGCCTACCATTTGAGACCTTGTCAAAGGCCTTGCAAAAGGCCATGTTGACAATGACCAATGCTGTGCGTTTGTTGATACCCTTAGAAACCACTACAAAAAAAAACTCAGTGAAACATGATTTTTCCACGGACATAGTCATGCTGACTATCTTAAATAATCCTTGGCTTTGAAAATGCAAATAAATCCTATACCTTGGGTTTCCTTCTGAAAACTCCCCCATACTGATGCACGGCTCACCAGCTGATGCTTCCATGGCTTGTCCTCACTTTCACTCAGGTACAACATTAACTACTCTCCAGTCATTCATTACCTTATCTGTGGCTATAGAAATCTAAACTCAGGCCCCAGTAATTTTCCCTCTTGCTTCCCACAACAACCCACCTTACTCTAGAAAGCTGCCTTCCCACCCCATGCCCCCTTGTTTGCTCACAGCCTTTCTTAGTTAGCTGTTGTTCAGACTGTCCTCCATCTAGATTGAATATGCTTTATCTGTGTTAGGCCTGTGCCTGCCGCTAAGTTCCATCTAATAATTTTTGGTGGGGCAGGTTTATAATGGTATCACTTGACCAGAGCCTGTGGAGTGTACCTCAACTAAGACATGATTGCATAAGAAGATAGTTGGCAAGGAGGATTAAATGAGAGTAAACTCTGTGTCCTTACATCTGGTTGTGTCTTTACATTGTTGTGTCCTTCTCTGACTTTGTTTAAACACTCTGAGAAGTACAGATATTTAAATTGTAAGATAGTCTTTTTAAAGTTTTTAATATTGCTATCTGCAACCACAAGTGCTATAGATTCCCTCATAATAGGATAGTAATGCCAACTGTAATAAATACCGGAGGAAGTAGAAAACGAAAAGAAATTCCCATAAAAATGCTCAATGAAACATGATTTTCCCACAGACATAGCCATGCTGATTATCCTTAACACTGGACAATGGACTATGTCTTGGCATTTCTTCCCTTCCCTCAGCAGCCCTGTTGTCAAACATATCTTCCCATATGATGGTTCAGATATGAAAATATGTACGTGGTCAATGCTTGCCAAATTTGAATTGCAATAAATTCCTGAAGCCATAAATAATTCTTTTGATGGTTCCTTAAGTTCAGTGCAAGAGTTCAAGTGGAATCTGAATACATAATTTTCATGCATATGGCAATTCACAAAAAAAGTAGACAAGCTTCCTGATGTAGATCTGGTGCATGTTACGTTTTGAACTTATCCATGAACTAATTTGTCAAAAAAATCCAATATTTTCCTGAACATGAGGTTCTACAGATGCTTGAAGGGTCTCAGCTTAAAGTTTCGACTGTTCATTTCTCCGTAGATATAACATGACCTGCTTATTTTCCTGAGTTTTTTTTGCAACAAGTGAATATTTGCTACAGTGCGCCAGAACTGGATTGCTTTTTATAATAATAGGGATGTGGTGTTTTGTAAAATGTTCAATGTAGCTCTGTTTACACAACTCAACTAAAATGTATTTATAGATTGCATGATGCTTTTGTCATAGGTCACATTTTATCTACAAAAATAAGCCATTAATTGATGACAAATTATTTCATTTGTTATCTTGTGATTCTGCTTGCCAGAAGTGAGATGCATTTTCTTAAAGGATTTATGATTCTTTTGGATTTGTAGATGTTTCAGCTTGTGGGGCATTCAGGTCTGAATGCAGTAAAGATAATATAGATGATGATAAATCAGATTTTGGATTCAAGATAAAGCTTATCTACTCCCAAACAATATTGTGGAGTAATTGAGACTTCTTAAATTCAAAGATATCTTGTATTTAATAGAAAGCTCAGTGTTGATCTAGAACATCGAACAATATAGGCCTGCAGCGCAAAATGCTCAGCCAAACTTTTTAACCTACTTGAAGATTAATCTAACACATCTCCCCACAGAGTCTTCCATTTTTCCTTCATCCATGTACCTATCTAAGAATCTCTTCAATTTCCCTAAGGTACCTGCCTTTACCACCTTCCATGCATTCGCCATTCTCTGTGTAAAGACCATCAGACATCAGAGCAGAATTACTTCGGTAGCAAAAAAAAACTACCTCTGACAATCCCCTAGACTTTCCTCCAATCACCTTAAAATCATGCTCTGTCATACCAGCCATTTCCACACTGGGTAAAAGGCAATGGCATTCTATATCTGGCCTCTTAGAATAACAGCGAGAAGAGTTCAAAAGTTGATGGTTATTTCGTCAGCGGTTTGAACGGGCATGACTGCGCAAGTGTGTGGACGTCAGCCAGTGAGAACAGCGAGCAGAGTTTAAAAAGGAGTCAGCCTTATAGAGCGGGCACTGGAGTAGATGGAGACAGAGTAGGAAGGCTTTGGCTCAACGGGGCTTCGGCGATAAAGGGTTGAGGTGAGCTAGGTTATCAGTGTAGAATACAGACAGAGAGTATGTGTGTGAGGCTGATTTTCTGTGCTTGGTGTCAGATGTGGGAGGTCTTGGAGACTCCCAACCTCCCAGATATCCACATCTGTGCCGGGTGCGTCGAGCTGCAGATCCTTAAGGACGGTGTTAGGGAACTGGAGATGCAGCTTGATGACCTTTGTATGGTCAGGGAGAGAGGAGGTGATAGAGAGGAGATATAGGTAAGTAGTCACACTGGGGACTGGGGAGACATAAGTGGGTAACAGTCAGGATAGGGAAGTGCGAGAGGCAGATGTTAGAGAGAGTACCCCAGTGGCTGTACCCCTTAACAATAAGTACTCCTATTTGAGTACATTTGGTGGGGGGGTGCCCTATCTGGGGGAAGCAACGGTGGTCGTGCCTCTGGCACGGAGTCTGGCCCTGTGGCTCAGAAGGGTAGGGAAACGAAGAGGATGGCAGTAGTGATATGGGACTCTGTAGTTAGGGGTCGGACAGGCAATTCTGTGGATGCAGGAAAGAAATGCGGATGGTAGTTTGCCTCCCAGATGCCAGGGTCTGGGATGTTTCAGATCGTGTCCGTGATATCTTGAAGTGGGAAGGAGAAGAGACAAAGGTCATGGTACATTTTGGTACCAACGACATAGGTAGGAAAAGGGAGGATGTCTTGAAAACAGATTACAGGGAGTCAGGAAGGAAGTTGAGAAGCAGGACCTCAAAGGTAGTAATCTCAGAACTACTGCCTGTGCCATGTGACAGTGAGTATAGGAATAGAATGAGGTGGAGGATAAATGCGTGCCTGAGGAATTGGAGCAGGAGGCAGGGATTCAGATTTCTGGATCATTGGGACCTCTTTTGGGGCAGATGTAACCTGTATAAAAAGGATGGATTGCACTTGAATCCCGAGGGAGCCAACACCCTGGCAGGGAGGTTTGCTACAGCTGTTGGGGAGAGTTTAAACTAGAATTGCTGCGGGGGGGGTGGGGTGGGAACTGAACTGATGTGACAGAGGAAGGGGCAATTGAGTAACAAATAGAGAAAGCTTATAGACAGTGTGAGAGGGAGGAGAGGCAGGTGATACAGAAGGGACGTGCTCAGACTGATGGTTTGAGATGTGTCTATTTTAATGCAGGGAGTATTATGAATAAAGCGGATGAGCTTAGAGCGTGGATCAGCACTTGGAGCTATGATGTTGTGGCCATTACAAAGACTTGGATGGTGCAGGGACAGGAATGGCTACTTCAAGTGCCAGGTTTTAGATGTTTCAGAAAGGACAAGGAGGGGGGCAAAAGAGGTGGTGGTGTGACACTGTTGGTTAGGGATAGTGTCACAGCTGTTGAAAAGGAGGAAGTCGTGGAGGGGTTGTCCATGGAGTCTCTGTGGGTGGGAGTTAGGAGCAGGAAGGGGTCAAGAACTACTGGGTGATTTTTGTAGATCACCCAATAGTAACAGGGACGTCGAGGAGCAGATAGGGAGACAGATTCTGCAAAGGTGTAATAATAACAGGGTTGTTGTGCTGGGAGATTTTAATTTCCCAAATATTGATTAGCATCTCCCTAGAGTGAAGGGTTTAGATGGGGTGGAGTTTGTTAGGTGTGTTCAGGATGGTTTCTTGACACAATATGTAGATAAGCCTACAAGAGAAGAGGCTGAACTTGATCTGGTATTAGGAAATGAACCTGATCAGGTGTCAGGTTTCAGTGGGAGAGCATTTTAGAGATAGTGATCACAATTCTATCTCCTTTACCATAGCACTGGAGAGGAATAGGAATGAACAAGTTAGGGGGTGGTTGAATTGGAGTAAAGGGAACTATGAGGCTATCAGGCAGGAACTTGGAAGCATAAATTGGGAGCAGATGTTCTCAGGGAAATGTACAGAAAAAATGTGGCAAATGTTCAGGGAACATTTGTGTGGGGTCTGTGTAGGTACTTTCTAATGAGACAGGGAAATGATGGTAAGGTACAGGAGCTGTGGTGTACAAAGGCTGTTGTAAATCTGGTCAAGAAGAAAAGAAGAGCTTACAAAAGGTTCAAAAAAACTAGGTAATGATAGAGATCTAGAAGATTATAAAGGTAATATGAAGGAGCTTAAGAATGAAATGAGGAGAGCTAGAAGGGGCCATGAGGAGGCCTTGGCAGACAGGATTAAGGAAAACCCCAAGGCATTCTACAAGAATGTGAAGAGCAAGAGGATAAGACATGACAGAATAGGATCTATCAGGTGTGACAGTGGAAAAGTGTGTATGGAACCGGAGGAGATAGCAGAGGTACTTAATGAATACTTTGCTTCAGTATTTCACTACGGAAAAGGATCTTGGCAATGTAGGGATGACTTGCAGCAGACTGAAAAGCTTGAGCATGAGGATATTAAGGAAGAGGATGTGCTGGAGCTTTTGGAAAACATCAAGTTGGATATGTCACCGGGACCAGACAGGATATACCCCAGGCTACTGTGGGAAGTGAGGGAGGAGATTGCTGAGCCTCTGGTGATGATCTTTCTATCATCAATGAAGATGCGAGATGTTCTGGAGGATTGGAGGGTTCTGGCCAGCAGGAGCCATCTCTGCTCTTCAAAACTGCTTTGAGCACACTGACTGGTACATGTTCAGGGAGGCTGCAACCGATGGCAACTCCACCAACTTAGAGGCGTACACAGTATCAGTGACTGGCTACATCAGCAAGTGCATTGATGATGTCACTGTGGCCAGACCATCACTACATGCGCTAACTGGAAGCCATGAATGACCGCGGAGGTGCGTGCGCTGCTGGGGATCCATGACTCTGCCTTCAGGGCAGGCAACAAGACAGCCCTACCAACAGCAAGGGCCAAGCTGACCCGGCCCATCAGAGGGGCAAAGCGTGCATTGTACTCAGCGAATCCACAGCCACTTCCAGGACAGCGGCGACATGTAGCACATGTGGAAGGGCATCCAGGACGTCACCAGTTACAGCACAACATCACCTGACTGTGTGGGTGATGCCTCCCTCCCAGATGCGCTGAATAACTTCTACACTCGTTTTGAGGTGGAAAATGACGTGGCGGCGAGGAAGTCCACCCCTCCTCCGAATGACCAGGTGCTGTGTCTCACCGTGGCCGATGTGAGAAGAACCCTGTGCAGGGTCAACTCATGGAAGGCTGCTGGACCAGACAACGTCCCTGGTAGAGTGATCAGAGGATGTGCAAACCAGCTAGCAGATGTTCTCACTGACATCTTCAACATCTCCCTGTGCAGCGCCACTGTTCCAACATGCTTCAAGGCCGCCACCATCATCCCCGTGCCGAAGAAGTCTTCAATGTCCTGCCTAAATGACTACCGTCCCATTGCACTCACATCCATCATCATGAAGTGTATCAAGAGGCACTTCATGAGGCACATGAAGACCCCACGCACCCCTCATACAAACTCTTCTCCCTCCTGCTGTCTGGGAAAAGACACCGAAGCATTCAGGCTCTCACGACCAGACTATGTAACAGTTTCTTCCCCCAAGCTATCCGACTCCTCAATACCCAGAGCCTGGACTGACACCAACTTACTGACCTTTTGTCTTATTTATTATTTATTGTAATGCCTGCACTGTTTTGTGCACTTTATGCAGTCCTGGGTAGGTTTGTAGTCTAGTGTAGTTTTTTTTCTGTGTTGTTTTTTACATAGTTCAGTGTAGTGTTTGTACTGTTGTCATGTAACACCATGGTCCTGAAAAACATTGTCTCATTTTTACTATGTACTGTACCAGCAGTTATGGTCGAAATGGCAATAAAAATGTGACCTGACTTGACTTGAATGTTGTTCCCTTTTTCAAGAAAGGGAGTAGAGATAGCTCAGGAAATAATAGGCCAGTGAGTCTTGCTTCAATGGTTGGTAAGTTGGTGGAGAAGATCCTGAGAGGCAGGATTTATGAACATTTGGAGAGGCATAATATGATTCGGGATATTCAGCATAGCTTTGTCGTGCCTTCCAAGCAATGTGGCAGTGGAATGTGCCACATTGGCAATGTGGAAGATCAGAGGGCTCTTGGGGTATGAGTCCACAGGACACTGAAAGCTTCTACTCAGGTTGACTCTGTGGTTAAGAAGGCATACTGTGCATTAGCCTTCATCAGCTGTGGGATTGAGTTTAAGAGCCGAGAGGTAATGTAACATAGAAACATAGAAAATAGGTGCAGGAGTAGGCCATTCGGCCCTTCAAGCCTGCACCGCCATTCAGTATGATCATGGCTGATCATCCAACTCAGAACCCTGTACCTGCTTTCTCTCTATACCCCCGATCCCTTTAGCCACAGGGGCCATATCTAACTTCCTCTTAAATATAGCCAATGAACCGGCCTCAACTGTTTCCTGTAGCAGAGAATTCCACAGATACACCACTCTCTGTGTGATGAAGTTTTTCCTCATCTTGGTCCTAAAAGCCTTCCCCTTTATCCTTAAACTGTGACTCCTCGTTCTGGACTCCCCCAACATCGGAAACAATCTTCCTGCATCTAGCCTGTCCAAACCAATTAGAATTTTATACGTTTCAATACAATCCCCCGTCAATCTTCTAAATTCCAATGAGTATAAGCCTAGTTGATCCAGTCTTTCTTCTTCATATGAAAGTCCTGCCATCCCAGGAATCAATCTAGTGAACCTTTTCTGTACTCCCTCTATGGCAAGAATGTCTTTCCTCAGATTAGGGGACCAAAACTGCACACAATTCTCTAGGTGCGGTCTCACCAAGGCCTTATACAACTGCAGTATAAACATCCTACTCCTGTACTCAACTCCTTTTGCTATGAATGTCAACATGTTGCAGCTATATGGTTCCTGGTTAGACTCCGTTTGGAGTACTGTGCTCAATTCTGGTCGCCTCATTACAGGAAGGATGTGGAAACCATAGAAAGGGTTCAGAGGAGATTTACAAGGACATTGTCTGGATTGGGGAGCATGCCTTATGAGAATAGGTTGGGTGAACTCGGCCTTTCCTCCTTGGAGCGACGGAGGACAAGTGGTGACCTGATAGAGGTGTACGGGATAATGAGAGGCATTGATCATGTGGTTAGAGGCTTTTTCCCAGGGCTGAAATGGCTAGCATGAGAGGGCACAGGCAGTTTTAAGGTGCTTGGAAGTAGGTACAGAGGAGATGTCAGGGGTGCGTTTTTATGCAGAGATTGGTGAGTGCATGGAATGGGCCGCTGGTGGCGGCGGTGGAGGCGGATATGATAGGGTCTTTTAAGAGACTCCTGAATAGGTACATGGAGCTTAGAAATATTGAGGGCTATGGGTAAGCCTAGGTAGTTCTAATGTAAGGATATGTTCAGCGCAGCTTTGTGGGCCGAAGGGCCTGTATTGTGCTGTAGGTTTTCTGTGTTTCTATCTTATACATCTTTGTCAAGTTACTTCTCATTCTCCTGCACTCCAAAGGGAAAAGCTCTAGCTCATCTTTATGAGACATGCTCCATAGTCCAGGCAGCAAACTGGTAAATCTGCTCAGTAGGCTCTGTAAAGCTTCCTCATCTCTCTTATAATGAAGCGACCAGAACTGAACTTAGTGCTCCGTATGTGGATTAACCAGACATTTATAAACCTGAACACAAGGAAATCTGCAGATGCTGGAAATTCAAGCAACACACACAAAATGCTGGTGGAATGCAGCAGGCCAGGCAGCATCTATAGGAAGAAGTACATTCGACGTTTCGGGTCAAGACTAAACCTGAACACTATCTCATAGCTCTTAAACTCAATCCCTCTGAAAGTCAACACACCATTGACCTTCTTAACCACCTTATCAACTTGCGTGGTAACTTTGAGGGCGTGGACCCCAAGAGCCCTCTGTTCCTCCACCTTGCTAAGCATCCTACATTAACTCTGTACTCTACCTTCAAGTTTGACCACCACAGTGTATCAATTCACAGTTTGCTGTGTTAAATTCCCTCTGCCAGTTATCAGACCTGCCCTGCATCCTATCAATGTCCCAGTGTAACCTACAGCAACCTGTTAGACTGTCCACAACACTGCCAACCTTTGTGTTATTTGCAAACCCACTAACCCAGCTTTCCATTTTCTCATTCAAGTCATTTATAAGAATCACAAAGAGCAAGGGTCTCAGAGGAGATCCCTGCGAGCACCATTGGTTGCCAATCTCAGAATACACATAACCAAGTTTCCCTGGATTCCATGCATTCTGACTTTCTGAATGAACCCACAATGAGGAACTTTATCACATGCTCACCAAAATTGCATCGACTTTATTTTCATCTATTTGTTTTGCCCTCAATCAGGCTTGTAAGGCAAGACCAGTCCCTCATAAAGCTATGCAGACTATCCCTAATCAGAGCATGCTTCTCCAAGTGCTCATAAATCCTGGCTCTAAGAATTCTCTCTTATAGTTCATCCATCACTGATGTAAGAATCGCTGGTCTATAATTACCAGGATTATCCCTACATCCCTACTCTCTTTCTTAAACAGAGGAAAAACTTTTCTAATTTTCCCATACTACTCTTACAGCCAGCGAGGACACAAAGATCATTGTCAAAGGTGCAGCAATCTCTTCCTCTGCTTCCTGCAGTGACCTGGGATGTATCCTGCCGAGCCTCAGGGATTTATCTATTCCAATATCTCCTAATGCTGCATCCTCTGATTTCTCACTCCTGTTCCCATCTCGCTGCCAAATTAGTTTACACTTTCTCCAACAGCTCTAGCAAGGATATTGGACCCCCCCGTATTCAGATGTCATACTGTCCCCAGAAAAAATCCCAATGATCCACAAATTACTGCACTTTAAGGTCTTGCTTTATAGTTTCCACCTAGCTTCAGGACTTCAGGACTTCAGGACTTCATCCCTTTTCCTAACTATGTCATTGGTACCAATATGTACCATGATTTCTGGCTGCTCACTTGCCCCCTTAAGAATGCTGCGGATCCAATCTGAGATGTCCTTGATATGGAAACTGGAGCAAAATGGTTTTCTGATAATTGGTTGTACTAATGTTTTGCTTGGAATATTACTCAGAACACTAACTGATTAAATGGAATCGTTGTAATTTTGTACAAATTAAGTTCTTGAAATTGTTATTTTGGCTCAATCATTTATTTTTGCACAGTTTAATTTTAGTCCACTGCTTGGGTGTATGTCCAATCTGGAGCATGATATTTTCGGTTAAGACATCTTGTAATGCATTCACGCGCTTCTGGTGGATGAAGCTCACTTGTGTAAATAGGGCCCAAAGAATGTGCGAATGTCTGTAGTAGAAAGTCATGCAAAATTGGGATAAATCAAATTTGTTTTTGTTAAGTGCCCTGGTTCCACTGTACCTTTTAAGAACAGTGTATTGTTTTTGTAGAAGCTTAAAATCCACTGCTAATTGATTCCTCCTCAGACAGTTGCAACCAGTGCTTTGAAGTCAAAGCACTTTAGTCAGCTGCTTTCATTGCATATTCCATTAAATGGGTTCACAGTGTCATTGGTGTACCTTGTTCTCACTGATATTTCAATGTATAAGGGTTAAAAAAAACTTTCAAGTACATGAATCATAAGCAGTTGTCCTTTTTCATTTTTGTTTTGGGCAATTTGAAATTTTATTTGCCATGGATTCTTTGCTCAGAAGAATGAATATTTTTTCTTTATGGAATCAATCATGTACCACACAATGTGGAGTGATTGCTTGCAGGTTGGCCTTGTTCCATTGTGTCAAAATGTTCAGAAGTCATGTTTAGTAAGCAATGTATGGTAAAACTCTAATCATCCTACACTGCTCGTTCCTGCTTGTTTGGTTTCCAAGCACTTTTATGCTGTGCTTTTCTACATTTGCCGTTCCTCCTCCACGTTCAATCTTGGTCTTCATTTAGTGAGGCAGTTATCTTACCATTACAAAGGAAGTAGATACTATATTGCATTATAATCACAAGAGTAATATTTTATTATCTTATCTGCTATAAGAAGTTAGCAGTCAATACATGTATCATCAATGTCTACAGATAGGTTTCTTCCATAAGATTTTAAAACATTTACACTTCTTAACTTATTTACACTTCTAACTTCTTATAGCAGATAAGATAATAAAAATTTACACTAGAGAAACTGAGTTACAGAGGTCGGTTGAATAGGTTAGGACTTTATTCCCTGGAGCGTAGAAGAATGAGGGGAGACTTGATAGAGGTGTATAAAATTATGATGGGTATAGATAGAGTGAATGCAAGCAGGCTTTTTCCACTGAAGCTAGGGAAGAAAAAAACCAGAAGACATGGATTAAGGGTGAAGGGGGAAAAGTTTAAAGGGAACATTGAGGGGGGGGGCTTCTTCACACAGAGAGCGGTGGGAGTGTGGAATGAGCTGCCAGATGAAGTGGTAATTGCGGGCTCACTTTTAACGTTTAAGAAAAACTTAGGTACATGGATGAGAGGTTTATGGAGGGATATGGTCCAGGTTCAGGTTAGTGGGACCAGGCAGAAAAATGGTTCGGCACAGCCAAGAAGGGCCAAAAGGCCTGTTTCTGTGCTGTAATGTTCTATGGTTCTATTTAGTTTTAATGATTGCAGAAAATATTATATATCTCAGTGCTATTTTTTTGATTTTAAAAATAGATTGCCAACTCGTGTAGTTATTCTGCTATTTTTACTTCTTCAGACTTTTTTTGTCAGTTTTAAACATAATTCTTATAGATTGATTCACTTTGTGCAAAGGCAGCATCAGCTTTGTTCCCGGTACTGTACATTACTATTCTCCAATTAGCAGAGCAGAAATAAATTGATCCTAAATATATACTCAAGAGAAAAGCAGATGCAGTGGTATTAAGATTATGTAGGTTACCACTAGGTCATTAGACTATAAATATTCCTAGTTTGGCCCTGATTTTACTGAATTTTTAACCCTGCCTGGCTGATAATATAAGCTCTGGTTACCCTTTTGTCATCTCGAGGGCAAAAAGAAAATCATTTCATATGATGCCTCTTACTGTTATCACTGATGGCCTCACAGATGAACCTTTGGCTGCAAGCACTTGCTGCGCAAGTACATTTAAAAAGTGTGGGAAAGTTGCTGCACATTGAGTTGTACCTCATCATTTTCTTTAAATGAACCAAGCCCAGGATGAACCTGAGTCCAGAAATTAGATGGAGTGT
The DNA here is from genome assembly GCF_030144855.1 of Hypanus sabinus. NCBI lineage: Eukaryota > Metazoa > Chordata > Chondrichthyes > Myliobatiformes > Dasyatidae > Hypanus > Hypanus sabinus. The sequence goes on from NC_082711.1 coordinate 38,598,380, forward strand.
TGCAGAACTATTCCCAATTGAAAGAATATTGTTCCCTAATTATAGCAGGAGTTAAACAATTTTCAAAGCATTGCTGAAACTTGCTGAATACATTACTGTACATGGAAACCTCATCATATTCATTGCCTATTATAGTGTGACAGTGTTGCATTAGAAATTCATTCATCACAATGGATGTGTCAAATGCTGAGGGAATTCCATTTCCCTTTATTCTGAAAAGCTCAAATGACTAATATAGTCTTTCTGATGTCCAAGAAAAGGAAGTACGGAAATAATGATGGGCACGTAGTTCCTTACCCATTCTGTAGCAAAATATACCTCCCACTCTCATTATACTGAGATTAACAAATACCACTTTAATTTTTTAACCACATCAGCACAATATCTTAAACTTACTGTATGTAACATACTGGTACCTTCCAAAGTGGGTGGGTCCATCAAAGTTTGACACCAAGCTGCAGGAGATTATGTTGGGGCACATGGACCTGAAGGTGAGGTACAGCAAAATGATTTCAGTGCGGTAAAGCAGATGTAGAGGGATTGATTTGGTGGCTAGGGAACAGATATTGTGGTGTGTGACTGGCTTCTGTTTTTCCAACATGTAAGTTTAAAAAAAATGTTTCATTTTATTCATTGATGCGGGTCAGCTACACAGTCTGATCAGTTCAAAGAGTGAAAAGGATTCAACATAGAACACACAAGAGTACCACATAGGAAAAGGTCCTTTGGCTCATGATGATTGCACTGAACACAACGCCAAATTAAACTAATTACCTTCCACCACAACATGATCTATATCCCTCAATTCCCTTGCATATTCATGCTAAAAATCACAAAATAAATAAATAAATTGATTAGCGTGAACAAAATGAATAATTACGTAGTGTTCGTGGGCCACTCAATAATCTGACAGAGGGGAAGAAGCTGTTACTTAATCATTTAATGTGGATTTTCATAATGGGGTACTTTCACCCCTCCAGTCATCACAACAAGAGGCAACTCTTGGATGGTGATAGATTTGGCCTTCTTTAAAGCACCACCTCTGGAAGGTGTCCTCAATGGTGGGGATGGTTTGTCCATGATGGAGCTGCTGGAGTTTACAGCACTTTGCATTGGAGCCTTCATACCAGGCAGCTTTGCAGCCATGCAGAATGCTCTCCACTGTACATTCACAGAAATTTGCAAGAATCTTTGGTGACATCAAATCTCTTCATGCATCTTAATCTTCTGGATTAGCTGGTGAGGAAGAGTCGTGTTACTGCCTCAAAAACTTCAATCAGGTATGTCGGACCAGATCAACAGCACAGAATGCCCTTCCTGAATACAGGGACAACATTGGCTACTCTAAGATAGAGAGATGAATAAATAGTGTTTGTACATAAAGAATAATGGGATATCAGAGCTGAATGCAGTTTCACAGGGATTGCTGAGGTCGATCTGAGGATTGATCCATAGGAGCCTTCAATAGTCAAAATTTAGAAATGTGTTTGTTCCCTGGCCATGAACCTCTAGAATATCATTAAACCGCAAGCCAAGCAAAACAATTTGAGGAGTGCTCTTGGGGGAGGATGCTGTGTTCAGCTGTGTGACAGATTGCAGATAGATCACGAATGGTGGGATGGCATTGTTTTGCCACAATTGCAAGCTGTAGTTTGTCTGATGTGTGATGTAGCAAAATCCCAAGTGAAGAGGGAATGCATGGCATTGTGAGTCTTAAGAATAAAGGAAGTTTGGAGATGGGATGCCAATTAATGAGGGTCAAATTTTCTTGTGGACATTCACAGTGAATACAAAGGAACACCAGAAAATCAATGAAAAACCATGCACGACAGGGATAGGCAAACAACCAATATGCAAAAGACAACAAACTGGGCAAATTCAAAAAGAAAAGAACATTAATAAATAAATAGATAATAAATATTGAGAACATGAGTTGTAGAGTCCTTAAAAGTGAGTCCATAGGTTGCTTAATGAGTTTCATGTTGGAGTGGTTGAATTTATCCCCATTGGTTCATGAGCCTAATGGTTGAGGGGTAATAACTGTTACTAAACCTGTTGGTGTGGTACTTTTGAAGCTCCTGTATATCCTTCCTGGTGGCAGCAGTGAGAAGGGAGATAGTGGGGGTCCTTGATGAAGGATGCTGCTTTTCCTCGACAGCGCTCCTTGTAAAGTGCTCTTTGGTGGGGAGGGCTTTACTTGTGATGCATCACAATTGGGAGTGTGGTCAGGAGTGCTTTTTTTTGAGGAAGGGAATAATGTTGGCATATTTGCAGCACAGTGAAAGACAGTGCTTGAGGAACAGTATTCATCCACCGTTCTAAATCTGTACTCAACTCTTTGTCTGTGTTCCAACCCTATTCAGTATCAAGTGTGACTGAGGTCACACACACTGTTCTCTGAACAAAATTTGCATTGCTGGCCTGGAATATGCATAGTTCTTCCATGCAAGAAAATGACAGCCAGTTAATTAACACTGCCATACCACTTCGTTCACCCGCATTGGCCTTGTGCCGCTGGAACAAGAGGGAAAATTCTCTTTTGAGTTGTCATTTCACATTGTGTTTAATTGGAGAACCACTATAATTAAAGTTCATTAGTTACAATATCTAGATGAAGTTTTAGAGGTTGTATATCAAATTCTTGTCATTCTCAAGATTATCTCCTCCTCATCTAAATATCTCCAGAAGATCATGCAAGATCTGAAGGAGAATTTCAAGAGAGAGATGCATCAATCAAGTTTTAGTTTGGAGCTCAGATAATTTTATGCAAGTAACACATTTAATTGCATCAATCTGTATTATAAACTTGTATTTTGTAGATGTTCAAATATACCCAGTCAATTCTTTCCTCACTTTTAAATTGTCTAGTTAATATAAAGCAGTGATTCTCAATGAGGGTGGTATCACCCGCTAAGAGGGTAGTTACATGTCCTAAGGGGGTGTTAGGGCAAATAGAATTTGTCAGGGGACGTTCAAGATTCTTGGGGGGGGGGGAATGGAGAGGTGGCAAATACCACCCTAACTTGAGGCATGAGACCTGACTGACCATAAGTAGAGCAGGCACTTCCAAAAATAAAATGGATGTGGCACTGGAACACATGAGGAACCATAGCTTTGCAGGTGGTGAGCACTCATCATCACAACACGTCCAAAACTCAGCAATATCATCCAGCCTTACCAACTAAACAGACATTATTGGAGATGCATAAACTAGAAATCAGGGTGCCCACCCTGAAAAGGCCATTACTCAGTTCCAGCAGATGAAAGAAACATTTGGAAAGCTTTGCACACTTGAGTCATTTGCCAAGAAAGTGAAATGTGACCTTGATAGTGGTCTCAATGATTCTTATAATCTTTACAAAATGATAGCAAAGTGTGAAAAATCTCAAAATTGGTGAAAGATTAATAATGTCTGCTGTATCAGAAGTGCTCACCATTGTTCTCAAAATGGATACCAGTACAGTATTTGAAGATCATTTCCTCTGAGCATTAACTCTGAGGCTTGATATATTGACCAAGTGAGTGAAGATACTGAATATCAACTATGCACAAAGCTACAAAAACAGAATTTGGGATGCAACTTGATGAGTCAATTGTGTGAGACAATAAGGCATTGCTAGTGGCACTTGAATAGTTTGTCAAAAACGGAAAGGTTTCTGAGAGACTCTCTTATGTAAAAAGTTAAAAACAAATATCAATGGAGAATCAGTCTACGACGAGCTCAAAATGTATATTGAGGATAAAAGTATTCTGATTAGGAACATGATTTCTTGTGAAAGAGATAGAGCACCATATATGACAGGTAACCATGCAGGTTTAGTGGCATTTATGAAAGAAGAAATTCCAAGTCCGTTTATCAGCAACATCTCGCAGCCAAAAACCTTATCCAGTGACTTCTTTCAAGCATAACTCATGTACTATCTGTTACCAACAAAATTGAAGCTCATTCATTAAATAGCTGAATATTTCACCAGTTATGCCAAGATGAAGAGATTGAATGCTTGCTTCTTCACACTGAACTGTGTTGGCTATCAAAAGGCTGCTGCTTAAAACATTTCTTTGATCTTCTTGACATTGTGGTTGAATTTTTGTTTAAAGGTGTCAAGAGCTTGGGAATCAAGTTGAACTTCTGCATGGAGATCTGGTATACCTAGTCTGTATGACAAAGTGAACATTCTAAGTATGAAACTGCAGGGTGACAATTTCAATTTAATCCAGGCAAAATTACGGTGTCCACTTTTATCAGAAAATTGGAAGCACATAATGAAAACATTGGGAGAAGAATATTCACATAGTTTCCTTGCATGGAAAGTATGGCACTGTCTTTCACAGATGGTGATTTGCAAGAGTACTACTTACACCTGCAGTCGCTGAAGAAGGATTTTCAGAATTGATTCAAGAATTTGAACAATCTGGAAATTCTGGACAGTGTAATTAATCCATTTCTTTGGAAGGTGGAACAACAGGTCGAGAGCTTACAAGAAGAAATTATTGAAATTCAGAAGGATAGAGAAGCAAAAATGCATTTCAAAAATGTCATCTTTTGTGATATGTGGCTACACTGTCATACAAAGTTTCCTGGTCTTCGGAGAAAGGGCAAATTGCTCTTCATTACATTTCCATCCTCCTACCTTGTTGAAAAAGGCATCAGAACTTGAACCAGATATTTCAACTCTTGCTAAAAACTACCAAACTCAAGGATCACATTGATATTGAAGCTGCTGTACAGCGCACGGGTACTGTGTAGGCTAAGAATAAAGACAAATAAAAATTTAAAGCAGAATAATTTTTCTTATGTTAGCATATGATAGACATATTTTTACTCTACCTGGAGGTGCCAGAAAGTTATTTGTGCCTGTGAGTGGTGTCGGCAAGGTGCTTTTGGAGGATGTTGGCAAATATTAAAGTGCTTCAGCGGGTCGTTGGGCTAAAAGAGGTTGAGAAACACTGATATAAAGGAAATGAAAATTTTGTGAAGGGCAGGATGGGTCGTAATCACAGTGATAAAAATTAAGACGCAATCTTCAAAATGCAACATTTTAAAAAGACTAACATTAATGCTATTAGGAAACTTCTAAAACAAACAAATTTGCAAAGTTGATTCAATTCAATACATTTTGAGCTGATAGTCAAAATTAATAGTAGAAAACTGATATATCTGTGCAAGTACACTGGGAATTTCTTAAATATAGGTGCTAGAAAGCGAAACGGGCGTCAACAAATATTGCAGAGAGAAATACGAAAAAGCATTTACTGAAATGTGAATGTGGATAGAGTAGAAAAGAAGGGCCTATTGCAGTATTAGCATAACGGGTGGTTGGATAATTGTTGTGGATCTGGTGGGCCAGTTTCCACGCTCTAATTCTTTGATGCTCATCAAAATGGTGTCCTTATTCATAAAATAATATGGTAGACAAAAAAATTGATCCAGTAATACAAACTTAATTTGATATAAATAGATGAATTCAGAACTTCGTAAGTGTCATGGTAAAATGTTGAGCTAGAAGGAAATGACCTACATTGTCTGTCTGTAGATGAAATTTAACATAGACAAATGGTGAAATGCAGAATAAATGAACAAGTAAGCAACGCAAGTGCTTTGTTTAAGTAACCAAGTATGCAAGTGAAAGATTTTCATGGGCAGCACAGTTGTCATGCATGGTTCTTGCGAATTTATAATTTTTCTATTTTATTCTGTCTCATGCTCACTGGCAACACTTTTGGACAAAGGGGATTTTAGAGAAACAAACATGGAGTTAGATTTTCACACTATTTGACATTGCTGCGTGTGTCAGCACACACGCAAGAGGCTGAAGGGCTTGATTTTTCCTGTCTCCCTCCCTCCCTCCCTCCCTCCCTCCCTCACTCTACATCCATCTGTTTCAAGGGATCAGTTGGTGAAGCCTATGGTGTACTGTTAAAATAATGATCTTTTTTTAAAAAAGGATCTCAGATCAGTGAGGTGGTCAATCCAGAAGATTAGTTTTATTTGACACATAACATTGAATCATCCAGTGAAATATGTTACATGTATCAAATCAAACAAGTGAGAATTGTCAAACATTATGTTGCTGAGACAAAGGAGAGGGATTTTAATGCTGTTGATTGAACAGAGAAGAACTGGTCTGGTCCCTTTTGTTGGAGTGGAGTTATAAACCATGACAAAGAATCTGGGCTTCACCACTTGTGAAGATGGTGTTTGGAACAAAATGTAGGTTGATTCTAGTGCTTGTGGACAATATTTTGTTTTCTTCTTGCTGGCGATTCCTTTCATTTGAAAGAAACAGCAAGATTTGTGAGGGCATGTCCTTGAACATTGTACCCTAAGCACTCAGCATAGGTGCATTTAAATTGCCTTTTTCAAATAATTAACCAAGTTAAATTGTGCGTTGATGATAGTTTTATATGACTTCAGTGAAAGATGTCCTGTTTGTAAACTCAGCACAAAAAACATGATTTAAAAAAAATCTTACATACTTTGAAAAGTTAATAAGTGGTGATTAATCCTACAAACTTCCACAAACATAATACAATCCACATTGCATATGCAAGAATTGAGGGATGCTGGCATCTTTTATTTTGGTTGCTGCGAATATCAACAGATATGACATTCTGTTAGCTGCAGCTTTGACTGTGTCACCTCTTTTCGACGGCAGCACTCAAGGCAGTCTAGAATTTGGGCTCATGGAAGCTGTGCAGCAATGATTCCAGAGTGGGATTTTAATTCATTGGTGTATGAATTTGTTACTGAAGTCACTGAGCAAGGTTGGTTTCTCTTGACTGAGTTGTTTGATGTGAATTCATCAATGCAGGAAGTTATGGTCTGGATTGTGGACTGGGTAGGTTTCACAAAGATTTCATTAGCATTAAGAACATGCGTCAGTATATTTTCACAAAGACTGTGATATATACTATGCCTATTGTCATATTTTGATATTTTTAGGTAATCATACTAAAATAATCTGGCTTGTGGCGTAGTGGCATCAGCGCTGGACTCTGGGGCGCAGGGTCCTGAGTTCGAATCCAGCAGCTCCCGTGCATGTTTTCCATCCGTGCTGGGTTGAGCGTCAATCTAGCAACTCAACCTCGTAAAAAAAGAAATTGCCTGCTACAGAAACATCAACAGCAAAAAAGTTGATGGCCTTTGCTTTCTCGTGAGTTGATGGGCAATTTCTCTCCGTCGAATTTCTCGATGCTAAAATAAAATCTTGACCAGCACCTCTGTAGGTCCTCGTTGCAAAATGCTGTTATTCTGAAAATATGTTAAAAAAATTTGGAAGATTTCTTTTAGCAAGTCAGTCACAAATCCTAAATTTGGTTCACAATATTTATTGACTTGACTTCAGAATATCCCAAAGCGCAAATAAAGTTTCTGTTGTAAATATGAGGAAACACAGCAGCCAATTTGCACACAGCATGGTCTCACAAACAGAAATTAAATTAGTTGGCAATTAAAATGGTTTTAGTTTTGTTGGCAGAAGGATAGTATGTGCTGGCCAAGATAGAATAAATGCTCTATGGATAGTGCACTGGACATGGTATTAATATATATATTTGCTAGACTGATATTGGTTGGAAAAGAACCTTCAAAATATGAATGTAAATTACCCAAATGTATTAACAATGTAGCAGGAGAAAGGAAAGGGAATGGAATTAATAAATAAAGATATGGAATGTATGGCGGAGGCCAAAATGTAGAATTTTCTGTATTTCTAATGCTTACCTGGGGAAAATTGTGTTTCAATAAATGTGTCAAGTGAGGAAGTATGGATGGATTCTGTAAGATGGAGACTTGCACTCAGGATATGTATGGATAGAGATACTATCTGGACTACTTACATGATGATGTAGAAAGTAACTGTGTTGAAGAAGGAGAGAGCAAATGATAGGTCTTAAGGGAATAGAAATGGAAAATGCACAAATGGAAAGCTCAGGCTACGATTCAACAAACATAAGTGAGAAGTTTCTCTTTGTGCTGAACATTTGAGGAAAGACTTAGAAGACAGCCATGTCAAAGATTGCAAAGAAGCCGAGAAAGCTGACAGTGCCAAGGTCCCAGGGACTGTCAATGTCCTGACCTTGTTCAAGGCAGTTTCCATTCATAATCAGATGGAAACCTAATTGAAATAAATCGAATTGTTGTGAGAAAAATAGACAGGACTTGACTTATATAAGAAGGGATTTATATTTGTAGAATACATTTAATGACTCCATGAAGTCTGAAAGTGCTTTATGACGGAAGAACTGATAGAAGTCATGCTGTAATATACAAAATGGAATGCAGGAATATTAACTGAGACAGTGATTTTGCTCAAAGCAATGTCAAACAACAGCAATGGATTATGACATAATAGTATCTTTTCTCAACTTTGACAAGGACAGTTTACTTGTTATCAGAAACAGTGGTATTGGATCTTGGCATGTGCCTGAGAGTAAAAAGGGTCTAACTTTAATTTGACTGAGAAAGATTGCACACGTATTTAAGAATTATGAAAAAAAAGGTTAGAATAAAGCATCAGCTTTGTGGTCCAGAGGGTGTGGGTAGTCATTTCTGTGGTTGAGCGTTATCAGTTTCGTAAAAGAGGTGAAGGGTTAATAATCAGTTAAAGGGATGGGTGTCTTGAATAAGATTGCATAGTTAGGACTCGAGGAGAAAAGTGAAAGAAAGATGGGGATTCCAGCACTGGAGTGTGGATAGGGAAACCTTGCAAAGTTCTGCAAGGTGGTTAGAGGGATGAATTTAAGAAAAGAGGTGAGTTAGAAGCCTGTGTATAGTTGAATCTCTATCTCAAGTGATATAAGTCCACTCAACTACTTAGACTAATTCAATGGCACAGAACAAGCAAGTTTGTAGTGAACATAAGAAGCTGCTTATGGCATTCCATGCTGATCCTGGATTAGTTAAAGTTTTTGGCAGAAAGGAGAAGAGACTGATTTGAAATAAAGTAGAAACTGAAGGAGGGAACTAATGGGTTGAGTAGCATCTGTGGGGAGGAAGGACCTATTGGAGTTTCAGATCAAGACCATGCATTTGGGCGATTATTATCCCAAAGAGCTAAACCATCTGTTTCCCTTCAGACGAGAGAAAGTTAAGTCGATGTGGAGGGTGATGATCTTTGGCAATGAAATTGCTTTACATGGGGGGGGGGGGTGAGGAACATTGGTACCAAAGGTTAAGGTCACCAACTAATTCTGAAGATCAGTGGCCAGCTATAAAATAGATAGGAACCTAAAAATATTGCTTTATGTTGTGTGTGAGAGAATTATTTGTTTGTGGTTGAGAATTTGAAAGGTTACTGAAATAAGAAGGATGAGCAATTGAAAAAATGTGATCAGAGAAAAGCCTTTTTATCATTGAGCTATGTTTGTAACTTGTTGCACAGAATGGAAGCTTGGATTCCACTGGCAAATCTGGTGACACTGGGTCAGGGAAGGGTTGCCCTTACTGTTTATACAGGAGAAAAAGTGAATGGTATTGGAAAAATGAAATGTGAATTTTAAGGTAAATTGGCCCGAAGACTGCATAGAGCAAACTTTGAAATTAGACCATACTTCAAATACTGCTTTGGAAGTTGTGTGCTACTTCGGGTATGGCGTGTTAGTAGAAACCATTGTTGGGTTTTCAGAACATTGAGGAGTGGTCCCGCATAAGTGGTTATTTTACAGCTTGCACAAGTGCAATTTAGTGCAATTGTCTGGCAGTAGGTTTGCCCACGGCCGCCATACAGATGAATGAGCAGATGATTGGAACTGCAGTGTAGTGTGAAGGGATAACACAAAATTATGAGTGGCATTGTGGCTTTAAGAATTGGTTCAGATTCATGCAGCCAAAGATGACGGAGGAACTCTTGAGCTATGAAAAATGTCAGCAGCCACAGGAAACAAGTGGAAAGCAAAAGAACTGCCAAACATAAGAGACTACTGAGCAGAGAGAAAACCAGCAGGAATAGATCAATGCCAGCTCACTGTTGAGTTAAAATTCTCTGGCACAAGGGCAGAAAACTGACAACATAGGAGCACAACAATTACCAGAATAGAGGCAGTCCAGCAGAGAATATCGTCACTGTGGTAAATCTGGTAGTTCAAAAACCTTAAAGCCTTTGGGATTTCCTTTTTGTGAAAAACCTTGCACATACAATATAGACAATTTGCTTAAATGTTTAATCTGGGTAAAAATATTTTAGAATTGAATGCAAGTTAAAAGTTGTGATTTTTGAATATTTGTCTTTTTTTTAAAGAAAAAAACTACATTTTCTGGCAGTTTTTTAATCATGTAATACAGAAGTTTTCCTCCAGAACAGTAATTGGCATTCCATGCATCATGGGGGTCTGTTGTCTCCAAGCTGTCTGCAGAGCTGAGCATTTCCCAGCAACCTTGTAACATAAATGATGTTAACATGGCACTGGGCTGGTCAGCCTGACAACACTTTGTTCCTTCTTCCTTCAGGTATCTGTGTTCTTTTTTTTAAACTAAATTCTCTGGTTACTGGAGAGAAAGATGAGTTAAAACAATATGGTTAATTTTCATAAAGGGTGCCATGTCAAATACATTTCCTGAGACCCTGCCTTTAATTCTCCATCAGCATGTGTTGCAGCATACTTGTCAGTAACTGTTCAAGACATGATTTTAAAGTCATTCCTGTGTAGCGGTCCGTCTTTTAGAATAGGCGTGTTTTTCTGAAAAGAATAGCCCCTTTGTGAAATAGCTTTGTCAGTTTGCATTGTGCCTATCAGGATAAAACATTTTCATCTTGGTGGCTGACAGTTCTGAACATTCTGTTTTTAACAGTGCTGAGATTTTTTTTAAAAAACTGGCAAATGAAGCAATGTACTTTATTGTACTTCATACATACATCAGGTAAATAAAATAAATATTGACGTTATCTTCTCACCTATCTAGAGGGGCACATACTTAGAATCTACATGTGCTGCATTGCAATGTGGCCTTTCTTTTAAAAAAAGGTTATTTGGGCCACATTTTATTTCAATTATTCAGTCTCCTTTCAATCTGTCAAATTTCGTGGAGTATAACTCTTGATATGAAATGTCTGAAGATTTCATGATTGTGATTAATCATACAAAATGCTATCTTTTTCATACCTTTGAGAGAAAACATTTTGGAAAAAATTAAGTTAGTGTATCAGATGAAGTGGAATGTTAAGTCGTGCTACATGCTGCCAGCTGGTTATACACACATTTCAGAATTTTGACAGTTATAGCTTCTCTTTAAGTGCAAATCATTTATCTCCCCAGTAAATTTTAATATAAATATGATTGAAACAAATCTTATTGTTTTCATTTTTTACTGACCACGTATAATTTTTTAAAATTGGAATATTTTTGAGATGGGCTGCAGTTAAGTTGTTGTCATTTTGTACAACCAATTAAGACAACTTTGCTTCCTTGAAAATGAATATACGACAGTTGCTTAAGTCTAAGTACACCAGCGTGCAACCAGGTGTTGGACTTCCTAACCAACAGAAACAGTGAGCAGTTTGAAACTCACTTGCACAAGCTCTCATGGTCCCAGACTGCATCCTACACAATCAGGAAAGCTCAACACTAGTACTTTCTGATGAGGCTGAAGAGTGCACCTTGATACTCATGTCATTCTACAGGTATGCAGTAGAGAGCATCCTGACAAACTGCATCACTGTGTCATGTGCAAACTTCACAGTGGCAGACGGGAAATCTTGACAACCGGTAGTCAAAACTGCCCAAAGCATCACCAGCACCAGCCCACCCACCATCAAGGACATATATTCAGAAATGTGCTGGGAAAAGGCCAATAACGTCATGAAGGATTTCACCCTCTCCCATCTGGGAGGAGGCTATGTAGCACTCAACCCAGGGCTACCAAACTCAGAAACAGTTACTTTCTCCAAACAGTAAGGCTGATCAATAACTCCGCCTATTAACCCATACGTCCACACCCCCAACCACCACTACTTTATTATTTCCTGTAAATCACCTGTACAGTCACTCCTGTGCCCAGCATCATTTCATGGATGTGCAATCAATCTATGTATCAAGCTATCATACATATTTATATTTATTGATTTATTATTATTATTGTGTTCTTTATCTTACTGTATTTTTTATGAGGCATTGGATCCAGAGTAACAGTTGTTTCATTCTCCTTACACTTGCCTGCTGGAAATGGCATGAAATAACCTTGAACAAGAAGAGTTTGAGTGAACCTCTTGGATTCCTTTCAGCTTGTGAAACTTAACGTGCTCTTTGCGCTCTCAAATTTTCTACCAAAGATTTAAATAGTTTTAACATTTAGTTGTGTGTCCGGTTATTATTTTAATTGAAAATGGTATTTCTGTCAAATAAAGTAGAATAGTTCATCATAATGTTCAAGTCTTTGTGACCTGGCCATTGACATAATCTACACTACACATAATTGGTATTAAACAGGCAAATGAGATGGCTTATTTGCATACATAAGGGACCCATAAGGAGCAGTGACATGAATGACCGGTCATTAATTTGATCTAACTTTTCAATGTAACATTTATGTAGATTTTCTTTGACAATCCGCACTGTATCCTTTTCACTCCTATTCTCAGTCACTTAACATTTGTACTGTCAATTCCATTTCCTTACATGAAAATAATTTGGCGAATCCTCGGCTGATTTAAATAATGCCTTTGATTGGATTAAGAATATGCTGCTGCAGGCTTTTTCCTGCTTCATCCAATGTCAGATCACAAGTCCGACTGTGGAAGACGATCTTGTAATTGGAACAGATTCAGACAGTTGATTTCCTATTTTCACAGTCACTACGGACTCATGATTTACAGACACTCCTGTACCTGATATCTATGTATATAAGCTATCTTATGTATTTATACTTAACGTCGTTTTTTTTATATTCTTCTGTGTTCTTTATCTTACTGGTTTTTTTTGTGTGTGCTGCATAGAAGCCGGAATAACAATTATTTTGTTCCTCTTTACTGGAAATGTCATGAAACAATCTTGAATGAATCTGTGTTGAGAATCCACCTGAAAAACAGCAGGACTGAAACCATCATGCACACTGAGCAGCTAATAAGTTTAAAGAATTGTAGGATTCTCAGACAGAAGCAATATGTATGAATTGCACTACTTCGTGATTCATTTCCTGAAATCAGAGCTCAACATGGGATTGAAGTTGTTACTGGAATATCTGAGTGAACTTGAAAATTATAATTCTGAAAATCTTTGAATTTTTAGATGGTATTTTGAAGACATGGCATCCTTCATATGTAAAATTAATATCTCAGTATTGGAGAATTTGTTCGGCACAGTATCACTGAATAAAACTTAAAAAGTTATTTGGGCTTTGCAGTGGAAATAATACGCAATGATATTCAAGTTCACGTTCTATCACTGTTCATTTTATTGGAGATGATGCTGAAGCCAAAAATGTACAATAAGAAGTGTATTGTGAGTGCAACTTTGCAATAAACTATGCATTTACAGGCATAGGAAATTATTGTTTTAATGCAGAAATGACATCAAATACCAACAGTTGCACTTGTAAAGCCCGGACCCTGGAATGTAATAGCATAAAGGCGGCCATTTAGTCCTTTAACTCTTGTTCTTTAAAAGGTCTTGAAGAAGATTCCAAACCTGAAATATCAAAGTTGATTTCCCTCTGAAAGTGTTGCCTGACCTGCTGAGTTCCACAGCTCCTTTGTATGTTGTAGCTGATTTCTGGCATCTGCAATCTCTTGAGTCTCCAGTGAGATAATCGTTTTTTTTCACCATGTGCCTGTTAGTTGTTTAATTTTCTCCGCTTTCTATTTTGGTCTTTTTCATTTTGCTACTCCATCCATTTTTATTGAGTGAAATTGCATATTTTGCAATCTCCTCTTTCAAAATGCATCAATATAGGTCTCCACCCCCAACCTGCTCAACTGAGTTGCTAATTGATAAGGCTCACTGTTGAGCAGGGCTGTCTTGTAAGCCAGACATCCCACCCTGCAAAAACTCATTTCAGGAGGTAGCACCCCCATATCCCCCCATCCCCCGGTCGACCTCCAAGGTTGTATGTAATACTTTGTTTAGTGATTTTGTCTAATCTGTAAACCAAGTTGTGAATATGCAGAAAATGTGATATTAAAATATGTACTTATATTATCATGGAGTCTTTTTTAAAGTTCTATTACAACTTTAAGCAAGTCTACAGGGAGTTCGGCCTCATCACATAGGACATCAATAGAGTAGTTCCTCAGCAGCAAGCCAGCTAGTTTAAATAACATTGGCTATGCTAAGGAACGAATGACACCTGTTAAACTCACCTCAACATGTCTTTTACATTTTAATCCACTATGGGCAACAGAACAGTCACTGTGGCAAACGGTGCAGCGAGCAACACTGTCATTATTTTTGAGGTCAACTGTAAAGCCCGCCCACAGAGAAAACTGATAGGTCTACTTAGCATGTAGAGAGACCAATCAGGGTGCTCCCTCTCACTCTCGCTCTTCCTCTTCCTCTCCCTCCCCCTCTCCCACTCCCTCTAAAAAAAAATCGATTTCCCAGATATTGTATATAATTTGCGGGCGTCAGGGAACCACTATCAATATGCGGGAGACTCCCGGAATGGTCGGATGTCTGTGTAAGCAGCAAATTCCAGAAAACCTTTGATAGTTAAGCCATAACCCTTGGCTTACTGGCTGAAACATAAGATATTTATAAACACTGTAGATCTTAAAGTCTGAAAATTAATCACTCATTTCAAAATTATAAAAGGTAAAAAAAATCAAAACACAAACTAGGTAGTTAAAAATCAATTCATTAAAATAATTTCATGTAATGCCGTTAATCTGATTCAGAATGTTTATTGCACTGATTGGTTGTCAGATTTGTTGTTTTGTTACTGCAGTATAGTGTGAGACATAAAATTCACCATAAGTTACAGTTAAAAAAGAGGCACAGTGAGGTAGTGTTCATGGACTATGAACACTGAAACCTGATGGCGGAAGGGAAGATGCTGTTCCTGAAAGCATTGACTGTGCATCTTCAGGCTCCTGTACCACCTCCTTGATGGTACCAATGAGAAGAGGGCATGTCCTGAATGGTAGGGAGGCTTGTTCCTGTGATGGAGCTGACTGGATCCTGATCTTTCAATCCTACACATTGGAGCCTCCATACCAGACGGTGATGCAGCCAGTCAGAATGTTCTCTAAAGAATATCTGTAGAAATTCCCTAGAGTCTTCGGTGACATACCAAATCTTCTCCAGCTCCAAATGAAGTATAGCCATACATGTGCCTTCTTCATGATTGCATTAATATGTTGGGCTCAGGATAGATAGTCTTAAGATATTGATGTCGAGCAATTTGAAGCTGCTCTCTGTTTCCACTGCTGACTTCTCGATGAATTGGTGTGTATTCTCACACTTCCCCTTCCCGAAGTCCAAAATCAATTCCTGGGAATTGCTGATGCTGAGTGTGAGTTTGTTGTTGTGACTCCACTCAACCAGCCCACCTGTTTTGCTCCTCCATGCCTCCTTGTCACTATCTGAGTTTCTGCCAATATCATTGCAGTTATTGGCACATTTATAGATGGCATTTGAATTGTGACTGACCACACAGTCACGAGTGTGGTCCAAGGAAATATCCAGTGTTGAGGCAGTGTGATGTCAGCGACAATAGCACCTCAGGAAGTTAGAAACATGTGAGTGGCCCACAGAAGTGTCCATCTGTCCCTATCTGCAGTTGTGTGCTACCAATATAGTGAACTTTACTAGAGACATGGGCTTCCGTTCCCATTAATCAGTCCAATTTCTTCATCAACTAATTTCTTCAGGTTCATCTTTCCTACTTTTCACTTGATTACCTACTATTTCAGGAATGTTTATTGTATCTCTAACTGTGAAGAAATATTTGACGAATGTCTCTGGCATTTCTTTTCTCCTCTAATAATTTTGCTTGTCTTTGCTTTTCAGTGATTTACATTTTCTTAGTAGAATCTTGTTTTGTAAACTATAGAGCTTTTACAATCGGTTATATCTTCTGTTGTTCTGAACCTCATTTTCCATTTACTTCATCAATTTTTGGCTCATCTTTGATATTAAAGTTCCTCTATTCCTTTATTATTACAACATCAGCAGCATTTTTACTTATCCAAGTAATATATTTGACTTCATAAAATCAGTCTACTTTCCTCAAATTATTTTCAAAGGAAGTATATACAGTGGATTCTGGTTAATTGGGACACATCTTGACCAGTGCATTTTGGCCCAATTAAGCCGATGCCCCCAGTTAGTCAAAGGTTTCATGGAAATAGTTAAAATGTATATTAAAAAAAGACAAAGGTGTATTAAACTGAGTAACAACTAGTATTTTTAAATGAAATATATTACAAACTAAAACACCATCAGTAGTACTACAGAAGCCATTAGTTCATAGTTATCAATGGAGGAATTCATCTAGTGTACGCTGCTGTGTTCGTTTGATTGACTGTGAATGAATAAAGATAACACAGGCACGTACTGCCAATAATGGGCTGCCTTCATACAATGTTTTCAAGCATTGCATCCACCAAATCCTCATGTTCGTTGTAACATTCAAGATGGTTCCTCTTACCTTCAACTTCTCCATAGTTCCGAATTTGATGATGTACTGAAATCATTGCATTTTCACTCCTGGGCGTTTCTGGTGTCTCCGAGCTTGAAAGTGTAAAATCACAGTGAGCAAAGCAGTTCTGAATCACCTTACTGCTTATTTTTGTCAACTGTCAGTCACTGCTTTCTGAACAGAAGCATGTACAACTAACACTATTGAAAAATTCTTTGCTCTGAGCACAGAGTAGTGTCTGATGGTCACATCAGTGCATGTGACTGACACTAGTCAGAAACACTTTGCAAATCTCCTGTCTCAATTAAACAGCATCGTATCTCAAATAAATGAAGGGAATCCCTCACTATTTTCCAGATTTGTTTTTGTTCTTTAAAAGTTGTCCCAAATAAGCAGTTGCCTTGATTAACCAATGGCCCAATTAACTGGAATCCATTGTGTATTTATTACAGGTCTTGCATTCTTTTTACAGTTATACCCATTGCTTATCTGTAGTCTCATTTTTTTATCTCATTTTCCATCTACTTTTCCCATGGTTGCAGCATTTTACCTGTAAGGTTTATAATCCCTAAAGGAGCTGAAGCCTTATTCAATCATATTTGGGTTTCTCCCCATAGCCTTCTGTCCTGTTCCTTAAAGCGCCTTTGGTGACAGCTGTTCATAGTTTTTCAGCTGCTTTTTTTTACTAAATGATTTCCACTTTTCTACGGGAACTAAGGATTTGTATATTTTGTACCAATTTTGTGATGCAATACCACTGTAGCAACAAGATTAATATTTCTACTGAATTATAAGTTAGTAGATGACATCAACTGGCATTTAAAGTAGTCTAAGAGGGAGTAAGGATTTGTTGAGGGACAAGAGCAAATTCGTAGCGAGCCCAGGCTTCTAACATTTTGGTTTAATGGAGGAACAGTAAAGTTGTCCATTTTAGATTCAAGAAAGGCAAATTAGAGATTCATCCAATGGTGAGGGTCTGTCACCTTGAGAAAAGCAAAGATATTTGTGTGTCTTAATACCTAATTATACAAAGTATTCCAAAAGGATCCTTTGTACCTTATTTCAAGGGTTTTGGAATTCAGGAGCAAAGAAGGTTAGTGTCAGCTTGTAGAGCCTTATCAGGTGAATCTTTGAAATTGCATTTAGTTGCGAGTTTTGCACTCTGAGAAGCTTTGAGTGGACAGTGCAAACTCATTGAAAGAAAATCAGGATCTAGAGGACAAATGAATAAGAATGAATTGCACAAACTAGTCTTGCACTTCCGTACAAATGAAGGTTGAGTGATGTAGGTGAGGGATGCAGAAGAATTTGCTGTGGTAAGTACAGTAACTTAACAAATGAATGGAAGCAGTTCACTCATTCCCTTTAAAGTGGCCTGGTTCCACTACCCTGATATGTTGGTACTATCTGCATGAAATCTGCATGTTCTTCCAGTGATTGTCTGCATTTCTTCTTCATCCAAAATGCATATTCTTCCGACTTTCTTCCACATCCGAAATGGTGTGTTTGCTGTTTGGGTAATCAAGAGCTGTAAATCATCTGTGGTGAAGCTGGATAGTAGGAAAATTGGTGGTTGGGAATGTCAACTGGCATGTATGAGAGAATTGGTTACAGTGAAGTAAGTGGGGTAACAGATTTGATTAGATTGTTTCAACAGCTGACTTCACCTTGCTGTGTTGAATGACTGCATCCTGTGTTGGAAGGAAAAAGTAAGAAATATCTAGAATATGGTCGGGCAGTATTAAAGGTTACTTGTAGGCCTTGATGATGTGTTAGCAAAGGGAATTTTTTTCCACGTACAAATATTGAGCTCTGAGAGAGTTGAAAAGTTTAATACATAATGATCATATTGAAAAGCGTGATTCTGAAAATAGGTGAAGTGTTTTTAAAAAGTCCTGTATGATTTCAATTTCTTGAGTAACATTCCATGAAGGAAATAAAATTGTACAGTTCTATATAAATTCTCATGAATTAGTAGATCCATTGGATTGAAAACCTAAAACTATTTATTTGAGGGTTTAGAAGCAATACTGAATGAGAGCAAATACTATTTACATTGAGTGTCAGCAAAGTGAGTCCTTGTAAAATGGGTGTACTTCAGTGCATCATTATTACATTTATACTCAAGTTATGCAGAACTAAAAGTGGTCGTCCATTCCACTGCATCCAGATGGAACTTTTTGCTCATCTACATTAATCACATTTGTACATGTTAAGACTATGTTCTTTAGTGTTTTGCCTATTTAATTATCTTCCTAAATGCACCCTATGTTTAGTAATTGTGAACTTGATTTCACCAACACCTCTTAGAAGCATGTCCTGGAATCAACATGCTGTGTGTTTAAAAATAAAATTTCCTCTTGTAAGTTCTTTAAAACTCATTCCTCCTACCTTAATCCTCTACCCCCTTGTTTTTGATGGCCCTCTGATGGGACTATCTACCCAATCTATGCCTCTCATAATTAATGCTGAATAGACCACATCACCCGGACACAGAAGTGAGAATCTACTGTTATGAATCCCATAACTGGAGAACTTACCAGCAAAGATAGAGAGGTCCGTTGAAGTCTGATGTCACTATTTTCAAACGTTTTATTTATAAAGGGACACAAAAGTAGGGTTAATACATACATTCAGATAGTGCACATCGTCAACACTCAATCTAAAGCGCGGGTATAGTAATAATCATCATTAAGAAGTGAGCTCTGCTGTTGTCTAGGGGTTAATAGATTGTCCGTAGGAAATATAAAAGTCACTCAGAAAGCCTGCAGGCCTCAGCCCTTTGAAAATCGCTGGGTTTCACGTGGGGCAACCGAGAGAGAGAGATTGGGGAAGAAGAGAAAGAACTTGCCGAGTCTTGATGAATCCTCCGTGAAATCGGGGGAGCGTTGGTTTCCTCTCCCCGATGTTAGTTAAAAGCGGTTTTCTGTGATTCCAGCCACAAATTCCAATCCTGGAATCTAACGCACGTGGCTTCCTTCAGAATGGCTTCCCGCTGCTGCGGGATCACTCTCTCGTGTCTTCTTGGTGCGTCTGAGGGGACTGTCCCCCTGAGACTCTCCTTTATACTTCCTCACGGGGTCGCAGGTGTCAATCAGGTTGGGATGATGCAGTCTGTCTCTCAACCACCCCACCTTGCCCGAGGGCTTTTCACGTGGTCTCAATGAGACAATAGTCGCTGTCGTCTTATTCTGTATCCCGGTTGGGACATGCAATTTGGCACATTTCTCTCTCTCTCTCTCTCTCTCACTTCCTGGGTCTACTGACCCCCCCCCCTCCCCCCCAACGGGTGCTCTTGCGATTCTCACAAAGGAGGGGGCTTGGATCATAACACCTCCCCTCTTAAAACGTTTTTACCAGCGGTTAAAACGGAGTGGTACACAGTCTTACAGGAATTTTGAATCTAACACAATACACAAGTTTTTCTTTTCACAGAGTACTACCGTTATACATTCAAGTCAGTATCTAAATAGTTAACGATTACAGTGTCCCTTTCTTTAATATCTTACATTGCGAACCGTATATCAGACTTCAATTCAATAACCACCTATTTATTTTTTTTCTCCTAATAAGCAACAAAACTAAGGAGGTGTGACCTTAGCTTAGGTGCATTTACAAAAGTTTACGCGAATACTAATTGTTTCAGTCGTTTAACTTAACCGGCAGGTCTCCAAAGGGCTGTCTTTATTATTCACAGGCTTTGGCACAAACCCGTTCAACCTGCTTGGCTGTCTAACAATGGCATCCCTATTAACCGTCGCCTCTTTTTCGGCGAGCCCCCCCCCCCCCCATGGGGAACTTGAGTAGTTTTGCGTGGTGAACTCCCACCCGCCCCGTTCATCGGGGTTATTTTAGCAACACCATGCCCCAGACTTAGACCATCTCCACCCAATTCTTTGATTTTACCCAGGTGGCTGGCCCTTTTATCAGTCCCCTTCAGGCTATTGGTGTTTCATTCTAACTCTTCGCTCAAGTAGCATGTCCAAGGCAGCCTTTTCACACCCCATCCTGGCATAACAATAGAGTGGGGGGCCCCGCTATTCCCCGGCTCACTCTGTGAGCGATCTGCCAGGTTTAAGGTTTCTTCCTTCGATTTGGAAACTACAGACTTTTCGTTTCCTTTGCTAACAATCCTCACCCCCCCCCCCCCCCCATTCTTAAATTCGGCGTTAACTTTGAACCCAGCTTCGAGTACAAACACCGGGGAACTCACGCTTCCCCCGGTTACCAAGATTAACCCCTTTCCCACTGAACCAAGTCCATCTGACCCACAAGGACGGCCGCCCCGTTCCACTGGATCAGATACCTCAGACTTCTTCTGAGCTCCATTACCAGGTTCAGCACCACGTGCATCCCCATCTTGGACCACTCAAACGGGATATTCACCTCTTCCAGGCTTTCAACACCCGTACCTTTTTCAAATTCTAACTTCCCCTGATCCTCCCAGTTACTCTCTGAGCAACTCCCACCCGGGGAAGGCGCAACCCTGCAAGCTGAAACAACCTCCTCGGCCCTTTCAGCAGACTCCTTCGAGACAAGGGTATCCTTTCCATCTAGGACTGCCCTCCTCTCATTATCGGGAACACCTTTAGAACTCTCAGGTTCTTCAAACAATTCTGCCAAACCAGACAGATCATCCAAGTCCAACTCTGGAACTTTTAACAGCTTTACCTGTTTCTCATCTTTATTTCCTACCTTTAGGACCTTTCTCTTCGCTAAGGGCAGAGCTATCTCCTTTCCCTTACGCCCTTTCACTTTACTACCCTTCGTCTTACCACCCTCTAAACCCGCATGGGACAGGGTCAGCAAAGACGTCTCGGCCAAATCAAAACTGGCCAGATTTAAACTGCTCTCGTTCACAGCTGTCTCTCTCGACAGGCTGCGAGTGACCGTGCCGGCGAGATGGTCCTTGGGCGCCAGGGACGGGGCCACCATACTCGCCGGTCGCCAGGTCGGCAGCATGGCTGACCAAACCTTACCCCCTGCTAAGTTGTTTCCCAGCAGCATGTCCACGTCAGCTCTCGGGAATTCTGAGGGCACCCCTATTTCAACTGATCCATACACCAGCTCACAATCCAGGATGACCTTATGCAAGGGTACCATTTCTATCCGTTTATTTATTCCTTCCACCTTTACCATGCCCGTTTCCTGACCAAATTCTAGTACCTTACGGCTAACCAGGGATAGTTCAGCGCCCGTATCCCTCCAGGTTTGTACGGGAACTGGTGTGTCTCCCTCCGTCACAGACACGGTTCCGTGTGACAGACAACTCCCAGAGCCTTCTTGTACTCTGTCTAGAATTAGAAAGGGACATTAGCAGGGATGATGGTAGAACAGCAATCCTTGTGTTTCTGGGGGAGATTCAGAAGACATGAGATAACTGCATCTAAAGATGATGAAGTATTCTAAAGGGCAGATGAGGCAATCGTGGCTGACAAGGGAAGTCAAAGTCAGCATAAAGCCTAAAGAGAGGGCATATAATATAGCAGAAAATGATGAGAAGGTGGGAGATTGGGAAGCTCTTAAAAATCAACAGAAGGCAACTTAAAAAGCCATAAAGAAAGAAAAGATAAAATATGAAGGTAAGCCAGACAGTAATGTAAAAGAGGATACAAAAAGAGTAAAAGAGAGATGATAGTAGATATTGGATGGTTGAAAATGATGCTGGAGAGGTAGTAATGGATACAAAGATGTGGTGGATGCTTCTTTTTATGCTGTATGTCAATGATTTAAGATGATGGAAAAGATGGCTTTGTTGCCAAGTTTGCAGATGATATGAAGTTTGGTGGAGGGGCAGGTAGTGTTGAGGAAACAGGGAGGCTGCAGACAGACTTAGATTAGGAAAATGGACAAGAAAGTGCCAAATGAAATTCAATTTTGGAAAATGAATAGTCATGCACTTTGGTAGAAGAAATAAATGTGCAGACTATTTTCTAAAATGGAGAGAAAATCCAATAATCTGAGATGCAAAGGGACTTGGGAGTCCTTGTACAGACCACCCTAAACGTTAAGTTGCAGGTTGAGTCGGTGGTGAGGAAGGCAAGTGCAATGTTAGCATTCATTTCAGGAGGTCTTTCATATAGGCTGCTGTCAGAAGGATTGTTACAGAAAATCTTTCCTACCAAATGCAATAAGAATATACAACAGTTCATCTCTGTGCCACAGAACACACATCATAGTACATTAGTCTGTGTTTTATTATTTTGTACATTATTATTATTCTGTACTTTATTATTAGTTAAGTCTGCACACTGCTAAGTGTTTTTAAATGTTGCTGTAATGAAAGG
This sequence comes from Hypanus sabinus, assembly GCF_030144855.1. Lineage (NCBI taxonomy): Eukaryota > Metazoa > Chordata > Chondrichthyes > Myliobatiformes > Dasyatidae > Hypanus > Hypanus sabinus. Next base: position 38,621,237 of record NC_082711.1, read on the forward strand.
ATTCCCTACTCAAGATCAATAAAGTATTATTATTATTATTATTATAATTATTATAATTATTATAATACAAGAGCAGGGATGTGATGCTGAAGCTTTATAAGGCACTGATGAGACCTTACCTTGAGTATTGTGAACTGTTTTGGGCTCCTCATCTGAGAAAAGAGGTGTTTGCATTGGAGAGGGTTCAGAGGAGGTTTACAAGAATGATTACCAGAATGAAAGGAATGTTACCATATGAGGAATGTTTGATGACACTGGGTCTGTACTCACTGGAATTTAGAAGTGTGGGGGGAGGAATCTCATTGAAACCTTTTGAATGTTGAAAGGCCTAGACAGAGTAGATGTGGAAAATATGTTTCCTACAGAGAGTCTAGCACAGGGGACATGGCCTTGGGATAGAGAGGCATCCATTTTAAATAGAGATGTGGAGAAATTTCTCAAGTCAGAGGGTGGTGAATTTGTGGAAATAATTCCCAAGGCAGCTGTGGATGCCAGGTCGTTGGGTGTATTTAAGGCAGAGCTTGATCGGTTCTTGGTTGGGCATGGCATCAAAGGTTACAGGGAGAAGGCTGTGGAGTGAGGCAGAGGAGGGGATAAAAGGATCAGCCATGATTGAATGATGGAACAGACTCGATGGGCCAAATGGCCTATTTCTGCTCCCATGTCTTCTGGTCTTAATCATGGGTGTTTTTCTTAAAGCGGTTGAAAACATGATGTAGCAGGTTGTCATTCAGCTATTGCACAAACACGGATGATCTTAATGTCACTTCTTTCCTATTGTATACACTGTTTTCTTTAGGATTTATAGAAAAAAGTTTTTAATTATCTTCAGATAAACATAATAGTTTATGCTGACACAATCTCTATGATTTCAAAGGAAAGATCCTGCTGATGAAAACTGTATGTGTACATTCAGGTTTACCATGATGAAATGAAAGGTTTGGGTTACTCTGCATCATGAAACTGATAACTGATTCAGTAGTATTGTAAATGAGATAACAGAACGTTTCACCTAAATTTAATAGTATGTTACCTTTCCTGTTATCAATGACTGTTTTTAAAGAGTTTAGAGGTGAGCTTGTTCATACATTTTGAAAAAGTATTACATCAATTTATTCTCTTACGTATGCTAAATGCATTATTAATTTAACAAAATCCAAATATTTGTTGCTACTGAAAAGCATAAACAGCTAATGTCTACTCAGTACCCACTTCGTTAGGTACTCTTGTATGCCTGCTCATTAATGTAAATATCTAATCAGCCAATCATATGGCAGTACTCTGTGCATAAAAGCAAGCTGATATGATCAAGAAGTTCAGTTGTTCAGAATGGGGAAGAAATATGATCTAATTGACTTTGACTGTGGAATATTTGTTGGTGCCAGATGGGGGTGACTTGAATATCTCAGAAACTGCTGATCTCCTGAGATTTTCACGCACAGAAGTCTCTAGAGTTTACAATGGATGGTGAACGATATAAAAAACATTCTGTGAGTAGCAGTTCTGTGAGTAAAAATGCTACGTTAATGAGAGAGGTCACAGGAGAATGGCCAGGCTGGTTCAAGGTGACAGTAACTCAAATAACAAGGCTTCACAACGGTGGTGTGCAGAAAAGCAACTCTGAATACACAGTACTTCATATCTTGAAGTGGATGGGCTACAGCAGCAGACCATGAACATACACTCGGTAAACACTTTATTAGGTTTAGGAGGTACCAAATGAAGTGGCCATTGAATGTATTTTCTCAGTCACATTCCTCATTGCTGAACTGGTTTTTCCGAATCAGAAGACTTCTTGGAGGTCAAGTGACACTTAGAGAATGGTTGGTTGCATGTTTCTCCCTGTGCTGCACATCTTGTGATCTCAACTACCAGCTTGCAGTGAAAGTGGAATGATTTCTCAAAGAGTGCAGGAAACCTTTGTCATTTTGTAGCCTCACCATATGCTGTAAAATGATTGGTTATAGTAGGTTATAATGGAAACTGGAGCCTTTCTTGTGTAAGTGCATAGAGAAGTAAATAAGAACTGTGCCAAAAAATATAGAAACTCAATCTCAGTGCCTGTTGAAGCATATTTATGCAGCTGTCAGTCTCCAACTCTGTAAAGTCCTAGCCAATTACTCTACTATCCTCCCTTTACTGTCAGTTTCTGATCCTGAGCGCAGGAGACTCTGCAGATGAAGGAATTCTTGTACAGTACACACAAAGTGCTGGAGGAATTCAGCAAGTCAGGCAGCATCTATGGAGTGGAATATTTAAGTATTTAAGTATTCATCAGGACTTTATCCACTCAGACAAGGAATTGTTAGCATTCTTTGTGCATTGCTCCCTCTAAGAAGTGGAATAACCCACACTGAGTTTTGTACATTTGTTTCACAGTTTCAGAGTCCGCTGTCCTTAATGTTGATTCTTCAAGTCAAAAGCATGAAATGTTAAACCTAGTTAAGTGGAAAAAAAGAGGTGCATTCAGAATAAAGTTTTGAATCAATGAATTTCATATTGGATTTGTACAGTGCATATACAAAACAAATATCAATTAACTCTCAAAGAATTTGTGCATCAATATCAGAAAAATAATAACCAGGTGTTTTCAGATTAATAGATTTTAATGTTCAGGTTCCAGTTCATTCAGTGACCGAAACAGTTATTAATCATTTGCTTTACTGGTATTTTGAGCTCACCATCAGAATCTCCTGGTATTTCAACATTGTTTTTTGAAGAAACAAATTGTTAAATATGTCTGCAGCTTCTGACCTTTTCAAGCACTTGGATTGATGATATAAAATCAATTTGATTGGAGGCAAACATGCTGAAGAGGAAAAAATGATATATTTAATAGGCTGGTCATTTCATTAAACCAAACCATACTAAACCTCAAGTTATTGAAAAGTTTAGCTTCACAATTATTTTTACCTAAAGCTCAAACTTTTTAAAATAAATGAATTATACAATTTCTGTGCACTTCTCTGAACAATATCTTGTCAGATGCAGAAAATCTTCCTTGATTTTACAAATGTCGAGGAAACATTTTGACTTTGAATTTTTATGTATTGCCATAAAACTTATCCAGATTTTGAAGATTTAGCCAGAAATTTTAAAGTCTTTGCTTTGTCTGTCATGAAGTGGTTGACATGTTAGTACTTTGTTTCATATATGCACATTAACATCCCTTGACATTATTTTTGGAGGAATAGCCCTGTACCTATCCCTTTCAGCTAGCCACTTTCTGCAAGATTTTTGTTTTTGTCATCTGCAGATCAGAAAATCTGAAAATTAGTATAAATTGGGCACTTAAAAATACAATAACTTCTGGAATAGGAAGTAAACCAAACAAAAGTCAATGAAAGCTTCCACCAAAATGGATTGGAGAATAAATGGGTCAGGGTTCCAAGTGATACATCTGTGATCGATACCTGGATTGATAACTTCTGTTAAGGATCCTATTTGTCATTAAAAGCATTCCTGACAAAACTATACCTCTAATTTGGGAGCTTGCAAGTGACATTGTGATGATTCTGTGGTACTTTAATGCATCCAGCACTAAAACGGCCTTTGTTTCCCTGGCCCATTTGTTACACAACTGGAGGGATGCTGTCTTGCTCCTTCTGAATGGAATATTTTGTACATTTCTTCATTCCCAAGCTCCAGTGTCTCATGAAAACATTTTTGACAAATCTAAATGTAGTCTATCTGTAAGGGATTCCATTGGGCGTTAAAATTTTTATACAGTAAATACTTCTGAGGTTATCTCTGCATTGGTAATCATTTAAGGAATTAATATTTTATAACGTGTTCATGCATGAGACATTTTGGGAGAGAAAAAGTATGCACTTGAAGTAACGAAAGTATCATTCAAATGAATGTTGCTGGTTAGAAATGAAACATAGATTACATTTTCGATTAAATAATTATCGTAGCCTTTCTGAAAATAACTTAGTTTTATCTAAAATAAAATTAAGTTAGTTTTAAAAATTGTCTTTCTAAGCCATCAGCCTGGCTCATTAAATTTCTCATCATCTCATCTGGAAAGCTGATACTACCCAACCCTGTCTGACTCAGTTATCGGGTAAAATATGGGGATAGATGTAACAGGCTTACTGTGGTGTGATTTATTTTTGCTGACACTGACTAAAATCTTAATTGTTGAGAAAGTGCTTACATTTAATGTTAAAAAAACCTTCTTTTGCAAAATATTACTTGGTGATATGAGAGAAACCTCAGTTTTTGAATGCATATATAATCTAATGTGGAGATCCTGAGGTTGCTGTCAGTTTCAGTGGAATACTATGGGGCTGCTTATGTTTATAGCCTAATTCATGTACTCATGGGAAATGACTGAAGCCATTGTGAATTTCAGCTAATTATGAACTAATGCTGTGAAAAAAAATGACCAGAAAATCTTACACATAGCTACTTGAGGTCCACTTGATTATTTAATAGCATACTAAGCCTTAATTACTGCTAGGCAAACTATCTGGCCCTAAAATAAACATTGTGCGGCTAGAGTAATTACATTTGGTGAATATTTCAAAGTACAAGGGATTTTAAATAAAGGCTATTTTTTGCAAAATCCTGACATTTATTCACATTTCAGCTTTTCCTTAAATCATATGCATAATTCAGTCTCTTTAAGCAATATATAATGTTTAAAAAGTTAATTAAAACCTCTTAATTTAAAAGTTAATTAAATCACAGTTATTAGGCACCAGGGATCATATTGAACTGATGCCCAATAGCAGCAGGTGGTATTAAAAAAATTCTCTACTCAAAGATACAGTAAAGCAATGTTAATCTTTCATTTGACTATTCAGAACTATCAGTGCTTCACAGCTGGCTCGCTGGGCATAATTCCTGCATTCTCTTTCACTCCCTCGGACCCCAATTCCCATCATCATTTACTGCTTCCTTTTTGTCACTGGGGCCCCAGCTTCTGATTTTCTCCATGTTGCCTTTGCATATCCCACCAAATTCAATGGAAAATTTATTATTCTACTATGTAATATCCCCCCCAAAAATGTATCAGTTCCGCAATCTGCTAGGGTGAGATCAGAGGCATTCAGGTCTGGTAACCAAGTGAATCAGAATCAGGTTTATTATCACCGGCAAGTGTCGTGAAATTTCTTAACTTAGCAGCAGCAGTTCAATGCAATACATAATATAGAAGAAGAAGGGAAAAAATAAAATAATAATAATTAAGTACATCAATTACAGTATACGTATATTGAATATATTAAAATCGTGCAAAAACAGAAATAATATATATATTAAAAAAGTGAGGTAGTGTTCATAGGTTCAATGTCCATTTAGGAGTCAGATAGCAGGAGGGAAGAAGCTGTTCCTGAATCGCTGATTGTGTGCCTTCAGACTTCTGTACCTCCTACCTGATGGTAACAGTGAGAAAGGGGCATGCCCTGGGTGCTGGAGGTCCTTAATAACGGACACTGCCTTTCTGACACACTGTTCCCTGAAGATGTCCTGGGGACTTTGTAAGTTAGTACCTAAGATGCAGCCAAGTAAATTTTTAGCCTTCTGCAGCTTCTTTTGGTCCTGTGCAGTAGTTCTCCCCCCCCCCCCACCCCCATACCAGACAGTGATTCAGCCTGTCAAAATGCTCTCCATGGTACATCTATAGAAGTTTTTGAGTGTACTTATAACTACATCGATACGTTGGGACCAGGTTAGGTCCTCAGAAATCTTGACACCCAGGAACTTGAAACTGCTCACTCTCTCTACTCTGGATCACTCTATGAGGACACCAGAGATCCAGGTACAATCTCTGGAAAGCCATCTCAAGTAGCAATTCAGCACTAAACTTGAATCAATGAAGGATGCTGGATAGCTGAGGCGGGGCTTGAATACTATCACCTCTTACAAAGTGAAATCAAACAGCATAGGTGACAGCAGCAGTACTTCGCTTCCAGATGAGCTCAATGCTTTCCATGCTGGCTTTGACCATCGAAACATGAAGGAGCCTTCACATACTCTCACAGCCCCTGGTGACTCTGTGATTTCAGTATCTGAGGCCGACATGTGGGCATCCTTCAGGAGGGTGTACCCACGGAAAGAATCTGGCCAAGATGGTGTACCTTGCCGAGTACCAAAGACCTGTGCTGATCAACTAGGTAGTTTTGGCAGTTTGATGTACCCACCTTCTTCAAACAGCCTTCAATTATACTGGTGCCCTAGAAGAACATGGCAACCTGCCTCAGTGTCTACCATCCAGTAGCATGTGCGTCCACTGTGATGAAGAGCTTTAAGAGGTTGGTGATGAAACACATTAACACCTGCCTCAGAAGCAGCTTGTATCCTCTCTAATTTGCCTACTGGTACAACAGGTCCACAGCAAATGCTGTTTTTTTAGCTCTTTACTCAACTCTGGAGCACTTAGACAGCAATTTTATTGACTATGATTCAGTCTTCAATAAACATCCCCTCAAAACTAATCAATAAGCTTCAGGACCTTGGTCTCAATACTTCCTTGAGCAAATAGATCTTGGATGTCCTCACTTGCAGACCCTGGACACATTGGTTTGGCAACAACATCTCCTCCATAATCTCCATCAGCACAGGTGCACCACAAGTCTGTGCACTTAACCCCCTGTTCTACTCACTTTACACTTAAGACTGTGTGGCTCAGAACAGCTCCAATGCCATATGTAAGTTTGCTGGTGACACCACTGTCATTGACCGAATTAAATATGGTGAGGAATCAGCATGTAGGAGGGTAGCTTGAAAATCGGGCGTGAGGTACCACAACAACCTCTTACTCAATGGAAGCAAGTCCGAGGAGCTGATGATTGAATTCATGGGGAGGAAGCTGGAGCTCTGTGAGCCAGTCCTCATTTGGAGGGCAGAGGTGGAGAGAGTCAGCAACTTTAAATTCCTCAATGTTAGCATTTCAGTGGATCTGTTCTGGGCCCAGCACGTAGAGGCAATAATGAATAAAGCACAGTAGTGCCTGTACTTCCTGAGAAGCTTGCAAAGATTCAGCATGACATCTAATACTTCGACAATCCTCCATAGACATGTGCTGAAGAGTATATTGAGTGGTTGCATCGCAGCCAGATATGAAAACACTAATGCCCTTGAATGAAATATTCCACAAAAGGTAGTGGATGTGGCCCCACCAATCATGGGTAAAGCCCTCCCAACCATGAAGCACATCCACGTGAAAGCAGCATCCATCATCAAGAACCTCCACAACCTAGGATATGATCTCATTGCTGTCATCAGGAAGAAAATACAGGGGGCTCAGGACTCACACGACAATATTCAGGAACATTTATTACCCCTCAACAATAAGGCTCTTGAACTATTGGGCATAACTTCACTCAACTTCACTTGTGCTATAACTGAACTGTTCCCACACCAAGGACTCACTTTTAAGGACTCTTCATCTCATGCCCTCTATTTATTTATTTATTATTTCTTCTTATTGTTTATCTCTTTTGTGTTTTCACATTTTGATGTCTTTTGTAGATTGGTCGTTTGTCCACCCTGTTGGGTGAGGTCTTTCATTGATTCTATTATGGTGTGCCTGCAAAGATTATTCTCAGGGTTGCATATAGTGACATATTGAATTGACTTTAGTTCTTACATCCTTCACATACATGAGTACAAATCTTTACATTTTGTCTCCATCTAAAAGTGCAATGTACTATCATAGTAATTTATAATAAATAGAACAGTCAGTGTAATATAGAGTACACTCAAGTCAGCTCTGACTGATAGCAGCTGGAATAGGTGGCTTGGGTCCCCAGTGATTCTATGGGCCCTTTTTACACACCTGTTCTTGTAAATGTCCTGAATCATGGGAAGTTCACATCTACAGATGCGCTGGGCTGTCCGCACCGCTCTCTGCAGAGTCCTGCAGTTGAGGGAGGTACAGTTCCCATACCAGGCAGTGATGCAGCCAGTCAGGGTGCTCTCAATTGTGTCCCTCAATTGTGTAGAAAGTTCTTAGTATTTGGGGGCCCGTACCAAACTTCCTCCGCCCTCTGAGGTGAAAGAGGTGCTGTTGTGCCTTTTTCAACCCACAGCTGGTGTGTACATGAGGTCCTTGGTGATGTGGATGCTGAGGAACTTGAAGCTGATTACCCTCTCAACTCCAGAACCATTGATGTCAAAATGTACTTCGATAATCAATTTACTTTGAACTTTGATACTTGAGAAGTGTGCTGGAATATTAAAAATCCAATGATCAAGATATCTGCTGATCCTGTAGTTGTGAAGTCCCAGGTATGTTAGATTAGTTGAGTTTTGCAATAGTGACAGTATTCTCCTGTGAGATCAATAGCAGAGCCATCAGGTGACTGAAATACATTCTTTAGTGTATATTTGGTACTTCAAATTTCAAAGAACTTTTGCTGTCACACTCAATCCTACAAACAGTCCCATTCCCACCACGACATGGCTCTTTTCCTGTCTTGGAGCTGCTCTTATCAATTGTCAGGAAAGTGAGCATGCTTCCTCTTCTCCACTTGCATTATGGCATTCTAACTACAACAACACACAAAGTGCTGGAAGAACTCGATGGGTCAGGCAGCGGCTTTTGAGAGAAATGGACTTTTGGATTGAGGCTCTTCATCTGGACCTGAAGCGTTGACCGTCCGTTCCTCTCCACAGGAGCTGCCCGACACACTGAGTTCCTCTAGTGTTTTGTATGATGTTTCAGATTCTAGTATAACCATATAACAATCACAGCACAGAAACAGGCCATCTTGGCCCTCCTAGTCCATGTTGAACTTTTAATCTCACCTAGTCCCACCTACCTGCACTCAGCCCGTAACCCTCCACTCCTTTGCTGTCCATATACCTATCCAATTTTACCTTAAATGACTCAACTGAACTGGCCTCTACTACTTCTACAGGAAGCTCATTCCACACAGCTATCACTCTCCGAGTAAAGAAATACCCCCTCGTATTTCCCTTAAACTTTTGCCCCCTAACTCTCAAATCATGTCCTCTTGTTTGAATCTCCCCTACTCTCAATGGAAATAGCCTATTCACGTCAACTCTATCTATCCCTCTCAAAATTTTAAATACCTTGATCAAATCCCCCCCCCCCTCAACCTTCTATGCTCCAATGAATAGAGACCTAACTTGTTCAACCTTTCTCTTTAACTTAAGTGCTGAAACCCAGGTAACATCCTAGTAAATCTTCTCTGTACACTCTCTAATTTATTGATATCTTTCCTATAATTCGGTGACCAGAACTGTACACAATATTCCAAATTTGGCCTTACCAATACCTTGTACAATTTTAACATTACATTCCAACTTCTGTACTCAATGCTCTGATTTATAAAGGCCAGCGTTCCAAAAGCCTTCTTCACCACCCTATCTACATGAGACTCCACCTTCAGGGAACTATGCACTGTTATTCCTAGATTCTGTTCCACTGCATTCCTCAATGCCCTACCATTTACCCTGTATGTTCTATTTGGATTATTCCTGCCAAAATGTAGAACCTCAGTGTTAAACTCCATCTGCCAATGTTCAGCCCATTCTTCTAACCGGCATAAATCTCCCTGCAAGCTTTGAAAACCCACCTCATTATCCACAACACCTCCTACCTTAGTGTCATCGGCATACTTACTAATCCAATTTACCACCCCATCATCCAGATCATTTATGTATATTATAAACAACATTGGGCCCAAAACAGATCCCAGAGGCTAGTCACCGCTAGTCACTGGCCTCCATCCCGATAAACAATTATCCATCACTACTCTCTGGCATCTCCCATCTAGCCACTGTTGAATCTATTTTATTACTTCAGCATTAATACCTAACCACTGAACCTTCTTAACTAACCTTCCATGTGGAACTTTGTCAAAGGCCTTGCTGCAGTGTTTAGTCATTGTGTGAATTAGTTTGGTTCGTGATGATGTACAAGTAACTAGATTAAAGCATTAGGTCATTAAGTATGCATTGGTGATTGGAATAGTCACTATAGTGGAGTATTGCTTTTCTAAACTTAGAAAGTCATCCATCTTCTTTGTAAAAATAAGTGTGTGCTGATTATTTTATAAGACCCTTATATCAAAAAAACTTGGCATGTATTGATAAAACTGCATTTGTCCAGACAATCATTTGTTTATGGCCAGATTCAACTAAACAACATTAGGGAACGTTTTGTCACATGCACTCAGTAACCACTTTATCAGTTACACTTGCTGATTATTGCAAATACCTAATGATTCAATAATATGGCAGCCACTCAAAACATAAACACATGCAGACATGGTCACAGGTTCAGTTGTTGTTCAGACCAAACATCAGAATCAGGATGAAATGTGATTTAAGTGACTTTGACCGTGGAATGATTGTTGGTGCCAGATGGGGAGGTTTGAGTATCTCAGGAACTGCTGATATCCTGGGATTTTCATGCACAACAGTCTCTAGAGTTTACAGAGAATGGTGTGAAAAACAAGAAAAAAATCTAGTGGATGGCAGGTATGTGGAACAAAAATGCTTTTTTAATGAGAGAGGCCAGAGGTGAATGGCAGACAGATTCATGCTGACAGGAAGGCGATAGAATTTTAGATATCTACACCTTGCAACAGTGGTGTGCAGAAGAGCATCTCTGATTGTGTAACATATTGAGCCTTCTACAGTAGCAGAAGACCACAAATGTACTCACAGTGGCCACATTATTAGGTACAGGAGGTACCTAGTAAAGTGGCCACGGAGTGTAGTTTCGTATCTTGCTGTTGATAATGTGATAAAAATTGCAGAAATTCCAGTCAATGATCTTCAGGCTACAGGCCTGTTGTGCCTGTTAGCTCCATTCTAGAACGTAAAACTTAGAACAGTACCGCACAGGAACAGGCCCTTCTACCCACTCTGTTCTTCTAAGAGGAACATCTCCACTGATGTGGGGGTATTAGCTCTGCAAGTAGACACCTGCTAATCTGCATTTCTGGTATTGTATCCTTCCCAGAATAATATGCCAGTTGTTATCCATCTGGGAGATAATCTAGTGTGTGAATATCATTAAATGTGTCTTTACAACTGAATGAGGAGGTTTTATTGAAATTGCAATGAAAAGAAATAAATGAACTTAAATCCAAACAAAAAAAAGGTAGTAGATGCTGGAAATCTAAAATAGATAATGCTTTGTTGGCCAGGCTGCATCTGTGGAGGGAGAGAAAAAAAAACACTCAGTTTCTGATCGCTGACCTTTCATTAGAAATAATAGACATGAATTTGTGAGGGAATAAGATGCATTTTACTGGATTTTTCTCCTCAGCACTCAAGAGAATATTGAGTTTGCTCTATGAGAGGTCGGTAGTTGCCAGTGGCTTACTTTTTTTGAAGTTTCATTCCGGTCATTTGCAGCCTTATACTGGTTTTCAGTTTTTAAAATGGTAAAGTTACTATTGCCCTTTCCTCCCATCAGATATGCCTCTCCATGTGCGACGTAGCAGCGACCCTGCTCTCGTTGGTCTTCTGTCCCCGGTATCAGGACCTAATCTCACCTCTGCAGAACCATCTCGCAAAAACCCTACTCGTTGGTCAACAACACCAGGCTTTCCAAAGCCAAGCCAGACATCAAGTAGCCTTGATAGAAAAAAGGTGAGTGCCCGCAACCTTCTCTTAATGCTGTGTTTGGACATTTTGCTTTGCTTCATCCAAGACTTCCTAACCTGATTATGTCTTAATCTACTTTCTTCCAAATAAAATGCCCCTTTTAAAATGCTGCTACTGTTAACATGTTCCTGTTAGAGTGAAAAAGACTCTCTGCCATTCATGCAAATGTTTACTGGTAAGTAGCTGGGATGAAGAGGCTCCCTTATAAGATGTGTAGGTGCACACTTAAGGAAATCAGAAGAGCAAATGAGACTGTGAGATATCCTTAGCAGATCAGATGATGTCAAATCCTAAAAGGTTACTTTAGTGCACTTAGACAAACGAAAAGGTAACAAGGGAAGGAATAGATCTCCGGAAGGATTGTTTTTTGGTAATCTTTGAGCTGCTGGAGATTCGTGAGGTCTTTAATGAATATTTCTCATCTATGTTAACCATGGAGGAATCCATAAAAGTGAGGGTGTTCAAGAATTAAAACAGTGATATCTTGAAGCCTATCAATAAAGTTAAAGAAAACTTGTTGATGACCTTGAGGCAATTAAATGTGGATAAATCCTTGAGGTGTGACCAGGTCTATTCTGGTATTTTGTGGCAAGCAAGGTAAGAAATTGCTTGGACCATAGCAGAGACTTTTGTCTCTTTCTAAGCCATGGGTATGGTACTGATAGACTGGAAGATGGCTGATGTGAAAGGAAGTCTGCATGACTAGACAGGGAACTTTAGCTGTTGAGCATAGTATTAGTGCTGGGAAAGTTATTGGAAAGGATTCCAAGGGACATGACTTCCATAAATTTGGAAAGGCATGGACTGATTTGAGATCATTAGCATGATTTGTCTACAGGAAAGCGTGTCTCATGAACTTGATTGTGTATTTTAAAGAGGTGACCAAGAGGACTGATGAGGGCAGGGTTGTAGATGTTGTGTACATGGACTTCAGCAATGCCTTTGACAGGATTCATCTGAAAGCTGAAATTACATGAAATCTAGGGTGAGCTGGCCAATTGGATACTAAGTAACACACAACATGCTGCAGGAACTCAGCAGGCCTTGAGGGGAATGAACAGTTGGTGTTTCAGGCTGAGACCCTTGATCAAGACCCTTCTTCATTTCCAGTGTTTGCAGACACCCTTGTGTTTACAATTGGATACAAACTCAGCTTGATGAAGGAGTTAGGATGGTAGTGAAGGTATGCTTTTCAGATCTGAGTCCTGTGTCCAGGGATGTGCTGCAGAGATCAGTGTGAGGTTTCCTGCTGTTTGTCAAATATAATTGGGTGTTCTGTTGTTTGTCAAAAATAATAAATAATTAGATGAAAATATAAGTGGATTGGTTAGTAAGCTTGTGGATGACATTAAATTTTGTAAAGTAGTATACATGAAAGAAAGTTGTCAGAATCACTATTATAACTGACACCTGAGATTCTGCCAACAGCAGTTGTCTCATTGGCGTCTGTATAGATGGTGTTTGAGCGGTGCCAAACCACTCAGTCGTGAGTGTTGAGAGAGTAGAGCAGTGGACAAAGAACACATTACTGAGGTGTGCCTGTGTTGATAGTCAGCAAGGAGGTGTTATTTTTGATCTGCACTGACTGATCCTTCAATGAAGAAGCCAAGGAATTGCAGAAAGAGGTACAGAGGCCCAGGCTTTGAAGCTTTTGATCAGTACTGAGGGGATCATGGTATTGAACACTGAGCTGTAATCAATATACAGTAGCCTGACATAAGTATTGCTTTTGTCCAGATGCTCCAAGGCCGAGTGGCGTGTCAGTGCAATTGCAGACTTTTTAGACTGGTGTGGTCATAGGCAATTACAGCAGGCCCAGATCCTTGCTCAAGCAGGAGTTGATCCAAGACAGGACCGACTTCTCAAAACACTTTATCACAGTTGATGTGAGTGCCACTGGATGGTAGTCATTGTGACAGCTCACCCTCCCCGTCTTGGGCATGCAATTGATTGAGCCCCTTTTGAAGCAGCTGGGAACCTCTGACTGCAGCACTGAGAGTTTGTAGCTTTTCTTGAATCCTCCAGCCAATTTGTTGGCACAGGTTTTTAGTGGCCTGCCAAGTAAACCATGGGGGCCTGACGCCAAGAGGGGTTTACTGTCTTGAAGGATGTTCTGACATCAGCCTCTGAGACAGATATCAGTTTTGCTAAGTGCTGCAGGGATTTGCACAGGTATAGTTTTATTCTCTCTTTCAAAACATGGATGAAAAACATTTAGCTCCTCGGAGTGAAGCAGTGCAGTCCTTTATGATGTTAGGTTCCATCTTGTAGGAAATAATGACCTACAAACTGCGCGCATAGCTGGCATGAATTTGATTTTGTCTCTAACTTCATTCAGAATTGCCTTTTTTTTGCTCTTAAGATGCCCTTCCGTGGGTGATACCTGGGCATTACTATTCTGGAGAGGCTGCACAAAGGATTCCTGAGAATGTTGCTGGCACTTGGGGGGGGGGGGGGGGGGGGTGGGGCAGGAGAGGATTGAATTTGAAGCTGTGGTTAGATAAGCTGGGACTGTTCTCCTGGAGCAGGGTTGGCTCAAGGGTGATGCTATGGAGGTTTTTAAAATCAAGAGGGGCATAGATAAGGTGGATGGTCACCTTATCTTTCCCAGGATCAGGAAGTCCAAAACATGAGGGCTTAGGTTTAAGCTGTGAAGGGAAGGATTTAAAGGTATTGTGCAGGGCAATTTCTTTCACACAGAGTATTGGCCCTATGGAATGATCTGCCAGAGGGAGTGGTAATGGTGGATGTAAACATTCCGGCAAGTACATGGATTAGTTGGGCTGAAGGGCCTGTTTCCTGGCTATATGTGATTTAATTCAAAAGCACCATTGCTGTTCCATTTTTTTTGGTTTGAGTATTGAATTCTTAGATGACTCAGACTGAGTAAAATTAATAGCATGAAAACACCATATGCAGGTCCAAAGGGCATTTTGAATGAGCAAGAAAATAGTGAAGCCTGCATTCTCCAAGGACAAGCGAATGAGAGCATGTAATTTACTTAACTGTAAAGACTGATTTATAGAACTGTGGCAGTAAAGCGTCGCCTTGAAAATAGCAGTATGCTAAATTGTTATGAAGATGGTTCAGTAAAGTGATGCATATTGACCCTTTTATGATTAATTTACTTTTAAAAATTTTGCTTCGGTAATCCTATTCCAGTACATATTATCTGTCAATGCAAACTCTAATCTTGTGCAATGATTATTCCCTTTACTAAGTGGCTGCTATTTTTGAGCTCTCATGGTGTAAACCTTCAACCTTTAATTCAAATTTCTTCTTTTAATTTGCCATCTTCTCACTGAATCAGATGTTCATACAATGGAATATTTCTCAATTATATTTGTAATCTGAGCAAAAATTTAATCATAAATATACTTTAAGTACCTTAAACGGTGTAAGAAACAATCACTGGAATATTTCTGAAACGCTAAAATTTTATATGTCTGCAGTATAATGCCTGGAGTATTGTTATTTGGTGATGAAATATAGAGGCTTAAATGAAATAGTGAGGTGATTCTTAAATTCTTCAGATGATTGAGAATGAACTCCATTATTTATAATGGAGTGGGTTATAGTTGGGGTCCAGATTTCAAAAGACATGCTTGCTGCAGGAGGCTGTTCTGTACCTAACAAAATGCTATAATGATTAACTAATCAATATATGAAATATCACTAGAAAATGATTGTATATCATTTGGACTGTGATGGAAAGTGTTCTTTCATCTCTCCTGTGAAGTAGTTGGCCAATTGAGTTTGAAAGAAAACCTGCCCTTGTATTGTGGATTATATATTTTTCTAGCCTGGTTCATAACACCCTTTGAAAATGCATTACAGAAAGAGGCCATTTAGTCACATTGTGATGTCACTTCATCAAATGCCTAATTACATTCCTCTCCCTTTCCCGAACATTGTTCCTTTTCAGATTTTAACCAAACCCTTATGCTATCCCTTCAGTTTCTGTGGTCGTTTGGGGTCAAGCATTTTATATTCTGGTAACCCCCTATGAGAAAAGAAATTTCCTAACTTCCCCATCAATCTTCTGGTGATAATCCTCCTCTGTCTATTTCATGACGACTTATCACTCCATCAGAAACAATCCTTCACAGTTTTGTCTTTCAAAACAAATAATATTGAAAACTTGATAGATCTCCCCTCATATTTGTTTTGCTTCAGTGAAAAAAAGAACTGATGGATTCATTTTGAAACCCGGCTCACTTGTTCTGCTCTAAACTAACTGCGCTAAACTAACTATGACGGACAATGTTCAGAGGATTAATTGTTCTAAATCCATTAATTCAGGAGGTGGACTGAGAGGAATACAGCTGACAGATCACTTTGAGCCGCAATTGATGTGATGAAGGAGAAAGACACTTCTGCTTCTTTGCAGCTTAGTGATACAATCTGTGCTCATTTTCAGAGAGAGTAGCCCAAAAAGTATTTCAAATGAAACGTAGTTGATGCAGAAAATATAAAGTGCTGGAAATGCTCAGAACCTCGAGCTGTATCTGTGGGGAGAGAAATACAGGTGATATTTGTAGAACAGTGCAGTAAAGGAACAGGTTCTTCAGCCAACAATGCAGAATTGTGGCGCATCAGGCAGCAACCTTGCTGTTTCTAGCATTTTTGTCTGTTTTTAACGAGGCCAAGTTGCTAGCTCGATGCTCAGCCAGCACTGATGGAAAGTGTGCAAGGACCGGCTGCATTTGAACATGGGACCACTCTCCTCAAAGGCCAGTGCGGACGTCATTACACCACCAGTCGGCTACAATGCCGAATTGAAGCGCTTATTTTCTGTCTTTGCATGGTTCATCCCTTCATTCCCTGTATGCTCCTGTATCCAGCCTCTTGAACTCTATTATGGTATCTGCACCTACCACCCTCTCTAGCAGCCCCTTCGAGGCACCTACCACTCTCTGTTGTTTAAACACACGAGGTTATGCAGATGCAATCTGCAGGGAGCAGTGTCTCAGAAAGGCAACGTCCATTATTAAGGACCTCCAGTACCCAGAGCGTGCTTTTTTCTCGCTGTTACCATCAGGTAGGAGGTACAGAAGCCTGAAGGCACACACTCAGCAATTCAGGAACAGCTTCTTCCCCTTTTGCCATCCGATTCCTAAATGGACATTGAACCCAGGAATGCTGCCTCACTTTTTTAACATATGTTTCTGTTTTTAGCATGATTTTTAATCTATTCAATATATGTATATTGTAATGGATTTATACTTATTTATTTGTTGTTGTTATTATCTTTTTTTTCCTTCTATATTATGTATTGTATTGAACTGCTGGTGATAATAAACATGATTCTGATTCAGTACTCAGTAGCACTTGCATCCACAGTATTGAAATATGTTAAGACCACAAGATAAAGGAGCATTTGAGCATTTGGCCCATCGAGTCTACTCCACCATTTTGTCGTAGCTGATCCAATTTTCCTCTCAGCCCCAGTTTCCTGCCTTCCCCACCCATTGCTTCATGCCCTGACCAATCAAGAGTCTGTCAACCTCTGCCTTAAATATGCATAAATACATGCCCTGGGTGATGGGGCCCTTAATAATAAACATCGCTTATTTGAGGCACAGCTCCTTGAAGGTGTCTTGGGTACTACAGAGCTAATTTTACGATTTTCTGCAACTTCTTTTGATCCTGTGCAGTAACCCCCACCCCCCCACCCCCCCTACCAGCCAGAGATGCAGCCTGTCAGAATGCTGTCCATGGTACATCCATACAAGATTGAGTGCTTTAGTTGACAAACCAAATCTCTTCAAACTCCTAATGAAATATAGCAGTGATTTTTGCACTGATAGTTGGCGAGAAATAAGTATAAACAGTAAGACAATTCAGAACTGTTATGTAAGAATCTCAGACAGTGACGAGAGGGCTTACGGAAGCAAGGTATGCCAACTAGTGGAGTGGTGTTGCAGCAACAATCTGGCACTCAACGTCAGTAAGACATAAGAGCTGATTGTGGACTTCAGGAACGGTAAGATGAAGGAACACATACCAATCCTCATAGAGGGATCAGAAGTGGAGAGAGTGAGCAGTTTCAAGTTCCTGGGTATCAAGATCTCTGAGGACCTAACCTGGTCCCAACATATTGATGCAGCTATAAAGAAGGTAAGACATGGACTATACTTCATTAGGAGCTTGAAGAGATTTGATATGTCAAAAATACACTCAAAAACTTCTGCAGATGTACTGTGGAGAGCTTTCTGACAGGCTGCGTCGCTGTCTGGTATGGGAGGTGGCTACTGCACAGGACCAAAAAAAAGCGCTGCAGAGGGCTATAAATTTAGTCGGCTCCATCTTGGGTACTAGCTTACAAAGTACCCAGGACATCTTCAAGGAGTGATGTCTCAAAATGGCAGCATCTATTATTATTAAGGACCTCCAGCACCCAGGGCTTACCCTTTTCTCAGTGTTACCATCAGGTAGGAGGTACAGAAGCCTGAAGGCACACACTCAGCGATTCAGGAACAGCTTCTTCCCCTCTGCCATCTGATTCCTAAATGGACATTGAATCTTTGGACACTACATCACCTTTTTTAAAATATATAGTAATTCTGTTCTTGCACATTTAAAAAAATCTATTCAATATACATATACTGTAATTGATTTATTGATGATTTTTTTTTGTTTTATTTATTTCTTTTTCTCTCTACTACACTATGTATTGCATTGAACTGCTGCTACGAAGTTAACTAATTTCACGTCACATGCCAGTGATAATAAATCTGATTCTGAATTCGGCTCCTGTCTTGTGATCTTTTGCTGGAATTCAAGAGCAGCTCACACAAGATGTTGGAGGAATTCAGCAGGTCATCTCAGCATCTGTGGCGAGAGATAAAATTTGAATATTTTTGCTAAGAACCTTTATGAGGACAATCACCAAAAATCAGGGCCCTTTAGCAAAAATAACACTTGATCGACTACAGGAAGTTAATAACTTCTCACTGGAAGAGAAGGTAGTGAACTTGTACTATCCACGTTGCTGAGTATTCACAGAATTTTGTTTTAGCCTTGCAGTTGAATAAACGGTTATTCCAACCAAGTTTTACTGTATTGCACTAAACTGGGCACAGTGGTAACAATTATTCAGAGGAATCCACATTTTTTTTGTGCCAGTTTTGGTTTAAAAATAGTACTCAAGCTTCAAAATTGAAATGTTGATCAAACAGAGAATAAATATCTGTACATGCACGACATCTGAAACGTGTGGAAAATAATGGCAAAATTGTTATTTAGGGAAATAAGGATAACCATATAATTTTGGATGTTCCTGCAGTGATATTTGGCATTAAGTGCCTTTTCTCTGGTGTTTTGGCATTGCCCATCAACTCTTATTTCTCTCAGATTGTGAGATCCTTTCTTGAGACAAAGAGATTTCTGAAAATTCTTAAGATTCTACAAATCATCTGTAATTTAGACCATAAGACTGGTGCAAAATTAGGGCATTCAGTCCATCAAGTTTTTTCATTATCAAATTTCCCTCTCATCCCCCTTTCCTGCCTTCTTCTGGTCACCTTTCACCCCCTGACTTATTAAGAATCTATCGACTTCCACTTTAAATACACTCAATTACCTGGCCTCCATAGCCACCTGTGGCAATGAATTCTACAGATTCACCACCCTCTGGCTGAAGAAATTCCCCCTCATCTCGGTTCTAACTGGATGTCTCTCCATTCTGAGGATGTGCCATCTGGTCGGAGACTCCCTCACAAAAGGAAACATCCTACCGAGGCCTCTCAACATTAGGTACATTTCATTCTTCTAGATGCCTGTGAGTGCAGGCCCAGAGCCATCAAATGCTCCTCATATGATGAGCTTTTCAATCCTGGAATCATTTTCATGGGTGTCCTTTGAACCCTTTCAGATGTCAGCACATCCTTTCTTAGATAAGGGGCCCAAAACTGCTCACATTACTCCAAGTGAGGTCTCACCAGTGTCTTAAACCCTCAGCTGCACGAGGACTCCCAGATCCCTTTGCATCTCATATTTTTGAATATTCTTATTTGGAAAATATTCTATAATTTTATTCCATCTAACAAAGTGCATGACTATATACTCCTGACACTGTATTCCATCTGCTACTTCTTTGTCCATTCTCCTAATCTAAGTCCTTTCTGACTGCAAGGGGGTACACCCTTCTGCCACCTGTGTGGGATGACGAGTCTGTCGGGGACCTTGCGGACTTGTGGAAACTGTATGGTGGTTTCTTTTGAACTTATAGTCCTTTAACATCCTTGGACTATTTTTACTGTGCCCATGGTCTGTTTTTTTTTTATCAATTATGCTATTGTTTGCACTGTTGTAACTATGTGGTTTTGTGCAGGTCTTGTAGCTTTAGTTTTTGGTCTTGTTTTGTCTGGTGGAGTTGGCGCTCCTTTCTGGGGAACACGCTGAGATGGTAGCGCAATAATAATATGCAGCAGCCTCTCCGGACTCTGGATTGGGGATTGCCAAACGTTATGTGGATTTTCTGGTGTAGTCTGTCTTGTCATGTGCTTTTGTGATATCATTCTGGAGGAAAGTTGTCTCATTTTTTAACTGCATTGCACGTGGTTTCTAAATGACAATAAACTGAATCTGAATCTGAACTTGGCCAAAAAAGCCAACAATTCTGTCATCCAAGTCATTGACATACAATGTAAAAAGTAGCAGTCCAAACACCAACCCCGGGGAAACACCACTAGTCACCAGCAGCCAATCAGAAAAGGCTCAGTTTATTCCCTCTCTTTGCCCCCTGCCACTCATCCAATTCTTTGTGCATGCTGGTATCTTTCCTGTAATACACTGGGCTGTTACCTTGCTATGAAGCCGCATGTGTGGCACCTTGTCAAAGGCCTTCTGAAAATCCAAGCACACAGCATCTGCCAATTCTCTGTCTATCCAGCTTGTTCATTCCTCAAAGAATTCCAATAGATTTATCAGGTAAGATTTTCCCTGAAGGAAAACTTGCTGACTTTGGCCCAGTTTATCATGTGCTTCCAAGTGCCTCTGAAACCTTATCCTTAACAATCGACTCCCAACGTCTTCCCAACCACTGAGGTCAGTCTAACTGGCCTATAATTTCCTTCATATAATTTCCTCCATCTGAAGGGAGTGACATTTGCAATTTTCCAGTCCTCTTGAACCATGCCAGAATCTAAGGATTCTTGAAAGATCGTTACTAATACCTCCACAATCTCTCCACTTTCAGAACCCTTGTGTGTGAACCATCTGGGCTAGGTGACTTAGCCGCCTTCAGACCTTTCAGTTTCCCAAGCTTCTCCCTAGTAATAGCAACTATTCTTACTTCTGTCCTCTGACGCTCTCGAATTTCTGGTATGGGACTAGTGTCTCACACAGTGAAGAAGATTGATGCAATATACTTATTCAGTTTGTCCGCCACTTTCTTGTCCTCCACAGCCACCTCTCCAGCATAATTTTCCAGCAGTCTGATATCTACTGTTGCCTCTCGTTATTTTTCTCTTTACTATCTGAAAAAATGTGGTATCCTTTTTGATATTATTGGCTAGTTTATCTTCATATTTCATCTTTTCCCTGCTTATGACTGTTTTCGTTGCCTTCTGTTTGTTTTAAAAGCTTCCCAATCCTTTAACTTCCCACTAAATTTTGCTCTGTTGTTTTCCCTCTTTTGCTTTTATGTTGGTTTTGACATTTGAATAATTGATGTAATTATTCTGCAAAGGTCTGGTGATAATTTCTTAACCAAGAAAGTTTGTTGCTGTTGCAAGAATGAATCTGATTTAGAGTGTTGTTATTGCTTCACGTAAATCTTAACAAAAATACGTTTTCTAAAGTTTGTTCCATAAATAATTACAAGAACAAAGAGAAATCCATTCTCTTTGAAGTTATATTATGCATGAGCAATCTTAGTTGAGAGAACTTGTTTTACAGCATGTGGATTGTCTGTTTACTTGGCTAGAAATAATATAATGCTGTTTCTTTTTGACTCTGTGTTGCGTAGAAGGAGCCAGCTCCGAGAAATCCAGTAAATGGGCAGGACAATTACAGGAGTTTGCCAAGAGATGCAGGCCATTGGTCAAATCAGTTTCACCGGGACAATGCCCGATCATCTTTAAGTGCCACTCACCCTATGGTCGACAAATGGCTGGAACGGCAGGAGCAGGTAACTTAATGAAGTGTATGCTTTACAAAGATAAGCTAATTAAAGCCGAGAGCAAATACCTGTGTAGGCCAGAAATCTGAAAGAAAAACGGAAGGTAATGGAAACATTTGACTGATGTGTTAACATTTTGATGTTGACCCTCAATTTAATTTGAATTACTAGTATTGGCATACTCATAAATTTTCTCGAGTGTTCAGTTTTGCAAAGGTGTATTTGAGTGGGCCACCATTTCAGAGGTTGTTTTTGCAGAAATTCTGGAGGAAATTTTAGCTTTGTTTAAAAAAGCCTCTGTTGACAACATCCTTCCATTATATTGGTGTGAGGAAGTGCTGGTTAGGTTATTCTGTAACTTTATTATTCATTCAGAAGCCTACTGTTCCTTTATGTCATCCTGTCCAGAGCTCGTTCTTGAAGTAATTTTAAAAATATGTTCATTGTCCTCAAGGAAGCTGCGTGTGAAGATTTGGGATTCTGCAGAGTTTACTGCTTTGTGAGCTAGCTACTGAAATGTAAATGAAAGGTGGTGTCATTGTTTATGATTGCACACTTCAAAAAAAAACAATGGCTCTATGCTGATGATTACTGCGGACATCCTAGAATGCCAGATTGTCATTATAATGTAGATATCATTAAGGAATGAACTTGTGTAACTCAGACTTACTAACTTAATCAATTGAAATGCAAACTCCCCTTTATTGTTGGGATTGTTGGTAGTTATAGGAACATGTTCACATGGTACCATGACAGAGAAAAAAAATTGGGTTAACTTTCTGTTCTCCCTGTTGTAGGATTCCTGATCTCAATTTAGAGATTGAATCTTAAAATAATCCTGTTTTTTCATCTTTTCATTCAATGGTTCCATTTAATATTAGAGTATGTATACAGTATACAACCTGAGATTCTTACTCTTCGCAGACATCCAAGAAAACCCCAAAGAATGAATGACAGAATAATGTTAGAACCCAAAGCCCCCTCTTCCCCCTCCCACACACAAGCAGCAGCAAAGCATCAACCCTGACCCCCCACTTGTTCCAAGCATCAGCATTCACCACCCACCAGGCAAGCAACAGCAAAGCCGCAAACGGGAACTCCAGTCAACCAGGTAGATTTTATAGCCATCTGCTGGTTTCATGTTTACTACTAACACACACAAAATGCTGGTGGAACACAGCAGGACAGACAACATCTATAGGAAGAAGTACAGTCGACGTTTCAGGCCGAGACCCTTCGTCAGAAGTATTTTGTGTATGTTGCTTGAATTTCCAGCATCTGTCGATTTCCTTGTGTTCATGTTTACTACTGATGTGTATCACTAGAACTGAGCTACATGGAAGCTATAAATGAAAAATATAAGAGTCTTTATTCACACAGTAAACCTTTGAGAGAGAGAGTGTCCACCAGAGTCTCTCTCGCTCTCTCCTGAAGCAACACTTTATAACTGAAACATAAATAGCACTGAGCAATTATCTGCAGTTTCAATGGTTATAATCACCTACTCTAACATCTTGAATATAGTCAGGTAAATTTGCGGAATTACACATTTACAATATTGCACATCCCAACCAGCAGGACCCCTTTGAATATTCTGCACTGTAGTCTGTTCCTCAACCTTCTGAGCACAAACTCCAGACAACCAAAGAATGCCGATGCTGGTGGAAGTGGTGAATGGAGGTTCAATTGCAGCATTTAAGAGTAGTTTAGATAGGAACATGAATGAGAGGGGTAAGGCTGGATTTGGATGGGTGTGGCGAGATGACGCCAGGCAGCAAAACCAGGTTGGCATCGACTAAATGGGCTGAAAGGCCTGTTTCTCTGCTATGGGAGCTCTATGACTGATACCCATTTGTTGCAATGTTGAGGGGTGGCTTTCGAAATATGCAACGAGCCAGGATATGAATTGCCAATCTGGACTTGGCCTGAACAGTGCATTAAGTAGCAGGCATACACCTTTTACAATGTATAAATACAGGAGATAATCATTTGATACCTTATCTAATCTCATTTTGAAGTTTTCGATGATCACTGATAACATTGTCTTCCCCTGCTTAGTTTCAATGGGACAGAATCAGAATGTCCCACAGCCGGTGACTGGTTTCATGAGCCTTCAGGTATCAGTTAAGTTGTGAACAGATTTTACTTCCTTCAGACTAGTTATCATTGAATTTATACCTGCTATAC
This sequence comes from Hypanus sabinus, assembly GCF_030144855.1. Classification (NCBI taxonomy): domain Eukaryota; kingdom Metazoa; phylum Chordata; class Chondrichthyes; order Myliobatiformes; family Dasyatidae; genus Hypanus; species Hypanus sabinus. The sequence continues at coordinate 38,645,145 of NC_082711.1, forward strand.
CTACATAATTTTACAACTCCTGAGTAATCCCCAACAACTATTCCTGAAATGAGCCATTTTATAGACTTCATGTTTATTTCATTTCTTGAATTAAAATTCCTTAAGTGCCATGGTGGGATTTGAAATGATGTCACTGGATCAAATGACCAGAATTCTGGTGCATTGACAATATAACTGTGCTGAGCCTCAGGACAGTGTTGTATGAATGGAGACCTTTGGATTTATGGAATTTTGCTGGCTCAATCAGCTTTAACTCAACCAATTTTCTAGTTCAAATTCATTGTCATTTAATCATACACGTGCCTACAGTTATACAATACTGTGGAGCCAAGGTGCAAAACATAGCACATACTGTCACGAGGTAATGTTACCACAGGTTCCTGCTTGACATGGCCTGAAGATCGACAGGTTAACACAAAGAGCGAGATGTATGTTTAAGTCAGATAGGATAATGTTACTCACACTATTATAATAAATGACAGTCATTTGTATGGTGGCAGGAGATCAAGGAGGTTGTGCGAAGGATAAGAGGGGGCCTTGACAATGCTGGAAGCACTGCGTGTGCAGTGCTTCTAAGATGTGTCCTGAGTGGGGGGGAGGAGGAAAGAGACCCCGATAATGGTTTCAGCAGTTGTCACTCTCTGCTGCAGGGTCTTGTGACCTGATGCATTACAATTCCCATACCAGACTGTGATGCAGCTGGTCAGGACTCTCTCAACGATGGTCTAGTAGAATAAGGTGCGGATGGGTAGGGCTAGGGTGTGTGGGGGGGGAGAGCCTCACTTGTCTCATTCTCCTTAGGAAGTGAAGGCTCTGCTATGCTCACTTGGCTAGTGTGAGATTGTCAGTGATGTGCATGCCAAGGAACGCTCTCCACAGAGAAGCCGTTGATGTTTAGTAAGGAATGGTTAACCTGCATTTTCCACAATCATCATTTTAGTCATGTCTATGTTGAGACTCAGGCTGTTGTGTTTACACTGGTGCACAAAGTACTCCACCTTCTCTCTGTTAGCAGACACATTATTGTTGCTGATGACACCTTTATGTTGTCAGTGGACTTAATGATCTGGATTTGCCGGTACACAGTGTGGTACCAGTATGAGCAGCAGAGGGCTGAGCAAGCAGTCCTGGCGCACTGGTGCTTAGTGTGATGGAGCTAGAGATGTTGCTGCCAATACAGACTGCCTGTGGTCTCTTCATCAGTAAGTCCAAGATCCAACTGCAGAGGGAGATATTTGGACCCAACAAGGACAGTTTTCCCACCATCTACTGGGGAATGATTGACTTCAGTTCTGCTTTCAATACAATGAACAGTATTCTGACATTGGAGTCACCACTATCCAGGTCCAATGTCTCATATATTTCTTCTTTGCAAAGATTTGCCCCATTTCTTTTTGAATTGTGTTCTTGTATCAGTGTCATTAAATGTGGTCTGGTAGCTGTTAATTCTAAAACCGTCCTTACTTCCCTTTTCTGCATTCCTTCCAAACATGGAAACAGAAAAACCTGCAGCACAATACTGGCCCTTTGGCCCACAAAGCTGTGTTGAACAGGTTCTTACTTTAGAACTACCTGGGCTTACCCATGGCCCTCTATTTTTCTAAGCTCCAGGTATCCATCCAGGAGTCTCTTAAAAGACCCTATTGTTTCTACCTCCACCACCGCCGGCAGCCCATTCCACGCACTCACCACTCTCCATGTAAACAAAACTTACCCCTGACATCTCCTCTGAAATCATTTCCAAGCACCTTAAAACTATGTCCTCTCATGCTAGCCATTTCAGCCCTGGGAAAAAGCTTCTGACTATCTACATAATCAGTGACTCTCATTATCTTATACACCTCTATCAGGTCACCTCTCATCCTCCGTTGTTCCAAAGAGAAAAGGCCCGAGTTTACTCAACCTATTCTCATAAGGCATGCTCCCCAATTCAGGCAACATCCTTGTAATTCTCCTTTGCACCCTTTCTAAGGCTTGCACGTCCTTCCTGTAGTGAGGCGACCAGATCTGAACACAGTACTCCCAAGTGGGGTCTGACCAAGGTCCTAGATAGCTGTAACATTACCTCTCGGCTCCTAAACTCAATCCCACGATTGATGAAGGCCAATGCACTGTATGCCTTCTTAACCACTGAGTCAACTGTCTGAACCTTTTTTTCTTCTGAGAGAAAAAATGGTCAGGAGTATATCAGGTAGCCCTGAGAACATGGGTTATGCCATGGAGCCTTACCATTAACAGAGGTATCCATGGATCCCAGGTTGGGAACCCCTGCCTCGAGCCTAAACACAGTCAGTACTGTAGTTGCTGGAAATCCAGAGCAGCACGTAAAATGGTGGAGGAACTCAGTAGGTCAGGCAGCATCTATAACAGGGAATAAAGTCAATGTTTTGTGATGAAACCCTTCATCAGGAAGGAGCTATTTTAATTTGGGTCAGATTTGGAAATACAGGAGAAGTTTCCTTTTAAGGAATTAATGTGCATTATTGCCATTTATTGTTTTCAATATATTAGCTAATTACTGCCTGACATGCTGAGTTCCTCCAGCATTTTATGTATTGCTCTGGATTCTAGCTCTCTTATCCACAAAGCCACAGGATTATTATTAAATTCTAAATGTAAATAACAGAACATTAGTTTATTTCCCTCCTGAGCACTTAGAAAAGCCAATCAGCAGTATTTTATGTTTCAGTAAGTGAAATGTCAAAAATATGCACATTCCAAATAAAATATTTGTCCAAGGAAATCAAGTGGCAGGGAGTAAAACTGAATCCACAAATCCCAATAATTGAACATTAATGAATTTATTTTTTGGCACAGAATGATTACAGCATCCTTAATGTTCAGGGTGTTTAGTTTCTTGGTTCATTTCCATTCCCTGAGTCTTGTCAGATATGTCAGTTGTACCACTTAATGTGAGGATAAAAATTATAGAAATAAATGTATGGAAACAGGCCACTTGGCCCAACTTGTGCATGCTGACCAGTGGGCACCATTCTGTATTGATCTAATCTCCCAGCACTTGGTCCATGGCAGTCTATGCCTTGGCAAATTAAGTGCTCATCTTGACACTTTTTAAATGGTGTCAACCTCTGCATTCCATTGAAAATGCAATCCAGGTACTGGCCACTCACTGAGTGAAGAAAGTCCCCTTCAAACTCTAAATCTCATCCTCCTTATCCTAACTAGCCAAAGGTAATTTAAACCTGCAGAGTGTGAGTGTGAGAGTGTGTGTGTGTGTGTGTTTGTATATGCTTGTCTGTTTCAGGTAACTTAATACTTAAGAGGACTTTTTTAAAAATTGGGCTTTATTTGCAAATTCCATTTCCTTCTGGCCTTGTGTTTAATGCCAAGTAAAAGTATGCATGTGTTTAGTTGTACGGCAGTAAGTTTTTCCAGCTGGTTTGCTTCAACTTGCGGACAAAGATGGTGTGGAGAAATTACACATGTAATTTTAACTGGAAGTTTATGTGCTTTTCTAACAGCTGTACTTTGTTCTGACGAGCTTTTAAAATGGATGGTTCTGTGTGAATGAATGACAGCCTTTTGTGGATCCAGTGCTTGTCATTTTAAATCATGTATAACATCTACTGAGTATAATGGCTTCAGTCTCTCTCACTGTCCCTTGACTTCCTTGTACATACATTTTATTTGGAATGTACATATTTTCTCCATTTCATTTAATCAAGTGTATTGCTGATAGGATTCTTGTAAATGCTTAGAGAAAAATAATCTACATTTTCTATTACTTACACAGGATAATTCTGTTTTGTGGGTGTTGGAACTTAATGAATGGTTTTGGTTCGTGTCTTGTTGAATCTTATGAAGCTTGCATTTGATTATTCATAACCAAAACCAGTAATTTAAGGACCATCTAACATGTAGGTTAGTGCTAAGCGTATTGCTTAAGTTACATGCATATTGTGGTGCAACATAATTTCAAAATTCTGTCTTATAGACAAGTCTACTGAAATCATAATTTCGGCCGTTTAAAAAATATAATTGACTAAACATTTCTAACTTGATCAGTCGAAGAGATGGACCGCAGTTTATCCATGTGCCTACTTCCACTGTGTAGTTCATTTGACAGAGTCTCGAATCAGAAATAATGACTATTTGATGACAGTAGTTTAGTGGCTATCTCAGCAGCAGAATTGCTTCTTTATAAGTATTGTGTTGACTGATGCTGTACTTAATTAAAAGCTTGTTCTCATTAGTTAACCAACGATCTATTGCTTTGTGGAAGAAGGACGTCATTTTAAAGATTTTTTTAATTTGTTTATCAGATAGGGATATGTGTATTCTATCCCTACCTTCACCAAATCTAAAGAATAAATTAAGAATCAACTGCATCGCTGAGTTTGGAATCAGGTATAAGCCAGACAAGGGTAAATGTGGCAATTTTCCCTTGGTAAAAGAAATCTGATGATCAGATAAGTTCTTAATAACAATCTAGTATTTCCAGCTTTTAGTTTGTAGGTTTATTTAAATACCTGCATTTAAATTTCCCAGCCAATAGAGTGAGATTCAAATTCATGCCTCTGGATTATTCATCCAGTCTTTTGCTGGCAACGCTGCAGTGCCTTACCCCAATGCTGCCAGCTGGGTCATGTGGTTTCTCTTAAATCTGTTCCTTCTGAGGCCTCTGAATTTCATCTGTGACAGATATATTCCATCTTTGGGAGCAGTTTTGTGTACTTGTTTGTCAAGTTAAAGTTTCTTCCCTCGAAGTATTCCATCATAAGCCAAATTAAAGGCATAATTTTTTCAAAACCTTCCTTTTAGTTAACTTCACTTTTGTTCTCTAAACAGCACATTTGCCTTCTTCTGTCACCTCTGTATTTCTTACCCCATCATTACAGTTTTTGTTTCATTTTGAGAGGCGTTCATCAATGCCTTACTGATTGGTGCCAATAAGGCTGGGCAAAACAATGCTGGCAGAAGAAAAGCGTGTAACTGACTACAACTTGTGGGTCTCTGCATCTCACATATTTTGTGACTACTTTGGATGTTGCTGCTTTGATGGCAAATGCTGATAATCTCACTGCTATTACAATGAACATTCCAGGTATTGATCATTCTATGTGGTTTTCAAAGCTGCTGATCCCATTGACTTTTCTTTATGCCAGCAATCACTGTGAAATCTTGCTTTGAATGTCTTTCCCAATGAGTACCATGAAATGTCCAGCCATCAGATTTATACATTTCATGTGTGTGTGTCCTCTCAACTTTGCAAAAGAGCTTAAATGATTAATGTACCCATTGGGGAAATCTCCGGATTGCACTGTGCTTGAGTTTGATTTTTGCTTCTGAATTTTGCCAAGAAGTGTACATTTGACTGCAGTTTTGAGGTTTGCTTAACAAGAGCTGGTGTAGATTTGGAGTTTTGCAGAGATGCACCTGGGGCTACTTAAAAACTTTTTTTCTTTATCAATCTTTTTATTAGTTAAAAGAGTACACACACACACACACACACACACACACACACACACACACACACACACACACACACACATATAAACAAGAGGCGAATTATCTCAAATATCTATATCAATAACAATTCATATAAAAGGTAAGATCAACATTATCATGATCCTAATAGTATTAATCTAATAGTATGTAATAAAGAAAAAGATAATTGATTCTCTTATCCATGAAAAATAGAAAAAAGATAAAGAAACTTTTATAATTATAATATACATAAAAACTCACAAAACAAAAAAAAACAACAAAAGAGGAAAAAAAAAGGAACTGGGCAGCTCAAACTGAGAGTGAGAGCAAGATAAAAGAAAAACTTTCTGATCAAATCCAACATTTCGAGGAGGTAACTGGAAGGGCCATAAGTCAGAGCATATGAAAATGTTGAATAAAAGGTTGCCAGGTTTCCTCAAACTTAAAGAATGTATGAAATGTCCGACTTCTTATTTTCTCTAAACTTAAACAGGACATAATGGAAGTAAGCCAATAAAAAGCAGTAGGTGGATTAGAATCCTTCCATTTAAGCAAAATGGCTCTCCTAGCCAATTAAGGTGTAAAAGCTATCATCCGCTGAGCGGAAACAGGAATATATCCTGCTTCCGATGGAATTATCCCAAAAATTGCTGTAAATTCAGTTGTAGATCCAAATTTAAGACTTTTGATGAAGTTTTAAAGACTTCTTTCCAAAAATTATCTATCTTGATACAAGACCAAAACATATGTGTTAAAGTAGCCACCTCATATTACAACTATCGCAAATAAGATTATTATTGGTAAAGATACGAGCTAATTTGTCCTTTGACATAAGCTCCCAATGCACTACCTTGAACTGTATCAAGGAATGATGGGCACACGTAGATGAAGTATTTACCAAATAAAATTTTTTATCCCATTGATTATCTGAAAGTGACTTTCGAAACTCCAATTCCCACGCAGCTTTAATTTTATCATTAGATAGCATATGCAAATTCAGTAACCATTTATAAATTATAGCTATCGGTCCTTTTTGAAACGGTTTAACCTGAAAAAGAATATCTATTGTATTGGGTGAATAAGCCAAGGGAAAATTTGGAAGTAAACTATGTAGAGAATTCCTAATCTGTAAATATCTGAAAAAGTGTGCATTTGATAGGTCGAATTTATCCACTGTGAAAGACATTAAGCAATTCCCCATAAACAAATCTAAAAAAGTTACTATTCCTTTGGTTTTCCAAATTGAAAAGGTCTGATCAGAAATTGATGGTTTTAAAAAAATAATTGAGATGGATTTTACTAGAAAGAACAAAAATTAAAGTCAAAGAATCTGCGAAACTGAAACCAAATTCTTAATGTATGTTTAATAATAGGATTAAGGTCTTGACTACCAATCTTAGTAAGCAAAAAAGGGAGAGGAGCTCCCAGTAAAGAGGCCTAAACTTCAAACACAAATCCCAATATTGTTCTTGCCAGTGATATGCATTTGAGCAAGTACTGTGTATATTCATCTGGCTAATGCTTGGTAACTTCCTTTCTGCTTATGGTGTCCTGAAATGGTCTGTCTTGGCTTGGCACATAGTTAGTTCTGATAGCATGTTATGACTCCACTGTCACAAGAAGATCTGCAGATGGCGGAAATCCAAAGGAACACGCACAAAATGCTGGAGGAACTCAGCAGGCCAGGCAGCATCTATGGAAAAGAGTAAGTCGTCGCCATTTCAGGCCGAGACCCTTCTTCAGGTCTGCTACTATCAGTGTGTGTTGTTATTACTCCACCATAACCACGTTGCATTTTATTGATACCTCAGTTAAGAGAAAAAAGCATGCCTCTCAACCAATCTTTCCCTTTACAATGAAGCTGTACAACTCAAAAACAGGTACATTTCATAAGCAGTAAGGATGATTGACACCTCCACCCACTAACCCACCCTACCACAGCCTCTGCTACCACTACTTTACCATCTCCTGTCAGAGCCACCTTATGTACGGACACTCCTGTACCTAGCGTCACTTAATGGGCATTAAATCAATCTATGTATATAGAAGCTATCTTATGTGTTTATATTGTGCTTTTTTAAATATTGTTACTGTGTTTGTTTTATTTTATGCTGTAGTGGAGCTGGAATGACAATTATTTTTTTCCCCTTCACAATTGTGCATTGGAAATGACATGAAACAATTTTGAATTTTGAATCTTGTTAAAATGATTGTCATCTCCTGCTTTACTTGTCCATCGGTGGAGAAACTGACTATGAGTGTGTATGGTTATCTCAGTGGTGGAATGAAATGAGTATTTATGCACTTCAGTTTAATTCAGAGATGGGGCTTTCTTTACAAAATATTAATTTAAAGGCATGTGTTTAGTAGTCCTCTTGATTTGCCACAGCCTTTTTGCTGATGGTAGTCTCACAATGCACACAATTAGAGAGTTGCATGAGTTAAACTCTGTGATATGATGGTGATATATTTTAAGTCAGGATGGCGAAGGAGAACCAGTAGGCCACTGGTTTTCATATGAGTGTTTGTTTGATAGTAGAATTTGCAGAAATGCTGCCAAGTTCATAAAAAACAATTTAGACACAGCACTCCTGCCTCTGAATTCCAGTTCCTGCTGTCACCCCGTACAGTAAATTCAGCAGCCGTGAGGGAATGTGATCTGGTGCTTCATCTAGTATGTTGGTTAGTCAAGAGTTTTAACATTAAAAAGTTATCAAATAATGGAAATTAGATGTGCTATCTCTCGTACTTAAGAATGGGCTGCCAATCAGCTTTACCATACAAGATAAAAAAGAAACAATGCATAGCAACAATGGATGTCCAAGTAATCCCTCAATGATCCCCGATATCAGCGCAGCATTCCCTGTAAAATGCTTGTTACTGGAAAGCACTGGTTAGTAAAATGCCAGACAACCCAACTTTTATTGTGTTTGGATTTGTTTTGGCTTTTGCTGGACATACAATTCAAAAAAAAAATTGATGTTTTGTGGGAATGTCAGCTGCATCAGGGCTCGTGTGTACAAGTGCCAGTCCCCTAAAATCAGTGCATTAATCACTGCCTTTCTCAACATAACAATTGCCCGAAAGAGAACTCGCCACTTTGAGATGGTGTTGTTCATGACCCTGCGACCTGTCTCTGGTCTTTTCTGTGTGTCAGCTTGTGCTCTCAGTCCTTTTCGGGTTCCTCTCACTGATCTCCACAAGCCAGCTCTCCAGACACAGGAGAGCATTAGATCATTCAATCGAGTTCCAAACTTCACATCAACAGTTTCCGTAACACGAACAAAATAAAAGCAGAAGGCATAGAAAAAGTGAAATTATTCAAGAGATTTACTATTTGGAAGACATCGCGCAATGAGTTGTTCACTGGAGCCGTCTAGACTGAAAATCCAGTACGTCTGTACAAATGGTGGAAGGAGCAGACTATCTTATCAACTGTCCACCAGTCCTCCCCATCTGTGGCAGAGTCTGTTATTCCCCCAAGGATCATCAGAGCCTGTAAATCTGTAACAAAAGTGATCCTCAATCCTCAGGGACTGCTGAAGTTAAATTATAATTTGGTGTTTGAAACAGAATCAGGCTGGATTGAAAGGCCACTTGGCTTAGGTTAAGAGTGATTCTAGATTTGAAGCACTCATGTATTCAGGTGATCATCAATTTAGGATCTCACAATACAGGTTCAGTCACTGAGTTAACACAATGCTGGTGGAACTCAGCTGGTCAAGCAGTATCTATGGAAATGAATAAATAGTCAACGTTTCTTTGTAGTATTTGATGAAGTACATACGTTTGTTGAAGTACCAAGTATCTCATCCTTCCTTGATGCCTTATGGTCCCAAAGTGTTTTTTTTAAAATTAATACACAGGCTGTACAAGTAATAATATATTTAGATTAAATGTATATCAGGGAATATTATGTTAAGAATATTCTTGCATTGCATTATTAATGTTGGACTCTCTCCCACTCTGTTGAGAACCGCCTCTCACTAGCAGCTGCCACCAACCTAAAAAAAAGGTGAAGTTCACTGTAAGTACTCATAGCTCATTATTTGGCCCACTTACATGTGACACTGAATGGTAAATCTAGCCTTAGCTCAAATGTGGTGTTTCTACTGTTATGTATTCAGGCAACAATAAATATATGAGTTAGGCAAGGGTTTATATAACAAATAACACGTTTATTAAACACTGAAAACAAACCCCCCAAAAGTAAACAAACACTAACGTAACTGGAAATCAGCTGCTGTGCAGCAGCTTAAACAGTTCTTAAAGCGATGTTGCAAAAACAGTTCTTTAAAGTAGTATTGCCACAAGTTCAAAATGCTCACAGTCCATTTAAGGGAGAGACTTTTTAAGATGATTTAAATTCTCTTTCACGTCATTTTGCTTCGATCCCCAAAGTCGAACTTTTCCCACGAAGAATTTACGAAACGTAACGGCTTAAAGGCACTGACCTTTCCTTTATCGCACTGTCCTCAATCTTTTCTGCTATCCCGCAGAGATTAACATGAGAACAGTCAACGAATTCCTTCCGAATAAGGATTAAACAAGGTCGAACCCGTTTCACCGTCGAAATAGATTCTCCTCGACCTTTAACTCCTGAACTCCGATCTTCACTCTCCACTGATTGTCAACTAGTAGTATTGTAAAGAAACTGCTGGCAATGACCTTTTAAACTTTAGGCATTATATAAAACTTCATCTTTCAATTAAACTGCGTCATCACATTAAATCACGCAGTGGCATGAAGTCAACTTGGCAAATCCAGCCACGAACTGCCCCTCCTCACAGGGTGGTGTCTTCCTTTTTTAACCTGTAAAAAAAACTGTCACATGATGTCTACTGGCGGGAAAATGACATCACTCCACCATCACAAGACCATTACCTCAAGTCCAGTATAGCTTCAACCCCAGTCACATGACAAGGGTACCACTGTCATGTGTCACGAGTACGTAACACTACTTGTTCCATGTTTACCATTCTACTTTAAAACGTGTCCTTGAATGGTTTATGGAAGTTTTTTTTGGATGTGAGCAGATCATTGCAGTGATCATTACAGATCAGTTTGTTGAGTTTATAACATTGTATCCAAATGTTCAGAAAAGAAAGCACTTTAGTCATGCATTATGCCATGCTGTTGTGATTGGCTGAGCTTAATGTGCATGTCTTTACCGAAAGTTGTAGCTGGTCAGACGTGCTGGTCATTTTGGAATTTCTGTTTGAAGACTTCAGAGGGAGAAAATGTTCTTTTCACTCAGTGTGTCATGCCACTTCTGTGGAAGGAAAGGGATTGTCAACGTTTAGGGTCACACCCTCTGCAAGAGGATGAGGGCTGGGGTTTGCTCTGAAATATCAACAAGTTCTTTCCTTCCATAAATACTGCATGATCTGGTGAGTTCCTCCAACAAATTGCAAATTGCACCAGATTCCAGCATCTTTAGACTCTGATGTTTCTTAATTAGTATTTCACTGAAGATGGTTCAAAATGTTTTATATTGATTAATATAAATGTGTGCAGGATAGTTTTTTGCAGTAATATCAACTAGAGAAAGGGCAGTGTTGGATATCCTGTTAGGGAATGAGATAGGTCAGGTGACGGAGGTATGTGTTGCGGAGCACTTCGGGTCCAGTGATCACAAACTCATTAGTTTCAATATAATTATGGAGAAGGATAGGACTGGACCCAGGGTTGAGATTTTTAATTGGAGAAAGGCTAACTTTGAGGAGATGCAAAAGGATTTAGAAGGAGTAGATTGGGGCAATTTGTTTTATGGGAAGGATGTAATAGAGAAACGGAGGTCATTTCGAGGAGAAATTTTGAGGGTACAGAATCTTTATGTTCCTGTTAGGTTGAAAGGAAAGGTTAAAAGTTTGAGAGAGCCATGGTTTTCAAAGGATATTGGAAATTTGCTTAGGAAAAAGAAAGAGATCTGCAAAAATATAGACACCATGGAGTAAATGAGGTGCTCGAGAAATATAAAGAATGTAAAAAAAATCTTAAGAAAGAAATTAGAAAAGCTAAAAGAAGATACAAGGTTGCTTTGGCAAGTAAGGTGAAAGTAAATCCAAAGGGTTTCTACAGCTATATTAATAGCAAAAGGATAGTGAGGGATAAAATTGGTCCCTTAGAGAATCAGAGTGGACAGTTATGTATGGAGCCAAAAGAGATGGGGAAGATTTTGAACAATTTCTTTTCATCGGTGTTCACTAAGGAGAAGGATATTGAATTGTGTAAGGTAAGGGAAACAAGTAGGGTAGTTATGGAAACTATGATGATTAAAGAAGAGGAAGTACTAGAGCTTCTAAAGAATATAAAAGTGGATAAGTCTCCGTATCCTGACAGGATATTCCCTAGGACCTTGAGGGAAGTTAGTGTAGAAATAGCAGGGACTCTGACAGAAATATTTCAAATGTCATTAGAAACGGGGATGGTGCTGGAGGATTGGTGTATTGCTCATGTAGTTCCATTGTTTAAAAAGGGTTGTATGAATAAACCTAGCAATTATTGGCCTGTAATTTTGACGTCAGTAGTGGGTAAATTAATGGGAAGTATTCTTAGAGATGGTATATATTATTATCTGGATAGAGAGGGTCTGATTAGGAACAGTCAACATGGATTTGTGCATAGAAGGTCATGTTTGACCAATCATTGAATTTTTTGAAGCGGTTACGAGGGAAGTTGACGAGGGTAAAGCAGTGGATGTCTATATGGACTTCAGTAAGGCTTTTGACAAGGTTATGCATGGAAGGTTAGTTAGGAAGGTTCAACCTTTAGGTGTTAAAATTGAAGTAGTAAAATGGATTCAACAGTGGCTGGATGGGAGATGCCAGAGAGTATTGGTGGATAACTGTTTGTCAGGTTGAAGGCCGGTGACTAGTGGTGTGCCTCAGGGATCTGTACTGGGTCTACTGTTGTTTGACATATACATTAATGATCTGGATGATGGGGTGGTAAATTGGATTAGTATGTATGCAGATGATACTAAGATAGGTGGTGTTGTGGATAATGAAGTAGGTTTTCAAAGCTTGCAGAGCGATTTAGGCCAGTTAGAAGAGTGGGCTGAAAGATGGCAGATGGCGTTTAATGTTGATCAGTGTGAGGTGCTACATTTTGGTAGGAATAATCCAAATAGGACATACATGGAAAATGTTAGGGCATTGAAGAATGCAGTAGAACAGAGTGATCTAGAACTAATGGTGCATAGTTCCCTGAAGGTGGAATCTCATGTGGATATAGGGTGGTTAAGAAAGCTTTTGGTATGTTGGCCTTTATAAATCAGAGCATTGAGTATTGGAGTTGGGATGTAATGTTAAAATTGTATAAGGCATTGATGAGGCCAAATTTGGAGTATTGTGTACAGTTCTGGTCACAGAATTATTGGAAAGATGTCAACAAAATAGAGAGAGTACAGAGGAGATTTACTGGAATGTTACCTGGGTTTCAGCACCTAAGTTACAAAGAAAGGTTGAACAAGTTAGGTTTTTATTCTTTGGAACGTAGAAGGTTGAGGGGAGACTTGATAGAGGTATTTAAAATTATGAGGGGGATAGATAGAGTTGACGTGGATAGGCTTTTTCCATTAAGAGTAGGGGAGATTCAAACAAGAGGACATGAGTTGAGAGTTGAGGGGCAAAAGTTTAGGGGTAACACGAGGGGGAATTTCTTTACTCGGAGGGTGGTAGCTGTGTGGAACGAGCTTCCAGCAGAAGTGGTAGAGGCAGGTTCGATATTGTCATTTAAATTAAAATTGGATAGATATATGGACAGGAAAGGAATTGAGGGTTATGGGCTGAGTGCAGGTTGGTGGGACTCGGTGAGAGTAAGCATTCCGCACGGACTAGAAGGGCCAAGATGGCCTGTTTCCGTGATGTAATTGTTATATGGTTCTAAATTGCATGCAGCCTCATTGATTTATCATACCTGTATAATGCGTTCAGGTGGTTTGAGATTTATAGTATATATTTTGGAGGTAGAGCCCATATACCAAATGATAGTGGCTGGGACATAATGTGAAAGATTCCCGTAACTTTATAGAAACCTTGTGTTGAAGCTGCCTCTGTTTAAATGATGTGAATGTTTTTTTTAATTTCACAGCAATCAAACGAATCTGGAAAAAAATATAACTAAATTGGACTGTGATAGAAATCCACACCATGCTGTTTGGTAACAAATATTATATTCACTTTTGATGAAATGGTGAGGGTGGCTTCTGCAATTTAATTCTTCTCTGGTTAGAGTTAATGAGTCATTTCTCATACATCATGCAAGAATGAAAGTAATATGTAGTCTTAGGTGTATTTAGCCAGTCACTGACAACAGTACCTATTGTTGCTTATTACTCATACATTTTTTCTGGGAGGTCCAAGTCCTCGTGGAGAATTTACGTTGGAAACAAGAAATCTATATGGACGCATTAGCAAAACTAATTCAATTTCATGGAGGTCCATCCACATAATATGTAATTACCTAATATGTTTTTCTTTTCTCCTTAATATATTCATAATTGCAATCATCACTTGCTTATCTTACAGTTGGTCACAGAGGAATCAAACATCTGTGTATTCCTGTACACACAGCAATAAGTGAGGCAGCATTTGTTGCAGGGGAAACAGAGATGATGGTAATCCTCGATTTGAGAAGTTAATTCTGTTTGTCTCCCCACTGAAACAGCTTGATTTGCTTTGTATTTGAAATACATCATTATAATATTTCATACTTTTAGCATTAAGAATCTTTTACTTTTGTTCCAGTATAACATTTACAAGGATATTGCCAGGACTTGAGGACCTGAGTTATCAGGAATGATTGAATAGGTTAGAACTTTATTCCCTGGAGCAGGGCTTCAGCAGGCGGTGAAGGCTAGAAGGGCCGAGTGGCCTACTCCTGCACCTACTATTTATTGTCTATTGTCTGTTGCATGAATCAGTAAGAAACATTGGCACTGGATCAAAATGCAGAATGTTACTATACAAATTTTTTTTTCCCCTTTACCTTTAATTCTAACTGAATCATTCCTTGTCAACTCAGGTAGGAGGCAATTCAACTTTGATCAGAGGTCCATTTTGCACCTCAGTAGCTTTCCCTTCTATTGAAATCATTGAGCATGGAACTGAGGAGTCTGACTCAAAATTACAGTTTGTGCCATGTATTAGCTAAGGATAAAATTGAAACTTCAAAGTTGATGCAATGTAAGGAAAATCTTTAGCTTTCTGTGGAAATGTACTATGGTATGCTATTTTTAGATTAAGTCAATCCAATGATGTGGGCGTGAAATAATTCTTTGTATCTAATTGCCTTATTTTCTGTTCATATTGATTTTTGTTACCACCTCTGTGTGGTAAATGGAAGTATTTGCCTCAACCTGCCTCCTGTTACGAGGCAGATTTAACTCATTGCAAGTACAATGCCCATTGAACTGTTCCTGGGTGATGTTGGTTATTTATACTTGGCTGTGTTGAATAGGTGCTGAATGAACTAACAGGACTGTGTAAAGTTTTAGGCACATATATGCCACAAGGTTGTTGTATTTGTCAACATGGAGCAGAGAGCGAGTTTGTAAATCTGGTGGGAGCAAAGGATTTTGGGAATGGTGCGGATGGTGCAGTACGGGAGGAGTGCAGGACAGTGACAAAGAAGGAGTGCCGGGGTGGGGGTGGCATGGGTGCAGAATCAGGCAAGATAATTGGAATCCAAACAATTGGTTTATTGGTCATTTCCACTCCCTCCCCTCTTCCTGCCCCCTTCCAACTTTCAATCTACAATAGAGACCCAATTCAGAATCAGCTTTATCATCACTCATATATGTCATGAAATTTTTTTTTGCAACAGCAGTACAGTGCAATACGTAAAATTACTACAGTACTGTGTAAAAGTCTTCAGCATCCTAGCTATATATAGATGCTTAAGACTTTTGCACAGTAATGTAACTTTGACCAAATTTTCTCAGGCATCCTTAGTGTAAGGTAGATATGCCACTTCCATTTATTACAGTGCTACAGTTTATTTTGTGTGAAGCTTAGATACTCATGCCAAGTAGCCATCTTACATAGTGTTCTTCGAGTTTGCCGTAGATGCCACAAGATATACATTGCGGGAGAGATGTGCTGGAGGGAAACTGTTTTGTTCTATGAAACCTGTACTAGGTGGATGTAGGAAGAATGTTTAAATGAATTGGGCAAGATTGCAATGAATTGGAAAAAGAAAGTACGCAAATAATTTGGAGAGATAAATTTCGTCGGATGAAGAAGCAGAAAATGCTTTTGCAGGATGAGACCAAGAGAGCGTACAAGAAGGGGAGTGTACTTTCCGCCTCTTTCTCAATCTTACTGTCTCTATCTCCAGAGAAAACTCATCCAGTGATAACACCTTCCTCCTCTTTCTCAATCTCAGTGTTTCTATCGCTTTTCCACCAATGTCTATTATAAACCCACAGACTCTCACAGTTACCTCATCCCAACCTGTCGCTTGTAAAAACACTATCCCCTTCTCTCAATTCCTCCGTCTCTGCTGCATCTGCTCTCAGGATGAGGCTTTTCTTCCCAAAACGAAGGAGATGTCCTTCTTTTTCAAAGAACGGGGCTACCCTTTTTACCACCATTAACGATGCCCTCAACCATTTCTTTTCCATTTCACACACATCAGCTCTTACCTCATCTTACTGCCACCCTATCAGGGATGGGGTTCCTCTTGTTCTCACCTACTACACACAAGCTTCCATGTCCAGCACATAATTCTCCAGAACTTCCAGATCCCACTTCCTGTCTCCAACAGGATCCCACCACAAAGCACATCTCTCCCCCCCCCCGCACTTTCTGCTTTCCACAGGGATCGCTCCCTACATGAATCCCTTGTCCATTTGTCCCTCTGCGAAGTGAAACAAGTGCTACACCTGCGCCTACACTTCCTCCCTCACTGGCATTCAGGGCCTTAAACAGTCCTTCCAGGTGAGTCTGTTGAGTACTGTGTTCGGTGCTCCTGGTGTGGCCTCCTATATATTTGTGAGACCCGATGTAGATTGGGAGATTACCTCGCTGAGGTGTTGGAGGAACAACACCTTATATTCCAGTTGGGTAGCCTCCAACCTGATGGCATGAACACCAATTTCTCAAACATCTGGTAATGCCCCCCATCACCCCCTCCTTCACCATTTCCCATCTCCTTTTCCCTCTCACACCTCATCTCCTTGCCCACCCATTGCCTCCCTCTGGTTCTCCTCTCCACTTTTTTTTCTTCCATGGCCTTCTGTCTATTTCACCAATCAGTTTCCCAGCTCTTTACTTCATTCTTCCCCCTTCAGGTTTCACCCATCACCTGGCATTTTTCTCTGTCCCTTCCCCCCACTTTTTAAATCTACTTCTCAGCTTTTTTTTCTGCAGTCCTGCTGAAAGGTTTTGGCCTGAAACATTGCCAGTACTCTTTTCCAGAGATCCTGCCTGGCCTGCTGAGTTTCTCCCGCATTTTGTGTGTGTTACAGGAAGTTCTGGGATAGGTTTGGAAAAGTAACGAGCTTGGAGCACTGGAGGTGCATTAAACTGCATAGGAGTTTGATGTTCAAGCAACAGTGAAAACCTGCATTTTTAAAAAAAAAGCAAGAATAGATTCTAACTAACGCTGGATACACAAGTTCAGGAAAATGGGAAGGAAAGAAATGGGTGGAAATGACAGATTTCATTTGGCAGCATTGTATCCCATCTCCAAGCCCTTTACCACAATTCGCCATTGTCACGGCCCAAATTTGCTTTGCACACTACATGAAGCAGAGGCCTCCTCTAAAGTTTAAATCACTTTGAACACCAACTTCCTGCTGCCATCCTCATGACCAATGTTCACTGTGCTGTGAACGTTTAATATGACTGCTAAAAATTCCAGCCCCAAATCTTTTAGTAAGGTGCTGTGAAAACCTGTTGTATGTATTCCATTTTCCCCTCTAAATCGCAGGATAACTCTGTCAGAATTCCAGGCTTGCAAGTTTTGGCAAAGTTGATATATGCAAAAAGATGACAAAGTAGGTGCGATTTCGAAAATCATCACCTCAAGAGATTGCAAATGCTGGAGATCTTGAGCAAAAGGCACAAAATGATGGAGGATCTCCGCAGGTCAGGCAGCATCTTTGAACGGGAATAAGCAGTCAACCGTCGACAGTTTATTCCCCGCCATTGATTCCACCTGAGCTGTTGAGTTCCCCCAGCATTAGTGTGAGCTGCTATGAAGAAAATGTTTGCTTCGTAGTCTGAAATGGTCCTGGTATAATCGTAATTAAGTGCTTACTCACTTCAAAACAGTTTAAAATAGGAACATCTGAGTAATTAGGCAATGAAAACATCCAAAGGGCAGAGATGGTGGAAGGAAGTACGCTATATTTTAATGAAATCTATTTCAGTTCAAGTGACTTTTCCAGATGTTTACATGCAATGGTGTATTTCGGTGGAAATCCTGTTTTGACAATTTTACTTTGCATTTGGATCTTACTTGTGCTCGTTTTCTTTGTAACTGAAGAAACGTGCAATTGCTCATTCATTAATAAAATAATTCCTTGTGATGCTTTGATTTCTAAGCCCCAGAGAGCTGATCTGAACCGTTTTCTTGAGCTACCGGAAAAGTAGTCAGGAACTGTTCAAGATAGCAGTTTTTTGAAATTATTAATAGTTCTGCTGCTCATACTTGTCTGGAGTTTTGTGAAACTTGCAAGTTACATATTAGTTGTTGGAAAATATCACAGTGGAAGAACAGCATTGCAGATGCTTTGAAGCCACTGGTAGCTATATGTACAACTGCAAATAATTTCATGACACACACTGGTGATAATAAACCTGATTCTGATTCTAATATGGTTTCTGTCTCTTAAAATGCAGTCTGATGACTGCTGTAAAGTTAACTGTTCAGTGAACTATCTTCTAAAATCTATGCCCACAAAACTTAATTCATCTCAATATACCACAACATTAGCATTGTGCATTTTTTATTTGCACACTTTGGCCTGATCAGTAATGGAGAAGTTGTGGAAGAAATAAAGTTGAAAAGAGAAAGTGAAATCACTGTAACCAAGTGCCACATTAGACAGTGCTGTTGCGCGGAGCAGGACTCTAGTTATCTGGATTCACCAGAACCTCTGATACTTCCAGTATGGAGATTGCTAATACGATACTTCCCGTGCCTACTCTGGTTTCTACCAGGTGCTTTAATTTCTTCCCATGTGCTGGTAGCTTAATTTAGTGACTAAATTAATTGGCTAAACAGTCAAAGGGAAGTTGATGGGCATGTGTGAGAAGGAGAAATAGATGTAAAGAAACGAGGAGACTCCAAGGGAGTTGGGGTGGATTTGATGGGTGAATGCCCCTGAATGTAGTAAATTAGAAATTAATCTGTTTCTGACTTTCATCCCCATATACAAGGCTCCTGATGATGACAAGTAATATGGGTTTGTTCCTTTTGTTAAATAATCATTACCCCGGGAAAGATGTAAAAGATGGTTAACAATTTCCCTGGTAATCAATGATTTGTTTCTCCATCTAACAATGAGCTTTTTTAACATTGTTGATTCCATAATAGTTTGCCTGAACTGTCAACAAGGATCTTATTAGTAAGCAACATTTTTTAAAGACTTTGAAAAAATCTGTCGATACTCAAATTTGACAGCATCTGGACTGCAGACTTGGGTCACTGCAAGTAAGATTGAATCTGGACTGCAGACCAGGCTGCAAGTAAGATTGAAACACAGGGGCTTTAGACTCCCACTCCTGACTACCCTCCTGGCCAATGTGCAGTCTCTGGAAAATAAAATTGAAGATCTCAGAGAAAGATTGCAGTACTGGAGGGACCTCAGGAACAGCTGTGTTCTTTGCTTCAAGGAAACATGGCTATTGACCCACATTTCAGATGTAGCACTGCAGCTTAGTTGCTTTCATGTTCACCCTAAAGATAAGACAGTGCAGTTTTTTAAAGGTAGAAGAGGTGAAGTATCCTTCATAATCAATTCATCGTGGTGTACAGACCATGTCATCCGTTTTATCTACCAAGGGTATTTCTGCCGTCATCTGCGTGTGGTGTACATTTCACCTTAGGCCAGTGACAGTGTGGGTGACTCAACCAAGCCAGGTTGAAGCAGTCTCAGAACAAATACGATGGACGTGTCACCCTGGAACCAGAGGAGCTACTGCATTTGACTAACATTATACCACATTAAGAATGCTTACCATGTCATCCCATGCCCACACTTTAAATAGTCCAATCACCTGGTTGTACTTCTACTCCCAGCATACAGGCAAAGTATGAAGATAACAGCACCCGTGATGAAGAACAAGAAGGTATGGTCAAGGGAGGCAGAGGAGATTACAGGACCGCTTTGAGTTGGTGGATTGGACAATATTCAGGGATTCATCTTTGAGTGAAAATGCCTCAATTGTCACCAACTTCATCAGAACCTGTGTGGATAGTGTGTGCCTTCAAGAACATACTGGACATAACCAAATCAGAAGTCATGGATAAACTAGGAGATTCATACTCTGTTGAGGGCTAGATCTGTAGCACTGAAGTCTGGTACCCCAGAGTTATGCAAGAAACCCAGATACATCCCACAGAAGGTTATCTTAAGAATGAAAGAATAATTCTGATTGAGGCTAGAGATGGCATCGGATATACACCAACTCTGGCAGGGTTTGCAGTCCATTACTTCCAATAAAGCGAAAACCCAACATCATAAATGGTAGTGATGCTTCACTCCCAGATGAGCTCAACGCCTTTTATGCTTGCTTTGAAAGGGAGAATACAACTACGTCTGTTCAAATCCCTACAGCATTAGGTGACCCTGTAATCTCTGTCTCAGAGGCCAATGTCAGAACATCTTTCAAAAGGGTAAACCCTTGCAAAGAGTCAGGCCCTGATAGTGTTCTTGGTAGGGCTCTGAAAACCTATGCAAACCAGCTGGTGGGAGTGTTCAAGGACATCTTCAAGCTTGCACTGCTGCTCACAGTCGTTACCAGTGCCCGAGAAGAGCAGTGTGAGCTGCCTAAACCATCACCCATGGGCACACATATCTACTGTGATGGAGTGCTTTGAGAAGTTGATCATGGCCACAGTCAACTTCTGCCTAAGCAAGAATCTGGACCTGCTGCAATCTCACTGGCTCTCCACTTGGCCTTTAATCATCTGGACAATAGCAATACTTGTATCAGGTTACTACTTACTGACTGCAGCTCAGCGTTCAACACAAATCAAAAAGCATCAATACCAGTGCCTCTGTACCTCCTTCAATTGCATCCTCAACTTTCTCTCCGGGAGACCACAGTTTGTGCAGATTGGAAATCACATCTTCTCCTTGCTGACAGCTAATACTGATGCACATCAAGTATATGTACTTAGCCCACTGTGCTACTCTGTCTACACCAATGACTGTGTGGCCAAGCACAGCTCAAAACAGAATCTATAAGTTTGCCGATGATTCAACTATTGTTGGTAGAAGTTCAGGTGGTGATGAGGAGCAAAATAGATCAACTTGTTGGGTGATGTTGCAGCAAAAACTCTGCACTCAACGTCAGTAAGACCAAAGAATTTGTTGTGGA
The DNA here is from genome assembly GCF_030144855.1 of Hypanus sabinus. NCBI lineage: Eukaryota > Metazoa > Chordata > Chondrichthyes > Myliobatiformes > Dasyatidae > Hypanus > Hypanus sabinus. The sequence goes on from NC_082711.1 coordinate 38,666,150, forward strand.
CTTCCGAAATGGGAAGTGAATGAAGCACACACCAGTCATCAAGACGGATCAGAAGTGGAAAGGGTGAACAGCTTCAAGTTTGTGGATGTCAAATTCTCTAGAGAAAAGTACAGAACAGGAGCAGGCCATTCAGCCCATAATGTTGTGCCAAAACACAAATCCTTCCTACCTACACCATGTTCATATCCCTCAATCTTCCTTATGTTCGTTTGTGTATCCAGACATCTCTTGAAAGCCTCTAATGTATTTGTCTCTACCATTATACCAGGCAGTGCATTCCAGGCATCCACAACTCTCTAAGTAATAAAAATACTCCTCATATCACCCTTGAACCGAACCTCTCTCACCTTCAATGCATAGAATCATAGATCTAGGAATAACAGAGCATAGTTCCCTGAAGGTGGAGTCTCATGTAGATAGGGTGGTGAAGAAGGCTTTTGGAACACTGGCCTTTATAAATCAAAGCATTGAGTACAGAAGTTGGGATGTAATGTTAAAATTGTACAAAGCATTGGTAAGGCCAAATTTGGAATATTGCGTGCAGTTCTGGTCACCGAATTATAGGAAAGATATCAATAAATTAGAGAGAGTGCAGAGACGATTTACTAGGATGTTACCTGGGTTTCAGCACTTAAGTTACAGAGAAAGGTTGAACAAGTTAGGTCTCTATTCATTGGAGCGTAGAAGGTTGAGGGGGGATTTAATCGAGGTATTTAAGATTTTGAGAGGGATAGATAGAGTTGACGTGAATAGGCTGTTTCCATTGCGAGTAGGGGAGATTCAAATGAGAGGACATGATTTGAGAGTTGGGGGCAGAAGTTTAAGGGAAACACGAGGGGGTATTTCTTTACTCAGAGAGTGATAGCTGTGTGGAATGAGCTTCCTGTAGAAGTAGTAGAGGCCAGTTCAGTTCTGTCATTTAAGGTAAAATTGGATAGGTATATGGACAGGAAAGGAGTGGAGGGTTATGGGCTGAGTGTGGGTAGGTGGGACTAGGTGAGATTAAGAGTTCGGCACGGACTAGGAGGGCCGAGATGGCCTGTTTCCGTGCTGTGATTGTTATATGGTTATATGGTTATACGCTAAAGCTCTTTTCTGTGCTGAACATATTGATGCAATTATAAAGAACAGCTCTATTTCATTTGGAGTTTGAGGAGAATTGGTATGTCGTCAAAGACGCACACAAATTTCTATGGTGGTACCATGGGCAGCATTCTAGCTGGCTGTATCACCGTCTGGTATGGCGGAGGGGGCACTTCACAGGATCAGAAAAAGCTGCAGAAAGTAGTATTCTTAGCAGCTTCATCGTGGGCACTAGCATCCCCGGCATCCAGGACACCTCTAAAAGACCATCCCTCAAAAAGGCGGCATCCATCATTAAGGACCCCCATTCACCCAGGACATTCTCTCTTCTTATTGCTACCATCAAGGAAGGAGGTACAAGAGCCTGAAGACACACTGAATGTTTCAGGAACAGCTTCTTTCCCTCTGCCATCAGGTTTCTGAATGGACAATGAACCCATGAACACTTGCTCAATATGCCCCCCCCCCCTTTGCATTATTTATTTAATTTGTTTTCAGATAAACTTCTGTAATTTATAGTTTTTATTACTATCTATTGCAATGTACTGCTGCCACAAAACAGCAGATTTCATAGCATATGCCAATGATATTAATTTGAGGAGCCTTGTAATCAGCTTGGGTGCACAGATGTTGTCTGTACTGCTCTGTAGAACTATTTTTGTTCTGGACTGGTTGTATATTTGGCACTTTTTTGTTGAGCAAATGAAAATAATTTGAGTAAGAAATTCAGTCCAGGCTTCATACTCTGTCGTTAATGGTCACGACAAGAAACCATGCCAAGAACCCAGGAGGAGGTCACATACCAGTAAGTGTGGGAACTTTTTGTTTACATTTGTTGAATACTATTATCTGAAATTTTAAATTCTATTTAAAATCTTATGGACAAGATGATCGGAAGGCAAAATTTGTTGCTCCTTTGTAAATTCCTGATTTTTTTCCCCCCCCAGGCTGTTACAGCGTGCATTTAGTTTGAAACAAGCCCAAGTGTGCTGAGGGCAGTGGTTCACTTATTTTTATAAGACTCTTGAAACGACCATATCAGTTATAACACCGACACTCCACTTCAAAGGGAATTTGATTTTGAAAGGAATTATTTTTGCTACCACCTCTTGTGTAACCCATTTGAAGCAGTATCTCTGCTTTGTTAATGTGTGATAAGGTTAACTGAAATGAAGCCAGCTACCTTGGCCCTCTGTGCGCTGAGACCTCCTCGCTATTATTTATTAATGAAGTGGGCATTCCTGAATCCCCGAGAATTTCATGCTTTTCCTTAACTCCCTTCAAGAGAAGATTATGAGCCCCATTTTGAACAATTGCAATCCTTGTGATAAAGGGCCCCGAAAGGTACTTATGGGAATTTGAATGCATGATTGATGAAGTAGTGATGTTCTTTTTCATTCAGTAAGCTGCGCTATTTGGAGACAAATATGTACTTGGTGCTGTTCTCATGTGACCGCTTCCCTTGGTTTGGAGGATCAGTTAGAATTTGTTGGTTTTGGACGTGCTGTTGAAGAAGCCTTGATGAGTTGCTGGAGTTCAGTTGGTGAATGAAACACATGACAGGCACAGGGAACTGTGGTAGAAGGAATGTTTGCTCAGCATGATGGGTTCAATGTCAGTCAATCATGTTGTTTTTCTTTGAGCTTTTCGAGTGTTGATGAATGTGTTTGATCCTGCAAAGTGGAGATGATGTCATGATTTTGGGAAGTTGGGAGATGAGTCATTTCTCCAGAATACCCAGGCCTTGGCCTGTTCTTTTATCATATTTAGCTGAAGATAAAAACTACAATTACCACAGAGGCAAATACAATAGAGGTATTCAAGGGGCTCTTGGACAGGCACATTGAATGTACAGGAGATTTAGGAATATGGACATTGTGTAGGCAGTTGATGGCTAATGTGAATAGTTTGGCATTACATTGCGGGCTGAAGGGCTTGTTCCTCTGCTGTACTGTTTTACATTCTAGTCATGTAGATGGTGGGGATTTGACAATGATTGCCGTCAAGATAATGATTACTGGCGCTCCAAGGTATAAATGTTACTTGTCACATGATCAGCCCAGGCCTCAACATTGTTCATGTTGATGTTGATGCAGTACACTCAGTTGATGCCTTTGTGAATGGAATGGAAAATTGGTATAATCAGAGAACATGCCCACTTTTGAATTTTTGATGGAAGGAATGGCAGTCATGAAGCAGCTCCTACTCCACTGCACCAAACAGCAATATGAAACTGGATAGATCACCATGACCATCTAAACTGGTGACTTGTAAGATAACTAGTCAGCCAGTCTGACAAGTTTGCACTAAAACTTCAAAGTACTCGATCTTCCCTGGATAAATCCTTTTTCACAAGAAAGATAAGACACCAGATTCAGCCCTATTATATTTTTTTCAGATGGGATGGGGTGGATGATTTCTCAATGTGATTGTCAATTGCTGTTTACTATCGTGGTATTGTGTTGAAGGAGACCTGCCGATATTTTCCATCCAAAACCCCTCAACGCATGAATCAGTAACCTTCCATTTCAGAGGATATTTAAAAGTCAACTGTATTACTGATAATCACATAGCAGCCGCATTAGACAAGGACAGCAGATTTCCTTCCCTAAAGGACATATGTGAGTTATCACCATGTTTCTCTGGAATGAGTTTCAAGGCACTTTCTTTCATTGGTTCGAGGTTGCCCAAACTCCTATTAATAGTTTGTCCTTGTTTATTTGTCAAGTGGATTTCTGGGATATTCAATGGGTATCTGTTTGGAAATGACTTCAAACACTTCAAGAAAAAAAAATCAAGGAAGCTTACTAATAAAAGAAGAGAACTGTTATCAGATATGTTTCACTTTTTCAATATTGATAGTTTTTTGAGATCAGCAGATGGATTATTATAGAGCATGCACAAGGCCGAAGTGTCTGAAGAAAGCTTTTTCAAAATTTAAGTAATTGATGCACCTGCACAGAAACAATTGTGCAATTTTAAAATGTGTTTGTTTTAATATATTAATACCTTTGGTGGTTTAGCAAAAGGAGCCCTTTGCTTGTTAATGTCAGGAAGTTTGGATGAGCCAATGCTGATTTTGTCCTATGGGTTACAGGGCAATATCCTCACTGATGTCAGCTTCTCCATCAGAAATGCACAATACTGTTAATCTTCAAATAATTTTGGGACTTTTACTTCAGCTGCCACTTTTTATGTGTTTCTCTCTGCACGTTACATTCCTCGGATAAAGCTTAAGTTCATCATATGTTTTCTGAGGATCTGAAGTCACTAATAATGAAGAAAATCCGTTTAAAATGTTTGCAGTTTCCCAGTTTTCATATGGTGTGGTATAATAAAAGGCAAGATGATTCTCTCTGTCCATTATGTTTGTTGAACTACAACTCATCCTTTGCTCTTGCCGTTTTACCATAAAATACCAAATACCTCTGTTTAAATAATCTATCCAATTTCCCTTTGAAAATTACAGTTGAATCTCCTTTCCTTTCGGCAGGGTTATCCTGGTCATAATTTGCTGTGCATAGCTTTTCTTTTTATTGAGAGTTTTTTTTTTCCCATACCAATAAATTGAACATCTGAAGTTAAGTGGGTGGCAGTTTCAGTCTCCAGGAAGAACACTGGCTTCCTTTTATATGGAAGTAATTTATTTCTGTTTGTGTTTACAGTTTTGAAATTTATAAGATTAGGTACTCATTTGTCCTGAGAACTTAAATCTATTGACCAAAATATAAATTAGATAGTAATGAATATGTATTTATTTCCATAATACTTGGCCTGCTTGTATCCTTATTCAAGCACAGAGTGAGTCAAGGCGATGAATGGAGAATTTCAAAACAGAAGAAGCTTTGCTGTCTTCAAAATGAATTTTCCTGCTCTTTGTGGTTAGGAAGATGTGCTTAATATATATATTTTTAAAATTATAACATGAAAACCTTGATGGTCTTTGTTCCCTGGGCTTCATTGTTTTGGACAATCTTCTTGTGATCACAAGACCCTATTGGACATTGGTAATGTAGAATACTGCAAGTCTGGTTCACTGGTAAGATTGATGACAGGAGAGCTGTGCGGACCAGGCCTCCATACCGAAGTGTCTCCTGCTGTAGCCGCCCAGGGGAGGAGAAACCAAAGGCCTTGTGGGAGGGAGCAGAGGCATGGCAGGAGTTCTGGAGTCCATGCTGGGCTTGGGCCTGCCCCTCCTGTACTGCCGTCTAGTGTTCGCTTGGTGGAAAACAAACTGGATCAATGAGGTACTGCTGTGTCCTTGCACTTGCTGAAATGTTGCTCCAGGACAACATCCTGTCCACCATCAACCTTCAGGTCACGCCACTAAGGGACTTTGGCTGTTCTTATTATTATTATTGCTTATTTTTTCTCAGATCAAGCTAGGATATGAACTATTGGCATAACTGAGCACACTCATTTCTCCATTGCTAGGAACTTTTGGACTATTCTACTGATGTTTAGGATTGTGGCTTTCTGAAGATTTATATAGATATTACTGTGTGGCCTTAATTGTTTAATGCTACTGTGTAGTGCCTTTGGGATGATACCAGTTGTAGATATTACTATTGGAACAATAGTTCATGTTCCAGAGTCTTTCAATTTCCTCTTTTAATTTTGCATATTTTGTATTTCAAAGCAAGATTTTGGTGAAGGATGTTTATTGTGCCTGTGTAAGTAATCAGATTGTGTTAAACTGCTACAGGATCCTGTAATGTGATTTCTACATTTATCATCTTGAATTTGTTGGTCTTTTATTTTGTATTTTTGATCATTTTTTGTGTTGGCCATCTTGTCCTGTATTGCCACAAAGAACCCTTCTGTTTCTGGGAAGAGGTCTCCAACTCTGAGCCAGGTGTTCGCTTCTTTGTTTGCCATCTAGTCTGCTCAGATCGTGGGGAAGTCTTCCATGTGGAGTCATGCTCTTCTGTTGGTTAACATTTTCTTCAATAGCGATAATGTCTTCATTTTTCTGGGCTGTGCCCTCATCTAAGTTTCATGGTGTATTCTACCTATCGGATTGCATATGCTCGTGTTGAGTTCTGGTAGCTGTTTTCGTTGATGGAAGTATATCCTTAGAAGTTTTACCTGACTGTTGTGTAGATTTTTAATGTCTGTTATTCTTCTTCTCCCTTCTGTCCTAGGTAGTGTTAATCTGAGCACATTTGAATGCACATAATGTTTTTGGTTCTTATTTTTTTTTGTAAAATTTGGACCAAGATACTATGCCAAAAGAATACATTAACATAGGTATAGCAGAACTGTTTATAGCCTTTGTTATATTTTTTACAGTTGAACTATGTTTGGCAGATTTTCTTAACCCTTGAAGAAAACTATGTCCAAGATTTTTTCCTTTACTTCACTATGATCTATTTTCTTTCCTTGTTGTTATCCGAGATACTTATATGTTTCATATTCATCCATCGGTTATATTGCCTCCTGCTGCTCTGTTTTGTACTCTGTTAGCTCTATTGCACCTTTCTTCACTGTTAATGTTCTCTATTTATCCAGTCCAAAGTTCATGTTTAAATTTTTTGAAAATGTTTCTCCTTGAATTAATTGTTTTAGCTTAACTGACGAAGGAGCATATTATTTTGAATCATCATATATAAAAGATGTATTTGTTAAGGTATAGCTCATTTCATTGTTTCTGATTTGATACCTAATTTTTGTTTGATTCAGTAAATTAAAGAGTGGGTTTAAAGCCAGACAGAACCATAGTGGAATTAAGAGAGTCGCCTTGGAAAATACATCAGTTTATTTTGATAGCGGCAGTTGTTGTTGTTATTATTTATTATGTGCTATCTTAATGAAATGGAGATATGCTATATGAAGTGTGTGCATGACTATAAGCCCTATATTTTGCACCTTGGGCCCAGAGGAACACTGTTTCATTTGGCTGATACATGTTTATGATTGAATGACAATGAAACTTGAACTTGATCCGTTGTCTCCTCCAATTTTCTGAATAGGCAAGCTATAGATCATCTTGACATGGAGTCTGCCTGAAAGTGGAATCTGGGGTCAAGGAATATTGTTATTCTTGTATTGTATTGTCAACTTATACAAAGAAAATTTGAGAATGACATCAAGTTGGCAGCAAGGTGGCACGAGCTCGACAGTTCTTACCCAAAAATTCCTGATATCGAGGTTCAGTCCTGAACTCCAGTGCTCTCAGAGTTTTGCAAAGGTTTCCTCTGGTTCTCCCATATGTTAAAAGTGTGCAGGTTAGTAAGTTGCTTTTAAATTCTTCTTGTGTGCAGGTGAATCCATTAATAGGGGGAGGTTGATGAAAATGTGGGGACAATAAAATGGGATCAATGTAAATGAATGGTGCAGACTTGCTGTTCTGAACGAGGGGCATGTATCGAGGCTGCACTACTCCACAATCAAATAGCATGTCTAGTTAGCACAAAAGAAAAATGTGCTGAAATGCAAGATAACATAAACAAACCCACAGAATGAGTGGGTAATTGGCAGGTTTCCACACAGTTGAGTGTGAAGTGTTATGTTTGATAGGAAGATAAGAGATTATATAATGATTAAACAAACAGAATCCAGTTGGATACTTGAAAGTACAGCTAGAGACAGAGTACATGTAGCAGTGCAGGCAAAGAATGTTTCCTTTTCAAAGGATTATATTTTTATCAAACTCATGTCCAAACAGTGAAGAATTCCTTCTAATCTGAGTGATTTATTAAAATATTGACTGAATTAGATTAGAGTAATCTATGAGATATAGTACAATGGAAATTGAAACAACACACACAAAATGCTGGTGGGACACAGCAGACCATGCAGCATCTATAAGGAGAAGCACTGTCGACGTTTTGGGCCGAGACCCTTCATCAGGACTAACTGAAAGGAAAGATAGTAAGAGATTTGAAAGTAGTGGGGATTGAATAGAAATTGAGTTCACTTTTATAGTTGCAAATGTCAGACTCTTGGATTCCAGATAATACATCAAGGACATAATAATTCTAAAGCCCTTTTGCTTTAACTGCTCTGGAATATTTTTATTATTGCCACTACTAATTACCTTGGATTAATTCTACATTGTAAGTGCACTCAAATACTGGCATAAGGAAGAATACTTTCTACTGAAATTCTCCTTGTTCCTTGCAGAACTGTCTGGAAAAACAGCAACAACAGACGAATTTTATGCATTTGAAATTGAATCAAATCTGCAACTATTTTGATGGGATATGTATTTCATGTTAGGTGCAGGATTGCAACCCAAAGTGGGAAAAAGTCCATCCTACTTTGAAAATAGTTTACATGACTTGGAAATTAATTTCAGTTTTTTTGAAAGGAAAATGGTTGTGAAAATCTGAAATATAATCCCAGGTTTTCCCTGAAAAATGCTGGCAGTTCTGCATGGTTTCGCTGCAATTCCCCATGTTACTAATCATAAATTTGGGACTTTCGTATTACTATTTAAATGCTGAAATTCTTCAGAAACCCTTATTGAAATTTGTCAGCCCTGACTTTGGACTTGCCTAAAAGTTATGTCAAACTTGTGCAGTTTTCCAGCAGATGTTTTCCTGCTGCACCATTATTAGCCAGCGTACTTCATCCATGAGCGATAAATGTGAGAGAGAGCAACAGATTTTGCAGAATTAACTTTTGAATGTTTTTAAGAGTATTTTTTTCCATTTTTTAAGATTTTAAGAATTGTTTTTAGCTTTTGAATTTGTGTGCATCAGAGGCATTCAGTTTATTTGATCAACATTGGTCCCACTTCCAGGGAACTACGTACATCTGTTCTGTTTGCTGTTGTACAACACTACAAAATGCCTGTGCCTGTGCCCTGTGATTTACGTCTAAATTCAGCCCTGCTTTAAATTAAGTGCAACATCATGCACTTTTCCAAGTTAAATTCCATTTGTTATTATTTCTGTATTTAATTTAGATCCTGTTGTAATCATCAATAACACTTCACTGATCATGATGCCACCAGTTTTGGTGTCATCTGCCAAATTGCTAAGGAGGTTCTCAGCTTCAGGTTGTGCTATTTATTTCTGTGTAATGTTATTGTGGGCAGCCGTTCTGAATACTAACTAATACTTTCAGTTGGATAAGAACATATTTTTGCAGGCAGAGTTAATTAAAAGTATCTTGCAAACTTTTTTTGCCTTGAGTTAAGATATCTTGGTAAAAGGCAGACCTTTTAATTTCATGTCTTACTGCTAAACAGATCCCAAGTGATACGTAACTTAAACTGCAATTCTGTATTGAAAAACTGCAGGCTAAGGAAGTGAAATGTATTTATTCATGAACTTTTGTAACCTCAGCATTTCACAGCTGTCTGAGTATTATTGAAATACAGTCATTGTAGCATTGGAAATTATTACTATCAATTTCTGAAGTTCATCCTACAATCAGCAATCTGTAACCTGTTTTAATAAAATGGAACAAAGGAAAATTATTTTCTTGGGTACCAGATAATGTCCCATCGACTCCTGGAAAAACATGCTGTATTTTTCTTGCACTCCTGATCAAGAGATTGATTTCATAATTTTAGACTTCACTTAACAAGCAGTAATTCAGACAATGTGGCAGCGTTCCCTCAGTACTGCACTGAAATGTCATGTTAAATTACCTGTTCAGAAGTTTAAAACCTAGCAGCCAGAGCCATGGCTGTCCACTTAAAAATATCAGTGGGAAGCTTGGCTTTTGGAAGTAAGGTCATTCATGTTTCAGTGAAACGTTTGGCTTGGCAGTTCATGTTGATTGGACAGATTCCTGCTTGAGCAGAACTTGGTAATTATTATGATCGAGCAAAAGATTAAATATTTTCCTTAAAAATGCCTGCTTTTTGACTGATCATTTGCATGAAAGTCAAACTGAGATTTACTGCATTTTGTTCTGCTTAATTTGGAATCTTCGTTTGGAATATAGTTGGAAAGAAGCATTTTCAACACTCTTTCATCATCTTTGCACACAGGATAGTTTGAAATATGGAACCTTGACAAGAGTAATTTACCACATTGACTGTTCTGATATGTGGTCACCATGTTAATATTTCTCATGTCTCTTATCATGCTCAAAAATTGAGGTTCTATGTATTGATATTTGATGGATTTGTAGTAAAATCTGCAGATATACTATTGTGGAAATGTGTTCTGAATTAATGACTTTCATAATTTATAGCTCTGCATTGTGTTTCAAATTGGATACTCCTGTGAAACATTTTTACTCGGAATGCCAAAGAATTCCTTACAAGTAGGAATAAAGGGGCGTACTTTTTTCGCAAAGGATTTTGCCGGGACTTGAGGACCCGAGTTGAATAGGTTAGGATTTTATTTTCTAGAGTGTAAGAGAATGAGGGGAGATTTGATAGAGGTATACAAAATTATGAAGGGTACAAATAGGGTAAATGCAAGTAGACTTTTTTCCACTGAGGATAGGTGAGACAAAACTGGAGTTCATAAGTTAAGGATAAAAGGTATAATAGTTAAGGGGAACCTGAGGGGGGGGCTCTTCTTGACTTAGAGAGTGGTGAAAGTGTGGAACTAGCTGCCAGCAGGCGTGGTGGATATAGGCTTGACAGCCAAATCTTAAGACAAGTTTGGATAAGTACCTGAATGGGAGAGGTATAGAGAGCTGTGGTCCAGGTGCCAGTCAAAATTGTCTATACAGAATAACATGGATTGGATGGGCTGAAGGGTTTGTTGCCGTGCTGTAGTGCTCTCTGACTCTAGACTGAAACATTCTGTGATGGCAAGAACATTGATTCTTCCCAAAGTAATAATTTGCAGAATTTTTCTTTATCAATGACCTTGCAACTTCGGGCAAGTCTGAGTCAAGACTGTTGAGTGTTTTTAAAGAAGTGGCCTTCTCACTACAAAAATTTTGTGATTACATAGGCATTGATTCAAGTTATAGCTCCTTCCTTATTGAAGGTAATTTAGATAAACCTAAAATTCTTGTGTGTCTGGTTTATTGTGCTTTTTCACATCAAGCTTGACAGTTCATTGGAGCCTTCCTGGAACTCGGGTGTTCTTTAATGTATTTTCAAGTTTTCAATTTATGGTGAATAGAAGTATCCTTATTAGTTTGTGATGTATGTTATTTTTTTGTTACTGTGTTGTCTGATTGGCAGCGTGTATTGTAGGCTTCGTGAAGATAGAAAGTGATTTCTGTTTTGCACTGTCTCTGAGTTTTAATATGAGAATCCAGTGCTGGGATTCATCTGGCTCCAGGGATTAAATGAAATGATGTCCGTTGAAGATGAAGAATCGTGCTGTGTTTACCCTTGATCCTTCTCTCCTTCCACCACCCCAAACACTCAGTCACCCCACAACACAAAGCTGTGGTGTGCGTTGCCGGCAGAATACACAACAAATATTTTCTCCCACTTGTTGGACTGAATCATGGAAAATGTACCACTTGGGTGTTCCAGTTAACCTGTGATGTCTGTCCATGTTGGCGGAAAGGGACATCTCCAATCAAATCCCTGTTTCCAACATTTGCCCTTGAAGTACACCTCTAAGTGCTTCAGATGTGAGAGCACTTTTAAAACTTGCAATCCCTGTTGCTAGGAGATACAATGGGAGCAGGCACCAGAAAGAATACAAATTCCCTTCGTGGCATCTGGTGCCTTGGTTTGGCAAAACATTATTATTGGATGGTTAGGTCTGGGTCTGAATCACGGACCTGGCTGCTCTGTGGAGTTAATTTCACCTGATGGCAGTTGCAGTTTGAGAAATTCATTCTACTATCTCAAGGACAGCTGGTGACGGGCAGTCAATGCAGACTTTACTAGTGCTGCCCACATCCCGTAAATGAATACAACATAATATTTTGCTTGACTGTGGGTGGTTAGACCACACTTGAAGTATCAGAAACTGTACAAAATTTTGATTAGACAGCACATAGAGTTTTGTATGTAGTTCAGGTTTCATGCTATAGGAAGCTTGTGATCAAGCTGTTAAAGGCTGATTCTGGAATTGTGGCATTCTTTCAATTGAATTGACTTTATTGCTTACATCCTTCAAATACATGAAGAGTAAAAATCTTTAGATTACGTCTCCATTCAAATGTGCAATGTGAACTTATAGTAATTTATAATTAAAAGAGGAACGTCTGGCAGCTCTTGGGTTGTATTCCCTGGAGTTCAGGAGAATGAGGGAGGATCTCATAGAAACATTCCAGATGTTAAAAGGCTTGAACAGATTAGATATGGCAAAGTTATTTCCCATGGTAGCGGATTCTTGGACAAGAGGGCACGACTTCAGAATTGATGGACATCCTTTTAGAACTGAGATGCAGAGAAATTACTTTAGTCAGAGAGTGGTAAATCTGTGGAATTTATTGCCACGAGCAGCTGTGGAGGCCAGGTCACCAGGTATATTTTAAGGCAGAGGTAGATAGGTTCTTGATCTGCCAGGGCATCAAAGGGTATGTGGTGAAAGCAGGAGAGTGGGGATGAATTGGATCAGCCCAAGATTGAATGGCGGAGCAGACTCAACAGGCCAAATGGCCTACTTCTGCTCCTATATCTTATGGTCTTATATAATAAATATTATGTACACCAGGATAGTCAATATAGCTTAGAAATACAGTAGCATCAGCATGAATTAAGCAGTCTGGTGGCCTGGTGGAAGAAACTGTCCTGGAGCCTGCTGGTCCTGGCTTTTATGCTGCGGTACCATTTCCTGGGTGGTAGCAGCTGGAATTGTTTGTGGTTCGGGTGACTCAGGTCCCCAATGAACCTTTGAGCCCTTTTTGCACACCTGTCTTTGTAAATGTGCTGAATAGTGGGAAGTTCACATCTATAGATGCACTGGTCTGTCCACACCACTCTCTGCAGAATCCTGTGATTAAGGGAGGTACAGTTCCCATACCAGGCAGTGATACAGTCAGTCAGGATGCTTGCAATTGTACCCCTATAGAAAGTTATTAGGATTTGGGGGCCCATACCAAACTTCTTCAACTATCTGAGGTGAAAGTGGTGCTGTTGTGCCTTTTTCACCACACAGCTGGTATGTACAGACCATGTGAGATCCTCGGTGATGTGGATGCCGAGGAACCTAAAGCTGTTCACCCTCTCAACCCCAGATCCATTGATACCTGTCTCCATTCCTCCTGTAGTCCACAACCAGCTCCTTTGTTTTTGCAACTTTGAGGGAGAGGTTGTTTTTTTGACACCACTTGTGTCAGGGTGATGACTTCCTCTCTGTAGACTGCCTCATTATTATTTGAAATTAGACCAATCAGTGCAGTGTTGTCAGCAAAGTTAATTAGCAGATTGGAGGTATGGGTGGTGATATAGTCATGGGTGTACAGAGAATAAAGGAGGGGGCTTAGTACACAGCCTTGAGGGGGACCTGTGTTGAGGGTCAGAGAGACAGAGATGAGGGAGCCCACTCTTACCCGCCGACGATCTGACAAAAAGTCCAGGATCCATCTACGTAAGACAGGGTGAAGGCTGAGGTCTCTGAGCTTCTTGTCAAGCCTGGAGGGAATTATAATGTTGAATGGTGAACTGTAGTCCAAGAAAAGCATTCTCACACAAGCATCCTTCTCCAGATGTGTAAGGACGGTGTGTAATGCCATAGCTATTGAATTGTTTGTTGATCGGTTATGTCGGCGGGTGGATTGTAGGAGGTCCAGTAAGAGCCAGTCTTCAGGGGAAAACAAACAATTCACTATTTAACTGCAACTGATACCTGAAAACCAGTGAAACCAGTCATTGGCTGCGGGATATCTGATTCAGTCCCATTGAAACTAAGCAGGGGAAGACGATTGAAGAATGTTCATGTTTATCAATGACCAAAACTTCAGAATGTGATCAGGGAAGGCGTTAAGTGAACAGCTACTGTATTTCCCCATTGTTAAAGGTCTCTCTCTGCAACCTAATGAACAGTTCAGGACAGTCTTTTTTATATATCATTTAATGTTTTGGCTCGTATATTTAGGGAGTTACCCTCAACACTGCATCAAAAAGGGGTATACTTTGGCTCCTGAAGTTTGTACTTAGCTCCTTTTGGAACAGACACCAGTATTGAATATTCAAAGAGGTTCTGCTAGTTGGAATATGCAACCATTGTAAATGAGTGATTCTGCCAAGTTAACTGATTGTACTTCAGATGTTAAATTTAAGTAGATGATTATAACCATTTGAACTGTAGTTAATTGTTTACTGCTATTTTTTGCTTAAAAGCTATAAACCATTGTGGCAGGAGAGTGGGACTCTCTTGGACTTTCTCCCATGAAGGTTTTCCGTGTGAATAAAAACTTCTTTTATTTCCCATTTGTGTGGCTCAGCTTTAGTCAGTCACAATGCTGACTTTGTCAGTGCAACCACATCCTTTAGATGAATATAAAAATAATATTTTGCTTGAACGTGGTTGGTTAGACTACACTTGGAGTATTGGTTAGACAGCATGTAGAGTATTGTGTTTAGTACTGGTTGCCGTGCGAAAGGAAGGATGTTGCTAGATTGGAGGGCTCAAGTTGTAAGGAGAAACAGAACAAGCTGGGACTGTTTTCCCTGAAGCAAAGGAGGCTGATGGGGGGAACCTTATCAAGGGATATTAATTCATGAGGACCACAGGGTAAATAGTCAGTCTTTTTCCTTTGATGGAGGGGGAGCTAAAGCTACAGGGCACAGGTCTATGATGTGAGGGAATGTAAATTTTAAAGAGGATGTTGAAGGACTTGCTTTCATGCAGCGATGGTGTATATATTAAACAAGCTGCCAGAGAGGATGGTAAGAGAAAGGACAATTAAAATGTTTAACAAAATTGGACAGGCATATAAATAGAAAGGTTCAGAGGATAAGAGTTCAACATAGACAAATAGAATTAGTGTAGGTAGACATCTTGAATGAAGCGGGCTGAAGGGCCTGTACCATGCTGTACCACTCTGAGTCATTAATTTATCATGTTTATTCACTCATCTGGGCTTCTTGTTAAACCAGTTTGAGATTAATTTGAGTTCTTCTGCTTTTAATGACTCAGTAATCACATGTAATGATTCAAAAGCAATTTCTTGTCTTCTACATCAGATTCCTATACAGTTCATGTGAACCATTCCTTTTCTTTCGCACTATCTATTCATTTATTCATTTTTGTAAACTTAAGAACTTTTCCGCCCTTGCTCTGTACTGCTACTGCAAAACAAGAGATTTCTTGCCACCTAGTTATGATTCTGATTTCTAAGTATTTAAATTTACTAACTAATTTTTGTCCTCTGATGACAGTGTATGGGAACTGCTGGCAGTCCACAGTTTGGTTTAATACTTTGAGGCTCAATCCCAAATGATATCTATAGCTGCATTGTAAGTTCTGTACACCCCAAGATTTCATTTGTCTTGCTGCAACCCCATGCCAGCAGCATATTTGCGAAGAATTACATCCATATTTAGGGTTAGGAACCTGAGTTCTCAGTGACCTGACATCATAGTTCACCATAACCCGATTATCCAGAAAATCAAGCTTTCAACTGAAAAGTATGATTTTTGCTGTTCTGGCAGCAAGGAAGATGAAAGGCTTTTTAAAAATGATTTTTCAAAATCTATTCGCCTTTCACTATCTTTGGCAGCAGTTTACATTTCAGTACATGCTTATTATCATCTTTCCCCACTATATTTTAATAAGGTCAGGTTCTTTTTTTTAGTGGCATAAGTTAGTATGCTAGTTAGGATGGATGTGGTCTTGACATTTAATTGATGCATTATTGAGAATTTCTTTCAACACTGTAGTTCACTGAAGTGTTGAGCAAAGACCAAATGCTGGGAAGCAGTCAAATTATTCCTGGGACTTTTACTTTCCTCTTTCTCATTCTACATCGCCTGTGGGCAAAATACTGAATAAGGTCACTGGCAAAGGACTTACAGACTTGCCCATCATTGTTGAAGCTTTCAAAGAAAATCTGGACTAAGAAGGAAATCCATTCTTCCCACAAGTGCTTCCGGTTTCTTTGTATTTTTCATATTGTTGGGTGACTTGGATATTTTTAAAATCAATCTTTCCTTTTTATGGAGTTCACCATTATTGTAGCCTATTGTCCATTGATTAATATGAGGGTTTTAAGGTGCATGAAGTGTGGGCAGATGCATCCTGTTAGACCTAGTCATGTGTGCACTCTTCTGTTTCTTCTCATCAACAAATTATGCATTTAAAGATAAAAGTTGTGGAAAACGCCTGGTGTTTCTCCAGTGACTTGACAAATTGTAATGTTTTAAAATCTGGACATGCATTGTTTGAAAATTTAGTTTTTGTTTGAATTTCAGAGTATTTATCCCTCTTACATTTGTGTCTTCACCTCATTCGAATCTAGCAGCAGTTGACTTAAAGACAGTTGACTTAAAGTTGGAGCAAAAAAAAACTGCTGTTGGAACTCAGAGGGCGAAGCAGCAACAGAAGAGATACAAGAACGTTCCTTTTAAGTCCACAGATGTTGCTTGACTCCCTGAGTTCTTCCAGCAGTTTGTTATTTTGCAGCACTTGATTTGGACTCAGCTATGGTTTTTAACTTAAAGAGTCGATCATCTCTTATATAAAGTTAAATCAAGCGCTTCGCTTCCAGATGAGCTCAAGGCCTTCTATGCTCGGTTTGACTGTCAGAACATGGAGGCACCATCACAAATTCCAGCCTCCCCCAGTGATCCAATAATACCAATCTCTGAAGCCAATATGTGAGCTGCCTTCAAGAGGATAAACACTCAAAAAGCATACGGGCCACACAGGGTACCTGACCACATAATAAAGACTAATTTAACAGGGTGCTGTGCTCACTGAGATCTTTCGCCTCAAGCTTTGGCGATGTGTGGTATTCACCTGCTTTAACTGGCTTCAATTATACTGGTGCCCAAGAAGAGTGCGGTGACCTGCCTCATGTTAGGTCTCGGAGGATCTAACTTGGTCCCAACATATCGATGCAGTTATAAAGAAGGCAAGAAAGCGGCTACTGCACCGGACCGAAAGAAATTGCAGAGGGTTGTAAATTTAGTCAGCTCCATCTTGGGTACTTACCTACAAAGTACCCAAGGACATCTTCAAGGAGCGGTGTCTCAGAAAGGCAGTGTCCAATATTAAGGACCTCTTGTACCTAGGGCATGCTCTTCTCTCACTGTTAACATCAGGTAGGAGGTACAGAAGCCTGAAGGCACACACTGAGTGAAATAGGAACAGCTTCTTCCCCTCTGCCATCTGATTCCTAAATGGACATTGAACCCAGGAACACTACCTCACATTTTTAATATATATTTCTGTTTATTGCACGATTTTTAATCTATTCAATATAAATATACTGTAATGGATTTTTATTTATTTATTTATTGTTAACTTATTTTTTCTTCTATATTATGTATTGAACTGCTGGTGATAATAAACATGATTCTGATTCAATACTCAGTAGCACTTGCATCCACAGTATTGAAGTGTGTTAAGACCATAAGATAAAGGAGCATTTGGGCATTTGGCCCATCGAGTCTGCTTCACCATTTTATCATAGCTGATCCAATTTTCTTCTCAGCCGCAGATTCCTGCCTTCCCCACACATTGCTTCATGCCCTGACCAATCAAGAGTCTATCAACTTAAATATATATAAATGCTTGACCTCCATTGATGATTGTGCAAAGAATTCCACAGATTCACCACCCTCTGGCTAAAGAAATTCCTTTTCATCTCCGTTCTAAAAGGATACAGAGGCTGTGTCCACTGGTTTTAGACTCCCTCACCATAGGAAACATCCTATCCACATCTACTTGATCAAGGCTTTTCACCATTAGGTAGGTTACAATGAGGTCATCCCTCATTCTTCTGAATTCTAGTGAATACAGGCACAGAGTCTTCAAGCACTCTTCATTCAACAAGCCAATCGATCCTGGAATCATTTTTGTGAACCTCCTTTGAAACCCCTTCAGTTCCAGCACATCCTTTATAAGATAAGGGGCCCAAACCTGCTCACAATACTCCAAGAGAAACCTCATCAGTGCTTTATAAAGTTTCAACATAACATCCTTGGTTTTATATTCTAGTCCTCTTTACATGAATGCTGACATTCCATTTCCCTTCCTCACCGCAGACTCAACCTGCAAATTAACCTTTAGTGAATCCTGTACAAGAACTCCCAAGTACCTTTTTAATTTTTAATTTTCTCCTCCATTTAGAAAATTGTCTACTCTTTCATTTCTTCTACTGAAGTGTATGACCATCCATTTCCTGATACCATATTAAGTCCTTCTGTAGCCTCTCTACTTCCTCAAAACTACCTGCAAGTCCAACTATCTCTGCAACAAAGCCATCAAATCCTTCATCCAAATCATCAACATATACCATAAAAAGCAGCAGTCCCAACACTGACCCCTGTGGAACACCAGCTGTCACTGGCAACCAACTATAAAAGGCTCCTTTTATTCTCACTCTTTGCCTCCTGCCAATAAGCCACTACTTTATCAATGCTAGAGTCTTTCTTGTGATACCATAACCTTAGCTTTAGCTTACTTCCTCTTACTTCCCACTACTTTTTGCTCTGTTCTATGCCCCCTCCTTGAATTTTATGTTGGCTTTGACTTTAGCTTCTCCTTCTCAAATTTGAGGGTGAATTCAGTCATATTATGATCACTTGTTAAACAGCTTCATGTGGCACCTTGTCAAAGGCTTTCTGAAAATCCAAGTACACAACATCAACCTATTCTCCTTTGTCTATCCTGCTTGTTATTTCTTAAAGAATTCCAGCAAATTTGTCAGGCAGGATTTTCCCTTGAGGAAACCATGCTGACTATGGCCTATTTTATCATGTGTCTCCAAGTATCTTGAGACCTCATCCTTAATAATTGACTCTAGCATCTTCCCAACCACTGAGGTCAGACTAACTGGTCTATAGTTTCCTTTCTTCTGCCTCTTTCCCTTTTTGAAGAGTGAAGTGACATTTGCAGTTCTAAAATCTAGTGATTCTTGGAAGATCATTACTAATGCCTTGATGATTTTTCGTATTCCATCTTTACCTTCTTAATGAAGGTTTTAAAGAACTTCTTAATTCTCTTACTTCCAACTACTTTTTGCTCTGTTCTGTGCCCCCTCCTTGGGTTTTATGTTGGCTTTGACTTTTCTCTGTAGTCACAGTTGTGTTATCGTTCCTTTATAATACTTCTTCCTCTTTGGGAGGTACTTACCTTGTCCCTTCCAAATTGCTTTTAGAAATTCCAGCCATTACTGCTCTGCTGTCATCCTGACCATGTTCTTTTCCAATCAATTCTGGCCAACTCCTCTCTCATACCTCTGCAATTCCCTTTACCCCACTGTAATTCTGATACATCTGACTTTAGCTTCTCCTTCTCAAATTTGAGGGTGAATTCAGTCATATTATGATCACTTTCCCTGAAGGATTCTTTTACCTTAAGCTCGCTAATCAATTCTGGTTCATTACAGAACATCCAATCCAGAATAGTTGATCCCACCCCAATGGGCTGCTCTAAAATGCCATATAGTAGGCACTCTAGAAGTAGCCCCTCCTGGAATCCAGCACCAACACCAACCTGATTATCCCAAACTATCTGCATATTGAAGTCCTCCCTGTCTATTGGCTTACGTTTTCTTTCTCCTTTTGAGAGGCTGGTGATGAAACATATCAGCTCCTGCCTGAGATGCAACTCAGATCCATTCCATTTTGCCAAGCAGAGCAACAGGGACATGCTGAATGTCATCTCTTTGGCTCTTCATTCAACCATGCAACATTTGGACAGCAACGATGCATACATCGGGATACTTTTATCAACTACAGCTCCGCAACATCAATACCATCATCCCCTCAAAATTAATCAATATGCTCCAAGACCTTGGCCTCCATATCTCCTCGTGCAACTGGATCCTGGATTTCCTCATCTGCAGACCCCAGACAGTCTGGATTGCAATCACATCTCCTCCACGATCTCCCTCTGTGCAGGTGCACCACCAGGCTGTGTGCATTGTCTCCTGTTCTACTCACTTTGCACTTATGACTGTGTGGCTAAGCACAGCTCCAATGCCATACTCAAGTTTACTGATGATACCACTGTCACAGGCTGAATCAAAGGTGGTGCCAAATCAGCATTTAGGAGGGAGATTGAAAATCTCGGTGAGTGGTGTCATAAAAACAATTCTTATTCAATGTCAGTGAAAACAAAGAGCTGATTATAGATTTTAGGAGAGTTTCAATGTCAGTCCTCTTCAGAGGATCTGAGGTGGAGAGGTTTGTTATTATTTCAGAGGACCTGTCCTGGGTCCAGGAAGCAAGTGCAATTATGAAGAAAGCATGGCAGTGCCTCTGCTTGCTTAGGAGTTTATGGAGACTTGGTATACATCTATAACTTTGACAAACTTTTATAGATGTTTAGTGGGGAGTATATTGACAGGCTGCATTACATGGAAGCAACAATGCCCTTGAATAAAATGTCCTTCAAAATGTCGCGGATATGGCCCAGTCCATCACAGGTAAAGCCCTCCCCACTATTGAGCACATCTACATGAAACGCTGTTGCAGGAAAGCAGCATCCATCAACATCCACCCCCCCAGGACATGCTCTCTTTTCACTGCTGCCATCAGGAAGAAGGTCCAAAAGTCTCAGGATTCACACCACCAGGTTCTGGAATAATTACTACCCTTCAACAATCAGGCTCTTGAACCAAATGGGATAACTTCACTCCACTTCACTTGCCCTTACATGGAAATGTTCCCACAACCAATAGACTCAACTTCAAGGACTCTTCATCTCACTTTCTCGATATTTATTGCTTTTTAATTTATTATTTCTTTCATTTTACATTTACACAGTTTACTGTGTTCTGCACTCTTGATTGAACACCCTAGTTCAACAGTCTTTCATTGATTCTGTTATAGTTATTATTCTATAGATTTGTTGAGTATGCCCATAGGGAAATGAATCTCGGGGTTGTATATGGTGACATATATGTATTCTGACAATAAAATTTACTTTGAACTTTGAGTCCTGTTGTAGTGTATACATAAAATCAACCTGAATTGGGATACAGCAATGTTGCATTTCAGACAAATGAAGGACAACTTGATCTTCCTGTTCAGCTGTGCGAAGGGTGATGAAAATATAGAGTTGATGATATCAGGACAGTCAAATTAAGCACATTTTATGGGAGAGAAAAGGGAAAATTTAGTTCACAGCTGTTCTGTATCTCTGTACTTAGTCAAGCACACGATTGTCAGGTTGTGTCTTATTCTTTGTTCCAAGAAAGGTAACACAACTGCAGTCATATGCATCAAAAGATGGACTTGGAGATCCAAAGCTTATGCTATCGAACTGTTCTTAAACAGGGAAATTCATTGAACCTTAATAAATCTCTGCTGAGGCCACCATTAAAGTACTGCCTGCAGTCCTGATTATCACACCTTAAGTAAGATGTGAAAGCTGTTGAGAAGATTTGAATGACTATTAGTTGAGTGATTTAAGGGATGATGATTTTAGATCGAAAGTTAGTTTCAAGTAAATGCAGAGGTGCTGTTTCCATTATTTAATGATATAAGGACCAAGGTCAGATATTGGGTCAAGGGATTCAGGGGTATGTACACAATGCTCCAAGTTACTCAGTGAAGACGAAGAGCCCAGAACATAATGTCAGGAAATGTGCTGGTAGTGGGAATGATCAAGAACTTGAACATGAAAGGATTTGAGCTTAATAAACTAGCAGATCAATGCTGATGGAACAGGGGAATGATGTTGACTGGATTTCTGTGGGAAGAGTCCACATGGACTTGATTGGCCAAACGAAGCCCTGCTGTACCATTATTACTCCATTCATCTGTGGAAATAGGATAAACAACACTGACATTACACAGATGTGCCAGGCAGTGAAATGTCCAGCATGAGTCTTATTCACCTGTTCCTTACATTCCTTGGCATTACTTTTGATGAGTTTCCAACCATCATCATCTTGGGGGATCAGTAACGAGTGGAAGCTCACCTCAATCGACCACATCAGTACTGTAACCATGACAACAGGTCAAAGGCTGGGTAACCTGTTGTGAGTTATTCCTGACATGCCAAACATTTCGAATTTGTACAAGGCACAGGTATTGAGCATGATGGAATACTCTCTGCTTGTCCAGATGAGTGCATCTCCAGCGATGATCCAGACAATCAGTAAAATCCAGGGCAAAGTAGGCCAGTGAACTAGAACCCCATCAATCACCCTGAGCATTCAGCTCTTCCATCACTTACGTGCTTGGGATGTCATTTGTACAGTCTAAACAAGTGCCTTGCCTAGGTTACTCAGACAACACCTTTCAAATGCATGAATTCAAACACCAAGAGGGACAAGAGCAACATCACACTAATCTGAAGGTCAAAGTCAAGTTTATTGTCATATGCATCAGTACAGATATGCATCACTACATGTATGCACAAGTGCAATGAAAAATTTAATTCCAACAGCATCATAGGCATGTTGTATCAAATCCACAGCATTCATAAGAAACACATAAATTAGCAATATAAATTAGAAAATTTATACAAGAACTACAACTCTTCCAAATCACACAGCATCCTGATGAGGACTTTCGCCATCAGTCCTTCCTTGTCATTTGGTCTTAAAAATAACCTGGAATAACTCTCCCCAATGGCATTGTTAGAGGCCTTTCACTATAAGGACTGCAATATTTCATCATCACCTTCTCATGGCTAGTTGGGAGCGATGGGAAGGTGGTGATGAAATAAATGTTAGTTATGAAGGTAATAAATGTTATTCTTACTGGTGATGCCTGTAATGCAGAAAAATGGGAGTGGGGCACAGTGGTGGGGAAAAGGAAATTAAAATCTCATGGCATTACTTAAAGAAAGCCTTAGGGCTTTTTGTAATTTTATTTCCATCATCACTATAACAGCAAAAAAGAATTGTTTTTCTTTTTAACCCACTGGTGGAATCTGGAAGTGTGCAAATTATCTTGCAACAAGTAGGGACTATTTCCAAAGGCAATTCAAAATAATGATGCTGAGCTCTCATGGTACAAACCTATTCTTTTATTAGATGCTTCAGCTATTGAACAGCAAATTTCAGAGCCACTTTAGTAGATACATTTTCTTCTATTTATTGTGATGGGTTAAACCTTTTCTCGTATTTTTGTCAACTGCTTTTGCAGTTTGAATTTCATAAGTTTCTGATTCGGTGAATTCAGAAAGCCAGGTTCTTTGGCTGGTGAGATCAAAATAGTCATGTCAGATTCAAAGTTGTCAGGTGCTGGTGAAGGCCTTTGGGCTGATACTTGTTAAGGATATTAAAAAAAACCCTCAAATCTATTGTTCATTGTGTTGATACCAGCTGCACAAGTTACGACCCATGTGTCGGTGACTGCCGATGCATGCACCTGCCTCATGTCAATATAATGACAGCTTGAGTCAAGGGCTATCTGATGGAACCTCCAAAGTCAATTGAGTGGATCTAATTTTACTGGCTCTGTTCAATGGGTTGAGGCTGATTTTTGTTGCTGCACAGTAGGAAGTTGACGTAAAGGAACTACTACATTTGTGGCTTTACTTGATTCTGCCGTGTCTATTTGGAGAGAGAGCCGGAAGATGATGAGAACAAATGATATCAATAGTAAGAGCAGTGAGTCATTAGCTGGGATACACTAATTTGTGGAATAACAAAGGAATGTAATTTCCATATGTACACCATGTTAATGAGAAAAGCAATCATTGAAAATTGGGAGAAATGAAGGATAAAAAAGTGATGTAAATTAGATATGGTTGTTATGATTTTGGAAGAACAAATGAACTTTGATTGTCTGGATTAACTCCCAAAATCCACAGCTGTGAGTATATCACTGTAAAGATTTTTTTTAAAGATTAGCTTTGTTTGTCATGTGTACATTGAAACATACAGTGAAATGCGTCATTTTTGTCAAATCAAATCAGTAAGAATTGTGTGGGGAAGTCCACCCATGTTGCCACACTTGCAGTGCCAATACAGTATGCCCACATCTGCACATTGCTGGATTGTGGGAGGAAACCAGAGCACCTGGAGGAAACCCACATAGCCACAGGCAGAATGTACGAATTCCTTGCCAGCATTGGTGGGCATTGAATCCTGATCCACGATCGCTGGTGCTGTAATAGCATTATGCTAATCACTACGCTGCTATACCACCATTAAGTAGCTATGCAGAAAGATCATCTTGGCACAAAGAACTTTAGGTTAACTCTGGAGAGAATTACTAATATGTGTGATTGAGTTATGTATGTTAAACATGCCAGCTGTGATGCACAATCCTCAATACAATTAATATTAAACAGATTCAAAATAACTCAGATACCAGTTCATAAGAAATGCTTTTCAAATTTTTAAAGTTGACTAATGATTGGATTATATTACAGATTTTTTTGAATTAATGTCATTTGGGATCTTAGAAACTTTTCAGAAGTAAATGATTGTAAAAATGACTGCTGGTCTGTGTGTGAAAATAACTAACAAAATATATTTTGATATATTTATTTTCAGTGATTCCTTTATGTAGGTTTTAAATTTGATGCTATTTGTCTGCCGTACACTTTGGACAATGGTGAATGATTTTCTTCCAGTTGAAAAAATATTAATGTCACTTACAGCTATTTAAGTAAGACAGAACCTTCAGTTATATCTCAAATTGCACAGCCCTTGCACTCCAGCTTAAAGGATTTGATGGGATAGAGGGGAGATACTACTTGTGTCAAAAAAGCATGTGACTCAGAAGCATGATATGAAATTAAAGGATAGCCTTAAATATAAAATATTGAATGTTAAATATAAAATTAGAGCATAAGTGGGGAGTTACACAGACAGAAGAGATTCTGCAGATGTATATCATGAGTGACACATATAAAATGCTGGAGGAACTTAACAGCTAAGTACAGTTTCTGTGAAGCAAGGCAAGGGAATGGTGCGACATACATCAAGGCAAGTAAATTAAATTAATATAGATATCCCCCACAATCTTATCATATAGTGAAACAAGCAAGTGAGGCTGATGGACTCCTAATCCTAATTCTGGATGCAGTGTCATATATTCTTATCTTATGCATTGTAGAATTTGAAAACAGTTCCACCTTCACTGAGGCCGAGGTTAAGGGTGTGTGTGTGTGTTCATACTTCATTGCATTGCAGATTTTAACTCAGTGACCGAATTGTTTTTTAAAAAAAAACTGCAGATGTGGATAATCTAAAATCAAGATAGGACGAGCATTCCCAACATCTTTTTTGTTTAGTCATGAGTCTTGTCCTGCGTCAGTAATTGATTTCAACTTCAAGGGTGGCTTTGTGAAAAATATTTACATGGTTTTTGCCAAAATGGTAATGACATCAGCATGTGTTAGTCAGTTGCCAAGTCTGTGCACTGCTAGTTCTGTAAAAATAGCAGTCTTGACCCATTTGTTTCAGAAAAATGTATCTATGACATTACTGCCTCCAGGCTCACTACTTCTCACATTCTTTACATTAGCTTCTCATTTTCTAAACTTCATGAATGCCACCAAAACTCTAGGACTCATGGGAACTAAGTCCCATTTACTCATAACCTCTTAAAGTTACAAGTCTGTCCCGAGCCTTATAGGCTCACCAGGCCAGTGCTTATGCCGGTTTCCATGTTGTGAAGCAACTGAGAGTACGAGACTGCCCCTCCCCCCCCGGGATAGGATGCCAGTCTATTGTGAGGTTAACCCACAGCATTTTGCCAGTAACCATTTTCAGCTGGGTGGACTAGAGCAATGCATGGTTAAATGCCTTGCTCAAGGACAGAACATGCTGCCTTGGCTGGGGCTTGAAATCACAACTTTGAGATCACTAGTTCAATGTCTTAACTGCTTGGCCACGTGCCACACACTCATAACATCTATTCGCTGCATTTTCTCTTCCAAATTCATGTTTGTTTTAAAATTAAAGTCTTCTTAGGTTGTCTCTCCAATATTGCAATTCATTGCAAGATTTTGTGAAGTACTTTGGGTGTCTGCCGCAATAATATCATAAAAAGACAAGATGTATAAAATTCTGACAGGCTCTTTGCCCAAGGGACTTTTCCACTGATTGGGGTAGAGTCAAGACTAGAAGTCACAGTCTCGGATATAGGAAAAGAAATGAGAAAAGGAATTCCTCACTCATAGGGTGCAAATTGTGCAATCATCTCCCACAGAAAGCTGTGAAAGCCTCATCACTGAGTATATTGAAGATGGTGATACAATTCAAACATCAAGAGGAAAGAGTTGATTATATTATTAAGGATCAACCAGGAACGGTGGAGAAACTTAAAAGGTTGAAGGGCCACATGGACTAGTTCTTTTTTGTAAAAATGTTTTTGCATTATAATGGTTGACAAAGTAGAAATAAAAGGTATCAAAGTAAGAGCCATAAGCTTATATTGCATATTTCAAAATTTTTGGAAATAATACAAGACTTCCACCGAATGACATGTATTTTGAAATATCGACACTGTTCTAGTGTAAGAAAATGTGACAGCCGATATGTGCACAGTTGTTGTTAGTAGTAAGGTGTAAATAACCTGTCTTATTTATGTATTTTATGGACTAATGTTGGCTATAATTGCTCAATGTGAACCTGTGAATGTGTGGTGTGATCTGATGATATGGTAATTTTTCAAAATGTAATTCAACATGACCATAATTTCCATCGTTATAATCTTTAAAATAAAACAGAACTGTGGTATTTAAAACAGGGCTGACCATCCATTTCAATGCACTGGTCCAGTGGAATTGTTGCTTGAAGTTTATATGATTCTTGGTCTCTTGGAAATCTAACTGCCCTTCTTTTAATAAGGTTTCCTACCATTGAATCAATGTAAAGGGATAAACAGGAATTCCGTTTATTGCCTCAACTGAAAATTACTATCTCCCCAGCAGAATGGCGCTGAGGTGTTCAGTTTTTTAGATTTGGTGTTTGGTTTCTTGAATTGGGTCCATTTATGCAACACTAAGGTGAGGTGCTACCACAGAGAATGGGGGCTTCCAATTTACGGGAAATGTTCGCCTCTGCTGAACTTAAAAAAAATTGTTCAAATAAAGAAGTCTGGTCACGATCAGTGAGCTTCTATGAAACTGAATGTCAGTTTTACTGCATAATCTTTCACAGGTGTTGGTTAATTCCTGCTAATCTTAGGTCTGGAATATAAGAAAACTGGCAATAATTTAGAGCGTTATCACAATTCTACGTGCTTCAGCATTATGACCTCTCTAATCTGGCATTGTTCTGCTATGTGGATATTGTCAAGCATATCCATGCATGTCAACACTTTTAATGAATGTTCTTGTTTTGCAAAAGGAAGCATATGGCTTTGGTGAAGAGATAAGAATGTTTACAATGACTGACGAGCTCTGTATATTTCTTGGCTTTGGCCTTTTACAGACCCATGTGCAACTTAAATATTTCATATTTTAGCAAGATTATAAATCACAGAGTTCATCTATTCTGAAACCCAGATAATAATATTAATATCACAGATATATATGTCACATATGTGTGCCTATATATGTATGTGTATGTATATACACATATGCATATATCTACTTGCAGTATGTGTGGAGAGGCATAAACAGTTGATGTTTCCACATTTTTGTGTGTGTTGCACTGGATTTCCAACATCTGTAGAATCTCTTGTGTTTGTGAGGTTTATTTATATTTTGTTTATGAGACAAAGAAAATGTGTTGTCCTGCCAAAGGGTTTCAGCCTGATGCATCGACTGTACTCCTTTCCATAGAGGCTGTCTGGCCTCCTGAGTTGCTGCAGCATCTTGTGTGTGCTAAAATGAGTTGAGTATCTTTTTGATACCGTGAGCACAGACTGATGCACTTGGCACATTGCCTGTTCTTAAACCCACGTCATGGTCTGTGACCATCCATCTGGTAAAAATGGCTGAATTAAAGGTGGTGATGAATTGGCATATAGGAGGGAGGTTGAAAATTTGAATGAACGGGGCCAGAATGCCAATCTCTCACTCAACATTTGTAAAACCAAAGAGCCAGTTATTGACTGCAGGAGGAAGAAGCCAGAGGTCCACGAGGCGATGCTGGGAGGTGGAGCGGGACAGTCACTTTCATTTCTTGGTTTATGATACCAGCAATCTGTCTTTGGGCCAGCACTTAAGTGCCGTCACAAAGAAAGCATACCCACACGTCTACTTAGAAGTTTGTGCAGATTCAGCATGACATTTAAATCTTTGCCAGATTTAAGTATCCTAACTGGTTGTTTCATGGCCTGGAAACACCAATGCCCAAAAAGTGATGTGTTCAGCCCAGTCCATGATACAAGTAGTCATCCCCAGCATTGAGCACATCTACAAAGAGTGCTGCCACAAGAAAACAGCATTTATCTTCAAACACTCCACCATCCAGGTCATGCTCCATTCTCATGAAGACCATTGGACAGAAGGTACAGGAGCCTTATGTTCCACACCATAGCTTCAGGGACAGTTATTACCCAATAGCAGTCACACTTCTGAACAGCTGTCTGGGCATGGATAACTTCACTTAATACAACTCCAAACTGATCCCACAACCTATGTACTCACTTTCAAGGGACTGCACAACTTTCGAATCTACAACTAATGTTCTCTGTTTTTTTTTACTTTCACAATTTGGCTTCTTTTGCATATTGGTTGTTTGATAGTCTTTATGTATATTTTTCAAAAACTCTATTGTTTTCCTTTATTTTCCTGTAAATGCCTGCAAGAAAATGAAACATATGGCAGTACATGATTGCACAAGTTTTTGACAATAAATTTAGACTTTGACTATAAAGAATGCAAGTATTAAATGAAAACTGTGGTGATACTTATTGCTGACAATTGCCCCACCATCAGCAGTTTCATATCATTAAAATTGTAATTTCTTCATTTGTTTTCCACACTGCCTTGAAGTGCACTTTGAAATATTTAAATATCCATCACTTTTCATTTAATGTTCTCATGTGTATACACACAAACTTTATTTTACCAGCTTTGCATTGTTAAATAATTAACCTTTTCTACACTTTTCAGCCAGTTAGCATGTTTGTTATTTAAAATACACACAGCGGCAATTCAGTAACCTCAGTCTTCCCAGAGGGCAATCTACATAATAGATTTTCACTGAGGAGGAATAAAGCAAGAAATGCCTGAATAACTCTGTTATACACCCTGCCAGGTATTTCTGTGCCATGAAAATCAGGCTGATTTATATAGTTGACAGGCAATCTGTTATTACCTGTCTTGTGTCCCTGCTGAAGTTCCAAGTACAGGCAGTTATCCAATGTCCAGGTCTTGCTGACAGAACTGTTGTCAGTTGCATAAAAAATGAGAAAGCACTTGTATATGAATGTTGGAATCTGAATGAGTTGTTCTGATTATCTAGATCCTTGATGCTTCTGGAAGCTGTCTTTGAGTCATCAAACAAAGCTGTTGTAATGCAAGCTGTGATAGATTTTATGTTTAGCTGTTGTGGAATGCAGAGTGCTTCCCTGCATGATTTATATGAAAATATTCCTGAGATAAGCACGGAGAACTGTCATGGGGATAGCAAAAAGCCAAGGCCCTGGTTGGCGCTGTATTCATAAAAGTACTTATGGGTTTTAGTTTGCTGAAAATTCCTCTGCTATTTGCAAGCTGTTGCTGTTCTCTTTTTTTAAAAAAAGTACCAACACAGAAAAATGTTTTTAGCCTTGTTGGTCTCAGGAGAAAAAAACTTTCTACGTGAATAGTTGTCATCACATTTATCCATATTTTTGCTTTCCTTCATTCCTTCAGCCAGCTATCCTGTCTAATTTTTAACACTGATACTGATTTTGCCTCCAGATATGCAACCGCATCTTCACGGTGAATACTAGAGCTATGTAAAATAATTCACTAGATTTGGTGTCTTGTTCTTTAGCCCTGCTTGTTGTCCAATTGTTTTGTAATTTTAATTCTTCCAACAAGGACCATTTCTCAATTTGTCGCCATACTTTTTCATTGTTCTTAACAGAACAGTCCCATTAGCCTTGCAACCTGAAAATCTGTGGTGTTCTGGATGTCAAGAAAGATTGTACTAGCCTACAATATTGGTGGTTATCAACATGGAACATGGATGGAGCAGTGGCAGGTGGAATTTAATTCTAACAAGTGTGAAATGATGCATTTGTAGTGGTCAACTAACAGTATAGGCAATAAATGTCAGTCCTAACTGGTGATGATCAACAGAGAGACCTTGGTGTATTAATCCAAGACCCACTGAAAGTGCAATTATTGGCAGATATTTTGATGAAGAACCTTAAAAGGATGTTTGTCTTCATAAACTGCTGTATAGAATATCAGTGTAGGGATGTAATGTTACAATTTTAAGCTACACCTGATTATAATGTGCAGTTCTGATTACTACACTGAGGAAGCAATGTAATTGTGTTGCAGTGCGCATATGTGAGATGTGCTGCATCTTAACCTGGATTGGAGCATTTATTTATGAGGAGGGATTGAATATTTTGGGTTTCTATACATTCCCTGTGTTGGAGGAGGTGAAGAGGTCACCTGATAGAGGTATTCAAAATTAGGAGGAGGGAAAGAGATGGGATAGATACCAAGACATTTTTTTCCCGTGGTGAGGTAGTTTGTCTGAGGGGGAATGACTCCAATGTGGAATGATCTACCTGAGGAGGTGCAAGTGGAAGAGAAAGGTACTTTCACATCATTTAAGAAGCACCCAGCCAAGCACCAGAATTGTCAAGGCAGACCAAATATGGTTAAATCAGTTTAGATGAGTTTAAATGGTTGACATGGACATGTCTTTGGGCCTCATTCTGTTCTGTGTAACATCATGTCTATTATTCTCTTTCACTTGGAAGTGAGAGGTGGCTGGCTAATGGTTGAAATTCGGGAAAATTTTTCTTCCTTAGATTATAAAGTATCTACTTCAGCAGGATAAGTGAAGAGACTTTCAATGTACTAACACATCACACTTGCATTATTTTGTTCTTAGTTTTAATTGTAAACGTTTTGGGTAAAAATACTTTGATAAGATTTAAAGTGTGATTCACTGTGATAATTTCTCCTGTTCTCTTTAGGTGAATGCACAGTCTTGTAAGTATGGAATGAGGCCTCAGTCAAATTTGTTTGTTTCCCTCTTCTGTTAAGACCTTTGGCATGCAGGATGTCCACATGTGATAAGGAGTTCACAGATAAGCAGGATGTTTTTCATTTAATTAAAGTGCCTCTGTACCTCAACTGTCCTTGTAAATTGATCCGCTGGTTTCTGAAGGGCTGACATTTTCTTTCTCTATTTAATTCCAGTTGTCTCTCCTTTACCATTTTATTTCAAGAGCATATCAAGTTCACTGAAAGTGGAATACCTTATCACAATAGCTTCATTTGAGCTCTTAACTTGACAATTGCTTCACTGTTATAAAATCTTAAATAGAATGTACATACCTGACTGGAAGCAATTAAAAAGGTACTCTAGTTAAATAGAGTCATAGAGATAGATGGCATGGAAACACTCTCTGCCCCAACTCATCATTGTTGGTTAAGTTGCATTCCTGAGCTTGTCCTATTTTCCTACACTATGCCGATATCCCTCTAAACTTTTCAATTTATGAACCTCTCCAAATGTTTCATAAGCTTTGCCATTACATACATGCTTTATTGATCCCGAGGGAAATTGGGTTTCGTTACAGCCGCGCCAACCAAGAATAGCGTAGAAATATAGCAATATAAAACCATAAATAATTAAATATGTTAATCATGCCAAGTGGAAATAAGTCCAGGACCAGCCTATTGGCTCAGGGTGTCTGACATTCCGAGGGAGGAGTTGTAAAGTTTGATGGCCACAGGCAGGAATGACTTCCTATGCCGCTCAGTGATACATCTCGGTGGAATGAGTCTCTGGCTGAATGTACTCCTGTGCCCAACCAGTACGTTATGGAGTGGGTGGGAGTCATTGACCAAGATGGCATGCAACTTGGACAGCATCCTCTTTTCTTATACCTGTCTCTGCTACTTCCTCTGCTAGTTTGTTTCCCTATACCCACCAAATCTATGGACTCTTGTTATCCTGGGAAAGATTGTGACCATCCACCTGATATATGTCCCTTATGATTTTATAGTCTTCTGTGTACTTTCACCTCTCCACCTCCTTTGCTTCAGAGAAAATGGTCCCAGCCTATCTAATCTCTTATTGTAACTCAAGTCTTCCAGTCCTGGAAACATCCTCGTGCACTCTGCAGCTTAATCACATTCTTTCTGTCCACAATATTCCAGGTGCTGAACCACCAATTTCTTGTACAGATGTCGCACATTATGCCAATCTTGTACTCAGTTCTCCATCCAATGCAAGCAAATTGAAGGCTTGAGATGAATAAATATAATTTCATTTTGCTGTAAATTTCTTAAAGCACTTCATCTATAGGATTATTATGAACCAGAGACTGGCTTAGTTAATTATATGGACAATAATAGAAAGGTGGTTGATGTGCATTCTCCACATCCTGAATGTGAGAACTAAAGTGATAACTGGTAGATTCCCTGTTTTTTTTAAGAACTTGCTGTTATGTCTTTTTCGAACATGCTGACACTCCAGGTGGCATGTTGAATTCTGCTCACCCACAGATGAGAAAATGCGGGCAAGATGTTTCAGTGATGTCACTGAAAGTGACACCTGACTTACCTGGTCAGCACATGGTACAGTTTATTTTTAATAAATACTTTAAAAATTACATCAGAAATAGTTACTAATAATGCAGATGAGACTTCTTTATCCAGTATGTATTCGGTATGTGGACCTTGCCTACAGGAGTTGAAATGAATAAAATGGATCTATTAAATAGGTACACGATGGAGATAGAAAGTGTTTTAGAGAAATGTCATATGGCATAAATCTGCTGGTCTAAATACCTGTGCTGTGCTGTGAATGCCCTCATTCCATGTGCTACAGTATTTTTCCAAAGGACTGTACTCTTCTTGCTTTCCAAAACCAAACCATCATTTCCACATTCCCTTCTCTTCATTCCTTGATTCCTTCAGGAGCTATAATCACACTTATGCAGAAAGCTGATGACTTATAAAAATGAAGCAAAAGATATGAAGAGCAGCTTGAAGAAAACCCCAAAAGCCAAAGGAAGATGATTAATTAGAGATTCAGAGATAATTAGAGATTATTTAACATGTTGAGGCGGCTACTTTGAATGTCAGTAGATATTACGGGGGGTGGGGGGGTGTCAGAATGCATGTGGCTGATAATGGGACTAAAGGCAACAGCATGTGTTATGTGGATTTCTGAAGGTGCTGAGAAGACAACAGTTCTCAATCCTTAAAACAAAATAAGCTTAGGCAAGAGTACTGAAACTTCATGGACAAAGAAGTTTTTGAGAACGTCACCCATATTTGAACTTGATGTTGTGACCGTTCCTCCAAGATTCAAGCAGGTTTAATGCCATTTCCAGTACACAAGTGTTAAGCAGAACTAAATTGTTGTTGAATAAAATCCTCTCTGGCTTCCAGCCGGGTATAGGTATCAATTTCAACTTCATCAGGGATGAAGATGACAGAGTTTGTCATTGCAACGTTGGTTAAAATGGATACCCATACCTGGCTGGAAGCCCAAGAAGAGTTTATTCATCAGATACTCTGGGAAAGCACTAGATACTTTTCAAAATGAACGTTACTTTGAATCCGGTGCAGTGAAAAAAAAACACGAGAAGATAAATATATCAATGATTTTCAATGCATATATAAATACGTAAGGTATGTATGTGTGTGTGTGTGTGTGTGTGTATATATATATATATATATAGAGTAATGTCCATAAAATCACACTAGGCTAGTAAAAGATAAAACTTGTTGAAATTTAGAAGGTTGTGCATGTTGTGGCAACAGCAATGTAATTCTGGGCAAACATGCTATGAGGAATGGAGATAAACCAGATTGTGAAGTGCCTTGTAGCTTGTTTGAAATTGTTTTCATTCATTACTATCATGGAGCATTTTGTAGACTTTTCACATGGTCTCACATCTTCTCAATTCAGTGGTAAACCTTGCTTGAATTCTCTTTTACTCTGATTTGGACATCCTGTGTACCAACTGCTCTTTGCTTCAATTGTACATTACTTTGCATTTGGATTTGGAAATTTCATCAATTTCTTTCACCATTTATTTCCTTTATTCTTTGGCTGAATTTTCAAATCCCTGCAAACAACATCTTCCTTCCTCATTGTCGTAAAAACACCTCTTTCTGTCTCAGGTACCATGTGTACTGATCATGATGTGAAGTGTTAACTGTGTAAGAGTTTCCTGTTAAAATATAAAAATACATAAAGCACTTATTATAAATAAAGAAAGTTTTGTCCAGAGCCATTCAGCCAATAATTTCAAAAGGTGAAGGCTATTTTGTCCAAGTCTGGAGCCATCTAATGAAATGCAAGTACTGTTTGAGCAATCAAAATAATATGTTAAATGCAATCAGTTTCTGCACTGAAGGATTTATGGAATTAAAATAATGATTATTTGTAAAGCCTTCTCATCAAACACATTGGTAACAATTGATTTTCAAACCACTTGCGGTTTTTTTTTGTGGCAGGCATTGTCAAGCCACTGATACCCTATCGTGCAATTAGGATTCAAATATTGAACTGGTTGAATTAATTTTTGAAGGCAAGTGAAGTGTGTGGATTCAAGGTTATTGAAATTAATCATGAGTTGATTGGCTGTGAGTGTTGGGGCTTATTTGATGCAGTTAATGTCACTCATTTCAGCATATTTCTCAATTCAAACAGTCAAAAATATGCCTGGTGTACCCACCAGTTTCTTTCTTACAGATTAATGTAGAGTGGGCCACAATTCTACAGTTGCCACCTGCCATCTTGAACAAATGGCATTTTTCCTAGGTGTGAGTTTTAAAAAAAGATTGTTCTGCTCCGAGAAGTCTTTCACCACCTTAATTTATAATCACACTCAATTCATGCTTGCTGGTTAGGATGAGGAAGAACTCCAGAAACATTTTCTTACTAAATGATACTAAGATGGGTGGCATTGTGGATAATGAAGTAGGTTTTCAAAGCTTACAGAGAGATTTAGGCCATTTAGAAGAGTGGGCTGAAAGATGACAGATGGAGTTTAATGCTGATAAATGTGAGGTGCCTAATTTGGTAGGACTAATCAAAAAAAGACATACATGGTAAATGGTAGGGCATTGAGGAATGCTGTAGAACAGAGTGATCTAGGAATAATGGTGCATAGTTCCCTGAAGGTGGAATCTCATGTGGATAGGGTGGTGAAGAAAGCTTTCGGTATGCTGGCCTTTATAAATCAGAGCATTGAGTATAGGAGTTGGGATGTAATGTACAAGGCATTGGTGAGGCCAGATTTGGAGTATTGTGTACAGTTCTGGTTAGGGAATTATAGGAAAGATGTCAACAAAATAGAGAGAGTACAGAGGAGATTTACTAGAATGTTACCTGGGTTTCAGCACCTAAGTTACAGAGAAAGGTTGAATAAATTAGGTCTTTATTGTTTGGAGCATAGAAGGTTGAGGGGAGACTTGATAGAGGTATTTAAAATTATGAGAGGGATAGATAGAGTTGACATGGATAGGCTTTTGCCATTGAGAGTAGGGGAGATTCAAACAAGAGGACATAAGTTGAGAGTTAACGGGCAAAAGTTTAAGGGTAACACGAGGGGGAATTTCTGTACTCAGAGAGTGGTAGCTGTGTGGAACGAGCTTCCAGTAGAAGTCGTAGAGGCAGGTTGGATTTTGTCATTTAAAGTAAAATTGGATAGGTATATGGACAGGAAAGGAATTGAGGGTTATGGGCTGAGTGCAGGTAGGTGGGACTAAGTGAGAGTAAGCGTTCGGCCTGGACTAGAAGGGCCGAGATGGCCTGTTTCAGTGCTGTAATTGTTATATAGTTGTTATATGGTTACTACAATGTTCAGTTTTGCTGAACATTCTTCTTTTTAAAGGTATTAATTTTCCATGATCTGGTCATTACTGAGAAGGCCAGAATTTATTACTCATAAGTCTATAAGATATAGCAGCAGAACTAGGCCATTTGGCCCATTGAGTCTGTTCCACCATTTCATCATAGCTGAACCAATTTTCCTCTCACTCCCAAGCTCCTGCCTTCCCCACATCCCTTCATGCACTGACTAATCAAGCATCTATTAACCTTGGACTTAGATATACATAGGGACTTGGCCTCCACAGCTGCCTGTAGCAACAAATTTCACAGATTCAACATTATCTAGCTCAAGAAATTCCTCATCTCCATTCTCAAAGGATGCTCCTCTATTTTGAGGCTGTCTTCTGATTTTAGACTCTGCCACCATCGGAAACATCCTCTTCACATCCACTCTATCAAGGTCTTTCACTTACAGATAGGTTTTGATGTGGTCACCTCTCATTTTTCAAAATTCCAGTGAATATAGGCCCAGAGCCATCAAACACTCTTCATTTGACAACCCATATAATCCTAGAATCATTTTCGTGAACCTCCTTTGAACCCTCTCCAGTTTCAGCACATCCTTCCTAAGATATGGGGACCAAAACTGCTCACAATACTCCCAAGTGTGGCCTCACCAGTGCTTTATAAAGTCTCAACATTATATTCTTGCTTTTGTATTCTAGTCCTCTTGAAATGAATGCTGAAATTGCATTTGCCATCCTCACCACAGACTCAACCGGCAAGTAAACCTTTAGAGAATCTTTCACAAGGACTCCGAAGTCCCTTTATGCCTCAGATTTTTGTATTTTTTCTCCATTTAGAAAATACTCATCTTTCTTTGCCCATCAGAAGGTTGTGATGAGCTGCCTACTTGAGACATTACTATCCTTGTGATGCTGTTGAGTAGGAATTCTAGGATTTAGGCCCAATTATATGGAAGGGCAGGCAATATAGATTCATGTTAGCATGGTGTGAGTCTCGGAGGGAAATATGATGCACCTGAAGTCCTTGTCCATGATGGTGGAAATTGCAATTCTCAGAGCTGCTTTTGGATAACCAAGGTAACTGCAGTGTATTTGTCCTGCTTTCATAATATATCATCCACTGCATAGTGATGGTTGTTTAAATTTTGACCTTAAAAAGGTTTTGGGAATAGTGAGCACAAAATACAGGCTGAAACCCCAGTGCAGTCACTGAGTGAGAAATGTGCTGTCAAATCTTGCTTCGCTTTGATGGAACCTTGCAGAGAGGACCTCTTCCCTTGTTCTAACTTATCCCATGGCAATAGTAGAACAGCAGAACAAATTATTTGGTAATTGTATTCTGTCTGTGGGACTTTATTGTGCAGAAAAATCATTGCAGTAATATCAATATTACAACAGTAGCTGCATTTCAGAAATATTTAATTGTTTGTGAAGTTCCGAGTGACATCAGCAAAAGCAGATGATGAAATCTTTCAGATGTGGACAGGTCTTCATTGGCTTGCTGCCAGTACGTGTTATACTTTGTTTAAACAGTTTACTTTTTCCCACTGAGTGTTTGTAAAGGTTCCCTTCTGTGTCAGGCATATTGACTGTCAAAACCATTGCTGAATGTTAGTGAATATTAAACACTCAGAAACATTTGAAGTCACTTGATAACTATTTCAACAAAATGAGAACGTAATATTCAATATTTTTATGTGTAAGTTAAACATTTTCACACACTCGGGTACACACACAAAAAAAGCATTTGAACTAATGTAAGTAAACCACATTTCTTCTGGCAGCCATTTTCTCCCCCACTCTTTATAATCAGACACTTGGATTTGTACCAGTGGCAACCTGCCACAGAATGGGTGGGCAGATCTTCTGATCTGAGGGTTGGACATCACTCAGTCCACCTGTATGGCAAAGTTGTCTCAAGCTCTGAATTTCCCTGCAATTTAGTCTTCATTAATAACAAGGCCACTTGGTCTTACCTCTCAGCAGATTTGGGCTGATCTCATTGGAAGATCTGCCTTTTTTTTTTAGGACTGAGTAATATAGGAAAGTATCAAGAAGTCTATACTTTAAGTGCCGGGCAATAGAGAAGATCCAAGTGAATTGAAGAGATGTGCCATATTAAAGGAAGTACCTTTGCAGGGATTTCTTTTAACCTCAGCATCATTTATTCTATTATAGATTTGTATTGAATCTTGAAAAAGGACAAATGTAGGTCTCAATATTTGTTTCAGTGGCAAGAGCTTCTGTAGTTGCCCAGAGGATTACATATTATCCTATCAATTCTTATCAGACAGAAAAGCTAAGAATAGAAAATGTAATGAATTTTGCCAGCTCACAGCAAAGTTAATATCACTGTTAAATTGTATTTAACCCATGTTCAACCTTCATTGGATTACATTTACTTTCCTTCAGTTTTCTCTCATTTTTTTATGAAAAACTATTGTAATAGAATGAGAAATCATTTTAAGCGTTCCTCATCTGTGCATGTTTATCTTTGAAAGTAATGTTGTTGTGAAAATGTAGTAGCATGTCAACTCCTCGTTGCTATCTTGTTTCAACAGAATAAAATTTATATTTGTTATTGAAAAATTGTTTTTGTCTGAGGTGGATGGATAAATTGATTTGTCAAGCTTTTTCTTTGCTTATCATTTCGAGTGCCTAGGTCAAGAATGCACCTTGCTATTAAACCACCTTCAAAAATACGCAGTGATTTCAGTTTACCTCTTGTATTATTGTTTAGAGTTAAATAAAATAAAGAAATTCCGGAACTACACAACAGGTCAGGCAGCTTCTGTAGAAAGTGAAACAGAAAACAAGTTAGCGGGTAGAGGTGGGAGGGGAATAATGGATTGAACAAAAGGACGACTCTGCTGTTGATATGCTGATAAAGCTGTTGTTAGATTGATGATGTCAGTTAAATTGGCACACTGGAGCATTGCTACATTGAGTCCTGATGAAGAGTCTCAGCCCGCAACGTTGACTGTTAATTCTTTTCTCTTGATGCTGCCTGGCCTGCTGAGCCCCAAAGCACTTTGTGTGTCTTGGTCACTTAAACTGGTAAATTGGTTTATTATTGTCACATACTGAGGTAGAGTGAAAAATGTGTCTTAAAATACCATTTATACAGATAAATTAATTACAAAGGTGTATGGAGACAGTATAATGTAAAACAATTACAGAATGTAGAATGGCTTGCAGTTACAGAGAAATGCAGTGCCAGTAGTCAGTGAGGTCAAGGTAATAATGAAATAGATTGTGAATGAAGTAGTCTATTTTAACATACTAGGAGATCGTAGGGAGCCTTATAACAGTGGGGCAGGTGTCTGGCGGTATGCGCTTTTCTATCTTCTGTCCAATGGGAGGAAGAAGGAAATATTGAGGATTCTTTGATTCTGCTGGCTGTTTTAGTGAAGCAATAAAAACTGTAGAGAGAGTCCATGGAGGGGAGGCTGGTTTTGTGATGTTCTGAGCTGTGCTTAGAATGCTGTGTAGTTTCTTGGAGTCATGGGCAGAGCAGTTGCCATACCTCATTTGATATCATACTGGATATGATGCCTTCTATGGTGAAGTGTTAAAAATTAGTGATGGGCAAAGGGGATATGTCATATTTCTTTAGCCTCCTGTGGAAGTCAAGATATTGGTGTGCATTCCTGGTCATGGCATCTTTGTGGTTGGACCAGGACAGGCTATTGTAATGTTCACTGCTAGAAACTTGAAGCTCTTGATCCGCTTGAGCTGAGCACTGTTGATGGGAACGTATGCACTATCCACTTTTTGAAGTCAGTGACCAGCTCTTTTGTTTTGCTGACATCAAGAGAAAGGTTGTTATCATGACGTCGCATCAGTAGGCTTTCGATCCACTTCCTGTACTCAAACTTATCATTACTTGAGATGTTGGCGTTTGCAGTGGTGTCACCTGCAAATTTGTAGATGGAGTTGGAGCAGAATGTGGTCACGCAGGTTGTAAGGGTGTAGAGTAGGGATTGAGCTCGCAGCCTTGTGAGGCACCAGTGCTGAGGCAAGAGAGAAATTATATAACAATTTAGATAGAGAGGAAACAAAGGGACATAAAAAAGCAGTAACATGTTCTGTATGTCAAAACTATGGGAAATGTCCCATATATCTAGCACTTACAATGGAGGGAGAACTGAACAACTATCACATGGATAATCTGCAGCAAAAATTAACTGTTCTGATACAGAGAGCGAGTAATTTGACTGAAAGCTGCGTGCATTGTTATTCTAACAACTGGTGGATATTCTGTTGTCAGCATTTTTTAAAATCAAGTTGGGAGAACATCAGGTGCTCAAGAGTAGAGCTGCTGCTTTTTAGCTCCAGCAGCCCAGGTTCAATGCCAGCTTCTGGCGATTTCTTTTGAGATACAGTGTGGAATAGGCCTTTCCGGTCCTTTGAGCCGGGCTGCCCAGCAACCCCCAGTTTAATCCAAGCCTAGTCACGGGACAGTGACCAATTAAGCTACCAAACAGTATGTCTTTAGACTATGGTAGGAAATCTAGGCAGCCATGGAGAGAACGTACAAATTCCTTATAGACACTGATGGGAATTGAGCACAAGTTGCTGGTACTGGAACATGTTGTGCTAACCACGATGCTACTGTGCCGTCCAATTTGTGTAGTGTTTCCATATTCTCCCACGGACTGTGTGACTTTCTTCCAGGTGTTCAAGTTTCCTCCCTCCCCCATCCTTAAGCTGTCCAGATTGTTGGTCCTCAGCCAAGGTAAATTGCCCACATGTCTGTGTGAGTGCTGGAATCTGGGGAGAATAAAATAGATTTGTGTAGGATCAGTGAAAATGGATGCTTGGTGTTTGGTGCACAAGGTGAGCTGAAGGGCTTCTTCTCTCTGTGTTCCATGACTCTTGAGAGTCCTTGCTTTCACTGTTGCCATTTTCCTTCTTGGTTCTCAGTTCAGCATGATTTCCACATGGACGATAAAAACGGGAACACAATAAAAGAAAATAATTTAATATATACACTCCAAATGAGTTTAGGGTCTTCTCCTTCTTGTGCCTGCAAAACCTACCTCCATTCCCTGATTGCTGGTGTTTATTTTATAGTGTTTCAAAGCAGCCATCAATTATTCAGGAGTAATATGTGACGGGAGCTTTTTTTTTGGTGACCTGGTATTTTAGATTGCAGTTTTATCAACAGTACTTTATAACGGGAATTGATTTTAAAACATTGGCATGTAAGAACTGAAGTTTAGTTACCATTGTAGGATACAAAATCATTGCAGAGAGCATACTTGAAGGTAACAATACAGCATATATTAACATGGGCTTGTTGCCCAGTGAATAGGACAACTGTTTGTGATCTTTTGTGTGGTTTTATTTTCAGATAGATTTTCCAGTGTTCATAGCTTTGTTAAGGCACTAATTTTAGGTGCATTGTTTGTGTTACCCATGATGATATGAATGGGAAGACCAATGCCATACTTGTGCAAATAAGATTGATTGAATTTTTAAATTCTCCCTCAGGTATCAACCTTTTGTATTTCAGCACAGGGGGCTGCTAAAAACTTATGAAAATGATATTGTCCAAAGTGGAATAAAATATTCTGTTTTGTCTGTGATGTTCATTAAGTGACCCAATTTCATCTTTTGTTTTCCAATTTCAAGCTTGTTCCATCAAACTCTGCAGAATTATCAGGAAGTGGTTATGTAGCTTTAATAGAGCTGATTCTGTCTTAAACAGGGATCAATGAGAAAAAACACATTTGCAACTGTTCATCTTCCATCCAGTAATTTTTACCATATGCTTCCATGATAGT
The DNA here is from genome assembly GCF_030144855.1 of Hypanus sabinus. Classification (NCBI taxonomy): domain Eukaryota; kingdom Metazoa; phylum Chordata; class Chondrichthyes; order Myliobatiformes; family Dasyatidae; genus Hypanus; species Hypanus sabinus. The sequence goes on from NC_082711.1 coordinate 38,707,884, forward strand.
GACAGAGGGACCCAAAACGTCAACCCTAATTTATTAAAAACACAAAATGCTGGCAGAACTCAGCAGGCCAGACAGCATCTATGGGAGGAGGTAGTGACGACGTTTTGGGCCGAAACCCTTCATCAGGAGGGAAGTAACATGGGATGGTCGAGGGGGGATAAGAAGAGGGGGGAGGGATAAAGTAGAGAGCCTGGAAGTGATAGGCTGGAGGGAAATGAGCTGGGGGAAGGTGGAGAATTATGGGAAATAAAAGAGAAAGAAAGGTAGGGCAGGGGGGAGATTATAGTGAGGGGGGAGAAAAGAAAAAGTGAACCAGACTAAAATAATAGATAGGGATGGGGGTAAGGGGGGGCAGGGTTATCAACAGAGGTCAGTGATTTGAATGTTCATGCCAACAGGTAGGAGGCTACCAAGGCGGGAGATAAGATATTGCTCCATTGACCTGCGTGTGGCCTCATCTTGACGGTAGAGGAGGCCATACACAGACATGTCGGAGTGGGAGCGGTCTGTGGAATTGAAGTGTGTGGCCACAGGGAGATCCCGCCACTGCTGGAGGACTGAGCGCCGGTGTTCGGCGAAACCATCTCCCAGTCTGTGATGGGTCTCCCCAATGTATAAATGGCCACATTGGGAGCACCGGATACAGTATATCACCCAGTTGACTTGCAGGTGAAGTGGTGCCTCACCTGAAAAGACTGTCTGGGACCTAGGATGGTGGTGAGGGAAGAAGTATGGGGACAGGTGTAGCGTATAATGTATCCAACGTATGATCCTCCATAACTTCCGCCACCTCCTACGTGATCCCATCACCAGCCACATCTTCCCCTCCTCCCAACTCTTGGCTTTCTGCAGGGATCGCTCCCTACGCGACTCCCTTGTCCATTCATCCCCCCCCCATCCCTCCCCACCTCCCTCCCTCCGGGCACTCATCCCTGCAAACGGAAGAAGTGCTACACCTGGTTGTGGTTCTGGTCTGGTTCTCTTTCTCTTTTTTCCCCCCTCACTATAATCTCCCCCCTGCCCTAACTTTCTTTCTCTTTTATTTCCCATAATTCTCCACCTTCCCCCTAGCCCATTTCCCTCCAGCCTATCACTTCCTAGCTCTCCACTTTATCCCTCCCCCAACTTCTTATTCCCCCTTCGACCATCCCATGTTACTTCACTCCTGATGAAGGGTTTCGGCCCAAAATGTCGTCACTACCTCCTCCCATAGATACTGTCTGGCCTGCTGAGTTCTGCCAGCATTTTGTGTTTTTATTTATTTCCAGCATCTGCAGATTCATTCGTGTAGCCCTAATTTATTGTTGCCCTTGTTTTCAGAAGCATTTCATTTGCTGTGAAGTGCTTTGGGGCCCTAAGGTTGTTTAAGGCACAATATAAATGAATGTCTTTTTCATAGGAATAATAGCTTTTAACTTCTTTGAACTGCACAAGGCTTATAAATGCTTCAAAATTGTGATTCTTACTGTTGCTACATCAAGTAACATGTGATTAAAACCCCAAATTATGCAGATGACTTTATTTGAACATCTCAAGGGACGTGAGAATTTCAAAGCCTTGGGAAATAATGACTACTGAAAGTTCATCAGGAAAGTACAATAGTACAGCAGGATAAGGTTCCTTAAAGTTATTCTTTAAACTATTACTCTTTCTATGAACTATTTTATCTTTTTTAATAATGCTCCCTTCAGTTAGTGGAAAATTTCAGCAAAAGGTAACGCACGCAAAATGCTGGAGGAACTCAGCAGGTCAGGCAGAACCCGTGGAAAAGAGTAAACTTCTGACATTTTGGGCCAAGACACTTCCTCAGGACTCAACCTTTCATCAAAAGGTTTTTGAAAATGAAGCAAACAGATGATTATTTCATGTCCTTCCCACTTTAAAATTTTCCCCCTTCTATACTGATCCCTGTTGGATCGCTATCAGTGCCGTATGAAATGGACAAAGACAGAGAAGATTGAAGAAATAAAATCGGTATTCCACCATCCATGCCAAAGCATCTCACCACTTCATTATCATGAGTCCTCTATTGCTTGCCTCCCGTAAATCGTCTGTAGTCTGAAGAATTATTAATTGCTTGCTTTAAAGTTGTGCCACACTTTGAAGCTTTGCCTAATCTGCTGTGCAAGGCCCCCTTGTTTTCAGTGCATACTCATTTAGCTGTGCCAGGCTATTGCCTGTTATTTTTGAGCATCAGCTGTCGGCATCACAAGAGATCCTCCCATTCCTAGCACTTGCGTGCATTGCTGCATCTCTCAAAAAATTTAGTGGAACATGCAGAAGGTTGAGGCTCAAACAGTTTTTAAGAGGCAATTAAAATAAATATATTTTGTGAGCAGCTTTTGTTGATGTCAGCATTGTTTTTACTTTGCTACTGACCACAGAATCCATTTTCACAGTATTAAATTTGCTCAGTGAACTGCTGTTGGACTGAACAATTTTTAGGCATGTTCTTCGGAATTTCCCAGAGAAAATAGAAATAGTCGCTTACAAAATACAATGCAGATTGTGGTGTGTTGTTGAATCAGTATCTTTAAAGAGATAATACCAGTGACTATGCCATCTTATCAAACTTCCCTGCATTTTCCTTACATTCTCCTAATTATTTTCAGTGTTTCCTAGTTTTGTCTGCTGATAGAGGCCTCTGGCTCTGCATCTAACAAATGGGTGTGAATGGAATTGCTGAGAAATATGCTGCTTAGATTGGTTAGTCAGAATCAGGTTAGTTATTACCGGCATGTGATGTGAAATTTGTTAACTTTGCAGCAGCAGTTCAATGCAATACATAATAAAGAAGAGAGAAAAAAAATACATCAATTACAGTATACATATGTTGAATAGATTAAAAACATGCAAAAACAGAAATACTGTATATCAAAAAAAGTGAGGTAGTGTTCCTGGGTTCAATGTCCATTCAGGAATCAGATGGCAGAGGGGAAGAAACTGTTCCTGAATCGCTGAGTGTGTGCCTTCAGGCTTCTATACTCCTCCCTGATGGTAACAGTTAGAAAAGGGCATACCCTGGGTGCTGGAGGTCTTTAATAATGGACGCAGCGTCTTTCTGAGACACCGCTCCCTGAAGATGTACTGAGTACTTTGTGGACTAGTATGCAAGATGGAGCTGACTGGATTTACAACCTTCTGCAGCTTCTTTCAGTCCTGTGCAGTAGCACTCCTCATCCCCCCCCCCCCCCATACCAGACAATGATGCAGTCTGTCAGAATGCTCTCCAAAGTACATCTATAGAAGTTTTTGAATGTATTTGTTGACGTTCCAAATCTCCTCAAACTCCTAATGAAGTATAGTCGCTGTCTTACCTTCTTTATAACTACAACAATATGTTGGGATCAGTTTAGATTCTCAGAGATCTTGACACCCAGGAACTTGAAACTGCTCGCTCTCTCCACTGCTGATCCCTCTATGAGGATTGGTATGTGTTTCTTCGTCATTTGGTTTGTGACTATGCTTGTGTGCTACATAATCATTCACCCATTTTAGTTCATCCAAAACAATTAACAGAACCTCCTCACACATTTATTTTACAACTCCCAATCTTTCCCCTACCTTCTGTACGATAAAAAAATGTGTTTTTCTCTTTCCCTATTATGACCAAGCCACATGAAGGCAGTAACTGAGAGATACAAAAGGTATCAAGACAGCAGATCTTCTGGAAAATCTACTTCTCTCTCTGCACTGAATGGTTTAGTGGTGTTTTATACCCTTTTGCGTTCAAAGACTGAAATAAATGATTAATTTCAAAGGATGTAATTATCTACTTAGCTTTAAAAATTTGTAATTACACAGATACTTTTACCAAATAACATCCTTGCAAAGTGAGCATATCCCAATGGGCAGAACTCCCTTGACTGTTCAAATACAGGTAGCTAGTCTGAGTTGTTCTGAGCAAAAACTCCAGACACCCGAAATATACCTCCATTATTACTGTGTTGTGGGGAGGTTCCCTGAATATTCAGACATTTATAATATTAAGTCAAAAACAGAAATGTCCAGACCTGTTCATTAAGTGGCAGAGATATGCCCTCAACACTATGTTAATATGAGAGGTGCCACTTAATGGCTTGCTCGCCTGAACTCATCATGGTTTCACTGAGTGAAAGTTAACACGAACATCATGGTCGGTGGTCTTTCCCTGGGTAACTATAATTGTACTAAATCTGATTGCCTGGTTTAAGATGGCACTGGTGACTCTCAGTGACTTCTCTCTGGTGGCTAACGAAACAAGGAAAGCAACTAAATACTTTGCTAACTGCCAAAGTATTCTGGCAAACAGTCATCACAAGTAATAGTCTGTAACTTCTCTTTGGAAGGACAGGGTGTTTAGGCCCGAAATGAGGTATGGGCCAATTCAGGTCGCTGTTCCACGGTGTTGACTCAGCCCTGTGCTGAACTATGGGACTCTCTTGCAGACTTCAGTTCAGAAACACTATTTGCTTGTGGTTACTGTTTACGTGATTTTCACCCATTGCTCATTGGGTGTTCACCCGTCTTTTTTATGGATTATTTCATTTTTATTATGTGTGATGTGGCGTGTGTGTGTTCGAAGAATCTCAAGGATGTATAATGTACATACACATATACCTTGATAACAAAAGTACTTTGAAACTTTGAATGTCCCACACCCAATGCTAGTTTTAATGATCTGAAAGGGTCAGTAGAAGTTGAATTATGAGTAGGAGGAGCTGGGTCCATGGCCAGATCTGCCATGATCTTGTTGAATGTTGGAGCTGGCTCAGTCGGCCAAAAGGCCTACTTCTGTTTCTTATGCTTTTATGTTTTACTTATGAAGAGCTATTCTCATTTTAACTTCAACTGGCTTCATTCATATAAATCCATCACTGCACAGAGATCTGAACAGGTCTCTGCCTGAACTGTAAATTGTTTCTTGCTGCAGATGCTGTCGGACTCCTGCTCTCATTCCAGCCAGCAAATGTTCCAGATTCACAATGAACACCAGATCCATTGAATTGCCCTGGCCAGTGCTCACATTTAGTGAACTGTCTGGCTGATTGTGCAGCCTTAATCGCATTTGTCTTGTCTTTACATCATCTTCATTGATTTTGCCTTGCCCATTACACCATATTCATTGCCCTTGCCTTCTGTAGTCTTTAATTTAAGCACCACTCCCTTTCTGAAAAGCAAGTTGTATATATTTCATTTGTTTTCTCTTCAACTTGATATCCAGTCATTTCAGCTTTAATTAAAAATTCCAGGATTTCATAAATGATGTTAACTGCCTGGAATGATTGGACTTATCCTTTTGTGCATCCACTACTCAAGAAAAAATTGAAGTGTAACTTCTAAGGCTTCTGTTATTTACCCAATGCTTGTCCTTCAGTTTTCCTCAGGACCTTTGCCTCTATAGTAGCAGTTCATCCTGATTTACCCAAGATTTGTCTCTGTCAGCTACTCTATCATAAAAACAATATCCTCTTCTGTAACTGTAATGCAATGTATTTCAAAGTGTTTCTGCCAACTTCTTTTCCTTTTCTCACTTGGCATCTTATTTTTTCCCCAAAAAGACAGCTTTTGAAATGTTCTAACATCCAACTTGTGCTCTTCCCTCTATTAACTAACTGCAGATTAACACGGGCAGGGTGAGTGTGAGTGTGGCAGATGTGGGGAAGGTTCAAAGAAGGGATGTGAATCAATAATCAGAGAGCCAATGAGCTTTGGCACCATCCCGACCCATTCAACTCCCCTTTCCCCACCCCCTCTGCCCCATCCCTCTTCCTCCTCCTTCCCTCCCTCATTCCTCCCCATGGCCTTGCCCCACCCTCCCCCTCTCCTTATCTCTTCCTCCCACCCCCTCCATCACCTTGCCCTCACCTCTCCCTCCTGCCCATCTCATCTCACTCCTTTCCTGCTCCTGTCCACTACCCCCAATATCCAAATATCACAGAAGTCTCTCCTTGCACTCTCTGGCTTTGGCCCTTCCTATGACCCCTTCCCCTCTCTCCCTAACAATCTATTTTCCTCCTGACTGATGACCCAGATACATAACTTATTCAGGAAGCTATGTCCCAGGAAGTCCAAAGTAATCAGAAAATTTGACCAAGGGAGGTCAGTTGTTGAAGTCTGTGGACAGTTTTATAGATGAAATCTGAAGCAAAAAATAGAAAATCCTGAGAACATTCGGCATATCAAGTGGCATCTTTTAAACAGGAAATAGAATTAGCATTCCACAACCATTGGAACCTGAAAGGGGGGGGAAAATGAATTGTTCATATTATTCAACCCAGAGGGCCTCATTGTGGCCAGACAGAAGATGAGGTTCTGTTCTGTTGTTATAATGGAGCAGGAAGCTGTAAACAAAGTGGGAATGGAAAGAAATATAAGGTGTCAAGCAACGGGAATGCTTTCCGTGGAGCTGTTCCACAAAGCATTCACCTAATTAGTTTCTTCAAAGTGGAGGAGACCATGTCGTGAACTTCACTGCCTGCAGTCGATGAGATTAAAATAAGTGCAAGTGCAGGGACTGTTTGGGTCTCTGAATGATAGGAAGGGAAGAACAAAAAAGTGTTATATCTCTTGTGGTTGCATCTTCTGTGGTTGCCAGGGTGCCGTTGGAGGAGAGTTCTCAGGATTTTAAATGTGTTCATTTGAAGAATGGGGAAATAAGATTTATTCATGAGCAGAGATCCATGGAGAGAATGAATTCCTCGTGATCCTGTGATAAGGCATTATGTAGCTGTATTTCTGCATATATTTCTAAAGTAGGTTAAATGGTGTTGTATTTAGTATAATTTGTAGAAAAGAAAGTGATTAATTTTTGCATATTATTGAATATTTTGCACCAAAGTTTGAATTTTACTCTACGGAATTCCCTGAAGTGCTTGCACTTTTAGTGCCTGGATAGTGAAGTTCTGCTATTATTTGAACTTAATGGATTGAAGCTAAGTTTGCAGATTTAAAGCTTTGCTTTGGAAGTTTTTCCAGTGTTATGATCTGGAAAGCAAGTTTTTCTTATTGTGCACTGTTTGCTAAGCAATGAATTCCTTGCAACCTGGACCGTGAACATTTCCCAGGGAAGCCAGAGAAGTTTTGCAAACATCAGAAATTGATGTTAACAGAGGTAGAAATTTCTTATACTGTGGATTTTATGCAAATACAAAGTTCAAAGTAATTTTTTAAATCAAAGTATGTATATTTCACCATATGCTACCATGAGATATATATTCTTGCGGCATTCACAGTAGAATAATTAAAAGAAATACAAAGGCTGACTAACAACCAGTGTTTAAAAGAAATCAAGCTGTGCAAAAAAAAAAGATAGATTGATTAATACTGAGAATGAGTTGTAGAATTCTTGAAAGTTGGTCCATAGGTTGTGGAATCAATTCAGAGTTGTAGTGAGTGAAATTATGCACATTAGTTCAGAGCCTTATAGATCAGAAGGGTACTAATGGTCACTGAATCTGGTGGTGTGGGACACAAGGCTCTTCTGCCTTCTTCTTGATAGCCTGGATGGTGGAGGTCCTTGATGATGGATGCTGCTTTCCTGTGACAGCACTACTTGTAAGTGTATGGGAGGGCTCTGCCTGTGATGGACCAGGCTGCATCCGCCACTACTTGTAGGCATTTTCATTCTGGAGCATTGATGCTTCCATACCAAGTGGTGATGCAGCCAGTCAGGACACTCTCCACTCTGCATCTGTACAGGTTTGATGACATGCATGGTAATTAGCTTCACTGTGATGGGGCATGAATGGGCAAAAACATATTGAGACCAAGTACGAATCATTATTTGGAAAGCGCTAAGTTAATCAAACACCACTGGGAAACATCTGTTAAGAGGAGGCCATGCCCAACTAACTAGACGCTGTTTTTTTTTAATGAGATCACAAAGAAGGGTATGTTTTTGATGTAGCCCAAGGCTTTTGAAAAAAGTCCCAAGTGCAAGCTCATCAGAGAACTAGAACTTTTGGGGGTCAAAAGGAAAATTAGTAACACTGGAGCCAAAATTATGAGTGCAGGAAACTAAAAGTAGAAATGAACTCAGCAGGTTGGGCGGCATCCATTGGAACGAGCAGTCAACATTTTCGAGCTGAGACCCTTTGTCAGGAAGAAGGGTCTTGGCCTGAAATGTTGACTGCTCGTTTCCACGGATGCTGCCCGACCTGCTGACTTCATCCAGCTTGTTTGTATGTGTTGATTTGACCACAGTATCTGCAGTGTACTTTGTGTTTACTAAAAGTAGAAATGCTTTCTTCACTGGAAAGCCAATGGGTTTCCACAAGACTCTCTGATCTTTTCTTTATTGTGAATTGTACCTTTATTTAGATTAAATGTTGAGCCTTGAGTAAGTTTGTGGCTGACACAAAAATGGATACAACTGAAGTATAGATCTCATTGGCAATGTACTATTATAGAACACTAAAGCACAGAAACAGGCTCTTTGGCCCATCTAGTCCATGGCAAACTATTTATCTGCCTAGTCCCATCTATTCACACCTAGAACATAGCCCTCCCATACCCTGCTCATCCTTGTACCTCTCTAAACTTTTCTTAAATGGAACTTGCGTCTACCACCTCGGCCGGCAGCTGATTTCACACCAGCATTATCATTTCCCTTAAGTATTTCACCCTTGACCCTACATCTAGGCTCACCCAACCTCAGGCCTGCATGTATTTACTCTACCTACATTATTGTTGTTGTTTGTGAGCGTCGTCGACTCAGGACCATCTACCTCGAAGTACAGCGCTGACCACCACACCACTGGCCGGCTCTCTCTGTACCCATTCATAATTTTGTATACCTCTATAAGATTTCCCATCATCGTCCAACACTACAGGAAATAAAGTCTTAACCTATTCATCCTCTCCCTATAACTCAAGTCCTTTGAATTTTCCTTGCACCCTTTCAAACTTATTGATAGGTGACCAGATCTACATACAATACTCAGTAATCTTTTGTACAACTTCAATGTAACATTCCAACTCCTGTACTCAGTGGCCTGATTTATGAAGGCCAATGTGGCAAAACTCTCTTTTGCCATATATGATGGGGTATTGAGAGTGTGAAAGAACAATATGTTTGTCCACAGGTCCCTTAAGGCAAATGAGATGCATTGAGGCATGAAATACAAAATCAGGACAAACATGTTACATGTACGGAACACTAGACTGGACAAAGGGAGAACTGGTCACAGCATTACAGAAGGGTCTTAATAAAACAGGAGAGGGTGTAGCAGTGTATGATAATGCTGCCATGGATGGAGAACTAAAGCTTTGTGGAAAATGTAGTGCAGATTACATCACAGCCCAGAAGCTCTTCTGAACTTGCACCTTTGGAGAGAAAGCCAGTCATCCATGATGATGAGGACTTCCTCAGAAGAACAAGATCATGAGCTAATGTGCCTTATTCTGTGGCAATCTCTGAAAAAGAAGCTAGACAGGAGATTAACTATTGACCAGGCACATTTTTGTTTAAAAGAATGGACTTTTAAAAAGTTTGACTTAATCGTGTACCATTACTTGGATTTGAAAATTGCTGTGTTGTCAAGTGACCACTTTCCAATGTAAATATCCTTCTGAATTCTCAGCTTTGAAGTTCAAGGTCTTGTTATTTTTCAGCTGAGCAATTTAGACCCCCTCAGTAATGTTCGATTTCTCCATCTCAAAGAAGGAGCAATACCAGTTATGTTTACAGAAATTTGTTCCCTGTTTTCTTGTTCATGGTATGGGAGTGTCAGTTAAATAAGTTTGCCTTCCAAGCATCAAAGGAAGAATATTGACTTGATGTGGTGGTTGAGCCAAAAAAATGAAATTCTGAAGTCTCCCCCTCCCCCTCCACACCACACACACATGCAAAACTTCACATAGTTGCAACATCTATTTTTCTCCTGAGTAATCATTTAGGATATAACTGAAGAAGGATGTTTGGACTGCGAGGATAGTAAACAGCTTAAAAAATTCACTTTGTTTTTTTCTTAATTATCGTTCAGAGACTCTACATTACAGTTCATTAATTTTTATGTTTTGATTTAGCTTGTATCACAAAATCTGCAAAGCCAATCAACAACATCGCCATCAGTAAAGGCTATTATTTACAGATGATTGCTTTTGGATCTAACGTAGTTTTAACCTTGCAGTTAATCACAATGAATGAGCTTTTATAGCTGATGATATGCTTGCATTTTAAACAGCGTTAACTTACAGCTAAATATCCAAAGGACATTAATACTTGTACTTTAATATGCAGAGGTCGCAATGAGGGAATAAAACTTTGGCTTCAGTGATACTTTTCCTGAACAGGAAGATGGCTTTGTGCAATTTGATCTGCCATCAAAATACTGACGGATGTTTTTAATCCTTTAATTTCTGTAGTTCTGCAGTGAAATTTTCCCGCTTAATCGGAGAGTTTGGGGAAGTAACATGAAGAGAATATTCTATTCCACATTTTTCCCTCAGTGGAATTATCTTAATTCTACTACCCAATCGTAACTTTCAAAAGAATATTGGGTAAATGCTTTAATGAAAAAACAATTACAGGGCTCTTGTGAAGGTTTGGACCAGTAAACAATCTGTTGGAGGAATTCAGGGGTCTGGCAGTATTTGTGAGAGTAAAGAAATTGTCGACATGTGCGCATCAGCATTTCAGTCTGAAGTGCTGACAATTTCTTTTCTCCCCCAGATGCTGATTGGCTCACTGAGTTTCTCCAGCAGATTATTTGGTGCTCCAAATTCCAGCATCTACCGTGCCTTTTGCCTCTGGACAAATTGTATAGCCAACGTAAGCATAGTGGATTGAGTGGCCTCTTTGGTATTTGAGTTTGTGATTCTGTTGTACTTTACTGTCATTTATCTTTTTACAACATGTGTTTGGAGTTATTGATGCCATTTTCTTGAAATCAGGGAATTGCCTAGCAATTTGCAATAATCTGGAATTTGCAAATGCTGAAACAGCAACATTTTTGGTATCCAAAATAACTGGCTCATCAGAGCAAGGGGCCACTAAGATGTTTGCATCACCTGCTCTATGACAGTTACCAAGGACTGCCGGACTGGCAACCACCTAATCCATTCTTCATCAGCTAGGCCCAGATAGATCAACAGCAACTGAAGTATTGCTGCAAGAAGATCAACGCTGAATCCCTGAACTGTCCCACATAGGTAGCTTGGCTCAGAAAGTAACAAGCTGACACCTGCCAGTTTACAGGATCACAGAGAGTCAATCACAGCGAGTCTTTAGCTTACGAGCAGTCCTGAAGTTCAACTGTGAAGAGATTCTTGGCTTCTCTACCAAGCAGAACCAGGACTGCTGTGGTGCAGATTAACAGTGCATAAGCAGTGCCATATTGACCACCAAACTATCAATACTAATCCCATTTACCGGCACTCATTCTGTCGCCTTCAATGTAGATAACTTGGTATATATTGTGAGGGTGTCTGTCTCCACTATCCATCTGGCCATGCATTTCAGATTCTGCTTACCCTTGGAATGAAAAATATTCTTTCTCAGACCCTCTTTAAACCTCTTGCTCTTTGAACTAAATTTGGGCAAATGTCAGGTGATTCTGGAGTGGATGTTCAACCTTTTGTTCAAGGGGAAGAAACAAACGTTATAGTCTGCTGAGGGTTGAGATCCAGCAGAATGTAGGTGTCCTAATGAAGAAATAGTGGATTTAGAAAGCAACTTGTTGTGATGTGTTCTTAGTGCTGTGAAAGCAATTCATGATCCAAACAGTCAAGGCTTCACTTCACGGAGAACCAAGTAGAGGAACTTGTGTTCATCAGGGACACAGAGGCAATCAATGCCTGCTGGAGGAAACATTTTGAAGGTACTTCTGCTGTGACTCTGTGCTTGGCTTAAAAAACATCATCGGACAACATTTCATTTGGGCCAAAGTTTATGTCACTCATTGTGGACAAGAGTTTAAGAAGGAATTTAAGAATGCTGATTTCAAGAAGGAGAAGTGGGAGAACACACCAGTCCTCTTTGAGGTGTCAACGGTAGGAAAATTGAGCAGCTGCATGTTCCTGGGTGTCAACAATTTGTGGGATCGAAGTACATTGATGCAGTCAAGAAGAAGGCACAACAACAGTTAAGCTTTAAAGTCAAAATCAAAGTAAATTTATTATCAAAGTGCGTAGAGTATATGTCACTATATACCACCTTGAGATTTTTTTTTGCAAGTAGGAAAATAAAGAAATACAATGGAAATTATGAAAAACAAATATCTGCAAGCATTTGGAGTTTCAGGAAATCTAGTATGTCATCAAAGATTCTTGCAAATTTCTATAGATGTACAGCAGAGAATATTCTGACTAGTTGCACCATAACCTAGTATGGTGCCTCTAATGTACAGGGTTGTAAGAGGTTGCAAAGGTTTATAGATTCAGTCAGCTCTATTAAGACCACAACTTTCCTATCATCAAGAACATCTTCAATAAAGTGATGCCTCAAGAAAGTAGTGTCCATCACAAAGTACCATCACCATCTAGGACATACCCTCTTCTCATTGTGTGTAGGCCTCCGTTAGTCTCGATAGACCATGGATTTGCGCCTTGGAATGTTCCCAGGGCGCAAGCCTGGGCAAGGTTTTTTTTTATGGAAGACCGGCAGTTGCTCAAGCTGCAAGTCTACCCTCTCCACACCACCAATGTTGTCCAAGGGAAGGGCATTAGGCTCTTCTCATTACTATCATTGAGAAAGAAGTACAAGAGCCTGAAGGCCCATACTCAACAACTTAGGAACAGCTCTTGCTCCCTGCCATCAGACTTCTGACAGTCCATGAACACTAACTCATTATTCCTTTTCCTTGCACTAATTGTATGTAATTTACAGTCATTATATGCTTTTGCACTGTACTGCTGCTATAAAACAACAAATTTCACATCATATAAGACAGTGATAATGAAACTTATTCTGATTCAGAGTTAAACTCAAAAATAATACAGCTTCAGGGACATACCAAATCCCTGTTGAAATCCTTAAACACAGCAGTGAAGAGTTGAGATCACAAATCCACAATCATCATCTGCATGTGGGAAGAGGAGGCTACACCTAGAGACTTCATGGATGCTGTAATATCTTCAAAAAAGGAGACAGGGCTGACAGTGGTAATACAGCGGGATCTCACTGCTGTCTGGCACAGCAAATGTCATTCTTTGGATTCTCCTCAGTTACTGCTCCCAGTGACTGAAGAGCTGCTAAACAAATTACTGTGTAGATTTTGTCTACTTGGAGATACAGAGGACATGATCTTCGCTAAGAAAGAGCTGGGAAATATCACTTCATTTTTTGACCATACTAAAACCATTAACTCAAATAGTTGTGAGGTGCTGTGAAACAACCTCCTCAAATTTGGTATCCCAAAGAAACGTGTCTCCATCTTAAATATTCAGTACTCTGGTGTGTAAGTCATGGTTCTCACGAACAGGTCTACAGAGAATAAAAAAGAAAACTAGTTTAAAACCATGCTGTATTATTGCCACAATAATTTTTTTCAATCTATCCAGCTGCAACTTGATTTCTCCTGGAAGTGGAGATAATCTTCAGAATTAATGGGAAATTTATCAACTTACAGTGACTACACTCTAGAATGGAGGTTATTTAATTTCGCTTGCAGAGTTGGTCTATAAATGAGGTTTGTGATTATGCATGTTCTGAGACTGATCTTCAAGATCAGTCATTCACCATAGCATTCAATAGGGTTGGTCGTGTACTCCCTCAGACAAAGTTCTTTGATCAATCTGCTGTGCTGCACTATGCTGCCTGCTGACTAAAGGTTTAACAAAAGATTCTGGAAAATTATAGATCACTTCTCATATCTAGGGAAATACTTCTGTGTGAAAACAGATACTGATGTAGAGATTCACCCCTGCCTTCAATGTACAGTCTTTGCTCAGTTGAGAAATAATTTAAAGATCATGTCCTCAGGTTTGACACATAACTCGTGGTCTACCAAGCAGCTTTGATCCTAACTCTCTGTTGTGTTTCTGAAATTTAGACTACCGTACTTTTACCTGTTATTTCAGAATACTGGGAAAAATAACACCTATGGTATGTTCATATAATCCTCCATATTCAGTGCAAGACGAGTGAAGACAAGAGAAGACAGTGTGGTCAGAATCCCCAGAATTGAGGCACTTGACACTCATTTGGCTTGGTTGGTAAAGCCCATGTTATTGGCATGCCCAAAACTAGAATCTTCTGATGAATAGTTAACTCTTGAGCTTAGTTATGTGAAACAATTACAAAGCAGGTAGGGATAAGTTTTGAGGACTTGAAACTTCCTTGAAGGAGTAAGCACTGCATTGGTCCATAATTGCTCAGTGGTCAGGCCACACCTGAGAAAAGAGAAACCAACAGTATTTCAAATCCAGGGTCCTTCATCAGAATTGGGAAAGAGAGAAATGAAGTTGGTTTGGATAGCAGATGCTGTCTATCCTGTGGAGTGTTACTGTCATTTTCTTATCTGCTACCTAAACATACTTGTGTTCTTTTCCTCATCCTGTTGAAAGGTCTCAGATCTAAAACTGGAACTCTTTTCACAAGTGTTGTCTGCCTGTTTGAGTCTTTTCATCATTTTCTAATTTTATTTCAAATATTCATCATCTTCACTTTTCACTCATATTCTTTTAAAAGTCTATTATGATAAATTTAGAAATGAATATTTCCCTAAGTGGCTGTGAATAACATTGTGTTAGCATTTTATTGTGTGTAACTGTTAATAGAAGTGTGATTGAAGAGTGAAAGGCTTTTGATATTCCCATATTATG